>NC_132907.1:38226323-40951777 GCF_047675955.1 Chlorocebus sabaeus | reverse complement strand
TGACTCCAAATGAATGCAACAAGCATTCCAAAGTGGAGAAGCTAAATTTCAGAGCATGGCAATGTTTTCCATACAAGACCAGTGCACACACACGTGGTCACAGTGATTTGATTGGTTACAAACTGCTACATTCTAAGGAAGATTGCTTTACTACTCAAAGAGGAAGAGCAGTGAGCTGAGGGAGTCTTATCTCTGGGGAACTTTGTTCTTAATTATTTACAGAAAATAAAAAAGGCAGAAGTTGCAACTGCATGCCAGGTGACTTAAGCTGCATAGCCATCTTCCTCTCAAGTCTCAGGATAACTTAGTTCTAACAGCTTTAAGTTTGAATTATTTGAAGTTTGAATTATTTAATTTCACAAAGACTACAGCCATGTTTTCTCTGCTCTTTCCTCAATGTGGGATCCTTCATGTCATTGAATTATTTATTGAATATCTATTATGTATAAAGCCCCAAAAGATAACTGATGAGGAGTTTCTTTATCTCAGAGTAGGATGGAGGTGTGAGGCCAGGGAGCAGAGCCTGCTCTAGATGTTATCACTTTTCTCAGAGTACTTAACTTGCTTCAGTGCAGCCATTGTTACCGCCCACTGGTGCACTTCTGAGGTTATTCTCCACCGTGCCAGAACCTCCCGCTGTCCTCTGCTAGGGGAAAGATGAAAAAGCATGCAATTTACTTTTTTTAGTCTTTATACTTTGCCTCCCTCAAGGATGGGCAGGAGCATGTCTGACCTCCTGGTGTGGATGTTGCAATTGGGTTGAGGCTGCTGGATTTACTTAGTACCAAATGCTCTCTTTTGCCTGACTTCCTGCCAAGCCTAGGTGCATATAACCACTTGGGCGGTAACCACCCCCAGTGATTTGAACTCATAGGACGGTAGAAATATGTGAATCATGTTGCTTCAAGAAATTCAGTTATTCTCCAAGTTCTAAAATAAAATCTGGTGGATGTTTGTTAGAAGCTAGGTACTTAACTCTTCAGAGAAAGGAAAATCTGAAAGAAAAATATATTTAAAAGTGGCCTAAGACGGCTGCATATTGGACATAGACAATAGAAACCAGGCCTATGAAGTAAAGCTGAACCCTCAACGGCAAGACTGCAGTCTGTCAAATATTTCACTGACGTGTACCAATTATAATACAACCCTACCTATCAGATACAGCACAAAGGCAGGAATAGAATCAATCATCCCTCTCCAGACCCTAAGACGCCCACATACTTGTTAACCTTTTACCCTATATACTTTAACCAGTAAAGAATATATACAATGGTAAGATAAACCATTGTATGCTTTATCTTACGTACAATGTCTCTGAGCACCAATCAGAATTGTGAGAATGTCACCTTTGCTTCGTTACCCCTTTCCTTCGTTTTCTATGTAATGGAACGCATAAATACCATGCCTCATGTAACCCACTCTGAGACTCATTCTCAGGTTGTGCTAAGTCAGTGTTTTCAGGGGCTATTTGTCCTCAAACTTGGCTAAGGTGAAATTAACTTAAAATTTTTAATGTTATAATGCCTTTTATTTGAGCTTTCAGTCAACACTTCAAGGGAGGGAAGAAAGATTAAATATTATTTATATACCTGTGTCTCAGATAGTCAGAAATGTAGGCTTTGGGATAAGCAATGGTCTGGAGAACCTGGAGGGAGAGACAATCAAGGAAATTGCAACCCTTTGGGCTTAAACGGAAGCTTCAATTAGAGAAGAGAGTTGAAATGGAGAGAATTTCTGTTGTCTAATTCAAGGCTGATGGGCTTCCTAAGTGTTTTAGGCTAGAATGAGCTCACATTTGGAGAATATTCTGAGCTTTTTAGTAATATTTAAGCTATATTAGGCATAATCAAATATGTAGTCATTTAAAGATGTTTCACTTTTTTTTCCCTTTCAAAATTCTGTTAGAGTTTTAAAATGCAAGAGCTGGGTTAGGGAGTTTCTTCATTTCTGCAAAATGAAGACCATTGAATTATTTCTCTCTGTGATGAACTGAAAAAAAAAATTCTAGGTCTAAAATCAAATTGTCTGCAAGTTTAAGACTTTGACCAGCTCAGATTCTGGCTATATTCGAATATTTGAGTCTGTTATCAGGAACAAGTGCAGGCCTGCTTTTTACCTCGTCCTATGAGTATTTTACCTTCTATTTCAAAATCAAGAACAGGGAATCCAACCCTGAGGGTTCCATTCCTGGCATATTTATGCCCCAGGCAGATTGAGAGAATAAAATAGACTTTTTACAAATGAAGAGATATCACGCTTTTTAGCCCGGGACAGGAAACTTCAGCTGTTGCCAAGGCAACTGCAGAGTTCTGGCTCTTAAGCTGGCTGTGTGAGGAGTATCTCAGAGCCTCAGACGCCTCTGCTGTCACTCACTGTCAGACCAAGTGCAAAGGACTTGGTAGTGAACTCACAGAAACAATTAGACTATTTTTGAATTCTGAAAAGCAAGTGAGGACTCTCAGGACAAAGTATACACATGGTACCTGCTATGGTTTGAATGTTTTTGTTCCTTTCAAAATACACATGTTAGAAACTTAATCCCCAATGCAACAGCGTTAAATGGTGGGGCCTTGGGGGAGGTGTTTAAGGCATGAGGACAGAGTGTTCATGAATGAATTAAAGCCACTCTAAAAAGGGCTTGAAGGAGTGTGCTCTCTGTTCTGCTCTCATGCCCTGTGAGAACACAGAGTTCCTTCTCTCCAGAGGATGCAGCAACAAGCTGCCATATTGGAACCACAGACTGAACCTGCCAGCACCTTGCTCTTGAACTTCCCAGCTTCCATAACCATGAGAAGTAAATTTCTGTTCTTTATAAATTACCCAATCTGTGGTAGTCTGTCACAGAAGCACAAAACAAAGACAATACCCTTTAAAGATAAACAATGGAATGATACTATAATGGTCGATACATGTCATTATTATTTGTCAAAATCCATAAGAATCTATACCACCAAGAGTGAACCCTAATGTAAACTACAGACTTTGAGGAATAATGATGTGTCAATGTAGGTTCATCACCTATGAGAAATATACCATTCTGGTATGAGATGTTCATAGTTGGGGAGGCTGTGTATGTGTTGTGGGGTGGGAGGCATAGATGAAAACTCTCTGTACCTGCTGCTCATGCTTGCTGTGAACTTAAAACCACTTTAAAAAAAAGTCTGTTTTAAAACAATTGACATCCTTGGGGCTGGGAGAGAAGGGGACAAGTCCAAAGGGCTCAAAGCCAGGCTGCATGGGAAAGTTGTATTAGTCTGTAGCACAATAAGCAAAGAAACCATGGGTATGAAAGACCCAAAGAACACTCTGATGCTGATAAGAACATCAGGCTGCTTGCTCTCTGGGGGAGAAAATAATTTGGCTTGCTCAGGCTGGAAAACCAGTAACATTGGAACAGACTGTCTTTTTGTGGATGAAATTTGTGAATGAAATGTGGAAACATGCTGAGATTTGTAAAGGATATGAATGAGAGAATATGGCCTTAAGAAAGGTGATGTTTTATATAATGATCTAATTAATACAGACATCTATCCATCTCAGCCCCCTGCCTTGAGCCAGGAAACCTTACTCCTCCATGTCTATCCAGGGCCCAGACACTAGGGAATATTGTGTAACCACTTGAGCAGCTCCTGCAGCTACTGCTGTTTTGTTTTGCTCCCCTGCTTTTTCCTAGTCTCTGGTAACCATTTTTGTTGCAACTACTACTGTGGCCCTTGAAAACAAGGGGTGTGTGTTGTGCCAGAGTAGATGATATAAAAGTCAAAGTGAGAATGAGGCGTCTCCCCAATAAAGCAATCTTGGGAAGCCTAGGGTTAGGGCTGCATATATCCACGTCCACACCTTGCTGCCACATGGGGTCCCTTTTCCTGCTCAAATAGACCAGTCTATTCCAGTGTCTCTTATCTTGACCTTAATAAGTCATGGATGACCTTTTTATGAAGTATGTACATGTGGAAAACATAGTGGAGCAATTCAAATGCTATTTTCTGCAGTTAGACTGCCAGGGTTGGAAGTTCAATTCTACCACTTACTAGCTGTGTGACCTTAAGCAAATTACTCAGCTGTAGGTCTCTTGGGTTATTGATCTGTAAAATGAAAATAATAATAGCACTGACCTCATTGTAAGTTGTGAGAATTAAATGATGCAATCCATGTAAAATGCTTAGAACAGTGCCTAGTACTCTGTAATCACTGAAATTGGCTTATTGTTGCACTATTGGCTTTCTGGCTTTCTTTTGTTTAAAGTAAGGCATAGCTATCACATGGCTTGATATAATGCACTTGGGAATGGAAATGTTGAGCTACGTGACAAGGAACAATATATTCCGGTACAGTTATATCAAGTTTCAATTTCATAACACAACTGAAAAAACAAAGTTTAAAAATCTTGACATTTTTCTAGGTGGTTGCAGTGACAAAAATATAACCAACACAACAGATTTGAATCCCTCTAGCACTAACACCTGCTTTATGAAATATGTTCCATGGCATGTTTTCTTTAAGAGGTCGAGAAGCTTTAGATGATAAATTCTGTCCTATAATTTTAAAAAAGACAACAGTGGTGATACATCCTGTTATGCCGAGAATGGAAAAATCTACTTCAACTTGGTTCTTGTACTGTGTCTTGTTTTTCCATAAGAAGGAGGCGATTGTCCTCTACCAATTTCCTTTACGCTTTTCTTGAGCCAAGACTGTGCTTGGCCATGCTTGTGGGTTGGCGCTTAAAGTGACGAACCAGTCACTGGGAAATTGTAGCTCCTCCTCGCCTTCCCCCAGTGTGCTTTCCTTACCAATCAAGTGGGGGAAACGGCCTTCTGGATTATTATCTATTGCTTTGGAGGTAGGGGTGGAGTGTGGGTGAATTTGAGTCACATCTACATTTCCCTAGGGAGCCGTTGCTTTTATTATGGTATTAGGAACTTTACAGATGTCATGCTGCTATTAAGCTATTCTTGCTTAAAAATATTTTATTATATTAATCATTGTGGAATAAGGGTTTAAAATGTTTCTGAAGTTACTAAATGCCAGGATAGAAATCAAACCCAAAAGACTTATAAAAACATATGTAAAATTACTTGTCTAAGAGAACTTTCTGTGATGATGAAAATGTCTATCCTGTGCTGTATAATATGGTAGCCAGTAGCCACATGTGGGTGTTGAGTACTTGAAAGTAGCATAACCGAGGAACTCAATTTGTAATTTTATTTAATTGTAATACATTTGAATTTAAATAGCCAGATGTGGCTAATGGTTACCATATTGGATAGTGTAAGTTTAGAATATAATGAAAAGTCACCTAACCTCTCTAAGTCTCATTTTCTTAGTATGCAACAGGTGCGAATTAGGCCAATGGTTCTCTCAATCTTGGCAGTACAATGAAATCACTCAAAGAACGTTAAAAGAATACTGATACTTTGGCCTCCTGCTGTATTAGACTGTTTTCACGCTGCTGATAAAGACATACCCAAGACTGGATAATTTATAAAGAAAAAGAGGTTTAATGGACTCACAGTTCCACATGGCTGGGGAGGCCTCACAATCGTGGTGGAAGGCAAAAGGCATGTCTTACATGGTGAGAGACAAGAGAGGCTGAGAGCAAAGTGAAGGGAAAGCCCCTTATAAAATCATCAGATCTCGTGAGACTTATTCACTACCACAAGAACAGCATGGGGGAAACTGCCCCCATGATTCAATTATCTCCCACATGTTGTGTGAGTCCCTCACACAACATGTGGGAATTATGGGAGCTACAAGTCAAGATGAGATTTGGGTGGGGACACAGCCAAACCATATCACCTGCTCAATATTGTTTAGTTAGTCGGAGTCTAGGTATTGAGATTTTCTAAAGCCACTCAGGTAATTCTAAAGTACAACTAAGGTTGGGAACCATCACTGAACTAGATTACCTTTGGGTTCTCTTTCAGTTCTATAGTACAATTCTATAGATTTAGCTGCAAATTATACTAAATTTCGAATTCTATAAGGCAAATAGGACACTTATTACTAAAGCTGTTGCAATAGAAAACTACATATAGATGATGGCTTTTTATGAAGGCTGTTTTTCCTAAAATATTTCTAAAATTTAATGATGGAAAACCAATAAGCCATGTTATTGCGGTCTATTCCTCTTTGGAGTTTTTTCTGACTTTCTCAGACCATGGCTTAGGCTATAGACAAGGAAGAGTCTATGTGTATGTACTTGTTTGGGATCTGACTGCAGCCTTGTGTCAAGGTTTGGCCATCTGCCCATAAACCTGCATGGGGTGACATCACTGAGTAATCCAAGCTGCCAGTTTATGGAGATCTCAGTAGGAGGTCTTTGGGCTAATCATTTAGAGCACCACACAGCAACTGCTGAGTTTGTATCTTCCCTGGGATTAGAAAAATAAAGTTTTTGGCCAAGTCATTCTCTCTCAAAGCTACTATACAAATGGTTCCAGAAGGTATCAGGACAGTTGTTCCCAGGATTTTTAGGGCCTGAAACAAATGTATATTTCTTCTAGCTAATAAACTCCTCAAATAATGAGTGAAATAGGTACAAGTACTCAGTTTTCTCTAAAAACAAAACAAAACAAAAAACTATTTGGTTTTAAGAGTTAGTTTGACTCATAACAAGATTTTGTTTTGTTTTGTTTTGTTTTATTTTGTCTATGGACCTTGACTAATTGATATAATATTTCTATATGAGAGAATAGAGGACTACATGTAGGGCAAATATTGGAGATTAACTAGGTGTTGGGGGAATCACTTTGGTTTGGCTGTGTCCCCACCCTAATCTTATCTTAAACTGTAATTCCCATAATTCCTGCATGTCATGGGGAGGAACCCAGTGGGGGGTGATTTAATTATGGGGATGGGTGTTCCCTGTGCTGTTCTTGTGATAGTGAATGAGTCTCACAAGATCTGATGGTTTTAAAAAATGGGAATTTCCCTGCACAAATTTGCTTGCTGGCAACGATGTGAGATGGGACTTGCTCCTCCTTGACTTCCGCCTTGATTGTGAGGCCTTCCCAGCCATGTGGAACTGTAAGTTCATTAAACCTCTTTTTCTTCCCAGTGTCGGGTATGTCTTTATCAGCAGCATGAAAACGGACTAACACACGCTTTAACAAACTGCTTTATTTACCATCACTTTACAATAAAAGAGCAGAGAATGGACCAGTGTAACAGAACAGAATCTGGAACCAGACTCCACATGGGTTTACACATCTGAATGACAAATGTGCTATTATAAATCAGCGGGGGAAAGGAATACCGGGTAAATCTCACTGAGAAAATGCTTATCTCTACAGAAAAAGTGAAATAAAATAAAATTAGATTCCTACCTCACACCAATACATAAATCAATTCCAGGAAGATTAAGAATATAAATGTGAAGAGCAAAACCTTTAGGCAAATTGTGGATGTAAATTATTCTCCAACTCTTAGGTCATACAGATAAGACAAAAATATCAGTGAAAAAGACTGAAATTTGCCTACACAAAACTTAAAACGTCTATACAGTAAGGTAGCAAAAACAAAATAAACACACACACACACACACACACACACACAGAGAGAGACTGGGAAAATATGCTTGCAACCCATAGTTGATAAAAATTGAAGGCTTTTGCAAAGAAAAAGTAATAAGATCAAAAGAAAAACGGTCAACTGAGTCACACAAGAGGGTATTATATTTGCCAGTAAATGTGAATAAGATGTACAACCTCTTTAGTAACCAGGTAAATTCAATTTTTAAATAATATATAATTTCAAACTTACCAGATTGGCAACAAGAATAAAAACTGACAATATCAAGACTTGGTAAGGATGTGGAACAATGGGAACTCTGAAACACTGCTATTTGGAGTGAAATTGGCACAGCCACTCTAGAAGACAATTTAACAATATCAGGAAAAGTTGAAGGTATGTAACAGCTATAATCCAACAATATTTTTGTAGCATGTATCCTGCAGAAAATTTTGCACTTGTGTGCAAGGTGACATTTATGTAACTACTCATTAAATTATTCCTTATAAAAGCAAAATATTGAAAGGAAAATTGCTATCAATTGGAAAAATGCTAAGCAAGATATGGTATAATCCTACAAATTAGTGAATTACAACTGTATCAATATGGATGTGTCTCAACATAATGTTGAGTGAAAACTAGTTATAGGACAAACAAAATGTTATTTATATAAACCTGAAAACAAGCAAAATTATACTATTTATTGTTTACAAGGCTTAGATATGTATGTAGTATAAAAACATTCATGGTTGCATTCATTTTGGGGAAAGGGGATGAGATTAGGGGAAAACACAGAGGGTTTCAAATACCTCTAAATTTTTTTTTTTTTTTTTTTAATCAAGTGGCGTGGTAAGTTCACAGGTCTTCACTATATATAGCTTAAATGTTAAAGTGCTTCACCAAAAAATAAACAGCAGGCTGGGTGCAGTGGCTCACGCCTGTAATCCCAGCACTTTGGGAGGCCGAGGTGGGTGGATCAACCAAAGTCAGGAGTTCAAGACCAGCCTAGCCAACATGGCGAAACCCCATCTCTACCACAAAGAGAAAAATGAGCCAGGCATGGTAGCAGGTGCCCAGCTACTCGGGATGCTGAGGCATGAGAATCGCTTGAACCCAGAAGGCAGAGGTTGCAGTGAGCCGAGATCACGCCACTGAACTCCAGCCTGGGGGATAGAGCAAGAGTCTGTCTCCAAAAAACTAAAAATAAAAATAAAAAATAGCTGCAGGTAGACCATCTCCCAAAGAATAATCAATGATAAGATTTTGGTGATTAAGGAAAGAAAATCACAAACTCACAGCTTAAGAAAGTGTACAATACTAGACAACACAACACAGTTATTGAGCTTATATGTGTAGTAGATGTGAACTTCTGCCCAAAATTCAGGTATGCAGGAAATAATTCTTTTTTAGAAAAATATTTTAACTTTTATTTAAGGTTTAGGTGTAAATGTGCAGGTTTGTTACACAGGTAAACTCATGACTTGGGAGTTTGGTGTACAGATTATTTTGTCACACAGGTGCTAAGCATAGTACCCAACAGTTTTTTTTCTAGAAACTCTCCCTCTTCCCAGCCTCCTCCCTCAAGAAGGCCACAGTGTCTGTTGTTCCCCTGCTTCTGTCTGTGTGTTCTCATTATTTAGCTCGACTTACAAGTGAGAACATGCAGTGTTTTGTTTTCTGTTCCTCCGTTAGTTTGCTAAGGATAAAGGCCTCCAGCTCCAACCATGTTCTTGCAAAGGACATGATTTTGTTCTTTTTCATGACTGCATAGTATTCCATGGTATAGATGTACCACATTTTATTTATCCGGTCTACCTTTGATGGGCATTTAGGTTGATTCCATGTCTTTGCTATTATGAATAGTGCTGCAATGAACATACACATGCATATGTCTTTACGGTAGAATGATTTCTATTTCTTTGGGTATATAACCAGTAGTGGGAATGCTGGGTTGAATGGTAGTTTTGCTTTTAGTTCTTTGAGGAATTGCCACACTGCTTTCCACAATGATTGAACTAATTTACACTCCCATCAGCAGTGTATAGGCATTCCCTTTTCTCTGCAACCTTGCCAGCATCTGTTAGTTTTTTACTTTTAAACAATAGCCATTCTGACTAGTGTGAGATGGTGTCTCACTGTGGTTTTGATTTTTATTTCTCTAATGATTAGTGATATTGAGTATTTTTTCATATGTTTCTTGGCTGCATGTGTTTTCCTTTGGAAAGTATCTGTTTATGTCCTTTGCCCACTTTTTAATGGGATTGTTTTTTGCTAGTATGTTTGTTTAAGATCCTTATAGATTTTGGATATTAGACCTTTGTCAGATGTCTTGTTTACAAATATTTTTTCCCATTCTGTAGATTGTCTGTTTACTCTATTGATGGTTCCTTTTGCTGTGCAGAAGTGCCTTAGTTTAATTGGGTCTCATTTGTTAATTTTTGCTTTTGTTGCAATTGTTTTTGGCATTTTTGTAGTGAAATCTTTGCCAGCTCCTATGTCCAAAATGGTATCCCTTAGGTTATCTTCCAAGGTTTTTATAGTTATAGGTTTTACATTTAAGTATTTAATTCATCTTGAGTTGATCTTTGTATATGGTGTAAGGAAGGGGTTCAGTGTCAATCTTCTGCACGTGACTAGCCAGTTATCCCAGGACCATTTATTAAATAGGGAGTCCTTTCCCCATTGCTTATTTTTATCAGCTTGTCAAAGGTCAGAGGTGTGTAGCTTTATTTCTGGGCTCTGTATCTATTTCATTGGTCTGGTGTCTGTTTTTGTAGCAACATGCTGTTTTGGTTACTGTAGCCTTGAAATACAGTTTGAAGTCAGGCAATATAATTCCTCCATCTTTGTTCTTTTTGTTTAGGGTTGCCTTGGCTATTTAAGTTCTCTTTTGGTTCTATATGAATTTTAGGATAGTTTTTTTCTAGTTCTGTGAAGAATGTCATTGGTAGTTTGATAGGAATAGCATTGAATCTTTAAATTGCTTTGGGCAGTATGGCCATTTTAACAATATTGATTCTTCCTATCCATGAGCATGGAGTGTTTTTCCATTTGTTTGTGTCATGTCTGATTTCTTTGAGCAGTGTTTTGTAATTCTCACTGTAGAGATCTTTTACCTCCCTGGTTAGCTGTATTCCTGGGTATCTTATTATTTTTGTGGCAATTATGAATGGGATTGCATTCCTGATTTTGCTTTCAGGAAATAATTTTTATTTATAATAAGGATCGACCTCTTTTCTCTTTCAAGTCCCTATTCAGGCTTCAGTCAGTTGTAAGAAAGAGGAAACTATTTGGTTTGAAGTGTGACCTATCCTGGTGAACACCTCTGGCTCTACTCTCCTGGCCGGCCTGACTGGTTTTCTGTTTTTGGTTGCCACAAGCCATGCCCTGACCATTTGAAGGGCTCTCTATGTTCTTTCCTAGTCATACTTTGGGAGCAGAAATGCTTCTGTGAGAATGTCTGCCCTGGCCTTGACTGCCTGGGCAGAGGTAGGGTAGTACACATTTGCTGCTATTTAAAAAATATGACTCTGCCATATGAGGGAGTTTAGAAAGAAAAAGGATATATGGGGGAAAAAAAGTAGCTGCTTAGGAAAATACAGCAAAAGTTAGCAGATCAATAATTTTTAAAAGTGCTGACTTTTTTTAAAAAAAGAAAAAGCACACATGCAAGATAGCTAAAACATATTACATTTAAACTCCATATCTTCTCCGAAACTTTGTTCCTAGCAGGTAATACATGGTAACTATTAAGTGTGAACTCAAAAACAAATGTTTTGGAAAATAGGCAGATGCATTGGATGGTCTTCAGATTCAGCCAGAATAGTTTTCCCATTCAGACAGGATTAAGAAGTGGGTATTGCTGGGAGCAGACCTACTTGAGGATGAATGAGGCTCTGGGCCTTAGAAAGTTCTTCTATTTCTTGCCAGGTGCCAACTTGGCTGCTTTGTAAGAAGTGCCCTTCTGCCTCCTCAGTCAAACCTGAAGAATAGAACCAGGTTTGTCTTAAGGAGTTTGGCATATATTCAGGCCCCTCTTGGTACTTTAGATTCTATCTACTTTTTGGTATCTGCATATCTTTTACGACAGGAGACTAATTTCTTTTTTGTTATTCACAATTGGAGATATCTTTAAAGACAAGTACCTGGTGAGGAGATAACATTTGCTAAAACTTATTCTCACTTAGCCAGTGATTTTCCAAGTGTGATCCCTAGACCAACAACACCAGCATCACCTGGGGACTTGTTAGAAATGCAAATTCTTGGGCTCCACCTCAGGCCTCCCTAATGAGAAACCCTGGAGGCCCAGCCTTCTAAAATTTGGGAACATCTGAACAATCAAACTAACATTTTCTCAAACCAAACCAAAGAGTTTTCTCTTTCTCACAACTGACTGAAGCCGGAAGAGGGACTTGAAACGGAAAAGAAGTTGATCTTTATTAAAATTAAACTGAACAGTCAAAGAAACAGATAAAAATAGTATCTCTTCTACCTCCCAGCCCTCTCATGCTTCCTAGTCCCAACTTGATTGGAGATAAAAGCTAATAGATAAAGCAGAGGAACTTTGGGGCTGGAGGAGAAAATGCAGAAAGCACAGAAGTTGTGTTAGATGGTGTTCAGTGGGAACCATGTGTGAAGGCACACCTATCCTTGGTTGCTCAGCAGAACAGTGTTGAAGCCAATGTTGCCATTTAAAATACGCAAATGCATAATTTGTTGAATGACTGACTAATCACTGACAACCTGTGTACCAAATACAAGAGAAACATGGATGGACCTCAAGAGTCTACTGGGAGAAACAGGTAAGTAATCAAGCAGTTACCCTTGTAGCTCCTGTGTCAGTGTATCGGATCCTGGGAAAGCCAGATGAAAGACCCATAACCTAGACGTGGGGTTCAGGGAAGGGCTTGAGACCTAAAGCATGAGCAGCTGTCAGGTGAAGGGGGGTGGAGCTCAGGGTTCAGCTTTCACTGAGTTTTCTTTCTTAATAAAGAAGCTCTGTTTCCAGATGATTTATTAATCTCTGTCATTGCACACCGGACATTTAAAAATACCCAAGACATTTCCTAACTTGTTAAGAAGTGAAATATAATAAACGTAACAAAACAAGTCAGCTCCTGATTTATTTGGGCCCTTGAGGCCTTCAGTTTGGCCAAATAACCTTTCACCTGGCTGTGAACACTAAATTTTAGATTTGAAGTTACATAGGAAATTACACCCACCAAAGTCACCATATGTGATTAAAAAAAAAAAAAAAAAAATTACAGGATATCTTTGTAAAGAAGTTACAAATCATGGTTGCTTTTTTGATCAATGTTTCCAGTAATGAGTGGTAGTATCTTTAATTTATTCAAGGAGAGTTTTGTTGAATGATTTTCTTTGACATTCATTGAACATCCACTCCATGCCAGATGATACTGAGAGAGAAACTAATGCCACAGGGTCTTGAAAGAAGTCAGTAATTTTTTAAAAAGTTGTGTTATCAATAAGGAATAAGGCCCACTCCGAGGCTTTACACATACTAGAAGGCCTCCGATACACACTAGGCATTATTGTCATCACTTCCTTCTCATTCTTTCCACATAGCTTCTTTTGTGGCAATTTTCTCCCAAGAGGCATTTCCCTACAGTGGACCTCCTCCCCAGTGGTACCGTGAGCCATCAGAACACCTCGCTTTAGATCTGTGCATCCCAAATTTCATCAAATCCAATGCCCATTTCTGTGGTAGGTACTTTGCTATATACACCTTTTACTATCTGGAAATGAAATAATTATAACTACTTTCTTTGTATGTATCTATTAGATTTCCATTGGTGTATTACATTAATTTTTCTTTATACATTTTCTTTATAAATTTCAGTATGTGTAGTAGAATAAAACCTCACTAGATTAAGATACAATGAAGTTATAGAACTTTAATATGTTTGTAGACTCACCTTGGATGCTACAGCTACAAATGCAGACTGACAGTTGTGGTTTTCTCTAATTGTAACCACCTTGGTAAAATTCAAACAAAACAATGTATGATAGTCCCTCAATTTATATGGCAGTTGCAGTCCTGGAAATTTCAGTGAGTATTAAAGTCATACACAAATTCTTTCTTTCTTTTCTTTTTTTCTTTTCTTTTCCTTTCCCTTTTTTCTTTCTTTTTCTCTTTTTCTTTTCTTTCTTTCTCTCTCCTTCCTCCCTTCCTTCTCTTCTACCTTCCCTTCTTCTTTCTTTCCTTTTCTTCTTTTCCTCCCTCCCTACTTCCCTCCTTCCTTCCTTCCTTCCTTCCTTCCTTCCTTCCTTCCTTCCTTCCTTCCATCTTTCCCTTCTTCCCTTCTTTCTTTCCATAAAAGAAAACATAAGCCCTTTGCCTGGGTAATCATAAACAGGTTTCTCAGCAACATGAATGCTCTTAGAACATTACAGTTCCCATAGAGCCATTCTCCGTTGTGTGGAACCATCCCTTTCACCACAGGCAGACTGGCATCTCTGGCCCTTGGCTCACAAAGACTCCCCACAATTTCCAAAATGCCTTCCAGAAGACAGTGAAAACCATCTTCCCCACACACCTTGAAAACTATTATTCTAGAATCTAGATGGATTTTATCTTCCTCGTTCTCAAACCAGGCTTGCAGCTAGCAGTCAAAATAGAAACATCTGAAACTCATTTAACACAAGTGTCTTTGACAACTTTATCTCTTTCTTCCAGGGATAATTTACCTCTTGCTAGAATAAATGCCTAATATAAGGTAGAAAATTATAGAATTCTAAAATTTAGCAGCAATTTTGATAATAAGAATTTTGCCTGCAGAACCTTCCAAGTCACCTCTTGCCATTTGTTCTACCTACAAAGCACATGTGAGGCCCAGAAGGCAGTTTTTCATACCTTTAAACTAATGACCATCTGGGCAGCAGCAGGAAGTTACTGACTTCTAGGAAGATGACATGGACCTTAAGCTAAGGCACCTGGGCTGGCTCTGCGAATGCCAAACTGTAAACTGTACTGAAATAGGTATTCATTCAGGGCCCAAGGGAAATAGCACACTCAAGTTAGGATAATTCAAGGAGGTAATAATAAGGGGGTTGTTTAGAAAGCTATGGTTAGGGTGAGGAAAACCACAGCGATATTACTGTCCCCTGAGCCTGAAGGGATAGGGGAGGGAGGAGTTCCTGAAACCTCTTTAAAAAAAAAAACAGCACTCATGGCTGGGTGTGGTGGCTCACGCCTATAATCCCAACACTTTGGGAGTTTGAGATGGGCAGATCACCTGAGGTCAGGAGTTTGAGACCAGCCTGGCCAACATGGTGAAACCCTGCCTCTACTAAAAATACAAAAATTAGCTGGGCATGGTGGTGTGCGCCTGTAATCCCAGCTACTTGGGTGGCTGAGGCACGAGAGTCGCTTGAACACGGAGGTGGAGGTTGCAGTGAGCCGAGATCGTACCTCTGCACTCCCACCTAGGAGACAAAAGTGAAACTCTGTCTTTAAAAAAAAAAAAAAAATCACGCAGAGCAGCTGCCTTCAGAGGACTCATGTACTTTATGGAAAAATGCAGTTAGTCCGAGGTGGCCCTATATGAAGGGAGTTGGGGAACTCTCCTTCCTCCCTCTGTTCACTATTGGAGAGGAGAAAGCCAATGGGAATCTAGAAGGCAAGGAAGACTGTTGATGTAGGTCATGGAGGTCCACCTCCTGGGCAGTGGGGGAGAAGGTGCACAGTGAACCTGGAGGGAAAGCAGCCAGGTATCTGCTGTGCTGGACGTTTTCTAACTTCTTTTATGGAACTTCTGGAATGGTAGCACATTGTGAATTGGTAGTCTTAGCCTTGCCCCTTAAGGTAAACACATTTACCTACTTTTAACATGCATGGACATGACCCAGTTGAATGTATTGTGCATAGTATACAATTATGTTTGACAAATGAAAATGGAGCAAATTGTGCTTGAGACTACAAGTCAAGAAGATGAGAAGTGTCTGGTCTTGGCCACAGACACAGGGCGATGAACAGAAAGTCAGCATTTGAAAAGCATTGCAATAAGAAGTAAACGTGCTGCCGCTGTGGCGCTAAGGCCTACCAACTTCAGAGGTTGATCTGTGTCAAATGCAGCCACCCTGACAAGCACAAGAGAAAGTATAACTAGAGTGCCAAGGCTGAAAGATGAAATGCCACCGGGACTGGTCAAATGAGGCACTTAAAAATTGTACACTGCGGCTGGGCCAAGTGGCTTATGCCTATAATCCCAGCACTTCGGGAGGCTGAGGCAAGTGGATCACCCGAGGTCAGGAGTTTGAGACTAGCCTGGTCAATACGGTAAAACCCAGTCTGTACTAAAAATACAAAACAATTAGCTGGGTGTCATTGTGCGCACCTGTAATCCCTGCCACTCATGAGGCTGAGGCACGAGAATTGCTTGCACCTTGGAAGCAGAGGTTACAATGAGCCGAGATCGTGCCACTGCACTCCAGCCTGTGCAACAGAGCGAGACTCTGTCTCAAAAATAATAATAATAATAATTGTACACCCCAGATTCAGGCATGAATTCTGTGAAGGAACAACACTTAAACCCAAAAAGGCAGCTGTTGCAGCATCCAGTTTATCTTCAGAACGTCAACAATTCATCATGCAAATAAATGTTCTAGTTTTACAAAATAGAAATAAAAAACAAGATGCAAAGCAGAGTTAATAGAAAACAGTTCTACGAGATTACTGTTAAGACTCAAACTATGCACTGATGTTCAGTCCTTAGTAACTAGTCGCAACCCGGTGGAAAGGGAAGACCACAGGCTGTGGAGTTGGACCTGGGTTTGAAGATTGGCTTTGCATGCCTAGCAGGATGTAAGCTTGGCCCACCGACTTCACTTCTGAGCCTTGTTCTCCTTGTCTGTCAAGTGCAGGGGAAGGGTTAGTGAAATCTACCTTACATTTTTATGGACACTAATGAGAGTGGGAATGAAAATGAGATGCCCATAAGCATCAGTGCCTCATAGGTACTTGGCCAGTGGTTCTCAAAGCATTGTTCTCAGACCAGCTGTATCTAGATTATCTGGGAATTTATAAAGGAATGGAAATTCTCCAGGCCCAGCAATCAGCATACTAAGCTTGAGAACTTTCTAGGATCTGATGAAGAAGGCAGGACAGATTTTGTTAGATGTATTACACAAGAGGCAGGCAACTGTGCACAAAAAGACCCCACAAAAATACAGAAAAAACAACACACAAGAGGTGCTTTTTGTTTTGCTCTATAAGCTAATCTGGTAAGTGAGAAGTCCTGTTCTTTCTGTAACTGGGTAGGTAAGTCTAATTTGGAGGCCAAGTATTAAAGCTCATTGTAGCCACATGTCTAAGCCACCTCCTCCAATTTAACTTCTATCAATAGTAAAGTTAATACTTTCATCTCTTTGCTTGATTCTTGCATTGCATCTACTTTTCAATTAGTTCTGGCAAGGGAGAGAAAAGGAGTTCTTTTAAAAATTATACTCTGTGATAGCCTCCACAATTACCCCCTAATAATCCCAATTCAGGTACTCCCACCCTCCCTTGTGGTTCCAGAGTTAGTTTGTGTGACCAATGCAATATGTCATTAGACATTAGGTCTCTCTGTCTCTCATAGATCACTCATTCTGGGGGCAGCCCACTGGCATGTAATGAGCAGTCCTATGGAGAGGCCCAAGTGACAGTAGCCATGTGAGTGACACTGGAAGTGAAGCCTGCAGCTCCAGTCAAGCCTTTAGAAGACTGCAGCCCTGGCTGACAGCTTGACAGCAACCTCGTGAGAGACCATCAGCTCGAACAACTCAGCTAAGCTCTTCCTGGTCCTCAAAAACTGTATGAGATGAAAAAAAGTTTGTTTTTTTTAGCTACCAAGTTTTGGGATAATTTGTTATCCTAATATATTTTTTAATACCTAGAAGTAAGGTGCTACCATAATAAATACCTAAAATGTAGGCACAGCTAGGAAACTAGACAGTGAAGGTAGCTGGAAAGAATTGAAGAAGCATAGTAGTGAAAGTCTCAAGAGTCTTGAACAAAACATTGGAAAAAATTTGGACTTTGACCAGGCTGCTGGTGGAGGTTTAAAAGAAAGTGAGAAAAATCTTGTTGAAAACAGAACAGGGAATCCTTACTATGGAGTGGCATAAATCTTAGTAATATTGTTGTCTGCAATAATGTATGTGGTGGAAATGTACCTGGTAAACTGGGTGATCTAATTTGCTATTCATAAAGACATAAAGACTCTCAGCTTTTACAGATGGTGAAAAATGCTAAAATTAAGAAATGGCTGAAGGACAGAGGTCAAATCCTGGGCACCATCATGGAAACATAATCCAAAGATGAAGCTGAGGTGTGACTATAAATCCTTTGTTATGACCTCAGGAAGATCAAAAGTGGATCCTCAGAGTACAAGTTTAGTCACACAAAGGCCCTCTAAAGTTTTTAAGGCTATGACTCACAGATTCTTTCAAAAACAGAGCTCCTAAGAAGCTTAAGAGCATAGTTTTTCAGCAGAATCACAAGGTGGGAAAGGGATTATCTCAAAGAGATTTTTGGGTGTGACTTTTGTCTAATGGAATGTACCCCTAAAAATTCATAGAAGATTCACAAATTTTTAAAAAGAATTATATTAGTAGAAACATGCCAACTAGAACTCAAGGGGACAGAGACAGTATAAAATGAAAAAAGGCTTTTGTACTCACTTTGCCCCTGTTTCACTGCAGGTTAAGAAAAAATTTCAGCTGCATACATGTACTAACTTGCATGAAAAAGAAAGAATAGCCAAGCATGGTGACTCACTCCTGTAACCCCAGCACTTTGGGAGGACAAGGTGGGAAGACCACCTGAGCCCAGGAGTTTGAATCAGCCTGGGCAACATAGCAAGACTCTGTCTCTTTAAAAAAAAGGATGACTCAGAAGGGGAAGCTAAGAGCCTCAGAGAATAACTCATGCGTAGAAATAGGACTAAATCCTAAGGCGCTTCCAACATTTGCCTGGCTGGATTTCAGAGCTGCTATGGGGACATAGTAGTATGTCCAGTACCTTCCCTTTTTGAATATTAATGCATATAGTGTTTATTCCTGTTCCACCATTGTGTGTTTGGTGTGTGTGTGTGTGTGTGTGTGTGTGTGTGTGTCTATGTGTGTGCATGTTAGTTTCAGATTGAGAGGAACTATACCCAAGGAACTAGAGTTAAGAAATTATACCTAATGAACCTCTGTGTACCTGGTCCTGATTTAAATGACAAGACTATAGACTTTGAGTTGATGCTGTAATGAGACAAGAATTTTAGAAGTGTTAGGATGGAGTGGATGTGTTTTGTATGTTGG
This sequence comes from Chlorocebus sabaeus, assembly GCF_047675955.1. Lineage (NCBI taxonomy): Eukaryota > Metazoa > Chordata > Mammalia > Primates > Cercopithecidae > Chlorocebus > Chlorocebus sabaeus. The sequence goes on along the minus strand of NC_132907.1, from coordinate 40,932,958 downwards.
TGGGACTTGATTCATTTGAGCCTAGAAAGCAGACTAGGGTAGCCAGTCCCCAAGATTGTCTCCTCCTGGTATTCATACCCTTGTATAATTCCCCTCCCACAACGTACTAGAATTTATCTGTGTGACAGAATATGGCAGAAGTAATGATATGTCACTTCCGAGATTAGGTTATAAAAGATGTTGTGGCTACCATCTGTCATCACTCACTCAAAGGGAAGCCAGCAATCATGCAATGAGAATCTCAGGTGATGGGGACCTGAGACCTGTTGTCAACCATGTGAATAAGCTTGGGAGCAGATTCTCCAGCCCCAGTCAAGCCTCCGAAGGCTTCAGCCCTAGGTGACAGCTTGATGATAATCTCATGAGGCAGAACCACCCAACTAAGCCACTCCTGGATTCCTGACCCTGACCCTGACCCTAAAAATGGCGTGAGGTAATAAATGTTGTTTTAAGCTCTTAAATTTGGGGGTAATTTTTTAACGCAGCCATCAATAATTAATACACACCTCTAATATATTTGTACTTACACCACATACCATGGGATCTCACAAAAGAGCAATTTTAAAGCTTGCTTGGGTAGTCGATATCTTTATTTTCAGAACATATTCTTCATGCATAAAGAAGCAAAGATTCTTTCCTTCAGTATAATCCTTTTGATAGAAGCAAAAACTTAAGTCTGGCAGTGTTCCTAATATATGTTTTTCACACTTTTCCTTTATTTTAGGCAATTCTAAATAGACAAAATCAACTTGAAAGTGTTCTTGGATTTAATTTAGAAACAACCCCAGTTAAGCTCTTCATAAAACTTTTAAATTGGGCTGGCTTTTATTTTAGGAATATGAATGTTCTTGGAATTCTTCCAAATCTCTAAGCAATAATCTTTTACGCAATCCCCTTTATTTTTTTCTGAAAAAAGGAGTCTAGTTAGTTCTTTTAAGTTTTACTTTTTTGTAAAGGTATCTTTAAAACCCCCAGATGCCTCTAGACATTCAAGATAGAACGAGTCACTCACAACTTCTCTCTGCCTATGTTTCATCTATTTTTCTGTGCTGTTGTGTGAATTTTGACGTTTTATTTTGTCAAGAATAGTGGTGAAAAACCAATGAATTTTTAAATGATTCAACTCTAACATTTCCTACATTCTCCTTCCACAAAGTAAATACACAGTAATCATCATTCATTGTTACCTTCTCCATCTCACAACTGCCTTTCACCCCTCAAGTTATTGTGCATTTCACATTCTTTTTTCTACCTAGGACTAATTTGTCCAATCAACTGGACATCTGTTTTTCTTCCCCCTGTTTTGAAAACAGGCTGCTTCTATGTTTTCAGAGCCTTCCTTTCTAGAACATGTAAGAACTTGTTCTCAGACTACTTATAAGCAAGACACTCTCTCTGAGTTTACAAGTCTGGAAGCACTTTCTGAGAACAATGAAAAGATCTGTCTGCCTGTTAGTGCGTTCCATGGGAATGTTACACTGTTTGGGAAGAAAGCTTTGTGTAGGCAACAGTCACTTCTACATAGACAATACAAATGGCACCAAATGGCACCAAATGGCACTTCATTTTATTAACATTACATGTCTAGATAACTGACTGCCCTTGGAAAAATATATATGGAGTGAGGCAAGCTTAATAAAACCTAAATAACTCTGAAGATCTCTTACTTGGTCTGTAAACTTTCTACTCTTATAGCTCATGTATTTTCACAGGAAACAAAAGCCCTTAAGGGCCAAATTTCCACAACAAAACAGTGAATTCTTTCAGGATATAATCCTTCAATTCTTTCCTGAGTACATTTAGATAATTTTTTTTTTTTTTTTTTTTTTTTTGAGATGGAGTTTCACTCTTGTTGCCCAGGATGCAATGCAATGGCGCGATCTTGGATCTTGGCTCACTGCAACCTCCGCCTCCCGGGTTCAAGTGATTCTCCTGCCTCAGCTTCCCGAGTAGCTGGAATTACAGGCATGTGCCACCACACCTGCCTAATTTTTGTATTTTTAGTAGAGACGGGTTTTCACCATGTTGGCCAGGCTGGTTTCGAACTCTGGAACTCAGGTGATCTTCCCGCCTTGGCCTCCCAAAGTAGTGGGATTACAGGTGTGAGCCACTGCACCCAGCCCTTTTAGATAATTTTTGAATCAGGAAATATATGATGGCGATGACCACATGTGACACCCCAGCCATGAATAAGTTCTTGGCCTTTCTTTTGACTTTAGCCTCATTCCTCCCTTTATTTTCTTTTTCGTACTTTCTTCACCTACTTCTCTGTTTCTCCATTTCCCTTTTCTGAATCACGCCATGATGCCGTAAAGGAATCTCCTTGGGATCTCGTGCTGGATGCAGTCTAGGGGGTGCCCTTTGTCAGAAGAGGGTGAGTGGAAAGGAAAAGTGGCCATAAGCAGGCTGGTCAGTTCCCAGGAAACCAGGGAGGAAAGACAGGGTAGGAATCTGAGGAGCCTCACCAGGGAAGCCCCAGGCCCTGGGTCCCAGCAGTTTGCCTTGAGCCTCAGGAGAGCTCCCATGAGGAGAGTTAGATCCAAGTCTCCACTTTCCTTTCAGTGTTGTGTTTTTAAACTCTCCTTATGTCTGACTAAATGTATATGGGTGGCCACATTGGAGAGGAACTAAAAGGCTCTAGGAGTTTCTGAGCAGGTTCCTTTTGTATCTCTTTTCACTAGTGGAAGTGTCTGCTATGGGTAGGATTCCATCTGGGGTTCCCTTTGACCAAGCCTCTGCAGCCAGAAGCACTGAGGAGGGCACTGGGGTGATAGGACTGACCCTGAGGCCCTGGTCACAGTACTCTGAAGTAGGAGTTCCTCTGAGGTGATATGCTAGGCCCTGGTTTATCAAACCAGCAATGGGATGTCTGGAAAAGCCTCTGGGGGGCTGCCAGGACTGCTTCTCAACATACCATGTGTTAACCTGCATTAACACTGAGCGAAGCAGGAACTTACAGTTTTCTGAGCTTGGCTCAGTTTGTCTGTAACAACCAGGCTGAAGTTTCAGGGGTGGCTCCATTTGGGGTTTAACCTACAGACCAGAGGGAGGGAACAATGAAAGACTAGTTGTGTTTATGTGGTCTGGCAGAGGAGGTGAAGAGAGCGCAGAATAAATCACGGAGTGCTTATGTCAAAATATCTGCAGACTGCTCAGCTTGGTTGCTGTTGAGCTCCCTAGCTCAGCAGCAGCAGGTCGAGGACCAACACTTACCCTTGGATAATAATAGCTACTATTTATTCAGTCCTCCCATGTGCTAGATGACATATTAGGTGCTTTATGTATACAACTTTAGCAATCCTTTAAGAGAGATGATATTCCCATTTGTCAAATTTTAGAAAGCTAGTTAGATAGTCCAGAGAAGATTAGTGGTTTGTTCAATGTTAGGCTTCTAATAAGTGGCCAACATTTTAACTTTGGTACACAGTTATCTTTGCTATGACATCATATGCATTCCTAAAAAAAAAAAAGTCACACTTTTCAGTTAGCAATATACTATACTTAAAATAATAGGGCTTATGAGAAAAATGGGGTTGGTGTTAGAATTAGGAAGTAAAAAACACAAGAGTGTGATACAAATAGAAATACTAGCATGGCTGAATCTCTGTAAACATTTGCCTTTAGCATCAAAGACAGCCCTTTGCAGCCTTATGTCCTGGGACTCAGGCTTCTTGGAGGTCCTTGGGGCATTAACTGCCAATAGAGAACATAGGCATCAACATTAGAATTCTGATCTAGGATTTCAATACAGAGGGATGTCTCTTCAAAGCATCTTCAACTGCACTCATAGCTTCACCAGATATAATAGAAAACTTAGTGGCTGGTTTAATGGCTTCAAGAATCACTACCTCATTGAAGGTCTTCACTGTATGGATATACAGGTTTTTCCCTAAAGTACTCATATATTTCTTAGACTTTCTCCCTCCCTGTAAGAAAATTTACCCTGATCACCTCAAATGATGTGTTGGCAAAAATCGCGTATTCACCACCACAACTTTTGCATCATGATCTTCACTCCCCAGTTTGCCTGTCACTTACGAGATACTGTTTCATGAAAGGAAGGAAATGCTGCTTCAGATAGAACCAGCCTGTTTTAGAGCCCATGTGATTTCTTTTGTGTTCTAGAGAGTCCTCATTGGCCTTAAGGGAAGTTTAGACTGCCTGGAGCTTTGCTAACTGATAAAGACTATTTTTCCTCCCCATGCAACCACCATGGCATGATGCTACTCAGTGAAATGTACAGTAGTTGTTTCATTTCATGTAATACTGAGACTATATTAAGATTTTATGATAGTCTCAAATGCTTTTTACAGCTGGTTTGTTCAAATTAGGATCCAAATATGGCCTAAATATTGCATTTGATTATTATATCTGCTATGTATTTTATTCCATACCTTTCTGCTGTTTTTTTAATACAGTTGATTTGTTGGAGAAGCCCAACCTTCATACCACAGAGTATTCCATATTTGAATTTGGCTGATTGCTGTCTCATGATGGTTTTAAAAAGTAGTTCCTCTATTCCTCATATTTCCTATAAACTTATTGTTAGAGCTCAAAACATGTTCAATTTGATTGGTACGAATACTTTGTAAGCAGAGCTTTATAGTTCCTATGGCATTGTATCTTGAAATACAGTGTCAAGGTCTGTCTAACTTGAGTGATGCTAAAACTGATCAGTGCATTAGGAAGTGGCAGCTGGATCCCTCCATTATAATATTTGTCAACCACTGATTATCCTAGATCCATAGTATCTCACTGAAATTGAAAGATCATGATTTTCTAAGCCCATCATTTCTTCTGCATTTGTTAGCTAGAATTCTGTGAAGCACATGACCTCAAGTCTTTGGATAAATGGAAATGCAGCTTATTAAAGAAAGGTAAAATCTTGATTCTTTCTTTTTTTATCAATTTTGAGAGTAGGCCAGGAACAGTGGCTTCCACCTGTAATCCCAGCACTTTGGGAGGCTGAGGCAGGTGGATCACTTGAGGTCAGGAGTTTGAGACCAGACTGGTCGACATGGTGAAACCCCATCTCTACCAAAAATACAAAATTAGCTGGGTGTGGTGGCACACACCTGTAATCCCAGCTACTTAGGAAGCTGAGGCAGGAGAATCGCTTGAACCCAGGAAGCAGAGGTTGCAGTGAGCTGAGATCACACTACTGCACTCTAACCTGTGCAACAGAGGGAGACTTGTCTCAAAACAAACACAAAAACAATTGAGAGTAGAGTTGTGCCCTAGCCGACTCAGACGGTGACCAATGAATTGGTCCCTGAGTATTGTCGTGAACTACTGAATTTTATATATTTATGTTTCAAGCACTTACATTGTTCCTTTTGGCTCGAATTGTCACAACTTTGCCAGCAGAAGCCTTTTCAGTTTAGGTCCTGTGTACTTTTGACATGACCTCTTTAAAGTTTGATTATTTCCTTGCTTTCTGGCAGGAAAATATGTCTACTCATCTTGTAAATGTCCTGATGTGGACCTAAAATCAACTGTTTCTCAAAAGGAATTTCTTTTAGTGGAGAATGATATTTAAAAATCACAATTCAGGCACTAAAGGGGATTTTACTCTTGAACAAGAGCTGATTGCAATCACATAGGTTTTTCTTGGTGCCATTTCAATTTTCTAGCTGTGCACTAATAGTTATAAATTTTTTTCCTGCAATTTCTTTGAGAGAAAATATCGTTATTACAAATATAAAACTTGGTATTCTTGACTCCATTTTTCCTTAGGAAAATTTTTTTTCTGCTTCTTTAATAACATAAGTATTCTTTAGAAATAAAACTATTTAGTTTAGCCAAATCAGTTAGAGAAGTGAACTGGTAGCAAGTACTAGGGAATACCCTAGGTATTTCAAAATGCTCAAATATGAGGTTTTGGACTCAGAAGCTACGCTTCAAAATTTGTTCCTGTTTTCAAATATTAACAAATTTAAAAGCATAAACATTTGTTCATTTTTTGGTTGCAACCTTAATGTTTGCCATTTTGTAGATTATTTTCGGTATATGGATATTAACTATTTTATTTCTATCCTTGGTTCAGAAATCTGTTCATTTTATTTGTGGCTGTCATTTGCAATCCCTTAAATTAACATATGAAAAGAGATCCAATTCCAACTTTATTAGTAACCAAATGATATGCAAATTAAAACAAGAATATTTTTATTACAACAAATTAGCAAAGACCTAAAAAATTATACTCCATTCCAGGAAGTTTTAAATGACAGTCTCACTTTTTATGCAGGCCCTGCTATCATATTTCTCGGTTTTGGGTTTTTTTCTACTTGATGTGTCTCCCATTTTCTCCCTTCCTCAATTCCAGTATCAGAGTCCCCCTCACCATGCCCTCTATTCTGACCTGCCAGGGTTGAGCAAACACAAAGATGCCCAGCATAAAATTCAGGGGCCCATGAATTATTCTCTGTAAAGGGCCAGATAGTAAATATTTCAACCCGTGAGAGCTAAGCAGCAAAATCAAGACATTATGTAGGTGCTAAGAGTATGGTGGCTCACTCCTATAATCCCAGCACTTTGGGAGGCTGAGGCAGGAGGATTTCTTGAGCTCAGGAGTTTGAGACTAGCCTGAGCAACACAGTGAAACACCATCTCTTTCTCTAAAAATATATATATATATATAGTGGCTTGCACCTATAGTACCAGCTACTCAGGAGGCTGAGGCAGGAGGATCACTTCAGCCCAGGAGGTTGAGGCTTCAGTGAGCCATGATCATGCTATTGTATTCCAGTCTGGCAACAAAGTAAGATCCTATCCCAAAAAATAAATAAATAAATAAAAATAAAATGTAACCATTAAAGATGTAAAAATCTACTTTTAGGTTGGGGAGCTGTACCAAAATAGGCAGCAGGCTATATACAGTTACCAACCCCTGGCTTAGATACTCGTACCAGAAAGGACTTACTGCCCAGCTGAGAGGAGGAGTATTATCTAACAGCCCCTAGCAATTAGTTTCATCATGGCCCACTCCTCAAACCACCCTGCTCTTCCTGTAAATCCATCCCACCTCTCCCAGTCAATCACTTGATCCCAGGAGCAAGGCCTAGTCTCCTGCCAACAGCCAGCAAGGAAAAGCAACCTGAGTCCTATAGCTGTAAGGAACGACATTCTGCCAACAACCAGAATGCACTACAAAGTGCATTCTTCCCCAGAGTCTCAAAATAAGAGTCCAGCTCACACCTTGACTTGGGCTTTCTAAGCAGAGAACCGGCCAAATTAACCCCGATTTCTGAAGTATAGACCTATGAGATAGTAAATGGGAGTTACTTTAAGCTGCAAAGTTTGCAGTAATTTGTTATAGAGCAATAGAAAATTAATAAACTGGGAATTGTAGTTGGCAGAGGATAACCCCTGTAACATGGAACAGACAGGGGAAAGACAATGAATGGATCTGGGAGCAAATAAGCCAATGGCCACACAGACCTTATCACAACTTTGTTTTGTACGTCCTTCAGCCTAGATGTTTTTGGCATATACAGCTCATTCTCTGTTGGCTCAATGAGTAGAGAGATTTATTTGTGATGATCACTGATATGTTAGGGATTTCGGCTCATTATTGTTAGTTTTATTGTAGAAAGACTTTGCTAATCGATTAATGGCCCTGTGAGCCTTTTCTTTCTGTCTGATTCTCTCCCTTCTGCTGTGGTGTCTGCAATTGAGGAACAGCTACTAAGAGGTGGCAGCTGCAGAGAAAAGCCCAGAGCCATACAGATGAGGCTAGGAACTCTGACTAGCACTGAGTATTTGAAAGAGAACTTGGCAAAAGGCTATTACTACATGTAGCAGATACCTGTGACTGCATAAAGGGAGTGAAGGAGACAGTCCAAAGTGCACTTGAGGATAACAAATGGCCAGCCTCCACATGATCACTCAGGAAAATCCAACAGAACCCAGAAGTCTCACTTAGCTTGAAAAAATCCATTTTTTTTTTTCAGACAGAAGCACTTAGGGAAGCAGAATGGCTGATTTCAGCATGAGAAAGCAACGTAACAGTACAACTAAGCTTTGAGGGTCTCCTGATCAAAGATTTGTGAGACTAATAGCTTACACAGGAAAGAGATGATGGCCCTTTTGAATGCCTTCTGAGCGCTCTTATGAGATGTACAATCTAATTGTGGTGTAAATACCAGCTATTGATAGTGGGTTTTGTTCATCTGGTTTGTGTTACCACAGTACCAGAGGTCTGTATCTATTAGTGCTAGTAATGTATGGATGACAAGGGCTGGTCCAGACATCTCTGCAGCAATAATAAAAGGTAAGAAGATGCAGACAAAGCTGAATTTATTGTGTTTGAGAAGATACAACATTCAATTTCCCTGATAACCAAGCTTAATTGCACAGAATTATGAGACCTCATTAATGAAACACAATGTAGACAGTTTATATTAGTAATGGCATTACATTGATTATCTAATTTCAGAGTAAGGAATTAAAGGGGGACAAATTAGGGATTATTCTGCTTTTACATAACACCTGTAGTCAGGAAAAATAAATAGCTCCTGTTATTAAACTAAAGCTTTTGTATACAAAAGAATGCTAGATAATAAATGTAGAAATAATCATGGAAATAGAAAATATTTTTGCAAGACATTATGAAATAATCAATCCAAACAAGGATCAATAATGAATGCTAAAACTGTTAGTTGAACAGTGAACAGAGAACTAGATATTCAAAAAGCACCAAAGCATCACCCTTAAAATAACAAGTAATTTGCTATTACTTGTTAATAGCAAATGGAGGAAAAAGTATCCTTTACCGTGGAGAGATATGGCTATTATCACTAGGTAACTTACTACCTGATTGTCCCACTATTAATGACGCTGTGTGACTTCTGAAATAATGCTTTATAAATTATATGACAGCACCTGTCAATAAAGTTTAAGAGATAATGTTTAAAATGGAAATGGAATGTAAAGTCTGGATTAGATTCAAGTTAAAGGAAATACAAAGCAGAGAAGAACAAATTAAGGGAAACTTGAACACATTCAGAATATGGGACAGAATAAGACAACTGTTATGGTCTCAAAAAAAAAAAAAAAGGCTAATGACAAGGAAAAAAGGAAGAGGTGCTAGGTTGAGGGACTAAACATGCAAAACCCATTCAACATGAGATTCTTGAGTGGATTTTGGTTTTTAAAAAAAGCTTTAAAAACACTTTGGGTTAATGGTGAATTTTGAATATGGAATATTCAAATATCAGGCAGGGTCCTCGCAGGAAACCAATGGCAAACTCAAAAGAACTTAATCATCAATCAGTTAAAGAAGGGACTATTGAGGGATGTGGGCAGAGCTAATGGAATCAACAGGGGGTGCTGAGGCACTCAGGATGCAGCCGGGAAGCGCTCTTAGACCTGAAGGAGCAGACATGGGGGCAGTTATGAGGGTCCAGTCACAGCTGGAGCTGCTGAACAGAGTGTGGCTTCACAAGGGATACAGTGGCAGATGCAGCCAATACCAGACCAGGAACTCAGCAGGGAAGAGCAGAGAAAGAGTATCCCAGCCTCTCCCCCACCCTCCGATCTCTTGCCAGTGCTCCCCATTGGCCTCTGATGTCTTGTAGGTGCCTCCCGTTGGCTGACCCTAACTGGCCACCCATGGCAGTCTGCAGAAATCAGCCTTTCACAGGTCAGAGCAAAACTGAGAAAAGTGGAGAATGCATCTGGAGGTGGGAGGCAAAGGGAGAGTAAAGCACAACTAGTACAGAGTAGATTAGAGAATTACTGTTAATTGTTAGATGTAATAGTTGTCTTGTGAGATCAGAAAATGCTCTTAGCGGTTATTTTTAGATGTAGTCTGAACTGATTCAGCCAGATAGACAGATAGATAAGTAGGTAGATAGACTAGATACACAAAGCATATATAGACACAAGCTTTTTTTCTTATTTATTGCTGCCAACTTCATGCATGCAGCCTCCAATCACGTCATGCCTAAAGAAACCATCCTTGCCCCCGTTTCTTAGACCCAGTACCTGCCACATGATAAATGATAAAAAATAAGTTCTGACCCGTGCATCCCTTTTTCAGAGGAAATTATACTTCTCGGCTGCCCCATAACACTTCTATTATAAAGAAATTTATCATATTGTTATATTTTTTCACCGCAAGAAAAATTATCCGGGTGAAAGAGGGGGATTAACTAACGATAAAGGTGTAAACAGTGCAAGAAGACTTCATCATCCTTAGCGTGTATGTGGCTAACAAAAGAGCATAAAAATAAATGAGGCAGAAACAGATAAAAGTGCAAGGAGAAATAGATAAATCCAGTATCATAGCTGGAAACGCCAACACTCTTAAATCAGAAATGGACCGATCCAGCAGGCAGGAAATCAGTGAGGACAAAGCTGAACTCAGTAGCAGTACCAATCAACTGGATATGATTGATATCTGTAGACTGCTTCATCCGACAGCAGGACCTTACACATTCTTCTCAAGCTCACATGGAACATTCACCATAATACACCACATTTCAGGCCATAAAATGCACCTAAACAATTTAAAAGAATAGAAATCACACATCTGCTTTCAGAAACCATGTTGTAATTAAACTAGAAATCAATAACAGAAAGATAGAGACCTCAGCTCCTGCTTATGAAAAAATAATAACAGAAGGATAGCTAGAAAATCCCAAATACTTGGAGATTAAGAAACACTCTTCTAAACAATATATGGATAAGAAAAATAATCTCAAGAGGACTTAAAAAATGTTTTGAACTAAATGAAAATGATAATACAACTCATTAAAATTTGCATAATGCAGCAAAAACAGTACTTAGAAGGAAATCTATAGCATTGAATACATAAACTAGAAAGGAAGAAAGATCTATAATAATCTAAACTTCTATTTTAGAAAACTTAAAAAGAAGAGCAAACCAAATGCCAAATAAGCAGAAGAAAAGAAAATGAAAAATTAGAGCAGAAATCAGGGAAATGGAAAGTAGAAAATTAATAGACAAAATCAAAAGCTAGTTATTTTAAAAGATCATTCAAATTGGTTACTCTCTAGGCCAAGAAAAAAAGAGAAGACACAAATTAGAGTTGTCCCATGAAAACCCTGGGGAATTGTTCCAGGACTCTCCATGGATACCAAAATTTATGGATGCTCAAATCTCTTACATAAAATGGCACAGTATTTACAAATAGCCTACACACATCTTCTCTCATGCTTTAAATCATCTCTAGATTACTTTTGATACCTAACACAATTTAAATGCTATGTAAATAATTGTTACAATGTACTTTTTAAAAATTTGTATTATTTTATTCTATTTTTACTTTTCAAAAAATACTTTTAATCCATGGTTGGTTGATTTTATGAAAGGGGAACCCATGAAGATGGAAGGCTGACTGTACTAATATCAGAAGTAGACAAGGAGAGACATCACTAGAGATCCCATGGATATTGAAAGGATAATAAAGGAGTTCTCCTATAAGTTGTAAATTCCTACATAGCAAGAATTCTGTCTTACTCATCCTTTAACAACTACTGTGTACCTTATAATGTTTCATAAAATATGCTATGATTTGGTTTTATTATTCACAAAAGGATGCTATAAGAGGTGAAAAATGGAGAGGCTAGAAAGCATAAAAACAAGTTACATCAGGTGGTAGAGCTTGGTTTAAGGGTCAAAGATAAAAGAAGGGAAGGTTAAGGGCAGGGCTTTAGAGAGAGAGAGGATAAACACAGTTTGATTAAATGGCTGATTTAGCTGGGTGTGGTGGCTCATGCCTAAAATTCCAACACTTTGAAAGCCTGAGGCAGAAGGACTGCTTGAGCCTAGGAGTTCAAGACCAGCCTGGGCAACATGGAGAAACCCTATCTCTACCAAAAGACAAAAACAAAAACAAAAATTAGCCAGGTGTGGTTATACACACCTGTAATCCCAGCTGCTTGGGAGGCAGAGGTGGGAGGATTGGTTAGGCCTAGGAAGTTGAGGCTGCAGTGGCCCATGATTGCTCCACTGCACTCTAGCCTTGGTGACGAGATCCTGTCTCAAAACAAAAACAAACAAACAAACAAAAACATATATATATATATGATGTTTATCCACAGTAAAGTTCAGTCTAGGGTTAATAAAAGATTCTAGGGTCACTAAGGCAAAGAATAGTCGCAGTAGCAGAGCATTGGGTGAAGCTAAGGTCCCCAGGAGATCTGGGATGTCTGTGAGGAACAGTGAGGCTTAGTCATTCAGACAAGCCAGCAGAAGTGAAGTTCAGAGAATGTGGATGGGCCTCAGGCTCTAGAGATCAAAGCAAACAGATAGAAAAGGCAGAGTGTAGAATCCAGACAGAGAGGCTCCCAACAAGGTATGCGATTCTGCATAAGCAGATTTGAAGAGACACCAACTACGGACTGATGTAGATAAACATTTCTGGTAATTCTAGTTAGTGATTCACTGAACTCACATAGGATAGTATCTCTTCAAAGGCACTTGCGTTGTAATTAAATGCACACATAAGAAATAAAGCTTATTGAGCACTTAGCAGGTACTACCCACTCTTATGCATACTATATGTTTAAACCATTTAAACTCACACCAACCCCCTGGGGGTAGGTACTATTATTATCCCTGTTACAGATGAGGAAAGTGAGAAGTAGGAGTTAATTGGTCTCATGATCCCCTACAAGCTGGCCTTCCAGAAAAATGAGGTGACTTACCCCAGGATCCCCTGGAAACCAATCAGAATGAATTGCCTTAAACTCCAGCTTGTAGCCCAAAGCAAGGCTTGCCCACAAGTCTTGGCAGTACGTGGTTGAACAGAAAATAGAATCCAGGCAGCCTGAGTCCTTTTCCTGCCAGACAGGGGCTGGGGCTTCCCCAAGCACGAAGGTTCAGGTGGTAGATCCTGCCACTGCTTTGCACACCAGCTCCCTGGTGTTAACCTCAACTGCCAGGGCTGAGCTGGAAGGATAGGGCTGGAGGCAAAATCCTACCCCATCATGTTGCTAGTGTATTCCACCTTGGTATTGGTCACACCAAGGAAGGGCCTGGACTTTCCTAATCATGCAGCTTAAAAGCAACACAAGGCAAGCGGGGGAGTCCGCTCTCCTGAAGTCTGACATCCAGGAAGACGGATTGCTATGTGCTGTCTTTGACTTACTGGGAGACTCACACACCTACACTAGTGCCCCCTTATCTGAGGGGGATACATTCCAAGAACCCCAGTGGATGCCTGAAACTATAAATAATACCAAATCTTACAAATGCTATGTTTTTTCATATATATATATGTAATACCTATGATAAAATTTAATTTATATAATAGATTAGGCAGAGATTAATAACAATTGCTAATAATAAAATAGAATTATACTATAATAAATTTATGTGAACATTGTCAGTCTCAAAATATCCTATTGTATGTAATATTTTTGGACTCTGGTTGCTCGTGGCAAGTGAAAACTCAGATTGGGGGGTGGCACTACTATATTTTCCTGTCTCCATTAGTGTTTTCCAGTGAACGCTGCACCAGGAGGTTGGCCATTTGTCCTTATCTATACATCAAACTAAGGCATGGAGAGTAAGAACTTGCTAAGGTCATATAGCCAGGAAGCGGTTGAACTGAGACTCGAACTGAGACAGTCTGAGTCCGAATTCTACCACCTCTTGTGTGTGATATCTAGTGGATAAGTGGGCTTTTGTGACCAGTGTCTCTGCCTTTCCTCATGATTCACAGCACGGAGACTTGTGCATACATTCTCACTTGATATCTGAATGACTGTAACAGTGATGTAAATTAACAAGGAAGGGAGATAGCCCTGATTTAATTGGAAATCATTGACAGAGCTAGCCCAGTAAACTTTCTACAAACAGAATACAAATGTTTTGTATTTAATTGCTAAAGTGTTTTAAAATTGAACTCAAATTAATAAATACTTATTGCATCTGTCAGTTAAACAAAAGAGCCAATAAACAACCAACTCTGTTTTCTAATCAAGAGGGACTGAGCCTTTAAAAAAAATAGTGTAAGGGAAGATATGATCAATGTAAAACTGGATCATAGACTTTTAGAGTCTTAAGAGATGAGAAAAGAGATAAAGATGGATAGATATGGAGTAACTAGAATAAGACTCTCTCACAAACTAGACCTTAAATTGATTTAGGAGGAAATATAGGATTGGGATAGAGAAAAAGAAGAGAAAGAATTGCCTATAGGCATAATAAAAAGCACAAGTGAATCAATCAACACAGAGGGTACTGTGGACCAGTGAGGAAGAATCATGATCTAGATTAGGGGATTCATGTTGGAAACAGTGAGACAAGTTAGAAAGGATATGATGGGACATATTATATGGTTCCAAACATAATAGATGAGCACTTGAGCTGGAAAGTAGTATAATGTTCACAGGTGGTAAAGAGGTATAATGAGAAAATCTGTACTTCACAAAAATTAATCTGATGGTGTTCAGTGGGTTGGAGAGAAGACCAATTAGAAGGTTATTTGTGGAATTCCAACAACCCAATGAACTGAGCTGATGGAGAGAGATGGTCCTCCCACTACCAACACTCAAACGTAAGGCAAAAATATTTACAGGTGATGAGCAATGATGAAAAAACAAAAGAACAAATGATAGATGACATGAAGAATGGGAATAGGGAAGACCATATTTAAGATTCTGAGGTCATTAAATGATATAATGTGTTTACTAGCCCCAAAATACATACTAAACAAGTAGAAAGAAAACATAAAATTTCCAAATCAGTAGCAAGCATCAAGAAAACAATCGAAATGGAAAGAAAGAACAATGTCCCTTGGAACATAACAACATGATATAATATGAACAGTATCTCCTTATATGTAATGTAGGTATTAAACATAGGGTGAGAAGTACACATATCAATTTCAAAATAGTGGTTTAATCTGAAATTGTTAAACAGAGAGGGAGGGAAGCAATAGAACTGAGGGAGAGTTCAAAAGCCTTTTGTTGTATCTGTAAAATATTTTATTTCTTAAAAATACAATTATGTACCACATAATAACATTTTGGCCAATGGACTACACATATGACATGGTCCCATAAGATTATAGTACTGTCTTTTTACTGTACCTTTTCTATGTTTAGATATATTTACATACACAAATACCACTGTTAAATTACCTACAGTATTCAGCACAGAAACATGCTGTGCAGGATTGTAGTCTAGGAGCAATGGGCTACACCATACAGCCTAGGTGTGTCGTAGGCTCTACCATCTTGGTTTGTATAAGTACACTCTATGATGTTCACACAATGAGGAAATCACCTAACGATGCATTTCTCAGAATAAATTTCTGTCGTTAAGCAACCCATGACTGTATCTGAAGCAAATATCTGTATCTCCTTATTAAACCTTAGGGTAAGTACATAAATTAGAGAATAAGTAAGTACATAAATTAGAGAATAAGTATATTATTCTCTAATTTGCTATTGTATTATACATAGTATACATATACATATATTATATATACATATACATGTATAATATATACATATATGTGTATAATATATACATATATAATATACATATATGATGCAAAAACAAATTAGACAATAACATACATTTAGGTACTTAGCCTAAGGTTTAATAAGGAGATATAGATGTAGATATGATATACTATATCATACATATAGTATAATATTTGAAAACCTATTAAAGTAATTGAAGCCTGAGGTGAAGGGTCTAGTTTAACGTTGCACAAGAGGGAGTCCTCCAATATGACTTTCTGCACCTCCATCCCTGGCAGAAATCCCCTAAATAATATCCATGGAGCTGGTGTGGCAACCAGATATGAGGTTACACATTCACCAGGTCTCAAAGATATGTACCTTCTTACTGTTACTAACAGTTTAAGATTCAACAGTCAAGCTCTGTACCAAAAAAGACAAGGTCCAGGGGTTTTATTCTGTAATCTGTTTATGGTGCCCTCTAGTGGCAGCTCTGCAGAGATCTAATGCATAACTCACTTTTTTTGTGTTGAACATTAATTAACTTTGTATTTATTTTTCAATATATTAACAAAACATAAATTGGATTTTGTTTTTGTTACTAAGCAATACGAGTAATTATTAACTTTAAAATTGTATTATTCATTCATTACCTACCAGGAAAAGATCATGCTGTTTTCTTTAGGTGGGTTAAATCTTGTACATTTGCATAGGTAAAATGTTCTCAATATAACGCTTTAGAAATTCTGTGCTTTATGAAAAGTCCCTAGAGATTTGCCGATGCCTTTATTTTTAATATGTTTGAACCTCAAGGAAAACACTGAAATAATATGAAATAATTCTGATGAAGTTTCTTATTCTCATCAGTTGTAGTTGTCCGATGATGTCAGTAAAAAACCCTATAGGGTAATCAATCATCATTTTATTATGTGAAACTTGGTCACAAAATTACTTATTTAATTCAAAACTAGCAACTTATTAGCCAGTGGTTTTTAACTGGGGATGCATGTTAGACTTAGCTGTGAAGTTTTACTAAAATGTAGATGTTTAGGACTCCCTCTAGACTTGCTGAATCTCCTTACTTGATATTCTTGAAATATTCATATTGGCATAGTCTTAACATACTCTTGGTACATTGTATCTCAAGATTATTACATGTAAAAATTATGTTCATTCTTTTTAATCAAATGTAACACATACTGACATGGAAAACTGGCTAATCATAGTCTTTATAGACATTGAAAATTGGCTATCGTCCCTATAGACATTTTGTTTAAAACTTTTATTTTGCACACCGCAGAAACAACCAAACTTTCTTGTCAGTTGCATTATTCTTGCTATGAACTCTCATCAGGCCTTTCACTTTGAAAATAATTAGTAATCAATTTACTACAGTTGTTTTAAGATTTTATCATCTACAGAGGGTGTGTTTTCCTCTAATGCTTTCCTGAAGGCTCTGCATTCAGCTACCCTCCAGACTTGCTGCCTTGAAATAATGACTATCTCAGAAACTGATGGAGAAGAACTGTACCACATACTTTAAACTATTGAGACTTCTAAAAATAGACTCTTTCGTATAGGCTTCTGTGCTTAGCAACTTTTAGTCTGTCCCTGAGGATTGAATCAGGATTTTCAGAACTCTAACGGAGAAACAGAAGGCTTCATAAAACTGCTAACCCAAGCTACCACAAAACAAGAATTAATTACATAGGAGTGAATGAATGGAGGGATGATTGTAGTTACGTGTTTGGAATATTGTTGACACTATTTTAATGCTGTCTTTTCTAGATATATAAGGAAATTCTTTCTTAAGCTATCTGTAACCCCATAACCCCATATCCATTTGCTTTTGTAAATAGTAATAAAATATTTTTAAATGATATATTTTTCTCACTGACCCCTCCCACCTACTGCTTGAATTCACAAACTATCATCAAGTATTCTTACTTTTCATGGCAATATACTTATTAGCAAATATTCAATAAGAATCTGTCCTTTGTTTACCAGACCATAATTGGAAAAATTGTTTATGTAATTAAGGCGTTGCCTGGAATGTCATATTTGGGAAAGATGTTCATTTAATCAGATATGATCAGACAATTTTGAGGAACTAAAGAACCAGCACTTGGAAAATTCTCCCAGGGAAGCTGATGTGGTACCTGGCTTACAGGCTCTCTACAGGTAAGTAAGGAAGATCAATGCTGGGAAGGACAGGAAGGGCAGGGTATTTTAGGGAACTCAAGGACAGAGGAATTTGCTGATTATAGATGCTACTGGTAAAATCTGGTAGAGAGAAATTCCTCAGCTTGGCTAAGAACCGAAGCCTTGGAATAGCAAATAACAAAGGCTTTTAAAACTCCATCTGAGATCCCTATGGTAACTTCCAGAAAAGTAAACTTCAGAAGACCCATATCATAAAGTAATATTCTTGTTGCTTCTGTGTAAATAATCAGGAAAACTTATATGGTTTTTCTTACTAGTTTAGATGCGATCTATATTTGCTGGGTGTTAACATTCTGATTAAGATTTATGGTAAAAATGCTATCAATATGGTATCTATTTCTTCTTTATAAATGATTGATTGTAAAATTCCTTGCTTCATTATTTAATATGAATGAGATGGAAAGAAGAATGCACTCATTCCATTTTCACACCCTTTAGGGAGAGACAGAGTATATAAGGTGGAAGGGAATTAGGGGATGGGTGGAGGGGAATATTGAGTCTAGGAAATTAAAGAAAGAAAATGACAGGTTAGGGTTGAATTTCAGAAATATCAACGCACTTGGCAGTCACCCTTTCTCTCTTCCGCCATAGTTAGAAGAAAGAGCTATTTTCAATTTTGCACTTAATTCTGAGAAAACAATATTATTGCCCCAATGAAGTGTTTACTCCTAATAATAATGATTTGAGGTAAATTATATTTTCACCTGCACAAATTATCTATGGTCCATTTCTTATTCCTTCTAGCATTTTTTTTTCTCAAATTCAAAAAAGGAGGATTGGAGAAAAAAATAAGTTTTGAATTTGTTCACTATACCTCACAGCTCACTTCTGGTCATACCACAGTCTTAAGCATTTTCAGTGATTCTCATTTACTTAACTCATCACAACTGGTTTTAATTACTTGGTTAATGGACCATATTGCATCCTAGACTATAAGGTAATAAATATATTTTGTTCAAGACAAAAAATATGTAATGACATTCAAATACTTCTAAAATGGAAGTAACGAGTTCTAGATGGCATTTTCTCCAGTGGGCTTTGCTTTTCCTGATTCACTGTTTGTGCCTCCACGTCCCCACCCACCCCATGTAAGAGTAGGGGACTATGCCTAGAAGTACCGTGATAGTGCAGTTGGCACACACATTTCATGGGACCTTCTGGAAATAAAATGGGTGGCGGGGGTGGAATATGAGTTTAATATACACACTCAGAACTGATTACTTCAAACCAGCTCTTACCATATGAAAATTGGTTTTGTGTGTGTGTTTTAAACATACAGTCCCCCTTATTTTATTTCTAGACGTTTTCATGAAATGCATGTGCCAACTGCCTGGCATTTTCCTCCATTTTCATGGCACTTCCAGGCATAGTCCTCTAATCTTTTTTTTTTTTTTTGAGATGGAGTCTTGCTGTGTTGCCCAGCCTGGAGTGCAGTGGCATGATCTTGGCTCACTGCAACCTCTGCCTCCCAGATTCAACCGGTTCTCCCACCTCAGCCTCCTGAGTAGCTGAGATTACAGGTGCCCGCCACTACGCCCCACTAATTTTTGTATTTTTAGTAGAGAGGAGGTTTCACCACGTTGGCCAGACTGGTCTCGAACTCCTGACCTCAAGCGATCCACCCGCCTTGGCCTCCCAAAATGCTGGGATTACAGGTGTGAGTCACTGTGCCCAGCTGAGTTCTCTAATCTTATATGGAGTAGTTGAGGATTGGGGGTAAATAGCCACTTCGCCGTGTAGCCCAGTGGTTACGAGCATGGACTCTATGGCTTCACTCTTCCTATCCCTGCATGTTTCCTCCCTGCAAGCAAGCTATTTAAACTTTCTGTGCCTCCATTTTCTGATCTGGAAAAGAGGCTTGGTCCTGGTACATATATCATAGGGTCGCCGTAAAGCCTAAGAGCAGCAATTGAAGAGTTTCGTGTATGGCTAGCAACACATTAAGCACTTAGAAGTTAGCTACTGTTATTATTACTACAAAATTCTTTTTAGTCACTCAGAAGACATCATTCTCTCACAGAGTTCCAACTGAAGTGTAAAAGAAACAGTCATAATACAAGTCATAGTAAGAAACGGCAAGATGGTAAGTTTCAGATTTGGAAGGTCAGTTATATTTCCTGTCTTCTTGGTAGAAACTAGCATTAAATTTTAGAAAAATCAGCCTCTGTTTACAGACATTGCAAGATAACAAGTGATTGGGCTGCTTACCTTTAACCTTTCAGTGTTGGAGGACGCTCATGTCTAGAAGCTACAGCTGGGATATCTGACACTGTTAATAAGCTTCTCTTCCTAAGAATCCTAGGAAGTCTGGTGTCTTCTGAGAGGCCCAGCAAAGGGACTTCCCCTTATGTCATGTTTCTCTTTTTGGCCTCCACTCACTTCAGATACCACTAGAAAGGATTTAATGAGTTATTAGTATCTATTTCTTTTCCATCATGCTTTTCTTCCCAGGTATTTTCTATCCATGCCCATATATTGGATGGGCTAAAACAGAACCACCCCTTTCTTATAAGCTGCTATGTATCGCCAGCCTATGGTGCTCCCTTGCCCGGAGAGAAGTGAGAAGCGGTCAGTGTTTGAGAGAATTGCCTGCAGCTGACTTCTAGGCTGGGCACTGTCAACATTAGTTACTGTCTTCTTTCCAATAAGCATAAGCAGGTATCCTTTCCTAATGTTGTGGATTTTAAAAACATGTAGCATGCTAATCTTTTGAAGCTTTGAAAATTAAATTGTGTTTTTACTGCTCGCTTTTCCCATAAGCCACTTCTCATGGTTTATTTGATAGGAAGGGAAGTTATGATAAGAGAATCCTGAGTTGCTGTCACTGTATATGAGTTTATCATCTTCTCCTTCACACTGAGCACTTGGCTCATCAGCCACAGAATTTCCAATGTTTTGAATCAACAGACTGCAGCAGGATGGCATCAACAGAAAAATCAGGCCGATGTGCCCACAAAAAAGCCACTCTTTCTCCAAAAACTATTCGAAGCAGCCTCTTTGAGTCTTCAAAAGCAAAAAAACTTGGGGACCAGACACGGTGGTTCATGCCTGTAATACCAGCACTTTGGGAGGCCAAGGTGGGCAGATCACTTGAGGTCAGGAGTTGGAGACCAGCCTGGCCAACATGGTGAAACCCCGTTTATACTAAAAATACAAATATTAGCTGGGCGTGGTGGCACCCACCTGTAATCCCAGCTACTCAGGAAGCTGAGGCAGGAGAATGGGAGAATGGCTTGAACCCAGGAGGTAGAGGTTGCAGCGAGCTTAGGTCGTGCCGCTGCACTCCAGCCTGGCCAACAGAGCTAGACTCCATCTCAAAAAAGAAAGAAAGAAAGAAAAAAATTTAGTTTTCTTTCCATTGAGAAGAAATTGTTTTTGAACCACGTGGGCGGGGGTATAATTCCTCCACTATGCTTCTGGTTGTGTTATTGCTGGCCCCACAGCTTCAAATTATATAGGTGATTTGCATGGAGAAAGGGAAAGAAGACATTTCTCTGGAGAGGAAAGATGGTGGTAAGACCACTACCTTCTTCATTTCCCTATTTTCTGGTTCAACCTCAGAAACTAGGTCTTGTTTCTGGATGTAGGGGTGTTAGGCAGCGGTGGAAAGAGCTGTGGAGACTCTCTGGGGCACAAAGCAGTGCCTTCTCCAGTTTTATAGGGCCAAATGTGAGCCCTGGGCGGCTGGAGAGATGTTTTCTCTATTTCTGGGTGTGCCATGTATATAGTGTTTGGGGAGAAATAAGGCCGGAAGTTGCATGGCCCCTTTAGCATGTGGAGGGATTTGCAGCTGTGGAACCCGGGAGTGCTCAGGCAGTGGGGGCAGCCTCGCTGAAGAGCTAGGAGCAGCAGACATCAGCAGGAAGAGCAGAGGATAACATCAAGAGAAAACCTGCCTGCCACCGCCCTGCATGTCCAGGGTTATTTCTGGGAGAGCCAGAGCCTAAGGGGTATTTGGTTTGCTCAAGACTCAAGTCACCTAGGGGTAGGTGGGGGCCAATAATCTGGCAAAGTGGGGCTAAAGACAAACTAGACAGCTTGGGCATGAGGTTTGAAAATAGGAGGCCTGGGATGTTTGGGTTACAGTCGGAAAACTAACATGGCTTTAGCAACTTCACTAAATCAAAGTCATAAAATCTGTTTCTCTTTTGTGGCTCCAATACATTGGTGCTCTTAGTACCAAATGTAGATCAGAGGTGCAGGAGAATCAACTTTTAGCAAGCTGAATGAATGATCTTCTAGTGATTAACTCTCCTCTAAGTTTTCGTGAAAAGCAGCAGGCGTCTCGGTGAGTGTGAGTATCCTGTGTTAAACTGGATCATTGGTGTAGGTTTGGGGAGCTCTAGTGAGCATTATGGGGCCTTTCTTCCTGGAACACCAAGTTGTAGGCAGTAACCACAATTATAGCGATTAGTTATAGAAAGCAGTTATTAGCACACTTGCTCTATTTTACTACCACTTAAAAGCAATTAAGATGGAGAAAATATAAGCAATACTTCTCGTTAGAGGTTTAGAGAATACATTAAACAAAACTTGTTCCTATTATCAGACAGAAGTGAAGTTTCTATGCAAAGAAAGCTGAGATACTTAGTCCATTGTTCTAAAGAGCATTTTTTCTTTTAGTGATCCAAGAAATGTCACTAGTTTCCCAAAAAGGGTCCTCTGGTTAAATACTGGTAACCAGTGAGTTAAGTAATGTTAAACAGGTTTGATTACTGACTTCTCAAAGACTTTAATATGCCCACATATGTGGTCTGACTTCCATGATAGAGGAGTGAGAATGGGCACCTCATGGACAAATCCATTCAGGACGCTGCCAGTACATCTTGCAGAAGGCTGGTGCTCTAGAATGTAATTTCAAAAATGCCAGACCGGGTACAGTGGCTTACTCCTATAATCCCAGCACTTTGGGAGGCTGAGGCAGGTGGATCGCCTGAGGTCAGGAATTCAAGACCAGTCCGGCCAACATGGGGAAACCATGTATCTCCTAAAAATACAAAAATTAGCTGGGCGTGATGTCAGGCTCCTGGAATCCCAGCTACTTGGAGGCTGAGGCAGGAGGACCGCTTGAACCTGGGAGACGGAAGGTACACTGAGTCGAAATCGTGCCATTGCACTCCAGTCTGGGTGACAAGAGCGAGACCTCAGCTCAAAAAAAAAACAAACAAAAAAAAAAGTCATATATGATAGATGTGGAGAAGCACCACCCAGGTCCCCTTTCAAGGAGGACTTGCTGTCCACCTGCAGGGAGTGACAGCAGACTGTTTCAGCTGTCTGCTTCTTCACACTCTGCCTGCACTTCAAAGAGCACCTTGCCCTTCCATGAGCAGTCCATCTGGTGGCTGAGCGAGGTGGGTATAAAGGACCTGCCCTCTTATCCACCCGCAACAGTAAATACTTGCTCCAGAGCTCCCCAGGGGAGTGGCTAAGACTTGTCAGGCCAGCATCACTTCTCTCTGCCCAATCCTTTTTGCTCCCTTTCCTTTCACAGTTGTTTATCCCCAATCAACAAGTTGCACCCCCAGACTTTGTCTTAGCATCTGCTTTCATAAAACCCAACCTGAGCCATTACTGAGATTAAAATATGTAGGATTACTCTTTTCTATGAGTGAGGATTCCTACATGTCAATTTTACTTATTTAACATTTGTTAATTTCCATGACATAACCAAGCATTTGTTACCTAGGCTGGTTATAAATGGAATACTTCCCATAATGAGTTGTTCATTTACTGTTTTGTAATACAATTAATTAATTTTTCTATTTTAATATATTTCAAGTTCTAATATTGTGACGTCTAATGTACAAAAATTTGTTGAACTCAGAGTGGTTGAAATACTCCACATATGTAAAAGTATATACTACAGTAAAATGAATACTACTAACTGCATAAAACAAATACAGTCTAATGGAAAGTGTGTCAGTTGATTGACCAACAATCCCACTGGTTGAATTAGAGGAGGTTGCCTTTGAAGAAGTTCAGAGTCTTAGAAATATTTAAGGATGTGAAGAAAATTTCTAGACATTTTCACAACCTTTGATCGCATTAAATGTTGATGGCCCACATACTTCTTATCCTTTCATGCCCCTGATAGACATAGCCAAATAGACAAAGCCAAATAGACAAAGGAAAAAGAAAATAATCAATTTGATTAGTATTTAGATTATAAATGAAACAAAAAGGAGGGGAAAATGAGTTGATACAAGAGAAGTTGAAATAAAAAGAAAATAAAAGAAATATATCCATAGGTGAGACAACTGTAACTCAAGAAGGTAAAAGAGCCAAAAATAAATAAATAAGTAAGTAAGTAAGTAAATAAATAAATAAATAAATAAATAAATATAAGGCAATGAAAACATGCGAGGTTCCCCTGTTTAGGAAATAAGGAGGTGATATCAGAGAGGCAGGAAGCCCAGCCATCCTCCAAGGGACCCAAGTGACAGACAAGGGTCCCAGGAGTAGGTGGAAGGGGAAAGCTACATGTAAGGAGCCACTAACAGGCATGGGAAGTTTGTGTGTGCTTAATTCAAACATTTCTAATAAAAGCTGTTTAAAATATCCACCAATGTTCCCACTCTTCAATCAAGTGGGAGCAGACATCAAATATTATATAGAATTGGGTATAAAAACCATTGGGTATTTTAATAACATGAAGGTGCTAAAGAGAAATAGCATGGAAATTACCATTTTGCTGATTTTATTATTCCATAAGTACCTTTAATCATATTCTCATTTTTGTAGTTTATATTTATTGCATTCTTCCTATGTGTCTACACATGGGTTAGCTCATTTAATCAAGTCTTCAAGGGACTTGATGTCAGAGCTGCTTTCTCCTTCATCAAATCTAGACCTTTCTCTAAAAGAGTTGATGTCTCTAGCCTAGAAAGAAAGACATGTGATGATGTTAGAGTCAAGTCCACAAATATATGGACTGAAATACAGAGAATCTGAGCCCCTGGGTAGAATATGCTATCAGTGTCGGAATGGATGGGTGACATAGCCACCTTCCTCTTGGCTGGAAGAATCTGGCCTTGCTCCCAGAGTGATGGCTGTTCTGTTTCTGCATTCTTTATTTAACTTGACAACACTTAAAGCAAACCTGAGGCCAGTTCCTTCTGAGCAGTTTAATCTGAAAACATGATTTCTTTAAATAGGATCTCATTTTATCTGCTAATTGGCATTGACTGAGGTACTTGGTTACTTCTGCTTTCCATGTGTCTGGAATGACAGTGCTGGCTGTCATTCCCCTTTGACTACTTAAAAGTCATTTTATGGAACTTAGCTACCATGTCTCTTTAATCTTCTTCAGGCACAGATGAGTAGAAAATATTTAGTGTGATCAGAGAAATGGAGGAATCATTCTTTCCAATACTATGTCAATAATGACTTTAAAAATATTTTTATTGCAACACATTTGGTGGGTAGATAGAAGAAAAGAAGGAGTAATGATGATATGAAACAAACAAAAAAAACCCAGACACCTTCAGTTATCAATTGCTATGTAACAAATTACTTCATCAATTAGCAGTTTAAAGCAATGAACTTTTATTATCCCAGTTTCTGTGGGTCAGAAATTTAATAGTGGCTTAGCTCAGTGGTTCTGTCTCAGGTTGCAGTTAGGATGCCACCAGGGGACTTTGAGACCTCGTGTCTACAAAAAAAAAAAAAAAAAAAATTAGTCAAGTGCAGGCCTGTAGTCCCAGCTACTTGGGAGGCTGAGGCAGGAGGATCCCGTCAGCCCACGAGGCTGAGGTTGTAGTGCACTGTGATTGTGCCACTGCACTCCAGCCTGAGTGACAGAGTGAGATCTTGTCTCAAAACAAAACAAAAAACCCAAAAAGATGTCACCAGAGCTGCAGTCATTGAAGACTTGACTGGGACTGGAGAATCCCTTTCCAAAATAGTTCATCTATATGGTTCTAGTTGTTGGAAGGAAGCTTCAGTTACTTCCTATGTGGGCCTCTCCATGGGATGCTGGAGTGTTGTTATGACACACGGTCTGGTGTCCCCCACTATGAGTGACATAAGGGAGAGCAAGGAAGAATGCACAGTGTCTCTTATGGAAGCCTCAGGAGTCACTGACCGTCATTTCTATGACATCCTGCTGGTTACACAGCTCGGCCTTACTCAGTTTGAGAGGGGACTACACAAGGGCATGGATACCAGGAGGTGGGCATGACGGGGCTACCAAAGAATGTTCTCTGGTCCCCCCATGATTCACCTCCTTACCACATATAAAATACTCTCATCTCCCCTCCTGACCCCAAAAGTCTAATCCCTTTACAGTACCTGCTGAACATCCAAAATCTTGCTGTGTAAATCAAGCACAAGACTCCTCGGATGAGATTTCTTAAGAGCAGTTCCTTCAGTTTAGCTCCTTGAATACCATTCTCCTTCAACTGAAGACCTGCAAATTTAAGAAACAAGTAACCCACCCGCATCATACACAACATGCAATGGGAGGAAAAGCACAGGGTTTCTGTAGTTGTAGTAACCCTGTTCAAAGTGACCCAGTCCAGGCTGGGCACAGTGGCTCACACCTGTAATCCCAGCGCTTTGGGAGGCCAAGGCAGGAGGAGCCCAGGAGTTTGTAACCAACCTGGGAAACATAGGCAGATTCCATCTCTGCAAAAATTGAAAAAATTAGTTGAGTGTGGTGGCATGTGCCTGTGGTCCTAACTACTCAGGAGGCTGAGGTGGAAGGGATCACTTGAGCCTAGGAGGTCAAGGCTGCAGTGAGCTGTGATTGTGCCACTGCACTCCAGTCTGGGCAACAGAGCAAGACCCTGACTCAAAACACACACACACACACACACACACACACACACACACACACCCCAAAAAACAAAATCACCCAATCCATGCTACTTCCACCTTATTGAAGGAGACAGTGTTGCTAAATTTTCTACCACTACATAACAAGGATCCTCTTTCCTTTCATTTTTTTGTTTTTGTTTGTTTGTTTGTTTGTTTTGGCTTTGGCTTTGGAATGAGGAAATGAATGGAAGCTGGAAAGACTTTGAGGAGAGTGTTAGTGAAAGCATAACATGTTGAACAAACTGATAGTAGAAGCCTGATAGACATTCAGGAGGCTTCCAGTGTGGGATTAAAGGGAAGTAATGAAATTGCCGTCAAAACCACAGGAGGCCGGGCAGTGGCTTACACTTTTAATCCTAGCACTTTGGAAGGCTGAAGCAGGAGAATCGTTTCACGCCACATTTGAGGTTTTGTTAGGATAATGCCTCACATTCAGGTACCCGATATCTGTGTTAGTTATCTCTTGCTGCATAACAGATCATTCCAAAACTTAGCTGCTTAAAACAATGCTAAATATTACCTCACACAGTTTCTGTAAGTCGGACATTGAATAGTGGCTTAGGTGTATAATTCTGGCTTGGGGTCGCTCTTGAAATTACAGTCAAGGTATTGTCCAGGGCAACAGTCATCTGAGGTCTTGACTGAAGCTGAAAGATCCCCTTTCAAAACAGTTTGCTTACATTATGCGTATTGTTAGCAGGAAACCTCAGTTCCTCCTCATGTGGGTGTCTCCACAGGCTACTTGAGTACCCTCACAAGATGGTGGCTGCCCGGCCTCAGAGGAAGAGACTGAAGAAAGTAAGGTAAAAAACTTCCATGTCTCTTGTAACTTAACCTAAGAAGCCACATATGGGCATTTCTGCAATATCCTACTGGTTACATAGGTCGCCTTTATTCAGTATGGTACAGCACTACTAAGGGTGCAAGTACCAGGAATCTGGGATCCTTGGGAAACATCTTGGTGGCTTCTTACCACACTAATCAACAGAAATTGAGAGGGAATTCAAACACAGCCAAGGGAGGCAGACCTTGGTGGCTAGATGATGGCCTCTGGTTGTAAAGCTGGAAGGAAACAGACATGGAGATGTCCACTGTGGGGGTTCATGTTCTATGGGACACCTCACCAGCCGGGCAGCCCACATACACTATTCAGGAGGAATCTGGATAGGACAGTCTGAAAACTAGTGCTCTTGGGAGATATGTTCTTTAGAATTAATGGCTCAGAGAGCTTTCCTGTTGACATTTGTACTGGATCCATCTTATCCTTCTTTTGCTACATCTTGGCAGTTACATTTAAGATGCTATTTATCTTCCTCACTTCAAACTGTGCCTAATTTTCAAATGATTTCCATTCTTTTTTGAAAAATGGCAATTTTCTTGTAGTTCCAATGCTTCAGTAACTGGGGACCTGGATACTACTTTTCTTTTCTAAAAACTGATATGACCCAGATAAAGGGAATTTTATTCTGAGTGTTTAATCTTCTTTTTGATTATTTGTCTCTTGCAAAAATCTGAGCATTTTTAAGAGATGAATGTTTTATCCTAGTATCCAGTGTTTTTTCCAGACCTGACACATAGTAGGTATTCAATTAATGTATGCTGCCAAAATATATTTCAATGTTAGCGGCCAACGAACAGATATCTTTTCATTCTCTCCCCTCTGCTACCTACATAAGGAGCCAATGAAGCACGTTTTTAAAAAATAGCACATTTGTAATTGTTTCAGAGTTAAACCTTTATACTTCTTTGGTTAACTTTATTAGCTGAAGTTGCTCTTCTTTTCCATACTATAAGAAGATTATCTCAATTAGTGTTAATTGTCTTCTTCCGCGTGGCCCTTCCTCCATCTGTCTTAGGGGAATTTTCTTGGTGTTTTTCCATCTCTTTCAGACATAATGGTGTGGATGGTGGGTGGTTTGGGGTTACATATTGCAGCTGTGTAAGGAGTATAATTCCGATGATGGTTCTGTGGCTCTAATCCCCTGCTCCCCTACCGCCACTTTTTGAAGAGGGTGTCAAATATGGATTAATTACTTATCTTTGTGACCAAAAACAAAAACAAAAACAAAAAAAAAAAAGAAGAGGCCTAAGTTAACTGAGGGAAAAAGAAAAGGAAATTTACTATTAAGTGTCCCATGGAACTTGTGGATTAAATAGCAGTCAGATATCATCAGATCTCTCTCCCTCCCTCTCTCTCTCCCCCTCTCCCTCCTGCTCTCTCTCTCTCTTTCTCTCCGGAGTGTATGCTTCATTCTTCTCTTTATATAGATTGTTTTCCTCTTCTCTATTCCCATGCATGCCCAAGTATGGCCACTGAGTTAGCTGGGTCCTCTGTAAGGCAGACATTGAGGTGGTGCTGGGAGCACATGAGGTTTGTTGAGATGTAATGCCTGTGAAAGAGAAGAGGAAGAGGAAGGTAGATTGGACAGGGAAAGCCTTCACACCATGATGCATACTGAACACCTATTAAAGGAAAGTGGGAGGAATCAGGATTGGGCAAGTGAGCCTCAGATCGTGATGTGGACATGACAGAATTCAGACCAAGCCAATGGGGAACTCCAGAACAAGGTGATCTGCTAGAAGTGTTCCGTGTTGGGGAGAAATGTCCGGGCTCTAGGACCTCTGTGGTGCTTAGTCATTAGCCGGGGGTTGCCTGGAAGAAGTATGGCTCCAGCTCAAAAATTGAGGCAGATTTTGAAGGCACTAACAGCTGGAGGCCGTCAGCTAACTCCGCTCTCGCACCTCCCAACTCCACTCCTTTCCTGAAGGGAAAGCTGAGTCGTGGTGCATCTCTATGGCTTCCACAGCCACCAAGACCCAAAAGTTCCCTCACGGTGAGCATCTATGTAGAGCACTTACCTGTGGTAGAGTCTGTGTGTATCTGTCCTCCAAATCACCACGGAGTTCTGGCCCAGGAGAGTGGGTTCAGTTTTACAAAATGATCCCTGGGGCCACTGCTATGGTTAAGAAGATGAGCTAGACATTTGCTCCTAAAGATATTGTCCTTATTATGTTGGATGAAATTTGAAGGTCAGAGGGCGCCAAATCAAGTAATAGAACTCTAGAACATAGAGACATGAAAAAGCATATTTTATTTATTTATTTATTTGAGACGGAGTTTTGCTCTTGTTGCCCAGGCTGGAGTACAATGGCACAATCTCAGCTCACCACAACCTCCTCCTCCTGGGTTCAAG
Source organism: Chlorocebus sabaeus (assembly GCF_047675955.1). NCBI lineage: Eukaryota > Metazoa > Chordata > Mammalia > Primates > Cercopithecidae > Chlorocebus > Chlorocebus sabaeus. Next base: position 40,903,281 of record NC_132907.1, on the reverse strand, counting down.
CGATTCTCCTGCCTCAACCTCCCGAGTAGCTGGGATTACAGGTGAGTGCCACCACGCCTGGCTAATTTTTTGTATTTTTAGTAAAAACGGGGTTTCACCATGTTAGCCAGGCTGGTCTCAAACTTCTGACCTCGGGTGAGCCTCAGTCTTTCAAAGTGCTGGGATTATAGGCATGAGCCACCGTGCCCAGCCAAGAAGCATATATATATATATATATATATATATATATATATATATACACACACACACACACACACATATATATTTAATTTTCATTTTTGTAACCTCATTAGCAGAAAGCATACTTCTGTTCAAAAGTATTAAGATAATCATCTTCTGACTTTATGTTTAATTGCTTCAATGATAAGCAGTGTCTTCTGCTCCCCTCCCCACATCCACCTCTTAGAATTTTTCCAAGATTCTTCTTATCCATTCTATTCAGATTTATATAATCCATTATATGAGGCAGAGGGGAGGGAAATGTTTCAATAGAAATATGTAAAGGCATTCAAGTGGGTTGGTATTTTCAGCGTTAGCTAATCATTCTTTCTTTGGAATAATGTACCAAAAGCGTATTAGGACTTTCTGGTTGAAATAAACTACTGTTAACTAGCTCAGGTAAAAAGTGAAGAATTTAGTGAGGAAGCATGTTAAGTTGTTTGGTTTTTTGGAACCCAACCCAGTGAGGCGTTGGGAATGGCATATTATTACATATTGCTGTGTAACAAATTGCCAAAAGCGTAATGGCTTGAGAAGAACACAAATTCATAATCTCACAGTCTCCATGTTCAGGAATCGGAGTCTCTTCAAGGCTGCATTGCATGTGTCAGTGGGGGCTGTGGTTCTCACTTGGAGCTCAGGGCCCTCTTCCAAGCTCATTCAGCTTGTTTGTGGGCAGAATGCAGTTCCTTGAGGTCAAAGGACTGAGGCCTCCACTCCTGCAGGCCACTTGTCTCCACAGACAGTCACCAAGGGCTGTTCGCTTTCTTTCTTGAGCGGGCAAGAGACTCTCTCTGCTGCTTTGTAAAGGAGAGTTTTTCACCCCATTAAGTGAAGACCAGTGAGGATTATATTCCTTTTAACTCCAAATCAACTGATTTAGGGCCTTCAGTACATCTAGACCACACCATTTGTCATATAACATAGTAAGTTGACCAGGCGTGGTGGCTCATGCCTGCAATCCCAGCACTTTGGGAGGCTGAGGCGGGTGGATCACAAGGTCGGGAGTTTGAGACCAGCCTAGCCAACATAGTGAAACCTCGTCTCTACTAAAACTAAAAAAAAATTAGCTGGACGTGGTGGTGGGCACCTATAACCCCAGCTACTAGGGAGGCTGAAGCAGGAAAATACTTGAATCCAGGAGGCAGAGGTTGCAGTGAGCCAAGATCGCACCATTGCACTCCAGCCTAGGCAACAGTGTGAGACTCTGTCTCAAAAATATATGTGTATGTATATATATAATAGTAAGTTATGGGAGTGATATTTCATATCTGCAGGTTCTTCCACTGTCAAGGGTAGGTATTATACAGGTCTATATCAGGTTGGACTCTTAGAATTCTGCCTACCACAAATGGACTCAGTTTAAGTGCTAGAAAACTGAAAAAATCTCCTTCTTTTCTATCTTACCTCTTCTCTCTAACAGTCTCTTCCCCTTAGATTCTCTAAATTACCAAGGAAGAGCTCTGGCCTAGCTTGGATGGGATGTCCAACCCTGGTATTATCAACTGTGGCCAGGGGCATGTTTCCATGTTGTATAAAATAGCTTCTCGGGGTCCACTGGTGTGGTTGAGAAGGTAAGGGTAGTTCACTTAAGGAAGGGCTGTATGGGTTGGGAAGATACTCCAAAGCTATTTACCTCATGCTGCTTTTTATTCAGTGAAGAGGACATTCTTCAGATAGGTCAGACAGCAATGGGTAGTAAGTGACAGTGGCCCTTGGGCAGCAATGAATTGTGCTTGTGTCTTCTTATGTCACCCTGGAATTCTCCCAGAAACAAATTCATTCTAAAACTAGGCTGTGTTAATTCACGCCATATTCAACAAATTACAACAATGCAAAACTGAAATAAAAATTCATGTAGGATGATGGCGAGGAAATGGGGAATGACTGGTAATATGTACAAGGTTTTCTTTTGGGGGTGATGACAATGTTCCAAAATTAGTGTGTATATATTCCACTGCTATTTGTAGAAATGGCCCTACCCCATAGATTGAGATCTCTTAATACTGTCCCCCATTAAAAAGATCCCGGGCTCCTTGGGGGTAATGACTTATTCCAAGTTTGATGCATGGAAGATATCAGGTGAGCCTGGGACGTCTTTTGGGGTGTCTAAAAGCAAGAGTCCAGGGATTAATAAGGTCAGGTGAAAGGTTTGGTCAGTTTTAACTCCTTCACATTGGCTACAATGTTGTGTGTTATTGTCTGGCCTCATAAGCACCTATTCAGGGGAGTACAACAGAGGAAAGCTTTGTCACTCAGGCACCTGGGAGGTCCTGCAGGTGATGCGTGAGGCTGCAGCTGGAAATGTTGCTTGAGCCTGCTGGGTCACTGGGAAGTGCTATGCAGTCACAGTGTACTTTTCAGGCAGCGTTGTGTGCCATCTTAGACTTTTTTCCCCCCAAGTTTCATCCCTCCCACCCCTCAGTTCATGAAATTTCACTCTCCCAGATACTCTGTACATCTTTTCTTGTACTATGTAATATCTACGTTTTTTCACAGCCCCGCCCCTCCTCCCCGCCACCAGGACAATTTTTGCCCCCTAAGGGCTGATATTTCCTTTACTGAGAATGCATGCTCCACTCCATGTGTTCTGGCAAGTGTGGAGAATGTGGACATTTATGTAGGGTGGTGGTAGGGAAATGGGGAATGACCAGTAATATGTATGGGGTTTTTGGGGGGGGAGTGATAAAAATGGAGGACCCCAAGTGACTGTTATTTTGGGGTCCAGAAAAGGACCAGGGTAAATACATTTCATCATTGGGATTCAAGGCTGGAATCTTTTCTGATTGAGACTCTTGGGTCATTTGGACAGAGAAATAGCAAGATAGATTTCATTCCCTTCTCTCCCACAGGAGCTGACCCCAAATGTGTCTCCTGCATGCTGACAACCATCTCGAGTCCACTGCCCAGGGAACCCACCTTGGGATCATTTAGCTAAATATCTCTAATGTGCGGTTGATTTATTACTGCCGGGTCTAAAAACTACTGTTTGAGCATTTATGTAGTGTGCAAAAAACTTGTCACTATGCATACAGTGCTGCCTGTCTCTCGTTGACCCTCCCAAGCTACTCCCCCTCTGCTCCGTCCTCAGGGAGACTAGCCATAAGGATTGCATCAATGGGCCCCTTGCCCCAGCTTCCTGATGGGCTTGGCCAATGGAAGGCAGCACGTAGAGCATGAGGTCAGAGTATACCCTCAACTCCTCACCTGTCAGGCCACAGGGGTTGTCTATTTCTCTCTGCAAAGGGTTTCTGGTCCTGCTATGTGGACCCCTCTCTATATATATTTCTTACTGTGGGTTCAAGTAGCTACATTCTCTTCTTGGCTTCTTCAGGCCCAAACTCCCTGCTCTTGCTGGCCCTGGAGACCCTGCATTATCCCTGTGTTTCTCCTAGATTCTGCCAACCTTTGTAAATAGTCTATATTTTGAGCCCTTCTTCAACTTCTCAGTTTGCAGATGCCACATTCCCTGCCGGGAACATGACTGACACATTCAAGTCTCCTCGAAAGCAGTGATTTCCAAGATGGTATAGCATCCTGTCCCTGCCTCAGAGGTCAGGAACAGTGACCTGGAACAGAACAGCTTTGTGGATAACCTAAAAGCATTTTGCAAGCATAGAGGGTGAGGCGATTAGCTCCATCTGATTGAGTGGGGGAAGGCTTCTCAGAAGAGGAAGCAATGTAGTCCGACAGGAATTTTCCATACAGAAAAAGGAACTGAAAATGCAAACGCACGAAGGCTTGAAAGAGATGGCCTTTTGGAACTCTAGAAAGAAGTTTCAGCAGGTAAAGGTCAAGTGTGTGCACACAGTCTTGTTTACAGGAAAGGTAGGAAGGGGAAGAGGCATGCAGTGAAGTTGTAAGGATAAGTTGGTTGCGGAAGATGCAGTTTTGAAGGCAGTAAAGTATAAAAGTGTATGGTTTTCTAGAGGTCGGTAGAAGTGTTGTACACTGTTGTAAGAAATGAAGGTAATACATTTCATAAAAGCACACGCTGTAACTACCAAGATATTATCACAAGGAGGTAGTTAAGAGATGGCTAGATTGTTGCAACCCTACATGGTGACACAGTTAAGTTAATGTTTTGTAGAAGGAAAGGAAAGAAATAAAGGAGTGTTTACGTGTTTACTCCGTGCTAGTGTTCCGACATAACATTTCACTGTAGGAGACAAGCCTGTTGACTTTGCATCTTTCCATCTATAAAGCCAATGAGTTTGCCACTGGATAGTGCATCTTGCTTTGGGGCTTAGAAAAATACATCACCAGAATACTCCACTGTGAGGACCCCTGTCTGACACATATACAGAGAGTCCCTGACTCATGACTTTTCAACTTCAACTTATGATTTTTTACTTTATGATGGTACAAAATTGATACACATTTAGTAGAAACCATATTTTAAATTTTGTGGGGGTTCTTTTTCCTTTTTATAAAAAAGAAATGGGGTCTCACTATGTTGCTCAGGCTGATCTCAAACTCCTGACCTCAAGCAATCCTCCTGTCCTAGCCTCTCAAGTAGCTGGGATTGCAAGTTCCAACCACCGTACCAGGCTTAATTTTGATCTTTCCCCAGGCAAGCTATATGTGGTATGATATTCTTATATGAGATGTTTAACACTCTACTATAAAATAGGCTTTGTGTTAGCTGATTTAGCTTACCTGCAGGGTAAAGTAAGTGTTCTGAACACATTTAAGCTAGGCTAGGCTAAGCTATGATGTTTGGTGGGTTAGATATATTAAGTGCATTTTTGGCTTATGATATATCTAAGTTATGCTGGGTTCATCAGAACGTAACCCCTAAGTCAAGGAGCATCTGTAGTGGTAAACACATCATTAGGGTTTTTAATTTGGTTATTACTGAGAAATTGTTGCAGGTTGTGAGTTTCTAAAATGAATTTTAATTAGTTCCCTTGATTGCTAGTCCTGGGTACTAGAATCATAGGACCACACATGGGTTGCACACGTGTCCACATCCCACAAGCCCATTTCTTAGTGGTCTCTCTAACTCCTCTTGTGATCAGTAACTTAAGGTACTCTATGTGCATACATGCTAGCTTTTATTTTCTGTAAAAGTATGCAGAATAGTGTTTGGAACCCACTGGATACTCCATACATGGTCTTTTTTTATCTTAAAAGAACACAGTGAGGTGGGCATTCAGTAACTTGTCCAGGTTGAGAGTGGAGTCAGGATTTGAACCCAGGTGACTGTATCTTATGCTCTTGATCATCACACAAGGCCACCTTTCATGAGACTTGAACAGCAGATGGGGCTGGGTGTGGTGAAGCCTAGCTCTTTGGGAGACTGAGGCACGAGGATCACTTGAGCCCAGGAGTTTGAGGTTGCCGTGAGCCATGACTATGCTACTTCACTCCACCTTGGGCGACAGAGCGAGATCATATCTCAAACAGTGGAAAGAAAGCAAAAAACAAAAACCCCGAATAGCAGATGGGCTGTGAGCATGGAGCAGATTGCATCAGCTGCATGAGCTTTCATTCTTCCTCCAAAAGGGCCTCCAAAGACAGCTTTTTCAAAGTCTAGGCTATAAAAATACCACCTTGAGTTTCACTTCTTTTCATCTATGAGATCTTAGATCTTAATTGCTGTTTGTTTTACAAAGGACGTAAACATCCTGCCCAAGCGTGTTCCTCTAGAATTCCCACCGAAACCAGGAAGATAGCACAGGAAGCTGCCCGCGGACTGAAAGGACCCCAAGAAGACCCTTCAGCCCTAAAATATGTTTCCAATAGCTCATCTTGGTGTGTGAAATGTCCTTATGTGAGAGTTATTACTTCAAGTCATGAGCTCATTGAGGTTTGAGCATGAGAATGAATTTCTTCATGCTCTTCTGCCTGTATGTATTTGCTCTTTAAAGGCTAACAGAAACCTACTCAGACCAGCTTTAGAAATAAAGAGAATTGTATCCCAATGATACAAGTGTTACTTCCCAGAGCACAAGGGCAGATAATGACTTGAGAATTGGTTTTTGGCAAGTTTTTGGCTTCTGGGCAATTCCTAGTTCTAAGGCAACTATTCTCCCTGAAGCTGTGTGATCCCATTTCTGCTACTCACTACAGAGCTGGGACAGTGAGGCTGACCTGAAGGCTGGTGTGGCCTGCTCTGCTTTGGCCTTCTTATGGCAGGAAATGGCCACCTGAACTCCATGCACACCTCAGTTAAAGGGCCTAATGCACACTTAACGCACGCCCCAATAAGGGCCTAAAGTCTCAGAATCTCAATTCCAAATTTCCGGTCAAGGATCCACCCTGGGTCCACTCACTGGACTGGGGTTGGGCCACATGCCAGGCCATAGTGCCATTGGATCAGGCTTTCAATCAAGGGGGCATACAAGGCAGCCTTTCCAGGAATGTGGGGAAATGATAAGAATCTCCCTTATAACATCCTGAGGACAAATGCCTTCCCTCAAATTAATTAACTCCTCATATCTGATGGTAGGGTCCTCACATAAAAGTGTGCTTTTGGGCCAGGCACAGTGGCACTCTATAATCCCAGCACTTTGGGAGGACAAGGAGGGAGGATTACTTGAGCCCAGGAGTTTGAGACCAGTCTGGGCAACATAGTGAGACCCGGTCTCTACAAATAATAAAAAAGAAAATTAGCCAGGCATGGTGGTACACACCTGTGGTCCCAGTGACTTGGAAAGTTGAGGTAGGAGGATCACCTGAACCCAGGAGGTCAAGGCTGCAGTGAGCTCCACCCTGGGTGACAAAGTCAGACGCTGTCTCAAAGAAAAAAAAAAGTGCTTCTGAATCACCTGCCCCCCTGCCAGCCTTTAGTGCTGGAGAAAGGGCAACCCTGGCTGGTGGTATGAAATGAATGGAAAGGGAGTTGCTGCAGCTGGGGAGTTGGTGCACAAAGAATAAAATGATAATGTTTTTGAGAACACTTTGGCAGGCTATGTGTAATTAACATGATACTCAAGTGGATTTTTTCTTATTTTTCTTCTTTTTTTTTTTTTTTTTTTTTTTTTTTTAAACTTGTAAGGGACTTTGTAAATTTAGTTCAGTCCCTTGCCCTATTTTCCAGCTGAGAACTGGGGTTCATGGATGTTTGGTCACCTACCCGGTGTTAGGAAACTCGTTATGACTCCTGTCTTCTTCCTTTGCCCTTGATTGCCAGTTCTTCCCTCTACTCTCTGCCCTACTATCTCCAATTCTACATTTTCTTTATCTTGACATCCTTATCTGATCTCTCAGTTAAACTATGTTGTGGAAAAATAACTCCTAAAGCCCCAAGAACCACTTCTGAGCAAGCCATAACAAGTATTTCCTTGGAATTTCCCTCAGGTTAAAAAGCAGACTTGAGTTTCTCAAGCTTAGTAGCTCAGCAACTAAAAAGTAATGTTAATACCACCAAAGGGCTTAAAAGTAAATTGCAGAAAAAGAATAAATATTGTTTGATCACAGCTGATAAATGTAATTCTAGTGTGATAGGGAAGTCTTAGTACATTCCTTCCCAAGTTCTAGCTTGATCTGAACCTCATCTGTGTAGAATTCGTGGCTTGTGTAGTTATCCAGTAACATCTAATATTTGCCATGGCCTTAACTAATATTTAAAGAAATGTGGGCAATGCTGCATGCTATTCTTTTAAAAATAGCCATAACAGAGTTGAAATGGATCAGCTTTTTCTCCAAAGAACTTGCATCCTCTTACATACTATAAATAATAATATTTAACATGTATTGAGCACTTACTATGTGCCAGGTTCTACTCTCTGTTACATCTTCTTTCTAACACTCAAAGCAACCTAAAAGATATACATACTTTCCTCATTTTACTGGTGTAGAAGAAATGAAGGCTTAGGGAGACTGTGACTTGCCCTGGATCCAGCAGATGATAAAAGACAGAGTGAGGATTCAAATTTAGGTCTTTATGTCCCTTAAAAAAGGTTTCTTTTATCATACTAATAAGATGCCTGTTTCAGAATATACATGTAGAACCAGCATAATTTGTGCTTTGTAGCTTCCAATCAGAAAGCACGGGTTCAACATTTATCCTTCAAAAATTTTCCAAATAGGGAGTAAGATTCTAGGCATTAAAAAAAAATTTTTTCCCCAAGCCTGCCACCTCCCATCCCACATAATACAAGTAATTTAAAAGCTGGTCAGATCAAATAGTGAAATGGTCTCAGTATATGGGGATCTTTATTTGGAAAATAAAGTCAAAAGGCAAGAGGAGTAAGAATTATGTGTTTAGAATCTCAGTTATTACTAAAGAACCAGCCTTTCATCAATAAAATTCCAGCCTCTCCCACCAGAGGGCAGTTATCAGATAAACCAGAAAACCCCTCTTGGCTTCACTTTCAGACGCCACATCACACCACATCTGGAATTAGGTTTACAGCTCAGTACAGATCCTGAGAACATCTCTGCTTCTTTCAAGTCTGAACCTAACATGTCATGCCTTTCTTTTTTGCCTAGCAACTTAAAGGAGCTTTTGATAGCATAGAAACCATCTCTTCCTAAAGGAATGTTAAAATGGGCCAAAGACAGATGCTTGTATTGGTCCTATTTTGAGAGGTGGAAACCCTGTACCAAAAACTCAGTGACAGAGTAAAAAACATTTTTCTGTGTCTAAAACTTTATGTTTTATTTCATTTATATACCGTCTGGGTTTCAGTAACCTGTATTTCCCCAGAAAAGTGGCTTTATATGATTTTCATGAAAATTCTAAAGATTAGCTGAGAAAAAGGATTATAGTTTTTGTTTTGTTTTTGAGACAGGGTCTCACTCTGTCACCCAGGCTGGAGTGCAGTGGTGCAATCTTGGCTCACTGCAACCTTTGACTCCTAGACTCAAGAGATCCTCTCACCTCAGCCCCCTGGGTAGCTGGGACTGCAGATGCATGCACCACACCTAGCTAATTTTTTTGTTTGTTTTTTGTAGAGATGGGGTTTCGCCATGTTGCCCAGGCTGGCCTCAAACTCCTAGGCTCAACCGATCCACACATCTGGGCCTCCCAAAGTGGGATCACAGTTTTTGATAGACAACAAATTACTTTTCAAGTGTCCAGCCTGCTTATGTTTTGGAGAGACCAACAGAAACATTATATATATTGATCACTTAGCACAGTGCCTCATACAGAACATACTTTATGGCCAGAATCAAATTCAATCTTTCCAACATCTCTGGATGGTATATTCTGTAGTTATACCCATTTTAGAGAAGTTGAAACATTCTCAGGTGAAGTAACACATTGAAGGAGACACCCTGAGTCCATGTTCTTAACCACCATGAAGTAGTGGATCTGTCGGAGATGAGATGGGCCTAGGTATAGAGACTTGGCAGGTTGAGGAGGGAGGCACACTGGTGCTCAGAAGTCAATGTCAGGAAAAGGAGGCTGAGGCAGGTTGGGTAACTGTGGAAGCTACCCAGTTGCTCTCACTGGCTGCACTACAGTCTCCCCTACTTAGTCAAAGGGCATGGCTGCTCAAGTGATGTTTACAGACCATTACTCCTTGAAGCAGGAAGCATGGATGGCTAGAATCCCTAAGTCCAAAAGTCAGACAGTCTGGCAAGAGGCTTCTCTGATACTTGTATGTGTCAACTGACTGGGCTAAGGGATGCTTAGATAGCTGGTCAGACATTCTTTTTGGGTATGTGTGTGAGGTATCTCCAGAGGGATGAGCCTTTGACTCCAGAGACTGAAAAAAGATCAACCTCACCAGTGTTGGTGGCAATCAGTCAATCCCTTGAGGGCCTGAAGAGAACAAAAAGCAGGAGGAAGGGTGGATTTGTTCTTTCTCTCTGTGAGCTGTGACATCCATCTTCTGCCCTCAGACATAAGAGCTCCTGGTTCTTGGGCCTTCAGACTCCTTGGAATGGAAGTTATAGCATCAGTTCCCCTGTCTCAGGCCTTTGGACTTGAAATGAATTTCCTAGCTCTTCAGCTTGCAGATGGCAGATTATGGGATGCCTTGGCCTCCATAATCACCTGAGCCAATTCCAACAATAAATCTCCACTTATAGCTCTCTATATTAGCAGCTTATTTGTTCTGTTTCTCTGGAGAACCCTGACTAACACACATGGTTAGCAGATTGAAGGCACAGAACTAGGATCTATCTCTGTAGAAAGAACAAACGGACTCTAGAGGAAATACCACTGCCCTAGCCACCAGCAAAATCTCAGTTCAGGGCAGGATCCAGGCCTTTAGAGGGACTGTGGAATTTGGCTGGGAGGAAAGCAAAGAGAGAAGAAAATCTTGGCCAAATGTTCAGCTTTATGAATTGCACCAACTCCAAGAGTAGGAGTGGCTGTGGCCTGGAATCTGGTTGGAGATTTGAGAGAGTGGGCAGATGCTCAGCTGTTGAAGCTATGCCACAGAGTCTGGCAGGCTAAATTCATTTCCAGTCCTGGTGAGATTGAGCTGAGGCTGTTGATGATTTGTTTGCTTTGGTTACAATCAACTCAGTAGCAGAGCAGAGCTGAGCCTGAGTATGGGTGCACTGGGGAGCCCAGCAGTGGGGACTCAGGGGAGGCAAAGTGAGCACAGTGGGGCTTGCTCCACCTGCTAACTCCTGGTTGCTGACATTCCAGTCCCTTAGCAGTGCCTGATGAATCTGACTCCATCACGACAGTCCCAGCAGGAAAAATCTTATAAATAGTCCCTTCAGAGTTTATGGCCCTGAAGTTTCATGAGCACATTAGATACCAGTTCAACTAGTAGAATCTTCCCAAGCCTTTTTCTTGTGCTAGTTCTTGAATACCAACTCTCTCTCTCATGTTTCCTAGCCTAGTGTCTCGCTTAACAATGCATAAAAGAGATCCACAAGTTTATGACTATGGTGCCAGGTGGGCCTCATACCAGCAAGTACAGCAAAACTGCATCCACCTGAAGCCGTATGGGAACTCTACAGGGAGGAGGAGTGTTTGGGTCAAGGCTTAAAGGAAAAACACATATTGAGCATCAGAGGTAACATCTGTGTCAGAGGGTAAAGGTATCTGTATTCATATCCTGTGGCTCTGGAAACAACCATAAATCTGATGGCTTAACCAACAGAAATGGACTTTTTCACAGGTCTGGAGGCCAGGAGTCCAAAAGCAGGGAGCTGACAGGGCTGTGCTTTCTCTGGAGGCTCTGGAGGTTAGTCTGTCCCTTGCCTCGTCTAGCTTCTAATGGCTGCTGGGATTCCTGGGCTTGTAATTGCATTGTTTTCATCTTCAAGGCCTGCATCTTCCAATCCTCTCTGCTCTGTCTTCACATCGCCTTTTCCTCTGTGTTTCTCTGTCTCTCTCTTATAGGGACATTTGTGACGGCATCTGGCACCTAGCCAGATCATCCAGGATAACCTCCTCATCTCAGATCTTTATTAATCACGACTGTAAAATCTTTGCCATATAAGGTAGCAGAGTCTAAGGATTTACAGATTCCAAGGATTAAGATGTAGATATCTTTTGGGAGCATTATCAAGCCTACCTTAGCAGCCCTGCTGAAAGAAATATGTGAAGAAAAAAGACGGAGAAGCAGAAAAATGTTCAGACAGCAACCAGCAGTTGGTTGGAGGGTTGGGATGGTACAGAACAATCCTATAAGGTATGGCTTCTTACAAACACCTATCTGGTGGTCTTGGTGGGCTCCTTGAATTCCAGACCAAAGAGTTTGGAGCATACGATGGAGGAAATCCTAAAAATACAGATTTGGAAAGAAAGTTAAGATCAGATTGTACAATCACAACAGTTATGTGAGAAAGCCAAGAACCACTGCAAGTATTTGATCAGGGGAAAGATGATGTGATCGAAGAAGGAAGATTGGAAATCTTAGGAAGATTACTTTCTTCATCCTTCAACTCTCTTTGTATTTGTGTTTATTATGGCTCTTATGGAAGGACAAAGTCCTTAACATTCCAGGCTAGCATTCCAGAGTTGACTTCAGCCTTCAAGAGGGTCCAGGATTCAATCAAACCTCCTGTCATAAACTTTTTGGATGCCCTTGGGTATGTGTAGATGTTAACTGGGTTGCCACTTTTATCCCTTTCCAAGCAGCTATTTTCATTGGTTGTCTCATTACTGCTTCTCTGGGTAGCTGAGGCCATTCACTCTAATGTATATAATATATAGTACAATCCCTTCCTTACTTTCCCAAAGCCTAGTTGACATTAGGCTGTAGGGCTGAACAAAACCTTACCAATGACTTGAGGATGACATAAGGAAATTACTTTGTTTAAAATAAATGTTCCAAATGGGATATTGTTCATCTAGGTCTCAGACTCAAACAAGCACAGCCTGTCAGGGTCTCTTGCTAACCACTTCTTTCCTATCCATCAGTCTAATGGTCAATTATCTTTTGTTTTTGTTTTGTTTTTTGAGACAGTCTCACTCTGTCACCCAGGCTGGATTGCAGTAGCATGATCTTGGCTCACTACAACCTCCGCCTCCCAGGTTCAAGCAATTTTCGTGCCTCAGCCTCCTGAGTAGCTGGGATTACAGGTGTGCACCACCACACCAGGCTAATTTTTGTATTTTTAGTAGACACGGGGTTTCGCCATGTTGGTCAGGCTAGTCTCGAACTCCTAACCTCAGGGGATCCACCTGCCTCAGCCTCCCAAAGTGCTGGGATTACAGGCACGAGCCACCATGCCCAGCTAGTCAATTTTCTTAAAAGAATCTTATTAGACAAAACAAACCTGGAATTTATGTTAATTTTTTCATCCCCTCACATGCTTAAAATTGTAGTTTATATGTAATATTCACTCCCTGACCAACTACAGTTCAACTTCTGTCCCTACCTTGCCATGAACTCTCCTCTCAATTAAGTCAAAGAAACCCTCACTGCTAAATCTAGGATTCCATTCATACCTTCCTTAACCTCTTCAACATTTGACATAAGCCATGCTGCCTGCTCCCACTGTACTCCTTCCTTCCCTACCTGCTCAATGCCTCACCACAGCCACAGAAGAACAATCAGTTAAGACCACCACAGTCACCCTGCAGAGACGTAATTCACCCCACAAACATGATAAACTTTAATAATGTAAAAACTTAAGTAACTTTTCAAACTATCGATTTTAACCAATTTTGGGGTCATGAAATCAATTTAGAGTTTCAAGGATGACTTTTCTTAAGCTACATAGAACTGAATAGAGACCATCAGAGTGTATTCATCTAGGAAAGCTAAGTGTTTTGTACCCAGTGTGTGTATATGTATATCCACTGGGTCATGATAGTAAATATATTTCTTATTGTGGGTATGGTCAGAAAAGTTTTTAAAAAGGCACTGATTTGAGTTTTCCTGAGGTTAACTCTATTATTCCAAAATAGAATCCAAACTTTAATTTGGAAAACAAACAAACGAACCTCAATAGGAATTTTGATTATGAGGAGATGAAGAATCATCTTTAAGATTTCTACTGTCACAGCTTAAATAACTGGTGAAAGTTCAGGCAACTTTAAAAATGTTATTTTGTCTCAAGACAGATGACAAGGTTTTTCATGGCTGGTCCCTGCCTCTCTAGCCTCATTTTCCCTGTTTCCTACTTTGCAGTGTGCATCGTGGCCATGCTGAGGTTCTTGTGTCTTCTCTTGGCATGATGTTTTGTTTTGGCTCCAGGACCTTGAACATACCATCGTGTTACCTGGAACACTCAGATGTCCTCCCTCTCCTTCCCTGCTCAAAGCTTCCTGTGGCCCACTCTGTCAGCCTTCTTATTCCAGCTGAGTCATGGCTCTTTTTGGAAAACCTTCTTAGACTTCAAGCCAAGCTGTTATTAGAATTTGCCGCCTGTATTCAATGGTCAATGATCTCCAAGTCACTGAGATTTAACATTCACCCTACTGATGCCTGTGACCTTGGTTTGGTCAAGGACAGCCTTGCTGCATCTATACTGTCATCCTTATCCACCTAACCTCTTCAGCATTTGGCATAAGCCATGGGGGTCTTCATGAGTGACTAATGAAGCAGACTACATAGCATTTCTCACCTGTTTTATTACTGTATCATTTATCCCCTCCCAGATATCTTTAGACACTTTCCACCTAATTTCTCCTCCATCTCCCCATTGAAATTCTAATAACCCAGATACATGTCCATTTATGCACTGTGGCCCTTTGGAGGATCACAAACCATTACATAATATCTCAGATTTTATATAATCTTAGAATATGTGATTTTTTTTTTTTTTTTTTTTTTTTTTTTTTTTGCTCTATAGGAACCAATTTTTGCCTCCTTGTGGGCAATATCACCCCCAGTGAGAATGCATGCAATAAAATAAAACTCTATTTGTCCTCTTGAGAGGGACAAGAAAAAAAAAATAGTTCCCATTCTTTAATAAAAGAAGGTAGATTATTTTCTGTATATTATGATGTTTTGATATGTTAAAAACCTTTCCATCTGGAAAGAGACTGCCCCTCCCAGGGCTGGTCAATCCTAAGAGACAGCAAAGGGCTCAGCTGGGAGCATGCCTTTGATATGCAAACTGCCCAACCCAGAGCCATCTCTCCTCTATGTGGCCTCTGCCCTCCAGGAGGCAACATTCCTTTGCCTTAGTCAACCAAAGGCCAGGTACCAGGCAGTTGGAGACACCCTGTAGCTTAGGGCCTGCTGAAATTATTCAAACTAGCCAGTTCTAAACTGTTCATCCTGCCCTGCCTTGCCCTTCCTGTGGAAACCCCAATAATGGCTCTGGCTAAATGTTCCACTTGCTCCTATCTTCTGCCTCCTGACTGCCCGTGTCTTTCCCATGCCCTCCATGGCCAGTTGTCTCTAGGACCTGTGAGTATAACATACTTTGTTTTTCCGAGCCTCTCTCCTGTATCTCCTCTTGTGACCACACCGCCCTGATCATGGCATAAAAGAATACAAAGCAAGGGTAAAATAGGGTTCTATGATGGACAACAAGAGTACTTTCCGTAGATGGTCACAAATGACTTGGCTGAAGAGGTAACATGTAACCTGGAGCCTGAATGATGAGAAAGAGGCAACCTTAAGACAACTTGAAAGTCAAGTTTTCAGAACAAAAGGGACTCCAAGTACAAGGGGCCTGAGGAAGGGAGAACCAAGTTTTAGAGTATCCAAGGGACAGAAAGGAGGCCAGTGTGGCTGAAGCAGGGGGACCACCATTTTAGGCATGGTCACCAGCATGCACAAAACGTACAACACGAAGACTGAACCCTAGTGTGAGGAGGAGGGGAGCAGGGCAGAGGGGTCGGATTACAGGTTCTCAAAGGCCATGGTAAGGATTTTGTATTTCACTCTGGTTGTGATGAGAAGCTTCTGACTTCAAGTTTGAAGCAAGGGAATGACGTCATCTATGTGATGCTCTAGAACAACTGCTCTAGTTACAAAGCAAAGGATGGACAGGAGGGCAGGAGAAGGAGACCAGTGAGGAAGCCTGACAGATTCTCCAAAAGGACAAAAAGTCAAGGTAGCTGATGATCATAGTGAGGGCAGTCAGGCTTAGGACTGGAGTCAAAGGGCAGTTTTGGGAAAATTCTGGGAAAATGGCAGAAGTAGAAGTCTTGAATGTTGCATCAGAAATGTGATGCTCATTTTTTTTTTTTTTTTCTTTTCTTTTAGACAGAGTCTCACTCTGTCATCCAGGCTGGAGTGCAGTGGCACGATCTTGGTTCACTGCAACTTCCGCCTCCCAGGTTCAAGTGATTCTTCTGCCTTAGCTCTCAAGTAGCTGGGACTACAGGTGCACACTACCATGCCCTGCTAATTTTTGTATCTTTAGTAGAGATGGGGTTTCACCATGTTGGTCAGGCTGGTCTCGAACTCCTGACCTCAGGTGATCCACCCGCCTCAGCTTCCCAAAGTGCTGGAATTGCTCATTTTTAATCTCAACAGCTCATTCACAGATCACACATGGAAACTTATCACTCACACTTAAGCCTTCTTTGCCTGTCTTAGAAATCCCTGGTGCCAGAAACTGTAAGATTATTTGACACATTTTCTCTGTCTCACCCTAACAGCCTCTTTCTAGTATTCATTTTAATAGCCTTATTTTTTTTGAGAAGTTTTTTAGAGCAAGGGTTAGGGGAGACAGAGGGATGAATAAGTGGAGCCCAGAGGGTTTTTAGGGCAGTAAAACTACATGATACTATAATGGTGGACACTCGTCACCACCATGCATAAAATGTACAACACCAAGACTGAACCTTAGTGTGAAATATGGACTCAGGCTGATAATGATGTGTCAGTGTAGGTTTATCAGTTGTAACAAATGTACCACTTTGAGGCTGGGAGCCGTGGCTCCTGCCTGTAATTCCAGTACTTTGGGAGGCCGAGGTGGGCAGATCACCTGAGGTCAGGAGTTCAAGACCAGCCTGGCCAACATTGTGAAACTTCATCTCTACTAAAACTACAAAAATTAGCTGACCATAGTGGCAGGTGCCTATAATCCCAGCTGCTCGGGAGGCTTGAACCTTGGAGGTTGAGGTTGCAGTGAGCCAAGACAGTGCCACTGTACTACAGCCTGGGCCACAGAGTGAGACTCCATCTCAAAAAAAAAAAAAAAAAAAAAAAAGTACCACTTTGGGGGCAGTGTTGATAATGGAGGAGGCTGTACACGTGTAGGGGTAGGGAGCATGTAGGAAATGTCTATAGCTTTCTCTCAATTTTGCTGTAAATCTTACTAGTATTTTAATGCCAAATCCTTGAGGTCGTATCTATTTCTTGTCACTGGCAGTGGGTTCTGTTCTTGACTTTCTACTCAGAGCAGCACTGATGACAACATCCCACAGTATTCTATGAGCCAGAGAACATTAATATATCTAAAAGAGTACATTTTCCCCTGGAGGGCCACCAACCTGTAAGCTGCTGGTCAAAAAGCTGAGTGTGAACAGCATTGTTAGGACATGTTTCTAAGTGTATACCGAAATGTCCAGAAAGGTTTTTTAGACTTATAAAGGGAGCTAAAGAAGATTTTTGTTCCATTTTCTGATTTTTAATATTATATAGACTTTTTTTTCATTTGAAGAAAGTGCATCTATTTTTAAAGGAAAGGTAATCTTGAGTCTATCCATTTAAGAAAATATTAATTTCCATGGAGAAGAAAGTTTCCATATTTTAAAATTTATTGTGTGTAGGTATATTCCATATACATACACTCTATAAATAAAAAACACACTGGCCGAGCGCAGTGGCTCATATCTATAATCCCAACACTTTGGGAGGCTGAGGCGGGCAGACCACCTGAGGTCAGGAGTTTGAGACCAGCCTGGCCAACATGGTGAAACCCTGTCTCTACTAAAGATACAAAAATTATCTGGGTGTGATGGCAGGCGCCTGTAGTCCCAGCTACTTGGGAGGCTGAGGCAAGAGAATCACTTGAACCTGGGAGGTGGAGGTTGCAGTGAGCCAAGATGGCACCATTGTACTCCAGCCTGGGCAACAGAGAGAGACTCCATCTCAAAAAAAATAAATAAATAAATAAATAAATAAAATAAAATAAAAAGCACACAGTATCACAAAGAAGATGGTGGCAAAAATAATAATAAAAAAAGTAAATAAATAAATAGCACAAAAGTATTTATAGTAAAAATTAGGTCTTCCTCCAGCCCCCACCTGCCAATCACTAGCAGGAGGCACTCACTGTCTCCAGCTACAAAGCTTTCAGAGAGATTTTATTAATATAAGCAAATACATACTCTTTAAAAAAGTATAAATAAGGCCTGGTGCAGTGGCTCATGTCTGTAATTCCAGCACTTTGGGAGGATGAGGTGGAAAGATCTTGTTTCATATGTTCGTGTGAAGAGACCACCAAACAGGCTTTGTGTGAGCAACATGGCTGTTTATTTCACCTGGGTGCAGGCGGGCTGAGTTCGAAAAGAGAGCCAGCAAGGGGTGGGATTATCATGAATTCTTATAGGTTTTGGGATAGGCAGTGGAGTTAAGAGCAATGTTTTGAGGGCAGGGGGTGGATCTCACACAGCACATTCTCAAGGGTGGGGAGAATTACAAAGAAACTTCTTAAGAGTGGGGGAGATTATAAAGAACGTTGATCAGTTAGGGTGGGATAGAAACAAATCACAATGGTGGAATGTCATCAGTGAAGCTATTTTCACTTCTGTGGCTCTTCAGTTGCTTCCGGCCATCTGGATGTATACATGCAGGTCACTGGGGATATGATGGCTTAGCTTGGGCTCAGAGGCCTGACAGATCTCTTCAGGCCAGGAGTTAGAGACCAGCCTAGGCAACATAACAAGACCCTTATCTCTACAAAAACAATCAAAAAAACTAACTGGGCATGATGGCATGGTTCTATAGTCCCAGCTACTCAGGCAGCTGAGAGTGAGGGATTTCTTGAGCCCAGGACTTTGAGGCATCACCCACTCCAGCCTGGGTGACAGAGCAAGACTCTGCCTTAAAAAAAAAAAAAAAAAAGTACAAATACTAGCATATTATATACTGCTCTGGACTTTTCTTTTTGATTTAATATACCTTGGAGATCCTTCCATAGTTGTGGATAAGGAGTTGCCTCATTCTTTTTCAGGGTAAGTTTAGTATCAAGGGGGGAAATTATATGTAATTTTTGCCAACTCAGTAGCAGAGCTGTGACAAGATTAATCCTTAGATTTTTGGATGTTCATATCAAATCGTTCAAAGCTTTGACATTTTTCTCTTCTTTGTGGCACTATTTTCGTCACTAAGATTCCCCATCCTATGCCCCTCCAGCCCCCAACTGACATTTGTCACTTCTCTAGCTTAGTCATCTGATCTAATTTTGATGAGTCAGATGTAAATAAACCCAGATAATGTGTCTCACATGTTCCTTAAGCCCAAAAGACTAAAAGACAAAATAAAAGGAAATGCGTAGGACAGAGGGCAGTTTGTTGAATGTTTGAGATTTGAATACATGTGTGTTAATTCTTTCTGAATTACAGCGAGATTCTGCCCTCCCCAGCTTTGTATCTGGAGACTAGGGAAAATGTGATCCCAGCTCATATTATGAGTGCACATCTCTGACTGTTCTAAGAAGTCCTATTCCCTTAGATCAGTAAAGTTCACAGGGAGAAAGCACCCATCCATATATTTTTGGTTGTTCTTTGTTTGTTGAGATGGAGTCTCACTCTATTGCCTAGGCTAGAGTGCAATGGTGTGGTCTTGGCTCACTGCAAACTTTGCTTCCTGGTTCAAGCGATTCTCCTACCTCAACCTCCCAAGTAGCTAGGATCACAGGCATGAGCCACCATGCCCAGCTAATTTTTGTGTTTTTAGTACAGACAGGATTTCACCACGTTGATCAGGCTGGTCTTGAACTCTTGACCTCAGGCAATCCACCTGCCTCAGCCTCCCAAAGTGCTGGGATTACAGGCGTGAGCCACTGCACCCACCCTCACCCAGATATTTTTCAAATACCATTTTCGATTCCCACTCTCTTTTTGTCTTGAAGTAAGCAAGGCAGATACCTTTGCCAAGGATAACTGAGAATGTAAGGGCAATCCATGACTGGGCAGCTTGTGCAGGCTGTGTGCTAAATGCAACTGGGAAACATGCCCTATAAATAGCCGTTCATTGTCAGCGTGCATGAAAAGACAAGAGAGCATGCCGTGCTGTGATTCAGTCCTAATTAAGTGATTGCGTCTGGGCACAGCTATAAACCACTAGCTGCTTCAACTGGTAATCCAGTCAGTAGGCAACTGCAGGGGCTCGCCACTGACTAAAGGTTGGCTGAAGGAGGCTGTTCAAGGCTGTTTTTGCCTTCACTATGGCAAAAATCATTTTGAGGCACCTCATAGAGATTCCAGTGCGTTACCAGGAAGAGTTTGAAACTCGAGGTCTAGAAGACTGCAGGCTGGATCATGCTTTATACGCACTGCCTGGGCCAACCATCGTGGACCTGAGGAAAACCAGAGCAGCGCAGTCTCCTCCAGTGAGCTCAGCAGCAGAGAGGCCACCCCGAGAAGGCAAATCCCGTTTTCAGATCCTTCTGGACGTGGTCCAGTTCCTCCCCGAAGACATCATCATTCAGACCTTCGAAGGCTGGCTGCTGATAAAAGCGCAACACGGAACCAGAATGGACGAGCACGGTTTTATCTCAAGAAGCTTCACCCGACAGTACAAACTACCAGATGGCGTGGAAACCAAAGATTTGTCTGCAGTCCTCTGTCATGACGGAATTTTGGTGGTGGAAGTAAAGGATCCAGCTGGGACTAAGTGACATCATATTGGTTCCTGTTCAGACGACACGGGGAAGACGATCGTTCAGCCACTGGTACCACGAGAATGTTTGTATTACCCACATTTGAAATGATTTACTACGATTTTTATGAAGATTAAAAATATATACACAGTTCCTGGTATGTTGAGGTTGTCTTTATTATTCTTACTCAGAAAGGAAAATTTATAAATATGTTTGTGTGGCTTAAACTGATACTATTCTTACAACTGAAACATTGAAAATATACGCAGCTGTATTTGGATATTAGAGAGGACTCAGAATTGTTTCTTATTATTGCAACAATGCCCACTGCATTTGTAATCACTGATGGCAAAAGAGCCATACTCATTTAAGGAATTCCTATCCATTTTATGAAAATCTTTTATTTTGCCAAAAAGAGTTGTGATTCCCTTCACTTGATAAGCTTTTCTTTTTAGTCTATTTTAATTAAAGTGAGGTTTTGTAAATATGGAGTTCAAAAATTAAAATACAGTATTTGGAAATTGGGTCTGAAATCTTATTTCTGATTCAGTATAGTTGTTACTGCCTTAAACGTCAGTGAGAATTTTCAGATATAAATCTTATTTTTAAAAAATTCAAATATGTACCTCATTTATCTTTTTAAAACTATACTGAATCCTATCTGAAGTGTTTTGACGTTTTAAAAATAGTATAAGTTCTATGGACACGTACAAGATGTTCTGAGATATGTATAACATATCCTCTTGTAAATTAATATGAAGTTTTAGGACACCACTTTTGAAAGTTTGATTATTGAATTCAGTGAGTTTTAATCTGTGCTTTTTAGATGCTCCATGAACTTAGTTGGCAAAATGTAACTATCTGCTATCTCTGCATAATCCTCAGCTTTAAATAGCCTGGTAGCCAGTGGAAGTTCAACACCTGAGCTTACACTGCGTGTCTGAGTTTACACAGCACATCTGAGGACTGGTGCTTATTATATTCTCCCAAACTGCTGCCTTGGCTCAAAGTGGAGACGTTGGTAGAGGTTAAGGACTAGTGCTTTCAGCAGCTGCTCTGGGACATTCCAAACGTTTGCTATCGCATTCTGTATAAACCAAGTATTTCTTCAGAGGCAGTGGCTGCCTGCCTTTTACTCCGCACTGATTGTGAGCTGACAAGGAGCCCGAGGACAGTGCTAAGAATAGACAGGGAATGCAGGGTGTGGAAAACACCAGGGCAACTGCAGATTGCTGACAGTATCCCAGTGCTCCTCCACGTTGTTTTACTGTAGTTCAAGTTAAAATGTAAAAGACATGAAGCAATAGAAAAACAAATCAAACAGTTCTAAAAGTTATTTTGAAAACAAATGTAATCTGAGAAGGATGTTTACTGTCTAATTAAATTGAAAAGATTTTGCAGTTATATGCATATCTGAGGTTTATGCTTATATACGGAGGTTTGTGTGCCCAACCCAGATATGAAAAATTTTGTTTGACCAAGTGACTATCACAGATCAGCTTGGCTGCATAACAAAGTTAATAGCAGTAGTTGAGATTCCAGATCTGCTAATATGATCAGAATTGGGATACCGTTTGTCTCACATTGGATTATCATTCTTCCCCATTGATTGGCAGAATAGTGCGAAAAGAAACTAATATGGTGAGAAACAAACAAACCCTGTCTTTTGGCCTTGATCTCACTCTAGATGAGACCTTCCTCCCGGGAAAATTCAGGAGGTGAAATTCCTACCATGAGGAGCCACGGATAGAAAATATTTTGTGTAAAAATAAGATTAAACACAATTCTAATGAGCTCTTATTTTTTCCCAAAGATAAATGTTAAAGTCTTATATCCATTTTTTTTTTAATTTGGGAGATATACCAAACACTATAAATAATAAAAATCATCTATGACTCTTCTGCTACCATGAGGTAGCTATTTTAAATATCTTGTTCAACAACAGGACTGCATAAATGCATGTATCACTTTTCACAAAATTAGGATTATATCTGCGTGGAGTTTGATATCCTGATTGTACTGCCTATTGTCTGTTGCCCTCCCCACTCCCACCAACTCAAACCATTCTCTGCCCTTCTCAGTCTCACTCTGAGCCCAAGCAGGCTGACCCTGATGGGCCACATCATTCTAGTTTCTGGTTGGGCTCAGCCAATAAGAGGCACTGACTGGAGACCAGAGATTGCAGAGAGATTAGTGGGCAAGAGGGGAGAAAAGTCAGGAAATTTTTCTGTCACTCCTAACCTGCTGCAGACTGAGGCCCTGTCAGGGCTGCGTCCTTCATGACTGAGTTCCTCCAGGGCTGCCACTCTCACAGGGCTCAGGGTTGTAACACTATCTCTTTTGTCTGTTCAAAAGGAGGAGAAGGGGTGACTCTCTGCTCTTTCTTGTACCTAGTGTGAATCTCTTATTGATTCTCCTTCCTTTGCCCACTCTCTCATAAATGGTCCTTTAGGCAATGAAATTATTTTCTGCCAGAACTCTGATTGTTTGACCTTTGAATCGATTACAGGGTAAATGCATCTGATAACAATCATTTAAACACACCTTTAGAAAGACCCAGTATGGTAGATGTACCCGAATGTGTGTTTCAAGCCACAGAATCTGTGCATGGCCAACCTGGAGATTCGTTTTTTATCTGTGGTAAACATCTAAGCCCCCACCCAGCCTGTTCCATGGAATATGGGCCGTACAGGAGACTGAGGCCTTGAGTTTTGAGTTAAATGATAGTTGGCAGGTGGAGTTCTTCAGATGGAGGCTGTTAAGTGAAAATGCTGTAGAAACTGCATAATATTTGCAAGCAGTTTTGTTCTCCTGGCCCGCCTGCCACTACTGGACTCTCTCTCCTGTATTAATCCCCTAATAAAACACCACGTTTCATCTGCTGGCTCTGGGTCTCTTCTTTGTCCTCTTTATCCTGGGGCTTTCCCTACTGGGATTGATAGGGGTTTGCTGCAACAGTGACTTTTTAAAAATTAGTGCATCGCTTTCTTTTTCTGCCAAACAAGAACTGATTTGTGATGGCTATTCACTATTTCAACAAAGCTCAATTGTGTTAGCATTTAACTATTTCTTTTTATTCTTGGTTCCAGTAGGAAACAGTTGGATACTCTCAAACAGGAAAAATTCAAGAAGGGTTTATTTATAAAGAGACATTACAGGCTGGGCATTGTGGCTCACGCCTGTAATCCCATCACTTTGGGAGGCCAAGATGGGTGGATCACTTCAGGTCAGGAGTTCAAAACCAGCTTGACCAACATGGTGAAACCCAGTCTCTACTAAAAATATAAAAATTAGCTGGGCGTGGTGGTGTGTGCCTATAGTCCCAGCTGCTAGGGAGGCTGAGGCAGGAGAATTGTTTGAACCTTGGAGGCGGAGGTTGCAGTGAGCCGAGATGGCACCACTGCACTCCAGCCTGGATGACAGAGTGAGACTGTCTCAAAAAACAAAACAAAACAAAACAAAAAGAGAGAGAGAGAAACATTACAAAGGAGTGGGGAGGGCGTAGAGGCACCGCAAAGGAAGGTGCAGTAATCTGAAGTGCAGTGTGGAGTTGTTATGTCCCCCAGGTCCAAAGGGATGGGAGGAGGAAGCAGGTCTCAGAAATCAAAAGGAAAGTCTCATAGAGGAGACTACCAGTTGTGACTTTCATCTGAGGGCACGACCAGTCCAAGGAGACCTCTTACAGGGAGAGAGCCAGGAGAACAAATACTTCCTCCTTCCCATCTCCTGCTAGGGTCCCCCGTTGGTTGCATCTGACTGGAGGCCAGAGGGCATGGGAGTCCTGTCAATCCAGTTCAACAGCCTCCCAGGGCAAAGGGCAAGATGGAGAAAAGTGAGGGTGACCCTCAGGGGCAGGAGGATAATATCCAGTACTTCAATCAAATGAGTCCTGTTGTCAGAGTTCTCTGTTAGAAAGTGTCTTTCTACAAAGTAAAGCCTGGGACGAGGATTGAAGAGCTGACACTTTATTTGGAAAGTGCAAGCCCAGCATGGTAAAGATGAGGAAATAGGAGAAATGAGACAAGGAAAAACTGGTAAGCCAAGATGGTGTGATGAGGGGATGTGTACTATGCTGGTTACCACGTCACAGGGGGCTGTGAAGAGGCTCAGCAGGTCTGTGGGCAGGCATGCTGGCTCAGCACATGGAACTGCTCCATGGAGAAGTTCTTTTCAGGGAGAAACAAATCTTAAAGAAGTCCTAGCCAGCTGCGGTGGCTCATGCCTATAATCCGAGCATTTTGGGAGGCTGAGGTGGGAGGATCATTTGAGCTCAGGAGTTCCAGACGAGCCTGGGCAACATGACGAGTCCCCATCTCTACAAAAAGAACAAAAATTAGCCGTGAGTGGTGGCGCATACCTGTAGTCCCAGCTACTCTGCAGGCTGAGGCGGGAGGATAGCTTGAGCCTGGGAGGTTGAGGCTGCAGTACAGTCTAGGCAACAGAGCAAGACCTTGTCTCAAAACAACAACAACAAAGAAAACCCAAGAAAGTAAAAGACAAAAACAAAAAAGTCCCCCAGGAAAATTAAGGGAATAGAGGGAATTGACCATACAACCTCCAATTTTTAAAAACTCACGATTTCCACTAGTTTAACAAAAATACTTTTTACTAATGACTAATGTTCTCGTTAGAGCCTGTCAAATAATTAGTCACAAAGAAGAATTAAAAATTAAAATGTTGGTTTGGTATAGCTCTTATATTACATTTTGAAAATAACTTTATTTAGTGGTTGAGTTGGCCAGATCCCACATCCACCTCCAACCCCCCCGCAAAATAAGAGAGAGAGTATTTTTAATCTGAAAAGTAAATGATTCAAACTGCTGTTTACATTTCCTGTGTTGTTTAATACACAAGTGTGTGTGTATATATGCAAATATAATCCTATGTATTAATGTTTTCTAACCTCAAGGAAATACAGAGAACGTGCAATGTGGTAAGATCAAATGATCTATATGATACCATTCTTTGTAATGTGTTGTTCAAATAGTCTATGTTCTTCCCTTTTTTCCCCTGATCCTAGAAAACATATAGATTGGTGTCTTCAAATCTCTCAATATAAAAAGGCAGTTTTCCATTTTTAAAAAAAGTTCTGGCCCGTTTTTTCCTTTGTGTATTTTTCGGTTATGTTGTTATACTTTTAAGTTTGTTGTATAAATTTATATAACTTACCTAATTGTAGGTTTAAAATTGTAATTTCTTTCTATTGAATTGCTTCTTATATTATTATGTAGGCCCACTTTTTATCCCTATTTAATACTTTTAGCCTTAAATTCTGTTTTGCCTGAAAAATACCGCTTTTTTATTATTTACATGGCAACTCATGTTCTTTTATATTCAATATATTGAATATACTACAGTATTTAAATGTGTCTTTTAAAAGCAGTAGCATGTAGTTGAATTTTTAAAAATGCAGTCTGATCATCTGTCTTTTAGTAGATAAGTTTAATCCATTTACTTATTGGAATTAAATATTTGAATTTATTTCTTATTTCATGTTTCTGTTTATCATGCTTTTCTTTACTTTTTTCCCTTTCAGATTTTAGGTTTACTTCTTTGTTTTTTCTACTGATCTTTAAGATGTTAAAACTTAAACACTGACTGAAAATTTATAGGCCAATATACATTTTTGAAGGAAAATAATACAAGTATAAAAATTTAAACATTTTCTTTTTCTTCTTTTTGAGACAGAGTCTCACCAAGGTGGAGTATAGTGATGCAATCCCGGCTCACTGCAACCTCCGCCTCCCAGGTTCAAGCAATTCTCTTGCCTCAGCCTCCCTAGTAACTGGGACTACAGGCATGCACCATCACGCCTGGCTAATTTTTTTGTATTTTGAGTAGAGACAGTGTTTCACCATGTTGGCCAGGCTAGTCTCAAACTGCTGACCCCAGGTAATCTGCCCACCTCAGCCTCCCAAAGTGCTGGGATTACAGGTGTGAGCCGCCGCACCCCACCAAAAACATTGTCAATATCCTTCTCCTGATTGTGACTAGGTCATTTGTGTCCTTACTACCCACTGAACGCTGTCCTCCACCTTGTTGTTATTCTTAATTTTGCTTTTAGACTCGGCTCAATGTCTCACGCCCGCAATCCTACCACTTTGGGAGGCCAAGGTGGGAAGACAGCTTGAGGCCAGGAGTTCAAGACCAACCTGGCCAACAATAGTGAGACCCCACCTCTTATTTATTTAAAACATTTTAAAAATTAAATTTAGTTTTCGGCTGGGCACGGTATCTCATGCCTGTAAACCCAGCACTTTGGGAGACTGAGTGGGGAAGATTGCTTGAGGCTAGAAGTTCAAGACCAACCTGGGCAATAAAATGAGAACCCTGTCTCTACAAAAAAAGAAAAAAAAAAAATCAAAAATGAGATGGGAGGATCGCTTGAGCCACAAGGTCAAGACTGCAGTGAACTGTGATCACGCCACTGCACTCCCACCTGGGTGACAGAACAAGGCCCTGCCACAAAAAAAAAAAAAAAAAAAAAGAGTTTTACCTTTAAATATTGACTATTAAAATCCTACTATTGGCCGGCCATGGTGGCTCACGCCTATAATCCCAGCACTTTGGGAGACCGAGGCAGGCAGATCACCTAAGGTCAGGAGTTCGAGACCAGCATGGCCAACATGGTGAAACCCCGTATCTACTAAAAATACAAAAAATTAGCCAGGCATGGTGGTGTGCGCCTATAGTCCCACCTACTAGGGAGGCTGAGGCAGGAGAATTGCTTGAACCCAGGAGGAGGAGGTTTCAGTAAGCCGAAGTCATGCCATTGTACAAAATTAGCCAGGCACATGCCTATAATCCCAGCTACTCAGGAGACACAAGAATTGCTTGAGCCTGGGAGGCAGAGGTTGTAGTGAGCCAAGATTGCACCACTGCACTCCAACCTGGGTAACAGAAAAAAAAAAAAAAAAATGACAGGATCTTGCTCTGTTGCTCAGGCTTGGGTGCAGTGTTGTGATCATAGCTCACTGCAACCTTGAACTCGTGGGCTAAACTGATCCTCCCATCTCAGCTTCCTGAGTAGCTAGGACTACAGATACATGCCACAGTGCCCAGCTAATTTTTTAATTTTTTTGTAGAGACAGAATCTTGCTTTGCTGCCCAATCTGGTCTCAAACTCCTGGCTTCAAACGATCCTCCCGCCTCAGCCTCCCAAAGTGTTGAGATTATAGACATGAGCTTTCATGCCCAAACAATGATAGACATTCTTGATTAATTTAGGGCTATATGAACAATATCACTATGAATATTTTTGTACATGTCTATTGACTTCCGGATGCAAGAATTTCTTTTTTTCTTTTTTCTTTTTTTTTAAGAAGCAAAGTCAATGTTGCCCAGGCTGGATTCAAACTTCTTGGCTCAAGTGATCCTCCAACCTCAGCCTCCCTAGTAGCTGGGATTAGACATGTGCCACTTCACCTGGCTAATGTGCAGGAATTTCTTTAATGTATATGCCTAAGAATAAACTGATGAGGTATTGAGCATGGCCACCTTCCATTTAATAGATCATAACTGCGTTTTCCAATGTGATTTAACAACTTATGTTACCGTTAGAATTATATGAGGGTTTGAAATTATCCTAAATCCTAATCAAACCTTAGCATACTCAGGCTTAAAATTTTGCCAGTCTAATTGTCTTCATCTGTATATACTGCTATAATGGAACACTTGAGACTGGCTGATTTATGAAACACAGAAATTTATTGTTTTTAATTCTGGAGGCTAGGAAGTCCAAGATCCAGGAACTGGCGTCTGGTGAGGGCCTTCTTACTGTTTCCTCACATAGTGAAAGGCAGATGTGCAAGAGGTAATAAACAACACTCTCTGTCAAGTTCTTATATAAGGACCCCTAATTCCATTCATGAGGGAGGTGCCCTTGTGGTCTAATCACCCCTTAAAGGCCCATCTCTTAGTATGGTGAGATAGGCAACACCTGAATTTTGGAGAGGACCCATTCAAACCATAGCACTGTATAATGTAAAGCACAGAGAGATACGAAGTCTCATTTTTACCATGTTACTGCGTTTATCTCATGTATTACATGTGTGTTCTCAATGGCTATGGTTTTAATTACATTCTTTATCAAACAATCCTTTTGTTTTTTGAAATGGAGTTTCGCTCTTGTCACCCAGACTGGATTGCAATGGCATGATCTCGGCTCACTGCAACCTCCGCCTCCTGGGTTAAAGCAATTATCCTGCCTCAGCCTCCCAAGTAGCTGAGATTACAGATGTCTACCACCACGGCCAGCTAATTTTCATATTTTTAGTAGAGACAGGGTTTCACCATGTTTACCAGACTGGTCGCGAACTCCTGACCTCACGTGATCCACCCACCTTGGCCTCCCAAAATGCTGGGATTATAGGCGTAAACCACCACACCCAGCCTATCAAACTATTCTGTCAGCCATTTCTTTCATAATTTCTTACTCTTTTTAAATAGACATAATTCTTTATATAATTCTTTGAGCATCCTAAACATAATTATTTTCAAAGTCTTTATTGGATTGTTCTATATATTAATTTTATCTGGAGAGAATTCAAGTTCAAAATATGGACTTGCTTGATTTTTCTTAGCATTAAGTTTTTTAAAGTACTTGGGAATTTTGGTTTTCAGGCTTGTTTTGTGTGAAATAGTAGTTGTTATTTTCCCTCTACCCCATAATCAACCTTCCCTATCTAGAGGATTTGCTGTTAACTTGAGGATTTTAGAAATCTCTGCCTCAAAGTGACCTTGTGAATACTGCAGATTCAGTCATCAAACAAGCATGAGGCTTGGTGATTTTCTTCTTTCTTCTTAGAAAGCCTGCAAGTGGTTTCCGCTCCCTTTACTGGACGGGAGGGTCTCCACACACCACAGCTCCCAGTCTCACACAGTGAATCTGGTTCCTGTCCTCTGAATTCCTTGATTCTCATTACTTTTCAAGACGCAAAGTTCACCTGTCACTGCCCATTTCTGCCTGAAAGCCAGCAGGTACACGGTGGCAATCCACTGCTTTCTGTTTCTGTGTTGTTTGAGTCTACAGAGCTGTTTATCTTATTTTTGAGACTGGCTATGTCTTTTTGGTTTTCTCTCTGTTTTGTTTATAATTGCCAAGGGTTACAGCAGTACAGTATTCTACTAGATTCTAAATTTTCTCATGAAATATGTCAAATGATGGGATGGAAAGTAGAGATTAGATATCTAGTAAAGAATACAGTAAGTTCAAGTGTTGATGAACCCCTCCTTTCTCTTTGCAAATTGTCTCCCATCCATGGCAGCTGTGGCTAAAATTAGCTATTTTCTCTCCTCCCGCCCTCATTTTCCAACACTTTAAAGATAGAGTAATGCAGCTGCATTTAAGATGCTTAAGACTTAACTTAGTTTTTCAGAACTCATTTCAAACTTTTCTCATTACTGGAGCAGATCATCTGGACAAAATAATATCTCATTTTTGTTTTCATTCTTTTGCAATTACATGCATATTTGAACTAAGTTCATAGTTCACATGATTCACAATGCAAATGCAAACCACATTTAGAATCAAGAGACAGAAGATAAAAGGTCTTGGGAAATGTTGATAGAACTCTTTTCTTTAATATTTCCAAGTAAATATAGAGGGGTAGTGGAATAAAGATGGCCAAACGTTTTTAGACTCCACCTCTAATGACAGGAGTAGCAATTTGCTCTCCCATGGGGTGTAAACCGGCTTTGTGTCCCTCTTTGACCAGCAGAATAAGAAGGAAGTGTCACCATGTAACTTTTGAGGCTGGGTCTGAAGAAAGCTACAACTTTCCGATTCACACTCTTCCAAACACTCCTTTTTAAAATCCAAGCCACATGGTGAGGTCCTTGGAGAAGAACCAAAGCTCTCTGGTTGACAGCCCCAGCTAAGCTCCTATCCAACAAGCAGTCCTAGCTATTAGCTGTATAAATACCCCTCCTTGACATTTGAGCCCAGACGAGCCTCCAGATGAGATCATATGGGGCAGAAGGAATGCCCAGCTGAGCCCATTAACACACAGAATTGTAAGAAAATACAGATTGTGGTTGTTTCAAGCCACTGAATTTTGAGTGGTTTGCATCAAAACAAGAGGAAAATGAATTCTAGTTACTTTGGTATCTTGCCAAAGCAAAATTATGTGGCTAATTATCAGATATTCCTATGTTTATCTTTCAAAAAAACTCCACCTCTTCTTGTACAATCTAGTAATATATATTGAGTTTCTATGTTAGGGAACTAATTGGAATTTGTACATATCTCTTAATTGTATATATCACTTCAAAATGTATCTGAATAAGAAAGCTTTTTGTATTTGACAGCTCCCCCCAGTTTTCAAAGCTATTCATTCCCTATTATTTTTTCACCAGAATTTTAGAATACATGGGAACTGCTCTACTAAACGTTAAAACGTAATATTACAGTAATTAAAATACTGTTAACATAAGAGTAAATCAATAGAACTGAGTAGGAGACACTGATCAGAACCCCATTACATCCTAGAGTTTAGTTTGATAATAGTAGTAGTTGTAATACATGGTAACATGATTCTGAGAGAGGAGAAAGGAAGTAACTGGTCAGGCAAGCAGTTAGGGTGGGTCTTCTGTTGATTTCTTTCAAACAAAAGAACATCCCAAAAAATCAAGCTACTGGCACAGATAAGGGAACTTGCATGGGGCTTACCTAAGACAGGCCCACAGCCACACAGATAAGAAAGGCTACACAGGCGAGTTTCCCAGACATGCCCTCAATGAAAAGTTTTGTACCCTGACACATGTACAGTAAGGGGAACAAAGCAAGATGGAGTAACTGAAGATAAGGGCCCACGTGTGCACTAGGAGGATGGGGTGGAGCTACCACAAATTCGCACCTTACGCAAATAAGATGCCCAGCTCTCATCAGTTTCCTATAAAAGCCTTTGCATTCAACTGTAAAAACAGTAACCCTCTTCTGGGTCCACCCTGCACAGCAGAGAGCTTTCGTCTTTCACTTATGAAACTTTTGCTCCAGTGTTACCCTTGGTGTCTGTGCTCCTTAACTTTCTTGGTCGTGAGACAAAGAACTTTGGGTGATACGTCGGGCTATGAGAGACTGCTACGTTGTGGTGCGTTGGTGAGACACAGCAATTCAATAGATGTACCTAAGGTAACTGTAGACCTGTCTAGAAAAATGAAATTAAAAGCTCATCCCTATTATATATATCTCAAAAAGAAGAGTTCCAAATGGATTAAAAAGTAAATGTAAAAACAAACAAACAAAAAAGCCCTGCATGTCTGCTGCGCCAGTTGTTCCCATTCTTCCATCCCCACCGCTGATCTCTGATCTTCCCTGCCCTGTTCTGTGTTCTGGGGGTCTGTCCTCTGGCTTCAGGTTGGATTCACTCAATGGAAGGTACCAGCAAGACAGCAGAGAGTGGGAGGAAAGTGGAGTTTAGGAAATTCCTTCTCGAACTCTCATTGCTTCAGGTCCAGGTTCTGGCAGGGGCTGCCTCCTGCAGTGACTGCCTCTCTGATGAGACTTTCCTCTCTTTCCTGGCTCTAGCCCACACTGGGCAAGTAGTTCCATTTTCTTTCCCTTATTCCTTCATGTTCTTGGGGGTAACGGCATCCCCCCATTACAGGTCTCTGGGTGTCCCACCATTTTTGTTCATCCTTCAGTCCTGCCCACATCTCTATAAATAATCACTTTATTATACCTTTTTAAAATCCAAGATAAGTATGCATTTTGTTTCCCTTTGGTACTCAGGGTGATGTATCAACCTCTATGTTCTTCTAGGGAAGACCTTTAAAACAAACAAAAAGACAACAACAAAAAAATAGCAAAATATCAAAGAAAACCTTTTTTTTTTTTTTTTTTTTTTTTGAGACAGAGTCTTGCTCTGTTGCCCAGGTTGGAGTGCAATGGTGTAATCTCAATTCACTGCAGCCTCCACCTCCTCAGATTCAAGTGATTCTCCTGCCTCAACCTCTCGAGTAGCTGGAATTACAGGAACACACCACTATGCCCAGCTAATTTTTTTATTTTTAGTAGAGATGGGCTTTCGCCATGTTGGCTAGGGTGGTCTCGAACTCCTGACCTCAAGTGATCTGCCACCTCAGCCTCCCAAAGTGCTGGGATTGCAGGCATAAGCCACCACGCCTGGCCATGCCTGGTAATTTTGGTCAGTTTGCTTAACCCCTCTATGCCTCAGTTTCCTCATCACATATTCCTCATGTGATATGCTACCATCACATATAGTTGTTTGGAAGACCAAATGAGATGAAGGTGTAGAGTGAGCAACAAGTCTGGCTTGTGCAGGCCTGAGCAGTTTCTCAAGACACAAGACTTACAGTGCTAAAACTGGGATGTCCCAGGCAACCTAGGAGAGTTGGTCACTCCGTAAGATGTCAAGTACTCAACACAATGTGTGGTACAGAGTATGAGTTCAATACATGTTAGTCATTATTTTATATATTTCAAATATGTATTTGAACAAATTCCTAGTCATGTTTTTTATGTATCTTAATTAGACACATCTCTACCTTATTTAAAGACTAAAACATAGTTTTAAAAAATTAAATGCTGCATTAGTGAATCAGTATCGCTTTTCTTTTCTAACGTCTATTTGGTTATTTCTAAAATTCTATGATTCTGTCCTTTTTGGTTTTGTTTTATTTGTTTTTGAGACAGAGTCTCACTCTCTTGCCCAGGCTCGAGTGTAGTGGTGCGATCTCGGCTCACTGCAATCTCCACCTCCCAGGTTCAAGTGATTCTCCTGCCTCAGCCTCCCGAGTAGCTGGGATTACAGGCGCCCACCACCGTACCCAGCTAATTTTTGTATTTTCAGTAGAGATGGGGTTTTGCCATGTTAGCCAGGCTGGTCTCAAACTCCTGACCGCAAGTGATCTGACCACCTCATCCTCCCAATGTGCTGGGATTACAGGCATGAGCCACTGTGCCCAGCCAATTCTGTCTTTTTGTTGATTGTACTGTCTCTGTCTTTGCATGGCCACCTTCTCCCTGTCTGTCCCTGTGTCTTCACGAAGTGTTCTCTCCCTGTGTCTCTGTTTTCTTATTAGGATGCCAGTCACATTAGATTAGGGCCTACCTTAATTGGGTGACCTCATCTTAACTTGATTACATCTACAAAGGCCCTATTTTCAAACAAAGTCATATTCAGAGGTACTCAGGATTAGGATTTCCAACATACCTTTTTGGGGGACATAATTCAACCTGTAACACTGTGAAAGACCAGCTCAGTTTCTTAACAAAATAACTGGGTTAGCATTCTTTACTTCTAAGGTCCTGCCCAAGCAGCCTGAACTTGTCCAGAAGCTTAATCTCATGCTTAGCATGTCCTGTCTCATATGCTACATATCTCTAAAGATTTCCTCCAAACCAGTACAAACTCATGAAGACAGGCAGACAATGAGCCTCAAGTTATTCTTTTTTTAAAATAATAGCTTTATCAAGATATAATTTACATACTATAATTTACCCATTTGAAGTTCGCGATTTGATGGGTTTTAGTGTATCTACAGAGGTGTACAATATCACCACAATCAATTTCTGAACATTTCTGTTGCCTCAAAAGAAACCTTGGACCTACTAGCCGTCACTCCATTTCTCTTCAACCTCCCCTGTCTCCCCTACCCCCGAGCCATGGGCAACCACCAGTCTATTTTCTGTCTCTCTGAATTTCCCTATTTTGATCATTTAATGTAAATGGATTCATATAATATATGGCCTTGTATGTTTGGCTCAGGTCAAGTTATTCTTCGATTTTAAATGGGTGAAAGTCCGACATGTTGGTTAGATGAATGAGTAGGAACCTTTGCCCTGAAAATCACTTGCACCTTGTAATTATTGCAACATGGCCTCACAAAGAGTTATCACAACGTTCCTGCATCACCTGGGCTTCAACAACTGATGATGATTGGATTCTGCATGTGTAGATCAGATCCTATAATTACATCCAATGTTGTAGAACATGGGTGCTCTTCACCCCAAGGACCAGCTGGTCCACTCTGTTGTGGCTTCTCATTGGGCAGGGCCCTGCCTGACCTCCACCTCTCTTAAGGGAAGATGTGTCCACTTAGTGTTCAGCCTGGCCGAAGGTGCTCTGCAATGTGCATTCCCATCCTCCATCCCCACGAAGACCCATTTCTTGTGCAGGTGGATCCACATTCTTCCACCAATGAAGTGGTGTATTCTCTCATTTTGATTTTTCTTTTTGTATTTTTTTCTTCCACAAATGCCTACTTACCCTAAAGCTTTAAAAACTGAAAAGGCCACTCAGATGATCTTTTATTGGGCAAAGAAAATCAAACTCTATCCCTCCTTAGTGGTAAATAGAAAAACATGTGAGGCTACAAAACCAAACACTGGAAATAGGACAATTGCTGAATTCAACAAAATTCCATATATCATTTAGACACTCAGTTAACAGTTGTTAACTATAGGACTTAACAAAATTACAGATATCCCAAAGGAATCAGACTAAATATAGGCCGACCCGGTAATTTTCCAACAGATGATAGTATCACTGTCTTTGAGAGACAAGGGAAAACTACATTTATACAAGTAATAATCATTTTTACCTGATTTATTCCATTCTTTTGTCCAAACATTATACAATGCTATGTTTTATACATAACACGAAGAAAAAGATATACTGTTTGTTTCAGAAGGGACATTCTGAAAGAAAAGAAATCACCATGTGTAGAAGGATATATTTTAACAGACGTTCTTTATTCCTTCTCACTGCTCATCACCATGGCATATATACTCCTATTTATATTTTTATTCCCTCTAGGATTGTTCCTAGATATTTGTAGCTAGTTCTCTATACCTGTAAGTTTTCATTTGCCAAGCGTTATGTCTTCTTTTATTTTGAATTTTCTTCTTGTATTTTCCTCTTCCACAAGTGTGCTTTCATTCCTCCCTCCCCACACCATGCTTACTTTCTGTCAGCCTACTTCTCTTTCCTTCATTTTCTCTCTAGCATTTACTTCCTTCCAGTTTTTTGATCTAGAGTCTTCAGTGCTTGTGTTATTTCTTGGCTGTATGATGTAGGATCTGTTATAGGGTGACCAATCATCTGGTGAGCCCTATGCTAAAACCCCTCAGTCCTAGGCCAACTAGGATAGTTGATCACTCTATTTAACAAGTTACTTGGGGAAATAATATATTGACACTAACGTAGAGAGGACGAATAACTGGAATCAGTAGCATCCTGCTGTGTTGCTATTGCTTTTCAGTGAATAATTGTTGGAAAAGAATGCAAATGCAAATAAAATAAATAGCAGTTATAACCAGTTATTAGCAAGATTCTAATGACCTGAGGAACCAGAGAAACCAAATATGTGAGTAAAACAGAATTTGAAGATGAGTGTGAGAGACTGAGTTTGTCATTAGAGCCATCATCTGTAAAGTTTGTGTGCAACCTGAACCACTGTGTGCTGCTCTCCAGGAGAAAATAAGATGCCTTCTGCACTGAGGAGTTTGAGTTGGATAAAAACCATTGTGCTGACAATGTAGTCTACTCCAGAGTAACTGACAAAACAGGGGGAGACATTAAGGACGTAATAACATGGTTCTTCCTTCTCATGAGAAGCATTGTCAAAGCTGAGCAGTTGCACCAGTTTGAGTTACAGCATTGGGGAATTCCCCCCTGGAAGCTGAGTGGGAGCTCTACCAGGGTCTCAGTCTGTGTCTGTCACTTGTCTTCCTGCCCAGAGCTTATTAGAGAAGTAGGGGCTGTAATCCTTGGCCTAAAACACAGGCTTCACTAACCCTTTCATTCTACCATTAAAAGGGCCATTCCTCTTTCATCTTCAGATTGTCTTTGGACATGCCAATCTCCTTGGTAAGAGGTGATGCTATAATGTAAGTAATCCCTGCTAAGATGTTGTTGGGCCAGACACCTATTGGCTGCAATAGAGATAACACCATGTCCTAGAGACCAAAAAAAGAGACCAAGAGACAGTGAATGAGAGATAGTGCTTATATAGGGGACTTACATACAGGGATGGTCCAGTTGTGCTGGGCTGGAGAGGAAAACTACTACCATTTGTAAAAAGCATGCAGCTTATATAGCATTTTCACTTAGCACCCTCTACCTAGCAACTTCCACTTAGCAACCTCCAGGTAACCCAAAACAAAGGGCCTCCATCCCCTGTATGGTCTGCATTCCAAGGGAAGGGCCAGGGGTTCAGATGTCCTTCATAGATAAGGAGTGAATCTTCAGGTTGGCTGTTCCCAGTTTCCTTAGCCTGGAACTCTGAACACATATTCTTCTTAGACCATAAGGCCATTCTCAGCGTATTCTCAAGTTAAGTTACTGCTGTCAGGTGTGTCTGCCATACAGCTGATAACTGATTACTTAAGCTATTTTTAAAAGTCATATGAAGAAAGGATCAGTTATCCCTTGACTGTGAGATAGTATGTCCTGCTTTCAGAGACACACAATGATCATTTGAAAAATTTACTAAGACCATTCTGAATACACGAGAAATTATTTCATAATACACCCATTCTAGTGGAAAGCATGGAACTGTGAGATTATTGATGGATAAAGGAAATAGAATTTATGATTTCCAAGTAGTTATGTAGAAAGTCAGACTGAGTCATTCTTCCTTGCCTTTTTCATTTGGCAAACTTCCCTGAGCATTCACTGTGTCCTGAGCACCCTGCTTGGTATTGCAGATGAAAAAGATGGAAACAGTGCGATTCTTGACCTCAAGGCATTTATGCTAAGATTTCTAGAATAGAACATACATATGATCAAAGAACTGTAATGAGGGTTACAGGTGCTATTGTATAATCATATTCAGATCACAATGTAGGTACTAAGAAAGGTGTGGGCTGCTGAGAATGATGGTTTCCAGCTTCATCCATGTCCCTGCAAAGAACATGAACTCATTCTTTTTATGGCTGCATAGTATTCCATGATGTATATGTGCCACATTTTCTTTATCCAGTCTATCACTGATGGTCATTTGGGTTGGTTCCAAGTCTTTGCTATTATAAATAGTGCTGCAATATATATACATGTGCATGTGTCTTTATAGTAGAATGGTTTATAATCCTTGGGTATATATACCCAGTGAGGGGATGGCTGGGTCAAATGGTATTTCTGGTCCTAGATCCTTGAGGAATCGCCACACTGTCTTCCACAATGGTTACTTCTCTTTGAGCCAGGGGAGGGTGGCTGTGGTCTCTTTAATGGTCTAGCCTGCTACCTCTGGAGGGTAAGGTCTATGACTGTGGTCACTTTATTCATCATGGTATCTCTACCATCTTGCACATAGTAGGTGCTCAGTGAGTAGTATTTAAATGAGCAAAAGCTGATGTTGTTGGGGGGCATGGTAGACATGAAGCAACGTAAGCAGTTTAGCCCAAGAGTCAAGGTCCTGCATGATCAGGCCCCGATTCCCTCACCAGCTTCATCTCCCGAGCACTGCTCCCCTTCTGCCATGATGAACAGTTTGTGCTTTATCCTGGCTCAGTGGGGACCCATAGAAGAAGTTTAAGCAGGGCCATGATGTGATAAGCTTTGTGTTTTAGAAAGCTCTGGCTGCAGTGTGAAGGATGGACTACAGAGGGCAACTCTGGAGCTGAGAAGATCATTCAGCTCTGTAGTAGGTCAGGTGGGAAAAGGCACCTAAGAATCCCCTGGTGTTTGTCCAGGACCCACCCCAAGCCATTTAAATCAGAATCTCTGGTGATGGGATCCAGGCATCAGTAGTTTCTAAATCCTTCCAGATGATTCCAGTGAGAAACCAAGGCTGATAATCACTAGTGTGAATTAAAAGAGTTACAGAATGGAAAGGGGGTTATAGATGCAAAGGCTGTTAGAGGTAAGGGGACAGCATGCCTAGCTAACAGAGTAGAGCCAATGAAGAAAGGTGAGGAATTGAATTATTCACAAGTTCTGATTGGAGTCATTGAAAATGGGAAGTAGGGTGATCAACCTTCCCATTTTGCCAGGGACTATCATAGTTCTCTTACTGAAGATCTCTCATTCTGCAATAGTTCATTACTGACATGGCTTGGATCTGTGACCTCACCCAAATCTCATGTCGAATTGTAACCCCAATATTGGAGGCAGGGCCTGGGGAGAAGTGATTGGATCATGGGGGCAGAATCCTCATGAATGTTTTAGCACCATCCACCCTTGGTACTGTATAGTGAGTGAATTTTCATGAGATCTGATCTCCCTCCTCTCTCTCCCTCCTGCTCTGGTCATGTAAGATGTGCCTGCTTCCCCTTCCCTTTCCCTTTCCACCATGATTGTTAAGTTTCCTGAGACCTCCCTAGAAACGAATGCCAGCATCATGCTTCCTGTACATCATGTGGAACCATGAGTCAATTAGACCTCTTTTCTTTATGAATTATCCAGTCTCAGGTATTTCTTTATAGCAATGCAAAACAGACTAATGCAACAGGGAGGATGTTAGTACCATTCACCCAGATAGGCAATACAGGATCAGAGTGTAGTTGGGGGAAAGGTGACTAATTTTAAACATGGTAACAGCTGCTAAATATTGGTGACTAAGGCCATTCTAAGCTCACAGCTGAGGATCAAATAAGTTAAATCCCCCACATTCTAAATTCCTAGAACCACAGCTGTTGGAGTGGGTTGGCCACACCCTGACAAGGCTTGCTAAAAGAAACCAGGAAGCAGAACCAGCACCAACATCTCTCATCCTAATATAAAGTGAGGCTGAAAGGCAGAAGGCTGTTGCCTTCTACAGAAGTACAGTGCTCATTTAGGATGATTTATTCCCCAGAACAAGGGTAGGAGGTGGGTTGCCTCCCATCCTCAAAGTCAAGGGTAAGAGCTGTCAAGAGAACCACTCACAGGTTTGTAAGTATCTGATATGTGGTACCTGTCTGAACAGTGGAAGGATGCTAGGCTCACTGTCCAGCCCCTGTGCCACCACAGTAGAGGAAAAATTCGTTGGGAAGAGATGGCATAATGGGGGACTGCCAGGCAGGGCAGGGGTCAAAGCTGTCTTCACTTGAAGTCATGGTGTCCTGGAGGCTTGAAAGGTCGATTCCACAAAAGCCTGAAGACCCAGGAGTTGGTTGTGGTAAGTAGACCATATTTGGAGTCTTGGTCTTGTCTGGCTATGCTGCAATATTGGGCAAAGAGGGGCACACATCAGAGGAATGGGACATAAGGCCACCAGCTCAAGGGCTGGGCTTGAAGTTGAGAATGAATCTCTTATAAGGATCCCCTAGCATCTAGAGTTACTGGTTGGGAGCAAATCCCTTGTCTGATGATGTTATCTTCCTTTATCTGTCCACACTGACACAGGGCAATAAGCTGGGTCTCACGGGGCACCTCTCCCTTCCATTTTTCTCCTCCCTGGTCATTACCAGCAGGAGGTATGGTAGACTTACAAGTTGTGTGTGACCCAGGCCACATCTCTATTCTGCAGGGGATAGGAGAGGAGAAGAGAGCCATGCATTAGGTATGAAACTAAACCTTTACAATAAAATCATACATTGGATATGAAACTAAAGCTTAAAATAAAATCATTGGATCTTAAGGATAGGGAGTCTTTTTTTTTTGAGACAGAGTCTCAGTCTTGCTCTGTCACCCAGACTGGAGTGCAGCGGCATGATCTCAGCTCATTGCAACCTCTGCCTCCCAGGTTCAAGCAATTCTCCTGTCTCAGCCTCCTAAGTAGCTAGGACTACCCACTACCAGGCCCAGCTAATATTTTTTGCATTTTTAGTAGAGATGGAGTTTCACCATGTTGGCCAGGCTGGTCTTGAACTTCTGACCTCAGGTGGTCCACCTGCCTCAGCTTCCCAAAGTGCAGGAGCCACTGCACACTGCCTTTTTTTTTTTTTTTTTAACAGCTGGTAGTAACTATTATAATGACTAAAAGTGACCAAGACATGATATAGGGCTGAAATTATTAAGGAAGTCTGCTTTCCATAGAAAACAGGATTTTGACCCAGCAGTTACTGCCATGGTGTGGGCAACTTTATAGAGAGGCCAAGGTAATGAGAAACTGAAGCCTTCTACCAACAGTAAAGTAGACCCCCAGCCCCTTCAGATGTGACAGCTTGACTGCAACAGCATAAGAAACCCTGAGATGAAACCTGAAGCTAAGATACTCCTGGATTCCCGACCCCCACACATTGAGAGATAATAGATGTTGTTTTAAGTTGCTAGTTTTGGGGTCATTTGTTATGCAACAATAGATAACCAGTAATTGTCCTGAGTTGGGCCAAGGGGACCAGAACTTTACATCAGACTCATTGATTAGTCATTGGATGCAGGCTGTGCTGGAAGGAAGCGTGACTCTGGACGAAGCCGTTTTCTTCAGCCAAGGCAGCCCCCACAAGAAGGCGATCAGCTGAAGGCTGTTTTTGGGCAACATTCACAGCAGCCAGGTGACCAAGTCCTTTATTGCTAAAGAGGGGGGATCTGGGCAGTTCATCAAGTGGTTAGTAGGAGGTTCCTGTGGGTCTCCTGAAAGAAGTTTCTCTACCCAATTAATCACTGTAGCCCAAAATGTCACCTGCCAAGGGAGAAACTGGAGTTTGAGGAGCCTGGGAGCCCTGCTTCGTCTTCTATTTTCCTCTTGACCACTGGTCTCCTTTTAAATGGTGGTGTTTCCCTGGTCTTTATCCTTGACTCCCTCCTACATCTGTAGGAGGAGACGTAGGGAGAGCAGTGTCCATCAAGTCGAGGAAGAGGAGGGCATTAGGAAGACAGTCGTGGTCAGTGAGTGTTCGCTGAATGTATTGGTTGGGGTCTAAGGTGAAACCAGACAGCACACACAAGGGGAGTGGTGAAAATAAGTTTAACAAAGGAATTCCTTACAGAATTGAGGTCAGGGGTGAGGGGCCCCAACAGGGACCATAGGACTCTTCCCAACCCTAGGCCTGAGGGTGTGAGAGCATGGAGTGTGTGCCGGCACTTGGAGAGGGCCATCTTCATGGAGAAATCTGACTGTTGGATGAAGCCATGGCCTTCAGAGAGGAACACAGGCAATCGAAGGCTGGTACTGCCCATAAGTCAGCCTTGCAGGGCACACGGCAGGGTGAAGGAGGGCAGAAAGCTCATCTGCAAGGGCAATAATGAAAGGGGGTCAGCAGACAAGAGTTAGAAATGTTTGGTCGGGTGCGGTGGCTCACGCCTATAATACCAGCACTTTGGGAGGCCGAGGTGGGCGGATAATCCGAGGTTGGGAGTTCAAGACCAGTCTGGCCAAGATGGTGAAACCCCATCTCTACTAAAAACACAAAAATTAGCCAGGCATGGTGGTGGGCGCCTGTAATCCCCAGGTATTTGGGAGGTTGAGGCAGAGAATTGCTTGAAACGAGGAGGCAGAGATTACAGTGAGCTGAGATCGTGCAGCTACACTCCAGCCTGGGCAACAGTGAGACTCCATCTCAACAAAAAAAAAAAAAAGAAAAAGAAATGTTCATGACTGATCACCCTCTTAATAGCAATTTAAAATGTGAATGTTTGGGTACACTACTAAACTTTAAGGATGATATCAGAGAAACTAGTACTCTTTCTGTAAGTATTCCTGGTGCCACTGACAGATCCTATCTAAACAGACCACTGGTCTGATTTGGTGGAGTATTAATTTCCTAGGAAATTATAAAGTTCCCTAGGACACTGTAATTGGCTGTGTCAGTGCTGACATGCCAGCTGTGATAGTGCACTACAGTTCTGCAAGATGTCACCATTGGGAATAACCAGCTAAAGGACACAAGCTATCTCTGTATTATTTCTTACGACTGCATATGAATCTACAATCATCTCAAGATTAAAAATGTAATTAAAAATTCACTTATTCTACTTGAAGGAATTA
Source organism: Chlorocebus sabaeus (assembly GCF_047675955.1). NCBI lineage: Eukaryota > Metazoa > Chordata > Mammalia > Primates > Cercopithecidae > Chlorocebus > Chlorocebus sabaeus. The sequence continues at coordinate 40,861,149 of NC_132907.1, read as the reverse complement.
AGAACATGCTATCCCAAAATATGCTGTTTTGGTATATTGGCTATTTTGAGTTTAGGGACTGAAAAAACAGCAGGACAAGAGGATCACTCGGCCCTTCCTTTTGTTTTTTTGAAAGCAAGAGATGAAATTCCCATGTGAAAGATGCCCTCCTTATACCAGAAAGAAGGTATTATTCTTATCGTCAAGGACAGGAGATCTGTGCTAATGAAACTTGTTAAACGAATCCTTATTTTCCTAGTCATTTCTCTACCCAATTAACCACCCTAGCCCAAGTTCCTTCACCTTGTCACATTTTAATAATTTATGACTCTTTGTCTAATTCAGTATAAGCATTCAATTCTGCATCTTTGAATCTTCATTTCCTTATCCATGTAACATGTGTATTACATTTGTGTGCTTTTCTCCTATAGATCTGTCTTCTGTCAATTTAATTCCTAGGCCCAACTGAAAAACCCTAAAAATGCAGAAGTCAAGTTTTACTCTCCCTACATGCTTATGAGAATTAAATGTGAGGCTTTAAACATCGATATAGAGTTCTCCAGTAATAACTGAACTACTTAGTATTCTAATTTTACCAGAATGAAATCTTTGAGTTACTTGATCTGCTATGACTTGAATTTTATTTCTGTCAAACCCGGCTGTCATTGCCTTGAATAGGAAGAATAAATCCAAGGCCTGGGAGAGAGGCCTGAGACCTTGCAAAGCCAGTAAACAAAATCATAAGTGGATCTGCCTCATGTGCACACAGGCTTTTATGTCTCCTGTTGATCTTGTGATAGAACTCCTCTGCATGGCGGACTGTTCTCCTACAGACAGATTTGGAGACCTTACATGCTGTTGTTCTTGAACAGGCTTTTCAGTTCATAGAATTAACCAGCTCGTTTATCATCAGGACAAAGTCGTAATTTAAAAAATAAATCTACATTAATGGACTGTTTGAAGGGAACAACAGCTGCTCCAAGATCACAGAGGAGAAGGGGGTGTTAAAACACCTGATCCCAAAGATATTTCTAGATCAGAAGCTTGATGACTAATTCAACTAAAATGAATGTGTTGGCTGCATAAATGTCTTCTTTTGAGAAGTGTCTGTTCATATCCTTTGCCCACTTTTTGATGGGGTTGTTTGATTTTTTCTTGTAAATTTAAGTTATTTGTAGATTCTGGATATTAGCCCTTTGTCAGATGGAAAGACTGTAAAAGTTTTCTCCCATTCTGTAGGTTGCCTGTTCATTCTGATGTCGTTTCTTTTGCTGTGCAGAAGCTTTTTAGTTTAATTATATCCCATCTGTCAATTTTGGCTTTTGTTGCCATTGCTTTTGATGTTTTAGTCATGAAGTCTTTGCCCATGCCTATGTCCTGACTGGTATTGCCTCGGTTTTCTTCTAGAGTTTTTATGGTTTTAGGTCTAACATTTAAGTCTTTAATCCACTTGAATTAATTTTTGAATAAGGTGTAAGGAAGGGATCCAGTTTCAGCTTTCTACTTATGGCTAGCCAGTTTTCCCAGTACCATTTATTAAACAGGGAATCCTTTCCCCATTTCTTGTTTCTGTCAGGTTTGTCAAAGATCAGATGGTTGTAGATGTGTGGTGTTATTTCTGAGGCCTCTGTTCTGTTTCATTGGCCTCTGTTCTGTTCCATTGGTCTATATCTCTGTTTTGGTACCAGTACCATGCTGTTTTGGTTACTGTAGCCTTGTAGTATAGTTTGAAGTCAGGTAGCGTGATGCCTCCAGCTTTGTTCTTTTGGCTTAGGATTGTCTTAGCAATGCGGGCCCATTTCTGGTTCCATATGAACTTTAAAGTAGTTTTTTCCAATTCTGCGAAGAAAGTCATTGGTAGCTTGATGGGGATGGCATTGGATCTATAAATTACCTTGGGCAGTATGGCCATTTTCATGGTATTGATTCTTCCTATCCATGAGCATGGAATGTTCTTCCATTTGTTTGTGTCCTCTTTTATTTCGTTGAACAGTGGTTTGTAGTTCTCCTTGAAGAGGTCCTTCACATCCCTTGTAAATTGGATTCCTAGGTATTTTATTCTCTTTGAAGCAATTGTGAATGGGAGTTCACTCATTATTTGGCTCTCTGTTTGTCTGGTATTGGTGTATAGGAATGCTTGTGATTTTTGCACATTGATTTTGTATCCTGAGACTTTGCTGAAGTTGCTTATCAGCTTAAGGAGATTTGGGGCTGAGACGATGGGGTTTTCTAAATATACAATCATGTCATCTGCAAACAGGGACAAGTTGACTTCTTCTTCTCCTAATTGAATACCCTTTATTTCTTTCTCCTGCCTGATTGCCCTGACCAGAACTTCCAACACTTTGTTGAATAGGAGTGGTGAGAGAGGGCATCCCTGTCTTGTGCCAGCTTTCAAAGGGAATGTTCCAGTTCTTGCCCATTCAGTATGATATTGGCTGTGGGTTTGTCATGAATAGCTCTCATTATTTTGAGATATGTCCCATCAATAGTTTATTGAGAGTTTTTAGCATGAAGGGCTGTTGAATTTTGCATCTATTGAGATAATCTATTGAGAGAATCATGTGGTTTTTGTCTTTGGTTCTGTTTATATGCTGGATTACGTTTATTGATTTGCATATGTTGAACCAGCCTTGAGTCTCAGGATGAAGCCAACTTGATCATGGTAAATAAGCTTTTTGATGTGCTGCTCGATTTAGTTTGCCAGTATTTTATTGAGGATTTTTGCATTGATGTTCATCAGGGTTATTGGTCTAAAATTCTCTGTTTTTGTTGTGTCTCTGTCAGACTTTGGTATCAGGATGATGCTGGCCTCATAAAATGAGTTAGGGAGGATTCCCTCTTTTTCTATTGATTGGAATAGTTTCAAAAAGAATAGTACCAGCTCCTCTTTGTACCTCTGGTAGAATTCGGCTCATCATCATTGGCCATCAGAGAAATGCAAATTAAAACCACAATGAGATACCATCTCACACCAGTTAGAATGGTGATCATTAAAAAGTCAGAAAACACAGGTGCTGGAGAGGATGTAGAGAAATAGGAACACTTTTACACTGTTGGTGGGACTATAAACTAGTTCAACCATTGTGGAAGACAGTGTGGGGATTCCTCAAGGATCTAAAACTAGAAATACCCTTTGACCCAGCCATTCCATTACTGGGTATATACCCAAAGGATTATAAATCAAGCTGCTATAAAGACACATGCACATATATGCTTATTGCAGCACTATTCACAATAGCAAAGACTTGGAACCAACCCAATTGTCCATCAATGACAGACTGGATTAAGAAAATGTGACACATATACACCATGGAATACTATGCAGCCATAGAAAAGGATGAGTTCATGTCCTTTGTAGGGACATGGATGAAGCTGGAAATCATCATTCTGAGCAAACTATCGTAAGGACAGAAAACCAAACACCGCATGTTCCCACTCATAGATGGGAATTGAACAATAAGAACACTTGGACACAGGGTGGGGAACATCACACACCGGGGCCTATTGTGGGGTGCGGGGACAGGGGATTGATAGCATTAGGAGATATAACTAATGTAAATAATGAGTTAACACCAACATGGCAGATGTATATATATGTAACAAACCTGCACATTGTGCACATGTACCCTAGAACTTAAAGTATAATAAAAAAAATTGAAATTATAAAAATACATGTAAATAAAATAAAATAAAATGAGTGTGTGGAATATGTAAAGTCTCCAGGTACGTTTTTACCCCCAGATTATTTTTTTTTCCCACAAACCTAATACATGGGACTGGGAGTGGTGGCTCATGCCTGTAATCCCAGCACTTTGGCAGCTGAGGTGGGAGGATTGCTTGAGCTCAGGAGTCAAGACCAGCCTGGGGAATATGGTGAGACCCCATCTCTTTAATAATAATAATAATAATAATAATAATAATAATAGATTGGTAGGCTAAAGTTACAGAACAAATATAATTCTTGGTCCTATATACAAAACAACCCTCAGTGATAGTATGCTCTTTATTCATATTCTTGAAGATCAAAGTTTAAGTAGTTTTATTTTAGGGTAGGATGTGTTTCATGCAGCATTAATTTTTTAATTTCATGCAGCATTAATTTTTAATTAATTAATTAATTTAATTAATTAATTTTAAATTAAATTTAATTAATTAATTTTAAATTAAATTAATTTTAAATTATTTAAATTAATTAAATTAATTAATTTCATTTTCGTGCAGCATTAATTTTTTTTTAAACAAACATATAACTGATGAAGTCAGGACTGAAATTTTATTAATCTCCTCCTATGAAAGTAGTATCAGTAGCTTATTAAACAGCACTAGACCAGGAAACACAAGGGCATTATAATGAATAATTCTAAGCTCATTGTGATCTCAGTGAACAGGTTCAGATTCAGCACAATGTTAGAACCGACGTTTATTAACATTGATGGCACAAAGTATACATCTAATCCATTCTAATGGAGTCATTATTTAGTGTGGCACTGCACCGCTAAATGCAGCCATGTTTGTGGAAAGACAGGAAGTTGTTACAGGGCCAGGAGCAGTGGCTCACACCTGTAATCTCAACACCTTGGGAGGCCAAAGTGGGAAGATCGCTTGAGCACAGGAGTTTGAGACCAGCTTGGGCAACATAGTGAGACCTCATATCTCTAACAACAACAAAAAAAAAATAGAAAAAATAAAAAATAGGAAGTCTTTACAACATAATTTTACACCAGAAAATGTACTATCAAGACCCGTAGACATATGTAAACATAGTCCCTTTTCTAGGCATGGACACTTCTACCTTTGTCATCTAAGAAAGATGAAGGTCTAAGGCAGAAACACACCTCCTTTATTAACTAAAATGTCTTATTACATCAGATCCCTTAAATTATCCCACTAATTACATTTAAATAAAAAATGTGGGGACAAATTAGATTTAATCGAATTAAAACAAAGTTTCTAATACAGCTAGATGGCTGTTTTGCTAGAATCTGTTTAGCTGGAAATTCCATTTAGAGTTGTTAATAGTATTTCTCTTTAACTCTTTAACCTGCCCATCATTATGGTGAATTGTCAAATGTCCTACAAGGTAGAATAAACATTCTTGGACCTCTTCTCAGGTCAGGCATTATTGGAAATTTCCCCTTTTCATTTTACTATTATTTTTAAGACAGTCTCCCTCTTTCACCTAGGCTGGAGTGCAGTGGTGCAATCGCGGCTCACTGCAACCTCTGCCTCCCAGGTTCAGGCGATCCTCCCACCTCAGCCTCTCCAGTAGCTGGGATTACAAGTGTGCACCACTATGCCTGGATAGTTCTTTTTATCTTTTTCCTTTTTTTTTTTTTTCTTCTTTTTGTGGCAGAGTCTCACTCTGTTACCCAGGCTGGAGTGCAGTGGTGCGATCTCGGCCCACTGCAACCTCCACCTCCCGATTTCAAGCAATTCTTCTGCCTCAGCCTCCCAAGTAGCTAGGACTACAGGCGCCCACCACCACGCCCAGCTAATTTTTTTTTTTTCCTTTTTTTTTTTTTTTTTTGTATTTTTAGTAGAGACGGAGTTTCGCTATATTGGCCAGGGTTCATGTGATCCGCCCACCTCAGTCTCCCAAAGTGCTGGGATTACAGGCATGAACCACTGTGCCCAGCCTAAGTTTCCCTTTTTTATTTACCAGTCCTGAGCTGGGTTCATAACCTGAAGTAAGTCCTTGCTGTGCAATTGTGTCATGTTGATGAAATCATATGACTTTGCCAAGCTTCAATTTCGTCATCTGTAAAATGAGGATAATGTTGCAGAATTCAGAGGTAACATATAAGGCACCTAGCACAGAACCTGCCCACAGTAGGCCCTAAATCAGTGGTAGTCGACATCAAATAAAGCTGATTAACCAGCTTGATTTGAAACTTATTTCTACTTTAGATAATTTCACAATAAGTCTGAGACATGCTGTAACAGATTTTCTTGCCTCTCCGTGATAAACGTAAATGAAGCAAAACAAACGCTTGTGGCTTTTCAGATAAAAGACTAGGTAGTGACCTCTAGTGGTAAACAGACAAAATGCCTAAAGGCGATTGATATATTTTCTCCCCTACTTAGGATTCAGCCTGAAATTGGTCACAGAAGTGCAATGTAAAGCTATGAGATCAAATGGAATTAATACTTGGATAAGAATTTAGCCTTCATGCCATCCTGTAAAACAATGAAATAAAGGAAAATGTCCTTGCCTTCTATTATGCCAAAATTGCAGTTTAATCATATGAGCAACAAAAGAATCAGGGCCAGGCAAAGTAGCTTATGCCTGTAATCCCAGCATTTTGGGAGGCCAAGGCAGGCAAATCACTTGAGCCCAGGAGTTTGAGACCAGCCTGGGCAACATGTGAAACCCTGTTTCTACTAAAAATACAAAAATTAGCCTAGCCAGGCATGGTGGCATGTACCTGTGGTCTCAGCTACTTCAGGGGCTGAGGTAGGAGGATTGCTTGAGCCTGGGAGGTTGAGGCTGCAGTTAGCCATGATCACACCCCTACACTCTAACCTGGGTGACAGAGCAAGACCCTGTCTTAAAAAAAAAAAAATCAGAGCCAGAAAAAAATCATATTTGATTTTTTGACATATGTGAGCCATTTTGATTCATTTTTGCACAAATGACCAGATGTTACATGAAAATTTACTTCAGTAGTACCTCAAGTGGAATTAAAAACTTCTTTCCAAGTATACAGAGTTGTTTATAATGGATCATTTCACAGAACTTCTGATAGTGTAGTATAAAGAAAATGTGCAAGATGGCCGAATAGGAACAGCTCCAGGCTCCAACTCCCAGCGCGAGCGACACAGAAGACCGGTGATTTCTGCATTTTCAACTGAGGTACTGGGTTTATCTCACTAGGGAGTGCCAGACAATCAGTGCTGGTCAGCTGCTGCAGCCCGACCACCGAGAGCTGAAGCAGGGTGAGGCATCGCCTCACTTGGGAAGCGCAAGGGGAAAGGGAATCCCTTTTCCTAGCCAGGGGAACTGAGACACACAACACCTGGAAAATCGGGTAACTCCCACCCCAATACTGCGCTTTAAGCAAACAGGCACACCAGGAGATTATATCCCACGCCTGTCCGGGAGGGTCCCACGCCCACGGAGCCTCCCTCATTGCTAGCACAGCAGTCTGTGATCTACCGGCAAGGCAGCAGTGAGGCTGGGGGGGGGGTGCCCGCCATTGCTGAGGCTTAAGTAGGTAAACAAAGCCTCTGGGAAGCCGGAACTGGGTGGAGCTCACAGCAGCTCAAGGAAACCTGCCTGTCTCTGTAGACTCCACCTCTGGGGACAGGGCACAGTAAACAACAACAAAAGCAGCAGAAACCTCTCCAGATGCAAACGACTCTGTCTGACAGCTTTGAAGAAAGCAGTGGATCTCCCAACACGGAGGTTGAGATCTGAGAAGGGACAGACAGCCTGCTCAAGTGGGTCCCTGACCCCTGAGTAGCCTAACTGGGAGACATCCCCCACTAGGGGCAGTCTGACACCCCACACCTCACAGGGTGGAGTACACCCCTGAGAGGAAGCCTCCAGAGCAAGAATCAGAAAGGTACACTCGCTGTTCAGCAATATTCTGTCTTCTGCAGCCTCTGCTGCTGACACACAGGCAAACAGGGTCTGGAGTGGACCTCAAGCAATCTCCAACAGACTTACAGCTGAGGGTCCTGACTGTTAGAAGGAAAACTATCAAACAGGAAGGACACCTACACCAAAACCCCATCAGTAAGTCACCATCATCATCAAAGACCAGAGGCAGATAAAACCACAAAGATGGGGAAAAAGCAGGGCAGAAAAGCTGGAAATTCAAAAAATAAGAGCGCATGTCCCCCGGCAAAGGAGCGCAGCTCATTGCCAGCAACGGATCAAAGCTTGACGGAGAATGACTTTGACGAGATGAGAGAAGAAGGCTTCAGTCCATCAAACTTCTCAGAGCTAAAGGAGGAATTACGTACCCAGCATAAAGAAACTAAAAATCTTGAAAAAAAAGTGGAAGAATTGATGGCTAGAGTAATTAATGCAAAGAAGGTCATAAACGAAATGAAAGAGATGAAAACCATGACACGAGAAATACGTGACAAATGCACAAGCTTCAGTAACCGACTCGATCAACTGGAAGAAAGAGTATCAGCGATTGAGGATCAAATGAACGAAATGAAGTGAGAAGAGAAACCAAAAGAAAAAAGAAGAAAAAGAAATGAACAAAGCCTGCAAGAAGTATGGGATTATGTAAAAAGACCAAATCTACGTCTGATTGGGGTGCCTGAAAGTGAGGGGGAAAATGGAACCAAGTTGGAAAACACTCTTCAGGATATCATCCAGGAGAACTTCCCCAACCTAGTAGGGCACGCCAACATTCAAATCCAGGAAATACAGAGAACGCCACAAAGATACTCCTCGAGAAGAGCCACTCCAAGACACATAATTGCCAGATTCACCAAAGTTGAAATGAAGGAAAAAATCTTAAGGGCAGCCAGAGAGAAAGGTCGGGTTACCCACAAAGGGAAGCCCATCAGACTAACAGCAGATCTCTCGGCAGAAACTCTACAAGCCAGAAGAGAGTGGGGGCCAATATTCAACATTCTTAAAGAAAAGAATTTTCAACCCAGAATTTCATATCCAGGCAAACTAAGTTTCATAAGTGAAGGAGAAATAAAATCCTTTACAGATAAGCAAATGCTTAGAGATTTTGTCACCACTAGGCCTGCCTTAAAAGAGACCCTGAAGGAAGCACTAAACATGGAAAGGAACAACCGGTACCAGCCATTGCAAAAACATGCCAAAATGTAAAGACCATTTAGGCTAGGAAGAAACTGCATCAACTAATGAGCAAAATAACCAGTTAATATCATAATGGCAGGATCAAGTTCACACATAACAATATTAATCTTAAATGTAAATGGACTAAATGCTCCAATTAAAAGACATAGACTGGCAAACTGGATAAAGAGTCAAGACCCATCAGTCTGCTGTATTCAGGAGACCCATCTCACATGCAGAGACATACATAGGCTCAAAATAAAGGGATGGAGGAAGATTTACCAAGCAAATGGAGAACAAAAAAAAGCAGGGGTTGCAATACTAGTCTCTGATAAAACAGACTTTAAACCATCAAAGATCAAAAGAGACAAAGAAGGCCATTACATAATGGTAAAAGGATCAATTCAACAGGAAGAGCTAACTATCCTAAATATATATGCACCCAATACAGGAGCACCCAGATTCATAAAGCAAGTCCTTAGAGACTTACAAAGAGACTTAGACTCCCATACAATAATAATGGGAGACTTCAACACTCCACTGTCAACATTAGACAGATCAACGAGACAGAAAGTTAACAAGGATATCCAGGAATTGAACTCATCTCTGCAGCAAGCAGACCTAATAGACATCTGTAGAACTCTCCACCCCAAATCAACAGAATATACATTCTTCTCAGCACCACATTGCACTTATTCCAAGATTGACCACATAATTGGAAGTAAAGCACTCCTCAGCAAATGTACAAGAACAGAAATTGTAACAAACTGTCTCTCAGACCACAGTGCAATCAAACTAGAACTCAGGACTAAGAAACTCAATCAAAACCGCTCAACTACATGGAAACGGAACAACCTGCTCCTGAATGACTACTGGGTACATAACGAAATGAAGGCAGAAATAAAGATGTTCTTTGAAACCAATGAGAACAAAGATACAACATACCAGAATCTCTGTGTCACATTTAAAGCAGTGTGTAGAGGGAAATTTATAGCACTAAATGCCCACAAGAGAAAGCAGGAAAGATCTAAAATTGACACTCTAACATCACAATTAAAAGAACTAGAGAAGCAAGAGCAAATGCATTCAAAAGCTAGCAGAAGGCAAGAAATAACTAAGATCAGAGCAGAACTGAAGGAGATAGAGACACAAAAAACCCTCCAAAAAATCAATGAATCCAGGAGTTGGTTTTTTGAAAAGATCAACAAAATTGACAGACCACTAGCAAGACTAATAAAGAAGAAAAGAGAGAAGAATCAAATAGATGCAACAAAAAAATGATAAAGGGGATATCACCACCGACCCCACAGAAATACAAATTACCATCAGAGAATACTATAAACACCTCTACGCAAATAAACTAGAAAATCTAGAAGAAATGGATAATTTCCTGGACACTTACACTCTTCCAAGACTAAACCAGGAAGAAGTTGAATCCCTGAATAGACCTATAGCAGGCTCTGAAATTGAGGCAATAGTTAATAGCCTACCAACCAAAAAAAGTCCAGGACCAGATGGATTCACAGCTGAATTCTACCAGAGGTACAAGGAGGAGCTGGTACCATTCCTTCTGAAACTACTCCAATCAATACAAAAAGAGGGAATCCTCCCTAACTCATTTTATGAGGCCAACATCATCCTGATACCAAAGCCTGGCAGAGACAACCAAAAAAGAGAATTTTAGACCAATATCCCTGATGAACATCGATGCAAAAATCCTCAATAAAATACTGGCAAACCAGATTCAGCAGCACATCAAAAAGCTTATCCACCATGATGAAGTGGGCTTCATCCTTGGGATGCAAGGCTGGTTCAACATATGCAAATCAATAAGCATAATCCAGCATATAAACAGAACCAAAGGCAAGAACCACATGATTATCTCAATAGATGCAGAAAAGGCTTTTGACAAAATTCAACAGCCCTTCATGCTAAAAACGCTCAATAAATTCGGTATTGATGGAACGTATCTCAAAATAATAAGAGCTATTTATGACAAACCCACAGCCAATATCATACTGAATGGGCAAAAACTGGAAAAATTCCCTTTGAAAACTGGCACAAGACAGGGATGCCCTCTCTCACCACTCCTATTCAACATAGTGTTGGAAGTTCTGGCTAGGGCAATCAGGCAAGAGAAAGAAATCAAGGGTATTCAGTTAGGAAAAGAAGAAGTCAAATTGTCCCTCTTTGCAGATGACATGATTGTATATTTAGAAAATCCCATTGTCTCAGCCCAAAATCTCCTTAAGCTGATAAGAAACTTCAGCAAAGTCTCAGGATACAAAATTAATGTGCAAAAATCACAAGCATTCGTATACACCAGTAACAGACAAACAGAGAGCCAAATCATGAATGAACTTCCATTCACAATTGCTTCAAAGAGAATAAAATACCTAGGAATCCAGATTACAAGGGATGTAAAGGACCTCTTCAAGGAGAACTACAAACCACTGCTCAGTGAAATAAAAGAGGACACAAACAAATGGAAGAACATACCATGCTCATGGATAGGAAGAATCAATACCATGAAAATGGCCATACTGCCCAAGGTTATTTATAGATTCAATGACATCCCCATCAAGCTACCAATGAGTTTCTTCACAGAATTGGAAAAAACTACTTTAAATTTCATATGGAACCAAAAAAGAGCCCGCATCTCCAAGACAATCCTAAGTCAAAAGAACAAAGCTGGAGGCATCACGCTACCTGACTTCAAACTATACTACAAGACTACAGTAACCAAAACAGCATGGTACTGGTACCAAAACAGAGATATAGACCAATGGAACAGAACAAAGTCCTCAGAAATAATACCACACATCTACAGCCATCTGATCTTTGACAAACCTGAGAGAAACAAGAAATGGGGAAAGGATTCCCTATTTAATAAATGGTGCTGGGAAAATTGGCTAGCCATAAGTAGAAAGCTGAAACTGGATCCTTTTCTTACTCCTTATATGAAAATTAATTCAAGATGGATTAGAGACTTAAATGTTAGACCTAATACCATAAAAACTCTAGAGGAAAACCTAGGTAGTACCATTCAGGACATAGGCATGGGCAAAGACTTCATGTCTAAAACACCAAAAGCAACGGCAGCAAAAGCCAAAATTGACAAATGGGATCTCATTAAACGAAAGAGCTTCTGCACAGCAAAAGAAACTACCATCAGAGTGAACAGGCAACCTACAGAATGGGAGAAAATTTTTGCAATCTACTCATCCTACAAAGGGCTAATATCCAGAACCTACAAAGAACTCAAACAAATTTACAAGAAAAAAACAAAGAACCCCATCAAAAAGTGGGCAAAGGAGATGAACAGACATTTCTCAAAAGAAGACATTCATACAGCCAACAGACACATGAAAAAATGCTCATCATCACTGGCCATCAGAGAAATGCAAATCAAAACCACAATGAGATACCATCTCACACCAGTTAGAATGGCAATCATTAAAAAGTCAGGAAACAACAGGTGCTGGAGAGGATGTAGAGAAATAGGAACACTTTCACACTGTTGGTGGGATTGTAAACTAGTTCAACCATTATGGAAAACAGTATGGCGATTCCCCAAGGATCTAGACTAGATGTATCATATGACCCAGCCATCCCATTACTGGGTATATACCCAAAGGATTATAAATCATGCTGCTATAAAGACACATGCACACGTATGTTTATTGAGGCACTATTCACAATAGCAAAGACTTGGAATCAACCCAAATGTCCATCAGTGACAGACTGGATTAAGAAAATGTGGCACATATACACCATGGAATACTATGCAGCCATAAAAAAGGATGAGTTTGTGTCCTTTGTAGGGACATGGATGCAGCTGGAAACCATCATTCTTAGCAAACTATCACAAGAACAGAAAACCAAATGCCGCATGTTCTCACTCATAGGTGGGAACTGAACAATGAGATCACTTGGACTCGGGAAGGGGAATATCACACACCGGGGCCTATCATGGGGAGGGGGGAGGGGGGGAGGGATTGCATTGGGAGTTATACCTGATGTAAATGACGTGTTGATGGGTGCTGACGAGTTGATGGGTGCAGCACACCAACATGGCACAAGTATACATATGTAACAAACCTGCAAGTTATGCACATGTACCCTAGAACTTAAAGTATAATAATAATAATAATAATAAAAGAAAAAAAAGAGAAAATGTGCTGTCGGATCTTCTCTGATGACATTCTCTAAGCACTAGTTATTACTTATCGAGCTTACCTTCACTGGACATTAGCAGGGCTGGTTCCCATCCGGGTTCTGAACTCTTACAATCTCCATTTCTACCAACATTACTACTCCTGAAATTCAGTCAGTGCGGTACAGGATGGTGGTTAAGAGCGTGAACTCTGATCCCAGCTTTACCATTTGTTGACTATGTGAGCTTGATGCCTCCGTTTCTTCATCTATAAAACATCAGTGTTAATACCAGCTACCTCATAGGTGGTTCTCATAGTGGATTAAGCTAATATGTAGACAGTGATTAGAACAGAGCCTGGAATTATTATTGAGCAGCTGTTACACACCTATACCATGCTAGGGACTATGGAGAATGCATCAGAAGCTTAAAATCTAGGCCCTGTCCTCAAGAGTTTATAGTTTACATGGAAAAATTTTGCTAGAGGAGTAGGTCTTTATTCCACTTGTTGGTTTGCAGGAGGGGGACTTTTTTTTTTAAACATACCCCTGGCTTCTTATGCCCCTATTCTTGTTCTCCTGCACGACGTGGGGCAACTTTCTTGGTGTGAAGTGGCATTGGATGCAATCCCACACGGAAAAGGACACATATTTTTGAATGCAGTTAGGAAGTATGTTTGGCCCTTACTCTATAGTATATCCTTCAATCTGCCTCCATCAATAATAAAGGTAATAACCTGGGTTCTGGGTGTCAACTACCTGTTACGGTTCATTTTTTTCAGAACTCAGAAGTGGTGAACTATTTACTGAGGAGACACTTAGAGACCCCACAGAACACAAAAGCCATTCAGTGCCAACTTCTATGGTGTGAACCTACTATAAAAACATTTCCAGAAATGAGAATTTGGTGTAGACTGAAGCAACAGGAATCAATTTCATGGAAGTGGGACTTAAGCTGGTTCTTGAAGAACGAGATAGAATTTGGATGGGGAGAAGGAGGAAAATCAAAAGCCCTTCTGTAAGCAAGCAATTTTTTTTGAAGTTTGTACTTCTATATAATTGAAATATATAAAATATTGATTAAAATTAGTTATATTCCTGTTTGACACATGGTGACCTAGCCAGGCTATGGCAGAGAAATAGGTGACATAGGTCCTCGCTGACTGATTTTTTAGTATTATGTGACCCAGTTGCCAGGAACGTTCTAAGCACTTTGCACATATTGAGTCACTTACTCCTTACAACTGTATGACATAGACATCATCTCCCACTTTGCAGCTGACGTCACTGAAGCATAGAGAGTAGTTATCAGCCTAATGTCACACTGCCAGTAAGAGACAGAACTGGGGTTCGAACCCAGGTAGTTTGACCCTGCATCCCATTCTCTCGCATCATTTGGCTTTATGATTTCTCAGTCCAAGGGAAGAGGTTGGGTGGTCTCTCTTGTGAAGGAAACCAGTGAAGAGACCAGAGTGATGGCTTGGACTTTGGAGGCTGCCACATGAAGTTGGGAGGTAGCGGGGGCTCATCAATGGAGGAGTTGGAAAGCCAAGCACAGGAACTTGGCTGTGGAGAAAGAAAAAGAAGATTCGTCTTCTGTATTCCTGATGGAGAACAATTCCATACTGTTCATTGCATTAATTCCAAAGATTTCAAGGGTTCCAGTTTGGTAGACTGGACATTATGTACATATGAGAAGAGGGTAAAACAAAAACAGAATTGGACCCTCTACGCATCCTCTGAGTTGCTGCTGGGAAAGCACGTAGCCGAAAGTGGAAACGTGTTCTCTTGTCCTTTTTTTCCAAGTACTTGCCTAGAAGACAAGCAAGGCCGGAGGTATGAATTTGAGGTTTCACCTATATTTGAAGGCTGAAACCACAAAATGTAAAACTCCCTGGGAAAAAAAGTCACTAAAGAAGCAGAAGAGAAACACCGACAGAGGAGGGCATATGGGCAGCACGGTGCTGTGGAAGTTACTCTCTGCATAATTTAAGAAATTCCCAGTCAGCTACTTCAAAGAGGTGGTAGGAGATGAGAACTGGGATGAAGCCAGGAAATTTAACAATGAGCCTAAGAATGTTGAAGAGAGGAAATGAAACTTGGCTCTGCCCTTATGATGCTATTGCACAGGGTCAAAAAAGCCATGTCTGGTTTACGTGAGCCTCCTCACTGTTTCCCACCCTCCCGGGACATAGGGCCTCTTTCAAGTTGGCTGGGATGGGCATGGGGGTGAGGATCTGAGTCCTCAAGTTACAAAATTGAATTCCTTTTTATGCATTAGGCTTTGCTCCTTGGCACCACACCTTATCCCTCTCCCATGGGCTCTTCGCACCCCTCCTACTCTCCTGATCTTTGATATTCCCTCTGCTGTCAGCTGGATTTGCCCATGTCACAGGCAGTTCAGTTCCTGGTGACCACCCCTGTCCAGCTGTGACCTTCAAGAGAGGCCCTGACCCGTGTCTCTCTCAGCTCCCGCCTGACCCCAGTTTGGATTGTCCCACTCCTTCCAGGAAGTATTAGCCTCTCCTCCTTGCCTCTTCTGGCTCCTTAGAGCTACTCTGCCACCCCCAAATTACCTTGGAAAAGGTTAGCTCTGCCCGCAGTCTTGTTACTTTGTGCATCTGCTGGCCTTCTGTTCACCCCACAGGCAGGGTGGTAGACGCACAGCAAGGTGACCCCCAGGGAGTCCTGCCCTCGTATAGTCCCTTCCCCTGAGTGCTGGTAGAATCTGTGATTTGCTTCTAACCGCAAGAATATGGCAAAGTTGATGAGATGCGTGATATGATTTTATATATGTGTATATGTGTGTGTATGTGTGTGTATGTGTGTATATATATGTGTGTGTATATATTTATGTAAAGCATGAAAGTCATAGTTCCTGGCTCATAACTCCCATAGCCCTCTTGTTGTAGCCCTTTTGTTATAAGGTTAGAGCATTTTAGGCCTCAGGAACAGGCCTCAGGAAACAATCTCTCTCTCTCTGAACTTCTTTCCTCCTTTTGCCTGTCCAAGGCAAGTCAAAAGACATTCATTCCAGAAAGAATCCTGCCCCATACTCTGAAGGAAGGAATGTTGCACAGAGAGGCCAACAAGAATCTGAGCAGGTGGGTCTTATTGGGTTTCCCCACTCAGCCTATTTGTATGAAATCATACCCTTTTTGTCCAATCACATTTCTGCACCATTGTCAATCATGCCTATGTAATGAAGTCTCCTTTAAAACACAAGAGGACCGGGCACGGTGGCTCATGCCTGTAATGCCAGCATTTTGGGAGGCCAGGGCAGGTGAATCCCTTAAGCCCAGGAGTTCAAGACTAGCCTGGGCAACAGGTGGAACCTGGTCCTACAAAAATTACCAAAAATAGCCAGGTGTGATGGTGGGCTCCTGTAAGTCCTAACTACCTGGGAGGCTGAGGTGGGAGGATTGCTTAAGCCCAGGAGGTTGGGGTTGCAGTGAGCTATAATTGCACCACTGCACTCTAGCCTGGGTGACAGGGTGAGACCCTGTCTCAAAAAACAACCCCACAACTGCTCTCCCACAACAACTCCACCACACACAAGAGAACAGGGTTCAGAGAGCTTCTGAATAGATGACCACGAGGAGGTTCCTGGAGGGTGGTATACCTGGAGAGGGCCTGCAAGCTTTGTACCCCTTTCCCTTTCCCTTGCCCTACACACTTCTTCATCTATATTCTTTGTAATACCCTTTATAATAAATGAGTAAATGCAAGTAGGTGTTTCCCTAAGTTCCGTGAGCCACTCTAGAAAATCAGTTGAATCCTGCTGGACGCAGTGGCTCACGCCTGTAATCCCAACATTTTGGGAGGCCAAGGTGGGTAGATCACCTGAAGTTAGGCATTAGGGACCAGCCTGGCCAACATTGTGCAACCCCTCTCTAGTAAAAATATAAAAACTTGCTGGGTGTGGTGGTACACCCTTGCAATCCCAGTTACTTGGGAGGCTGAGGCAGGAGAATTGCTTGAACCTGGGAGGTGGAGGTTGCAGTGAGCTGAGATCTGGCCACTGCACTCCAGCCTGGGAGACAGTGCGAGACTTCATCTCAAACAAATGAAATGAAATGAAAATTAATTGAAACCAAAGAGGGGGTTGTGGGAACCCCAACTTAAATCTGGTCAGCCAGAAGTTCCAGATGCTTGGACTGGTGATTGGTGGGGTTGAGCCCTCAACCTGTGGGATCTGACAAAATCTCCAGGTAGACAATGTCAGAACTGAACTGGAGGACACTCAGCTGGTGTCTACTGCAGGATCTATTGTTTACTTGCTGGTGGAGAGAAATCCCCACATATTTTGGGGTCATAGAAGTCTTCTGTGTTTATTGTGTTGATATGAGTAGAGGAGTTTGACTTGAGAGTTTTTTCCAAACAGGATATCATTCCCTTGATCACATTTCATTATACAAGACTGTCTAAGTTAACTAGAGAGACTTTCTTGCTGGCTCTGAAGATAGGAACTGCCATGTTGTAAGAGGGTCATGTGACAAGGAACTGTGGGTGGCTTCCAGGAGCTGATGGCAGCCCGAAACAACAGCCAGCAAGCACGGGGCACAGTGGCTCATGCCTATATGCCCAGCACTTTGGGAGGCTGAGGCGGGAGGATCACTCAAGACCAGGAGCCAGCCTGGGCAACATAGTGAGACCTGTCTCTACAAAAAGTACAAAAATTAGCAGGATGGAGTAGCCTGTGGGTGTGGTCCAAGCTACCTGGGAGGCTGAGGCAGAAGGAACTCTTGAGCCCAGGAGGTTGAGGCTGCAGTGAGCCAAGGTCACACCAATGTACTCCAGCTTGGGCAACAGAGTGAGATTTTGTTTCTCAAAACAACAAAACAACCAGCGAGGAAATGGAGACCTTTGTTTTACGATGCAAGAAATCCATGCCTGGACTCCTGACCCACTATGAGAAAGTGTGAGATAATAGATGTGTGTATATTTTAAACTGCTAAGTTTGAAGTAAAATGTTGCACAGCAATAGACAACAATAAAGGCAGGCAGAATAGATGCACTTGTGAGAGGCTTGGCAATGCAAATAAATCCAGAAAAGAGTAGCATTTTTCAAAGATCTTTTAAGATAGGACTTTATAGACTGTCCCAGCCCATGTTGCCATATGTATATAATCTTCCTATATAAATATCATGATTATGTTTCAGAGAAGATATTTGTGTCAGGCTCCCACCAAGAATCAGAAACCATAGTGATTACTAGAAATAGGAGGATGTAATATACATAACTCATTATATAGGTGAGAGAAACAGATGAAAGGCCAAACAGAGGACAGTGAGGGAACCCAGAGATTAGCAGCAACGGGAAGCCACTTTTGCTCAATTCTAGCATGCTAGAGGGAAGAGACAGTGTTAGCAAAACTCAGAGGCAAGTTTTGCCCAGCAGAAGCTGGTAATGGTGGGCTCAATGTCCAGGGAAGACTGGACAATGAAGAGACGCTGCTGCTAGAGTCCGGATAGGGCTGCGGAGATACTCTCACTTTTCCCTTCCTCCCAGTCTACAATGTCCCTGCAGAACCTACCAGTGGCCAAGCCCAGATGAACATTAGCTGGCAGGGGAGCCTGGGAAATACAGCCAACAGGGGTCAGGCCCTGCATGAGCTGAGTTTTGTCCCCAAAAATTCACATGTTGAAGCCCTAATCTCCAGTACCTCAGAATGTGACTATACTTGGAGATAAGGTTCCAGGGTCTGAATGTTTGTGTCCCCCTCCTAGAATTCATATATTGAACCTAATCCCCAGTAGGATGGCATTGGGAGGTGGAGTGGAGCCTTTAGGGGGTGATTAGGTTGCAAAGGCGCCATACTTGAATGGGATTAGTGCCTTTATGAAAGGAGCCCCAAAAAGCTGCCTTGTCCCTTCCACCATGTGAGGACACAGCAAGAGGGCACCATCTATGAACCAGGAATTGGGCTCTCACCAGACCAAATCTGCCAGTGACTTGATCATGGCCTTCCCAGCCTCCAGAATTGTGAGAAATAAATTTCTATTGCTGATGGTTAACCAGTCTATGGTATGTTTTTATAGCAGTATGAACAGACTAAGAAATTTGGCCTTTAAAGAGGTGATTAAGTTAAATTGAGGCTGTTAGGATGGGTCCTAATTTGATATAACTGGTGTCCTTATCAGAAGAAGAAAACTGGGCTGGACTTGGTGGCTGATGCCTGTAATCCTAGCACTTGGGAGGCTTAGGCGGGTGGATTACCTGAGGTTAGGAGTTCGAGACCAGCCTGTGCAACATGGTGAAACCCTGTCTCTACTAAAAATACAAAAATTAGGTGGGCGTGGTGGTGCATGCATCAGTCCCACCTACCTGGGAGGCTGAGACAGGAGAATTGCTTGAACCCGGGAGGTGGAGGTTGCAGTGAGCCAAGATCGTCCCATTATACTCTAGCCTGGGTGACAGAGCAAGACTCTATCTTTCTTAAAAAAAAAAAAAAAAAAGAAAGAAAGAAATCTGTACACATAGACAACAGGGACACACATGCACAGAAGAAAGACCAAATGAGGACACAGTGAAAAGGCAGCCATCTGCAAGCTAAGGAGAGAGGCCTCAGGAAATCAGCCTTGCCAACATCTTGACATGGGATTTCTAGCCTCCAGAATTGTAAGAAGATAGATTTCTGTTGTTAGCCACCCAGTCTATGGTATTTTGTTATGGCAGCCCAGGCAGACTCCCATAGGCTCCATGATACAGAGGAGAGCAGGGGACTGGCCAGGGGGCACCTGAGGACAAACATGTCCTGGATCTGAACAGTGCTGTAACAACATTTGACTTATTTGTTGGGGATGATCTCTTCCTGGCACAGAGGAGCAAAGACTCACCTAAAGGGTGGGATTATTCCTCTGGACAGTCACCACAGTCCTGTTAACTGATTTTTCCTACTGGAAACCAATTAGATTAATTGGAATGACTCCTGAAGAATCAAGGTATCTAATGGTAGCTCTCAGGTAGTATGCCATCTAGTATCTTGTACATGGAAGGGAGGACAACTGAGAGTTAGAGGTGAAGGGGCAAGGAGAGGTGCCCATGTGTCCCAGCTCCAGCCTTTGGAAACTGTGAGAGAGGTTCTTTGTACTGAGACAGGGAGCAGAATGGGACACAGACTGTGAGAGTGGGAGGCTAAGGCTGGGTGTGGTGACTCACACCTATAATCCCAGCACTTTGGGAGGCTGAGGCAGGAGGATTGCTTGGGTTTAGGAGTTTAAGAACAGCCTGGGCAACATGGTAAAACCATGTCTCTAGCAAAAATGCAAAAAATTAACTGGGCATGGTTGTGCACACCTGTGATCCCAGCTACTTGGGAGGCTAAGGTGGGAGGATCTCTTGAGCCTGAGAGGCAGAGTTTGCAGTGAGCCTAGATTGCACCACTGCACTCCAACCTGGGTGACAGAGTGAGACTTCATTTCAAAAAATTAAAATTAAAAAAGAGTGGGAGGCTAAGGAGTTGTAGTAGGAATAGAGACCAGTGCCTCGTGAGCCAGTGGGTTTATGTTTTATATGCTGTGGTTTGGATGTGTCCCCCTGAAATTTATATGTCAAAAATTTAATCCCTATGCTCACTTAAATGGATTCATAGATTACTGAGGGCTCTGCTCTCATGATTGGCCATGCTCTTGGACTTTGCAGCCTCCAGAACCATGAGCTAAATAAACTTCTATTCTCTAGAAATTTTCCAATCTGTGGCATTTAGTTATAGCAAACAGAAAATGGAGTAAGACAGCATACTTTCTCTCTTATTTTTTCTCAGTATTTTTGTAAATTTAAAAACATTCTTGAAAAGCCCTACATATTGCTCTGGTGTTAAGAAGATTGGTGAGGTGGGTGGATTTTTGTCCAAGCTCACACCATAGCCTTAGAGGGTCAATAGATCTCTAGACAAGTGGTAAGGGGAGAGATTGACATGAAAGAAGCTCAAGAGGAAAATAAAACCTAGAGCAGAAGTTCCAGGCCGAGAGATGCAGCTGGTTATGTACCCTGACTACATAATGTTAACACTAAAGCTTGGTGGTTTGAAGTTTTAATAGCTAATAGTTATTGAGCACTATCTAATGCCAATCACTGTTATAAGCACTTTGCCTATCTTAATTTAACCCTGATAACAACTCTATGAGGAAGGTAGATATTATAGATGTAGAAATTGAGGCTTAAAGGTTAATTTTCCTTGGGTAAATTATGGAGCCTGGATTCAGATCCTGGCAGGCTGTCTCCAGAGTTGATGTGTTTAACCACTATTAGGAAATCTGGGCAACTTGCAAACCAGAAGAGAAAATGTCTGTGGAAAAAGAGAAAAGATTCTTGAAAGTGTAAAATGGGGGAGACCTCACAAGGTGGGAGAACCAGGAAAGGAGAGGACAAGTGGTTAGTTATGTAAGAGTTTATGCTGTATTCAAGATTACATCAACCAAGCTTAAAAGTTTCTACAGGGGAATGGAGAACACTGTTGCTTTACAGCCTTCTCTAACAATTCCAATATGTGGATTCCCTGTGGATCTATTTTTGTTGTTTGTTGTTTCTGTTCTTATTTGTGGTCTAAACTCCTCATATATCTGACCATCACTGAGTGCTGGTGTTGTGTTTGAAAAATTATAGAAATATTTTGAAGCCTAGAATTATATAACCATCCTCTAAATAAGACTTGTTTGATCTAGGCTTGTGCTAGATATCTGGGAACAACTTAATTCAAGTTCCAGGCTTGAGGTTTTCAGAACCACCAGATGGTAGTAAGCCAAGCCTTGCATGAGCTGGTTTATTTCAGATTTACCCTTTCTCCTGAGGAAGGACTTCTGGGTCTCAGGGCAGAGCAAAATACTATTTACCATGAGGAAGGTGTTATAAAAACAATGAGAAAGCAATGAACAGATTGCTACACATTAAAAAAAAAAAAAACAAAAAGTTGGTTTTGCATTTCCTATCTTAGACCTCTGCTTTCTTTGACTATTGATTGCCACAGGTGGCATAGTGAAAGATCAGGGTGGGGAGCACCATCAGTAACCCAGAAGGAGAGAAAGAGGTACAAAAATGGTTGAGTCTAAGTTAGATGCTGAGCTTTTAGGAAAACCCTCAATGACCTGACCTCACTCACTCTGCTTAAGAGAACCAAAATTACTAATGAGACTGCTACAAGCTGCTTGCTGGAGTCATCCTCTCATATCATGAAGACACAATGAGAATGGAGGGAGGAGGCTAAGAGGGGCCTGCTCAAGCACAAAGGGGCCTAGACCAAAGGGCTCCTTGACATTGTTATTCTTTCCCTACTTATCTCTTGGCTGCTATGGGGGCTCCAAGGAGCTGCTAAGAGGAAAACTGAACACCGTGACTCAAAATTGACAGAGCAGGGAAGGTCATGATCTGGGACTTGATTTTATCATATTTTTAGACAAATACATCAATCTGTTATTGTTTCATGAGTGTTGGCAGAAGACATCTGACTCATGGATCAGAGAGAAAGGACTTTAATACTCGTGGCACGGAAAGCATGACCACCAGCATGTTTGTGTTGGTTCTTCTTGCCTCCCTCTGCCAAGTCCCATGGGGGTAACACAGAGTGGCTCAGATGGATGCCTGCACATGCAGTGAGTTGCATTACAGGAAAAGACATTGAACTTGAAGAACCCACTGCTTTATAGCAAGCAATAAACAACTTCCCCTTGTCCCAGAGAAAGATATTGCCTCATTTCTCAAGGGTTCTCTTTGCAAGCATAACCCTTAGAAATAGCCTAGAAAAAGACTGGTCAGGGCTTTGTTTCTCAGTGTTGAGGCTCAGAACACAATACCCCAAAATGTAGCACATTGGCGATTAAAGCTACAGAAGCAAGAAGGTGATTCTGACCTCCCACTACCTGCCTGTGTGTGAGTTGGCCATAAAGGAATTCTTTGACTGATCTTGCCTAGAAGTAGGTTACTAGGCCCTCATTCAAGAGGGGCCCTGCCTTATATCAGAGGAAAGAAGTGCTACACAGTCCAATGAGAATCTGAACAAACAGGCATTGCTGAGTTCCCTGTAGTTTATTACCATTAGGTCATATGCCTTTTTGTCCAATCACATTTCTACACAACTGTCCCCTCTTCATATAACCTAGGCATAAACATAAAATTTTCCATGGGTCTTTTTTTCTGAAGTCTCCTGTGCTACATAAAACATAGTTAAATAAATTCGTTCTTTTCTCTTGTGAATCTGTCTTTTGTTATAGGGGTGTCAGTCATGATCCTTGCAACAGGTGAGGAAAAGGTGTTACTTTTACTTTCCACATTGGCATACCCAGCTAGAATGTATAGGGCTGTTCAGGGTTCACCGTAGATTGCATTTCTCAACAGATGGAGTAGGGCGTGACTTAAAATGTGTATAATCTTTAAAAATTATCATTTTCTACTTGTATTCTCTAAATTTGGGTTAGCTGGATCCAAGCCCCATGATTCTGCTACATATGGGATCCCAGTCCACCTATCTCTAGCATACTTCCTCCATTATTCTCTCTTGACCCTTGCCACCTCATTTTAGCCAGCTGTGCTTGTTTTCACTTATGTTATTTTATGAGCACTGCTTGTTTTGACAGGAGCACACATAGTGGAATGATGGCTGGTTCTGGCATTTAAAAAGTTGGATTCACATTCAAACTCTACCATTTGCCAAATAAGAAACCAATATTCCCATGAGTCAACTCAAGTAGTAAAGTTGGAATAACATAGTGCCTTTTATTTTTTCCCTTATAGGAGTGTAGTAGTGAAGGGTATGTACCTCAAAATAATCTTGTTGAAAGTCAAGCTTCTCCTCCTTTCCCCAGAACTTGTTCCTCCACCTGAATTCTCTACCTTGTTACAGTCACCATCCATCCATCCCGACCTCCTCCTCTTCATACCTTTGCATCAAGGCTTACCAGTTTTACCTTCTCAGCATTGTTCTTCTACCCTTCTCTTGACCTCCTGACTGCCATTGTCTATCTTTATCATGTATCAATTCAGTAGTTCCCTGAGGGAGCTTCTGGCACCATGCTGGCCACCATTCTATGATGTCTTTCTACTGCCTGAGTTTATCATTTCTCTCATTGCAAACACCTTTCATCCTCATACAGTCCCGTTTCCTTACACATGTTTTTGCCTTAATTCCTTCTACATCTCACCTGCTGTTGTTTTACACTATAGTATTAATATATTAATTATTTCTTGTATTTCCTAATATCCACCATGGCGTTTAACATTTTTTGTGTCTTTGATGTTCTTCCTACCTGGAATACCAATCCCGACTTTGACTAATTCCAACTCCTTTAAAAATTTAGATCAGCATGGGACGTGGTGGTTCATGCCTGTAATTTCAGCACTCTGGAATGCTGAGGCCGGAAGATCAACTGGAGACCAGCCTGGCAACATGGCATGACCCCCATCTCTACACACAATTCTTTTTCTTTTTCTTTTTTTTTTTTTTTTTTTTGAGACGGAGTCTTGCTGTGTTGCCCAGGCTGGAATGCAGTGGTGAGATCTCAACTTACTGCAGCCTCCACCTCCTGGGTTCAAGCGATTCTCCTGCTTCAGCCTCCCAAGTAGCTGGGATTACAGGTGTGCGTCACCATGCCCAGCTAATTTTTGTATCTTTAGTAGGGATGATGTTTCACCATGATGACCAGGCTGGTCTCGAACTCCTGACCTCAAGTGATGCACCTGCCTCGGCTTCCCAAAGTGCTGGGATTACAGGCGTGAGCCACCATACCCAGCCACGATTTTTTTTTTAATTAGCCAGGCATGGTGGTGCACGCCTGTAGTCCAAGCCAGTTGGGAGGCTGAGGTGGGAGTGTGACCAAGATATGTGGAGTCCTCTGTTCTTAGTCTTAGGAGAAGAAATTTGGCCAAGAGACCAATTAGTAAAGTAAGCAAAGACATATTAAGGAAGTAAGAATATGCTCCAAGAGAGGAGTGGGCTGACCCTGCTGGGACTGGTAGTAGCAGCAGTCTGTTTAAAGAGATAGTATGCTCTGAAAGACAGGTCAGAGTGGGTTGCTGGAAAGAGAATGAGCCAGCAGCCCCTAGGGTTCTGCGTTGAGATTTTTATTATGTTGGGACTGTTTCTTTAAGTTCCTGCCTCTGTCTCAAGTCTCCACCTTTATCTTTATCTAGCTTCCCCCTTCTGCATTAAGTCCCTGCTTTTTTCCTGCTTGGTTCCTGCTCTAGGTTTGTGGGATTCTCCTTTACTGGTAGTTAAGGCACATGCAAGGACTGGTGTTGGGTACAATCCTACCTAATGGCTGCATTGCTTATTACTGCCACTCTAGGAAGGTCATATAGCAGTTATATGTGTACGTATTGCCCCTGTGTATCTCTCAGAGTCTTAGAAATTTCCCCTTTGCCCTCTTTTTTTTTTTTTTTTTTTTGAGACAGAGTCTTACTCAATTGTCCAGGCTGGAGTGCAGTGGTGCAATCTTGGCTCACTGCAACCTCTGCCCCCCAGGCTCAAGCCATTGTCCCACCTCAACCTCCCAAGTAGCTGGGATTACAGATACCCACCACCACACCTAACTAATTTTTGTATTTTTAGTAGAGACGGGGTTTCACCATGTTGGCCAGGCTGGTCTTGAACTCCTGAACTCAGGTGATCCATCCACCTCAGCCTCCCAAAGTTCTGGGATTACAGGCGTGAGCCACTGCACCCGGCCACCCTCTTTGCCCTCTTTCCCTCCTTATCAACATGTGGCTAGTTCCATTCTGACAGATTAACTGCAGAGTTAGTGATCACTGGGCATCTTAAGAGTTGTTCTGAGGTATTTCTTCATACATAGGTATTTTCCCTCCTTTCTGCTCATATCTAGCATGCAGGTTTCCAGTCGTCTCTGAGGTGTGAGATTTTCCAGACCTCTCTTTCTCCAGGCTCCCCCTCCTGCTCATGTCTAGGTATCTGCCTGCTCTAACAGGAGAACTGCTTGGGCCCTGGAGTTCGGGCTGCAGTGAGTCATATTTTGGGGTGAAATTCCCTGTGCTCCCTCAGTATGTCCATATAATTGGATATTATGTTGCTATAAAAAATGAGAACACTCTATTAATGGGGTCCAGGACAAGTCAACCCAAAATATGACTTTAGGAGACCAGAATATGCCAGACTAAAATATGACTCTAGCATAAGGATTATTTTGAGCTGTTATTTTGAGAAATTGTAGACACAGGAGAGGCTCTGAAAAGTTATCCTGTGTGAGATAAATTTACATCAATCAAAGAAATCTCCATTTGTGAGAGTGTCTCCCTGGCTATACCAGGAAGAGAAGGACACTAGATCGCTAGACTCTTAATCAATGGAGAAGGCATTGACTTAAATCTGCATAGCAGAATTTATCTTTGTTTATGGTGCTTTTCCTGGTCATCTTGTCATACTGAAACTACCATCGCAAAATCATTACTGAGACAGTAAAAGAGATCTGACCAAACTAACTCCATCTTGCTTCTAACCTCCAAGCTGTCCTTGTTTATTCCTGGGTGTAGGCCGAACTAACTTTGGGAGGAACTTAGTTTATAGTTTAAAACAAAGACAATAACAGCCCTTTCCCAAAACAGACCCCCTTCTTGACTGGGAACTAGACTGCCTTTGTAGGACTAACAAATTAGCCAAAAGATATGAAATTATGGTTTAGGAGTCATGCAGCTGGAGGCTTCAAGATTCTGATCCTCTTCAAGTTGTTCCTGGAGATAACATCACTATTGTAAGGCCTAAGATCAGTACTTGAAATATTTTGCAGAGCCATATTTTGAGGTATCACCTCTGTAGGGGTGAAAGTGTAACTGCCCAACAAGTTCATTTTGCCCACTGCCCAGATAGAGTCAATTTATCAAGATAGGGGAATTACAATAGAGAGTTTAATTCATGCAGAGCCAGCTGATACTGGAGTTTTGTTATTCAAATCTGTCTCTGAAAATTCAGAGGCTAGGGTTTTTTAAGGATAATTTGTTGGGTGGGGGCTAGGGAATGGGTGCTGCTGATTGGTTTGGTGAGTGCAATCATAGGGGTTTGGAAAATGTGCCCTGAGTCTGTTTGTGGGTGGAGCCACAGGACAGGTTGGTGGGTCTGAACAGTCATCAGAAACACAAAAATCTGAAAATACATCTCAAAAGGCCAATCTTCAGCTCAACAATAGTGATGTTCTCTGCAAGAGTAATTGGGGAAGTTGCAACTCTTGTGGCTAGTTTGTTAGTCCTACAAAGGCAGTCTGGTCCCCAAGCAAGAAGGGAGTTTATTTTTGGAAAAAGCTCCAACTTCTGCCTCCTGGGTTCAAGTGATTCCCCTGCTTCAGCCTCCCGAATAGCTGGAACTACAGGCACGCACCACCATGCCCAGCTAATTTTTGTATTTTTAGTAGAGATGGGTTTTCATGACGTTGGCCAGGCTGATCTCAAACTCCTGACCTCAGGTGACCCACCTGCCTCGGCCTCCCAAAGTGCTAGGATTACAGGCATGAGCCACCATACCCAGCTGATAAAATTTCTTTAAAAAGATTTCTTTAAAAAGGAAACTGCCCATGTTCACTTAGAATGTTTTATTTCCTGAATTTTAATTAATTTTTTTAATGTCCCTCATATTCTATATGATGTTACTGAATTTTAATCTTTTTTATTTATTTGATATGAAAGCAGCATCTCTGGGGGTGGGAGTGATACCTGCATAATTGTTCTCTAGGTATGTGTGTGTGTTTGTGTGTGTGTGTGTGTGTGTGTGTGTGTGTGTACTTTATTATTATTATTTTTGAGACAGATTCTTGCTCTATTGCCCAGGTATAATCTTTGCTCACTGCAACTTCTGCCTCCCAGGTTCAAGTGATTCTCCTGCCTCAGTCTCCCTAGTACCTGGGATTATAGGTGCTTACCACCATACTCAGCTAATTTTTGTATTTTTTGTAGAGACGGGGTTTCACCATGGTGCCCAGG
Source organism: Chlorocebus sabaeus (assembly GCF_047675955.1). NCBI lineage: Eukaryota > Metazoa > Chordata > Mammalia > Primates > Cercopithecidae > Chlorocebus > Chlorocebus sabaeus. Next base: position 40,833,325 of record NC_132907.1, on the reverse strand, counting down.
CTGGTCTCGAACTCCTAACCTCAGGTGATCCACCTGCCTCAGCCTTCCAAAGTGCTGGGATTACAAGCATGAGCCTTCTCTAGGTATATTTTTGAGTTGGTTTGGAAAATTGTGACAATGATGCCTGGTGCATATGTAGATCTTTATGTGAAATTTGTTGACATCAGTGCTATCTATGCCATTGAAAGATCATCTGATCCATTTCTCCACTGCTCCTCTAATTTTTGTAAAAATGTTCTCTTAGTTTGGCTAATTTACATATAATGAGATGGGGAAAATGTTCAAGCACAAGGAACCCATCTTTTCCTGTTATGAAAAGGAACATTTGAATTCATGTTAGAGAGCAGAGATTTTCTCTAAAGGAGGGGTTTGTCCAAAGCTGCTCTGGGGAAATCTATCCAAGTGTTTGCCACGCCTATGGCCTGAACTCCTAAAATATATTTTGAAACATACAAGAGAGGCGGGGCGCGGTGGCTCACTCCTATAATCCCAGCACTTTGGGAGGCTGAGGTGGGCAGGTCACTTTAGGTTAGGAGCTCAAGACCAGCCTGGCCAACATGGTGAAACCTCATCTCTACTAAAAATACAAAAATTAGCTGAGCATGGTGGCATGTACCTGTAGTCCCAGCTGCTTGGGAGGCTGAGGCATGAGAATTGTTTGAACCCGGGAGGCAGCGGTTGCAGTAAGCTGAGATGGCACCAGTGCACTGCAGCTTGGGTGACAGAGTGAGACTCTGTCTCAATAATAAAGAAAAGATAATCTCCAAGAGAGTTATAGTGCATGCTATACAGCATCACCTCCGAGATATCAGGTACTTTTTTCTACAATCATGATTAAGACAGGTAAGAAATAACTTGGTCTTTCAAAAACAGCTGTGGCATGCTGGAGGTCAGGAGGGCAAATCTCGCCATTAGATACATGTTGGCTGGTGCACATGATGTTTTTAAAATTACTACTTTTTAATACGCAAATCAGAATTTCTGGCTTCTTAGGAAAATCAAGCTATATGACAACACAAGGTCCATATTCCTGCATAAAACCATAGGGGCAGGGGTTCAGTCCAAGTGTCTCCTTTAGATGGGCAAGTGCTCCTCAGTTCACCAAAGTTCACTCAGTTCACCCCACCTCTCTACCACTCCCTACTCCTCCACCAGGCCCACATGTTAGTTACCTGTTGATGAAAAGAGTCGAATTCTGTAACACATTTGAAGAGATTTACTTTGCGCCAAATATGAGTGACCATGGCCTATGACAAAGCCCTCAGGAGGGCCTGAAAATATGTGTCCAAAGTGGTTGGGGCGCAGCTTGGTTTTATACATTTTAGAGAGGCACGAGACATCAATCACACACATTTAAGAAATATATTGCTTTGTTCCAGAAAGGCGGGACAACTCAAAGCTGAGGCTTCCAGGCTATAGGTGAATTTAAACATTTTCTGATTGACAATTGATTGAGTTTGTCTAAAGACCTGGGATTGATAGAAAGGGAATGTTCAGGTTAAGATAAAGACTGTGGAGACCAAAGTTCTTTCGAAATCTTATAGCGGCTGCCCTAAGAGATGACAGATAACAAATGTTTCCTATTCAGATCTTAGTCTCTTCAGGATTGGGAGGGTCTGGAATGAAAAAGATCTAGCTATGTTAAGAGAGTCTTTACAGATTCAAACTTTTCCCCACAAAGAACAGCTTTGCAGGACCATTTCAAAATATGGCAAAGAAATATGTTTTGGGGTAAAATATTTTGATTTTCTTCCTTGTCTCAAAATGTTATGATGCCAGAGTCTGTTTGAAAAGTATGTCATGATATATAGAGTTAAATAAAACCCATCTGATTAGAATTTATGATTTGTAGGGCATGACTCCCCAGACCCCTTAGGTAGGAATTTGGGCAAGATAAAAAATCAGAGTTTGGTCCTTCTATCCAATGAGGGTATTTGAATTAATGGCTTCTGTTTGTTTTGTTTTGTTTTGTTTTGTTTTGAGTCAGAGTGTTGCTCTGTTGTCCAGGAAAGTGCAGTGGCACAAACATGGCTTACTGCAGCCTTGACCTCCCAGGTGTAACTGGGATTACAGGTGTGTGCCACCACACTTGGCTAATTTTTGTATTTTTAGTGGAGACGGGGTTTCACTGTGTTGGCCAGGCTGGTCTTGAACTCCTGACCTCAAGTGATCTGCACCTCAGCCTCCCAAAGTGCTGGGATTACAGGCATGAGCCACTGTGCCTAGCCTGGATTCCTTTTTTTATTTTTATTTTTGAGACAGAGTCTGGCTCTGTCGCCCAGGCTGGAGTGCAGTGGCACAATCTCGGCTCACTGCAAGCTCCACCTCCTGGGGTCATGCCATTCTCCTGCCTCAGCCCCCCGAGTAGCTAGGACTACAGGAGCCCGCCTCCATGCCTGGCTAATTTTTGTATTTTTAGTACACACGGGGTTTCACCATGTTAGCCAGGATGGTCTCAATCTCCTGACCTCGTGATCCGCCCACATCAGCCTCCCAAAGTGCTGGTATTACAGGCATGAGCCACCACCCTCGGCCCTGGCCTGGATTCTTTTTTGACGGTTTTTAAAAAAATTTTGATCATTATTTTAATCAGTTAATTGTAATTTTTCCTGCAATTAACTGATTAAAAGATGTCAGAATCAATATTTTAGAATGAGAAATCTACATTTTAAATATTGGTCACTTTAAACATTAGGCTAGATTCTGGTCTTGGTTTGACAATTTGTGGTTTCTGGTACAAAACGTTGAGGAATGTTGATTTGTAAACTATAAAAATGTTAGCCAGATGCAGTGGCTCATGCCTGTAATCCTAACACTTTGGGAGGCCAAGGCAGGTGGATTGCTTGAGACCAGGAGTTAGAGACCAGCCTGGGCAACAGGTCAAAACCCTGTCTCTACAAAAAATACTGGGCATGGTGGCGTGTGCCTATAGTCCCAGCTACTGGGGAGGCTGAGGTGGGAGGACTGCTTAAGCCTGGGAGGTCGAGGCTGCAGTGAGCCGTGTTCATGCCACTGCCCTGTAGCTCCCGGCTTGGGCTACAAAGTGAGACCATGTCTCAACAAAACAAAACAAAACAAAATGGGACAGTTACAGAGCAAATGGGGAAACATATCTACAAGAACACACTCATCAATCAAAAGCTGAGTTAATTTAGTGAAATACACATGGGAGAAAAGAGGAAAATTTATTAAGAGAAGTGTCAGGTAATAAATATTGAATCAGGTCTTTGATTTGATTTTCAAGCAGAAATGAGCTATGTATGAAGGAGGTCTAGTAATTATAAACAACGGAAGATTTCTTCAATAGAGATGAATAATTTTCTAGGTACTTGTACATTCTCAGCTGTAAATACCACTGTAGAAGCAGCTAACATCATAAAATCCAAATACGAAAATTTATCCATGCTAAGTATTCACTGCAAGAATCAATGGCGTAAGTTGGGAATCTGATTTTAATAATTGGACTATATTTTTAATTATATTAAAATTACTTTTCATCTTGAGCACTGTAAAATACCATACAAACTTATTACTTCATTAAGTCCTGATATGACCCAATGAAGTAGATTATTTGTATTCCCACATTTGCTAAGAAATTAAGGTTTGGAAATGTTTCATTCATTCATTTGACAATTATTTAATTTAGTACGCAGTAGTGAACAAAGCAAACCAAACCTCCTGCTTTCATGGAGTTTAAACTCCAGATGAAACCAAGTAAACAGATACAGTAAATAGCCTTCCTTTCAGACACAGCACTGTTTTTCAATTCAGGCTTTCTTTCTTTCTTTTTTTTTGAGGCTGGAGTGCATGGCATGATCTCAGCTCACTGCAACCTCTGACTCCCGGGTTCAAGCAATCCTCATGCCTCAACCTCTCAAGTAGCTGGGATTACAGGTGTTCACCACTATGCCTGGCTAATTTTTTTATTTTTAATTTTTTAATTTTTAATTTTTTTAAATTTATTTATTTGTTTATTTTTTGAGACAGAGTCTTGTTCTGTTGCCCAGGCTGGAGTGCAGTGCCATGATCTTGGCTCACTGTAACCTCCACCTCCTGGGTTCAAGCAATCCTCATGCCTTGGGACTACAGGTGTGCGCCACCTTGCATGGCTAATATTTTTGTATTTTTAGTGGAGGCAGGATTTTGCCATGTTGGCCAGGCTGTTCTTGAACTCGTGACCTCAAGTGATTCACCTGCCTTGGCCTCCCAAAGTGCTGGGATTGCAGGCGTGAGCCAGGCTTTCTATTAAACCGCAGCTACAAACCTTCTAGTAAGTGGCTGATGCTCTTCATTTTATTTTATTTATAATATATAAAATATATAACTGTATAAAACAATATATAGTGTGTGCATATATGTGTGTGTATATATACACATATGTATAAAATGTATACATAATTTTTATATATAAATTTATATATAAATTTTTATGTATAATATATAAACTTATATAAATTTATATTACATATAATTATATAATATAATATATATTTATATAATATATGTAATATATATAATTTATATATTATATATGAATATGTATATATGTTTATAAATAATATATGAATATTTATATATAATATATAAATTTATATGTTATATGTAAAACATATATAGGTAGGTATGAGCTACTGCGCTGGGCCTGCATGCTGTTTAATAATAGTAGTAGTTTTGAGGCGCCAGCAGAGTGCAGACCTGTGACCCAGTAAACAGAAGTTCTCAGGACAGCTGAGCAGCTGCTGGTTCCCTCCCCAGCCACCTGACCTCAGCAGACGACCCTCTCTGCAGTTGGCTGTCCTGATCTGTGATAGTGGGGATGACAATATCTGCTCCATGCATGGATGAGTTGGTGTGAAAATACAGCAGGAAATAACACAGGAAAGGTGTAAGTGCATCTAAAATCATGTGTACATATTTGTGTAATGCTTGATGCATTACATGAGTGTTTTCAAGTAAAATATAAATCTAGTGTTAATAATAATGACCCACTCCTCAATGGTGAAATTTTTAGCAATCTGAAAATTTGCAGTGGTGTTCTGGGTGGTTGCGTTACCTTTAACATTGTTGATTTAAAGAGAAGTGTTATGTAGCTGCCTTAGAAACATTTAATTACAGCTGGGTGGCAGAGGGGACCAGGCAAGCTGACCCAGACACAGTAAGAGCTACTGGAGAGAGCTGACTTCATCTAGGGAGGACATAAGTGGACATTCTTTCATTCATGTAACAAATATTAACTGGTTGCCTACCACGTCTGTTTTGTTCATTGCTATATCCTCAGTGCTCAGAAAAACTCATTGCCCTGAAAAGGTTCGCATTGTAATAGGGGAGGCAGTTAATGTATTGACGTGTTTATCTTAGGTCATAGGTGCTACAAAGAACAGTGAGACTGTGGGATGGACAGGGGATGGGAGGGAGGGAGGGAGATTAGGATAATTAATTAACACCAGCTGCCTCAGCAAACCCTGCAATCTCAGTGGCTTAGTCGGACAAAGGATTTTTCTCTCACAAAGTGTGATTGGGGTCGGTGACTCAGGGACCTAGGCTCCCTCTGTCTTCCGGGATCTCCAAGGCAGGAGAAGAAAGGAGGGATGGAAAGCGCTATGGTTCTGACCAAGTGAAGCGATGATGTGGTATGGTGGATCTCCCGGGGAAGAGGGCTCTAGGGAGAGAGAACAGTAAAGGCAAAATCTTCAGTGAGAAACGTGCTTGGCTTGTCCCAGAAATAGCAAAGCAACCACGGTGGCTTCTTTCAGTGGAAAAAGCATTGGAAAGATAGCCAAGGGTCAGGCCATCTAAGGCCTCTCAGGCCAAGGGAGGAAGTAAGAAAATGCAATTGCTTGGGGTCATTTAGTGTCCCCTAAAAACTTTACAGAAGCATTATGGGTGGTTATAATGATTTTGTAAACTAAACTGTGAATAATATGCTCCATTTTCTAGAGAAATCTTTACAAAATATGTTACTGTATTTCCCTGAGTGAACGGTTATAGGTCGTTAATACTTCAGCACAATTTTCTACGTATCTAAGACCCTCTAGAAGTAGGGGTTTTCCTGCCACTAGTGGCCATAGGCCCAAACATCATGACAGCCTGTCCTCATCCTTCTGGAAGCCCAATGCGTGGCAAGCACAGAGGCCTCCCACTGGACTCCTACAAACTAAGCACCTGCAGATGCCCATGCCTCAGTGCTACAAACAACCTCGGACACCCAATAATTCCTCAACCACCGTTTCTACAGAGTAGCTCAACCAGTCTGTAAAAAAACATCACCTCAAACTCCTGGAATTTTCACACCTGAAATAAGCCCAAAGTTACTGTACTTTATTTTAAAAAGTAACTACTAAACCAATAGAAGGGGTGAAACTATTTATCTTACATATTCTAGGTTAGCTTTTCAGAAGTAAAATGAGTTGTATTCTAGAGGTTTAGTTAATGTGGACTTCATGTTTCTGACCACATGAAATGTTGGTATTGAAATTCAATGACCCCTGTTGCTTACTGTGAGAACAGTCAAAACCCAGAATTTTCAGCTAAAAATGTAATTTAGAATATGCTTACTGAATTGAATTAAGGTTTTGCATTAGGATAAACACTGTGGGAGTGATTCTGGTGTAGTGGGTTGGTGGTTTTGTGCAAGATGCTTACAATACCGCAGCCCTTAGAATAATTGTACACTCTTCTGGCCCGTTTCCCAGATTTCCTTGAAAAGGGTCAGAAGACAGGCTGAAATTAATGACACATGAATGCGGAACCCCAATTAGAAGTGTCTTCAAAGGAATAATTAGGCTAGACTTAATAAGAGGGGATTATGAGAAGAAAAAGCTTTGGGCAAATTATACACTGAAGGAAAAGAAGATAGGAAACAAGGCAACGATAGATTGGAACTGATTATTTCAGGAAGTCATTTTTGTTCTATTTATCTTAAAAATAATATAAATATAGTGAGACATGGAGACAACAGATGGATGGATGGTCACTGACCTCATACTAGGAGTGGCAATGTGAGCATTGGGATGCTTCCTCGTGCATGTACCCTGCAATTGTGAGTTTAGTACCCCTATTCCCTTTGTGAAAGAGGCCAGGGATTTTGCTTCCCCCAAATAACAATAACAACAGCAAAAGCAGCAGCAAACCCTTCAAATCTGCTTACCCTGCCAGATATTGTTTCACTTTCCTCATCTGTAAAACAGGGATTGCTTTATGATGAAATCCCCACAACAACCCCTGGAGGTAGGAACGATATAAGTGACTTGCTCCAGGTCATACAGCTAGTTAGTGTCAGAACACAGATTGAAATTTAGAAGCCTGGCTCCGAAGTCTGAGCTTTCATTCACTGCACTACACATATCTTTGGGAGGAGAGGCGACACATGCATGTAATAAATGTGTGCGCATTTATTGTACTGGAAACTCTCCCTCTTTGCTTCTAATTTTGTCAATCACAGCACCTTCCCTGGCTCTTTCTTTGTTGTTGTCAATCTCCTCTCCTTGAGTAGAAGAGGTAAGGGAGCCTGCTCCATAGGCGAACAGCCCCTCCGCAGAGGCATCCTGTTTTCTTAGTGCAATCACTTATTCGCATTGCAAAATATTACATGCGTGGGTTAAGCCATTCTAGGAGCATTCACTGAGCGCTCAGAGTGGGAACGTTTATCATGCATGCAAATGCTAACTTACTTTCTAGAGAATGTTTAACTTAAAAGACTAAAAAAATCTCAGATAATTCATTTCGGAATAGAAACCTCCTTCAGCCACGCTCACTACGGCGCCCGGCTTCGCAGCACCGGCCACGAGGGGGCAGTGGCCGCCGCAAAGCCGAGGCGGGCGGTGGGCTCGGCGGCTCGGCCATCGCTTGCTCTCGCCTGGCAATGGGCTCTCGGCCGTGGATTAGCGCAGCTGGAGACGTGGGAGGCCGCCGGCCCCGCCCCCGACCGGTGGCGGCTGCGGCGGCGCAGCGAGGCAGTCAGCACTGCGAAGTGGAGGCACCGCGAGCGGAGGGCGCCACCGGCGGGTCCGGGCAGCGTGGGTTCGCCGCTTTGGGGGCTCCAGTCCGCGCGCCAGGGTCGAGCTGCACCGCGGGCTCCTTAGGTGGGCCTCGGCTTGGGACGCCGGGAGTCGGGACCGCTAGTCAGGGCGCCGGGACCATGGCGTTGCGCGCCCGGGCGCTGTACGACTTCAGGTCTGAGAACCCGGGTGAGATCTCGCTGCGGGAGCACGAGGTGCTGAGCCTGTGCAGCGAGCAGGACATCGAGGGCTGGCTCGAAGGGGTCAACAGCCGCGGCGACCGCGGCCTCTTCCCAGCCTCCTACGTGCAGGTGATCCGCGCCCCCGAGCCCAGCCTGGCGGGAGACGGCGGCCCGAGCGCCCCGGCGCGCTACGCCAATGTGCCCCCCGGGGGCTTCGAGCCCCTGCCCGCCGCGCCGCCCGCCTCCTTCAAGCCGCCGCCCGACGCCTTCCAGCCACTGCTGCAGCCACAGCAGGCGCCGCCTCCGAGCACCTTCCAGCCGCCCGGCGCGGGCTTCCCGTACGGTGGGGGCGCCCTGCAGCCGTCGCCTCAGCAGCTCTACGGCGGCTACCAGGCCAGCCAGGGCAGCGATGATGACTGGGACGACGAGTGGGACGACAGCTCCACGGTGGCTGACGAGCCGGGCGCTCTGGGCAGCGGAGCATACCCGGACCTCGACGGCTCGTCCTCGGCGGGTTTGGGCGCATCCGGCCGCTACCGCCTGTCCACGCGCTCCGACCTGTCCCTGGGCTCCCGCAGCGGCTCGGCGCCTCCGCAGCACCACCCGTCGGGGGCCAAGAGCTCGGCCACAGTGAGCCGCAACCTCAACCGCTTCTCCACCTTCGTCAAGTCCGGCGGGGAGGCCTTCGTGCTGGGAGAGGCGTCAGGCTTCGTGAAGGACGGGGACAAGCTGTGCGTGGTGCTGGGGCCCTACGGCCCCGAGTGGCAGGAGAATCCCTACCCGTTCCAGTGCACCATCGACGACCCCACCAAGCAGACCAAGTTCAAGGGCATGAAGAGCTACATCTCCTACAAGCTGGTGCCCACGCACACGCAGGTGCCGGTGCATCGGCGCTACAAGCACTTCGACTGGCTGTACGCTCGCCTGGCGGAGAAGTTCCCGGTCATCTCCGTGCCCCACCTGCCCGAGAAGCAGGCCACCGGCCGCTTCGAGGAGGACTTCATCTCTAAACGAAGGAAGGGCCTGATCTGGTGGATGAACCACATGGCCAGCCACCCGGTGCTGGCGCAGTGCGACGTCTTCCAGCACTTCCTGACGTGCCCCAGCAGCACCGACGAGAAAGCCTGGAAGCAGGGCAAGAGGAAGGCCGAGAAGGACGAGATGGTGGGTGCCAACTTCTTCCTGACCCTCAGCACACCCCCCGCTGCTGCCCTTGACCTGCAGGAGGTGGAGAGCAAGATCGACGGCTTCAAGTGCTTCACCAAGAAGATGGACGACAGCGCGCTGCAGCTCAACCACACGGCCAACGAGTTCGCGCGCAAGCAGGTGACCGGCTTCAAAAAGGAGTATCAGAAGGTGGGCCAGTCCTTCCGCGGCCTCAGCCAGGCCTTTGAGCTGGACCAGCAGGCCTTCTCGGTGGGCCTGAACCAGGCCATCGCCTTCACCGGAGATGCCTATGACGCCATTGGCGAGCTCTTCGCGGAGCAGCCCAGGCAGGACCTGGATCCCGTCATGGACCTATTAGCGCTGTATCAAGGGCATCTGGCCAACTTCCCGGACATCATCCACGTTCAGAAAGGTAAAGCCTGGCCCTTAGATCAGGTGATATGGAGTGTATTGTGCAGGCTGAAAGGGGTGACTTCGACAGCGGTACTACTGTGGGTTTCAATCTCATATTCTACCGGTGGGGAAGCGAGCAGAGACGTGGACGCCTGGCTCTTTTCCCGAGTGTAAGGTGGATTGCTCGACAGGGAGCTTCTTCCTCGAGTATCTCCCAGTAGGGAGTGAGTACTCTTTCTCGAAGGTTCAAAGAGTACCTTTGATAAGAGTGCTATCGTTTTAGAGTTTGAATAGTTGAGTAATGAGCTGCTCGGATCTGTAATCTTCAGACGAGGGTAGAATTAGAAGGGGACCCAAACCATGTTAGGCATCTGTTTGAACACTGCACTGTCACTTAGTGGTCGGTTTCAAAAAGTGAGGAAATAATGGAGAAGAACGGATGTCTGTAAATAAAGAGAAATCTGCTTTCACCCTTCCACACCTCTCAATCTCTGCTTTGGTAGAGGAATTAAGATCAATTCTCTGAGCTTAAGAACTTCCTGCAAAGAATTCTTGCCTGCAACCTTCGCGAAGTAAAGTAAAAACCCTAATTTACTTTGTGAAGTGAAGTAAAACCCCTAACTTCAGGAAAAGCGTACTCATTTTGAGTTTGGAATCATTAATGTACTGAAATTGAGAACGTTGTTTAGGAAAATTGTATAGGGAAACGACGCAGAGTGAATATAATCTGAGGATTGGATCTGAGAGCGGCCTTACTGGTATCCCTGTGAGTTAGCTGTCCAACTGTCAGAGTTCATGAGTTATTAATAGTTGCTAGTGTCTCTGACCTTTGCTAAAGCACCGGAATTTGCAAATTAAAAAAATATATATATAGCAGTAGTCCTTGTCTTAACATTTCTCACTAATGTGCATTCTGATATAATGCCTTGATTGACAGAATGGGGAGGTGTGGGAGTTAGTGAGGCAGTCTTGCCTGTGAAAGTCCAGTGTAGGGGCGGCTAGGCAGCAGGGAAACCTACTGTCCCTGTTTCCTGAGCAGGTCTGGCCTTTACTGATGAAGTGCTCACTGCCTTTCTTGTGGGCCAGTCCATTTATGAGCAACCCTAATCTCTGGCATGTCTTTTCATGCATTGAACTGAAGTTTGCCTCCCTTGATTGTCTTTCTGTTCCCTGGGACCGCCTTCAGACATTTGGAGACAGCAGTCTCGCTTCCTTCCTCTCTGCTTCTCTCCTTCCCCTTCCAAATGTGTGACTGGTCTTCTGACTCTTATGGGGAAAGGGGCTTGCTGGGAGAATGATCAAACGCTTTCAGTCTTGTTGCTGCTGCTGAAAGGGAGTACCCTGGACATCAGTACTAATTTTAGTAGAGAGCAGTAACTTTCTTGGCAATTTGCAATTTGTAAATACAGTCTAATATTGAATTCGCTTTTTGTGCAGTCACATTGCTGTTGGCCTATATTAAACCTGTATTTACATTCCCTATACCTTTTTTAAAAAATATAAATTGTTATGAATCTTTGACTTTTTTGACTGGTGTTGGTGGAACTCCCTTTGTGAGCCTTAATGGAGGGACTTAGCATTTAAATTCCATTGTGTTGCATCATTCTGGACCTATGCTGGCTGCCCTTTTACACATTTCTGTGAGTTTGTGCAAATTACCGGTAAATAGTTGAAAGGATGGAACCAAGTACGACACTTGGACATGTGTGCTGGGCCGCCGGTGTCTGTCTACTTTAGGTTGGCATCAGTTCATTCACTGTCAATCACACCATGCACTCAGCCTTTGTCAAGTGGCCTGCTTTTGAAATTATGTATTAGAAAAGGTATGGTGTGTGTTCTAATATCTCTTTTGAGTTTATAGCAATGGTCTACTTAGTCTATTAAACCATCTGGTTATGGCCAGGGTCATGCCTGTAATCCCAGCATTTTGGGAGGTCGAGGCAGGAGGATTGCTTTAAGGCCAGGAGTTTGAGACCAGCCTGGGCAACATAGGGAGACTCCCATGTCTACAAAAAATACGGAAGTTAGCGTGGCATGGTGGCTCATACCTATAGTCCTAGCTACTAGGGAGGCTGAGACTAGAGGATTGCTTGAGGATAGGAGTTTATTTGAGGTTGCAGTGAGCCATAATTGAACCATTGTCCTCCAGCTTGGGTGACAGAGCAAGACCCTGTGTCCAAAACAAAAAAACAAAAAATATGTAGTTTATTTACTTATTTATTTATTTTGTAGAGACAAGTGTCTTGCTATGTTGCCCAGGCTTATCTCTAACTCTTGGGCTCAAGCAATCCTCCCAGCTCAGCCTTCCAAAGTGCTAGGATTACAAGCGTGAACCACCATGCCCAGCCTAGTTTATCTTTTTTTAATTATAGAGTTGGATTTGTCTCCTGTCACTTGGGATTTGAAAAACTTCCTTCATTAAAACCAGTATCATTTTATGTGGCTTAAACAGATTCAAGGGTACTAAACATAATCTCTAGGAACTTTGGAAAGAACAGCAGTTGATATTCAGTATAGTTTGTTTCTGCTGTAATCTTGGTGTGTAATGTACAGTGAGCCTGTGTCCCTAGATGACACATCTTTAGAAAGTACTACCATTTAAAGTGACAGTGTGCAGTACATAAAGCTCAAAGCATTTACTTATAGCCAGTGTTTATCAAGGATGCTAGTGTAGGCCATTTTTAGGAATATAGATGAGACAAACATCATGAGCCAGGATAAAAGCTTTTTGAGCATATTCAGGACTTGTGATTGTAAAGAGCACCTCAATTCCATCACCTCCCCCACTCCAACTGTTACACACTTGAAATATGGCTAATATGACTAAGGAACTGAATATTGGTCAACAGAGATGATAGAACTTTTCCATCAGTGCTGAAAGTTCTATTGGGCAGTGCTGTGTTAAACTGCTGGCTGCAGTTTAACTATCAACCCCATCGTAAGCTTCTCCAGCAAATTATTATCTTTTAATGTACTTTCCTGTTAACTTTATTTTTGCCTGGTCATCTCATGGCACCTCCTCCTTCCCATATAGGCTTAATTAATAAAAACTGGGAAGGGGAAACAAGTCCTGCTAGACTCTTCTTTGCTGAACTTCCCAGGCACTCAGCCTGAGTGACATTTCAGTAGTGTGAGCATCTCTTGCAGTGTGCCTTTGTGTCCCATTCAGAAAACACACTGGTTTCAGGACGGATGTCTGAGGCCATCCTGGTGAGAACCCAGCTACAAAATGAGGGTGGAAAACTCAAATACTCTTCAATGTGGTGGGCTGACATTTTCTTGACTGTACTAAATACGAACCCATTCTTTAATAGTGGTTTTAGTGTACACACTTTCTACAAAAGTGAAGAAAGCGATACAGTTCCTTCAGCCAAAAGAGAATTCTGGAATTTTGATTTTTTCCCATCAATGAATGGAGTCTTAGATAAACAGAACTATTGAGGTTAATGGAGTTGAGCGAAGAAAGATGGTAGTTTGCTGTAGTCTGTGGTATATTAGATGGGAATTCAGAATCTACTGAAATTTTATTTGTGTTTTGCTTTGACCTAACAGGAGTCCTTTAAGTTCTTTGTTCATAGGCAGCTCATCGATCCCCGACTAGGCAGTGTGCACATGTTTGTCACCGAAATGTAACCCCTGTGGTCTTGATTTTTTTTTTCTTAAGTGATAGCATTTTATGTTCTCCCTCTTTATCATGCCTGTCTGCAGTATACCTCGATGGTGTTGATGTTGGTGAGTTTGGGGTAGTACTGAGGAATATATTTCATTATTACTTTCTTGGCATATTCAGTTTTGTTTCCAAAGATGTGATTGATCTCCAATATTTAATAAAGCTAAATCTAGGGGCAGCAAGTTGAGGTTTAAAAGCTTTAGGTTTACCTCTTGGGGTTATTGCAAAAAGGAAAGATTGTAAAAGATGATGAGAAATACTGGTTTCATCCTTGTTTAGGAATTTGGACTAAATAAAGATGGCTAGAGGGAGTTCCTTTAAGTGAAATGTCTTTATTCTAGAGAAAAGGTGTATAATAGTGTTAACTTGATTTGTCGGTTTGGGCTGTGTGAAGCAAGGAGGCAGGACTAGGTAAGTAAATAGGAAGTCCTGTTTTCTGTACTCTTAAATATACAGAATCTACTTCATTGCTCTTTTAAGTGTTCCAGATGGAGCCTTTTTTCAATAAAAAATAGCCCCAGGACCTCAGGAATGGTATACCAGTATTGGGCCTATCAGTCTTGCTGGGTAGAATTTCACCATTGTGCTTCCTTTTACCACTAGTAGAGTTGGCCCCATGTCCTTCAGACATTAATTAAAGATAGCTGGAGTCCCAGCAGGGCACACAAGGTAAGGCTGGGCCACACTGAGACCTTCCCTGTCTGCTCCCCATTCTCCTGTAGCTAAAAATAGCCCTGAAAAGGTGGTGCCAGGAATACAGAAAAAAGCTCTAAGAAGTCAGGGCAAATTGCAAATTCATCCTTATTTTTGAAACCTCTGGGCTAGAAATTGAGGCTGTTCATTCTTTTTGTTTTCCCTCCATCTTTAGTTGAACCCATTTCTCCTCTCTGCTGCATTTACCCCCAGATGTTCTCTAAAAAGACTTCATGTCTCTAAAAAGAGAACATGTCTGGGGCTTACCCTTTGCCCCAGTTTGTGTTTTCTTAGGGAAAATAAGGTAACCTTTGGTGCTTTTGAAATACATGACTCAGTTCCTTGGTTAAAATATAAATGTGACTGCCCAAGGACAGTCTTGGGCATGAAACTGGGTGTGGTCACTGCTCACACCACCCTGTCAGGGGTTTCTCAGACTTCTTTTTTGAGCCACATAGCCTTCAGAGTCACACCGATCACAGTGGGACTAAAGGGAGGCAGAGGACCTGCACTCCCACCCTCCTCCCAGTAACTCAGGTAGCCTAGGGGGTTTCCTTGTTCAGAAATGTTATCCTGTCTGGCCATCTTAGGACTTCCAAGCATGACGCCAGAACCCAAACAAGTAAGAAGTTCTGTGATTCACTTACAAACCCTTCCCTTAAACTATTTAACATGTTCCTTCTCTTCGGGCTGAATTAAAAACTATTATTGTATTGCCTCATGTATTTTTAAATCAAAGTTTAAATATCAAGTTAGTTTTAATTTGCCATATGATTTTGAAGCTCCATATCATTAACTAAAGGATTATAAAGTGGCAGAGTAATGCTGAGCTCTGTTTGACGAGATTATATCCGGAAGGCAGACGTGTATCATATCCCACATTTATACAACACCAACTAGAATCTGGCCGCTCTGCGGGTGTCTGCAGGAGGACTGGGTAGGCCTCTGGTCTTTAGTGAGTTCTTTGACTAGCTATAAAGACCGGTCAGTCAGCCTCGGCAGTTCCTTGTGCCAGGTTTCTGAGAGCCTGGTGGATGGGCCAGTCTGCCCCAGAAGTTGCACCAAGGGGATGAGACTAGGCTGGGTCTGCTGAGAGAGCTGTGCCAGTGAAGGGCACAGCCAAGCCAAAAAGCCGTGGGTGCAGAGCCTCATCGCCATGGGAGCTGGCCTGTTGGGACCAGCATGGGCTCTGGAGAGCCAGTGTGTGAGCGTGGAGGAGTTTTGGACAAGTTATTTTAACCTGCGTAATACTCAGTTATCTTTGGCCAAGTGGGGGAACTTCCTCACAAGGTCAGCATAATAATTAAATGTTGTGGTTCATAGTAGCTAGTTACTAAATGTTTATTTTTGAAAAATAGGTGAATTTAAAAGGCAATGGCAGCCAGGCATGGTGGCACATGCCTGTAATCCCAGCTACTTGAGAGGCTGAGGAAGGAGGGTCACTTGAGCCCAGGAGTTCATATCCAGCCAGAGCAACACAGTGAGACCTTGTATCTTAAAAAGGAAAAAAAAAAATTAAGAGCACTCTCCTTTGAAGGACAATTTCAGTAATCTTATCATCCCTCCTGGCAAACTATTGCCACCCGAATTGCAGGCAAAAGTACAAAAGCTCAAGGAGTCTTCAGTCTAGCAATTAAATATCTACTTTAATCAGTTTGCCCTGTATTGCACACCAGAAGTAATGGTAACTGGGATAAATGTCGATGTTATTTGGAGTAACTGGTTTGTTGTTGTTCACACTGAAGAGTGTATATTAACTGTCTCCTGCTGGCTCCCCCCAACCCAAATCACTTGTGTTCTGGTGAAAATCACTTAACTTTCTGAGCTTTAGTTTCCTCATCTGTAAAAGTGAGGTTCATCATTTCCTAGGTACCATTTTGTTAGTTGACTTTAAAAAAAAATAAGATTAGTCTTAAGTATCCAGGAAACTTTTAGACATTGTTTCAGGCTGGTTTTAATAGTGTTCTGTCTGCTTATGTGACTGTTATCTGGGAGCATGAAAAGCCCTTACCAATTGGTGTGAAAGAACATTTATGTACGTTTAGTTCAGATCAGCAAACATGCATTGCAGGCTTACCTCACTAGGAACTTGGAATGTAAAAGTGATTAATACCTGGCCTGCTGCTGCTTAGTGAGGGTTCCCAGGTATTCTGAAGCTGCAGTGTGGTAGACAGCTGGAGCGACTTCTCTCTGACCCAAATTAATAGGACCACCAAAGAGATAAATTATGACAGTTTTTTTAAGATGGAATCTTGCTCTGTTGCCCAGGCTGGAGTGCAGTGATGCGATCTCGGCTCACTGCAACCTCCGCCTCCCGAGTTCAAAAGATTCTCCTGCCTCAGCCTCCTGAGTAGCTGGGATTACAGGCATGTGCCACCATGTTTGGCTAACTTTTATATTTTTTTAGTAGAGATGGGGTTTCACCGTGTTGGCCAGGCTGGTCTTGAACTCCTGCCTCAAGCAATCTACCCACCCACCTTGGCCTTCCAAAGTGCTGGGATTACAGGCATGAGCCACTGCGCCCAGCCTCTGATACTGATCCTATAGCTTGATTAAACTTTAATTTGAACGAGTTTTAGTTCATGTGTCATTTCTGTACCTTTTCTTATGACTTATCTCTCACTGTAATTTGACTTTCCTCTTCTGCTAAATAAATTGTTATTTATTAGGTAAGGGGACAGTGAAGGAAGGGGAGCTAAAAGCTTTAGATTTATTCATAGAACCCTCTAAAAGATAAACTAGATTTTATTCAACAAATAGGTACGTACCCTTCATTGTCTAGGCACTATTCAAGATGCTAGTGTTGCATCAGTGGCCAAAACAAAGATCCCCACCCTTGTGGAGCTTGCATTCTAGCAGGGTGGAGACACTCAATGAGAAACAAACACAGGAAGTAAGTTTTAATGTATGTTGGAGTTTGGTATGTGCTAGGAGAAAAAAGTAGAGCAGGGAAAGAGGGCATGGGAGGCGGGATGAAGTACTAGAAAGAGTACTCAAAGTAGGTCTCATTGAGAAGGTGAGATTTAAGCAGAGACCTGAATCACTCTGGAGTCGGGGGAGTCATCCAAGCAGGTATCTCAGGGGAGGGCTTGTCAGGCAGAGGGTTTAGCTAAAGTAAGGCCCTGGAGTGGGCATGTGCCAAGCAGGTTGAGGAACAGCAAGGCCAGGTGGTTGGAGTTAAGAGGATCCTAGGAGATGAGGTCATGGAAAGTGAGATTTGCAAGGCTTTGCAGGTCACTGTTAGGACTTGGGATGAAAGCCCAAGTCAGATGGAAGCAATTAGAGGGTTTTGAGCCAAGGTATGACATCCAACTGGACGTATTAACAGACTTAGTCCAGAGCAATGAGAATAGAATGGCGTGGGGCAGTCAAAGGTGGATGGAAGCAGGGAGCTAGTAGGAAATTCTCAAGTAATCCGGGAGAGAGATGCTGATGGCCTGAACCAAAGTGGAGACAACAGAGGTGGTAGAGGAGGGGATCCCCCTCCGGATATATTTTGGAGGTAGAATCAACAGATTTTCCTGAGGGATGGGATTGTGAAGGATGTGACATGCGAGAGAAAGAGGAGTCATCAAGGGTGACTTCACAATTTTGGCCTGGCCTACAATAAGAATTGTCAGAACAGCAGTGGGGAGCAGCAATC
This sequence comes from Chlorocebus sabaeus, assembly GCF_047675955.1. Taxonomy (NCBI): domain Eukaryota; kingdom Metazoa; phylum Chordata; class Mammalia; order Primates; family Cercopithecidae; genus Chlorocebus; species Chlorocebus sabaeus. Next base: position 40,815,580 of record NC_132907.1, on the reverse strand, counting down.
AGGACCTGAGTTTTCTCCTTTTAGGTAGATCAGGCTCATGCATTCTGTTGCATGTCTCCCCACCCCAACAAAAGCACTTTCAAGCTTCAGGTCTAGTCTCCTTCCTTGGAGTATCCCCCTTGGATTGTAGTCCTTTTGTGAATAATTGTCTTATGCGGTGCTCAGTTATTAGTGTGTGGGTTTTTTATGTTCCTGTGTTGTGTAGCTGTTAAATACTGTTTTATACATGCATAGCAAGTACTTAATGAATGCTTGTTGAATTAATGAAGTAAGCACTCAGTAGCTACTTGGTTGATCTTGAAATAGATTTATAAGATGTTTTTGTTTTTCCATTTATATGATGATGGACAACAGTCTAAAAGTGTACAGGAAATAAAGATAGAATCTGGATGTATTTTATGGATGAAGTCATTAGCAATGTGAGTGATTTAAAAGTCTTAGAGTTATGTGTTTATGAAATGACTTTCCGTAATTCATTGGGGAGGGGAGAGGAAGTTTGAAAATGCTTAAAGTGCCAGAGAATTAATATTGTATACCTCACGATTTCACTTTATATTGATTCTTGGTGTTTAAACTTACGCATGCATACACACACATATACACACACACATTTTCCTCATTAGTAAGTTTTAGTTATAATATTTTTACTGGGGTCTCATTTGCTTAATTCAGAGCACAAGATCCAGAGAATACATTCACCTTGTTGCTTGACTTGGATGCACATGGAGCACTGAGCTCATGTGTGGAGGTACTTGCCCTCATGGAAGTCTCTCTCAGTTCCATGAGGGAAGTAGAATGTGTGCACAGAGGACTGAGATAGAAGGTAGATTTAACTTAGTGCTGCGAATAAGACGGTGCATGGGAGTCCAGGGGATAGAGAGGAATTGTCAGTTTATGTTAGAGGCTTGAGTGGGCAGCATTTGGATTCTCCCTTTGAAACATGGTCACAGTGTGACTTTTGGAGGAGCATAGGGGGAGAGCGCACTCCTGATCTTGAAATGCTTTAGCATAGGTTTGATAAGCATACAGTAATTGATAAGCAAGGTACCCAGTGCTCAGGTCAGTGAAGGGAACTGAAATGAGGAGCTGTCACTGTACTGTGCGACACACAGCCGTGGACATGCACCATGATGTGAAATAGTACAGAAGGAGGAGTAATTATGGAGAGTGGATGGGAAGATTCAGGGGTGGCTTCTGCCAGTCTCAGTCTAAGAAGAGTCTTGAAAACAAGTGGAAGTTTGCCAAGCCGGCAGAGTGGGGGAAGGGCACTCTGGGCCGAACCATACGGGGTCAGTCTTGACTGCCTCTCAGAACCAGCTGCTGAGGGGATACAGCAGAAAATGGGGGCCCACCCTGGATCTGAATCAGAATGTCTGTGCTGCCTAGACATTGGTGTTCTTTGAAAAGCTCCTCACATGCTTTTGATGTACTGCTGGGTTTACAGCTGCTGTTGGAGGTGATAGAGGAAACATAGAAGATCATATGGGGTGCTGACATCGTCAGGACCCACAATGGACAGGTCCTGGTGGCAGGTGTAGAACGTGGTTGGGGGTTAAGTGACATGGAGAGCTCTCACAGTAATTCAGACCAGATGTGATAACATCCTAACGGGGGGAGTGTCCATGGGGGTGGGAGCAGAACACAGAAGGGGCTGCTTGCCTGCAGAGTGGGGTAAGGGACAGGGAGAAGTACAAAATGACCTGCAGATTAGAGGCTCTGGGTCACCAGTAGAGATGCCTGGAGATGGCCTGGAGCGGGGTCTGCAGACTACAGCCCACGGGCCAGATTCACCCAGGCACCTGTTTGTTACAGTGCTTGAGCTAAGAATGGTTTTTGTATTTTTAAATGATTCTGTGTTTAATGGTTCTGTAAGTCCCCACATAATAACCTCAATTTTCCCTCTTGACCTGCAAAACCTAAAGTGCTTATTACTGTCTGGCCCTTAGAGAAAATGTTTGCTGACCCTTGACTTGGAGGACAAGCAGGTTAGGGCAGTGGGAGTGGCTACTCTTTATTGAGCACTTACTCTGTGATAAGCAGTATTCCAAACATTTTATATATGTCCTTTTTTTTTTTTTTTTCCACTAGAAAATTCAGAAGCGATATCTTGTCTAAATTCCATGCAGGAATGGGTATGACAGCAGTGTGGTTGTTAGCATGGAATAAAACCAGATGGGTTTGAATTCCTGCCAGCTTCACTGTGTAACCTTGGGCCACACACTTCTTAACCTCTGTTTCCTTGTGTGTAACATGGAGTAACTGTGTTATTAATACAATAGCTGATAATGCTAAAAAATATTTTTCAGCATTAATTATTAGCTATGGTATTAGTTTCCTGTGGCTGCTGTAACAAATTCCTACAAACTGGGTGATTTACAACAACAGAAATGGATTCTCTTAGAGTTCTAGAGATGAGAAGTCTGGAAGGACAGTGTGGCAGTGCCATGCTCCCTTTAGAGGCTCTAGGGGAGACCCCTCCCTTGCCTCTCCAGCTTCTGGTGGTTGCCAGCAGCCCTTGGTTTTCCTTGCTCTGTAGCTGGATCACCTCAGTCTGTGCCTCCATCCTCACGTGGCATTCTCCCTGTGTCTCTGTCCCTGTCTTCTCTTAAGGACACCCGTTGTTCTAGATTTAGGGCCCACCCTAATCCAGAATGACCGTACCTTAACTAATTGCATATTCAGAGACCCTATTTCCAAAAAAGGTCACAGTCAAAGGTTCCATGTAGATTTTAGGGGTACACTATTTAACTCAGCGCAGTTTTTTACTCCGCCAAAGTGGTGTCATCTCATTTGGTGGCTGTGAAAACTGAGGCTCAGGGAAGTTAAGTGATTTCTAGGCTCACGGAGCTAATGAGGAGAGCTAGGATTCGAGCACATTATTTGCCTTAAGTTGTGAGACTGGTACTTCTTATGCTACAATACGTAACATGCTTGTTAGAAAATTGACTTATTCTACAGGCAGTCAGCAGCCACTAAAGGTTTCAAACTGAAGAGTGACATTTAATTATAATCAAAATAGCTATCATGTTTTGAAGACTTCCTGTGTGCCAAGCATGGTGCTTTGTGTTTTATATTTATTATATCTATTTAAGCTTCATGGGAGCTTTTGAGATAAATACTCTTCTTATACCCATTTTGCAGACAGGAGCTGAACCACAGATTTTTTTTTTTTTTTTTTTTTTTTTGAGACAGACACTTTTGCTCTTGTTACCCAGGCTGGAGGGCAGTGGCGCAATCTCGGCTCACCGTAACCTCCACCTCCTGGGTTCAAGCGATTCACCTGCCTCAGCCTCCTGAGTGGCTGCGATTACAGGTGCCTGCCACCACGCCCGGCTAATTTTTTGTATTTTTAGTAGAGACGAGGTTTCACCATGTTGGCCATGCTGGTCTCGAACTCCTGACCTCAGGTGATCTACCTGCCTCAGCCTCCCAAAGTCCTGGAATTACAGGTGTGAGTCACCGCGCCCAGCCAAACCACAGAAATTTAAACTGAGAGTTTCCGGAGGCATCCTTCGCTGGTGCACCGTGGTTCCCTGAGGCAGGGCTTTTAGAAGTTACTCCTGTTGGTCGGGCAGAGATGAGGAGGCTTTTAGAGTACTCTAGGAGAAGAGTTGGTTTTGGAAAGGAACAGGTGAACTCGAGACACCTGCCAGGTATCATGGCAGGACCTGGTGAGGCGCTGGCTCTCCTGAGGAATCTAGTGTTACCTTAGAGGTTTTAAGTTTGGCTGGTAGAAAGTAGTGAAGCCACTGATAGAAGACGTAGGCAGACTGAGAAGAGGAGCAGGACTAAAAGGAAAGACAAGGAATGGGGCTGAAGGGAGTCTTAGAAAATCCTATTTTCCAGGCCTTTTATTGTGTTTAGTTATGTTGACATTTGTGATTTTCACCAGAACCACCTATTGTCTGCAGCAAGACATTTTTAACTAAATACTAATAGATGTTAGTGTGGATAATCTGTAAATTTTCACGTTTTATGATTTGTATTTCACATATATTTTAAAACTTGATACATTTTTAGATGCTTTGTTTTGTGTTTAGTTGGTTATTTATGATTTCATGCAAGGATGTCCAGATGTGGTCAGAGTAAACACACAGCCACCGGACACCTGGGCCCTGCCAGTGCAAGGCAGCAGGAAAACCACAGGAGTGAGGAGTGTCCTTACGTTTAAACAGCTGAGTTAGGAATTATCTCCACAGCCTCGTGATCGTGAAGGGATGTGAAGTGGTACTCAGGATAACGAAGAGTGCTTGTGCTGTTCACCAGTCAGTACCACCATGGCATACGTGGCAGTTGGGACAATGGCGTTTACAATTTCAGATAAAAACTGGAAAATTACCTGAAAACGAGAAATGCATTCTTTGCAAATATTCTGCTAACTCCAGCATGAACCACAGTGCTCTCAGATAGGGTCCCATAAGTGCCCTGGCTCCGCGCGTGTGGCTCGCCTTGCCTTGGCTTCTCTTCTAAAGAGCAGGGCCACTTTACTCTCTTCCTGGCCCCATCTAATGGGACTTCCGTTTAGATTTATTTTAGCAGCTTCTATTTAGATAAAAAGAGAATAAGGTTTTACCTTTCATTAAAGGTACTTTCCCGAGTTCACTCTTTTCTTTGGTACAGATATGCTTGTTGTCATGTGTCAAAAGTGTTGGCAGCTTGCAAACATATCTACTGTTGCTTTTTTTTTGGTAGAGACCAGTACCAGTGTCTGTGCACATGCCTCAGGTAATTAAAGAACTGGGCACTGCAGACTTCAGGCCCCAATTTGTGTTCTCTGAATTTGAACCATTATATGAGTTTTACTTTACAAAGTCAGTTTTTTAAAAGTTTCATTGTATGGTCAGCATTATCAAGGATAGTATGTCTACCTTATTTTATTAAGATTCTATGGGTAGCAGTTCTTTAAGAAAAGAAACAATACATGGTTTTCTTTCTTATTCTCAGATTTTAAAGTCTTCATCTGTATTTGCTTGGCTATAGGCAACATTTTAGCCATCATACCCAAAAACACTTCTCAAATAAAGACACTGTGTTTTCAGAATTCTCCTGAAACTATCACTCTAGTAATTTTTATCATGTATTTAATATTCATTATAGACTGGAACACAAGAACCTTTATATATATAAAATTACCAGCAAGAAACAGTTTTGCCAAATAAACCACAAGAGGTACAATCATGTGATTTCTCTCTTCATTTTTGGAATGAGGTGAACTGTATGAATACATATGCATAGTAAGTAAAAGTAATCGTGTTTTAAGGTATTTATACTCAAGTGAATATTTGTATTCAAACTGAATGTCATTCTGCCTTTAGACATTAGATGATTGCTGAATGAAACTATAAGAACTACTTAATTAGAGTATAGCAACACTTTTACCTGAAACAGACTGATGATATCTTCAGGATGAAATCAAGCTTAGAGGCCTGAATTCTTTAAGTGATTTTTTTTTCCATCAAGCAACCAGGTTTTTTTCTTTTTGCAATTGACTATGCTTGTCTTTTTCCTCTTCCCTCCTTTTCAAAATGGTTCAAAAGTTCTCTTTGTCATTTATTATATTTATGAATTTAAAAGTACATTTTAAATTATCTTTGAATTTTGATAGTTATTAACTTTAGGGACCTTTATTAGTCCATTCAGAAAATTGCTTTCCCTGATGAGTTCAGTATTAATTTTGTACCCTCCAGGGTTTATTAATGTGGTCCAAATCCTGGAGCCCACTTAGTATGAATCCATGCAGGAATAGTATTCAGGGTCTGGAGGTGGTTTGTGGGTTGCTCATCCCTATGTTGGTGGCATAGGCTCCTAGGAGGCGTGGGGTACTAGTGTAGTGTGCTGTGTTTGAGGCCGGTCTATGTGGCTTTGCGATTGCCGTGGGTAGGGCATTCCCCCTTCGGCCACGGACAAGGGAATTGCCCGAGTTGGGCAGACCCAGGTTCACATGCAGCTGGACACTGAGTAAAATTATTTAGTTTCCCGGAGTTTCACTTTCTGCCTCTGAAAATGGTGGCAATGATTACTTTTATTTCGGGGTTAAAGAGAAGAAAATGAGACACGCAAAGTGCAGAGCACAGGTGTGCACAGCGCAGGCACTCCTCTGTGATGGTCGAGTGGCTGGATGGCCGTCCTGCTTCTCTATTTTAAGTAGATGCTGGCCTTTGCTTTTTGAGACGTTTTGCTCAAAACAATATGAAAAAGTAAAAATAAATATTAGAGCAGAGAGGGGGAAGGGTAATCAACAAGTAGGTGGAGACCAACAGGGAGGAAGGAAAGGGGAGGGGAAGAAGTTAATGGGGAATTAGCAGGGAAGGCCAGGGTGTGGATCCCAGCAATGAGAGGATAAGAACCCAATAGGCCACGTTGACCAAATTAGCATTTTCTTTCAGCATGTTACATGTGCCAGGGAATGAAGAAAAACAGGCCGAGTCCAGTCTTGAGCGACTTCTAAGCAGCTGTCCCTGTTGCCCTTCAGCCTGTCTCCTGTTCTTTCCCGTACACCATGGCTTCTGTTTTTTGGGGAAGGGCCCCTGGAAGACAGAAATCGAGTTAATGTTTTTGGCACATTCATGGTTTCAAAATTAAATAAGGTGCTTTCTTTTTTCTTTTTTTTTTTTAAAGGGAGAAAATGTAGCTTTGGATTCCTGTTGCTTAGTGACTCGGCCTTTTGTATAATTAGTCTTAGAAGAGACAAAACATACTGAGAATAAGAGATTGGATTGAGGAAAAGAAGGCAAAGTTCAGGTACAAGAACTGGATAGGGTTGGGCGGGGACCTCTTGGAGCCGTGGCAAGCCCCGCGGGTGCCTGAGTTTGGGGGCAGGCAGAAAGAGGGAAAACAGTAAGGAGGCCAGACAGCTGCTTTAAAGGGAGGGCAGGGCCTTGCCTGGCTAAAATGGCTGAGGCAGTACAGTGTATGAGGGCTTTTTTTTTTTTCTTTTTTTTTCTCCCCCTGTCTCACTTTGATGGGTCAGAAGTTTCTAGGAAAATTCTGGTTAAAATGCCTGCGGCAGTACAGTGTATGAGGGTTTGCTTTTTTTTCTTTTTTTCTTTTTATCCCCCGTCTCACTTTGATGGGTCAGAAATTTCCAGGCAAGTTGTTTCTCCCTGCGAATGAGAAGCAGAGGAACATGAAACAGAAAAGTTTAGTGCAGTGCAAGTGCATCTGCTAGTGTGCTCGTTGAGTTTCAGCTTGCAGTGCATTCGTAATATGTGCACATGCGCTCCCTGACTCAAGAGATTCACTGCTCTCGTACCGTCATTCTAGAAAAAAATTGGCATTGAAATCTTAAGTGTTTTTACTGATGGAGACAGTTTAATGATATGCTATGTAAATAGTGTGATGCTTTTGAAAATGCTGCTGATTTCTAATTCAGAATTTATAAACGATTTTTAAAAATTTGAGCCTTTTAAGGTAATATTAATGAACCTTGTCACATGATTAAAAATTCTTTTGTTTTCATTGTTTTATATTCATTGCAAACATGAGTAATATAATTCCTCTGAAATTGAGAACATATGTATTATAAACAAAAACATAGTGATTTCTTGCTTTCCTCATTTCAGCCTGAGCATCCTTTAGAGCTGCGAGATGGCTTACAGTGGTTAGATACAAAGAAAAAAGGTAGGAGGGGGAATGGAAGTGAATTTAGGACATTTGCTTTCTCTGGAGCTAGGACTGGTGATGGAGAAGTGGGGCAAAGTACCTTTCTCTGAGCTTTGGCAATTGCACTGATATGAAAATGAGCCCTGTTGGGAATTTTACAGGTACAGAATCAGCTTGGGAATCTGGGAGATTTTGTTAATAACAAATCCTAAACCAAAGTAAAAATATTGGTTTAATTTTCCTTTTAATTCTCAAAATGTAGAAAGGAAAGGATCCTTTTCAACAACGTAGCAGGTTCAAGTCTCCATCTCAGGCCTTAATCCACTCCATCTATGCCCACAAAAAAGGTAGTAGGTCTCCTGAATGAGTATGCCCTGCTTGGAAGGGAGAATGGGACATGCCAGGGCTGGCAGGCAGGTGGAGGTGGGGTCTTTGCCATGAATTAGCTGTGGGACTTTGAACAAGTGGCTCACCCTCTTCTTTGTAGAATGGAGAGAATTGTATAGAAACTCTTATAAGACCTTTTTAGCATTTAAAAAAAAAAAAAAAAAAAATCTGAGAGCCAGCTCTGCCGTTCTCACCTGGGAAGCAGCTCTGCCTAGCCTTCCCCAGAGGGCGTCTCTAGGACTGGAGTGTGAGAAGGTGCCTTCCGGCTCCTTCCTCTCCTTTAGGAATTAGAACTGAAGGTTTTTAGTTCCTGAGTGCACTTTCTATCCTGTGGAAGAATTCGAGCAATCCACCAAACTAATGCAATAATTAAGTTGAACTCTCTACCAAAACTTCACTTTCAACAGGTAAACCTTTTTAGGAGGACCTTACTCTAGGATCCTTCCTGCCTCCTTCACAGAGATCCCCTGAGGGAGAAACAGCTGCAGTGTGTTGAGGCTCAGCCTGGGGGGGCAATCTGGGCTCCTGTTGCCTATTCAGGATCACTATCTTGGGATGTAGTTGAAATCTATTGCCTCACTTTAAATAATTATTTTTCCTGTACTTCAGATTCATTTTAAGAATGTATTTTTCAGGCTGGGGGCGGCGGCTTATGCTTTTAATCCCGGCAGTTTGGGAGGCTGAGGCGGGTGGATCGCTTGAGCTCAGGTGTTGGAGACCGGCCTGGGCAACATGGTGAAACCTTGTCTCTACAATTTAAATTAAATAGAGAGAGAGAGAGAAGAAAATTTCTTTTCAGTTTTGTAACTTGGGAAGGCTGCACTACTTCACGTGTAAATAGTGTTTTCTTCTGAATTGGAAAAGTTACTACTTCATTGGTAGGTTTTTTAAAGAGTATATTCACACTGGTCTGTATTGTCAGCCTCTTAATCTCTAATGTGCACCTGAACTTTCTTTTCATAATAAAATCGTAATATGTTCATGCTATTCCAGATGCAGCTAACTAATGTCTGTTACTTTAGCCCAAGAAGCAGTTTCAGTTTACAGTGACATTGTCGTTGGAAAATGTTTTTCCCTCTGATTACACCTGTTTATTATTTTCTTTCATCTTAAAGCTGTTCTCCTAACTATGAGTACTGTGGGATCTTTCGTTTGTTCGAACAGTGATGCTTTTGACCTTAGACTTCATTGTATAATTGCTCCCCCATTCTTTCATTTCCTTCTTCTGTTTTGAAAGCAGCGTGGTGGCAATATGATGTTTATGAGGGGAGGGGGCTGGCAAGGGGGCATGTTCCTCCTAAATTAGCCTGTTAAAAAGCAGAACTTTTGATGCTATTGCCTGTTTTCATGTTGGTTCCGTGATAAAAAATGTGTAGCCCTTGTGTTATTTAGATTCTGGGCAACATTTTTAGTTTTCATTTACACTCCTCTGGTTTGGTTAAAAAACAATGCAGTATAGCCCTGAGAATGCTTTAAAAAATGCTCTCCTACTTTGTTACAGCTCTGCAGAGAATGCTTAAAAAATGCTGTCATACTTTGTTACAGCTCTGCAGCTGGTTGTATTGTACCTCTGCAGTTGTTTCTTAGGCAGCTACAAATTACTTAATTTCTAAAGCTATCCTAGAAGTAGCAAGTCTATGATGATCTAACTCTGCTCCAATAGTTTCTGCCTCCAACGTGCTAGAACTGAAAATTTTGCTCTACGCCTTTCTTGTGATATTTAAAATTTTGAATATGAAGATAATTGTGAAATCTAAAAATATGTACACATAATTCCCAGTTTGAGCAGTTAGATCAACTGTAAGAACCCAACCATTTGTAACAAAACCAAATTCTACTTCTAATAATAATGCTATTTCACTCACATCTAGCCAACGCTTGTAATACTGTTTCTATTGGAAAAATATGTTTCCACTTTCTTTTTGATTGAACTCAGAGTTAGGAGCTAGGCAGAGTTAGGCAGAGGTGGGTAGAGGGAAGCTTCCTGGGAACCCCAGAAAGTGGTTCTGGGTGTTAGTCCCCAAGTGTTAAACACTCGTGCTGTCTGTCTGTGGATCACTTGAGCTGTTTAAAAGATGTCTTTTTTTTTCCCCCCCCTGTTTACTTCTAGTCAGAAGTAGTCAATTGACTTCCATAATTAGCTTACCGTTTTCATAGGGAGGAGAGCACTGATACCTTTACTGTTTGTTAAAAGGTGTACAGAAAAAAACTAATTGGAAAGTTGTGAGATTAGTTTTTAAAAAAAAGAAATTATTTTCTTGGGAAAAGATGTATATATTGTAAAACTTTGCAAAGTATTTTATAAGGGTTAACTTTTTTAATTTGACTTCAGATGTTGGAAGGTCCTTGGCGTTGTCATTCTGAACATTAACAGCTCTTATCTTCAATTCAGGATATATTCAGGAACTCTCGATTTTTAATTTGTTCTAAGTATATTACTGTCAACTTGTTTTATTGCTAATCTTCTTTTAACTTTCTTTTGAAGGTGTATCTGGGAGAAAATCAATTTAGTTACATCTCAGTTAAAGGAAGTTATTTTTGTTTTTAAAAACTTGTTCTACATTTGTGGCTACAATTTTATGGAGACATAATCTTCCTTGATTACACGTAGCTCTCCTTATTCTACTAATTTGTACATTTAAAGTATGCTATTTAATACCTTAATTTACCATTTTATATAGTTTTTATTTTTTAATTTTTTAGACAGGGTCTTGCTTTATTACTCAGGCTGGAGTGCAGTGGCATGATCACAGGTCACTGCAGCCTGGAATTCCTGGACTCTCCTGCCTCAGCCTCCTGAGTAGCTGGGAGTACAGGTGTGCGTCACCACACCTGTCTAGCACTTTCTCTTCTAAATAGTTGTAGTGCTTGCTTTGAAGTCAGTTATGCAGTCAGATCCCATCTCAGCCTCCTGCTGGGCTATGTGGATGACGGTCAGGCTCAAAGACGTTGCATAACTTCCTCAATTTCCTTGTAGTAAAACTAGGAGTAATGTCTATTGTAAAGTTGTAGTGAAAGTTAGAATGTAGTGAAAGATGGAAAACGTCTAGCATATGTTATTACTATTTCTAGCAGCTGCCATTTACCGTTCAGATATTCTATTCTCTACCCTCCACCCTGCCACCATCCATAGCGCAGTGCGCATGTAGCAGGCCCTCTGAGCATTTTCCGTTGTCACATTGGTCACATGTTATCTTGGAGAAAGCCGTATTCAACTCCCATGCAGAATTGTGTGCTTCGTAGACCTATCTCACTTTGTGTCAGGGTAGTTTGCCTGCCCTGACGGTGCTTTGCGGTGTGGCTCCTGTTTGAATCTCCTTGTTCTATCAGTGTGCTCTATACATGCCAGGCTTTCCATAAATGTTCACATTAAAATTATCGCCCCCGAGCCCAACCTTTTGGGGACTTTTAAAAACAAAAACATTTTGTGTTATTCACTTAATAAATTCATACTTGGGAAAAAAATGAGTCTTTGGTTTTTTTTGTTTTGTTTTGTTGTTTTCTTGGTTTTTTTAAGATGGAGTTTCACACTTGTTGCCCAGGCTGGAGTGCAATGGTGCCATCTTGGCTCACTGCAACCTCTGCCTCCTGGGTTCAAGCAATTCTCCTGCCTCAGCCTCCCGGGTACCTGGGATTACAGGCGCCTGCCACCACGCCTGACTAAAAATGAGTCCCAAATTCTTCTTGGCTTCTCTAGTATGTATGCTTAGGAAGCTTGAAGTTATTACATGCTGGCAAGATCCTGGGGCCTCAAAGAGATGTTAATACTCATTGTTGTATCCGAGACTTTGGAAAATGTATGCTGATATAAGTTGTAAAAACTTTAGACTTGTTCTTTTTTTTTTTTTTTTTTTGAGAGTGGGTTTTACTCTGTCACCCAGCAGGCTGGAGGTGCAGTACTGTGATCACAGCTCATTGCGGCCTCAGCCTCCCGGAATCAGATGATCCTCCCACCTCAGCCTCTGGAGTAGCTGAGACTATAGACGTGCACTGCCAGGACTGGCTAAATTTTTGTGTTTTTCATAGGAATGAAAATTTCCTATGAAATTTTCACCATGTTGCCCAGGCTGGTCCCAAACTCCTGGCTTTGCCCATCCCCCTGCGTCAGCCTCCCAAATTGCCGGGATTTTAGGCACGAGCCACCGTGGCAAGCCCTAGACTTGTTGATTTTTAAATTGGTTGTTACGGGTGCACATCTGTAATTCTATATAACGCAATGCAGTTTCTCAGAATATGGTGAACTAATTTGGAGTTTGACAAGCTGCAACTTAGTTGACATTCACCCAATTCAAGGCCAGGTTTCAGAGCTTCTCTATACTGGACTCTATTCTCTATGGTGAAAAGTCAGGCTCTAGTAGTTAGAGCAAGTAATACTTGCAGAATATTACCAATACAGGCAATAGCTGTTACGTAGGTCAGGCTCTGAGCAGGGCAGGATCCTGCATTCTGGTCCTTAGCATTTGAACATAGGACTGTGGCTTCCTCGGGTACCTTGGATTGAAATCAGGTGGAAAATATAGTCAAATCATTTGAGATTTTTCTCTTTTAATTTCCTGTTCCCTTTATCATTATAAAACATGTATTTTTTCACTACACATTCTCAGTCTTTTTGAATTTTTTTTCCTGTAGTTTTACCTGTTATACTTTCCTCGTCTTTTCTTTTCTTTTCTTCTTTCTCTTTTTTTGAGACAGAGTTTCGCTCTTGTTGCCCAGGGTGGAGTGCAGCGTTGTGATCTCAGCTCACTGCACCCTCTGCCTTCCTGCTTCAAGTGATCCTCCTGCCTCAGCCTCCCAAGGAGGTAGCTGCCACCACGCCCAGCTAATTTTTGTATTTTCAGTAGAGATGGAGTTTTACCATGTTGGCCAGGCTGGTCTCAATTTCCTGACCTCAGGTGATCCACCCACCTCAGCCTCCCAAAGTGTTAGGATTGCAGGCATGAGCCACTGCGCCCGGCCCTCCTGTCTTTTCAACTTCAATTTCTGTATATGAAATGTGAAACCTGTACAAATATAACAAAGATAAATGTTTTACAATAAATTATTACTAATTTTTTATGTTGGGGAGATGTCTTTCTCTTCAAGCAGGCAAATTTTAGTGCTTTGCTGATACTGTCAGCCATAGTAGAAATGTTTAAAAGGCCTTACTTTCAGAGTGATGGCTTCTTAATAGAACTGGGGTGGGGTCTTCCTCTCTAGCAGAGCGCACTTCTCTGCCATGGCTTAGGTGGAGGTGGTGTGGGCATGTGTGCTCCTTGCAGCTGCAGTACCCATGTGTTCTTGTTTCAGGGCTTTGCTGCTTTTCACTTAAAGGGCTCATAATAAATCAATGAAAATAAATGTGTACATATGTGCACACCTGCACATACATTTATATGGGTGAAATTTGCTGTTGGTGCTTTTTCATTTCTCAGGTCTTTGAACTATGCCAAAAAAGCATACTGCTTTACCTTAAGGGTTTTGTTTAATATTGTATTTTATATTATTCTGTAGGAGATTTGAAGAAATTTAGAAATAGGGCATCTTCCCTCGTATATTTCACCATTGGGTAAAACAACATTTCCGAAACAAAGTCTCTCAGTTTCTGTACCTCCTTCTACTCAAGGTTCCTGGTTCCCTCCTCAGTAGTACTGTATTTTCAGACTGCCAAGCCAGGCACTCTAGCTGCTTCTCTCTGTGTTCTGTCTTGTTTTTCAGTATGGTTTGGTGGAATGAGTGCTAGGCACAGTAGGGAAATCTGAATTCTTAAGCTGGCTTTGTTCAAGTGATTTGAGCTTTATCATTACTCATTCCCAAGAACTCAGGAATAGCCTATTTCCTACCCCTAACCATCCTCAATCTTTTGTGTCTTTGTATGACTGTGCTTCCAGGGGAGGGCCTGCCTTCATATGGCACCTGCCGGAGTGGCCAATCCTTCACCCCCACCCCTGCAACACCCTCTGTTGATACTTCTAGGCATGAGATTATGGAACCGCTGGCATCATTCCTAGGTCATCATCGGGGCAGAGTTAACACTCAACAATCCTGATAGTCCCCACAAAGGGGCAAATTCTTATTAAAGCTCTTGTACTCCAGGTGTGGGTCTCCCGATGCAACATGAAGTCAAAATCAGACATGTGTTCGCAATTCACCCCTTCACCAGGCACTTTCTGTGTGTTGAGCACTTCAGCTAGGTGTTTACTCTGGATGACAAGATATGGGCTTGGCCAACCCTGATGAGGGTGACCTCCAATTGTAGACTGGCAACATTACCAAGCACCCTCTACGACTGTGACATGATTCCAAAACACAACCTGTGTTGATACTAACTTGTTTCAGAGACTAGTTCTAGAGTCTTAATTATTTAGTGAGACTTTCTGAGGAAGTGGGTTTGGATCCTTTACGGGATGTTTTTATAAACAGTGTAATTCTCTTAATATATGTGGAAATAATGATGTCACACCTTTTAAGCATGTGAAAACTGCATTTTCTTGTTGTGTCTTTTAAAGAACATTTCCTTTCAGTTTATTATCAATTATGTATAGCATCTCTACCTGGAGGAGATGAGATACTACAGATTCTTGGTCAGTATGGCAAACACTAGTTTTTAAAGAGAAATTTTAACAAAGGGAGTGTTTTCAGAAACTTTACTGGATTCCTTCTTTTTTTAAAATGAGTAATTATGGTCCTTACTTTACATTTCAAAGGTATTGAAAGTAGTTTGGGCAACTATTTACAATGCCCAAGATTCTGTTTAATATGTAGTTATGTCATTGGGATTTGTGGATATATAGGATTTTAATTAATTGTTATTTTTAACTACAGGAGCTCTTACCAAAGTCAAGGAGAGTAGGCGACACGTGGAGGAAGGGAAGATGGAGGTGCAGAAGGCTGACGGCATTCAGGATCGCTGTAACACTATTTCTTTTGCCACTTTGGCTGAAATCCACCACTTCCATCAGATTCGAGTAAGAGACTTTAAATCACAGATGCAGCATTTCTTACAACAACAAATAATATTTTTCCAAAAAGTTACCCAGAAGTTGGAAGAAGCTCTTCACAAATACGATAGTGTTTAATGACTGGACATTGGATTGTGGACTTTTTCAGTTCAAGGATAATTTCTACAGCAGAATAAAAACTGCTGTCAAAGAGCTATTGCCAACTATCAGTGGTGGTACAAGGACGGTTTTGTGTTCGACTGAAACCCAGCTGAATTTATAATTATGTAGGAAATAAACAGTTAATATGGTTATATAATAGAAACAGTACCACACATTGTAACTAAATTATACTATGTATGCCTACACTACCATTGTAACTTTTGGAATAATGATTATACTATTTGCCTTATTGCTTTTTGAAGTATGGGTATTTTAGTGCATACTTTGTAGACCTCAAAACCCATGAAGGGTCTCAAAGAAGCTGGCTGGATAAAAGCCTGCTGTGGATGCCTTTTTACTCTCATAGATTGGGATTACCTAAATTCAACCTATTCTCTGTTTACAAACTCCAACTAGAGCAGCTATGCGACCTTGTGCCTTTAGACTCTTGGTTTTTCATTTCTCCCCATCCCTTCCCCACCTTTTTAAAGTAAGCCACAGCTTTTCTGATTGAAAGAGTGAAAGGCCAGTGCATATAATGACAAACTGATGATAACCTCATATTGGCAGTAGGGGATGGGGTGGGGTGGGAGGATCAGCTGTCATCAATTTGCACAGCAAGTATTATCTCCTGATAAGATGCTGGTAAATGCAGGGGAGTGAGATTTATTGCTCATCTTTGGATATGAAGTCTATTAGGGAAGAAATGGTGCCACTATTCCCTTAGATGCAACAGTAGCATAGCCTCTTCACCCAGGTGTCCCAAAAGCTTGGCGTGAAGATTTCAGCAAATATGTCTTACAACATGAGGAGGAGGAGTCTAAATCAGTCAGGGGATAAAAGTATCGAATCATTGACAACACACACTTGGCTTTAGTTCTTAGGAGGGTTTTGTTTTTGTTTTTAGCTTGAAGATTTCTTTTAATATTCAGTTTTTTCTAAAAAAAAATGGATCTACACTGTTAACTGATTGAGACTCCACTGTGATTCACTCGTTTACTTAAAAACTTTTCAGGGATGTCTGTAAATTTCAGTGTTATATGTTATGAAAAGTGGTATTGATTGATCTAAGGAGGGACCAGAAATAATTTTTGCTATTCCAAATACTGAAGGAAAAAGATAATTGATTTATACTATGTTTAAAAAAAAAAAAAAAAAAAAAAAAAAAAGTCTTGATGAGCCCCCGCAGGACATTTAACCTTAAAATTTATTTTAAATATATTCTTTTATTATTATAAGGGAAATACAGATGGCTGATAAATACCAAAAAGATTCAAAAGCAGCTTAATTTAAAAAGCACAAAGAGATTCTGGCTTACAGTGCCCCAATCTCAATGTTTTTATAGTTGCTGAGCTAACTAATGTGATTATTGAGTTTACAGATTTAAAAACTGTCACTGTTACAGTATCTACTGTTTTTATGAAGTCAAACTTATGCTGCCTCAGAAATCCCTGGGTACTGAAATGGTAACACAGAAGTGAAGAGGTCACTTTGAAATATTGGTGAGTCACAAAGATTAAAGAAAAGGATCAGTTTGCAGATACTCAGTAAAGGTTATTGAAATAATTACTGAACAGCACATTTACTCTCTAAAAAGTAGTTTCATATGGGTTGAATTTTTAAGATCAGATTATCATTTTGATATTTGGTCAAAATTTTGTACCTTAGGTTACTTAGAGCCAGATTTAACATCATGAACATTATGTGGCTTTGTCTTTACTACAGATATGTGGAACTGTAACCAAATATATTGTTCTCTAAAGCTTGTTGATTGCAAAATACAGTTCTATAAACAAAACCCATATGTATATATAAATGTTAATTTTGCAGAAGTCTGGAAATTACAACTATAGCATTTAAGTTTAAGTCTGTATTGGACAAATAAGCACCATGCTTTTCAAATGATTTAAAAATTACTTTTATTTGCCTCTTTATTTTGATGGTGGTTTGATTTTTTTTTTTTTAATAGTAAAATCACTAAACTTGTGCAATGGTAGCATGGAAATTATCTGAGGTATATTGTATGATTGTACTTTAGCCAGGGTGGACATAGCTTAAATTATAAAAACTAAAGATGAAAGTACAAGGAAGTATAAGTATTAGTTATACTTATGTAAGTATAAATTCATGCTGCCTACTTCTAAGAGAACTTTCATTCTTCATAACCACATAACATTATAATGCCACTGATTTGTAAGGGGTTTACATTAATTCTATGGGGGAGGACACTAGAATTATTAGTGTTCATTTTCATCTAAGATTTTTATTCTCTAACGTTCTTGGTCCTATTGAAACATTGCAGTATGCAAAACTACTGCAGTGTGAAACCCAAGAGAAAAGCCATTATCATGTGTATGCTGGTCATCATGATCAGTGTGGTACAATTTTTTAAAATAAACTGTCATGCCCTTCATGCCATTATTTGTCTTTATTTCTATGATTTGTAATCCTGATATGTGATGTGTTTGTAACACAGGGTGTGCTCTTGAGCCTGGTTTTGCTGTTTTAATTAGGCAGAGTTGTTGATGTGCTATAACTGTAATGCAGCGAGACTGGTTCTACAGCCATGCGGTGTGACCTCGTTCCCCATCCAAGCTGTTGTATATGAAGGTACCTACCCAGTTTGCGCCCAGAATGAGGGAAAGCATTTGAAAGCGAAACGTAAAGCCAGTGCATGAATATTATAGTGATTGAGATTTTCCCAGGCTTCACTGATACACTTGTTTTGCATTTATTCACAATAATACAGCAGATTCTTACATGCCGATATTTAATTGTCTTAAATTTTGCTGCTGTTCTCATAACTAAGGACTTGAAAAATATTTGAGTCTGTCAAGTATGTAAAGTTTGTGTATAAACTTTTAAATGTCATTCTTAAGTTCATTGCCATAGCCATTTTCCATTTATGTCTTCATTTTCTAAAAATCAAATGCCATGTCTGGTACCTTTAAATCCATAAGCATTCAGTTTTCTCATTTCCAATTTCATCTTTGGTTAACAGAATAAGTAAAACAGGGTTTTATTTATTTGTAGTCTAGAAATGTTGAATATTGTTTTATTTCCTTCAAAATGTTATGATTAGTGCAGATCAGCCATGTTTATCTTTTTAAAAAATAAACAGGTTGCTTTATTTCTGAGCTTCAATGGAATATTATAATTATTTTTTCTCCACTCATCAAGGAGGCATTTATTTAATGTGAAGAATTACACAAAAAAGTAGAAAAGCATGTTCTCTGTCTCGAGCTTCATCTGTAGTTACCATAGAAATTATTCATCAAACACTGTAGCTAATTTGATTAATTTAAAACCATAGTTATTCAGATAGTGCCATGGAGTATCTGCTTACATTAGTGACATCAGGAATTAAGCACATAGCAGTAAGTTGTGAGTGAGAGGTTTTGAAATAGTAGCTCCCATGAGTCCAACACCTGAGACAGAAGCAGGTGCTTGAGTACTTCACATACTGTCTGTTGGTTGCCATAAATAGGCAAACTCCAACACACATAAGCCAAAATATAATGGCTATGGGACCTGGCAAATCTTGCAAGGGGCCAAAGTCCCATTTGACAAAGCTTGCCTTCTTTGTGGGGCTTTGTAGTCTTGTATCTGCTTATCTTTACAGATTTGTTTTACATATATATTTTTTTTCTCCTGGCCTGCCTTTCT
The DNA here is from genome assembly GCF_047675955.1 of Chlorocebus sabaeus. Classification (NCBI taxonomy): domain Eukaryota; kingdom Metazoa; phylum Chordata; class Mammalia; order Primates; family Cercopithecidae; genus Chlorocebus; species Chlorocebus sabaeus. Next base: position 40,796,846 of record NC_132907.1, on the reverse strand, counting down.
TATCATCTTGTAATGTCTAAAATGGCCTAGCCATCTTTTAGTTCACAGATATACTTGGACCAGTGATGGACATCTGGACAAATCACTTATGGTTTGGGGAGGCTGTGAGAAGGAGAGGTACACTTAAAAGTATGCAAGAGAAGAAAGGACATGGCTGACACCTCTTAAGATGACCTTTGTCTGGTCATCCTCACAGTGAAGCTATGAGGAAGATAATATCTCTAGTTTATAGATGAGTTAAAGAGATCAGTGAGGTCTAGTTTCTTTTGACCAAGATCACACAAACTAAATGACAGAGCTGAGATTCAAATTGGGATCTGGCTGAAGCCTATTCTTTTTAAACTAGATTACACTGAATGCAATTTCTCTGCTTTTCAGAAATCCCTAATATCTTCCCAAGTCTCCACTGCTGGAATGATAGGGATTCCATCATTCTTTGGGCACTGGGCACAAACGTACAAAGGGAACTTCCCAGAATCTGCTGTTTGCACCCATTTCTGCTGGAAAAGCTGAGAGTCTGTGCTGCTGTGCCGGGTCTGTCAGCAGAAGGGCTGACTGCAATCTTACGTAGACTGGGAAGCGCGCCAGATGTTACCTTCCAGTATTGTTATGAAGAGTGAGAGGAAGGGTCCAAAACTGACTGTTTCCCCTTCTCTCCAGCTTCCACCTCCATGCAGTGACAATAGAAGCACATTCCAGTTGCTGTAAGAATGGCCTTGGCAGAACTGCAGGTCAAAAGTTTAACTCCGGTTGGTCAGAGTCAGGGTTACTCATGAGTACCGCTTGGTCAGAGGTGGGACTCAGGTGACAGCAACAGAGAATTTGCTGAGAAATAAGCTCTGGAGAGTTTGAAGAGTGGCGGGGTAGACTTCTAGGCAGTGTAGAGAGGGATGCTGCTGTGCTAGGGCTCCATGGGCAGGAAACCAGAAAAACCCAGCAGTGGAAGCCAGGCCTCTGAGGTGGGGGAAGTTAATCTGGGATTGGCTCATGGCTATAGCCTTTCCAGGGATCACAAGTCCTCCCTACTTGGCCCTGACCCCAGGATGTCTGAATCCTATCATCCCTGTGTTAGAGCTTCTCAAACTGCCTGCCTGTGTTAAAGGCCATTTCAGCTTCATTGGGTGACTTGTACCAGAAGCATGCCAAAGGCAAGACCAATTGTCCATTTGAAGCCACCTTCAAGGGAGCTTAAAAACAAGGTGTGTGGTATTTTGTTGCTGTGTGTCCCATCAGCCTACCCTGGAATTGATCTGTAAGTTTGAAGTGGCCAGATGCATTAGACCTTATTTTTGCAGTGGTTTAAATTTGCTGTCACTCCAGGAAATGGCTCTCAGGATGGAATTGCTGAGTTGTTGAGCTTCTCTGCAAGCTGACCCAGCATATCAGTGAGAAAGGCAGCAATTTGGAGCCAGAGACCTGGGTCAGATCCTAGTTGCTCCACTCTCTGACCTCAGGCAACTCACTAACCCAGCTCTGACCTTCAGTTTCCTCAATTGTGTGATTGACTGACTTAGATTGTATTGAATTCTTGAGGGTATTACATTAACCACCATGTGAAGCCTTAACCATTTTGCAATACTCCCTCTGCGACAAACATGGGAGATGATAACAATTTTAGAAGTAGGTACTTAGTAAAAGTTCTATTCCTGAACATCATGTGACCATGTGCTAGTGACTTAACCTGAGTCCGTTTTCTTATCTATAATGGGGTATACAGTCATCCCTCAGTATCTGCAGGGCATTGCTTCCAGGATACCCCAATCCCACCCCACTCCCTGCAGATACCAAAATCTGTAGATGTTCAAGTCATAGAATGGCATAATATTTGCATATAACCTATGCACATTCTCCTGTATACTTCAAATCATCTCTTTATTCCTTGTCATACCTAATACAGTGTCAAGGCTATGTCAGTAGTTGTTACACCATTGTATTTTTATTGTATTTTTTTGTATTGTTACTCCTTATTGTTTGAGGGATTTTTTGGGAATATTTTCAATGGTCCATTGGTTGGATCCACAGATGTGGAACCCACAGATACTGAGGGCCAACTGTATAATCCCCTTTGTGGATATATTACGAGAAATGAATGGCAGGTGGAAAGCCCTGAGCCCAAGGCATTGACAGTAGGGAGAGAGTAAAGACCCTCTGTGGTTATGTGAGAAAGGAAGAGCTGCAGGATTTAAATAATAAGAACACTGTGTCAGCTGTGCTATGGAAAATTAAGGAGTTCACCCTTGGGTCCCAGGTAGGCAGAGGTTCCTGCATTAGCCCTGGTAAATTCACCTTCTGCCCACTTTGCCCACCTGGGTCACAGGACCAAACCCCATTCCAGCTTCCTGTCTTGCAGAGCCCTGGCACAGCATCCTTCTTACTCTGCCTGGAAACCTACTTCTCCACTGCTTCTCAGACCCACCAACACCTCCTGTTAGCGTGGGGAGGGGCTCAGCTCTCCAGAGATAGCCCTTTGCAGCAAGGCTCCCCCTTGGTCTCCAAAAGCTAAGTGCTAATATGTTTAAGAATTTGTCCTGTAGCTCTAACTAGGAATATCTGAAAAAGACAGTTCAGAATTTGTCTTTATTCACCAAATTAATAGTGATTTTATTGAATTCTTTTTACATCCTAAAAATATGTACTTGAGACCTAGGACAGAGAGAGGCAGCCTACTCTATGTTCACTATCCCAGCCCTGGCCTCGTGTTAGATACAGACGTTGTAAGATGATGGTCAATGTGTCACTCTGGGAAGTTGAATTTAGTGCCTCTGAGTGGCTTTTGCAGCAGCCATGCCTTGAATCAAAATATTAGCGTAGACCAAGTTTGATTAGGCAACTTGTTTGTTCCACTTTTGTTCAACCCAGCAGTTTTAAAAGAATGCAGAGTCTTAGTTCAAAATAGTTCCTTTTGCATGAAAAATCTTTAAAATATTGGAGTGCAGTTTAGGATTTACCAAATTAAGGTTCAGCTTAAAGCTGATGATGCTTCTGTTGGTGTTTGTTCAGAATCTGTATTTTTAGTCACTTTTGAAAAAATTGCTTGGCTGCTGTTTGTGAACTCTTGTAAGCCAACTGAGTTACCTAGATGCTAATTACATATTCGCATGTGGCTGTAACCTCCTGAGAGTGTCAAGTCCATACGTCTGTGTTTCCTGCATGAAACAAAGGACTTATGGGGAAAGTGAAACCTGTAATTCCAGAGTAAAGGAGCTTTCTTCACAAATGTTGCTTTTTTAGTGGCTCCTATCCCAGAATCAATGGAAAGAAAATTGGATCTTTTAGGTACTTATGCTGACAGGTCATCTCATAAATTTCTCAGCTATCTGAAGGATTAAAAACTGTAGGTATCTATCATTAAAAAAAAAAAAAATGAGGAAGCTCTTCATATACCAATATAGAATTTTCCTAGGAAAAATTAAACAAAAAAAAAGAGGCAGAGAAATATTTATATGCTACCCTTTGAGTAAAACAAAGTGAATGTGTTTGCTTATATATGTGGTAGATCATTATTTTATTATTATTATTATTTTGAGATGGAGTCTTGCTCTATCGCCCTGGCTGGAGTGCAGTGGCACAATCTCAGCTCACTGCAACATCTGCCTCCTGGGTTCAAGCGATTATCCTGCTTCAGCCTCCCGAGTAGCTGGGATTACAGGCACTCACCACCACACCTGGCTAATTTTTGTATTTTTAGTAGAGACGGTGTTTCACCATGTTGGCCAGGCTGATCTCGAACTTCTGACCTCAGGTGATCCACCCGCCTCGGCCTCCCAAAGTGCTGGGATTACAGGCATGAGTCACTGTGCCTGGCCTATGTGTAGATTATTTATGAAAGTAAATGCAGAAAATTAGTAGCAAGGCAACATTGTTTGCTTTCACGAATGGCAATGGGGACAGGAGGGAAACTTACTGTATTCCCTATTATCTCTTTTGAATTTGAACGATTGACTGTATTTCCTATTTTAAAAATAACGAAATAAACGTTAAATTTGACAAGGGGACTAGAAAAAAAAATGTCAAAAGGTGGGTGGAGCTGCAGCTCTGTGCCAACCCCCTCGAGACCCGGCAGTGAATTGTACAAGACACAGGAAGAACTGTCTTGTTTGGACAGTGGACTCAACGATCAAGTCAATCTTCATTGTGTTACTTTGCGAAAATTCAACAGCATTAGGAAATGGACTATTAAGAGAATGTGTAATGTAGGCAGTAAAGACAGATGTCACTGGACCATAGTCTGTTGTTTTATATGGTACCAGGTATTCTTTTGTCTTCTGAACCAAAAATCCTTCTCCTCCCTTCCCTGTGAAGCCTTCCACGATACTCTCTAATCCCAGTGTCTTGTCTCTTCTCTGTCCTCCGATCACTTTTGTGATGGCATTTTGCAACTAATTACGTAACATCCTGGGCTAGTATCAGTTTCTTTTTCTTACCACATCGAGTGTTTATTTTGCTCTAGGAATGATACTGCCATTACATTCATTCTTGGATCTGTAGAACTCTCCTACAAAACCATTTTACAAAGAGGAAATAGGCTGACAGATATTCCGTAATGGTCACGTAAAGCGGCAGAGCTGGGATTTGAATGCAGTCACCTGACTCCACCGCTTGCGATCTTAATTCTTTTCCAATTTACTTGAGACTGCCAAGCAAACATACAAGCCCTGATTAAGTGGCGATGTGGTGGTCTCCTGGAAGACAAGGCCTATCCCATCTTACACTTTCTCTGGGGTCCCTGGAGCACACCAGGCCCAGAGCAGTAAGTACAGCAGAACTGTGGTTTTAGGAACAGAGACCTTTGTGATCCTCTATGTGTGCACAATCCTAAATTGCCCTTTATGAAAGAAATAAAATAGTGATATGCTGGCCCTCAGTGTTGGCATCACCAGCACCAGCAGTCAGCCTTCTTAGGAAGGGCAGCTTTTCACAAAGACAGACCTCTGTGCTAGTTTCAGGAGAATGGAGGACTTGGCTCCAGGAGGAGAGAGCAGCCACAGTGCTGGCTTTGTTCCGCTGTGGGTGCTGTGTCTGTCCACCAGCCTGTGGAATTCAAATCTGTGCCTCGGCGACGTGACCCATTACCACGCATCACACCCTTCTGAGACATTCATGAGCGGCTGGCATTTTGACCGTCAGATCTGCGTCTGCCAAGTTGCTGCCGTTTGTTCTCCCTAAACACATCTAGCAGAGTTTAAAAGAGAGGCTCAGGCCGATTCCTCATGAGGAAATCTGGCCTCCGAGGCGGTGGCCCAAGGGGTCTAAAAAGGCTAAGACCAAGGAATTCACCACCATTAGAGCTTTTGGATTCTGAAGCCCTTAATAAGATGAAAAAGTAATAAATCATCATGCTGGTTCTTTGACTGTTTCCATACAAAACTTTCAATGAGACCAGACTTCGGACCAGCATATTCTGTCCTCTGGACAGACCCTGTGGGAAACCAAATCATCATCATCTAAAGGTTGCTGTGAGAAAGGTGGTCACCCCAGTGCCAGCACACATTGGAGTCATTTTGCTTGAAAAGCTTGATGAAGCCATTGGCACAGTGGAGACATCCTGGACACTGGGACTGATAGATTCCTTCATTCTATAGATACTTATTGAATGCTTGTTATGCTTCGGTCAAAATCAACAAAAATTTACATTCTAGGTGGTAGGTGAGGCAATAATAATGAAATAGATTAGTGAACTAGATGATATGGAGAAGGTGGTAAGTGCTATGGGGAAAAACTAAGCGGGGAGGAGGGAGGGAGTATGAGGAGAATTTGTTATTTTAAGTGAGGTGGTCAGGAAAGGCCTCTGAACCTGAAGACCTGAAGGACTGAGAGTGAAGTATGTGGAAGACCATGGGAGGAACATTCCAGAGCTTCCACAGTCGGTGCAAAGGCCCCGAGGCAGGAGCACAGCCAGGAGTGCTGTGCTATGGCTGGAGTGGGAGAAGGGTGGGAGGGGATGGGGGATGCGGGCTGCGGAGGAGGAGATGCACCCAGAGGTGAGTGGGGAAGGGTCCAGGTCGTAGAAGGTCCTACAGGCTGCTCTGAGGACTTTGGCTTTTTCTCTGAATGAGATGTGAGGTACCCGGGGATGTTCAGCAGGAAAGAACATGATCTGCTTCATGTGACAAGGACACTTTGGGCAAAGGCAGAAGCAGAGAGACCAGATCGGAGGCTTTGTGATAAACCAGACATGGTGGCCCACACCAAGCCAGTGGCAGTGGAGGCTGAGGACCTGGTGGCCACCATGTCTCCAGTATAGAGCTTGGCAAGCACAGGAACAGGTCAGGGAGCTGATGGCCACCATGTCCCCAGTCTTGGCAAGCACAGCAACCGGTCCCTCCTCTGTATTCTGTGCGTCCACAGCAAACAGCCACCTGCTTTTGATCAGTAATTTCTAGTTTAATTAACAATCATCTTGGTGTGTTGCAAGGAACATTCTCCTTAGAGTGACTCTTATAATCTATGAGTTAGCTCTCAGAATAATTTTATTTATAGGTTCTTGGGAATCTATAAATAAAACCCACTGCTGTCCCCAGGTATAATAGACTGAGGTCAGAGACAGAAAACTGCCTTCTAAGTTTCTGGGTGCACACATCTGTGTGTCAGCAGTAGATTATCAGCCATCCTGGTTATGGCCTGAGAACCTTGTCTCTCTCGGTGCAATTACATCTGCCTGGTTCCCATAGGGGCTGCCTCTGATTAGCTCTAGCATCTCCAATGTGGGGGTTGAGACCCAGTGGTTGCCTCTCCATGCACTCTGGGGACCTTATAACTGCCCAGTCAGGGTGCTGCCACATGACATTTGCAAACTGAATCAGCAAACTTTAGCACACTGTTCACAATTCTTTTGGATTCCTTCCCATGCCCTAATGTGCAAACACTGGATTCGCTGTTCTGCATGGCTGGGCCTCCGTGGAGCTTCCATGCTCTGCCTGCTCACCAGGGCTCTGCTGCTCTTTTACCACCAGATTGCCCTTGGCAAGGCTTGTATTGAACCTTTCTTCTGCTTCCATTTGTTCATCTATTGTTACGATTGTTTGTCTTCTAAACAAATATCTGCAAATGAGCTGATAAAACTTTAAAGAATTCTTTCCTCCATCTCTCCTACTTTTGGTAGTGGTATTTTTGGACCCTGGCTTTACCTTAGCATCAACTGGGGAGCTTTTAAAAATATTATCATGCCTGGACCCCACTTTAGACCCGTTGAATCAGAATGTGAAGGGGGGTTTGGGCTTCAGTATGTTTTAAAAGCTCCCCAGATGATTCTGATGTACAATTTTGCTTTCTTGCTGCAAGTAGATATAAACAGGGCCTAGCTCCGCAGGCTGTTCAGGCTTCTCATTCACCAAGGCACTCAAAGGTTCATCTCTAAATGAGGCCTTGGAGAGTCACAGGGAGTCAGTAAAGGGGCTGAAACATGAAAACGTTCATTATATGAATTAAATTCTCTGTTCCATTACCAGAACACATGGCCTGTAATGAACTATGAATTAATACAGTTTTAGTCCATAATCCATTTTGAATAGCACAATATTTCATTGTGTTTTGTGTGTACGTATTAAAAGCAATGATGTGTTAATTTTAAGTGATTAAAATATAACACGAAATGTTTTCCATTCTTTAATGCATCATGGCTTTAAAAAAAACCGAAGTTGCCCCAGCCTGCGTCGGAAGGGCAAGGAGACTTTCTGAGGAGCAGCCGTGGCCTGGGGAAAATGATAGAGAGCGGGGATTTCCAGGTCATATCGGGGTCTTCCTTTTTCTAGTCCTGAGACTCTGGGCAGATTCCTTAACCTCCTCCAAAAGGAAGATTTTATGATTCGTTTATTGCCAAGGTAGGAAAACTGAGGTTCAGAGAACTTCAGAAAGATAATTGTGTAAAAGTCCTTTGTGCAGAGTTTGCTGGCTTTCTCATGCCACCCCAGCCATACAGCCACACACCCACACTGGACATCATGCCAGCCAGCCCTTTGTAAACTGTTTCCTCTGCTGGTTCAGCCTTCCAAGTCTTTGGCTGAATCCCAATCTTCCTTTGGGATGGGGTTCAGGCATTACCTGCTACTGCCAGCTGTCCCTGTCCCATCTTCCCACCCTGTGTCTTGGTTAGGTATCCTCTGTTGTACCCGGGGTACCCGATGCTTTTCTCTACCTTGACATTTGTTGCACTTGGTATAATTCTCCTGTCTTCCTTATTCCTCCTTCACTAGTCAGTTGGCTTCCTTTCTCTCCATTTTCCAGTGTTCAGCATAGTACCTGGCATATCTTTTTATGTATGTATGTATGTATGTATGTATGTATTTATTTTTGAGATGGGGATCTCATTATGTTGCCCAGGCTGGTCTCAAACTCTTGTCCTCAGGTGATCCTCAAGCCTCAGCCTCCCAAATCGCTGGGATTATAGATGCACATCATGGCACCTGGCTAATGCCTGGCATATCTAAAGATTTACTGTAAGAATGAAATTGAGGTCAAGCGTGGTGGTTCATGCCTGTAATCCCAGCACTTTGGGAAGCCAAGGTGGGCATATCACTTGAGGCCAGGAGTTCAAGACCAGCTTGGCCAACATAGTGAAACCGCGTTTCTACCAAACAATATAAAAATTAGCCGGGCATTGTGGCACATGCCCGTAGTCCCAGCTACTCAGGAGACTGAGGCAGGAGAATCACTTGAACCCAGAAGGCGGAGGTTGCAGTAAGCCAAGAGTGTACCACCGCACTCCAACCTGAGCGACAGAGTGAGACTTTGTCTCAAAATTAAGATTGGGTAAAAGTATTAAAAAGTATTTTAAAAGTATGAAAAAGTATTAAAGCCTCAGTGTTGTGTTACATTTGCTACACATTTATAAGCAGGACGATTTATTAACTGGGGTTTCCTTGCTATAGTCTCCCTCCTTTCTAGTCTAAACTGCTTGGTCAGCCCTCACCAAAAGCAGAAAGAGAGGGTATCACCAGCAGCTCTTTCTTTGGTGAAAGCCTAAAATCTGCAACATCCATAGTACTAACACAATATCTTATCAGCCTCTTATTAGTGGCTGTTTAGGTTGCTTCTAATTTTTTATGATGGACGATGCTGCAATGAACATCCTTAGTCATTATGTTAGTTCCCTATTGTTTCTATAACAAATCGCCACAAACTCAGTGGCTTAAAACAACACAGATTTATTACCTTGCAGTTCTGGAGGTCAGAAATTCACGAGAGACTTTTGAGCTAAAAATCAAGGCATCGACTGGGCTGCATTCCTCTCTGGAGACTCTAGGGGAGAATCTATTTCCCTGCCTTTTCTAGTCGCCTTCATTCCTTGGCTCACGGCTCCCCTCCATCTTTAAAGTCAGCAAAGTCTCATGGAATCTTTCCCACATTGAATCACTCTGACACAAAACATTCTTGTCCACATTTAAAGCACTCTTGGGATTACATTGGCTCCACCTGGTATAATCTAGGAGACTCTTATATTAAGATCAGCTGATTAGCAACCTTAATTCCATATGGCAGCCTTCATTTTCTCCTGCCATGAATGTAGGCTATTCACATATTCTCAGGTTCTGGGCATTAGAATGTGGACATCTTTGGGTGGGGCTGGGGAGGGTGGGGGCATATTATCCAGCTTACTGCAGTCCTGTCTTTGAACACTTGCATAATTATCTTTGTAGGATAACTAGAAATGAACTTGCAGGATTGGGGGGTATGCACAAAAAACTTCAGCTGCCCTCGTAAAGTCTAGATTTCCACGAGCACAGTGTGGCAGGCCTTATTTTCCTCACTGTGACCTGTCTTGAATATTTTAATGTTTTAAATGTGGCATGTCCATTTACATTAAGAAGCTGATAGGACACTGAATCGTCCATGATCCAAAAGCTTGGACGTGTTTGCCTTTCAAAGGACACAAGCAGCATTTTTCATCTGCTTTATCTTTCAAACCGTGTTTTGCTTAGGTTAATATTTAAATAATTTGGTGTTTCTCTGAGGACCATCAGTTGATTAGCAAAGATATAGCACAGAATCAGTGGCAAGGGAAATGCCTTATGATGAACATTTTATTGCCAGCAATTCATAAAATAGTATTCTAATACACTGATGTATTAACCTAATAATCAGTTCATTAGTATTTATCATACACCCAATGCATGTCAGGCACCACCTAACCTCCGGGAATTTACAAAGCAGGAAAGCGAATATGACCCAAGTGCAGAACGCGTGACAGGGAATTGGAGAATTGACTGGATTTGTGTAAAAATCCATCCATTGCAACTTATGTGATCTAACTTGTTACAGTGGGTCACTTTTATTTTGGAGAACTTCACGTTTTTAGCGAAATAGTTGGATAATCATACAATATGGCAACATAGCACGCAGTTGCCCAAACTTTTGTTTGAATGCAACAATTTCTCAAGCCTGAAAGAGGAATCTAAAAAATCGATGACCTGAAATAAGCCAACCACAAAAAGACAAATGTTGTTTGATTCCACTTATATGAGGTGCCTACAGTAGTCAAATTCATAGAGACAGAAAATATAATGGTGGTTGCCCAAGGCTGGAGGGAAGGGAGAATGGGAGTTGTTAAAATGGTACAGATTTTCAGAGTTTCAGTTTTGCAAGATGACAAAAATTCAATTGTACAACATGAATGTACTTAATATTGCTGACTTGTGCACTTAAAAATGGTTGAGATGGTAAATTTTATGTTGTATATAATTTATAAAAAGTTTGAAAAAATAGTTATCTTCTAAGCAGTCATGGGAGAACGTTACTGCAAACATTTATTGAGTGCCAACAGTGTTGGACCCTCCCATGTATTGTCTTTTTTGAAAAATTATTTTTATTTGTTTTTTAAAATAGAGACAGAACCTCACCATGTTGCCCAGGCTGGTGTTGTACTCCCTGGGCTCAGGCAGTCCTCCTGCCTCGGCCTCCCAAAGTGCTGGGATTACAGGTGTGAACCACAGTGCTGTGCCTCGGGTATTGTTTAGTCCTCCCAACAACTCTATGAGGTAGGTATAATTGACCTATTTTGCAGGTAAAAAAGACTCTGTAACTTGCCCAGAGTCACACAAACTGGGATTTGAGCCCAATTTATCTTTTTTCTGTGTCCCAGTACATAAGTAAGATCCATGGGATTTTCACTGTAAACATCACCCTAAATATTTTCTAAAGTAGAAATACCCATATTAGAAATGATGCAAGGGCACAATTACTTAGCTAGAATATAAAATTCCTGGAAACATTTACTGGCTTCTCCAGATAAAGTTTATCTTACTAAATAATTAGGACTTTTATTTTTTCCTCCTTCCCTCCCTCCATTCCATCATTCTTTTCTCATTTTTTCTTTCAAGATTAGAGTAATACCTAAATCATAGTCACGCAGAGCAGTAAAACCCATGTTGAGGTAACTTACTAAATTAGCCCCTGACTATACATTACTATTCAGAGGGCTGGGAAAGATCTGTAAGGGATTGGACAAAGGAAATGCTCCACCTGTTCCTCCTCTGACATGGACTCTTGATGATATCATATAAAAAGTCATTTCCTGCTTGGTCCTTATCTCTAATGCTGACTAAATTAATAGTCTTACTTCCTTTACTTGTGTGTATGGAATTTGGGAATAAAAGTAAAATCACTGCCTATTTGGTTTTATACTTAGGCTCCTTAAAGTTCATGTACTTGGGTGATTTTTCCTTCTTTGGGGCTACAGGTTGTTTGATGTAAAAAAGGAACAAATTATAACATATGCCATGCCAAAATTCAGTGAGAGTCATGGTTTATCTGGTACCCATGTCCTAATGAATGTATTTCCAACTCATAAACTTCCTGAAGATTTGAAGTAAGTAAAACCAAAATCATACTATTATGGAGGTTTTAAAACCTAACTTAAAAGAAAAGAGTCACTGTATATTCATAATTGCTACAAAAAAAAAAAAAAAAACCTAGGAATACAGCTAACCAGGGAGGTGAAAGAGCTTTACAAGGAGAACTGTAAAACACCATGAAAAGAAATCAGGGATGATGCAAACAAATGGAAAAACATTCCATGCTCATGGATAGGAGGAATCAACATCATTAAAATAGCCATAGTGCCCAAAGCAATTTGTAGATTCAATGCTATTCCTATTAAACTATCAACGACATTCTTCACAGAACTAGATAAATCTATTTTAAAATTCATATGGAACCAAAAACAAGCCCAAAGAGCCAAGGCAATTCTAACCAAAAAGAACAAAGCTGGAGGCATCATGCTACCCAACTTCAAATTACACTACAGGGCTACAGTAAGCAAAACAGCATAGTACTGCTACAAAAACGAATATGTAGACCAATGGAATAGAATAGAGAACCCAGACATAAGGCTGTACACCTACAACCATCTGATTATCAACAAAGCTGACAAAAACAAGCAATGGGGAAAAGACTCCCTATTCAATAAATGGTGCTGGGATAACTGGCTAGCCATATGCAGAAGATTGAAACTGGACCCTTTCCTTACACTGTATAATCAACTCAAGATGGACTAAAGACTTAAATGTAAAACACAAAACTCTAAAAACCCTGGAAGACAACCTAGGCAATACCATTCTGGACATAGGAATGAGGAAAGATTTCATGACCGACACCAAATGCAAGAAAAGCAAACATTGACAAATAGGATCTAATTAAGCTAAAGAGCTTCTATACAGCAAAAGAAACAATCAACAGAGTGAACAGACAGTCTACAGAAAGGGAGAAAATATTTGCAAACTATATATCTGACAAAGGTCTTATATCCAGAATCTATAAGGAACTTAAACAAATTTACAAGAAGAAAAATAACCCCATGAAAAAATGGGCAAAGGACATGAACAGACACTTTTCCAAAGAAGGCATACATGCAGCCAACAAGCATATGAAAAAAAGCTCATTATCACTGATCACTAGAGAAATGCAAATCACAACCACAATGAAAACTAATTTACACTGTCAGTGGGAATGTAAATTAGTTCAGCCATTGTGAAAGACAGAGTGGTGATTCCTCAAAGACCTAAAAACAGAAATACCATTTGACCCAGCAATCCCATTATGGGGTACATACCCAAAGGAATATAAATCATTCTATCATAAAGATACATGCATGCATATGTTCACTGCAGCACTATTCACAATAGCAAAGACATGGAATCAACTTCAATGCCCATCAATTGTGGACTGGATAAAGAAAATGTACAGACACACCATGGAATACTATGCAGCCATAAAAAATGACATCATATCCTTTACAGGAATATGGTTGGAGCTGGAGGCCATTACCCTTAGCAAATTAATGTAGGAACAGAAAACCAAAGACCACATGTTCTCACTTACAAGTGGGAGCTAAATGTTGAGAACATACAGACACATAGAGGGGAACAACACACACTGGAGCCTATTGAAGGTTGGAGGGTGGGAGGAGGGAGAGGATCAGGGAAAATAACTAATGAGTACTAGGCTTAATACCTGAGTGATGAAATAGTCTGTACAACAAACCCCCATGATACAAGTTTACCTATGTAACAAACCTGCACATGTATCCCTGAACTTAAAATGAAAGCTAAATTAAAGTTAAAAATAAAATAAAATAATGGCTATCATTATGAACTAAATCACTTTGTGTGGCACTTTGAAAGATGTCCCATGCAATGTGGGACCCTGAAAAGAGCACTGGACTTATATTCCTATTTTGGCAACAGAATCCAGCACGGCCAAGGGGAGGCCATGGCACTGAGTGACAATCATGTCTGCGAAAGTGCTTGGAACCATCAAGCAGATCCTTCAGGCTTCCAACCCCACAAGGAGAGAGAGTGGCACCCAAATCCATGTTCCTCTTGAGGGAACCAGGCTGGAAATTGAGTAGCCACCACCAAAGGGGTGACATCTAGGATGTTATATTTGGTCAGTTATAAATGTCTGTATTTACATAGCTCTACAGTCAAATCATAGTCAAATGTCTATTCTGTGTCCATTTGTTTATTTATTTATTTGTTTGTTTGAGATGGAGTTTTGCTCTGATTGCCCAGGCTGGAGGGCAATGGTGTGATCTCGGCTCACCGCCACCTCTGCCTCCTGGTTTTAAGTGATTCTCCTGCCTCAGTCGCCCAAGTAGCTGAGATTACAGGCATGTGCCACCACGCCTGGCTAATTTTGTATTTTTAATAGAGACGGAGTTTCTCCATGTTGGTCAGGCTGGTCTCAAACTCCCAATCTCAGGTAATCCACCCACCTCGGCCTCCCAAAGTGCTGGGATTACAGGCATGAGGCACTGTGCCTGGCCTCCTTTTATTTTTTTAAATTTTTATTTCGACAGGGTCTCACTCCGTAACCTAGTCTGGGGTGCAATGGTGCAATCATGGCTTACTGCAGCCTCAACCTCCCGAGTTCAAGAGGTCCTTTCACCTCAACCTCCCAAGTAGCTGGGATTAGAGGCACACACCGGCACGCCCAGCTAATTTTGTTTTGTTTTGTTTTGTTTTGTTTTTGTAGAGACAGGGTTTCTCCATGTTAGCCAGGCTGGTCTAAAACTCCTGGCCTCAAGTGATCCTCTCTCCTTGGCCTCCCAAAGTGCTGGGATTGCAGGCATGAACCACCATGCCTGGCCTGCCCCGTTATTATCATAAATGCTCCTCTTCATCTCCCAAAACATTTGGGGTGCCATTTTGTTCATTCATTGATAGATGCTGAAATATACATTATGTATGCAACAGACTGAGGGTGATGTTTGTTGTGTAGAAATAATGGCCTTGAGAATGAACATACGCAGGGCCTTTTGACTCTCTACTTTTAAATAGAGCTTGTATGTCTTTATTATTCCTCTTATCAACAGGAAGCAGGTATACAATGGGCAGAACCTGATGCAAGGCAACAGGTATTAAAAGTTTGATACTTTTTCATCAGACTATGATTATTTTACTTTCTGAGGAAGATTAACATAAGCTTGGATTTTTCTATAATGAGGTTTTTTTTCTGATGATAAAATTAATATATGATGAATAATACTTGATATGTATAGTGAAGTATTCTAAGAACACTCACTACCACTTATTGAGTCATTTTACTTAATGGGATTCCCTGCTAAGTGCATGGCCTCCATTAGTTCTTTCAATCCTCAGACAGCTCTTTGGGAGCGGGCACAAAATCACTCCCTGTTACTGATGAAGGTATTTGGACACCAAGAGGGAGGTGACTTGCCAGAGGGCTATGGTAGGGGAAGGTTGTGCTGGATTTAAGTCTTCAGAACCCTTTCTTAATGATGATGGATTCTGGGTTTCTTCTAAAAATATTAAAAATATGAAGACAGAAAAATGTGGTGGTTAGATTTAAAAATTCCCTATATTTAAATATATGAGAAAAGGGACCATCTCATCTCCATCACCTTTTTAATGCACAGTTATGCACCAAATAACAATGTTTTGGCCAACGACAGACCCCATGTAGGTTCGTGGTCCATAAGACTGTAATGGAGCCCCCAAATTTCTTTTTTTTTTTTTTTTTTTTTTGAGATGGAGTCTTGCTGTGTCGCCGAGGCTGGGGTGCAGTGGCTGGATCTCAGCTCACTGCAAGCTCTGCCTCCTGGGTTTACGCCATTCTCCTGCCTCAGCCTCCTGAGTAGCTGGGACTACAGGCACCCGCCACCTCGCCCGGCTAGTTTTTGTGTTTTTTTAGTAGAGACGGGGTTTCACCGGGTTAGCCAGGATGGTCTCGATCTCCTGACCTCGTGATCCGCCCATCTTGGCCAAATTTCTATAGCTTAGTGACATCATAGCCATGGTAATGTAACATAATGCATTTCTCCTGTGTTTATGGTGATGCTGGTGTAAACAAACCTACTGCACTGCCTGTCGTATGAAAGCATAACACAACTATGTACAGTACCTAGTACTTGATCATCTTAATAAATGACTATGTTTACAGGTTTATGTATTTACTGTACTATACTTTTTATGGTTATTTTAGAGTATACTCCTACTTATGAAAAGAAAAGTTAACTGTAAAACAGCTTCATGCAGGTCCTTCAGGAGGTATCCAGAAGAAGGCATTGTTATCACAGGAGATGACAGCTCCATGCATGTCCTTGTCCCTGAGAACCTTCCAGTAGGGCAAGATGTGGAGGTGGAAGACAGGGATATTGATGATCCTGAACCTGTGTAGACCTAGGCTAATGTGTGTTTGTGTCTTCGTTTTTAATAAAACAATTTAAAAAGTAAATACATAAAAATTTTAAACACAGAAAAAAGCATATAGAATAAGAATATTAAAAAGGAAAATATTTTTGGACAGTTATACAATCTGTGTTTTAAGCTTAGTGTTATTACAAGATTCAAAAAATTAAAAAGTTTAAATAAAATTAAAAAGTTACAATAAACTAAGTTTAGTTTATTACTGAGGAAAGAAAAAAAATTGTAAATAAGTTTAGTGTAGCCTAAGCGTCCAGTGTTTATAAAGTCTACCATGGTGTATAGTAATGTTCTAGGTCTTTATATTCACTCGCTGACTCATCCAGACCAGCCTCCAGTCCTGCGAGCTCTGTTCATGGTAAGTGCCCTACACAGGTGTACCATTTGTTATCTTTTATACTGTCTTTTTACACTACCTTTTCTACGTTTATATATACAAATACCTGTGTGTTACAGTTGCCTGCAGTATTCAGGACAGTGACATGCTGCACAGGTTGGTAGCCTAGCAGCACGAGGCTGCACCATATAGCCGAGGTGTGCGGTAGACTGTACTGCTGTAGTTTGTGTAAGTGCGTGCTGCGATGGTCACACAATGATGAAATTGCCTAATGAGGCACTTCTCAGAACGTGTTCCTGTTGTGAAATGACACAGGACTGTATGTTTTCAGTCTAGTGGCCCCACCTGATGCTTCACCTTTCTGATCCAGGTACAGGTAGTTGTGACCCTGGCAGTCTGATCTGACCTCTAAAGAGGCCCCTGGAGAACCCACTCCTACAGTTTTCTCCATAATTTTGAATGGATCTGATTCTTTATATTTCTTCTTCTCTTTGAAATAGCTTGAGGGGAGCTCTTTTCTACAGCTGAACCATAACTAATATAACATATACATTACTCATATATAATGTTGTGTATAATTATATATGTATATATAATTTTTATAATTGGAGTCAGATAAATGTTTATACATTTCTTTTTCCACTTAACATTTCCTTGTAAACATTTTGCAAATTTTAAAATCAAAGCTGAGCGCAGTGACTCATGCCTGTAATCCTAGCACTTTAGGAGGCTGAGGCAGGAGGATCACTTGAGGTCAGGAGTTGAAGACCAGCCTGGCCAACATGGTGAAACCCCATCTCCACTAAAAATTCAAAAAAATTAGCCAGGTGTGATGGTAGGGCACCTGTAATCCCAGCTACTTGGGAGACTGAGGCAGGAGAATAGCTTGAACCTAGGAGGCGGAGGTTGCAGTGAGCCGAGACTGCACCATTGCACTCCAGCCTGGGCAAAACAAAATGAAACTCCATCTCAAAATAAATAAATAAATACATAACAAAATAAAATAATAAAATAAAGTATTTATTGATTCCATAATATTTCTCCAAATAAATACAGCCTCATTTATTTTCTGTTTCCTTATAATTGAACACTTAGATTCTTTGCATATTTTTACTTGCATAAATGAGTACGTCTTTGACTAAGTTTATCAGTTTTCAATTACTGCTGTGACAGATTAGTACAGACTTGGTGGCTTAAAACAGCATAAATGTATTATTTTGTAGTTTTGGAGTCCAGAAGTCCAAAATAGGTCTCACTGGGCTAAAAATCGAGATGTTGTCAGGCTGAGCGCAGTGGCTCACGCCTGTAATCCCAGCACTTTGGGAGGCCAAGGTGGGTGGATCACCTGAGGTCAGGAGTTCAAGACCACCCTGGCCAATATGGTGAAACCCCATCTCTACTAAAAATACAAAAAGTTAGCTGGGTGTGGTGGTATGCTCCTGTAGTCCCAGCTATTCGGGAGGCTGAGGCAGAATTGCTTGAACCTGGGAGGCAGAGGTTGCAGTGAGCCGAGATTGTGCTACTGCACTCCAGCCTAGGCAACAGAGACTCCATCTCAAAAAAAAAAAAAAAAAAAAAAAAAAAAAGGTGTTGTTGGTCTGAATTCATGTGGGAAGGTCGTCTAGGGTAAAATTTGTTTTCTTCCCTTTTGCATCTTCTTGGGACTGCTCATGTACCTTAGCCCATGGCTGTCTTCCATTTTCACAGCCAGCGATGGCTGAGTCCTTCTCACACAGCATTACTTGGACACTGATTCCTGTGCCCTTTTTTTCACCTGTAAGGACACGTGGGTCTACCTGGATAATCCAGGATAATCTCATTTCAAAGGCACCAGATAAGCAACTTCTATTTCACGCAATATAACTTCCCCTTGCCATATAACATAAAATATTTGTTCACAGGTTCTTGGGATTAGGACATGGGAGCCCATTTGGGGGACCATTATTCTGCCTCCCACTCACAGTAATTCTGCTTCTAGGAGTCCATCCTGCAGAAAGAATCACGTCTGTAATCCCAGCACTTTGGGAGGCTGAGACGGGAGAATTGCTTAAGGCCAGGAGTTTGAGATCAGCGTGGTCAACATAGTGAGATCCTGTCTCTACAAAAGAAAAAAAAAAAAAATACTGGGTGCAGTGGCATGCACCTATAGTCCCAGTTACTGGGGAGGTTGAGGTGGGAGGACCACTTAAGCCCAGGTCATTGAGGCTGCCGTGAGCCATGATGGTACCACTGCACTCCAGCCTGGGTGACAGGTGAGACCCTGTCTCAAAAAAAAGTACAGTAAATATTTTCATGTTTATAAATATATGTATTCATGATATTGTTCTGCAACCTTCTTTTAAAAAGTATATCATTTTGTGTAAATAAAACTTTATATACCTGTTTAAAAGGTGCCTAGAAGGTCATATTTCAAACTATTATCAGTAGGGACTTGAATTTGTCAGCAGTGGAATGAGAAGGTTGAAAAATTGGGGATGGATGGGGTGAGGGGTAAATTTGTACTTTCAACCTTATACAATTCAAGTCTGTTTGAGATTGTGCTCATCAAATGAGCTGCACATTTATTACAAAAATTAACCAATGAACATGTTCCCATTTAGGGAAAAGAACCCACTGCGTTTCTCTGGGTCATACCTGGAGATGCACAAGGGTGCCTGTTGCCTGAGAAAAGCCTGCAGACTGTCTTTTGAGGGTGCTCACCAGAATCCTTCCCCACCCGAGTCAGTCAGCTGTGTCCATGTCCTGACCTTCAGCCTGGTGAGTCGGACACCTGGATGCGGTCTTATTAACCAAACTCAGGTGGTCCAATGGCTACGATCAGAACAAATAAATAATAGCCACATAGACTGAAATGGTTTGCTCTGCCCTCGAATTCTCTTTCACCAGACTGATCTTCAGAAAGATGAGGTTAAGAGCACAGACTTTGGTATCCAATATGAACAGCCTGAGTTCAAATCCTGACTGTCAGTTACTGGTATAGAATGGTATAGAATGGACAAGTTGTTGAACCTCTCTGAATCTCAGTTTTCTCAACAAGAAAGGTAGGATATTATCTCCTAAGATGTTGTGTGGAGTAAATGAGATGACGAACTTATAATGATTAAATGCCAGCCAGTACAGGGCATCTCTCCACTGCTTCTGCTTCAGCTGGTGTGGACAAAATATATGCAGCTGGCTGGATGCAATAGACATTAGAGCCCTTGTCACAGAAGCTTAGATTTTTCCCCTAACAAAGAGACCTCATGATATAGTGACTTATGGAAGTTTAATTCTTCTTCACGTAGCTTCAGGCACTCCTCTGCTCCACACAGTCACTTGGGAATCCAAGGTTCCTTCCACTGTCCCAGGTTCACGTATATGTGCATTGTTTTAAGGGTGAGGCCAGAAGTGGGAAATTGCCTCCCACCTTCCATTGAGAACCTAGGCATATGGCCTCACCTAACTGTAGGGATGCCTGAAAACAGAGGCATCACCCCAGGTCCCCCAGCTAGGGACTCATTACTGTGAAGGAAGGAAAGAACTGGTGTTGGTGGAAAGCTGTGCTTCTCCAGCACAACTGGACTTGCCAACAGGACTGGAAATAGTCTAAGTTCATTATGACTCCCCATCCCAACTTCAGAGAAAGTCTCACCATTGGGCCTCATGGCCAGAAATCACTGAAGTTCATTGGCTGGGTCTTGCCTTCCCTGTCAGCACTTAAGTGGATTTTGCCGAATTTTGCTTCTCTTAGTACTCTTCTTTTCTAGGATTTGAGAATGTATCCTTCCCCACCCCCACTCTCCTTGGCTTATCAAATCTGTTATTACAATCAAATTTTGCTAGCTTGGGAGCAAAGATAACTTTGTCATTAAGGTTAAATACAGCCATTTGGAGCAGAGGCATAGATGTCTCTCTCTCTCTCTCTGTGTGTGTGTGTGTGTGTGTGCGCGCGCGTGTGTGTGGAGATGGGAGGATGAAGTACCCAGTATGTCATGGTCCTCAGGAATTGTGTGTGTGGACAAAGGCAAATGAGTGACAGTGGGCTTTTTCTGGCCCAGGAAAGGTTGATGAGGGGTGGAGCATGAAGAATCCTATGCAGGCTGTATCCACAGGAAAGGCCAATCAGAAGGGGACCTGCTGCACCCAAGGTGGGGATTGTGGGGAACAAAAGGAAGAAGGAGACCTGAAATAACCCATGGGTATTGTAGAAATTCTAAAGTTGGAAGGTTTGGGGCCTGGGAATCCAAGATGTTTCATTTTGTCCTTACAAAAACATCAGGGCGATGCAGCAGGAAGAACAAGAGGAGGGAGCTGGAAGGAAATGCATGATTTTCACTGCACGCCTTACACCCCTTGTACAATCCAGAACCACTTAAGTCATTAACTTGAAGCACCCAAGTGTCTGCTGATGAGCAGGTTGGTTACAAGACAAGATGACAAGTTTAGCAGAAGTGGCCATGGCATGTAAGTACAGTGATGGCACCCTGGAGGATACTCGGAAGGCACCTTACCTCGGTCCAGCGTTGCCCAGAGCGTCCTGGCACATGCTGCTTGCTTGGTCTCTGGGGACTCCCTCCACGTCCAGAGTCCACTGGTGCTGATTGTGCCTGGGCCTCCTGATTTGGAATGTTCTGTAGGAGTGAGAAACTGCTGCTGGACAGGAAAGCATTGATTTCTGGGTTTGGGAACTTCTATTCAATTTAATGAGTGTCTTCCTCACTGATGCACTATTTGCTTTTAAAGTTTCCTTAGAAACCATGCATATCATGCTTAACTCACCCTTGGCTCTATTCAAACACTTTTCTTGTGTGTGTGTAAGTCACAAGGTCTGTTCTTTTCAGTTGTGGCCTCTTGCTTCTCCCCACTTTCCCTTAGTTTCTAAAGTGTGACCATTCAAGAGGGCAAAGATCTCATTTGTCATGCCAAGATTTGTGTCTGTGCTCTTGGCAGAATGTGTTGCTAACCTGTGAATACTATGTCTCTGAAGGAAAAGGATGTAAGGATGTGCTCTAGTGACACACTTTATGGTAGGAACTTCTCTAGCAGTGGTAGAAACAACATTGGCAGTCCACAGGCCCAAATCTATCGTTCGAATGCGCACTCCTTTGCCAAGCTGTAGGGATGCATAGACGTTCTGATCCCTGCCAGGCAAGGATGCAACAGCACCCTGGTCCCCACATTCCAGGCCCTCAGTGGACACCCCTACTTGACTCGTTGCTCTTTCCACCATCTCCCCTCCCCAGACTGCTGCACAACCACTGTCCTCCCCTACTTCGAGCTCTGGCCTGGCCACCCAAAGACAGTGCCAGAGAAAGTGCCCGAACCTCCTTTTCAGTCACTGCTGCTTCCATGTGACCCAACTCTAAAGATACTAGACTCAGCCCTCGGAGCCCTAGTGGACTTATTTAGCTAAAATGAGCTTTAATTGCAGAATCATTTGTGCGTTGATTATGGTTGCAGGACAGAGAAGACTCAACTACTTTTAGTAGTGCTTTAGTTCTTGCAACTGGAAGCACAACCACTATATTTCAGTGGTACTTTTTTTTTTTTTTTTCGAGACAGGGTGTTGCTCTGTCTCCTAGGCTGAAGTGCAGTGGCACGATGTCAGCTCATCGCAATGTCTACCTCCTGGGTTCAAACCATTCTCCTGCCTCAGCTTCCTGAGTAGCTGGGATTACACGTGCACATCACCACATCCAGCTAATTTTTGCATTTTTAGTAGAGAAGGGGTTTCGTCATGTTGGCTGGTCTCGAACTCCTGACCTCAGGTGATCTGCCCGCCTTAGCCTCCCAAAGTGCTGGGATTACAGGCATGAGCCACTGTGCCCAGCCACATATTTTTTCCAAATAAAAATTGCTTTAGTTTTTTCCTGGTTGAGAAGTTCGACAGGGCACAGTGGCTTTCCTGTGATGTCATCTGGGAAAACTCAAATGGCCAGGGATGACTGGAGCATCTAGGATCTGGAAACTTCTGAAGACTTATTTCTTCACTTTCATGGCTGGCACCTGGGTTGAGTATTGGAATTCTGAGCTCATTGGGATTGTTGACTAGAGTGCCTGCATGTAATATCTCCACGTGGCTTGGACTTACAACGTGGTGGCCTCAGGACAGTTGGACTTCTTATATGGTGGCTCAAGGCTCTAAGAGTGAGTGTTCTACCTAGTGAATAAGGTAGAAGTTGGGTAGCCCTAGGCTTGGAAGACATATAATGTCACTTCTCTCATACTACATTGGTCAAAGTGGTAGCAAGCCCACCCAGATTCCTGGGGAGGGGGCAAGACCCCACTCTCTAAGAGAGGAGTGCCAAAGAACTTTCAGCTGTGTTTTAAAACTCTGACAATCTTTTTATATATATATATACATGAAGAGTATATTGGGTTGCGTTGTGTCCCCCCGCAGAAATATATCCAAGTCCTAACCCTCAGTACCTGTAAATGTGGCTTTACTTAAAAACAGGGCCTTTGACGATGAAAGAAAGTTAAGATGAGGGTGTACTGGAATAGGGTGGCCCCTAATCTAATGACTGGTGTCCTTATAAGAAGAGGGAAATGTGGACACAGACGCGCTGGAAGAACGCCATGTGATAAGGAAGATGAACATTAGAGTCACACATCTACAAGGCAAGAGACACTAAGGATTGCTGGCAACACCGGAAGGTGGGCAGAGCCAAGGAGGACCCTCCCCTAGAGCATTCAGAGGTAGCGTGGCCCTGTTGATGACCTAATTTTAGACCTTTAGCCTCCAAAACTATACCAGTATGTGTATGTGTTGTTTTCAGCTGCCTTAAGTTTTTGGCAAATACTTTGTTAAGGCAGCCCGAGGAGGCAAACACGGTTTTCCATATGTGCCTAGGTCTGCACCAGCATTCCATAAGTGCACAGTATCCATTGAATGCTTAACATCATGTATTTAATGAATTTTAAATAGGCCTAAGACATGTAACCCAATAATTAGCATGAGCTTATATTCTGTGCAATTAAGCATATGGCTCATAATCTCTCTCATAGACTTCCTTTGTTTCCTCCAGAGAGCCTAGCACAGTTACGGAATTAGCTTCGGCAAAGATCAAGTAACTTGTCACCACCAGCAAAAGAGTATGAGAACATACAAAGACTGATCCCCTACAGCTCCTACAAGCATTAACTTAAAGGATTTCTAATATGAAGGATTTGAAGAGAGTCTTGGCTCTTCGAGAAACCTGGTTGGTTAGGTGACATAGAACAGTTAAAAACTTTAAAAGAGCGATTCAGTAAGGCTTTAAGTATTTTTAAATGGAAGAGATTATAGCACAAAAAGGTTAAAATCCATTGTACTTTACAGATGTAATGCTTCCAGTTCTCCAGCCACAAAAGAAGTATTAAACACTCAAGCCTCTTGCCAAGTGTTAAGAAATGAGTCAGAAATGTAATGCTGGCAGAGGACCATGGACACACACCCTATGCCTTATAGGCCTTGCACCCCTCAGTCCCTTTCTGCTGTCCCTTTATGATTTCTGGGTTGGAGGAGGCCGCCTGTGTTTTTTTTTTTTCTAAAGTTCAATTTTCTGTTTTCTTTCCTTGGCCCCATTTGTGACTTCCTCTACGCAGAAGGGCAGACATGGGCACACGGGGAAAGGAGCCAGGGCGCCCCTCCCAGTCTCTTGGGAGGGGAAAGGAGCAGCGGCGAGGCTGTCTGTTCTGTAAGTTATGAGGCTGAAAGCCTTCCAGGCTTGTTGGGTTTTTTTCTTCTAGAGTCCATGAATCTTCTAAAGAAGTGCTTGTAGGAGGAATAAAGCCTGTTCTAATTCTAAGATGCTTGGCAGTGTTTTTGCTATCTTCAAGGGATCTTTACCTGCTCTGGACACAACTCTCTAGAGACTGGAGTGCGGTAAGAATTGTTCTCTGAAGTCTTCATTCCAGTTTCAATACCGAGATCCCAAGAAAACCGTACTCCACAAACAGGGGCTCACTGAGGACTGATGGATTGGATTGAGTTGAGATTTTCACATTTTCCAAATACTTGGGAAGTGGTGTCCTTGGGAAACGCCCTTGCAAGAATTTCCCCTTTTCTCTTGGTGTGAATGGAAAGGTATTTCCCACCTGGATGGAGAATTCTTTCTGCCACTCCCTGGGCTGGGTTCTGTGCCTGGAAGGGTAGGGCTTTTCCCTGGGCTCATGATTATGTATGGTCTCAGCCATCTCGGCTCACTGCAGCCTCTACCTCCCAGGTTCAAGTCATTCTCCTGCCTCAGCCTCCTGAGTAGCTGGGATTATAGGCACCCACCACGCCCAGCTAATTTTTGTATTTTTAGTAGAGATGGGGTTTCAGCATGTTGGCCAGGCTGGTCTCGAACTCCTGACCTCAGGTGAAGCACCCACTTTGGCATCCAAAGAGATGGTATTACAAGCGTGAGACACCATGCCTGGTCATGAGTAGCTATGGGTTGTTCTAAGTGAGGACTGGATTTTGAGCTGAAGTTCAAACTTTCAAAACTTTGATTCTATCAGTTTCTAGCCATGACACCTTGGCAAGTCATTTATCCTCTCCCAAAGCATTTACTATCAATGAAATGGGAGATGAGAAAACCCATGTCACAGGAACTTGTCATAAGAGTATGAGGATGAGGAACATAGATGTTTCATGAATGCATATCAAAATGTCACCTCCAGCCCACCCCCCCACCCCCACCCCTCCTCCCACCCCCACCCCTCCTTCCACCCCCTGCCCCTCCTCCCACCTCAACTGCTTCAGCAGCTGTTAGGAGAAAATATCAGAAGGGATGAATTCTGGAAAGTACAAATTAAAGCCAGCTCAGGGGAGACTGAGCAGAATCCTAGGTCTAGAGCTTTTGCTTTTGGTAAGGGCTTACTCTAATTAAGGAGAAAATTGAAGCCCAGAGAGAGTTTATGCAACTTGTCCACAGTCACATAGCTGGTTTATGGCAGAGCTAGGATTAGTTTATCAGTCTCTGTGCTCTTTCAGCCACATTAAGATGAACAACGTAACTCAGGAAGAGGGATGCTAGAGGCTAAAGCAGATGTAGGGAAGGGGTGGGATCCAACACACGCTGAGGTTTGGCCTTCCCCAGGCATGTGCAAACAGAGAGTGGCTGAAGCTCTGGAAAGGACACCAGGAAAGCCACCAGAGTTCCACACAGTCGTTTCCTTCCACCCAGTTCTGGGTTGTGAGCACAGAAATGGAGGAAGTGGCTATAACACCACATGGTGGTTGTGGGAACGCCCAAGAATTGGGAGGGTCCACAGTGTGAAGAAGTAAACTAAGTCAGATCTAAGCCTGACTCAAAGCAAGAAGAATTCTGCAGATCTGCAAGTTAGGTTGCTCATTGTGACACAAAAATGCCCGGTTTGCTCCCAGACTGGCCAGGCCCCACCTCCTTCTCATCTGCAATTATAGATCTTCAAGGTGGGAGGCTTGGCCTAGAGCTGTGGAAGATTCCAGGCAAATCAACGCACGACCTCTGGATGTCAGGTGAGCTTCACGAACACAAGTCTTCAGCCTTGGCCCATTAATCAGGTCTGATGACTTAATTTACTTTGGAAATGAACATGCCACTTACAATGTGATCCATCACAGATATTTCTACTTCCCAAATTCCAGGGGAATTACCTCTGGAGAACAGAGAAGAATTAAACCTTTTGCTAAACAAAGGTATTCTCCCTTTGTGTAACCAGAGACAGGAGATAGAATCTGAATGTACTTTTACCATCTTCTATACTGGAGATGCCAATCGTTTTCTCCCTGTCCCCAACACACCTGCCCCTCACAGCCCTTCAGCAGAGGCCCTGTGGCCTTAGTGGCCCTGCCTGCAAGGAAGCCTGGGGTCAGCCCATGATGAGTCCAGCTGCATACTTGGGAATAGGCAGCCACCATCAGATAATGAAAGGTCATGAAGACAGAGGAGCAGAAGCTGCCTTTGTGGGAAGCTGACCTGCTCTCCTGACAGCCCAGAATCAATTAGTTGTACAGCAGCAGCGAGAGGTCCCACTGCTCCAGGGAGAGATGGTGACAGAGAGACAATAGGTGAGCTGGTTTCACATGCTTTCCTGTTGTCTGCATGAGGCCAGCTGTACCTCCTGCTCTGGTCTTGCGAGATGTCCCCAGATCTTTAGAATAAATTCCTCTTCACTTCTGTGAGCTTAAGGGATTTCTATCTCTTACAACCACTTTTGTTAATTAAGATACACACTAGGCTCAGTCCTAGGTGGTGGGGAGAGGCAGGAATGTGGAACAACAAGGAACCACTTCATCCTTTTGAAATAGCCTCCTATGTATTTTGTTCTGTCATACTTAACACCTACACTTATCTAATGTCTGTTTCACTTATTGGGTAGTTCAAGCGCTTAACTATTGGCTAATCAGTCAAAGTTTGTTCATCTTTCCTAACTAGGCTGAAAACACCCTGATGTCAAGAACCATCCCACAGGCTGGGTGTGGTAGCATATGCCTGCAATCTCAACACTTTGGGAGGCCAAGGTGGCAGGATCACTTGAGCCCAGGAGTTTCTAGACCAACCTGGGCAACATGGCGAAACCCTGTCTCTACAAAAAATACAAAAAATAGCTGGACATAGTAGCACACACCTATAGTCGTAGCTACTAAGGAGGCTGAGGCAGGAGGATTGCTTGAGCCTAGGAGGTCAAGGCTGCAGTGAGCCAAGATTGTACCACTGCCCTCTAGCCTGGGTGAGACAGCCAGACCCTGTTAAAAAAAAAAAAAAAAAGTAATAATGAGAACCACATCATATATATTTTCTGCAACCCCTAACAGTGCCAGATATATTTTAGCCAATAATTATATTAACTTTTTTGGTTAAATGGCAAAGAATGTAAATATAGAATCATGAGCCAACATGTTGATTTAATAAATGCACATTTCATTTATTCCCTCCTTCATCCATCTATTTATAGAGTCACTGGTTCACTTGGAATTGGAGAGAAGCTAGAACAGTTTGAGGTTTTTGTACGCACCCAAATATAAGGGGATGTGAGAGTCTAGTACACAGGGATACAGAGAAAAGTACACATGTGAGGCTTTTAGGAGTAAAGTCAACAGCATTCTGTGACTAGAATTATCATAGATTGGAAAGAGAAGCTCATCATGGATGGGAACAAATCTTACTGGGTTCCCAAGAGGGTGGGCATAGCAAGGTCCACAGGAGGGCGGGGCTGGCCTTAGGAATATTGCAAAGTGCATTTTCCTCCTTCTCAAGTTCTCAAGAAACTTTTTCTCTTGAAAAATAAACAATAGTTTCTAAATATGGAAGTTGAACCAAAAATATATACTTTTCTTGGGTACAATATATGCAATGTATGTTTTTGCATTTGCCAGTTGTACCCAGTAGTTGCCTATCTGTAATTTTTTTTTAAGTACTGACACATTTAATATGTCCATACAGTCTGGTTTATGTTACACTGGCTGAAGTGCATTAGAGAGAGAGAGAGAGAGAGTGTGTGTGTGTGTGTGTGTGTGTGTGTGTCTGTGTGTGTGTGTGTCTGTCTCTGTGTGTGTGTGTGTGTGTGTGTGAGAGAGAGAGAGAGAGAGAGAGAGAGAGAGAAAGAAAGAAAGAGCAAGAGAGAGAGCTCCCAGTTAAGCACTTACCTGATAGGGACTTTCAAATTTGTCAATAAAATAAAAAGCGTTTACTACAGCTGGCCTTAACAAATACTAGTCTCCGTCATTTCCTCTCACTAAGTTTAGGTTTACAATGGTATTTTATTTATGCATTTATATGATTGCCACATTTAGCAGAATGTCTTTAAAAGTATGTTCTTAGGGTACTTTTTAAAAAGCATGAAATTTATTAACTAAGAACGAGGTTTTCTTTCTCTTGCTCTCTCATTTTTTGTGCTTTCTTTTAAAATTTTCTGGTTCACTTTTATTATTTTAAGGTTCCTAATAGCCAAGAAGTTGTAGCCCTAAGTTACTGTATTCATTCAGTAGCGAGGTGAGACATGTATCTTCTAATTAGCTAGACTGGGAATTTATTTTCTGGAGTGTGCTAAGATTTCAAGCCAAGTTTTGTATAATCTCCAGGACTCCTTGCAAGAGTGTAAAACTAGATTTGTCTGCAAATGACTAGTGCAGAAAGAGAAAAATGGATCCTCTTTTTCATTTTCTCCTGAAAATATTGATCAAGCCTATATAGTCAGTACCCATCTGTCCAAGACAATCTCTGAGAAGAATAAAGTACAATCTCTGAAGGCAAGGAACTCATAAACAGAGGCACTCCTGCCAGGATGAAAACAGCAGGTTTCTTGGGTAAATTAAAAAATTAATGTTACATGTCATAGTAGTAGACAGCTTAGAACTTTTGACCTTTGCTTTGGGGAAACTTTGCTCATGAGTACTGACTGTCGGAAGTGGCATGAAGCTGGGGTCAGGGGTTCCTCAGAGAAGGGCAATACAGGTGGGCCTCATGGAGGAGGTAAGACTCGAAAAGGATGCTGAGGAAGCATTGGCGTTAGAGGAGCAGAGAGAAGGGGCAAAGGTTGACCCCTGGTCCCAAGGAAGCAGAGGGCCAGTTAAAGAGCCCCCCTGCGGGAGATGAAATTGGAGAGGTCCGCTTGGCCAGTTTGTACTGCACCTTTGAATTCTGTGACTGCAGTCTAGTCTGATCCTCTTCCATGTCCTCTCTGTGTCAAGGAGTAACATGAATAGATCCTGAATAAATATAGTTGCATGCCAAGTTATATTTGGGAAGATTCATGTGGTTCCACTGTATGAGAAAGATGAGAGAGAGCAAGAAACTAGAGGCGACAAGTTAGGAAGCAATTGTCTAGGAAAACAATGTGAATTTTAGGAATTTAGATGGGATTGCTATTGCTCTGGGGTTTTAGATTCCGGAACTACACAAGGAGAAAGGATGGTTTTAAAAATGTGACTCCTCCAGCAAAAAAGAAAATGATCACATCTAGGTTTCACTTGGGAGGGATGAGGATAGACGTTTGGCGTTCCCATCAGACTTGTCCCTGGTCTCAGCTCTCTCTGTGGGTCTACCCCTGCCTGTTCCCACGTTTCCTCTCCCTTCTTCCCTTGTTCTGGGCACTGGAGCTTCATGTTTACCATCAATCAACAATCAACAAAGAAACACTTCCCTTTAGTGAAAGTAGCAAAGACTAACAAGGCTTGCTGGAAGCTGATTAGTTCCGGGGTTTCTTGTCCAGATGGAGCCTCCCTCAAATCATCCCCTTTATCAAAGTCCTCCACGTGGGTGGTGCTGGTTTTATTGAACCTAATCTCCGTTCAGTAAATTGTTGCAATGTAGTAAGCAAAACAACTGATTGTCAATGCCAGTTTAGATCTGAAGTTACTAAGCCCTCTGTTTTAGGGGACAAACCCAGAATCAGAGACAACTGCACTCCTCCCCAGCTGGGATTTGCTCACCAGACTGAGCTTGGGGGATTCACTTCAGCCCTTTGCAGAGTTTCATCTGGGATATGAGTGCCAAGAAAGCCACTGTGTTCAGATTGTCCATGAGAATTTGCCTCTATACCCTGGCAAGCCCTGGGAACAGAGCCTCCCTAGAAACAGGAAGTGGAGAACTTCGGAGAAAAACTGACTTCATGGCTAAAACTCTGTTTTCCTTTGAAGGATTCTGGTCATTTTGTTAGAAATTAAGAGAGAAAAACAGATTATGGTTGGCTAGTATAGGCCCCTGCCACCGGGCATCTTGATCTTTTTTCCTCTATTATATTTCTTGAAATATCTCAGATGGTAGCAGATGCCTGTATCCTAAACTGAAATTATTTGTCTCTGGGCCAGAATACTCTTAAGAAATCCTAAGACATCCCATGAGCATTGACTAGAAAACTCATGATGCAATGTTAGAAACTTTCAGTTGTAACGTGTTTTTTAATGTTGTGTTTATGTCTTTTTCTTTCCTAAATGTAGAATCTGTTTGGGCTGGGTGTGGTGGCTCATGCCTGTAACCCCAGCACTTTGGCAGGCTAAACCGTGAGGATTGCTTGAGCCTAGGAGTTCAAGACGAACCTGAGCAACACAGTACACCGAGACCTCTGTTCTAAAAAAAAAAAAAAAAAAAAAAAAAAAATATTATCCAGGCATGGTGGTGCGTGCACTTGTAATCTCAGCTATTTGGAAGGCTGAGACTGAAGGATCACTTGAGCTCAATAATTCAAGGCTGCAGTGAGCTATGATCAAGCCACTGTACTCCAGCCTGGGCAACAGAGTGAGACCTTGTCTCAAAAAGAAAAATAAATTGGAATCTGTTCGGAATTGAAAAAAGAAAAGAAAAGTTAAACACATAACTTAGCATCATTGACTTTAAAAGAAACCAACCAACCATGATAGCTGGTTTTGGGGAGAGGGTTAGTAAGTGTGTTAAATCAAATCCCACCCATTCTTGGGTGTTTGGTTTAGGTTGCTTCTTCTTTATGAAACCTTCCCTGAGTCAGTATAGCCCATAATCACCTCTTCTCTGGGCTACTGTAAAAGTGACAGTACTATACAATTTAGTACTTCGTTGGAAATGGCCTTGTATTATTCATCATTGTATGTGCTGTTCCTGTTTCCCCAACCAGATGGTAAGGTATCTTAGAAAGCATGGATCCTGCTAGACTTTATATGTTTGTTTGTTTAAGATTGGGTCTTACTATGTTTCCCAGGCTGATCTTGAACTCCTTGGATCAAGCAGCCCTCCCACCTCAGCCTCCTAAAGTGCTGGGATTACAGGTGTGAGCCACTGTGCCTGGCCTTGCTAGACTTCTTATTTCCTAAAAGCGAGCTTCCTTCTGAAAACATTGTATTTGACTGAATGAAAACATTGAGCATGGAAGTTGGGCTCATTTCAGATCTGGCTCTGGGTCTTCCCTTCACTACAGGAGGAGCTCAGGCTCAGCATGACCCAGGCCTTGCTACGTGGAGAAGCTGTGTCATGATAAAGTCAGTCACTTGTTATTGACAGCTACGAGTGGCAGCGGACAGTCTGGTTAGGAGCAAAGACCTTGGGGTCAGCAAACCTGGGCCCAGATTTTACTTTTCCCACATATTAGTTGTGTGGCACTGGACAAGTTATTTTACCAATGCTTAGCTTCCTTATGTATAAAATGGAGATCAGAATAGTACCTACCACTTAGCATGTTTTTGAGAAATAAAATAAGTTATGTAGAACCATATGCCCCACTTCCCCAGCTGGGTATGTAAGTAATATAATATTCCTAGATTAGGAAATTTCATAATCCTGTTTCTTCCTTGTGGACTCCCTTCCGGGGTCCAGCCTGGATACCCAGAAGCACTTATTCAGTCTCAGGGGTCAGTCCTAGATCTTCTCACCCTGCTGGGTGTTCCAGGCTCCCCAGATGCCTTCTGCTGTAATCACATTGCTGCCAGAGGCTGATGGTGCTGCTAAACCTACGGCAGCTTGGCGAGCCACAGCAGAGCCCTTGCCATCGTCCATGCTGCAGTGGCTCTTCAGGTCAGCAGGGAGGCTGTTTCTGGGTTGCCAGTGTGTAGCTTTTTTTTTTTTTTTTTTTTTTGAGACAGAGTCTTGCTCTGTTGCCCAGGCTGGAGTGCAGGGGCACAATCTCGGCTCATTGTAACCTCCGCTTCCTGGGTTCAAGCAATTATTCTGCCTTAGCCTCCCAAGTAGCTGGGACTACAGGCATGTGCCACCACACCTGGTTAATTTTAGTAGAGACGGGTTTCACCATGTTGCAGGCCGGTCTCCAACTCCTGAGCTCAGGCAATCTGCCTGCCTCAGCCTCCCAAAGTGCTAGAGTTACAGGTGTGAGCCACCATGCCCAGGCACCAGTGTGTAGCTTTTTAATAGAACTTCCCGTGGCTGCTTGGGTTTACTTTGGGTCAAGAGCAATAATAAATTCATATATCACCCCCAATGTGCTTGTGGAGAATAATGGGGAGGACACTTCAGCTGTAAGTGTGATCCGGCCTAAGGTAAAAACGTTTCAATCAGGTCTTTGTGTAGGTGGAGTGTGGCTTTGTTGTTTGAAAAGATTAATAATGACAGGCCAGCTTTCTATGCACTGAAGGCCTATGGAGGATGGCTCTGAACACAAAAAAAATATGAACAACAACAATTTGTCTCTATCTTGCTTAAATGCAGCTAGGGGAATAATTATAGATTACATGGCATTTAGGCACAATGTTTCTTTTCCTTAAGATTGGAGTTTGTGTGTGTGTTGCAATCCTTGACCACCAGAAGAATGAGGAGGCACAGCTTTGCCTCACACAGATGGCTGGTCTTGGAAAAAGACCAGACCTGGAGTACCAACACCTCTTCTGGGCTGTGTTCTGGAAACGCCTCAGTGTTATCCTAGACTGAATCTCCTGAACAGACAGGCCATGCTGGTTGGCCAACACACATCTTTTAACTACGTGGCCAAAGTCTTTGCCACTCACTCTGTGGTTAAAATGTAAACAGAAGGTCAAAAAGTAGGATCACAGGCCAGGCATGTTGTGATAATCCCAACACTTTGGGAGGCTAAGGCAGGAGGCTCAGTTAAGTCTAGGAGTTTGAGACCAGCCGGGGCAACATAGTGAGATCCCATCTCTACAATAAATTTTTAAGTCACCCTGGCCTAGTGGCATGCACCTGTAGTCCCCACTACTCAGGAGGCTGAGGTGGGAAGATTGTTTGAGCTTGGGAGTTTGAGGCTGCAGTGAGTGGTTACCACGCCCCTGCACTCCAGCCTGGGTGACAGAGTGAGACTCTGTCTTGAAAAGGAAAAAAAAAAAAAGTAATATCACAATGTACATATCCTGACAAACTCCCTGCTTTCTGCTTAGGAGGACTGAGGAGGAACTGGCAACACAGAATCCTGCAGCAGGAAGAATCCATGGTTGTACTTATAAAGCAGCCTTTTGAATTAGGTGGGTGGGGTGGGTTGAGAGTCACAGAGGCCTGGTTCCAGCCTGCTGGTCTTCTGTCACACTGACTTCTGTGATGTTGAATGAAGAGACATGGGTCTTCCCCGAGTTAGATGACCAGTGTGAGTGATTTGCTGGGCCCGGTTTATGTGGATTGGTAGGATAGAGTCAGAGTGAGATCAAATTGTACAGTAAGGTGGTGATTGTAGCAGGAACATAAACAAAGAGCCCTGGCTGATGAAGAGCCTTCCAACAGAGGTGGCTTAAATACTCCTTCCCCAGCAACACTATCTACAGGACAGAGTAACACACAGCAGTATGTTTCCACAGGCCAAGGGAAGTCTAACCCCTATGGATAGAAGATGGGTTTTTCCTAAAGGCAAACCTTCCTAAGGGAAAAATGGAGAAGAATGATCCTCAAGACAGGAAGCAGAATTAGGGATTGGGTGTGAATTATGTAAATTTTGTTTTCCTTTCCCTTGGACTCTGGAAATGGCCCAATTTAGTGCCAGGTTTTAAGTTTTTGTCCTGTGTGTTATATCCTCTAGTCACCCCAAGTCCTTCACTAGCGACTATTTACATCTGCAGCCTGGCGTGATGATGCTGTGGGGAAATGAGGGACAGAGCAGAGCTGGCCATGGGGGCTATATTTGTCCATTTTCTGCTGCTATAACAGAATACCACACAGTAGGTAATTGGTAAAGAAAAAAAGTGTTGATTTGGTTCATAGTTCTGGAGGCTGGAAAGTCCAAGAACATGGCACTGGCATCTGACAAGGATCACCCCATGGCAGAGGGGCAGAAGGAATATGAGTGTGTAAGACACGGATTAAATCAAGCTAAACTCATAGTTTTATGAAAACCTCACTTCTGTGATAACTAACCCATTAATAACAGCATTAATCCATTCATGAGCACAGAGCCCTTATGGCCTAATCACTTCTTAAAAGTCCCACCTCTG
Source organism: Chlorocebus sabaeus (assembly GCF_047675955.1). Taxonomy (NCBI): domain Eukaryota; kingdom Metazoa; phylum Chordata; class Mammalia; order Primates; family Cercopithecidae; genus Chlorocebus; species Chlorocebus sabaeus. The sequence continues at coordinate 40,762,564 of NC_132907.1, read as the reverse complement.
AATACCATCACAATAGCAATTAAATTTCAACATGAGTTTTAGAGAAGACATTCAGACCATAGTAGGATCATAGCTTGCTCCATGTCACCCTGCTATGAAGCCAGCAGCAAAGTGAGGGCAAGCCAAGGATGGAAGGAGCCCATGATACAGAGGAGCATGGCCTGACTCATGAACAGGCATTTGTATATAAGTGTAGATATGTCTCACAAATACAGCAGAGGAAGGAACCCTTGCTGGGGAAAGAGGCGAGCATTCTGTAAGGTTAATGGGAATTTGTTTCTTTTTTTTTTCTTTTTTTTTTGAGCAGCCCCTCTTTTAGGAAGGAAGTCTATTATTCCCAACTCCTGATGGCAGACTTAAAGCCTGCCATCAGACTTAAAGCCTGAATAGATATTCCCCTTGGATATTCAACTTTTGGGGAACAGCCAGCTCAATAGTGAACCTCTAATCTCATGGTGAATTATTTAAATCTGAGAATCAATTCAAGTCTTATTCTGAGTACTAGGGTCCATCCAATATCTTTTAATAATTTTGAATCTCAAAAAAAGAAGGAAATTGTCCTTATGTAAAAGTTGGTATGTAAACAAGTGGTTATAAACAGGTTGGTATGTAAACAAGTGGTTGGTCTATAAACAAGTGGTTATTTATATACTATTGAATACTATATACATCAACAGTATATAAATAATAGTCCTGGCCAAGGCAAAGACATAATCTGTTGCTATCTTCTGCTGGAAAAGAGAATTGCTCTTACCAGAATTAAGGACTGTGCTCCCAAGGTGAATTAATATTTTTACCCCTATAGACTAAAAACTGTCAATAACTTCCAAAAGCAAAAAACAAAACAAAAGCAAAAAACCCCTTAATGTCCTTTCTGTCCGTGGTGCCCAATTACTTGCACCTGCACACGGCATGAACTCATTGTTGGTGCTGCCAGTGTTCCAACCCCTTCTACTGAACCCTGCAATGCCCTCAGAGCCTGCTGCTCTTCTTTAGTTCACCTGGCAATTAATATTATGATGTTGAAAACACCACCATTCATTAAGAGCGGAGGGGTACAGCACCATTGCTTCCAATGCCGATGGTCTGTGGTAGAGACTACAAGTGGTCCACCTATTTCCATTCTTTCACTTTTGTGCACAGTAACAAAATCCCCATATTTTTTAAGGCACGTGGCCATCGAGGGTACAGTGTGACTGTCTGTGCTTCCTTTGCAGTTAGATGTGGGCATAAGATGACATTCTGGCCAATGGGTTGTGAATAAATGTGATGAGGCCATCTGCCAGGTTGTGTCCATGAGAGGAAAGTGTATACCCGGTTTGCCCTTTCTCCTTTCATAGGAGGACAAGTTGCAGAAGAAGCCAATCTTCTAGGGAAGCCGAGCAGCCAAGTCAAGGAAATCTGGGTTTCTGACACCAGTACCCAATGGCAGAAGTTCCCAGACACTCTCGTTTCATAGCATAGTGTCACCATAATTTTTTCACATTGACCCTAGGCCAAAAGTATGCCTAAAAATTCTGTTTTTAGGCAGTTGTATCCAAGCAATTTACTATGTCCTAACAACTTAGAAGTCATTTTAAAAAATTAGTTCAAATACATTGAAAGAAAAAATACTCTCATTTGTATTCTTTTTTTTTCTTTTACTTTTTTTTTTTTTTTTTTTTTTTGAGACAGAGTCTCGCACTTTCACCCAGGCCTGAGTGCAGTGGCGCGATTTTGGCTCACTACAAGCTCCACCTCCTGGGTTCACGCCATTCTCCTGCCTCAGCCTCCCGAGTAGCTGGGACTACAGGTGCCCGCCACCCATGCCCTGCCAAGTTTTTTGTATTTTTAGTAGAGACGGGGTTGCACTGTGTTAGCCAGGATGGTCTCGATCTCCTGACCTCGTGATCCGCCCACCTCGCCCCTGCAAAGTGCTGGAATTACAGGCATGAGCCACTGCACCCGGTGCTTATTTCTATTCTTAAATAACCACAGTCACTTACTAGTGGGATGCGTGCACCTGTTGAGCACTGCATAACTCTCAAACCTTGGGATCACATTGGGTAATAGTACTATCATTTACTTGTATTTTATCAGACGAACCACTGAAAACCCAGCTTTGCAAAGGTATGATATCACCAAAGAGAATGTAACAAGATCTAAAGTTTGAACTCCAAATTACCTCAAGCTAGTAGTCTGACAAATGTCAAGGTATCACTGAATTATCTTTGAATAAGAAAAATTTACCATGGTATCATGTGGTACCTGGGTGCATAGTTTGGGAACCATGTCTGTGAAGCAACTATACTGGCTCTGGACTGTTTATATAAGAGGAATATAAACCTACTGTCTTTAAACCACTAAGATTTCAGAGCTTTAAGAGCACATTAATCTTATCTAATATAAGGTTTAAACTATTAAGACAAAAATGAAAATATAATTAGGCAGTTTAACTTGAAATTTGGACATATACATAGACACCCCCAACCACCTGCCCTGCGGTTGTCTTCTGTTCCCCTAGGCCAATCCTCTAAGTTGCATCCCTTTTCCTCTCATTTCCTTCCTTCTGCCTGGTAATTTGTTCCATTTCACTAGCTGCTGCTCTCAGGGCAGCGATGCCTGTGGCCTTTCCCTTCCAGAGACCCCTGTGTCTCTGCCCAAGCTGTGCCTTGTTGAAGGGGCAGTAGTTGCTTGTGTGGCAAACCCTGAGGCGCGAGGGCCAGCTTTTCTCCCTCACCACACATATGCCTTCTTAAGGGAAAAAATTCCATTCCCTTCAGGGAGCAATTAAAGAAGTGGGGTACAAAGCAAAGCTTTTGGTTGCATGATAGGTCGAGTCCTCTAAACCACGTAAGAGGTATATTTCAAAATGAAGAAATAATTTGAAGTACAAAGAATTAGGTATGAAAATCATTTAACCTTCGGCAAGTACCTAAAGCCAGGCTCTATGGGGGTGCCCAACAGGCCGTGAGCTTGGAAGAGAAGTCATTTCCTTCCCAAAGTGGACCTTTGAAAGTGAAGATGTTGCTCTAATATTACTTCTACTGGCCAGGGGGGGAAACACCCAGTCAATGGATTCTACAAAACTAGAGGAAACCAGAGCCCTGTGATACTGATTCCCTTCTAACTCCTACAGAGAAGTTTTCTCTCCACGTCTTGGCAAGATCATGGCTCACTGCAGCCTTGACTTCCTGAGCTCAAGCAATTCTCCCACCTCAGCCTCCTGAGTAGCTGGGACTACAGGCACACACCACCATGACCAGTTGATTTTTAAAAATCTTTGTAGAGATGTGTATTTACCATGTTGCTCAGACTAGTCTCAAACTCCTAGCCTGAAGCCCTCCACCTGCCTGGATGTCGCACAGTGCTGGTATTATAGGTGTGAGCCACTGCACCCAGCCCTCTCCAAGTCTTAAGGCCAACTGTGGCCACTTTCCTCTTGCGGTAAAGTAGACCTGGTCTCTTCCAGTTGACTTCTTCCAACATGTTTGAGTAGTTAGACATTCAAATGAGATAGCAATCTGTTCCCTCTGATGCTGGCTAGTAAGGCCAAAAGGGGTATTTCCAATGCTCTCAGATGTGTCAGCTTCTGTGAGGAGTTAAGTCCAGCAGAGGGTGTTTGATTTATGTGGTTCTAGAGAGAGGGCATTTCTAATAGCTGAAATAGTTGAGAATCCTACTCTGAATCACTTCCCTAAGCCCCTTTTGTTTTAGTGCCATTCTTTGTTAAAGCCTAAGTCAGATTATTGGTTTCTTTTGAGCAGAGACTGCAACAGATCAGACCTCTCTCCCTAAGCCAGATCCATGTGATCATTGCCTTTGATCTGACAGCTACTGACAAGAGTAGAGCTAGTGCAGGTGATGTGGTTTTCACCCTGGTCAGTGACCCCCTGCTTATACCTGACTAGCTCTCCCCAACCCTCAGCCCCAATCTTTGGTCTTTATTCCAAAAATGCAAACCTATTTAAATATCCAAATAAGCAGACATTAAACAGGAAGGAAAATACACTTTTGAAAAAAAAGTATGATGACATGTTTCAAACCCAAGCCCTTTTTTCTTAGACAATCCCCTGCTTTGGCATCCTGTCCACATGGCTAGCGTGTAATTCATTGCTTGCTTACTGATCTCCCTTCCTCCCTAGATCCTGAGCTCCTTGAAGGCAGGAAGCATGGCACGGTTATCTCCCATCTGATGTTCGCCACTTGGTGCATGATCAGTAAATGTTCATTTGACATGAGTTCTCCCCTCACTGGCATGGCTCAATGAAAGCTAAAGAAATAGAGTAAAGTAAGTGAAGTTCAACTCAGCCTCCCCGTCCCCCCTCACATCTCCTTTTTTCTTCCTTCCCCTGATGTCCTCATCTCTCTCCCTGTCTCAGAAGCACTGTCAGCTTCCATAGTTCATTACACCCTCAACCTCCTGGGTTCAAGCAATCTTCCCACCTCAGCCCCCAGAGTAGCTGGGACTACAGGCCTGCTTTACCTCTCCTGGCTAATTTTTAAATTGTATTTTTATATTTTTGTACCAATGGAGTCTTGCTATATTGCCCAAGCTGGTCTCAAACCCCTTGGCTCAAACAATCCTCCTGCCTTGGCCTCCCAAAGTGCTGGGATTACAGGTATGAGCCACCATGCTCAGCCTGTCCTGGACCTTTGGCTGCCAAGTGCTGAGCACAGAGCCATGCAAGGGAAGGTGGGCAAGAAAGCTTGCACCATTTGTCAGTGGCACTGTGAGCACTCAAAAATGATGTCCGCCTTTGACTACTGTGGTAGATGTCACTAATATTCTCCTTTACCTCCTAGTACACAGAGAAATATCTTTTCTGCCCTTTTAAAGTTAGATGTAACCATGTGACTTGCACTGGCACAAGAATTAAGAGCCGGTATGCGAATTTCCACACTTTCCCCCAGTCACAGTTGTCAGAGCAGTGCATATGAGTGTGTTTTTAGACAGAGGTGCCACAAGAGCGAAGAATCCTGGATCATTAAGCTGTCACCTGAGGAGAGTCACCCAGACCCCCAATGAGCTTTGCATGTGGAAGAAATAAATATTTGTTGTTTTAAGCCACTATGAGTTTTGGAGATTGTTTGTTTCTAACAAATATCTTGGCCTATCCTGGCTGATATAACTACCTTCTATACTTTGCTTTACTCTGTCCATATTTCAATTGTTTGTTAATCACAAGGTGCCCTGTGAAAGCAAAAGTCAGGCTAGTGACTCTTATGGTCTTTAACAAACGTGATGGCAACGTATTACTTTCAAAATTGTTGAAAAGGCTTCACTTGGGAAATGTGCCAGAGGGGAGCTATTGCTTTCCTTCATCTGCCCCTTTACTATGGTGACCTGGGACACTTCATGTGGGATCTGCCAATTTTGGCCTCCACAACTCCAGAATCAACTTTCCCTTCTTTTCCTCATCTCATCTGAGCTGCCTCCACCTCACCACACTCTTCTCAGATGGGTGTTACAGAGGTGCCAGGAATTCATCTAGAAGTGACTACTCCTAGCACTTGTGAAATCAAAGCCCATGGACAACAAACTGCTCTCCGTTTGTGGACACATGGCTTCCCTGAATGTGCAAGACAGATCTAATTCTTAATGGTTGCCTGGCATTGATTAGCTCTGGACCCACGGACACTTTCACTGGTAAAATTACTGAGATGATGATTATGAAGCTTAATAAACAAGACATGACTAAGTTAACTTGTGGTCAGTCAACAAATGAATCCAAGGACACTGACACTGTCTCCCACAATTGGCTTGACTCTAACAGGGCAATGCATTAATAACATAGGGAGACTGAGCTTTGCCTTTGGATGAATGTTCTATATTTGCCAACATAGGAGAGCAGTGGATTTTCAACATAAGATAATGACTTGGGTTTGTTCTCATTTCTGCCTCATACTGAGTCCTTACCCTAGAAAAATCACAATTCTTTTTTTGTTTTTGAGATGGAGTCTCACTCTGTAATCCAGGCTGGAGTGCAGTGGAGCAATCTCAGCTCACTGCAACCTCCACCTCCCAGGTTCAAGAGATTCTTATGCCTCAGCCTCCCAAGTAGCTGGGATTATAGGTGTGTGCCACCACAACAGGCTAATTTTTGTATTTTTAGTAGAGATGGGGTTTCATCATGTTGGCCAGGCTGGTCTCAAACCCCTGACCTCAAGTGATCCACCTGCCTCAGCCTCCCTAAGTACTGGGATTACAGGCATAAGCCACCATGCCTGGCCCCACAATATATTCTTGATAGTCAGCTGCTCTATGAAAAAAATTCTAAGGGATCTACCTTCAGGAATATAGGTAGTAACTGAAAGTTGCAATTTTCTCTGGAAGGTATTTTAATCACATACATTTTAATTTACATTAAATCACTAATATATTTTTCTGTAATTCACTGTATAAGAAATCTTTCCTTCAGAACCTAATGGGACTCAGAAGTAAAAATAAAAATAAAAAATCTTTCTTGACTGATCCTGGAGATTGGAGTGGGGAGCAACTGCAACAAGTTAAGAATAGAGTCTGGGCCTTAGCAAATTGGCAGATATACCATGTTCATAGATAGGAAGATTGAAGATTGAATATTAAGACATTAATTCTCCACAAAACGATCTATAGATCCAACTCATTACCTACCAAAATCTCAGCAGTGCTTTTTGTAGAAATTGATGATCATGTTCTAAAATGTATGTGAAAATGCAAAGAACCTAGAAGAGCCAAAACAAATATGAGAAGGATGAACAAACTTGAAACACTTATATCACCCGATTTCAAAACTTAAAGCTACAGTAATCCACAGAGTGTGGAGTTGGCGAAAGGAAAGACATATAGACCACTGAAAAAATTATTCTTAACCTGGGGCCATTCATATATTGTTAATTGATTTTGACAGAGGTGCTAAGGTAATTCCATAGGGAAGGTATAGTCCTCTCAACATATGGGGTAGAAACAATTGGACATCTACATAGGAAAAAAAATGAATTTCAGTCTTCATCTATAATGCAAAACTCAACTTGAAATGGATCATAGACCTAATGAAGAGTTAAAACTATAGAATTTAAAGAAAAGATATGAAATCCTTGTGATCTTTGGTAGGCAAAGATTTCCTAGAGAGGCAACAGAGGCATGAGCCATAAAACAGATACATTGCCATAAAAGAGCCATAAAAATAAATAAGCAAATTGTTTCATGTTCATGCAAAGGAACACTAGTCAGCATCACCAAGGAATAAACTACTGATAACATGCAACAATATGGTAATCTCAAAAGCGCAATACTAAGTGAAAGATGCCAAATGCAAAATATTACATGCTATATTATTTCATTTATATCAAATTTTAGAAAAAGCAAAACTTTAGTGTTAGAAAGCAGTTCAGTCTTTGCATGGAGCCAGGGCAAGCATCTAACTGTAGAGGGACATAAGGAAACTTTTGGAAAATGTGCCTTGTGGTGCTGATTGCACGACCATATGCATTTGTCAAAACTCATTAGACTGTACCCTTACGGGCAGAAAAGAGTTGACACAGCCAATCTGAGGCTGCTATTCTTAGGAAGTCCTGCTTACAAGATTGGCTCTTGGCTGGTGTCTGGGAACTTGGATTTTTGGAGTCTTCTCACTGTTCCCTAACTTATGAGGATGGTTTGCTGTGTCTAGACTGTTTATGCAAATAATGTGCTTTATGCTAAACATCTGCTTTCCTTCTGGAAGTTCTGGAATTTTAGTACATGTTAGGCAAAGGTGCCTATGTAAGTAGCCCCCAGTTAAAACCTTGAGACTGAGTCTTTAATGGGCTCTCTGGGGAGAAAATTCACACAAATTGTATTTTAAAAATACATTTCAACTTTTATTTTAGATTCAGGCGTATTACTTGATGCTGAGTTTTGGGGTATGATTGATCCTATCACCCAGGTAGTGAGCACAATACTCTATAGTTTTTAACTCTTACCCTTCTCCTTCCCTCCCCTTCTAGTAATCCCTAGTGTCTATTGTTGCCATCTTTATGTCCATGAATATCCATTGTTTAGCTCCCTCTTATAAATGAGCACATGTAGTATTTGGTTTTCTGTTCTTGCATTAATTCACTTAGGATAATGGCCTCCAGATGCATCTATGTTGCTGCAAAGGACATTATTTCATTCTTTATGTTTGTGTAGTATTCTGTGGTGTATATATATACTGCATTTTCTTTATTTAATCCACTGTTGATGGGCACCTAGGTTGATTCCATGTCTTTGCTATTATGCAAAATGCTACAATGAATATACAAAAATATGTGTCTTTTTTTATTAAACAATTTGTTTTCTTTTGGGTATATACCCAGTAATGGGATTGCTAGGTTGAATGGTATCACTGCTTTAATTTAATTAATTAATTTTTATTTTTTTTGAGATGGAGTCTCGCTCTGTCACTCAGGCTAGAGTGCATTGGCACAATCTTGGCTCACTGCAACCTCTGCCTCCTAGGTTCAAGAGATTCTCCTGCCTCAGCCTCCTGAACAGCTGGGACTACAGGCATGTGCCACCATGCCCAGCTAATTTTTTGTATTTTCAGTAGGACGGGGTTTCACCATATTGGCCAGGCTGATCTCCAACTCCTGACCTCGTGATCCACCCGCCTTGGCCTCCCAAACTGCTGGGATTATAGGTGTGAGCCACCGCGCCTGGCCTGCTTTATGTTCTTTTAGAAATTTCCAAACTGCTTTCCACAGTGGCTAAACTAATTTATATTCCCACTGACAGTGTATAACTTTCCCTTCTCTCTGCAGCCTCACCAGCATCTGTTGTTTTTTTGACTTTTTAATAATAACCATTCCAACTGGACACACATTGTATTGGTGTCTTAGGACTGCTGTAACAAATTGTCACAAACTAGGTGGCTTAAAACAGATTTATTCTCTCATAATTTTGGAGGCCAAAAGTCTAAAACAAAGATATTGGTAGGACTGAACTCCCTCCAGAGGCTTTAGGAGAGATTCTATTCCTTGTTTCTTCCAACTTCTGGTGGTTTCCCAGGCATGTGACTACATCATTCCAATCTCTGTCTCCATAGTCACATTTCTTCCTCCTTTTCTCTGTGCCTGTCTCTCCCCTGTGTTTCATTTATAAGGAAAGCCTTGGGATCCCTCTGGCCCTTTCCTCCCTCCCAAATCTCTTCATGGCTACTAGGTTGGCCTTGTGGTCAGAGTGGGTGTCAACCACCCGCTGGAAATACCTCTGATCTCCAGGGTCCCTTGTCATTTCCAGGTAATGCCAACAGCATTGCTACTGGAGAGAACCATTCCAGAGTCTTGGTCTTCCCCTTTTAAAATGCAAATGCCTGTGAAAAATAGGATAAAATTATGTGTAAAGTATAAGGCTTTTCTTATGATGTAGTCCTATTTGGAAAAGGAATTGTATAATATAACACAAATGAGGTTATGGTGGTGTCCTCTCATCTGAGGGCCAGCACTATAGCTCTCCCTACCATCTCTACCAAAACAGACTCTTCGGGAATAATGAGAGCATCCTGATGGAAGAAAAGGGGTCTAGGAGAGGCTGAGGCTTTTAAGCTGAAGCTTTTAAAAAGGCCTTCATCTACGTTGGGCATTTGTTCAGAGCTCGCCTGCTTTGCTAATGTCATTGCTGCATGCCCACTTCGGGACAAGAAGGAAAGGGCTCTTCTCCAATACATCAAATAAATGATTAATAAATGAAGAAGTGAAGTTCATACTCATTGTCAGTTCTGGTACCATAGCAGCAGAGGGCATCTGTAGCAGAATGTTCCACTTTAGGGGTTAGATGCCTAGATTCTATGACATTCCACAGCCACCAACTGGCTGTTCTGTAGCAAGTCACATTCTGCTTATATCTCAATTTTCTTATCTGTCCATGATACAGATAGCACCTACTCTATCCTTTCTATAAATTTTTCAGCATTGCAGCTGTCAGAATGAGGGAACCTGTAGTAAGAATGGGTGTGCCCCTTTCCCATCCCTTTCCTACATTGGTTCCCTGGGCAGTGTGTACTTGGGTATGGGTGAGTATCTGCTGGTGACCAGAGAAGTCTCTCGACCAAGATGCAGATGAGTGGATCAAAAAAGCACGTACTGACACAAAGTGGAAGCTAGATAAAGAGTCAAAATACAGTGGTGTGTTGTATTCAAGAGACCTATCTCACATGCAAGGGCACACAATGACTCAAAAGGATGAAAGAAAATTTACCAAGCAAATGGGAAACAGAAAAAAGCAGGGGTTGCAATCCTAGTTTTTGACAAAATAGACTTTAAATCAACAAAGATCAAAAAAGACAAAGAAGGGCATTACATATTGGTAAAGGGGAGCTAACTATCCTAAATATATATGCACCCAATACAGGAGCACACAGATTCGTAAAACAAGTTCTTAGAGACCTACAAAGAACCTTAGACTCCCATACAATAATAGTGGGAGACTTTAACACTCCACTGTCAATATTAGATAGAACATCAAGACAGAAAATTAACAAAGATATTCAGGACTTGAACTCAGCTCTGGACCAAGTTGACCTGATAGATATCTACAGATCTTTCCACCCCAGAAGAACAGAATATACATGCTTCTTGGTACCACATGGCACTTACTCTAAAATTGATCACATAATTAGAAGTAAACCACTCCTCAGCAAATGCAAAAGAACTGAAATCACAACAGTCTCTCAGACCACAGTACAATCAAATTAGAACTCAAAAGTAAAAAACTCACTCAAAATCACACAACCACATGAAACTTTAACAGCCTGCTCCTGAATGACTCCTGGGTAAAACATGAAATTAAGGTGGAAATTAAGTTCTTTGAAACCAATGAAAACAAAGAAAATGTACCAGAATCTCTGGGATGCAGCTAAAGCAGTGTTAAGAGAGAAATTTATAGCATTAACTAGAAAGATCTTAAATCTACACCCTAGCACCACAACTAAAATAACTAGAGAACAAAGAGCAGACAAACCCCAAAGCTAGCAGAAGACAAGAAATAACCAAGATCAGAGCAGAACTGAAGGATATAGAGACACAAGAAAACCCTTCAAAAAAAAATCAACAAATTCAGGAGCTTGTTTTTTGAAAAAATTAATAAGATACATGGACCACTAGCTAGACTAATAAAGAAGAAAAAAGAGAAGAATCAAATAGACACAATAAAAATGATAGAGGTATCAGCATGGATCCCACAGAAATACAACCATCTGAGAATAAACAGTCTTATGCAAATAAACTAGGAAACCTAGAAGAAATGGATAAATTCCTAGACACATACACCCTCCCAAGACTGAATTGGGAAGAAGTTGAATCCCTGGAGACCAATAACAAGTTCCAAAATCGAGGCACTAATAAATAGCCCACCAACCAAAAAAAGCCCAGGACCAGATGGATTTACAGCTGAGTTCTACCAGAAATGCAAAGAGGAGCTGATTCCATTTCTTCTGAAATTATTCCAAACAATCGAAAAGGAGGGACTCCTCCCTAACTCATTCTATGAGGCCAGGCCTGATACCAAAACCCGACAGAGATACAACAAGAAAAGAAAACTTCAGGCCAATATCCCTGATGAACATCGATGTAAAAAATTATCAATTAAAATACTGGCAAACCAAATACAGCAGCACATCAAGGAGCTTATCCACCACGATCAAGTTAGCTTTATTCCTGGGATGCAAGGCTGGTTCACCATAAGCAAATCAATACATGTAATCCATCACATAAACAGATCTAAAGACAAAAACCACATGATTATCTCAATAGACACATAAAGGCCTTTGATAAAATTCAACATCCCTTTTTGTTAAAAAAAAAACTCTCAATCAACTCTCATTGAAGGAACATACCTCAAACTAATAGGAGCCATTTATGACAAACCCACAGCTGGAAACAGTCCCCTTGAAAACTGGCACAAGACAAGCATGACCTCTCTCATCACTCCTATTCAACTTAGTATTGGAAGTTCTGGCCAGGGCAATCAGGCAAAAGAAAGAAATAAAGGGCATTCAAATATGAAGGGAGGAAGTCAAAATGTCTTTGTTTGCAGATGACACGATACTATATTTGGAAAACCCCATTGTCTCAGCCCCAAAACTTCTTAAGCTGATAAGCAACTTCAGCAAAGTCTCAGAACAAAAAATCAATACACAGAAGTCATAAGTATTCTTACACACCAACAACAGGCAAGCAGAGAGCCAAATTGTGAGTGAACTCCCATTCACAATTGCTACAAAGAGAATTGTATCTCTGTCAGGTTTTGGTATCAGGACAATGCTGGCCTTATAGAATGAGTTAGAGAGGAGTCCCTCCTTTTCAATTCACAGTTGCTACAAAGAGAGTAAAATACCTAGGAATACAGTTAACAAGGGAAGTGAAGGATCTCTTCAAGGGGAACTACAAACCTCTGCTCAAGGAAGCCAGAGAGGACACAAACTAATGATAAAATATTCCATGCTCATGGATAGGAAGAATCCATATCATGAAAATGGCCATACTACCCAAAATAATTTATAGATTCAATGCTATTCCCATTAAACTACCACTGACATTCTTCACAGAATTATAAAAAAACTATTTTAAAATTTGTACAGAACCAAAAAGGAGCCTATATAGCCAAGTCAATCCTAAACAAAAAGAACAAAGCTGGAGGCATCACCCTACCAGACTTCATTCAAACTACACTATAAGTCTACAATAGCCCAAACAGCATGGTACTGGTGCAAAAACACACATAGACCAATGAAATAGAATAGAGAACTCAGAAATAAGATCACACATCTGCAACCATCTGATCTTCAACAAACTTGATAAAAACAAGCAATGGGGAAAGGATTTCCTATTCAATAAATGGTGGTGGGATAACTGGCTATCCATTTGCAGAAAATTGAAACTGGACCACTTCCTCACACCTTATACAAAAATTAACTCAAGATGGATTAAAGACTTAAATGTAAAACCCAAAACTATAAAAACTCCATTTAGGACATAGGCATGGGCAAAGATTTCATGATAAAATCACGAAAAGCAATTGTAACAAAAGCAAAAATTGACAAATGGTGTCTAATTAAACTAAAGAACTTCTGCACAGTAAAAGAAACTCAGAGTGAACAGGCAACCAACAGAGTGGGAGAAAATCTTCACAGTCTATCCATCCAACAAAGGTCTAATATCCAGTGTCTATAAGGAACTCAAATTTACAAGAAAAAACAAACAACCTCATTAAAAGATGGGCAAAGGACATGAACAGACACTTTTCAAAAGAGGAATTCATGCAGCCAACAAACATATGAAAAAAAGCTCAACATCACTGATCATTAGAGAAATGCAAATCAAAACCACAATGAGATACCATCTCATGCCAGTCAGAATGGCCACTATTAAAAAGTCAAGAAACAACAGATGCTGCCAAGGTTGCGGAGAAATAGGGACACTTGTTGGTGGGAATGTAAATTATTTCAACCATTGTGGAAGATGGTATGGCAATTCCTCAAAGAGCTAGAACCAGAAATACCATTTGACCCAGCAATCCCATTGCTGGGTATATACCAAAGGGAATATAAATCTTTCTATTACAAAGATACATGCACACGTATGTTCATTGCAGCACTATTCACAATAGCAAGGACATGGAATCAACCCAAATGCCCATCAGTGATAAACCGGATAAAGAAAATGTGGTATATATACACCATGGAATACTATGCAGCCATAAAATGAATGAGATAATGTCCTTTGTAGGGACATGGATGAAACCGGAAGCCATTATCCTTAGCAAACTAACACAGGAACAGAAAACCAAGACCACATGTTCTTACTTGTAAGTGGGAGCTGAACGATGGGATCGCATGGACACAGAGAAGGGAACAACACACACTGGGGCCTGTTGTGGGGGGTGGGGTGGAGGGAGGGAGAGTATTAGGAAGGATGGCTAATGGATGTTGGGCTTAATACCTAGGTGATGGGTTGATACGTGCAGTAAACCACCATGGCACATGTTTATCTACGTAACAAACCTGCACATCCTGTACATGTACCCCAGAACTAAAAATGATAAAAAAAGATGAACTATGGAGACTTTGTTGTCCATCAATCATCCATCCATTTATCCTTTCCTCCCTCCATCCCTCCCTCCATCCCTCCCTTCCTCCCTTCCTCCCTCTGTCTGTCCATCTGTCCATCCATCCATCCATCAATCCATGTAGTGATGTGCTGGAACACCTTTTCCCAACTCTGTATCCAATAATGGCTTGAAATTGGCCATGGTGGTAGTATAAATATCCTGAAAATCAAGTTGGGAAACATCACAAATCATGGCCTTTTTTGTAGATCCAGTTGTTAAACCTTCACTAGCATGCCACTGATTCTATCTATCCATCTCTTTTATGTAACCATCTAACCATTTATCTATGCATTCATGGGACTCATATGAATTGGCTACCCAGGATGTACCAGGCACTCTGAGGCCCTTTGTATCTCTACTCTGAGCCTGAATGTTTGCTAGACTCTAACAGTGAGAGAGCATGAGGAGAGTCTTTGTTTTACTGCTTGCTTTGGTACATCCTGGGAAGAATTTCTGTCCCCATGATTACACCAGACACTACGTGAGGCCTGAGGCAGGGAGCAGCCTAGCATGTGTGGATGAGCCAACTACGTCTTCCCTCCTGTTCATATTAGGTGGTTTTTGCTCTAGGACATTGACCAGTAGCAGCACAGGAAAGTGGGGGGAGGAGGGATGGCTGATGAAGTTCCACCCGAGGTTATTGTCCCCATAGTCCCCACTTGGTTTCCAACTCTGCCTTCTGCTTCTCTTGACCCTTCTCTCTTACTCTGCTCAGTTTCTCCTCACTGTTCCGTCAAATGCACTAGGGTTGATGCTCCTTCTTCCTCATTTCTCACCTGTCTGCTTCAGTCCATGAGGTAACAACACACAATCGGGGAAAAAATTGCAAACAATTTTTTAAAGAAAAAAAGGGCACACTAGAAAGTAGGAATTTGGAGCAGACTTTGGTGTGGTTTTAAGACACGTCTGGAGTTTTTCACAATTCCCTATTCTCTGTTGCACTACTTGCCAACTTCCTGAAACCAGTGTTTCCTTTGACGGTAATCTCACACACCCGCCTTACACCCAAGAGTCAGGGAGTACATGCTAAGTGAGCAAAGCTCCTTCAAGAATCATGGAATGGCCATTCCTCAAGGCAGAGCCCTGGCAGTGATAAAGTGTTAGGAGATTTTTAAGTTCAGAGAGATGTGGAATTGGAGGGGTGATTGAAGCTCTGTAAGCAAAGGCTGAAGACCTGAGGCTGCCTATCTGGGAATCACACAGGCCACATAATATGGAGACAGCAGCTGGGTAGAGGCAGCTGGCTCCAATCGAGAGGGCAGGCAATGGCCAGGAGGATAGGTAGGGGTTACTGGGAAAATGGCCATAGTCTAGCAGGCTTTTGGAGCCTGCAAATGTTGAGATTCTAGGAGGGTCTTCTCACTGACCTTTGCCTCAAACACTGCTGAAATAAAGAGTGTTTCTAAGTAGTAGGAACTGACAGGACTGTTACCGGTAGCAGAGATCCAAGTTACCTGAGATGAATCCATATGGATGTGAAGCAAATTCAGCTTGGACTTCCCCAGAAGAATTCGACTGAGAGGCATAAGGCAGAAGAAGACACTGAGGCAAGTGTCAGAGCAGGAATGAAAGTTTATTGAAAAGCTTTAGAACAGGAAGAAGAGGAAAGCAAAGAAGGAAAGTACAACTTGGAAGAGGGCCAAGTGGGTGACTTGAGAAACCAAGTATGCAGCTTGACCTCTTGACTTGGGGTTTTATATGTTGGCCTCCTTCTGGGATCTTGCCTTACTTCTTCCAACTCCTGAGGTCTTATTGGGAAGTTGCTGATCAGTTTCAGGTGTTTTCTGTCCGTTAGGAGACTGCCTTTCCCTGGCACTAGCTGTGAGCAATTATTACTTTAGAGAAGCAGTTAACAACTGCCTGACCATTACCTGATGGTCACCCAACACTTCTGGTGTATATCGAGCCCTCTTCTGTCCTGCTCATACCTGACTAGCTACCTGCTGTAACTGAACTCCGGGAGAAACCTCATGGCAATGGTTCCAAGTACTATTTGGTCATTTCTTTAACTTGGATTTTGCCAACTGCATTCATCAACCAATTATTACACATAAAATGTAACATATAGTGTGTGTGTATAATTTATTTCAACTGCATTCATCAACCAATTATTACACATAAAATGTAACATATAGTATGTGTGTATAATTTATTTCATATAACGTAGGGTTGTAAATATATTATTTACCTGTATATGGCATGAATAATCAGAATGAGCACTATCAAAGTTGTTTGGAAATTATTTAAATATATATATATATATATTTTGGAGATAGGATATCACTCTGTCACCCAGGCTGGAGTGCAGTGGTACAACCATAGTACACTGGAGCCTCAAATGCCTGGGCTCAAGAAATTCTCCCACCTTGGCCTCCTGAAGTGTTGGGATTACAGGCATGAGCCACAATGCCTGGCCTAAAGAATTTTTAATCTAAGACCTGTTATCTGAACTTTTAAGAAGCCTTAAGAGATTTGAACTTATATTTTATCTGAACCCAAAACTCAAATCCTGGTTATGTTTTAGTCAAATCCAGCCAACATGCCTGAATTCCCAGAGGCAGATGATGTAATTTAAGAGATTTTTCAGCTGTTTTGGCTTCTTTCAATCTTGGCTCTGGAAAATGCTATAGTCCAGAAGCCAAAGAAAAAAGAATAAGAAAAAAAGAAAGTCAGAGTTTCCTGGAAGGCAACTGTCTTGGGGCTACATTGGGCATTTTTCTTTGCTCACTCCATTCTTACTAAAAAACATCCTCCATTCTTACTAACACATAATTATCAAGTCAGTCCTACTGAATTCAGCTGAGAACACCAAACTACAACAAAGAATGGGGATTTTCTTCAACTGGACAAGGATGTATCGAGTACCTTCAATGTGCTAAATGCCGCGGTTACACAGGTTAATGATAGCTATCCTTGCCCTCAAGGGAGTTTGCAATCTATTTAAGAAGAGCAAAGTGGAAAGGAGAAAGAACACTAACAATTACTGAAGATCTACCTCATTCATTCATCTAACAAAAACTTTCTGAGTGTCCATTATGTGCCAAATATTGTTCAAGGTACTGGAGATTCAGGAATGGAGAAGACAGATGTGGTCCCTGCTCTCGTGAAGGTTTCATCCTAGTAGAGCAGACAAACACATTATAAAAATGCCAGCTGACAGTATGATGGCTTTTCAAAAAGTTAAACATAGAATTACCATATGATCCAGCTGACAGTGTGATGTCTTCTCAAAAAGTTAAACATAGAATTACCATATGATCTACTATTAGGTATAACACCCAAAGAATTGAAAGTAGGGATTTAAACAGATATTTTGGGCACTGACATTCATATGAACATTATTCATCATAACCAAAAGGTGGGAACAACCCAAATGTCTACTGGCACATGAATGGATAAATGAAATGTGATATGTGCATGTAATGAAATACTATTGTCTTAAGAAAGAATGACATTTTGGTACATGTTACAACATAAATAAACTGTGATAACATTACGCTAAGTGAAATAAGCCAGAAACAAAAGGATATTATGTCATTCCACTGATATGAGGTACTTTGAATAGTCAAATTCATAGAGACAGAAGGTATCATAGAGGTTACCAGGGGCTGGGGGAAGCAGGTAATATGGTGTTACAGAATTTTAGTTTGGGAAGATGAAAAAGTCCTGGAAATGGATACTGGTGATGGTTGTGCAACATTGTAAATATGCTTAATGTCATAGAATTTTATACTTTAAAAAATGGTTAAAAGGGTAACATTTGTTATGTATATTCTGCCACAACAGACAAACAAACCAAAAATGGCATGCTGGTAAGGTAAGAGGATGACTGGATATTGATTTTAGATTGGGTGGCTAGGGATGGCCTCTCTGAGGAGTGTCATCCACACTGAGATCTGAATGTCAAGAATAAGAAGGAAGTAATGCGCAATCAGAAGGAAAAGCAGTCCCAGAATATGGAACTGTAAGATCAAATACCTGAAGGTAGACATAGGCTGGATATTGGAGGAACAGAAAGGAGACCCTCTGGTCTTCCTCTGGTGGAGGAAGTGGGAGGGATGGCGAGTGGTCAAAATGTAAGATCTAAGATGTAAGCAGGAGACTTTCCAGTCAGCATGAGGCCTGACTTCTACTGGACTTTATTCTACCTTAACAGGAACTTTCTGGAGGATTTTAAGCAGTTGAGTAACATGAGAAAGAGGAAATATATTCTGTCTTGGGTAATTTTAGATGGATTCATAGAGGTAACATTTTACGTGGGACTTAAGTCATAGACATTCGTGGGGAGAAAAGCTAGCAAAATTGTTCCAGAGTAGTACCAGCAGAGACTCAGAGTTAGGGGCTTAGACTTTTTTTTTTTAAAGAAATATTTAATTTGAAGATCTTAGAAAATATAAAGCCACGCTTATCGCAGTAGTGTTATGAATAAGGAACCACATGGGCCATAGAGTAATCATCTTCTTGGAGGTAAACTTTGCTCAGATTACTGAACTTTTTCATGTAATTTTAATTAAAATTTTTAAATTGAAAACAATATTTTTTAAAAAGTTTAATTATATGTTTCCTTTAACCCAAAATATCTAGAATAGTATTATTTTAACATAATCAACATAAAAATTATTGAGATTTTTTATGGTCAATTTTGAAACTTATTTATTTATTTTTGAGGCAGGGTCTTGCACCGTCACCCAGGCTGGAGTGCAGTGGCACTATTGAGGCTCACTGAAGCCTTGAACTCCCGGGCTCAAGGGATCCTCCTGCCTCAGTCGCTCAAGGAGCTAGGACTACAGGCATGTGCCAACGCACCTGGCTAAATCTAAAAACTTCATTTTTGTAGAGACAGGGTATCTATCACTTTGTTGACCAGGCTAATCTTGAACTCCTGGGCTCCAGCAATTCTCCTGCTTCTGCCTCCCTAAGTGTTTGGATTATGAGTGTGACCGGCCGCGCCCAGTCTAATTTTGACACTTTAAAAATATGTCACCACTTTTTAACAGTCATGTCTTCCTTTTCTTTGAATTGTGGTAAAATATACATAGTATAAAATTCAATGTTGAAAACCGTACTTTTATATTGCAATAAATAAAGATGTATTATGCAGTGTAATGTACTATTTGTATAGATTTTCCAGGTGTTTCAGGTTTTGGATGGCTGCCTGTGGCTACACATCAGACCTCCATCCATTCATACATCTACTCTCATCTATTGTTAAGGAATATTTCATTGAAAAAGTTTGTGAATGACTGAATTGTAAATGACATCCCTATATAAATGGTTATCAGATAATTCTTATGTGAATCTTCTTTTGCTATTGATTCATCTATCATTAAAAAAATCAGTTTTCAAGTCATTAGGCTGCCTCTGAATTTTTTCTTGCCTTTCTTTGTATTTCCAGGTTAGTTCCTCTAAACAGTTACCCAGCTTTTGGTCTTTATGATAGTGAAGACATCTGACCTCTGGTTGGCCATTACATTGTTGAAGAGGACTTCGAGAGACCAGGTAGTTCACTGGGTCAGTTGGCTCAGTTTAGAGGCATTCGCTCATTCTTGCCCTTCGTCCCAGCCCAGAGTGTCCTGTAATCCAAATGAACTCTCCCTCTCTGATCTAAGCATTTTTCAGTTTGAAATTTTAATGGAGAGAATTCTAGGTTCACATGCAATTTTAAGAAATCAGATGGCTAGATCTCATGTATTCTTCACCCAGTTTCTCCCAATGTAACATTTTACAAAACATTAGTATATTATCACAACCAGGAGATTGACATTACTACAATCCATCAATCTTTTTCAGATTTTCCCAGCTTTATTTGTACTCACATGTGTGTATGTGTGAAAATTGCACAGTTCCACAAAATGTTATGACCTGTATAGGTTTGTGTATCCACCACCACAGTCAAGATACTGACAGTTCCAACATCACAAGGATCCCTTATTTTGCCCATTTACAACCACTCCTACCTTCCTCACCCACCCCATCACTATACCCTGGCAACCATTAACAAATATGTCCTCCAGTTTTGAAATGTTGTCATTTCAAAAATGTTTCATAAATGGATGCATACAGTATGCATTCTTTTGAGAAAGGCCTTTTTGTGGTTCCTATGTAATAATAATGAGTCTGACTCCATTTTCTGATGTGTGCTAGTAGCTTTTATACCCCACTCTTCTCTTTTCCCATTTTGCCCCACATCTGGGCAACCTGATAAGAAAGCCTGGGTTCTTCCGTTGGCTCTGAGATTCCAACCAAGTGGGCTCCCACCTGCATACAGGAACCCTCACCCCAGCCCTACTCCCCAAAGCCTAAGAAAATTCAAGTCAGTTTTCTTTCCCTGTTCTCTTACGCTGCTTTTGGACCTGTTTGGGAAACTTTCCCAGCTGTCTCCAGAAAACTTCATTATGTGCGTAATAAACCTTTTCACACTTTCTCGATGTCTATCTAGTGTCATCATTTGAACCGTATTTTAGGTGGGAATTTATCCTATTTCTACAGAATGGCTACAATAGCATAATTCTTGGATATTCATCCAAGTTGTTGCCTGTATAGTATTCCATGGTAGGTATGCATCACAATTTGTTTAACCATTCACCTGTTGAAGGACATTTCTGGCCTTTACACTCTTTACCTATTACAAATAAAGCTGCTATGGGCCAAGCACTGCGACTCATGCCTGTAATCCTAGCACCCTGGGAGGCTGAGGCAAGTGGATCACTTGAGGTCAGGAGTTCACGACCAGCCTGGATAACATAGCAAAGCCCCATCTCCACAAAAAAATACAAAAATTACCCGGTTGTGGTGGTGGATCCCTGTAGGTTCAGTTACTCAGGAGGCTGAGGCAGGAGAATTGCTTGAACCTGGGAGGCAGAGTTTGCAGTGAGCCAAGATCACGCCACTGCACTCCAGTCTGGGTGACCAAGCGAGACTCTGTCTCAAAACAAACAAACAAAAAGAAATAAAGCTGCCATAAACCTCACGTACAGGGTTTCGTGTGAACGTAAGTTTTCCTTTCCCTGGGATAAATGCCCAGGAGTTCAATTGCTAGATCATATGGTACTTACACATTTGCTTTTTAAAGAAACTGCCAAACTATTTTCCAGAGTAGTTGTACCATTTTGTGTTGCTATCAGCAATGTTTGAGGGATCCAGTTTCTCTGCATCCTCATCAGCATTTGGTGGTGTCGCTATCTTTTTCTTTAGTCTTTCTGATAGGTGTGTGGTGATATTGTGGCTTTAATTTGCCTTTCCCTAATGGCTAATGGTACTGAACATCTTTTCATGTGCTTATTTACCATCTGTATAGCCTCTTTGGTGAAATGCCTCTTCATGTCTTTTGTCTATTTTCTAATATGACCTGTGCTTTTTATTTTTTTATTGTATTGTATTATTTTTAAAGTTTTCTTATTTAAAAATAGAGATGGGGTCTCACTGTGTTGCCCAAGCTCATCTTGAACTCCTGGGCTCAAGTGATCCTCTTACCTTGGCCTCCCAAAGTGTTGGAATTACAGGCATAAGCCACCACACCCAGCCACCATGCTTTTTAAATAAAGGACTGTGACCTGTTTGTGTACTGACAAGTACTTATTGGGATATGGAGATAGTCTGAGCTGTTTAAATAGTGTTGTGAAATCAGTGTTGAAAAACACAGTTAAAGAAGGAAGGATGACTGGTGTGTCTGTGTGGGGGTGTATATGTGTATGCATACTCGTGTATGACTGCAGCAGATATTAATCTTAGTTCCCTGTATTCAAGTGTGCATCACTTTATTCTTTTTAAATCATTTGGTTCTCTTTATTCACTTTATTCTCTTTAAATCCTCTTAAACCCTCCTAGGCTGGTGGGAAATTCACACTCAGTCCTTGGTGTCTCTCCCTGCCCTCCAAAGTGTGTAAAGGTCATTAGGTCTTATTAAACACTCTGGCACAGGGAAGACTGTCACTGTGGTTTACAGTTGTGGATCCACACTGTTTTCGACTGAAGCACCAGTCCATTGTCCCAACCTGTGTATCTCATGCTGGGTAGCTCAGCTGCTAATTCTCCATTCTTAGAGCACAGGACTCTGTGATGAGGCTGGGAGCATCTAATCTCCCATGTTTCCTCACAGCCTCTGAGGTCTTGACACCTTCTCACAGTCCAGTAGAAATTTCTGCAATGATGGAAATGTTCCATAACTACTCTGTCCAGTATGGTAGCCACTAGACATATGAGGCTATAGAGCACTTAAAATATAGCTAGTGCCACCGAGGAGATGAATTTTTAATTACATTTAATTTTAATTAATTTAGAACTTAAAAACCACACATTGATAGTAACTACTGAGGTAGGCAGAACAGCCTAGGGGGTACTGCCACATTCTTGGTTATGATTTATCCTTCTATTTTGGCTTTCTAGCACCTGAAGAAAATCTCTCTGCCTTTCTTGTTGTCCCCAAAAACACATCTTATCTCTCCTTGGGGACATCAGCCACAATCTCTATGATGGTATTCATTTTCTATTTATTTACTTATTTATTTATAATATTTTATTTTTTAGAATCAGAGTCTTGCTATGTTGCTCAGGCTGGCTTCCACTCCTGGCCTCAAGTGATCTCCCACCTCTGCCCCCTAAAGCTTAGCTTTCATAAAAGACTGAAAGAGCCTCAAATCCCTCTGTTTGCCCTACCCTGCAAAAGGGCTAAAATAAAAAAAAATGCCGAGGATTTGGCTACCTCCTTGAAATTGAGAAGAAAGAAGTATAGGGAAGACAAACACGAGTCAATAAATTGCCATGCCATGGTGATATAGTTTGGACGTTTGTCCCTGCCCAAATCTCATATTGAAATGTAATCCCCCATGTTGGAGGTGGAGCCTGGTGGGAGGTGATTGGATCATGGGAGTGGATTTCACATGAATGGTTTAGCACTGCTTGGTGCTGTCCTTGCAACAGTGAGTGAATTCTTGTGAGATCTGGTCATTTAAAAGTGTGTGGCACCTCCCCTCTTCCCTCTCTCTCCCTTTATTCCTACTTTCACCAAGTGACATACCTGCTTTCTCTTTGCTTTCCTCCATTACTGTAAGCTTCATGAGTCTTCCCAGAAGCTGAGCAGATGCCAGCACCATGATTCCTGCATAGCCTGCAGAACTGTGAGCCAAAGAAACCTCTTTTCTTTATAAATTACCCAGTCTTTGTTATTTCTTTATTGCAGTGCAAGAACAGACCAACACACACAGTAATACAGTAAGACTTAGGTAGGTATCTCAATGATGTGACACCACCCTTGTGTCACATCTGTCAAGAGCTTCAGTCTAATGTGTGTATAGCACTCTGTGGTTTACCAAACCTCACACCACTGAACATGTTGGTACATTGCTCCGACTTTACACACAAAGGAATGGAGGTTGGAGCAGTTCGCAGAAGCTTAAGCAAATGATTTCTCTGGCTATGGTGAGACTTGAATCCACCCCTGCACAGCATCCTGGGCTGGCCACTCTGCAGGGCAGAGGGAGTGTGATTTACAAGCAGAGCTTTCCACTCAGCCAAGATTGGAGATTCAGATGCTTCCTCTCTTGGCCATATTTTCTTTTGCAAATAACCAGGCAAATAACCTGATCAGGCAAATAACCAAAGAGATTATTTGCATAATGTTATTGCTTTGGTGTGTTATTTGTTGGAGTGTGTTAAATAACTACAAATGTTTATTAGTCAGATCTTCCTCTGCCAGCAGAAGAATGTGGTCCCTGAGATACTTTCGCGTCCTGTTGCGGTCTTGAAGTAATTAGGGGTGTGTAACAGGGAGGGGGTTAACCCTTGTTGCAGCCTTGACTGAGGGGAACATATAGATACAAGCTCTTTAAGAGCACAGTCACTTAGCAGTCTGATATTAGCACTTGAGAAGTTACCCTTAATCAGACATCCAAATTTCCCTAACATTGTCTGATTCTTTAGGAAAATACAGAATCATCTATTGGCTACATTTACAAATGTTTTAGTTGATTTGTATGGTCACCCTCTACCCTAATCCAGAACAGAACAGATTGAATATTTAGGGATCATCGTATGTAAATTCAGTCCATTCATTCAACCCCTGCTTTTTAAAAAATCTCCTTACAGGCGTTTGCCCCATAATCTTTGCTTACTTTCCAGGTTTTGAGCTTGACCTGCTGAAGAGTGTCAGTCTCAGGCTGCTGCTAGTCCCTTGATAAGATAGATGCACTTCCCTGAGAGATATATTTTAAACATATCACTTCCTTCTGGTTTTTAAGATCATTCTGCTGTCCCTTGAACATCTTCAAGGTAGCCCTAAGCCTGCTGGGCTCACCCGCCCCAGTAGGAAACATGCCCAAGAGGGTCCTTTCCCCACCCAGAGAGAGAATCACCATGTCCTGTCTCCTGAACATGACTTTGACTCTACAGTAAAATAAAACCCTTGGACCTTTGTTCCCTACTTTACCCTGTGAGCCCCAGGGTAGCCTGCTGTCTGTTGTCCTCTAGGTCCCCTTCCAGATTCCATTCTCCTGCTGACTAATGGTGTCTGGAGTGACATTCTAGCAATTATTTCCTCTCCAGGAACAACTTAAGGGGGAGGAAGAAGAGGATGCCAGCTAGAAAATCACGATTGCCTGCAATGTTAACCCCCGGTATTTCCAAGAGGTTTCAGTCTGTACCTACTTTAGCTTATTCCTGAAAGCATAAACCCCACTCACATAAGCCTTTATCTGGTAAAAGAAAGGAGAAGTGGGACTGGGGGCTGGAAGTGATGGGGAAGCAACTTGACCGGTTTGAGGGGGAATGTTTACAGTGTTGGGGTGAGGCAGGGTGCCTGGAGCAACACATCTTGAATTCTGGAATTTTCTCCTTCTTCTTCTTCTTCTTCTTTTTTTTTTTTTTTAGTTAGAGACAGGGTCCTGCTCTGTACTCCAGGCTGAAGTGCAGTAGCACAATCATAGCTCACTATAACCTCAAACTCCTGGACTCAAGTGATCCTTCTGCCTCAGATTCCCAAGTAGCTAGGACTACAGGTGTGCTCCACCATGCCTGGCTAATTTTTAAATTCTTTAATGTAGAGATGATGTCTCACTATATTGCCCAGACTGATCTTGAACTCCTGGGATCAAGTGATAACTTGTTGTTATAATAGTTAATATTATTGTTAGTAATGAGCTATTCCTAATAAGGACCATTCTAGTTACTGCTTTGGCAGAGGAGCAATTAAAGAGTAGATTATTTCCAATTTTCCTCTTAGAGGGTGGGAATTTTTTTTTTTTTTTTTTTTTTTTTTTTTTTTTTTTTTTGAGATAGAGTCTCACTCTGTCACACAGGCGGGAGTACAATGTCATGGTCTTGGCTCACTGGGCCTCCCGGGTTCAAGCAATTCTCTTGCCTCAGCCTCCAGAGTAGCTGAGACTACAGGTGCATGCCAAAACACCCAGTCAATTTTTTTTTTTTGCATTTTTGTATTTTTAGTAGAGACGGTGTTTCACTGTGTTGGCCAGGCTGGTCTCGAACTCGTGACTTCATGATCCGCCCGTCTCGGCCTCCCAAAGTGCTGGGATTACAGGCGTGAGTCACCGTGCCTGGCTGGGAGTGGGATTTTTAAACTTGGATTTTATCGGCATATGCACTGGGGCTTACATTTGTCATAAATACTAGAAAAAACAAAACCTTGTCCACTTAATTTCAAGGCTATAAGACATGGGCAGCTGATCTGTTTTCCAAAGCTGCAGCCATAGGTCCCTCTTCCTTTTCCACTGTCACCCGAGCCCTGTTCCTAGCTGATCTCTCTTACAGTCTTCACCAGAGGTAAACACTGACTCAGGGGACAGTGACAGGAGGCAATCTGTCATGTTTCTCAGTCAGAGACACTCTCCCAGCCAGCATCCCTCGACCCACCCTCACCCCAGACACTAGATTCCCACCCTAGGGCAGTTAATCCAGACCTAGGACATCTAATAGGAGACCTTTTCCCTTCCTCCTTTCCATTCCATCCCCCACAGCAAAACTGTCATCTTGTGTGTTAAACATTCCTGGCCTTGCCAAGTAACTGACTAATGGGATAAGCTGCTTGTACTGTGACAATGGGTTGTAACAGCCAGAGCCTGGGATGGGGGTGGTGCTCAGATGCCTTCAAGGGCAGGTGGGTACCAATGTGAGATGTTGGGTATGCCATAATTGGGAGATACTGGGCTAATGGCAACTCGGGTAGCAGCAAAAACTCTGCCTATAGGGATTATCTTAGTTCGTGTTATGCTTCTATAACAGAATACCTGAGACTAGGTAATTTATAAGAACAGAGATTTATTTCTTACAGTTCTAGAGATTGGGATGTTCAAGGTTGAAGGGCTGGCATCTGGCAAGGGGTTCTTGATGCATCATCCCATGAAGGAAGGCAGAAGGTCAAGAGATCACGCACATGAAAGAAAGAGGGAAGGGGCTGAACTCATGCTTTTATCAGGAAGCCACTTTTGCAATACAGGCCTTAATCCAGCCGGGAGGTCTCTGCCTCTTCACCCTCATGATCTACTCATCTCTTAAAGGTCCTACCTCTCAGTGCTGTTGCATTGGGGATGTTTCCAACACAAGAACTTTGGAGGACACATTCAAACCCAAGTAGGAAATTAAATTTGATTCAAAATACTGGTGGCTATAGTTTGCTGTCCCACATGAAAGTGTGAACCTTTTTGTTTTAATCAATCAGTAAAAGGGTAAGACCCTCTTTTTTGTTGTTTATTTTTTTGAGATGGAGTTTCGCTCTTGTTGCCCAGGCTAGAGTGCAATGGTGTGATCTTGGCTCACTGCAACCTCCGCCTCCTGGGTTCAAGTGATTCTCCTGCCTCAGCCTCCCAAGTAGCTGGGATTACAGGCATGTGCCACCACACCCTAATTTTGTATTTTTAGTAGAGATGGGGTTTCTCCATATTGGTCAGGCTGGTCTTGAACTCCCGACCTCAGGGGATCTGACCGCCTCGTCCTCTCAAAGCACCGGGATTACAGGCGTGAGCCACGGCACCCTCTTTTAAGAACCCCAGTTTAGTGTTCTGAGGTGAAGGGCTGCATGAGATAAGAATATGTTTGGGATAATTTTGAGCATGGTCTTCATTAGCAAAAGAAATGTTTCTTCTGAACAGAAGTTGCTAAGGGCATTGAAGTTAAACTGCTTTGATAAAGATAATGGCAAGCAGCTCTGCCAGCCCATTGGCCATCATGGTTCTCAAAGACTTAGGGAGGAGAAAAAACTTTGGAGCTGGAATCTGCAATTCTGTTGTTGGTTCTGGGACTAGAAATGGAAAACTAGGCCCTGCTGGAAACAAAAAGAGCCTCTCCCTGATAAGACCAAGTAGGCAGATAAGAGTGGTTTGTGGGATTTTATTAGGATCAGAAGCCTCAGAGCTAAACTTCTAGATTTTAAACAGTTTAGAGTAAGATTTATGGAACAAGATCAGTGATTAGTAACGTCTAATTATAGTGCGATCAAGTACTACTTGTATAATATACATGTTCTAAGAATTCATAAACAAGGATAAATAATAAGAAAGATTTAAGGGCTAGGCACAGTGGCGCATGACTGTAATCCCATCACTTTGGGAGGCCGAGACAGGTGAACTGCTTGAGCTCAAGGGTTCAAGATCAGCCTGGGCAACATGGCAAAACCCCATCTCTACAAAAAACAAAAAAATAAAAATTAGCCAGTCGTGGTGGTGTGCACCTATAGTCCCAGCTACTCACTCTGGAGGCTGAGGTGGGAGGATCGCTTGAGCTCAGGAGGTGGAAGTTGCAGTGAGCCGAGATCACATCACCCAAGCCCGGGCAATTAAATCTTTAAAAAAAATTTAAAAGACATAGATGCTAGAAATAAAACTAGTTGAGTATTCTATTCCAGGTACCGTGTTAAGCACTAACTTAAACTGTCTTACACACTAACTTAAACTTCTTAACAACACCCTAAGAAAAAGTTATAATTATTCACATTTTACAGATGAGGACATTGAGGATCAGAGAGATTAAGAAACTTGTCCAACTCACCCAACCAGTACATGACTCTAGGGGCCATACTCTTTCTGCTTTGGTTTTTATGGAAAAAACAGTATAGATGGAGGGGATGTTCAGGGCTCTGGAGCTTAGTTAGAAAGGTTTGGGAGAAGCCTGACCCTTATGGGATCCATTTTGATCTAACAATATGATCATTCATGTTCCAAGCCAAAATTGGAGTACATAAAATATTTTTGTCTCTCAACTTCTGGATGCCTACCAGGTAAAGAGAAAATTCTTGAACACAATCTAGAAGGTTCTGTCTAGTTCCCAGCTACAATTCTAGCCTGTCTCCCCTCTCACATGCCTGTAGTCTACCCACCCTAGACTAGCTTCCAGTCTCTGGGCTTGTGTCCCTACTGCTTCCATTCGCTGGGTGTACCCCAAGTCTGCCTCATGCATTCCTACTCGCTTTTTAAAATCCAGCTTGGGTCACCTCCTCTGTAAGGGTATTCTACCCTTGCCCCCTCACTTCCCAGTCTGACAGACAGAATTCGTCACTGCTTTCGTGCTCTCATACCCCAGGGCACATTTCTCTTAGCGACGTGATTGCATTGTATCACAACGTGTGTTTCAGTCTGATGCAGTCTTAAGATTTTAAAAAACTTCTGAAAATACAGTGCCTATCTTGGGTATGCCACCTAGTTTGGGCTTTAACCAAATGTTTCTAGACTCTAATGAAGAGTGTACAGTCCTTCAGTTAATAGGGTAGCTCTTGAGGAAAAAAAATATGCATGATCCTCAGGTAAAGCACATCTATTATTCATATCTTCAATAACAGGTGCTTTGCCAATTAGCACAGTTAATGCCAGAATTGTTTTTTACAGGTGAAATTGGTGGCATGTTGATTAACATGATGAAAGTTAGAAATAGGATCTCTTTGGTGAATATAAAGATAAGTAGACTAGTTAAAAGAGCTTGAAGACTCTCCACTCTTGCATGAATAAAATACCCAGCACTCTCAGAGTGATGTCTTTACCTGGTGTTGGGCCTAGCCATAAACTATGGAAGATTCTGGTTGCTCAATGCTGGCTAAACTGGCAGCATTATTCTGCCTCTGGAATTCCAGAAATTGTCTTAGAGAACTTTGCAAGGAAGATTATATGAACTACTTTTTTGCTGGCTTATTAACAAATATTTAGTTAACAAGTGTCTGTGTGTGCAGCAGAATTTGGCCAGTGGCTTGCTTTGTTCATGATTTCATAACGTTTGTGGAGAAGAATAGTTAACAGTTCTGACTTAACAACTCCTAGGTTGCAATCATTCACACATGACCTATCTGGCTCAGGTCAGTTTTCAACACCCACTCACTGGAGTGTGTCCATACTGCTTCTCTATTTTCCAGGTGGTTCTTATCTATTTAATAACAACTTACGGGAGGCTGAGGCAGGAGAATGGCGTAAACCCGGGAGGCGGAGCTTGCAGTGAGCTGAGATCCGGCCACTACACTCCAGCCTGGGCGACAGAGCGAGACTCCGTCTCAAAAAAAAAAAAAAAAAAAAAAAAAAAAAAAAAAAAAAAAAATAACAACTTACTTCTTTAGGGGAAATAGACTATCGCATTATTACATGAACTATTCACTCTGATTGTAGAAACACATCCTGATTTCAGAAGCATTAAAAGATGAGAGAAATGTGCATCTTGGCCAGGCACAGTGGCTCACACCTGTAATCCTAGCACTTTGGGTGGCTGAGGCAGATGGATCACTTGAGGTCAGGAGTTCGAGACTGGCCAATATGGTGAAACTCTGTGCCTACTAAAAATACAAAAAATTAGTCAGGCGTGGTGGCAGGCACCTGTAATCCCAGCTACTAGGGAGGCTGAGGCACGAGAATCTCTTGAATCCAGGAGACGGATTCAAGCTAAGATTATGCCACTGCACTCCAACCTGGATGACAGAGCAAGACTCCATCTCAAAAAAGAAAAAAAAAAAAAAAGAAAGAAATGTCCATCTTAGAATAAAAGCAAACACAGTGTCAGATCTGCCTTCATAGCATGACTGTGTTTTAACCAGGTGCTCACTGCCTAAACTCAAATGCAAGGTAACTGTGGGGTTTCTTATCTTGTGCTGGGACAAGCCAATGGGAGACATTTGGGGACAGGGAAGTCTCTCCAGGGACCCTGCAATCACATCAAGCTGGTTTTTATCTCTGAGTCACAGACTTAGCTTTCTTCCCCTAGTTCCTTCCACATGAAGGAGGTCTCTTGATTTTGAGATATAAACACTGAGGCAATGAATGAGAGTAAACAACCTCGTCAAAGGCCCCTTCAAAGAAAGTCAATGGTAAAGCAAAACACACCAGCAGTGTTCCAACTCTCAGTTAATTCACCAGTGAAGCCGCAAGGCCTCTCCTTTCCATGGGCTCCAGCATGAAGCATTTTGATGGATGAATTCCTGACCTGAACAATTCCTTGCCTTTAAAATTCATAAAAGCATAGCAGAACAGAACAGAACACTGAGTGCAAATAAAACTGTCCACTAGTAGTTCTTATAGCTCCTGTTTGGTTCCACAAGAAAATAACAAGTGAAAATATTTCTTTAAAAAGCAAGGTAATATTTAGAAAATATTTCTTTAAAAAGCAAGGTAAAAATGGTGTGCTTCCCCCTCCCAAGTAAAACTTCTCAAAATTTTCAGTTTTCAGGTTCTCCTGGTCTGTCCATGGCGTTATTAAAGATGTCCTGTGTTTAACAGAGAATTGAAATAGACTGTGGGAGGGATGGAGAGAGGCGTGCTAAAGAGACAGAAAATATGGTTTCAGCCCTCAAGAAACACAAGTTCAAGATTAGGAGACACACCACAAAGAAGATAATTATAGCACTGAGTGAAGTTCTGGAAAGCATTTGTTCATGTCTCTGTTGACGAATCTCTCTTTTTTCCCCTCTCTCTTTTTCTTTTTTTTTAAATAGAGACAGATGTCTCACTATGTTGCCCAGCCTGGTCTCCAACTTCCAGCTTCAAGCAATTCCTCCTGCCTCAGCCTCTCCAAGTGCTGGGATTACAGGAATTAGCCACCATGTCACAGGCAAACTGGCGTGATTTTGCAAGGGTTTATTTACAGTGTGACTTCTTGGGGAGGTGTGGACATACAGGAGGCATAAGAGATGGTGCAGTATCCCAGGGCAAATATCAGCAGAGCTACTGTCATCCCTGGAGCTTTGGGGAAGGAAAAAGCTACCAGAACCTGGAAGGAGAGTCACATAAAGGAGGCTACCTTAAGAGAAGATGTCATCTTCAACTGAGGGATGCAGTCAGCCTGAGGTAACCTGTTAGAGAGGAGTCAGGTGAGTGAATATACTGAGGTCACTGTCGACTTCCTTCTGTTTCCCTGGGTGGCCTCCCACTTGCCAAACCCAGCCAGAAGGCAGAGAGTATTGGAGCCCATTGATGTAGCCCATCCTGCCTTCAGGCAGTCAGCAGATCTGTAGGGGACCACAGAAAATATCTGACATAAGAACAGAGGTGTTGCGGTGGAGGAGGAGCCAGATAGGAAAAGAACTAGAATTTGGCTGGTACATTAGTTGGGTAGAGTAGCAATAACAAAATACCATAGACTGGGTGGCTTAACAGAAATGTATTTCTCACAGCTCTGGAAGCTGGAAGTCCAAGATGAAGGTATTGGCCAGCTTGGTTTCTTGTGAGTCTTCCCTCCTTGACTGGCAGGTGGCCACCTCACTGTGTCCTCACATGGTTTTTTCTCCGTGCGCATGCATTGCTGGTGTCTCTTCTTTTAACAGCAGTCATATTGGATTGTGGCCCCACCCCTCTTTTACCTCATTTAACCTGAATTACTTCTTTTAAGGTCCTGTCTCCAAATCCAGTCACATTAGGGGTTAGGAGGGGAACACAGTTCAGTCCATAACAGTTGGCGATAGGGTTTACACCCCCAATAAGCCCTTTATGGTTGCTATGAGTATGTAATTGGAGTAGCCCATGGAACTCCCAAAGTCTCTCATTCTGGTGTGACTGTTCATCACATTATTCCTCCAAACCTCCTTTTTCTGGTATTGGATGTCCACTTCTAACCCTCTGGCCACAGGCACTCTGGCCTGGGTTATTGATTTCCAGGTGCTGACCCGGAGAACTTCATCCTAGTCTAGCATTTCATTCAGTCCTATGAGTAACTTTGCATTCTTACCAGCATTATGAATCAACAGTCTCCCTTTTTACAAGTCTATTTAGTAAAATCTGAGTTGGATTCCTGCCAGTTGTGTCCCCAAGTCCTGACTAGTCCTGACCAGGGATAAAGGGCACTTATTTGTGAGAATTTTGTTCTAGTAGCAGGAAAAATTAGAAGTGTCATCCTTAAGATTTAAGGCTAGTGTTCTAAAATAGCAACAGCTTATCCCTTCCCCTAGCAGATAGGTCTACCCCTTCAAGGAATCTACAGAACCAGGGAGGAGACACAACACCCCTGTTTAGTGACCGCTGCAGCCAGTCATGATGTTCCTCAACAGGGACTTTTAGAAAGATACCAAGCACAACGACGTTACTGTTCACATTCAGAAAAACGAGAAAGTGCAATGAAAGGGCATTCACAGATTACTCAGGTATCAAAGAAGGGTTAAAGATAGATCCCTCTGGCTGCTCATTTAGCCGCACTCCTTGTTCTTGATGAGATGGGTGGGTTGTCTCCAGGATGCCCTGGAGACAAAAGCAGCTTAGTCAACCCTCCAATAAAACGCCCTGAATACGTTGTCTCAGAGGCTGTAGACAGCCACTGTGCTAAATTATTCACCCTGACTTTTACTGGATACCTTCCTCCCATTTCAATTACTTGAGATTTTTATAGAAAATTGGCTGTGGGAATTTGACCGCTCCAACTGCCTGGTAATAATCCGGTCTGAATAGTAAACTCAGCATGGGCTGATTCTGGGACGAGCCAGAGCATTCTCAAAAGAATTCGAGAGGAGCTGCCCTTGGCTGCAAAGAAAACTAGGAATCTGTTTATACAAAATGATGCTATTTATTTGTGAGAATATTGTGCTATTTACATAGTAGGAGGAAAATGTTAGAAATGCCACCCTTAACAAAGATTTGATGCCAGTTGTGAAAAACAGCAACCAGAGCCAGATGTGGTGGCTCATAAGTGTAATCCCAGCACTTTGGGAGGCTAAGGTGGGAGGATCACTTGAGTCCAGGAGTTCGAGACCAACCTGGGCAACAAGGTGAAATCCTATCTCTACAAAAAATACAAAAATAATCTAGGTGTGGTGGTATGCACCTGTAGTCCCAGCTACTCGGGACAGTGAGGTGGGAAGATTGTTTGAGCCCAGGAGGTTGAGGCCGCAGTGAGCCGTGATTACTCCACTGCACTCTAGCCTGGGCTACAGAGCAAGCCCCTGTCTCAAAAAACAAAAGAAAATAAAAAAAGCAACTAGCTCTTTCATAAATACTTTGACCACTGTAGGGCCCTGAAAATGCTTTTAAACATCTGTATTAGAATATAAACATAATATATAATAAATATAAATACATATAAGTATATATATTAAATAAATACATAAATATAATACAAGGAAATCTTGACACAGTCACACATCTATTAGCTAAAACCTTGGCCAGGTGCTTATTCTGTGCCAGGTACTATGCTCTATTTACATCTATTAATTTATCTAATGTTAACAAGAAGCCAATTCGTAATGATGGTGTTATCCCCATTTTGCAAATAAGGAAGTTGAGACTCTAAGATTAAGTGACATGGTGACTTTAACACAATCTCTAAGTGGTGGTTTGATTTCAGAGTCTAGTTCGTCATTGCAAGCTAAAATACTTCAAAGTTAGATATGTTTGAAGCAGAAAATAATAAATATCAAATCCTTTAGTTTTCTTACACACCATGGTTAATGCAAATCATTTCTTGAGTGTTCTTTCATTCATATCAATAGTGCTTATAAATACAATAAAAATCATTTTGGATCCCCTTTCAAACACATGACATTATGTTTTAGACTGTGGGCTCAGTCTCACTTGATTAGTATCTATAGTGATTATCTGCTTATGTGAGTACTGGAGGGTGTCTAAGTTTGAGGGCAAAGACTGATGCCCAGAGGGGTGGCAAGACTCACCCTGAGGGCAGAGAGAGTCGTTAGGATAAACTTGGTTTGAGAATAGGAGGCAGAATGAGAAGGGAGTTCAATTAGAGCTTTCAGGCTTTGCTCTTTTTCTGAATCCTCCAGAACATGTTCCAGAGCACCAGGGAGAAGAACTAGTAAAACTCAAAGAGCCAGGAGCCTTTTCACTAGTGTCTTCAAGAGCTCAATGGCAGGAGGCAGTGTAGCCCAGCGTTGCTGCACTTCAGTGAGGGGTCTGCCTGAGCACAGGCCAGAGGGCTGCATGACTCTGAAACAGGGCAGGGTGGATGGATCAGACCAGCCTAGATCCAGCATAGAGAGGTAGCAGTCTCCAAGCAGGAGAGAGGGAACTAGCAGGTACTACATTGTAGCTACAAGAACTTACCAGAGGAGTAATGTTCTCTATTCACAGTCAAGTCCTCTCCATTCCCACACTCAGTTAATCTACCCAGGAGCTTATGTAACTACTTGGGAGAATTTTGAGGGAGCTAGACTTTCCCCAAATGCATGGGGTGCATGGGTTGGAGCTAGATAAATACTGTCCTATTGCCATTAGTGAGACTGTGATGGTCTAGACATTTTTGAGGGGAGAAATATGTAAAGAAAGACCAATAAGCCTCTTACTAAACAGGTGGGACTCTCATTGCCTTCACTCTTCAGCAGGTTCATTAGATGCATCACTCTTCCCCATGGCTTCAGAATTTGGAAATTTCTCCAACTTTGAGGTTGGAGAATAGAATTCATTTAACCCCAGTTATGAGTAACCATATCTTTTCAAGTGTGCTCAGTTCATTATAAATAAATGTAGTTAGTAAGAATCTCAAGGTTTATGGAAGGATTACAGCTATCCAGTAGATCATTGAGCAGCTATTTATCTGAAAGCACATACTGACTGAATCCATCAACGTCCCATTCAGCATCTTACAAGATCAAACTGCCTGGAAAAATAAATTAATCAATCAATTGCATACTATATAGTATCAATTATATACCGCACTATGCAGTAACTGCACAAAATAATATATTCTCAATGGTCCTAGGTAATAGTGTCATGATGTTGAATTCTCCTGGTATTCAAGTTCTCACCACTTTATGACTTTTCATCATGGGCAGTTAGCAGGGGTTTGGGCTCCAGGGGGTTATCATTAGCAAGCCACAGTCTCCTTAGTACTTCGCTTTCACTCTTTCTAGTGATCAGATATTTTACAGGGATTTTACTTTTCCTGATATATTTACCATGAGCCAGGTATAGTAAATGAAGATATAGAAGTGAGCAAAACCAGGAAAATGCAGTCCTCCATATAACATATATTGGAGCACCTGAAGCAATTCAGAGCTTACAAGTACTGTATTTTAGTACTTCAGGGATATTTTGGAAGAAAAATTTTAATCAAGACCTCAAAGCCAATATTTCAAAATTGAACTGCACATTCATGATACCATGGCAAAAAGTTCATGGATATTTCAGCTGCTTCTTGGATTGTTCAATTTCCTGTTTAATCGGGAAGGGAAATAAAGTATCCCTTTTAATAGAGAGTATGTCAAAGCTAATATAATAATGGAAGCTAGGCATCCAGAGCAGACAGGTCTAAAGCAATAGAAAAGTTCCACTCAAACTCAGTCTCCAGCAGTTTCTGTCTCAGGGAGTGAATGGAGGGTAAACAGCTGTCAGCACCAGGCCAGCATCCCGCAAACCCCGTAAGATGTGGTTTTGCAAAGTTTCTTGGAAGCCAGGTTGGTACAAATCTATTCCTGATGAAAGTTTACATTTTTTTCCCTCTATGGGTAAGATGTCAGAAGAGTGAGCAATTTCTTTTTGTATTTTGAAACTTATATATTCAGTTAAAAGAGCTTACATGGGATGTTATAATGAATATGTGTTTTTGAGTGCCAGAATTCCCTTGGGGCTCTGATTTCCCCATTCTTAGGCCATAGTGTATGAGGGGAAGGGAGAAGGGGATAGTAGTATTCGTTTTCTATTGTGTATAACAAATCACCCCCAAAACATAGTGGATTAAACAACAAACACTATCTCACAACTTCTGTGGGTCAGAATTCTGCGGACCAGGCCTTACTGTATACCTTTGCTTCAAGGTGTGTCACAAGACTGCAATCAAGTTGTCAGCGAAGGCTGTAACCATCTCAAGACTCAGCTAGAAGCAGGGAGATCTGCTTCTAAGCTCGCTCATATGGCTGTTGGCAGCCCTTAGGTCCTTGCTGGATCTGGGACACAGTTATCAGTTTTGTGACACTTGGATCTTTCCAAAGGTTAGTTCACAACATGGCAACTGGCTTCACTCAGAGTGAAGGCTCTGAGGGAAAGAGAGACACGGTGGGCAAGGCAGAAGTCATGCTCTTTTTGTAACCTAATCTCAGAGGGTGGCATCCCATTGCTTTTGCTGTATTCTATTTATTAGAAATGAGTCCAACCCATACTGAGTAGAGAAGGGTACACAATGAAGACTAGGAGACAGGAACCAATGGAGGCCATCTTGGAGGCTGTCTAGGGGAAATTATCTGGAATATTCCATTTCTCTGACTGCAGTCATTGGCTCATGGATAGGCACGTGATCCAAACCCGGCCAATGAGACTTCACCCTGGAACTTTGACTGGAACTCTTGGGAAAGAAATCTCTTTTTACTAGAGTTTGTATGATGTAAGCATGGACCCTCAGTGGCCAACTCTGTCACCATCTGGAAAAAGCCCCTTGAAAATAAGAGCAAAATAGAGGAAAATATGATCAAAAGATGAAATATTGCTGGTGCCATTGTTTCAACAACTTGATGCAAATACATCTAGAGCCAGGCCTATCCCTAGATTTTTCTGTTCCATGATCCAATAAAAAAGACTTCTCTTTTTGGCTTAAGCTAACTTAAGCTACCTTAAGTTGGATTTATTTCACTTTCTACTGAAAGACATCTGACATACAGATACAGTATAATAAAGATATGTCATTACCTTTTAAAAATTTCTGTCTGGTAAAAAAGAATCAGCAAGAACTTCGGTGTGATTGGAGTGATGATAGACAAATGACTTCTCAGGACTGTAGTAAACTATTTATTCACTCAGTACCCTAAATGTGAGATAATTTCTTTTCTTCTTTTTTTTTTTTTTTTTTTTTTTTTTCTGAAAGACAGGGTTTTATATGTTGCCTAGGCTGGTCTCAAACTCCTGGGCTCAAGTGGTCCTCCTGCCTTGGCTCCCAGAGTGCTAGGATTACAGGCATGAGCCACTGCATGCAGCAAAGAGAATTTCAGTTTACTTGTCCTAAGTCCTTGTCTCATTGTAATACCATGTAGAGAGCAGCTCTCTGCTTTGCTTCTGATGCTTAGCTGGCTGCTGTGTCTGGATGAACTTTGGTTTGAAAGGTAATGTTACCATAAATCAGTGTTCCTCAACCAGGGATAATTTTGCAATGTCTGGAGACATCTTTGGTTATCACATCGGAGTGGGAAGTGTGCTACCATCATTTAATGGGTAGAGGCCAGGCATCCCTCTACACATCCTAAAATGTGCAGGACAGCCCTGACAACAAATAATTATCCGGTCCAAAATGTCAGTAGTGCTAAGGTTCACAACTGCTGCTCTAAACTATCTGTGGGTAACACAGCAAAGTACAGGGGGAGGCTGTGTTCCCTTGTTTATGGTTAACTAGTAATATAAGGAGGTCCAGGCTTGAACACGCATGTAGAACATGTTGCTTGGAGGATAATCTGTTGTCCTTCTGCTTCACGTGGTGGGCCTTAAGGCTTGGAAGATGGCATAACAGAGAATGGGTTCTTAATGTTTTTCAATAGCTGTTCACTGATGGATTCCTCTGACATATATTCCTTCATGCTCTCCGTTCTGTTCTCATAGAGCAATGTCCATTTCAGGATGATCTGGTGTGCTCAGTAAGAAAAATAAATGATTTAGGATCCCCTTGATGGGATCTAGTTCTACACCATGCTCACAAATGTAAATTAACATCTACGTCCTGATTTTAACAATGAGGGACTTTTGTTGTAGCTGAAAAGCTGAGCAATTAATATTTTAATCTGACATTAAGATCTGAATGGAAAAACTGGGAATGAAAAATATAATTGTACTCTTCCTATTAGTAGGAAATTTAATTTTTGCATGATCTGGTGGTGTTTAGCTTCTCTGATGCTTCCTCTTACCTTTTCCTGGGAATATGTTTTGAGACCCATCCAGTATTGGATGGCCATATCCAGACATGTTATTTGTTTATTCACTTATTTAATGCACATCTGCATAATCACCTGGAATGCCTAGTGCATAGTGAGTATTCAATACTCTTTACACTGTTCTTTGTTATAAAGATTTTCCAATCTTCAAAAACAGCTTCATAAGTCTGGGCCCTCCTGGGGTCTGCGGGCTTGGGAGGCTTAAGGTTTGTTATTCAAGATCCAGGGCTGCCTCACACGGTGGCTGAAGCTGTGTCAAGCAGGAGGGAGCATGTAGGGGGACCAGTGGTGGGAGTACAGATTCCAGCCCATGCTCCCCTTTCCAAGCTGTGTGCTTGACATGGGGCTGTGTTCACCAAAGATCCTGACCACTGGCCAAGCCACACTCCCTATAGGACTACATCCCTCCATAAGGGTGCCCTGCTTTCAGTGGAGGCCAGAGGAGGCCCTGTAAGGATGAGAACCCGTAACTAAACACCCATTGGCTATTTGGCAAAGACTTTTCAACATGCATGCAGGTGTTCTTGAGCTCCTGGAGCCTTACTGCAGATTTCCATTACCCACATCTACACCTTAGTTCATGGGCGGTATAATTATCATTGCAGTGAGACCCTATTAAGTCCTACTACCCAACCAGGAAAAGATGGCAGGTACTTGTTAGGCCCTGACACACACCCAAAGACAAATTACTTGGGCACTGTACTGAGAGCAGGGGCCTGTGTCTTCCACTTGAGGTCCAGGATGTCTTTAGGTTTTACTGCAGGGTAATCATTTGGAAGTAGAGCTGGGATGTTGTGCTTCACCTCCTGCAGTTAATAATTAGCTAAGCTGCTTAACCAGGAAGGTGAGTGAAAGGGAACCACTTTGAATCAAAAGGTGAGGTCTGAGAGGTCATCTGCAGTGACCCAGATCCAAGAAATGAAGCGGAGAGGCTGTTCCAAGCCCACTGCACCATTCTCTTCCCTCCTGGGTTTCCCTTCTCAGTGAGTGGCACCGCCACTCTCCCCATTCTCCCCAGTATTCAAGTTGGAGACCTGGTTGTCACTCTGGTCTCTGCTTTCCCTCCCTCCAAGCTGGAAGAGTGACTAGATTCTGTATCTGCCTCTTTAGTGCCTTCTTCATCACCCCCACCTCTTCACCCTCAGAACCTCACCACCTTAGTCCATTGGTCACCATCTGTCATCTGGCCTATTACAGTGGGGTGTGCCCCCACCTCCAATCCCCTCTCCAGGCAGCTGCCCCCAAGAAGGTAAAACACAAATCTGATCATCCATTTCCTGGTGGGGACAGTGCCTATGACTTGGCCTCCACCCAATCTTCTTGTCTCATCTCTCTTGAGCCCCTATCTCCTGGAGTCTGGCCTGGGAAACACCTTGCAATGTTCTGGATCAACCAGGTTGCCTCATGGCTCTGTACTTTAACCTGTGCTGCAGTTTTGGCCTTAGCCTCCTTTCTGCCCATCCTTCTGATGAGCATCTAGCTCCTCGACCATACAAGTCCGCTCATGTGTCTCCCCTTCGACAAAACCCTTTGTTTTCACTTTTCCAGAATTGGTGTCTCCCTGCCAGAACCCGAACAGACTTCTCCAGCACACCTGTGTCCCCTACACCAGAAAGTCCTTCTTCAAGGTGGGAGATCTTCAAACTACAATGTCCAACATGGCCCCTGGGGCTGAGTGGCTGCTTATTAAATGCCTGTGATTTGCCAGAACACTGTTTCATTCTTTATTGCTTATTATAGAAAACACTGTCCCACTTGAAAGGTCTTTCCTGGAAACTTGCATTCTGGCTCTCGGGAAAGTCTCCCGATATCTTGCACCTCAGTGTCCCAATCCACAGCTATTAGTGGACTAAGGTCCATGTTCACATGGGTATGATCACAGCTATTAGTGGACTAAGGTCCATGTTCTCAGTCCTGCAGTTGCTTCTTGAATGTGAAGAGGAGCCACCATTTATATATGTTAGTGAGTTCAAGTGCTGCCAGGCAAAATGTAAAACTTTTCATCATTAGCCCCAACTTTGAAAGGAAAATACACATTTCAATTTCCACTTTTCTGTGCACTCAGATTCTTATGTTTTACATGCAGAGTACGCCTCACTGTAGAAGTTTTTAAAATGAATCTGAATAGATAACAAGCATACAACTTAATACCTCTGATGGACAGTTGGACTTCTGACCCGTGTTTGAAGCTTCAAGGCAGGTCAAGTCTACTATGGCATGAATATGATTACCATTGTGCCTAGGGTGTTGCATTTACCCTGATGAGTCTCCTTCCTACTGAAGCCAAGGAATAATTCAATTAAAACATTGATTAAGTACTTACTGTGTATTTTCCACAGCAACTTTCACAGTGCTTTGTACAAAGTTATCTGAGTTACAGAAGTCTTGGCTCTTTCTGGAAGAGTTTGTGGACATCTCATCCTTCTTATAGATTAGAACTAAAAGAGTAGTTTAAATGTGACCATTACTGAAAGAGAGGATTAGAAACTAGGAGCATAAACAGGCGAGATCATGCCCAGCTGAGAGATCAATCCACCCTTGCATTATGGAAGGAAAATTAGACTTTCCCTTAAGAACAAGTAGGAAATAATATTAGCTGATATTTATTGAGCTCTTATCATATTAAACACTTTAAAAGATTATTTTATTTAATCTTTGAGAGTTCCATGAGGTTGGTATTTATATTCATATTTTACAGAGGAAGAAACTGAAGCACAAGGAAGCAGAGTCAGATGAGTGGCGGTGATGGGATTTTGAACCGAGAGAGTTTAGTATCAGGTTCCTCTCGATTTACCCATTGTCTATACAACATCTGCCAGTTTCTGATAACTGCATCAGGTCCCACCTCTGCAAGTGAACAATTGACAAATGTGCCCCAGCTCTGTTGTACTCAGTGCCCCCAGTCCCTGTTCTGTGAACATGGTGGGGAAAATTGATGGAAGAGTCTGGATCAGCTCTCTCTCCAAAGTTGGAAGTTCCAGACTACTTACACAGGATGGCTTTGAGTTTGGGAGAGAAATGGAGTAGACTTGTGTACCTGTGTGTGTGTGTGCATGTGCACGTGCAGGGAAGTGAGGAGGGGAGGCAAACAGGCAGGAAGACCCCTTGGAGTATCTGCACCCTCACTGCTCTTGGAGCGTCTTCTCATTTTGAGAGCTGACCCACCATCTTGGTGAAAGTGCTGCTTCTGGTCTGGATCCATTGATTCTACT
Source organism: Chlorocebus sabaeus (assembly GCF_047675955.1). Lineage (NCBI taxonomy): Eukaryota > Metazoa > Chordata > Mammalia > Primates > Cercopithecidae > Chlorocebus > Chlorocebus sabaeus. The sequence continues at coordinate 40,721,004 of NC_132907.1, read as the reverse complement.
GAGAGTGAAGCATAACCTCTGACTCTTTTGCCCTTGAACTAAAGACCTCATGGCCTTTAAGACCTCATGGAGGCCAGGTGTCGTGGCTCATGCCTGTAATCCCAGCACTCTGGGAGGCCAAGGTGGGCAGATCACTTGAGGTCAGGAGTTCAAGACCAGCCTGGCCAACATGGTGAAACCCTATCTCTAATAAAACTACAAAAATTAGCTGGGCATGGTGGCATGTGCCTGTAATCCCAGTTACTCTGGAGGCTGAGGCAGGAGGATCGCTTGAATCCAGGAGGCAGAGGTTGCAGTGAGCCAAGATTGCACTGCACTCCAGGCTGGGCAACAGAACAAGACTCAGTCCAAAAAAAAAAAAGAAAAAAAAAAAAAAGGCCTCCTGGAAAGACATACCAGCCAACATCTGGTGCAGTAAGCAGAGCTCAGGCTACAGATCTGCCACTGCATAGTCACTGTTGATCTCTCTTTCAGGCACCCAGAGGAGCCCAGGTTTTCAAGCCTCTCTTCACTGAATTTAAGTCACCTACAGAGGCAAAAATGAATTTTAGAAAACTGTAGAAATTCAAAGCCAACCATAACAACCCATCTCCCTGAGGGTATTTGAATTTAGCTTCTGATGAAAATAAGGCCACTTCAATGACATCATATAGCCACGTTTATATCATCCTGCCATCTCCATTTGGAGACAGCTCAGTGCTTGTCCCCAGCCAACTAACAGCCGGACCTCTTTTGCAATGTTTAGAAGGCACTCTTTTACTTAGTGCTGAGAAATCCTCTCTAAAGGAATGTTTCATAGAACTATGCTCAAGATCCTGCTCTTTTGTAGGAAAATAAATCCAGGATGGTTGCAAGGATAATCAATTATCATAGAGTAAAAATTCATACTTTTAAACCAGGCTATTATTTCAGCAGATGTTTAGCTTATATCATTATAAAGGCTTCAAATAAAACAATTTGGTAAGCTTTTTTTTAACCTCTCTTTCTGCCAATAAATAAATGCTGGATATCATAGTCCACATGATGAGTTTATTCTCCTCTATACCAAGCTGTTATTCACATAACTTTTATTGAGCATCTACTGTATGTAGGCCTCTATTCTGGGTGCCATGGCAAATGTAAAGTTGAAAAAGATACTCTTTTGCCTCTCTGGAGGAGACTGGGAAGATATTGTCACATATGAAACATCTCAATGTACCACATTACAGTCAGTACTAGCTGACAGATTCCCCTAGAAGTCAAGAGGAGGAATCTTAAAGGATGGGAATTCGAATGGCACCTACAACTATGTGCAAGGCTTTCTTGAGTAGATGTGAGATCAGAACAGTCATACATGATTATGTCGTACAAGTGATTGGAGAATGGCCTCATTCACTATAACCATTCCTTATCAATGAATGCTGAAGTCTGTTTCAACCCCACTGTAAAACCTCAAACTGGCCCAGAGCAGATTACACTAAAAAAAAGCATTACCTCTTTAACAGGGACAAGAAGAACTTTACTCCTACCCCCTGCACCTCCTCTCCTGGGGAACAGAGAGGAGTTCATCAGAGATTTCAAGAAGCCTGGCATGTCCTTGCTCCCATCAGCAGTCTGATCTCCGAAAAGGTTGAGGGGTGCATGGCAGTCTTGGGAAGATGCTGGTCCCTGGTCCATAAGGAGCTGATCTCTGAAGCCCATTTCCCATGTGGGGTCCTGTGTTTAACCAGACAAGAACCCTGGCTCCCCTGCTACCACTTGGGCCATGTTTCTCTCTTAGCATAGCTTCCCAGAGATGTGCAGACGCCAGGGGAGTGGATCCAGCCAAAACATGTCCTTGGCAGAGATGCCAAGACAGAGCCCTGGAAAACAAAGGAAGTTTGGCAGATAACTGGCTCTCCCTGAAGGAATCTGGAGTTTTGACTGCCCACATTGAGCTGTTGGCACCAGCAGGAATGGAAACTGGGCCTTGCAAACACAGTCCCAGCTTGTCTGTGCACCACGGCGGCCTGAACACAGTCAAATCACATTCTCCCACACCCCCAGCCCAGCACACACGCAGGCTGAGTGAAGGCTGCATGCAGGACATTGCAGGGCTCCCTGTTTGTGGTGTGGTCTTTCCTAGAAGCCCAGTCAAACTACTGAGAAGGGAGCATAGACACACACAAGCACCTGTGGGCTCCAACTACCAGCGAGGTCTGCTCCAGGCTAGGGAGGGATGAGGGGATTTGTTGTGATTTCCTCACATACACACTCTTTATATTTATCCAAGCCACAGATAAGAAATAATCCTTCTAACCCAGAGCAGTAATTTTTTTTTGAAACGGAGTCTTGCTCTGTCACCAGGCTGGAGTGCAGTGGCGCAACCTTGCCTCACTGCAACCTCCACCTCCCAGGGTTCAAGTGATTCTCCTGCCTCAGCCTCCTGAGCAGCTGGGATTACAGGTGACTGCCACCATGCCCAGCTAATTTTTGTATTTTTAGTAGAGATGGGGTTTCACCAATTTGGCTGGGAGGGTCTCGATCTCTTGACCTCGTGATCTGCCCGCCTCGGCCTCCCAAAGTGCTGGGATTACAGGTGAGCCACCACGCCCAGCCCAGGGCAGTATCTCTCTGATATCAGAATCATTTGGTTTGCTCGCTAAAAAGAGATTTCTGGTCTCCAACCCGAATCGGAGGATAGAAACGGAGAATTTGCACAGTTTAAGAAATGCCTCAAATGAGTCTTCCGTCCTAGATCAGTGAAATAGTATCTCAAGTTGCAAATAGAAAGGGCAAAGGACGGAGAAGCTTGCGTTTTGTATCCCAAGCAGGGGGTGATGGCATCATAGAAGACACAAATGGAATTTAAGACATTCACTCACTTCCCCAAACATACTTAGATCCTGAAGCTGAGGTGCTGTGGTAATTTAGGTAGTAAACAGTGTAGTAACTGCACTGGCATCCCTCCTACCCTAACTTGTTTTCTTATCTCAGGCAAGAGAGTTGATACATCTGAGCCTTGGTTTCTGCATTTTAAAAGGATAGAGTTGGGTGGTTGAATAAAGCTGGAACCAAAAGTGTGCCTGGTTCTGTCTGGGTTAAACATAGGACCTCACAAGGAAATGGACTCCAGGAACCAGGTTTATATTGTATCAGTAACAAGCATCTGCTTTTATCCTTCTGAGGGTTAATGCTTAAGAACCTGGGCTCTGATCCTATCTGAATCCAAGTTCTGACATTTAGTAACTGTAGGATATTGGGCAAGTTAGTTAACACCCCTATGTCTCAGTTTCTCCATCTAAAAATGGTTATAATATTATATACCTCATAGGTACTATAGGTGTGTAATGCGCTTAGAACAGTGCTGCATGGTAGAAAAACACTCAACGAATGTTACCTGTTACTATGCATTTTGCATTGCACTAATGATCTTTTGGAAGATCTTCCAGCTTAATTAGTGAGAACTTAATGGAGCTTGAACATTAAATTTCACTTTGTGTGCTGGGATAGTAAGCCATGTTCCTTTAGAGTCAACACATTTTTACTGAGGCCCTACCTTGTGCAAAGGTGCAGAGGAAAGGTGTTTTGCCTTCATGGAGCTATTCATCTTGTTGGGAAATACTTATTTTATTGTTGGCTTACTTGTCCAGAAACACACAAAGTATTATGAACAAGAGAAGCATCTGTCAGTACTTGGAATCCTTTCTGCTTTGCTTTCACGGCTATAATTTCATTTTGACCCTAAACAACAGCCCTGAGCAAAGTGTGTAGTACTTTGGAGAGTGGTTTTCAATACTTAATGAGTTTGTTGGTCCTTGGAAACCAACAAGGGTGGCAAATGACATTGATTTAAGGGTCTCCCTCCTCCCCCATATACACACTTTTTCCAGCCAGAATTCCTCTCCTCTAACATGGTTATTGGATTTCCTTATAAGGCTATGGTTGAATCAGGGTCCTGCTAGGTGTAGAGGGTGGGGTGGAAGAAGAATTCCAAGGTGTGGCTTCGTCCTGGGCAAGTTAGGACTTCTGAGGAACCATGCCACTGAACTGATATACTCAGGAAAGAGGGGCAGAGCTTAGTATTTGCTTCCCTTTGGGTTATTCTCAGTGGATAGGAACCTATAAGCCAAACTTGTCCAACCTGTGGCCCAAGGGCTGCATGCAGCCCAGGACAGCTTTGAATGCGGCCCAACACAAATTCATAAACTTTCCTAAAACATTATGAAATTTTTTTTGTGATTTTTTTTTTCCAGCTCATCAGCTATCCTTAGTATTAACGTATTTTATGTGTGGCCCAGGACAATTCTTCTTCCGATGTGGCTCAGAAAACCCAAAAGATTGGACACCCCTGCAATAATTTAGACCCCACTAAAATAATTTCTGAGCACCACTTCTTCACTTACAGTTACACACATAAACCCTGCAAATATCATGATGAAATAGGGGAAAAGAACCCCAAATTAAAAAAAAAAATGCATGACAAGTCTGAAAGACATGTAATACATTTCTAAACACACACCGTTTTGGAATATTTTTTAAAATTGAGCCTCTTATTCATAAAATAAGCATCTTTAGGATAGTTAATATTTGTCGGCATACTTGTTTCAGTGCACTGGAAATTAACTAACTGAATTTCCTTTAAAAGCTAAATTTTTGTTACAAATAGAACTACAAGCTATTGAACTTACAATTTTGCAATTTTAAAGCAGCCAGAAAATAATTTTATAGTGATTCATTTTTGAACTTTGTGTCCAGAATATATTTTTCCAGAAAAATATATTTTGAAATTTGTGTCTAGAATACTTTTTTCAAAATGTGTTTATGTCTTCTATTGGTAGACATAAACGCACTTTGTGTTTTCTAGCGTCTCAAAATATATTTGTGTTAATCTGGGCCATTTGATGGAGAATATTCTCAAAGTCATGCTTATTATAATCATAAGCCTTAATTATTGTTATTGACATTATTATATTACATATTGTTTTCCCTTCTAGTCTTTAGCAGAGTTCATTTTGAAAATGCCAGCTTCTCTTTGCTGTGGAAAGGGAAAATACAAGAAAATTCTTACAGACAATAAAAACAGTAGAAAAGCCACCAGGTTGCTAAAGTACTTGCTGGTCTTCCATGTTTCCCCGTAAAATCAGTGCCTCGGATCTTCTGCTCCAGGCTTTAAGGAGTGGCACCATTTTCCCTGGTGCATTTCCTGGCATTTTTTTCTCCTTGCTGTTTGCCTTGTTTTATTTTATTAAAGTGACCTCATCATGTTGGTCCCAGCAGGTCAATCAATTGCCACATTGATTTCAGGAATGGAAAATAATGGCCATCTATGGACTGGAGGTAGCATACGTAGTGGATGCTGTGGTCTCAGCACAGATCTTTCAGGATGAGGTACTCATATACCAACTACGGGGAGAGTTGGCAACTGAAGTGCTGGTCTCTGTCTCCCTGGCAATAGCCCTTGCCCAAGGCCATGCCCTCTCCCTAGAGTGGCCTGCATCCAGTGACTGCTGGGTGTACAATGTGGTGAAGCTGTAAAGATTCTGGTCCCTTGTCTCTGTAGGAGCAACCTCAGCCCCAGGGTTCAGGGTTTCTTGTGGGATCACTGAGGTCTCTGCTGCAACTGTATTGCAGTTCTGCTTCTCCCCTTGCCGATCCTGCTTCCCTCATCTCCTTACATATGCGTTTCCAAGAGCACTCCCCAGTGAGCCTCCGGCATGCTGATCTGAGGCATTCAATGTCTGTTTCCAGGGAACTGATCTAGGGCAGACAGGGCTGACTTCATGGGCTTACAACCTGTGTACAGGGCCCCATGCTCAGAAGGCCTCACATTTGATTTAATGCTCTGCTGCTGCCATCTTGAGATTTTTACTACTTTTTGAACATTGGCTTCAACATTTTCATTTTGCACTGGGCCCTACAAATTATATATCCAGTCCTGATGACCGCACTCAAGGGGAAACCTACCTAGAGCATCATGTGCAGTGGAAACCTGAAATGTTCCCTGAGCTCATCAGGAGTGACTGCTTTGATGTGTTGGCTCTGCCTACCATGGATGTGGGAAGAGGTGAGGGGCAGTGGGGATGCCAAATGCTTCCCACTCCTGGCTGACTGGGGCAAACACCAGCTTAGAAGAAAGGCTTTGTTGGGTGCTCCAATCCTCTGGGCCCACTCACTTCTTTGTTCTGGTCTAAGAGATGCTAGATTCTAGCCTTCCTAAGCTTCTGAAACTTTCCATGATGCTCAGTCAGGGACGTCCACTCTTCTTCTTCCCTCTCCCCATCAGGCCCATTCAGAAGTGGGCCTGAACTGGGATGAGGCTTTTAAGTCTACTCATTTCACTTTTTCATTTTCACAACACAACAGTACTTTACCTGCTAAACAACGAAGCTCATGACATTTTGATGAAGTCTTCCTGGTGCAACCTTTTAATCTCTAGAGCATTTTGCTATGGGGAGAAAAATCAAGCAATAAAACCTTCAGTGAAAAAAAAATTGAGTTGTATGCACAACGGAAACATCATCTCATCTCTTCTGTTCTCCTTTAATAGCACTTTTACAAAACTACCCAGTAAACCTGTACATTGTTCATGCCTGAGCCATGCTCAACCTCTATACCTTTTCCCAACCTCTACTCTGCTTCTTGCCCCAAACCTGCCTCTTTCCACAACCACAATTTCTATTCCTAGAGTTGCATCAAAACTGAGTAAGAAAAAAGAAAACTGCTTATTATTACTAAGTGGAATGTTCATCTAAACAGATAATGCACACAATTTTAAATTAGTAAAAATAATTGCTAACATGTATATAACACTTTAAATAATGTCTGGCACAGATAATAAGCACTTTATATAGAACTCACTTACTCCTCACAGTGTATTGCAGCACAAAGAAATTAAATGAATTTCCTAACATTACTTTACAGTGTAAGTGGATGGGGCCAGGATTCAAAACCAGGTTGCCTGTATTCTTTCTTAACCACTATGCCATCTCCACATGTGTCCTCAAGTCAAATGGTGAGGACTTCATCAAACATGTTATTTTTTTAACCTTAAATATAAAGTTTAAGAGACCAATGTGGCAATGGCCACATAGACAACTTGGTCAAAGTTTGCACATTGACAAATGCAAATTCCAGTTCAGCGTGGAACAGTGGATGTGTGACAATTGGTAAATCAATTTTATTTATTCAGTCTTGAAAAGACCAAGAATATGAGCAGAACATGTAAAGGGAAGAGCCATCATAGAAGTGCTTAAATGTACGAGAATGGAGAGAAGAATTTTGAGACTTTGAGCCTGAAAAAGGAATACAAAGGCAGAACTACTTCCAAATATCTGAGAGAAATTTCCTATAATTCTCTTATGAATCATAAATGCAATATTATCTTTCAACCTTTTGTACATTTTGAATAAGTGTTATCATAATTCATTTTAATCAAATATCCTTTGATTAAACCTGCCTCTTTTCACAACCACAATTTCTATTCCTAGAGTTGCATCAAAACTGAGTAAGAAAAAAGTGGATTTTCAGATATTTTATTAGTGTCAATTTTATCAAAACAAATTTTCTAATAATATAGATTTTGCCAACTGGTACCAATAAGGAGGAATGAAGTGGTGGTGGGGTGGGGTAGGCTAGGTTCAGGGACAGGGAGTGGAAAGAGGTGTGCTAGAAAAGATAATAAAATTAGTACATAGTAGGTAACAGGTTTCAACAAAAATGATAATTGAGGAGACACGCCAGAGTGATGTGAGGGTCAAAATAGGGCAGTTGACATTACCTGATAATTTATTCTTTAAGCTCCGTGTTAAAACAGTTGTGTCAAAATAGTCTCTTGGTAATCCCCTGCATAACAACTCCATGGGGTAAGATGTGTGAAATGCCTGGGATGGTGCCTGGTCCTCTGGAGGGTCTGTACTCTACATGACCCTGCAAATGGCTTCTCTTCCACAGCTCTCCAGAAGAGCAAACCTAAGTGAGAGGGGCTTGTTCCAATGAGCTCTAGGCTTTTGCTTTCACACAGCAGGAAACCTTGGGCTGCTCTTCAGCTTCTGCCAAGACTTCTCCCAGCTTTCAAACTGCTGGACTGGAGAGACAGAGAGAAAGAGAGAGAAAAAGAGAGAGAGAGAGAGAGAAAGTACATTTTCTCCTATTTCAAAATCTCTGTACAGAACTAGTTGGATGATTTCCTGCACCTCGTGCAATTGTCCAGTAATCACCAAGGTGCAGGCCTCCATCATTCTTTTTGGAATTCATTCCCCATTGATATTCTAACTCTACATGAAGCTTTCTTTAAGAATGGCTGCTGCATAGATAGTATGCTGACTTTGGTAACTTAAAAATAGCTGCCAGGGTGCATTTTTAGATATAGTTAATGGTACTTTCTGAGAATTTCTGGTTTTTGAAAAACAGTGATCTTCCCCTCAACCCCAGTCTACAGATATATGAAGCTAAAAAATAAAAAGGGGGAGGGACTTGGAGACAGACATCCTGAGCTTATGCTATGTTTTTCTGACACCTGTGAGTTTTATAAACTTAGAGAACCATTCTTGGATCCTGAGTTTTTGTACTTATAAAATGGATGTCACATTACGCCTCATCTTTAAATGAAACTTGAGACAGCTGAATTGTAGCAGATTACATTTAAACAATTTTTTTGGTGAAGAATTTTTATTTTAAGAGGGCATTGGTACCTTTTGTTTATTTGTTTGTTTTTTTACACCTATTTCCTGACATAGGGTATTGGTATCTAAAAGGATCGCTCATGAGGAAAAAATATAGACCAATGACTGGCACTGACTGCTAATATTTATTGTATATGTACAAATGTTTTACATGTATCACTTCATTTTAGCCTCATAACACTCTTACAAGATATGTATTTTTATTATCTACCTTTATAGAAAAGAAAACAAGCATAGAGAGAGTTGAGCCAGCCGCTTGCCTAAGGTCAGCCAGGAGAAATGGTAGAAGCTGGATCTGAACCCTGGCCACACCCCTTCAGGGCCTGACCTCAAAACCTCGTAACATCATCTTTTGAAGGCTTGACGTGGGACCCTCTGCACCCCCACTCCATGGACCAGATACTAGAGCAGTAATTCTGCTCAGACATAAGGTCTCTTTTAAAATATTATTTACTTTTGATGCATTCTACAGGCCTCACTTTAGATTGTATTTATCTCAATAGAGAGGAATACAAATGTGGAGAAAAATCATGTCTACATTTTGAAAACTTCATTAGAAAAAAACATTTTAATCTCCTGCCTTGAGTTTCCTAACTTAGTCCTTTTGATGCTGACAGTAAAAATTTGCCTTCAGAGGTAACAGTAGGTAGACCACCAAATGCTCTCCCAATCAGAGAACTTGCAGTTTATAACCAGGAATCTGGGGACATGAGCATTTTAAAATTCGGTTTTTTTTTTTTTGAAGGCATATCATGTTTAAAAAAATAAAAAAACTCCGGAAAAAGCAATGCATTAGAATCCATACATGTGTTTGTAGAATGTATGGAGTGGCTGTTCTTAATTGTGGCTGATCACAATAGCTGGCATATCATAGGGGATCAGTAGATACATTTCAAATGAACAGATGGACAAATGAACTTGGTAAAGCCAATGTCACTTCCAGTTCTTGCCAAAATAATAGTATCTAATATTTATTGATAGTTGATTATATGCCAAGTATAGTCTAAATGTATAGAATGCCCTCACTCATTTAACTCTCAATTGACGCTAGGAGGTAAGGACTATTTTTAATCTTCATTTTTCACAGGAGAATCTTGAGGACCCGAAATAGTAACTTGCTCAAAGTAAGTTACGCACCCAAAATTTAGACTTGGGTCCTGTGGCCAGGAAGCTATGCTGGAAGCAACAGGGACAAGCCTTCTCTCGAAGAAACAAAGCTTATCTAGGCCTGAATAAGCTATGCTCAAGCATTCTCAGGGGGGAAAATCTGCGATTTGCAGATTTTCTGAAGGGGCCTCCTGGAGTTAAGTGATTAGGCTGACCAAGGAGGTTATGCAAGGGTATTATATCTCAGCAAAAGCAGGTGGACAATGAGAAAAAGTAAGCGATGGGCCCAGGCACTATAAGGAAAGGATTAAAAGAATCATCAGTTCTTGAGGCCAATGGAGATGACACTCCATTGTAAGGATTCTGTTGGGGATCCAGTTAGAAATATTCTTTGATAAGTGAATGAGACTGAACATATAGGGATTATGACCTTCAATTTTCAACATCTAACTTCAGTGCAGTGTTCAATATCTCACCCCTGGCAGAATGGGCAAAAGGTCAGAGAAGCCTAACCTCAAATACTGTGTCTGGAATTGGTGGGTTCTTGGTCTCAATGACTTTAGGAGTGAAGCTGCAGACCTTCGTGGTGAGTGTTACAGTTCTTAAAGATGGTGTGTCTGGAGTTTGTTCCTTCAGACGTTCAGATGTGTCTGGAGCTTCTTCCTTCTGGTGAGTTCGTGGTTTCGCTGTCAGGAGTGAAGCTGTAGACCTTCGTGGTGAGTGTTACAGTTCTTAAAGGCAGCGCGTCAGGAGTTGTTCCTTCTTCCCGGTGGGTTCATGGTCTCATTGGCTTCAGGACTGAAGCTGCGACCTTCGCAATGAGTGTTACAGCTCATAAAGGCAGCGTGGACCCAGAGTGACCAGCAGCAAGATTTACTGCAAAGAGCAAAAGAACAAAGCTTCCAGGGTGTGGAAGGGGACCCCAAAGGGTTGCCGCTGGCTGGCTCAGGCAACCTGCTTTGATTCCCTTGCCTGGTCCCACCCACATCCTGCTGATTGGTCCATTTTACAGAGAGCTGATTGGTCCACTTTACAGAGAACTGATTGGTCCGTTTTGACAGAGTGCTGATTGGTGTGTTTACAATCCTTGAGCAAGACACAGAGTACTGATTGGTGTATTTACAAACCCTGAGCTGGACACAGAGTGCTGATTGGTGCATTTACAATCCTTGGGCTAGACACAGAGTCACAGAGTGCGAGTCCTCCAAGTCTCCACTAGGTTAGGTAGTTACAGAGTACCAATTGGTGTATTCACAAACCCTGAGCTAGACACAGAGTGCCGATTGGTGTATTCACAAACCCTGAGCTAGACACAGAGTGCTGATTCGTGTATTTACAAACCCTGAGCTAGACACAGAGTGCTGATTGGTGCACATACAGTCCTCAGGCTCAAAAAGTTCTGAAAGTCCCTATCCGGTTCAGAAGCCCAGCTGGATCCTGCACCCAGTGGATCCTGCAGGGGGGCTGCAGGCAGAGCTGCCTGCCAGTACCCAGCGGCGCCTGTACTCCTCAGCCCTTGGGCTGTCATGGGACCCGTCGCCACAGAGCAGGGGGCGGCCCCCCTCGGGGAGGCTCAGGCCATGCTGGAGCCCACTGCAGGGGGAGGAGCTCAGATATGGGGGGCTGCAGGTCCCAAGCCCTGCCCTGCGGGGAGGCAGCTAAGGCCCCTCGATAATTTGAATGCAGCGCTGGCGGGCCAGCGTTGCTGGGGGACCCGGCGCAACCTCCGCAGAGTAAGCCCCTCATTGCCCTGGGCCAGGGGCGCTGGCTGGCCGCTCCCTGTGCGGGGGCCTAGCCGGTGCCCGTGCCGGCGTCCGCTGTAACTTGCACTGGCCCGCGAGTGCAGCACCCGTTCCCGCCAGCGCCTCTCCCTCCACACCTACCCGCAAGCAGAGGGAGGTGGCTCCGGCCTCAGCCAGCCCAGAGAGGTGCTCCCAGGGTGCCTTGGCGGGTCGAAGGGCTCCTCAAGCGCAGCCAGAGTGGACACCGAGGCCGAGGAGGCGCTGAGAGTGAGGGCTACTAGCACATTGTCACCTCTCATTACCTCCTTAAGCTACAAGGACCGTGACATGGGGGAATAAAGTTCATCACTGTCTGTAGAAATAGAGTCTCTCTCTCTCTTTTTTTTTTTTTTTTGTTGTTGTTGAGACATGGTTTCACTCTCGTCACCCAGACTGGAGTGCAGTGGCTCTATCTCAGCTCACTGCGACCTCCACCTCCCAGGCTCAAGCGATTTTTCGGCTTTCTCCTCCCAAGTAGCTGGGTCTATAAGCATGTGCCACCACACCTGGCTAATTTTTGTACTTTTTTTTTTTTTTTAAAGATGGGGTTTCGCCATGTTGCCCAGGCTGGTCTTAAACTCCAGACTCAAGCAATCCACCTACCTTAGCCTCCCAGATTGCCGCGATTACAAGGCATGAGCCACTATGCCTGCCAGAGTAGGGTCTCATCTTACCCTCTGGCCTATAAGACGAAATAGTAATTCCCAGCAGGAGACCATCTGGATAGATTAAAAAGGTATTCATAAAATTGTGCACCCTTTACAACCTCTCTTTGACCATCATATTGAGTAAAAGGAGTTTGTGGGGACAACTCAAAAGAGGGTTCTCCTAGGGCCCTTCAGTAGAGGGGGATGGGGTAATCAAGGCTTGGGAATCTGTCTATTAAAATCAGATTGATTTAAAAAAAATCAGGAGGCTGGGTGTGGTGGCTCACACCTGTAATCCCAGCATTTTGGTGGGCCGAGGTGGGAGGATCACTTGAGGTCAGGAGTTCGAGACCAGTCTGGCCAACATGGTGAAACCCCATCTCTACTAAAAATACAAAAATTAGTTGGGTGTGGTGGCACGTGCCTGTAGTCCCAGATACTCCGGAGACTAACACAGGGGGACTGCTTGAATGTGGGAGACGGAGACTGAAGTGAGCCGAGATTGTGCCACTGCACTCCAGCCTGGATGACAGAGCAAGAATCTGTCTCATTTAAAAAAAAAAAAAAAAATCAGGAAGGAGTATAAAGAAGTTCTGAGAGCTTGACATGGTCCCATCACTCTGTTTCTTTTCTTGAGACTCACCCAGAAGTTCAATACCACCTTGTTCTTCACCAGAGTCAGGCCAGAAAAATACAAGACAGTCCTTTCACAGGTGTGACCTGTGCACCAACCACTGCTGCTTCAGTATTGTTGTCATATCCTGATCTATTTTTACAAAGATGTTGTATTATTATATATTATAATACATATGTATATGTTTGTGTGTGCAGACACACACATACATATAAACACATATATATGATGTGATATTCCCCAAATTCAATGGATACAAGAGACCAGTAGCTTTCAAAAATGTTTTTAAAAAAGGCCTTTTTTAAAAAGATTAATAGAATTATGTTTGGAATCTCAGCACATAAAATAAACAGGAGCTCTCTGGTTGAAGTTGGCGTGGCTTGGGGCTGGAGCCATTCTGCCAGGAGTAGTGGAGGGAAGGCTGGGGGGTCTTCCTACAAACCTAGCCACCCACAGAGAAGAGCACCTTTAGGGCACTGCACTCAGGGTTTTGGGCATGCACTGCAGAGGGTGCACCACAAAGGTTTTCAAAGAGCTTTGAGTATCTACTATTTCCCACAGCACAACAAAGATTTTTATCCCTTGAGAAGTGACAGGGAAACTACAGAGTCACACTGAGGAGGATGCTTTGCTGCACCTCGTTTTCCTGCAGGCTCCTTAGCCCGTTATAAAATCGTGGGTACTGAATGTGTGTGTGTATGTGTGTGGGGGTAGCAGGTGCAATGCAGCAGCATTGCTTATCACCTCCCACCAAGAGCAGCCATGCCCCAGTTCCTTGCTGAGTCAAAAATATTCCCTTCCATACTTCCTTTCAAAATGATTGGTGGTGACTTGCCTTAGATCTACTTAACCAAAGAGCTATTCAAGGACTTCTTGAAAAATCATAGACGGCGATTTTATAATAAAAGGCTGACAGTGTCTCTGGGACGGAGGGACGGACCTGAGTGAGTACTAGGATTAGAAATGGAGGAGATTGGTGAAGTATATGATCTGCCGATGCTACAGCAGCAGCACAGCGGCTCATTCCCCAACTATCAGGAACCGTGAAAGGTCTGAGAGAAGGAGGCTGGGAACTTCTTTGTCCTCCGTCGGGTCACAATGCTCCTGTAAATGTTTAACAAAACATAATTAGTTGTTTATCTACTTCCCCTTTAATCCCAGAGTTCCATTTACAAAATATTTGGTTGCTGTTTTTGCATATTATCTCAGTGCTCTAAAATTACCCTACCCAACGTGCAGGAATGGGTAAAGGCCCCTTAAATAAAAATGGAATTAGTTATGTTCGGTTTTTTTTTTTTTGCTGTTTCACTGTTACAATTCCCCACTGTCAAAGGCTCATTCCACAATTCTGTGGGATTAGGGACAATGGGATGTCATCTCTCAGTTGGCTACTTCCTGCTGAACAGGGTCAATGTGGGGCAACTGTGGAATGAAACTTTTTGACCTGGCAGTGAGCTGATGTTCAGGCCCTTGTTCCTTCTGGGTCTTTAGGAGGATCTATTTCTTGGTTGAAAAGGATGCAGGTCCACATCCATGGGATAAGTGATTTTGCTAGAAGCAAACTTACAAACAAAACTTAATATACTACCTAGTGTCTTAACATATTTGGCATTTGTTAAATCTCTTAAAGCATTGGTTGGTTCTCACGCCAGGGCAGAAACCTGGAATGGCCTACCATATTAGCAAGAAAATCAATACATATTTTCCCTACTGTCAATTGCATCTAGGGCTCCTGTGGGGATATGATGATAGATTGGCTCAACATACATATTTAACAGGTTACAGAAGTAGCTATAAATATTTATGAAGGTGGTCTTGACACATGTGTACTGAACAAACATGCATGTAACACATGACCCACGTTTATCTTGGGGTGGAGACTTAACCCTTGCCGGCTATGGCCTTAGGTCCTGTTTATAATCTGGTATCTTATTGCCACAGGCTGTGCTGCCAGTCTCATGATCTCTACTTTAACATTAATGCTCTTGTTGTGTCTAAACTATAAAGGCAGGGGGGATAACAAGGCATACCCAGCCTCGTTTCTCGTGTCTCACTTTCAAGCAGTGGGCGGCTGAACATGGGCTCAGTTACACCAACATGTTCAGGTAGAAGGACTTCTTTTTTTAATACTTGAATGCTACATACTCTCACATAATGGTCATTATATTTTCAGTATCTAGTGATTGCTTTTTGCCATAATGTATTTTCTCAGATAAAAATTTAGTCACATCTTAAAATATTCACTAATTAAAATTCACTAATTTCACTAATTAAAACTGCACCTATAGGACTTGAAAAATAGTAATAAATAGAAATGAAAAACACATTCAATTTATAGCAATGCTTAGCACACATATAGAGTCATGGATTACTCTCCTCCCCCACAAAATCTGATGGTTGAATCCATCTAAATAAATCATATTACCTTTTTTTAAAAAAGCAACTTTTGGTTAATTTATATAAATTATTTTCCATGAATGTAGTTCTAGTCATAATGAATGAATGCGCTGTTTATTGAATTTGCAAATTGTTTTTGTTATCTCAGATTGAGATTTTGGAGGGATCAATTCCTTGAGATGGGAGGAGAAGGGAAGGAAAACAAACAGCTACCTTTTTCTCTCCTGTTGTGGCTGATGTGCACTTTCCCTGTCTTCTACATCATGACTCAGGAATCGGGGGGCATCTCAGAGGGCACCCTGCCTGTGTTCTCTGTTATTGCCTGTGAGCCACCAACAGATACCATCATTTTAATCACTCAAGAAGCCTTCCTTTCAGGAATATATATTGCTTCTTAGCCTCTGCCTACTCCCTGGAAATCCTGGGCAAAGAGCCAGGGAAAAACTGTGAGTGCTCAGCCTGAAATCAATGGGCTGGAATTGTTTCTTCACTTTGGGTGACTCCACTGTTACTCAAGGAATGAACTGATTGGCACCAAGCAAGAAGAACAGCACATCCCCTTGGACTCATTCCCTTATTTATAAGCCATAACCTTAAGGACAATAAGCTACAGACCCTGCCAGTATCCTTGAGCCAGGATCTCATCTGATGTCACAGTAGCCATGTTTCCCTGACATCCGAGAGCACAAGGACGCAAATAAGCCCTGGGTCAAACCAAGCTCTGACAATTAATGTTATTGCAAAGAGGAGGCAGTGAGGGTAGGAAGTTCTGGTCCCCCTCATCTTACTTCAAGTTTCACAGCCAAGGGTGATGATGGCTTTAGTCAATAAGCACAATCAAGGAGCCTATGAGACAGAACTTGTCACAAAGACAGCTGATGTTTCACATGGACCTTAACAGAGTAACTGGTTTCTCTTCAGGAATGAGGCACAATCCAGAGGTTACTAACCACAGGTGAGTAAGAGGATCCACAACAATCTCATCTGACTCATAGTAGAGATTGCTGGCATCTACCCAGCATTCATTCTCCCTTCTTCCTTACTAAGAGAAACTCAATTCATTGTAATCAGCAACATATTCCCAACAGGAAAATCACATTTCAAGCCTTCCTTTAGATAGGTGACTACACTTTTGACCAGTGAGATATGAGTGAAAGTTGTCAGCTGGGCTCCTCCTGACAGCTCCTTTAGAAGAGGCTGACCCAGCTGTGCAGCCATTTGTCCTGGTGCTTCCTCCTCTCTGCTGACTACAATAGAGGTGTGATGGCTAGAGCAGCAGCTGCTATCTTGGGACAAGAGGAGACCTTGGGGAAACAGATCCTAGGATAGTAAAGCAGAAAGATAGAAGAGTCTGGGCTTCTGATGATGTGGCAGAATGGCCATACCAGGCCTGGACTGCTAATCTCTGACTTAACTTTCAGGAAACAAAATTAAACTCTATCTGGCTCAAGCCACTGTTACTTTATGGACCAACAGCATTGGCAGCACTTGGGAGCTTGTTAGAAAGGCAGTTTCTCAGGCCCCTTTCCAGGGCAAATGAATGAAGATCTGCTTTGTAGCAAGATCCACAGGTGATTTGCATGCACAGTAAAGTTTGGGAAGCCCTGGTCCAGATGTAGTTAGTTTTTCTGTTTATGAAATTATTAACTGATATATCCAGGGAAATAATGAATTCTATTTGCCAGTACTAAAATATGGTAAGAATGATATAACCATAGGATAGAACAACTAAAATGGCCTGAGTTATTTAGATACAAAGAACGAAAGCATTCATGTCAATTAGTTAATTAATATTCCAGCCACTATACTCGGCACCAGAGAAGTAAAGATATCCCTGCTCTAGAGTTCATAGTCTAACAAGGGAGACATATAGATACTGTGTATTGTGTTGCATTGCATTATAAGAACCATTTGGATGCAATAAGAGATATGCCCAGGTGTTCTGGGAAAACAGATGAGGGGTCTAAGCCTTCCCTCCTGGGCTAAGGAGTAGGTTAGAGGAAACTTCTTGGAAGAGATGTCACCTGAGTAGTTAGGAATTATCTTGCTTCTTCCACCAGATTCAGGAATCAGAGGCCATCCTTTGTGGGCTTAAGTCAGCCTACTGGCCTCCCTAGCTCCTTAAATTCTCAGATTTGGCATAAAAGACACAGGTTACAACATGAATGTCTTGGCCCTACACTGTCTTTAGTTTCTGACTTTACAATGTGGGTTCCTTGGCTCAATTTTACATATAAAGGAAATTTGGACATTGAATAGAGAGTGAATTTCAAAGGATTCAGAGAAGGCAAACCCATATGAGGGTTTAGAGTTCGTTGATCGCTAATATCTTCTTAATTTTGTGAACACCGGGTTCTGAATTCCTTCATTGAGTAGCCATTTCTCTTCATCTGTCATCTACAAACAATCTGAAGTTGGAAATCCTTTTTATTGGTGTTTAGAATAAGTCAATGTTTTCCTTCTCTTTATATTTCTACTTGATATTCTTCAGTTTTCTATATTATTAAAAATGAAATCACATTTTTGGATACTTGTGGTTTGGCTGGCTGGTTGGGAAACTGTTTTCTGGCATTCATTATTGCTTTTTTCTTTCCATTTAAAGAACATTTACTAGATTTGGTACTTGGAGAAAGAAACTGACAACTTAAGAAATGAGAGAGAGAATAAATGCACTGTGCATACTGAAACCCCCAAAAGACTTTTTTTCTCCGATTTCTTATGGAATTGAGGTGTTGGAAACGGAAACATTGTTTCAAACAAAATCCAGATTTTTATCTCTCTCTCCAAGAGATATGACTTTAATCCTTTTTCTTTTTTCTGCTGTTTTTCTGAAACAGTCTGCTAGGGGCTGATTTCCTCTTCTTTGAAACAGACCAAAATATCCCTGTGGGTGAAAAACATGCCGGAAGTGAAACAGAAAGACTCAGCTTGCCCCGTGTTCGTGGTCTGTCAACTTCTCTAGCCAGTGCCTGGGTCCACAGCTCACTGCTGCTGGTTGCCCTGAGTTAGCCACAATGCGGGGAAGACAGGAGAGGCTTGAAGGCTTTTTATATTCTATTCTCTTCTGAAGAATTCACAAGTTAGCAAGCACTCAACCACTACTAACTAGAAGGTGTTGCCAAGCATAACAAACTACACACATCAACAAGGCCTCCCTCATATTGCAATCTCAGCAGAAAACGATGCAGGAAAGGCACTCCCCAAATCTTGGTTGCCTGCCACCCAAGTTCTTATGCCAAGATATGTGTTTAGCCAGTTCTAAGATGCTGCCACCTTTTCATGTGTCCAACATTAGGCTTTCTACCATAGTTCCCAGTTCCCTCTACCCAGAATGTATTACTTGGCTCCTACAAATGCAAGAGGAAGTGCCCTTCCCTGAACAGAAATACAAACACAGGGTGAAACCACGACTTGTTTTCAACAGGCCTCCCATTGTGAGCCCTCCCAACTGTGCTGGCTTTCTCCAAGAGAGCTGGGACTGGTGACTTGAAGCGGTATAACTGGCCTGTGCCTCTTCCTGAGGCTGCCTATAACAAGGGTCTCAAGAGCAATTCGTCATCAGCTGGAGATTTACCAACTTGGCTCACTGAGCCAGATCGTGCTTTGTCAGATGTGAAATTCTGATGTTCTAATACACGACTTGTTTGCAAACTATGCCTTAAATAAATATATTCAGGATATTTACCAATATAGTGCTCTGAACTAGAGCATCATTTACATCTTTGTTTATTCAATAATGATTTACTAAGTGCCAAATATATGCCAAGTACTATGCCTGGTGCAACAGTTAAAACGCAGGAAAGAGATAGTATTGCCCTTACTGGGTTATAAATTCAAATCTCTGTCTCATCTCATCAAGCAATCCTTCCGCCTTGGCCTCCCAAAGTGCTGGGATTATAGGCATGAGCCACCACACCTGGCCCAGGAGAGCTTTCTTTAAGGAGTGATGCTTGATCTCAGTTTTGAAAAGTATAGAGGTGTTCACCTAGAGGGGAGGAAAGAACAGAGCATTCTGGAAAGACAGGACTGTGGAGCTAAGGCAAAGAGATATTACATAGCCTGGCATGGTCTGGGAACTATAAGTAGCTGAAGTTGGTGGTGAATGGGGCATGAGAGGAAGTGGAGCTAGGCAAAGGCCTGATTGTAGAGAATGCTGTATTCCAAGCTAAGAACCAAAGTCATCATCCTGAAGGCTGTGGGGGCAATATTGAGGAGGTTACCCGAAAGTGAGTGATATTTACTTGTCTTCATGACAGCAGCAAATTGAACAGTAGGGGTTGAAAACAGGGGTAGGCTCAGTAGCAGATCATAGCAATAGTCCAGAAGAATGAAGGCTTGAAACTTCAATGGGCAACAGGGATGAAGAGGTGAGAATAGATTTGAGAGAAGTGAAGGGAGCAGGATCTGCAGAACTTGGAGACTGACTGGATTCTCGAAGATTAAGGAGATGGAGAAGTCAAGGGTGAATGGTTCCCAGTTTATTATTTAGGCACCTGAAGGAATGCTGGTGCCTCTCATTTGAAAGGGATGTAGGAAGAAGAGCTTAATAGGGTACTCTCAGAAAGAGAATGCCAGGTTCTCTCTTACTGATGGCTTCCAACTGTTGATGGCACTGCTCTATCAGCTGTGAGGGGTGTGGCAAGCAAAGTGCAGGGGAGCTTATCAGTCCCAGCTTCATGTCGTAGGTGGCTAAAGAGCTTTCACTCATATCAAACCCAGAACAGAAGCTGCCTGCTTTAACACCACAGAGAAAAATGTCCTTCCAAAGCTGTGGCTCCATTGGCTTGGACCGCATCGGGGTCACACTTCATCACACTGAAGAAGCCAGTGTGTGCCATTGATTCTAGGGGGAAGATGGTGCTGGGACTTGGCCTGACATCCCAATCAAAGTAAAGCCACCGAAGCATATTCTTTGACACAGGCTGATACGATTGATGTGCCATACAAAACGAAAAGTCCACACTCTGTAGCACGAATAAAAGACACTACTGTTTAGCTGCAAAGTATGCATATACTCACATAGCAAAAAAGTGGCCTGGACTAAATCTCTTCTTACTGTTTGCTATTTTATATGTATGTATATGCATATATAAATGGTTTATATGATATGTAAATTGGTGTACACATATATGTATATACAGAATATCATATAGTCATCCCAATATCCATGGGGGATTGATTTCAGGACCCCTATGGATACCAGAATCTGAGGATGCTCAAGTCTCTCTTGTATAGAATGGTGTAGTATTTGCATATAATTTACACACATTCTCTTATATACTTTTATTGTCTCTAGATTACTTATAATACCTAATAAAATGTAAATGATTTGTAGATAGTTGTTATACTGTATTGTTTTTATTTGCATTATTTGTATTGTCATATTTTTATTTTTTAATTGTTTTGTATATTTTTCTGAATATTTTCTGAATATTTTTGATCCATAGCTGGTTGAATCCACAGATGTGAAACTTGCAGATATGAAAGGGCTGGCTGTATATGTCTAAGTATACATATATATAAAGTGGTTTTTGTAAGAGATGAATTATATATATCGTAAATGTATGTTATATACTTATCTTTTTAGTTTACAATTTAATGGGAGTATTATTTTTTAACGTTTTATTATGGGGAATTTCAAATATGTATGAAAGTAGAGGAGATAATGTAATGTATCCACCCATGTATCCATCACCCAGTTGTAATCATTAGTAAGTCATGGTTAATCTTGTTTCCTCTGACAACTCAATATCAACAGATATTGCCCCCACCAATATCTCCTCTTGCCTCCTGGATTATTTTAAAGCAAATATATTGGAAGCATGTGTATGTATGTGTACCTGTGTATTAGAAATACTTTTTATTTTGGAACAGTTTTAGATTTAAAGAATTATTTTAAAAATAGTACAGAAAATTTGTCTCTACTGCACTCTATTTCCCCTATTAATAACATTTTACAATAGGATGGTACATTTGTAACAATTAGTGAACCAGTATTGACACATTATTGTTAACAAAAGTCCATGCTTTCTTCAGATGTCATCAGGTTTTCCCTAATGTCTTGTTTGCGTTGCGTGAGTCTGTTGGAGGGATATTTTATTCTGTCTTTACAAGTCCTTGTGGACTTGGGATACATGCTCCACTTCACCTATTATCTGTGAGTTTTTCAGGTCTAGGAAGCCCGTATGACATTTCAAACCCTTTCCTCCCCTCACCTTTCTCTCTTTATCTCCCATGCTCCAACTTAATTGGGAAAGGATACCAGAGCACACATGTCCCCATTAGGAGCACTGATACCTCTATCACCCTTTGGAGCACTGAGGGCACTTGCTGGATTCCCTTTAAACTGCCATTTTGGAACTCATGCCAAGGCACCACTGAATGTAATTTGGGACAGCCTATGAAGCAGAGAATTCAGAAAAAGCCCATGTACCTTTAAAAATACATTTGAGAGGACCACCACATTAACCAAATGAAATAGAACCAACGGTTCCCAGGCTGTTTGGGTTAATTTCTACTTTGGCTGTTCACAGTGTGGGGATTGGGGGCAGTGATTTAGAGGCTCCACGGAAACCCTGGGAGGCTCCACGGAGACCCTGGGAGGGTCCAGTCAGTTTGCCCTTCAACACCAAGCAGCCCCCTGGGAGGAAGCCCTGTGCTGTCTCTGCTGATGGCACAGGAAGTCAGTTCTCTCTGGAGGTGCTTTGCTTAAACCAGTGCTGTTTATGGTGCCAGGTTTCTGATGCAATGGCTGCCTCCAGCCAGCCTATCAAACAGATCGAAGTGTGATGGGTGGCTGGCTTGGGGCCAGCGTGGCGTCACTGCCCATTAATAGAAGTTGATGGAGCTCAGAAAAACGCTTTCAGTCTGGCAACAATCCAACTCCTCCTACACTTTGTCTGCCTTGAGGCAACTATATGGAAAAATCAATTTAGGGATGCTTATTTTTACCAGTTTGTGTTAATTTAAGCATCAATTTGCCTAGTTACTGTTGGATTTTTAAAAAATGTTTTGTGACACATCTTGTTTTTTTCCTGATTTATATAGTCTTTCACAGGTTCTGTTTCCTTCCAAAAAAAGATTTGAGGTGACTTATTACAAAGGACGCTTATTATTAGCATGGAAGTTTTCTCTGCTTTGTCTTGATAATGTTCTACTTATGTAACTATAGTTGATTAATTAGAGCTTATTTATCTGAGTATTGATATTTTACTTTATTCCACAAAACAGGGGTGCCCAACCTCCAGGCCATGGACCATTACAGATCCACGGCCTGTTAGGAACCCGGCTGCACAGCAGGAGGTGAGTGATGGGCGAGTGAGCATTACCGCCTAAGCTCTGCCTCCTGTCAGGTCAGCGGCATTAGATTCTCATGGGAGGGTGAACCCTATTGTGAACTGCACATGTGAGGGATCTAGGTTGCATGTTCCTTATAAGAATCTAATGCCTGATGATCTGTTACTATCTGTCATCACTCCCAGATGGAACCATCTAGTTATAGGAAAATAAGCTCAGGGCTCCCATTGATTCTCCATTGTGGTGAATATGTAATAATCATAGAAATAAAGTGTACAGTAAGTATAACACGGTTGAATCATTAGAAAACCTCCCCCCACATTTGTAGCAAAATTGCCTTCCACAAAACTGGTGTCTGGTGCCAAAAAGGTTGCAGACTGCTGCCATAAATGGTATGTACAAGATATACAGATACTTACGCCATACAACAAGGTAACACAAATTACAAATATGTGAGAAAGGAAAAAGGAAACACAAGTTAGTAACATAAAATATAGCTGTAAAATAGGACTTCACAGAAATTCATACCATGAAGTCCTATATACTTACTCCAAATGGGTCGCACATCAGTAAATAAGGCTCAGAAAAGCCAGTAATAAAGGAAAAACATGACCATTTGGGCAAACTATAGTTCCAATAATCTAAAAAGAAGCCACACAACTCTTTCTGATACTCACATCAGGAAGAACTTAAAGAAGACACTATGTAATAAACATCTTTAACAATCTTCTTATTGGAGACTGTTATGGGCTGACTTGCGTTCCCCTCATCCCACCCCTTGTCCTAAATTTATATGTTAAAGTCTTAACCCCCAGTGTCTCAAAATGTAATTACATTTAAAGATAAGGTCTTTAAAGAGGCAACTAAGTTAAAGTGAGATCTTTAGGGTAGACCCTAATTCAACATGACTGGTGTCCATAGGATATAGACAGGCACAGAGACAAAACCATGCGAAGACAAGAAGATGCCAAGGGGAGAAGACTCAGAAGAAATCACCTCTGCTGATACCTTCTTCTTGGACTTCTCGCCTCCAGAACTATGAGGAAATAAATTCTATTGTGTAAGCCACCTAGTTTGTGGTACTTAGCGATGGTAGCCCTATCAAACTAATACGGAGATACAGTAATATGTTTCCTAAGGGCTATCTCTAGTGCCATCCCTCTTTTCAGGCTGAAGATAGCACCCTAAGGTACCCAGATTCCTCCTTCCCCACTTCCCAAGCCTGCCCCCACATCCCACTGAAATTCACATGGCCATTGTGGGAACTATGTGACCTTGCCATGCTGGCCACAGCTAATTGGCCTGGAGGCAAAAACCTGACCCCAGCTGGCCCAATCAGTCTTTTCCTGGGATTTTTCCACCTGGAACTGAGAGTGATTGACATTAGTCCTCTCTGGCAGCAGAAGTTATAGGATGCAAGCCTCATAAGCAGTCAGTGGCCATATATTATCTCAAGTAGGGAAGGTGAATCTGTGAGAAGGATGAAGCCAGACAAAGACAGTCTTAGCTTCATTCCAATCTCTAGTTCATTCTTTTATTCAACATTATTTATTGAAGGCTTAGTAAGTTCCAGGTACTGGCTCAGTCACTCCTGAAGTCCGTTGCATCCCTGCTTTCCTTGCAACATAGTTATTCCTACCCTTTCATTGATTCCACTACCAATAAAGCCCCCTTTTGCCTACGTCAAATGGGGTTGGATTTCTGTTGCTTATAACCAAAGTATACAACACAATCCCCTACATCCTCCTTTCCCCTCTGGTTACTCTGGATCGCTGGCAGCTTCTTGAACAATTTCTGTTGTCACAGGGTAACAAGAATCAGGTCAAGGGGTAACTATGCTTCTTTTTTTCAGTGTTTCAGTGTTATATAAAAATAAACAATGTTGAAATATTAATTATGCTGGTTTCTTTGTTCTGCTTGTAAAAGCTCATGTTTTACCCCCAGATACCTGAGCTGATCCAGACACTCTTCACTCTCCTAGACTTGAGGGGATGGTCACAGAGGCTTTTACTTACAACCACGTGATTATTTCAAAATGTAGGAAGTAGCTAACCACTTTTATAACCTCTCCTAGTGCAGAAATGACTGGTGGTGATGAAATTCAATCATGAACTCACATTGTATGTATTAATGACACTTCTTCCATGTAGCGAACTCCTCTCATTTCTTCAATTTTACCGTTAAGCATCAAGCTGGTACATTATTTGTCCATTTCATATGAAATTTATCTTTTAAGAAAGAGGCACACAGATTTTTGTGTAGCTTACTTATATTCTCATTTTGTGGCTTTTATATTTTTCCCAGGACAGAGATCAAAAAACTATTAACTAACCTTCAGCCTTAACTAGGAAATGGGCACTCAATCAAATACTTTTTTGGAAACATTTCCTCATAGTAGGTACCCATTACATATATGTAGAATAGATGTATTCCTAGTCTGATAAATAAGACCGAAGTGGAAGACCTAATACTGTTTTTATTCAGAAATATCGGCATTATTTCTATTACTGGGTGGAAACACACGGTTGTTAGCAACTTGAGTTTGCATACCAGAACCGCTATTTAGTAGGTGGTAGGCCTCTGTCAAGTAGGTAACTGGACTGCAGAGCCTCAGTTTTTCTCACCTATAAAATGGGAATTAAAATACCTATTTTGCAGAGTAGTGAGATGATTAAGTCAATAATGTATATAAATGACTGTCATGAGTGCCTGCCATAGTGTGAGTGTGACTGTTAGTTTTAGGTGTCAACTTGACAGGATTAAGGAATACCTAGAGAACCAGTGAAGGATTACTTCTGGGACGGTCCATGAGAATGCTTTCAGAGCTGACTGGTTTGTGTGTTTGTGGACTGAGTGGGGGATATTTGCCCTCAATATGGGTGGGCACCATCCTATTGGCTGGGGACTTGATAGAACAAAAAAGGCAGGGAAAAGGTAATTTTTCTTCTCTCTTTCCTGTAATTGGGCTACTCTTCTTCTCCTGACCTTGGACATCAAAACTCCAGCCTTTCTTGCTTTTAAACTCCAGAGCTTACACCAGAGGCCCCCACCTCTGGGTCTCAGGCCCTCAACCTTGGACTGAGAATTATACCGTCAGCTTTCTTAGTTCTGTAAAAGCTTTCAGAATTGGTCTGAGCCATGCTACCAGCATCCCAGGGTCTCCAGCTTACAGACATCATGTCATGAGACTTCTCAGCCTCTATAATCATATAAGCCAATTCTAATAAATCCCCTCTTATGTCCTTGTGTCTGTCTATCTATCTATCTACCTATCTATCTATCTATCTATCTATCTATCTATCTATCTATCTCTTATTGGTTCTGTCTCTCTGGAGAATGCTACTATAATGGACATTCAAGAAATTGCATTATTGTTCAATTCACTGTATAATTGCTTGCCTGTAATCTTCAATTGCCTTATATGTTACTGTCTATCCTTTCTTTTATAATTTTCTTGTTATCATTTGATACATATGATTGTGCTTTGGGTGACAGAAGACAGCTACCCAGACCTCTTTTTTTTTTTTTTTAACTTTAGTATGCCTTTCAGCCAAAGATGGGCAGGAACACATCTGTTGATTTTATTACTATTGCAGGGAAGGAAACCACACACCATGGGGAACCCTCTTAGTAAGAGGGAATTAGAAAGGACTTACAGGATTTAGGCTTGCATTAGGTGACTTAGGGAGCAGTAAAATAAATTTTGTATGGGTTGGATGATCTCAGGAAGAAGGAGTAATTCTATGATTGGGTATCTTAATAATAAATCTTCTGTAAAAAGAGGGAGACTAAGATTATAATTGGTAAAGAAGCAGCAGTCACTCAGAGTAGCAAGAACAGGGGGATGATTGGTCCTTGTTGTGGTTTGGGCAATGTTCATATTTTTGTCTGTGTTCAGACATGATACACAGTGGTCTTGTTTATGTCTTGATCCATCACGGTCAACAGAGAGACCTTGAAGATGCTGATGTTCTGAGAAATTGTTTTTATTCAACAGAAGAACTTTTGTCTGTGTTCAGACATGATACACAGTGGTCTTGTTTATGACTTGATCCATCATGGTCAACAGAGAGACCTTGAAGATGCTGATGTTCTGAGAAATTGTTTTTATTCAACAGAAGAACACTATGACCCATCTCTAAGTGCCAGGCTAGTTCCTAACAACAACAAGACCTAGGTGTAAGTCTAAGGCCAGTTTCCAGAGGTCAGGCTGCTTTTCTCATTCTTCTGTATTAGCATGCTCTGTAATAGAATTTAGGTGCAGACAACAGATACCACTCTAGCTATCTCACGAAAGCATGACTTAATATAGGGAATTAGGTGCTTACAAAATCGTTGGAAGGACTGGAATAACAGATCTGGCTTGGAATCTGGGAACAACTCCAAGAACTACTCCATCGAGCTAGTCCTCCATGGAAGCTGCCAGGTATTCCTTCTCCACCTTTGTGATTGTGGTGACCACCACTGAAGTTCTTGGCTCCAGAACACATTAGCTAATTTGCTCTTCAGGGATCAGGAAACTGCTGTTGCAACTATTACTTTTATTTATTTATTTATTTATTTATTATTATTATTATTATTAGATGGAGTCTTTCTCTGTTGCCCAAGGTGGAGCGCAATGGAGCGATCTCAGCTCACTGCAACAACCTCTGCCTCCTGGGTTCAAGTGATTCTCCTGCCTCAGCCTCCTGAGTAGCTGGAATTACAGGCATGCATCACCACACCTGGCTAATTTTTGTATTTTTAATAGAGACGGGGTTTCACCATTTTGGCCAGACTGGTCTCGAACTCCTGACCTTGTGATTCGTCCACCTCGGCCTTCCAAAGTGCTGGGATTACAGGCAAGAGCCACCGCACCCGGTCTACTTTTTTTTTTTTAATGTTTTATTTATTATATTTGTATGTGTTATTTTATTTAGAGATGGCGTCTTTCTCTGTCACCAAGGCTGGTGTGCAGTGGTGAAATCATACCTCACTGCAGCCTCAAACTCCTGGGCTCAAGAGATTCTCCCACCTCAGCCTCCCAAGTAGCTAGCTAGGACTGTAGGCTAATTTTAACGATTACCTTTAAAGCCATACAACACCTGCTAGGTCCATAGTAACTCCTCTGAGTCCTGCATCTTGGCTGTCACCAGTAGTGACCAAAGCAGCACAACCTCTGGTACCTCTGCCACAATATAACCCAACATTGCAATGACCACCTTTGCCAACAGCAGCGGCACAAGTTTCCAGTAGCCTATTTGCTATATCACTTCCAGTTTCCAGCTCTCACTTCTACAGTATGATTGCCTTAACCCAAATCATATCCAAAACCCTAGCTGCAAGGGAGTTTGGGAAACATACGGTTTTAGGTTCTCCAGTCGCTACAGTAGGAAGGCATACTATAAGGAAAGTGGAACGGATGTTAATTTCCAAGCCAGCCTATTCACCACCAGCCCTAACCAGAGAAGTAAAGAGGCCTGGATCTAAGCCTGATCCAGTCACTAATTTGCTATACAAAGTTAAAAAAATTCTCACTTTTCAGAGACTTAGTCTCCATGACCAAGTTACACTGGTTGATAACCAAGTTTCTTTCTGATTCTAGAATTCTATAGCTCTATTACGAATTTTGTTGACGTTTTCTTAGGTGTGTTCATTTTGAAAAGCATTTTCCATACTTTTTAACATAGTAATGTTTTTCTCATTGATACCCAGAGTAAGAATAGGAAACTTCCAAGATACCCCCCAATGAGTTTTACCTCCCAGTATTGTCACCTTCTCATGTTGAATATGGCTGACCTGTGTAACCAATAGGATATCGTGCAAATGACAGCATGTGGCACCCAAGGCTAGGTAATTTAAAAATTGCAGCTTCTATCTTTGCTGTCTCTTGGATCACTTACTCTGGGTGAATCCAGCTGTCATATCATGAGGACACTCAAGAAGCACAATGAAGAGGTCCACATGGTGGGATCTGAGCCCTCTTGCCAACAGCCAGCATCGACTTGCCAGCCATATGAATGAGTAAGCAAGCCGCCTTGGAAGTGAAGGGCTCAGTCCATGTCAATCCTTCTGGAGACTCCACCCCTGGCTGATATCTTGACTGCAGCCTCACGTGAAGCTTTGAGCCATAACTACCCATCTGAATCACTCTTGAATTCCTGTCCCACAGAAATCATATGAGATCATAAATATTGAATGCTGCTTTAAGACATTAAGTTCTGGGGTAAACTGTAATTATGCAGCAACAGAAAATTAATGCATTCCCTGATTAGTATACAAAATAGTATGAGAATTACTAAATTTTGTTTCCTAGTCTCCAGCATCAAATTTTATTTGCTTGTCCTTTCTGACATGAAGCTGGTAGCCTTTGAGATTGTATCTCTAGACATATCAGAAGCCATTAAGAAGTGTGTAAATCTGAATGAAGATTAAGTACTTCTTTTCTGATATTTAAAAAAAAATGTGGTAATGGGAAGACAGAAAAATTCCTTATTGTTAACATTCTAAATATAATCTATTTTCTCAGGAAAAATGCCAGGCATTTGAAACTTATCATAGGACTAATATGTCCTTTAATAATAAAGCTAGCTGGAAATGGTGGATCACACCTGTAATCCCAGCATTTGGTAGGCCAAGTCAGGAGGATTGCTTGAGGCCAGGACTTCGAGATCACTCTGGTCAATATAGTATGACTCCATCTCTCATAATAATTAATAATAAAATAAACAAATAATGAAAATAAAGCTAATGAAAACATAATCATTGAAATGATTCCTTCACAGATATCCCAATCAACTCTGCAAAATGACTCTTTATCTTAATGAAGGAACTCTGCTGTGTTTAGAGGTTAAAAAGAGTCCCATCTGTTAAGGAAAATCAAAGTTGCTTGCTAATGAATTATTTTGGGTTTTAATTTAAATGGTAAAGAAATCAATCTAATTTCTTGTATTTTATGATGGTTTAAAGTTTAGTCTAAGAAAGAAAGTTCAACAAAAGTTATTATATATTTTTTGACTTTTATTTTTATTTATTTATTTTTAAAATTGAGACGGAGTCTCTCTCTGCCACCCAGGTTGCAGTGCAGTGGTGCAATCTCAACTTACTGCAGCCTCTGCCTCCTAGGTTCAAGCTATTCTCGTGCTTCAGCCTCCTAGAGTAGCTGGGATTACAGGCACCCGCCACAGCCTCTGGCTAATTTTTTTGTATTTTTAGTAGAAACCGAGTTTTACCATGTTGACTAGGCTGGTCTTGAACTCCTGACCTCAAGTGATCTGCCCACCTCAGCCTCCCAAAGGACTGGGATTACAGGTGTGAGCCACTGCTTCTGGCCATATTTCTTGACTAACATTAATTTTTATTAATGCTCTTTTCTGGATCCTGCACCCATGTCTGGTAAGGACACAGTTACTTAGAGCAGCAAACTTCTTATGAAAAATGAGACTGAGTGAGTTTTGGAGAGGTTAAATAGAAGTCTGAGTTGTAAGTACCACAGACTGTTTATTAATCGGCTTGAGGAAAAAAAAAAAGAATTTACTGGACGGCCACTTTAGTGTCCTGGAATTCAAGTCACAGCCAAGTTAGGATAGAGCTAAGACCTTGGGCACCAATGGCGTTAGAGCGGGAAACCCTCACCTCTCTCCCCTCGCCTCACCTCTGTCGCTCTGGATGCCAGCTTTGTCTTCTGCAGACTGGCTTTCTTTTTGTTGTAGAAAACATGGTTGTTGGCAGTTCCTGAGTTTCATACTTTTCAGCTTTAGTCACTGAAGACTTGTTCTCTGGTTTCAAATGCCAATTTTCAATGATCTCTACCGGGGCAGGAGGCCATGTTGATCAACATGGCTGCTCCTGCAGTAACTGGGGAGGGAGAGAGATTTCCCAGAAAAATAAGTGGGTTGGGAAGACAAAACCATATGTACCATATGTTAGGTTTCTAGGGCTGCTGTAACAAACTACCATAAACTGGCTGGCTTAGACATCAGACATTTATTATTTCACAGTTCTAGGGGCTAGAAGTCCAAGATCATGGTGTTGTCAGGGTTGGTTCCTACTGAGGACTCAGAGAGAATCTGTTCCAGGTCTCTCTCCTAGTTTTTGGTGGTTTGTTGGAAATCTCTGGCTTTCCATAAGCATCAGCCTGATCTCTGCCTTCATCTTCACACAGCATCTGTTGCCCAGGCTGGAGTGCAGTGGCACGATCTTGGCTTACTGCAGCCTCGACCTGCTGGGCTCAAGTGATCTTCCCATCTTAGCCTCCCAACTAGCTGCAAGTTTCCCTCTTTTATACAAAGCATCAGTCATATTAGATTAGGGCCCACCATATGCCAATATGTCCTCATCTTAACTGAGCTAATTATATCTTCAATGACACTGTTCCCAAGGAAGGTCTCATTCTGAGGTCCTGGGGGCTAGGATTTCAACATATAATCAAGTTTATCTAACTCGAGGCCCGCTGCAAGCCGCATGTGGCCCAGGACAGTTTTGAATGCAGCCCAACACAAATTAGTAAACTTTCTTTAAAAAGTATGAGATTTTTTGTGTGATTTATTTTTTAACTCATTAGCTATTGTGTTAGTGTAATTTTTTTTTTTTTTCCTGAGTTAGAGTCTTGCTGTGTCACCAGGCTGGAGTGCAGTGGCGTGATCTTGGCTCACTGCAACCTCTGCCTCCCAGGTTCAGGCGATTCTCCTGCCTCAGCCTCCCGAGCAGCTGGGACTATAGGTGCACACCACCATGCCCAGCTAATTTTTGTATTTTTAGTAGAGACAGGGTTTCACCATGTTGGCCAGGATGCTCTTGATCTCTTGACTTTGTGGTCTGCCTGCCCCGGCCTCCCAAAGGGTTAGGATTACAGGCATGAGCCACTGCGCCCGGCCAGTGTTAGTGTATTTTATGTATGGCCCACTACAATTCTTCTTCTTCCAATGTGGTCCAGGGAACCCAAAAGATTGGACACCCCTGAAAGGGTCTATCCAACCCATAAGATTTCATATAGGACAGTACCTCACACACAGGGTATCAGAGATCAAAGAATGGAGGCAAGAGGCGAGGGCAAAGAATCATAAACTAGATTGATGAATTCCTTCAGATTTCATCTTCCAGGAGAGAAAAATAAGTAACAAAACCTGCATCCAGAGAAAGAAATGCAGAATTTTTTTTGTGATAGTAGAGGTAAGATAACCATCAAACATGTAGAATATAAACTAATGTGAAATACCACTGTGGCTGTAGTGGCAAATCAGACATGTCAACCTGCTGGGCCTGCTCCATTTTTCTTCCTCATGCTCACCTCCATTTAGTGACCTCTATTTGCCAGGGGTGAGGGTGGGGTGGGTAGGGGGTGCTAATGGAAATCAGCAGAACAAAAAACGCAGCTTCTTGTGCTCCCCAGCAAACCTGAACAAGAGAGGGGAGCAGAGAGACTTTGGAGAGAGGAGGAAGTCAGGTGCGATGGTGAAAAGCCCTGCTTCCACTCGTACCTCCGAGTGCTGAAGGGGGCTTGTAGTTTGGCGTTCAAGAGTCCCAGCACTTTGGGAGGCCAAGGTGGGTGGATCACGAGGTCAGGAGATCGAGACCATCCTGGCTAACATGGTGAAACCCCGTCTTTACTAAAAATACAAAAAATTAGCCGGGCGTGGTGGCAGGTGCCTGTAGTCCCAGCTACTCGGGAGGCTGAGGCAGGAGAATGGCTTGAACCTGGGGGGCAGAGGTTGCAGTGAGCCGAGATTGCACCACTGCACTCCAGCCTGGGCAACAGAGAGAGACTCTGTCTCAAAAAAATAAATAAATAAAGTGATGGTGGACCTCTACCTCATTTCTCATTTTCTGCTGGGGCCCCTTGAGAGACAAAGCCCTGTAGATGTCCCCTGTTGCCATGAGTATTTGGAGGGCATCGAGACAGCAACAAGTAGCTCCTGGGGCCCAAGATGACAGAGGAAACCAGCAAGATCCCTGGAACCTTCATCTCCTCGCACTGCCCATCCCAACAGACCAGATGGAAGTCTCCACTGTAGCAGCACCCGCGGACAGATGCAAACCAGCCACACTGCCATAGCGGCTGCCTGTGAACCCAGGTCCATCCCAAGGCAGGGGAGGGGCAGAATCTATCATTGATGGAGTGTTTAATCAGCAGAGACTGATAAAGTACTCAATTAAGCTAGATTTGGTACCTGAAATTAACATAAATTAACAGAATTAAGGTTTTCACTGTCGAAGTGGAAAATCAGAATCAGAGATCTGATTGCTTATAAAGTTCAATGACCAAGATGAGTGTGTAAAAGATGAAAAACTATTCTTTGTGTTATGCTTTCATTTATTTAGCCATGGGATAGACTGAACACAAGCATCTCATTTGCACAGCAAATCAGAGGGTTGTACTATTTTTATTACCATTTTACAGATAAGAAGACTGAAGCCTAGGGAAGCTGAAAAACTTGGACTCCAAACCAAGTTTGAGTGAATTGTACGGCATGTGAATTTTATCTCAAAAATGCGGCTACAAAACAAAACAAAATGAAACAGGTCTGTTTGGTCATAAAACCCATATACCATACACCACAGATTATATCTGGTTTAAGTTGGGCTATTGCTGATAGGAAGAAATAGGTTACTTCAGGTCGCATTTTTCCTTTTTAAGAGAGTGTGATATATCCCAAAGCAGAGATTTATTAATTTTCTATTAAAAACAGTTCAAAGGCCAGGGCCTGACAAAACAAACTGATAAAAGTTCTGCGTTTGGGGAAAAAAACAACAAAAACAAAAAAAACAAAAACATTTTGCACTTGTGCATTCACTGGGATGAGACTTCCATAAAGAGTTACATTGTCTCCTCAAAGCACTAAGCCCATACTGAAGTCCGCTTTGCTTAAGAAAGGGGAAAATTTACTTAGTTTTATTCAATGTGGCTTTAGTGCTTTGGACATTAACTTAGATTCATCACTATTCTTTTTTCTTTTTTCTTTTTTTTTTTTTTTTTGAGACAGAGTCTCTATCTGCCACCCAGGCTGGAGTGCAATGGCACGATCTTGGCTCACTGCAAGCTCCATCTCCCAGGTTCAAGTGATTCTCCTGCCTCAGCCTCCCGAGTAGCTGGGATTACAGGCATGTACCACCATGACCGGCTAATTTTTTGTATTTTTAGTAGAGACTGGGTTTCACTCTGTTGGCCAGGCTGGTCTCAAACTCCTGACCTCAAGTGATCCACCCTCCTCGGCCTCCCAAAGTGCTGGGATTACAGGAGTGAACCACCACACCCGGCCAGATTCATCACTTTTCAAAACTATGTTTTGTGTGATATTAATACAAATCTTAATTTAATCCCTTATTTAAGGCACTGGTACCACTTTGAAGAGGGAATCACCAAATACACTAGGAGGAATTCATACTGTTTTTATGTCCTTCTAAATGCAAAGTGGATCATCACATTA
The DNA here is from genome assembly GCF_047675955.1 of Chlorocebus sabaeus. Lineage (NCBI taxonomy): Eukaryota > Metazoa > Chordata > Mammalia > Primates > Cercopithecidae > Chlorocebus > Chlorocebus sabaeus. The sequence continues at coordinate 40,687,095 of NC_132907.1, read as the reverse complement.
TAAGATTTATGAAGAAATATTCATTCTGTTTTTTAAAGTTTCTTCTAAGTTTGCAAGCACGATGACCTCTTGTTTCATAATTTATGGTAATGAATTCACGCTGTAGCTCATTTTGTAATACATTCTCTTAGAAAAATTAATTGACCTGGGGTGTTAAAATGGGTATGTACTGAGATGACAAGTTTGAAAGCCTTTCAAGAGTTCTGTTCACAAGTCATCAGAGGAATGAAGGCGACATTTCAGAGTCCTTTAATTATCTCAGATGATGTGATAAGGAAAATAATATCCTAACTGACAAATCAAAATCATACGTTGGGATGAAGTCAGTTACATACACAATAGATTCCTTTCTCTTGAAAGCCATGGTCTGGACACATTTCAGTAACTTTCTTCTTTAGCCACAAACAGTGAACCACAGAGAAAGCATGAAGTCTGCATTTCTGCATGGGGCACTTTCAAAACGCTGACTTGCTGCCATGGAAGTTCGCCCAGGATACTGAGCAAAGTGAAAAAAATGCAAGTTGCACAACAATGCGTGCAGTGTGACACCATTCACAGGGGAAAACAGTTACGATAAGATGTATTATGACCTGATACAATACTATACTATCTTATGTTATATAGAAGGACAATTCTGAAAAGACCCAAAGGAAACAGTTAATAATTGTTGCTTTGGGGAAGAATAAATTGGGGATGATGGTGTCTTTTACCTATTATATTTCAAAAGGTTTTATGTTAGTGATATTAAGAATAATAAAATAAACAAGTAAGGAAAATAGAGAAGAAAAGAGAGTTGCCACATTGTAAAGAATAGCAGGTAAGGAGGCTGGATTTGTCCAGTGGGAATGGACCCCAGCACCCCCAACTTGCTCATCCACCAGCGATTAGTTGACTCCTTATATGTGAACATCCTCATGTACTGTCTCATCTCCTTTGATACCATACACTGAGCTGTCAGGAGCTCAGAGCACATTGCTGGGGTGTGACTGAGCCTTCTGGAAGTCTCCACAATATCTCTTCTACCTTCTGACGTCATAATTACAGCACATGTGGAACTACTACTATGGTGGTGGTGGTTGTTAGGATGTATATACCACAGCATTTTAGTAGATACTGAGGTTCACTAAAACTGGGAAAATTCACACATAAAAAATATTTTTCTTTTGAAAGAAAGAATAATTAACTGAGCTAATTATGTTTTCACTGATACTGTTTCCAAATAAGGTCCCATTCTCAGGTGCTGGGAGCTCGGATTTCAACATATAATCAAGCTTGTCTGACCTGCGGCCCACAGGCCACATGTGGCCCCAGACAACTTTGAATGCAGCCAGACACAAATTTTCTTAAAATATTATGAGATTTTTGTTTTGTTTTCTCATCAGCTATTGTTAGTGTGTTAGTGTTATCGTATTCTATGTGTGGCCCAAGGCAATTCTTATTCTTCCATTGTGTCCCAGAGAAGTAAAAAAATTGGACATCCCTGACAGGGTGTCCATTAGATTTCATGCAGGGTAGCAACTTATACGCAGGTTGGACAAGCTTGATTAGCTCATTTGGTGTGAGAGAATCAACAACAGAAAAATAAACCCTGGAGAAGTTCAGTTTTGACCTTTTCCTTGTTCCATCGTCCTGCTGATGTGGAATATTGAAAACATCTATTCTATGAGGTTTGTAGAATACAGTTTGATTTATTTTACTTTATGATTCAAATGTATGCTTTCACTTTTTAAAAGAACCACATATCCATATGGAAAGATAAACATCTATTTTCTAGACATTTTAAACCTTCTCTGAGCCGTCATTTTATTCTTCAGAGTCTATTTTCCTTCAGCTGGAGATCTGACGTGCTGTTAGAGAATCAATGGTGGTATGTTTGAAAAATCAATGCTAATGGGTTCCAACATGAAATCAAAAGGTGGGCATTTCCAGTGAACACTTTCAAGTGTGTTAAAAATAGCACTCGATTGGTTATTTCTTAATAGAATGTAAGATTTTGAAGAATTTGGCAAAGTGTCAGAGATAGGCTACAAGCAAGTCTGTGTATAGGCAAATACCTGCCAGCCACGTTCTCTGAGCCAGGGGGCTTTGCTGTGCTTCTCTCTGATTTCTGAGATGTGACATGCCCACAGAGAAAACCTCCTTTCCAGGATATGACAGAGAAAACTAGATTCCAGAGATGTGGCCTTGTTTTCATATTTCTGTCCCTTAAAAGTGCTATGTTCATTCCCACTCCGGGTTCTTTGCATTACTTTTCCTTCTGCTTGGAATGGTTTTTCCTACAATCTTCACATAACTGCCTTTGTTCCATCATTTAGATCTGTGATAGGCAAAATAACAACCCTCTTCCGTGCCCATGCCCTCCTACCCTCAAACCCTGATGATGTCCTAATCCTTAGAACTTTATGGATGTGATTAAGTTGAGGATGTAGAGATGAGAGGATTATCTAGGTAGGTCCAATGTATTCACAAGGGTGCTTTTAAGTATAAGAAGATAAGAAAGGGAGTATCAGAAGCAGAGAAGGATCCGAAGATGCCAATCTGCTGGTTTTGCAGTTGGAGGAAAAGGACCACAGGAAGGAATGCTGACATCCTCTCAATGCGGGAAAAGGTAGGGAAATGGGTTCTTCCTAGACCCTCAGAGAGAATGCAGCCTTGCTGACAACCTGCTTTTAGCTTAATGAGACTTGTGTTGGACATCTGACTTTCAGAATGATGAGCTCATAAATTTGTGGGATTAAGTCATTAAATTTCTGGTAATTTACCATGGCAGCAATAGGAAATTAATACAAGGTCATAACTCAATTGTCACCTCTTCGAACTTGTTCATACCCCAATTAAAGAGTCTTCAGTCACTCTTTACTGTGCCATTTTATACTCTTCATAGTATTTATCAATACCTGAAAAAATCTGAGATAGTAAGTACAATTTTAAATAGTTTTCTTCCATTCGAATATGAACTCCTAGAGACAGCAGGGACTGTCTTGTTCACCATGGTGACCCAGCACCTAGAATAATGTCTGGCACATAGTAGGTCCTCATGAAAACAGTACTGCTCCTTCCTTTACAGTCTTTCTTATTCCTCCTCCTCTTCTTTCCAGAATATATCTGTGGGAAGAAAAAAAAAATTTTATTTAAAATGTTTGTTTTTATTGGAAAATAAACCATTTGGAGCAATTTTTAAATGGATGGGCAGAAGAGTCCTCTTGCACCTCTCTCCTCACCAGCTTGCTTTTTTCCCAAGGTTGAGAATGAGTCTGACCAAGTAAGTTATTCCAGAATTCCATCAGATCATTCAAGCCAAGAAAGGGGCGAAATTCTAAGATTTGTATCTCTGGTAAATTCACTGAGGGATGAAAATTGGGCCTGAGCCTGATATACTTCTGGATATGACGTTACTGTTCATTGGTGGTTTAGTGGAAATCTTCCACAGGCAAGTACTACAGAAGAGATTGGGGGATGGGTGGGTGGAGGCATTTGTGAAATGCCTGTGCTTGGCACACAAGAGTCCTACCTTCCTTGGCCACTGTGGACTTGTCCAGCCTCATCCTTACCCAGGTTATATTCCAAGATCCCTGGAATTCTTGCTGATCCCTTGAAACACTGTGTTTTCATTCCTTGTGTCTTTCTCTTGCTGCTTCTGAGCTTGAAAGGTCTGTCTTTGCTTTGTACCTGTGGTAAAGTCCCAGTCTTCCTTCAGAGAACGGTTCTCCTCTTCTATTCCTGTCTGTGTCTCCCTGGGTAACCTGCATCTGCTAAGAGTTCTAACAGATATGTCTTCATGGTCATCTGTCTGAAGACAGGGACAATGTCTTGTGCCCTCTTGAATCCCAAATGCAAAGTATAGATATGGCACAGTCATTTTCCGGAGGTAAGAATCTCTGTTCTGCATTAGACTGCACCAAGATCATGTACTATTCATTCCTGAATCTCAGAAACATGATGGCTCAGAGTGGCACTGCATATGTGTTTAATGGCTAGACTTGAATTAAATGGCATGGGTGACAGAGACTACTCGCTATCCCCTGGTTAGTGGTATTTTTAACTTATAAGATTTTTACCTTGACACCTAGCTAACTAGAACATTTCTCAGCTTTATAGCTAGGTATGGCCAAGTGATCATGTTACAGTCAATGAAATTTGAGCAGAAGTGTCATGTGGCAGATTCTAGAAACCTTTGTTAAGAGATGGATGCAATGTGCCCTTTGACTATTCTTTGAGTTCTGTCTCTCATCCTCTGGTTTGGAGCATAGATGCCTTTAGTCATGTGTCATCAGAATCCCAGTGCAGTACCCTGGGACTAGTAACAGTGAGATAGTGTTACCACTCCAGGCCTGCGGCAAAAGAAAGGAGGTGTTAATTGGGTACCTGGAAGAAGAGTGTTCTTGGAGAGGGCCTCCCATCAGGAGCCATAACTTTCTATGGAAAGAACTAGCAGCCTGCAGGGATGTCGCTAAGAAAACAAATATCTGACCCCTCACCCTTCTGCATCCTCAAATAGATGCTCCCTATAAGCTGAACCAACCATAAATCAGAAAATAAGGGAGCCCATTGATGTGAACCTTGGAGGCCCATCTCCAGGGGAATAACAGGTGGAGTAGAGATATCGAGCACACCTGGGTAGACCTGCTTTCTCATTTTTAAAATAAGGGAATTAGATTGAATGATCTCTACTATCCTTTCTGGTTGTGATATTTCAGTGGATTTTCTGCATTTGAGCATTTTACAAACCTTCCTGTTACCTGTAGTCAGGCATTCCTGAGCATCAGGTCTTATAGACCAATGTTTGCAACTCAAAATTATGTTAATTGATGAAAGGAAGACAACTAGAACAATGGGTCATATTAAAGAGTCCATAAACAGACCCACACATATATGAACAATTGATTTTATGACAAAAATTGCACTGTAGAGTAGTGGCAAAAGGAAGATCTTTGTAATAAATCATGCTAGGTCAATTGTATTCTTATGCAGAAAAAATCTTAACATGTAACTCACACATAATTATATTTGGACTATGAGCCTAAATGCAAAATAAACAAAGCTCCTAAAGAAAATATAGGAAAGTATCTTCATGGCATTGCTGTAAGGTAAAAGAATGAACAAACGACTTGAACAAGCATTTCATAAAAGAAGCGTATCCAAATGGTCAATAAACATAAGATAAGGCATCTAACTTCACTGGTTGTCACCAGGATGACTAACATTACAAAGACTGACAGTAATACATGTTGATGAAGATGTGGAGCAACTGGAACTCTCATACTCTGCTAGTGAGCATGAAAATTGGTATAGCCACTTTGGAAAACTTTTCTAGTATCTTCTAAAGTTGAACATATACAAAACCTATGGCCCAGAACAAATAGGTATATCCACAAAAGATATGCATGTATATATTCACTACAAAGCATATACAAGAATATTCATTGCAACCTTATATGTAAGGGAGCAAAACTGGAAAAATGAAAGTGGAAACCAAGAGTACAGTGGATACAAGACTTGAGGTGTGTTTATATAATTAAATACTAATGTAGAGCAATAAAAATGAATGAATAATTGCTACATGCAACAAAGAGGCTGAAACTAATGAAAAGTACACAGAAAAGCAAATACTGAATGATTACTTTTACATAGATTAAAAACAGGCAAGCAATAATGATGTCAGAAAGCAGGGTTAAGATTACCTTTTGGAAGGATGTAGTGATGGGGTCAGGGCAAGAGGACAGCTACTGGGGTGCTGGTAACTTTTCGTTTTTTTGATCATGGTCATGGTTCTCTCAGTGTGTTTACAGCAAAACCTCTTTGAGCTATACACTGATTTGTGCCAATATTTTTTTGTGGGGGGGGATGGAGTTTTGTACTTGTCGCTTAGGCTGGAGTGCAATGGTGTGATCTCGGCTCACTGCAACCTCCGCTTCCCAGATTCAAGCAATTCTCTGGCTTCAGCCTCCTGAGTAGCTGGGATTACAGGCACCTGGCACCATGCCCAGCTAATTTTTGTATTTTTAGTAGAGATAGGGTTTCACCATGTTAGTCAGGTTGCTCTTGAACTGCAGACCTCAGGTGATCCTCCCACCTCAGCCTCACAAAGTGCTGGGATTACAGGTGTTACAGGTGCCCAGCTGGTTTGTGCTTATTCTTATAAATAAAGACTTAGAAATTTGTTGACTTCAGTAAATAATTTTTTTCTTTTTATGAAAGCTGGGGCAAGAACGTGAACACTAGTCCTTCCATATTCAATAGTAATGTAAGGATCAGGACAAGAGCATGTCTGTGTTGCCATAGAGGAAGTAACAACAGTGAACACTTCCAAACAAGATTTCTTTGAACAGGTGTTCAAAACCAAAAAGGTTTCCTAAGTCATTTGTGAAACTAAATTTTACTGCAGTCTGGAGCCCCGGGTATTGTGTCAGGAATCATATGCAATGAGATCATTTTCTTTTGCCCACATTTCTGCCTGATAAAGAAAATAAATCTATTTGACAGAACAAAGAATTGCCTCATATGAAAATATGTTGAGAAAAAGGCAGCATTATTCTCAACTCCTAATGCCTAGGAGAAAAATGATATGAGGTTTAAAAGAGTTTTCTGTCCTGAGAAAGATTAAATTTTTACAGATTCTCTCAGCAAATAGTGCATTTATGAAATAAACTCTGGGCCATCCACAAGCTAATTCCAACAAGTATTGTAGGTAACTTACCTAAAAGACATCAAAATAACGACAAAAACAGCAATGATAACCACAACACCCCAAACAAGAGCCATGTTGATGACAAGAGGGGTGAGAGGTAACAGTTTTAACATCAAATCTGTCTATGCTAAAGAAAGTTAAACAAACTGAGCACCACACTTAACTATTACCATCCTGGTGGCCAAGGCAAAAAGAAACTTCATAAATAGTTTAGCTCATTAAAAAAAAAAAAAAAAAAAAAAAAAAGGAAGGAAGGAAGCATGCTAGTGCAACATGAGAGAAAAACATTCCTAGCATACTAAGAGAAAGTAATCAGGAGGGTTTGCTTTACATATGGTTTTAAACATTGTAATAGAATTTGTCATTATAGGAGGTTTTAGAGTATATGTGAAACATTCTCAATGATCCCTGGCAAAAGGCAAAGGCATAACAACATTAAGTCGTGGTTTCTTAAAGGCACAATGTAATAGACGAACTCCTGGCTTTGAAGCAGTTGTGTAGTGTCCTAGAGGATGTGATGGATTTGTGTAGCCTGAGTTTCCTTGGTCACACTACTCTGGGGCAAAGTTAGAGTAACCAGCAGGGTCTGTCTGGCTCTGACCCTCATCAACACTGCAGAATCCCTCCAGCTGCTCCTGGGAACCCCCAGGGGATGGCACATGTGTGCTCACCATATGGCCCTTTCAGCTACCATGTGACCCTGCACTCAGCTTCCCCCTGCTACAGTTCACTGCAGTGATGTTTGTGTTGGGGTATGACAGACCCACCCCCACTGAGGACACTGACACCTCCAAGCCGCTCTGGCTATGCTTCAAAGCCACAAAATGTATCCCCTGCTGCTGCAGCTGTTGGCACTGACCCCTCTCTGTCTCTCTCATGCCCACCAAATGTGATGCCTCCCTCTCCTTCTTCTGCCCACACTGGGGCAAGGTGGCCCCAGTGCAAACTGTTTTTTCTGGACTCCATACTACTCCAATCCCAACCCCAACCAGATGGCACCATAACACTTTCTTGTGCTCTCCTCTGGCCCATCCAAACACTGCCTTCTGGACTGCCTGACAGTCATAATCTTAGTCTTACATGTTCCTACAGCGTCTCTTCTTTAGGACCCAGCTGAGGGGGGCTAGACCAGAAATGTTCTGATTTTGAGGAAAGTGTGGAGTTTATGAATTTTCCTTTCTGATATGGGTCTATTACCTTGAACCAAGCCAGTCTGTATGCCAGACTTTATATCCCTAAAATGCTCCTTTCCCAAAAGGAGGACCATCTTCCAGGGATGTCCAGGCATGTGTGAATCCATGAGGAACATGGCGTGAACCCGAGCAGAGACTCCACCCATATCAGCATGTCCTTAATATCTCCCCAGTGTTTGTGTTTACTGCCTAGATCTTGTCCAAAGTCAGGCTTTTCCAGAAAGTGCACATTCCTCTTCTGACCTTGCATCATGCCAGAGAGGCAGCTCCATTTAAATAGCCATAGTCATAGTTGCTTAATGCCGGTTTCACACCATATACTGTGAGGCATTATTTCTGCTTTTCACAGTCACTGCCAGGAAAGTGCTGTTATTCAAATTTTAAATACAAAGAGGTCAAGTAGGTAGGTTAAGTGACTTCTCCAAGGCTACAATGAGTGGTCAAGCTAATACTCAAACCCAGATTGGTTGGAATCAAGCCTAGGCTTGTCTTGTGTAATACAGTTCAGTATTACACAGGCCCTGGAACCGGAATCTGCGCAGGAACAGCTCTCTTAGGACATATTCAAATATTTTCATCCTCTTTGCTGAGAATTTAAGAGATGAATGTGAACTCCCAAACACACAGCCTCTTGAGTCCTGGCATAAAGTCTGTTCTCAGATTTCTTTTCTTTAGACAGATTTCACACTGTCATCATTTTCTAACCTAGGGTAGCTTCCACCTCAAGTACAACAGGAATAAATTCTAGTAGTTGATCAGTTCAAATTTCCTCCATTTCCACGATTCATTCTTGGCTCAGAAAACCCTGAGCCGACTCAGGCTGAGGGGGACCCCTCTTCTTGTGCTTCCAGGTGTCATGTGATTGAAACCACTTTTGCAAAGATTATGACAGCAAGAGAGGTCTAGCATGGCTGACTCCATCTTGCTTCTAGTCTCATAGGCTGGCCGTCCTTGCTCATTCCTGGGCATACACCAATCTAACCATGGGAGAAATTTAGTTTATAGATTAACTTTAGAACAAGGATGATAATAGTCCCTCCCTAAAACTAACCTCCTTCTTGCTTAGGGACAGAAGCTGTCTTTGTAAAACTAATGGAAGGCCATGAGATTAAGATTATGGAAGGGGCCCAAATTCTGCTAAAATGTAGGCATAGTTTTTATAATCTGTATGCTCAAGAGCATGTGGCCAGAGGCCATAATATTTGTGACTTTCCCAATTATTGCTATAGATAACATCACTATTGTAGAACCTAATATTGGTCTTTTGAGACATTTTTCAGACTTTTGCATTCTAACAACTGACTGACTCCACCTGGACACGTAACTCATGACTTAATCATACCCGTGGTCCCAACCCAGAGGCAGATTCAGTACACAAGGACCATTTTTCACACTCTTATGATTTCATCCCCAACCAGTCAGCAGCATCCATTCCCTACCCATTTGTCCACCAAATTAATCATAAAAACTCTAGCCTCTGAGTTCTTGGAGAGGCTGATTTGATAATAATAAACTCCTGTCCTTCTGTTTGGTCAGTCTTGTATTAACTAAATTCTTTCTTTATTGCAACATTGCTGTCTCAGTAAATTGGGTTTATCTGTGCAGCCAGCAAGAAGAACCCATCAGGCAATCACATTAATACACCTGTGAAAACCCTGTCCCTGAAATCAACATTTCTTGCTATCTTGCTTTTTCCTGTCCCACAGCTCTGTTTCCATTTAGGGATTCCTGTGCAGCTGACTCTCACACCTGCCTCCAGGGTGGAGCCTGTGACCATCTTTTGATCATGTAATTGATTAGCTCAGCTTAGCCACCAGCCCCACCCTGAATGACACTGAGTCTCAGGACATTTTCCAGGAGTGCTGGGACAAAGACACATTCTTTCTCATGGGATTTGAAAAAGGAAGCATATTACTCTGAGAGTTGCTTATGGCCATTTTGGGACTCTGAGTGGGGCCAGCCTTAGAATGCAGCCAATATCCCAGAAGGCAAGTGGAGAAATGGAAAAGAAACCCAATGGCTGAGCTGCTGGGAGTGAGCTTGTCTGAGGCAAACCTTCCTTGAGAGTTTTCAGTCATGTGAACCAATCAGTTTCCTTCCTGGTTTGGGCCTGATTGAGCCAGATTTTCTGTTGCTTGCAATACAAGCATCTTACATATACATTTTGCATAATGGTCAAATTTTTTGTTGTCTCTCTCCCTAGATTGTGAGCTCCTTGATCCCTAAGAGAAAACTGGTTGAAGGAATGAAAAGACAAAAAGAAAAAGAAATCTGTTGCTCATACGTGTTGAGGACTTGTTTAAGGCCATTGCTATTTAACTAGCTATTCATTGCTCTTCCTGATTCATGGACATTCCAACTAAAGAGCTGGATCCTTTGAGAAATCTTCAATACCAAAATCCATGGTCAGGAACAGTGCTCATTTAGTAGAAAGGAGTTCAGCTCCACCAGAACTTACGACATCTGCAGAGCAAGGAACAACTCACAGAGAATCCTGCAAATGAACTTGCATTTCTTATCATGTGATAAACAAAAGAAATTTTAATTTATCCATCTGTAAATTAGGGTCTTGGAAATAAAGCACTGGGGAAATGGATGTCTATAGGCGCCCTCTGCAGAAATGTTGCCCCTTGACTCCAAGCTCAGAGAGGCTTGTATTTGAAGATGTCAGCAGCCTCCTGCTCCACAAATGAATCATGAGAAGGAGGGAATGAAGGTGGTTGAAGTAGGTGCGGGCCTTTCATCCTTTACAGTATGCCTATCATGAGTACCTGATGTTGTTATGTGCATTCATTTGTACTTGCACACATGCACCCATCTAAGACAACATTTTCTGTTGGGAATTTCAAAAGAAAAAAGTGAAGCTGTGACTGAAGCCCCAGGAGAAAAAAATCTGCATAAATGAGGATGGATTTCTTGCAATCTCCCCTGGTGCTGCTTGTCCCAGTCCTTACCGTACCCACCTACTATGCACACTGGAACAGCTCCGCAATAATGTATTGCAAAATGTATATGCAGGAAATGCTAGACAGGAGGAAGTGCCCTGGCCTTGACCTCTTGCTTTCACAGCATCACAGGTCAGTGGTGGTGAGTGCCCTGGAGGAAGCATTGCATGCATAACTGAGTTAGCAAATAGGAAAGAGGGCTTTCAGAGAGCAGTGGGGAGAAGAGAAGGGGTGGCAGAAAGTATTGCTGCAAGAACTAGGCTCTAGACCTGGCACTGCCATCATATTTGAACAAATCCTTATGCTTCTCTACACCTTTATTTCTTCAATGGCAAACTGGGGAGGTTCTGGGTAACAAGATAAGGCACAATGGCTGCTACCACCTGGATATATCTATTTGGAAACAAGAAGGAACACAAAATCCATTTTTCCAGCTCCTCCAGGGTTTGTCCCACCACCACCACCAGCTACCAGGGAGACTGTGTCCTGAATTCCTTCTTTTTTTCCCATAGGTGTTCAACAGCCTCTTCCACACTCAGAGTGTCTCATTTCCAGAAGGCTCATGACTCCTGCCATGCTGTCCCATTTATGAACAGAGAAAAGGAACATTTACTAGGTACTCCAAAACTGTGGGGATCACAACACAAAGACCACCTGAAAGAGTGTCACAAAGAAAAATACACCTTTAAGAGGCCACTAACCAGCTGTCATCCTATCAACAGCCACACACTCATTCATTCATTTACTTGTTCAACAAATAGTTATTGAAGTTAATCACTTACTCAACAAATATTATACTGCCAGGATCTGGAGGTACAAGAGTAAATAAAGTATAGAAATTCCTTTTCTGCTGTTTAATTTAGTAGGAGATACAAGTAATAAAGCAACCCTAAAAGCACTATAATTTGATTGCCTTGGATAGAAAGTTATAGAGTGCTATTACAGTGCACATGCTGGTGGGGGCAGTGGGTTGTTCCTAGTCTGTCCAAAGGAAGGTAGAAGGGTGAGCAGCAGAAGTGATCAGGGAAAGAAGAGGTGGGATTGGGTCTACAGAGAGTGTTCCAGGCAAGGAATAGCCTGGGTGAGGCCTAAAGGTGAGAGTGAGAGAGGACAGGTGGGTTGCAACAGAGATTGCATGAGGACAAGGGTGTGGAAGCGGGGAAGCCTGAATAAAGTGGTGGTAATAGGGTACTTCGGTAGATTCTTGGGCAAGAGCACGACCTTATAAATATACTTTAGGGAAAAAAAACCAGACTGTTTCCTATATTCAGCATGCATTGGAAGTGACAGAGACTAGAGGTAGGGAGAAGGGCAAGGGAATTTTAGTAGTAGTGAGGACAAGGACCAGAGTGCAGTCCCTGTAAACAGAGAATAAAGAACAGATAGAGCAAACACATGGAATCAACCCAAATGCCCATCAATGACAGACTAGATAAAGAAAATGTGGGACATATTCACCGTGGAATACTATGCAGCCACAAAAAGGAATGAGATCATGTCCATTGCAGGGACATGGATGGAGCTGGAAGCCATTATCATCAGCAAACTAACACAGGAACAGAAAACCAAACACCACATATTCTCACTCATAAGTGGAAGCTGAACAATGAGAACACATGGACACAGGGAGGGGAACAACACATACTGGGGCCTGTTGGAGGGTGGGGTGGGGGCAGAGCATCAGGATAAAGAGCTAATGCATGCAGGGCTTCATACCCAGGTGATGGGTTGATTGTGCAGCAAACCACCATGGCACACGTTTACCTATGTGACAAACCTGCACGTCCTGCACATGTATCCCAGAACTTAAAATAAAAATTAAAATTAATTAAACAAAAAAGAACAGACAACCAAGAGGCTGTCTTTCAGCTTAGCCATTGCTGTACTAGGAGAGCCTGAGAGAGAACTCTGTTTAGAAATAAACAAGCCCAGGGATTGCCATCTACTTGCCCTACATTCACTTGGACTTATTTATCATAGTGCTTTTTCAAACTGTGTTCAAAAATCCCTGGGGTTTTCCAGAGGTGCTTTAGAGACCCCATTCAACCATGTTGACCTATTTTGGACAAACAAAGGCTTGAAAACCACCAGCATACCTTTTCACAGTGTACATGCTCTGTCCGAGGTCCAGTGCTCTTGGTGGTTATTAAAAGTGGATTTGTGTGCGTGTGTCCAGACTGCCACGCACTCTCAGAATTTCACTCGGTGCCCCCCATTCAAGCCTCTCTTGAAGACAGGAATCTCTCTATTTCTGGTTGTTCTGCCCCTGCTCTCCCTACCTAAATCCAGACCCTACTGAAAAAGGAAAATGCTTTCTCAGCATTCCTCCCCATGTTCATTATCTGGCAGGTCTTCTCTGGAGGTTGGAAAGAATTAATCCATTATTGTTATCAACAGCAATCATAATAAGACATGAAAACGAAATGATGAGATTTTTTTTTCAGTCAAATCTCTTGAAGAGAAACAGAAAAAAAAAAAAAAACATCATTTTATCCTTGACTAAAATGATTATTTCTCAAAGGAAATAACTTCAGTCCCACACTCTGTGGGAGGAAAGGCACAGGACATGGAGGATGTTCAGCACTGTGCCTGGTTCACAGACGTTGTTCATAAATGTTTGGTTCATAGTTCCTTTCATTCATTCTATAAGCATAAACTCTGATCTCTAGGAGGAGAATTTTATTTGCCTCCTGAACTATCTCTTGGCAATGCCAGGTCACCACACAAATGATGCAGGCGACTGCCAGCTGGTTTGCAAATTTCCTGAGTTGCCCAGGTATAGCACAGTGAGCATGAAAATCAAAGGCTCTCAAACCTGGAAGGAACCTTTAAAAATGACCCGAGGTCAATTGCCCAGGAAAATCCTGCCAAGTGCTGCAAATTGAGGTTGGAAGTGTCCAGTCTCTGATGCAGCCAAGTCTGTCTTTGAACAACTCTGTTAGAAAGCTCTTCCTGATATTGAGTTGAAATCTATCACTTCATAGCTTTTCTTTATTGCTCCAGTAAATCCTGCATGAGAGACAGGGAGGCAGAACAGAATTGTTCTAATCCTCCTTCTTGGCAATCTGTTGAATATTGGAAGACAGGGGCCAAGTTATCTGAGTCTTCTCTTCTCCAGGGCCTCTGTCTCCCTAGCCTTTCAAACATTTCCATGGGATAAGGTTTTCAAATTATCCTGGTCCTTTTCCCATTAAGAAGCTTTATTTTCCTACTCTTAAAATAGGCTGTCTAGAATAGAAATAATCCCACGTGACTTAACCAGTGCAGAAGGGAAGAGACTCTGCTAAATCTGATTTCAGAGACTGCCGCTCACTAGCAATGTGGCTTTGGCAAGTTACTTCCCTTCTAGGAAACATGGTTTAATATGTAGCTTCACATAAAGTGCCTACTACAGTGCCTGGTATAAAGGTGTGTCAATACCTGGCATCTGCCTATCAATTGCTATTATTCTTCTGTCAATGCAGTTTCACATGGCACTAGACCTTAAGGTGACAACATCACACTATTGACTCCTAGGTTTTACCCACAAGTAAATTCAGAGTATTAAGTGGTTTTAATCTATGGCTCCCCCATCCTTTACTCACACTGTGTGTGTGTGTGTGTGTGTGTGTGCATGCGCGCCTAAGCATCAGAATTTCCATTTATCTTATAAAATTGTATTTGTTCATTTCAGATCATTGTTTAATGTGAGCAAATTTCATAAACAAGCCTATTTCTTTTTATCTAAAGCTAAAACTAACAAAAATGCCTCCAAGGTCGTGGTACAGAACCAAGACCTGCTACCACTAGAAAACTTTCTTCAGGCTGATCCCTATCTATGAGCCATTATCTTTGAATAAATTAATTCAACATGTAAATAATTCACTTAATTTCATTTTATCTTGGAATAATTTTTCCTCTAAAATAAAAGAATATCATAGCTTTGTCAAATGATTTGGGCAAGTCCAGAAAGACCAGAACTGCTGGGTTTTCTTTCTCTATCTATCTGGTAAACGATCACAGGAGGAAACATGCTCTTTGTGAACTCCTATAGCTTTCTCATGATCACAGTTTTCCTGCCTGGATGTTTATACCTTACCTTAATGCCACACTTGGGAACCTCAGTGAGAAATAGAACTTTTCTATTTCCTAAAATAATTTTACTCATGAACTAAGGTAATGCTAGCAGTTGAAGCAGATATATCCCCACGTTTTTGGTGACTTAACCCAGCAGAAGTTGTTTGTTTCTCATTCATGTCAAATCTGCCAGGGGTGTTCCTGATCTGTGGGCCATCTTCTCCCTAAGCAGTAATTCAAGACTCTTCTATTTTGCAGTTCTGGAATCTTCCTAATAAACCCAATACAAAGGATAATGCAGGATTAAATGGAAAATATTTCAGTAAAGAGAAGGAAGAGACTTTCAGACTGACAGAGAAATAAAGGAAAGACAAAAGCAGGGACGCAAAGAAGTATAGAGTACATGACATTTAAACCAGGTGTGTGGGGAAGGCTTCTAGATGGGATCTGTGCCTTCGGGTGAGAGATGCAGATGATTTGTGTGTAAGGCAAGGAGGTAGCCGAGGAATATATACCCTGAACTCACTCTCCCTCTCCAGGGCTCCACGTTGTCAAAACTGAACTAGTAGCCAGAGGGGAGGGAGTTTGCTGATGTGATACAGATTGGCCATCAGGACAGAAAATGGGAAGAAGGGTACAGAATGAGTCTGCAAAGGCAAACAAAAGATAGCAGCATTTTAGAGGTGAAAACAGCACACTCTGACCTGTGCTTTACAGAGACTAATATGGTAGCAGTGGAAATGAGGATGGGAGTGGGCAGATATTGGAGGCAGGAAGACCTTCAGGGAGGGAGGGCCAGGACAGAGGGGTAATCACAGGACTAGAGGTAAGAGTTGAAAACTGGAATCAGTGAATGGTTAGATATGAGAGGCATGAGGAGAGTTGAAGGGGACTCTCAGATCATGGTTTTGAAAGGCAAATGACAAGTTCATTTGGGGACATGATGAGTATAATTTGCTTTGGGACATCCATATGGAGATATTTTGAGTTAGCTCAGCCCCGGGGGAACTGATTTTGTCATCTGGCTCTGCTCCCTTCGGGAAAGCTCTCAAAAATACATGGATAGTTAGACCTGGTTCAAAACAAAATCTTAGATGCCTATCGTAATCATCTTCCTCTTAAAAAAAAATCTGGGGATAAAAAAACATTTTATATGAATTCCATATCTTTAAAATTTTTTTGTTTGATGCTATATTGCATTTGTTTACAGAAGATGCATGTTATGGATGAGTAGAGGGTAACATGGGATACCTGAAATTTAAATTGAACTTAAAAGTGCATGCTGGATTATCTCCCAAAGGGAAAAAACTAAATTAGAGTTTGTGTGTAAACTTTAGCCCTTGTCTTAAATGCATATTTTAAATCTCAAATCATCTCTCTTTAATTCCTTGTTTAAAAACATAAAAGTCCATAAAACAGCTCATGAAGCTCAGTTTCTTGCTTGTCAAATATTTGTCCAAAATTAAGACTACTTTGGTATAACAAACTCAATAATCAAACTTATTCTTGACTGAATATTGGAAATATAATTCTAAGTTGAATACAAGTAAACAAGTCTGAAATTTACTATGGGTGGCAGTAATCCCTGTGTAGCCCCACATTTCCATTCACTTAGAAAATATCTTTGTACTCAAATATCTATAATAATTATCTTTATCACTATAACCATCTAATTATCTAATTACCTTTCTAAGGGGATTTGGTTAATTTCAGGCTGAAACATTTTAAATAAAATTATGGCGGCTTTAAAATATTTCCATATTTACACACTGAAGTACAAATAGTTATTCTTGTATTAATAGACAGTATAGTATCAGTGAATAAAGATCAGAAAAGCATTTCGAAAACAAGGCAAGATGTTGCAGACAAGATTTAGGATAGATTAGGCAGCAATAGTTAGCCATGCATATAATATCTCACCAGCCTAGCTAGTGTCATAAACATTTACTTTGATAACATTTGCAGTAGGTGAATCACATTTTTAAGGTGATTGACTTTTCAGGGTCCCCAGTAAATGGGAAAATGTTTGATTCTTCCAAAAAGAAGTTTCTCTGAAAATAAAGAAGTATGAAATAGTTTTTGGCTTTAGTTATTGCTGCCTTGCTGATCAGTTACTCTAAATAAAATAGAATGGATTATCCTGCAGTAACAAACTAAATTCTCAGTAGCTTAAACCAACAAAGTTCATTTCTCACTCAGGCCACATGTCCATTGCACTCCAGCAGGAGCCTCTGCTCCACGTAGGCACTCAGGGAGGTAGGCTGATGGGCCTCCACTAAATGGAACACTGCTGATCACATTGACAAGGGGGAAAGGACCATGGCAAACTATCACTGGCAAACCCTTAAAGACTTCCACCTGGAAGAGATACATATGACTACCATTTAACTGTCATTGGTTAAAGCAAAACACATGGCTATGTGTCTAAGATCAGGAAGGCTGGGAAGAGTAATCCTACTAATGCCTAGAAAGTTATAGTACTGAAAATTTTCTTGTCAGGCAGATTTTCGGACAGCTCAATCTGTGTCAAGATGACCAAATGTACATTGATTCTAGCACTGTTTTCGTCCTCTAAATCCAGGAACTCCCAAATACCAAGTTCAATTCTCTCTAATTTCTTGATCTGGCAACTCACTTTTGAACGTCAAAACAAACTTTCAACAAAGGTGGGTGTGGCAGGCACTGGTACTTTTCACCAGTACAGTTGTTGTTATTCAGCACAGGCTGGAGTGCAGTGGCACAATCTCGGCTCACTGCAACCTCTGCCTCCTGAGCTCAAGCAATTCTCCTGCCTTAGCCTCCTGGGTAGTGGGGATTACAGGTGTCCGCCACCATACTTGGCTAATTTTGTCTATTTTTAGTAGAGAAAGGGTTTCGCCATGTTTGTCCTGGATTTTGAGGACAAAAACAGTGCTATGATCAAAGTACATTTGGTCATCTTGACCCAGATTGAGCTGTCCGAAAATTCACCTGACAAGAACATTTTCAGGAATATAATCCTGATGGACGATGAGTGTGTGAATATTGGACAAGTCCGAATGAGGGAACATTTCTCTTCGGAAGGGTGATCTGCCTTCTGATCTCTCCTCACCAATAAAGCTGCTCATTCTTGAGGAGCTCCAGCATTTTTGCTTTGGGAACGCCTCGTATATTTGTAGCTTAGGGAAATAATTCCTGCCAAATGGTTTTAATTAAAAAGAAAAAAAATCCTCCTTTCTTGGTATCATCTGTATTCAGTTGAGAGGAATAGTTTGGGAGAACATTAATTTAAACCATCCTAATTTTCTTATTTTCCAATTCATTACTTTTTATTTTGGATCAACTGACTTTTACCCTTCCATTTTTACATTTTTTCCCCTTAAGTGTCTTACAATGTTGATTCTTTGGATTTTTGAAGAATGTAATAATTTGGCATTAAACACAGTGTCCCACATTGGATCCAAGCACACACTGATTTCCCTGTCACTCTTATTTTTTATCTGTTAAATGTTTTCTGAAGCCAGGTGGGATGTTTATTTTAAAAAGGCAGTCTCCAGTATGGAGTCGTTTCTTCTGAATATTGAACAATCAAGAAATTTCTTTAAGCCATCCTATAATTAGAAAGCATCAGAGGTTGGAATGAATTTAAACTCTAGTTTAAATTTTCATTGAGGACAGACAAGATGAAAACCCAAATTGGCAAAGAGAAAAAGCTGGCTTTAGAGAAAAAGTTGGCCCCAAATCTTTATGGAGTGGCTCCATCCATCAGTGGGCTCTGGAATTGCTGTGACTGCTGGATGTATAGAGATTTTTCTGGAGGACCGAAGTGAGAAAAGAAGGAACTAGCTAAGTCCTACTCACAGAGCTCCTCATTCTCCATTCCTCATTTCTCCATAAAGAAAATTTTTTTCAAAAGTTAGCATACCTTTTACCCAGTCAGCATGAGTATAAAGACCCATAGGCAAACTACCCAGAGCTTGAGTTTTGTAAAGCAAATTAAAGTTTCATTTAATAAAAAATTAATAAACTATTTTTGGAGCAGCTTTAGGTTCACAGCAAAACTGAGTGTAAAGTACAGAGAGTTTGTACATCCCTGTCCCCACAGGTGCACAACTTCCCCAAGTATCAACATCACTCACCACAGTGGTACATTTGTTACACTGAAGAACCTACATTGACACAACATTACCACCCAAAGTCCATAGTTTACATCAGGGTTCACTCTTGATGTTTTGCATTCTATGGATTTGGAGAGGTATAAAATGACATGTATCCACCATTGTAGTATCCTATAGAATAGTTCCACTGCCCTAAAAAGCCTCTGTACTCTGCCTGTTCATCCTTCCTTCCACCTAAAACACCTTGCAACCTCTGATCTTTCATCATCTCCATAGTTGGAATCATGCAGCATGCAGCATTTTTAAATTGATTTCTTTCATTTAGAAATATGCATTTAAATTTCCTCCATGTATTTTTATGGCTTGATAGCTCATTTCTTTTTAGTGCTAAATTATATTATGTTATCTGGATGTATATTAGTTTATTTATCCATTCATCTGCTGAAGGACATCTTGATTGTTTCCAAGTTTTGGCAGTTATTTACAATAGATATCCATGGTAGATTTTTATGTGGACATAAATTTTCAACTCCTTTGGGTAAATATCAAGGAGCACGATTTATCAATCAAATGTAAGAGTACGTTTAATTTTATAAGAAACTGCCCAGCTGTCTTCCAAATTGGCTATTCTGTTTTGCATTCCCACCTACAGTGAAGGAGAGTTCCTGTTGCTCCTCATTGTTTTCAGCATTTGGTATTGTCAGTGTTTTAGATTCGGGTCAATCTAATAGGTGTGTAGTAGTATCTCATTGTAATTTGTAATTCCCTAATGACATATGATGTTAAACATCTTTTCATATGCTAACTTGCCATGTGTGTATCTTCTTTGGTGAGGTGTCCATTCAGATCTTTAGCCCATTTTTTAATTGGGTTGCTTGTTTTCTTATGCTTCAGTTTTAAGTGTTCCTTGTATATTTGGAATCACAATCCTTTATCAGATATGTCTTTTGAAAATATTTTATCCCACTTTGTGGCTTGACTTCTCATTCTCTTGATGTCTTCTTTCACAGTGCAAAAATTTTTCATTTTAATAAAGTGCAGCTTATCAATTATTTATTTCATGGAATCATGCCTTTGATATTATATCTAAAAAGGTATTGCCATACCCAAAGTCATCTAGGTTATTCCCTACTTTTTGTCTTTTAGGAGATTTATATATAATTTTGTGTTTTATGTTTAAGTTTATGATTTATTTTGAGTTACTTTTTTGTAAAGGGTATAAGATTATGCCTAAATTCTTTTTTTATTTTTGTTTTTCTGAATGCGAATATTCAGTTGTTTTGCCACCATTCTTGAAAAGACTATCTTTTCTTCGTTGCTTTGTCTTTGTTCTTTTGTCACAGATCAGTTAATTATATTTATATTTATATTACTGAGCTCTCTATTCTGTTCCATTGATTATTTGTCTGTTCTTTTGCCAATGCCACACTATTTTAATTACTGTAGCTTTATTGTAAGACTTGAAGTCACGTAGCGTCAGCCCTCCAACTTTGTTCTTCCCTTTCAGTTCTGAGTTGGCTATTCTGAGTATTTTGCCTCTCTATATAAACTTTAGAATCAATTTTTTAGTATCCGCAGAATAACTTGGTGGGATTTTGATTGGATTTGCTTTGAATCTATAGATCAAGTAAGGAAGAAATGACATCTTGACAATATCGAATCTTTCTGTCCATGAATATGGAACATCTCTCTATTAGTTCTTTTAAAATTTCTTTCATCAGAGTTTTGTAGTTTTCCACATATAGGTCTTATACATATTTTTCTAGATTTATACCTAAGTATTTAATTTCAGGGGTGTTCATATAAAAAGTAATGTGTTTTAAATTTCAAATTCCATTTGTTCGTTGCTGGTATATAGAAAAACAATGGGCCTTGTATATTTCTCTTTCATCCAGCATGATAATCACTTGTGATAATCACTTATAGTTTCAGGATTTTTTTTTTTTTTGTCAACTCTTTTGGATTTTCTAAATAGATAATCATGTCATCTATGAAAAAAGAGTTTTATTTCTTCTATCCTAATCTGCATACTTTTTATTTCCATTTCTTGTTGTACTGTATTAGTTAAGACTTTCAGTACAAATGTTGAAAAGTGATGGCAAAAGGAGACATTCTTATCTTGCTCCTGATTTAGTGAGAATGCTTCTAGTTTCTCCATCAATTATGATGTTACCTGTAGGCTTTAAAAAAAAAAAACAGGGTCTCACTCTGTCACCCAGGTTGGAATGCAGTGACATGATCACAGCTCGCTACAGCCTTAACCTCCTAGGCTCAATAAATCCTCCCCTCTCAGCCTCCTGAGTAGCTGGGACTACAGGTGCGCACTACCACGCTCAGCTAATTTTTTGATTTTTTTTTGTACAGACAGCGTCTTGCTATGTTGCTCAGGTGGTCTTGAACTCCTAAGCTCAACCAACCTCTTGCCTTGGCCTTCCAAAATTTTGAGATTACAGGAGTGAGGCACCATGCCTAGCCACTGTAGGCTTCCTGTAAATATTATTAATCAATGGAGAAAGCTTTCCTCTACTTAGTTTGCTGAAGGTTTTTATTATGAATGGGTGTTGGGTTGTGCCAAATGCTTTTTCTGCATTTATTGATATCATCATGCAATTTTTTGCTCTAGCTCATTGTTACGATGGATTACATTGATTTTCTAATGTTGAGCCAGTCTTTCATACCTTGGATAAATCCCACTTGGTTATGGTGTGTAATTATTTTTAAACATTGTGGGAACTGATATGATAATATTTTGTTGAGAAGTTTGCATCTATATTTATGAGAGTTATTTGTCTGTAGTTTTCTTTTCTTATAATCTCTTTGTTTGATTTTGGGGTAATAGGTAATTAGGGTAATGGGTAATGCTGGCCTCATAGAATGAATTACAAAGTGTTCCCTATATTTTCATCTTCTGAAAGCAATTGTAGAAAATTGGTATAATTGTTTCCTTAAATACTTGGTAGAATTCACCAGTGAACCCATCTTGGCCTAGTGCTTTCTCTTTCAAAAGCTTATTAATTGTTGATTCCTTTTTTTTTTTTAATGGATGTAGGCCTATTTAGATTTCTATTTCTTCTTGTATGAGTTTTGGCAGATTGTATCTCTCAAGAAATTGATCCATCTTATCCAGGTTATCAAATTTGTGGACATAACATTGTTCATAATATTATTTTATTAGTCACTTAATATCCACAGGATCTGCAGTAATGCTCCCTCTGTCAATTATATTAGTAATTTGTGTCTTCTCTCTTTTTTTCTTAGCCTGGATAGAGGCTTATTGATTTTTATTGATCTTTTCAAAGAACCACATTTTAGTTTTGTTAATTTTCTTCATTGATTTCCTATTTTCAATTTCATCGATTTCTGCTCTAATTTTTATTAGTTCTTTCCTTCTGCTGAGTTTATATTTAATTTACTCTTTTTTTATCTAGTTTCCTAAAATGGAAGCTTAGATTATTGATTTTAAATCTTGTTTTCTAATATATGCATTCAATGTTGTAAATTTCCCTCTAAGTATTGCTTTTGCTGCATCTGACTAATTTTGAAAAGTTGTATTTTTATTTTCATTTGGTTCCAATTATTTTTAACTTTCTCTTTTCTACTTCGATCCACATGTTATTTAGAAATGTGTTGGCCAGGCACAGTGGCTCATGGCTGTGATCCCATCACTTTGGGAGGCTGATGTGGGTAGCTCACCTGAGGTCAGAAGTTTTCCAGCTATCTTTCTGTTACTAATTTCTAGTTTAATTTCAATGTGGTCTTAGAGTACATTGTGTGATTTCTATTATTTTAAATTTGTTAAAGTGTGTTTTGTGGCCCAGAATGTGGTCTATTTTGGTGAATGTTTCATGTGAGCTTGAGAAGAATGTGTAATCTGCTGTTATTGGATGAAGTAGTTTATAGATGTCAATAATATCCAGTTGATTGGTAGTGCTGTTGAGTTCAACTATGCCCTTACTGATTTTTTGCCTGCTGGATCTGTCCATTTCTAGTAAAGGAGTGTTAAAATCTCCAATTATAGTAGTGGATAATCTATTTCTCCTTGCAGTTCTGTCAGTTTTTTTCTCTTATTTTGATGCTCTGTTGTTAGACGCTTACACATTACAGATTGTTATGTCTTCTTGGAGTACTGATCCCTTTATTATTATATAATGTGCCTCTTTAACTATGATAACTCTGGTTGTATTGGAGTCTGTTCTATCTGATGTTAATATAGCTGCTCTCTTTTTTTATGATCAGTGTTAGCATGGTATATCTTTTTCCATCCTTTCACTTTAAATCTATACATGTCATGGTTTTTATATTTAAAGTGGATTTCTTATAGACAACATATAGTTCAATCTTAATTTTTTTATTCTTATGTTTTGGCCCACCATGACAGCCTCTGTCTTTTAATTGATGTATTTAGGCCACTGACATTTAAAATGATTATTGATATAATTAGATTAATATCTATCATATTTATTACTATTTTCTATTTGTTGCCCTTGTTCTTTGTTCCTTTTCTTGTCTTCCACTCTTTTTCTGCCTTTTGTGGCCTTAACTGAGCATTTTATATTATTCCATTTTCTCTCCTTTCTTAGTATATCAGTTATATTTCTTTAACATTTTTTAGTGGTTGCTCTAGAGTTTGAAGTTTACAACTAATTTGAGTCCACTTTTAAATAACACTATACTAATTCACAGGTAGTACTAGTATCTTACAAGAAAATATTCCTAATTCATTGCTCCCATCCCTGGTATCATTGCTGTAATTCATTTCACTTGTGGATATATGCATACCTATTGAATACATTATTGCTATTATTTTGAGCAAACTGTTATCTGTTAGATCAATTAAGAATAAGAAAAATAAAAGTTTTCGTTTTGCCTTTACTTATTCATTCTTTGATGCTCTTTCTTTCTTTGGAAACCTGAGTTTATGACCTTTATTATATTCATTTCATTTCAAGAGCTGAGCTTCTCTTAACTTTTCTTGCAAAACATATCTGCTAGCAACAAATTCCCTCTGTTTTTTGTTTTGTTTTGTTTTGTTTTCCTGAGAGACGTTTTATTTCTTCTTCACTTTTGAAGGATAATTTCACAGGATACAGAAATCTAAGCTGGTCATTTTTCCCAGCACTTTAAATATTTTATTCTACTCTCCTCTTGCTTGCATGGTTTCTGAGGAGAAGTCATATGTAATTCTTATCTTTGCTACTCCATAGGTAAGATGTATTTTCCCCCTGGTTTCTTTCAGTATTTTTTTCTTTATCTTTGATTTTCTGAAGTTGAATATGATATGCCTAGATGTAGTTGGGTTTTTTGTTTGTTTGTATGTTTTATTTTTCCTGCCTCATGTTTTCTGAGCTTTCTGGATCTGTGGTTTGGTGTTTGACTAATTTGGGTGAATCCCTCAGTCACCATTGCTTCAAATATTTTTTCTATTCCCCTTTCTCATTATTCTCCATATAGTATTTCTTTAATTTGTTTTAGTTATTTATATAAACATAAATAACTCCTTTTGTAGTTGTCCCCACAGTTCTTGGATATTTTGTTAAGTTCCCCCGCCCGCCCCCCGCATTTCTTTTTTAATCTCTGCTTTTCGGTTAGTTTTAGAAATTTCTATTGTCATATCCTCACGCTCAAAGATTTTTTTCCTCAACTGTGTTCAGTCCACTAATGAATCCATCAAAGGCATTCTTCATTCCTTGTGCAATGTTTTTTTCTCTAGAACTTCTTTTTGTTTTTTCTTAGAATTTCCATCCCTTTGCATACATCGTCCACTCGTCCTTGCATGTTGTCTGGTTTTTCCATGAAAGCTCTTAGCATATTAATCATAGGTTTAAGAAATTTTGAATCTGATAATTTCAACATTCTTGCCATATCTGACACTCGTTCCATTGCTTATTTAGTCTTTTCAAGCTGTGTATTTTGGCTTTTAGTATGCCTTATAATTTTTTCTTGAAAAAGGGACACAATGTGCTGGGCAAAGGAAACTATGGTAAGTAGGTCTTTAGTAATGTAGCAGTAAGGTGTGAGGGGAGGGGATGTATTCTACAGCCCTGTGATTAGGTCTCAGTCTTTTGGTGAGTCTGTGACCCTGGGCTGTGAATTTTGCCAGTGTTTCTTAGTTTCTCTCTCTCTCTCTCTCTCTCTCTCTCTTTTCACTCTCCGAGTGGGCAAGAGTGGGTTAGAGTTGAGTAATTATTTTCCCCCATATGAAAGACTAGAAAGAACTGAAGTTGGGTATTTTTCTTCCCCCACCTGGAAGGCCAGAGTGAGCTGGAATTGGGTAATTACCTCACCGCATGTGAAAGGCTAGAAAGAACTGTAGGTGTATATTTCCCTTTCCCCAGGTGGAAGGCTAGAGCTGGCTACAGCTGAGTTATTTTCCTTCTTCCAGTAGGTTTAGGCTGTTATAAAACCACAGTAAGTGAAGCTCTAGTACAATAGCTTCTCCTGGGCACAGGTCTTGTTAAGAAGAACAAAATGCTCTGGTATATGTTAAGATGGTTCCCTTTCCCGTTCCCTGACCAGAAACCCAAGAGGATTTTTCTCTGATACTTATGGTGAGAACTTGGTAGAGTTCCTGGAGGTAAAACCCATGAAAGTGTGCCACCTCCCTCATGACTTAGCCCTCCTGGAGTTTTAATCTTCACACTTGTTCACATCTAGTCTACAGCAATTTATCAATTACAGTTCAGGTTTCTCTACGCAGAACTGATTCCTATAGAGATTTCTACTTCTGGATTTCTGTCACAGTAAGTTGTGATTCTCTGTAGATGGTTGTCTGTCTTTTTAATTTTGGAGACAGTGGTTCTCCTTGTGACCTCACTTCTTTGGCAGACCTAAGAAGAGATGCCAATTTTTCAGCTAGTTCAGCTTTTTGCTTATTGTTAGGATGGAGTGATGAATTCTAAGCTCCTTATGTGCTGGGCTGAAAACTTGAAGCCCCACTCACTGGTTTTTAAACTTTAAAATATTGAATGAACACCCCACATTATAAAATGAGTCAGAATTCAACTATAGTGGTGTTAAAAAGAAACATACACACACACACACACACACACACACACACGCGATTGTTTTATGATCTCTAAATCAAGCTTTCTCTAGGCTGAGGTGTACGTTTTCTCTCTTCCATGTTGTGATGTTCTCTGTTATGGGTCTTTACATGGGAAAGCAAGAATTAGAGTCTTGGGATAGATTTAAGAGCTGGTGAGGCTCCTTCTCCTCAAACTTCCCACCTTCCAGAGCCTAGAATCACTCAACTGGGAATGGACTTTGGCTCCTTCTCCTTTAGGAGTTCCTAACAAGGCTTCTAGAACCAGTGACTACAATCTGAACCACTGGACCCAGGGCAGGAGGAGCTTGCTCTTCCATCTGTCTTCTGGTCCTTTAGGGCTCCCTGCAGAGAGGCTCTGGGGCAATTGCGCACAACTGGCTGGTGATATGAATGTGGGTAGATTCAGTAGGGGCATGAGTATGGACTCCCTGTTCCTAAACATTTTCCCAAGTTTTTCTGAAATCCATCAGTATTTACTGCCTTCTCCTTATCTGTTGTTGTTGTGGGTTATGGTGATTTTTACAGAATCCCTTTTAAATAAGATAAGGCCTTTCTTTTCCCATTATTTTTTAAAATTCTTTTTCAAAGCTGATCCTTACAGAGCCAATATTCTCAAATTCTGTTCTCACTGCTCTCTCATTTCCCTTCATCCCTGTTCCTCTGTTTGAATATACACAACACACACACACGCACACCCCAAGAGGGGACTCCACTAAGGATAACTCACCCATTTCCCTAGGAGGGAGCTAGGCACCTGCAGGTCAACATGGACTGAGAAGCCAGAGTTGTTTAGAGTGTGGGCTCCGCCTTAATGTGAATCTGTTTCTTTAATTAATATTTCCATGAACTAGGCTGGTAATGTATCCTCTCTTTCTTCATTTTCTTCATCTGTAAAATGGGGGTGATGATCATAGTACCTACATGTAAAGTACATTACAAAAGGATGCCACTCCTTTATTCTTTGCTAATAATGGCCACATTTACTGAGGCCTTCTAGGCCAGATGCTGTTCCAAGTGCAAGTTTTGGTAGGCAGAATAGGAGAGATTGGTGGTGGGGGTGGGACTGCTATGAGCATGACATGGGAGAAAGAGAAAGAGCACCAAAAACGGAGCTAAGAGTTGCAGAATAGCAAAAGCTGAAATTCAGTTCAAAACAAATTTCATCTCTTCTATCTCCAGTTTTCCTAGACTTAGTCTTGATCAATTATTCCAGAAAACCTACAGGAATGTGGCTGAGGGAGACAGTGAGGACTAATATTTCATTTCTCCCCACTCCTCCTTCTGAGGAACCCAGGACTTCATTGTGGACCCCTGTATTAGTCCATTTTCACACTGCTACAAAGAGCTACCTGAGACTGGCTAAGTTACAAATGAAAGAGGTTTAACTGACTCATAGTTCTGTGTGGCTGGGGAGACGTCAGGAAACTTAAAAAGGTGATGGGAAGCAAGGCACGTCTTACATGGTGGCAGGAGACAGAAAGGGCAAGGGGGGAAGTGCCACACTTTAAAACCATCAGATCTTGTGAGAACTCACTCACTACCATGAGAACAGCATGGGGAAACTGCACCCATGATCCAATCACCTCCCACCAGGCACGTCCCTAACAGGAGATGAGATTTGGGTAGAGACACGGAGCCAAACCATATCAACCCTTTTCTACCTCCCTACTCCAAGCACCATCTCCCTGGGGGGGGGGGGGGGCTCTGTAAACTGGCCCTTACTTGAATGAAAGAAGCCGGCTCAGATTCAAAGTTTTGAGTGTTTTTTGCCATGTCTCAGCTGAGTCAACCAGGTGAGCACCAGGCATTCTGGCTTAGGGTGTGGAGGATGGTGTTTTAACTGCAGCTTGAGGTATTACAAGTCCAGAAAATCCCAGAGGACAAGACTACATCAGCAGCTGACAGCAGGCCACATGAATAGCAACCCTACATGATATGTGTTCAGGGCTTCCCAACGAACCAGTGAGAAACACAGGGAAACATATTGCCTGCTTTACAGAGTTCAGTGATCTTCTCAAGGTTAAACACTTGGAAGAAACTGGTGGGACTTTCTGATGCACATTTCTGTGTTTTCTGTTTGCTTTTAATGAGTTGTTGACTACTTCCTGCTATATAAACTGCTATACTTCATTTTGCAGCCCGGATCAGATTACAATTGTATATAAAAAAGAAGAATATGATCTCAAAATAGAGAGGAATTTTTTCCATAAGTCACGAAAGCAGCACCTACAAAGCAAAAGATTACTTATAGTGTTTTTGTTGTTTTAAGTTTTAAAATTTAATGTAATCTGAGTGAAAAACCAGCCACTGACTGGGGAAGATAACTGATCTTCGTGTAATCATCAAAGGAAAAGTATCCAACACATAAAAAGACTTTCTATAAATCAGTAGGATGAAAAGTCAAAATATTCAATAGAAAAATGGGCAATGGATATAAACCAGCAATACACATACACACACACACACAAAGAAACCAGAATGTGAAATCAACTAAGAGTAGGAAAATGCAAATTAAAAGAATGAGCTCCCATTTCCCCACAATATTTCCAATACTAGGGAATGTTAGACTTTTCCACTTTTGTCAATCTAATGAGTGTGAAATGATAACTCTTACACACAATGTGGGAGATGGTCCAAACTGGTGCAATCAATTTGGAGAAGAATTTGACAACACGGAAAGATAAAGATGTACCTACTCTTAGACCCAGAAATTTCATTCTATTTATCTACCCCTCAAAGACTCCCATACACATATAAAGATACATTAATGAGAAAGTTCATTTGTGGTATATTCATAATTGTAAAAAATGAAAATAAATGTACGTCAACAGAATAAATAAATAAACGCAGCATATTCACAATGGACACATCTACAGTAGTTAAAATTGATAAAGAGATGCATGTATCTACAGATATAAATCTCAAAACATATGGTTGAGTGAGAAAAGCAAGCTCCTCTGTGCTCCTTTCAGCTCTAACTCTCTGTGGATCTGATCCTTGAAGGTGGGGAGGAAAACTAACGATTCTGTGCATCCCTCAGTCAGTGAGGGTCCTCCCTGACAGATAGGACTAAGCACAGGCCCCCAAGCATCCCATGCCCAGTGCTGATGAGTTTGCTCCTCAGCTGTGGTACTAGAAGCTGCTCCCCCAGCAGCCCAGAGCAGATTCCAGGGCCCTTCCCCTTGCTCTTCTTTCCACGTATCAATGTGGGGCAAAGGTATCAGTTCCGCTGGGGCAGGAGGAAGCCCCCAGCAGGCAAGGAGCTGGCATAGTGCTTAGGGCCTGAGCTCAGAAAACAGTCTGGGCCCTGCATTAGGTGGAGAGTCTGAGGCTGGGTGGTTGTGCTGGGAGCCAGAGCACTTTGGGAGAAGCTGCCAAAATCACTCAGACAAGCACTTGGGGGAATTTCAGTTGTCCCCAAAGTACCTTTTAATCTGAAAACAATCGGGAAGCAGGTCAGAGGATTTTTCATCATTTGGCAGTGAGTGGTCTTGGAGAGCCTGGGCTGTGTTGCTGCAGGCTCCAATTAGGTGTGAGAAGTGGGGGCTAGTGCCTGCCAGCTGGGCAGGAGCCAAGCAGCTCATCAACCCTGGTCTAATCAACATCAGGGGCTCCAGCGTCAAGTACACAAAGACCAATGGTACCATTCATCACACGGAGCTCTCCAAACACGGAAGGGTGCTCAGGGGTTCTGTAGCAAATCTATGCACTGAGGGCCCAAGATGATACCACTCAGAGGTTTCATAAAGTAGAGATGCTGGTGACATAGTTATAGTAAATGTAAGTGGTTAAATGGCGCTGGGCAACTTCTCTCTGTCCAGGCAAAGGAGGAGGGGTAAGGACAGCTTTAGACAGAAACTCAAGACAGATACGGAACTAGGTGACTGCTTCCTGGAGGGGGCTCTGAGGTGTGGGCTCTGGGTCAGGCCAGGATCTCAGCTGGGTGATCACGGCCAACTGTTTGACCTCTCAGACCCAGAGTCCCTGGTTGTAAAATGGGGTCATGATAGTGCCAAATTCATAGAGTGGTGGTGAAAAGAAAGAAATCAACTCAAACACTGGATACAGTGCCTGAAGCATAGAAAGTGTTCAAAAAGACAGAGAAGATTATATAAATAATAAACTAACAAACTGCTTTCCTGAGGCCTAGGAGGTTTGGATTAAAGACTGTCAATTGCATGACACTTAGCATTGAACCTGAGAAAGGCTTTTGTAAAAATGTCAGATGTTATTAGCAGCTGGTTTTATAGATGAGGAAATTGAGGCTTCAGAAAGCAGTTGCTTGTATGAGTTCAGGTAACCGGTTTGTTAAAAGGTTGGGATAAAAATCCAGGACTTTTGACTCTAAATCCTATCTTGTCATCATAGCACACAGCAAGCCATTTAAAAAATTATGTCAATTATATCTTCTAAAGCTAAAGTATGCAAGGTATAAATGTTAGAAGAATAGAAAAAAAAAAAATCTCTAAATGTCCATGTTCCCTAATGTGGAATATCCCTTAATGGTGAGATGGTCCAGGTTGTATCAGCATGGCCTGCACTGCACTGTGGACCTGCCTGTCAGAAAGAAATCTTCTTCCCCAAGAAATTCTGTACCTGTAGCAACAGGTGCCATTTGAAGAGGGTGCCACTGCCTTCACAATCCCTTTCTAGGCATTATTTCATTTATTTTTGCCCTGATACAGCAACCCAAGAGTCACTCATTTTTATTATTATTTTTTTCTTAAAAAATCACTTCCATGGAAATATAGAAGTGTGTTTATTTTTTGTTTGGGTTTGTTTGTTTTAACACAGAGTCCTGAAGGGAAACACTCAGAAAGTTGCAGTGCCTAGAAAGGTACTTCAGACACAGGCTCTTAACAAAATTCACACTAAGAAGGGTTGACCCATCAAGGCTGAGGTTCATTGTAGTGTGTTTATACCCGATAAGGCATGAACTGCCTTCTACGACCCCTGCATTTTTCCTCATTGCTGTATCAGTGTACTCGTCTTCTTGTATTCATTTATTTACATATCCACTTTTACTTGAGAACAGGATCAGTGTCCTTCTACTCTGTGCCAGGCAGGGCCTAGCACTGATGATACTGAAAGCCTAAATGCATTGGAAGAGAGTGTTCCCACGTATTCTGGATCCTGCCGTTTGGGACGTCGTGCAGATTTTACCAAATGATATTTTACTTCCCATTGTCTTTATTACTCAAAAGTTGTGTTACTGAGTCCCTGGCCCTTGGAGATCTGGATCAAATTAACTCAACCCTGCTCTCCCAAATCCACCACTGGCAGGAGCCCATGAGTCCAACGAGTCTCCACTTTCTCATGAGGTCCTCCTCCTATGCTTGTCCCACACTATGTGTTATACCATGAGGACCATACAACAGAACACCTGTCCCCTTTCTGAGTTCCACGAAAAAGAAAATATGAACAGAAGAGTCTTTATGGATGATTCTGGAGCAGAAATGGAGTCTCGTGACACAGCAAGGCAAGGAACTTCATGTGGAAGAGCAGCCTCACCATGCCTCTCCCACAGCCTCATCCAGCCCCATGACTGTGCGCTTCACCTGCCGGTACCCGCACCTGGTCCTCTCTGTCCACTTGGCTCCATGCTCTGTCTCCCTCCTCCTTGCATTTCTTCTCTTCTTGTGTATCTTCTCCCTTTATCCTCAAAGCAAAATGTGAATTTCTCTCATATCCAGTGCAAGCCAGTTTTACATTATACTTTGAAGTTTTGTGGCCAAGACACACCCAAGCCCTTGGGGTCCCAAAACATTTCTAAGCAACAGCTATTAAGATAATAAAACTTTATTTCATCTCATTATGTAAGGATCCCATAAAGTTTATAAATATTGCCAGATAGAAAATCTTCTCAACTCTGCTTTCTATCAAGAGGAAAGTGAATGTTTTCGTATTCTGGGACAAAATCAAAACAGAAGCTAATTTTCAACTCATCAGCCTGGTTCTCATGCATCATGTGAGTATCAGTGCCAACCTGCCCAAGCTGTAAACTCCAGAACCAGAATGTCCCTCAGACACATTCTTCCAGGGCTGCAGAATTTCCTTTTTACCTTCACTCTCTCCTCTCGTTTTTTCTTCTCTCATGAAAAACCAGTCACTGATGAGATAAGTAAATGGGCAAAGTGGCCCGCCCCTCCAACTCTGTGAGTCCTGTCAGCCTCAAGCCCCTCCTTTTCTTGCCCTCCGGGCAGAAGTGCAAAGCTGCTGCTGCCAGCAGGCCAGAGCGCAAAAGGACAGGGTTCTCAGCTTTAGAGCTGGGGAAGGACGGCGTGGGGAAGCTGTGGAAGGTCAGTGTGGGGAGAGGAAGAAGTATCTACTAACTACAAGACTCACTGACAACTGCTTGGCTCACAGCCTTTGAGGCCTGAATTTGAGGAAACAATTTTGCTTTGGATCTGTCAAGAAAGTACATTAAGCACTTAGATCATTTACAATCCTAATAGACTTTCCCCCTCGCATTAATTGCAGGGAATTCATATGCATATGTATTCCTTTGACTGGCAGCCTGGGCAAGTCTCTTTCTCCAGGGCTCTGGGTTCCAAGTAACCAATTTGCAGGGAAACTTTACAGAATCCTATTTAGTGTTAATGCTGGGATGCCTGGATGACACTACTGGTTGTCTTCTTTAAAAGGCTTTAACTTACTTGTTCCCTCTTTTCCTTTAACCCCATGGCTCCCCAAACCAACAAAGACATCTAAAGGTAAATAAGTCCATGAGGTAGCTCATAACTGAAAACACCTATGTTATACTGGAACCAGTAAAACAGGCCATGGTCGGTTAAACTTCCCCACTGCTCTTCCACCTCCACTCCCAAAACCAAAAAATAGCCAGCTCTGTTTTTAAGAGTGTCTATTTTTCTTGTTAAAAATAGATATTTCTAAATTTAGTGTTTGTTAAAATTAAAAAATCTGAAAGCTTATTTGCAAACCAGCAAAGAACCTAATACCAAGAAATTGCATTTAGATTGATCTGGAGGGAACAAGAACAAACGGGCTCCGCATTAAAGTGGTTCCCACAGCTGTCGTTTCTACTTGATTACATTAACCTCAAAATGATACGAATATGTGAGTGTCCTCGAATAGAGGCTAATTTAATCAGAGTCTATTTGCAGTGGTTTGGGAGATGGGGCATTGTTGTGGGGAAGGAATAAAACTTTGTCTCTACCAACGCTCATAGTAAGTGACCCTTAGTCACTTAGTGATTTTAGCTAAAGCAACTTGGTCATACAGTGGCCTTCTCTAGGGGCACTACATCTGAAGCTCTCCATGGGATAGCCAGCGGCTTGTCCCCCATGTCCCTATTTTAGTGCTATTCCTACAATTTCCACCTCGTTATCGATGCTGCTGGCATTAGAGTGGCCCACTATCAGTAAGAGAAATGGCCTGGGTTCTTAAAGCTAAAATGCAAATACTTTGAATCAATTGAGTGTTTTCGGCTGTGAAGAGGGATGGTCACTAGCTTCCCCCTCCTAAGAATCTGGACTTTGTTGGTTTCTCTGAAGTCATTGTCAAATATGGGAAGAAGTGGGATGAGTTTGGTAGGGCATATACCAAATGTCAGGAGTCCTGATGCTCCTTGCAGAGTGATTTCTAGGAAACGTCCTGAAAGCTTGTCCAGATTGTCAGAAAGCACAAAGGCTTCCTGTCCCTTAGATAAGGTTCTTAAAATTAGAGGATGTCTGAAGAAGAAACATCTGTACCCCAGTAAGGTACAGAGGCTCAACTCAATGAAGACCCGAGTGTCACAGGCTGGGTCTCCTGAATAACAGACTTGAACACAGGAAGTTTACACAGGAGTGCTTTGGGGATTGAACACGTGTAAGAGAAGAGAAGAAAGTAGGACTGGGCACAGTTGAACTGTGACGCTGAATATCTCAATGGAAGACATGGTCAACCCTGCAGGGAGTTCTGAAGGTGAAATCATCTTTAGAGGTGCCCCACATGGAGAAGAGGAGAGAAAGGGGATATTATGTCTCCATATTCATTAGTCACTGGATATGAGCCACCCAGGAAGGAACCCAGGAAGTGTTTAAAGGCATTTTGTTTGTTTTTACAAAAGTTGGGTGGTGCTATTGGACTCTTTGTAGTTTCTCATTCCTTGGAAACATGTTTATTTCTTTAAACATAATACACTGGCCGGGCGTGGTGGCTCAAGCCTGTAATCCCAGCACTTTGGGAGGCTGAGACGGGCGGATCACTGGGTCAGGAGATTGAGACTATCCTGGCTAACACGGGGAAACCCCGCCTCTACTAAAAAATACAAAAAACTAGCCGGGCGAGGTGGCGGGTGCCTATAGCCCCAGCTACTTGGGAGGCTGAGGCAGGAGAATGGCGTGAACCTGGGAGGTGGAACTTGCAGTGAGCTGAGATCCGGCCACTGCACTCCAGCCTGGGGGACAGAGCAAGACTCCTTCTCAAAAAAAAAAAAAAAAAAAAAAAAAAAAAAAATACACATTTTGTAGTCTGTATCTTATAATTCTAATATTTTAGGTCTTTATGATCTGATTCTATTGTCTATTTTTTTCTGCTGGTTCTCATTTATGTTTTCATGTTTGTGCAACTGGTCATATTTGACTGTAGACTGGTTGTTGTATTTGAAAAATAATTTGAGAGTGATTGAACTCTGAGATGACAGAATTTTTCTCTGGAGACCATTCTTATTTGCACCCAGAGCATTACCAGTAAGGGATCTGCTTAGTCTAAGTTCAAGGATTGAGGCTCCTTGGACCATCCAGTTGATGCAAACGTGGGTGGCAAATCCAAGCAAAAGTTGGTTTCCTTTAGGCTTTCCATTTCCCTGAGGGCATAGACCTTGGACCCAGTTTAATATCTATGAAGACAATAGGCTCCTCACCATGGGTGGACCCAAGCTTTCACTTTTTCCTACTTGCTTTGTGAGGCCACCAAGACAGCACTTCAGTTTTGCATGTTTCTTCAGGTTTGGAAAATGCTATTGGGGTCAAAGTAGATTTGTGTACTCAACTTACCTTCCTGGGATTTTGTCTTCTATACTTTTGTAGATTAAATCTTCACTATCTTATTAACTGTTGGATTTTTTAAGAAAAAAAATAAGTAAGAAAATTATTTCTCCCAGCTTTTTAAAAACTGTCCTTATTGGGAAGGAAGAAACCTCTAGTGTTTCTTGTTTATAGTCAAACCCTGTAGTATTTTCTATGAGAATTCAAGGTAGGTGGGGAGGCATTTTAGTAAATACCTTAAATTTGCAAGCTTCTTTTGCTTGTTGAAGTTGAGGTCAATTAAGTCATATATTAGCTGTGCATTTTTCTAAGAATTTAGAAATAAAATTTAAGACCCATACTAAGCATGGATCTGATTTTCTACTTAGAATGTAACAACATAAACATAAAATTTTATATCAAACTATCAAAATTTCTCTCAATCCGATAGGATATGATACCTAAACTTTTAAAATAAAGCTGTAGAAATATCTATATCATCAATGGTGTTTTTAAGTTCTTCATAGTTTACCAGTTTTGATACCTTCTTTGAGGATAAGAAAGTCCACTATTTTTTCAATATAGTAGAGACATCATTTTCAGTGACAGGAAGAAAATTCAGGCCCTCCTTATAATTAGAGAGTCAGCACATAGTAATTACATGAGAAAAGCCTCTCAGACATAACAATGTAATTGTAACCATCCAGTGTAGGATAATTTTCCTTACCTAAAAAGTGCCAAACACAATTAACGTTGACTAACTTTCAAAAGAATTATGAACTTTCATCTCTCAGATTCAAGATTAGTCCAGCCTAGAGAGACGAGTTCTCTATTTCGGGAACTAGTCACCCACAAATGGACCCTCATGACATAAATGAAACCCGAAACTCTTTTAAGTGCCAGATTTATTTCCGTGAGGTCGATTTAAACCAAAAAGATTTCATTCTCTCAGAAAAATTATTCCTTCTTCCTTGCAATGCTGTGGTTTATAATAGAGTTATTATTAGCTTTGACCACAATTATGCCACTCTGACAGCTCCCACCTGCCTGGACCAAGAGTGACCTCTTATCCCTGGAATGCTGATTACTCTTATTCTTCATGCTACTGGGCTGGCAATCAGCATTGCACAATGACGCTTAGCCTTTTATGGGCATGGCTATTTCCTGAAGGAGACTGAACTCTTGGAGGACAAGGACCCTGCCTTGCTATATCTTACTATAGATCCCCGAAGTGCCCAGTACTGGCCCCTTTTACAGAAGATGCTCAATATTTGTTTATGATGGTAATGATGATTCATGTTTGACTTGGGTGACAAATTAATTTTATTCATTCTGTTTCCTCAACCCCTAGCACATTGCCTGGCCCAAAGTAAGTACTCAAGAAAAGCTTACTGAATGCACGAACAAATGAATTAATGAATCATTAGAATTTTAAAAACTAGTTAGAAACACACACATACAGAATGGAGAACATTGTGACCAGATTATTTCTTAGCCTTTGTTTTTAAAAATACAAAAATAATCCCGCTTTCTTTTCTTTTAGTTGACCACAAGAAGATAGGTTGTGACTTAATTGTTTTAGCCAAGTGCTATTAAATACCACACTCCTTTTTCTTGACTGAGGAATACAGAATATAAATGTAGAGTGCCCTCCTGTCTCCCCAATGTCATTGCCTTGTTCTGTGAACAAACGCAGAGGTCCAATGTTTGTGGCAGGCAGTCTTCTACTCACTTCAGAAGAAGAATACGACAATGTGACCCATCCCCGGAGACGGTGAGCACACAGGACATTGGAAAGCTCCCTTTGATCATACCAAGAAGAAGATGTCAAAATGATGTAAAGAAACAAGTTTAAACTTCAGCTAAAAGTTAAATGACCAGCACTGATTTCACATTGAATCATTCCTTTGCTAGAGTATTACTTTCCTGATTAGACATATTATGCTCTAAGAGTCCTTCCAGCTCAAAGATTCAATGCAGTATAGTAGGAAACAATAGATTTTAAAATGTGAAGACCTGGGTGTCAAATTCTAGTTTCACCTTTTACAAGTTGTGTGACTTTGAGTAAGTCACATAATCTGTCTGACCCTTCAATTACTCCTGTGTGGACTGGGATGTACCATTCCTGCATGATTTCTCACAGGATAACCCTGAGTCTCATTGAGGACATGCATATGAAAATGCTTACCACTAGTCAGATGTTAGACATTAATTGATAGTTAAGGAAACAGGGGCCCTGAGAAGATAAATATCTTCCCAAGAGACTCTAGAGATCCTCTGGCTGAGCACTTCCTGAAGCATTTCCTTGCCAACAGTGTTAGTTCCACAGAACACTCATTTCACAAGTGGCAATAGCCATGACATAACATAATTATTTCAAACAAGTATGGGAAATTCTGTGCTGAACAAAAATAAGCACATTCTTTAACTGCAGGACTTATCAGAACCATTAATATGGTCATGTCCTTTGTGACTGTCTAAGCATTTCCTCCTTTTAATAGACAGGCCGTCACAAGATTAGGATTCCATGGAGCACAATGTAGGAAATGCTGACCTAGTTTATTGCCTAGGCTTGATTTCACAGTCTGCTAATTCAGTGCTACTGCAAGTACCCAAACACCAGGTTGCAGGTTGATAAATATTTGTTCCTCATCTGTGATAAGAAAAAAAGCTTATGAAATTGTAAATCCACAAGTCATCAAAAAAAGTCTTGCTACCACCACCACCACCACCACCAACAACAACAACAGCAAACGTCTGTCAGTGGAACATAGTGAACTTATTCTGGTGCAAGCTCCACTGCTGTGCATACCAGCAGTGGT
Source organism: Chlorocebus sabaeus (assembly GCF_047675955.1). Taxonomy (NCBI): domain Eukaryota; kingdom Metazoa; phylum Chordata; class Mammalia; order Primates; family Cercopithecidae; genus Chlorocebus; species Chlorocebus sabaeus. The sequence continues at coordinate 40,649,280 of NC_132907.1, read as the reverse complement.
CCCCAGGCTACGCTTTGAGTAATACTTCTCTAATTAATTGGATAAAGATGCAGCTTTAGTGAAAAAGCAGAATCTAAAGAAAGGAAATCTTTTTCACACCTTGTGCTTGGTAGCACGTGTGAAGTCTGGAAGTTGTCTGATTCAGAAAGCCCCAGGCTCCCAGTGGTCAGAGGGCTGGCCATCAGGCAGATTGGATTGCTGGTTGGCAGCGTCCACCCCAGCCTTCCTAACTTCAGTTGCTAGTGCACTAACTGGATGCTACCCTTAGTCATCACACTGAAGAGATGATCATCCCAACAGGATACAAAGCCAAGCCCTGCCAGGCTCCTTTCCAAACAAAAGCTGATCTAACTGAGGTGTATAAAGGGTAGGCAAATTAGCTTCCCATTAGCTCTTCAAAAATACTGCAGAAACGCTCACTAAACAATAATCCCCAAGTCAGGGTTTCCATGAGAAACAAGTGAAGCAGTTGAATGAGGGAAACTGAAGAGTTTCCAAAAGGGCTAATTTGCAAAGTTGTACTGGGTTAAAAGAAACCAGTGAGGAATAGTGATTGCTGAGCATGGAGTGCTGTTACAACCCTTAGAGGGAAGGTCACTGGACCTGAAAGGTATGAAAGAGAGCCACCTGCTTGACAGGTGCTTGGCCTTAGATGGTGGAACACGGACTCAGACTCATAGCCCTGCAGGGAGAGCAGGCAATGCCCCAACCTCACTTTTCCCTCTCCATGCAGTCTCTGCCTGTGTATCTCATTGGCCCTCTAACCAGAAGCCAGGGGACAAAGGAGCTTGTCGCTATGGTCTGTAAATGTCTATCAGCAGAACAGAGTGGACAGAGGATCTGGAAAGGTAAATGAAAATCACTCATCACAGCTCACCCTGCGTGCTCCTCTGTGGCTCTCAACTTTGTGAGAAGCACATGAAGGGTGTGGGTCAGTGTAGAGAAGTGGAGAGCAGATCTGGGAGGAAAACTGAAATCCATCTAGCACACTGTCATTCTCTTCTGAGCTCAAAAACAAATTGAGTTACACTTGCAAAGGCTTTTGGTTTCTGTTGGCCTCTCCTGTCAAGACTTTTGTCAATCCAATCATTTTTCTCCCTTTCAATGCTTTCGTGGTACCAGAGTACCGACAGCCTTTGTGCTGATCACAGTTTTTCAGAATCCAATTCTCAAGACAAAATTAGGGTGGGTATGTTTGTGCACTAAAAACTCTGCTAATAAACACTAATATTTCAAGTATCGGTCTTACTTATTTAATTTTTCTCTCATTTTTAGAGATAAGGTTGATTCGATGTTATTTTCATGTACTCAGACTCCCCATTAAACACATTTTCCTGGTATAAATCTGTTACTCCCTACCTAACTACTCCTTACAGGCTTTTTGCCTTTAGGGTTCTCAAGATGTTATTACTGTTACAGACACATGGATATTAAGTGTTTACATTAAGCATCTGTCTGTAGGAGTGAGCTGTGGATTCAGGCTGTGCAAGCTGTGAAACGCCTGGATGCTGAGTGGAGGAGATGGCTAAGTAATTGCACTTTGTGCATACGCATTACAGCACTTAGAGTGGGCATAATGCTTGGTTGGGTGTCTGACCAGAAGCCCAGGAGAGAAGAAACTCTTTGGAAATAAATACTCTGTATTATCTTCCTCTGTATTACTTCCATTCTCTCCAATGGTTACCAAATAAATTTGTATTGATTAACACAGTGACAGAAAGCCTACATCCGGATGAATAGTTCTCTTTTAACAGGATCACTTTTGGAGGCAATGTAGTGGTTTCAACAATTGCTGAAAGATCTTTGTCCGCATCTGCTTCCACTGGGCAGTCTCAGTCTTGTTAGTAGGAAATATTTGTTTTGTGAGCAGATTGATTGATTGATTGATTGATTGATTTGATTGATTTTTTGAGACAGGGTCTCTCTATGTTCCCCAGGCTGGAGTACAGTGGCTATTCATAGGCACCATCACAGCACACTGCAGCCTCAAACTCTTGGGCTTGAGCAATCCTCCCAACTCAGCTCCTGACTACAGGCACATGGCACTACAGGCACATGCCACCTGCCTTATTTTTACATTTATTTTGTTATTTTACTTTATGGCTACCAAGTCTGGCAGTTATGCATCTGACAACAGTTTGAGTTAAAAAGAAAATTATAGCATGGTTGGATCGGTGTTGCTGTGTGGCTGGCATACAATTTCAGGCTCAGTTGCAGAAGACAGACTCTATTCTAGCTAGTTTGAGCAAGAAATTATTTATTACAGGGTGTCAAATGGAGGTTTGAGAACAAATTTCAGGTTGTGTTTCCAATAGTGACTCCCAAAACTATACCCCAAGATCAGGCCTCCAAGAAGTTGTCTACCTTTCTTAAGATCGGGAAAATGCTGGCTCCGAAACCATATCATCATTGTCACCACTGCAGCCATTGAGGAGCCTCCCTCAGGAGATGTCCCTACTGCTGCCAAGTGCCAGGAGCATGCCACATTTGGTATAATCAACATCAGTAAAACAGATGCTCCATGTCCTGCCTTTCAACAACGATGACAACAACAACAACAACAAGCGTTTTTGCCTATTTACAGGCAAAAAAGCCAAATACTTGATTCTTAATTACAGTTCACAATCCCTTGTTTGATCTCCTTGGGGGCCACATGTGCTTTGGAATTCAGAGCTGCAACATTTTCTAGAGGAAAATGAGTACTCACCCAAAGTAGGACAGGAAAAGGAAGACTATGAATGAACTCACAGCAAGGTCAAGTTTTGACGTCAAATGAATTTGTGCAAATTTATGAAAGCAAATCAGTGCTTAGAGTTTTGGGATTTTTTGAATTGTGGAGAAGGGATTTGGGACTTGAAGTTTATGGGGGACTCCGAGTGAATCGCCTATTAGAGAGGTGATATAACAAAATTAAATATCCCCATGTAGACTCCATCCCCTTGTGGAGTTCACACTCGTTCTATTCCCAATATTTCCTAAAGCGTCGCCTCCTGTTTTCTTCTCTACCAGTTTACCAGTGTTACAACTTGGGGGAAAAAAGTGTGACTCTGAGATGTACCAGCTGTTATGCCGGAGACAACCCTCAGATCACTTGGGACTTGCTTCTTGTTGCCTCCTCTTTGATCTTGGTAGCAGAGGGCCTTGCCAGTCTCTGTCTTCACAGTCCCCAGTCTCTTGGTAAGTGCTACTCTTCATACCTTCAAACGAGCTCTAAGAAATAGATGGAAAGCTGACAATATTTGGCAGCTGTTCTCCTCCATGAACAATTGAGATAACTTAAAAATGTTCTGCAGCAATGTAGATCTTCTACTTTTTGCCCCACCTTTACTAAAAATAAAACGCTTCTTGACTCCAAAAGATTGGTAAACATTTGCTGAACAGAAGAGTAGCAGATTCATTTCCTTAAAACTCTGCCGTGGTCATGTCATTTTTCTGCTCTACTTTCCAAAGTTCTTGCAAATTTTCTAACCTGCAAAGCTTTCACAAGCTCTCCATGCACACCGAACAAAGTCTTTCAGGACCTTTATGCTCTTCCTTCTGGCCTCTTCTCTAGTGTCCTGGAGATGTGCAATGTGGTTGCCCTGACTCTGCTAATCCTCTGTCTTTTCTTCCCTCTTTCCCTTGCTTCCTTTCTTCCACAGCTATTTAGTAAGCATCTTGTATGTGTCAGGCAATAGATGTACAGTGGTAAATAGAACAGATACAGTCCCCGCTTTCATGGAGCTTTCGTTGATCCCCTACCCATCTCCCCTCACCACTTCAATATGTCTGTCCGACTTACAGTGCTTGCATTTTTTTTTTTTTTTTTGCCTGGGGGTTTTCTCTGGGCCACAGAGCTTACTTTGTCACCCATATGGCAGGCTGCTTAAAGTGTTAGAAAATTAACAGCCCCCTCAGCATCCTTTAGCCAGTAGCTGGAATACATAACTACCCCAGCTCCTTCACCCCCTTGGGGAGGTATAGCCAGGAGGAGCAGGTTGTGTGCACTGAATCCCTGAATTCCGCAGCTGGACTGAGCTCTAGCTGTAGTGGCAACTTGCTTAATAAAGAACGCTTTATCAGTTCTCTTTCCTTCTCTGCCTCCTTTCCCCATTCCTTTACCAAAGTTTCTTGGAATCAACTGCAAAATAAATTACTTGCACTTGAGTTTTATCTGGTCTGGCTTAGGGGAGAACCCAAAATTATTTTTCCAATAGCTTTACACTGTGTTATGTTTACATAAGCGGCAGCACAGGATGGTAGGAACACACAAATTTTGCATAGGCAGACCAGGATTTGAATCCTGGTCCTGCCACAGACTAATAGGTGATTCTGGGTAGATTTACAGAAGGGGAAGCTTGGTCTTTAGCACCATATGAGGCTGATATTGATAACGACACATAGTTGGTATTCTAGCTGAATTTTGTCTTTCCAAATATCTGTATCTTGAGTCTATTCTTATTGGCTGAAATCTCCCACCGTTTTTGCCTATAGGAAACTTGCGTTTGCCTTTAAGTCGGCCTCAGCCATGATGTCTTCTGTAAGTAATGCGACAATTTTAAGTCTTACTTTTGATACTTACCTTCATATTTCTGAGTAACATGCTTATATTGCTAGTTCATTTTCCAAAATGGCTAAAACTAAAGAATCAAGATTTAACTTTTTTTCATAGCATCAACCCCCTCCTACAAGCCCACTTCTCATCCCCTTATTCTCTCGATACAGTATATTTATATGATAATGTAGAATGCATCAATAATCAGTGTTTATATAATTAGGACTATGTAAACACTGCTCACCATGGAACCATGTTTTTTATATATATATATATACACTCTTACTTTTTCTCTCTTGTACATTTTCTGTTTTCCTAGAAGTTAGTGATTAGTTGTCTTATTTTATAATTGGCTTAGTTTTCAATGTACTTATCATTAATTAGAACTGATATGTAAATAGATATCACCAAAAAGTGCCTCGGGAGCTCTTCACAAACCTCAGCTCCAAATACTCCCATAATGTTTAAATGTTCTCTTTGTATTTTCAAATATATCAAATTCAATTTCAACTTCTCGAAGACATCTTTTTCAGATGGAATTGTTCTGATATTTTCTATTCCAGACCGGTCGCTCTCTACCTTAGTACACAATTGTCATCTTGAGAATCTCTCTTCATTATAATTCCATGTGTCCCTTTTACTTCTCTCTTTTTAAGACCTTGCATGTTTGAAAATATTTGTATGCTGCTGTCATATTAAATTGAAAGTTTGGCTGGCTGGGTAAGAGAGCTCTCACAATTTTAAAGGCAAATTCTCTATTGTCCTTTAACTTCCACTGAGGATGTTTAGAGATTCAAAGCAATTCTAATTGTTGGGCCTTATACAGGAACTGTTACGTCTCTCTGGAAACTGACAAGATGTTGTTTTTTCCCAGTGCTCTGAAATTTAGTGATGACATGCCTTGGTGTGGATCTACTTTTATCCATTGGGCTTTGCATCAGTGGGACTCTCAACTTCAAAACTCATGTTTCAAATTTACTTAAGTTATTCTCTTTGTTAATTTATTTCCCTCAATTTTATACTCATTCTGGAACTCCTATTATTTAAATATTAGATCACCTGGATGGATCCTTTAATTTTCTTTTCCTTTTTTCCTGTTTTCCTCAATTTTATTTTCCAACTTTTCTAATGCATTTTACATTCCTGCCATCACAGTTTTAACTCCCCAGATTTCTTTCTTAGTCCATGGTTATTCTGTTTCTGTGGCATCCTATTCTCCTTTCATGGATATAATAATTTTAAAAAATCTCTCTAGGATCAAGTTAATTTAAAAAAAATTTATCTACCTTTACAGTTTCTGTTTTCTCCAAGCTGCGTTTGTCTTTTCCTGTACGTTTTGTTTGTTTGTTTGTTTGTTTTGTCAAGAATAATGAAGAGTCTAAGACTTTTAGCCCACTTTCAGTCTAACAAGTTAGCCTACTACAGTTGCTTGGATGCTTTAAGAAGGCATTAGACTTCTGGGTCAGAGACAGGACTATGTTATTCACAGCAATGGCCACAGCCAGAGTTTCAGCATTTGTATCAGTTTCCTGAGCATTACTTCCCACAGGGCAACACAAAGAAGCCTGGGTAATGCCTGTATGCACAGTAGGTCATTATAGAAAAGGAACCCCAAGCTTAGGGGACTCCAGTCTTTTATAATGGACAGTGAGCCTATCTGACTTTTGTTCCAGAGTGAGACAGTATACTGAACAGCAAATGAATCTGCCCTTTGCTGTGGTAGGGCATACTGTTTCTTTTAAGGCTGTTTGCTGTACAAAGGCCCTTGAAAGGATAGCCTAGAAAAGCATTCTGTGCCTCTGCTTGAAAGATATGCATAAATATGAAAGACCAAAGGGAATTATCTCCCAACATTTGTTTGTTTTTATATTTCATATTAAACACTTTCCTCGAACGCTTAGTAATCCTTGGTTATCTACTTATACTTAAGAACTGTCTTAAAGCTACTACAAACTTGGCCACTTGGGTTTTGAAAACCAATGGAAGAAAGAAGGCTGTAGGGGGATAGTGCAGTAGGAAAACAGGTGTCAACATTTAGGATTTAAGCTTTTACATAGACCCCATTTTCAGTGTAGTTCTTTTGCTTTCAATTATGCCCGGTATCCCTCAGTCCAGATTATGTTCTGTAAGCTGCACCGTTTAACGCAGTAGCCACCAGCCACGTGTGGCTATTGAGCACTTGAAGTGTGACTAGTTCAAATTGAGATGAGCTGTCAGTGTAAAGTACTCAATACTTTCAAATACTTAGTATGAAACAGTGTAAAATATCTCTAATAATTTTTATATATATCATGTATTACAATAATTTATTATTTATTTATTTTTGAGATGGAGTCTCACTCTGTCACCCAGGCTGGAGTGCAGTGGTGTAACCTCGGTTCACTGCAACCTCCACCTCGCAGGTTCAAGTGATTCTCCTGCCTCTCAGCCTCCTGAGTAGCTGGGACTACAGGTGCGTGCCACCACGTCCAGCTAATTTTTTGTATTTTTAGTAGAGACGGGTTTTCACCATGTTAGGCAGAATGGTCTCGATCTTCTGACCTCGTGATCTGCCTGCCTTGGCCTCCCGAAGTGCTGGGATTATTTTTAGATACATTGGATTAAATAAAATATATTATTAAAGTGTGTTTAACACTTTTTAAAAATGTGGCTAATAAAAAGTTCTGAGGTTCGTGAAGGTCTTCTTCAGTACTTTCTGGTGATATCTTTTCACCAGAAAACTCACATAATTTTTTAATCAAATGAAGTAAATGTTCAGGGATATTTATGTCCTTTTCCACAATTACCCAGAAAGTCCTTTGGCTATCACAGCATCTTTCTCTTTGAGCACCCCTAGGAAACGTTCTTTGCTTTTAAGAACTCATGCAAATGTATTTAGCTCACCTAGATAATCTAAGTTAATCTCTCACCTCAAGGTCTACATGTAACCTTAAACACACAAAGTTCATTTTCCAGGTAAGGTGACATAGTCATAGCTCTGAAGATGAGGACATGCGCAGTTTTAAGGGCCATTATTTTTCCTATCACACTATTATTGTGTCCATTTGATATGATTTGGCTGTGTCCCGACCCAAATCTCATCTTGAATTGTAACTTCCACAATTCCCACATGTTGTGGGAGGAACCCAGTAGGAGGTGATTGAATTATGGGGACAGGTCTTTCCATGCTGTTCTCATGATAGTGAATGAGTCTCATGAGATCTGATGGTTTTTAAAATGGGAGCTTTCCTACACAAGATCTCTCTCTTTGCCTGCTGCCATCCATGTAAGACTCGACTTGCTCTTCCTTGCCTTCCACCATGATTGTGAGCCCTCCCCAACCACATGGAACTGTGAGGCCAATAAATCTCTTTCTTTTGTAAATTGCCGAGTCTTGGGTATGTCTTTGTCAGCAGCATGAGAACAGACTAATACAGTAAATTCTTAACAGTAGAGTGGGGCACTGCTGTAAAGATACCCAAAAATGTGGAATTGACTTCGGAACTGGGTAACAGGCAGAGGTTCAAACAGCTTGGAGGGCTCAGAAGAAGACAGGAAAATGTGGGAAAGTTTGGAACTTCCTAGAGACTTGTTAACTGACTTTGACCAAAATGCTGATAGAGATATGGACAACAACATCCAGGCTAAGGTGGTCTCAGACGGAAATGAGGCACTTTTTGGGAACTAGAGCAAAGGCAAGTCTTGTTATGTTTCAGCAAAAAGACTGGCAGCATTTTGCCCCAGCCCCAGAGATTTGTGGAACTTTGAACTTGAGAAAGATGATTTAGAATATCTGGCAGAAGAAATTTCTAAGCAGCAAAGCAATACAAGAGGTGACTTGAGTGCTGTTAAAAGCATTCAGTTTTATAAAGGAAGCAGATCATAAAAGTTTGGAAAATATGTAGCCTGACAATGTGATGGAAAAGAAAATTCCATTTTCTGAGGAGAAATTCAAGCTGGCTGCAAAAGTTTTCATAAGTAACAAGGAGTTGAATGTTAAGCTGCAAGACAATGGGGAAAATGTATCCAGGGCATGTCAGAGGTCTTCACAGCAGCCCATCCCATCACAGGCCCAGAGGCCTATGAGGAAAAATGGTTTCAGGGGCTGGGGCCACGGTCCCCGTGCTGTGTGCTGCCTAGGGACTTGATACTTTGCATCCCAGCTGCTCCAGCTGTGGCTGAAAGGGGCCAACATAGAGCTCAGGCTGTGGCTTCAGAGGGTGCAAGCCTCAAGCTTTGGCAGCTTCCAAGTGGTGTTGAGCCTGCCAGTGCACAGAAGTCAACATTTGGGATTTGGGAACCTCTGCCTAGATTTCAGAGGATATATGGAAATGCCTGGATGTCGAGGCAGAAGTTTGCTACAGGCATGGGGCTCTCATGGAGAACCTCTGCTAGGGCAGTATGGAAGGGAAATGTGGGGTCAGTGCCCCCACACAGAGTCCCTACTGGGGCACTGCCTAGTGAAGCTGTGAGAAGAGGGCCACTGTCCTTCAGACCCCAGAATGGTAGATCCACTGACAGCTTGCACCATGCACCAGGAAAAGCCACAGACACTCAACGCCAGCCCATGAAAGCAGCTGGGAGGCAGCCTGTACCCTACCAAGCCAAAGGGGTGGAGCTGCCCAAGACCATGGGAATCCACCTCTTGCATGAGCATGACCTGGATGTGAGTCATGGAGTCAAAGGAGATCATTTTGGTGCTTTAAGATTTGACTGCCTTGCTGGATTTTGGACTTGCATGGGGCCGGTAGCCCCTTTGTTTTGGCCAATTTATCCCGTTTGGAATGGCTGTTTTTGCCCAATGCCTATACCCCCATTGTACCTCGGAGATAACTAACTTGCTTTTGATTTTACTGGCTCCAAGGTGGAAAGGACTTGTCTTGTCTCAGATGAGACACTGAACTGTGGACTCTAGAGTTAATGCTGAAATGAATTAAGACTTTGGGGCACCGTTAGGAAGGCATGATTGGTTTTGAAATGTGAGGACATGAGATTTGGGAGGCACCAGGGGAAGAATGATATGGTTTGCCTATGTCCCCACCCAAATCTCATCTTGAATTGTAACTCCCACAATTCCCACATGCCATGGGAGGAGCCTGGTGGGAGGTGATTGAATTATGGGGCAGGTCTTTCCTGCACTGTTCTCGTGATAGTGAATGAATGTTACAAGCTCTGATGGTTTGCACAAGCTCTCCCTTTGCCTGCTGCCATCCACATAAGATGTAGTTGGCTCCGTCTTGCCTTCTGCCATGATTGTGAGGCCTCCCTGGCTATGTGGAACTGTGAGTCCAATTAAACCTCTTTCTTTTCTAAATTGCCCAGTCTCAGATATGTCTTTACCAGCAGTGTGAAAATGAACTGATACACCATTTTACAAATGATAAAACTGAGAAGTGCTATGCTCAAAGTCATACACCTAAGTGTTAGAGTTGCATTTTCAACCCACGCTGTTTAGAACCAGATCTTGTGCTACATTAGGGCTGGGATAACTGGGAGCCAAGAACAAAATAGGGCAAAAGTCACCTCTTAGCAGAGGCCTCACACATGTCAACTGCATTCCTGCTGAGGGCTTATCTCGATTATTTTTAAAGGCTTAGATAAAGAAAAAGGAAGAAACATCCTTCTTTTGTTGTTGTGAAGTGGCTTAAATCATGTAGGGGCCCATTCATGATGACAAGTATATAGGCTCTAGGAAAACCGATCAATTGTGTATTTGTTTGAAATTGACAAAAATTCCTGACCCCCAGGAAACTGGGGACAGAGAGCTATGTCGTTTATATCTTTCCTGACTCATCAATTTGATGAGGCCTTTGTTTTACAGCTGGGAAAAATGTAAGGAAGGGCATTGTGGATGTGATTTTTTCAAACCAGGATTCAACTAAAATTTATTTTATTAGTTCTCCTTCAATCTATAACCTTCATTATTGTTATTGTTGTTGTTACTCTCCTGGCCAGAGTATTCTTGTCACTAACAGTGCCTTGCTGTAATGATTCTCACTGGGGGTGGTCAGGGTTCTGAGGGGGTGGTGGCTGGAGAACACCTGAACAAGAGCAATGAGATCTGGGTCTACATGGGATGCAGTCTGGGCTTGGGGCACCCCAACAGAGGCACTACCGATCAAGGCTGTTCTTAGGTACTAGAAGAGGATTTAGACAAATATGAGGAAGACACTCTAAGATGGGATCCCTGCTGAGGTATGGGGTCTGGGACAGGGGCCCTACTTGCCCAGGTCAAGGGAAGTATAGGAGGTAGGGCAGGGATATGGAGAATGATCTCACAGTGGTGGGAAAGGTGAGTCGAAATGTGTCTAGGTAGCATATTCGGGAGTTGCTCTCTCAAATGCCACCAGAACTCTAGGCATGCTCCTCCCATTCCCATTTTCACATCCTTCATTTATTCAGCAAGTATTGATTGAGCACTGAATGTGTACCAAGCACTGTTCTAAGTATACTTCTAGCCAAAAATGCCTGCCCTCATATAACACACATTCTATTAGGGGAAACAGACAACAACATATGTAAATAAAAAATATGTGTTATATAGTGAAAAGTGATAAGGAGGAACCATTAATGGCATGTGGTGAGAGTGAAGGATAGGAAACACCAGCTGAGAGTGAGATGTTATAATTGTTGATAACGTGTTAGTTACCTCTTGCTGAATAACAGACTACCCCAAATATGAGTGGCTTAAAACAAGAAACATTTATGATCACAGTTTCCGTGACTCAGAAATCGTGTGCCCAGGATCCTCTGGCTCAGGAAGTCACAGGCTGGGCCAGGGTCTCAGGTCTCACAAGGTTGTAATCAAGGTGCTGGCCAGGCATGCAGTCATCTCAGGGTTTGAATAGGGGAGGATCCACCTCCAAGATCACTCACATGGTTGTTGACAAGGATTCGATTTCTGGCAGTTTGTTGGACCAAGATTCTCAGCTCTTTATCAACTGGTTGGCAGAACCCTCCCTCTTATCCTGGCCACATCAGCTTCTCTAGGGCAGTTCACAGCGTGGCAGTTGGCTTCACCAAAGGAAGCAGGTGAGAGAGGAAGGGAGGGCAAGCTGTAAGTAAGCCAGATTCTTTGTTACTTAATCTTGGAAGTGACATGCCATCCCTCTTGTTGTTTTCTTTTCCTTAGAAGTTGGTCACTAGATCCCACCCACACTCAAGGACAAGACTATAGAAGGACACAAAGACCAGGGGATGAGGATCTTTCAGGGCCATCTGAGAAACTCCTACCGTCGAATAGGCAGATTGGAGATGGCACGGAGAAAGTGGTAGTTGAGTAAAGAAATGTAGGAAAGCAGGAAAAGAGCAATATCTGGAAGAAGAGCATTCCACGCTCAGGGAACAGAACAGGCAGAGGTTTCCAGGCAGGAGTAAGGCATGTATAGTCAGTCTGTAAAAAATAATCTACTGATAGTCTCCAACAATTTACCTGACTTTAGCATATTTTGATCCCATAAGCACTAATCAATAAGATCTCTTTATCCCATAAATATACACCATCTTCCATACGTTATGATCTGTGCATGGCTAAGAGTGTCAGCAACCCTGAGCTCAACTAATCAAAGGGAAGCTTGTCAGGCCTGTGCACTGGCCCTGCAGTTTTGATGAGAAGAGGATGGTCTGTAATATTTATTACCCCACAGCATTTCTCTTTAGACACAGAAATTGTCTAGGGAGTGACATCAGCACAATGGTGGACTAGGAGGATCCGACCCTCCTCCCCCCAAATAAACAGCAATTTGACAATTATCTATGGACTGAAAGAGCACTGGGAGAGCTCCAGAGTGAGGTTAAGAAGCTGCAGCCACCCAGTGGAGGACAAAAACTGAGGACAGTCAAATAGAAAAGTATAGAAAGCGTTTTACCTGAGTAAGTCTGCTCCCTTAGGGCCAGCTTATACACTGAAAATTATAATACATTGATGAAGAAATTAAAGAAGACACAGATAAATAGAAAGAAATCTTGTTTTCATGGATTAAAAGAATATTGTTAAAATATACATACTCCCCAAAGTGATCTACAGACTCAATGAAATTCCTATTAAAATTCCAAAGGCATTCTTTATAGAAATAGAAAAAAAAATTCTAAAATTTATATGAAACCACAAAAACCTCTGAATAATCAAAGCAATATTGAGCAAGAAGAGCAAACTGGAAGCATCATCTGTCTAGATTTCAAAATATGTTACAAAGCTATAATAATCAAAACAGCATGACACTGGCATAAAACAGACATATAAGCCAATAGAACAGAATAGAGAATCCAGAAATAAATACACTGATTAACTGATCTTTCACAAAGGTGCCAAGAAAACGCAATGGGGAAAAGATTGTCTCTTCAACAAATGGTATTGGGAAAACTGGATATCCACATGCAGAAGAATGATATTGGACCCTTATCTCACACTATACACAAAAATCAACTCAAAATAAAGACTTAAATGTAAGACCTAAAATCAGAAAGACTACTAGAATAAAACACAGGGCAAAAGCTTTTTGGCCTTTGTTTGGGCAATGATTTTTCTTGGATATAACCCCAAAAAGCACAGGCAACAATAGCAAAAGTAGAAAAATGGGATTCTATCAAACTAAAAAGCCTGTGTACAGCAAAGGAAACAATCAACAAAGTGAAAGGTAACCTGTGAAGTGGGAGATAATATTTGCAAACCATGTATCTGATGAGGGCTTAACATCCAAAATATATAAGGAATTCATAAAAACTTGATAGCAAAAATCAAACAACCCAATAAAAAAAAAATGGGTAAAGGACATAGACATTTATCAGAGAAGACATACAAATGGCCAACAGGTGTAAAAAAGGTGCTCAACGTCACTAATAATCAGGAAAATGCAAATTAAAATTACAATGTAATATCACCTGTCACCTGTTAGAATGGCTATTATCAAAAAGACAAAAGATAGCATGTGTTGGTGAGGATGTGGAGAAAAGGAAACACTTGTACACTCTTGGTGGAAATGTAAATTGGTATAGCTATTATGGAAAACAGTATGGAGGTTCCCCAGAAAGTTAAAAATAAAACTACCATATGACTTAGCAGTCTCATTTCTGGGTATATATGCAAAAGAAATGAAATCAGTATCCTGAAGAGATATAAATACTCCAATGTGCTATGAAGCATTAGTCACAATACCCAAGATATAGAAACAACCTAAATGTCCACAATAGATTTTAAAATGTGGTATATATGTATACATATATAAAACAATATCATTCAGCCTGAAGAAAGGAGATCCTGCCGTTTGCAACAACATGGATGAATCTGAAGGATATGATGCTAAGTAAAATAAGCCAAACACAGAAGGACAAATATTTCAGGATCTCACTTATATGTAGAATCTAAAATAGTCAAACTCATAGAAGTAGAGGGTAGAATGATGGTTACCAGGGGCTGGGGGGAGGAAGAAATGTGGAGACATTGATCAAAGTGTATAAAGTTTCAGTTTTGCAAGATGAGTAAGTTCCGGACATCTAACATACATCGATGTGACTATAGTTAAATTATGTGAGGTGAAGATACGTTAATTAGCTTGATTGTGGCTGTCATTTTACAATACATGTGTATATCAAAACACCAAGTTGTACCTTAAATGTGTACAATTTTTTATTATACCTCAATAAATTGTGGCTGTGATTTCACAATATATACATATATAAAAACAACAAATTGTACACCTTAAATGTGTTCAATTTTTTAAATTATACCTCAATAAAGCTAAAAAAAAGTCATGAATAAGAAAGACTAGAAATTGCCCGGAAACAAAGATGCTTTCAATCTATCAGAGATTGTTAACCTGAGGTCTGTGGCTAGATTTCAGGGTCCAGGAAACTGGATGAGAAAAAAATTTATGTCTCTATTTTTACTAAGCTATAATGAAAATTTAGCCTGTCCCTCTGTCATGAATGTAGGTGTGATAGTCGGCTTCCCAGGTGGTTCCAGGGACCCCCCCTCCTGATGTTCACATCCCCGTGCAGTTCCTCCCATGTAGCCCCACATTGGTCCTATGTGACATAGGGCACAGGAGGAGTGATGGCTGTTACTTCCGAGGTTAGGTTATGAAAGCCTGCAGCTTCTGTCTGGAACTCTTGTTCGTTTTCTTCATCACTCACTTTGAGGGAATCCAGCTGCCATGTCTTGACATGTGACAAGGAACTAAGGCATCCAGCCAAGAGCCAGCAAGAATGTGAGCCCAGCCAACAGTCACATGAGTGAGCTTGGAAGTTGGAAGTCTATCTTCCTGCCTTCAGACGGCTGGACTCCTGGCCAACAACTTGACTTCAACCTCATGGGAGATTCAGAGGAGAAACAACCAGCTAAGTGACTCCTAGATTCCCAACCCTTAGAGACTGAGTGTGATGTTTGTTATTTTTAAGTTGCTAAGTTGTGTTATACAGCAGCAAATAACACCATAGGCAGCAAACACTGTGGTATTAGCAGTACTTGTGATTCTATCACTTTATCACTAAAATATTTTGTTTACTGAATTTTAATATGATTCGTGTCCGTTAGGTCCTTTACAATTCTAGGTATGTATTTAAATTTTTGCGTTTAGAAACATTATTCTGAGAGGGCCTCCACAGGTTTTACCAGACAGTGAAAGGGCACAAAATAAAGGTTAAGAACCCTGAATTTGCAAGTCATAGTTTCTTCCTGGTGATGTACAGGAGGACAAAAACCACCTCCCAAAGGTGTTAAGTAAATTCTGCACAGACCACAACTGCAGGATCTTCCAGGGGCTGGGGCCAGCTGTCTGCTGTGGGGACAGGGATGAGCTTGGTGGGCTGGGCAGGGCTGTCCTCCACAGGAGGGAGGAGCAGCTTCTGCATCCGGTCTGGACTCCTCCAGCACCACGAGCGCCTCCTGCCCACACTTTGCACCAAACACAGCTCTCCCTTCCCTTTTCATCCAGTGTCAGAACTGCTCTTTTAATTGGCTGCCAAACCTGAAGCCAGGAGAATGCAGAGGAATGCAGTCAATGTGTTGACGGCTCATGTGAGAGTCAGCACAGAGCACCTGCTGGGCTGAGCAGTATGAGGTGGGCTCCTTCCCAGGGCAGCCCAGAGAAGGAGCTGAAGGTGAAACTCCTGTTTGGCATTTCCTGGCCCAGGGCAGTAGAGATCATGACACCTCCCCTTGATCCTCAGGAATCTGGATGCTCACTGTCTAGAGGGGAATGGACCTCAGAGGCATCTCCACAGCCCTTCATGGAAAAGTAACCGGCACTAGTACCTCCATTTCCAAGATACGAATTTGTGTTCCTGGTCCTACAGGTCCCAGGTGGAGCTAGGAAAACGTTAGAAAGTGTTGGCCACCCTCCAGTCTCAGTGTCAGCTTACAGATGTGGACACTGAGAGCAAGAAAAGTGAAGTGTCTTCTCAGGGTCACAAGATTCGTTTGGCAAGAGCCAAATCAAAACCCTGGTGTCCTGACACACTGTATCCGTCTTATTGACTGTTATATTCCTAAGCCCTGGCAGAGGGTCCAGCACATAGAATGGTTGAAGGCTTAGTGAGCACATCCAATCTGAGTGTTCTTTCTGTCCCATCAAACCTTTCTCCACGTTCACACAAGGAAATGGAAAAAACAGTGCGCCTGGGTGAATCTTTTCATTGTCATTTTCCTCTTTGTCAAAACGAATGATGAGTTGTCTCCCCATCTCTACTTCCTCCTTTTCCACTTCAGAATCTAAAAATCACCCACATTTTTTGGCAAGCTGTTAGATTACAAGAGTGAATTTTGTTGTAAATTTGGTAATCCTAGGATCATTACTAGTTTAGCTGTAAAATGAAGATGTACTCTAAGACTATTATAACAAGACAGGAGAGATGAGGAGAAGAAAGTGCTGGGGACTCTCTGGCCCACGATGAGATGGGAGGGATGAAGGAGGGAGCCTCACCTCCTCTGAAGCCAGAGTTGAGTCACAGGTATCTGAAGAATTTGTATCTCCCCTGCCTAGAGTAGTGCCATGCACACATTGTATACAGTAGGTGCTCAATAAAGATTTGTTGACTCCTGATTGACTGACAGAGGGGTGAAAGCACCCTGCAAGCTGACCCAAATGGTGGTCACCACAGCCTCCCATGTCTTCTCCCTGCAGATGAGATAGGCCACCAAGAAGTGAAGTCCTAAGGGATCCAAGTCAGAGCCAAATCTCCAATGCACCCTTCCAGGCTCTGGTAATGAAGAAATGAGAAGCCCAGGGTGGCAGAATCCAGGTAGACCTCTGTATTGCACGTGTGTGCATACATGTCCCTTGCCAATGTGTACCTCTGTAATCAGCTAATAGGAACTGGTAGACATCTACAGAGGACAGTCAGCCAGAACAAAGCTGTGGCATCATGATCCCAAAGCTGAAGGAGTTTATCTTCACCATCTCCATTACTGGTCTTAAGTCTTAAGGAGACACATGGCCACACTGTGGCTTTCAAAAGTCACCCCTGGCCTGAAGTTTTTCAATGAAGTATACCTCATGACACACAGACACACACACACACAACATATATACATATATATACATATATATACACACACACACACACACAACACATATGAAAAGTATACTCTTTTATCTAGAAATACTCCCAGAAAAATCAAGGAAGAAAAACCTCAAACATAAAAAAGTATATTCTATTTTAGTGTGTTTCCTTTTTTTCCAGTCTCCTGAAAATCCTTGGATGCATGTTAAGTTGATGAGTTCATGAGTTGGATACAGTATGTGTTTTGAATTTTTATAAAATCCTTGGAAGATTATACCGGATAAGGCAGTTTTTTTCTTCCTGTGACATATTTGAAAGGCAAGGAAAAACAGGAGGCATATGCCCCTGAATAGTTTAAGGTAATGTGGTTTTAGCCATTCAGAGCAATAAGACACTATATATAAGACACTGAGCAAGTGCCTTAGAGAATCAGAAGTGAACATGATACGTCCCCATAGTTAAGGATTTGTGCCTCTGGGTACCTACAATCTACTATATACACAACAGATGAAGTGTATACACAAATGATAGAAAATGCATGCAGAAAGTGCTAGATGTGGTAAAAGACTCCAAACAACATATTCTGGAATGACAAAGAGCAATTCTAGGAGAATGAAGGGTTTAAAGGGTGAATGAGAGGTGAGATTGAGGAGACATAAGTACAGGAATTTAGAGTTAAGAAGCTGAGGACAGTACTGAAGTGAATGACAGGGTCAAAAAAAGAATTCTTTCTCTCCAAAGGGGACGTATGGAACCCATTTCTACCATCCAGTCATGCGCTTGCTGTTTCTCTGTCTCTTTCTCCCTCTAGGTTTCAGAATCAAATGTACAAAGTTAAAGGTTAGCATGCCAAAGACCATTTTTTTTCTCAGAGACCTGAGAAAGGAAGGTTGAAAGGTCCTATGAGCAAATTATTTTTCACTTTAAAACCTGTCTTTACTTTCCCTAAGTGGTTTTCCATGTCCCTGTCTCCTTAGCAATAATGACCAACGTCAAGATGAAATAAGATGAGAGGAAGTATCTGAGTGCTGTGTTTTGTATTTCAACCAGGCACCTAAATACATCCACAAATCAACTCTACTCAAAAGGGCAGCAGCCCGGAAGGCACTGGCGTAGGCCTTGATAGAGTTTGCATTTTTTTCTTGGCCAATTTTCTTCAGTAATATTCTTCCTGTTTTCTTTCTAGCCACAATGTTTTATCTATCCTACCTCTGAATATTATTTCATCTCTAGCCACGCATTAGCTTAACTACTTATTCTTTCCTGACTATCACCTTTCTACAAACTTCCCATGTCTCTTTGGCACTTTTCCAGCCATTTTCCATCTTACCTCGTATTTTGTGCAGAGTTCATACAAATGTATATGTATTATACATATAACTCATTCTCATGGGCAAGCTTCACAGGAAGTGTCTTATGAGGCACCATTCATCACATCCCACACTATACCCTGGCCCCAAAAACTTGTTTAAAGGTTTTCCTCTGATAGCAGATTCTTTGTAAGGCAGGCAGAGCAGCATGCTGAGAATGGAATCTAACTCCCCCTTTCACTCTCATTTGTCAAATGAGATCACGTATGTGAAAAGGCTTTGAAATTTATTTTATATTATATTATATCATATCATATTTATTTTGAGACAGGGTCTCACTCTGTTGCGCAGGAGCACAGTGGCATGAGCACGGCCCAGTGCAGCCTCAAGCTCCCAGGCTCAAGCAATTCTCCAATCCCAAGTAGCTGGGATTACAGGCACATTCCACCATGCCCAGCTATTTTTTGTTTCTTTTGTTTGTTTTTGTTTTTGTAGAGATGGGGTTTCACCATGTCTCCCAGGCTGGTCTACAACCCCTGGGCTCAGGCAATCCCCCTGCCTCAGCCTCCCAAAGTGCTTAAATTACAGGCATGAGTCACAATGCCCAGTCCAGTTTTGAAAATTTTAAAGCATGTCCCTGTTGTTAATACAGTTTGTTTTCTTGCACATTAGTTAAACAAGAATTTATTGAGAAACTTCTGTGTGTCCGGCATTAGAGGTAAAACGTGAACAAGTAGCATGGTCTAAGATGCAAAAGGAAAGGAAGGATGGACAGAAGGAAGGAAGGAAGGAAGGAAGGAAGGAAGGAAGGAAGGAAGGAAGGAAGGAAGGAAGGAAGGAAGGAAGGAGGGGGGGAGGGAGGGAGGGAGGGAGGGAAGGAAGGAAGGAAGGAAGGAAGGAAGGAAGGAAGGAAGGAAGGAAGGAAGGAAGGAAGGAAGGAAACAAGGAAGGAAGGAAGGAAGCAAGGAAGGAAGGAAGGAAGGAAGAAAACCGCACAGTTCCTGGCTTCATAGGTTTTATAGTCTACAGCAGAACATGGGTGTTAATCAAATAGTTATATGACTAGGTATAAAATAACCACTGGGCTCATTTTATACCCAGTGCTATGAAGAAAAGTTTTATCATACCATGTAGTAGGGAGTAGGCACATGATCCAGTCTTAGGAGGAGTCAGGAGTCACCCTGATGTATCTGAGAACTGGAGGATGATTGGGAGCAAATTCTGTCCAGGCAAACCATGAAAAAGCACCCCAGGCCCAGTGCATGGCTTTTGCGAAGGTCCAAAAGTGGGAAGAAGTAGGGCTGGTTTCTCCAGGACCTGGAAGAAGGCTGATGTGACAGGATGAAGTCAAGATGAGTGAGGGATGTGGTCCATGATGGGCTGGAGAAAAGCTAGTTGGGCTTTCTAGACAAGGTCAAATTTCATGGGGAATACTAAGGGTTTTTAGCTATAATTCAGGTAACTGTGGGAAGACAGCAACTTTGAATACAATAGCAACAGACAGTATTAGAGGGAAGAGCAAGCAATAGTCCACCTAAAGAGTCCATGGGGGAAGTGTAGGTGAGAAGGATGATCATGATTTAAGCTTGTGTAGTGACACCAAAGTTGGAAAAAGTTAAGAGAGTCAAGCAATACTTAAGAGGTAAAGGTAAAATTGTCAGAATTTGGTAACAGAATAGTAGTAGAGGATGAGGAAGAAAGCTCCGTAGAAAATTTCTACAGGCTTTTCCACTTGAGAGATTAGATGTACATGGAGGCATTCACTTGGCTCTTTGCCTATGGAGTAGCAAGTGCAGCCATTCTGAAAGAGTGTCAACTCCAGCACAGGGGTGTTGCTGAGTAATGCCATATCACAGGGGCTGAGACATTCCTGGATGGTATCTACAAAAGACACTACTGGACAGTGTCCCTGAGCTTCAGAGAAGAGGATGGCTCCATTCAACTACAGATCAGCAGCCTGTTGTTCAACAGCCCTCCTGAAACACAAGGTTGTGACCGATGGTCTGGTCCAGTCACTCCACAGGCACTATGCAATGTCCACTCACTACAGTCCTTTCCTCAGTCCACCAGCCCTGGACCCGCTAGAGCCACAGAAGGATCCCAAGACTGGCTCTCACGCTGAGCATCCAACAGACTTCCTGCCCCTTCTCATTCCTCAGAATGCTGGTACCTCTTTTCGCTATGCCCTAAAGCACAAATGCCTCATCCTAAATGCTTTCCAGGACAAGAGACCTGGATTGCCTTTCTGCTGAAGAAAATACAAAATGGCCTGTTTACGGGTTGTTGCTATGGGTGTAATGGATCCCAATACAAACCTGGAAGCTTCTTTTCTTTCTGGTCTTCTAAACTCTAAAATGTTGACCCCTACCTCCTTTTTAGACAATAAAATATGATTTCCTTCAAGAGAGCTCTCACCTACAAATACAATAGATCTGTTTACAACCCCACCTTTGTAGCAAGAGATGGCAGAAGAAATGTCTTGAGTCACTGTCTAAATGCTACTGAAAGATCTTCCATGCCTCACTTTCACAGTTCAAAACAAAAGTCATCAGTTTTTAATCTTCAGCAAGCCATTCCACTACATTGTCAGTGAAGCTTACATTTGTGGAACATTCCAGATGTCCTACAAAATCCTGCCTCCTCCTTGACCAGCTTAGCTCCCCCAACTTCCCTTGTAGTTATGTGTGTCCATAAAACCCTCTCACTGCTGGCTGACTGTAAGGTGGATGCTCAAGGTGACTTTGAGATCCACATGTTGAATATGACAGAGCAACCCTCAACCTGGGTTCCTGAATAAGGGAGCCTCTCCTCCTACAAGAAGACCCTCCATGACTCTTACATGAGAAAGAACAGCTTCTTTTCTTTAAGAACCTAAACTTCTGAAGTCTGATAGCTACTAGCAACGCCTTTTTAGTCATGTATGATGCTCATTGGACATTTCTGGACCATAATCTTGATAGATTGGGTAGATGGCTCTCCTATCATCTTCTTGAACTTGCTTTAATTATAATACTTAGGCAAGTAAACAGATTAATGACCTGAGATGGCTCTCCTATTAAACCATGAGCTTCTTGAAGGAAAAGACTACACTACACCTCATCTTTCATTCAATCTACAGTTCCTAGCAGTGCTTGGCATATATGAAGCTTTCAACAGATAAATTTTTATTGTATAGTATTGCTTACGAAATATTGTGTGATGGGCTTGCAAAATTTACTCACATAACAGTTCAGATGTGCAGAGAAGATATACCTCTGGGCCTAGTCTTTCTCATGATGCTTCCCTTGCTTGGTTGTTGGGATATACCGAAGAGGATGACTCAATGCCGAATCCAGGTAAACCTTTCTCTACTGCTACAATGTAAATAACCTCTTTGAGTAATACTTGTACTGTTGGAATAATTGCTGTTATTTATGTTCACTTTTCTTTTTCCTAGGTGGTGTCTAGGATACGAAAGGAAAAACACTGGAGTAAAACAGTCTCAAGCCCACCTGATGTCCTCCCAATCCTAGGTGGCCTTGCCTGTGGGGAGTCTGCTTTGCAGTGGGCAGCTGCTGAATTCTTTCTCAGTTTAGTCAGGATCCTGTGGCTACTTTCTGTTAATTTTGTGGGGCAGACTTCTCTGAGTCTTTGTTATGTCCTTCCAGAGCCCCAGACCACATTGTTCTTCCCCAGCCTTTATTACGTGATTATCTCACTCCAACCATGATGGCCCTAAGAATGACCCCCTGGCTCTCTCCTGGTGTTTATGCCATACAGAAATCAGGAGAGACTCAGAAGTGTAATCCAGATCCTCTGTCTAGCCTGCTGCTCTCTTAGCTGAGCTGTGCCTTGTTGGCATGATGTCCATTGCACAGATGCCTCTTGCAGATTTCTAGCAGGAAGTAAAATTAAAGCCTATCAAAGGGAATTCAGGACTCACATGTCTGACAGCCTTCCTTACCTACCTCTGCCTCCCTTCTTTTCATTGTCTCCTGGAGCTAAAAGGGATAGACTTTTCCTGCTTCCTGCACATGAAATCCTCCTTCTATTCAGGGAACACACTTCCTGGCCTGGTCATTGTGGCAGAACGTTTATCTGATCCAAATACTTATTCCTTGGTGTAGAGAAATGTGGTCCAGGTATGATTCTTGGTATGTTAAATGAGAGAGAAAGAATTTCGGAAATCCTTTCTTTGTCATAAATCTGTCTTTCAAATATTTTTAGAAAACTCGTTTTCAATGTCAGATGCTAACAAATCTGAAAATGTTGACAAAACTCAAGGGAACAAATCTTGTAAGAGCCATGGTTGCTGCTGGGCATGGTGGCTGGCACCTGTAATCCCAGCACTTTGGGAGACCAAGGCAAGCAGATTGCTTGAGCTCAAGAGTTTGAGACCAGCCTAGGCAACATGGTGAAACCCTATCTCTACCAAAAATACAAAAAAAGTAGCTGGGCATGATGGCACACATCTGTGGTCCCAGCTGCTCAGGAGGCTGAGGTGGAAGGATCCTTTGAGCCTGGGAGGCGGAAGCTGCGGTGAGGTGAGATCATGCCCCTGCATTCCAGCCTGGGTGAAAGAGTGAAACTCGGTTTCAAAAAAAGATATAATTGCAAGTTGTGTAAATGCTTTCTGCAATCCTTTTATAATAAGCCCTCCCAAATAATCAAATAAGTCTCTGGGATACAGATATACCTTCAGTTGACTAGAAAGTCACACACTAGAAAATAATATTCCAACTCCATTTGGGACTTAGAACATCCTAAACCAGTGGCTTGTAAAAATAGGATGAATAGTGTGTGAGAGGACCATGATCTCATCTACTATTGAGGTTTTTATCAGCTGAGATGTTGGAGTAAGTTACTGTTGCTTAAAAGCTCACTCTCTCTCTCAAACTACATGGAATACAATTGCATTTACAAAGAAACCCTATCGGCTCTGACTTCTTCCCAAGTTTGGACAGAGGATATCTTGGAAATGAATGTAGAATAAGACAAACAAGAAGTAGTTAGTTAGTTGCAGTGAATTCCCAAATTATCTAGGACTTCATTAAACTAAAGATGCCTGAATAATCACAAGACTTGTTTATCTCTTTTTTCAAAAAGGTTAAGTCAAACATTCAGGTCAGACAATCTAAAGTAGGCATCTTATAGAAAGATAGGAAGACTAAAGCCTTACAAAGATATTCGTGTGTATTAATCATTCTGATATGACAACAACAAAAGAGGTTTTTTTTTTTTTTTTTTTTTTTTTAAAGAAATTGTTGTGAAATCTTCACAGCAACCCAAGGAAATACTCACCATTATTATTATTATTATTTTTATAGATGAAAAAACTGAGGATTGGAGAGACTAAGTGGCTTAATAAGGCACAGTTAGGAAGCAAATAGTAAATAGAGTCATGACTTGAGCCCAAGTCTTCTAACTTTCAGGTTTCTTTTCATTCCACTGCACAGACCATCAGTCTTTGTGTCAAAATCTTATTCCTCCTGATTTCTATCATCTGCTTCTTTTTTTTCTTTTTGATACCACTGTTGGCATGTTACTTGACCAGAGCCCAAACAAACAGATGATGATGCTCTACAGACTTCCATTACCTAGGAACTGGCTTATTAGCAATTTAATTCATGCTAAAAAATAATCCCACTCCTACTCTATTGCTTTATGCCATCTGCTTTGCAATGATCAGAGTTTCAGCCTAATGGGAAAAAAAAATTGAATTAGAGTTTTTGTTTGTTTGTTTGTTTGAATGCTAATTTAATACCAGGCATTGCTGGAAGGCATTTGCCACAGACTTCAACTAGGTCATCTGCCTTCGTTGTGTGCAGAGCAGACACCTGCCAAGGTTTGCCTTTCCAGGATCTTTGTCTGTGAGAGAACAGGGTGTGGGCAGCAGGAAGAGCTTGTCTTCCCACTGAGCTCCATAGGCTTGCCAAACCAGAAACAATACTGGAGCAAGCCAATATTGCAAAAAATGCATTTATACATTAACCAATTTGTCTGGGTTCTGTTTCTTTTTCTACATTACAGTTTGTAACAGTTATTACAAATTTAAATTGTCCAAAACCACAGACCAATTTTTTAAAAAGGAGAAGGAGGGAAAGGAAGAGGAAGAGATGCATTTCTCTCTTTAAGCACTCTAAAACCCTTTATGGAATGAAAGACTCTTCAAACACTGAGCCTGGCCTCCCCGGTCCCTTTTTTGCTGTGCCAAGGCAAGCCATGTCCTACGTCTACCCTTCACTTTTCCTTTTACACTAGTTTACCTCAACAAAACATTCATTAGTCTCTCCTGGTGTGCTCACTCTAAGCAATAATTCATCACTTTATTAATTTAAAACATAACTACTAGCTTATGTCTTCATGCTATGAAACTTAATTCTAGAATTGATTTTTTTTTAAAAGCCACTTAAATGTAACTGGCTACATGTGAAAGTGCATTAGTAAATTTGAGCATTTAACTGACCAGAGTCATGTCTGCCGTGCTCCTGTATCAGGTCTGAGCTTCTCCCTCTTGCTGAAATTTCTTAGCATTGCTCCATAGGCACTTCCCTATTAGTATCACTTCTTAGGAACCTTTAGCAAAAGATTTAAGCATTTTGGAAAAGCTTATTTATTAATTTACACATTAGCAGAGATTAACTTCAGCAATCCCTATTCCCATTTGCTATAGAAGCCTGGCACTTAATGCCCGAGCCAGGCTGAGTATACGATGATGAATAAAAAGGTATTTGAAAAGAAGATGTAAATCAGTTTAGTCAGAATACCATTTTCAAGCCAGCATGTGAGTTGTTCTCAAATGTATCTCCAACTTCCATTTGGTAATCACTGGTTTATGTGTTCACTAGAAGGACAACTGAGTCGTTTTTCATGATAGAAATCAAATTTCTAAAGAGATAAGACCCCTGAACTCATTGACTTTGAAGAGGCAAGGTGGTCAGGACCATGGATCCTTAGTGACCATTCCCCATGTGGTTCTAGAGGTTCTGAGGAGAGCAAGAAGGTTGCTTGGGGAGCTGGCAGGGACACTGCCAACAGTAGAAGATCTAGTTCCATTCTTTCTAAACTTAGCCCTGTTTTCTGTCTCCAGTCTTTGGTCTCGTTATTAGTTTTCTCTGTAACCAAACAGCAAAATGTCCGCAAC
Organism: Chlorocebus sabaeus; assembly: GCF_047675955.1. Classification (NCBI taxonomy): domain Eukaryota; kingdom Metazoa; phylum Chordata; class Mammalia; order Primates; family Cercopithecidae; genus Chlorocebus; species Chlorocebus sabaeus. The sequence continues at coordinate 40,623,836 of NC_132907.1, read as the reverse complement.
TCCCGTACTTCAGTCACATCTATATGACTTATGAGAATGTTACCATCATAATGAAGAAACCCTACTTTTCTTCTGGAAAGTGTTTTTGTTTGTTTGCTTGCTTTGTTTCTTTTTGTTTTCTTTTTCTGAGACAGAGTCTCGCTCTGTCACCCAGACTGGAGTGCAATGGCGAGATGGTGCGATCTTGGCTCACTGCAACCTCTGCCTCCCAAGCTCAAGCAATTCTCCTGCCTCGGCCTCCCGAGTAGCTGGGATTACAGGTGCCCCTCACCACACCTAGCTATTTTTTTGTATTTTTAGTAGAGAGAGGGTTTTGCCATGTTGGCCAGGCTTGTCTTGAACTCTTGACCTCAGATGATCCACCTACCTCGGCCTCCCAAAGTGTTGAGATTACAGGCATGAGTCACCACATCCAGGCTGGAGAGTGTTTTAAAAAAAATAGTTGCAGAACCTGCCTCTTACTGAGTGAAAATGAAGAATCTTTCCAGCAACTCGGCACCTTTTCACTTAAAGAGGCTTCAGGAATTAAAATTCGGATGAGCACAACAGATATCCCCTACTGCTGCTGACAGCAGCATCTTTTGGTCAGACCAGCACTTCCTGGGGTCATGTCTTTCATCATCATCACAGATTTCAACAGGAGCTGGCAGGCAACAGCTATTGAGCACCTAAATAAATCTAAAGAACACTCAGTCATAATTTGGAATTTGTGAGGCACATTGGTATTATTCTTGCTTTCAAAGCAGATTATAGAATCAAAGATTAAGAACATAGTTTTTCTAACTCCTGACCATAAGAGAACCTCAATAATTAAACTCCACACTAAGAATCAGGTGTAGACTGCATGCTCTCACTCATAGGTAGAAACTGAACAATGAGAACACTTGGACACAGGGTGGGGAACATCACGCAGTGGGGCCTGTGGTGGCGTGGGGGGAGGGAGGAATAGCATTAAGAGAAATACCTAATGTAAATGACGAGTTAATGGGTGCAGCACACCAACATGGCGTGTGTATACATATGTAACAAACCTGCACGTTGTGCACATGTACCCTAGAACTTAAAGTATAATAATTAAAATTTTAAAAAAAATATTACCCTGAGAGGGCCAGGCGCAGTGGCTCACGCCTGTAATCCCAGCACTTTGGGAGGCCAAGGCAGGCAGATCACGAGGTCAGGAGATCGAGACCATCCTGGCTAACACAATGAAACCCCATCTCTACTGAAAAAAAAAAAAAAAAAAAGAAGTGGAAATCTTATATTTTAGAATGCAAACTTTCAGAAGAAAAATATACATGTCAGAGGAAAGAAATTATATGTTGTTTACAGTGCTTAGGCCTAATACGGTAGATTACATTTTGTAGATGCTATTGTAGTTTTCTCACCATTACATTTGATGGTAGAAGAATTAATAGCTCAGGGATTTTGAAAATCTATTATTTGGAGCAACATGAGACTCAAAAGCTTGGTCATATGAAATAGGGAGAAAAATTTAAAAATATTTATCATCTTTGGAACCAAGAATTTGTATCAATATATGTCTCCTTTTTTTTTTGTAACTCTTAAATTGACACTTCTAGAAATTCACCTAGAAGCTTATTCAGATCTCAAGTATCTAAAAATGGAAGTTATAGATAAGAAGCACCATCTGCCTCATGGAGTACCTTACTGACTGGAAACTGAATCATCCCTAAATTATGATCAGAATTTAGTGCAGAAATAGAATTAATAACTCAGCAGCCTAATATGTAGGCAATTATTTATTCTATCTCAGTTCCTCATCTGTAATATGGGGAAAACATATACCTTATTTATCTTACAGAATTGATGTAAGCCTTGAATAATGCATTATATTTGCAAAGCCTTGCCTGAATAAGTAAATATTATCACAGTACTAATATTACAAACATTTATTTAGCTTTATGTGTCTAGCACTCTTCTATATTCAAGAAATACCAAGTTAAAGAAGACATGAATTCTTGCCTATAAGGAGATCACCAGCAGCTAGCTCTTGCTTTGTAATCCAATTTAGCAATCTACATTTTAATTGGAATGTTTAGACCATTTACAATTAATGTGATTACTAATACAATTGAATTGAAGTCTACCATTTTACTATTTGTTTTCTTTTAGACCCATTGATTTTTTTGTGTCTCTTTTCCTTCTTTTCTACCTTCTCTTCAATTGAATATTCTTAATAATTTTATTTTTTCTTATTTGTTGGTTTATCAAATGAAATTCTTTGCTGTGGTTCCTTTAGAGCTTTTATTATACATTTTTATTATGCATTTTAACTTCTTGTAATATTATACTTATTCACATGTCAGAGCCTAACAAAATTATACTTCCATTTTTCCCCTCCAAGCTTTATGTCAGGGTAGTCATGCATTTTTCTTATATGTATGTTACAAACATCACAATGTGTTGTTATTATTTAAAGCAAAAATGAAACTTCATAATACATTATTATTATTTTTGCTTTAAAAAGTAGATTACCTCTTAAAGAGATTTAAATCTCTTTAAAATAATAAGAAAAAGTTTTTATATTTACTCATGTAGTGATCATTTCTGGTGATCTTCCTTTCTTTATGTAAATCTAGGTTTCCATATGGTATCATTAAAACTTTCTTTCAAATTTCTTATAGGATAGGTCTGCCAATATGTGTTCTTTCAGCTTTTGTATGTCTGGAAAAGCCTTTATTTTTGCCATCATTTTTGAAAGTTATTTTCACTGAATAAAAACATTATAGGTTGATAGTATTTGTTTTTCTTTCAGCACTTTAAAGATGTTGTTCCTCTGTCTTCTAGCTTGCACTGTTTCCAAAGGTAAATCTGAGGTCACCTTTGTGCTGTATGTAACATGTTTTTCTCTGGTTGCTTTTATGGTTTTATCTCTATCAGTGGAGTTAAGCAATTATACTGTGCCTAAGTTTAGTTTTCATCACATATTTCATGTGTATGAGGTTTGTTGAGATTTCTGAATATGTGGGTTTAGCTTTCATCAAATTTGGAAAAATATTGACCATTATTCCTTTAAACGGTTAATTAGGCTCCCCGCCACCACTTCTTTAGGGACTTGAATTACACAGTATTTGGTTGCGTAAATTTGCCCCACAGTTCAATTATTGTTTTGGGTTTTTTTTTAAGTTATTTTTTCCCCATCTTTCATTTTGGATAGCTTGTTTTGTCTTGAAGTCTACTAATCCCCTCTGATGTCTTCTACAATGTCAAATCTGCTAGTAATCCCATTCAGCTCATTTTTTATTTCAGACATTATAGTTTTCATCTCTGAATTTTTAACTTCGATCTATTATATATTTTCCATGTCTCCATTTAACATGTTAAATCTGTCTTCTAGCTTCTGGAAAATATGGAATATATTAATAATAACTTTTAATGTTTTTGTCTACTGATTCTATCAGTTGTGGCATTTCTGGGTGTTTTGATTACTTCATTTTTCTCCACATCATGGGTCTTATTTTCCTAGTTTTTTTTTTTTTAATCCTAGTAATTTTTGATTGAGTGACAGACATTGTGAATTTGGCTATGTTGGGTGCTGGATATTTTTTATTTGTGTAAATATTCTTGAGTTTTCTTTTGGATGCAGTTATTTTATCTTTCAGGCCTTGCTTTTAACTATCATTAGGCTCAACCAGAGCTGCATCTAACTTAGGGTCAGTTTTTCCCCATTACTGATGCAACATCCTTTATAATACTCTAATTCTATCCAAATTGCTAGATTTTCCCCCTCAGGCTGTTGGGAACAGGCACTTTTCTCAGGCTTGTGTGAAGTCTAAGGACTGGTCTGTTTATTCCTTTTAGATGAGTCTTTCCCTGGCCTTGGGTAGTATCCTCACATGCATGCACTCAAGTGAATACTCTAGAAGGACTCTTTTCACATCTCTGGAGTTGTGTCTCTGGGGAGCTCTCTTCTTTCCAGTATTCTGCCTTGTAAATTCTAGCCACTTTGGCTTCCTGGATTCTGAGCTCTGTCTTCTAAACTCAGTGAGACAATTGGGCTCTTCCTGGGTTCTCTCTCCCTGCGCTGCAACCTGGAAACTTCTCACATGCAACAGAGAAAGTTTCTTGGGCAATTGTCTGGTTCATCTGATTTGTTTCCCATCTTTCAGTGATCATTGTCCTTCATTGCTTGATGTCCAATATCTTGAGTGACATTGTTTTCTATATTTTTGTTCAGAGTTTAAGCTGTCTCAAGTGGGAGGGTAAATCTAGTTCCTTTTATTCTGGTTTACTCAGAAACATAAGTCTTTTTAGGACAGATTATAATTACTTCAATAGAAGCAGTCATGATGGTAAGCCTTGTCATGGAATTAGAAGACAGAAAACTTGACTTCATTATACTAAGCAACATTATAGACTATCCAAGGCAAAGGAAGCTAACTCTTCTCCTCCTCTAAGCTTGTCTTACTTGAGCAGTTGAGTGCCATCAACCAGCTTAAATGAACAGCTGGAATTATAATATCCCAAGAGCTCTGAATTAGATTTGTGTGTAGTGTTATTGAGGAGCTGCATTCTAGTCCTAGAAGGATACCCACAGGCATCTGATATCCCTTCATGCCTGCGATGTTCTGAATATTTGTGTTCCCTCAAAATTCATATGTTGAAATCTGATTTCCAGTGTGATAATATTAAGAGGTGGGACCTTTTGGAGATAATTAGGTCATAAGGGTGGAGCCTTCATACACGGGATTAGTGCCCTCTATAAAAGAGGCCTGAGCAAGCCTATTTGCCTCTTCCACCATGTGAGGACACAGCAAGAAGAGACCATCTATGAGCCAGAGAGTGAACCCTCACCAAACACTTAATCTGCTAGTGCCTTGATTATAGACTTCCCATCCTCTATAACTGTAATTAATACACTTACATTGTTTATAAGCTACCCAGTTCATGGTATTTTGTTATAGGAATCCAAATGGACTAAGACAGTGCCCAAGAAAGACATTAGGGGAAGAGTACCAACTGATAATACATTCCAAAGATGCTGTCTCCAGCACTGCATGGGACAAGGATGAAGCCTCATCAGCCAGCTGAATTGCAACAAGTATGTTCTAAAACTCCATCCAATTTTAATTTTTCTATTTTTAATGCAGAGTTCATCCATACCAACTTTCTTAACCATAAAGCCATTCCAAGCACTAACTTTTGTTTAATTAGCACTTTGCAAATTAGAACTTCAGTGTGAAAAGTATGTTAAGCATATTGGATGGAACAAAGTACAGTTTGAGAATGTTATCAATCATATAGGAATGGATTAGACAGAACACTGTGAAATCAACAATGTGCTTTTATTAATATTCCTCAATCCCAGTCATTATCCAAGAAACCTGATTTCTTCCTTCCTTTGTACATTTTGACACTTGGGATCATCACTAAAGCCCCTTTCAAGCTTCAACATTCCGTTTTTCCCAGACATTTGCTAGTCTAGTCAATTAAGAACTGAAATATAAAGAGGTAAAATGTAAAATAATCCGAGTAGTAGAAAGAACACTGAATTTAAGAATCAGAAAATCTCTTTCAGTCAAGAATGTGTACATTTGACTGTAAACTTGGGGCATAAATCATTTTAACCTCTCTAGGTTCTATTACTATCACTATTGGGGGGAGTGAATAAATTATAAGTCTAGACTCACCTATGATGTGAGAATGAATTAAGCAATATGGAAGCACTTTTGAAACATAAATTGTGATTGCAAATGCCCAAGGCCACAAAAGAAATTACTAAAATAACTCAAAGGAAATGTTATATATCAAGGATTCAAAACACAAGAAACATCCCCAAAATATAACATTCTAACTAATTTTCTTAATGATTGATGATTTTTAAAAGTCACATAAGAGTAATAACTGAGGGATGATCTGCCACATCTTGTGGCCTGTGGTGTGCTGTTCGGTGACATCATTGTGGCCAATGAGGTACCAAAGAGCAGGCGATCACAGTGACATCATGGCAGGATCACTGAAAATGCTCATAATGTGACAGCTCTTTATCATTTATATGCTGGGCTGGTTATAAAGTATTTATTTGGTATTGTTCACATCTATATCATGTGATAAGACATTCTTGTCACCATTATTCAGTTTCTGAATATTCTTGGTGAATGATCTTCAGGGAGCCCTGGCTTCTGATTGAGAGTTTCTATCCTTTGTCAAGCCACCCTATTCCCTCACTTTTCAATCACTTTAGCTATGACTAACAGGAAGTTCAAAACAAAAACCTATTGATTAATCTTCAACTAGCAATAGATCATAAAACACATTTTGCATGTACATTTTTTGATTCCCATTCTCCTGACTAGAGCAAACTGACTGGAAATAAAGACATGTAAAAAATCTCAAGCAGTTGTAATAATTGATCTAAGAGGAAAAACGTAAAAGATATAGATACCTTGATTGTCTCCTCTTCATCCCATTGGTGAGGGAGGGATTCCACGCTATGTTTATGGGGATGGCCCAACACATGACAACTAATACCGGACAGATGAGATTGATAGTAGTGTACAGTCCAGGGGAGGAGAGGAAGATACTGCACCATGCAGGGCTGAATGGGGGTGTGCTCAGGAACAGAGTGAATAAGCAGACCTTGTGGAGAGCAGGCTTTATAGTAGCAAGAGCATGGAGTAACTTCTTGTTTCTACAGATGGATATGATAGGCTTGTTTGAATAATTCAGTGGGCTGGCAGGGAACTGAAGTCTACTACTCAGGGATAAGCAGGCACTGTGCCTTGTCCCTGTAACAAGGAGGGTTGTTTGGCTAGGAGACCTTATCAGTAGGAGCAAAGTGGGCAGGATGATACAGTTAGGACATCAGAGGCCCTCCCAGTTTAGATGTCAAAGTAGCACACCATTGTAATTTTAAACCTTACACCACAATCAACATCATATAAAGACACTTACTGATTTGGACCAGGAGGCACATCTCCCATAACTTCTATCGTCCATCACCTTTTACCCCTGCTCATACGTCACACAATAAAGGAAAGTCTTAGACAGAATTAGGAGTGCTAAAAGCATTGTTGAGGCCATTCCTAGCCTTCCTTCTTGTTCAGAAACCATAGATCTAAAGTCAAGGGGCCCTCCTTGGCAGCCTGCAGCTGGTGACTGCCCTGTCTCCAGCAAAGGTTTTTGTGACTGTTCAGACAGATGACTGTGACTCCCCACGAGCTCCCCTCACCTTAGGCAGGCCCACTTACATTTACCAAGACAAGATAACACAGTTAATTAGCCTTGTCAGTCACTGTGACTATAACTTAGAAGAATAGAAGCCCAGTAATCACACTTAATGAAAATACAAGGTGACAAGAAAGTCATCTGCAGCTGTTTATGGACAAGAATTTGGGGAAAGTGTATTAAGAACAGTTATAATTAGAGATATACACAAAAACAGATATGCAATATGCTATCTTATAACAAAATTGACATTATAATGTTTACTATATTTACATACTGAATACATTTAAAACAATAAAATTAAGCGAAAACACTTTTGTTGTTCTTTTCTGTTCAGTGATACTGTCTTGGTTTTTTATTAAAGTTTTAAATGTTAAATGATGGCATTTCAAATATACAGCCAAGTACCAAAATTATTAATAGACACTCATGTACCAACCTACCATATTAACAGATATCAACATTTTGCTTTACTTGCCTTAGAATCAATTTTCTCTGTTTTAAAAAACAGAAAGCATTAAGCATAGATAAAGCACCCCCATCTCATCCTCTACCTCTCTTTCCAGAGGTAACCATCACCCTGAAGTTAGTATGTTTCTTTTCATGTACGTACATTTAAACTTTTGTTAATATTATATAGACATGTCCATAAATGATATATACTGTTATTTTGTGTTCTTTAAATATTTATACAAATACTAGAAACCATATGGTACATTTTCTTTTGTAACTTGCTTTTCTCATCAACATGTTTTGACATTTATCTGTGTTAATATATTTAGATCAAGTTTGTTCATTTTAACTTTCTGTAGTATTTTATTACATGAATAAATGAGTTTATTTACTCACTGGCTTACTGAGAACAGTGGTGTTTGTTTTTTGTTTGTTTCTGAAGCAACAGGAGATACAACAGAAACAATCTGTGCTGCAAGGAAGATTTTGTCCATGTCTCCACGGGCACATAATGTAATAGCCACTGTAGGCATTAGCCCTACATTTGATAGATGGAAAAACATTCGTTTTTGATGGCTCAGCTTAGATAAATACGATATATTCACTTTTGTTGTTGTTGTTGTTTTAACAAATCTTCCTTTCATGATTCTTCTAATAACATTAAAAAGTTAATTTTTCTTTCTTATGGGAACATGAAATGCAAGTTCCCTGATAAATAAACACTATTACCCAAAATTCTTCAAATGAATTTATGTCATCTGTTTTAATATATAAATGTTGATACCACTGACATGTAAAATAAAATGTGGGTAGAAACAGGGCATTTAACATTAATATACCTCACACGTCTACCTATGTTAACAAACCTGTATGTCCTGCACATGTATCCCAGAACTTAAGATTAAGTTAAATTAAAACATTAATATACCCAATGTTTGCTGATGGCTAGCTTACTTCCAGAATAACTGCAGGTTCTCTATTCCTCCACCTGGGCCTTGCACAGTTGTTTCCATGAGTTCCTTGGGTGCCTGAGATGCTCCAGTGAGCTGTTGCACAGTCCTCTCATGGTGTCTGTGTCTGGCCTCCTCCTCAGTGTCTGCTTTCCCCAAGCCTGTGAGGTTTCATCTCATCCTTGTCTCAGAGCACCGTGGCCTCTGCAGCTGTAGATGCCCCGGTCTAGAGTCCTGCTTCCGGATCTACTGTCCTCTCAACTTACGCTGGAGAGGAGCCAGCCCTGAGCCCTCACTGTGACTAAGCTGTGCTGACTTCCAGGGAGAAGTGGAGGAAACATTCCTCTTCCCAACTCAGCATCACTTGGGCCTGGATGTGGCACTCGTTATGCCTAAACCCCACAAAATATGACAAAGCCTTTCAAAACCAGCCTGCTGGGCTTATGGGTCTAGCCCCTCTCTCCACGGGGCTAGGTTGGGGAGCAGCCAATGGTGACCATTGTCCTTATTCTCTTCACTGTCCTTTCTCTACCAATGTACTTCACAGGCATCCCTGCATAAAACTCCCTCTTGGCAGCCCCATTCTCTACGCAAATACTCATGCAAATACACTTCCGAGAGAGCCAGTCCCACATAACCTGATAGGTCAGGTCTAGATTTCTCTTTGGGTACAGCCAAGATCCCTGCCCACAGATACAACACACAACGCACACACAGTCGACATACCCCACACCACACCAAACATACTATCAGTATCTTCAGTCTTCAACAGCTCTCTCTCTCTCCTGGCTCCTTCCCACGGCTCCTTCCTGTGTTTCCACGTGTTCAAGTCTCTTTCATCCTGAACTAAACAAACAACTTAGACCTTCCATAGACTCGCCTCCTCTCTACTGCCCCAACTCTCTTTCATCCTTCACAGACACATTTTTTTCTTTTAACCTGATTTTAAAATTTTACCAATGTTAACTGCAGACACATCAGTATTATTTAATGTTTACAGTGAATTTTAATTTATAACTAAAAAAAAAAATCATAGTCTCCACGATGGGTTGAATTATGTCTCTCAAAAAAGGAAAGTTCAGGTCCTAACCCCAGGACTGCACAGTGTAATCCCATTTGGAGACAGGATAATCAGGTTAATGAGGTCATTGTGATGGGCTCTAATCCAATAGGGCTATCGTCTTTATAAAAAGGGGAAATGTGGACACAGATGTTGGCACAGGGAGAACACCATGTGAAGATGAGGGCAGAGATTGGGATGATGCTTCCATAAACCAAGCTACACCCCAAATCATCAGCAAACCACTAGACGCAAGGGGGGAAGCTTAGAACAAATTTCTCCCTCAAAACTCTGAGATCAAGTCTGACTTGACCTCAGACTTCTAGCCTCAAAACTATGAGACAGCAAGTTTCTGTTATTTAAGCCATTCAGTATTTGGTACTTCATTTTGGCGGCCCCAGGATACTGATACTGTCTCTGAATCTCCATTCCCAAATTTCAATGGTGTCCTCCATCCATCTCTCTCCACCACCTCATCTCCCACGCATGCATCCACTCATCGATACTAGACCTCTGTGCTCACCATTCTGCTCTAATTTTCTCATCTAAGCCACCAATGACCTTCTTGTTGCTAATACTAATGGAACATTCTTTAGCTCTTTCCCAACCCCTCTGCAACATTTTACCTTGTTTCTCTGTCCCTTCTTCCTCTTGTCTTTCATGGCACTGCGCTGCCGAATCTTTCTGCTGCTTGTCTGGTTTGCCTTAGTGCCCTTTGGATTTCCCCTCCCATTGCCCCTTCCTTAAGTGGAAATGTTCCTCAGGGTTCTAGTTCAAGTCCTCTTAGCTTGCCAGGTTAGCCTATTCTTGAGGACTCTTATCCATTCCTGTTGGCTTTAAGCATCATCTGTCATCAGAATCTCATTTAGATTTTTCTCCCGGATTTCAGACTCCTTTGTGATCAGAGCTCATTTGTTTGATGGAAAAAGAAACCCACTCAAAATAGTATGCATGAAAGGGGGTTTATTGGGTGGAATCAGGGTTACTTGACTGCTCTAAATAGCAAGAATCACACAGTGCACAAATGAGGGACGGAAGACTGGAGAACAAAGCCCAACTTTCTCCACACCCCTCCCCCATGCCACCTGCTCTCCATTTTTTCAGCAGATTCTAGGGGAGAAACACCCAGAGACTTCCCCTGGGTTCCCTATGCTTGCCCTCGAAGGAAGTGCAAGCTCAGTTACCTATCTGTAGTCTGGTCTCTGCTTTCCTCCCCACCCTCATCTCTCTGCTCACTCAGTCACTTTCTAGGTGCCAACCACACCAGCTTTCTCCAAATCCTTGCAGGCCTCCAGCGTGCTGGCCTCCAGACCCTGGGCATGACTCCTTTCATCTTCCTGGAAAAAGCCACCTCCCTTTCCACTTGGCTAACTCCAACTCCTCCAGTACATTGTAGCTTACGTCCACTTCCTTTTGGAATTTTTCCTGCTCACCTCTACTCCACCCCCAGCTACAAGTCTGAGTTTATTATTCTGGGTTTGGGGCCCCCAGCACCCAATGTTTCCTACATCATGCACGCAAACGGTGTGGCATTTCCATCTATTCTTCCATGCCCCTCCCTGAGCTGAAAAGCTGGAAGCATCTGCGGAACACGGCTGAGCTTGGTAAGGTGTGTTTGTTAAAAATCACAGGAACCCTTGAGCTAGTACAGGCCAGTGTCAACCTCAGTACCACTGACGTTTTGGGCTGAATCATTCTTTTGGGGGAGAGCTGTCTTGTGTGCATCACAGGATGCTACACAGCACTCTTGGCCTCTACCCACTAGATGCCAGTTACACTCTCCCCTCCCTCAGTAAGAAGAAAAAAAAAAGTCTCTAGATGTTGCCAAGTGTTGCCAAAGTGTTGCCAAAATTGTTCCTGGTTGAGAACCACTGGTTTAGGCTAACAGGGGTGTTTGTCACAGGGATACTGATGAGAACCAGGGGATTAGGGATTCCAGCAAGGGACCTTCCTATGTTCCCCAGAATCTTGACATAGGGGCTGAAACAGCTCTGCAAATGGCATCTGCCTGGAGGGTGACGTCTGTGAACTACGAAGAGCAAGGTGCAACCAGCAGGAGCTGATGCCCAAGCGTTAGGCAGGTCGTGGAGGCCATGCAGGAGAGTCGGGCTTTCTCCTCCTCGCATGCTGGATGCAGACAGAAAGCAACATGGTGACATTTGCAATGTAGACAGATGGAGGCAGCAATGTGAGCAGATGTGCAAGGGTGGAGGTTTAAGACAAGAAGTCTGGACTCTCCATTAGAGGGCTGAAAGGCTGTCACAATGGTGTGAATGAGAATGTGAGAGCTTCAACTGAGGCAGCAGTTATGTCACCTTCTCCCTCTTATTATTTGTGGTAATGCTTGGATAAGTATACTTTTTAACCTTTTTATTTGGTAATTTGTTTCTTCTTGATAGGAACAAAGAGCTGGCTACAAGAAAGGAAAATAGGGTACTTAACTAATTTCCTAGGCTACCTTAAAAACTAAGGTAAATGAAATTGTATGTAGAAAAGAAACATAATTTGTTTATAACAAATTACATCGTAATTTAAATGTGAGGCATTAGAACAATTTAGTTTTTATTCCTGTCCATATTATTATGTACTATTCTTCCTTGTTTTGAAACCCTTAACTAGGTGAGGCAGAACTAGGAACTGTCTCCTGGCATACTTTTCCTGAACAATGGAATTCCAAATTTTTGCTGGCCTCATAGCTTTTGGAGTAAGGTTTTACAGGTATGATAAGGAGACTAAGTTCTGGCCTAATATAGCAGAAGTGAGGAATGTGATTCTCAGAAGTTTTCCTAAAGGAAGGAAGTGAATTCTTTGTTCTCTTTTGCACTGGCTTGAAGGCAGACATGGTGGCTGGCGCTTCAGTAACTATATTGGGCCATGAGGTAAAAGCACATGTTGAGGATGTGACACAGCAAAATAAAGAAGCCCCACTTCCTAATCCTACAGAACAAGGGCCAGCAAACTTTTTCTCTAAAGGGCCAAATCTTCAGTTTCGTAGACCTACAGGTCTCTGTCACAACTAGTCAATTTTGCCATTTGAGAGTGAAAATATCCATGGATAATATAGAATAAATGAGTTGCTAATGTTCCAATTTGTTTTTCGATAAAACTTTATTTACGAACATTGAAGTCTGAATCCCTTATAATTTTCTTCTTTTTTAAAATTCTATGCAAAGAGACAGTAGAATCTCTCGTCATTCTCAGCCATTTAAAGATGTAATAGTAATTCCTAGCTCCAAGGCTATACAAAGACCATGGGGCCAAATTTGGCACGGGGCATGTTTTGTCCACCCCTGAAATAGATCACCCTGCAGCCCCAAGTTGCAGATCCTTAGGCTTTACCTACAGAACAGAGACACTTCGGTGTTGCTTCTGCTAGATGGAGTTCGCTCCAATTCAGCAAAATGAATTCCTGACTCATGGTTAGTAGACGTAGCAGCCCCTGGGGGTGCTCCACCCACACAAAACCCATATCAATTCTTTTCCAGCTCTGTGCACCTTTCTGGGTTTCTGTGGTTTGCTTCCAAGGCTCAAACTTGCAACTCTCTTTTAAGATAACCTTAGGTCCACTGGCACCTGCGGCTGGAAAGTTGGAAGTACCTGAGAATTTACACACCCTCTGGGCAGCCCTTCCCTAAAGAACCTCAAAGCCTTGCTGACTTTTGCATCTGGATGAAGTCAGAGAGAATTTATACCTTGGAGTTCCCCTGTAGAATCAGGCAGAAGCCTCCCTCCTCAGGACTTTGCCTGACATCACACCTTTGTTTGGTTTGCTCCCAGCTCCCGTCCTGTTTCTCCTGCTCTTTCCTGGACTTCCTATGGGAGCACTTCCTTCATAATTCATGTGTACACAGCCCTTGTCAATGTCTACTTCTGGCATCTTCCATCTAAGCCATAGTAATCGTCTTTGCTCAGAAGATTTTTCTCCAGACTCCAATAAAACAGAAGAAACAGCAGTCTCCTCTTTATAGAAATAAAAAAGAGTGTTCTAGCTAAAGCCCTTTTTACAGAGCAGCATAATGGGTAAGAGCAGGGGTTCCAGAGTCAGCCTGCTTATAAACAGTCTTTCAGAGCCTCGAGATTCTTCATCTGTAAAATGGAGCTAATGACAATGACGGCACAGGGGTTGTGTTGAGGCTATGTTAAATATCACCGCACTTACACATCCCGTCCAGCACACAAGAAACACTCCATAAAAGTTAGTTACTATGAGCATCATTAATATGTTGTCTGAGGCATTTTGACACAACCACTGCTACTTGTAAATTCCAACACAGCATTTTCTTGGTACATAATAGAAAAACAAGTGCTATCTGCTGCTCTGTGAGAAGCTGATGATGAATTACCAAATAAGATTTTCTACTTTGTAGGTATATTTGAATATCAGTATGTCCAATTAATTACAGTATAAATATAAAGTAAAGGACACATCCTGCTTGAAAATGTCAGCAGTAAGTTAGACAAATGGCTGCATTCTGAAACCAGGCATACCTGGACCATACTCCCAAATATGCTGCTTCTGTAGAGATATTAGCATTGATTTACCCAATCAGACTGCCAATACTTACCTCCTAAGGTTATTGTGAAGATCAGACAAAACTGTGCACAAAAAGCACTTAGCTACTCTTTATTAGGAACTTACTATGTCCCCGGCACTGTGCTATTATTATCCATGCCCTATTCTCCGGAAGAGACGTTGAGAGATTCCAAACATTACTGGGATACCTTTACCCTGACGACAAAGGCAGCGATGGCACCAACTCCCAGAAGATAATCTTTTAGAAGATAATCATGTGTTTTTTTCCTCGGCCATTAGCCTTCTTGGGTCAATTTGCTAGAAACCAACCCGCACCACAACAAAGAAACATCAAGGAAAATGAGCCTCTTCATTGCTGCTGAAAGCAGGGGGAGCCGCGTCCTCTTACAGGCTCTTTACTATGGTTGATACAAGTCTCCATTTTTTAGCTTCAGCACCATCCAGTCAATGCTTTGTAGGAAGAGCTGCATGTCAGGGTGTTAACATGCCAGTGTTTGTGTATCTCTCTGGGAGCCCTCCTGGCAGAGCCCTCCTCTGCACCAGCACAGAGGTCTGATGTGGGGCAGGCAGGCTGTCAGAGCTCAAAGAGAAAACAAATCTCTTCTGTATAGGCCACAAAGGCCTCACCAAGGAGACTTTTTGCTCTGCTTGGGAGGGAATGGAAAGCAAAAAAGGGAAAACCATACCCTTCGAAGTCCTCAGTAAATATTTGAAGCGTGCCTAGGTTTGACCAAACGAGAACTCCCCTTATTTAAGTATTTATGAAATGATCAAATAGCAGGATTGTATTTCCATGAGCTAGAGAGTTCTTATTTAGTGGCACAGATTTTTTTTTTGTTCAAACTTTTTTCTTTTTTTGCCACATTCAGCAATTGCTATCAGATGCTGAATGTCTGTGGTCACATACTCAGCTTCCTGTTTATAAACACGCTCTGTTTTCAGTGAGTCAGCAGTTTCTTGTTCTACAGAGAGGTAAAACTGGCCATGTCAGGGCCGTGGGGGGTTGAATGAGCTTTGTGAATGGCCCAGTGTGTGCTGGGTCTCATGGTTGTGTGAACAGGTACTCACACTGTCTGCGGCTGTCCATAAGCTAAAATAATTCAGCCCAGTGAGTTTGGTGGTTTCTCATCTGATTTTGTCCAAGTGCAACAAAGCCAGACACTAAAGTGTTAAGGACAGATATTAACCAGTAATAACTACTGCAGTAGGGAAGAGTACAATGTAAACTGAACTCAGCTTTGATTTGTGCAGAGGTGACTGGACTTTTTTTTTTTTTGAAATGGAGTTTTGCTCTTGTCACCCAGGCTGGAGTGCAATGTCACAATCTCGGCTCACTGCAACCTCCGTCTCGCAGGTTCAAGTGATTCTCCTGCCTCAGCCTCCTGAGTAGCTGAGATTACAGGCAACTGCCACCACACCCGGCTAATTTTTTGTGTTTTTAGTAGAGATGGGTTTCGCCATGTTGGCCAGGCTGGTCTTGAACTCCTGACCTCAGGTGATCCACCCGCCTGGGCCTCCCAAAATGCTGAGATTACAGGCATGAGCCACCACACCCAGCCTGACCAGGCATTTTTAAGGAAGAATGAGGGAATAGGAAGGAGGCCAGAGAACCAGTAGGGTCAGGGAAGTGAAAAATTACAAAGTGCTGTTCAGTATAAATGCAATCAGACCAGTTGTGCCTGCTAGCTGGCAATTAGGAAAATTAGGATTCTATCCTCTCTGAGACTGGGAGACAGAGGTCCTTACCTGTCCTGATGATTGCATTTAAAGGAATAGCTTCCAGGGCCTTGAGAAACACACTCCTGGGTTATAAGAGATACATATACATCTCAAAGGTTACAGAGCAGGAACTCAAAATTGCCCTTTTAAGTAGGTGCTCTAAGAAAGAGTGGTCAGGCTAGCTCCAGGTGTGGGCTGGAGCAAGCAGTCGATTCCCCTGGCAGCCTTGAGCTTTCTCAGACAGTTGTCCTGAAGCGGGTAGGAGCATCCTAGGGATGTGGCCTTGAGGTATTGGAAACTTTGTTAGCAATTGTGCAAGTGTTTTAGGGCAAGGCTGAGGCCTGGCTGAGAAGAGGGCTCAAAAGAGCCTGGCTAGAGTCTGCTGAAGGTCAGAGTCTTTGTCACTGGGAGGCAGCCCAGGGTCTCTCTTTTCACTTCACTCACTTTGGTGCTACTGCTTCCTGACCTCGCCTACCAGTCCCCTTGTCAGCTCCCGTGACCTCTAGCTGCCAGGTGGGCTGGAACTTCAAATGACTGATGTTCTTGAAGAACCTGGGAGTTCTGGACTTTCCGGCCTCCCCTCCCCTGGCCCCAGCACACGCTGCTCCATCCGCCCCTCCTTTCACACCCCCTTGTAAGCCAGCTCCACATAGCCTTTGGAATTCGGTTCTTCATCTCTTCCTGTGAAAGCCTTCCCTGAGCTCCAAGACCTGGGTTTGGCATTCCCACAACACCAAGCTCTTCTCTCTTGGAGCATTTATTGCACTGTATTTTAGAGCATAGTTAAGCATCGGTTTCCCCCACTAAACTCTAAGCCATAGGAGAGCGGGGACTAGGTGCAATTCAATCAGCAGGTGCTTACTAAGTGCTTGCTGAGGAGTGGATGGGTGGTACCCGTCCTTTGATGCCTCCTCTCAGGACCCTGTTCCTGATTGGGAACACAGGTTCTGGGTTTGAATCCCAGCTTTTCCAATTACTTGCTGTGTGACCTTGGGCAAGGTGCTTCACCCCTCTATGCCTTAGTCATCTCAACTGTCAGGAGGGTAGATGATGATCTCCATCTCACCAGGGGCTATAAGGGTTAAAGTTGTTGTATGTGTACCTGCTTGGAAGAGAGCCTGGCACAAGGAATCCTCGGTATTACTATTACTATTATTACCATTGTGTGCTCCAAGGAGGCCATCAGCTACTCTGCCAAATGACTGGAACTTCATTCGTTGAGTGAATAAACACCCAACAGAGCACTGGTCTTTACTGCTTCTGTTTTCTAACCAAGAGGAATGACTTTGAGAGACTCATTGCCTTACTACCCACCTAAGCCTGGCTGGCTGGTGTTCTGACGTGGGGCAGGTGCCACGTGGAGCCATGGAAGCTGAAGGGCAGAGCTGTATCTGGCCAGGACACTGCCTCCGCCTCAGCAGCTTCCCTCCCTGCTCTCGCATTTCTGTTTCCCCCAGAATTGCCTGCACTCAGGTGCAGCTTTCCTTCCCTGCCCGTTCCAACCTGGACCCTCCCCACAAACTCTCTCACACTCTCTCTCCATCTCTCTATCACTTACACCCTCACACACACATCCTCGCAGGCACACTCACACTCTCACATGCACACTCTCACGCATATATCCTTACACTCACACACATTCTCATACACACTCATGCACACTCACACACACACACTCATTCTCACACTGTCTCATACTGTCTTCATCGTTCACAGATACACAGTCACAAACACACACTCTCACATGCACATTTACGTTCTCACATACTTACACCCACACATGCACACACTTTCTCATGGACATTCACATATACGTGCATTCATACTCTCATACTTTCTCCTTGTCTCTCCCATGTACACATACACACACATACTTTCTGATGCACTCACACTCCCACATGAACATTCACAGTCACTCACAGACTCTTACAAGCATACACACGCACACTTTCTCATGCACACACACTGTCATAGGCACACTCACACATGTTCATACTCTGCCTCATGCTTTCTCTTTGTCTGTCCCATGTACATATACACACACACTTTCTGATGCACTCTCATATGCACACTCATGCACACTTATGCCCACACTTATACACACTCTCACACTGTCATCCATAAAACAACAGGAGCTAAGATCACCAGTGGCCTCTGTGCCATGCAGGCCCGGGACATTTTCAGTCTGCAGTTCCTCAACCCTTCCCAGGAGCATCAGAGTTGCTGGGTCCCCTTCCCCATCAGGACACTCCCTCCTTGGATTCCAGGGTCCAGCGTTCTCCTGGTTTTCCTCCCACCGGTTCTCTGTCTCCTTTGCAGGTCTGCCCTTTCTTACTCGGCCAGTAAATTCACAGACTCTTCCTTCTCTCTCTTCCTGCCCTCTGCCAGGACATCCGGCATCCCTGTGGCTCCAAAAACCAGCTACAGGCAAACAGATGATAAGCAACCTCCCTCCTTACACCTGCTCTTCCTTCTGCCTGGAATGTATCTTACTTCTCAGTCTCTGTTCAAACATCACCTTGTCAGAGAGAACATCCCTGGTCACCAGAACTAGAGTAGCCCTTACTCCTTGTCACCTTCTATCCCGTTAACCCTGGTTTAGTTTTCTTTCTTCCCTGTTACTGCCTGAAATACTCTATATTTGTTTATTATCTATTCATCCCTACAAGAGGGTAAGCTCTGGGAGAATTTGCAGCAGATGCTAGTCTAGGTGCCAGAGACATAGCAGCAAGCAAAAATGTTAAGGTCTCAATGAATAACTGAATGAAAGGAAGGAAATGAAATTTTAGCTAGAGCATTCCTCCGAGCTCCAGAGCAATACAGTCAATTGCCAGCTTGACAGCTTCTCCTGGATGTCTCAGCGACATCTCAAACTCAGTCTCTCTAGACCAACAGAACTTTCTATGACAATGGAAATAGCCTATATCTGCACTATCCATGGGGTAGCCACTAGTCACATTTGACTGGAGCACCTGCGATGTGGCAAGTGTGACTGATGAGCTGAATTTTTAATTCCATTTATTTTTAATTAAACCTAAAATTAAAGAACCATATGTAGCCAGGGGCTGCCATACGGGGCTGTGTAGTTCTTATCTGAACTGATGATCCTCTGCCCATACCTGGTCCAGAGGTCTCAACTTAACAAATGGCACCACTATCCACCCAGATGAGAAAGCCGACAGCTAGGAGTCATTTTCAACCAGCTGTCTTTCCTGTGAGTCAATCCATCACCAAGTCCTATTGATTTTGCCTCATATATATATGTATTTCCATTCATCCCACTACTGACACCACCCCAGAGGAAAATACATCATCTTTCATCTTGATTAAAACCTCTTCACTGAATTGTTTACTCCACTTTCCCTTTCTCCTATTCAGTCTCTATATTCCTCCAAAGGGAGCCACAATGCATGGGGTGCACCCCGACTTTGCATCACCCATTCACGCAATTGAATATCCTCTAATGGATGGCTTCTTTGGATGGCCTGCAGGTTCCTGCAGGGGCCTGAGTCCTGCTCACCTTTACTGCAGGCTCTCTGCCATTCTCTCTGGGCTCCAACCACAGGGGCATTGCTCCAATCCTGCATTTGGGTCATGCTCCCTCCCACCACAGTGTCAGTCTTCCCTGATCACCAGGCAAGGTCACATCCCTATTACATGTTTTCACACCACATACCTGTCCTTGGCACTTTTATAGTAATGTAGCAATTAACTAACATTTTCCTTTTCCACTGGACGGTAAATTTCCTGGAGCAGGAACCTCATGTGTTTTCATGACCACTTTGCAATATCTGTCTAAGTAGAAACTCCATGAATATCGTTGAGTAAATGTTTAGCCAGATAGTATTTTGAGATAATAACTATGTTTTTCTTTCTTTCTTTTCTTTTCTTTTTCCTGTTGCCTGATTGAGTCAATGATAGTGGATACAGCTTAGAACAACAGAGTCAACTGGGGAGACCAGCTTGGGAAACATGGCAAAACCCCATCTCTACTAAAAATACAAACATTAGCAGGGCACGATGGCACATGCCTGCAATTCCAGCTACTTGGAAGGCTGAGGCATGAGAGGCATGCAGAGATCATGCCACTGCACTCCAGCCTAGGTGACAGTGGCAGACACTGTCTCAAAGAAAAAAAAAAAAAGAGTCAATTAGGTACCTCAGTGAATGTTTTAGACCCATACCAAACACATGTTAAAAGGGTGCTTGAAAAAAACAAACATTTTTTAAATCTTAGCTTTGAACAGTGAAGTCCATGTTCTGGTTATTATAGCCACATGATAAATCATCCGCAAACCTAACGACATAAAGCCATAGCTATTTTA
Source organism: Chlorocebus sabaeus (assembly GCF_047675955.1). Taxonomy (NCBI): domain Eukaryota; kingdom Metazoa; phylum Chordata; class Mammalia; order Primates; family Cercopithecidae; genus Chlorocebus; species Chlorocebus sabaeus. The sequence goes on along the minus strand of NC_132907.1, from coordinate 40,603,607 downwards.
GCATGCTCACAGATCCTGTTATAGGTGAAATTGTGCCCCCTCCATCAAAATTCATATGTTAAAGTCCTAACACTAGGGGTACCTTAGAATGTGACCATAATTAGAGGTAAAGTCTTTAGAGTGGTAATTATGTTAAAATGAGGTCACCAGGGTGGGCCTTAATCCAATAAGACTGCTGTTTTTGTTTTTTGTTTTTTGTTTTTTTTTAATGGACATAGACATACAGAGGGAAGGCTCAGGGGAAAGACAGCCCTGTACAAGCCAAGGAAGAGGCCTCTGAAGGAACTAACCCTGACATACCTTGATATTGGACTCCTAGCCTACAGAACTGTGAGAAAAATAAATTTCTGTTGCTTAAGCCAACCAGTTTGTGGTACTTTGTTATGGAAGTTCTAGCAAACTGATGCAGATCTCATCAGTCAGAAATTAGGAAAGGGCTCCATAGTGACAGTCGATCTCTGCTCTGTGATGCCTGGAGCCCCAACTGGGAAAACTCATAGGAAGGGGGTGATCCCATGACTGGAGGGCTGCGGTCACATGCAAGCTTGTTTACTCACACATGTGGTACCCGACTTGCTGGCATGGGGTGAATTTGTGTCCCCCCACTCACCGTCATTCATATGTTGAAATCCAAAATCCCAGTATCCCAGAATGTGACGTTAATGTAAATAGGATTGTTGCAGATTTAATTAGTTAAGTTAGGATTAAGGTCATACTAAAGTAGGATGACCTCTAATCCACCATGACCACTCTCCTTATGAAAAGGGGAGAGTCGCACACAGGCACACTATACACAGGGAGAACTTCATGTAAAGGTGAAAGCAGAGACGGGGTGCAGTGGCTCATGCCTGTAATCCCAACACTTTTGGAGGCCAAGGTGGGCGGATCACCTGAGGTCAGGAGTTTGAGACCAGCCTGGACCAACATGGTGAAACCCTGTCTCCACTAAAAATACAAAATTAGCAGGGCTTGGTGATAAGTGCCTGTAATCCCAGTTACTCGGAAGGCTGAGGCAGGAGAATCATTTGAACCTGGGAGGCAGAGGTTGCAGTGAACTGAGATCATGACACTGCACTCCAGCCTTGGTGAAAGAGTGAGACTTTGTCTCAAAAATAAAATTAAAAAAAATTAAACCAGAGACTGGGTGATGCAGCAGAGGCCAATGAATGCCAAAGATTGTCAGCAAACCACCAAGAGCTGAGAGAGGCATGAAATCGATCTTTCCTTGCAGTCCTTAGAAGAAACCAACTTTGCCAACATCTTGATCGCACACTTCCAGCCTCCAAAACTATGAGACAATACATTTCTATTTGTCTAAGTGTTGTGTAAGCCACTCTGTTTGCAGTACTTCGTTACAGCAACCCTAGAGACAGAACACAATCGGGAAGACTTCGGACCAGCACACCTATCCATGGACTTTCTGCGTAACTTTCCATGGACATTTCTGGCTTCTTCCATAACAGCTCAGGATTCCAACCATGTGTGTGTTCCAGTGAACAAGGCAGAATTTGCATCACGATTTATGGCTGAGTTTTGGAATTTATTCACTGTCACTTCCACCATACTCTATTATCAAAGCACCCCACTAACTCACTCAGATTCGAAAGGAGGAGGATTCGTTTCCATCTCTTCATGAGGGACTGGGAAGATCTCATTGTAGATGACCATGTGAAATGAGAGATATTGTTGTGGCCACTTTGGAAAATGCAATCTGTCACTACCCAGAACTTGAAGAAGAGAGCATAAAGCATTCAACAACAGATAGAAAGAGACTAGATGAAGAGCTAGACCTATGCCTTCCTTGGGTGGAGACACGTGGTTAGTGACACGTACAGTTCTCCGAAAAACGTGTGAGAACTCTACTCTGCTGAGTTGAAGCCCTGGCAGTGACAGTGAGGGGACGAGACCCAGGACACATCTAGGAGGATGCCAGGGATGGGGACCTGAACCTTGCTGCCCAGATACAGTTCAGGAGATGCTGGTCCCACAGATAAGCTCCTGACCGCCACAGCGCCAGTGTGGTAGAATGAGAAAGGCTGAACGAGGCACTTAGGAAGACGTGCTTGAGGGCAGCCACAGAAAACCCCTACCACTCTAGCACTGGTTGGAGACAGCACACAAGAGTTCTCCTGGGAAGTGTCCCCTGGGGACGTGGTGTGTGGATGTAGAACCAAGGACATTGGCAATGGGGGTCATCTCCTTGATAATTCTGCATTTTTAGTGCCTTTAATTGTGTTTTTTCAGTGACATTATTCTGAGGTTTGCTTTGTTATTTTTAAATTAACATATGACTGATTAACATTACAAATTTTAAAACCTACTTCTACTTGTTGCTTTTAAGTGAAGCTTGTGAATAAAGTTTGCTAGTCTTGCAAACATTTATATTTGAACAATAACTTTTTAGAGGATTTTTGCTTAATATTTGGTCCATTTACAAAGTTAAATACATTCAAATATTTCAAAAGATATTTATACTTTCAATATATCTATTTCCACTTAAAGGTTTTCCACTTCATGTCCACTTCAAATTTCTAACTTCCGGAGTTAGAAATTTATTAGAATTAGAAGGACTACTTAAACTTAAATATGGTGAACCTAAGTTATCTTAACTGTTCCAGTGCTATATAAAACAGTAAGACTTTTGCTTAAAAATAACAAGGTAAAATCAATTACTCAATTACGCATTTTAAATTGGACTTATAAGAGTGGCAATTTATTTTATTTTATTTTTTTGGAGATGGAGTCTCGCTCTGTTGCCAGGCTGCAGTGCAGTGGCACCATCTCAGCTCGGCTCAATGCAGCCTCCACCTCCCGGGTTCAAGCGATTCTCCTGCCTCAGTCTCCCAAGTAGCTGGGACTACAGGCATGCGCCACCACACCTACCTAATTTTTCTATATTTTGTAGAGATGGGGTCTCACCATGTTGGTCTTGATCTTTTGACCTCGTGATCCGCTCACCTCGGCCTTCCAAAGTGCTGGGATTATAGGAGTAAGTCACCACACCTGGCCCCAAGTGGCCATTTATTCTAAGTCCAGTTCTCTTAAACATTATAAACAAATGGAATAAAACATATTGTATATACCCTAATATAAAATTAATATAAAATATTAATATTATTGCTTGAAGTCCTCAAATATTTTTATATGTAATTCCAAATCTTTCCAGTTCCACCAAGGAAACTACTATATAACTCCATACAATACTTACGGCTAACTTTTTCAAATTTCTTGTTCTTGCATTAGATCAAACAAGGGCCTGGGAGGCCTGGCAAGGGCCAGAAGACCCTGGTGGGTTTATGCAGTGGACAACAGAGCTTTAAGGAGATGACCTCTGCCTGCTAAGGTCAAGTTATGAATGTCCTAATTCTACTGTCTGCTCAAAGAGATTGAGACTCGTATCAGGATTGGTGTTAATTAAAGCCTCTTGAAAAAGATATTGATGTATTTTAAGAAGCAGAGAAATGGAAAATCTAAAGAGGAACTTGCATTCTTTCAGATCTGTCCAACCTTTGGCCCTAAGAATAGTAACATGCTCTGTGGCAGAACTGTGTGCAGCCCTCATGCCTTCTCCAATCAGGGAGTCATTCAGCTGACACACACTGAGATGAATTTTACCTCCATCTATGCTGGCCTCTACTGATGACCACCATAGACCAAACAGCTCTGCCCAGGACTCTGCTATACTGTCCTGGAGCCTTTGTGTGAATCACTGAGAGATGCCTCTTCCTCCAAGTTGAAACCACCCCACGCAGGGCTCCTACTTGGAGAGGTGAGCAGAAGGGAAGAACTGCAGCCTTTGCTTGCCTCCAGATCCAGGCACTTTTTTTTTTTTTTTTTTTTTTTTTTAAAGAGATGAGCTCTGGCTATGTTGCCCAGGCTGGTCTTGAATTCCTGGACTCAAGCAATCCTCCCACTTCAGTTTCCCAAAGTATTGGGATTACAGGGGCGAGCTATTGTGCCTGGCCTCCAGGCACCTTTTGAGAGGCAAACAGCACAACTGCAAACAGCATAAACAGTTCTGCCCCACCTCTTTGATTTCAGAACTAAGGATAAGACCCCCAGTCTCTTAGCAACCCCTGCATAGAAGGGAAGGAGAAAAGAGAGAGGGATAATCCTGAATTAACTGTTTACTCAAAAGAGACTGAGAAAATCCAGAACTGCCAAATTACTCTGATTGGGCAAGATTAAGATTCTCTAGAGAGCACAAATCGGGTCTCAAAAGCAAGGTTCTCTATAAAGCACAGCTTGCATATCCACCATGAAGGAAGGCATCAAGATAACATTCCTTAGCCTGTCTGGGTCTCAGTTTCCACATCTGTGAAATGGGATGTTCTCTAGACCAATGCTTCTCAAATGTTATTATGCATAGAAATCAGCTAGGAATCTTGTTAAAATGCAGCTTCTCTTCAGTGGGGATAATGCAATGCCTGGGATTCTGTATTTCCAGCAAACTCTCAATTGTTTCAACTCTCTGGATCACAATAAGTGGAGATAATTCTATGGTCTGCTACACTATGGTTACAAATTATCTGTTGTGAATAGACACCCGTCTTATGCTGAGGACCTGCCCTACAAAGCTAGAAATCACTTTTTAGTTGAGCTCTATGTCTAAGAGCCATAAAGCTGCAATGTTTCTCTATTTTTGAAAAAGAATGACCCATCTCTCCCCTCTCTGGTTGCCCCTTATCCTCTCTAACCTCAATGCCATCCTTTTGTTTTTCTTTTATTCACTTCACGATGTCTGCATCAAAGAGAGAAAAAAAAAAAAAATGGCAGTGCCACCAGAACCAAAGCTGAATGCTTGAGAGAGCCTTCAGAAATATATTTAGGGGAGGACAAAAATATATCTCTTGATGAACTTTAAATGGGTGATTGTGGAGGGTGGGCACGGGGACTGATGAAGGTTTTAGAGAAAACTGAGTAGATGGTGAAATATCTTAATGAAACGTGAACATTAAACACTGAGACCACATATCCTGTTGACCAGTTCAGAAAATATGTTTTGAGACAAAACAGTTGAAATAGCAATTGTCTCAGAAAATTCGTAGCAAAAGGTCTCTGTGATGCTGATTTTATAGCAATTGTCACTCTTCTTCCCAGCAGCAGTGTGGGGGGAAATACATAGACTGCATACATGCACACATACATGTATACTCACACATAAACATATGTATTATACACACATACACCATATGCTACACACACACATACACACACACTCTCTTTTTTAACTGGCAAGGAACTAAAAAAAAATAACCAAGCAATGTTCTTTAATAGAAGCCTCACTTCCTTCCGCACAAACTCATTAAGCCTCTGTTAGTTACCTCCTCTCCTGCCCACTCCAAGTGACCCCATGCGCTGTGATAGGTCTCACTTTGGTTGCTGTTCCCCAACAGACTTAAGAGTCCTGAACGGGGGTCAGGCTCCAATGCACAGAAGCCCACACAGAAGCCTGCCAGCTTCCCCTTGAAGCAGAGCATCATGAAAAGGCAAGCAGTGGGGTTCCACCTTTTTTTCCTCCAAAGGTTTCAGTGGGCCATTGAGACAGCCTTGCTCTTAAGGCTCCCAGGCCAGGGATATTCCCAATCTTCCATCAGAGCAACCTCTGTTCAGTGGCAGTGAGAGGTGACAACGTGCTCGCCTCTAAGCCCTCACTCGCTCTAGGCGCCTCCTCCGCCTGGGGCTCCACTCTGGTGGTGCTTGAGGAGACCTTCAACCCACTGCTGCACTGTGGGAGCCCCTCTCTGGGCTGGTCAAGGCTGGAGCCGGCTCCCTCCGCTTGTGGGGAGGTGTGGAGGGAGAGAGGCGCAGGTAGGAACCCGGGGCTGTGAATGGCACTGGGGGTGGGCCCCGGCTCTGTGGGCCCACACTCGGAGCAGCCAGCCAGGGCCACCAGCCCCAGGCAGTGAGGGGCTTAGCACCCGGATGAGCAGGTAAAAAGGGAGCACGGGGTCCCCCAGCACTGCCTACCGGCCTTCGGGGAACTTGAATTCTAGCCAGGCCTCAGCTGCCTCCCCAGGGTCAGGGCTGGGCACCTGCAGCCTGCCATGCGGGAGGCTCCACCCCCCACCCCCAATTGGCACTCTGTGTCTAGCTCAAGGTTTGTAAACGCACCAGTCAGTGCTCTGTGTCTACCTCGGGATTTGTGGATGCACCAATCAGCATTCTGTATCTAGCTAATCTGATGGGGATTTGCAGAACTTTTGTGTCTAAATACAGGGTTGCAAATGCACCAATCAGCACTCTGTGTCTAGCTCAGGGATTGTAAATGCACCAATCAGTACTCTGTCAAAATGGACTAATCAGCAGGATATGGGTGGGGTCAGATAAGGGAATAAAAGCAGGCTGCCCCAGTCAGCAGTGGCAACCAGCTCGGGTCCCTTCCGCAGTGTGGAATCTTTGTTCTTTCGCTCTTTGCAATAAATCTTGCTGCTGCTCACTCTTTGGGTCCAAACTGTCTTTATGAGCTGTAACACTCACCACGAAGGTCTGCAGCTTCACTTCTGAAGCCAGCAAGACCACGAACCCACCAGAAGGAAGAAACTCGGAACACATCCAAACGTTAGAAGGAACAAACTCTGGACACACCATCTTTAAGAACTGTAACACTCACTGTGAGGGTCCACGGCTTCATTCTTGAAGTCAGTGAGACCAAGAACCCACCAATTCCAGGCACATCAGGACAGATAGGAGTGTCAGTCACCTGTTCTTCCCAGCAGGAGCCCTCATGTTGAGATTACAAACAGACCCCGAGTTTTGTCACCTGTTCAATAATAAAAATGGGTCTAACTGACAAGGTTAAATTACCCTGGGCCCATGGTACAGGGGCAGCATCCCCTAGTCTTTGGATGTGCTTCTTTAATTGTTGTCTTTAATTCTCCTAAGGAGAAGAGGATGATTCTCCTCCCAGTTTCTGATTGTTGATTCAGGTTTTTGATTTGGTCTAACTTTAAGAATTTCCTTGTGACATCGGTGAGGGAAAACATCCATATGGATTCTGAAACACCTACTTCTAAATCAAAGAAACCCGTTTTAGAGTTTGTTTGTATTTAGAAAGCTAGCACTTCCTCCCTCCTTCCCTTCGTTTTTTCCCTCCTCTCCCTCCTTCACTCCACACACATCTACCACAGGGCAAAGATGAGTACTAGGCCTTATGAGACTCCCAAGACATATTTCCTTTACTGGATTGTAAACTACTTGATGGCATAGTTAAGACACAAATACAAATGTTTTCAATCTAAATAGCCTAAGAGAATTGTTAATGAGATTTCAGAAAAAGGAGTGATACCAGCTAGTTGGAGATAATTCAGATTAGACACAACTGAAACCCAATGAATGGGGCCTTAAGTGCACAGGAAGTCACCTGGCATTCCTAGAAGAGAAGCCCAAGTAAGGCCAGTTGCCAGAAAATCAGGGGCTGCCTAGGGAATGGCACATAGTTCACTCTAGCTGGAGTGTATGTATGTGAAGGATATAAAGATGGGGGAAGTATGTGGTGGCCAGAAGGTCTGGGTGCCAAACAAGGACATTTGATGACATGGGTCTACACTGCAGTGACGTTACACAAGCGGCTTTGGGAGGACTCATTTGGTGCTGTCTTTTAGGAAGGACTTGGTGGGAACAGAGAAGAAACACCAATTAGAAAGCTAAGTGGGGCATGATGGGGGCTGGAGTTGAGAAGATGACATTGGGAATGGACAGGAGGTAAAGGATGGACTAGGTAGATGCCACTTGGGGACTGGTTGGATGGGGGTATGTGAAGAGGGGCAGGGAGTAAACATTGACTGCAAAGTAGCAGGCCTGGGCAGGGCTGGTCCTGCACCACCAACCAGGTTATGCACTTCCCAGCTCTGGGGACGTCATGCACACAGCTACAGTACAAATGGCACCTGCCCCCAGCCATTGGGCAGCCAGAGTTTGTGAACCTGGCTGACTGTGAGGAAGGTAGCACCAGAAATGGAGATCAGAGCTGACAGGAAGAGGAATAACCCCTGGAGGAAGTACGTGTGGGCAGAAGTACTTATTAAGAGAAACAGAAAAAGATAACGAGTTTAATTTTGGACGTATTAGAGAACGTTTCCACATTAATGGTTATGAGAAGAAAAGAGTCTATATCAAAAACTAGAAGGGACTCCTTGACAAGAAGGATGCTCCTGTCTAGCTCAGCCTCCCAGCCCCTCCTCTTTCCTGCCAGTGCTCCCCATGCCTCTAGTCACCGTATTGAATTAGAAGCACAACTGACAAGTATGCAAAGCTCAGAAACCCCAGAGCTACAGTGGGTAAGAAAAACAGGTCGGCGAATGCACTCAGAGCCTAGGAAGACGGGAGGCAGGGCCCATGGCAGTACCCAGGCAGTACACAGAGAAACATACCTGTGCACATCTGGAGAGAGAGAAGCTCCTGGAGTTCAGAGACCATCTTGCCATCATCCCATGGAAAAATGTCAGGTTCTGTTAGGATCCCAATCCCTCATTTCCTCAGTAATGATGTGTGCAATGGTTGCTGGTGGGTATGGAATGGGTGAGGTGGAGTAGTGAGTAGGAGGATGGTTTCAAATGGAAACTCTGAGTTGTTTTCATCCTGGGAATCAGACATGCCTCAGCATATTTAGAGGACTCAGGCTTGCAGAAACTATCTGGCATACTTTCTTCTCTCTTCCTTTGCATGAGGGACAAGGACACTTGGGCATGATTCATGTTATTTGGTTTAAGGAAAATATGTTGGGGTCGGGGTAGGGAAAGAATATTTTGAGCACAGGAGCGTTGCTGTAAGAAATCATCCCACAAGACTAATGTCCTGTGAATCAAGCCTGTGTCCCACAGAGGAGAGCCTTGGGGCCAAGATGCCTGTGGGTTGTGGCAGCATTGAGCAGTCCTGGGTAACACTGCAGTCACACCCACAGGTAGCACAAATTCAGGCATTTATTAAATGTTCAGTATGGAATAGGCTTGCACAGATCCTGGTACAAGGAAAGTACCCATTTAAAAATTTTCTTTTATTATCATTGCTTCTTTCCCATTAGGTGGGCACTGTTATAATTTTCATTTTACAGATGGCAGAGAGGGGTTAGGCCACCCACCCTCCCACAGTGATACCAGCTGATATGTGACAGAGCTGGATGCTGATCCCTGTGCTCTCATCCCCCAGGCAGTGTTCCACGGAACTGAGAGCAGCCTGAACAGTGAACTTTGTTCATCAGCAGCATCAATTGCTGGTGATATTATCATGAGGAACTCACTTGATAGAGGTAGTTGTTTTCTAACCAGAGGCATCAATGCCTAGAGCAGAAGCAGAGCAAAGATGCCATGAGGTAGGTGAAAGGTGATCAGGTTCTCCTCGGGGGCTTTCAGAACTGGTTAGAGAGGAAACCAGTGGAACTTGGGCATCATACATTAATTATGATTGGATTGAGCTGAGAGAACAAAAAACTCCAAAATAGCAGTGGCTTAAGCAAGTCGAGGTAAGTGTTCCAAAATTGACAGGGCAGAGTCGTGAACCTCAGGGACCCAGGCTTCTTCTACCTTGTTGTTCCATCATCCTTGGCATAGCTTCTGTATCTGTAAGCGTCCACAAGATGGACGCTTAAGCCTCCATTGTGTGTCAACATTCCAGACAGCAAGAAGATGACAAAGAAAAGAGAATAGCATGCTCCCTTGTGTGACCACGCTTCTCAGAAGTTGCACACAGCACTTCTGCTTACATCGTATGGACTGGAATTTAGTTACACATCCAACCTAGCTTCAAGTAAAGCTGTGAAATGTAATCTTTATTTTAGGTGACCAGGAGTCCAGCTAAAAATCCAGGAGCAATAAAAAGAAGATAAGTGAATAATTAGAGAAATAGCCATCCTGCCATACAACCTACCCAGGATTTTCCCTTCCCTAAATTCCGGGCTCATGACTGTCCTGTGGTCAGCTCTAAGAAAGTGACTTTGGGCTACTCTGTCAGATGCAAAAGCTCAGCAGCTGGAGACCAACAACTGAATGGGTCCTGAAAGGGTAGCCAAGAAGACCTTATGGTGACCTCAAGGAATTTACTTGTGTTGCTTAAGTATTTCTTTTATTTTCAATCCTTCCTTTGAAAAAAGTTTAAAATTGATTTTAGAACTACACAAAATGAAATGGCAGTCTACATTTTACAGTAAATTAAATAAAAGCTAATATCATATACTTTATCTTATTTTGTTTTATATCTTTTTATTTTTTCAAGGAAACTATGAGAAATGGGTTGTGTGATTTGCAGAACTTATTTGTTGAAGAACTGAATCATAGTTGCTAAACTAAGAAATTCTTGCAAAACTACAGGTAAAGGAAGGTGAGGGCATGTGTACACAAATGCCCGAAAAATGGATATAAAAATATTTCTATTGAGAAGGTAAAATTGTGAGAGGGAAATTGTCAGAGCATGGTGGTGCCTATAGTCCCAGCTACTCGTGAGGCTGAGGCACAAGAATTGCTTGAATCTGGGAGGCAGAGGTTGCAGTGAGCCAAGATCATGCCACTACACTCCAGCCTGGGTGACAGAGTGTGATTCTGTCTCAAAAAAAAAAAAAAAAAATTGTGTTTGGGGGGTATTTGAGGATTTTTAGATATTTGGGTAAACTTTTAAATAAACATTTGTTTGCCATGATCTCTTTCAGTCCCAAGTGGTAGTCCTTCATATCTAGCCCCAGGCTCCCATTGTCCTGAAATATTTTGTCATTTACTATCTTTTTTCCCAAAGCAATACACCCTGGATTTACCACTATTTTCCAGATTCCCAAACTTGAAGCCACCCTCAGTCACCAAATCGTAATAACCACTCACCATACTAACTGCATCAACCACCATGCAGGAGCCCTATAGTGGGGAAGCAGGGGAATAAGTGCCTTGACTCCACCCTCCTTCCTCCTTTCCTCTTTGCTCAGGCTCTGCATCCACTGAGCACAGAGGAAGACAGAGGGAAAGGGAGCCTCTTGATATAGCCCATTCAGGTAACCTTCCTGGACACAGAGCAGGGAAAAGGGAGAAGCAGGGAGAGTGTACATGATGGGACACACTAAGAGGTCACTGACACATTTGTTTCTGTGAAATGTCCCACAGTCAACACAGCCTCTTCTTCCCCCTCCTCATGCACACAATATTCATTGGAAGTCTAATTTTATACTTTTAATTATCTCTGGGCAGTATAATATAATGGATTATAATAGCTAACATTCATTGAAGATTTAACATGGGTCATGCACTTGAGAAAACATGTTCACAGATTAACTTATATAATCTTCATAACAACTCTGTGATGCAGATAAAGTATTAATTTCCAAGGGCTTGTTTTTAATAAAGTAAGAATAAAGAGAGGCCAGAAGGATAAATAATGTGTCCACAGTGGCTTCTAAGTTAAATTTTAAAAAAAATCAGGACAGCATCTTAGAAGTTAGTAAGTGCTAGAAAAATTTTAGCCATGATTATTAATGTATATCTACACAGTTACTAACCCTAGTCATAACAATTCTTTGAGGGAAATATTGTCATCATCACTTTGCATATGAAGAAAACAATGCTCTGAGAAGGCAGGTCACCTGCTGGCCAGCGCAGTTCCTTGGACGGTGGCCGGCCTCTTGGGGCCATATCACAGCTTCTGTTCATTCACATTCTGTTCACATCACATTCTGTTCAGCATGAATGTGATGTGAACATCACATCTACCATCTACCTGGTGAAACTGATGATCACCTTTCCAGGCCTGTCATTTTCCCAGTTAGATATTGACAGGCCAACATCTCAATTACATTCCAGTTAGTCTGCCTGGAGTTTTTTCCTAAGCTCTAAATGATTGTTAGAGAAAGGAAAGCTTGGGTTTAGCCACTATTGGCATTTCTTTAATTTTGATCCTAATAGGTACTCAAATCTGCAACACTTGCAAGATTTCTTTTAAATTGGTCTTAACTTTACTCTTTATTTTACTGTGAAAGAGTAAGTACACTAGCCTAGCTCCAATCACAGCAGAGTTGAAATAACCCTCGCCTTGGAGCGTTTTCCATGACCTGCCACCCACCACCTAGCTTTTGCTTCCTGTGGTGAAATGCGATGTTTCACAATGATCACACAGGCTCTGCCATTCTGCCCATATGAAACTTTCTTCATCTGCTGTAATCTGGAACCTCTTGATTTAAAACGCATAGAATCCCTGCTGGCAGAGCAGGTTAAACCCAGCCTGGACATTTTAAGGTTTAAGCCTCAGCTATCTGGGAGAAAACCAGTGGTGAGTCTGGACTCATACCAGAACAATTCTAGGAGTTCCGAATTGGTACTGAAAGCAGTCTTGCTGGACTGCTTGGAAATGAATCTGTTATGTTCTGAATTCTGCTATCTTGGACAAGAGATTTATCTTCTCTGGGTCTTGATTTCATCCATCATTCACTCACTCACTTGTTCAAGAAAACTTCAACACCTACTCAGGCAATAAAAGTCCAAAGCAGAATTAGACTCAAATGGTATCATTGAGCACAGCTCTAGAATAAGGATGTTGAAATAGATGATGACAGAAGTTGCTTCCAAATCTAAATGTTGACAAGTAGAAGATTCCATATGTGGAATAGGTTAGTAGAGTTCTTTCTCTTTCTATCATACCAGCTCCCCTGGGATGTGGTCTTGCTCCATCATGGAACTGGGAATGGTAGGAAAATGACAGTGATTCATACATGCATGCTAAACAAACATCTTTATTGCAAAAGCCCCATCCCAGGCAGAGCAAAAGTCAACACAGCTGACCTGAAGCAGTTTGAATAAATAGGCAAGATCTCGGTCATTGTTCTTGGGATGGCTCTGCCTTCTAGATTGAGAGATCATCAGTTTTCATTAAAGTGTTAACATATTTTTGAAGAGACGCAGTTTGCCGGCAGGACATCTGAAACTGGGTGCAGAGTTAAAGAGTGCCACATGCCACTGCATCTGCTTCAAATTATGTTCTCCAGAAGACAAAAATACAGCTCCATGAGTCTAAAAATACTTCTTAGCTGTTAGCCAAAAATGCATTTATTCTTGGATTCATAAAAATGCAGGCCATGTGAAATATGTGGGGGGCATGCACTCTCATAGAAAAATAAATTGACCAAAAAGAAGAAAAAATTAATATAAACCTTAAGTATCCTTTATTGAAAGAACGGGGAGAAGGTGGAAATGGTAAGGCTTTAGAGTATGACTGGGAAGCAGAACTAGGAAAGCTGTGTCTTCAGGGGGAAGAAGGGTCCTAGGACCCAGCTGCCCTCTGTCCCCATCCCATCCCCAGCAAGACCCTGAGCAACTGTGGATTGGGCCCTCACTTCTGCCCACTTGGGGGAATTAGTAAAGCCAGTGGCAAGGACCCATCGCAACCCCAAATCTTGGCATAATGGTCTGTGCAGAGCTTCTCCAAGAGTCTGTGATTAGGAACCAGTTTGTCCTTTTCTTCCAATTCATGTGGACCAAGATTTTTATAAAATATAGTAAGAATGAATTACTTTAAAAAAAATAAAAATGTTGTATAAAAGAAGCCCCATTTTAAAATTAGTAGATTAACAGATATAAAATTGCCTTTCAAAATCAGAATGAACGTGGGAAAAAAGAAAAGAATTACCATGAGACCTTTCTCAACATGTAGTCTCAATATCTGCGTTTATTTCAACACGGATCAGGAACAGTCTGTGCAGCCCACATTCAATAGCACTCATGTGACAGAGTGTGGATCTGAGAGGTTTGCAGCCCATCCATACTTGCTAATGGTGTGCCACTGACCACGTAAGCCTTTCTAAGTCTCTGATGTTTCATCTGCAAAAAAAAAAAAAAAAAAAAAAAAAAAAAAAAAAAAAATTGGTATAATACATTTTTATCAGGATAAGGAAGGATAGCGGCAAAACTCAGCTGTTGTTTCCATTACCATCTATATTAGTTTCCTATTGCTGCTGAAACGTATTACTACAAATTTAAAGGCTTAACACAAATGTATTCTCTTATAGTTCTAGACATTAGAAGTCTTAAATTGGTTTCACTCAGCTAAAATCAATGTATCTCTGAGGCTGTGTTCTTCCTGGAGGCTCTAGTGGAGAATCCATTTCCTTGTCTTTTCCACCTTTTAGAAACTACCTTCATTCCTTGGCTTGTGGCTCCTTCCTCCATCTCCAAAGCCGGCGGCATAGCATCTTCAAATCTGTCTTTGCCTCTCACCTCCTCTTCTTTCCTCTTCCACTTCAGTGGACCTTTGTCATTATAAAATCCACCAGAATATAGTCTAGGAGAATTCCCTTATATTAAGGTCAGCAGATTAGCGACCTTAATTTCATCTGCAACATTAATTCTCCCTTGCTATGTAATATAACATATTCCTATTGAGCATATTCAAATTCATGGGGATTCAGATGTGAACATCTTTAGGGAGGGGGTCATTATTCTGTTTACCTCTTATCTGATGTCATTTACTCAGCAACATTTATTGAACACTCACTCGACGCACATAGAGTTCTAGGCTTAAGGAATATAACTGGATAAAGGCTGAGATAGGCCCTGAGTTACAGAATATGTTACTGAAGAAGACCATCATCACACAAATTATTAAGTACTAAAAAGGAGAAATATAGAGTATTATAAATGCATTCATTAGAAATTTTGATGTCAGCTGAGGGGGAAAGTGTTTAATAAATATCTATAGATACAGTGCACTACTTTGCATGTACATTAACAAAAGAACATAATTTAATGAAAAGTATTATAACAATTGTTTCAGACCACTTATATCAGAAAAACTTGGCAATTTTATTAAGACTATCAAAATCTCAGAATATGAAGCTGAGAAATTTACATTTTATAGAAACATATTAATATTTGATATATCAACTACCTCACTGCCCTCTCTCTTCCCCTCCCTACACCATTCACACAATGAGTCCTTTCCACAGTACAATCTGAGAATCAGGATTCTAGTGTAGTTTCTGAAGCTTGCCTATTCAAGAGAACCGCTGAGGCTTGCAGACCAGGTGTCCCCTACCAGGCCTACTGAATCAGATTCTTTAGGAGAGGCATCTGGGACTCTGTATTTAAAGGCATTTACATAAGTCTTATAATGAGACAAGTTTGGGAAACACAAGTGTAGTAAAAAATAAAAAATAAAAAAAAATAGCCAGTGGCCAGGGAATGAAGAAGTTTAGCTTCTAATCCCAGGTCTTCTACTTCATCACCTCTCAGAACTTAGGGATCTACATTTGTAATACTTAAGCAGTGGTTCTTGAATGGGGCAATTTTGGTTCCCAGGGCCCAAACTGGGCCTTGTCAGAAGACATTTTTGATTGTCATGACCATGGGCGAGGAAGGGAGGTGATACTGGCATCTAATGGGTAAAGCCCAGGAATGCTGCTAAACATCCTACCATGCACAGGGCAGCTCCCCACATCAAAGGATTATCCCAATCAACTTGTCAACAGTGCAGAGGCTGAGAAACACCACATAAAGGTGATTTGTTAGGAAGTGTTCCCAGGTAGAATCCACAAGGGAGAAGGAAAAGGAAGGACAGGAGGCTAATCAAGGGAAGGTGTCACACTAAGTCCCATAGGGAGGCTCTGGAGACAGTGCAGTTCTCACCAAAGTTGTCCTAATGAGCAGCAAGACAGCTGGGGTATTTATACCCCTCTCTAGGTCAGTCACTGATTGAGGACTGCTCCCTGTTTCAGTTTTCTAAGTGCAGGCAAAGCAGGCTCTGGCACCTCTTTGGGGACCACCTCAGCCAAAGCCCCAGGTACAGGCTATTGTGAGTAAAGGCACCCAGGGAGCTGTGAGACGAAAATGAGATTCCTAACTTAAGGCAGAGTATTGATAGGCTCAGCTACACAGGAGCAGTAGTTTTCCACTGCTGCTTTTTCACTACAAATCTTTAGTAGACAGAATATTCTTCCTGGAAGGTCAGTATACAGAACCGCTAAAAAGACTTATGCTGATTAAAGAAGAGAAGAGTGAAGTCTGTCTCCTCCTCCTCAGTTCCTCCTCCCTTGACTTAAGAGACTCTCCTCCATAGACTTAGAGCTTCTTGGAAGACACATATTGGGCCACTGCATTAGCCTACTGGGGCTGCCATACCAAGTACCACACCTAGGTGGCTTTCACAACAGAAATTTATTCTTTCACGGCTCTGGAGGCTAGAAGTCTAAAATCAACAGGGCCATGCTCTCTCTTTGAAGACTTTAAGGGGAAAATTCTTCCCCCTCTCTTCCAGCTTCTGGTGTTGCTGGGAATTCTTGGAATTTCTTGGCTTGTTCGTGGCCAGCTGCTCCCTGTGTGCTCACATTGTCTTCCCTCTGTGCGTCTGTGCCCATATTTCCTTTTCTTACAAGGACACCAGTCATACTGGATCAGGGCCTACTCTGACGACCTCACTTTGACCCAATTACCTCTTTAAAAGTCCTATTTCCAAATACAGTAACATTCTGAGGTATTAGGGATCAGGACTTGAACATATGAATCTGGGGAGGAGATACAATTTAGCCCATTACAGACACAATTTCGAACATCCTTTGCATCACTAAGATTTAGTATCCAATGGTTTTATATTAAGTGCTCAATCATTCTTCAATGGTAAATTCTTAAGTATTTGTGTGTTAGATTAAGTGGCTTGCATGCTATCCTCCAGAAGTCATCACCTTTAGTGGACCCCAACAGCACCCCAAATAACTATTTCATTCACATCCAATGCAACAGTCAAGGAGGAGAGACCTGAGGGTCACTGATGCAGACTGAGAGGAGCCAAGCCTTCTTAATGCACACTAATTATGTCATATGCAAGAAGACAGAGTCTCCCACATGATCTCTAAACCACCCAAGGAGGTGCCCAGGGTAGAGATGTTATTCCCCTCAGAAAGCTGGGAAAACCAAGGCTCAGAGCATGATTTGCCCAAGGCCACATGGGCTCCAGCCTTCACTACTCATTAGCCATGCCTTGTGATTTTTTCTGCAGAACCAGCTTACCTTGTCTCTTCCAGTTAGTCAGGAAAGGCCTTATAAAGAGTGAAATCTGTGACCAAGGAGTGAGAAAAGATGATATAATACTTTGACTACATCATATCTTCCTTTGGAGAAAAAGTAGTTATGTCTTTATAATTTGGTCAAAGAAATTTAGTTTAAATTGAAAGCACAAGAACTTTTTTAGTGGACTTATTGTGTGCTAACCACTCTTCTAAGGGGTTTACATATGTTAATCAATTTAATCCTCATAAGAGCCAACAGAATTGATACCATTATTATCCACATTTTATGGAAGAGGAAATGAAGACACAGAGAGGGGCTGGTTTACTAGGAGAGAATTCATTTCTGTAGACACTTCTAGTAATGCCAGCTAATAATAGAAAGAGCAATAAAAATATCTGCCAATTATTGCATGCTTCACATACAGTTTTCCCACTCAGTCCTCTCAAAAACCCCTAAGAGGTAGTATTTCTGTCTCCATTTCATGGATGAATAAACAAAGGCTCCGAGTTCAAGTAACATGGCCATGATCCCACAGTACATACATGGTAGAGCTCAGATGGCTCCATCCAGATTTTTGGTCCACTTTTGGACCCTTTTGTATAGCTGGTCTGACAAAAGTCACTTTTGCACATAAGTTAGTCTTTTGGGAAATGGATGTTAGCTTCAAGCTCCAAATACCCCTGGGGCAAGAAGTAATGCATTCCTTTAACAGAATTGGAAAACTCCAAGCGATGGACACTGTGGCTAGGCATTCACACATTTTCTAGGTAAATGTGTATCATCATCATTTTTCTAGACTTTTAAAAGTTACATAATTTAGTATCATTCTATTCAGGTAGCAACAACCTGAAATATTAAATTAGCATCTACGTAAATAAAATCATGTGTTATAATTAACTGAAACATAAACGCAAACCATTACTTCATACATTTCAACATATTTTAGTATACTTAAGATAGAAATAATAAATTCCAATTGCCATAGTTTTAATACATAAAATAATAATAAATAAAACAATTTCTAACATAGAGTAGGCATTCAATAAGGGCTATTTAAGTGTATTTTCATGTATTAACTCATTTTATTCAAAGGCTATTCTAAATAATCAAAGAGCAGATGGGGTCATTTTTTTCTTCATTTAAAGCTCCTCCATTTGTAACTTTAGGGCTAGAATTTGGGTATTTCCTTAAAGTACTTTATGTACTGGTCAAGAAAAATGCACTAATAGTACTAGACAACAGGTAGGTAGGAGTAGGAATAGAGAGATCTTTGTCTTATTCAATACTTTTGTTGATGGCTTGGATAATCATTTTTAGCTTGAAATAGGCTCTTTCTCAAGGTGGGTTAACATGCTCTGATTTGTAATAAGGTTTTAAGATTGCATGATAGACACTGCGATGTATCACTTAGTCTTCAGGAATACAGGACTTACTCTCCCAGCCACTGGGAGCGCTGCAGGCAGAGCCCTCAGGGTCAGCCTCCTACAATCAGTCACACTGCTGTAACTGATGACAGCAGCCTTGCCCAAGGTTACACCTCCTTCATCAGATAGTCTATAATCAGTGACTGATCAACTTGGATTTATAAAGGTCAGCCCCTTGCCCTCAATTCAGAACAACTCTGAAAAGTCATTCCAATTTTAGAATTAGCTAAGTCCTCCATTCAGAGGATATCACAGCTAACTTATTCCTCTACCCAATCTTATTTCCATCCTTTTCACAAAGGTTGATCTCAAGGTGCATTCTCTAAGACATTTTCTGCACAACAATTTCCATTCCAGAGTATGCTTCCTAGGGAGCCCAAATTGTAATAGTTGGTACCAGGAGTGGTTTGAGAAAGCCAACACTGAGATGGGATTTTGGAACCAAATTGTCTAACCAACACCTGGCAAAGAGGACGTCATTGCTGGTGGTAGGTGAGCAACAGATAGCACTGGCACTAGGTAGCAATGCAATTGTTCAAACTTTCAACCAATCATTGATACAGTGATGGAAGGGAATTCATTAGGTGCTGCAACGTACCAGGTATTTGAGAAGTATGAGGGAAACTAACTATAAGGACAATGGAACTGGCTCTGAGTAAGTTCAACTGATGATCTGGAAAAAGATAATAAGAAGCTCAGAGTGATTAACTGGCAATTATAAGCTAGGAGTGAAGACCAGAGAGTATTTTCTTGGTAGCATATACAGAGGTATCGTCTTCTACAATGGGAGGGCTAAGGAAGCTGAGAAGTAGCCCCAAGAATTATTTGACATAGTATTTGAGTTCAAGGGAAGGTTAAACTCCCAACCATGGCAGTGGACTATTCCAAGGTTAGGGCTCTGGTTAGGAAAGAATGGGACTTGGACACATGAGACAGGAAAATCTAGATTGATGTCCCCCAAAATGTTTACTTCCCAGATTTCTCTTAACCTTCTGAGCCTGCAAAAGTGGCCCATCCCTCCCTACTGAGGGATAACATCCTAACTTTACTTGAAGAAGATACAGAGGTCCTTCTCCCATAAGACAACATACATCCTCCTTGCCTCAGAATCTGTGCTACTCTCCTCCTTGCTATTACACCAATAAATAGGGTTAAGTTATAATATAATTGGGCTTTCCAGCTTTACACAGCATAGCTACTCTACCATGCTGCTTTCTCTAGATGTTTTAATTTCCCTTTCACTGCATGCTATGACAATTTCTGGTCTTTGCACCTCATTTGGCTGGACTGTTTCCTCTACCATCCTTATAGGGATCATCCTAGATTACACCATCTCCTGGGGCCCTCTCCAGACTACTTAGTCCTGTGCTATTGAAGAGAATTCCCAAATCAGTAAAGTCTCCCTCATTCGCTGTTATATTCATCCTGGAAGAGGTGGTGGTTATCATATCTCCATTTAATGCGCTAATCTGCACCTTGTAGAAACCAGACAGACACAGGAGAATATCGGTAGTGGACTCTTTATTGTAAACTCAGCCAAGTGGTAGCCCCACTTGCAGCTGCTGTGACAGTGATATTAACATGGCCTCAGCCTCAGTGGTGTGGGGCCATGAAGCTGGCATTTTCTATTTCTACAAGGAAAGAAGATTAGATGTTTCACATTCATTTGAAATGTACAATGGTATATGTTCATTGTTTTGCTCAAGGTCTGTGTGAACTCTTCTATTCTCTATTAAAATGTAGTCTGAAGAGACCTGGACATCCCACAGAAGCTCACATTGTTCTACTCTTTTGATGGCATCATATTAATCAGATCAGATGAGCACAAAATCGCTAGTTGATTGGAGGCCTTGTTAAGACACACGCATTACAGAAAATGTGAGCTAAACAGTTCAAAGACTGAAGTAGTGTCACATCATCAGTAAAAGTTTTAGGTGCCCATTAGTCTGAGGCAAGCTGGAACATCCCTTCCAAAGTAAAGGAAAAATTATTGCTTCCAGCACCTCCAACCATGAAGAAGGAAGTACAGCACCTAATAGGCCACTTCAGATTCTGGAGGCAGAATATTCCCCACCTGGGAATACTACTTGAACCTATACAGTGGGTGACAAAAAAAGACTTCAAGCTAAAATTAAGCTCAGAGTAGGAGAGCGCTCTGTAGAAGTTCCAGGATGAAGTGCTTGGACCATATATCCAGCCCACCAAGTCATGCAGTTGAGGAGGTCCAGTAGTAATCCATCATAAAATGGAAGTGCTATCATACAATAAAGATTGAGCACAGGTAGCAAGTTGTCTCAGTAGGTAGTCCAGATTCCTATGTTACCCATTACTCTTGCACCAGGACCTGTCCCTCAGCGCACACCTGTGGCCACATGTGGGATTCTTTATGACCAGATAATGGAGGAAGAAAAAGGCTGGACTTAGTTCACGCAGGGGTGGCCTTGAAAGACACTGGGGAAAGGAAATCATCCCAATGAGCAATACAACTTGTCATCCATTTTATGTAGAAGGAGAAATAGCTTGAGGTTGGATTATGCATGGATCCCTAAAGAATGGTGAATCAGTTGGCCAGTAGGCAGGGCCCTAGGAAGAAAATGATAGGAAGACAGGAACTAGGAGATCTGGAGTAGATGCCTGCAGATTGTGGTAGGCAGAATGAGGACCCCCTACAATGCCTATCCCCTATCCCTGGAACCTGCACATATGTTACCTTACACAGCAAAAGAGACTTTGCAGATATGCTTAAGGTTATGGACCTTCAGGTGGTTTTTTTAAGTGGGCCTGGTTTAATCACATCCATCCTTAAAAGTGCAGAACCTTTCCAGGCTTCGGTGATAGAGATGTAACAATACAAGGAGGATCAGAGAGATGGCAGCAGGAGAAGGATTCGGTGCCTGTTGCTGATTCTAAGGTGTGGGGAGCTATGTGCAAGAACCAAGAGAAGCCTCTTGGACTTAAAGTCACCCCAGGTGACAGATTAGCAAGGACTTGGAGACATCAGTCCTATGACAACATGGAACTGAATTCTGCCGACGCATGGATGAGCAGGGAATGGGATTCTCTCCTAGAGCCTCCCGAAGGGAATGCAGCCTGGTGACACTGATTTTAATCCAATGAGACCTGAACTAAACTTCTATCCATAGAACTGTAAGATGATATATTTGTGTTGTTCTAAGCCATAAAGTTTGTGAAAATTTGTGATGGCAGCAATAAAAAATAAATACACAAATAGACATGGGTCTGTGTTTGCCTTAGCTGATTTTGAGAAATTTGTGAATGGGATCATTCTTTTGCTGCTACCTCATATAATAGTCCACTCAGTTAAACTCAGCTCTCCTCTATTGAGCATTTACTTGGCTTTATTCAGGGCCTCTCATAAGGTAAGATTTGGTTCCTGCCCTGGAGAAACTGATAATTTGGCAGAAGAGGTGGGTATATAGTAAGGACATCTGCAGTATGTAGCACCTGCTATCACAAAGGAGAGACTGAGATAAGAGGAAGGAAGACAGAAAAGGAGAAAGGAAAGAAGGGAGGTAGAGAGAAAAGATAAACCAGATATAATGATAAAATGAAAAAAAATGATAAAGAAGAAAAATGTCATTTTTAAACAAATGTTTAACATTGAAAAGACAGTAGAGAAAGACTGTCCTGATTAGCTATTGTTGGAGAGTAGAGTTTAGCCCATTTAAAAGAATTCACCAATATGGAATACATATACAATAAAATATCATTTAGCCTTAAAAAGGAAATTCTGACACACGCTACAAGAAGAACGAACGTTGAAGACACTATGCTAAGTGAAATAAGCCAGTCACGAAAGGACAAATACTGTATGATTCCACTTATATGAGGTGCCTAGAGGAACCGAATTCATAGAAACAGAAAGTAGAAAGGGGCTGGGGGATGGGAGGGGAATGAGCAGTTATCACCCAATGGGTAAAGAGCTTCAGTTCTGGAAGATGAAGAGAGTTCTGGAGGTGGGTGGTACTGATGGCTACACAACAATGTGAATGTATTTACTGCCAAAGAAATATACACATAAAGTCGGTTAAAATGGTCAGTTTTACTTAATGTAAATGTTACCACAACAAAAAACATCTAGCCTTTAAATACGTTTTTAAAAACTGGCCAAGATTCACTTAATTGAACATTCTCACTACAAGTTCAGAAAGCAGAATTCAATTCTGCTCACTTATGAAATGGGCTGTGTCTCTCAGATTTTCATGTGGATTTAGATAAGGAATTTAACTTAAGAGAGGGACAGTGTAAAATGCATTCTCCTTCATTGGTAACCTCTGTGTTTGAAGGGAAATGGAGGCAGAGAATGCCTTCAATTCTGTGGCCGCCATGCAACCATAAAGCTGAGGACCAGCAAGCTTAACCTTTTTCCTCTTCCCCAAAGCCTGCCTTTCTCAGAGACACAACATTTCAATGTCTGCTTTTTAATTTCTTCTCTGTAAATGAGTCCTTACGCAGGCAGTGTTATTATTTCATATCTCAGCTCCTAATCCTGAAACTCAGACTCTGGTTTCTCTGGTAGCTGTCATTTAAATTGACTACAAAGTAAACTTTTTTCCTGTGAGAAAGAGCATATTTTAAATCCTGCTTAATTTACAGCTTCCCCTTCTGTGTTTTGAACTTTCAAATATGGGTCTATGTAAAGGAATTTTTATCAGACATCTATGAAAATCATTAAATAGAATAAACTTTGAGAATATAGTTTGGTTGACCATCTTTTAAAAATAAACAAATTAAACATTTTCCTCTGAAAACTTCCAGAAAACATACTTTCTTTTGCTAGTGAGGAATTCAGGTTCAGTCTGGGGTTATGCAAACCCAACATGAAGTGTGGCAGACAAGTGAAGGTACTTACTGGATTGCTCAGAATGGCAGCAGGTAGAGGAAAACCCAGCTAGGAAGCAAATCTTGAAAATGGCCTGCCACCCCACCTCCATGGATTGTCTTTTCTTAAAGACCACCATAAAACCTCTTTCTGAAAGCAGCTTTCGAGTTCAGAACCTCCTAAGGTTAGTATCTGAAATTCAATCTATGCCTAAAACTTTTTTTTGGGGGGGGTAATACTTCTGAATTTCATTTTTTAATTCTTGCTGAGTTGAAAATCATTGCCTAAACAATGAATCTGAGAAAATGCACTTATATTTCCTGAACAATAATAAACGGTGGATGTAGCAAATGGAATTAGATAGTAAAATCAGGACGCTTTTTCATCTACTGTTGATAATAACTCTGGCTCCAATTTTTATAAAATCTAAGATTTTCTCTTAGCAACACTCATGGGAAATTAACATATCCTGGGATAACTTGTACTAGACTGTGGTGTCTGCCCATGTTGTCCACCTAGCAACATTTCACAGCTCTCTTCTTCAGTAACACACTTGTTCCCTTGCTCCATGGGGATATTATTTGTCTGCTGCTGTATAAGAAGTTACTAAAAATTTTGCGAACTAAAACATACATGATTTATTATTGCTCATGAGTACTGTGAGTCAGGAATTCAAACAAGGCAGAGCAGGGTGGCTTGTCTCAATTACACAGTGCCTGGTGCCACAGCTGGAAGACTTTGAAGGTGGAGGGACTGGGGGCTCAAGTCATGTGAAAGCCCATTCGACTTATGCACCTGCTGGCTGTTGACTGGGGCACCCACACGTTGCCTCTCTAGGTGGCCTGGGCTTCCTCAGAACATGGAGGCTGGGGTCTAAGATGACTGTCCCTAGAGAAGAAGTGTGTGTGCCAGCTATAAACTGTCTCCTTTTTGTGTCCTAGCTTCGAGAGCTACATACCATTTCTGTAGTATGGCTGGATGGGGCCGTCACAGCTCCCACCCAGATTCAAGGGGAGGGAATATAGGTCCCTTTCGCTCTTAGTGGGAGATGCGTCAGTCACACAGCAGGAAGAACCTATGCAATGGAGTAAATATGTTGGTGGGGCCATCTTTGGAAAACAACATCTGCCAAAGTTGGGCGTGTGACCCAAGCAAAATTGATCCGAATATTTCCCTTAGAATGATCAATAGACCCTGAGAGAAAGAAGTTCTCTATTTTCTTGGAGTTTCTAACGTGAAGGGTGTAAATGGGGGGTGGCAGAAAGCAACTTCTCTATATACAGAAAGTGTCTAAATGCAGAACTGAGACCGAGTAAAAATAAGATGAGAAAATAAATAGAGAAAGAGTTCTGCTGGTGTTGCTGTTGTCCCTCCCGCACCCAGCACAGTGATTGGCATATTGTAAGTGGTCAATAATAGCTACTGAATAAATAGAAGAAAGTCTTAACAACTGGAACACAATCAAACGTGGGTAATACTATTCAGAATAAGAACTCAAAATATCGGTGGTCCTTATTAATCTGTGTTTCTTACTTTGTGTGCGCTGTGTTTGTCTACATGTATCTGTGCTCCTTCGGTCTAATTTTACCCATCTACCTGATTTCTTTCTTTTTTTTTCTTTTTTTTGGGGGGGAGGTGGCAATGGAGTCTTGCTCTGTCGCCCAGGCTATAGTGCAGTGGCACAATCTCAGCTCACTGCAGACTGTACCTCCCAGGTTCAAGCAATTCTCCTGCCTCAGCCTCCCGAGTAATTGGTATTACAAGTATGCTAATTTTTGTATTTTTAGTAGAGACAGGGTTTCACCTGTTGACCAGGCTGGTCTCGAACTCCTGACCTCAAGTGATCCACCCATGTTGGCCTCCCAAAGTGCTGGCATTACGGGTGTGAGCTACCATGCTCGGCCCCATCTACCTGATTTCTAGGGATGACTCCTTGTTCTCTCCTATCCAGCTGGGTACTATCCCTGCAACTAGAGCACAGTTAATTTTATTTATTATTGTTACAGGCCAAGGTCATTTTCCTAGAAATATCTGCCTTACTCCATTTTTCTACGAATGAGGTATTTATTCCTAGATACTGCAACTCTTCCTGGTTTTCTATCCCCCAGGCTTTTTAAATTGGCTATCATCTTACCTTTGTGCCTCATATTTACACTTAAAAGAATTTTTTTTCAGTGATTTTAGAGTTTCACTCTTAGGAGTGGTTCTTGTACATACCCCAGTTGAGAAAACTGGCAAATACGTGAACTACCTTACATGAGAATCACTGTAGAACTTTTGAAACTACACAAAGCTAATGCCCTGTAGCCCCTTCCCACAGGATTAGAATACTTGGGTTTGAAGCATGGCATTTGCATTTCTAGAAAACTCCACAGGTGATGTCAACACATACCTAAGAGCCACTGGGATTAACAGAGTATTTGGGATTAGAAGTAACCCAGTAGGTTCACGTTCTCCTGGCCCTCAAACTTCTAACACCATTCTTGATGTCAAACTCTTAGGAGTGCAGTTGACAGGGATGTAGAAGAGTTCTCTTATATCTTCCCAACCTTAACTTCCAAGGAAAGGTGCAGATTCCACCATACATGCTCACCAAGGAAAGATGGCCTCTTTCTCTCCCCCGGGTCTGGGCTGGGGTCCTTAAGAGATGGTGCCCTAGGAAGTCTGTGTATTGCCTGATCAGTGCAAGCAATGAGACCTGGGGTGAATCTGATGAACTTTCACCTTTCCTGTTCCCTCTACAGGAGGAGCCATTAGATTAGACTCCTAATGTACCACAAGGTGAGAAGGAGTCTAAGGTGAGAAGACTCCTAATGTACCACAACAAGGAAGGTGAGAAGGCACGTCTGAAGCCTGAAACAGATGTGTATTAGAAACAGCCTGATAGCCAACTTTCCAAGGATATTTCTTAGGAAACTGGAAGAAAAGTCTTTAGCTGGCCAGCTCTGCTCTGACCAGGCTGGGGTGGAAGGAGCATGGAAACTCCAGAACATAAATTGGAAGAGTATTTCACTTAAACGTCAGGCTTCATTTTAATTTTGTCTGGCTGAAAAAGGGCCAACTGGGAAATAGCTTTTTTATTTCCCTCTGAGTATAGCCAATGAAAGCATGGATTTAGAATAATTGTAAGGGGCAGTGGGCGTGTTTGCAGTTCTGCAAGAACAGTTTGCACAGCTGCAAAAGGGAGTTTTCTGTGTGCTTTCCTCCAATGCGGGTGAGGGCTTGACGTCAGTGGTGGCTCAGAGCATAGAGACCAGGTCCCGCACCCTCTCCCAGCACTCACAGAGCCGCCCTGCCGCCCCACCCTGGCTGCTTCTTCCCAACATGGGCCCTTTGGGGAGGTGCCAGTGTTCTGTCTGTGAAAGAGAAAGCTGTGCAAAGGAAGGGTGGAGCACAGCATTTGGGCCGGGATAACAGACACAGGCCATCATGTTGCAGGGCGTACTTGGAGGAGATGGAACAGACTTTGTGGTGGCTGTAGCTTTGGCATAAAACCTTTGTTTCCATCTTTGCTCTGAGCTGATTTAGAAAGTTTCTCTTTCTTAAATAGGAATGTATTTTAGATGTGCAAAATGTGCCTACCATATTCTCTTTGCCGAGTTGCTCCCAATCAATTTTGAAAACCTATTTTGTTCGAATTGTGCCCATTCCTAGTCCAGTTTTCAAAAAATCCATGTCTTGAGAAGCAAAGATTATTAGGCCAGAAACATTTTCTTTCAGGTGGAGATTTTCACAGTGAGTAGATTGTGAGTCTGCCAGGATAGTGTAATTCTAATTTGGCCATGGGCACAGTGACAAGGAGACCATTCCCACAGAATCGTGTTAGCACTGTGAGCATACCTTGAGCTTCTGCTTCATCACTTTTCTGTTATGGCTCTGCCGCTAATATCAGTTGCTAGTATCTAATCTTGGCAAGTCATTTAACCTGTTAGGCACTCAATTTTTTCACTTGTAAGAGGAAGGTAATCATTTCTATTACATCATCAAGTTGTTATAAATATAACATTGTGAATGTGGAGGTGCTTTGAAAAAGTTAGAAATGCTAGACATGAGCTTTAAGACGTTCAGGGATAGAGGAATGGAGATTATGAGCAAAATTCCAAGAGAAACAATGAATTCGAAAGCACCATCTGCCAGCTACGTACTCACTACAGGGAATTTCAGACTCCCCAGCCCTGTGGAGAAATGGAAGATCCAATTAGACATGAGCATAGATGAAAAGATGATCCATAGAGCAGCAATGAAAAGATGTTTGGGTGAACAGTACTTTTTTTTTATGATTTTTATTTAATGGCACTCACAGACCAAGGACTATAACTCTCTGTCCCTCCCTCTGGTTCTCCCCAACTTCAATTCACTCCATTCTCTGCTGTTAGACCAGAAACAACTCTGACCATAGAAATCAAGAATGCTAGAACTGGCGGAGAACTGTGAAATCATTTTACAGATAAACTGGTTGATTTGTGTATGTTGCCAACTCTCTCACTCCAGACATCAATGACCACCCCAGATAATTATTGCCTTCTATGATCCATACATAATTTTATCCCGTTTTCCTTTATCACTCACATGATCCAGTCAAACTGGAATACAGCCTGTTACTTGGAAATTGTATGCTTTTTCAGGATTAAGAAAGATGGGAGGGGCAACTTAAGTAAAGGGAAAAGCATGGTTAAGAGTACAGAAGAGGATGGTATAAATATATTCAAGTGAGGTCAGGGATGTGAACTGGAGGAGCTGAGCACTGAAAGATGCTGTCCTAGTCCATTTCACTGCCGTAACAAAATACCACAGACTCAAACAACAGAAGGTGGCTTAAACAACAGAAATTTATTTTCCCACAGTTCTGGAGGCTGAAAGTCTGAGATCAGGATACCAGCATGATCGGTGTATTAGTCCATTCTCATGCTGCTAATAAAGACATAACTGAGACTGGGTAAATTATGAAGGAAAGAGGTTTAATTGACTCATAGCTCCACATGGCTGGAGAAACCTCACAGTCATGGCAGAAGATAAAGGAAGAGCAAAGGGGCATCTTACATGGCAGCAGGCAAGAACGCTTGTGCAGGGGAACGCCCTATATAAAACCATCAGATCTTGTGAGATTTATTCCCTATCACGAGAAGAGTATGGGAGAAACCACCCCCAAGATTCAATTATCTCCACCTGGCCCTGCCCTTGACACATGGGGAATTTTACAACTCAAGGTGAGATTTGGGTGGGGACATAGCACCAAACCATATCAGTGGGGTTCTGGTGAAGCCCTCTCCTTGGCTTGCAGATAGTTGCCTTCCTGCTATGTCCTTACATACCAGAGAGAGAGAGAGAGTGAAGGAAGAGGATGTCTTCTAAGGACACTAATGCCATCCTGAGGGCCCATCCTTTGACCTCATCTAACCCTAATTATCCTCCAAAGGCCCCATCTTCAAATACCATCACTTTGAGGTAGAACTTCAACATATGAATTTGGGGCGGGGAGACAGAAACATTCAGTCCATAACAGATGGGTATGCTTTTGATTGGTGGAGAGGAAAGATCAGGGCAATTATGGTTGTACAGTCACACAGAATTTTAGAAGAGGAAGAGAGTTCAGAGTTTATCTCATCTCGGGATTTTTAAATGATCTTCTAAAGATTGCTGGGTGTTTTAGGGAGTCCCCCATCCAACCAGGGAAAAGGAATGGAGAGTTGGGGGAAAGGAAATTCCCAGTTCATGGGAATCTGGATTCTGTATTTGTTATCAATAAAAATTATTTTTTTAAATCTGCTTTACTTATAAGATTTTACCCGAAGAAATGGTTTTGAGCTGAAGACAAACAAGCAAACAAAGGTTATAAGAAAATAAATATCTGAGACAGGTACACTCGCTGGCCAGCAATATCCTATCTTATGCAGCCTCTGCTGCTGATACCCAGGCAAACAGGGTCTGGAGTGGACCTCAAGCAATCTCCAACAGACCTACAGCTGAGGGTCCTGACTGTTAGAAGGAAAACTAACAAACGGGAAGGACACCCACACCAAAACCCCATCATGTCACCATCATCAAAGACCAGAGGCAGATAAAACCACAAAGATGGGGAAAAAACAAGGCAGAAAAGCTGGAAATTCAAAAAATAAGAGCTTATCTCCCCCTGCAAAGGAATGCAGCACATCGCTAGCAACGGATCAAAGCTGGATGGAGAATGACTTTGACGAGATGAGAGAAGAAGCCTCCAGTCCATCAAACTTCTCAGAGCTAAAGGAGGAATTACATACCCAGCGCAAAGAAACTAAAAATCTTGAAAAAAGAGTGGAAGAATTGATAACTAGAATAGTTAATGCAGACAAGGCCATAAACGAACTGACAGAGATGAAAACCATGACATGAGAAATACATGACAAATGCACAAGCTTCAGTAACCGACTTGATCAACTGGAAGAAAGAGTATCAGCAATTGAGGATCAAATGAATGAAATGAAGCGAGAAGAGAAACCAAAAGAATAAAGAAGAAAAAGAAATGAACAAAGCCTGCAAGAAGTATGGGATTATGTAAAAAGACCAAATCTACGTCTGATTGGGGTGCCTGAAAGTGAGGGGGAAAATGGAACCAAGTTGGAAAACACTCTTCAGGATATCATCCAGGAGAACTTCCCCAACCTAGTAGGGCAGGCCAACTTTCAAATCCAGGAAATACAGAGAATGCCACAAAGATACTCCTCGAAAAGAGCAACTCCAAGACACATAATTGCCAGATTCACCAAAGTTGAAATGAAGGAAAAAATCTTAAGGGCAGCCAGACAGAAAGGTCGGGTTACCCACAAAGGGAAGCCCATCAGACTAACAGCAGATCTCTCGGCAGAAACTCTTCAAGCCAGAAGAGAGTGGGGGCCAATATTCAACATTCTTAAAGAAAAGAATTTTCAACCCAGAATTTTATATCCAGCCAAACTAAGTTTCATAAGTGAAGGAGAAATAAAATCCTTTACAGATAAGCAAATGCTTAGAGATTTTGTCACCACCAGGCCTGCCTTACAAGAGATCCTGAAGGAAGCACTAAACATGGAAAGGAACAACCGGTACCAGCCATTGCAAAAACATGCCAAAATGTAAAGACCATCGAGGCTTGGAAGAAACTGCATCAACTAACGAGCAAAATAACCAGTTAATATCATAATGGCACGATCAAGTTCACACATAACAATCTTAACCTTAAATGTAAATGGACTAAATGCTCCAATTAAAAGACACAGACTGGCAAAATGGATAAAGAGTCAAGGCCCATCAGTCTGCTGTATTCAGGAGACCCATCTCACATGCAGAGACATACATAGGCTCAAAATAAAGGGATGGAGGAAGATTTACCAAGCAAATGGAGAACAAAAAAAAGCGGGGGTTGCAATACTAGTCTCTGATAAAACAGACTTTAAACCATCAAAGATCAAAAGAGACAAAGAAGGCCATTACATAATGGTAAAGGGATCAATTCAACAGGAAGAGCTAACTATCCTAAATATATATGCACCCAATACAGGAGCACCCAGATTCATAAAGCAAGTCCTTAGAGACTTACAAAGAGACTTAGACTCCCATACAATAATAATGGGAGACTTCAACACTCCACTGTCAACATTAGACAGATCAACAAGACAGAAAGTTAACAAGAATATCCAGGAATTGAACTCATCTCTGCAGCAAGCAGACCTAATAGACATCTACAGAACTCTCCACCCCAAATCAACAGAATATACATTCTTCTCAGCACCACATCGTACTTACTCCAAAATTGACCACGTAATTCGAAGTAAAGCACTCCTCAGCAAATGTACAAGAATAGAAATTATAACAAACTGTCTCTCAGACCACAGTGCAATCAAACTAGAACTCAGGACTAAGAAACTCAATCAAAACCACTCAACTACATGGAAACTGAACAACCTGCTCCTGAATGACTACTGGGTACATAACGAAATGAAGGCAGAAATAAAGATGTTCTTTGAAACCAATGAGAACAAAGATACAACATACCAGAATCTCTGGGACACATTTAAACCAGTGTGTAGAGGGAAATTTATAGCACTAAATGCACACAAGAGAAAGCTGGAAAGATCTAAAATTGACACTCTAACATCACAATTAAAAGAACTAGAGAAGCAAGAGCAAACACATTCGAAAGCTAGCAGAAGGCAAGAAATAACTAAGATCAGAGCAGAACTGAAGGAGATAGAGACACAAAAAACCCTCCAAAAAATCAATGAATCCAGGAGTTGGTTTTTTGAAAAGATCGACAAAATTGACAGACCACTAGCAAGACTAATAAAGAAGAAAAGAGAGAAGAATCAAATCGACACAATTAAAAATGATAAAGGGGATATCACCACCGACCCCACAGAAATACAAACTACCATCAGAGAATACTATAAACACCTCTACGCAAATAAACTGGAAAATCTAGAAGAAATGGATAATTTCCTGGACACTTACACTCTTCCAAGACTAAACCAGGAAGAAGTTGAATCCCTGAATAGACCAATAGCAGGCTCTGAAATTGAGGCAATAATTAATAGCCTCCCAACCAAAAAAAGTCCAGGACCAGATGGATTCACAGCTGAATTCTACCAGAGGTACAAGGAGGAGTTGGTACCATTCCTTCTGAAACTATTCCAATCAATAGAAAAAGAGGGAATCCTCCCTAACTCATTTTATGAGGCCAACATCATCCTGATACCAAAGCCTGGAAGAGACACAACAAAAAAAGAGAATTTTAG
This sequence comes from Chlorocebus sabaeus, assembly GCF_047675955.1. NCBI lineage: Eukaryota > Metazoa > Chordata > Mammalia > Primates > Cercopithecidae > Chlorocebus > Chlorocebus sabaeus. The sequence goes on along the minus strand of NC_132907.1, from coordinate 40,571,632 downwards.
AGCAATATCCCTGATGAACATCGATGCAAAAATTCTCAATAAAATACTGGCAAACCGGATTCAGCAACACACCAAAAAGCTTATCCACCATGATCAAGTGGGCTTCATCCCTGGGATGCAAGGCTGGTTCAACATTCGCAAATCAATAAACATAATCCAGCATATAAACAGAACCAAAGACAAGAACCACATCATTATCTCAATAGATGCAGAAAAGGCTTTTGACAAAATTCAACAGCCCTTCATGCTAAAAACGCTCAATAAATTCGGTATTGATGGAACGTATTTCAAAATAATAAGAGCTATTTATGACAAACCCACAGCCAATATCATACTGAATGGGCAAAAACTGGAAAAATTCCCTTTGAAAACTGGCACAAGACAGGGATGCCCTCTCTCACCACTCCTATTCAACATAGTGTTGGAAGTTCTGGCTAGGGCAATCAGGCAAGAGAAAGAAATCAAGGGGATTCAGTTAGGAAAAGAAGAAGTCAAATTGTCCCTGTTTGTAGATGACATGATTGTATATTTAGAAAACCCCATTGTCTCAGCCCAAAATCTCCTTAAGCTGATAAGAAACTTCAGCAAAGTCTCAGGATACAAATTTAATGTGCAAAAATCACAAGCATTCTTATACAACAGTAACAGACAAACAGAGAGCCAAATCAGGAATGAACTTCCATTCACAATTGCTACAAAGAGAATAAAATACCTAGGAATCCAACTTACAAGGGATGTAAAGGACCTCTTCAAGGAGAACTACAAACCACTGCTCAGTGAAATCAAAGAGGACACAAACAAATGGAAGAACATACCATGCTCATGGATAGGAAGAATCAATATCGTGAAAATGGCCATACTGCCCAAGGTCATTTATAGATTCAATGCCATCCCCATCAAGCTACCAATGAGTTTCTTCACAGAATTGGAAAAAACTGCTTTAAAGTTCATATGGAACCAAAAAAGAGCCCGCATCTCCAAGACAATCCTAAGTCAAAAGAACAAAGCTGGAGGCATCACGCTACCTGACTTCAAACTATACTACAAGGCTACAGTAACCAAAACAGCATGGTACTGGTACCAAAACAGAGATATAGACCAATGGAACAGAACAGAGTCCTCAGAAATAATACCACACATCTACAGCCATCTGATCTTTGACAAACCTGAGAGAAACAAGAAATGGGGAAAGGATTCCCTATTTAATAAATGGTGCTGGGAAAACTGGCTAGCCATAAGTAGAAAGCTGAAACTGGATCCTTTCCTTACTCCTTATACGAAAATTAATTCAAGATGGATTAGAGACTTAAATGTTAGACCTAATACCATAAAAATCCTAGAGGAAAACCTAGGTAGTACCATTCAGGACATAGGCCTGGGCAAGGACTTCATGTCTAAAACACCAAAAGCAACGGCAGCAAAAGCCAAAATTGACAAACGGGATCTAATTAAACTAAAGAGCTTCTGCACAGCAAAAGAAACTACCATCAGAGTGAACAGGCAACCTACAGAATGGGAGAAAATTTTTGCCATCTACTCATCTGACAAAGGGCTAATATCTAGAACCTACAAAGAACTCAAACAAATTTACAAGAAAAAAACAAACAACCCCATCAAAAAGTGGGCAAAGGATATGAACAGACATTTCTCAAAAGAAGACATTCATACAGCCAACAGACACATGAAAAAATGCTCATCATCACTGGCCATCAGAGAAATGCAAATGAAAACCACAATGAGATACCATCTCACACCAGTTAGAATGGCGATCATTAAAAAGTCAGGAAACAACAGGTGCTGGAGAGGATGTGGAGAAATAGGAACACTTTTACACTGTTGGTGGGATTGTAAACTAGTTCAACCATTATGGAAAACAGTATGGCGATTCCTCAAGGATCTAGAACTAGATGTACCATATGACCCAGCCATCCCATTACTGGGTATATACCCAAAGGGTTATAAATTATGCTGCTATAAAGACACATGCACACGTATGTTTATTGCAGCACTATTCACAATAGCAAAGACTTGGAATCAACCCAAATGTCCATCAGTGACAGATTGGATTAAGAAAATGTGGCACATATACACCATGGAATACTATGCAGCCATAAAAAAGGATGAGTTTGTGTCCTTTGTAGGGACATGGATGCAGCTGGAAACCATCATTCTTAGCAAACTATCACAAGAACAGAAAACCAAACACCGCATGTTCTCACTGATATGTGGGAACTGAACAATGAGATCACTTGGACTTGGGAAGGGGAACATCACACACCAGGGCCTATCATGGGGAGGGGGGAGGGGGGAGGGATTGCACTGGGAGTTATACCTGATGTAAATGACGAGTTGATGGGTTCAGCACACCAACATGGCACAAGTATACATATGTAACAAATCTGCACGTTATGCACATGTACCCTACAACTTAAAGTATAATAAATAAATAAATAAATAAATAACAAAGAGACAGAAAGTTAACAAGGATATCCAGGAATTGAACTCATCTCTGCAGCAAGCAGACCTAATAGACATCTACAGAACTCTCCACCCCAAATCAACAGAATATACATTCTACTCAGCACCACATCACACTTATTCCAAAATTGACCACATAATTGGAAGTAAAGCACTCCTCAGCAAATGTACAAGAACAGAAATTATAACAAACTGTCTCTCAGACCACAGTGCAATCAAACTAGAACTCAGGACTAAGAAACTCAATCAAAACCACTCAATAGATGTAGAAAAGGCCTTTGACAAAATTAAACAGCCCTTCATGCTAAAAACGCTCAATAAATTCAGTATTGATGTAACGTATCTCAAAATAATAAGAGCTATTTATGACAAACCCACAGCCAATATCATACTGAATGGGCAAAAACTGGAAAAATTCCCTTTGAAAACTGGCACAAGACAGGGATGCCCTCTCTCACCACTCCTATTCAACATAGTGTTGGAAGTTCTGGCTAGGGCAATCAGGCAAGAGAAAGAAATCAAGGGGATTCATTTAGGAAAAGAAGAAGTCAAATTGTCCCTGTTTGCAGATGACATGATTGTATATTTAGAAAACCCCATTGTCTCAGCCCAAAATCTCCTTAAGCTGATAAGAAACTTCAGCAAAGTCTCAGGATACAAAATCAATGTGCAAAAATCACAAGCATTCTTATACACCAGTAACAGACAAACAGAGAGTAAAATCATGAATGAACTTCCATTCACAATTGCTTCAAAGAGAATAAAATACCTAGGAATCCAACTTACAAGGGATGTAAAGGACCTCTTCAAGGAGAACTACAAACCACTGCTCAGTGAAATCAAAGAGGACACAAACAAATGGAAGAACATACCATGCTCATGGATAGGAAGAATCAATATCATGAAAATGGCCATAGCCCAAAGTAATTTATAGATTCAATGTCATCCCCATCAAGCTACCAATGAGTTTCTTCACAGAATTGGAAAAAACTGCTTTAAAGTTCATATGGAACCAAAAAAGAGTCCACATCTCCAAGACAATCCTAAGTAAAAAGAACAACGCTGGAGGCATCACGCTACTTGACTTCAAACTATACTACAAGGCTACAGTAACCAAAACAGCATGGTACTGGTACCAAAACAGAGATATAGACCAATGGAACAGAACAGAGTCCTCAGAAATAATACCACACATCTACAGCCATCTGATCTTTGACAAACCTGACAAAAACAAGAAATGGGGAAAGGATTCCCTATTTAATAAATGGTGCTGGGAAAATTGGCTAGCCATAAGTAGAAAGCTGAAACTGGAACCTTTCCTTACTCCTTATACAAAAATTAATTCAAGATGGATTAGAGACTTAAATGTTAGACCTAATACCATAAAAACCCTAGAAGAAAACCTAGGTAATACCATTCAGGACATAGGCATGGGCAAGGACTTCATGTCTAAAACACCAAAAGCAACGGCAGCAAAAGCCAAAATTGACAAACGGGATCTAATTAAACTAAAGAGCTTCTGCACAGCAAAAGAAACTACCATCAGAGTGAACAGGCAACCTACAGAATGGGAGAAAATTTTTGCCATCTACTCATCTGACAAAGGGCTAATATCCAGAACCTACAAAGAACTCAAACAAATTTACTAGAAAAAAACAAACAACCCCATCAAAAAGTGGGCAAAGGATATGAACAGACATTTCTCAAAAGAAGACATTCATACAGCCAACAGACACATGAAAAAATGCTCATTATCACTGGCCATCAGAGAAATGCAAATGAAAACCACAATGAGATACCATCTCACACCAGTTAGAATGGCAATCATTAAAAAGTCAGGAAACAACAGGTGCTGGAGAGGATGTGGAGAAATAGGAACACTTTTACACTGTTGGTGGGATTGTAAACTAGTTCAACCATTATGGAAAACAGTATGGCGATTCCTCAAGGATCTAGAACTAGAAGTACCATATGACCCAGCCATTCCATTACTGTGTATATACCCAAAGGATTATAAATCATGCTGCTATAAAGACACATGCACTCGTATGTTTATTGCGGCACTATTCACAATAGCAAAGACTTGGAATCAACCCAAATGTCCATCAGTGACAGACTGGATTAAGAAAATGTGGCACATATACACCATGGAATACTATGCAGCCATAAAAAAGGATGAGTTTGTGTCCTTTGTAGGGACATGGATGCAGCTGGAAACCATTATTCTCAGCAAACTATCACAAGAACAGAAAACCAAACACCGCATGTTCTCACTCATAGGTGAGAACTGAACAATGAGATCGCTTGGACTTGGGAAGGGAAACATCACACACCAGGGCCTATCATGGGGTGGGGAGCGGTGAGGGATTGCATTGGGGGTTTTACCTGATATAAATGACGAGTTGATGGGTGCTGACAAGTTGATGGGTACAGCACACCAACATGGCACAAGTATACATATGTAACAAACCTGAACATTGTGCACATGTACCCTAGAACTTAAAGTATAATAATAAAAAAAAAAAAGAAAATAAATTTCTAAACTGGGAGGGGCCTTTGTAAATGACTGGAGACATTTTAGTGAAATTGGAAAATTTCACCTACGTTTCAATTCTCCTCGCCCAGTAGCTCTTCTTTGATGCTCTCCTTTCAGAAATTTTCTCTTTTATTTCTGATTAATGCTCAGATATAGTGTTAAAATGGTTGAAAAGTTAGGTATGGACACAAAGTTGGTGAGATTAAAAAGTTAGACACTAAGAAGGACAAAGAAACTTCCAGACAAGATAACAAGTATAAAATAAGTCTCTTTTCATAGTAGGAAGAACAATTCAGAAGAGGTTTTCAGAATATAGACAAAGGGGAAGAAATTCCCAAAGGTATTACTGGAATTCAGGATAGGATGGAGGAATAAAAACTGTATCTGATCAAAAAATTCGAAGAAAGTAAAGTTCCTCTGCACCATTAAAAATAAATAAAGAAAAATAGGTTGACCTCATTTTTTAAAAATATTTTAAGACAGTTCCGGCAAATAAGCTAATATAAGAATGTTTGCAGGCACTATCTTAGAGAGGTTGTTTTCAGGTAAAATAGATATAAAGAAAACAGGGAATGGGAAAAAGGAGGAACTAACTCAACTTTTATAATCACATTACAAATTATTTTTATACTATGATATTCCCAGTGGAGAGAGGAAAAGAGTTCAAATAAAATAACATGACACTTCCTCTCCCGCCCCCCATCCTCCACGGAGTAAATGCTCCTCTTCTTCCCTTCGTGTTCCAAATGAGGATGTCCACCGGGCAATTTTTCCAAAATGGGTCAGCATTATGCATACCTGACCTGAATTAATGGCATCCCTGAAGGAGTTCTCAGTTTGATGTTTAACCCTAGGTTCCTCTTAAAGAGGGAATGTGGTGGTAGGAAATAATCTAGGGAAAAATCCTCACTCACCAGAAGCCTTACCCTTTCAAAAGAGTATTTCCAGATAATTCCTGAAAGTTGCCTCTAGTCACCAGCTTTGCATACTTGTGAACATATACACATAATCACCCCAAGGCAACACTGAAGGCTGAAAGGCTGAAAGCCTTCTTACTTATAAAGCTTTACCTGTAATAGCCTCACAAATAATATTTTTCTGAGTACCAAGAGCAGTTTTTCACAGAAGGAAACCCAAAATATAGAGAATAGAGATGGAGGTGAGGTAGCCAGCCTCCCAGAGGGTCCCTCAATGATTTGTCCCTACTGGTATTCACATCCTTGTGTAGTCACCTCCCACACTGAATTAGGATTTGTATTTGTGACTAACAGAATAGGTCAGAAGTGATAGCTTGTGACTTCTGAGACAAGGCCACAATAGACAATGTGGTTTCACTCTCTTTAAGATCACTTACCCTGGGAGAAGGCAACTGCCACGTCATGAGGACACACAAGCAGCACTCTGGAGAGATTAACGTGGTGAGAAACTGAAGCCTCCAGCTAAAAGCCACATGGGTGAGCTGCAACCTAGATGACTGCAACCCTGGACAACATCTTGATTGTAATCTCATCAAAGACTATGAGCCTGAACATCTAGCTAAGCTGCTCCTCAATTCTTGACTCACCTAAACTGGGGTAATAAATGTTAGTAGTTTTAAGTCACTAAGATTTGGTGTGATTTGTTACACAGAAAATGAACTAACACAGAGGGGCCTCCTGGACAGGCAGGGAGAAATCTCATTCTGTGTTAGGGATGTGATCGGGGTAATATTAAAATATCTTTTAAAAAGAAAAATGATTTGATAAGTTATTGATAAGCTAACATAACACTTATTCTAAAATCTGACAAAATAGCACACAGAAAAGTACAGACAAATGTCACTTTAAGAACATACAGGCAAATATCATAAATATACAAGAAAATACAGTAATATATGAAAACTCATAATCAATTAAGGTTTGCTTTAGGAATGCAAAGATGTTTTAATGTGGCCATTTATTCATCCAGCATATTTTTGAAAAATTGATTAATAGAATGTATTATATTATTACTAAAAAAAGCTATATGATTGTCTGGATAGATGTCAAAAGGTAGTCAATGAATATCCAACATCCATTCTAATAAAACACATACACCCATACATACGTATTAAAATTTAAAAACAAATCAAGAAGGAAATTTACTTATTTTGAGAAAAATATTTGTTAAATGAATAACACATATACTTAAATTCAGGATAGCTCTGGTGCTTTTACATTATACTAAAAAAGGTAAATATGATCAATTCTATACTGTTACATTTATATTATATAAATCATGATATATACACTACCTAACATTTTCCTGAAGATCCTAACAAATTCAATAAGACAGGTATAAATATTGTTAAAGGAAGAGACAGATGACTGTTATTTGCAATATGATCGTAATCTCAAGAACAATTAGAACTAACAACAGGGAGTTTAGGAAGATGTTCATATAAAAGAAAAAATGATTATTAAACATTTGTTTATATACCAGCATACCCAGCAATAGTTTAGAGACACCTAGATACTTTATAAAGTTCCAACAATAGTTTCTATGCTATTATAAATGGGGTCTTTTTAAAATTATATTTTTCTAAGACTTTCATGAAAAAACACTTTATTAAAAAACATAAAGAACTTAAATAAATGGATTTACATATTGCATTTCAATTTAGAAAGATTCAATCTTATATAAATTCTACTTTCTCCCAAATTAATTTATCAACTTAACACAATCCTACTGAAAGTACTGTGATGGTCAACATTATATGTCAACTTGATTGGGCTAAGAGATGCCCAGATAGCTAGTAAAACATTATTTCTGGGTGTGTCTGTGAGGGTGTCTTGGGAAGAGATTAGCATTTCAATCAGTAGACTGAGTAAAGAAGATGACCCTCACCAATGTGGGCAGGCATCATCCAATCCTTTGCGGGCCTGAATAGAACAAAAAGGCAGAGAAAGGGCACATTTGCTCTCTCTGTTTGAACCAGGACATCTATTTTCTTCTGTTCTTGGACATTGGTGCTCCTGATTCTCAGGCCTTTGAACTCAGACTGAATTACATTACTGGCTTTCTTGGTTATCCAGCTAGCAGATGGCAGATCACGGGACTTCTTAACTTCTAAAATCAAGTGAGTCAATTCCCATAGTAAATTTCCTCTTCTCTATCTCTCTCATTCTCTCTGTCTCTTTCTCTCCAATATCCTATTGGTTAAGTTTCTCTGGAGAACCCTGATTTATACAAATCCTAATTGCTTTTATTCTTTTTCTTTTTCTATTCTATTGATTCTAACTTTTCTTTGGAAAAATAAACACATGAGAAGGTTAATGAGAGTGGAGACTTGACCTACCAGATATCCAAACCTACTTTAAAACTACCTTACATAATTGAAACAATTTAATTCGACATAAGTATAGAAAAAAAGTCAGTGAAACTTAATATAGGATCTAGATTAAAATTCACATATGTGTAATTCATTTTCAATATGTGTCATTCATTTTAAATATAAAACATAAAGATGTAATTTTAAAATACCTGGAATATTACAATATGTAGCAATATGAAATGTTTCATATTTCAATATGTAGCATAGCAACAATTGGCTGTCAAATTGTTAAGAATAAGTTAAATTCATTTGGGTGGAATTTATTTTTGTGTAGGATGAAAGATATAATATTCATAGTTTATTTTTCTTTTTACATTTACAAATATTAGGATAAAATGTAGACTAGTTTTTTATACCTAAGATGGAGAAGGTTTTTCTAAGCTGGCCACAAAACTGAAAGCAGCAAAGGAAAACACTAACTTTATGACTTTTGTTTTTACAGAAGCATATGGTACTTTAAATCAAATCTTTCAGTATGAGTGACTAACAAAAAGGTGTTATAAATATTTTCAGCATATATTATAAACGTGCTATATAAAGAGTGATATATAAAGAGTTTTTAATATATCAGAAAATATAAAATAAAATTTGAGAAAAATTAAGAAATTGGCAAATTTACATACAAATGAGTATTACTATCTGAAAAGTTGTTGTTCAAATTCAATGTCAGTCAAAGAAACACAAATTTTAAAGAAATCAGAGATGACCCAAACATGCTCGGGGATAAGAAGAATCAATATTAAAATGGCCATACTGCCCAAAGTAATTTATAGATTCAATTATATTCCTATTAAACTACCATTGACATTCTTCACAGAACTAGAAAAAAACTATTTTAAAATTCACATGGAACCAAAAAAGAGCCCAAATAACTAAGGCAATCCTAAGCAAAAAGAACAAAGCTGGAGGCATCACGCTACCCAACTTCAAACCATACTACAGGGCTACAGTTACCAAAACAGCATGGTACTGGTACAAAAACAGACACACAGACCAATGAAACAGAATAGAAAACCCAGAAATAAGGCTGCACACCTACAACTATCTGATCTTCAACAAATCTGACAAAAACAAGCGATGGGGAAAGGATTCACTATTTAATAAATGAGATAACTGGCTAGCCACATGCAGAAGATTGACCCTGGACTCCTTCCTTATACAATACACAAAAATTAACTCAAGATGGGTTAAAGACTTAAAAGTGAAACCTAAAACTATAAAAACTCTAGAAGACAACCTAGGCAATACCACTCTGGACATAGGAATGGGCAAAGATTTAATGACAAAGACACCAAAAGTAATTGCAACAAAAGCAGAAATTGACAAATGGGATCTAATTAAAGAGTTTCTGCACAGCAAAATAAGCTACCATCAGAGTAAACAGAAAACCTACAGAAGGGGAGAAAATTTTTGCAAACTATGCATCTGACAAAGGTCTAATATCCAGCATCTATAAGGAACTTAAACAAATGTACAAGAGAAAAACAAACAACCTCATTAAAAAGTGGGTGAAGGACATGAACAGACACTTTTCAAAAGAAGACAGACATGTGAGCAACAAGTATATTTAAAAAGCTCAATATCACTGATCATTAGATAAATACAAATCAAAACCACAATCAGATGCCATCTCACAGCAGTCAGAATGGCTATTATTAAAAAGTCAAAAATCAAAGCTGACAAAAACAAGCAATGGGGAAAATACTTCCTATTCAATAAATGGTGCTGGGATAACCGGAGAACCATATGCAGAAGATTGAAGCTGGACCCCTTCCTTGTACCACATACAAAAATCAACTCAAGATGGATTAAAGACATTAATGTAAAACCCAAAACTATAAAAAACCTGGAAGACAACCTAGGCAATACCATTCTGGACATAGGAATGGGCAAAAGTTTTATGATGGAAACACCAAAAGCAGTCACAACCAAAGTAAAAATTGACAAATGGGATCTAATTAAAGAGCTTCTGCACAGCAAAAGAAACCATCAACAGAGTAAACAGACAACCTAGAGAATGGGAGAGAAATGTTTGCAAACTGCATCTGACAGAGGTCTAATACCCAGCATCTATAAGAAACTTAAACAAATTTACAAGAGAAAAACAACCCTATTAAAAAGTGGGCAAAGGGCATGAACAGACACTTTTCAAAAGAAGACATACATGTGGCCAAAAAGTATATTTAAAAAAGCTCAATATCACCAATTATTAGAGAAATGCAAATCAAAATCTTGATGGGATACCATCTTACACCAGACAGAATGACTATTACTAAAAAGGAAAAAAATAACAGATGCTGGCGAGGTTTTGGAGAACAGGGAATGCTTTTAAACTATTGGTGGGAATGTAAATTAGTTCAACCATTGTGGAAAGCAGTATGGCAGTTCCTCAAAGAGCTAAAAGCAGAACTCCCATTCGACCCAGCAATCCCATTACTGGGTATATACCCAGAGGAATATAAAGCATTCTACCATAAAGACACATGCACAAAAATGCTCACTGCAGCACTGTTCACAATAGTAAAGACATGGAATCAATCTAAATGCCCATCAATGACAGACTGGATAAAGAAAATGTGGTGCATTATACACCATGAAATATTATGCAGCCATAAAAAAGAATGAAGTCATATCTTTCGCAGGGACATGGGTGGAGCTGGAGGCTATCATCCTTAGCAAACTAATGCAGAAACAGAAAATCAAATACCACAAGTTCTCACTTACAAGTGGGAACTAAATGATAAGAACTTATGAATGCAACAAGAGGGAAAAAACAAACACTGGGTCCTACTTGATGAGGGAGAGTGGGAGGGGGGAAAGGAGCAGAAAAGATAACTATTGGGTACTGAGCCTGTATCTGGGTGATGTAACAATATGTACAACCAACTCCTGTGACACGTGTTTGTAACAAACCTTCACATATACCCCAAAACCTAAATAAACATTTTTAAAGTAATAATAATAAAATTTTAAAAAGTAGAAAAATAACAGATGCTGATGAGGTTGTAGAGAAAAAGGAATGTTTATACACTGTTGGTCGAAGTGTAAATTAGTTCAACAATTGTGGAAGACAGTGTGGTGATTCCTCCAAAGACCTACAAACAGAAATACCGTTTGACCCAGCAATCCCATTACTGGGTATTCACCCCCAAAAATATAAATCATTCTTTTATAAAGATACATGCACGCACATGTTCATTGCAGCACTGTTCACAACAGCAGAGACATGGAATCAACCTAAATGCCCACCAATGATAGACTGGATAAATAAAATGTCATACGTATACACCGTAGATTACTATGCAGCCATAAAAAAAAATGAGATCATGTTCTTTGCAGAAACATGGATGGAAGTGGAGGCCATTAATCTTAGCAAACTAATGCAGGAACAGAAAACCAAATACTGCATGTTCTCACTTATAAGTGGAAGCTAAATGATGAGAATTCTTGGACACATAGAGGGGAACAACACACACTGAAGCCTATTAGAAGGTGGAGGGTAGAAGGAGGGAGAAAATCAGAAAAATATTATAACTACTAGGTACTAGACTTAACACCTGGGTGATGAAATAATCTGTACAACAAGCCCCTATGACACAAATTAACCTATATAACAATGACGCACATGTACCCCTGAATTTTTTTTAAAAAGCTAAATTTTTAAAAATTACAAACTTTCAAGAGCAGAATTTATTTTAACCTACCAAAGAAATAGGAATGGTATTAGTAATAAAGGTGTGACAAAGCAAGCAATCTCCTAATAGTTGGTAGCAATATAAACTCTTACAACATTTCTGGAAGGTAATCTGCTCACAATTTCTTTTTATTATTATTATTATACTTTACATTCTAGGGTACATGTGCACAATGTGCAGGTTTGTTACATATGTATACATGTGCCATGTTGGTGTGCTGCACCCATCAACTCGTCATTTACATTAGGTATATCTCCTAATGCTATCTCTCCCCACACCCCACAACAGGCCCCGGTGTGTGATGTTCCCCTTCCTGTGTCCAAGTGTTCTCATTGTTCAATTCCCACCTATGAGTGAGAATATGCAGTGTTTGGTTTTCTGTTTTTGATAGTTTGCTGAGAATGATGGTTTCCAGCTGCATCCATGTCCCTACAAAGGACATGAACTCATCCTTTTTTATGGCTGCATAGTATTCCATGGTGTATATGTGCCACATTTTCTTAATTTAGTCTATCATTGATGGACATTTGGGTTGATTCCAAGTCTTTGCTATTGTGAACAATGCTGCAATAAACATACAAGTGCATGTGTCTTTATAGCAGCATGATTTATAATTCTTTGGGTATATACACAGTAATGGGATGGCTGGGTCTAATGGTACTTCTAGTTCTAGATCCTTGAGGAATCACCATACTGTTTTCCATAATGGTTGAACTAGTTTACAATCCCACCGACGGTGTAAAAGTGTTCCTATTTCTCCACATCTGTTGTTTCCTGACTTTTTAATGATTGCCATTCTAACTGGTGTGAGATGGTATCTCATTGTGGTTTTGATTTGCATTTCTCTGATGGCCAGTGATAATGAGCATTTTTTCATGTGTCTGTTGGCGGTATGCATGTCTTCTTTTGAGAAATGCCTGTTCATATCCTTTGCCCACTTTTTGATGGGGTTGTTTGTTTTTTTCTTGTAAATTTGTTTGAGTTCTTTGTAGGTTCTGGATATTAGCCCTTTGTCAGATGAGTAGATGGCAAAAATTTTCTCCCATTCTGTAGGTTGCCTGTTCACTCTGATGGTAGTTTCTTTTGCTGTGCAGAAACTCTTTAGTTTAATTAGATCCCGTTTGTCAATTTTGGCTTTTGTTGCTGTTGCTTTTGGTGTTTTAGACATGAAGTCCTTGCCCATGCCTATGTCCTAAATGGTATTACCTAGGTTTTCTTCTAGGGTTTTTATGGTATTAGGTCTAACATTTAAGTCTCTAATCCATCTTGAATTAATTTTTGTATACGGAGTAAGGAAAGGTTCCAGTTTCAGCTTTCTACTTATGGCTGGCCAATTTTCCCAGCACCATTTATTAAATAGGGAATCCTTTCCCCATTTCTGTTTTTGTCAGGTTTGTCAAAGATCAGATGGTTGTAGGTGTGTGGTATTATTTCTGAGGGCTCTGTTCTGTTCCATTGGTCTATATCTCTGTTTTGGTACCAGTACTATACAGTTTTGGTTACTGTAGCCTTGTAGTATAGTTTGAAGTCAGGTAGCGTGATGCCTCCAGCATTGTTCTTTTGACTTAGGATTGTCTTGGCAAAGCGGGCTCTTTTTTGGTTCCATATGAACTTTAAAGCAGTTTTTTCAACTCTGTGAAGAAAGTCATTGGTAGCTTGATGGGGATGGCATTGAATCTATAAATTACCTTGGGCAGTATGGCCATTTTCATGATATTGATTCTTCCTATCCATGAGCATGGAATGTTCTTCCATTTGTTTGTGTCCTCTTTTATTTCATTGATCTGCTCACAATTTGCAAAATGTAACTTTACATATGCTTCAAGCTAGTATTTCTAATTCTAGTTATTTAGCCTAAAGAAATTATAGGACAGATATACAAAGATATACTGGAAGGCAGCTATGCTCACCACTATACCACCAACACCCCTAGCAAAAATGTACTGTATAATGATGCTTATTGTAGCATTTATCATAATAAAAAATGGACAAAATAAGCTATCAATGAAGAACTAAGAAATAAGTCATCGGCCATCCTGAGAGTTAAACCTTGTGTAGGTTTTTTTTTAAGATAAAGTAGATCCTATTGACATGGAAAATGTCCAAATACATTAAAATATAATAAAAATGAAAGTTACAGACTATAATATATTTAGTATTACCCCATTTGCCATTTAAAAAATATATGGATATAGGTAAGCATTAAAATATAGAAAAAATATATGTCAAACTGTTAATTCATCTGTTAGAGAGACTTAGGATTAGAAAATACCTTATTCTTTCTATTCTAATGTTTTAACGTTTATAACTAAGATACATTAGATTTTTTAAAAACAGAAATGTCAAGAAAGCCAAGTATTTGTCACAATATTCCCTTGGTTTTACACACAAATCGCTGGGTTTTACTGTATTTGCTAATCTCATCCTGCATTGTGATACTTGCAGAACCCAGCAAAGACTGTGTCATTACTAGTGAAAATGGAAAAGGTCAGCCCCTTTATCGGAATTTCTCCTGTTATCTACCTCATCAGCTACCACTGACTGTCCCCTCCAGCTGTATCACATCCTGTCTTCTGCCACGTCTGCATGCAATGAAACCACTAACCACAACCGTAAACAGCCAGCCTTATCTCAAGTCATGTCAAGTGTGGGTATGAGAGTTGGGCCTTGGACGTGCTGACACTGGGACTTGTCTCACTGAATGTCCACCAGGGAATCTCTCTGAAACAGACACCAGCAATGGAAGAGGCCTGGCACAGACAACCCAGCACTCCATCAATGGGCCACGCTGCTGTAGGCATGCCAGGCTCAGTGCCAGGAAATGCAAGGATGACAAGGCCAGCTGACTAGAATTCAGCATTGGGGACAGCAATCCACATATTAATTTGAGGTCCCAGAGCCAAAAGTCACCCAGTGATAGCCACAAAACCAATAGCCCAGTAGAGAGGATGCCCTGCCTTTCCTCTGTCTTTTTTTGGGCTTCTCTCTAGAGTCACAGCTCTGCCCATCAGGGGAAAGTGATGTAAGTTCTCAGTTCAGAACCAGGTCCTCCAGGCCCATGGCAGGTGGGAACATGAAGTGGGACCTGGAGCAGAGGTTTCATAGAGAAGTGGCATTGGGTCAGTTCCTCTTATCAGTTCCCAGCACTCTGGCAAGGAGGGGGCATGCAGCTGGGCTCAGGCTGAAAAGGCATATGGCCATGACCCACCCCTGGAAGCAGAGAGAGAACTGAGATAGAACACATGAGTGTTGCCTGACCCAGCCTTCTCTGTGTCCATGGGAATGTGACTTCCTGAAGAAGAGTGGGAAGGTACACTTAACCAGCAACTACCATTCTCATCTTAACTTTAAACTCTTGCCGTCTCTCAGCCCTTCTGCTTTTTAGTTGAGAAATGAGTGTCCAACCACTGAGTGTCACATTTCTGTTGGTTTTTTCCAGACGGCAAACTGCCATTGCCAATCCTTTTTCGTTATGTCCGGTTCAGGCAAGTTGGCCCAGAAGTAGAAGCCTATTGGCCTGGGGTAGTGAATCCTAGTTGCCATAAAGGTCAAACTCCTGAAGTCCCAATGGCTTAGAACAGCAATCATTTATTTCTTGTTCACATAAAGTCTCATATGGGTTGGGATACCTTTCTATGTCTTGTAGCTTTGCCATAAGTTCCACCTGGTCCCTAAGGTTTCTGTTTCAGGGCACATAAAGAGTAGAGGAGGAACACCAATCTGAACTCACTGGCCTGAAGAACATATGCACTCCACTCCTGCTCACACTGCAATGGCAGGATGCTCACACGATTACAAATTAAATGCAAAGGAAGCCAGGAAGTGTTAGAGGAGCACATGGAATAATTGCTGTGATACACTCATAATATTTCAACTGTTTCAAGAAATTTTTCAAATAGAAGAGCAGAGCAATAGAAAGAGCCCTTGAGTGGTAGTCCAGGCGCAGGGCTCCAGAGCCATTTCTGTCACTGACTAGCTGGGGAAACTCTCTGCTCCTTTGTACTTCCATGTCCTCATCTATAGAAGACAAGGGGTTGCATGACCCACAATGTTCTTTCTGGGTGAAAAAGACACAATTCTATGAGCTTGTGGCTTGTGAAGACAGAATGCAGATGATGTCTCACCATTTCACCAAGGACTCCACAACCTATTGGAGAAAACAGTGGTGGCTTCTGCCCTTCTTCTAGTGCCCACCCCTTGCAGTATCACTCAGGGGCTATCAATTCTTAGGAGCCAAACTTTCACTGAGCTTACACTCTTAGAAGATAATCAGAAAACAATAGGGAACCTCAATTCTGCTAAGTAACAGCAGCAACAAATCACTCCTTGTACGGAAACAGATGTGGGTGCGGAGGAAACCTCCTACTTTCTTCACCATTACACACATGCATACATCCCTTCTCAGTGAACAAACACAGAGGATCTGATATTGGCAAGAATTCCCTCTGTAAAAAGAATTTTGATTTTATGCACTAATATGGGGTTGTACTACCAGACTTTTAAGGTCCCTCCCAACTTTAACAATGATACCTTTCTCATGAGTCAGTAGAAGGCATTGCAGAGCCTGGCCTATGGAGCTATTGGCCCAAGCTTAAACTCAAGCACTGTCAAGGCTTGGGTTCCTGGGAAAGCAGACTCTGAGTTGATGTTTAGAGGGTAGGAGGTTTATTAGGGAGTGCTCCTTGGATCAACTGCTATGGAAAGAAAAAGAGAGAAGCAGAATTGGGCAGAGGGGGAAGTTGAGCCACAATGCAGTCCCAGCAAAGACCTGAGCCAACACTTGAGGGACTCTGAAGCCGAGGTGAACCATCAGAATTATCTTGATGTGGAATAAGGGGATGAGCCTTTGTACCCCTGTGTCAATCAATCACTGATGTTGGCTGCCCTGGGAAATGAGCATGGTCCTCAGCCTCATGGCTGTCTTCAGCCAAGGCCAATCCCAAAGAGAGCTGGCTGCGTTCTGTCAGCCTCACTCCCACCAGTTGGATGTATGAATCCTTCATTCCAGAAACAGACCAATCTGAGAAGCACTTTACAACGTCGCTATAAGCTTACCAGTTATATGTCCTTGAACAAGTTACTTGGCCTCTTTCTCTAAATTTTATTAGTGAGAAAACTGAGGTACTATACAGCAGTCTGTACTTTACAGAGTGTTTGTGACAATTAAACAAGTTAAAACATGTAAAATATTGAGTGCTTATTAAATGCTTGGCACTGTCCTAAGTGTTAGCTTGTTTTGTTTTTTTGAGACAAGGTCTCATGCTGTCACCCAGGCTGGAGTACAGTGGCGTGATCAGGGCTCACTACAGCCTCCACCTCCTGGGCTCAAGTTATCTTCCTACCTCTCAGCCTCCCGAGTAGCTGGGACTACCAACGTGTGCCACCACACCCAGCTAATTTTTGTACTTCTTGAAGAGACAGGGTTTTATCATGTTGCCCAGGCTGGTCTCGAGCTCCTGGACTGAAGTGATCCATCTGCTTCAGCCTCCCAAAGTGCTGGGATTACAGGTGTGAGCCACTGCGTCTGGCCCCATAAGTGTTAGTTATTAGGTGCCTCTCATAAGTTCCACAACAACAGGAATGTTTGCATCTGGAGATTAATGGGGACTACAGAGTCTTATGAGAACCCCCGAAAGGGAGAGATGCCCCTCATCTACTTATCTAAGATCCAGCCTGTTGTTGACTCCTCAGAGGCCCAGATTCCCAACTAAAATATTGACCCAAAGGGCTTGGCATCAGTTCACATTCATACCTAATGTTACAACTATAAAAAGCTCTAGGAAGAAACAGTTGTAATTCTACCTCCAATGTCCTTTTTAATGCTCCTGAATGTGATCAACTCCGATATCTCTCCAATGGAATGAGGAATATGTTCTATCTCTTATAAGGAAAGGCATGTAAGAGCCCTGTCTTCTCAAATTGGCCCCCAAATCCTCTATATTTTTCAAAGCACTGGAGAATGTGTGTCAGATCTACTGGGAGACTCTCCAGTCATGCTGCCTGCAGGGTTGGAAGTACTTTGCTTACACAGGGACGTATTCCAAGTGTAGACCTACCTGGCAAAGACCCAGTGGGCATCTGCACTTGGTATGGATCATTTGCCTAGGAAGAAAATTATGACTCGTACAGAAAGGCTAAGGCTAGAGAATATGAGGCCTGTAGGAAATAAAAGGCAAAGGCTATGTTGGGAAGAGTATTCTAATCTGCCTTGTTGAAGTGAACTGATGACTAGAAAGTCAATGGCAGGGTTCCTTCTGAAAGCTCAGAGCACATCCCCTGCATCTTCCTCACAGCTCTGTGAAATAGTCTCCCCTGTCTCCTCCTCTTTAGAGCAGGTAGGGTAAACACCTCTCCCTAACTCACTTGCTTCTAGAAGGCTAGGGTTCCGGTCCTGCTCTGGACTTGCCTTATTGCTGCCTGGATCTGATGCTATGTTGTCACCCTAAAAAGTCACCCGGATTTTCTACTTCGTAACCTATTTTGCCATCCAGGCAGCTCAGATGGAAATGTACTCTACATGGAAACCTCAAATTATATTTTTTTCTTCTAACCTATAAACCTTGTTTTTTTCCCTGCTCTGGCCCAACCACCATCTCCCCCTCCCCTTGCCCAAACCATTTCTCCCTCACCCTCTCCTTGATTGGTTGGCAATATTGATTCCAGTAGAAGCAGAATATGTTTTAGTAGAAGCAGAACAGTTGTTTTCAATTACATTCCAAAGCATAGGAGAGGATTTCTGAAAGCAGCTTCCTAGATTGCAATTGACCATGGCAATAACAGTCTCAGAGAATAAAACTCTTTCCAGGAAGAAAGCAAACCTCACTTACTCAGAAAGCAACACGAGGCTTATTTTTCCATTGCACACATGCACAAAAATTATTGGGGGCTTTCCTGTGCTCATTAGGAGGAACCGCTCAGCAAAGCCCTCAATCTAGAAGTAGAGCCACCGAGAGTCAGGATGGAGGGCACTCAAGATACGCTTCTGGCTTCCAGAGCTGGGAGGAAACCCGAGAAAAGCAGGAGACAAGGCCCAGGGCTTTCTGTATTGTAGAGTGTGTGGAATGTAGGCCAAAATGAGCCCCTTTCAGTTTGCAAAACTCTAAGCTTTTCCTTTCATCTGTAACAAAAAGAACCTTGAAGCAGTCTAGAGTAGGAGAAAATGAGAAGGCAGCACTGTGGAGAGGTAGAAGGAGTATGATGACTCAAGTGAGTAAAGCGGGCTTCTAGGGTGACTTGGCCACACGTCAGCTGTCTGTCCTCTACTGGACGCCTTCCATGCGCACCTCCAGACCCACTGTCTACCCTGGGAAGCTGCTCTCTGTGGGCTGAATCAAGAGCAAGCTGGCCCTATGGCTTCTCATTGGGTTCAGTCAATAAAAGTCACAGGCAGGAGATCAGAAAAAGGCCTGAGGGTGACATGGGAGTACCTGTGCCCCAGCTCCCTCCCTCCCGTGTTCTAGCAAGGCTGGCTGCCTCTATCTGCTGAAGGTCACAGCTCCCAGCAGCCATACTCTCCATGATCCAGGAACCAATCCTTCCTTTTATCCTTTCTGAATGAGGGGTGGTGACAGCTTCCTACTTTTGCTAGCCCTGGTGTTCAAGATTGTGGTTTTGGTGGAAATCCAAATAGAGTGTGCAGTTTAGATAGTACTGTTATACAAATAGTAGATTCTTAGTTCTGATAACCGTACCTTTGTTCCACAAGATGTTAACATCAGAAGAAGCTGGGTGAGGGTACATGGGGATTCTCCATACTATCTTTGCAACTTTTTTGTAAATCTGAAATTATTTGATGGCCATGATCTTGGTGGCTACAGATCCAGTAACTATTGTCAAATTCATACCGCAGAACTGGCCTGACAAAGACTCTGTGGCCACCACTAGGTGCAAATATTGCAGGCTTCAACACCACCAACAACACTGGGCACTATTCTCTGTCATTGTTGCCTCTGGAAATGGGATGTAGTTTCTGCTACTGCCACCTGTCACCAGAATACAGACTGTGGACAGCCCCTGCTTCTTTCTACTGCTGGCTTCTGATTTAGGCAACATGTTTGCACATGAGCTGCAGGGAGGCTGGAATGGGAATACCTGGCATTTCAGTTTCTATTCCTGGATACTGGCTCCCCCTCATAAAGAAGACATTTCTTAGACATAGGGAGGTGGTTCTGATGCTCAGTGGCCAAAAAGGGCAAATATTCATTATGGTGGTTGAGATCACATCTAACTGATGTGGTCAGACAAGGCCCTCTGGAGGAAGTAAAATGTTGATAGGGTATTATTTTAAAGAAACCAAATTTTGAAATGAAAGTCAATAGCATCTGGCACTCAGTCCTGTAGAAGAGGTAAGATTTTACTAAATAGAAATGAATCATTCTCATGTAAACATCATGCTGAACAAGCAGGACAGAAGGTAAGCAGGAAACAATTTTTGCCTCCTAATGCCCCTTTCAGTCAGCTCTGCAGGACCAAGCCTACTGTTATAGACAGGGACAGGGTAAATCCTCAATAATTTTCTGATCCAGTACCCACAGTTCTAGGGTTACTTCAAGTCATAAATTACAACTTCAGATTAGCATTAAAATGTCCAGCCTCATGTAATAGTCAAAATTTCAAATTTGCTTTTAGCTTGAGGCTTTTCCCCCTCTTATAATTTGGGTCTGTCTAGGGAGGAAAGACTCTCTCTTCCCTCCTATTTGACCTTCCTCTTTTGGCTTATCACAGTTTCAACCACTTCAGGGTTCAAGCTCAGTAAGGATGAGTAGGTCAGGGGAGCAGAAGATTCTGCTCAACTGGTGCTTCCATAAGGTTTAGAATTTTGGATCTCCATTTTTGCAGATGTTGAAAGCTGACTTTCTTGTGAGCTCTAACATAGTTCCTCTGAGATTTTGGAGCTCTCTCATCCAAAATCCCCTTGGCAGGGCAAAGGCAACTGTTCTCTGGCTGGTTGCTTTCTTCGTACTCATCCCCTAGAAATCCAGCAGTCACCTGGCTTCTCTCTGCTTAGGTCTTAGGTCTCTATCCCCCTCTAGACCACCCTCTTCAATGGGATCTAAGATGACTCCATGCCAGCTTATACTCTGGATTCTGGATTTCTGGTTTAAATAAAACATCCACATATTCTTTCATTGGCCTGACAGACCCCAAAAGATCTGGCCTCCTACCATGAACACTTCTTCATTGTGCCACTCTCAAGCAACTAGTCAGTCTATCTTTAGCCCTTAGATTATTCTGTGTTCCTCAGATGCAGGGGACATACACTAAGGTCTCCATGTAGGCCCTTTGAAACCTCTTTTCCTAAGCTTAAGTTAAAGTCTAAGCACTCCCATCTCTTCCCTTGAGGGCAGAGGTGGGGTAACACACAGGTAAAAGAGCAGTTTTCTCTAAACTTTTCTTCACCAGCTTCTAATTCCTGAGTTTTCTCCATTCAAAATGTCAATGAGGGGTTTAAGGGTCATGTAGCCTGTTTTCTATCATTTCTTTTAGAAATAGTACATTGTACTGAAGACCTTTGCTTTGAACTGTGATATCTATTGTCTTGCTATTTCAGCACACTCTTCCATGTTAACATCCTGCAGTGCTTGCATGTTCCATCCTCAAAGCAAACAAAGCTTGTATGATCCCTCCTGGCTCTCCCAACTTGCTAGAACAACTTAACCTTTGACTCTCACCTGGAATGGGCTGCGGTAGGGGCAGCAGCTGACACAGCCAAATAGTGTAGAACAGCATATGGGCAACTCCTCCATCACAGTTGTGGTAGATACTTCTGCCCCAGAGACCTACTCAAATGCCAGCTACCATTCTAAACATGATGTGTGCACTAAACCAAGACAAAATATCTCAGCTTCCTCTTTATAGACTCAAACATTTTAAGCCCCAATCCATTCTATTTCTGTTTCACAACAACCTTCCTAGATTAAAAATCTTTGATGTCCATTCAATGCACATTCTTCTGCTTGAGTTCATGTCCCTAAAGTCAGAGGTTTATAGCAAGAGTGATAAAATAGTGGGGGAAAACCCACAAAAAATACTAGCAAACCAAAATCCAGCAGTATATACAAAGGATTATACACCATGACCAAGTGGGATTGGTGGGTTTAATATCTAAAAATCAATGAATGTAATACACTACGTCAACAGAATAAAGGACAAAAAAACACATGATCATCTCAGTGGATGCAGAAAAAGCATTTGACAAAACCCAACACCTCTTATGATTAAAAAAAAAAAAACACTCGACAAACTAGGAATGGAAGAGAACTTCTTCAATCTGATAAAAGACACTTATAAAAAAATCCACAGCTAGGAGTATACTTAATGGAGAGGGAAAGAAAAGTTTCTCCTAAGATGAAGAACAAGACACAAAGGCCCACTCTCACCACTTCTATTCAACACCATACTATGGGTTCTAGCAAGGGTAATTAGGCAAGAAGATAAATAAAAGTACTCAGACTAGCAGGGAAGAAATGAAAGTATCTTTATTTGCAGAGGACATGACCTTGTATATATAAAATTCTGAATAATCCACTAAGAAACAATTAAAACTAATAAATGATTTAAACTAAGTGGCAGGTTACAAGATTGATATACAGGTTGGGTACCCATTATCCAAAATGCTTGGGATCAGAATTGTTTGGGATTGCAAATTTGTTTGAACTTCGGAATATTTGCACATACATGCCAGTTGAGCATCCCTAATCTCAAAATTCAAAGTACTGCAGTGGGCATTTCCTTTGAGCATGACTTTTGAGCATCATGTTGGCACTCAAAAAGTTGTGAATTTTGGAGTATTTTGGATTAGGGATGCTCAATATTACAAAGATCAGTTGTATTTCTGCAAAGATATAAGCAACCCAAAATTAAATTAAGAAAACATTTCATTGTAATAGCATCAAGAAGAATAAAATACTTAGGAATAAATTTAACCAAGGAAGTGCAGGTCTTATACATTCAAAATGACAAAAACATTATTGAAAGAAATTAAAGACCTAAATAAATGGAAATAAATTCCTTGTTCAGGGATGAAAAGACTTAATATTGTTAAAATTCAATAGTCTCCAAATTTATCTACAGTGTCAATGCAATCCCAAACAAAATCTCAGTTACCTTCTTTGCAGAAATTGACAAGTTGATTCTTAAGTTAGTATGGAAATTAAAGAAACCCAGAAAAGCCTAAATAATCTTGAAAATGAGCAAAACAAAGTTGGATAACTCATACTACTTGGTTTCAAAACTCATAGTAATCAAGACAGATTGCTACTGGCATAAAGATAGACATATAGATCAATGGAATAGAATTGGGAGTACACAAATAATCCCTCATATTTGTGATCAATCCCTTTTTGAAAGGTGACAAAGACAATTAAATGGGAAAAAATAGTTTTACTAAGAAGTGATGCTGAGGCAACTAGATATCTACATGCAATACAATGAAGTTGTATTACTACCTCACATTATATACGATATATATAAAAATTAATTCAAAATGGGTCAAGCATCTCATTGTAAGAGCTAAAATTACAAAACTCTCAGAAGAAAGCATAAACATAAATCTTCATGACTTTGGAAAAGGAAATGGGTTCTTAGATACAATATCAAAAGTACAAGAAACAAAAAAATAGGTAAATTGGACATCACCAAATTTTAAAACTTCTGTGCTTCAAAGAACACCATCAAGAAAGTGAGAAGATAACCCACAGAATGGAAGAAAATTTTTGTATATTATATATATACGATAAAGGTTAGTATCCAAAATATATAAATAATGCCTACAACTCAATAACAAAGAGACAAATAATCCAATTTTTTAAATGGCCAAATGATCTGAATAGGCAGTTCTCTAAAGAAGACGTACGAATAGCCAGTAAGAACACGAGAAGTTAAACATTGTCAGCTAGTAGGGAAATGCAAAGCCGCAATAAGATACCACTTCACACGCAATAGGATGGCTAAAATAAAAAAGTGGTATAGTGAGGATGTGAAGAAATTGGAGCCCTCATACGCTGCTTGTGGGAATGGAAAATATGGTAGTCACTTTGGAAAACAGTCTGGCAGTTGCTCAGATGATTAAACATAGTGTTACCATATGAGTCAATCAATTTCATTTCTGGGTATAAGAGAAATGAAAATACATATCCACACAAAAACATGCACATGAATATTTCACACAGAATTATTCATAATAACCAAAAAATGGAAACAACCCTAATGTTCATTAACTGATGAATAATAAATAAAATGTGGTACACCCATGCAACAAAATATTATTCAGCCATAAAAAGGAACTGTTACACGCTACAACACAGATGAACCTTGAAAACATGATGCTATTTGAAAAAGGTGATCACAAAGGACTACATATTGTATGATTCTACACACAGTCATGAGTCATTTAAGGATAGTGCTACATTCTGAGAAATGCATTGTTAGGCCATTTCAGTGTTGTACAAACATCACGGATTGTGCTTACACAAACCTAGATGGTATAACCTACTACATATCCAGGTTATATTGTATAGCCCATTGCTCCTGGGCTACAGCCCTGTCCAGAATATTACTGTACTGAATGCTGTAGGCAATTGTAACACAATGGTAGGTATTTGTGCAATAAAAATTTTTCAGCTTCATTATAATCTCATGGGGCCACCACCACACATGTGGTCTGTTATTGACTGAAATGCTGTTAGGCAGTGCATGACTGTATATGAAACATCCAGAATAGACAAATCTATAGAAACAGAAAGTAGATTAGTCGCTGCTTAGCGCTGGAGGAACTGGGAGTAAATGGTAAGTGACTGCTATGGGTACAAGAATTCTTAGGGGGTAATAAAAATGTTCTAAAATTGATTGTGGTAATGATTGCATAACTCTGAAAATACTGAAAACTATTGAATCGTGTAATTGGGTAAAT
This sequence comes from Chlorocebus sabaeus, assembly GCF_047675955.1. Taxonomy (NCBI): domain Eukaryota; kingdom Metazoa; phylum Chordata; class Mammalia; order Primates; family Cercopithecidae; genus Chlorocebus; species Chlorocebus sabaeus. Next base: position 40,546,661 of record NC_132907.1, on the reverse strand, counting down.
TTTATGGTATGTAAATATCTCAATAAAGCTATTACTTTAAAGAAGAGAGCTGATGTAGTCTTTGCAGAGGCAGGAACCATGTTCAAATGAAAAGCATGAAAAGAAGCCTTTCTAAAATATTACAAAATACAGCAAATCTTGGTCTTGCTAAAAGTTGGGGTAAAAGGGTTATTGTTTCTGAGACCCAATATGACCAGCAGAGAAAGTGCACTGAAGAGTAAGGAGATGTTCAGCTAGAAAATGGTTCAGTGAACGCCTGTCCCCTCAACGTGATTCCAAAAGAGAGCCTTGGGCCATAGTCTCTCACGGGCACAAGGGTCCCTGGATCCCAACTGAAGGCAAAAAGCAGTGTCTCCACAGACCTGAGCTGCCACAGGCAAGGGGCCCAGCAGAAAGGGGGTCCTGGAGTCAAGTGACCCAGACGTAACTGTGTGCCTAACGGTCATGGAAGAGTCAATAGGCAATGGATCCCTGGCCCCAGAGTCTGTAATCGTAGGGGTCACAATCAGGGAGAATGTGAACTAATGTCTTAGCGTGGGTTTCCTCAAAAGCAAAGATTCATCTGTGAGTGGGAGCAGGAGTGAGGGACAGGGATGATAAACAGGGAGGGAAAACAGTCCACACACCAGTGTATTGTGCTCAATCTTCAGGATGTTCTGAGAAGTCTCAGAGAATGAATTTCAGAACCGTTCACTTAGGAGATGAAACGAGGAAGCATTTATCCATAGGCTCCAGTTTTCCACTGGACCAGAGCCATACTTCTGGGTGGTGCAAGCATAAGTTCCCACCGTCATGCAGTGGAGAGAGAGGAGCCCTCGGGTGGGTAGCGCAGGGCACAGTGCACACTCATGGCTGCAAACATGCTTGGAACTTGTAGCCACGACTACGGTTGGAGCCAGATGCAAAGTTCAGAGAATTCTAAACTGTGCTGAAGAGGTGTCTGATGCAACTATCAACTAAATTCTATGAGGACTCAGAAACATCTGCATAATGTGTGGGGCCCAGTGAGAAATGAAAATGTGAGGCCTCTTGTTAAAAAATTATTCTAATTTCAAGATGTGACACAGAGCATTCGACCAAAACCAAAGCCCTCTAAGGACGGGCCCTCTATGGCTGCACAGGTTGCACATCCATGGAACTGCTATTCTCTGGACTCTTAAGTAGCAAATTTGCCCCTCACTCCCACTGCCACTCCTCCCCTACCGCATATGTACACATGTACCAGGGACACCTGGCCACACCTTCTAAAGAGCACCAACATTGAGGAGCCTGAGTTCCCCTCTGCCCCAGCTTCTGCCTCTGCTCTAATCAAAGCACCCATAAGCATGGCCTCCAGAGGTGAATTCCTGACCCTGCTGGTGTGTCCTGAGGTTTTCCCAGGCCAAAGTCAAATCTGGACAAAGAGAATTTTTCATAAAAATCTGTTCTTCCCACCATAAAGTTCTTTGTTCTAAGATTCTGCCCTTACTTTAAACATGGACTTATGGTGATAGTTGGATACTTTAAATTTTGCTAGGGATATTAATTTTTTTAAGTGACAGTCGTTTGTTAATTCTGGAATTAAAAAAGAAATTATCAATTGACGAAAGCCTGAGAATAACCAGGTTGGGAGGAGGGAAAAGCAGGTAACGGTTTCCCATCCAGGACAGGGTTGTGCAGATGTGATACCTGCTTGAACAGGAAGCGAATAGGGCAGGGTATTTTATCAGTGGTTCAACCCCCTCTGCAAGGTAAAGAACTCTCAATCTCTCTCAGCTTGAGTCTGCCCCTTGCAAATGTTCCTGTCATGCTGTTTCCTCCATCCATTTTCTTACCAAGTCTCCAAGGAAACGGCCCCGCATGCCGGGTAGAGTTTGAGCATTTGGGAAGTTCCCTTCCTAAACACACCTCGTCTATCCTAAATCGTTCACCTGAAGTTCCACCAGCAGTAATATACTACTTTGCGTAGAATATGAGCCTCTGGTTTATTCAGAGACTTCATAGATTCGTTCTTTTACAGCGCATTAAAACCCTAAGAAAATTCTTTTATAGTAGTTAGTATAGTGCCTGATGCATTGAAAATACTGCATGATTATTATTATTCTACTAACTTCAGGTGATTATGTCACTAAATTCTAACAAAACTCAGAGAGGTAGGTACTAATATCATTATCCCCATGTTTTTGACTGATGAAACTAGGTTCAGAGAAATTGAATAAGTCATATTGTTAGGAAATAGAGGGCCAGGATCCAAAACAGACCAAGAGTCAATTATTTAACCACTCTGGAACGTCACTAGGCCTGGGGCACACCAAGGGACAGGGAGTGCAAAGCTGGGCTGAGAAACATGGAGGGTGGGGGACACACCACAGTGGGCCATTGTGCTCCAACTCTTGCCGCCCCTCGGGATGGGCAGCACTCACTCATGAGCATTCGAAGTGAAAACACAAAGCCCTGTCCTAAGCTCTGCCTGTCTTTGTCCTCTTTCTCCCATACCCTCATCTGTCCTGGCACTTTTTGTGTCACTGTAGAAGGGCCTACCAGAAGAAGCAGACCAAGAAGACCCTTGCAAGATAGCACCTTGCATCTTCAGACCAAGCAGAGGATCTAGCATTTCACATACATGAGGTGCCTAATAAATGTTTGTAGCTCTCTATGAGAAGGCAGCCTCATCCTGGTCTCTATGAAATAGTCAGTGGTGTTTTTGTGTATCATAAGCAAAAGATCCATCATTCAGCAGGCCAAACGGTGGGCTCCCAGCCCACTCTCATCCTCGTGCCTCCCCTCGCGCAGGGCTAACTTCATTATTAATTATGATGCCTCTGAAAGATGCAGGAGTGGATAGCTCAGTCCCATCCAAAATTGAGGATCCATCACCTGATATGTACCACCACCTGATATGTACCATCACCTTCCATCTACACTGCAAATGTGTCTACTTCAGCTCCAGAAATCTGAAGAACCAGAGAGTAAAGCCAGCTTCTGTTTCACCCTCACCTCACCTAATTAATGCAGGACTATAAGGAAAGGTACCCAGATGTTTGAGAAGGGACCACTAAAGGTTGGAATCTGCCAAGACCTCTTAATACGAAAAAAAGTTTGCAGGAGGTTAAAAAAAAAAAAGAGAGAGAGAGAGACTGTCCACTCCCAGCCTAGCCCAGAGTATACCCTCTCTTAAGCAAAATCCTGCCAGTCTTCTGATATTAATCTCTGCTATACACTTATTTATTCACCAGTCATTTCTTAGCAGTGACTCCATTATGATAAAGAGTCGAAACTATTCCGTTATGCCTCTGCATATGGGAGAAGCCATTTTGGTCTGATTTTTCAATTTTCTAAAACTTCAATTTTCAATGCTAAATGAAGTTTTGTCAAAAATATTTCTTTCACACTTTGAGCCAGCACCAAATGGTAAGCATTATTTCCTTTTAATTGAACCCATCTGTAAATCAGTAGAATATTCCAGAGCCTCTAGAAGAAAACTTTCCAAACTCTGTTAATTACCTGATTAATCACTGAGGTTTGACATCTGGATCTCACACTGATATTCTGGCTCCAGGAGGCATAATCACAAACAATAACATGGATTATTATTTTTAAATATCTGTGTGTATCTCCTTCCAATATGGACACCAATTTTATGTGTGCAGTTGCAAAATTAAGAGGAAAAAGAGGAGAGGAAGCCAGACTGTTTTGTTTCACCAGGCTGGTAATCCTAGCTCCAGAGACATTGTGGCTGAAGCAAGGAAGAGGCCCACATGCTCACTGAGCCAAGTATGACTGGCTTTTCCACAAAGAGCAGGCATTCTCCCTGCCCAGCCGATGGGGAACAAAACCCACTTACTGGATTCAGAGATGCTCCTCGGCTTCCCTTGCATGTGCAGATTCAGGTACACACTGCCATCCTACTCCTTCTAAGTGCCTGGATTAAAACAGGCCTAAGAACGATTCTGAATTGTATAATGACCAAGCCAAGCTTGGGTTAAGCCTCTCATTCCTCCTCCTTTTAAACAAAACACTTGAAAAGGACTACACAATTTGGAAGTACAGACACACTGGATACAAACACTTTTGGCAGAAGAGTAGAGAAATGTTCTTCAGCAACAGTTGTCCATGACATTAGATCCAAGTATCTAAGGCATGGGTAGTCATCTCTAGGCCCAAACATTCTATGATTTCATTTATTCTGTAGATTGTGAAGTGTGTTTTCCTAAAGAGCAGTTAAAATTGAGTTGGGAGGAAAGTGCGACTCAGAAGAACAGAAAAGAGATGGGGTGAGAACAAAACCTTTTCCATATGAAACATATTAGAGGCATCAGACTTTTGGGGACACTTTGACCTCCTCTTTACCTTTGTGAATTTTCTGTCTCATTTTTACTCTCCTGATGTGTTCCACCTGTTAACACAAGGCAAAATATTTTCCTTAGACAAGTAATATGAAGAAATGAGCTTGCTGCCAAGTTTTGCTTGGTTTTTAATACATCCTCTTTTTCAAATGTTCATGTATACCACTAGCCAATCAGAGTTTCAAATATACTGTGAGATTTCCACTCTATCATGAAGTTTTTAGAATATACTTTTTGCTAGACTTGATAATAAGTATATCCTTCATTGGGTATACAGGAAAACTCTTCATTGTGACTTAAACAGGGTTTCTCAATCTCTGCACTGTTGGCATTTTCAACCTGATAATTCTTTGTTGTGAGAGCTGTTCTGTGCATTTTTGTATGTTCGGCAGCCTCCTTGGCTTCCACCCACTAGATGCAAGAAGTATTCTTTCCCCATCAGCTTTGAAAACCACAAATGTCCCTAGCCATTGCCAAATGTCCTCTGGGTGGCATGTCTCCCCTCACACACACTCCCATCACAGCCTTCCCACCTCTATTGAGAAAAACTGGCCTCTGGCTTCAAGAAAAATCATTAAACATGAAAAGGAGATATAAGACACTAATTTGAAAGATCAAAATCTTCCTCAGCAAACATCTTACAATTGCAAGAAATTAAATAAAAGAATGAAATATCAACAGCTTAAGGAAGGTAGAGCAGAAGTCACAGAAGAGCTCAGTCCTTGGTGCCATTCTTGAACTACGAAACCAGTCTTAGAATGCCCACTCCTAGCATGTTCATTACTTGAGATAATTCAGTACATCTATTACCTACATCAGTGATTGGCAAACTATGGTATGTGGGCCAAATCCAATAACTAAGAATTACTTTTACATTTTTAAAAGGTTGTTAAAAGGAAACAAAGCAAGAAGAATGTGTGAGAGAATATATATATATATATGGCCTACAAAGCCTAAAATATTTACTACGTGACTCTTTACAGAAAAAGCTTGCCAGTCTCCAACCTAAACCACTGATAGAGGATGTCTTGCAAATTTGCAGCCCAAAGCATTCCTGATACGAGTACTAATATCTTCATTTTACAGTTACAGAAACTGAAGTTTCAGTTGGCCAATGGTAGGTTCAATTAGACAATGCAAATACAAATTTGTTATTATTACTTTTTTTTTTTTTTTTTTTTTTGAGTTGGAGTCTTGCTCCGTGGCCCAGGCTGGAGTGCAGTGGCGCGATCTGGGCTCACTGCAAGCCCCGCCTCCCGGGTTGACGCCATTCTCCTGCCTCAGCCTCCCGCTTGTAGCTGGGACTACAGGCGCCGGCCACCACGCCCAGCTAATTTTTTGTATTTTTAATAGAGACGGGGTTTCACCGTGTTAGCCAGGATGGTCTCGATCTCCTGACCTCGTGATCCGCCCACCTCGCCCCCGCAAAGTGCTGGAATTACCGTCGTGAGCCACTGCGCCCGGCCTACATTATTTATTTATTTTCTTTTTGAGACAGTATCGTATATCGCAGCTCACTTCAGCCCAAATTTCCCAGGCTCAAGTGATCCATCCACCTCAGCTTCCAGAGTAGCTGGGACTACAGGCACATGCCCCCATGCCTGGCTAATTTTTTTGTTTGTTTGTTTGCTTGCTTATTTTGCAGAGATAGAGTTTCACCATGTTGCCCAGGCTGGTCTCAAACTCCTGGGTTTAAGCGATCTGCCCGCCTTGGCCTCCCAAAGTGATGAGATTATAGGCATGAGCCACTGGGCCTGGACCATTATTTTAATTCATTGTAAAGTTACGCCAAATTGAGGCATCACAAAAACATTCAACAAACTTTTCTGTCCCATAAGGCTTCAAACAATATTTCTATTCTAGGCTTGACTTTATAAATTAGAATAGACAAAGCCTCCTGATGAAACACAATGTATTCAGTAGATAATTTCAAAAGGGGCCAGACTGTCCCAGCACTACCTAGAGCACTGAGGCATTTCCTGCACTAGGAAATCAAACCTAGAGACTCCAAGGAGGAAAAGACATTACAGAAAAACATTACGTAAACATACTCATTGATGTGATAAATTACTTCTTCTACACGCTGAAATAGTTCTTGCACTTCCTGCCGACTCACTCAGAGGGAATTATCAGTGTAAAGTATTCAAAGCTTTCCTCCTTTAACTCTATGCCCCAAGTTAATACTGGCATTCTCCGTGGAGCTAACTCGTTCTGTACCACCTTAGTAAAGGATTTAAATATTGACCAACTGATGGATACTGAGAAAATCAGGTCCAGAAGATGACACAAAGAGCCCATTATGGAAAGCCCATGAGTGTTGTACAAGTCACAATCAACAAGCCAGCAACATCTAACCATGGAGCTAGGATTGAACATTGAATCACTAGCAGGGCCTGACTTTTCTCAGTTGATCCAATCAGCATTTATTTGCTTTATATCCCAATGCCTATCCCAGTGCCTGGAACACGGTAGGTAGTCAGTAAGAAATGTGAGCCCTCAATCTACACCCAGTACTGGTTGTGCTTCAGCGTTGGGTTGGTTTGTTGGCAGAGTTTGACCATGTCAGGGTCCAGGTCCATTCACGTCTCCCAAGCAGCACATTTGTCCACTGGCTTAGCCACTGGAGAATACATTTGTTCACACTGCGGGGCCCTGAAAAGACAGACTGGGGGGCTGCTGGAGCTTTGTAGAAGGGGTGTCACTGTGACAGTGGGAACCGTTATGCTCCCTTCTGGCCTATGACTTGCGGTTGTGTGTTCCAGGCTGGTCTGGGGCTTGATAAGGGGTTTTGCCTTTTCTACCTTGTGGCTCAACAGCCAGACAGACAAAACCACTGCAGCCACTATCAGCAGGAAGACCATGGCAGCCAAGGGTACGATGACCATCAGAGGGTACCTGCTTTCTCTGGGCTGTGTGGGTGCCCAATGGCTGACTATTAGTGGTGGCTGGTGGCCAAATGACCTTGATGGCAGAGACTCTCCATCCACACTGAGCTCTTCACCACTGTGCTGTCCCCAGGGATCTGCTTTCTGCCATCTGGTCTGGGTCAGTTTCCCTAAAGTTTCTGTCTGTGCCGTGAGTCCTAAGGAAAACACAGGCTTCTCCTGAGAGAGAACTGAGGTTACAAGGTTGTCTTCAGTGACAAATAAAGGAACATCTGGTGTAAATGTTTGCAAAAGTGAGGGGTCAGGTGGCACTATGGTGAAGGGGAGATAACCTATCACTGGCTGTACATGATCTACCCTGAGCAAGAAAGTGAAGGAGTCGTTCAGCATCCCCACGCCTGTTGGTGGAATACCAGCCGCCCTTGGTCAATGTCCCTCTGAGTGAATACAGTAGCCTCTTCCATCACACTGCTGCGAACCCCTCTTCGTCCCAGTCTTCTATGTACAGGGGACTCTATCACTTCAAATTTGGGATCACTGTTAGTCATATTAGCAAGCTCGGTAGCATCTAGGTCCCTTCTTCTCAGCCGATGAGCCACTTTGTCAGCAATTTCCAGGTCTGACATAACCTGCAGTAAAGGCTGCTCTCTGATGTTCAGTGTTTGTCCCGTCAGGTTGCTTTCTGATGTAAACAGTGAGAACTGTAGCTGGTCCTGTGTGGCAGTGAGATTTGTCATGTGATAAGAGAGTCTTCCTGACTCCAAATCTTCCTGTCCAAAATTGCTGACCACCTGGTCTTCAATCAGCAGGTGCCCATGTTGGAGGGGCCATGTTATCTTGTAAGAGATTTGGGGGCTCCTCCCACTGCTCGTGGCTGACAGGTGAGCATTGGTGATGGAGATGGTTGTCTGGCCTTGTGGGAGAAGTAGGTCAGTAAGGTTCACAATGCTGATGGAGACGGGAATGACATCCAGGTCAAGAGCTTACATAGGGGCGGTGTGCACCATCTGTCACACTAAAGTAGAACACTCCAGAGGAAGGGCTTCCATCCTGTGTGAACCACACCTTAGAGTTATCAATGTCAGCTTATGCAAAATGGCGAACAGGTGTGTCCAGAAGGTAAGCCATTGCCAAAAAGCCATTATTAGGATTACAGATGATCATAGATCTGATTTCATCTGGAGGACTGTCCAAATCTTCCACTTTCAGATGTTCAGGTCCCACAGGCAACCTACTGCCCTGCAGAACTTTCAACCAAAGCCCCTTTGTCTTTAATTCTGGTGCCTGGTCATTATAATAATATCACCTGGAGAGATGGTGATATTAAACATTTCTTCAACAAAGTCAGCTTCCGGCTTGGTATTGAACTTGCTCTTTTGGTTTGGCCAAACCACAAAGGTAAAATTATCAGCCAGTAATTCAGAGTCATCATGAATGTATGTAATTCCAAATTTATTAATTATATACTGGGACGAACTGGGTTTTCCTTTGGTAATATTTCTTTCTCCAACCATAATTGTTCCGTGGTAAGGAAGAGATGTCGCTTGGAACCAAATTTTGTAGGAAGAGCGCTGAGATTCAGGCAATTTAAATAAGAGGTTAGAGGCATCTAACTTAAATTGGTCAATTAGAACCTTGTCTCCCTCCTTGACAAAAGCTCCTGTTAAAAAATAAAGAATAAATTGGCATTTCATTAGAACTTTTAGATGACAGCTGTAAAGCTCTTTTTTCCTCAAATTTGTCTAGTGGATTATTTGTAACACTTTGGTTGCTCAAGTACTTGAATTAGCATTGCTACTCAAGGCATATTAAATAAATACATTTTAAATACACACACTCACACACAATTAAGTCAACATTTCAGGCAACTGAGCTTTAAAATCTTTATATTCATTTATAAAATGTTAATTTCCTAACTTATCTACTACTGGACTTTCTCTTGCCATGGAAACGTGCAGTTTTCAATACCCCTTTCCTTTTAAGAACTTACCCTATTTGTCATTTTAATTTTCTATCAACAGTTTTCTGTCATGGGCACAGTGAGGTCTTCAGTTGGAGGTGCAAATAAAATTCTTTAAAGCTAAGTTGCCATCCTTCCCCCAGTACAACTATTTAAGCTTCTGAGATAAAATAGAAGAGACCTGGAGAAAATGGGCATGTAAAGAAATAATAACGTTTTATAACTCTTTAAACTTTATTTCAAAGGTTTATATCATGGCATTGACAATTAAAAAGGGAAAGATTTATTTCCAAACTCTCCCTACTTTAATAATTATAGATGAGGCACTGCTCATCTTGGCGGCATTACCTGTGTTTGCAAGCAGACAACTCTGCTTACCAGGCTTAGCGATATCATATGAAATGGTAATACAGAACTCCTCGGGTCCCAGGGCTGCTGGTGGGGAGGAGGCCGAGAATGTAAAGGAGTCTTCCACAGTCCAGTCAGTGTTCTCACGGTCTATGTGCTGATATAATATCAGCCCTTCACTGACCTGACCAAACAGTAAGATAAATTAGCTCCTGGTTTCAGGGGTGATACACGGACTGACATATATCCTAACTGGAAGAGATACATGTCCTTTGAGAGTTCACCTTACTCATGCTCAAATTATTGCACATACCCATCTAAATGCAGGAGCATTAAAAATGTAGTAACTTATTTTCCAACCTAGGGGATTCTATTATAAAAATCATCTATTCACCAGAGAAAGAAAAGCACATTGATTTTGAGACAACTAATGTCTAAGGTATTTGTATAATATTATAGAAAGTTTATAAGAAACTTCTACTTAACTTTCCAGAAGCTTCAACAACTCAGAACCAGTCTTGTTGAATATATACTCCTACCCACTTTTCTGCCCCATAGATTATTTTTAATCAAATCACAGACATCATATAATTTCATCTTACTATGAAATGTCTGAATGTTGGTCCCCTCCAAAACTCATGTTGAAACTTAGTCCCCATTGTGGCAATATTGAGAGGTGGGCCTGTAAGAGGTGATTGGTCATGAAGGCTCTGCTCTCATGAATGGATTAACCCATTCATAGATTAATGGGTTAATGGGTTAATGGATTGTCATGTAAGTTGGACTGATGGTTTTATAAGAAGAGGAAGAAAGACCTGAGCTAGCACACTCAGCTCCCTTATCATGTGATGCCCTGCACTTCCTTGGAACTCTGCAGAGTCCCCACCAGCAAGAAGGCTCTCACCAGATGTGGGACCTCAACATTAAACCTCTCAGCCTCCATAACTAATAAATTCTTTTTCTTTATAAATTACCCAGTTTCAGATATTTTGTTATAAGCAATAGAAATGAACTAAGACACATCTGTAAATGCTTTAGTAAGTATTGGTTAATGATGACTCTTAAAAACATAACCATAATACCACAATCACATCAAAATATTACAAATAATAACTTAGTATTTTCAAATATCCAAATGTTCAAATGTATCTGGTAATCTAGTACATGTCTTTTTTTTTTTTTTTCACCAGTTGCACTGTTGAGTCAGGATCTTAAGTCCACATCACATTTGTTTGATGCTTCTCATAGGTGTCTTTTCATCTATGGGTTCCTCTGATTTTTTTCTGCAATTTGTTTATTGAAGAAATTGGGCTGTCTGTCTTGAGAGTTTCCCACATTCTGGATTTTGCTGACTGCATTCCTGGGATGTTGCTTCGCATTTCCTCTCACCTCTGTATTTCCTATGTACTGGTAGTTAAATCTAGAGACTTAATAGGAATCAGATTCAGCTTTTGGATAAGAATATTTTACAGGTTGTATTTTATATTTTCTCTTGCTTCTCATTGCAAAGCAAAATATTAGGTTGCCTCTCTCTTGGATATGTTAAGATTGACAGGCAGATTCAAATGTTGGCAGGTTAGTCCTTCTATTTTAAGGTTCCCCATTAGCCTGTCACCTAATAGATTTAAAGAGTCATTGATACCATTGCCTAAATCCATTATTGTTGCAGTGGCAAAACACTGATACTCTTTTATCATTTCTTCTTTATTATCTGGAAGTCTTTTATAAGAAAGAACTTTCCTTTGTCTGCTATTTGGTTATAGTGAGGTATAGGAAAGACAGGATAAATGCTTGATTCTTTCCCTTTATGTACCAAACTTTAATCACAGAAGGGAAGGCTACAGATAAAATATTCAGCCCTTAGTTCCTATGGGTCACTTCTTTTTCTGACCTGCTAGCTATTATAATACTCTGAGTTTACAGGTGTGTTTTGCCAAGGTATTCTATGTCCAGTTCAAATATGCCTAGGATAAACTATCATGTAAGTTACAGAGCAGTTGGGTCCACCTCATCAATCAATATCTGGAAATGCTATATTTCCAGAGGTCTGTTATAGGTTCTATTTTTTAAAAGGCATTTCAAGAGTAACTAACAAAGGTTTGGGTCTCTGAATATATGTTGCTCTGGCTCAATGCTGATACAGAGGCTATATCTTGAACTCGAGTTCTAGAAAGGCTTTTGGTCTGGTGAGTTTCCATGGAAGATAAGCTCCCTGTCCCAAAGTAGCCAAAAACTGTTGGTGAGGACTTTTTTTCTTTCTTAGCCCATTCAAGGTTGAGGCAAGGAAATGCTGTCTTTTGAGGATTTTAAGCGGGAAGAAGAAAGAAAAATATCTCTAAACATTACCTTATAGAGAAACAAGGTTACTCAGGAGAAACTGGAGTTTCTCCAAAAATAGCAATTTCTGGTACTAATGAGTGACTCAGTTCCTCAGCAGTTCCTGGGAAAGAAAGTCTGCTTTATTTGGCAGCCCTAGCATTTCAATTCCTAGCTTAAGATTTATGGTTAGTCATAAATGCATTTCCCCTCCCAGACACAGGTGACTGTGCCATGAATTTTGGACCAGAGGATGCTTTTTAGTCTACTTGAGAGAGGCATCATATTATAAAGCAAAAAAGATCCAATTCCCTAAGATGAAAAGTAACATTGTCTATTAACCAGGAGGAAAGATTTTCTTGGAAGCTGGTCAATCTTGTCCTTTGGTATAAGTGAAAATTAGCTTCCCTGAAAAATATATGAGAAGTTATTAGAATAATCTAAGGATCTTCTGATGTCCGCAGTGCAGAGAGTGGTTGTCCCAGGAAAGGAATGGTGCTCACAGACAATTGAGATGAAAGTCAGAAATGTTCTGAGGGAAGAGACTGGGGAAGAGTCCTAGACATAGCTTTGTATTTCAGGAACCTAGTGGAGGAGAGGTCTGTTATAGGTTCTATTTTTGAAAAGGCATTTCAAGAGTATGAAATTAAGTGTGAATAACTAATTGCCTAATTTTACCCTGGAGAGTGACAGAGAGGATTTAACTAGATGCATCTTGAGTGTCTGGACTTTAAGACTGGATAGGGTGTTACTGAAAGTGCTGACCTAGAAATAAAAGGGAGTAAGGTGCCTGTGGAATGTGCACTTGCCAGCCATGCCCTGAAAGAAGTTTGCAGGTGAATAGACTCTTTGATGTTCAGAAGAGAGCTTTTCCTTCTGCAGCTTTAAGAGCCAGGTTCCAAGGGGTGTGTGTGTATTAAGGAGAAGGCCAGGAAAAGCAGAATGAGACCAAGACTTCAGGAGAAAATGTGTGGGGTAAACCTGAGGAGAGAAGGATCTAAGAGAGGATTAGGAATGTTGTCACTTAAAATAGAAAATGGCCTTAGAAACAATTTCCAACAGCTCTGCATATTTCCATGGTATTAAATATGGATAGATAAGCCATTTAGCTGAATACCTGGGCTCTGGGGTTAGGGAGAGGAGAGAAGAGAGGTTTTTATTTCTTATGGATTTAGTTTAGCCCAGATATTTTCTCTTTAACAGATGAAATCTTTCTGGAATGTTGTTAAAAAAAAACCAGTGGTGTTGAATTTCAACTAATAAACATAGTAGGAAAAACAAAATGAGAAAAATCGCCATTTGGCAACCTCTACAGCAATAAACATTTCAGGCAAGAATCCTAAAACTAGTGCGTGAAAATGTGATGAGAAACAGGCTATTTAAATCTTTCCAAAGTGTCTCTTCACATGATATTTATTAATTACAAAGGAGAGAACGGTACCTTCAAGTGGATAAACATGAAAGCAACACCTGACCAAGTGACAGAGGTAAACATCCTCAGTCCTGGGCAAAGTGAGCCTTAGGGCCTCTGATGGGAAGCTCTGAGAACCCAACAGCTCCTCCAGTATTCCTGCCCTAAATGCACAACCTAAATAGATTTGATCATAAGGAAACAGGGTAAAACACCAGGCTGAGGGATATTCTACAGAGAACTGTCCTGTACCTGGCAAGAAATGGCAAGGTCATGAAAGGCAACGTGACCGAGGAATGATTCCAGATTGAAGGAGACCAAATGTCAGAGGCATTCAAACCAGAGTAACTCCATCTTGAATAGGGACTGGGTATAAAATAAAGCTGAGGCCTACTGGGCTGCATTCCCAGGAGGTCAGGCATTCTTAGCCACAGGATGAGATAGGAGGTCAGCACAAGACACAAGACAGGTCACAAAGTCCTTGCTGATAAAACAGGATGCAGTAAAGAAGCTGGCCAAAACCCACCAAAACCAAGATGGCAATGAAAGTGACCTCTGATTGGCCTTACTGCTCATTATATGCTAATTATAATGCATTAGCATGCTAAAAGACACTCCCACCAGTGCCATGACAGTTTACGAGTGCCACAGAAATGTCTGAAGTTACCATATGTAGTCTACAAAGGGGAGGGGCCCTCAGTTCTGAGAACTCTCCACCCCTTTCTCACAAAACTCATGAATAATCCAACCCTTATTTAGCATATGATCAAGAAATAACTATATGTATATTCAGTCAAGCAGCCATTGCCGCTGCTCTGGATTGTGATCCCTTTCTGGTAACATAAAGATATGGGACAATTAAATGCTATGTTTTATGCTGTGCCCTTTTTCTTTTGCTAAAAAAAATGTACTGAAACCACTTGTGAAATTTGAATAAGGTCTATAAATTATGATAGTACTGTGGCAATGTGAATTTCGTGGGTTTGAAAATTATACCGTGATTCTGTAAGAGAATGGACTTAGTTTTAGGAAAAACACACTGAAATATTTAGAGGTAAAGGGGCATGGCAGCAACTGGCTCTCAGAGTCTCCGAAATGTGTTTGTGTGTGTAAAGAGAAAAATGATAAAGCAAATGTGGTTAAATGCTAACATTTGGGGAATATGGATGAATAGTATATGGGAATTCTTTGTACTCTATTACAATTATTCTGTAAGTCTGAAGCTATTTCAAAATAAAAAGTTAAAACATGATAATTTAAAAAGTAAACTTCATGGTGTTTTACTACATCAACTTCAAGAAGGGACAAGTAATCCCTCTTCTCTGATGACTCGGAGTATGCAGAATGCGGGAGGGAGACCCACTCACAAATGCCTTGGGCACTTGAAAATCAATAAGTAATTTTAAGATCAAGATACAGAGTCTAGTTGGTCCCCATACCTGCCCCATCTCACCACCACCACCCAGCTGCCACCTCTAACCTGGGCCATTTCTCTAGGACTTTAACGAGGCTGTAATCCTGCCTTGCCTATGAAAAGGTGGATATGTGGTTCCAAATCCTACAACTTCCCAGAGTAGTGCTGTTACAGGTAGTTAAGCACTAGTGGGACAGGAGAGGGCTTTCCCCCACAACTCACTTGAAATGCCAGGTGATGGCTCGGCAATTATTGCATTGCCTCTCTAAAAGTGATACATTGGCAGCCAGCACCAGGGAGAGGCCATTTCCTGATGGTCCACACCTGTTAATGTTAAAGCGTTAATGAAAGGTAGATCCCAGGGAGAAGGAACTTCCTGGGCATGCATATTAAGAGACAAAAATGGCAAAGTATGGTCTTCAGGGCACACTCCACCAGAAAAAGGAAGAAAGCCTCAGAAGGACATGCATACAACTTCCTAAGCATAACGCATGTGTTCAATTCCCAAGGGTAGCAAAGGTACTGTGCATTCTGGAAGCCCACCCTAAGGGAAGAATCATGGGAAAGAGGCGAGCCTATAGAACCCTAGAATCAAGGCAGATGTCCCTTTTTTCTCTTTGACCTTCAGGTGCCCACTTCAATCTCTTTCAAAGGTTCTTTCCTGTCTGTTCTAAAACCTTTTTAATAAACTTCCACTCCTGCTCTGGAACTTGCCTCAGTCTCTTTTTCTGTTTTATGCCCCTCAGTCAAATCTTTCTTCTGAGGAGGCAAGGCCTAAAGTTGCCGCAGATGCGTGTAGATTTACCACCAGTAATTTGGGGTGACTCAGATCTCCTCCACTGCTAACAGTGTTTTCATTTGAAGGGGCAATATTATAATATCCCTCAGATCTCTGAGATTTAAACTTTCTGGATCTCATATCCTTGATTTCTAGGGAACCACAAAGAAACCCATTTGTTAGCTACTAAAGAGAGATATTTGGTTCTAAGAAGGCCAGACTTTTCTGTGATGCTTTAACGTTTACAGCTGAGAAGCTCAGAGAAAATGGAAATTTAAGGAAAGTCTCCCCACATCTACCCCCATAACCTCATTGCACACTAGTTGGTAGCAGAGCTGGGACCCGGAGCCAGATCTGCAGATTAGTCGATCAGCGCTTTCTCCTGTAGCAATAACTGGGGCCTCTGGCTCCAATGGCTTGAATTATTGCTTTTCTTCCTCCAAGGAAGAAAAGGGCACTTGTTAATATGAGAATGCAAGCCAAAGAGTAGAGTAGATTTTGAATCATGGATTGATCAGACCTAAATTCAAGTATAAATGCCACCAATTTTCAGCTCTGTGGCCTTTGTGCAAGTCACTTAATCTCTCCGAGCCTCAATTTGTGCATTAAAATATGGAATAATACCTCACTTGTAGATATGCATTTGACTAAATTGGCCTATTGCATATCAGTGTTCAAAAAAATGCAGGCTCTGGGCATTTCTAGGTCTTTCAAGAAAGCTAAGTTCTCACCAATCAATTCCTTACTGGAACATCAGAGGATTCTGGTTAAGTATACTCTCTTTTATACTGAATCGTGGATGTGAATATTAAGCAATCAGAAAGTTCTAAAATATACCTAATAAAATATTTTCCCATAAAAATGAAGGAATTTATAGGCTAAAATCTTGGCACATTGCAAAAGCTTACTTCTGGTTGCTTTGTAAATAGATATTTGTTCACTTTTCTAAAAGTATTTGCCAAACGGACAGATAAACTACTTTAAAAGTGTCATACAAATCTAAAGTATGTACATTTTTTACCATGAAGCAGAATTTAGTCCATCAAAGATATTTCTTATTTATTTAACAAAAACACATAGACAACACCTAACTTTTATTGAGTCCTAAACACAAATTCCAGGTGCTCTATGAGTCACTTTATATAATTTATAATTCATGCATAGACAATAAGTTGGAGAGCCTAGTTTTGAACCTAGCCCTGCATGACTCCAGAGTTCATGCTTTTTTGGCTACCTAGGAGCCATGCCTACAGTATGGAAAATTCAATGAAGTTCTAGGCAGCAAAGAAATTCGTAAGAGCTCTCCAACTCCAAGAACCCTGGCAATGTGGAAAGTCAGTTGCAAGTATAAGTAGGGCAGATAGGTGCCATTTTTTGGTCTGGCCTGGGAAAAACACAGTCACTATTGACCAGGGCTTGTCCAGACTTGTAATGACTCAAATAAATAGCTAAATAGCTCATTTTACGTATTGTACTTATTACAAATGGCAAGGTAAAGAAAGGCTGTATTACCATTCTTCTATACTACTGCCTTTTTTTTTTTTTTTTTTTTTCCCCCCTGAGACAGGGTCTCACTCTGTCACCCAGGCTGGAGCGCAGTGGCATGACCTTAGCTCACTGCAACCTCCACCTCCCAGACTCAAGCCATCCTCCCACCTCAGCATCCTGAGTAGCTGGGACTATAGGTGTGTGCCACTATACCCAGCTAATTGTTTTATTTTTTGATAGAGACAGGATTTCACCACATTGACCAGGCTGGTTTTGAACTCCTAAACTCAAGCAATCCACCCACCTTAGGCTCCCAAAATGCTGGGATTACAGGCACAACTGCCATTTTTGATCAGGGAGAGACTCTTATTACTCTACTAAAGAGTAAAGACATCGGGATTAAAGAAAGAGGAGTTTTTCCTGAGGGCAATTCCTGTTTGGGCCCCAAGGTGACTGACAGATACCTGCCTATTCAAGGCTAAGCTTTAAAAACCTGGAGCCAGAGAGCTAAGGATCACTATGAGTGCCCTTGGATGAACCCAGGGATGAAGCAAGAGCTCAGATATACTATGCTTGGGTGGAGGGGGGTCAACTGTGGAATATAATTTTTTTTCCCTGAAGGTATTCTACAGGTCCACAGAAGTACACGGGGACAGAACTGGGGTAATGAGATCAGAACTGTCAAACTTGACCAAAAGGCAAGGCTAGAACACTCTGGAGAATATCTTCATTCTAAGGGTGTCTCTAAATACAGCTCCCTATGAATCTGATAAGAAAACTAGAGCACGAGTCCTTTCCATTGATCCTTCCCACAGTGGGGCTTAAAAGTAGCTTTGAAATTCCCACTGGAGAAGAGAGTAACCAAATTATCTCAAGGTCAGCTGGGAGAAGGACAAAGAAGAGATGGAGACAGGAATCCACTTGCTTAATTCTCCACAACACAATGGTTTTGTCCAAGGTTCAGGTCTCTGGACAGGACAGCAGTTGGCCAGAAGGAAGAAGAGAAAGAGAACTGGCCAAAAAAAAAGGAGAAGGAGAAAGAAATCTCTATGCCAGATATTCATGGGGAAAGAGACTACAGAAAGTCAAACCATTCAAGAGGGTAAAGTCTGCAAGGATCCATGAAAATTAACCAAAAATTCCTAAAAGCTAACATTCTGAAGACACCAAGATGCTGTACTCCTGAAAGATGAGCACCAAGGAACAACTCCTCTCTGTTTGCCCTTTCTCTTTTCCACCAGAACTGACATGACCATGGCTACAGAGAGCAGCCAGATAGACAGGGTTCAAGGTTCCCAGAAGAGATCAGAAGCCCGGGCAGCCCAGGATGCCAAGGCTTAGAGAGGGCCCAGGAATCAGACTAAATAAAGTGGGGCTGAGTTAAGTCCCAGGAATAATTTCCCTTAATGGGAGTGGGTAGAAGAGGCATTTCAGAAAACCTAGGTTCCAAAATGGTGGTACTTGGAAATCTGCAGCTAGAAATGGGCAACTGAAACCTAACCCAAATAACTATCCTGGAGTTGTGGCTCATGCCCTTGCATAACTGGGTCAGTCTCTCCAGAAACCAACTAGAATAAAAATCTTTTTGAGGAGCACAGCAAGATAGCCATCTATAGCCCTACCTGGCAGAGAAGTCCAAATTCACATTTATATAGACCTAAACATAGATTCTCATATGCTTGTACCATTATATGTGTATAAACTTTAATAAAACTACCAAATGAGATCATATAAAAGACTGCTATTAGGAAACAGCAGAAGGCAGTATGAGATGTCTTACTTTTGTTATATGTGAGTGTAGTAAGCTAAACATTGCCCCCCAAAGATATCAGGCTCTAATCTCTGAAAGCTACATGTGAATGCTCCCTTATATGGCAAAGACCTTGCAAATGTGATTAAGTTAATGATCTTAAGATTGGAAGATCATCCTAGATTATCCAGGTGGGCCCTAATTGCAGTCAAATGAATCTTTACAAGAGTGAGGCAGAGGGAGACTTAGACAAAAAAGGAGAAGGCAGTGTGACCACGAAGGCAGAGATGGGAGGGATGCGGCCATGTGCCAAGGAATGCCTGCAGCCATCAGAAGCTGGGAAAGAGGCAAGGAAAAAACTCCCCCTCAGAGCCTTCAGAGGTTGCACAGCACTGCTGACATCTTGATTTTGGTCCAGTGAAATGGAGTTCAGACTGTTCTCAAGAACTGGGAGGGAATAAATTTCTGCTCTTTTAAGCCACCAAGTATGTAGTGATTTATCACAGCAACCATAGGAAATGAACGGAAGAAAAAAGGATAAATCACTTTCACAGAAATGGGAGTTTGTTCTATCTGCTTTTTGAAAGAAAGAGCCAACAGTTCTAAAAGAAAGAAACACTTTTGGTTATTCAAAGCCATTGGGCCAGGACCCATCAGCCAATTTCCAGCTTGAACAATGAACAGGTGATTAAATAATAATACAATAATACAAAATCATCAGTGAAGTTTAAAACAAATGGCTTCGAATACAGATTATACACACACATACTTATAAAGACACACTTATATTAAATAACGTATATAATATTACATGTTAAATATAAATGAAAACACATATATCCTGCAGGACTTATTTCCGCAACTATGCTTTGGATTTTAAGTCAGTCTTCAGTGATAAGGGGATCCCTTTTTATTTATTAAATACACAGTTTATATATGGGAAAATACGCTAGCACATAATTCAGTGAAGTGTAACGGCAAAGCCAAGATTAGCCCAAAAGAACAAAAACTAGTGGTAAATGTCTGAAATAACTTCTATGTCTAGTTGTCATTAAGTTTATTACTGAAAAGACCCCAAGAAAGCGGCAGTGGAGGTGGGGAGCAGGAGTAATCACTAACAGCAAGACCCTGATCCTTCCCTGCTCAGAATATTCAGGGACCAAAGTTTAATAATCCATTCAGTTGATTGTACTCTCCATTAAGTTGTAATAAATTAATTTCTAACCTATGGGAAGTGTGCTCACAACTTCTTAAAATGTGTTTTCTTGGGCAATAAATATAGATTCTGGGAGAAGAGGTAATTAGACAAAAGTCATAACCCAGAATTGATTGTATCATTTTCTAAATATGGCCCCGGACACCTGTGTCCATATTGCAGCAGCAAGCAGAGACAAAGACGAATGATCTCCCACCCACAACAGTACAATGGCTGAAATGAAATTGCTGGCTTTATGGAAAAGAAAAAGGGCCAGGCACTGTAAATCTCAAACTGGAACACTTTGCTTTTTAATGAATCTAAATTATTTCAACGAGCACTGGAAATAAAATCATTCAGCGAGCTTCATGCTATATTGGGAAGAAATTAGTGCCTCACAGAATTTAATTTTTTATTTTGTTTATACATTCTTTGAAATGAACAATAACTTTTCTAAATTTGTAAAAAGCTTTATTTAATTTTAAAATCTGATGATTTACCCTCTCTGTGTACTTGCACACTTAATTCTTCAGGATATAAGATTTTGGCAAAAGTTTTTATGGTTTAGCTTTTCCCATTTAGGCAGATATAATTTATGGTGAAGAGCAAAAATATTACTTGTTTATCTTGGGTAGGTTGACATGGTTTGGTTTGGAAAAATAGTAAATTTATTCTGGGATATGAAAGTATTTTTGGACTATGCCATAACAAGTATTTTCCTCACAATTATTTTGCGAAAGTATGATCTTAAGTATAATAGAGAGTGGAGATTCCTTTCGGAAGCTGTATCCATCCATATATTGCCTGGGCTGGAGCACAGTGGCATGATCATAGCTTACTATAACCTAGAACACCTGGACTCAAACAATCCTCCTGCCTCTGCCTCCCCAGTAGCTGGGACTACAGACATGCCCCACCACACCCAGCTAACTGGGTTTTAAAAAATTTTTTATGGAGACTGGGGGGCGGAGGTTGGGGGAGGTCTCACTACATTGGCTAGGCTAGTCTCAAACTCCTGGCTTCAAGCAATCCTCCTGCCTCAGTCTCCCAAAGTACTGGAATTATAGGCCTGAACCACTGTGTGTGACCAAGCACGAGTTTTACTTGTAAACAATATGGTGGTTTTACCTCCCAGTGAAGGGCGGTAGAGAGCTGGGAGCATTTACTGCTTTCAAGTAAAGGTGTGAAAGCACACTCAACCATCAACTGCCTGAAACACTCCCAACTTAGTAGGTTATTGACTGGAATTGACTCTTGAAATTAGAAAAACTTATCAAGGAAACCAGATAGTAATCAAAGCCATTTGATCATTTATACTCAGCTAAATAGTTCTGAACTTATTTAACAATTGAAATTGTTTCCTGGGTATTTTTTTTTCATAAGTGAGATTGAAGAGAACTAATTATAATATGTGTTAATAAGTGTCTTCATTAAGCATTTCAGAGAAAAGGTTTTGATCATCTTCACCAACTCCATAACCTGTCTCCAGGTTTCTTTTCCTTCTCAAAATGTTCTGGAGGTGCTGGATAATAAATCTGAGCCATTATAAAACGACTGAGAGTTGACCAGGGTCCTACTTGACAGAGGCCGTAAAACTGTAGACTTTAGGAAAAGATTCACATTCTATTCGCATGAGAAAAAGGAGACAGGATCTGGCAAAGGGAAAGCCAGGAAGATTAATAGTAAGTTTTTACTCTTCCCAAGTCACAAATAAATATATGCATTTTTGAACACACAAGCTAACCAGAATTGGAATGCCTTCAGATTAACAACCGTTGTACTGTACTTATGGGTGATGCTCTGTGCT
Organism: Chlorocebus sabaeus; assembly: GCF_047675955.1. Taxonomy (NCBI): domain Eukaryota; kingdom Metazoa; phylum Chordata; class Mammalia; order Primates; family Cercopithecidae; genus Chlorocebus; species Chlorocebus sabaeus. Next base: position 40,524,984 of record NC_132907.1, on the reverse strand, counting down.
TTCTCGACATAAATTTAATGTTTTAATGTTTTCTTATCTTATAATAAACATGTATTATTTTTATACTCAGAAACTCTCTCTCTCTCACACACACACACACACACACACACACAGAGAAACATCAAGATAACTTACTCCCCTGAAAGAGCCAGAGCTAGCATTTCGGTTTATATCCTTACAGAATTCTCTCTGCACAATCCCTCTTCTCCCCACATTATTGTTGTTCTTTATGACTATTAAAGTGGAAGGGGAGACAGAGTATTTCAATGACATGCACAGAAATTTAACCAAACATCTTTTGTAAAAACACCTTAGTTTAGCTAAAGTACTCTCAGCTGCTCTGACCCACTGGGATGAGGTTCTTGAAGCTCCCCTAGCCCCAGGCTTCATTGCTCCTCCAACCTTTGCTATGCCAGAAAATGAAGTGTTCAATCCCCACATGAGACCCCATTACATTTTTCTCAGCCCTCCCCTCTCATCGTCACTCAGGGAAATGTATTGGAGAACACCAGGGGCTCTACCCAAAGGGAAACAGTAAGTGGATTACAAGGTGGAACAAAAGTCACTCTCCTCTAACGGCCTCATTTCCATTCATTAAATTACTGTAGCACATTAGGGTAAGCACAGTGTCCCAGAAAATTCCCTTCGCCTGTGAAACTCGACTTTCAGCTATTAGGAAAGGAATTTCTCACATTTCCAAGAAAGAAAAGATAATAACATACACCTTAGCTACCATTTAGTGTTTGCTATATGTGGGGAAATGTGTCAAGCATTTATTATCTATACATCCATTATCTGTCTTATTCCACATTTAAACACTAGAAGGAAGGCATGGCTTAGTTGACAGGAGTATGACCTAGAGTCAGGGACCCTGGGTTCGAATCCTGGCTCTGCTACTTATAAGCTGAGCACCGGTGGATGAGTTGTTTAACCTTCCTGTACTTTAGGATCTAAATCTGTAAGTGGAGATAATAGTAATATAGTAGAAGGCTTAGAACAGTGCTTGGTACATGATGACTGTTCAAAATGCTGTCAATTATTATTGCTATTATTTTTCCCATTTTACAGATGAGGAAACTAAGGTTTAAAGCACAGGTAATTTGCCCTAAGTCACAGAGCTAATCCAGATCTTCAGACTCTAGAGGCCAAGGAACTTGTGCTCAGTCAGTAAGTAGTCAGTCGTAGATCAAAGAGCAGCAACAGGGTGCCTGATTCCTAAATTATAAGTTCTGTCTGCCCATCACACACCAAAGGTGCAGAAAGTGTGGGTTGCTGTGCTGAATTTCTATAGACTGTAAATTTATCTTAGATGTTCCTTTCAGGAGAAAGAAATTGTCATAGCCAGGAGTGTGTGCCTTGTATAAAAAGCCTGATAAACATTCTAATGTGTTATACATGATAAAACAATCTCTCATCTGTCCTCTGAGTGAAAGCACTGGACCAGGCCACTGGTGTCGCAGGTGCACACGTGGGAGAGGAAAGGGTGTGTGGTGAGAAAAGCTGGACACCCAGTCTATTCGGGAAGGAGAGCAACACTCTCTCTCCACCCCTCACTCATGGGACTTCCCAGGTTGTGCTTCTAGACAGAAGCCTTCTCCCATCTCCATATGGACCAGCAGTCAAGGGCCTTTCATCCTAGACACCCCTGTGTGGCCCTGAACCTTAATACAACACATCGCCTGCTCTGGTTCCACCATCACTTTCTCCCCCCTGCTGCAAGGACAGCAATGCCCATGAGAAGGGCTGCTTCTTCAACCCAGATGCTGGAATAAGGATGACATATAGAGCAGACCCATAGCCAGCCCACACGAATGGACAATGTAAGTGAGAAATATATTTTTGTTATTGTAAGCTGCTGAGATTTGTTTGTCACTGCAGCATCACCTAGAGGATCCTGGCTACTGTGTCGACTGTTTGGATAATATTGATCTAAAATACCATATATTTGCAAAAGCAGTTGAAAATAATGCTTGCAATGATTGTATTCAATTAAAAAAAACAAAAAAACAAAAAAAAAACAAAAAACACTAGGGCTACAGCCAAAGCGTCTTTATATGACTGCTATCATTCTTGTAAGTATTCTAAACGCAAACTGACTCTGGACATGTTTTGATGTCCTTGGGCACATTTCAGCTCCCCCACACAATGGAGTTTTAATTCTAATCCTTTTTTTCCTCTTCTGGGTGCATCTGTGAGCTAGAGAATTCATACTTCCCTTTTCAGCATCACATTCAGAGCTTTAACTAGCATCATGACCAGTTCTCTTAAACTGATTCCCAGACAAAGGCAATTGCAAAGCAAAAGCCAAATTCAATTTTGCCACATCATACTGGAGAGAAATGGCTCGAAGGTTAATGGCAGACATATGGTTTACACTTGCTATTTCCTCTAAGCTTAACTTTGGATTTTTTTTATCCCCTTTTTTTTTTTATCCCTTATAGTTGTGTAAAGCTATAGCCAAATCAGTTCTCAGATGCATGTAAATACTGTTTCAGAATGGAAAAAGAAAGTTGAATGGCAAACAAGTGAAATAGTTGTGTTCAAGAAGACTATTTGGAAGCATAGACTTTTAGAAAATAAAATCACATATAAGTAAACATGTCTGGTCAGTCAGATTCCTGGCTAGAATGAAAAAAAAAAAAGTTTGAAGGCTTAGCCAGTTAAATAAGCAAGTATGTGTGGTGGTAGTGGTAAGCACCAGTGAAGTTTAAAACAAATGGCTTCGAATACAGATTATACAAACACATATTTATAGAGACACACTTATATTGAATAACGTATATAATATTACATATTAAATATAAATGAAAACACATATATCCTGCAGGACTTATTCCTGCAACTATGCTTTGGATTTTAAGTCAGTCTTCAGTGATAAGGGGATCCCTTTTTATTTATTAAATACACAGTTTAAATTTTCTCAGTGTTTTCTAACAATTATGTCTCATATGCTCCCTACAGATTGTCCAGTTTTAAAACCTGCACAGCTGAAATGAGTAATTGCCTGGGCAAAGGGTCACACCTGCTTGGTTTAACAGGATGTAGACAAATGAGAGGCCCGCCTTGCAGAGACGCTCAGCCCTGCTCAACAGCACAGACCTCAGGACTCACCAGATATTGGGTAAATGCGGAAACCCTCTGTGCTGCTGTCAGAGTTCAGTCTCACCAAATTCCTGAGTCTAGGGGAACTTACAACTGGAAAAGTTACAGTTCTGTTTCCTGCACTGTCCACATCATTGGTCACAGCTTTCAGGTCATGAAATGAAAGGGGCTTCACGGAAGCTAAGTGAAGACTAAAACATGTATATAAGTATAAAGCACAGAAAAGCTGCCGGTTAACAAAATAATCTGTACAGATCCCTGAAAACTCTCTGGAAAACACTTGGCTATTACTTGGTTATAATAGGGGGCACTGGCTAGCTGTAACTTGAAACTGGGCTATAAGATGCTAGTGATCCCTGAGGCATCTATCTGTGGACATAATTTGCTACTAGTGCCCCAGATGAAACAGGCTTCTTACCTCCAGCCCAGGCCTTAGTGTCTGATCCCTAGAGAAAGAAGGCAATGCCAGCATGTGTGGCCCCAGGCTCAGCTCCCAGTACATGAAAGGGAAAGCAAACTGCGTAGTGCTGAGAACACAGGAGATAGCACTCTCCCCTTGGAGGGTGGGTAGAGGCGTCCTGGCCTGATGGCGGCTGCAGTTGCTCAATGGATTGCCCATCTGCTGATACCTAGGGGCAGAGGGTGGCTCTTGAACAAATGTGAGACATCTCCTGGGGACCCTGACAAATGCATGGACATTGTGGGGAGTGAAGGGCCCATGTGAATGCCATGGGGGAAAGAACCAGTGACACATGGGTTTGTGTGCTAATGTGACCTCATTAGTAACCAAAGGCCAGAGAGACTTGGGGACACTCAAGTTAGAGCCAGAGAGGCTTGGGAACGTTCAAATGCTCTGTGGTGAAGGATCAGTGTTACCTAATTCACCATGGACAAACAATTTTATAAAATACAATAAAAATGTCATAGCAACATCAAATTGCTATACAAATTTCTAAACACTTCCTGTTGCTTTCAATTCTTATCGGTTTACAGACTGGAAGGCCCGTGGACCACATTTAGAGGAGCACAAAGTTGGAGTATATATCCCTTTACTTTGCAATGATTTGGGGAACATCTCCAACCTTACAGGATGGCAGGTCTGAAATTGACTCACGTGGTTCTTCCAGCCCAGAATCTTCTCTCATCTCGTTTGTGTGAGCCTTTGCTAAAGGTTTTAGCATTAGGCCTTCGCAGGGTAGCCCTCTGAAAAGGCACTTCCTAAATTGTTTATGAAGTTGAGTTAACTATCTAACAATTATTAAGCTTCCTGAATGACATCATGTTTTGCTTTCTTTGCTCAGACATTGTAGTCTTAGAGAGCAAGGGCCACCAACCGTAGTACTCAAACTACACTAGGCACTAGTTAAGTCCAAGGAGACACCAGCATTGTATCTGCAAGATTTCCAAACTTGCAAGGATTGTCCTAAGTCTTCAATTTGGAGACTCCATTTAAAACGTCTGAGAACTTTGGGGTGGACACTAGGTCCTGGGGCTCCTTGGGGGTGAGTGCCTGAGCAAGTCAGCCACAGGAACACAGTTCCACGCCAAGTTCAGGACCGTCTTGGCACAAGTTTGTTTATTACACAACATGCTCATATGATGCTGGTAACTGCCACCTGCATTCCTTTCACTTCTTGCTGCTGACATTTTTTGCAGTCATTGCCACCTTCTGGCTTCTGGAGCTGGGAGGCTAGAATCAGAGGTCACCCCAGGGAGACTAAGAGCAGTGTTTCTGTGGCCTTAGTCTATGCTACATAAAGCCATACCGGGGACCTTCCTTTGTCACCTGTCAAAGTAGGATGCCCCTTCCTCTCAGACGGATTATGTCTCTAATGTGTGTAGTCTCTGGCCACCCCCACATCCAACTTGTCCATCTTCAGTTTTTCTTAGAAACCTTTCCCCACTGTGCCTTCTTTCTTATAAAGGGCTCTAATTCATAATTCACTTGTTCCATAATGTCCAGGGTTGTCTTTGGCAAGTAGGACTCCTTTTTAAAATATATATTATTTCATTTATCTCAACCTTTTGGAGTAGAGGAGCCACCAGAGCTGTCCCAGGCCAAGAGTGCTTTTCTCTCAGCTGTAGTACATCAATCTTCATCCTGTTCTCCAGCTATGTAAGCCAGAAGGGTATCTAGGTTTAATTCCTACTCAGCAGTCACTCAACATATTCAGTAAGCAAGACTAGCTCACCCCTGCAATTGCCTGACAAGCCTCTCTGATGACCCAGCCCAACTCTCTGAAAGGCAAGCATCATTTCCCTCCTGCCCACCATATTTCATCCAAGCAGTTCATATTTTCATCAATGAGCTCCAGGCATTTAATTTGGAAATGATTTCTCTAAGGCCCTACCTAAATCTATATCCATAGAATAACTGCCCAATAAAGGGTATGGTCATAAGAGGCTCTGAAACCACATCTGTCTGGCAAGACTTCCCTCCCTATGCCCTTCATGGAGATTTGAAAAAGCAAATCTACATTCTGAAGTCTCTGAGAAGTCATGGAGTAAAGAAATCTGTTTTATCCTCCTTAAAAACACAGGATTTCTCAAAATCCTTGTATCCCAGCATGTTTGTTTCATGAAAAACCATAGCCAGATTTTCATGGGCACTAGGCTTGGAAGCCTTAGATATTTCTTCAGTAAACACTATCAGGTACCTAATATATGAAAGACCCTACAGTGAGGAGCACAGCTATACCAAGACACAGCACAGACACAGCCCTACCCTCTGTTTTATATATCATAACCCTAAGAAGTATGCATTTGTTTCCTCATCACTGTGAAGGGATGATAAGGCTTAGCATAGTTAAGCAAATTCCTTGAGGGTCAAGTGTAAGTCTCGCTGACTCAGAAGTGAGTATTTATTTTTAAGTTGACGCTATCTCATCTATACTCTTCTACTTAGAACTCAATGAAGGAAATGACATCCGAGTCAGGAAACAATGGAATTGACCATTCAAGAAATCTGACATATTCTCCTCCCCACGTTCCAAACCCATCCTTCCTTCCCTGAGTCTTCACTTCATGGTCTTGCTGTCATCCCTGGTGTGCCCTCCCCTCCTCGACACCACCCACCAAAATGCTGCTCATTCTAAAGGGGCAGCTCGAGGCTTGTCTTGGCCAACAAGCTCCCTTTGACCCTTGCAGTCTATGGGACATTTCCCTCCTCCAAATTCCTGCAGCTCACCCATTCTGTACCACTCACTGGACACTTACTATATGTTTTACATGGTTAGTGTACTCTTGAGTGTAGAGCTCTCATTTCACCAATTAATAGGCCTTTAATTACTTCCTTGAGGATTGACAATCTTTTCTCATAGTTCTTGGTTACCTCCCACTAAATCTTACAATATTCAATTCAGTGTTTCAAGAGCCACTGACTAAAAGGTTTACAAATCCCTGCTCTAAACCCTTTAGTAACACACTGTGAGTCCCTCTCCTTTCTTTTCTCCTTTAGTTCTTACCATGGAGGACAGACAGCTGGTGGTGAGATGTAGCTCCTTCTATCTCATGACCAGAGACTGAAGTCACAGACTTTTCCAGGAAAACCCTTGGCTGAAGGGCTGCTTAATTCTGGGTCTATGTAAGCCTATATTCTAGACCATTCTAAACAAAACTCTCGAGGTCAATCCCTCCCCAGTACTTTTTGAAAAAAAAGCCAAGTACAATTTGGATAAGCAGAAAAACTAGGTCCTAAAGCCACAGTATATTCCAACACACCACCACCAAAGATAAACAAACAAAATCAATGGCAGCATTCAAGGTGAAAAGCTGGTTATAAAACTCCTTTCTGGGGAGTAAAGTTTACAGAAATAAATAGAATGTGTTTCAATTTATATACGTATAAAATACAACAAAATGAAAATATACTTTGGCTAATTTTTTTTCTTAGTTCATTAAAAAAATGTTCATTTAGAACTGTAATCCTTTCTACTTTAAAATAACCAATTTGAAAGATAATTTTCAAATTTGTCAGGGCATGGAAGTCGTGGTTAACCTTAAAACATTCACCATACTAAGTACTATAATTATTTTGGCTTACCATGCAAATTCTATGAGTCTCAAGCTAGGCCCACTTTTTAAGGCTGGGTGCAAGAAGGAAGCAAAAGGGAAACAGCCAAAGTCGGACAAGCTGGTAGAGGAAGTTCGACTAGTAGGGGATAAATGTGAGTCAAAAAAAAAAAAATTGTTGACTAATGCCAACTTGCAATATTTCCCTAACGAAGGAGAGTAAAACACAACATTTCTACGTAATTGTTGCTGTTTATTAAATTGCTATACATATTTTCCTGGTTGTGCATGTCAAAATTCTTCAGTAATATCGAGAAGGAGATAAAATAAACAGCTACCGTGATGGCCCCATTCTCAGGAAACCAACATTCTCCAGCAGACACAGCCCTGGGACACCGGCCCAGACATACAGCAGAGGAGTGGCCCCATGCAAGAACGGGATTTAGAGTTGGAATTTTCACTCAGTCATGAGCCTTAGGATCCCTATTAGTTACATGACCTTGAGTCTTCCCAAGCCTCCATGGTTTTTATTTGATTTTTTTTTTTTTTTTTTTTTTTTTTTAGAGACAAGGTCTTGCGCTGCCATCCGGGCTGGAATGCAGTGACACCATCATGGCTCACTGCAGCCTCAAACTCCTGGGCTCAAGTGATCCTCCTGCCTCAGCCTCCCAAGTACCTGTGACTACAGACACCACCCCATCTTGCTAACCCCATGTTTTTTATCTGCCAAATGGGGAGGACCAAAATTTGCTTTTATATATACTCTCATTTAAATCCTTATAGCAACCCAGTGCAATAGATAAACAATATAAAAGACTATAAAAACACAAAATAATTACCTGCACTTCTAATTATTTCACTATCTCAAGCGGGCTATATTCTGCTAAGAAGGGAAAGAAAAAAGGGAAAGACCCAGTCCTGCTCTTGTGAAATTTCTACAAGAAGAGAATTGTACTCCCACACTCCTATCAAGGGATTAGTGATATCAGTAAAGTTATAAATTAACTTATGTGCAAAGCTAAAATTGAGATGGATCCCTTATCGATCCAGTTCCCAGGAATGCTGGGACTCACAAAGCACCAGGCAAGATTCCTATGCAGACAGCCTAATGTTCATATCCCCATCATCCCTTGAAAATGTCCACCCAGCAGTACATTTGGAAGCCCACAGGTTGTTGCATCATGGAATGGGTAGAAATGTATCTTTGTTACCCTCAGGGACCACGTGGCAGGGAACAAAGGAGACATCGTCAGACTCTGCAATTCTGTACAAGTACTCCCTAGAAACATGATTTAATAAAAGGTAGGTCAATGGCATAACATGCTCTCAAGTCCTTGTTAACTAAGCAAACCCTGAGAGTTCTGATTCCACACACACACACACACACACACACACACACACAAGGTTACAGACTGTTAAAAAAATTCCCAGTATACTCAAAAGTCACCATTTAAAAAAGAAAGAGAGAGAGAGAAGTCTGTCTGATTAATAACAGGGGTCTACAACCAAATGTTCTTTTTCATTTGCTTGTTTTTCTAGAAATAGCACTTCAAAAGTTTTTAATGAAACATGCAATTAAGGAAAGAACATTTTCTGCCATTAGGCACTTTGAACTCTTCATTAATCCGGAAACAAAATGGAGATGGAATCAAAAGAATGATATCAAAGCGAATATAGAATTTTGTATCGGGTGTGCTCTGACAGACTGTGACCAAATAAATATAGGGAGGGAAACACAAAAAGCAAGGTTGACCTGCGCATTTTCCGCTGTACAATCTCAGATTTTTCCTGATAGACCTTCCAGAAGGGTGACCTTATATAAATCACTTAGCCTCCCACATATTGGTTTTATCAACCTACTTAGGTTGTTATGTGGAATAATGAATTCAATTACTGGTGGAACACTTTGCAAATATAAAACGCTAAGAGAGACTACTTAAGCCCAAGTCTTTGTTTAGGGCTGATGAGGGACAGATGCACCAGGGGAGAACCAGCTGGTTTCAGCAACAGCCTCATCTGCAGCTGGGCTGCAGCCACTTTGAGGGTTATTAGTTGCCTCCATATCCATTTAGAAAATGTAATGGATTGGCTCTCACGTTTAGCTTGCCTTTAACTCTCTTTCCTACTTTTCTAGGAGAAATTATTTTCTCTACTCACCAAAAAGTAAATATTGACCTGGTAGTGTACAAATAAATCAATCCAGCAAGCTAAGTTTTGTTTTAATCCTTCATTGAAAATAGTAACTTCAGTTCTTCTACCTACTCTACCCTTCAGTGGGTGGCAGCTAGTGGAGAAAGCCCAGCTTTAAGGTGTGACAAACTTAATCTTTCTGAGCTTGTTTCTTTCTTTTTTTTTTTTTTTTTTTTTTTTTTTTGACACAGAGTCTTGCTCTGTCACTAGACTGGAGTGCAGTGGCATGATCTCAGCTCACTGCAACCTTTGCCTCCCGGGTTCAAGCGATTCCCCTGCCTCAGCTTCCCAAGTAGCTAGCACTACAGGCAACCACCACCATGCACGGTTAATTTTTTTTTTTTTTTTTTTTGTATTTTAGTAGATATAGGGTTTTACCATGTCGGACAGGATGGTCTCAATCTTCTGACCTCATGATCCACCCGCCTCAGTTTCTTTATCTCGAAAATGGAGTCATTCCTCCCTATGGCCCAGAGGACTTCATGTGATGAAAAGACATGGATTGCAGAACTGCACCTCTTGTGGTGCCTAACAGGTGGTAGTTAGTCAATAATTCCTTTCTACTGTGGATTTCACAGTTTTAGAAAACCAAAACTTCTTTGTGCAATTCTCTAGAACAGTCCTCTCCATTTTGAAAATATAATCCTTTCATAAAAATGAAAAACTTTCTAGGCCCTCACCTAACAATACTTATATAATACTAGCAATACATAAGTGGCAGAAACATCCTATCAATTCAGTGCCTCTTCAGAGGAACTGTGTTTTATTTAACCAGCACATCTTCACACATTTGAAAAATAGAAACTTGTATGTGGAAAATACCATTTAGTCTAGAAACTAAGCTTTGGTACATATGTAGGTAGATTTAGGGCCTTGCTGCAATGAAACTAACCTCCACAAGTCCAGGCTACAGGTTTAGAACCACTATGTGAGAGCATTCGCATAGTAAATTCTTTTCCGATTCTTTGGGGAGCCTTTGCATTAACTGTGAAGGTAGTCAGGAAATTACTCCATTTGGATTTAGAGGATATTTTACCTTTTTTTTTTTTTTTTTTTTGCTATATTTTCAAAGAAGATAATTTGAAATAACTGAAAACAGGGCTTTTTAACTTTCTCGTCCAACCCTCCTAGCTCATGCTCCCTCCCATTCGTGCTGCAGACTGGGAATGGCCTGCTTCTCCTCTGACAAGGGCAGCCTGAAAACAAAGCCAAGCCACCCTTGCAGAGTGGCTGGGTCACCTTCAGCAGATTTACAGCAGTCATTTGGCCTACTGATTTATTGATGAACAGGAGGAAGAAGAAAAGGCCTTTCAAAGTCAGGATCTCTTAGAATTAAAGTTATATTCATTCATTCATTCACATATTCATTCATTGAACAAATTTCTCTTTGTGGTGTTTACTAATGTATTCCTAACATCTGGAACTTATAACTGGATACATAATAGGTGTTCAATATTATTTCATTCTTTCAACAAATGTTTATTAAGCACCTACCGTGTTTTATTAAGCACTGCTAGGTGCTAAGGATACAACAATGAACAAAACAAAGTTTCCGCCCTTATAATCTATAGGGAAAGACAGATAACAAACAAATATCCAATTCAATCTATACTATAAGGTCAGGTATTCTGGGAAAGGGATGGAACGTGGCAGAGAAGGGATTCTATTTTAGTGGTGTTCAGGAAAAGGCTCTCAGAGAAGCTTATATTTGAGCACAGACCTTACATGACAATTTGAGTAAATCAAATGAGAGTTATAGGAATGCTAATATTTGCTATTATTAGCCGTATTAAAACATGTCACTTTTTAAAAAAGTCTAGTGCCTGGAGAGTTTCTAGATGGCCTGTGGTTTTCAGTCATGTGATCATCACATTAACCACTGATTAAAGTGCATTTTAGTTTCACATTGTTTTTCTCTGTAACATACCGGCATGTACAAAAACTAGCTGGCCCTCATTGATTGGTGTCTGGGTGAAGTTCTGAATGCTTTGGCTGGGAAAGGACTTAAGAGCCAAATGCCCATTGCTGGGTGGAGTGACCCAGTAGGCCAGGTCCTGTGGAGAGGAGTCCCCATCTTCTGCACAGAGGTCACCACCGGTCATCTCAGTGAACAGAATTCATCCACACCTTAAAAAGAAGTGAATCACAGATCTGTTGAGGACCAATGTCAATCACATCACATTAGTAAACTGGATAACAATGACATCCTGTCCTCTTGCACAAAGATTTAAAATCCAAAGCAATTCACCAGAGTTTTTAAAGCATGAACTTTCTTCATTTGAAACAGATGTATAATTAAATGCCAGATGAAATACAAAGCATGAAGTAGTGTTTAGTTAATTTATGAGGTTTATGAGGTTTCAATAAAGAAATAATATTCATAATTAATCCAATTTCATTATGCAAAGTGCATGTACATTTGTATAATGTAGAAAAACACCAAAAATTGATGATGACTAAGCACCTTTTGTGTGTATGACACATGCTGGATACTCTATATGGGGTCTCAGATAATTCAGAACCTACCTCATAGGATTTATTTAAGGATTTCCATTCATTGCTGTAAGACACAAATTATTTCACTAGCTTTTAAATAGTTGAGGGGAAATAAAAACCACATACACTGCATATTTTTTAATTCTATTTGTCCTACCTGTCTTACAAGAAGACAGATATCTGGTTCTTATGACCTTGCAATGTTTGCTGTGCTGATAGCACACATCTACAATTGTATCTGAGTAATAGTCGCTGTTTTCCAATTACATTTAAAATCTATTCACATTGCCTAAACATCTTAATTCAATGATTCATCAAGCATTTATCGAGCATTTACCATCTTCCAGACAATGTTCTGGGTGTTTGCAGTACATCAGTAACCAAAAAGAGTCCTGTCCTCAAACGCCTCCATTCCAGCAGGAAGGGACAAAGGAACACAGAGAAGAAGCAATGGCATAATAAAGAAATGAATTAAATAATGTGTCAAAAAAAGTCATAGCACTATGAAAAAAGAAAACATAAAGCAAGATAAGGGGAGGCCTCAGGAGTGGGCAAATGTTAAGTATGAGGTTCAGTTTGAGGAAAGACTGGAAGGAGGTGAAGAGGGAGCCAGTGAATACATAAATATCTAGGGGAGGACCATCCAGGTAGAGGAAACAGCCCAAAGGCAGGCCTCACCTGTTGGAGGACTAGGAAATCGGTCAGTTGGAAGGAGCAGAATAAGCAAGATGAAGAGTAAAAGGAGATGAGTTGAAACATAATGAAGTCGTCATACAGTTTGGGGTCTTGAACACTACTGTAAAAACTCTGGCTTTTCCTTGAGTGCAATGATGGATCATTATAGAGTTTTAGGTGAGGAGTGACCCGGTCAGACTCATGTTTTCACAGAATCCTTTAGCTTCTGTGTCAGGAACAGACTGTGGGAGGGACAAGGTAGGGGCAGAGAGACCAGTTAGGAGGTGACTGCAATCATCCCAGAGAAGGATGACAACAGAAGAGAGCGGCCCCAGAAGTTGCAGAGGTGGTAGGAAGTGGCCAAATTCCGGGTGTCTGTTGAAGACAAAACCAGCAGACTATTTCAATGTGGTGAGGTGTGAAAGAAGGAAAGGTGGTGATAATGACTCTATGGCTTGGGCCTCAGAAAAGAGGACAGGGTTACCGTCAGTTGAGATCAGGAAAGCTGAATGTAGAGTAGATTTGGGGAGTAAGATCAGTAGTTCAGTTTTGAACATGGGTTTAAAATGTTTATAGGGACACCGAATCACATTTGATGGAATTCAGCTGTTTTGAGTTTCTCTAATCATGTAGTCACAGGATACTTCACTAACACTAAAGACAAGTAGTTTTATCACTAATTCAATTTTCACATTTCTATCTGTATTTGTATTTATATATATTTGTCTTACCCACAGAAACACCATGTGCACATACCCAAGCATATGTGTCATTCTTTATTCTCTGGCTAGAACCTTATCATCTTCTACGCCTTTTGCTATTGTTTAAAAATTCAGTCCTAACATAGGCATAGGCAAGGACTTCATGTCTAAAACACCAAAAGCAACGCCAACAAAAGTCAAAATTGACAAACAGGATCTAATTAAACTAAAGAGCTTCTGCACAGCAAAAGAAACTACCATCACAGTGAAGAGGCAACCTACAGAATGGGAGAAAATTTTTGCGATCTACTCATCTGACAAAGGGCTAATATCCAGAACCTACAAAGAACTCAAACAAATTTACTAGAAAAAAACAAACAACCCCATCAAAAAGTGGGCAAAGGATATGAACAGACATTTCTCAAAAGAAGACACGCATACCGCTAACAGATACATGAAAAAATGCTCGTCATCACTGGCCATCAGAGAAACGCAAATCAAAACCACAATGAGATACCATCTCACACCAGTTAGAATGGCAATCATTAAAAAGTCAGGAAACAACAGGTGCTGGAGAGGATGTGGAGAAATAGGAACACTTTTACACTATTGGTGGGACTGTAAACTAGTTCAACCATTGTGGAAAACAGTGTGGCCATTCCTCAAGAATCTATAACTAGAAATATCATTTGACCCAGCCATCCCATTACTGAGGATATACCCAAAGGATTATAAATCATGCTGCTATAAAGACACATGCACACGTATGTTTATTGCGGCACTATTCACAATAGCAAAGACTTGGAATCAACCCAATGTCCATCAGTGACAGACTGGATTAAGAAAATGTGGCACATATACACCATGGAATACTATGCAGCCATAAAAAAGGACGCATTCATGTCCTTTGTAGGGACATGGATGCAGCCGGAAACCATCATTCTCAGCAAACTATGGCAAGAACAGAAAAACCAAACACTGCATGTTCTCACTCATAGGTGGGAATTGAACAATGAGATCACTTGGACACAGGAAGGGGATCATCACACACTAGGTCCCATTGTGGGGAGGGGGGAGGGGGGAGGGATAGCATTAGGAGATATACCTAATGTAAATGATGAGTTAATGGGTGCAGCACACCAACATGACACATGTACAAACCTGCACGTTGTGCACATGTACCCTAGAACTTAAAATATAATTAAAAAGAAAAGAAATTCAGTCCTAAATGACTTAATAGATGATCTCTCCAGTTAAAGAGAACCATTTCCATTAGTAGAATGAGCAGTTGGTGAAATAACTTACTCCAAGCCCACCTATCATCTAATAACTAAACAGAATTTGAGACAGGAAATTCAGAAAGTATATAAGATTCCTATGTTTTCATATCAGGCATAATGGGGCTGGAAGACAATCCATTCTGGTTCCTTCTAATACACCAACTACTAATAACACAGGAAAAAAACTATTTTGTGAATTATCGTTTAATTTCTTAAAAGTTAACAGCTGAGACCATAAAGTAATTGTGCATAAATAAATACCCACATACTCCACATATGTACACATGTGCACACACACACACACATGAACTTACACCGCCAAACCAATGTTTAACTCCTCAAAGTAGTTATGTTGAAAAATAACATTTTCCAATAACAATATCACTGCTTGAAATTCTTTTAAAATTATTTTCAGGTTGTTCAAGAATATTTGGTTTAGTTTCTGTCCAGTTAGACTACCTAGGTTTGGGTCACTGCTTTGTTGCTTACTAGCTATATAACCTTGGGTACATTTCTTAACCTCTCTCTGCCTTAATTTCCTCATCAGTAAACTAGAAATTATAGATCGGTTACATAGACTGAGTGATTTAATATATGAAAAGTGCTTAGAACTGTTTTGCCGGGCACATACTAAGCATTCAATAAATATTAGCTTTATGTGGCCCATCTTCTTCAACAGATTTGGCTTTGAGGACAGATGTGATTTTTTAGTATTTCCAAAAAGTCACTTAAGGTGTGATTATTGCCGTTATTGAGGCTATTCTATAACAGGTACTGCAGATTTTGTTTAATCTCCCAGCATTCCTCCTAATTTGGGGTGAATAGTTTATCTGTTTAATAATTGTGTTGTTGATGGACATGCCTATATCTTGACATTTGAATATGCCCACTGAAGATTTTGCAGCACTAAGTTCTAAGGACATCAACTTTTAAATAGCTACCAGAAATGCAAATCAATACAACGTTCAAATAAGAAGGTTTTGGCCTTCATTTAAGCCCACGGAAAGGCTATAATAAAATGTACAAGTTGGACCGTTTAACAAAATTCCCAGCCCACTCATTCTGGTTTTTCACTTTTTACATTTTTTAATCCATCCGCATATCTCATCCTCATTTCTTCTAGCGCTCCAGCTAACTTGGAAATGTGCTGCCATTTCTCTTCTCGTGACTTGTAGAGACAATCATTTTTTCCAAGGCCATGCACACCAAGGCTGGGCGAAGCATGTTTTCCACTGTAGCTACTCTGCTATGGAACACTGCTTTCCCTCCCTCTCGCCTCTGAAATATACCATCTTCCAAAACAAATGGAAAACCTGCCACTCAAAACAAGATCTAGTAACCTCAGGTCTCATTTCCACTCAAACCAAATTTAGTTCAATTAACGACCCCATTGCTTCAGGTAAGGCCTGATTTAGTGCCCAGTGCTTGGTAACGGAAACTTCAGGCAGACGAGGAGAAGGAAAACAAGGACCCCCAACTTGAATTCAGATTTTAAAGTGATCCAAAGCCCAAAAAAGAATGGTTCAAAGCATATATCAGAAAATAACACAACCCTGGAATAATAATTTTTAAATTGACCTTTAGCTTTAAGAGGAGGTTAGTGGCATTTAGAAACCGAATTATGATCCCATTTAATCCTAGTTGTAAACTTAATATTTAAAAGCCCAGACCTTTGGAGGCAGAGGCTGAAGTGAGCCGAGATCGTGCCACTGCACTTCAGCCTGGGTGACAGAGCAAGACTTCGTCTCAAGAAAAAAAAAAAAAAAAACCCAGACCTTTGCTGAGTTTCATACGAGGGATGTGAAATGCTCATGAATTCACTCTCCCACTGTTGGTCCCCCAAGAGCTTCAGTTGGCATTTCAAACTTTGCTGCCCTAATTCTTCTACTCTGCCCAGCTCTCAAAGCTCCTTTAGTGATGACAAGTATTTCTCAAAAGCAAGCAAATGGTTCTATTTTCAGTAAAAAATCAACAAAACAAAATGTACAGTATTACTGAAAGAGAAACTTGAAAAATAGGAAAATGAAGCCCCCTTGTGGACAAAACATGTTTTATCAGGTATGCACAAAATTCACTGATCATATTTGTATACAAAAATACTCAGTAGAATATATTTCAGAGTAAAATGCAAAGGATTCACCCAAGATGGTCTAACTCCAATTCCCAATTCCAGTTTGTTGGGACACAAATGATTTCTTGTACCATCGAATGACCTTGGAGACCAGCCGAAAGCCCCGTGGCTTAAGGAAATGTTTTACTTCGTCAGGAGAAAGAAGTGTGTCTGAAATGGTGGGACACAGAGGTTAACATTCAGATTGCTGGCTATGAACTCCCCCCAGAGTCTGAGATGTTATCAGCAACTCTACCCCCACGCTCCCACCTCCTTCTCCCACTTAGGCTGCAGACAGACTTTCTTGCCACCTCCTCCAGGCCCAGATGACAAGTAGGGAGAGTGAGTCATCATGCAGGATAATCTGAATGTCTTGAGAACATGCTATTTGAAAAGTGAGAAACAGCATTGAATCTGAAGACTTTATCACATTTGCATTTGCATAGCTGCCTTTGCCCCAGACTCCGCCACTAATTTTGTTATTTTGGGCAAATAACCTCTTGATCTTTAATTCCACCTTCTTAAAATTAGAATAAGAGCAATACTTTCTTTCTGTACTTAACCAGGTCCTTGAGCTTCTTCGCTAACTATGAAGGAAGAAGTGGGAGAACACGGTGGTTCCAGCTCCAACTCGCATTCTAGCTCTGCCACTTGCTGCCACCAGCAGCCCTTCTGCTTTGGACCTTGGAGAAGTGTCAAAGCCTGCAAATTTCTCATCTTTAAAATAAAAATCATATCCCAGAGAGTTGTTGAAGATTCACTGGGTAAATGTAAAGTGCATAGAACAATGCTAGGCATTGTAAGTATGATGTAAGTAATAACTATTGTTAGGACCATGTAATGGACCATGTAAATGGTTGTTATTATTACTGTTTGATATGCTC
Organism: Chlorocebus sabaeus; assembly: GCF_047675955.1. Lineage (NCBI taxonomy): Eukaryota > Metazoa > Chordata > Mammalia > Primates > Cercopithecidae > Chlorocebus > Chlorocebus sabaeus. The sequence continues at coordinate 40,507,535 of NC_132907.1, read as the reverse complement.
TGAAATACAGAAATAAGAAATGTCACTGTCTGAAATAATCTCCTAAGTTTAAAACTTTGCCTGGAAAGAAGTAACTCGTAACTATAACTTTGGAGAAACTATGTTATTGAAAACTGCATCCTCGTGGCTCTACTATTTTGATAAATGCATATGCTTTATCTATTAGCTTTCACAAAAAAAGTAAACACACCTGATGTGTGAAAATTATTTAATAACGTTGAAGGCTGTCAATTTATGAGAACACTCTGCAATTGATCAATACACACAGTCTTTCAGGAAAGTTTCTATGCTCATTTGCCATTGTTATACATTCTAGTGGATAAAAGAGAAACCACACTCCAATAAAAAAATGAGGAGCAGAAATTAAAAGGATGTCTTAAATGTCATCAATTGCCTACACAGGCTATCAAAATCAGCGAGGCCAATTCCTGGATGCCTCTTGGCTCTTATTCATCAAGTCTAAATTATGTCGACATTGGTAATAGCCATTGTGATTATATCATAAAATTTCAGTGCACAAGACTTCATCATTCTAAAATCCTGACAGCAATTTCATTCACATTATACTATAGACACAAAGAAAGCAACACTGTGATTATATACCCTCATCTACATCCCTTTTTCTTGGAATATTTAAAATTTCATAATGTATTATTTTTCTTCCTTCATGACTTTGGACCACAACAGCAGTATATAAAGTGGATCTGCCAGATTTGCAGACAGTGTCGCTGGTACTTCCATCCCAATCTCCTTTCCTGCTGAAATGAACAAGGCAGAGGGTCAGGGTCAAGGGCAGGCAGGGTTAACCTGCAGGCAGGGCTGGGACCTTGAGAAGTCACAAGGAGACTTCAAAGCTGAGGGAAACAATCTGACTCCCACCTAGAACACAGAGCCCTCTTACATGCGGTAACGTATCCTGATAAAGTGGGACTTGGGGGTTGTTATAGGCTGTGTCAACTCTAGCATTACCCTATAGTACAGTTTCGAGTGTCCTGGTGGATAGAAGTTCTAGTAGATGAACTTCTGGGACTTGACTCAATCCCATAAAAGGACAGATTAGCCCAGAAACAGGAGGAGTGATGAAAAAAATGTGATTCATATCTATAAAAGAATCTAGCTTTGCTAGGTCAGTGGCTTACAATGTTTTTTCTTTAATACCAAAACTAAAGAATACATTTTACAAAGAATACATTTAGTATACATATGTATACATAATAATACCAAAACTAAAGAATACATTTAGTATACATATGTATATTCGTGTGTGTGTGTGTTTAAAACTCTATATATATCAAGTGAAATTTTCACAAAAACAATATTTACCCTCATTATACACAACACATTCTGATACTACCCATCCTATTTAATTTTTTAAAAAATTGGTTCTGACTCAATTAATTTCACAGCCCACTCCACAGGTTGCAACCTGCAGTTTTAAAATGCTATTACAGAGCATTCCCATTGTAGATAGCAGAGTGGGGGCTCTGGACAAAGACAACCTGGCCACAAGACCCACCCACTCTTCTAACCATATGACTTTGTTCAAGTGACTTAACCTTTCTGTGCCCCAAGTCTGTTGCAGTCTTCGTTTTATTTCAAGAGTCGTTGAGAGAATTACATGAGAAATCATTTAACCACTTATGCGATACTTTTAGAAATGAGCCTGACTCCTAGCAGGGGGTCAATAAGTGCTGGCCTGCTTCTCTGTCATTATCTCTGAAAGGCCTGTGGAACAAAACTGTCTGGCGTTGGGGGGTCCTTATGCCCAGAAATCAAGTCTCACCATGGAGAGGTATCTATTCACTCTCCTCCTCCCTCCATCTGCTCCAGTCACATGAGCTTTCCATGTCATCAAACACGCTCCAGACTCACTGTCTTTGCCCTTGATCATTCTTCTGCCTCAAGTGCTCTTCCTTCTAATATTCCTATGACTCCTCACTTCCCAGTCTAATCACCCTCCCCCAGCTTCCCATCTTTACTCAGAAAAGAGTTCACTCACAGGCTGAAGGCTGCCTATCCTGAGAAAGCCCTGCTCACAAGGTTGGCACTGCACTGGTGTCTGGGAACTTGGCTATTAAAAAGTTTCCCATGCTGATATAAAACTTTCCCTAAATTATAAGGGAGGCTCGCTGTGTCTAAACTGCTTGTGTAAATCATGTGGTTTATGCTGGACACCTGTTTCCTTCTAGGGGTCAGGGATTTGGGTACATACTAAGCAGAGTGTGTCTACCTAACCACCTCCCAGTAAAAATCCTGGGCACTCAGTATCTCATGAGCTTCCCCTGTATCAACACTTTGCATGTGTCATGACAACTCGTTGCTGGAGGGATTAAGTGCATCCTAGGTGACTTTCCTAGATAAGGACTCTTAGAGCTTGACCCAGTTTCCTCTGGACTTCACCTCATGTGCTGGGTCCCTTTGCTGATTCTGCTTCACATTATTCATTGTAATAAATCTTAGCCATGAGTATGCTAAATCCTATGAGTCCTTGCAAATCAGTGGGGGAGATCTTCGAAGCCACCCACACACAAGCCTCCACGCCTTGAACAGACCTTCCCTGACCACCATCTCTGTAGTCTCAGTATTCTTTATTTGCAGTCATTCTCTATCTCCTCAAGTGCTTTACTGAAGAGTAGAGGAGATCTTATTCCATTTATAAAATAATTGTATTGTCTTCCCTACTGAACATAAGCTCCATGAAGGCATTAGGCACTCAGTATTTGTTGAGCCTCCATAATGTGCCAGATACCATGCCACGCACTGAGGACACCACAGGGAAAAGACAGATAAAGCCCCTTCCAAATGGAGCTTACATTTATGGGAGGAGACACAAAACAGATTTGCTTATTTGTTTAATACCAGAGAGTGGTTGGCACTAAAAAAATAATAATAAATAAGAGTCCAGGGATAAAGGATGGCATGATGCTATTTCTTCTGGGGTGGTTAGAGAAGGTCTCTTTTGAGAGCATCACATCTAGAAGCTTGGGGAGCCATAGTCTAACTAGGCTACCTTCCCAGAGGAGGTAACACACCCACACTTAAAGGGAAGCCATCTAACTAAATTGTGTACCACATGACTAAAAATCAATAAAATCCCAAAAGTCATTATTCACAATAGTCATAATTTAAACAAACAAAAAATTATTTGGCAAATAAGCTAAAACACCTTGGTTTGGGAGGACTTTCATTTAGCACGCCATGACCATTGCTTAGAATTCGAGAAACAAATCCTTGGATTTCTTTCATTTAAGAAAAAATCAAGAAAGTCCTCCCAAAACTTCTTCTACATCTTTACATGGCTAGTAAGTATGTCCCACAGTAGTACCTAGTCACCTTGAGACGTTAGACACACTGACTTTAAAACCAAAACTATTTGTACGTTTCTCAAAGAGAAGGGAAATGGTTCATCTGAAATGTAAAACCTCCACCTAGTCTAGACTAAAGTGAGTCTATCCAACGTAAAATGGCAGCTCTACTGCTTCTCCATCTGTCTAAGTCCAGCTTCAACCAGAGAATATCAACAAGCTTTACAGCCATAGACTCATAGGGCATTAGAACTGGGAGGGACTGAGAGATCACCAAGTAACACAATACCCCATCCCTGGGGTTTTGCTATTAAGGGAAGTAATGCCCAGAGATATTTTGCTGAAGTTCACATGAGCAGTTTACAAACCTTAAACTCCATTCTCCCAATTTTAATCCAAAACCTTCAAGGTAAGGAACAACTTTCTATACTGATAAATAAACGAATAAACTCAGAAAGAGCCAGCATTGAATGACACATCCTTCAAAAACTGGGAAGTCGTGCACTTCCTGAACTGGATCCACACTATCCAGGGAATAAGGTAAGAATAAAGGAAACAGTTCTCGGCCACAGTTAGTTTTGTTTTTTCCTTGAGAGAAAACACCCTTATACCAAGGTTGGAGAGAGGCGGTCTGGGCAGACCCTTGAAGCAACCCTGCAGTGTCTGACGGAGACTGTTTCTCCCTAATTCCAAGGAAGGACAGAGACAAAGTCTAGGGTACATATTTTCCCTCTCACGTTTTAACGTTTCTGAACATCCTAATTTGACAGGTATATTTAATATCGTAAAATTGATATTAAGCTGATGGTGCATCATATGAGACTTAGGAACTGAAAGCCAAGCCCAAAATGGAGCTTCAATTCCTAAAGAGGCCTAAGAGTTTACTACTTATCCTTTGGTTTTCTCTTTCATTGGTCAACTCCAGCACTTCTCCAGTATCTTTCTACATCTCAACCTCCCTATTCCCTCTCTTGCGTCTCTCTCATCCTGCAGTTCTGTACCATGTAGCCAAATGCCCAAAGCCTCTACTGAGGTTCCCGGGTAAACCCATACATGCTGATAACAACTGCTACAGCTCTATCCCATAAAAGCCACTTCAGTAGAAGCAAGAGGCACAGCAGCTGTGGTACTTTTCTTTTCTTGCCAATAAAGACACCCCCTGACAACTGGATGCATTGAAAGAGCTTGAGTCAGTCGAGAGGAGCAGGGAAAAGTGTCAGAATGTGGGGGCAAAATGTCAGGTTCAGACAGACTTAGCATCAAGTCCACGCCTCCTTTTTACCTCTCTGTGCCTCAGTGTTCCTGCAGTATAAGTAAGGTTATGAATCATAGACGTTTCCTTAGAGGGCTGTGAAAATGACACCAGTTACAGAAGAGGCCTGGTACTTGGGAAGCACACAATAAATGTAAACTTCTATAACTGTATTTAATAACAATTGACACCTAAAATTCCTCGTTGTAGCTGCCAACCTATTTCCCGGATCACTTTGCAGAGAGAGTTCAGGAGGCATTACTACAACATGAATCTGTGGGGTGGGGAGATATGGCTGAAAACAGTGGGGCAGCCTAAATTGTGACCAACTGGAACAGACCATCCCAGATTACCTGAGCCATACTGTGGAGTCAAACAATAATGTGACAAGTTCTTAAGGTAAAAACACTATTAATTTTTCACTTAAAATATAAAGACTGAATAATCAATCAAGCTCTAAGATAACTAAAAGCACTAAAAAGCCTATTTCTAGATCCAATTGTTTTGAACAAATAAAAACCCTTACAATTTTTAACCCTGTAAAGTGCACTAGTTACATAGCCTCTGGGGGGTTCCTGGCTATGCCTGCACAATCATTTAATTGGCCCTAGGGTGCTTTATAAATTAAGGTCAATGGTTTACTGCTTCGTATTTCTTTGCTATTCTCCCTGCTGTCATTCTGTCTCTCCCTGTTACCTATGTGGCCACCACTCTCACCAAAGACTGTTTTCCTGTTTGTATCACCACCACCCAGAGATGGTGCATCTGCTGTGCCAATCTGTAGCCTGGTGGTCTAGATCATCCTTGCCACTTAGAAAATAACCTTTGAGATCTATTGGGTTAGAATAATACTAGCCCTAACCATTATTTTGTTAGTTAAAATGGTCCATTTTTTAAATCCTCCACAGTAGCCCCCCCGCCCAGAAAAGCACAGTAAAGAAAGCAGGGTCACAGAATTCTCAGAAAAGAAGTCAGGAGACCCCTACAACCAACGAGTTACAGCACCTTAGGCTGCACACTACTCCCTGGGTTCTAGTTTACTCACCTGTAAAATAAGGTTAGGGATAACATTTGACCTTCTTTTTAACTGAGAGATTATACATAAAAAATATTATATCATATTGGTATATGCATACGCATTACACATTTATAAATACGTATGAAAATAGTATATATACTATAGAATATACAATACATAGGTGTGTTTATTTTAGATCAGTTGATCTATTATGTTGGTGCCAAAGTGATTGTGGTTTTTGCCGTTATTTTCAGTGACAAAAACTGCAATTACTTTGGCACCAACCTGATACATCAATGGCTATTAGGCAACACTGTCAAAACTAAATCCAGCCACATGGCCAGTCAGAGACTTACATTGGTTTCTTATTCTTTAGCCATGATGGTAATGAACTTCAGAAACAGAGGGAGGAAGGATAAATGCAGATGTACTTTAAAAGTCACTCTGGGATCACACTGAAAAGGATGAAAGGCCGTCTGAAGGAAAGGGAGAAAATTGCTCAAATGATGAAAACAATATCATGCTTTTCTTTTTTAAAACATTATGAGGGTAAAGTGGCTTTGGAAGCTCTATGTTCCCTCAGCCACTCCACACAGATAGAATATATCTGCGTGTTCTCCCATGGCTACAAAATCGTCCAAATCATTTCCTAGAATTCAAGGCCCTCATTTCCAGCCTATGCTGTGAAACATGGATCTTTGATTCTAGTGGGTTAGTTTTCTCCCTGCCCTGTAAATGTAGTTTTGAACACATTCTTGCCTCTGCCTACCAGAATCTGCCCCATCCCTTACTGTTTAGAATACTACTGTTCAATACAGTAGCCACTAGGTAGATGAGACTATTTAAATTTAATGTAAACTACTTAAATTATATAAAATTTAAAATTTCATTCCTTAATCATACTAGTCTTATTTCAACTACTTTCCAACTGCATGTGACTGGTGGCTACTGTATTGGAAGCACAGATACCACATTTTATCACCACACAAAGTTCTACCAGATAGTGCTGGTCTATAGCAAGGGTTGGCAAATATTTTCTTTTTTTTTTTTCCTTTTTTTTTTTTTTTTTTTACTTTAAGTTCTGGGATACATGTGCAGAGCATGCAGGTTTGTTACATAGGTATACATGTGCCATGGTGGTTTGCTGCACCCATCAACCTGTCGACTAGGTTTTAAGCCCCTCAGGCATTAGATATGTGTCCTAATGATCTCCTTCCCCTTGCTCCCACCTCCCGACAGGCCTTGCTGTGTGATGTTCCCCTCCCTGTGTCCGTGTGTTCTCACTGTTCAACTCCCACTTATGAGTGAGAACATGCAGTGTTTGGTTTTCTGTTCCTGTGTCAGTTTTCCGAGAATAATGGCTTCCTGCTTCATCCAGGTCCCTGCAAAGGACATTAACTAATTTTTTTTAATGAATGCATAGTATTCCATGGTATATATGTGGGCTGGCAAATATTTTCTATGAAAAACCAGAACTAAGTTTAGGCTTTTGGGGCCATGAGACAAAACAGAGGATATTTTATGGGTACTTACATAACAAGAAAAAAGTTTTTTCACAAATTTTTTACCGATAAAATTCAAATAATAATAATAATAATTGAGCCAAGTGTGGCGGCTCACAGTTGTAATTCCAGCACTTTGGGAGGCTGGGGCAGGAGGATCACTTGCACTCAAGAGTTGAGACCAGACTGGGCCACCTCTATCAAAAATAATAAAAACCAATTAGCTAGGCATGGTGGCATGTGCCTGTGGTCCCAGCTACTCAGGAGGCTGAAGTGGGAGGATCATTTGAGTCTGAAAGGTGGAGGTTACAGTTAGCTGGGATCATGCCACTGCACTCCAGCCTGTCTGACAGAGTAAGATCCCATCTCAAAATAATAATAATAATAATTGAATGTAATTTGTTTTTGTAATAGACGCCTACTACTGAGAAGAATGGAATTCTTTTTTCAGGGAAAACATTTTGCTTACATGAGCTTCAAAGTTAATGTTTCCTATAATTAAATTAATTGCAAATGTTCATCTATAAAAACCATTCTCAGCTTGTAGACCATGCAAACAAGCAGGCAGCAAGCCTGATGGGGCCTGTGTACTGTAATTCCCAAGTTCTCTTCCTGGAGTGTTTCTCAGCAGGACACTATCAACGCTTTGGGTGGGTCATTTCTTCATTTTGTAGGATTAGCCCATACATTGAAAATAGTATGCATCCTTGGCCCTCAGGCATTAAATACAGTAGCATCTTCCAGTCAATGTGATAACAAAAACGCCCCACCACATATTCAAGCTCTCCATCACCCAAAGGGAGGCACCACTGCCAGACAGAACCATAGAATCTTTCTCACATCCACCTTTTCTGCACCTCTGACCATACGACTTCCTCTGACCTTCTAAATAATCTATTATTAACTATTGACCCTCATGGGCAGTATAAACAAGGCTGAAATTGCCAAATATGTATGTGGGAACATTCATCTCAACCAAATTTCAAGTTGAACACATTCAGATTCCCATGTCTTGACATACTTGATGAATGAGCCCACTATGGGCTCATTTGTGTGAGAGGCTAAGGCTTCTCCCAGAAACACAGTCACACTAAAGGAAGAGAGTCAAGATAGAAACCTGGTCTAGAAAACATGGACCAATGCTGGGGGAATTGATGGTTTATATCTCCATTCATTCATTCCTTCAACAAATATTTCCTGTTTACTCTGCGTTAGGCACTGCTGGAGATCATGGACAAAGGCATGTAGGAGCCATCAGGCTTCCATGCTGTCCTTCCATCCTCAGCCTGTTGTTCAGCGGTCATGCAGTTCCCTCATCTGTCCAACAAGACAAATGGTAGCACATATCTCAACTGGCTTAAGCCCTTAGAGAAGTACCTGGCACATAATTACAGCAAATACTTACTTTTTGAGCACTTATTGTATTAGTTACAGTTTTTCTTCAAGCCAGTCTTATGGATTCATGCACAGGTTCTTAGAAGAAGAGACAGCAAGAAAGGGTACATGAAAACCACGAAAATCTATTAAATGGAAGTTTTTGGATACTTGAGTGTAAATTGGCATGGAAGAGTTTGCCAGCTTCAATGCTGGTGGTGCTGGTGTAGCAGGTAGTGCTGCTGTGGCAGGGAATGGAGCCACTGGTGTCAGGAGGCTTCCAGCACATCATCCTCTCAGTGTGGGCAACAAAAGCCACAGCAGCAGCTATCACCTCAGGGCTCCTGCTCAGGAGAGGTGTAAAATGGCAGACACCCTGCACAACCAAGAGGTACTTACTGTGAGCACTTGGGAAGTAGCCCTGGGGGATCATCTGACAGCAAAGGGAGACTGAGGCTCCCAGAACCAGAAAAATACTGTCCCATGACTCAGTAGTGGCCTTATTTTACCCAAAAACTGATATGACCTTGGAGCATTTTTTTTAGTAATAAGAGTTATCATTTAGCCTTAACCATGTATCAAGCACTGCATGAGAGCTTCACATCATTTTATCATTTAATCCGCACAGCTCTGCCTCCATTTCCCCCCACTCATATGAGAGCAAATTAGCAGACTAAGTAACTTGCCCAAGGTCACGTAGCTAATATTGGGGAGCCAGGGCTCATCCCCAGATCTATCCATCCACTACAGAGCCGTTCTCTTAACCACGATGCTGCCAGCCTGGCAGAGGCTGCCCACATGCATGCACCTCCCTCACCTGACTTGAAACAGGCATGCCTCAGGGTGGTGCTGCCTATGAAACAGAATATGAAGGTAACTCATTGTGATTCCTTCTCATCTCCCAACAGTACCCAGCTGAACACCCAAGTAATAAGTAATATCTATTTAAAACCAGTGGGAACTTGTCAACTATATACACAATCATAGGTCTTACTATTTATCATTAGAAATAATATAAATGAAAATCAAATTGGTAGCCCTCAGGTTCTTACGATAAGTCAAAAGCAGGTAGCACTTACCTGAAGGATGTTATTGGCTGTTACCACCGGAGCGTCATCATTTACAGATTCAACAGTCACAAAAAGAGTTTGGGGAAGACTATTTTCCAAGCTCTGAACTATTTGCAAAGATGGTGAAATTGTCATGAAGCTTCTCGCTGTCATCATGAACATAGTAAATCAATTCATTTTCCACCTGTAACAAACCACAATATCACCAGTTTGCTGAAATGTGACTTAAAAATATGAACAAATGGCAATAAAAGAAATCCCAATTTTTAAAGTCTCTCTAAAACACAAAAGCACGTCCTCATCCTGTGAAGTTTCAGTCTGATAATCAGAGTGCAAACTGTGATGGATGGCATAGTTTTTCTGAAATGATACTGCATCCTAGAAATAAGATTAAGGAGGAACAGCTTTTCCAGCACTGGCTCCACTTGGTCAGTGTGGTTTTGCCTTTATGGTGGTGGAGTCCACCCCAGCTGTGGACCGCAAATAACCCTGTACAAAGAGGAATGGAGATTGCCTCTATCCACCTAGATTCATAGGCTGCCCAGAGGCAATCTTGGCATCAAGGAAGGGAGCACTGAGGCACACTGCACCATCAGCTTCAGAGGATGGCAGCCACTGATTTGTCCCATGGGTTTTTTTCTGGGGAACCAATCTGCCCTTTTGAAGAAAAGACAAAAGTAGAAAGGATGGTGGTGGACTACCTGGCAAATGGTTGTCAGAAAGGGAAATACATCCTAGAACCAAATGGTCATCACTTCAGCAGGGTTTTTTGAAGAATCAAATATTCAATGGGATATGAATGACAAGAGCCTACAGTGGATGGAAACTCTGTGACTGTAAGAATTGTGGAGAGGTCTTCAGTGAACAGTTTTGCCTTAAGACACACGTGAGAGCTCAGAATGAAAGGATCACTTCTCAGGGTAATTGTTATGGAAAAGATGTCCTCAGTATGCACAAGAAACCTTCTATTGGACAGGAACTTTCCAAATTAAATACATGTGGAAAAATCTTTGCTCTAACTGCAGGCTTTGCTATACATCTTGAAATTCTCAATGCAAGACAATCCTACAAATGCAAGGAATGTGGAAAAGGCTTTAAGTATTTTGTGAGCCTTGATAATCACATGAAAATCCACACTGGTGAGAAACTCTGTGAATTTCAGGATGTGGGAGAGCCATCACAGCTTCCTCACACCTAAAGCAGTGTGTAACAGTTCATACAGCAAAGAAATCCAAAAAGACTAAGAAATGTGGGAAATCCTTCACTAATTTTTCTCAACTTTATACACATGTGAAAATTCATAAAGGAGAGAAGTCCTTTGAACATAAAGAATGTGGAAGATCCTTTAGAAATTCCTCATGCCTTAATAATCACATTCAAATTCACACTGGAATAAAACCAACAAGTGTACATACTGTGGGAAAGCCTTCACTAGATCAAATCAACTTTATTGAACCTTTAAGAACCCACACTGGAATAAAACCCTATGAATGTAAGGAATGTGGCCAAGCCTTCGCTCGGTACTCGGGCCTTTCTACACATATATGAAGTCACAGTAGAAAGAAACCCTATCAGTATAAGGAATGTGGGAAAGTCTTCACTATGCCCACAAACCTTATTCAACATACAAGAATTCACACAGGAGAGGACCTTTATGAATGTGTTGAATGTGGGAAGACTTTCATTACTTCTTCCCATCACAGTAAACATTTTAAAATCCATAGTGGAGAAAAGCCCTTTGTATGCAAGATATGTGGCAAAGCATTTCTGTATTCCTCACGCCTTAATGTTCACCTGCGAACTCATAATGGAAAGAAACCCTTCGTATGTAAAGAATGTGGGAAAGCATTTGCTGTTTCCTCACACCTAAGTAGACATGAAAGAATTCACACTGCAGAGAAACCCTATGAATGTAAGGGTATGAGTGTTATCATTTAGCCCATCGGTTGCCATCTTTAATTATTGGCAATAACATCAAAGATTATCAGATTTGTCCTAAATGCCTTGAGGAGGTTTAACGGCTCATGGATTGGCCTTAGATGCCATCCCGAGGGTCTGAAATTAAACCTACAGGTTCTGAATACAACTCCTTCATGGTTGCCTGAGTCTGGGCATCTGTGAAGAAGGGTCATGGATGGTAAGGTCAGTACTGCAGGCTGCCTCACCTTGGTGATTAGATTCCTAAGATCATAGCATTAACAAGCTCTGTATGAGATCAGTCACACAGACTGGTCCCAGTCCCTGCTGGTTAGTAGCTGCCAGTGTGGCACATTCATGTCAAAATTTACCAGGAGCCAAGATGATGTAAGCCCCAGAGGTGGATTGTTAAAAGATGCTCCTCCAAAGGTCTCTTCTGTTCCCTCGGATCCTGCAGAGCATGGCAGGAATGAAACCATCCATAACTGCCAGTAAACTTTCACAGCCAATTATTTCTGTGTCCCCTTCTTGTAAAATCTAAGAACTGTGACAGCCTTGCTTGTTCTGCCTTGTATGTCTATTTTAGGTGGCACAGTCTAAGTGGCAGTGTGTCTTCTAGTATAATCCAGTCTCTCTCCTCATTTCTGTTAAGATGGCTGATATAGTCCATGAATCTCATTCATGATCTCTTTATCAGATGATTGTTCAGCCACACTTTCAGGAGTCTCTTCAGCACAAGTTCTCTAATTTTTGCAGTATGGATAGGCTGAGAATTTTCCAAATCTCCAAGCTCTGGTTCCTTTTTCCTCAACAATTTCTTCTGCAATTCAAGTCTCCTGTTTTGCATTTTCCTGTAAGCAGTCAGGAAGAATGAAATTTCCTGTGTACTTTAACACTTTAATTACAGGTCTTAGTGATACATACCTAATTTTATCTCTCTCAAGCTCTACCTTCCACAAAATGCTAGAATACTGTTCTGCCGAGTTCTTCACCACTTCATATCAAGGGTTGTCTTTTCTTCATTTCCCAATAGCATGTTCCTCATTCCCCAATGACACCTCACCAGAATCACCCTTACCAACCTTATTTCCAGCTTGCACATCAGCATTTTTCCAGCCTCTACTCATTTGTCAGTTTCAAAGCTGCTTCACATTTTTAGCTTTTTGTTTCTTTGTTTGTTTTTAATTACAATACCTCACTTCTCAGTACCAAAATCTGCCTTAATGAGCTCAGGCCACCATAACAAAATACCACAGACCAAATGGCTTACAAATTCATTTAATTTTAAATCAATGAGGTTAAAAACAGAAATTTATATGCTCATATTTCTGGAGGCTGGAAGTCTGAGATCAGAGTGCCAGCATGGTCAACTTCCGGTGAGAGCTCTCTTCCCGGTATGTAAATGCCCACTTCCTCATGTCTTTACATGATGGAGACCAACAAATAGGTTGGTCAGTCTGTCTCTCTCTCTTTCTCTCTCTCCTCTCTCTTTCCTCTTTCCTCTCTCCTCTCTCTGTCTCCTCCCTTCCATCTGTCAACATAATTTCATGATACTTCCTAAAGATCCTATTTTTACATACAGTCACACTGGGATTTGGAGCTTCAACATATGAATTTTGGGAGTTATTGTTCAGTCCAAAGTACTTAATATTATTCTTTTCCCTTTTAACATAGGCAATCACATAATCTGTAAATAATGGCTCTTATTTTTCCACTTTAGTTGTTAGGTTTTATCTCTCTATATATATTTTTTCTTGCTTTACTGGACTGATTTCAAGATCCAGCACAACACCAACTAAAAGTAGTAATACCAGCATAACTGTCTGCAATTCTGCTGAGATATGTGCTCCATTTTATTGGCTTGGCTGTAGATTTTTATTTTTTTATTTTTTGAAGAGGCTATCTCCAAAGGAAAGGTTTCTTTTTATATCCAGTTTTTACATGACGAATGATTTCTCAATATTTCATAATTTGTGAGGCTGAATTCCTCTTGAATTTATTGAATGTTACCTGTGCATCCTCAAAAAAAAAAAAAAAAAAAAAAAGATTAAGGAGGAACAAAGCAATTGAGCAATGTGGTGTAGCACAGAGAATGCTGGACTGATCATCAGAAGATGTGAGGTAAAAGTGCTACTTCTAACATGAAAGTGTGTTGTGAGTGACTAATTTTTGAGGTTGCTAATTGTGAGTGACTAAATGTTGAGGTTTGTTTGACAATTCAAACTGTTAAATTTCAGCTCTGAAACTTCTATTCATCCATTGGTTGGATTTCTCCTTTAGAGACATATGGACCAGAGCAACTATTAAGTTTGCCCAAATTTCTCTTTTCTAAACTAAATATGCATTGCTCCTTTAACTGTTCTTTGTATGTGAGGTTATACTTCCTACTGAGGTTATACTCCTATAATCCTGCTCCTTCTCCTTCAGAATACAATAGGTTTTTGTGCAACTAATAAAGGATGCTACGCATAACTAGCTAACATACACCCGCTGTGGACAGACTGTCATGAATTACACCGAAATCAAATTACTCTAACAACACAGATTTCCCTCTCTATAATAACCCAAATGCAAACATTTACTTTTACTTCTGTTATATTTTATCTTTTTTTTTTTTTTTTTTTTTGAGATGGGGTCTTACTCTGTCACCCAGGCTGGAGTGCAGTGGCATGATCTCAGGTCACTGCAACCTTCACCTCCTGGGCTCAAGCGCTCCTCCCACCTCAGCCTCCCAAGCAGTTGGGAAGACAGGCACGCACTACCATGCCCAGGGAATTTTTTGTATTTTTGGTAAAGAGGAGGTTTCACCACATTGCCCAGACTGGTCAGATTTCATCCTTTTAATGTTTGCTCTGAAATCGTCCTCCAGAGAATTAGTTATTCCTCTTGGATTTGTCATAACCACAACTTTGATCAAAATGCCTTTCATGTCTTTAAAACTCGGATGGAAATATTGAAGAGCACAGAATCAAAATCAGAGACCAAGAGGATTATAAAACTAAAAGGGAACTTAGCTGCAGTGAGTCTGTGACCCAAACATACAGCAGAGAACTTCCAAATCCCAAGAGTAGCAGAGCTTCTGAAAAAGTATGTGGGATTGTGTTTATTTTGATAAAATACAGCCAAAATTTTTAACAGTTCAACTTCGCCCATTCCTGTGGCGTACTTCCTCTGAGCAAAGTCTTTTGATCTTTCAGAGGTGTTTCTGACAAGAGTTGAAAAGTTCATGAAGGGTCTCAAGAGAAAGTTGTGTCCACTCATACACAGGTGCTATGAGAATTTCTTTGAAGTTCTGTGGGCAGAGGAATTCCAGATCATGGCCTGTGAGTGTGCTCCTGGAACATACTGTCTTAAGCTATTCGAAAACAAACATGGAAGATGGCTCTGAGCAGAAGGTGGGAGAAGTTTTAATGCACTATAGGAATGTAACTTTTGAATACCAGTCATGTTCAGAGTATTTCTCCTGGAAAAATACATCATTTCTTTAATGGAGTGGCACTTCCCAAAATGACATGCCATTTAATAATATTAATCTAAAGGCAAAGAGAGGGTATGTTGGGGATTTGTCTTTCCCTAGACTTCTAAAACTGGAACAATATCCGCTGGCCTGAAATTAAAGGATAAAACAAACTAATGGAAAATCTTGACAGATTCAAAAGTATTTGGTCCCCTGTCACCAACTCTGTTCGGGGACATACTTGATGCTCCTCTGCTCACACCTTCTCATCCCCCAGTGCTCCCCTCTCACTCCTTGCTCCGGGTCAAAGGTGAAGCCTCGGGCCCTCCCATACCTGATCTGCTGGCTCATCTGCTGTGCTCCCCACAATGCCTGCAGCACCAGCCACACTGGGTGACTTGCTGCTCCTTGGACACACCAGGTGTGCTCCTCACGCAAAGCTGTTGCTCTCGCTCTTGTTCTGCCTGAATGTTTTTCGCATATACACTTAGCTTACCTATCCATCACCTCCTCCGGGGTCTGCTCAGATGCTGCTTTCTCAACGGTGCCTTCCTTCACCACTCTATTAGAAACTGAATGTCAATACACACACACACTTCAGTAAAGGTGCCAGCACTTCCTTGCTCCCTTTCCTGCTTTATTTTTCTCCGTAGCATAAATCATTCAACATACCATTTATTTCATATATTTATTTTATGTATTGTTTCTTCCTGCCTCTCTCTTTCCCTCATCAGGAAAAATGCTCCCTGTGGGCTGGGATTATCACCTGGTTAGTTCACCAATTTATCCCCAGTACCTAGAACTGGAATCCCTGACACAAAACAGATATTCAAAAACTATTTGCTGAATGAATGAAGGGCAAGAATGGCCAGGGAATCTCCCTCTCCCAGTCACTAAAGGCTGCAGCCACTAGTTTTTAGAGGTTAGAGTCACTGTAAGTGAAATGACTGTGTCTCAAAACTTGGTGACCCCAGGAGTCATCTAGGGAGAGACAATATGAAGGGGTCACCTCAAAAGCAGGGACCCGTGACTTTGACTCTTCTCTGTGAACAAGGCTACATGACAACATAAACAGCATGTTGTCACAGCAGATGCATAGGGAACACCTGCATCTCGACACATACATTTCAACCAGTCATTCTTAAATACATGCCTCTTACGGAGCACAATTAATCATTGAATTGACCAGGATTGGACCAAAATTTAGTGCTCAGAAGATAGGACTACAATTTACAAACTACTCTTAGAGAAGTATTCCATTCAACTCACAGCAGAGTGGGTTTGAAATGGTCTTAGATGGGTTTGTCCAGCCTTTGAGGGAGAAGCCATGACTGAAAGACACCTGCACAAGGTCACTAAAGCATCACCTTCCCTGGGACCCCACCTGCATGAGGTCGCTAAAGTGTCACCCTCCCTAGGACCCCCGCTGAGGAGCACTGATGTCTAAGGTCTTTTCCAACCCTCAGTATTCTCTGCTTCTCCCCAGGGCTTCCCAAGTCCCCTGGTTAAGTCTAGCCTCCTTGACGTGTAATTCAGGTTACATCTCCTGTGGTCAAAGGGGAGGACTCCTCCACAGACTAGCTCCAAGTGCACTCTGCCACTCCTCCACCTCCTGGACAACTCCCCATCCACCTAGAATGCCGTTGGCCATGCTGTTCCCTTTGCTTGCCCTGCTTTTCTTCGTTTCCTCCTCTGTTATCTCCCTGCTCTTTCACTCTCTCCTCAAAGTCTAGCTGAAACAGTGTTTCCTCTGTGAAGGTTCCCCTATGCGCTTCAGTTAGCATCTTTATTCCCACCGCACCACTGTGAAAACACAATGTGAGAGGCAAGAAAAGTGCACCTTGTATTAAACCTGGTGCCCCTGATTGCTTGTATTTCTTGAGGATGAGGAATATGTTTCACTGACCATGGTAACTGCACACAGTAACTCGAACAAGATGTTTAGTAAATTGATTCAAATCAATGGATGCGTTGAAATTCTTAGAAGCAAAATGAAGCATCAAACATGTGTTCTTAGCTGACTAGACAAAGACACTCTAAAATGGTAGGTGGTTGTTAATGTTTTCCAACTTGGAGAGTGTATATTCCTAGGGTCTTATAAAGGAAATGATGGGGACCTGCAAGTTACTTTTCAGCATTTAAAAAGAAAGTAATGGAAATCATTCTTTTATTCATGATAAGAAAGTACAGTCTGACAATAAGACCATTCTAACCCAAAGCAAAGAAACATGACAGCAGCCTGCAGTTGTCCTTGGTTATTTTATGCTGATTGGATGCCAAGTTGGCAATTGTGCCCAGATCCCTGATTGCAGGGACTGGACCATTTTAACTATCCAGAGCTTATGTTCATCATAGGGTGTAATATGGAAAATGTACCATGTAAGCATCTGTTGGTTGAGTGAGAAAATGAATGAATAAAAAAATCCACCAATGATTAAAGCATACTAGTGTTAAATACCTGGGCATTACCCCGACATTGCTGAGAGGGACAGTGACAACGTGGCACTCATCTAGAACTGGGCAACCAGGATAGTGCAGGAAACCCATGGCATAGAAGCAAAAGCTAGAAAGCTAGGGATGTTTAACCTCAAAAAGATAAAATTCAAGGAAATCTGATAACCTTTTCTTTCAAATACTTAAAAAGCTTTTGTGAAAGGATGTGTACGATTTATTCTGTACCAGAATAGTATGATTCTAAGAGAATCATACTATGAATGAATCTAGGAGGCGTATGTTTTATTCTGTACCAGACGTACCTCTGGTACAGAATAAATCTGGGGTACTAGAGCCAGGACCTAGGAGAAAAAGTTTTTAAATGGCAGATTTCAGCTCAGCCTAAATAACTATCTAAAAATTGGAGCGTGTTTACATTGGAAGGGCTCATCTCAGCAAATAGTAAGTTCCCCATCACTGACGACGTTTAAGCACTGGCTGAATGACCTCTCTATAGGGATACTGTGGAAGGGCTTCTAGCATCTATTGGGAGGTCGACTAGACACCCTGCAAGGTCCCATCATTCCCATGAATCTAAATAATAAATAGCCATTTTTTCTCCTACCCAACATTCCCAATTACATAAACTGAGAGTTATTACCTGTTTCCCGATAAATTTCATTAGCTTTCCTCTTGGAAAATTAGAACTTCTGACATCACTGTATTTTGGTGGTTCAAGCAGAACAAATTCACAGTCAAGTCCCTCAAAATATTTGCTTGGAATTTTGAGGTAGTCTTCTAGAAGTGCTCTGGAGCCATCTTCTTGAACTGTGAAATTCTGCACCTGCAGAAGAATCCACTTAGGCGTGATATCGACCAAGATTTCGACTCTGCTCACAACTTGAAAACCATTCATCACATCCAGGGAAAAACAGTCCTGTTCTTGGTTGGGGGCTGTCTGCACATAAAGGATATTGCCATCCTCCACATCCGGTTGTGTAAAAGTCAAAGGGGACTTTTCATCTTCACCCAAGCTGCCCTCTTCTGGTATAAATTTTTGGAGGTATCGATGCATTGGTGGAGTTTCGACTATGAACACTGCCTCTGAAGGAATATTATCTTCATGCCCAGCCTTGAGTTCACACACACAATATATAGACACACACACAAAAAAACATACTAATAAACATAAAAGTCAAGACTGTTGATAACCATATTGTCTTATATTAACATCCATAATTGGCTTAAGTTGTACTTAGGGTTGATACACAGTTTAAACCTGAGTCTATTTTGGTGCCCATGCCAATATTTTTAATATCGGCCCTGGTCACAAAAAAAGTAATGGTCAGCAACACTTGAGTAGCTACTAATGTATCAACAAAGTGTCATTCACAGCAGCAAAAACCCTAGGACTCGAAGGTTGAGGTGAAAGAAGGTAGAAGAAGCAGCAGTTGGGTCAGTAAACTTGTAAGACCTTGAGAGGAAAGTTTTCATCCCCCATTTTAACTCGCTCAGCATTTTCAATACTTTTTTTTTTAATTCAGCAAAGTCCATCTCAAATTTGATTATAACTGATGTGTAGTCATTGGGCTGCATATGCCCCCTTGTGGTGAAACTTAAGTATAAGCTTTTGAAAAAGAACAAAAAAGCTAGTTCTTATTCAAAACTCACTATTCAAACTCTTATTCAAAACTCACTGTTTAACCCATTCTGATTTGAATTCATTTTTAATTAATTTTATTGGCTGCATCTAGCAAAAAAGTAAACTTGTTTGCAGTCCTGAGGGTAGATTCAGAATAGCCTGCATTTGTGGCCAGTCGTTATAAATCACAGCTTACACATCCCACATCCTATACAGCATTACCCAAAAGAAGTACACCCCTTCCTAACTCTGATCAGCATGGCTGTGCCTGCTGGAAGTTTCCAGTAGGAGCCCCAGGAAACCAGGTGGCTTTTGGTCTCACCTCTGACATTCCACTGGTCTAGGCTAGTTTTAACCATCATTTTCAGGATACTAAACAAAGCCACATTCAGAACTAAAAAACTATATAATATAGTGTTTGCAGCTATCTTAGGAATGTTTCTTACATTTGTTAAATTACTCCAAGTTTTTATACTGTGCTTCAGCACATCATAAATATAACTCAAATCAAATGAAGTATTGGCAGTGTTGCTATGAATAATGAATAAAAGATCTCTTAATTTACCATAATATATACCTCTCTTCCTTAGTCCAAGTTTTCACTGTACTAAACGTATACATGCACACGTATGCACATGTGAGCCCAGCTTTAAAATAAACCTGAGCATTGCTTACATTCCATTTCCAACTGCAGGAAAATTGATAGCATCAAAATCATGAAACCTTCCAAGTTTTCTTCTCAACGGCATCTATATTTTTAAAAATTCATTCCTAATACCAGGGGAGAAATCATCACAAAAATAGCTTTCAGAAGCAAACAGATTATTAGCGCCTGTGAGAATGAGAATTCTTGGTGTTATGGATAGGATAATTACCTACCTGGAGCCTTCCGGTATTCAGTTTTACTGGTTTTCTTTCTTCAACTACAAGAGTCTTGATGTGCAGAACCTGTGTGTGATGTGGGTGACCTTCCACACACTTGAACACAGGCTCCCACTCCCACCTCTAAGCATGTGGCTTTAACTTTCACTGTCAGGTTGAATACATCAAAGTTGCCACCACCATTATACCTATAAATCACACATCATCAAGTCATCCTGAGAAAGTGAGTGGGAAACAGAATGATTGACCAGGATCCTGCCATGCTTTGGGGCCTGCACAACGTGGAATTCAATCTTGTGGTCTGTTCTGACATCTTGGTTTGTGGTGATACTTAGGTTGGCCGCTGTGAGGCTGCCATCCTTTCCTCTCTGTATGAACAGCCCCGTGTTGTTGGCTATCTGGACATAAGGGTCTGACACACTGACCTCAGGAACAGACGATGTGTAGTGGACACCATCTGTCACAAACAGCACAAAGCGGGCCGAGTCTGCACCCTGATGCCCAAAAAGCACGTGCCCTTACCACAGGTCCTCTTGCCTGAACTGGTAGAGTTTATAAGTGGGGTCGCTGGCTCACACCAAATCCCCATTTGGGATGCCCCGCCGGGTGTACAGCAACTGCCCATCGTCAAAATCTAAGTCAGGGTCATGGCAACAGAGATCTGCCAGGGTCAATAAGTGCTGGTCATTCCGCACAACATGAAAGACCTTATCTCTCATGCATACTGGTTTCTCATCATTCTTTAACCAAATGGAAACGGTGACTTTTATTTCCGTAGATGAATGCTCTGAGTCAAGATCCCTGACTGTTCCCCTAGTCCTTTGGTGAAGGCCACAACAAAGAACTACTCATCACCCTCAGTTTCAGAGTCATCTTGAACATACATCAGCTGTTCACTCACTTTGTCTTGATTTGTGAACATAGTGATATTGTCATTTCTTTCCAGAGAATCAGACAAGCTAAGCAGTTTCAACTTCCCATGTTGAGGGCCTTTGGAGATTTTATATTGGAAGATCTGATTGTCCAAAATTTGAACAAACAGTTCTGATTTTGAAATTAATTTCCCTTCTCCTTCTTTTAAAAATAATCTGTTAAAATAATGTATGTCTTACCTGCTTTAAAGTTGATTCTGAAAGTATAATCTTTTGATTCTATCTATTTTGCAACAACCAAAAACCTAAAAGTATCCTGTGAGTCTTCCCTTGGCTTTTCCTGAGGTTCACAACTTATCTTAGAGTCTGTAATATTTTTTTGGCTGAAGATTGAGTTTGTTTTTAGAACTTTATTGCCAAGTAGCAATTTTCCTTTCTTAGATGGGATCAG
This sequence comes from Chlorocebus sabaeus, assembly GCF_047675955.1. Classification (NCBI taxonomy): domain Eukaryota; kingdom Metazoa; phylum Chordata; class Mammalia; order Primates; family Cercopithecidae; genus Chlorocebus; species Chlorocebus sabaeus. The sequence continues at coordinate 40,486,360 of NC_132907.1, read as the reverse complement.
TAACTTTAAAAGTAGTTCCCTCTCAGCTACTTCTACACACTCTGTTGCAGCCTGCAAATGATCAGAATTCGATATGTGCTTGTTTAGTTGACTGATCTCTAGAGGAACATTTTCAGAAGGATAAACTTCAGCCATTGTGTTGTAACTGGAAATATCAGCTTTTCACCAACTTTTCCTTCTATGTTAACTTTAAATTTAAAGTGATATGTAACATTTTCTAGCTGCAATTCTTTGAATGTACTACAGTACCGGACCTGACTCTGATCAACAGAATACTGAGAAAAGGAACTAACTTGTCTCAATTTCCCACTTGACCCTCGCCGCTGGATCTGGCCATACTGAGGTGGATGAGTGATGTCAGAGCAGGTCTCCATCTCATGCCATTCACCATTAACTTCCACTGACAAGTTACTCCGTGTAATCAGAGGAGTGCCACCCTGTTCTATGACCACACCAATTCTATTGGCCACTGCAAAGTCCCAAGGAACAGCCATGATCCGCAACACTGCTGTATTACTAACCAGCTCTTCATCACTTGCTCTCAGAACAATCTGAGAGTTTTGATGACCCCTGTGCACATAGAAAATGTTGCCATCTCTTAAATCTTCATGTGTAAAATGATTAATGGCTTTCCCAGGATCATTTGCATTTTCTAAAAACCCAGCATCTGAATTGAAGTTGCCAAGAACTGAAATACTAAGACTCAAAGAATCTGTGTCAGAGTCTGACATGTCTGTCATACTTAGGGTCAGTTGTTTCTTAGAGTTCTCAAATAGAAGAAGCAAGTTTCCTTCTGGTACCTTAAGGTACGGGGGATCATTGACTGGAATGACAATAATGTTAAACATATGTGGAACACGTTCTTGCAGATATAATGGCATTTATTTCTTGCTATTGGAAGAAACCAAAAATGTAAAATAATCCATAGGTTCTTCTGAACCTTCGTGGACATACCAAACTTTTCCTTGCCATAAGTCTAACATGGTAAAAGCCATCTCCATTTCTTGCTCAGGTGGCACATCTAATGGAAGGAACCCATGTATAGGCCTTTCCTGTATTTTAAATAGTATTTGAGAATGATGGATACTCAAATCCTTAAATTTCATATGCAGCTTCATGTGCCTTTGTTCCAGTAAGGTCCACCTTCTTGGACCCCCAAGTTACTCAAAACCAAGAAATTGCTACTCTCATCTTGAAGAAAAGGCTTGATGACCTCAGAGATGACAGTGGAAAGGAAAACTTCTGACTAAAGCAGATTTTCTATCGCTGTTATGGAAGGATTTGTGTTGACAACACTCTCAGTTTTACACCAGCAGAAATACCTTTGAAAACAAGGGCATCCCTTAATGCTCTTTTTTCTGAATTGGCTTCGAAGCTTCTTAAGCACCCTTTGAAAGAGGTTTATCGAGCAAATTTCCCAGGCACAGAGGCAAGTTCTAACCTCTTTACTTCTTCCCACATTTGGTTATCAAGACCTCCCACAAAAAGGGCTCCTTCAGATACAAATGGTTTGCTTTGCAAAGGCAGTGACTTCCTTACCTTTTTTTCATCTACTGTTAGGTCCAGATACTCCCCTGTGAATTTGAATTGAATAACATGCCTCTTGTTGTCACTGACAAAACTAAAAGAAGAAAGCTGAGTTTTACTTTAAGCCTTTCTACACAAGGCTTCAATAGACGTTCATCTATTTCCAAAGCAAGAAAATCTCCTTCCTTACCCAACTGAAATGAAAGCAAGGCTTGCTGAGTTACAGTTTGCAAAGTAAATTCCAATAGCCCTTGTCCTTGCACTCTCCATTCTGGAAAAGTGGCAGAGAATCTGGAGCTAAAGAAATTGATGGCTTCATCCTCCCCTGCAAAAAAACTCATCATTGCATCCTAGTGACACCTCATAAACCTTCTTAAAACCAGGGTAAGATCTAAGGGATGTAAGGATCTCCCTCTGGTTAAATACCACATCTTTCATACATCCTCAAAAATTGGGGAGCTTTCCATCCAGATAAGGTACATCGAGTGCCCTGTGGCCTCCTACGTAGATTCTATGTTGAAAACTCAAATTACGCATCCCACCAGCTGCCATTTGGCCAGTTGTCTCATAACGTTTGTCAATAACAAAGGAAATATTATGCTTAACATAGCGCAGTTCCACAAAATGCCAAATAAAGTCATCCATATGAAATCTCTGCTCAGAAAGGAGCATTTGTTCACTTGTACCCAAATTTACTCTCACCTGAAAAAGAAAGAATCATAATTAATCAATCCCATCTCACTTTTCATTTCATACTGTTTTATTGAGAAAATGGGGCCTTTCACAAAAGAAAAAGAAGAGAGAAATTTGGGCATGAAAACTCTTCCCATGCTTATAGATTACATACTAAACTCAGAAAATATTAAAGTTGAAATATTTAAGACATGCTAGTAAAACTGGAGATCTCAACCTATACAAATGGCCCATCATTTTATTCTAGTGAAATAACAGCAATCAATATATGTAGCTATTTTGTTCTCTTTCTCTCTCACTGCTTTTCTTTCCAGCAATTCTATGCTTATATGTATTTTAAAGATTTAAAATCATACCCGTAAGGTTCCTGATTTAAGTTATATTATACAATAGTCATTTGTCCGAGCTGCAAGAAAAAGTAAACCCTGTGGTTTGCTGGTATGAAATTTTAATTGAAGAGATAGCTCAGAGGAAAGTTCTATGATGTAGAACTCCACATAGCTTTCACCATAAAAAGATGCTAAGGGGAAAATAACAAAAGAAGTATGTTAGTAAATGTATTAGGCAATGACTATTCCACTTTATATTATTATCTCCTTTCAGGGACTGATCCTGGTGAAGAAAGTTGCCTTTCCCAAGGCCATATCTGCTTCCTGGGGTGACCCAGAAATCTGACATGGGTTATAAAAAGCTCAGTGTTCTCTCACCCCAACTCTGGAAAGCTCTGAACAGTCATTCCCTCTTCACAACTCTCAAGAGAGGTAGCTGAGGCTTAAACTGAGATGAAATTGCGATTCAACTCCTCCATCTACCCCAGAATGCTGCTTTCCCTTCCACAGGAGTTGGTCCTACAAGCTTTCTCTAATAAACCTCCTGCTTGCTAAGTTCCATTTCAGATTCTGCCTCCCCAGAAGCCCAACTTGTGACAACTGGTACTGGAAGTGGTCTGAAAAAGCAGATGCTAAGATAAGATTTGGAGCTGGACCACCACTACTCAAATGGTAATTACGACGCTGTCACTGGTGGTAGGTGAACCACAGAGAGCCCTGGCAATGACTGCAGACTTCACTGGTGGTGAGCTGGCTTGGTGTAAGAGCAGAAAGGAATACATTAGGCCTGGCTCTGAAATACTGAGGTATTAAAAACAAGGCAAATACAGAGTAAGTATGAAGACAATGGAATTGGATGCCTATTGCCAAGCTTGAATGAAGCTTTGGAAAAGATAAGGAAAAGCTAGGAAAGATTAGTTGACAATTACAAACTAAGTATGAAAGCCAGAAGACCTTCCTTTTAGCAAAGTCCTTCTCATCTCCTACAGCAGGAGGGCAAATAAGCTGAGACTCAGACCCAGGAATTAATCATCAGAGTAGTCAAGCTCCAAGCAAATTTTTGGGGAATCTAGCCTGCAATATCTACTCCCCTCTCTGCTCCTCTGTTCATGTCTTTATCCTAGAACCTACCAAGTTGCATTGAAATTTCTTATTTATGCATCTATCTCCTGCACTATTCTGTAAGTTTTCTAAGATCAGGGATCATACCTTTTATATCTCATCTCTTCAGTACCTAGCACAGTGCCTGGCACGCAGGTGGTGTCATAGTTTCTGTTGGTGTCCCATTTCGATCCCTTTTAACAGGCTGGTGCACCCATCCTTCAGTTGCTGAACTGCCTTATCCAAAAACTCCAGTGAAATCACATCCCCTACCCTGGAGAGCAATCCACAGCCACAGATTGATTGGAACTGAGCTATAAAATATGTAGAACTCTGTGTTGCCATTCATATTTCAGATTCCCTTCTGGGATCAGGCTGAGGTTACATCAGCTGAAACCACATCTTCGCTTGGCATCTTCTCCTGCCTTATCCTGCTTCCCTCACTTCCTTACATTCTCTACTGGGAAAAAATCATTCAGTGATTCACTAGCACCACAATCCCTCACTCAGGCTTTCTCACTAAGGAAACTGACCTAAAACAGGCAAGCAGTAAACAAGCATTTATTGAACCAAACTATACTGACCTAGTAGACCCCTTATTCTATAGTTGAGTAAACTCAGACTTAGAAAAGCTTAGGGACTTGCATAAAGTCATCAGTTGGTTAGAAACAGAGCTAGGACACAAACCAAGCTTTCCCCACCATCAATCCAGTGTTTTTATGAAGACAGGAAGTTAATACAGAGATGAATATGATCCCTACAGACTCTCCCAAATATGCATAAGCACCCTTTTCTCTCATTAAAATATGCATTAATAATTAAACTTAATAGAACTAGAATGTAGAGCTAGGTCATTAAAGTTGACAGATGGCAGTTACATACCCACTGGCTAGCTGAGTTTATCCTCCAGGCCTCCCCATTACTGAATGCCCCCACCTCAATTTCTGACAGATTCAGAGGCTGTATTGTTAAGTTTTCAAAACCAGGAAATGTTTTCTAAATCATAAAAGCTACCGCTGAGAATGACTAAGTAACATTAATAAACAATATCCCTATATTTTCCCACGTTTCACCTCCCTGGCACTAAATCAATTCTAGTCCCATCTGGTGGCCAGAAATTTCCATTGCCTCTGGAGAAAAGCAAGGAACTAGGTTAAAACCTGGTTTGACAGCCTGAAGCCGGTTCATGTCCTCACATACCTCTAAGTAGATCCTATCTTTTGCAGCCCCTAATAAGTGTCTCAAAATAATAATAAAGAGCAAATAGAAACACGAGTGAAATTGGCCCCCGGAAAAAGAAACGTGATCCCTAACTTCAGCGAAGAAAAAGTGTGATTTCAGCATTAGTGAAACAAAGTTGAGCGATAATCAGATAACCTCTTGGTTTTGCGTGCTTAAAGAAATGATTAAATGACTGAGAGGGAGCCAGAGTCTTCCACTGGTAAAATATATAAAACATTTAGTTTGCTCTGCAATTTCTCCCAGGAGGGTGATTTTTTATTCATTATATCCTTCTTAGAAGTGATTCCCATTCCTTCTTCCAAACTACATCTCTCTGGTTTTTGGTTTTATTTTGGTCTGTGCTTTTGTTGTTTGGCTTACTATTTATAGAGTGCCTACTATGTGCCAGGTATTGCCAGGAGTTGAAGATGCAGAATCAATAAAACAAAGAGGCCTGTAGCCTACCAGAGAAGAAAGCCACTTGGAAAGAAGAGTGTGCACCCAAGTGATATTAGAAAGTTGGTCCATCAGAAGTACCTCTGGGGTCACCTGCGATATGAGGGAGGGAGCAATCCAACTATAAAGTGTCTCTCCCTATCCCTAATCTATAAAGTGAGATTAGTGACTTCACTTGGAAAGGGGCAGATTGAAGTGGCCTATCCTATGCATGGGTTATTCTGTCCACAAGTGATACCAAGCATCTTATTTAGTACTGAGGATTCAATGGTGAGCATGAGAGACTGCTAATCAAGTTATTACAGTTGCTTGATTATTAATTGAGAAACACACAACAGAAGCACAGGGCCTAATCAAGGTAGGTGTGGAGTCAGGGGGTTTCAGGCAATGGTTTCTGGAAAGACCTGAGCGATGGAGCAGACAGGAAGACAGGAGAGAAGAGAGAGAGGTGAACACAAGCACCTGAAGGTCCAGTCTGGCTGAGGGCAATGTGAGGAGAGGACAGCCAGGGTGGAGGCTGAGGGACGTGAGGGGTCACGGGGCAAACGTCAGAGAACAAACCCCACTTTGTCCTTCTGAAAGGCCTTCTCTGGCCACTCTGTTTAAAGTGCCCTCACACACATACATGCAAATGCACACAGGTCGGTGGCTGGCTACTCCTTTCAAGGCCCTTATCATAATCTCTAATTACCTTCTGTATTTGCTTTCTTGGTTATTATCCAGCCCCAAGACCACACCACCCCAAATAAAATGTAAGATTCTGAGGCCAGAAGCTTTTGTTAGTCTTGATCACTGCCTAATTCTCAGTGCCTAGAACAAGTGCCTGGCAAACAGTACTCACTAAATAAATGATGGTCTTGGAAAGCAAGTTAAAAAGGTCAGACTACATCTGCAAAGAGGGCTAGATAGGGAACAAATAGGGAAATGCATGATCAGATTGCAGTTTAGGAGATGATTGGCTGACACGCAGACTCTCAGCAAGTAGCTGGGTCTAGGGAAAGGGAGGAGAAAGGGTGGGTTCAAGAAATATTTAGATAGGACTGTCAGGGTAGGGAGAAGGGAGAGGACAAAGGGGCAATTCAGACTGATTTCTAGGTTTTGGGCTTAGTATCCACTTACTAAGTGGAGACAGGGAACCTGGGAGGAGAAGCTTTGGTTTCATTCTGTATTGTTTTGTTGATGCATATGTGACAAGAAATTCTCAATGAACTTCTGGGGAGCCAGCGAATGACTCACCAACTGGATCCCCATGGACAGGGAGGGCCTTATGAACATGTTAAGGAGGTTGAACCTTATTCTGAAAACAATAGGCAAGCATTAAATGATTTTCAGTTGAAGAGAGACAGATCAGTTTGGGGTTTTAGAAAGATCAATCAGTCTCATAGCTATGCGAGTTCAAAACTAGTGTAGGATGGAAACTGATTAGAAAGTATTTCAAAAAAGATTTTAGATCTCCTTTTATGGAAAATTAGAATTACCTTTTCATATTGTATTTTCACTAATTTTATAATTGTGCCTCTTTATGTACTGCTATTCTTCCAAATATATTCTGCAGATATCATAATTATAACTTATTTTCAAAATTAAAATTTAAAAAAAAACTTCCGTGATAAATTATTTGCATTACACAAAGTCCTAAGATGAGGTCTTAAGAGGAGGTCTTGCATTAATAAAGCAGCTCTTACTTATGTTGTGTCATCTGAGATTAGTGACTTCACTTGGAAAGGAACACCACACTTTGCATTACAAATCTATCCTTAAGAATCTCAGCAGGACGTGATGGCTCATGCCTGTAATACCAGCACTTTGGGAGGCCAAGGCAGGCGGATCACCTGAGGTCAGGAGTTCAAGACCAGCCTGGCCAACATGGTGAAACCCCATCTCTACCAAAAATATAAAAAATTAGCAGGGCATGGTGGTGTCCTGGCTGCTGCTTGGGACCATGCACAGGGCTGTCCTCTGGACTCTGGAGGCTGCACTCTGCGATCTGAGGTTAATAAATGGAAATTGTCATAATTTTTATACTGCTATTTATAAAGACATCACTTATAAGGAACTTAAAAAACCTATTGAATTCTAAAAATATTACATTAATTGATGTTAGAGAGACATGGGAAATTCTGGAGTATGGAAAAATCCCTGGGTCTATCAATATATCATTGGATGAGGTAGGTGAAGCTCTACAGATGAACCCAAGAGACTTCAAAGAGAAGTACAATGAAGTAAAGCCGTCCAAATCTGACAATTTGGTGTTTTCTTGTTTAGCTGGAGTGAGAAGCAAGAAGGCTCTGGATGCTGCAACATCACAGGGTTTCACAGTGCTCAACACTATGCTGACGATGGAAAGAATGGGTAACCTATGAATTTTCAGAGAAGAGATAAGGAATTTGAATTTCTGGAATACAAGATGCCTCTTTCCTTGTGTACATGCAGCTTAGGATAGTGGAATGAGCAAAATAATAAAAATCTAGTGCTGGCACCACTGATTATGGTAAGGGGAATTTTGTATAAGTCAGTTAGTTGTTGAATCATTTTCTCATCTGTAAACCGAAAATGCCACTCTCCCCTGAGATAATGCATGTTACTCGCCATGGAAATATAAGGGTTGGGATTCTAGGAATTAATTTTTAAGTAGCTTAATATCATTCAATAGTATTCTGAAAGACCAGGTTACTTACATTACCTAATCATGTATGACATTTGTGTTAGTATACCTTCTATTCGTCAAAGAGGCTATGAGCTAGACCTGCAGATTAACAAGCAGATGTAACCTTTAAAAAAATCAATTAATCTGGGATCCAGAGAAGTAGATGAAATTTGAACAATGAAAATACATTAACAGCTTCTAATGATTTATAGCAGTGTTATGACCAGCATGGTAGTGATGAAATTCATAATTTAAAAAATTAAAATATGATTATATGGGGATAGATAATCAGGACAGTGGTTGCTGTTCTAGAGGGAAGAAGATTAACTGGAAAAGGCAAGGAGGAGCTGGGCACGGTGGCTCAGGCCTGTAATCCCAGTACTTTGGGATGCCGAGGCAGGCAGATCGCTTGAGCTCAGGAGTTTGAGACCAGCCTGTGCATGGTAAAATCCAGTCTGTACAAAAAAAAATACAAAAAATTAGCCAGCCATGGTGGCACGTGCCTATAGGTCCCAACTCTTTGGGGGGAGAACTGAGATGATCACTTGAGCACTGGAAGATCACTTGAGGCCAGGAGGTTGAGGGTGCAGCAGTGAGCCAAGATCATGCCACTGCACTCCAGCCTGGGTGACAGAGTGAGACCCTGTCTCAGAAAAACAAAAAAAAAAAAATTGAAAAGAAAAAAAAGAAGGCAAGGGAAGAACTTTCTAGGGTGATGGAAATGTTCTGTATCTTGACTGAGGTATGGATACATAGGTATATACATTTAAATGTAAATGACTCCCACTAGCATGGGTAGCACGGGTATATTCCTTTGGAATATTAAGTCCTATACTTGTTAGTGTGCTAATGTACTGGTGGCAAAATAAACCTGTTTTTCTCTTGTCAAAAAGAAAGAAGGAAGAAAGGAAGGAAGGAGAGAGAGAGAGAGAGAGAAAGAAAAAAAGAAAGAGAGAGAGAGAAAGAAAGAGAGAGAGAGAGAAAGAAAGAAAAGAAAGAAAGAAAGAGAGAGAGAGAAAAAGAAAGAAAGAAAGAAAGAAAGAAAGAAAGAAAGAAAGAAAGAAAGAAAGAAAGAAAGAAAGAAAGAAAGAAAGAAAGAAAGAAAGAAAGAAAGAAGGAAGGAAGAAAGGAAAGAAAAGAACTCAGCACAAACATCCAACATGCCCTGGGAAGCTCAATCTCCTTTATTCACTGAAAGCAAACCCCAACAGGCAAAATTAGAAAAATCTCTGCCACAAAACTCAGGCCCACTAAGATTGTTGCTCCATGGCTACAGGACAGGCAGGTGACCAGATATTCAGAGGGCTGGAGTGAGGGGAAAGCTCTGGTGCCACATCCCTCTGCTGACACTTTTGGAGGAAGGCAGAGGAGAGTGTGCTAGGCCCAGGCCCACAGTGAAGATGCAAATCTTGGGTTTCCAGGTACAGCCAAAGCAATCTATAGCCCTAGACTTCTTGCTTTGCAGAACACAACCCACCAATCTCTCATCTATTCATTCATTCTCTAAATATTAGTTTTCCTGAAACTATTTTGTACTGAGATCTTAAGTAACAAAAAGAAAACAGCAGGTACCCTGCCCTTACTTCCTTTCAACAGGGCATTCCCCAGGACCCCATGTCCACTATGCATGGCCATTCAGATTGTGAGAAGAAGCTATTCCCGGAGTCTCTGATGTAAGTAGCACCCACTGGAATTCTGCAGTGAGGCAGTCCTGGTGCCCAGTATACCCCAGTTGAGCTGACAACTCTCTCTTAGGTGTCGCAAAACCTATGTCCTATCCTGTATGCCCCATGTGTGGCAATTATGTGTTCCTGTGTTCGTTGCCCAGCTAGCGTGGGAGTTTGCCAGGCCCCAGTCACAGGCATGGGAGTCAGTGCTGTAGCCAGGCTTGCTCCCCACAGGGACAGAACCTTCCCTAAAGCCCCTGGCCTAACATTGGTGGCTCTTCCAGCCCCTCATTCCTCTCTGATGGCATCGCCATCTCATGCCTCTGTAGGATTATACGGCCGTTGAATTATCTCTTTTACTAAGACACAAACTCCCTGTATAAGTTTCCTGTTGCTGCTATAACAAATTGCCACAAATTGAGTGGCTTAAACCAACACAAATTTATTATCTTACAAGTTCTGGAGGTTGGAATCTAAAAGAGGTCCCATTGAGCTAAAATCGAGGTGTGTGCAGGGCTGCCTTCCTTCTAGAGGCTCTAGGGGAGAATCTATTTTCTTCCTTTTCCAGCTTCTAGAGGCTACCTGCTTTCCTTGGCTTGTGGTCCCAGCCAGCAATTACACTTCTCCAACCTCAGCTTTCCATCTCCTCCTCCAACTCTGACTGTCCTGTCTCCCTCTTAAAAGACCTTTGTGATATTCAGGGCCCATTCAAATAACCCAGGATCATCTCCTCATTTCACAAATATAATCATATCTACAAAGTCCCTTTTGCCATATAAATCAATATATTCACATATTCAGAGATTAGGACATGAACATATTTGGGGAGCTGGTTTTCTGCCTATCACACTCCCCAGGGGCATTCTTTCCTTCAGTCACTCGTATTTAATGAGCATCTATTATCTGTAGGTTACTGGACTATGTCCTGGGAATACAGAGGTCAATAAGGCAGTAGCATAAGGGCCTCTGGAGCAAAGGCCGTGAGGGTTTTATGGTGATTTGTATGTCCTGTACAGCCCTATTTAAAAAGAAAAAAGTTAAAACCAGGAGATGTTAAAGTAAAACATGGACTTTTTGGCTTCTCTAGAAAAATCAGATGGTCAGGGCACCTTGGGACTCATTAGTTCCCACAACATAGCAACTATGTATGGGGTGTGGATGCTTCAACCACAGGGTACCCACCACTCTGTGTCACCTCCTGCCACACTAGCGGCTGCTTGGCTCACTATGACTCACTGGCTCCTGAAAACATTTGGGTTTGGGCACCACAGCTTTGGAGAAGAAATGGTAAAGTGAGATGCCAAGTTATTTACTTTGGAACTGAAAGAAAATGTTAGGACTTCTGGGGTTGCTATATCTAAAAACAAGTAAGAACTGAAAATTTTTTTCATCTTTAATTTATGGACTGATTGACATCCTGTCTCAACTGGCATGAGACAGCCTCACCTGTTGAGTGTGAGTTTCATCTGCTCAGTGCACAAGTCTCCTAAGGGATGGGTGGGGGTTCCACAATGCAGAAAGCTTGACTGCAATGCCCTCTCTCTCTCCCTACATTCAGTACACACCACGGGCAGGTTTGCCTGGAAAACTGGGTCTACTAATTGCGTTATCTCACTGTAACTAAACAAGTCTTGACAAATACGATCAGGAACTTACAAAATTCCTCCAAACAAACCACTGGCTAAAGCTATATACAAATAATGTAAGGACTAGTAATGCAAAGGAACAAGCGGTGCTGGTGATTCTCTTCCTGGACAAATTCTCCACCAGCCTTGTTATAAGGTGAGGCAATAATATGCTAAGGAGATTTGACAATAAAGTAGTCAAACAATGAGAAATTATTGAACTATTGAACCATTGATTGAGTTTAGTGCTGAGTGGTCTAGTTTTGGTAGCACTGATAGATGATTTACAGAGATACACTGGGTGTATATACTAAAGATATTTCTATCTAGACAGTATTTTTTCACTAGACAAAGGTGGCTTCCCACCATGATGAAACTTGCCAAGATTGTTCAAGGCAATAGCCTGAATCACCCAAGGAATTAAGAAAAAAACCTAAATTCATATAATGCATCTGGCTACTCAAGAAAATATTCTTCCAAGTACACCAAAGTAGATTTGAATAAGACTTTTTGGTATTCAATATTTGTCATGCCATCGGCGCCATGGATGAAGAACAGCATATATGCTAAAATATATGCTATGGAAATCTTTATTCAATAAATCTCCATTATCCACATTCTTTCCCCTAAATGAATTTCTAATCCACTGGCACTTACCCAAGGTAATTGCACAGATGGGGAGGAAAGGAGGGTAATGAGTAGGAAAGGATGGAAATGAGTATTTAATGAGTGGTTCTCAGGCTGCTAGGCAGTCTTACATAGTATTTTATTTAAGCCTCTCTGTATCATCATCTCCATTTTACAGAGGTAAAAATCAAGACTCAGAGAAGTAACTTCCCCAAATTCTGAGAATACAGGACAGCACCCTGATTGAAGCCACGTCCATCTGACTGCAATGCTTCCTATCACCCTACACTGACCACTTGGATCACTGGCTCCTCGCCCATCACCACCCGATCTGTCCCCACGTGGCAATCACTGCCCTCTCAGATCTCGCTGGCCTGCAACTCACACCTTTCCCCTCAAAGCCACAGTCACGGCAGCCCCAGGCCTCCAGCTCCCTGTCCTATCCACTCTAGGAACCAGGCAGGAATGGGCAGGGGGTGGGCAGAGGAAAATCCAGGAAGGAAGGAGCAGAGCTGAGAGCAGAGCCCGGCCTCCCCACCGCCACAAGGGGAAGGTGAGGTGTCCTCTACTCCAGGGGCGGGTCATCGCTGGAAGGTGCTGCAAAGCTCCCATGAAATCAGCAAGAGTGTAAGCAGCAAGGACACTATTTGTCTACGCCTAAAATGCAGTAAATAAGACTTCAGAATTTAATCCAAGTACTACAGCGATACAGGGCCTTTGATTTAGAATGTGTTCTCTTAAAAAGTCTCCAAGGGAGTCTTTTGTTGAACCGAATTCAATTTTAAAACGCCGTGAAGGGAGGGAAGAACCAAGTACAGGGCTCAATCACGTAGCAAAAAGTCAAAGAATTACGTCATTAGCAATCTTTAACCTCTGAAAAGTGCCACAGAAATGTAGAGCACGTCTTCCTCATGGAACCCAGAAATTTTATGCTGATAGGTGGAGGGGCTTATGGGACAGCGGGCTGGTGGCCAAAGAAGATTCCAGCGGTGAGTTTACGGCAACCAGAGCCCTGCCGGTCACTTGCGGCCGAGTAACTTGCTGGGGCAGGGTGAGGGGCAGAGCTAAGAAGGATCAGTAGGGAAGACAGCAGGAATCATTCATTCTGCTGGTAGGAATGCAGTCAGGAGGCCGACTTTAAAACTCCGATCCTCGGGGAAGGCCACGCGGAGGTGAGGAACAGGCCCTGCCCTGGAGGCGCCCGCCGCACGGACTTGGAGATGGAAGTTTTTCGCGGCGGCGCCCAGTCACTGCGCAGGACCGAGCAGTCTCCTCCCCCGGCTGCCCAGCTCAGGAATGCCCTGCCTGCGAGTCAAAGTCGGGGTCGCGGCGTGGCGAACCTGGCCCAGCATTGCCTGGGGCCAGCAGGGGCGCCGAGGGGGTCTCCCCGCCAGGGCCCTCCTCCCCGCTCGCCCACCCTCTCCAAGCGGGCTCCGCACGGCCGGGGATGGGACGGGGAGGAGAAGTTTGGGGAGCGTACCTCCTAGCGCCCGGCAGAGCCCCAGGCAGGCGGCCAGTAGTAAGAGGCGGCGGGCCCCGAACCGCCCATCCCTCTGCGGCGGCCCTTTGCAGTCAGATTGCAGTCAGATGCCCGGCGCTCACTCCCCAGCGGCGGCCGAGCTACCCGCGCTGCGGCGACCCGGAGCCCTGCAAGGGGGCGCCGCCCCCAACACCTCGGGGGCCGGGCCGGGGCGGGGAGAGCCATTTGCAGCCTGAAGCTGTTGTGCCCCTTCAGAGCAAGGAGCGGGCTGGACCTTTACCCCGATCCTTACACCCCGCCCGCCGCTTGTAGCATCAAACTGGCCTAATGGCACCTAAAGGGGCAGAGAGTAAGCGGCTCCTGCCCCGCCCGGCCGAAATCTGCGATGGAGTAAAGTGTGCATGTGTGAGCAGGTGATTGTGACAAGTCAAGAGTGAGGGCAGCAGGCTGGAGGGTTGGGAGGAGACAGAAGGATTCCTGGAGAAGATAGGACCATCATCCGGCCTTGAGGCAACCGCTTCCCCTGACCAGGGTGAGATTCAGGCGGTCAGAGGGTTTGTTTTTCTCATTTCTATATCCTCAGTGAGTGCCTGGCAGGTAGCATCAGTAAATAGGTGTTGGATGAGTATGAATGGAAGAGAAGACAACCTAATCATTCCTTCTTAAATGTGAGTCTTCTTTTTGTTTCTTTGAAAGCACGGCCCCTAAATTATCCCATTGGATTTTTGAAGCAACTCTCTGTCAGAAGAAGACCCAAGAGTCCCCACCGGGTGGATATCGCCCCTGAGTTTTGGCACGTGATCATAGATCATAGAGAGGAAAAGCCTCCACTCAGGTCTGCGGCTACTGGTAAAAATTAACTTAAGCAGGGCCTGAAGAGGATAGTGCTTGACAGGGAGGCGACAGGGACCTTCTAGAATCAGCTCCTCTGGGAAGCATTTCTTTCAGTTGCGTTCTCTGCAACATGGGTGTTTGTCAAAATGTCAACACTTGAGCTACAAGAACAATCAATGCTAGTGATATTTTGTTCCTAATGAAATTAACAATGTCATTTCCCCTTCATTTGCTTTTTTGGTTCTGTAATGAAGTGCTTTTTCAGCATAGAATCAAATTTTGACCATTTCTCCAGCAGATGACCTGTGAGACCACTGTTTTTACTTCTGAGCTGGAATGTTTTGTCTACCCAGCATCTTCCCTTCTCCTGGGAACCTCACCCTCTTTCTTTAAGGGACTGTCTACTCCTGCTCTGACCATGTGTAGAAAATGAGAGTTGGCCTCCACATTCATGGGCCACAGTGATAAGTCAAGGAGTGGGTTCTTGACCTGAGCAGGGCCAGTTTCTATTTAAAGACTTTCAGGGAAGATTTCTAAAGGACAAGGGTCTGCCCCTCTCTGGAGGGGAGGCAGAGAAATTATAGGTAAGACTGTTTGCCTTTTCAAAGAAGCTAGCCTCTAAATGAGAAGAGAGCAGACAAAAAGATTTGCAGCTTGGGCCTGGGATGAATGAGATCTGTCGTCTCCATTCATCCACAAGGCCAGCAGTATTCTTATCTTTTCTGGGATTTGATTACATGAGTCAGTCAAGTCCCCTTTCAACCTAACCTAGCTGAGGTAGAGTTCCATTACTTGTAAGCAAAAGAACCTTCTTAACTTCAATCCAAGCATGATTTATATCACACTAGCTATGGTTTGTGCTCTGCAGGCCACAAATTTGCAAGCCCCAAGAGGAGGAGCTGAATTCCGGCTGATCGCTGTCCTCAGCCCAGATTCCCCTGGCACTCATGACTGCCTTACATGCTGTTGATTTCTCCGGCAAGCACCTGCAGCTCTCTACATGGGGCTTACTCTCTGGGTGTAGGAACATGCCTCGCCTTTGTATGCCCAAGGCAGGCCAGGGGTAGATGCTCACAGGAGCAGCCCTCAACCAATTATGGAAGGGAATTGGTGGACAAATATCCAAATTTCCTCACTCTGGGGTGGGACAACACCAAAGTGGGATCTAAATAGTCTCCTAGAGGACTAGGCTCTAGTTACCCATGGTGGTAACCTGCTCATTAATGTGAGTACTTGGTGGAACTGCATATATAGTCCCAAAACAAAAAGTTGTGGGTTGGAAGGAGCCTCTGAGAATGAAGTAGAAGCAGCAGATTTGTTGTTAAGAACCTGGCCACTGACTTTGCATCCCAGACTTATGTCAGTGCCCCAGGGCAAGTCCCTTAGCCTCTTTGGGCTGTGATCCCAGGCCTGACACATGCTTTTTGTTGGCATAAAATTGGCATAGTGATAGTTCCTACTTCATATGATGGTTGTGAGGATTTGTTATGACTTTTTGAAGTCTCAGAATGGAGCTAAAGGGGCAGAGAGATTCCACTGACATGTGTGGTGGTTTTGTGCCTGATATACAAGTGAATCCAAACTTCCTCTTCTACAACTCCTTCCTTACTGGGTTGTAAGGACAGTCACTGTAGTTCTTTAGCTTCAGACTAAATCAGAACAGGATTTCAAAGTAGCTTGAAGAGTCTAGTTAGGGGTCCCCAACCACCCCTGGCAAGAACCCTTAAAGCTGCCTGGGCAGTTGGAGTTCTACTCCTGGCCTCGCTGGACTCATCTACATCTCCTAGTTCCTTTGTGTCCTATCAGCCCCTCCATCCCAATCGAATGTTGTGCACTTTGTCAGTATTGTTTCTCTAACAAGCCAGAAATGAGTAATCAGCTGGCTGAGAAGCATCTAAGAGGGGAACCAGCCAAAAAGGATTAATTAGATTTTCCAGGTTCCACACAAACCTGTTACTCCCAGCCACTATGGTCTCCCACATAGCCCAGTATAAACTAAACACACTGTGCCTTTGCTTTTTCCCTCTTAAAACGTGGAAATCACACCAAATCTCTACAGTCCTTCAAAAGCTTTAGCATTTTCAGCAAATGGAAAGCCTCTCCACAAGGAATGTGAATTAATAAGCACAGAAGTTGGCCCCACCCTGGGCTGTGTCCTACCAGAGTGCTGGAGATGAAGCTTGGGAAGTCTGCTGGGGTCTGAAAGGTCAGTTCAGCTCAGATCAATCCAAGCATGCAGAAATTATCCTGGCACGCTCAAGTATCCATATAAATTTAAAAGCACAGGCAGCATAGAACAAGATTACCCAGAGAGGCCCAAGCTGTCACCAATGTCTCCCAGAGGGGCCTCTTCTCAAATCTTGGTTGTCTCTGGCTAAGAACACAAGCTCAGGGGTTTGAAAGACCTGAGTGCAAACTCTACCTTGGATACTAGTAAGTGACATTGGTATATGACCTTGGCCAAATCACTCAAATGTCCCAACTGTCCCCTCATCTGTAAAATGCAGATAATCATTCTGATTCCATAGGCGTGTTGTGCAGTTTAGTGAACTCATGAGGATTGAGTATTAAATAGTACCTGGCTCATGGTAAGAATTCTGGGCACTATAATTACACCTAGGGGCCCAGTTGGGCCTGTGGGCCTTCTCTGCCAGCCTCTGAGTAGCCCTGACTCAATCCCAAGCCTCAGACACTCTTGAGAATGAGCCATCTCTCATCTTTCCTGCAGCATGGAGGACTGTTTCATTTTGTTTCTGTGTACTTAACCATGTATACTGCTAAAGACTACTCATGTTCTCCATGTTAATAATCTCTAGCACTTTCCAGCTGTCCACAGCAGTGTGGATTTTCTAGGGGTTGAAGAACCCAGGACCAGATAGGTAGGAGTTATAGCTCTGGTCCTAGATGTGTGACAAGGCACATATCCTTATAAAATGAAAGGGATGGACTAAGTGATCCATAAATTCCCTTCAGGCTCAACATTTTATGATTCTAATTGGTTACCATTAGCGTCAGATGGCTCCCCCATTTAAATACAGCTCTTTAAATGGGCACACAAGAAAACTTGTAAAGTTTGGATTTCTTTACACAAATCAAAGTAGTGATTGCCAATAACACGAAGCTTTTAATGTAGAAACATCTTTTAAATGTTGAAAAGAGATAACTAGGAATTTGCTCCCTGTAGGGCACCACTTGCTCCTCTTATCTGAATTAGTTCTAACTTATCACTCACATGCTTCAAAGATTGAATGTGATCTCCAGCCAATTTCCATGGTAGCTAAGATGGCTCTAGAATAATGGGAAGTTAAGATACTCAGTTGGTAGGGAAAACCCATGTTTGTGGTGACTCCAAGGATGTTTCTTTGTAGTGTCTGGTCAGGAAATCCACCCAAATAAGGGCCACACTCTAACCTAGTCATTTTGACTGGCATTCTCCTGCTATACCCCAGCAACAGGAATTATCCTATTCAGATATTGGCCTGAACATGATTCACTCAGAAATGAAGGTATAGAGAGCAGAACACAAATATAGCGATATACATTCACTGATTCAACAAATATTCACTGAACTCTTTCAAATGCAAAAGGCACATGAAAGATGCACTGGTGCATACAGAGATCAGTTACAGCCTCTGCTTTCTAGGAAGCTGCAACATAGAGAGAGACATAAGACATGCACAGCAGTAATTTTAATAAAAGTGAATTGGAAGTTGAGTCACGCCTCTGGGCTCAAATGTCTCCTTTCTGGAACTGTCCAACCCATACACTGTTGTTGATGTGACCAGCTTGAGCAGCTGTGTCACATTTGCATGACCTCTCACCCTCTGACCCCACACAGTTGGACCAGGTGAATTCCTCATCTAAAGGGCATGACCCTGGAGAAAAGGAATATCAAAGCTGATTCCATCTCAAAACTTTCAGCCAAGAAGCATAAAGAATGCAATGATCTGGTGGCAGTCACAGAACCAGTAAGTCATGTGGAGGTGGTGCCTTCATAAATACCAGCAGAGATCCAAGTTCCACCCAAGCTATGGAGGAACAGGGACTATAAGTCAGCAGAAAAAGCCACTTGCCTCTGTCTTGGTCTTTGCAGAGAGGAGATTGGTACCATGTTCCAGAGAAAAGCTGATTGTAAGAGACAATCAGAGCCACAGAAAATCATTGCCTGGTGGTCTTCTCATTCCTGTGAAGTCCAGATGTACTTCCTGAATTTTATGTCCATGAGATTCTTCTGGGTTCTTTCAATAAATCCATACTTTGCTAGAGCTAGTCTATAACTCTAGCTTCGCAGATTCTGGTGTGCACAAATTATGACTTTCAACATTTTTCCAAAACTCAACTTGATTTCCGTTTTGACCTTCAAAATCTGTTGCAGATGCAAAACTACAACTCAGCCAGTTGAAGGATTCTTTCCTGCATCCGCTGCCCCAAGTTGTTTTGCAGTTCCGTGGAATTTATGTAGTGCCAAGACATCAAGATGACTGAAGAAGGGGTGTGGCAGTTGTCTGTTGCAAGACACTCTCACCCTTATGCAGGCCCCCCTGAGACATTCTTCACCCCATGTGGTCTTCAGGTGTCAGTCCATGCAGGCTCCATGGAGACCGCCTCCTTCCCATCTGAATGGTCCCATCAGGTCAGCAACCTTTTCCATTTCTCCCTAGCTACTCTGAATGCTCTCGGGCCACCCCTAGTGCACGAGCTCTTTGTGAGGCTGGGTAAGGCCCTGACTGCCAATGCTCACCACACAGACATTTTCTCTCTTGGAATCTTACTGTCTTTTGGGACCCCATTCATCTAGCTGTGGGATTGGGCTGCTTCCATTGGTCTCTGACTTTCTGTAAGGCCCACCAATGTCATCGCACTGACCATTTTGCCTTGACTGTTCTGTCTCCCAACCCAGGAAATCCTTTTCCTCTTGACCTGCTGGGTAGTGAGGAGGAGGAAACGCTGCATAAACCAAGATGGAGTTTTAGCCACTCAGCAGAATAAAGTGTAAAATCATGAGTTTGATTATTATAATATAAATGTATCATTTGTGCAGATCTGAATTGCAGACAAGAGGACTTGTATTTGCCACATTAAAGGGACTACACAGGAATGCTAAGAATTCTTATGGAACCTACACTACTCCCAGACTGGTTAACAAATGGTTGAATTTGAGCCAATTTCTTTGAGGCAATGACTGTGACCTCAGTGAGCACTGATGTGTGAAAATGAGGTAGACTCTCAGAAGTCACTGCTGGTTTCAGAAAAAACAGTCTTTGAAGGAGTACCTCAGGATGCTTTCTGTCTCCCGGGAAGTCAACAGAAGGAAGGAAGAATGGCCAAATGAAAACTTCTGAGTTTTCTGCAGAGATTAAATTCTCTAATTTCTGGGAAGCTGCCTCAGGAAAGACACGGATCTCTTCAGGACCTCTGTCAAGGATTCCAATTTCTCAAAAACCAGAACCTTTTCCCAAGGAGAGTGGAGCAATTCTAGCTGAACTGGCTGCCTCCAGCAACCAAGAGGTCCCTTGTTACTCTGCAGAACCCACACAGCCCCTTAATGTCACATTAACTTAGTGACCTGGAGCATGTGCAGAAAAGGTCTATATCCCAGCTAGAAGGAAAACTCTGCCTAGCCCCAAGGGGAATATTTCCAGGTAGCTTCTCTGAGTAGAAAAGGGGAAATGTTCTCCAAGTAGAAAAGTGCTAATGGATTCTGTTCTTCCTTGATTTATGGGAAGATAAACACTTTATGGGAGATTCTACCCACAAAGAGACCCAGAACTAATAATGTGGAAACTGAGGTATATTTGGTACCAGGAAAGGTAGCTTGGGAAACCAGAAGAGAACTAGATTGGGGCCAGGCTGACTCTGCAGGAGCCTAACTCATTCAGCTCCCTTGTCCACTCTGAGCCCAGAGAGCCCCCAAGGCCCAAGTTAAAATAATAACTACCAGAAGGAGGAGAATTATGTATCTAAAAAGCAGTTGAGGTAACAGCCCCATTATTTAGGGAGGCAACTTTTCACGGAGGCTTTATAACCCCTCACTCTGTGAGTGGTTAGAGGTTCAAATCCCAGCTTCACCACTCAGCAAGCCAAGTTACCTAGCCTTTGTGCCTCAGTTTTGCCAGCAGAGATATGGACATAGTACAGTACCTACCTCCACTGGGATGTTGTAAGGTTAAACAAGATCATTCACAAAATATGCTTGAGACATAATGGTAGGCAGCATTTTGACTGTTAACCACTCCTGTTGCCTTTAAGCAAAATGAGATAGCTCTTCCTTGAAGAATACTGTTCAAAGACATGCAAACACCAAGGAGAAAAAGAAATGGCTGGGTGTGAGGAGTTGCAGGGATTTGTTTCATTTATGAAATATTACTCCACCGTAGTAGTTTGCTTGCAAGGAACAAAACCCCACTGAAAGAGCCTTAACTAGAAAGGAAAGTCACATATGAGAAACAGGAGGAGAGCAAGAGCCTTCTTGGGTATGTGAGGTGGATTTTAAAGAGCGGGTCAATGGAGATGTTGTACAAGGCCCTAGAAGGCAGGAGGACATGAGGGCCTGGTGCTTCCAGCCCGTTCTTTCCTCCTCAGGAGACAGCTTCTGTCCGACGGCTAACGGGAGAAGGAAGAGTAGCATCTCAGGATGTCAGGAGTTTGTGCAATTTCTCAAACTTGTTCAGTTTCTCCCCATCACATACACACATGGGTTCTTCCTCACTGGCAACACCCTCATCATATGGCTAGTGCTTCACCCCTTCTTGATCTTTCAAGGGTGGTAGGGATTGTGAAAGGCAATTTCCATATGATGAATGAAACTGGGGACTAAGTGAGGACTTTGATTCAACATCTTGTTGAGGACTGCCAGCAAATGCAAAGTCCTCACTTGACAGTAATAGAAGGAATAGCACACTTGGCCCTATAGCACAGGCATAGGGTGGGTTCTTTCTGATGGAGACTGGACAATCTGTGGACTGAGGCTCACAAAGAGGCAAGTTCTCCATGCTTGGCCAGATCCAGCCATCTGGCATCTTTGGCAAATTCCTCAGAGTCAACTGTCAGGGAAAGCTCATAACCCCCATTCTTTTATTCTCTTCTTCCCCCCGCCCCCACCACAAACACCTAGTCATTTTTTCTCCCTAGCACAGGATAATAATATCTTTTGACATGGGAAAGAATCTGCTCTCTTCCTCTGCTTTTGGCTGTGTTTTTGCTCATTTTCTCATAGAGGGTTGCAGCCCGGGAGAGAGTAGAAAGAGTCCCTGAGCTATTGTAGCTTTTGTGTTACAAAAACCTTAACGCTTATGGGTATGGGATTCAGAGGCACAAAGATTACTTGTTTAAATGATAAGTGAAAGGGTGCTCACAAAAGGAAAAACTAAATTAATATCTCAAACTATGATTCCAGTCACTTCCGGTTACAGCATAATATTGTGGGTAAGGCTGGTAGGCCTATCTTTCTGCCAATTCTAGAATTCAGAGCCCAGATCAAAGACTTGGCATTTAGAAACATCCTGAACATTTGCTTTCAGCTCATCCAGGTTCTGGGTCATGAAGCCTGAAGTCACCAGAAGGGTGGTATATAGTCAGAGAGAGGGGGAGAGGAAGTACTAGGACAGTGCAGGGTCTCTGAAGTTAACAGATTAGAGAGCTTCAAGGACTGACTGTGGTCCCAGAGACTGACTTCCCACCCTGGGAAGAGCCCATTGGGTGGTCTCTGGTAACACCTTGAAAACTATTTCTGATAATGGGTATCCCAATAGAAAAAGAGGAAGTCAAACTACTCCTGTTTACAGATGACATGATTCTATATCTAGAACACCCCGTAGCCATGGCCCAAAAGCTCCTTCAACTGATAAACAACTTCAGCCAAGTTTCAGGACACAAAATCAACATACAAAAATTATTCTAGCATTCCTATACACCAACAACAGCCACGCCAAGAGCCAAACCAGGAACGCAATCCCATTCGCAATCACTACAAAAAGAATAAAATACCTAGGGATACAGCTAACCAGGGAGGTGAAAGATCTCTACAATGAGAAGTACAAAATACTGCTCAAATAAATCAGAGATGACACAAACAAATGGAAAAACATTCCATGGTCATGGATAGGAAAAATCAAAATTGTTAAAATGGCCATACTGCCCAAAGCAGTTTATAGATTCGATGTTATTCCTGTCAAACTACCAACAAGATTCTTCACAAAACTAGAAAACACTATTTTAAATTTCATATGGAACCAAAAAAGAGCCTGAATAGCCAAGGCAATCCTAAGCAATAAGAACAAAGCTAGAGCCATCATGCTACCTGACTTCAAACTATGCTTCAGGGCTGCAGTAACCAAAACAGCATGGTACTGGTACAAAAACAGACACATAGACCAATGGAACAGAATAGAAAGCCCAGAAATAAGGCTGCACACCTACAACCATCTGATCTTCAACAAAACTGACAAAAATAAGCAATGGAGAACAGACTCCCTATTCAATAAACCGTGCTGGGATAACTGGCTAGCCATATGCAGAAGATTAAAGCTAGGCCCCTTCCTTACACCATATACAAAAATCAACTCAAGATGGATTAAAGACTTACATGTGAAGCCCAAAACTATGAAAACCCTGGAAGACAACCTGGGCAATACCATCTTGGACCTAGGAATGGCCAAAGATTTTATGACAAAGACACCAAAATGAATCACAACAAAAGCAAATATTGACAAATAGGATCTAATTAAACTGAAGAGCTTCTGCACAGCAAAAGAAACTATCAACAGAGTAAACAGACAACCTAGAGAATGAGAGAGAAATGTGTGCAAACTATGCATCTGACAAAGGTCTAATATCCAGCATCTATAAGGAACTTAAACAAATTTACAGGGGAAAAAAAAAAAAAGCAACCCATTAAAAAGTGGGCAAGACATGAACAGACACTGTTCCAAAGAAGACATATATGTGGTCAATGAGCATATGAAAAAAAGCTCAATATCCCTAATGATTAAAGAAATGCAAATCAAAACCACAATGAGGGCCAGGCGTGGTGACTCAAGCCTGTAATCGCAGCACTTTGGGAGGCTGAAGCGGGCAGATCACGAGGTCAGGAGATCGAGACCATCCTGGCTAACATGGTGAAACCCCATCTCTACTAATAATACAAAAAAATTAGCCAGGCATGGTGGCGGGCGCCTGTAGTCCCAGCTACTTGGGAGGCTGAGGCAGGAGAATGGCGTGAACCCGGGAGGCAGAGCTTGCAGTGAGCCAAGATCACGCCACTGCATTCCAGCCTGGGCCACAAAGCAAGACTCCATTAAAAAACAAAACAAAACAAAACAAAACAAAAAAAACCAACACAGTAAGATACCATCTCACACCAGAATGGCTACTATTAAAAAGTCAAATATAATAATAATAATAACAGATGCTGGCAAGGAGAAAAGGCAATGCTTTTACACTGCTGGTGAAAATACAAATTAGTTCAACCATTGTGGAAAGCAGTGTGGTGATTCCTCAAAGAGCTAAAAGCAGAACTACCATTCAACCCAGCAATCCCATTACTAGGTATATAACCAAAGGAATATAAATCATTCTATCATAAAGACACATGCACACATTCATTGAAACACTATTCACAATAACAATGATGTAGAATCAACCTAAATCCCCACCAATGGTAGATTGGACAAAGAAAATATGGCAAATATACACCATGGAATATCATGCAGCCATAAAAAAGAATGAGATCATGTCCTTTGCAGGAACATGGATGGAGCTGGAGGCCATTATCCTTAGCAAACTAATGCAAGAACAGAAAACCAAATACTGCGTGTTCTCACTTAAAAGTGGGAGCTAAATGATGAGAACACATGGACACATAAAGAGGAATCACAGACACTGGGGCCTACCTGAGGGTGGAGGGTGGGAAGAGGGAGAGGATCAGAGAAAATAACTATTGGGTACTAGGCTTAACACCTGGGAGACAAAATAATCTGTACAGCAAACCCTGTGACACAAGCTTACCTGTGTAACAAACCTGCACACGTACCCCTGAACCTAAAATAAAAATTTTAAAAAGAAAGAAAATGTTCTGTAGAGAGTGACGACAAATGTCAGCCGGCAATGGATTAACAGAGGAGTGGGGAAGTTCTGGAAGCTGATGGTGTGATATAGATTTGAGGAATTTAACTTTGAAAAACCTTTATGTTTTACATGGTTATCACTTCTTGTTTCACTGCCAGTGACAAATAGCTTGCCATTTTAGGAATGTAAAAAATTTTTATATCATATGACTTGATGCAATTATGGGGGGTGAATCACTACTGCATTTTGAAACATTTCTTAAATAAAATTAGAAGACTGGGCTAATTGGTCTCTGAGGTCCCTGTCAGCTCTGACATTCCATGATGCCTTGAACCTTTGGGCCATCACAAATGAACTTTTACAGAGCACTTTCAGCAACACAGAACATGCAAAGATGGCTCTTGTCTATAGTCACAATGGGAATTCTTATAAACTCCCTACAACTAGAGAGTCCTCTGCTTCTGACTGTCTCATCTCCTGCTTGGCTTTGCTCAGAATCAAGTCTTCATCAGTCCACAGGCTCGGAGGGGAAGCCACCCATCGAGCAATGAGGGGGCCCACATGGCCAGCTCTGAGTGGTAAACTGCTCCCCACAAACCCACCCCCAAGGTCCATATGGAGGTAGGACCCACCTGGAACCCTTGGTGGTTTAGGCCATTTAATATGTCAACTTCTCAGCCCCTGGAAAGCCAGAGAGTGCCGCTACCACCCTTCCCCATGGAGCAGCCCCAGGGGCTCAGACATAATACCAGCAGGCACCAGGCCTCATTAGGGGAAGACATGTTTCTGCTGAACTTGCATTTCTAGCACAAAGCTGCCTCTAGTAACCCTAGCGAAAGAAATACAAGAAGCCACAGGAAACTATTTTCAGCTATCTTAAAATTAGAAAATTGATTTAAAATTGTTGCATTCTGTTTTTCAAAGAATCATTTACAGCTGTCTTGCCTTGCTTTTATACGATTTACACATATGACTCAGTCCTACTTTTGCCCCACAACTGAGTGAGACTTGAAAAGAAATGTACACTAAAGAGACCTCCCTGGCCCCTCCAGACTCAGAGATAAGAGTGTTTTCAAGTCAGAAATAAAGAGAACTGCTTGCTTCTTTCTCTCTCTTTCATTTTCTTTCCTGACAAGGTCTCACTCTGTCAATCAGACTGGAGTGCAGTGGTGTGATCATAGCTCACTGTAACCTCGAATTCCTGGGCTCAAATGATTCTCCCACCTCAGCCTGCAGAGTAGCTAGGAACTGTGTGCTTTTCCAAAGCCAATTTCCGGTCCACCTGCTTATGATCCTGTGTCTCTGGTGCCATCTGCAGGAAGTAGACACAGCCAGATGTTTTATACAGATTGAGTATCCATTATCTGAAATTCTGGTGTTTCAAATTTCTGATTTTTTTTAATTTTATTTTAACGTATGTTCATGTACCTAATGAGATATCTTGGGATGTGACCCAAGTCTAAACAGGAAATTCATTTGTATTTTATATATGCCTTATATGCATAGCCCAAAGGTAAGTTTATACAATAACTTTAATTTGTGCATGAAACTAAGTTTTGGCTGCATTTTCTACTACAGCTTGTCACATGAGGTAAGGTGTGGAATTTTCCACTTGCAGAACCATGTCAGCCTTCAAAAAGTTTCCAGTTTTGGAGGATTTTGGATTTCAGATTTTCAGATTGAGGATTCTCCACCGGTATTTTTATGTGATATTAACTCAGCAACTGGTGGTGATTGACCATAGAGGGGACAACAAACAAGCAGCCTAAGAGAGGTACCAAGAGAACCATGGACTATGAGGAAGTCATGAATGTCCCTTAGAATCACTCGGCAATGCTAAAGGCATCACGAGAAGTCAAGTAAGATAAGGGTGGAAATTTTCTAGCGGTTTTGACCATTTGGAGGCTAGAGCTATAGAGCTAACTTCATGAGAGTAGCTTTATTATCTCAGCAGGAAACAGAAATTATACTGCCCTGATTGGATGCGTGCAAAGAGAAAGAAACATCATGTGCTTCACAGAGTTTGGATCAGAAGAGTAGGAGGGAAGTTAGTTATGGTGAGGGGACTATAATATCAGGAAAGGAATTTTTAGGATTAGAACATGCTTTTAGGTTGGAAAAATAGAGAAGGCGATATTGGAGATTAAAAAAGGGAAAGAGAGTGATACCTTGAAGAGGCAGAAGGGAATGGAATCCAGAGGCAGGTGGAGGTTTGCCCTTAACAAGGGACAAAGGAAGGATGAATTTGGATATATGACAAGTCTATAGGTCAGAGTACAAGAAACTGAGCTTGGAAGCCTCAGTTTTCTCTATGGAATGGGATGCAAAGTGTAGATGGGCTTAATACAAGCCTGGACAGTTTAGAATTATCCTAGGTCTGAACTTCTTTCCCTTTCCCTCTGTTATGTAAAATTGTTTATGAGTAGGTTGACCATTACTCCTAGTGTGTCCAAGACAGTCCCAGTTTATGCGTATTGCTCTGTTATAATTATTCATTCTCAACAATGTCCCAGTTGGAACAATAAATTATATGGTCACTGTATATACGTGTGTGCGTGTGTGTGTGTGTGTGTGTGTGTGAGGGCAAGGCTGGTGTTTTGTCAGCCTGCACAACTGTGGCATTTTCTCCTGTAATACGGACCCTTGCATCAGACCCAGAAGACACAAATAGTATTGATTCAGGGTTGGGGTTTTTCTAGGCAGGTGAAGTAGCAGGCTAGAGATACTTAAGATTTAAGAGTTCTGGTGATTGGGTAGCATAGGGACAATGGCATCTATCAATGCTTCCTCCTCCACACAGGTAAGAACATCTTAAACACTGTGGTTTGAGGTATCTCTCAGAGGAAAAGCCAGTGCTCTTTGTAGACAATGGTCTACAAAACCCTGAGTGACCTGCACCCACGTCTGACCTTCTATCACCTCCTTCTCATTTACTGCTCTGTGGAAAAGAAGACCACAGCCTCAGAATTTACCATAAAGACAGCACTGTGGAAGGAGGGAAGGAAGTGTCTAAGTGTCTAGCAAACAGCACACCCCAGATCCTTAACACATGAAAACTGCAGACTTTCTTTACATACTGATACAACCAAAGACACCCCCTCCTCCACCGCCTGAGTATTGCCTTATGCATCAAAAGGGGTGCAGGAATTTTGTAATTCATAGGCAGAGGTGGGGGGATACTGTGGTAGTCAGGGAAGGGGAAATCTAGGGATTACCAGAGGATGCAAATACTACAATCCTAAATTAGCAAACTTCAAAGGGCCATAGGGGAGGAGTGGCAATTACATACTTTTCCTAGTCAAACTTTAGCAATGTATTATTTCACTAGACATTAATTTTTCTTTCTATATAGTAGTTTGTCAAACTTGAAGCTCTGAGGAACAACAAGATGCCACATATGTCTAGAGTGGAGTATAAAAGAAGATTCAATCTCATAGTAGACAAACACTCCAAGGACACAGGCTCTTTACACTTGTCATTTCCTCTGCCTGCGATGCTCGTAATACAGACAGCATCCAACTTAGCAAGGTTCAACTTACAATGTCTCTGCTTTAGTATGGTGCAAAGGCAATGCACATTCAGTGCACTCCTCAGCTCCCGATGGGGTTACATCTGGATAAACCCATTGTAAATTGAAAATACCATAAGTTGAAAACACACTGTTGACTAACAATATTTTCAACTCATGATGAGCTTATGAGGTTACTGATGGGCTTCTAGGGACATAACCCCATTATAAAATGGGGAGCATCTGCATCCTCATGGCTTGTCCCATGTTGCTTTCTCTGCTTAAACGTACTCTAACTGGTGAGGCCTCCCATAGTCACCATAGAAAACAACTCCTCCATTCTGCATAAACTGCTTTTTCTCCACAGCATTGATCACCATCTGGTATACAGAGATCCTTATTTATAGTTTTCCTTCTCACTCTAATGTAAACTCTATGTGGCAGAGACTTGGTATGGTCACTGCAGTAACCCCAATGCCTGCAGCAGTGCTTGGGCCATAATGGGTTTTCAATGACTATTTGTAGAATGAATGAATGAATAAGTGGATTCTAAGGGTATTCATGCAATGTCTGTTTTCATGAAATTTTGATAAGCCCTCATGATCAAATTGTGGAGATATCCTAAGAGAATAATTACATCTTGATTCTTATGAGTAGGTGAATTGCCCCTTTTTTTCCCTCAGAAAAAAATCTGTTGGGCAGGTAAGCTACACTCAGTAGCTTGAGATGAGTCTCAGTCCTGGGACTCAAGCATTTTAACTCCAAATTCCATCCCATTTCCATAGCCCAACATGTATCCCTTCCTTTAGCACAGAGAACGGAGTCTCCTTTGGGAAAGCATTGTTTCCTTTCACTGTCTCCACTTTCTCACCTCTTTTGGGGTTTGGTCTCTTTTTGACCAACCTCAACCCCACCTCGTCATCCCTGCTCCCAGCATCTATTCTTGTTACAGGCACTGGAGTTACTTATTCAGGGCAAACCTCCACTTGCCTCTAGATCCCATTCCCTTCTGCCGCTTCAAGGTGCTCTCTCTCTCTCTCTCTCTCTCTCTCTCTCTCTCTCTCTCTCTCTCTCTGTCTCTCTCTCGTAATCTTCAATATACTCCTCTCTAGTTTTCCAGCTTTTTTAAAAAGGATATTCTAATCCTAAAAAACCCTTTCCTGATATTATAGTCCCCTCACCATACCTAACTTCCCCCCTACTCTTCTGATCCAAAATCTTTGAAGCACATGATGTCCCCTCCTCTTTGCACCCATCCAATCAGGGCAGTATAATTTCTTTTTCCTGCTGAGCTACTGAAGGTAGGATGAGATGAGAGCAGAAAGTGTCAATCACCACACCTGATGGTACTCTCTGTTCTCATCTCGCCCTGCCTTCAGTAGCATTCAAACTGACTGCTCCTTCCTTGAAATCCTTTCCTTTCTTGGCTTCCATAAAGCAACAGGCTCTGTGTTAACCTCCCACTTCAGTGACCGCACCTGCTCACTCTCCTCTGCTGACTCCATGTCCTCTAAGCCATCTCTGCATGTTGCAGTGCCTCAGAGCTCAGCCCTGCCTGCTCTCTTCTTCTCCATCTACAAACATTTTTCCACACCATGGTTTGAAGTACTACATGGAAAGGACTCCCAAATCCACACTTCTGTGTTCTGAGGGGCCCCCTGGGTTTCAGCCTTACTTGTGTATACAAAGCCCTTGTTGTGGACCAAATGTCTGGCCTTCTTCCCCACCTCCTTGCCTAAATTCATATGCTGAAATCCTAACTCTCAATGTGATGGTATTAGGAGTGGGACCCTTGAGAGGTAATTAGATCTTGAAAATGGAGCCCTCATTAATGAGATTAGTTTCCTTATCGGGAGAGACCAGAGAGCTAGCTTCCTCTCTCTGTTCTCTACCATGTGAGGATACAATGAGAAGAGAGCTGTCTATAAACCAAGGAGAATGCCCTCACCAGACGCTGGATGTGCGGGCACCTTGATCTTGGACTTCCCAGCTTCTAGGATGATGAGAAATAAATGTTTGTTATTTAAGCCACCCAGTCCATGGGGCCTTATGTTATGACAACCTGAACTGAATAAGATAGACCTGCTTGCCATTTTCCCCCAGTTGTCAAATAGTCATCTCAACACTAATGTGACAAAAATGGAAGCCTTGATTTCTGCTCTGCAAGCCTGGTCCTCCTCTCACCTCCTTCATCTCTGTAATAGCACCACCATCTATCTCATGGTTCAAGTCCAAACCTTAGGAATCAACACTCATTCATCTTTTTTCCTTATACCCAAAGTCCTGTTAGCCCTACATCTAAACATGACTCAAATCAATCTGCTTCTCTCCATCTCTGTTGCTGCTCTAATCCAAGTGACCATCAATGCTGTGTTATCTCCCCAGCGTCTGGGCCAGTGGCTGACACAGCATGTACTCAATAAGTATTTGATGAAGTGATGAAGAAATTAATTTGAAACTTTTCTTCTATTTGAAGTTGTCAGTTTATCATTTTCATAGGAGAGTTATTGAAAGCTAGCCACACTATTTTACAGCAGAACTCAGAGACCTCAAGGAAAATTTGGAAGTCAGTAAAGTGCATTTCTTAATACCCCCAAAGACTAGTCCTGCTCTTCTTCCCATGGGGACCCTTCTATTCCTCTGCCATCTTCATAATTTCTCAGAGTAAAAACCTACCTTGAAGAAAGGGGCTGGAATTCCTCACACAGAAATATAAATCAGTGATGGCCACTTCAACGACTGTCCTCACAGAACATATGGGAACAAGACCTTACAATGAAGGAAGAAAGTTAAAGCAGGTCTGTGGATTGACAGGAGCCGGTGGGGATTTCTTCTGTTTCCTCTGACAGTTAGCTCTGGAGACTCAAGGCCATACGAAGTACTTCCTTCAGCCAAGGTTAGATGCAGGATTAGTCCATCAGCCCAGTCTACACAGATGTTAATTGTAGGCCACATAGTAACAGGAGCAGTTGCAAAACCTGCAAAAGCTAACATTCTGAATGACACCGTTAACATCTACCTGGGTTTCTCTCATTCTTCTAGCCCTGTAACCCCATCATCCCTCCTTCCTATTTAGTAATGGGGTGACAGCTTCTATCTTCACAAAATAGAAAGACTAGGTTCTGACTCAAGAACCCATGGAATGAGGAGTGAATTTCCTTCCTGCTTCTCTTCCTTTTCTATCAGTGAATCAGGACGAAAAGCCAAGTCTCTCTGAAACCAAAGCCCTTAGCCACCACATTATGCTACTTCCCACACCCTGCGTCAAGGTAAATACAAGGCACTGCAGGTACTTGCACTGTGTCCAGTACCTACAAGGCATCCGTCATGCTCAGCTGCTGGGTAAACGGCGTCTGATGCAGCAGTAGCCCAGAAACAGCTGTGGCACGCCCACGTCCTCTGTCCAGGGAGGTTGCAGCTCGTGGCTCATCATTAAACCTTTCTCAGAAGCCAAGAGACCCTCCTGACTGTGACTCACTGTATCAGACAGCTGCTTCACAGAACACAGTGGGAGTCCAGCCTCCCTCCTCTTCAGAAAGCCTGTATTGCAAAATAAGACTTTTGAACAAAACGTCTTCACCAGCTCCCCGTCCTGCATTACCATTGAGCAGCTGCTGCTTACGCTGCTGCAAACTGGCCTAAGTCCATTTGGCCATTCAGCAAACATCAGGATATTTTTCTGGTAAATATCAAAAGCCGATGATCCTCTGGAGGTTCTAAGTGGGTGGAGTTAGACGTTCCCTTCACCACACTCTCCCCATCAGGTGCAGAACAACAAAAGGGGCAAATTCCACCTAAAGTCACAATTTAGTCCCACAGCCTGCATGTGGCGAACAGCTCCCACTCTTGGCCACACAATCACCCCTTCCATGAAAGGCACATTTCAGGTGAATGCTCATCTTTGTAGTCAAATTGGTGACAAAAATCCTCCATGAAGAAGCCCGCGAAAGCAGAACCCAAGGGATTTTCAACCTGGAAAGCAGTCGTTAAAGTCCTGGGCTTACTCAGATTCTTAACCTTCATTCACATACGCCACTGAATGTTCATGAAAGGACAGTGAGTCCTGTACTAAGCTTCCAGTCAAACTGTCCTTCACACCATGAATTTCAGCACTTAAAATTATTTCTGACGTCCCTTCTGCTAACTTACAAACACTCTCAGGCTTTATTTCAGTAAATGCCAAGAAATTAGTTTTCGAGGTTTAAGTTTCTGTTTACGATTCTGAATAGCTAATTAATAACCTCATGATTTCAAAGACTATTAATCACCTCTAAAATGATGGAGTTAACTTGTACACAAAAATTATGTAGTTTAAACAAATTATGTTATTTGTTATTGTTGCTTTATGACATATATTAAAGTGTATAACATGGTGTTTTGATATAGTTATCTTGATATCCATATGCATAGTGAAGGGATTACTACATTCAAATAAGGTAACATGCCCATTATCTTTGTTACCTTTTTCTTTTTTGCCTGTGATAAATGCCTAAAATCTACTATCTATCTTAAACAAATTATTTTAAAGTAAATTAACCCACAAGCCGTAGAACATTGAATCTCTGCTGTTAAAATAGGAATAAACACTAATGTTTCTCACTTCTGGGTAGCCCTCATCTTCCTTCTGATATAAAGCAATGGGCACTCTCTCTTTCTCTCTCCGTCTCTGGCACACGTACACATGCACACACACAGATTTTTCAGCACACTTCTCTGCTTGAATTGGAAGAGACCGGGAAAATCAGACAACAGCTGCGCACTTCCAAGAAGGCTCCTATTTCTCTGGCTCAGCACAACTTGTGATTTAGTTCATTTGCTCACTATGCAGCATTTCTCAGAAACCACAAAGAACATGAATGCAGGCGGCGTGACTGGAAGGCTCAGAAAGTGCTCTGTGGTCTCTGTACGAGTTTGAGGTTTCAGATTCTACAGCTGGCACATGTGAAACTGACACTTCCACTGCACTGCATCTCTGGCTCTGTAATTGGGGGGCAGCTGCTTCCTGGTAATGCAATAAAACCCAAGGGCCCAAAAGAAAGGCTTAGAATACTCCTCTCCCCTGCCCTCAATTCCCAAGTGCCTTCCCACTAAACTGCTGTATGGGAAAGTCACCTCTCCAGCCTCGTCACTCCCACACACCTTATACTCTTCTCAACTTTCATTATACCCTGCGGGGTGACCTGGTGATTTGAGTGCCTGTATCTTTATTAGTCATAAAATTATGTCTAATATTCTAGATAGCCCCATGGCACCTTGCATAGTATAGTTGCTTCACAAATATTTGTTTCCATTCTGCCTATAGCTCATTCATTCATTCATTCATTTATTCAATGATTTTGGGACTTAGGTTAGAATAGTCAAAGGTATATTCAAAGGGGGAGGATTTCAAGGTGGATTCATTTGTTAGCATTAAGTTCTGCTTAATGATGGTTTTGTTTCAAGTATCCAGATGCAGCATTAGAGGTTAGAGACTAAAGACAAGGATAGCTTTATGGGAAGTTGGTTCAAGCTTGAAGCTATCATACCTCTTTCCAAACACGTCTCTTGGATAATGTACCCTAGAACTTAAAGTATAATAAAAAAAAAAATTAAACATTAAAAAAAGAAAAAAAAAGAAAAATAATAATAGTAATAACAACAACAAAAACAGGACGATTAGCATTTCAAGAGTGTTTACTTTTTTCAGGCACTGCTGTAAGTGCTTTACTCACTTACTCCATACGGTAGCTTTATGAGGGAAACACTATTAATGTCCTCCATTTTACAGATAACATGTGCCTGAAGATTAGTATTAGCAAGTTTAAACTTGCTATCCTGCTGCTAGAGATTAGTATTAGCAAGTTTAAGCAATACCCTCTATAAGGCCATTCCCTCATTGTAAATGTGCACATCCCTCAGCATGATGATCCCCTGCAGTAGTCCAGGTGACAAACACGCCTTAGTGTGAAGCAGTTTACAAAATGCCTCACTTCCTGGTAGTCTGCACTCTTGGAGGATTTGGAGGAGGAGCTCTGAAAGAAGGGATGGAATGGCTGCAGAGAGAGAAGGTGGGATGGACCCCTATATCATATTGGATGGACTTGATCAAAGCCACCGAGGCTGGGAATCCTGTAGCTGGGGTTTAACTGGAAAATGACTAGAGACTTGGCCAGAGCAACTTTTGTTTCTTTCTAATGCTGTGTCCATTGACTCCAGGCTAAACAAGAATCTTTTGGGAAAGGGCATTTGACTGACTGATGTCAATCAAGGGCAGTTTTGCCTTCCAGGGACATTAGGTACTATCTGGAGATATTTTTCATGGTCATCACTGGGCGGTCAGGTGTTGCTGGCATCTAGTGGTTCGGGGTCAGATAGGCCGCTAAACATCCTACAACGCACAGGACAGCCCCCTTATCATAAAGATTATCTGGGCCAAAATATCAATAGTGCTGAAGTTGAGAAACTCTGCAACACATTAAAAAGCTGCATCTGTACAAGTGGAATTTGAGTCTGGGCTTCTGAACATGATGACTGCAGAGGGGCACCCTCCAGTGGCCAGTATGAATCATGAGCCTAAATCCCAAAGAGTGACTCCAGGTCTCTATCCTTTCCCTGCTATTTGCTCAGTCTTCCATGGAAGAGCTATCAGGAATGTCCTGTCCTTTCCGTCACCTCCTCCCAGGCACAACATTTATGAAAGTATGGCACACAAGCCTTCACCCTTCATGCTGAAACTCCTCCAATCTTCCAGTGGATTTTAACTTTATGCAATTAACCTTATGTGAACAACAACAACAAAAAAAAAACAAAAAGGGAGAAGGTACACAGTTCCTTTCCCTGAAGGGGGAACATGAGAACCAGGGAACTCTTTATCTTTCACACCAACTAAACACACCTGAATGTGTGTTTTCTCTTTCTTGACTCTTTCGGCTTCTTCTCATCTACATTCAATGTGGTCACCTGTAAGGCCATAGCCAGCAGAATGGTATCTTCATTGCTCTTCTGGGAATGTTAATGAGCTTAGCAGCAACAAAATCCTTCTGATCTACTAAACCAATGCACCTCCTGACTTGTGCATAAGCCTCCATGACATTGCATTGAAATTGATGCTCCATTATCAAAGCAATGATAATTTGAAAGATTTCTTTCTCATCTCTGTAGTTTTTAAGCTCTTAGATAATTGCTTTGACCCTTCTGTGGGATCTGCATAAAATGCCAAAGTTAGTGAGAAGATGCAAGCGTGAGAGTCACTCCAGGTCCCTCCCATGACTGACATTGTCAGAAACAATTTGCCCTCCCAGACTTCAGATGGTGTCTGCATGTACCAAGTCAGGTGTGTGCTGACTTTTAATCAGGCCACTCAGCCTGGTTGACTGAGGGAGATGCAGATCCTCCCAACCTCTTAGGGAGCCAATTCTTTGGCCCAAGTGACTAATAAAACACCCAAGCAACAGATGTTGGACTACCCACAGCTCATGGCTCTCCTACCTCTCACAGAGGCCACCTCACTCCTACTGCACTGGGAAACGTGAGGAGGTCTCGCGAATGGTTTGCCAGCCTGTGGGAAGCTCTGAATCCATCCACTAGAACACTTCAAAGATTTTGTGTTCAAAGTCACCCTGGAAAACCAATCACCAAAGTGGTTCATTCATCCCACCAGTAACTTGATCACTGATGCTTCAGAGGAATCCAAAGAATTCAGCACTATTTACTACCTTGTAAAGTATAAATCACTGTGCCTTCTTAAAACTGCATGCATAGGAGACAGAAGGCCAGCACATGCTTAGTTTCAAAGCACTTTTTTACCTAGTTTCTCAAGCTTCCTCCCTTGTTCAAACATCAACTCAGCAAGAAGGACTGATTCTAAAAGTGTACCCACCCTTCCCAAGAGAACGTTCTGAGAAATCATCCCCTGGCCATGCTGTGTAGCATCAGTGCACGCCTCTAAGTTTCCTTCTTACGGCAGCGGGTGGCAAGGAACATCTTGAACCTTCAGGGATTGAAGACTAATAAGGATGAATTTGCATTGTCTTCTTTAAAAATAATAAATCTGATTGCTTTAATATTTCAAAAAATAAATGTATCCTGCTTTTAAGAAACGAAACTTCTGAAAAGACTGCCATGAGATTGAAAATCTGGAAATGGAATGTGCCGCTTGAGGGCGCCATTAGGTTTTAAGAAAATAACTGTCTGCTACTTTAATGTGCTGTCTTTGGAGCCAGCCCTATGTCCAACAAGCTCTATGAAATAAAACTGAATTTAGATCTCACTTCTAGGAAAATGAAGGGAAACAGGAATCTAGTCTCTTTAAACTCAAGTGAGATTAACCAAAATTCAGTTGACAAGTTCTAAATTCCCTTGTACAAAGCTGTCTTTACCAGCCAAATGAAATAAAAAGTGATACTGTGCTAAAAGATGCTCTGTGTATTTTTGTAGGAGTGACAGTTGCTTAAGATCAACATTCCAATGTGAAATGAGAAAAATAGTGGGAACAAATTGCATAACAGACATCTCCTGACTTCAAACTGGAAACCTAAGCTGTTTGGGTTCCATGGGGAAAACTGCTTTACTTGGGTGTTTGACACTCCCAGTGAAAAGAAAAGCTTGATATGTGATTTGGGTTTTTTTGTCAGGCTTTGTTTGTGCAACACAGGTCCTACTTTCAACAAAGCGTAGTAGAAAATGACAGAGAGGGTTGAAATTCCCAAGTATTGCAGAAGGAGATTTGTGAAAGATCAAAAATCAATTTGTAATTCAATAGAGTATTTAATGAAGCTAAACCTTCAATACAGAATTTGCTGAATGAGACAGTCAATGAGAAAATAGATTGTAACAGAGAGGTGAAGATAACAGACTACCAGCAGTGTCCAATCTTTTGGCTTCCCTGGGCCACACTGAAAGAAGAATTGTCTTGGGCCACACATAAAATACACTAACGATAGCTGACAAGCTAAAAAAATAATAACAATAGTAAGAATGTCTCATAATGGCTTTTGTTTTTGTTTTTGTTTTTTTTTAAAAAACAAAAGTGTATCAAAAATGTTTTTATACAAAGTTATTTTTCTTTTTAACCTTTGTTTTTATGTGAGAGTTTGTTTTTCTTTTTTTTTTATTATTATTATACTTTAAGTTCTCGGGTACATGTGCACAACGTGCAGGTTTGTTACATATGTATACCTGTGCCATGTTGGTGTGCTGCACCCATCAACTCATCAGCACCCATCAACTCGTCATTTACATGAGGTATAACTCCCAGTGCAATCCCTTTCCCCTCCCCCCTCCCCATAATAGGCCCTGGTGTGTGATGTTCCCCTTCCCGAGTCCAAGTGATCTCATTGTTCAGTTCCCACCTATGAGTGAGAACATGCAGTGTTTGGTTTTCTGTTCTTGCGATAGTTTGCTGAGAATGATGGTTTCCAGCTGCATCCATGTCCCTACAAAGGACACAAACTCATCCTTTTTTATGGCTGCATAGTATTCCATGGTGTATATGTGCCACATTTTCTTAATCCAGTCTGTCACTGATGGACATTTGGGTTGATTCCAAGTCTTTGCTATTGTGAATAGTGCCGCAATGAACATATGTGTGCATGTGTCTTTATAGCAGCATGATTTATAATCCTTTGGGTATATACCCAGTAATGGGATGGCTGGGTCATATGGTATTTCTAGTTCTAGATCCTTGAGGAATCTCCATACTGTTTTCTATAATGGTTGAACTAGTTTACAATCCCACCAACAGTGTAAAAGTGTTCCTATTTCTCCATATCCACTCCAGCACCTGTTGTTTCCTGACTTTTTAATGATTGCCATTCTAACTGGTGTGAGATGGTATCTCATTGTGGTTTTCATTTGCATTTCTCTCATGGCCAGTGATGACGAGCATTTTTTCATGTATCTGTTAGCGGTATGCATGTCTTCTTTTGAGAAATGTCTGTTTATATACTTTGCCCACTTTTTGATGGGGTTGTTTGCTTTTTTCTTGTAAATTTGTTTGAGTTCTTTGTAGGTTCTGGATATTAGTCCTTTGTCAGATGAGTAGATTGCAAAAATCTTCTCCCATTCTGTAGGTTGCCTGTTCACTCTGATGGTCGTTTCTTTTGCTGTGCAGAAGCTCTTTAGTTTAATTAGATCCCCTTTGTCAATTTTGGCTTTTGTTGCCATTGCTTTTGGTGTTTTAGACATGAAGTCCTTGCCCATGCCTATGTCCTAAATGGTATTACCTAGGTTTTCTTCTAGAGTTTTTATGGTATTAGGTCTAATATTTAAGTCTCTAATCCATCTTGAATTAATTTTCGTATAAGGAGTAAGGAAAGGATCCAGTTTCAGCTTTCTACTTATGGCTAGCCAATTTTCTCAGCACTATTTATTAAATAGGGAATCCTTTCCCCATCTCTTGTTTTTCTCAGGTTTGTCAAAGATCAGATGGCTGTAGATGTGTGGTATTATTTCTGAGGACTCTGTTCTGTTCCATTGGTCTATATCTCTGTTTTGGTACCAGTACCATGCTGTTTTGGTTACTGTAGCCTTGTAGTATAGTTTGAAGTCAGGTAGCGTGATGCCTCCAGCTTTGTTCTTTTGAGTTAGGATTATCTTGACAATGCGGGCTCTTTTTTAATTCCATATGAACTTTAAAGCAGTTTTTTCCAATTCTGTGAAGAAAGTCATTGGTAGCTTGATGGGGATGACATTGAATCTATAAATTACCTTGGGCAGTATGGCCATTTTCACGATATTGATTCTTCCTATCCATGAATATGGAATGTTCTTCCATTTGTTTGTGTCCTCTTTTATTTCATTGAGCAGTGGTTTGTAGTTCTCCTTGAAGAGGTCCTTTACATCCCTTGTAAGTTGGATTCCTGGGTATTTTATTCTCTTTGAAGCAATTGTGAATGGAAGTTCATTCATGATTTGGCTCTCTATTTATCTGTTACTGGTGTATAAGAATGCTTGTGATTTTTGCACATTAACTTTGTATCCTGAGACTTTGCTGAAGTCGCTTATCAGCTTAAGGAGATTTGGGGCTGAGACAATGGGGTTTTCTAAATATACAATCATGTCATTTGCAAACAGGGACAATTTGACTTCTTCTTTTCCTAACTGAATACCCTTGATTTCTTTCTCTTGCCTGATTGCCCTAGCCAGAACTTCCAACACTATGTTGAATAGGAGTGGTGAGACAGGGCATCCCTGTCTTGTGCCAGTTTTCAAAGGGAATGCTTCCAGTTTTTGCCCATTCAGTATGATATTGGCTGTGGGTTTGTCATAAATAGCTCTTATTATTTTGAGATATGTTCCATCAATACCAAATTTATTGAGAGTTTTTAGCATGAAGGGCTGTTGAATTTTGTCAAAAGCCTTTTCTGCATCTATTGAGATAATCATGTGGTTTTTGTCTTTGGTTCTGTTTATATGCTGGATTGTGTTTATTGATTTGTGTATGTTGAACCAGCCTTGCATCCCAGGGATGAAGCCCACTTGATCATGGTGGATAAGCTTTTTGATGTGCTGCTGGATTCGGTTTGCCAGTATTTTATTGAGGATTTTTGCATCAATGTTCATCAGGGATATTGGTCTAAAATTCTCTGTTTTTGTTGTGTCTCTGCCAGGCTTTGGTATCAGGATGATATTGGCCTCATAAAATGAGTTAGGGAGGATTCTCTCTTTTTCTATTTATAGTTTCAGAAGGAATGGTACCAGCTCCTCCTTGTACCTCTGGTAGACTAAGCTGTGAATCCATCTGGTCCTGGACTTTTTTTGGTTGGTAGGCTATTAATTATTGCCTCAATTTCAGAGCCTGCTATATTGGTCAATTCAGGGATTCCACTTCTTCCTGGTTTAGTCTTAGGAGAGTGTAAGTGTCCAGGAAATTATCCATTTCTTTTAGATTTTCTAGTTTATTTGCGTAGAGGTGTTTATAGTATTCTCGGATGGTAGTTTGTATTTCTGTGGGGTCGGTGGTGATATCCCCTTTATCATTTTTTATTGGGTCTATTTGATTCTTCTCTCTTTTCTTCTTTGTTAGTCTTGTTAGCAGTCTATCAATTTTGTTGATCTTTTCAAAAAACCAACTCCTGGATTCATTGATTTTTTGGAGGGTTTTTTATGTCTCTATCTCCTTCAGTTCTGCTCTGATCTTAGTTATTTCTTGCCTTCTGCTAGCTTTTGCATGTGTTTGCTCTTGCTTCTCTAGTTCTTTTAATTGTGATGTTGTGTGTCAATTTTAGATCTTTCCTGCTTTCTCTTGTGGGCATTTAGTGCTATAAATTTACCTCTGCACACTGCTTTAAATGTGTCCCAGAGATTCTGGTACGTTGTATCTCTGTTCTCATTGGTTTCAAAGAACATCTTTATTTATGCCTTCATTTTGTTATGTACCCACTAGTCATTCAGGAGCAGGTTGTTCAGTTTTCATGTAGTTGAGTGGTTTTGATTGAGTTTCTTTGTCCTGAGTTCTAGTTTGATTGCACTGTGGTCTGAGAGACAGTTTGTTATAATTTCTGTTCTTTACATTTGCTGAGGAGTGCTTTACTTCCAACTATGTGGTCAATTTTGGAATAAGTGCGATGTGGTGCTGAGAAGAATGTATATTCTGTTGATTTGGGGTGGGGAGTTCTGTAGATGTCTATTAGGTCTGCTTGGTGCAGAGTTGAGTCCAATTCCTGGATATCCTTGTTAACTTTCTGCCTTGTTGATCTGTCTAATGTTGACAGTGGGTTGTTAAAGTCTCCTATTATTATTGTATGGGAGTCTAAGTCTCTTTGTAAGTCTCTAAGGACTTGCTTTATGAATCTGGGTGCTCCTGTA
Source organism: Chlorocebus sabaeus (assembly GCF_047675955.1). Lineage (NCBI taxonomy): Eukaryota > Metazoa > Chordata > Mammalia > Primates > Cercopithecidae > Chlorocebus > Chlorocebus sabaeus. The sequence continues at coordinate 40,445,794 of NC_132907.1, read as the reverse complement.
TTGGGTGCATATATATTTAGGATAGTTAGCTCTTCCTGTTGAATTGATCCCTTTACCATTATGTAATGGCCTTGTCTCTTTTGATCTTTGATGGTTTAAAGTCTGTTTTATCAGAGATTAGGATTGCAACCCTTGCTTTTTTTTGTTCTCCATTTGCTTGTTAGATCTTCCTCCATCCCTTTATTTTGAGCCTATGTATGTCTCTGCATGTGAGAAGGGTCTCCTGAATACACAAACTGATGGGTCTTGACTCTTTATCCAATTTGCCAGTCTGTGTCTTTTAATTGGACCATTTAGTCCATTTACATTTAAGGTTAATATTGTTATGTGTGAACTTGATCCTGTCATTATGATATTAGCTGGCTATTTTGCTTGTTAGTTGATGCAGTTTCTGCCTAGCATCGATGGTCTTTACATTTTGGCATGTTTTTGCAATGGCTGGTACTGGTTGTTCCTTTCCATGTTTAGCGCTTCCTTCAGGGTCTCTTGCAGGGCAGGCCTGGTGGTGACAAAATCTCTAAGCATTTACTTGTCTGTAAAGGATTTTATTTCTCCTTCACTTATGAAACTTAGTTTGGCTGGATATGAAATTCTGGGTTTAAAATTCTTTTCTTTAAGAATGTTGAATATTGGCCCCCACTCTCTTCTGGCTTGTAGAGTTTCTGCCAAGAGATCTTCTGTTAGTCTGATGGTCTTCCCTTTGTGGGTAGCCTGACCTTTCTCTCTGGCTGCCCTTAGCAGTTTTTCCTTCATTTCAACTTTGGTGAATCTGACAATTATGTGTCTTGGAGTTGCTCTTCTCGAGGAGTATCTTTGTGGCATTCTCTGAATTTCCTGAATTTGAATGTTGGCCTGCCTTACTAGGTTGGGGAAGTTCTCCTGGATGATATCCTGAAGAGTGTTTTCCAACTTGGTTCCATTTTCCCTGTCACTTTCAGGCACACCAATCAGACGTAGATTTGGTCTTTTCACATAATCCCATACTTCTTGAAGGCTTTGTTCATTTCTTTTTCCTCTTTTTTCTTTAGACTTCTCTTCTCACTTCATTTCATTCATTTCATCCTCAATCGCTGGTAATCTTTCTTCCAGTTGATCGAGTCGGTTACTGAAGCTTGTGCATTTGTCATGTATTTCTTGTGTCATGGTTTTTATCTCTGTCAGTTCGTTTATGGCCTTCTCTGCATTGATTATTCTAGTTGTCCATTCTTCTATTATTTTTTCAAGATTTTTAGTTTTTTTTGCGCTGGATACGTAATTCTTCCTTTAGCTCTGAGAAGTTTGATGGACTGAAGCCTTCTTCTCTCAACTCGTCAAAGTCATTCTCCATCCAGTTTTGATCCGTTGCTGGCGATTAGCTGCATTCCTTTGGAGGGGGAGATAAGCTCTTATTTTTTGAATTTCCAGGTTTTCTGCCCTGCTTTTTCCCCATCTTTGTGGTTTTATCTGCCTTTGGTCTTTGATGATGATGACGTACTGATGGGGTTTTGGTGTGGGTGTCCTTCCTGTTTGTTAGTTTTCCTTCTAACAGTCAGGACCCTCAGCTGTAGGTCTGTTGGAGATTGCTTGAGGTCCACTCCAGACCCTGTTTGCCTGGGTATCAGCAGCAGAACCTGCAGGATATAGAATATTGCTGAACAGTGAGTGTACCTGTCTGATTCTTGCTTTGGAAGCTTCGTCTCAGGGGTGTACCCCACCATTGAGGTGTGGGGTGTCACTCTGCACCTAGTGGGGGATGTCTCCCAGTTAGGCTACTCAGGGGTCAGGGACCCACTTGAGCAGGCAGTCTGTTCGTTCTCAGATCTCAACCTCCATGTTGGGAGAGCCACTGCTCTCTTCAAAGCTGTCAGACAGGGTCATTTGCATCTGCAGAGGCTTCTGCTGATTTTTGTTTAGCTGTGCCCTGTCCCTAGAGGTGGAGTCTACAGAGACAGGCAGCCCTCCTTGAGCTGCTGTCAGCTCCACCCAGTTCGAGCTTCCTGGCGGCTTTGTTTACCTACTTAAGTCTCAGCAATGGCGGGCGCCCCTCCCCCAGCCTTGCTGCTGCCTTGCAGTTAGATCGCAGACTGCTGTGCTAGCAATGAGGGAGGTTCCGTGGGCATGGGACCCTCCCGGCCAGGTGTGGGATATAATCTCCTGGTGTGCCATTTGCTAAGACCCTTGGTAAAGTGCAGTATTTGGGTGGGAGTTACCTGATTTTCCAGGTGTTATGTGTCTCAGTTCCCCTGACTAGGAAAAAGGATTCCCTTCCCCCTTGTACTTCCCAGGTGAGGTGATGCCTCGCCCTGCTTCAGCTCTCGCTGGTCGGGCTGCAGCAGCTGACCAGCACCGATTGTCCAGCACTCCCTAGTGAGGTGAACCTGGTACCTCAGTTGAAAATGCAGAAATCACCCGTCTTCTGTGTTGCTGGTGCTGGGAGCTGGAGACTAGAGCTGTTTCTGTTCAGCTCATAATGTTAAGAAAGCTCACAAATTTGTACTGGGCCACTTTCAAACCCATCCTGGGCTGCACGCAGGCAGGTTGGACAAGTTTGGACTACAGCATCATTGATCCAAATTGGAATTCCTCTCTCTGCCTTCCACCTATCTCAATCTATCCAATCTTCAGTACACAGTGTGAGTTTCATGGTTCCCATAGAAACTCCTTTTATTCTTCCAAATATATTGTTCTAATTATTTTATATATGACTCTACCCTCTCCCATTCAACTTAAAAAGCCCTTAAAAGCAGGAAACAAATATTATATCTTTCTTATCTTCTATTGCCTAGTCTGTGGACCTATCAGGCACATATTAAATATTTTCAGATTTTACTGATCAATCTAAAAAGAAGAGAAAAAAAACTTTTTCCTACCATTTGCTTATCTTTAAGAGAAGATTAGATGATTTATATTAGTAAAAATGCTTAAGGATGTCAAAAACTCAGAAAGAGATGTGGGTTAAAATTTACTAACATACATGCATCACATTCCTTATATCAAGGCATTTTCCTTATATCAAGGCATTTTTATGGTAAATTATCATGCAGACAATACAATAATGTAAGACCTGCGTTTTAGGCAAATGAACCTGGTGGCATTGTGAAAGGCAGATCAGAAGGGGAAGACAGTGACATTTAATATTAGTTACTGTTTGTCAAATGCCAACTCTGTGCAAGCCACTTTATATTTACTGCCTTAGGCATCGGAAAACTTGCTTGGAGAGAAGTAAGCAACCCATTCAAAGGCCTGAAGGGAATGAATGACAGAGCTGAGAGTCAAGTCCTGATGTAGGTGAATCCAGAGGTGTGGTCCTTGCACTACAGTTCTGTCTTCTGGGATAATGGCTGCGGGTCTGTTAAGCTGCAGACCAAGGAAGCACTCAGCCAGAGCTTGGATGCAATAGCAACCTGATAGGGCTAGGGCCCTCTTTCAGGTCAGCATTCACGGGTTGTATGAGCACCAGCCCCTTCTGTGGTGTGATAGGGGGAATGGGAGCCATGCCTTGAGGTGGCTGCTTGGTGACCAGCTTGGTGCTTGGTGACCAGCTTGGTGCTTGCCTCTCTCACTATGGTCTCATCTCATTATTAGCTAACCACCTTGAGGACTGGGGTTGTATTTGACTCCTTGCACTTCTAGCAGTGCCTTGCACTTAACAGCTACTCAGGAATTGAGTCTTGAGGAGCAAGATAAGGGAAGTCTAACTACAGTTATGGCAGTAGAATTAGAAAGAAATTATAAAAGATTAGATTCAAATGCCAATGAGGGAATAATCTTTAGATTGCATCAACTATTCTACATGAAGAGTAAGGAAGACTCATAAGATTCTAAAGAGCAATGTCCAGAAAAAAATAAGAAGGGAGTTGGTTAGGGTGGGAGCAGTGTTAGAGGGTGCTAGTTTGGGGCATGATAAAGTTGAAGCTCTGCAAAGCCCTTCAGGTGGAGTGGTTTAACACCATCAGACCAGCCCTTGGGAGAGTGGTCAACAAGAAATATTGATTTGGGAAGTTGTCCTACCCATCCTGTTTGCTGTGCCTTAAAAATAATCCAGAATCTGACTATTAACCCTGCTACCCGGGTCCAAGCCACCATTGTGTATTGTCCTGATTATGGCAGATGCCTCCTAACTGGTTTGACTGTTTCTGTTTTTGCAACACCACCCTCTCCTCCAAGTCTACTCTCAACACAGCAGGTAACAGGATCTTTTAAAACATAATTTAGACCTCTCTTCAGCTAAAACCCTGCCATCCACCATCCCCACACAAACCCCCCACCAAACACACACTCAGAAAAAAAGTCCTGACAAAGGCTTGAACAGCCCATCCGGTGGGCACTGGCCCAACCTCTATACCACACTCCTACTTGTCAGAACTCCTCTTCCACCACTGCCTCTTCCTGGGCTCTCTGGGCTTCAGCAGTATCAGCCTCCTGGCTGCACTGCAAACCCCCCAGCCTCACCCCACCCAGTGTGAGGTGTAACCTACAAGCCCTCACTGTAACCTCTGCCTGGAATGCTTCCTTCCCCTAATCCTCATGGTTCATGCTCTTCCTTACTCTAGGGCTTTGCTCAAATGTCATTTTCTTCTTGAAGGCTTCTCTAATCCTCTCTTTAAAATGACAGTGACCCCACCCCTCACTGGCTCTCCTTCCCCTGCTTTGCTTTCCTCTCCACTGACATTCTATGAATTTTGTTTACTTGTGTACAGTCCACCTCCTGCAACTAGACGTTCCATGAGAACAGGAATGTATATGTTTTTTCAACAAGCACTAAGAACAGCATCTGGCACACAGTGGGCAGTTAGTAAATATTTGTTGAATGAGTGTTGAATTATCGAGCCCGTGCAGACTAACAGCTATAACTATGGCACTGCCAAGGGCAAGAACATGTTGAGAGAAAGGGATAGGGCACCAACCTTGGACACAGAAAGGCTAGGTGGGTGGTTCACCCAGGGTCACACAGCCAAGCTGGGGGATAAATCCATCTTCTGACTCCTGGGCCAGTCTTTGGCCAAGACACCAAGCAGCCTCATCTCCTAGAGACTGGCAGCCCCAGTGAGGGTGGCAGAGGTAGAAGGAGAAAGCAGCATGAACCGTTAGTGAGCAAATGTCAGATCCTAGATGCCTCTGGAAAAAGGAGAGGATTATTTTTCAGTCTGTGGCAATGGGCACTGCTAAGGACCTCATGATTTTGCTTGAGGATGCTGAATCACAGATTAGTATTTTATTATCATTGTAGCCCTGCTGTACCTCTTAGGGAAACAAAGGTTGCTTTAAAATAAGACAAGAATTAAACTAATCCCTACATGTGAATTGTCAATAGAACACTAGGTAATTTCTTGGAATATGTTAACAACTTACTAAATTGCACCCTGGCAGCATCCAAAGCTCAATATATTTTCTCCAGGAACTTTAGCTGCAACCAGAGATGTCAAACAGGCCTTGGGTTGGTATTGCTTGATGATGCAGTGACTATCCTGTTTCACCTGACTTTCCCCTAAGACACTTCTGGTTATTTGCCTGGAAATATGACTGTACATTCAAGAGGGTCTTGTGTCTTGAATCATGAGATGTGGCCCATTACCCTCTGTCCAAATCCACAAGATTATTTCACAAGGTATCAGCCCACCATTGAGTCCCTGGAAAACTGGTTCATTGAAAGAGAGATGTGTGGTTAATTGCCTGTGGCACTCCAAATACAGCTTCAGACTCAGTGTTCAGCCAACTCGCAAGATTCCACTGCAAATATCTGCTGTTTGGCTCTGTAGTCAGGCAGTAAATTGGAAAGCCAAAGAGTAGAGCCAGATGGGTGGAAAATAATTGTCCACTCCTCAGTGAATCTAGACATGAGAAGACCTCCCAAGAGCTTCATCAGGAAAATGGCTGAATCCTTGCATTCCTCAACAGCCCTTTCGTGCACTGACCTTCAAATGCGAGATGACCTTTGATGATGATCATCCTCTTCACTGCCATCGTCTGCATCCACAGAAGCAGAAAGTCTTCATTAAGTTTCCACTGCCTGTAGTGCTGTTCTGACCACCAATCAAGTACCTTGTCCAGTGGCCCCAGCCTCCGTGTGTTTACTTTCTAAGTTAAAATAATTGGCTACGGCTGAAGCTGCTTTACACGGACATCAGCCTCCATCTGGCTGCTGTACCTTGTTGCAGTTGTTGTTTTAACCTTTTCAATATCATGATTCATGCTTGTATGAGACACAGGCTACTTTGGATTCTCTGACCAGAAAGAAAAATAAGATAAGTATTTGAATAGTATTTTCATGAATATAAATCAACTTATTCTTTACAACAACTCTTTAAAGGGACAGGCATATTTTTTTTCAGTTTATTCATGACGAAATTGAATCTCAGATAAGGCATATGACTTACGGATTTATAATCTTAGCTAAGTGGTAGGGTCCATGTTTGATAACTTAAAAATATCTCAGAGAGCCTGAACATTTCTAGAGGAGGTCTCTAGTGACTGAAAAAGAAAAAGAAAGTGCAGGGCATGGTGCTCTTTGTTCCTCCATGAGCTTTTGACTTAAAAGATATTGTTGACACGTGTGTGTGTGTGTGTGTGTGTGTGTAAGAGAATGAGAGAGAGATGGAGAATAAGAATGAGTCCTCCGTGTGCACTGATTCAAAAAGGAGACTGAACTCAGGGGAACTGTAAAAACCACATACCCAGGACCAAAGAAAAGCCTGGTCACAGGACCCCTGCTTACAAAGCCCACGGGACCCTGACTGAATGGGAACATCAAGTACCCTGAGGAGCCGCGAGAATCAGAGCAGAATCTAGACTTGGAAGGGAAAGAGAATTGGACTAGAAAGAAAGGGAACAACCACACAGCCATTTCAAGCTCCTGAATAGGCCCAGATTCTGGAAGGAGAGAGAAAACAAGGAGTGCCTGGAAATGGCTGCACAGCGCACCTAGCCTCTGGGAGACTATGTGACGCCATCTTACCTCAGCTCTGCAGAGCTGGGCGCCACTGCCTCAGGCCTGAGTGGAGATCTGCGGCTCTTCCCACTGCCTCTCCCTGACCCCCTCCCCCTTCACAGGCCTTCTCACCTGGCTAAGCTCTAGTCCTCATCCAGCCTCAACCTAAAGTCTACTACCTCAGAGAAACCTTCCCATTTTTTGCTCCCTGTACTTACCTTTTTATGACACTCACCATATTTATAATTTATTCTCTGGCTTCCCCCTAGAGTCTCAGATCCATTTGAGCAGGTCCTGTCTCTCGAGTCCAGGGCTCTGCCTCCAGCTCCTAGGAGAGTACCTGGCACAAAGAAGGGACTCTAACTATTTTTTAATTGCACTGAATGAAGATTTGGGATTCGCTTGAATGCAGTCAGCAAATGCCATCATCAGAGGATGCTATTTCAGAAGAGAAAAATGGAAAGGAGGTGTGCTCCTAAGGGCTCCCTCCTTGGAGGTATTACTAGTACTACAGCCCTTCTGAAATCTATTTACTTTGGTTAGCTTTGCACTGTTGTCATTATTCTGGAGATTAATACCAAGAATATGGAGCAGATTGGCTTCCCTTCAGAGGCTACTGGGGCATACCCCATGTTGCAGAAAGATCTCTTGCTCTGTAACAAACCACCCAAAAACTCACTAGTTAAAACAATTATGTTTTTTTATTTTTTATTTTTTTTTTATTTTTTGAGACGGAGTCTCGCTCTGTCGCCTAGGCTGGAGTGCAGTGGCGCGATCTCGGCTCACTGCAAGCTCCGCCTCCTGGGTTCACGCCATTCTCCTGCCTCAGCCTCCCGAGTAGCTGGGATTACAGGCGCCTGCCACAATGCCCGGCTAATTTTTTGTATTTTTAGTAGAGACAGGGTTTCACCGTGTTAGCCAGGATGATCTCGGTCTGCTGACTTCGTGATTCGCCCCCCTTGGCCTCCCAAAGTGGTGAGATTACAGGCGTGAGCCACCGCGCCCGGCCAATAATGATGTATTCTTTCTCACAAGTCTGCAGGTCCGGTTTTGAGTTAAGACTTGATTGAGCAATTCAGTTCTGCAAGGCATTGGCTGGAGTCACTGACTCAGCTGCCTTCTGCTGCACATGGGCTGGGCTAGAGGGTTTAGGAAGACTTCACTCCCATGTCTGGTCCCTCCATGTGGACTCTTGCTTTCCATATAGTCACTCTTCCTACGGTGATCTAACCTGTGCTTCTATAGAGCTGGAGTCTGGCTTCCCAGAGGAAAGAAAATGCTGTGTAACTTTTTAAAGCTAGGTTTAGAACTGGGCTGTCATTTCTGCCAATTGTGTTGGTCAAAGTAACTCACAAGGCCAGCCCAGATTCGAGAGAAAAGGAAATGGATTCCATCTCTTGATAGATGGAGCATCACACACATAAAGAGAGAGAAGAAAGCAATGGCCGCCATATTTGGAAGTTCCACCACACCTACCATATTCTACATTGTCACGCAGTTCTAAGAAATTGCAAGTAAATGTTCCCCTTTCCTCATCTCTAAATGTAAGGGCCAATCTCAGTAACTATTTTTTTGTTTGTTTTGGTCTATTTGCCTTTATGTGTCCTGAAGGAAAATCAGTGTGATGCTCAAAAGGCCAAAGTCAAAAAACAAAAACAAAAAGAGAAACTTGTGTCAGATACTAAAGTCCAAATTCTTGCCTCTAGCTTCAAGTCACTTTGGCATAGTATAAAGACTCCCTGGACTACATGTAAATTGATTGGCATTAATAAGCTGCCTTTCGATTCTTTAACAACAACAACAACAAAGGGCCCAAATCATGTTTGAATTACGGATTGTATTCTATATCCAGTTCATGTTGTTTTTCTAACCTGTTTCTACTACTCAGTTAATGAAACTCTTCAGATAGACTTTTGAGAACCAAGTGATATCCCCAGAGGTGAAACACCATGACTGCCCCCAAACAATGAGTGCCTAAACAGAGAGAAGCAAAGCATGGTCCTGTGTGTCCCTGGATGCCACATCCCTGGGGTGCAGAGAATGGTGCTTCATAGCCCCTAGTAAGTCATTTCCTGAGAACTACTTCAAATCATAGATTGGAAAGGGCTGCATTATCCAGCAGCTCAGGCCACCTCTCTGACAATTCTACACAACTCAGGGAATCCTGGAAAGTTCTAAAATCCTGAGTTCAAGTTTTTTTCACTGCTCTTCACTAGTTGTGTGATCTAGGGGTAGTTTTGCCTCTGTTTCCCCATCTGTAAATGGAGAAAATAATGTGACCTCCTGTAGGACTGGGGCAAGAAGCAAATGGAAAAATAGATGTAAAAAGTAATTTGTGAACAGCAAAACACTTTTACTCCTGGTATTTCTTTCTATTACATCTCTCAGCATATACACATTCAGCCACAGGAGTAGACAGATGTCCCAGCTGGAGCAATGTTATACAAGTGCTTGCTCTCCTGTGAACCAGTCACTGTGCCAAACTCTGTACATATTAATGCATTTGTTAATATATTAACTCTATACATATTAACTCATCTGCACCTCATAATAATACCAGATGTCCTATTATTATTGCTATTTAACAGATGGAGAAACTGAAGCATAGAGAATTTAAGTGGCGTCCATTGTATTCCAGGTAGAAAATAATGGTGTCTGGATTCTAATCTAAGTAGTCTTGCTTCAGAGTTTCTGCTCATAACCTCTAAGTTATACCATTTCATCATTTTAAACACCATAATTGGTCCAAGAATAGGGCCATAGGACAATAATAATTAGAGCTGTTTTGACACTGACATGTGGACAGAGAGAAGGCAGTTCTCTCCCTGTTGGAAGCAGGTCAGCCTGGAGCTAGTGGCAACCATTTTCATCAACCACATCCAAAAAATCTGTATACAGAATGAAGATGCCAAACAGGGTGTATTGGTAGAGGAGGTTCCTCATTATAACAAATAATGCAAATAAATTTCCTTTTGGCTCTCTCAGCAATTCACCACCAGGAATCCTGATTGAGCAGCTTCCCTCCATGCAGCAACTTCAAGACTTATTTTCCATCTTTTTGATATTGAAAAGGTTAGATGGCTTTCTATTGGGGCATACCACCTGCCACCCCTAGACTTCATTCAGATGTGTAGTTGAATCAAAGACAAAGGCAGTGAATGGAGAATCTAAAATGAGGACTCAGAGTTCTCCATTGTCCTATTATTGCACAAAGGATGTCTAAAGAAATGCCTAACATCAAGGAGCAGGGAGTTAACAGCTGGGCGCTCCCTTTCTTTACAGCTCTTCTCCAGCTCTCCCGTTGCTGCCACATGCAGGCCACCATCTTCTAGCCATGGACTGATTGCTAAGGGAGTCAGGTGGTGGGGTAGGTATATCTAAATTAAAAGTCTAGGGAGATTATTCTAGCTCTCTGGAAATAAAGGCACAAAAATTATTTTACCACTTCCATTTCATTTTAACAAACTGTGCTCATTCACCTCCTGCTCTGCAAGGTGATAAGATAGTATAAATAGACAACTAAATGCGATCAATCTACAGCAAAAGTCTAGGTAAACTGCTTGAGAAACCAAGTGGCAAATGAGATTGATGAGAGCCTCAGAAAGATGTTGCCAGCAGTAAGCCCTTTCATGGGTTTATGAAGGAAATCCATGGATAAAAAAGCCTCTGGGATAAGCTCCTCAGTGTCTCACCATTAGACTGCTGAACAGCAAAAGGTTTGTTCCCCCTTCAGATGCAACAGTAGCAGAGCTTAGCTCAGATAATACAAAGAATCTAATATTATCTCAGACATATCGTTAATATCAAAGTGTTTCCTGAGGAAAAGCACAAATCACAGTCAGCATCCACTGGCTTTTGGGCTTTCCCAAATGTCAAACACTTCTGGGACCATTTCCTTCTTTTTTCTCCTGTTTTATATCCCTGAAATGGACCAAGGGCACTTTTTTTTTCACCTATGATTCAGTGCTGATTCATTTTTTTCTCTATTTCATGCTATTTACTTTGATATTCTCTTTGGCTGAAGTTGTCTACCTTATCCTATAATTTTCTGAAGTTTAGACCTTCCCTACCAGATGACTTATTCAATACAAAATGGCAACGATAAGCGGTTCATTTTATTAATTGTAATCAAAGTATGGGATCAAGTTTGAAATATTGGCTGTATAAATGAAACTTCAGGGTCTATGAAAATATGACTCACTCTAGCTGACAATTGTTTAGCCAGGGCCCAGGCTCCATAACCTTCCCTCCTTCATTCCTTTAACCTTATGCATATAAACAGATGCCATTAGAATGTTGTGTTGGTTGATGGCATAACTACTCATCACACTGGGACACTTTTGAGAGAGAAATAAAGCACTAAAATAATTAACAAGCATTAATTGAGCTCCAGCAGGTGTAAACTGGTACTGTCCTGGACAAATCAAGGTGTAAAGCTATTTAATTATTGTATATCCTGAAGCATTCTTGTTTGTAATGGCCATCATCTGGCCCAGTAAGCCAAGGCTATGTCAGGACTGCTAAACCAGGTCAGAAACACTGTAGGACTGTACAGAGTATATTTTCATCTTTATGCATAGATAAGGCTTTCCAAGCAAAGGAAACTAAAATCTGGTTTAGAGGAAAAACCTTAGAAGTTAAAGGGTGTTAGATCTGAAGTCATCTGTTCCCATTAACAGGACAAATAAAATTTATATCTCCAGGAGCCAAATATTTACATTCCAGGGTAGGAACTTTCCCCTTTCTCTTCCTATAAGAATTTATTTACATTCAAAAGACTGTAAATGACTAGGGAACACAGATTTTTCTCTTTCTCTCAGAAAGAAGGAGGGAAGGACAGCTGTCATGCTCCTACAGAAACTGACAGACTCATAATTTGGGGGTTCCTCTTCTGTGGTGCAAAAAGCCTCTTTTTGTATATGCACAGGGATTTTGATAGGGATTATATTGAATCTGTAAGTCAATTTGGGAAGTATTGTCATCTTAACTATACTAAGTATCGCAATCCATGAACATGAGATGTCTTTCTATTTATTTAGGTTTTTAATTTCTTTCAGCAATGTTTTCTAGTTTTCAGTGTACGTAAGTCTTGCTCTTCCTTGGTTAAATTTATTTCTAAGTATTTTATTATTTTCGATATTATTGCAACTGGAATTGTTTTCATAATTTCCTTCTTGAGTTGTACATCATTGGCTGTACAAAAATACACCCATTTTTTACATCAATTTTAAATCCTGAAAACTTGCTGAATGAACTCAGTTATTGGCTCAGTTTTTTGGTGAATTATTTAGGGTTTTCTTTAAATCTGTAAGACCACGTCATCTTCAAATAAAGATTGTTTTTATTTCTCTTAAATTGATTTTATTCCTTCTCTTCCAATCTGAATGCATCTTGTTTCTTTTCTTACCAATCAGACTGGCTAGAATCTTTAGTATAATGTTGAACAGAAGTGGTGAGAGCAAATTGTGTTGACTAGAACCTCTAGCATGATGTTAAACAGAAGTGGTAAGAGCAAACATCTTCTTTCTGATCATAGGGGAAAGCTTTAAGTCTTTCACCCTTAAGTGTATTAGCTGTGGGTTTTTCATAGGTGCCCTTTATCAAATTGAGCAAATTCTCTTCTTTTCCAGTTTGCTGAGTGATTTTTTTAAAATGATAAAATGGTGTTAAATTTTGTTGGAGTATTTTTCTGTATCTATTGAGATTATCATGGTTTTCTTTCACTTTTTTCTATTAATATAGTGTATTACACTGATTGATTTTCATATGGCAAGCCAACTTTGTTTTCCTAGGATAAATTTCACTTGGTTGTGGTGTATGATTCTTTTTATATATTGCTAGATTCAGCTTGCTGATATGTTGTTGAGGACTTTTGCATTTGTATTAATTGGTAATATTGGCAGGTAGTTTCCTTTTTTGTGATGTCCTTATCTGATTTTGAAATCATGGTAATCTGACCTCATCAAATTAATTGGGAAGAATTCCCTCCTCTTCCATTTTTTGGGAAAAGTTTGGGAAGGATTGGTGTTAATGCTTGTTTAAATGTGTGGTAGAACTCACCAGTAAAGTCATCTGGTCCTGAACTTTAATTTGTGAGTTAAAAAAAATTAATAACACAATCTCTTTACTTGTTATAGGCCTATTTAGATTTTCCATGTCTTCTTCAGTCAATGTTGGTAGTTTGTGTCTTTATAGGAATTTGTTCATTTTACCTAGGTTATCTCATTTGTTGGCATACACTTGTTATTAGTATTCTCTTATAATTCCTTGTATTTCAGTAATGTCCCCTAGTTTTGGTTTTTTACAGTAATAGTTTACATTATTGACTCAAGATTTTTCTTCTTTTAAATGTAGGTATTTACAAGTATAAATTTCCTTCTGAGCACTATTTTTTGCTGAATTCCATAAATTTTGGTGTTTTGTGTTTTTATTTTCATTCATCTCAAATAATTTTCAAATTACTCTTGATTTCTTCTTTGGCCAACTGGTAATGCAAAACCACTTTTAATTTCCACACATTTATAAGTTTCCCAGAATATTTTATTTTATTGATTTCTAATTCCATTCTATTGTCATCAGAAAACAGACTTTGTATGATTTGGATTCTTTTTAAATTATTGAGATGATTTTATGTTGTAAAAGATGTTCTATTCTGGGTAATTTTCCATGTGCACTTAGAATAATATGTAGGTTGGAGGATTCAAGATGGCCAAATAGGAACAGCTCTGGTCTGTGGCTCCCAGTGAGATGGACGCAGAAGGTGGGTGATTTCCGTATTTCCAACTGAGGTACCTGGTTCATCTCATCGGGACTGGTTGGACAGTGGGTGCAGCCCACGGAGGGCGAGCCAAAGTAGGGTGGGGCGTCGCCTCAACTGGGAAGCACCGGGGTCAGGGAATTTTCTCCCCTACGCAAGGGAAGCCATGAGGGTTCTGAGCCTGAAGAACTCTAGCACAGATACTGTGCTTATCCCAGAGTCTTCACAACCTGCAAACCTGGAGATTCCCTCCAGTGTCTACCCCACCAGGGCCCTGGGTTTCAAGCACAAAACTGGGTGGCCAGTTGGCCGAACTAACTGCAGGAGCCCATTTTTTCTTTTTCCATACCCCAGTGGTGCCTGGAATGCCAGCAAGACAAAACCGTTCACTACCCTGACCAGGAGGGGCTGAAGCCAGGGAACCAAGTGGTCTGGCTTGGTGGGTTCCACCCCCATGGAGCCCAGGAAACTAAGACCCACTGACTTGAAATTTTCACTGCCAGCACAGCCGCAATCTAAGAGTGGAAGAACGGATATCAGTGCTTGAAGATCAAGTTAATGAAATAAATAAATAAAGACAATATTAGAGAAAACAGAGTGAAAAGAAGCAAACAAAGCCTCCAAGAAATATGGGACTATGTGAAAAGACCAAATCTACATTTGAATGGTGTTTCTGAAAGTGATAGGAAGAATGTATCCAAGTTAGAAAACACTCTTGAGGATATTATCCAGAACTTCCCCAACCTAGCAAGGCACCAACATTCAAATTCAGGAACTACAGAGAACACCACAAAGATACTCCCCGAGAAGAGCAACCCCAAGATACATAATTGTCATATTCACCAAGGTTGTAATGAAGCAAAAAATGTTAAGGGCAGCCAGAGAGAAAGGTTGGCTTACCCACAAAGGGAAGCCCATCAAACTAACAGTGGATCTCTCTGCAGAAAGCCTACAAGCCAGAAGAGAATAGGGGCCAGTATTTAATGTTCTTAAAAAAAAAAGAATTTTCAACCCAGAATTTCATATCTAGCCAAATTGAGCTTCATAAGTGAAGGAGAAATAAAATTCTGTACAGACAGCAAATGCTGAGTGATTTTGTCACCACCAAACCTGCCTTACAAGAGCTCCTGAAGGAAACACTAAACATGGAAAGGAACAACTGGTACTAGCCACTGCAAAAACATGCCAAATTGTAAAGAACATCAACACTATGAAGAAACTGCATTAACTAGTGGCAAAACAACCAGCTAGCATCATAATGACAGGATCAAATTCACACATAACAATGTTAACCTTAAATGTAAACGGGCTAAATGCCCTAATTAAAAGACACAGACTGGCAAATAGAGTTAAGACCCAGTAGTGTGCTGTATTCAGGTGACCCTTCTCACATGCAAAGACACACATAGGCTCACAATAAATGGATGGAGGATATTTACCAAGCAAATGGAAAGAAAGAAAGAAAAAAAAAAAAAAAACAGGAGTTGCAATCCTAGTCTCTGATAAAACAGACCTTAAAGCCACAAAAATCAAAAGAGACAAAGAAGGGCATTACATAATGGTAAAGGGAACAATGCAGTAAGAAGGACTAACTATCCTAAATATATATGCACCCAATACAGGAGCACCCAGATTCATAAAGCAAGTTCTTAGAGACCTACAAAGAGACTAAGACTCACACACAATAATAGTGGGAGACTTTAACACCCCACTGTCGATATTAGACAGATCAACAGACAGAAAATTAACAAGGATATTCAGGACTTGAACTCAACTCTGGACCAATAGGACCTAATAGACCGCTACAGAATGCTCCACACCAAATCAACAGAATATACCTTCTTCTCCGCACCTCATCCCACTTATTCTAAAATTGACCACATAATTGGAAGTAAAACATTCCTCAGCAAATGCAAAAGAATGGAAATCATAACAAACAGTCTCTTAGACCACAGTGCAATCAAATTAGAACTCAGGATTAAGAAACTCACTCAAAACCGCACAAATACATGAAAACTGAACAACCTGCTACTGAATGACTACTGGGTAAATAACAAAATGAAGACAAAAGTAACCAACAAGAACAAAGACATAACGTACCAAAATCTCTGGGAAACATTTAAAGCAGTGTGTAGAGGGAAATTTATAGCACTAAATGCCCACAAGAGAAAGCAGGAAAGATCTAAAATTGACACCCTAACATCAAAATTAAAGAACTAGAGAAGCGACCACAAACAAATTCAAAAGCTAGTAGAAGACATGAAATAACTAAGATCAGAGCAGACATGAAGGAGATAGAGACACAAAAAAATCTTCAAAAACTCAATGAACCCAGGAGCTGACTTTTTGAAAAAATCAACAAAATATGTAGGCCACTAGCCAGACTTATTAGTCTTTATTAAGAAGAAAAGAGAGAAGAATCAAATAGATGTGATAAAAAATGATAAAGGAGATATAACCACCAATCCCACAGAAATACAAACTACCATTAGAGAATACTATGAACACCTCTACAAATAAACTAGAAAACCTAGAATAAATGGATAAATTCCTGGACACATACACACTCCCAAGTCTAAGCCAGGAAAAAGTTGAATCCCTGAATAAACCAATAATGAGTTCTGAAATTGAGGCAATAATTAATAGCCTACCAACCAAAAAAGTTCAGGACCAGATGGATTCACAGCCGAATTCTACCAGAGTTACAAAGAGGAGCTGGTACCATTCCTTTTGAAACTATTCCAAACAATAGAAAAGGAGGGAATCCTCCCTAACTCATTTTATGAGGCCAGCATCATTCTGATACCTAAACCTGGCAGAGACACAACAAAAAAAGAAAATTTCAGGCCAATATCCCTGATGCACATCAATGCGAAAATCCTCAATAAAATACTGGCAAACCAAATCCAGCAGCACATCAAAAAGCTTATCCACCACGATCAAGTTGGCTTCACACCTGGGATGCAAGGCTGCTTCAAAATATGCAAATCAATAAATGTGATCCATCACAAAAACAAAAACCACGTGGTCCTCTCAATAGATGCAGAAAAGGCCTTCAATAAAATTCAACACCACTTCATGCTAAAAAGTCTCAATAAACTGGGTATTGATGGAACATATCTCAAAACAATAAGAACTATTTATGACAAACCCACAGTCAGTATCATACCAAATGGGCAAAAACTGGAAGCATTCCCTCTGAAAACCAGCACAAGGAAAGGATGCCCTCTCTCACCACTCCTATTCAACATGGTATTGGAAATTCTGACCAAGGCAATCAGGCAAGAGAAAGCAATAAAGGGTATTCAAATAGGAACAGAGGAAGTCAAATTGTCTCTGTTTGCCGATGACATTATTGTATTTTTAGAAAACCCCATCATCTCAGCCCAAAATCTCCTTAAGCTGATAAGCAACTTCAGCAAAGTCTCAGGATACAAAATCAATGTGCATCATAAGCATTCCTATATACCAATAACAGACAAATAGAGAGCCAAATCATGAGTGAACTCCCATTCGTAATTGCTGCTAAGAGAATAAAATACCTAGGAATAAAACCTCCAAGGGATGTGAAGGACCTCTTCAAGGAGAACTAAAAAGCACTGCTCAAAGAAATAACAGAGGACACAAACAAATGGAAAAACATTCCGTGCTTATGGATAGAAAGAATCGATACTGTGAAAATGGCCATACTGCCCAAAGCAATTTATATATTCAATGCTATCCCCATCAAGCTACCAATGACTTCTTCAAAGAATTAGAAAAAACTTCTTTAAACTTCATATGGAGCCAAAAAAGAGCCCACATAGCCAAGACAATCCTGGGCAAGAAGAACAAAGTTGGAGGCATCACACTACCTGACTTCAAACTATACTACAAGGCCACAGTAACAAAAACGGCATGGTACTGGTACAAAAACAGACATATAGACCAATGGAACAGAATGGAGGCCTCAGAAATAACACCACACAGCTACAACTGTCTGATCTTTGACAAATCTGACACACACAAGCAATGGGGAAAAGATTCCCTATTTAGCAAATGGTGTTGGGAAAACTGGCTAGCCATATGCAGAAAACTGAAACTGGAACCCTTCCTTACACCTTATACAAAAATCAGCTCAAGATGGATCAAAGACCTAAACGTAAGACCTAGGACCTTAAAAGTCCTAGAAGAAAACCCGGACAATACCATTCAGGACATAGGCATGGGCAAAGAGTTCATGTCTAAAACACCAAAACCAATGGCAACAAAAGCCAAAATTGACAAATGGGATCTAATTAAACTAAAGAGCTTCTGCACAGCAAAAGAAATTACCATCAGAGTGAACAGGCAACTTACAGAATGGGAGAATATTTTTGCAATCTATCCATCTGACAAAGGGCTAATATCCAGAATCTACAAAGAAGTTAAATTTACAAGAAAAAAAACAAACAAACCCATCAAAAAACGAGCAAACGATATGAACAGACACTTCTCAAAAGAAGACATTTATGCAGCCAACAGACATATGAAAAAAATACCCATCATCACTGGTCATTAGAGAAATGCAAACCAAAACCACGATGAGATACCATCTCACACCAGTTAGAATGGCTATCATTAAAAAGTCAGGAAACAACAGATGCTGGAGAGGTTGTGGAAAAATAGGAATGCTTTTACACTGTTGGTGGGAGTGTAAATTAGTTCAACCATTGTGGAAGACAGTGTGGTGATTCCTCAAGGATCTAGAACTAGAAATATCATTTGATCCAGCAATCCCATTACTGGGCATATACCCTAAGGATTATAAATCATTCTGTGATAAAGACACATGCACACATATGTTTATTGTGGCACTATTCACAATAGCAAAGACTTGGAACCAACAGAAATGTCCATCAATGATAGACTGGATTAAGATAATGTGGCACATATACACCACAGAATTTTATGCAGCCATAAAAAAGGATGAGTTCATGTCCTTTGTAGAAACATGGATAAAACTGGAAACCATCATTCTCAGCAAGTTATCACAAGATCAGAAAACCAAACACCGCATGTTCTCACTCATAAGTGGGAGTTGAACAATGAGAACACATGGACACAGGGAGGAAACATCACACACTGGGGCCTGTGGTGGGGTCAGAGCCTAGGGGAGGGATAACATTAGGAAAAATACCTAATGTAGGTGACGGGTTGATGGGTGCAGCAAACCACCAAGGCATGTGTATGCCTATGTAACAAAACTGCACATTCTGCACATGTAACCCAGAACTTAAAGTATAATAATAATAATTTTTTACAAAGAATAATGTGTATTATGCCATTGCTGGGTAGAGTGTTCTACAGATGTCTGGTCTAGTTGCTTTATAGTGTTGTTCAGATCTTCTAATTTTTGTTGATCTTTCTACTTTGGATAAACCATTATTGAAAGTAGGGCACTGTCAGCTCTGGGCAATGAGTTTCTGCAAAATAAATAAATAAGAAAATAGGGCTCTGAAGTCTTTAACTGTTATGGTTGAACTGTCTATTTCTCTTCTCCAGTGTGTCAGTTTTTGCTTCATGTATTTTGGGACTCTGTTGCTTGGTGCACACATATTTGTGATAATTAGATCTTCTTAATAGATTGACCTCTGTTTGTCTCTAGTAACAATTTTTATTTTAAAGTCAATTTTGTCTGGTATTAGTATAGCCACTTGTCTCTTTTGATTACTGTTTGCATCATTTGTCTTTTATCATCTTTTTACTTTTAACCTATTTGTGTCTTTGAATCCAAAATGAGTCTCTTCTGGGCAGCATAAAAGATGTATTTTTCTTAAAATTCATTTATTTCTGACTTTTAATTGGCAAGTTTAACCCATTTACATTTAATGTAATTACTGATAAAGTAGGATTTATGCCTGCCATTTTGCTATTTGTTTCTATATGTCTTATGTCTTTGTTCCTCTCTTCATTACTGCTTTCTTTTGTGTTAAATAGACGTTTTCTTGTGGTGTACCATTTTAACTCACTTATGATTTCCTTTTTCTTTTCTGTTTTTTTTTTTTTTTTTTTTTTTTTTTTTCCTGAGACAGGATCTTGCTCTGTCACCCAAGTTGGAGTGCAGTGGCACAATCACAGCTCACTGCAGCCTCAAACTCCTGATCTCAGTTGATCCTCCCACCTCAGCCTCCTGAGTAGCTGGGAATACAGGTGCATGCCACCACAGCCAGCTGATTTTTTGTATTTTTTGTAGAGATGGGGTTTCACCATGTTGCTCAGGCTGGTCTCAAACTCCAGGCCTCAAGTGATCTGCCCCACCTCAGCCTCCCAAAGTGCTGGAATTGTTGTTTCTTTTACTACATATACTTTAGTTGTTTTATTGTGGTTGCCTATGAAATAGCATTAATATCCTAATTTATAGCAATCTTGCCCACTCAGTTTCAATAGTATGCGAGAAATTTGCTTCTATCTGTATGTCCCCCTCCTCCTTTATGCTGTTATTGTTACAGATTGTGTTTTCATACATTGTGTGTCCATCAACATAAATTTATAATTATTGCATTATGTAGTTGTCCTTTAAATCAGATGGAGGAAAATGAGTTACATAAAAAATATACATTTATTCTGTCTTTTACATTTACCTCTGTAGTTACCTTTACTGGTGCTCTTTATTGTCTCAGGTGGACTTGAGTTATGTGAAGGGTTTTTTAATTTTATCTTGAATGACTATTTTTAGATTTCTTGTAGAGCAGGTCTGCTAGAAACTACCTCTCTCAGTTTTTATCTGAGAATATCTTAATTTTTTTTATTTTTGAAGGATAGTTTGCAGAAGATAAAATTCTTGGTTGACAGTTTCTTTCTTTCCTTCTTTCTTTCTTTCTTTCTTTTTCTTCTTTCTTTCCTCTTTCAGCACTTTTCAATATTATCATCTTGCCTTCTGTCCTCGCTGGTCTTTGGTAAGAAAGTCACTGCTAACCTCATCAAAGATTCCTGCACATTGTCTTAGCTCAGGCCACTATAACACAATACCATTGACTGAGTGGCTTAAACAGAAGACATCTATTTCTCACAGTTCTGGAAGCTGAGAAGTCTGAGATCGGAGTGCCAGCATGACCAAAGTTTGGTGAGGGCTTTTTTTTTGCTTGCAGGTGGCTAGCTTCCTGCTGTATTCTCACATGGTGGATAGCAGAAGCTCCAGTGTCTCTTTCTCTTCTCATAACAGCACTAATCCTGTCATGGGGTCTCCACTCACATGAGCAGAAGCTCCAGTGTCTCTTCCTCTTCTTGTAACAGCACTAATCCTGTCATGGGGTCTTCTCTCTCATGACCTCATCTAAACCGTACTACCTCCCAATGGCCCCATCCTCTAATATTCTCACATTGGGGGTGAGGGACACATTCAAACTATAACATATGTGATAAGTCTCTTCTCTTTTGCTTCTTTCAAGATCCCCTCTTGGTCTTTGACTTTCAACAGTTTGACTATGATGTGCACAGGTGTGGATGTCTATAAGTTTATTCTACTTAAAATTTGTTGACCTTCTTGGATGTATAGATGAATGTTTTTCATCAAATTTGGAAAGTTTTCAGTCATTATTTCTTTAAATACTTTTCTGCTCCTTTTTCTCTCTTTTCTCATTCTAGGACCCCATTAAGCATATATTGGTATGCAGAGTTGCCGAGTCTCTTAGGTCTGTTCATTTTTTTAAATTATTTTTTCTTTCTCTTCCTCAGACTGCATACTCTCAAAAGACCTATCTTCAAGTTCACTGATTCTTTCTTCTGCCTCCTGAATTCTGCTATTGAGTTCCTGTAAGTGAATGTTTTATTTTGGTTATTGTGCTTTTCAACTCTAGAGTTTCTATTTAATTTCTTCTTACAATTTCTATCTCTTGATTAATATTCTGTATTTGCTGAGACATTCTTCTCATGTTTTCCTTTGGTTCCTTGATATGGTTTCCTTTAGCTCTTTGAACATATTTTAAATACCTAATTTAAAGTCTTTGTTTAGTAAGTCCAATGTCTAGAATTCTTAAGCATAGTTTCAATTGATTGATTTTTTTGGTGCATGGGTCATACATTCTTATTTATTTGTATGTCTCATAACTTTTGTTTCATTCTGAATATTTAAATAATATAATGTAGCAACTCCAGAAATCAGATTCTCCCTTCTCCTCAGGGTTTAAAATATAAACTTATTGTATATTGTCACAACTTATTGTAGTTGTTGTTTGTGACAACAAAATTATTTTAGAAAAATCAGTGACTTTTCTTAAATAAATTTGTAAAATCTGTATTGTCATGTGTTGCCACTGAAGTTTGTATTCAATTAGCTTTTTGATCAGCTAATGATTGAACAGAGATTTTCTTAAATGGCTGAACTAATAAGTCTCTTAATATTTGCTGAGGGGGCTCTGTGTACATGTTAGGGCATACCTTCAACATACAATCAAGCAGTTTATAACTCTGCCTTAGTTTCCATATCCTACTTATGCAGAGTCTCAAAGTGAGATAGAGGTGAGAACTGTGGGCCTTTTCAGGTCTCTTATGAGCATATACACTGCCCTATATATTCACGTGGCCTTCTGAAGTCCCAGGAATATGTTGGGGCTTTTTAAAGCCCATATGGACAATTCATTCTTCAACATTTACTTTTAAGCTTTTGGTTTGTCTATTGCTTACCCTAATTGTTACCCATCACCTCAGGCAGCCGTGAGTGCCTGCCTGTATTAGCCTGTAAATGTTTTTGACAAATCACCCCAGAAAAAGGCTCTTAGCACTATGAAAACTTGAGTCAGGTCAAATAAAGACAAGCCTTTTGAGTGGGGCCTTCCAAGAAACACCAGATGAGTCAAATAACAACTGTTCTTTGGAAATGAGACTTTGAAATAACTCAAGCTTCATCCTACTTTCTCCAGTACCAGGCATGCAGGCTGTTATTTTTCAAGGCTACCACTGAGCTGGGAGCAGGGAATGAGAATAGAACATGTTAAAATGATACAAAATTCACTTGCCTTACTGAGAATCAGGCATTTTTCTCTACTAAATGCTCCCCAAGTTTCTGCAAGTCTTCGATTAATTTCCAAAGTTCTACAAAAGTTTATTCAGATCTTTTTGCCAGTTTTTTCATTGCCTTTATGGAGGGGCAAATTTTCAGAGGTCCTTACTCTACCATTTTTGCTGACATCCCACCACGATGTGGTTCTTACTATAATAATAATCTGTTTCTGCTCCAGAAACCTCATGTTTACTTTCAAGATAATATGAATAAATATAGATACTAAAAATTATCAGTCATGCATATTCTGTGACAATATACCCCATATTGGCCTTATTAAGTTGGGGATATCACTTTTGGTGTTCAAGTCAGAGAGGGGTTTACACTTGCCCATTCCAATCAATGATGCATTTTACTACATTTGAATTGTATTGAAATCATGAGGTCTAAGACAAAGAATATAAACACACTCAATTGTTTTCAGGGATTAGAATAAGATATTTGAATTCTGTTACTTTTCTACACTCTGTAGTGCTAGTTCTTGCATTTTTACGGTAGATTAACCACCACATTCCTTCTAGGTGAATTACAATGACTTTATACAGAACTCCAAAAGAAAGTATAGTTCCGGGAAAAATTGGAAAAGAAAATATGGTCACAAGAAAAAAGTTAATATAATAATGGAGAACAAGTACCTGGGAATCCAACGATTCTATACTTTCTTTCTCTATTTAGTGACAATCTGCCCCTTCCGCAATTCCCTTCTTCTCTTTCCCCAAACCCAAAATAGTTCTTAACATGGAACAAACACATGACAAGTGGGTTATTGGTTGAGATTATTGGATTATCTGTCCATGAGACCAAGATCATGGCTTTCATATCCTCTCAGGCATAAGAACACCAGCTGATTGTATGCAGTATCACCAATGCTCCAGCAAATGAATACTTTTTTTCCCCATAGGTTTTTGGGGAATAGACGATGTTTGGTTACATGAGCAAGTTCTTTAGCGGTGATCTGTGAGCAGTATACACTGAACCCAATTTATAGTCTTTTATCCCTCACCCCATTCCCACTCTTTCCCCTTGAGTCCCCAAAGTCCATGTGTCTTTCTTTTTTTTTTTTTTTTTTTTTTTTGAGACGGAGTCTTGCTCTGTAGCCCGGGCTGGAGTGCAGTGGCCGGATCTCAGCTCGCTGCAAGCTCCGCCTCCCGGGTTCACGCCATTCTCCTGCCTCAGCCTCCGGAGTAGCTGGGACTACAGGCGCCCGCCACCTCGCCCGGCTAGTTTTTTGTATTTTTGGTAGAGACGGGGTTTCACCGTGTTAGCCAGGATGGTCTCGATTTCCTGACCTCGTGATCCGCCCGTCTCGGCCTCCCTAAGTGCTGGGATTACAGGCTTGAGCCACCGCGCCCGGCCCCATGTGTCTTTCTTATGCCATGCATCGTCATAGCTTAGCTCCTACCTATGAGTGAGAATATCCGATGTTTGGTTTTCCATTCCTGAGTTACTTCACTTAGTATAATAGTCTCCAATCCATCCAGGTTGCTGTGAATGCCATTAATTTATTCCTTTTTATGACTAAGTAGTATTCCATCATATATATATATACACACACACATATACATATATCTACACACACACACATATATATATATCTCACAGTTTCTTTATCCACTTGTTGATTGATGTGCAGCAAATGAATACTTTTAATGGGAGAATTCAACTAATATTATTAAATATTAAGACACAGTGGTAGGCACAATGTTAGGTGCAAAACTTAATTGCGCATAATTGTGTCACTCCAAGAACTGTTTTTGTCAATTATATAATAGATGTCTTAGCCTGGGGGTTCAGAAATCAGAGTTTAAAGCAAAGGCTTGTGTATTACTACAATATTAAGGAGCACAATCCCAGAGAGCAGCAGCAAGGGGCAAGGGTTACTATGCAGGGAAGAAAGAGCCAACACATAATATAGGTTATCAAATTCGCTGCTACTGAATGTGACTGATGAGCAATCCCGCAGAATCATCTTATGCAAACTCTAATAACCTCTCAAAACAGTTCATCCCGGAGGGGAAACGTAGCCAAAAAGTAGTTACTGGCTACTCATGTCCCATTTGATAAAGGTCTACTTTCTTCACTCCTGGGTTATGCATGTGTCATTATTAGGCAGGGCTCATCAGCATTCCATGCTTAAGCAAATCCACGTGTGAGAGTGATGAGGAAAACTTTTGTGACTGAGGAAATATCTGGGTTTTACTCAGAGGAACAGAAGGGACTGTGGACAGAAGGTTGCAGGGTAAGGGAAAGCGGGAGGACATTGTATAAGGGAATAGGGTGATTGCTGATGTAGCTCCAGTGTGATAGCAGCATTCCTCCAGAAGCCAAACTTGAAACAAGGATTTGAGTACAATAGTTAACTTGAGAGGTGAGCCCAAGAAGCTCAGTAGAGGAGTGAGGAAGTGAGAGGGGAGAAGGAAAGAAGTCAATTTAATGTATGTTACATGAGGCTGGGCGCATTGGCTCAAGCCTGTAATCCCAGCACTTGGGAGTCCAAGGCAGGTGGATTGCTTGATGTCAGGAGTTTGAGACCAGCCTGGCCAACATGGCAAAACCCTCTCTCTACTAAAAATACAAAAATTAGTCAGACATGGTGACACACACCTGTAATTCCAGCAACTTGGGAGACTGAGGCATGAGAATTGTTTGAACCCGGAAGGCGGAGGTTGCAGTGAGCCGAGATAGTGCCACTGCACTCCAGCCTGGGGGACCCAGTGAGACTCTGTCTCAAAATTAATTAATTAATTAATTAATAATTAATATACAAAATAATGTATGTTACACTAGCAGGTTACTGCTGTAGGCAAATGATGCTTGATCCCAGGGAAGACCTCTGGGAGATTGCTTGTTCACTTGCTGGTGAATGAGTTGGAGTATTTGTCTATTTGCCTCCATTGTCCTTGATTGTACGCTGCCTTTAGGGGCATCAGCTCTCTGGTATTCTGGCCTACCTGTTGTGTGGGAAAGTCATACTCCTGGGTAGAGAATTCCTCAGCAAAGTCACAGATGATTTTAATGAAAAGCCACTCATAGTTAAGGGAATGGTGAGTGCCCTGGGTATATAAGCTGGGCACTGACTGCATCTGATAAAAAAAATTAGGGCATATTTTCAGGACAATGAGTTATACAGTTGGGCATAAAATTGGGGCATTTAGAGAAGTGGGCTGCAAGTTTCTTTAGGGTACTAGAAGGTCATATAAATAACTGATGTGAGTGGGCAAGGGACCAGCAGGCAGGTTCTCATGACAGTCTAGCCACTACTCATATTCAGTTGAGTGTGAAGATGTGGACCCAGTGTCACCAGATCTCTCAATGTTTCAAAAGAAGCTAGAAATCGAAATGTGTGTGTGTGTGTGTGTGTGTGTGTGTGTGTGTGTGTGGATGTGTGTATGAAATGACTCAATGTTTAAATATGAGCAACTAATTAATAATTTAAGAAAAGAAGTCTGCTAACCCAAAAAAGCCTACAGATTGGGGATAAACAGCCCACTGGATAATTGCAATAACTGATATAACAGTGGGACATAGTGGGAAACATTTAAGAACGTTGAGCTGGAGCCATATTATGAACAAACTTGATTTCCAGGGGGGATTTGTGCTTAAACTGGCTTGCATTGGAAAACCAATGAGTAATTTTGGTCAAGAAAGTGGAATGATATGAGCTCTGCTAGAAAAAAAAAATTAATCTGATGATGGCATAAAGAATAGATAGAAGAGGGAAGAATGAAGAAGAATGAAAGGCAGAGAGACTTAAGAAGCTTCAGCTATATTTTAGGTAAGGAATGATGAAGGCTGAGTGGAATTTGTGTCAAACCTTAAAACAGACATTCAAGAGAAAGGAGGGGCAAGGCACACTGAAAAGTAGATGTATCAGTATAAAGAAAACACTATACTTTTGGTGGAAAAAAAACATTCAACATTCAGGGCCCAAGTCATCCTGAAAGTTTAAGAGCTGGATGAGGAAACATAAGTGGGGTATGAAGTGTTAACCAGCCTTGGTGCTGTGCACCCCCATCCAGTCATGGTGTGGAAAAGTAGGTCTCATCCACTTGACTCCACACCCACGCAGATGTACCAACACAGCCCACCAGAGAGAGAGCTAAGGAACCAAGCAAGCTTAGGATGAGGGATGAGTCAAGGGACTGGCCAAGGTGACCAATCAAAGAGAGAAATCCACCATGAGAGTTTGGGAGGGAGACTTCACAAAGCTCTGCATTACACACAGTCCACTCTCCCATTATGTTCAAGGAATCTTCGAAGTTCACGAAGACCAAAAGAGTCAGAGCAGGTACCAGACCACCTATGAAGCGTGTCCTCCACAGTTTCTTTCTATCTTCCAGGACTCTGAGACCCAGAGCTTCCAACACTGACAGTTCACCTCGGCTCTCTCTGTTCAAGGAACATTATTCCAACCTTTGTTCACTTTTCTCTTCCTCATCCTGTCCCCTCTCCCCAAATCAACTCATACTTGATCTCTGCTCTGGTCTTTCATACTTTTGCTGTCGATCACAGGATAAACCAACTGATGCAGACACTGATGATGCCCAAACCCCTATCCTGTCAACCCTCCTCAAGTTCATCCACAACTGCATTGGTGAACGGTCCCACTCATGATGTCCGTGTTGAGTACCCCCATCCTTTGCCCTCTGCCTGGGACTTTCTCCTTTGCCATAGGATCTTGCTCAGCCCATGCACACAGCATCTTGCCCCAAGGGCAACCCTTAACCAGTGAGGAGTGAATATCAGGTGATAAATACCCAGCTTTCAATGGAATAGTCGTGAAGTACATTTTTTTACATTTCCTTAAGAATCTTCAGCAGTAATTTTCTCCTTAATACAACTTTTATTGGCTTTTCTCCCTTCACTATCTGACTTCTTCCTCTCTCCTCACTTCTTCCCTGGAATCTCTCCTTAAATAAAATGTCAGCATTGGAGTCACCAAAGGGTCTGACTTTGGTGGAACCCGAAAGAGACATTGCCCAGTCTATCTGTTAACAGGTCATCATATTATTTGTTTGCCCTTTTTGGATTATACTTGAGTGCTTACAGATACCCTTTCTAGAGGAAAAACAGCGTTTTAATATAAAGGAGTGACAGAAGAGTTGGTGATTTTGATTTGGGACACAACTGTAGACCAATAGAGGAGATACTCAGAGACACAGAGCACCTATTAAAAAAACAAAACAAAACAAAAAAACTACTAACCAAACTCATACCTATGAGTTTTTTGCCCTGTGTAAAGGTGAGAACATGCCCTATCATACTTAGATTCACAACTATAATGGAACAAACTGAAATTGAGGTTTATTGCCTGGACAAGCTGCTTTGTTTGTTAGGGGAAAATATAAACTACTTTTTCTCTATGGAAATCAATTTGAACTGCCAATGATGAATGTGGTAAAGGCTGAGGAAAGTCACAATTGGTACTACTAGATACAACAATTGATTGATGACCTGCTATGAACCAAAATAGTTAGCAGCACACAAATTATGTCCATGAGCCTTACAATTAAATTTAAATGGAAAACTTTTAAAAGCCAAAACCATCTTCTAGTTTTCATTGCTTTCATATACATCAATGTCAAATTTAATGTGCATATAAACCATATTTATACTTAAAATACATTATACCCAGAGTAGGGAGAATGGTAAAGAAATGGTCAGTGTATTGGCAAGTGTGTCATTTGTCTTTGCATAAAATTGTTTTCCTACATTTCCCATCAGCTTTTTCCCTTCTGAGTATTTTATACCCCATCAATCCTTTAACCTATTGTGTTGTATTTATTTATTGAGCAGCTTCCATATTAAAGAAACATGCCTCCATATGAAAGACACAATGCCCGCCTCACATAACATAGAGATGAGTTGTGCAGAGTTCTGGCTCTCCAAGGGTTTATGTTGTAGTAGGAGAGTGAGCTAACACAAAGGAGTGAATCTTCAAACCAAATTTACATGAATCAGAGATCTTACCCAACATCAAGCTTTATTAATAATTCAAGGACATAAGGATTCAGGAAGCAAAGCCGAAAGAGATCTGAGGCATCCCGCATGGCTCCCTGGGTTCTCTTCCCACATTAGACATTTGCATTTTTGCCTAGCATAGACGACGCCTCTCAGTGAGAGCCACAAGTTGCCTGACACAACAGAAAAAAGAGACGTTGTGATACAACTCCATTTTATATCCAAGAGAATTGTATAGCTTACAAGACAATCTCCGATCAATGATGCTTCATAAAGCTGTAGAACCTAGGTGTGTTTTCCTAAGCAAACCAAAGACATCCTGTTAAGAACAATCCACAGAAAAAGACTCTTCTCCTAGGAAATAGCATTAGTCTATCATGTTGACAAGGAGATTCAGTGAGCTTCCTGCCGCCTTCTCTTTCCCTAGGGAGAATCCCCCAGTAATGGAGAGAGAAAATGGATTACAGGCCAGCTGCTTCAACACTTTCCTCCCCAGGGAGATAGAACATACATCCAAACAAGTATAACACCCGACAGGTATCAATAACTATTTTAAAGTGCCAGGTAGTAACTAGTGTACAACTCAGGGGATGGTATGGCATAGAAAATTCTACTGCTTGTGCAAATTCATCATGAAGATTTTAAGTTATCTAAAATTATGGCTTCTATCTATGACCAGCACACCAAGAGAAGCCCTAGAGGATCAGTTGTGCCCATCATCTGAAGATCTGACCCAACCAAAGTTCAAATGAATATGAAAGCCCAAAGTGTTCAAGGACAGGGGATGAGGGAGAATGGTTATAAGGGTGGGAGACATGGTTTGAAAGGCAGATGCTATTAGATTGGACATTCCTTGAGTAACATCTCTAAGGGGTTGTTCCTCTTCTCTCTGCTACTCTCTCCTTCTCCTTGCTTTCTTTCTCCCCTTCTCCCCTCTCCCCTTCTCCTTCTCCCTCCTCATTCAGCAGAGGTTTTGGAATAGACATAAATAGTATATTTTATAACATGTATTACAAACATCTCTTTATAATCTGTATCTATGCATTATAATATATTGTAATTTTAATACATACACATACATATATCTGTGTTTTTCTATAACCCTTGATATTGATTTTGACAAATACTGATTAAACACTATGTGGTATCAGACACCATTCTAGGTGCTTGTGATACATCCATGAACAAAATAAACAAAAATCCCTTCCATTGTGGCGGTTACATTCTATCAGGAGGATAAAGACAATAGTCAATAAATATAATTAATAAGTAAACTATATACTTTGTAAGACAGTGATAAATGCCCATAGAAAAAGAAAGAGAAACAGCAGGGCTGCAAGCAGTCAGGCTGAAATTTTAAACAGGACATTAACCCTGTGGTCAGCGGAGTAATGGGGTTGAAGCAGGGGGAAGGTAAATGATAGAACCTTACAGACCATGTTAAAGACTTCGGCTTTTATTCAGAGAGAAAAGGGGACCCATTGAAAGGTCTGGGACGGAGCAGAGTCATAGTCTGATTTATGCTTGCCATGGTAAGAAGGCTGTAGGAGTCAAGAGAAGCCGGGAGACCAGTTAAAAGGCTATTGCAACAATCCAGACAAAAGAAGAGGTTGGCTCAGCCAGGGTAGCAGCAGTGGAAGTGACGGGAAATGATCAGATTGGATATATCAGAATGGATATATTTCAAAGATGTAACCAATGGGATTTCCTAATGGATTGGATATTGTGTGTTGGATGAAAAGAATTCAAGAGTATCACCAAAATCTCAGATGTGGGTAACTGGAAATTTGGAATTACCCTCAACTGAAGAATGAGAAGAAAGCAGGTTTGGAAAGTGCACTTGGTTATTACCTGTTGTCTCTCAGCCCCACACTTGCCCTTCTATACTCTTGTCAGTACTTCTGGGGTAGGAGTCTGCAAACTACATTTCCCAGGCTCCCTTGCAATTTGGCTTCTTGTTAGGACACGCTACTGGGAGATCAGGAGGAGAGAGGAAAAGAGAGTCTTCCTACTTCTGGGGTAATGTGACAGTTGCTAGTAGTTGCTAACATGAAGATGGGTAAGGGTGATTCCATAAGCCAACAGCCCAGGCAGGGGCAGCAGATTTCTGGCAGCTTCAGCAATGATCCTGAAGATCCAGACCTGACACAACACCATCTCCAGCAAGGCAAGCTTGTGAGCTCCAGCGTGGGAGTGCATGCAGCTTCTGACCTCTGGGTATTGTTCCTTCTTCCTTTATTGCCTCCAGACCTCCTCCATTTTCCCTTTTGCACTTCCAGCC
This sequence comes from Chlorocebus sabaeus, assembly GCF_047675955.1. Classification (NCBI taxonomy): domain Eukaryota; kingdom Metazoa; phylum Chordata; class Mammalia; order Primates; family Cercopithecidae; genus Chlorocebus; species Chlorocebus sabaeus. Next base: position 40,414,869 of record NC_132907.1, on the reverse strand, counting down.
CTTCCAACACCTATGAAACTTCCTGGTATTGAAATGCATAGGTGGTGGTCGTTGTTGTTGTTGTTGTTTCTGACCAAGCCTGACTGGCATGGGGGTGGAAAATTAGGACTTCACTTTTGGACATGGTAATTTTGAGAAATCTGTTAGAAATCCAAAAGTTAATATCAGATGGGCAGTTGGATGCATGAGTCTGGAGGATGTGAGGTTACCCTCTTTTCTTGGGAAAGAAGTCTGGGCTGGAAATATACTTTGGTTGCATATAGATGGTATTTAAAGTCACGAAGCTAGGTGGAGTGACCAAAGGAGTTAGTGTGGGTCAAGGAGACATATAAGGACAGAGCCAGGGATGCTCCAACATTAAAAGAAGAGGAGAATCTGGCAAAAGAGCCTGAGAAGGAGAAGAAATGAGGTAGGAGGAAACCATGGGAGTACAGTGCTCTGGAAGCCTGTGCTTCCTTACATAATCTGGGTTTGGTTTTTTGTTTTTGCTTATGAAACTGAAAAAAGGTACAAAGACTCCCTTACTACACCAAAGGATTCCATACTCTCCAAGGACTAGGAAACCCAGACTGGAAGTCATCATCATGATATCTATATTCCCATCTCTATCACACATTTCTTAGGTGATTAGAGCAAATTCATTTGGCTTCTCTCTGCCTTACTTTTTCTCAGCTATGGAATGAAGATCACTTTGCTGCTTATCTACCTGCCATGGATGTTTTGGAAATTTACAAAGTGATTATTTTTAAAGCAAGTATTATCTAAAAGAATTTCATGAACCACGTTTTGCCACTTATCAACTGAGGTGGCCACTCACAGACAAAAGCACTGGAGCTAAACAGTTTTTGTCCAAAACCCAGTGTTATCACTTACTATATAATGCCCTAATTCAAGTGTTAACCTTCCTGAGTCTCATTCTCCCTACCTGTAACGTCCAAACAATGACAGTAAAAGCAGGATGGCTGGCCATGAGAAAAAAACAAAACAAACAAGCAAAAAACATATGCTTGCAAGGTCTCCAATACATAGCAAATAAGAAAAAAAGAGTTGATCCTATCCTCCCACTCCAAATTTTTAGAAATCTAGTAGGCAAATGATTATATTTTGACATCAGATAATTTCTAAATATAGAGATAATGGAAAGCCTGAATTGTTTTAACTAGATAAGGCAGTGAGCCATGAAATTGTCAACAATGTTCTCAGGAAGTGAACGCTAAAACAACCAGAACCTCAATTTGTCTGTTAAACTCAACCCAGCTCATGCCTAACAAGCAGGATCATATGTTAGACAAAGCAGTGGCATGGGTTACTCTGCTCTTGTTTGTCTGATTGTTTGTGATTGTTTGCATATACTTACATGTACCCTGAGAGATGTACGGTACAGGACGACTGCATTCGTTTGCTAGGGCTGCCATGACAAAGCACCACAGACTGGGTGGCTTCAACAACAGAAATTTATTTCTCACAGTTTGGGAGGCTAAAAGTCCAAGATCAAGGTGTAGGAATGTTTGTTCCTTCTGAGGACAATCTCCTTGACTTGCAGATGGTCACCTTTTGCTGTTCTTCACACAGTCTTTCTTCTGTGCGTGCACATTCCCGATGTTTCTCTGTGGTTCTAAATCTCCTTTTTTTATAAGGGCACCAGTCCGATAGAATTAGGGCCCACCCAACTGACCTCTTTTAACATAATCACCTCTTTAAAGGCCCTTTCTTCAAATACAGTCACACTCTGAGTTAGTGGGTGTTAGAGCTTCAACATATGAATGGAGTAGGGAAGACACAATTCAACTCCTAACAAGGGCTAAATTAGCAATTTAGGAGATAAGATTCCATTCAGATCCTTAAAATATTGGGTGGCTTGTAGGCACAGGCAAGAGAGGACTGCCCAGAAGGTAAGGCTCTAGGAGTCCAGGAGTGTGCTGCCATGTGAATCACAGTCTGTCTGTCTTAGAACAAAGTATTCTTGTGAAGGTAGTATGAACTGATCCACACACAATCCTATTCCTTCCTCCTGGGCTTACTAATAGCTATGCACTTTCAGGGCAAGGGTTTCTCCCTCAGGTTGAAACCCACGTCTCCCCATCCATGGTCCTTTCATCTGGTCCATGAGCTATAGATGGATTAATGGCAGGAGCTAACCTAAGGAACCTGGGCATTCCCTTCTCATGTGATTGTCAGCAGCAACTAGATAGTGATTGCCACACTTTCAGTAGTGCATTCAGCAATTTCTGTCAAATTAATGGACTAAAATATGCTGCGCCCTTGAACTGATCTTGCAGTTGTCAGATGGGGGGCTGGTGAGAAAGAACAAGAGCAAGTGAGAGCAAGCCAGGGTCTTTGAAGCCATAGCCAGAGTACTGAGGATTACTAAGAAAATGGCCTTGTGTCTCTTGACCATCACACGCTCCTCTCCCTGAGTTTTCTGTTTTAACCTGCCTTGAACTGGGGAGAGAGGTGGTATTGTCATCAATACATGAAACATCAACAGAGAAAACTAATGTATCACTTCAGCTTTTTGTCTTCTCAGTCTCTTCCATTCTCAACTCCTTAGAAGAGGCTTCTCAACCTTTCCCCAAAAATGGTGCCTTGCTCACTCAGGATGGAACTCTACAATAAGTAATGGTAGGTGCTGGACCAAATAAACTCCAAATCTCAGGGGCTTAGCAGACCAGAAGTTCTTGGTCAGCAGGTGGCCTTCCACACAGTCCTTCAAAGATCCAGATGTCTCCCATCTGTCCTCAAAGGTCTCATAGACATTTGCATTCACATGAGGAAAGAGAAAGAAGGTTTACAGGTGGCAGCAGGCTTTTCTGGGCCAGGACTAGAAGTGGCACCCATCACTTCCGATCACATTAAATTGGCTAGAACTCAGTCACGTGGCCACAACTAAAAGTGAGGGAGGCTGGGAATGTAGTCAGCCATGTGCCAGGAAGAGAAGGAGAGCATGATATTCATGAACCACGTAGTCTCTGCCGCAAGGGTCCACCAGAAAATACCACTTGTTTTCTATTTTATGCCCAAGAAGAATTGGGGCACATTCTGTACATGAAAAAAAAAAATCAGCAAAAACTAAGAATCTCTCATTCTTAATGTAACTTTTTGGAAGTGATCAGACATCATCTCAGAACAAAATCTTTTGGAATGTATTTTAAAGATTATTGTCACTGTGGATCAGGATTTTCCAAAAGACACACGCCATGCCTTTCTCATTATGGATCCTTGGTTATTATTACTACTATTGTTATTAATACCTATAAGAATTCTTTTGATTCTTGGTAAAGTCCAGATGGGGATTTCACCAAGAATACAAATCAAATTCAAAGGCTAAAAAAAAATTCTATTGTGTATTGTTCTACTTGGTAATTTTGAAAACATCGCAGTAACTTCTTCTCCAGCTGCTTTTTAACAACAGTAAAGAGCCCAAAAGAGTGTCCTAGCATCCAGAGAGAGGCTCAGTTCTATGTGATTGCAACCTACAAAGTCCCCCATGTCCAGCCCGGGTCTGAGTAGCCACTCCACAAACTGTTGGCCATCCCAGTTGTGTTATCACAACATGTGGTTGAGTTATCAAGCCCTTCAGTTCAACCCACTTGGAGGCTTTGTAGCAAAGAGCCTTTCAGCATGACAGGGGACACCATGAAGTCAGTCTTGCCATGGGTAGGAAGAGTGCCTGCCAAAATGCCCCTAGAAGAGCTTCCTGAGGAGGAGAAAAAAAATTCTGCCTGTCTCTGAGCATGGCCCTAAAGAAGTGGCTAAACCCCTGATCCACAGATTTCCAGAATGGCCAAGCTGGAGAGGCCTTAGGGCACTATGCTGAGTATTTCACAAGGCTCTCATGTTATCAGAAAGGAAAGTGGGACTCTGAAAGGAAAAGTGGTTTGTCCAGGATCACTCCAGCACTATAACCTACTGCCTCCTCCAATTTTATGCGACTATGACCTTTGGATTACACAGGCTTAGATTCAACCTCTAGTGTCACCACTTTCTAGTTGTGGGGCCCTTGAGCTAAGTTCCTTAACTTCTCTAGACTTCAGTTTTTCACCTGCAAAATCTCAAATGTATCAATGTAAAATTGACAATATTGGTACCCTTTTTCCAAGGTTGTTGAAATGACTAAATGAGATTATCACTACGTGAAACACTCAGCCTAGTACCTATAGGCAGTGTAGGGGAGCTATTATTATTAAAATAGGAAGCAGAGCCAGGGTTAGAGCAGTTTGCCTGGTGCTCGGTGCAAATCTCTTTCCACTGTGATACTAGAAACAGAGTCAGCAGGGACTAGAAGCAATAATTCTATTTTTCTCTCAAGGACTACATAGGCTCAAGGGATGGTGGGATCTTTTCTGTGCTTCACTCCCTGACCCCTGACACCACTCCTGCTACATAGTGTTTGTAATGCAACACTTCTTTTACATAAGTGTCATACTTCTGTTGCAAGGGATGCTGGCTGGGGAAGTCATTTTCAGCTGCATCTGAGTAGAAACTGAGACCTAAAGAATATGGAAGAAAGGAAGATGGAGGAGGCTTTGCCTCCCAGGAAATGTATTGTAATATATTCAGATAGAGACAAAAATCATACATAATGTTAAATATCAAAGAAATTAGACTCCAGTTTTTACTGCTCTGGCAATGGTGAAATGATCAATTTCATTTACACTCCTCAAAGTCACGTTCCCTGAACTTGAACAACCAATAGAATATACAAAGGAGGTAGTCCCCTAACAAAGGGTCCTCTCATCCTTAGCTAAACATTAGAATCATCTGGCAGCTTTTTAAAATTTTATTTTTCTTATTTCATTTTATTTGATTGATTGATTGATTGATTGATTTTGAGACAGGGTCTCACTCTGTCACCCAGACTGGAGTGCAGTGGGGCAATCTCGGCTCACTGCCACCTCTACCTCCTGGGCTCAAGCAATCCTCCCACCTCAGCCTCCCAAGTAGCTGGGACTATAGACGCGTGCCACCATGCCTGGCTAATTTTCATATTTTTTGTGGAGACAGTATTTCTCCATGTTGCCCAGAATGCTTTGGGGTCGAGCAATCCACCCATCTTGGCCTCCCAAAGTGCTGGGATTATAGGCATGAGCCACTGCACTAGGCGGCAGCTTTTCAGATACAAGTTCACTGTCTCCACCCCAGACCTACTATATCTAAATCACTGGGGTTGGAGCTGTGGCCTTAGTATTTTGTAAATGCCCCAGATGACTCTAATGTGTAGCCTAATATTCTAATATTAGGACTATAAAGTTGAGAAATAATTTGACAGACCTAACACTGCCATTAACATTAAAGAGCATTTTGGATCGGTGTTAGTTTCCTGCTACTGCTATAAAAATTATCATGAACTTAGAGGTTTAAAATAACACAAGTTTATTATCTTATAGTTCTGATGTCAGAAGTCCAAAATGGGTCTTACTAGGTTAAAGTCAGGGTGTGGTAATGCTGTGTTCCTTCTGGAGGCTCTAGGGAAGAAAGGTTTACCTTTTCCAGCTTCTAGAGGCCACCTGACTTGGGCTCACGATCCCTTTCTCCATCTTCAAAGCTGTCAGCATAACATCTTCAAATCTCTTTCTCTGCTTACATTGTCCTATTTCTTCTGTGATTCTTATAAAGATCCTTATGATTACACTGGGCCCATCCAGGTAATCTAGGTCAATCTCTCCATCTCAAGGTCCTGAATTTAATCACATCTGCAAAGTCCTCTTTGTCATGTAAAGTAACATATTCACAGGATCCAGAATTAGGATGTGGACATCTTGGGGAGCCTATTATTCTGCCTACCACAGGTTCTTTTAAGAACTGGAGAAATGGCAGTAAGGACAAACAAACTGAAGTCCCTTTTGGCTACATAAATGGGTAGATTTTTAAAAACTGCCTCGAACTCAAAAATGAGGCTTCCAGAGTTTTATCCCACCACCTTGAAAAAAAGCAGATTTCAGGTAAGAATTCTGCTTAACTTTCCCTGCTACCCTTTGTTTCCCTTCTCCAAACCCCCCACTCCAACCCCATTCCCAATAAAATGCAGCTACCTAATAAAGGCCATAATGTTTTTTATAGTAAGCAGATTCTGGGGAAAATTAGAAATATGGTTTTCCAATTTTTGTCAAGAAAAACATCATTTATAATTTTTTAAAGAGGAGAAAAGGCCTTAAATATGTTGAAGCACTGCCACTCATTTCTTAGTTGGGACATTCATATACCCATAGGCACACATTCACAAGGCTGACATTGCCCTCTAATTGGAAATCCTCTTTAAAAAGGAGAGAAGAACTTGTTGATCTCCCTTTCATTATCCTTGGGAATAAAATCCTGCAAACAGACAGGTGTCATGATGCAGAAACCTTTTCAGAAATTCCCCGGGATGAATATTTCCTCTACCATTTTTTTCTGTTTTTTCTTTTTTTTTTTTTTGAGATGGTGTTTTACTCTTGTTGCCCAGGCTGGAGTGCAGTGGTGTGATCTCGGCTCACTGCAACCTTTGCCTCCCAGGTTCAAGCGATTGTCCTGCCTCCTGAGTAGCTGGGATTACAGGCACAGGCCATCACACCCAGCTAATTTTGTATTTTTTTAGTGGAGATGGGTTTCACTATGTTGGCCAGGCTGGTCTTGAACTCCTGACCTCAGATGGTCCGCCCGCGTCAGCCTCCCAAAGTGCTGGGATTAGAGGCATGAGCCACGGTGTCCGGTCCTTTCTCTACCATTTCTAATCACCCTATGGATGGGGGATTCTCTTCCTCCTAAGGTCCCGCCTCCTGCTTCTTGCAATTGCAAAGGAGATACTTTGATAGATTACAAATTGTTTTCAGTAGCTGACCTAGACATAACATCACCACTTCCTGATTATATTGATATGTGTTTCTATTATTTGCTTATTTGCGCCTCCAGAAACAATTCTTTTTTGTTGTTTTACTATAAACAGAATTGCAAGGTCTCTGTATTAAATCATAATTATTTACCCATGCAGTTCATGCACCTTTGTCCCTGGGGAATCTGGTGACGTGAATTTACAGGAACGTCAGGGTATTTCTCACCAACAGTTTCCTGTTATTGATATGCTTTTGTTTAGTTGTGATCTTTTTTTTACGCATTCAGTTTCTCAAGGGAAAAATAAACAGGCATGTGACAATTATCACAGTCATGGGATCTCATCTGGGGACCTCATGTGTATGTTTTCATCAGGGACTGGCCCCTCTGGCAAGGCCAAACGCTGTGAAATTGTATAAGCAGACAATTGGTTATCATTCATTTGTTCTCTCAGTTTTCCCACATGCTTCAGTAGCTATCTTAGTGAATAAATACACATTATGCTATGTAGAAGAAATTCACAGTCTCAAAAGAGCCTGTACTAAAATAGAAAAAAAAAAAAATTGTAAGAGATTGATCGATAAGAAATCATTGATTTTTCTAAGCTCTGAAGTACTGAAATTCAAGGTTGGACTGTGCAATTACGAAGTATTTATGTTAGTTAACACCGTCATGAGCCTAAGTATTCTTGCCAACTAACGTAGAAAATTGTAGTACTTAATTACTGAATTGAGACTTGGAAGGATATTAAATGTACCTAAGTTTTCGGTTTCTCTTTATTGTTACTCAAATATACATTCATCATGATTTTCAATGTCTACTTTTAATTGAGAAATGAGAATCCTTATCCTCAAAAACATTCCAGAAAATGTAGTGGCTTTTCTAAATCCTGTCTTCTATATCAGTATGCTATAAAACGTGAGCTGAAGACTCACATTAGCAAAGGACTTTCTAAAACTGTGCTGACCTGGGTGGTAGCTACCAGCCACAACTGGCTATTTAAATTCAAATTAATTTAATTAATTTACTAGAGGCCATCATATGGGACAGTACAGATTACTGTCTTCTCATCATTACACAAAGTTTTATTGGGCAGCCCTGTTCTAAGATGCAGACTCAACATGCAATAAGTAGAAAGCTAATACCTTTTGAAGTGAACATTTACTGATGGAAATTGCAGCTAAACTTTTCTTATGTTTGAAGATGTTTTACTTTTTCCTGCAATAAAGTGGCCCCCTTATACCTAACACCTCCTCTCCTCAGGTTTTATTCCTTTCTGAAGTTTATAAAGTATATAGAGCTGGTAAGCCTGAAAATGAGTCAAGAATATAAGAAGGTATTGTGAAGCAACAGTGTATCCTGCAGGAATAGTGCTCATCGTGGCTGGCTGACAATTTGCCTGATGTGAACTCTCAAATGTATTTGTCAAAATATCATTCTTCCTCGCTTCTTTAAAATGTCAAACAAGCGCAGGTTTAGATGAATATTATAGCATGTAAATATAGAAGGCAGTTGTCTGAAAATTCCCTTTACGGTATGTTTACCCTTGGCATCAAGTCCCTTCCTTCTATAGTCTCTCAAATTTTATTACCTTCATTCCCACTCCCAGACTTACCTCTAGCCTGGTGGCTCCTTAAATACAGTAAGAGAAAACTGAGAAAAATTCTCCACTTCAGATGTTGAGTCCTGGATCTGCCACTTACCTTGAGTCATATGACCTTGGGGAAGCTACTTCACCTTTCTGACCAACAGTTTCTCACTCCTACAACATGTAGGGTGCTGCTAAGGACACCTACTCCACAAGACCTTGCCTGTGAAGGTCTAATGGGGTGATAGGTGTGACAGCACCATGTGAGTCACAGATCACAACACAAATGCAAGTGGCTATTAGCACTAGTTCAGTTACTTTTCCTTGTTGACCATGAGGTTCTGAGAGCCACAGCACCTGGGAGTCCCATAGAAGGACAAACTGAATCACTGATTTTCTCAATGTATGGAAAGCCCAGGAAAAACTGGACTCGTCAACTCATCATCAACTGTAGGATGCAATTTTCAGCTTAGAGATGAATAAAGTAACACTGAACCTCAACAAATACTTGATCAAGACCATGCAAATCTGGGCCTCTGAACATTGCACACTGAAGTTCTTTATTAAATCTAATGTAATCTAATTACTTAAATCATCTAATCTGGGTATTTTTTTCAAAAGTCCGTGCACCTGAGTTGAAATGTTCTGTGTCAGCTGGGTGCGGGGGCTCATGCCCGTAATCCTGACAGTCTGAGAGACTGAGGCGGGTGAATTGCTTGAGCTCAACATGGTGAGTGTGGTGGGTATGGTGGCATGTACCTGTGGTCCCAGCTATTCAGGAGGCTGAGGCAGGAGGATCACTTGAACCAGGAGGAAAAATGTTCTGTTTCAGTCCTTCATACCATCGTGACTTTTTGCTGTCCTTTAAATGAATTATTTTTTTTCATCTTTTCTTCTCTACTAGCTCTTTAGTTAAACATTTTGAAGTGTTTTAGTAGTTATCCTAGAGATTTGAATATGATTCTTACTTATTTCGGTCTACCCTAAATTGCTGCCTTTATGGCTTAAGAATTTTATAAAAATTTATAACTTTTTCTTCCTTTTTGCTACTGTTTTTATATTTTGTACTTCTATTATGTTATAAATGCTATAAGATATTATTATTGTTGCTATTTCAAACAGTCATTATTTCATTTTTCTGGCTTTATTGAGGCATAATTGACATAAATTACCCATTTTTTTAAAAAATTCTGTTAAATAAGTAGTAATATAAATAAATGTAAACATAACAGGATAAACAAAATCACGGTGTAGCAAGAAAGAACAGAGGGAACATTTATCCAAATAGAGCATTTTTCATTTACAGACAGACATTGGTTCTGTTTTTCCACTCAAGTTTCACTAAAATATTTTTTTCCAAGCAAAAAGAAAATTAACTTTCTTCTGTTCTTTTTGTACTAGTCACCTCAGATTTGGTTCTAGGAAAAGGATTTCCCTGTTGATGAAAGAATGATTTATTTTCCAGTTCGTGAAATGAAACTCTTGCCAGGACTCTACCAGCAAGGCAGTTCACACAGCGAAATCTCTGACCAGGCTTCCAGCAAGCCCCTGTTGCTCCCTCCCATTGTTGGGAGATTTACATGGTCAGGCTGAAGTTCACAGAGCCAAGTTCCCAGTTAGACACCTGAACAGGGCACTGCTCTGCAGTTCCTTTTTTCCAGCGTGAGATTTATTATTTGGAGGTAATTACCTTAACTATTCCTCAATTTCTTCATCTGCACATTGCCTGTCTCAAAAGGGACATAGTGAAGACTGCATGCATTGTCCCATTTAGAGTGCCAGCATAGTGTTTGGCATGTGGTAGAGGTATAATGAATATAAATGACTTTCTTCTCCTTCTTGCATTTGCATAGTCAATTCAGTTTAATAAGCATTGATTGAATGCGCAAAATGCAGCTAGCACAAGGAAGGGGGCAAATGATAAACACAATGGTCTCTACTCTTGAGCCATTTACTCTCTAACGGGGAGATAAAACAAACACACAACTATCACTTGAAGCAGAATGTGACAAGTGCCTAAGAGGGTAACAAGCAAACCTGTATGGAAGCACAGAGGAAGGAGAAAGTGTTTCAGGCTGGGGAGTTTCCGATGGTTTCATGCAGCGGGGGGCAACAGCCCTATCTTTTAAAGAGTCCTTAGATATCCATGGTGCAGATGGGGAAGAAGGCTTGAAACAGTGGATGAACAGAAGGAGTAAAACCATGGGAGGCAAAGTAAAGTGTTTTAGGAAATGGAGGTGGGGGTAGATCTGGAAGTTTGAAAAGGGCTACGTATGAGGAGAGCTGCCAGAGGTCGGGCTGGAAGAGAAGAGCATAGACAAGATTGAAAAGGCATTGAATGCTGTACACACTTTAGACCTTATATCCAGAGCCAGGACCTCCCGGCCTTTTCCTTGTCATGGCACACATAGAAAATAACCATGTCTGTATAGCACACTGGGGTGAATGGATGAGCTTGCCTTTGTCTGCATGCATAGCTTGGAGCTGCCCCAAATGCCAAGGGGGTCAATATCTCAGCACATCTGTAACCAATTTGTGGCAAGCTTGGATCCCATGGCACACAGGGCAGAGGAGTAGAATCTCTGCTTGAAGCGATGGAGCCAAGGGAGGCTTTTTGAACAGAGATGTTACAACACCAGAACTTCCTACTAAATTGTCAACGTTCCAAACCATGGGTATATATGTCATGGCTGAAGTCCAGAAAGTAATGGATATCTGCAGGGGAAAAGACACCCGTGTGCACTGGACTTCTGTTTGCCCATTTGCAAAGCTAATTGTTTAAATAAGGGTGCCTGACTTAATATCTTAATACATAGAAATACCATTTATATCCAGCTTCCTGGTAGGAAATGCACAACTTGTAAAATCAAAGCATGTTTATATCTGAATGGTCTAAATCAAATTATCACTCTTCCAGGATAAGAAAGTTACAGAAATAAACTTGGTAATAATTTTTCCTAACTGCAAAATCTTTGCTTAAGTTTAATGTTTTGGCAGTAACATATATTCTCAATTTTTCTGACACTTCTCTTTAGAGAAATTTTAAATATATACACAAAACTGAAATTTATGAAGGAAAAAACCTTGTATCAAGCCTGAAAGAAACATCCAAGTTTTGCTTTTCAAACCATTTAGGGGTTGAGGGACTCTGTGCTTAGCCAGGCTGTTCTAACCTTTTCCAAAATCCCTATGACTTTTCAGTCATTTTGCCTTTCTTTATGTTACCCTCCATTGGCACTTCACAGAAAGACCTGTCATGCATGAATCTAATGAGTAGGCGATAGAAAACAGAGGTGGACTCCAAAATAAAGCAGACAGTCATATTTTTTGTCTCTATACCATCTTTAATGAAGATGATGAAAACTAAATTAAAACATGTAATACAGAAAAATTGAAAATAGATACGATAATTTCTCTCTTGGATTATCTCTCTCTCCTCTTTCTCATTCTCTCTCTCTCTCTCTCTCTCCCCCCACCCCCTTCCCGCCCCACCCCACCGCCTTCTTATTTTGATGGATGGAGTTTCAATTCCTACTTAGATAATGCCGTCTTTCATTGTTTTATCTCAGAAGTTGAAGATATTTTTAAATAGGACTGAACTGCTAGAAAAAAGAATTAAATATGAGTTGTCAAATTATTACAAAACTACTAGATGTACTTGATATAAATACAAAGACATGCTTGAGGAACCGGCAAAGATTTCATGACTACGATGCCCAAAGCAATTGCAACAAAAGCAAAAATTGACAAATGGGATCTGATTAAACTTAAGAGCTTCTGCACAGCAAACTATCAACAGAGTAAACAGACAACGTACAGAATGGGAGAAAAATTTTGCGAACTACGCATCTGACAAAGCTCTAATATTTAGCATCTATAAGGAACGTAAACAAATTTACAAGAAAAAAACAACCCCCTTAAAAGTAGGCAAAGGACGTGAACAGACACTTTTCTAAAGAAGATATACATGTGGCAAAAAAAGCGTATAAAAAAAACTTAATATCAATCATTAGAGAAATGCAAATCAAAACCACAGTGAGATGCCATCTCACACCAGTCAGAATGGCTATTGCTAAAAAGTCCAAAAATAACAGATGCTGTCGAGGTTGAGGAGAAAAGGGAACACTTATACACTTTGCAAGCCAGAGAAGAGATCATGTCTTTTGTAGGATCATGGATGGAGGTGGAGGCTACCATTCTTAGCAAACTAACGCAGAAACAGAAAACCAACTCACTTGTAAGTGGGAACTAAATAAGAAGAACTTATGAGCACAAAGAAGGACACAACAGACACTAGGGTCTACTTGAGGGTGGAGGGTGGGAGGAAGGAAAGGAACAGAAAAGATAACTATTTGATACTATATTTAGTACTTGGGTGATGAAATAATCCATCAACAAACCCCCATGATATGAGTTTACCTACATAACAAACCTGTACATGTACCCTGGAAACTAAAATAAAAGTTAAAAAAAAATAAAAATAACAAGAATTTAAAAGTTGAACTCAAAAGAAAGATGTGCTTGGATGTATATATGTACATATATGTCTATATAAATGTGCAGAATAACGGTGTGCTGGATGCAGCTTCTACTGGCTCAAGAAGGCCAAGGTATGTGTCTTCCCAGCCCTAAGTCCAGTGGCGCCAGATTGGCAGCTGTAATCATCCATAGTAGAATATTTATATCATAGAAATCATCAAACAATACTAGTTAGGGATTTTTTTCCCCCGAGAACGGGTTGTTAGACATTTACCAGCACACACTGAGTGTATATGCACATGTGTACACCAGAGAATCTAGGTATGTGTATATATGTATTCATATTCATATATGTATATATACAGATATATGTTTTGATGGCTAAGTAGAGTGAGAACAGATGAAGACTATGAGACTTCATCATCAAGGAAACAATGTGAGCAGTGACAAGGAGAATGGTGATGTCCAGTGTGTACTCCAGGAACACAGAAGCATGTGTTGCAGCCAGGGTGAAAAGTGTGTGAGGAAGAGAGTAGGAGGTAGGTCTGGAAAGGCTTCTAGGGGACTGAATGTAAAAGATTTTAAGCTTCAGTAAGAATACTGGAAGTGCTGGTGGTTCATTAGAGACTTTAGCAGCAGAAATAGCATAATCTGATGTGCATTTTGTAAAAGTGGAGACGAAATGGAAAGGCTACATATGGGAAGCAGTAAAGCCAGTTGGGAAGTGATTTCTACCTGTCTGTATCAGAAGTGAAAGAACTGAACAACGGCAGTAGCAGCAGGGAAGAAGAAAGGCTGAAAGTTGAGAGTGATTTTAGACTTAGAATCAACAAGATTTGATAATTATTTAATGTGTTGAGGGAGAAAGAGAAGAAAAAAAGGGATGGAGAATGTAAGAAGATATGGCTGGCTTGGGAAGTGAGATAAAAAAATTAGAATGGAGCCTGGCACGGTGGCTCACACCTGTAATCCCAGCACTTTGGGAGTCTGAGGTGGGTGGATCTTTTGAGGTCAGGAGTTCGAGACCAGCCTGGCCAACATGGTGAAACTCTGCCTCTACTAAAAATTAGCCAGGCGTGGTGGCAGGCGCCTGTCGTCCCAGCTACTTGGGAGGCTGAGGCAGGAGAATCGCTTGAACCCAGGAGGCGGAGGTTGCAGAGAGCCGAGATCATGCCACTGGACTCCAGCCTGGGCGACCCAGCAAGACTCCATCTCAAAAAAAAAAAAAAAAAAAAATCAGCTTGGATATAAATAATGACTGATATGTGTTGCGGTATCTAAACATCCACCCTAGATCACACAATTATGTGACTCTATTTTCAACACTATATCAGTTAAAAGCAACACCTAAGTCCATGTACAAAAAGATCTCAAGTAGGAGTTATTCCTCAATTGACAGCCTGAAGGGCAGGACAGTTGAGTGTTTCCTGTGTGAGGGTTTTGTCAGATGAATGAAGCAAAAAGCCAGAGGTCCAAACAAATTTGAGAAACTGGCAAGAGCTGTTTCGTTTTGTTTTGATGTGATTTTCAAAATTGATGTACCATGAAGTCCCAGATGAATAAGGAAGGAAGTGGAGATGTGAAGAGGCCAGTGGATTGGAAACTGAAGGTCCCGATATGGCTTAAGAGTATTCATGATGTGATTAATTGGACAGATTGAAAGGAGGACAGACTGTAGTCAGAGAGCAAATTATCTGAATTTGCGATTTGGAAGGTAACAGAGCTACAAGCTATTTTGGTCCAAAGTAGACTGTGGATTTACTGGGTAAAAAGAAGAGGAGAAGGCATTGTAGATAAAACAGTGGTGGCTCTGAGAGGTCTTAGTGTTGGATGGCTTGTCCACAAGGTTATAAAGTGACCCAGGATGACAATTTAACAGGATACCTGTGAGCCAAGAGTCCAGCTCATTAGCAATGGAGAGGAAGAAAGCTGGAGGCTGGTAGGTGACCAATAAGGAGGAAGAAATGGTGGCATAGTTGAATCACATGAACCTTGAAGGCCCAGAGTTTTTACTCCCATTTTGCAAGCCAAAGAAGAGTGTTCTCTGGCATCAGATTGCTAAGATCGGAGGTGCCTAGAACCCCTACATTTCCCAGCTTGTAGAATTTTAAATCAATCTCCGAGACGTCTGTCCTTTCAAAATCACATCTTTGCTTTTTAGGACACTGCTTCTGGTTGTACTGGGTTCACCCAGACATAATATTGGTTCCTTTGCTGAGTTCTACCTAGTAAAACCTCACTCACCCTGGGGACATGAGAGCAAGGTAGACTTTGCTGAAGCTTTTGGGTTTGTTTGAAGGTGATGGAAAACACATTTGCAATGGAACAACACAAACAACTGCAAATTAAATCACAACCGTCACTGTCTTTGAAATATTCCCAGCTAACACACCAGTGAGTGGTTTGAGCTTCATGACTGATCACCTTACCTGGACGCAGCCTCACTACATCTTGCTGGTTCCTCTCTTCCTCTGCTGTCTCATCTCTCCCACCCTATTCAGTCTCGGAAATGGAATATTATTTTGATTTCCTAGATAAAGTTGCGAACATCTCCATTTCCAAAATGTTTAGATCTTGTTGTATGACTAACCTAGGAAGTTCTAGCCTAGAGGTCATTATGTAAGTAGGAACTGTTCACATGAAGAACAGAGCACCGGAAGTAACAGGCTGTATAGACGGCTGGAGAAGCAGCACTGTATCACTAGGCTGAGATCAAATGACCCTCTCTCTTCCCAAGAGAGAGACAAATTCCCTTCCTTCTTCATGCAGAAGAATTCTTCTCTCTTTTGTAAAGCCTTGGTGTGAGTACCTCTAGGCTGTAGGGATCCACTCTTTTTTGATTCTTCCCTAAGGGAAATTCTGCTGTCAGCTGTTAAAATAGTAATAATGGGTTTTACACCAGTCCTCCTCTTTACTGTCTCTTACCACTTTTTTATCCAAGTCAGGTTTGCATCAGATGTAGTGGGAGAAATCCTCCGGTGCAGGCAATCAGCATGCTCAGGCCATGCCATGGACTAGAGAGGAGCCAAGGTGTACAAGAAAGGTCACAAGACCTTTGAAAGCCTGTCAATCATACTGCCTCTTTAAGGGAAAAAGGCTACAAATGGCATTTATCTGCCCAAGTTGCTATAATGTTTACAACTGCCACTGAGTGAAACCAAGCTAGCTGCTTTTGTCACAGCTGATTTGACCAAAGGCTTATGCTCAATGAAAGGCAAGTGTGAATGGGCTAGGCAAGAGGCAAGCCAGTCTCCCAGGAAGGGATGTACATGAACTCTGCAGTGAGGGCCCTCCATAATGAGTGGTGGCACACTATCCCAATTGTCTTAGTCTGTGCCGCCATAGCAAAATACCTGAGACTGGGTCATTTATAAACAACAGAAATTTATTATCTTACAGTACTGGAGAAAGTCCAAGATCAAGGCACCTGCAGGTTTGGTGTTTGATGAGGGCTGCTCTCTGCTTCTAAGAGGGTGCCTTATTGCTGCATCTTTTCATGCAGAAAGGGCAAACACAGTGTCCTCAGTTGGCAGGAAAGATGGAAGGGCAAAAGGGTCTTGCTAGTTCCCTCAAGCCCTTTATAAAGATACTGATATTCGTGAGGACAGAGCCCATATGACTTGATCATCTCCTGAAAGTCTCACCTTTTAATACCGTAACATTGGGTCTTAGGTTTCAACATAAGAATTTTGGAGAGACACATACATTCAAACTATAGCACCAATCAAATCTTTTCTTTTGGCATTCAAATTCTAAAATCAACCAAAAGATAGTGAATGTTCTGAAATGGTTTTGATTTAACTTTGGCAATATCTACCCACATTTATTGGCTTCCTTTCCTACTCGCAACTTGAATCTGTTGTCCTCCTTCTAAACTGTTTTTACTGTTTGCTTAAAAGGTATACATTACTGTAGGCTCTCACAGTTCAAATAGGGGCAACAAGGTGTAGGTTTATGAAGTGGGTGGATAACCCAACTATCAAAACCATGAAAGTGGTCCTCTGTTTCAGCGTGGTTATTCTGCATCTGCTGTATGGACAGTTGAAGATAACTTCTCTGAAAATGCAATATCAAGACCTGTATCTAACACCTCGTGTGCACCATCTCAAATCCTTTCTGCCCTCTGTATTTCAGCCACTGCAGAGGCAAGTGGGGCTTTTACAGACTTCATGAGCCCAGTTATGTTTATCATAATTACTGATATATTTTAATTTGTGTCTCCCGCTATCTTTTAAAATTTTTTCTACTCACAAATTCAATAGAAGGTAGAAACAATTAAAAAGGATGACAAAGTTTCCTTTATCCATTCTCTTTTTTATTTAGTTTTTATTTTTTGTGGTTTAGTGTTTTTAAAACTAGCTGAATTATTCTAAGTCTAAAGTTACTCTATCCTCCTAAGTAAATGAAAGAACATAGTTTACTCTTTGAACATTTCCTCCTACTGTAATATTATTGTCAAAATTTAGTTTTAGTTTTACCTTTTCTAAAACATATGTATACATATGAACATAAATTCATGATTATTTTATGTCAGTTTTTAATCAAATTGATAAAGTTTAAAAGTTGCTTCCTGTGTTTACAATTGTGTCTTTAATTCCATGAGTTTTCTTTGGGTTTTCTTTTCCTTTGGTTGAAGTAAAGTAGCAGTTCTTTCACTGAGGATCTGTGGATGGTAAACTCCTTTAGTCTTGTATGTCTGAAAATGCCATGATTTTGCCCTCATTCTTG
This sequence comes from Chlorocebus sabaeus, assembly GCF_047675955.1. Classification (NCBI taxonomy): domain Eukaryota; kingdom Metazoa; phylum Chordata; class Mammalia; order Primates; family Cercopithecidae; genus Chlorocebus; species Chlorocebus sabaeus. Next base: position 40,397,267 of record NC_132907.1, on the reverse strand, counting down.
AATGATAGTTTATCTGGGTATAAAAAGTCTTGTTGATAGTCATTTTCTCTATACATTGAAGATATTATTCCAGTTTTCAGCAGAATATATTGGTGTCAATAAGAAATCGGCTGCCAGACCAATAACTATTTCAGACCAATGGCTATTTTTTTTCAGTGTAATCTGTCTTTTCACTCTGGAAACTTAAAAATTCTTTTCTCCGATGTTCTGCAGTTTTACTACACTATATCTAAGTGTGGATATATTTATTTTTACCCTTTAGAATACATTTTCCATCTGAGAACTCCTATCCGTTTTGATTCAGCCTTTAACTCTTTATTTACTTCTTCTCCACAGTCCTCCTTTATCTCTCCTTGTTGTTTTTTTCTTAGACTTAGTCTCACTGTGTTGCCAGGCTGAAGTGCAGTGACGCAATCATGGGCTCACTGCAACCTCCGCCTCCCAGGTTCAAGCAATTCTCCTGCCTCAGCTCCCGAGTAGCTGGGACTACAGGCATGCGCCACCATGCCCAGCTAATTTTCATATTTTTAGTAGAGACAGGGTTTTACCATGTTGGCCAGGATGATCTCAATCTCTTGACCTCGTGACCTGCCCACCTTGGCCTCCCAAAGTTCTGGGATTACAGGTGTGAGCCACCACACCCAGTCTTTTTTTTTTTTTTTTTTTTGAGACAGAGTCTTGCTCTGTTGCCCAGGTTGGAGTGCAGTGGTGAGATCTCAGCTCACTGCAATCTCTGCCTCCCAGATTCAAACAATTCTCCTGCTTCAGCATCCTGGAGTAGCTGGAATTACAGGCACATGCCACCATGCCTGCCTAATTTTTGTATTTTTAGTACAGACAGGGTTTCGCCATGTCTGTACTATGTCAGAACTATGTACTAATTCACAATTCTATCTCTGTATCTAGTTGAGGGTTTAGCTCATCTACTGAATATTTTAATAACTGTATCTCATATTTTCAAGATTTCTGACTGGTTTTCTCTCATAACCATCCATTCTTAACACATTTGTTCTTTCTTTTTCTGTTCAATTCACATGCATATGTGAATTCACATGCATATATACATATTTCTGTTCAATTCACATGCATATATACATATTCCTGTGTAAAAATTTAAGTAAGTCTAATTAGGGTCCTCAGCTACTATAAAATTAATTCCATATTTAGCAAATTTATATTTCAATTGTTGATTGTATTGGATGTCTTTCTTAGCATGTATTTTGAAAATCTGGTGCACGGGGAATTTTTTTTTTTTTTTTTTTTTTTTTTTTTTTTTTTTTTTTTTTTTTTTTGAGATGCGGTCTTGCTCTGTTGCCCAGGCTGGAGTGCAGTGGCGACCTTAGCTCACTGCAACCTCAGCTCACTGCAACCTCCACCTTCCAGGTTCAAACGATTCCTCAGCCTCAGCCTCCCTAGTAGCTGGGACTACAAACTTGGGCCACCATGCCTGGCTGGATTTGCATTTTTAATCGAGATGGGATTTCACCTTGTTAGCCTGGTTGTTCTCAAATTCCTGACCTCAAGTGATACACCCACCTCGGCCTCCCAAAGTGCTGGGATTACAGGCGTGAGCCACTACGCTCAGCCATAGGCATATTTTTTAGTGGAAAGTTTTGGGATTTTGTTTGTGTGTTTTGTTTCCTCTCTCTCTCTCTCTGTCTCTCTCTCTCTCTCTCTCTCTCTCTCTTTTCCTTCTCTGTGCAATCTTCTCTATTAGTCGTTTTGTAGTTGATTCCTTCAGGTGCCACTGGCCCTGCATGGAGCCTGACTGGTCAGGAATCTAGCACAAGGAAAATTTTTGGAGGAACTGAAAATCCAGCCAGCCAGCCAAAGGGCAGCTTGGCTCATAGGATTCCAAAGCTTTCTTGGGCAATGGTCCCTGGCAGAAGTTTCAACCTTTTTTCACATGTGCAAAAGTCTTCCCTAGTCTTTCATTTCAAATGAGTCTGACTCCTGTTCCCTGTCTTGCACCAATTCTTTTTGTCCCCTTTATCCTTGCAGAAGTCAAACCTCTAGTTCCACCCAGAACTCAGCAGACTTTAGCCCTGCACATGACATTTAAGTGTTTTCCATTTCATGAGGATTGTTCACGGGGAATTTAATCTGTCAATATCTTTTTATTTTCTCAAAATATGTTGTTAACAGCTAGAATTACTTGAACGTGGATTTCTTAAGCCATTTTGACAGGGGTCATTTGCTACTTTTGTACTCAACAACATAAAGAAAAATCTACCTACATTTTTAAAAGTAACATATTCCTTTCAAATGTAGCTCAATTGGGGAAAAAACTAACATGCAATGAGAATTCATTTAAATTGTAAAAGATAACTTTGTAATTGAAATATTTAATGTGTTTTTCTTTGATTAAAGTTTTTGGTATCTCTGGAGACATTTTTCAAATGTTTGGGCAATGTTATTACACAGCAATTTTAGTTCTTGGCTATTAAGTTATAAATATATTCTATTTTCAGAAAAACAAACACTCAAACACAAAATTAAAAACTTCTTGCAATACACTGTTTATGGACTAAATACTAGACTGCACATAGTAAATATAAATTTAATGACTAGTTTAGAGAGCCACAAAAATATATCCCAAGATTCTCCATTTAAACCATAGGATAGGAAATTCAAAATATGTCCGTCTATGGATCTTTTGGTCAAGCTTTTTTCTCATGCAATCAGTCCTTTGGCAAAACATTATTTGAAAAAAAATAAAAAGCACTCAAAGTAATGTGCAAAGTTTTAATTTATCCTAATATTTGATCCCAAACACACTAAAAATTATTTTTACTTTACTTCCATTTTTTGCAAAGTGCTAAAAAATAATAAACTCTCTGAATGTAATAGTAGAACTAGGAGCCAATGGCACTGATTTCCTTTCTGATGAAGAATTTTATTCTTAACGAAGATAACTGCTTTCCTTGCTGTGGCTGGCTACACACACTTTCCTTCCTAATCTGAAATCTTGCTAAAGATGACTTTATGCTTCTTAGTCCAGATCTGATCAAATCTAATGTGGCCTGCAGAGGATGAACAGAGTATCAGTAACAGGCACACCTGCAGTCATGAAGCACCCCTAGCTCACACCTACTTGGTACTCCTAAATGTCAGGCCACCTAACCCCAGCACACCTCCTGTCTGGTCTCTTCCTCAATGGCTAGCCCAGGGCCACATCTCCACAGATATTATTAACTAACAGTGCAGAAAGGCCCACCAGTAGATCTCTGCTTTCCAATAAATGGGTCATTTCTGGCAACTGTAAGTTTCTCCAGAGGAACAGTGTATGCCACAAATTGCCACATGGCTTCAGACATGCAATTTAACTCCCCACTGGAAAGTCTAGATAAAGATCTCTGTCCTAGCCTATCTCACAGCTTTGTGTAAGAATCCAACAGGTGTTATATTTAGAAGAGCTTTGAGGACTGTATTATTTTGTTATCTGTGGTTATCCATCTCTGAATATGAGGCCATCCCACCACATAATAAATAGCCGGACAGCTCAAATTTCCATCCTCATTGTTTTAGTCCTGAATTATACGTACCTTGGCAAAGTGAAGAAAATTCTTTTTCACCTGTCATTCTGAGTCTGTTATACTACTATACACATATACAATTAAATTCATCATTATATAATTATGCACAGAACTGGATTTTCCTTTTGTCTGCTGAAACAGAACTACTGTGTAATGAAACCCAAACGCAGTTTGAAGAAGGTCCACAGTAATTCAGAAAAGAGAGTTCATGCTCTCTGGGTAAGGCAGCTCATCACCCAGACATATATCAACAGGAGGGCAACCTTTGGAGCAATCTCTGCTCCACGGGACTTAGTTCTTAGTTTTGAAGGCTTGGACCTTTGATTTTGTTGTCACTCAGATGTGATCAGGTTTTAGGAGACTGAGATTACCCATTACCTAATGCAGAGCAAACCAATAATTCAGTTAGGATGATTTTCGCTGCAGTTAATACAAAATCCCAACTATCCTTCTGATTGGGGCAAAAGGAAAAAATAAAAATATAAAAAGAAATTAAAAAAAGAGAAAATCCCAACTAAACTGGTTTAATCTATGATCTAGAATTACAATATAACCTTTTATGCTATACTGAGGATTAGAAGTCCCAAGGCAGAGCAGGTGCTGGCTCCCTTCATCTACCTCCTCTTTGGCCCTACTCACCTCCATATGTTGCTTGGTCTTCAAGCTGGGAGCCAAGCCACCCAAGCACGACTATATCCAATGGAGAAGAAGGGCTTTTCTTTCTTTGTGATGTGATTGTTTGCAGGATTCCACACCACCACACTTCTAGCAGGTCTCATTTGGTAGACTTGGGCAACTTATACACCCCCAACTAATCCTAGGCAAGTAAAACAACACAATTATCTTGATTGATGAGGGAGAGGCATCAGGCGTTATCTCTGAACTGAGGGTAGGGTAGTCTTCCTAGAGGGTAGTTACTTGAACAGTGGTGCGCTTTTACTAGCAGATGATAAGGAAAAAATGGTTGCTGGGTAGGCAGCTAAGAGAGTATTAAGTTGCCAATGTTTTCATCCATAAAAACAAGGAGAACTAAAACTATCAAGCATCGGGCACTAATTTCACTGGTCAGTAGCAAATCCAGGTTTCTAGCCCCAATCTCTACTGAGTTACAGAACTGTGTTTCTAAATATCTCTATTTGCATAGTCTGTAGGTTCTTATAATGTCTAAAATAGAATTTATATGATTTCATTCTTAGTCCCCAACTTATGTCCTCCCCAAACGTCCAAACATTTTCCTCCCACATCCTCCCAGACATCCAAAATCAAAGATAAAAACCCATCATCAACTTTTCCCCCTCCTTTGAGCCACATCCAATTGCTCACCAAATCCTGTTGATTCTATCACCTAAACATCTTTTAAATCTTTTTTTTAATGACTAACGTCAGATCAGTGGTCTTCAAAACCGTTCATCTTGCTTCCTTTCTACCTCTTCTTCCTGTACATAGGCCATTGTCACCACTGTTTCATTCTCAGCTTCTTCCTGCTTGCTATGGAAGAAAATTCACCTCCTTAATACAGCACCATAGACTTTCCACCACAGTCTGTCTTGAACCTGCCTCTGCAGCTTCATCTTGAATTTCTCTGTCCCCTAGGCCCATACAGATAACTTGAAATTCCCCACAAGTGCCATAATCTCACAAATCTCCATGCCTTTGCCTTTGCCTTTGCCGTTCCCTCTGCCTCATACTTCTTTGACCTACACTATTCCTCATCAAGCCACTACAGATATCAGTTCACTTTCTCTAAGATGCTTCCCTGAGTCCCTGGTAGACCTGCACACACCTCACTTTAGAGCTTATCCTACTCTATTATCCTCTCTCTATGACTGTCTGTCCTTCTCCTGAACTGTGAGCTCCCTTTTTTTCATTTTTGTAGATCCACTGTTTGGTTCACAGAAGGCGAAGGCAGTTAGTAAATTTATTGAATGAATAAATCAGTGAAAAGCCGTCTTGTAAAAAAGTAGGATTGATCAGGAGGGGCAGGACTCATTTGTTCATTCATTCATAACTAAACGCTTATTTCTCTTCCAGCATGGATGAAATGCTAGATCACGTTTATCTAAGATATAAAATGACCTCTCCTGCCTTTAAGAAGCTCACATTCTGTTCAGTGTGGTAACACATACAAATAACCATTCAAGGTAAATTTTCAAACCTATCTCACTGTCTTAAGGCCTCTTTACAAAGTAACTTTTCTATTTTTACTCTTTGGACACTTTGGATATTTCATCTAGAGTTTCTTTTACTTGGCCTAAAATTAAATTTAACTAGTCCCAGTGGAATTGTGGTGCCTTTCTGGTTCCTGTCTATTGTTTGCCAAGAGCCCATGGGTATAGTGGTAAGCTATCAGAATATCCAGGAGATGCTACGCAACACTGAAAAATATTTTTTGATTGTGCCTAAATAGCAAACAGCAATGGATTCCTCAGCCATTTCCCTGCCATCTCAGGAACTGCCTTCAAATATGAAGAGTGATTTCCGTTTTGCCTTTTTTCTCTTCCAGATTAATAAAAACCCAAGGACCTGAGCTCTGATGAACTACCTATGGAATTTCCTTTGAGTTTATTTTTTTCTCTCAAATTCAAGACACTATTTTTGACTTCCTTCTTGATTTTTTTCCCAGAAATATTTTAATCTTTTTTAAAATAATTTATCCAAACTTAAGTAATAGGGCTGCTCCCTGGAGATAGGGAGCTTGAGTTGGCAAGAGGCACTTTCTTGTGGCTTAATGCAAATTGCGAGAGAATATCCACTAGGCAGATAAATTACAAAGGCGATTCCTCTCAGCTGATGAATTACACAAAGGCGCCCCCTCCAGGCAGAGGAGTTGTAAAAAAGGTACCCACTCCAGACAAATGATTACAAAAAGGGCAGCTGTTTCATCCCCACTGGCATTCAGTGCAAACCTGGGTTGTATCCAAACCTCCACCAGCCCCCAGGTCAGTTCCCTGGTTCCTATTCTGAGACGGAGATTAGCATGCAGGTGGTTTATTAGGATGTGCTCTTGGAGTAACACCTGTGGAAGGAAAGGGACTGGAAAGGAAAGCAACAGGATTGGGTGTGGGAAGAAGTTGAGCTGTGATACAGTCTCCCCAGAGACCTCAGGGGACCCTACTGAGAGTTCTGAGATGAGAAAATCATTCAGAACTGTGCCAAGTTGGGACAAGGGGACTGGCCCTTTAGATCCCCGTGTTGGTTAGTCTTTGGACACTGCCCTAGCAGAAAGACTCTCTTTAGCAGTAGCAATCCTACAAGGGACAACCGAGGGCATCTGCCTGCTGGAAGCTCTCCCAGCAAATGGGAAAGTAAGTCCTTCATTCCTGAAGGGGCCTCTGGACAATGTGCCGGAGCTTCCACTGCACACCTGCACAACCGTATCCATCCTTTTTAGCTCTGGACAGCCCTGCAGTGCGGCCTTGGTGCTCTCCACATTAGCATGTTCCTCACCTCCCAGAGCCATGACTTTGGATTTGTCAGCACCGCACCAAGAACAGAACAGCCTCAACACAAACCTGCTGGATGCTGAGAGAATACCAAGACCCACAACAGAAGCAGCACTCAGAGAAACCGTAGCTGGAATTGGGGGATCCTGACCTACAAACTCAAAAACAAAGAAATCGCAACACTAAGTGTCCTGGGAATTTTAAGGAGAAATGAAACACAAATCTCAAGTCCATTGGACGGAAGGAATTCTGAGGAAAGTGGGACTTCTCAGTTTTCTGGGAAAGAGAAGGGAAGAGCCATTCCAAGGAAGAAGCAAGGCTAACTCAAGCAGCCAGAGGAAGGGGAGGGGTTTTGTCTGTTGCTTGCTGAGTTGAGCAAGGCAGAGGACTAAACTTGTTCCAAGAAGGATGGCAGCTCAGGGACCAAAAGAAAGGGGCCCACGTTGAGGCAGGCTCTGGGTAGGGTCAATGCCAGGTTAATCCTGGAATCAAGAGGATTCCTAGACTAAGCAGGTGAAAAGGAGAAAAAAAAGGTGAAACTCTACCTGGCCATTGAAAGGGGAATATCCTGGGCTCAATCCTTGTGCCTGACACAGAGAAATACCTCAGAGACAGTGTCTGGAATTGGGGAAGAGAGGCTCAGTCTGTGTATGTGAACTGCAGCCCATGGCTAGAATGAGGCTTTGTGGCTCAGAAAGTGAGTCTGTAGGCTGTGACATTGGACATCTAGGGCCACAGCTGGAGCCCTGAGAAGCCGCTCAGGTGCTAAGAGGCACATGAGGGTCTGGAAGAAATAGTATTTTATGAATCATGGGCAACCCCTGCAAGTCACATTTAATATAATTTACTCTCCAAGCACATGGTCAGGCCTGGGGAAATATTTGTTCTTACCTCTCAGTTATAAAAACCTCAAATACAGAGCTGAGAACTCCAAGGGATAAAACCAGGATATGTAGATATGCTTTAACTGAAAGGGTTCATGTGTGATTTCAGTAGGATAAGTACAAAGCTTACACTGACTATTGCATTCCAAAAAAAGGCTGCATTCCAAGTGAGAAGAGAATTCCCTGGACTAACATTCCCACTTACCCTTCACCATTGGAGATCTGCAATCTTTCTAACTGCATTTTTCTCTCTACGCTCACACCATCACAGCAACAATCATCAACACAGAAGACTTCCCAACACAGAATGTGTGGCGTTTTTCCCCACACACACAGCAGACTCCAGCTGGGTGTCCTCCAATTCAGTTCTGATGCTATCTACCCAGAGATAGTGTCAGATCCTGCAGGTTGGGAGCTCAGTCCCCAAGATTGCTCCCCCACCCCAGACACCAGTCGCAAGTCTGGGCCTCTGAAAATTCTGACCAACTGGCTTCAAGTTGAGGTTCCCAAAACTCCTTCTTGGAGTTCAATTAATTGGCTGAAAGGGCTCACAGAACTCAAGGAAATACTTACTTACACTTACCACTTTCTTATAAAGGGGATTACAAGGGACACAGGTGAAGAGACATGTAGGGCAAAGTATGAGGAAAGGGGCGTGGAGCCTACCTGGTGCCCTGTGTTCAAGAACCTCCACGCGTTCAGCTATCTGGAAGCTCACTGAACCCTGTCGTCTCGGGTTTTTAAGGAGGCTTCGTGGCATCAGCATTCCTTCCCCCAAGGTGTAAGAAGGGACCCTCTTGGAAGGGTCTTAAGGCCCACAATCAGAAAGGCAGAGAACATTAGAGTCCTGCCTTGGGGGAGGTGAAAGGAGTGCAGGAGAAGATCAAGGCTGCCCCTGAGGCCTCACACACCCAACAGTGTAACAAAAGACTGGAACAAGGGCTATAGGAGTAATGAGCCAGGAACCCTGGATGTAAACCAATACATGTGCGCGCGCACGCGCGTGCGTGTGTGTGTGTGTGTGTGTGTGTGTGTGTGTGTGTGTTAGGAGGTAAAACTCAAGGAAGAAAAGCCTGATCATATCTGCTGGCTCTTGATTAAGTGGAAGGGAGTGAGTTCTGGAAACTTCTTCAATCACCTATCATTGCTCTTAGCCAATCATAGACCACATTTGTGAAATCTAAATTGAGGAAAAACCCACAGAAGGGAAATATTCCTATATACACTTTTTCCCTGTTGTTTAAACTATCTTAAAACTACATTCCATAAGGTTTAAGCCACCTTAAAACTAAAAATTAAACAAATATTTTTTGAGTCTCTACTATATGCCAAGTACTGTGCCACACTTCCTAGAGACAAGCAGTCAACAAAAACAGATGCAGTTTCTATCTTCCTGGAGCTAATGCGCTCATGAGAACCCCTAGTGTGTGAGCAATTGATAACTAATAGCATCTCTCATAGATGCCTGCAGAGAAGCAGCGTGGTGCTTGGAGAGCATAACAGAGAGGGGTTTAGCTGAGTCCAAGAGACCAGGGAACATTTCCTTTAAAAATGAAGAATTGAACTAAAATTTAAAGAACAGCTAAGAGTGAACTCAGCAATGGACAAGGGTCAGGATAATATAAACAAGAGAACAAACTTCACTAAAGCCAGTGAGATGAGAGAGAGCTAGACAAGTGTAGTGGGAAGTAACTTGGATCTGTGACTCAAAACCTAAAAATGTATCAATGCTGGGGCTTCAGGCACTGTGACAGACAGAGGGAGAAATTTTAAAGACAGGTGACAGTTGTGTTATCCTCAAATTGTGCTACATATGAAGTCAACTACACAACATGCTCATGAGTCCACCGCACCCCGCACGTCCTCCCTGAACTCAGCCTTTCAATCAGAATAATGAGACGATCACTGTAGCTCATAGGAACAAAGTATAATTCAAGACCTACATGATAGAATAATAGAGTTTTGTAACTGAAGGGGTCCTCTGAGGTCAATTAACCACTACCCTCATTTTACAGATAACCAAACTGAGGCCCAAAAAGATTGAGTTACTTGCCCAATGTCACATCCCTAGTTAGTTGTGCAACACAGGCCAGATTCGTACCTCTTGGTACCTATGTACTTCTTCCTCCTAAGGTCAGGTGCCACAATGTACTTCCCAGCACTCACCTATTTGGATACATCCATGCCAGCTGTGATAGGCATGTTTTCACACATTTGCCCCACCCATACCCTCTTATCATTGACTTTTCCTCCTGGCTATAGCCCTTTGTGTCCTATATTTATCTGGTACCATGTAAACTGTGCCCTACCCCATACCCAGGTACAGCTAATTGTGTCACAGTGGGAGCTCAGGCATTGACACGTATTGTCTCTGCCATGCTTCATTCTATAACTCTTTCCATGTTTCTTTGGAACCTAAACGCTTCTTTCCCATGGACGATTCTTCATCCCCACTTCCAGTCCTGGCCTGCTCACTCAGAATATCACACTAGAGCACTTTCTAGGACTTTTCTGCTGTAGTTATTGAGAAAGTTCTACAGTCACCAGAGTAGACCACTTTCTCCTGAGAGATGGGAAGTCAGACAAAGTAAGTGAAGCCTGTGGATTCAGCCAAAGCTGAAGCCACCTGTACCCATTTTAGTAATGTGAGCCATTACATTCCTTTTTTAAAATGTAAGTGGTGTATTAATTCATTCTCACACTGCTATAAATAACTGCCCGAGACTGGGTAATTTATAAAGAAAGGAAGTTTAATTGACTCACAGTTCCGCATGACTGGGAAGGTCTCAGGAAACTTACAATCACACTGGACGGCACCTCTTCACAGGGCAGCAGGAGAGAGAAGCAATCAAGACAGAAACTACCAAACACTTATAAAACCATCACTCATAGGAACTCACTCACTATCATGAGAAAAGCATGCGGGGAACTGCGTGATCCAATCGCCTCCCACCAGGTCTCTCCCTCAACACCTGGGAATTACAATTCAAGATGAGATTTGGGTGGGGACAGAAAGCCTAACCATATCAAATGGTTTTTATACTGGGTTTCTATCACCATAGAGGCCCAACATACATTCTCCCCTACATACATCTTGTTTTTCACCAAAACAGTACTGCCCAAGTTAATGAACATCACATTGGCCAGACAGGACTCTAAGTGGTTTTGACCACAACCAAAAAATAATTCGAATACACAGTGAAAAACCTGCAATAGATGAATTTTTTTTGAAAGATGAATTAGTTGACCTGTAGAATTTTTCTCTCAAAAATTTATACTGATATACGCAGAGGTCATTCTTTAGTCAAACAATATGTAGGAAGTCTAGAAATAAAAAGGTTATATGGAGTTGAGAAAGAAATTACTGCTGAAACAAGGCAATACCTGTCCAAGCTAAGGTAATGGGAAACCAAAACAGAGCCAAATTGCCTGGGTCTGAGACCCAGCTCTGCCACACACTAACTACATGATCCTGGGTAAGCTTCTCCACTTCCACGTGCTTCATTATACTCATCTGAGAAATGGGTATAAAAATAGTACCTGCCTCATGGGGTTATTGTGAGGACTAAACACATGAGTACATGCAAAGCACTCAGAACAGAGCTTGTGCAGATGGTAAGTGTTAGCTATTATTATAGGTATTACATGATTATTGTTATTAATATTATGGTTAAGCAGAAAAGGCCAATGGATAGAAAGGAGAGTGGGCCTGGCATAAAGAAGCTAACAGTCATATGGTCACTGGGCCACAGAGGGAAAGACAGGAGTTGTCACCTCTCCAGTTCCCATAGGACCAGCCGTACTTCATAAGCTTTCTATATCCTCAAAAATACCCATTGACCCACTTTTCTTTTTTTAACTTTGGCCCCTCTGAGTGGGTTTCTGTTTCTTGCCATCACACAAGCCTAGACAAAAGTATGGCATTTGCAGAGCATGATGAAGGACCAACCAGATGGCACTGCCCTGCTGCACACCATCAACTGTGCCCCAGCTTCTCTCTAATATGTACTCTCTCCATCAAAATCCATCTTAGTTCTGCAAAAACAGCTCAAAAGCCAATCCCTCTCAGATAGCAAAGCCAACATCATCTCGGCCATGTGGAAGGCGTGCTATGCCAACCATAACACAGTGGTTGCCATGGCTTGTAAGAGGACAAGAGGGGATCCTCTAGGTTTCCACCTTCGAAGGGCAGGTAGATCATTTCCTCTCTGGGGATCAGGTGTCCAGGATTGCCATGTGAATCCAAAGTCTTTCTAACACTCTCTTTGCTAAGTTCTATTCATAGAAAACTTTGGCCTGCCTCCAGGTCCATGTCACATTGTTTGTGACAATGAGCAATGAGGATGTACTCAGCTTTTTCAGAAAAACAAGCTCATGTTTTCGAGACATTAAGGGCAAAACTTTTCCCACAGCATAGAGTGAAGTCCCCTTCATCATACCCAAGGTGCATCATTCCAAAACTCACAAACAAAACGCCCCCCACAAATAAATCCCAAAGCCACACACATTCCGACTTCCTGGTCAGTAAACAATGTGTCTGAGAAGATTTACCCCGATGCTGGGCCCGATTCCTCCCCAGGAAATGGACTCCTTCTTGTACCTTTCCTCTCCTTACTTCAAAACACATAAAAGACTAAATGAGGGCAGCTGAGTCCACACTCAAGGACAAGAAAACAGACTCCAGGAGAAGTGAAAACTCTGACCCAGTTTTTCCACCTGAATTTTCACCCATCAAGCCGTCATACTTCATTAAGTCAGGTCTAAACATTCTCACTCATCCTGAAATTCCAGAATTTCATAATTACAACCTTGACATACCAGGACAGTCTCTGTAACCGCCACCAACCCACAAAGATGGAAACACAAATTCTCCTCTACATATGGTGGGGTTACGCCTCAATAAACCCATTGTACGTTGAAAATATCGTAAGTTGAAAATGCATTTAGTGCATCTAACCTGCTGAACATCACAGCTTAGTCTGGCCTACCATAAATGTGCTCACAACACTTACGTTAGAGCAAAATCATCTATACAAAGCCCATTTCATAATAAAGTGTTGAATGTCTTATGAAATGTATTGGTTACTGTACCGAAAGCAGGAAACAGAATGGCTGTATGGGTATTCAAAATATGGTTTCTACTGCATGGGTATTGCTTTCACAAGTTTGTAAAGTCAAAAAATCGTAAGTTGAACCATTGTAAGTCAAGAACCATCTGTATAACAGTCTCCCTATCAACTACAGTATTCCTCTGAAAATGGATTATTAATCTTGCTTGAATAGGAACAAAATAGATAAACATAGCTAATTCCTTCTTTTTACTGCCTGGAAAGTAATTGCACATAAAAGAAGACAGACATTAACTAGATGTGGTACTTTACAAGTGACAATAATCACAGGGTTAAAAAGAGCCTTGCATCTACCCTGGGAACTCCTCCCCAGCATCCCTGACATATTATGTCACCTGGGGTTGGACACCTCTAACCATTGCCTTTACTTGCTGCAGGAGTCGGAGCCAGTCTTGACATGGTCCTCCTGGGCACTGCTTCACTTCCACCTGCAAAAGCAGGTGTTCTAGCACCTTAATGAGGCAGACTTCGGCCTTTCCCATTGCTTCTGGGTGTCACCACTCCCATGCAGACTGAGAGATGGGGACGCAGTGTATGTAGGGCCTCCTTCAAACTATAGGACATGGAGCAAGGGGGCAGCACCATTCCAAGCATATTTCCTAAGAGTAGCAGCTTTTCAAAGTTTTTCACAGGTGTTATATTGACATAATTATTGTAAAGACAAGGAGGAAAAGGAAGCAACATTGAATGGGTGAACAAATGGGTATCAATGATCATTTTCTAACATTTAGTTTGACTCAATTTCAGAAAGAGAGAAAAGTTTCAAAAATAGGAAAAAAAGACCTATATACCCTTTGTAAGGATTATTTAATCTTAATGTTTTATCACCTTTGCTTTATCAATCTCTCCCTCAATATGTATATATTTATATTATGTGTTTTCTGTCTTGTTTGAGCATAAGTTGCAGCCACTTAGGTGGGTTTGACAGGAAGAGAGTTTTTAAAAACATACTTCAAGAGAAAGAAGAGAAGATCATTGATACTAAAAGTCTTTGCCTTAAAGCAATTGTGAATAATAATGCTTTTGTCTTTGACACCCAATAAATCATTTAAGTTTAAAAAATCACTGGTCAGATGCTGAGACAAGTAAAGGGGAGCCAAAGGGTGACTGCTTCCCCCACCCATTCCCTGATGGCCCAGCCCTTCCCTGACACTGGTTCCATCTATGCCCCCAGCTCCATCCATTGAGGAGCTTCATCCAACTCCAAAGACACTTGAGAAACACACCGGTGCTTCTTCCAAAAGTGCCATTGATGCAAGTGACTTCAGGTGGGCCCCTATTTCCTAACTCCGAAAAACCACAGGGCAAGTTTCTGGGTCCCCCAGGGCACTCCTTCCTGCCTAAATTCTACTCCTAATTATCATCTTATATATACATGATGGGGTTCAGGGCATGCCACCCCAAAATATGACTGTAGGAGACCAGAATATGTCACCCTAAACATGCTTCTTTGGCACAAGGATTATTTTGAGTTGGTTATTTTGGAAAACAGCCGACACAGGAGTAGGCTATGAAAAGTTACCCTATTTTTATAAGAGAAATTTACATCTATAAGGAAAGTCTGCATTTTTGGGTGCATCTTTCTGTCTCTGTGCCAGGAAGAGAAATATGACTAAATCACCAGAGACTCATAATCAACGGAGAAGGCATCAATTTACATATGCAAAACAGGCCCTCATTTTACAGTACTTTTCCTGGCCATCTCATCTTCACCGGGTCTTTCCCCATACTCTTCTTTCCTTGTTTCAGCAAATGACGGTATTTCCGCCTGAAGCCTAAGACACCTCTTTGAGATCTACTCTAAAAATGTACTCATTTTTCTGGGTTATCTCTCATGTATACATTTATTAAACTGCTATTTTTCTGTTATTGATCTGTCCTTTGTCACAGAGAGTCCCAGTCAAGAACTACACGGGGTAGACAGAAAATTATTTTTCCTCCCCTACGTACATCTTGGTTTTCACCAAAACAGTACTGCCCAAGCTAATGAACATCTCATTGGCCAGACAGGACTCTAAGTGGTTTTGACTACATCCAAAAATGAAATCCATCTACAAGGAAGAATATTTGTCACAGTTGAGCTATTCACTAAAATGGGCCACCAGGCCTGAGGTTAACCCAAAGAAGAGCTTCAAAGAGCCTTGGAGCCATGGAGCAGCACTGGAATACAAACAAAGCAACTGTAGTTCTTTATCTCAGCGGCAACAATCTGGCAAAAATACCTATTAGCTCTGCCACTTGCACCTCCCATTCTGCCCTGTACTCGCCAAACCAGTTGATTCAACAGGTGTTTTGTTTTTGTTATTTTTTTTCCATTTTGGGAGGCATCCCATACCTTCCAATAAATTACATTGTTGTTGAAGTTAGTCAGAGTTTTTTCACTCTTTTGCTTTGTTTTACTTGCATCCAAAGAACCATATACTACCACACATGATTAAACTATGCACCTTTGCCTTTCAGTATTCATTGTTCTGTCTCTACAGCTATTCCAGTTTTCTATGTTCCATCTCCACAGCTTCCCCACAGGGCTTCTTAAAAATGGAACCATAACTTTTCATCTTCTCACTCTCCTTCCATTGACATAGTGCAGAATCAACGTTCCTCCTCCAAGACTGTCTGACTAACTGTTAATCGGTAAAAGATTGAATAGCCCTGAACTAGACTTACTCGGCTGTCTCCTAAATTTTAAAACTGGATATTGCTTTTATATCAATCTATTGTAAACAGAGTCCATTTTCAAATTCCTCTCGTTTCTATAAGCCATGAAACAACTTCATGAAATGGTATTCAAAATCTACTTCTCTCCGGTCTCAGATCTGTCAGCAGCTCTGATGCATTAAATAACTGGAAAGTCAACCACGATCCCGGATTCCCTAGGTTGTTTTCAAACCAAGAACTTTACTGGTGCCAAGACTAGCAGGAGTTCCTGAACTGGCCAACATTCCTTGAATTTCCTTTGAGAGGTAAAAAAAAATAAAAGGGTAGCTTAAAATGCATTATATAAGAAAGAAAGGTATGAGCAAGTTAAGGGGAAACTACAAAGGAAGCGGGCCAAGTCCCAAAATAAAAGGCAGGAATAGAAGACTAAAAATAACACACAGGGAAGTGTGCCACATCTGTAGGGGTCCCTTGCATTCTCCTGAAGCATTGTGCTTTTTTTTTTTTTTCTCAAGAGCATGCTAATAATTGTGTGGAGATTTAAATAGAACACTATTATTTGTTGTTTAAAAATAGTCACTTCTCTTGTAGAATTGTGAGAGTTTCAAACGATATTAATTGAATTTCACTCATTGCAATTTTCTTTTTATGGATATCTTCAAGTTTGCTAAGAAGTTAGTAGATCTTCTTCAATCTCTTTATCTAGTCATCTTGAATAGAAAATGTAAAATATTTTAAGTATTTCAGTCTTGTGGCAAATTATTGGACACTTAAAATACAAAAAAATGAGATTGGTTTTTATAATAACACGAATTATCTGCCATCTATGGAAAGCTTAAGATATGGCAGACACAGTGTTAGAATTCACTGGCATACCTAGAACATGTGCAAAGATTCTTACAACTTTGCACATGAGCCATTACCCACACTTCACACACAAGACACTGAGAGGCATTGTGGTTGAATAACCCATCTGAGGCCAATAGCTACTGAGTAGTGCAGTGGGTGAGTCCTGCTTCCCTCTGACTCAAAAACACTAGAGTCCTTGTCCTTCCGCAGTACTTTAAGATGATCAAAAAATATTTTTTTAAACAGGCTAATTACGTATAGTTAGCTCAGAGCCATCATTAGGATATCCGTTGCTCTCTTAGCCGGTTTTGCTTACTTTGGAAAACTTACAATTGGATTTATATTTAAATTCCACAGATCTCACAGCTAACATAGGTACCAATCCTCCCGGGTATAAGGTTCATCTTCCACCACTTAATCAACTATTGGATTATTATGACAATTATTTCTCTCCCTCAGGAGAAATATGTTATGACAGATTTTAAGAAAATGAGAACTTCATATAGTGGGAACTGTCTAGGAGAGGTCATTCACGATGTGTGTTTAATAATTGCTTCCAAGTTGTTAATTCCTGTTTTCTCTAGACACAACAGAAACAGGAAATATTTACCAACTTCACAGGTGTCAGGAAATACTTTTAAAACTGATAGCCTGGGTCACCCGCTGAAGCAGATAGCTCTTCTGCGCATAGGTGCAGAAGGTACATTGTAATTTAAAATTTGGTCCAGAGAATCTAAGGATTCACAGGCATTGCTTCTGTTGAACCAAGGATATGTTCCAGAAGACAGTGGCAATGTATGCACATGTGCTTTGCAGCCTTTCTAGCATTTACTAGAAAACTAGAATTCTGTACATTTACTTAATTTGAAGTTCTATTTCCATATCTAACAATGTGCCAAGAAGAAAAAATACATCTCAAAACTACTGAAATATAGGATCATGTTCTTAAGTCACTTTTTGTGTAGCAAACCACTGATTTGTTTTCATGTTGCAACCTACATTTTCAAAAATGGACAGAGCTTTTTTTTTCCTAATTATAAAAGTAACTGCAAATTTTCAGAAAACGGCTAAAAATATAAAGAATAAAATGAGCTCCATTTTTTTCCTAATTATAAAATAACTGCAAAAATTTCAGAAAACAGCTAAAAATATAAAGAATAAAATAAGTGTCATTGATAACACCTTGATTTATATCCATTTAAATATTTTTTCACAAAAATAAGATTATTCATATGGCATTGTACCTTACCTTTTTTGCTTAATGTAAGTAGAAGTGCTTTTAGGCAAACTTCACTTAATCAACTCACTGAAATCACCATCTATGTCCATTCTCTCCCCCCAAAACACACAAGTATCGACATACATGGAGTACACTGAAGGATGAGGCTGGCAGCACTCCCCAACCCCGCCCCACCCGGGATGTACCTGTTACTTGCACTATCATTGTTGAATTAAAAATATACCAAGAGATGTTTAGCTCCCACATATGAATGAGAACATGTGATATTTGTCTTTCGGTTCCTGACTTATTTCACTTAACATGGTGTCCTCCAGTTCCATCCATGTCGATGTTAACGACAGAATTCATTCTTTACATGGCTGAGTAGTATTCCATTATGTATATATGTATACAATATATTCGTTATATATTATATATCTCATGATATGATATATATCATTATATATCATCATATATACATTATATATTGTATATATACGTTATATATCATTATATATCATCATATATATTATATATACACATTTATATATCACATTTTATTTATCCATTCATTCATTAATGGACACTTAGGTTAATTCCATATCTCTGCTGTTGTGAACAGTGCTGTAACAAACATTGGGATACAGGTATCCCATTGATATATTTTCCCTTGATTTATTTTCCTTTGGATAAGTAAATAGCCAGTAGTGGGACTGCTGGATCATATGGTAGCTCTATTTTCAGTTTTTTGAGAAATCTCCATGCTGTTTTCTGTAATGGCCATACAAATTTACATTCCTACCAACAGCCTTTAAATTATATTAAGTTAAATAAACCAGGCACATAAAGACAAATATTGCATGTTCTGACTCATATGTGGGAGAAAAAAGAAAAAGAAAAAGCTCATCTCATGGAAGTAGAGAGTAGAATGAGAGACTGGGAAGGATTGGGAGCAAGTGGTAGGGACAAAGAATGAGGTCAGTTAATAGATACAAACATAGAGTTAGACAGAAGAAATAAGCCTTAATGCTGGATAGCAGAGTAGGATGACTGTAGTTAACAATAACGTATTGTATATTTCAAAATAGCTAGAAGAGAGGACTTGACATGTTCCCAACATATAAATATGATAAACACTCGGGATGGTGAATACCCTAAATACTGTGACTTGATCATTACACTTTCTACACATGTAGCAAAATATCACATGCACCCAACACTCAAGATGGTACCCTAAATTCCCTGACTTGATTGTTGCACTTTCTACTCATGTAGCAAAATATCACATGCACCCCATAAAAATGTACAAATACTATGTATCCATTAAAAAATTTGTAAAGCATACTGAGTCTGTTGCATTTATTCCCAAACCTGTTTGTGCAGTTATCTCTGTTATATAACTTAATTAAATATTACATACATCAGTAAGCTAGTAATGCAAGAGAATTGTTATTTCCATGAATATTAAGGTGAATGTTTTAGGGAAATCTGATAAAAGTGTTACTTTAAAAAAAACAGCTGCTCTCAAATTAGGGGGAAGGGAGTCATGAAAATCTAGTAGTCCACACTCTGATTGTGGTGTCGTCAAGAAAGATGATGTGCACTCCTTCTGGCAGCCACACTACCTGACCAATGATCAGAACTGAGTATATGGTCTCTCTCTGCTTTGGAATTAACACATTGTACATCATCAGTTGTGATATATGCACCTCATCATTTTCAATGTCTAAATTATATTCAATTCTTGGCTATACTGTCTTTTTTTTACCCAATGCTGTATCAATGACCTTTTCAGATTATTTGCCAATAGCAATTTTTCAATACTATAAAAATGTTGTAACATTTATTGTATATACATTTATGCACACTGTAACCAAGTATTTCCTTAGAATAAAATCATGGAAGTGGAATTTCTACACAAAAGAATGTATACTTTTTGGGCTGAGTGTAATGGCTCATGACTGTAATCCCAGCCCTTTGAAAAGCCAAGATGGGCAGATCACTGGAGGTCAGGAGTTCAAGACCAGCCTGGCCAACATGGCAAAACCCCATCTCTATAAAAATACAAAAACTAGCCAGGCATGGTGGCATGTGCCTGTATTCCCAGCTACTTGGGAGACTGAGACATGAGAATGGCTTAAACCCGGGAGATGGAGGTTGCAGTGAGCTGAGATCATGCCACCGCACTCCAGCCTGGTTAATGGAGTGAGACTGTCTCAAAAAAAAAAAAAAAGAATGTATACTTTTTAAAGCCTACATATGTATGTATATTTTAAAATATAGAGTACATAAACTAAAAATTTTTGATATTTTCATTTTTAAAAATTAAATGACTACACATGGGACGATGTTAATTAGTAGAGTTTTCACCACTATGCACAAGATTGTATCACTGAATTTATTTGGATCTAGGTGTTTCATCTGTAAAATAAAAGGTTTAGACTAGATTTCTTTGGGGCCTTCTTTAGGAGTCCAATAACAGACTACCATGCATGCCTATATTCTCTCAGGGGCCGGGAAGTGTATCAATGCATCTATTTTGTGAGTGTTATGTCTCAAAAGTTGATTTAAGTGGAATTTTATAAACGAATTCAAGTAAGCAAATCAAACTATATCGTCACTACATAAAGTCTCTATCTTCATTTTGACTGGTGGTCCTGACCTTGGGATGGTGTCTCTCTAACCATGGGGGTGGGGCTTTGGCGTGAACAGAAAGAAACTCCTTTTGTAACTATGTTTTCTCTTTAATTGCAAACTAAACCTTTGTCCTTCCCAGACAACCTTATGAAAAAGTGCTCACCTCCCAAGCAGCATTCATACCCTTGTCTGCCTTTCACCCAATCTCCCCATGGACACTGCTCCGCTGTGATCACAAGGGCCTACCTAAGGACTCTGGTTCTGCCTTTTCTCTCCATGACACAGGACGCCATTCACTCTTCTTGAATGCTGTTTTTTTCTATGAGACTATATTACTTGATTACTTCCCAAGTCTCTAGTTCTTCTACTTCCATCCTCCTTTTGTGTTCTTCCTCTATTTGTCCCCACAAAGTTCCCACAGTTTAGCTGAAAGTTTCTCTGACTTCTCAGCAGCTTAAACAATTAAGAATCTTCAAACAGGCCAGACATAGTGGTTCATGCCTGTAATCCCAGTGCTTTGGGAGATGAGGCAAGAGGATCATTTGAAGCCAGGCATTCAAGACTAGCTGGGCAACATAATAAGACCCTGTCTCTACAAAATAAAAATAAAAATTTAATCAGCTGGGTGTGGTGGTCTGTGCCTGTAGTCCTAGCTACTCAGGAGGCTGAGGGGGAAGGATCAGTTGAGCTCAGGAGTTTGAAGTTAGTGTGAGCTATTATTGTGCAACTGTACTCTAGCCTGGGCAACAGAGCAAGACCCTGCCCCCTCCTCCAAAATAAGAGTTTTCAAAAAAATTAAGTGTACCAGCTAGTTACGATATATTGCAATGCATTCTTTCATAAGGTCAACAATGATTAGTTTTGATCACCCCTTAGTTTATCTCCTTTCTAAAGAAATCTAGATTTTCTTGTATCTCAAATTATAAATCCCTAGACCAGCAGCATCTGCACCACCTGAGAACTTGTTAAAATGGAAAATGCTTGGACCCCACCTCAAACCTACTGAATCAGCAATACGTGTTTTAGCAGGGCTTTCAGGTGATTCTGATGCATGCTAAAGTTGGAGAACCACTACTCTATGTCAGGCACCCTTTTAATGCTAGGTCTCAGTTTAATGACTAGGATAGCTGATGGGAAATCAGAAATAATCACTTCTCCCTCTAAATATCTGAGTGGTGTTGAATGACACCTATAGATCCTTTATGCCTAGGGAGACCAGGGTGAAAGAGGGAATAAAATGCAGGATGCAAGAGCAGTCCTCCCAAATTGCCTTTCACAGGAAATGAAAACCTGGTGTGACTATAAGAATTACCTTACCCTTTTTGCTACCACTGGTGATATCCCCAATGCCTGAGGGAGAAGCACTTCCTGTCTTTGTTGCTTTGAACAATTCTATTTGTCAGATTCACTAACTTGTGTAGGCCCTCAACATTTTCAATCACCTCACAACCCAACAGGAAGGATAAGTATCTGGGCAGTCAGGGATCTGGCAGGCGAAAGGGGAGGAAAGGCTGTCTTCTTGAGCAGCTGCTGCTCTGGTGAAGACACAGGGCCTGTTATATGCTTTATTTATTCCATTCCTTCACCCATCCATCCTTTATTCATTCACTCATCCATCCATCCCTTTATTTATTCATTCATCCATCCTTCCACCAATCATCCCTTCAGTCATCCATTCATGCAATACTCATCCATCCATCCCTCTTCCTATCCATCCTTCCTACCTTCATCTATATACCTATCCACCCATTCATTCATCCAAGCATCCATTCATTCCAGAAATATTTATTGTGACTCAGCTTAGTTTCTCTCCAATATCAAATGAGATTGGGCCCATTGATCTATGGAATTTTCTTGTTTCCCAAGTGTTTTCTGGAATGGTCCATTGAAGTGTGGGAAGAAAATTTCAAAACTTCTATTTATATCTCTTATCTCTTCATTTAAAAAATGTCTAGTTTGAGTATATGTTTTATAAAGAACACAATATATTAATACGATAGTGTGTATATAGTTTGAAATTACATGCTCAAAAAAATTTTGCACTCGCAAAATATGCAGTCAGAGGTGTACAGATCCAAAGATTTTGGAGACCACTTCTATGAAGATTAGTTGTAAGACTGCAGAGCACTTTGGGATAGACAGGTCCTAGCTTTTGGGGTGAAAACCAGGAAGAGCCCCCAGTACCATGAAGCTGGGCAGCTAGAAAATACGCCTGCCACTCAGAGCAAATGGGCCCACTTTCATCTGATTTTATTGCCCATGGTCACACAGGTGGTTACTGCAGAGCCCGAAACAGAGGCCAGTCCTGCTCCAGTCTAGCTCTTGTTCCACACTTCCTCAAAGAAGCATGTGGACTGTGGCCCGGGCTTCAAACCAAGAGGGCAGATCTTTAAATAACCTCACTCCCTGACAGAGTAGCCTCAAACTTTCTCGCACATAGGTGAAAGTAGAGATTTTCAGTTAATAAAAATGTAAATATCTGGCATTCATGTAACTTTGTGTCTCATTCACACCCAATTCCTACCATCTTACAAAATATATTAATTCGAGCAAACAGGATTTTTTCTTATATAGACACTTTTTTAGCATTTTTATCAATTCACCTAAAATGTTTTCATAATTTGTCCACAAGGCTGAATGAATGTATACTGTTCTTGAATACAATACTCAAGTTTCAAAGTTGTAAAATAATTTCTTCTTCCATAGGTACCGAAAAGTTTGTCTTTGGCTATGTTTTCTAAAAAGTAACCACCTTCAAAAATATTAGAAAATATATGAAAATAAAATGCTAGTACTAATTATGAGTGGGAGCATGAGTGAGAAACCTAAAATGATAAAAGTAAAAATTGTTCAATGTTTTTAGAACTGTAATCTTCAGTCAAACAGCTAACAACTGATTGAGATTTAATTATAAGGGGTTTCCTCACAGACCATGGAAGAGTGCAAAGGAGCACTCAGTAGCTGTTTAATGGCAAAGTTTCTACCATTGAAAATGTCAAAATCCAGGAAGAGAATCCAAAACAAAGAAGAAAAAATACTCTAAGTCTAGGACCTCAAGAGCCATCCAGGCAGCAAAATAGAAATGGTTATTTCAAGCCTTAGCTCTGCAGCTAACTAATGATGCCAACAGAAGTATTTACCTTTTGTTATTGTTTTGCAGAATGAGTTAATATATTGGGACCTACTTTTAGGAAGCTCTAAAAAATGAGTAGATCAAAAATGTGAGGCAGAGAAGCAAATATCCTGACCCCCAGTATCGATAGAAGCTTATCCAGAGCAGAAAATTCTGTTGAAGAACTTGTCCTTTAATATGCATGAGAGTTCTTATTTATAGAATGAATTGTTAAAATAACTTAGCAATTTAACAAAATCACATATCAACACAGAGAAGCTGTATCTTGTTCTTTTTTATTGAACAATAATAAACTTGTCCTTTTAAAACAAAACCTAACAGCTCACGCAGCTTTACATTCAAAGGCCTTCCCATACACATTCATGATCTGTTGGCCAACTTCAAGAATAAAATACAGGTAAATACTGAAATCATTCTTAAATAAGTTCTTCACTTCAAATAAAATACTTCTGAAATATTTCCTAACAACATCTAGTACAATAGTCCTGTTTGTGCTAAGATTCTTTCAAATATACTCCTAATTCCACTTATCAACCAAGTTTAAAAGAAAAAAATATGAAAATAAACTATATTTTAAAGTTGACATGTTTTCTGCTGAAAATTGACTCTTCTTTTCCAAACCTCCTAAAAAGTTATTTTCTACTTTAAATTGAAAATTCACCTAAGTCACGGCACTTCTGTTTAAATAAAGACCCTCTGTTGCTCATTTTTTGACATTTTTGAAATCCAGAGTGAGTCTATTTTTCTAGGTTTCTCTTACGCTTACTACGGTTATTATTACTATAATTACTGATAATAAATTTATCATGCCTCAGATGTTTGAAAATCTTATAGAGTCATAGCTTTATTCTAACCATTTTAAACAAATAATACTAGATTTCTTTCCTCAAGAGGATGATAAATATGGGTAGGGAGGATGACTTGCACTAACACATTTGTTTATAAAAATATATAAATATTTACTTTCATACACACACAAACCACCAGTAGGTAAAATACTTCTTAGGTTTATCTCTGACGTGGCATACGTTAAAGCCATTTATGGAAGTATATGTGCTTCCTCTGCCCCAGAACCATCCTTCAGATACAGGTAACCTGGGAACTACATCCGCAGCCTTTTGAAATTGCCCTCAATTCAAAGCTGTTTGTTACTCAAATTTCCATAAGCTTCAAACACTTTACTTCCTTCAGGGGTTTTCTGGTTGTTTTATTTTGACTTTTCCCAAAGTGAAAAAAAAAAAAGAAAAAGTACAATTAAATTCTACAGAAGCTACCTACCAAGGAAGGGCTAAATATTATACTTCCAACTCCCACCCCCTCCCCACCTTCTCCTGCTCTTAACTCTTCATTCCCTATCCCAACACTAATGTACATCAAAGTCAAAGAACTAATGGGCTCACTGTGGTCTTCAGCTTTGCCTAGCTTCCTCTTTGGTTGACCTGTCTCCATGTAAAATTACCTAAATTGCATTTTTAGTTCTTCAGTTTACTATACACGCACATTTAACAAATCTATATGCATTCAAAAATTTAACAAATACATACAAGTGTTCAGTCATATGGATGTTACGGATTGTAAGTAGCCTACTTTTTGTTTTCTGGATCCACCATGCATCACATTTGGTCTTCAGAAATTACATGTCCTTATGCTATAATCTAGAAAGTTCCTAAAATGTTGGCTGTGTGTTGAACAATCACGAAAATAGAGACTTCTCTCAGAAATCGCAGCCGGGATCAGCGTGGATTTAACCATTTCCTCATTACGGGAGACCTGGCAACGTTCTCTTTCACAGCTTCTTCTCTCACAACATTGCCGTCTCCAGATGTCATGTCATGCTCTGAAAGTAGACAGAATACAAATCATGTTCAAACGTCTACAGCTCAAAGACAGCACAGTTTTGCTTTATTTTGTTTTACATGGAATTTACAATGAAATCTTTAATCAATTTAAGATTTCATGCTAACTGTATTCACTGCTCCATATCAGTGAGCACCTCTATATACAATAGCACCCCTTGAATTACTTCTCTTTGTATACCTATCATCACCTGACATTATCTTCCACATGCATTTGTCTCTTTTTCCCCTGTATTATCTCACTCCACCACTAGAATTCCAGTTTCACAAAGGTAGGGACTTTATTTTGCTCACTGCTATATCTCCAGCACTTAGGACAGTGCTTGCCACACAGTAGGCACTTAATAAATACTTATGGAATAGGCAAATGTTGTACAAACAGGTCTCAAGTTAGATTCTTACACTAACTGGTATGAAAGACAGATTAACTTTTGCTGCATCTGGAAGGCAAAAGGCAGACCAATGGGTAGAACTTTCATAAAGACACTTCTCACTCTACATATGAAAAAAGTTTATAATATTTGAAATTTGCTAAAATGAAATTTTCTACTTCTAGGAGTAGTGAGGTGCGCTTGCTTTGGCAGTGCACGTTCTGATATGGAACACTTTAAGAAGATTCACGTGGCCCAGCAGACGACTGTATGTAAGTCCATGAAACATTCCAGATCTTGCTCCCCCAAGACACTCCTGCACAAAAAGTTACTTGTGAATTCCCAACTTGGGAAGCTCACTGACAAAAAAAAAAACGCCAAGTGGAACACTGGGGACAGGAAGCACATTTGACAAGAGTGCTGTAGCCAGCAGGTGGAAAGGTGGAGAAGACAAGCTCGTGCTCTGGGGGTCCTAGTGCTGGTGAAGCTTGCAGCCATTTAGCCTGCTCTCAAAGGCTGGGCCCAAACAGGTTTGTGCAGAGGTAATGTGAGGCCTGTATCAGAAGTGAAGCCCAAGCCTTATCCTGTAAACTCCAGCACATGAACCTGGAAGTCTCATGTAGTCTCAAAGACACATGTAGACTACAGAGGCCCCTAGACTAAAAGGACCTCTCCAAGAGGTCCTTAGGGTATTCTGCTCTCCATCCTGGACCCGACTAAGGTTTACCAAGATCATACTAATAATCATCTTTTGCTGGTTGGTTGCACCTTTAGCTAATGAAAGGAAATGCCCTAGGTCAGAAAAGAGAGAAAACTGACTGCTTTTTTCAAATATTTCTGATAAGAATCTCAGTGCCTAATTTTGATGTGGAAATATTTTTGTAATTTTGATGTGGAAATATTTTGTAAGTATAATGTAAGTATTGTTATGGGCATCATCAAACTTAAAACTAATAATTCACTTAAAAACATAACATTTCCCCTTCATTGTAACATGTTTAGTTGATCCGTACATAAGAAGGAGGTAAAATTAGAAAACAAGTACCTTTGCCAAATAGTTTATATTTTATTAATTTGAAGTGCAAAAGACCAAAAACAGAAACTAATTAATAATGGACTTGAATTGTTATTATAGTTGTGGTGGGAAAAAAAAGTTTATAGTGTGTTGATACTAGCAGTCTCTGTGACTACATGTTGGGCTTATTATTTATTTGTTTATTTTTTTATAATTTAAAATATAGTTTTTAATTGACAATAATTGTATATATTTGGGATACAATATGATTGATATATATTTCCACTGTGGAATGATGAAATCAAACTAAGTAGCATAACCATCACCTCACATACTTATTTTTTTGTAATTGTAACATTTAAAATTTATTCTTTTACCAATTTTGAAATATACAATCATTATTCATTTCAGTCACCATTCTGTGCAATGGAGGCCTAAACTTTAGTGATGCATGTTGCTTTAAATGAGCTACTTTCAGTTTAATGGAACTCTCCTGTACTAGCCATCTATTCAACAAAATAAACAAATATGTACATAGCACCATCTCATAGGTTGTGCATTTCTCACATTCTAACACCTGTATAAGAAATACACATGGACTAACAAGCACCACACGAATATTACTACAGTTTCATTCATTTCCAAAATTTCAATCACAGATACTATTTCTTATCCTCTCCAAAATCCATAAAAACACACACTTGGAATTATTCCATTTAAATGCTTTCATTTGGTTAAAAAAAAAACAAATGTTCTATATTTTCTATCTTGGCTCTTAAAGCTTATCCAATAAATTCCTCACAGTACATTTTCTATGTGAAGTTAGGAGATAAATAGTTTTGTCTAGTAAATATATAAAACAGATCACTGAAGAATTTAAAGAACTTTGTATAATATCTCAGTTGGTTATTTATTATTACAGATTTTTGGTAATCAATCATATTTATCCTCCTATAAATCATATTTAAACTAGGTAAACTTTATGATAAATTATATATAAACCTCAAAATTATTGATGGGCTCTTTTTAGAAAACAGCAACAGCAACCAAACTCAGCTACCACCCACCGTTCCCCGGAGTAAAGCAAAGGAAATAAAATCATTCCAATCCACATCTTATTCTACTCATAGATATTTTCTAAGTTATTCACACTGAAATGAGGCTATTGTTCCAATGCTTATAGCAGAATCAGTGCTTACCTGTGAGAGAAAAAAATCTGTTGGAAGACTTGGTTACTGAATATTGGAAAAAGGGGAATTTCAGGCATTTTCCCGTCCCCCTGTCACAGATGCCCGACTGGCAGTTGCAAGTCTCTCTGCAGTCCATCCCGAAGGTGCCGTAGGGACAGTCTGGGGACAAACGAAAATTGGAGAGGGCGCTGCTTGTTGTAAATACATCTCCATCCTAACAGCCCTGTGTGCATAGCCTTACAATTTGAACCAACCTCATGAAACTTGAATGTAAAATAAAATCCAATTCTCCAAACCCAGGATTTGAAAGTTGAAACTTTGAGTCATAAATATGAAATCACACATTAAGACCAGATAATGGATGCCTCAGGCTTAGTGGCTTAGCGTCATGATGTAAAGTTAAGTTGAAGACAGCTATACACAGCCAGTCTCCTTGGACCAGTCTTCATTCTGGTGATGTTCTGCTTAGATACCAATAAATTCTCACAGATGACCTCTGAAACAGCTCAGCGAAGGTGGGAAATTGAACAGACATATATGCATCAGCTCCTCAAGGAGTTTTAAAAATGTGATGCTATCTTTGAATCTACTGTATTCACAGATAATTTACTATTTTAAGTGTATAAGAAAGGTCTTCAAACTAACCAGTGAGAGAGCTATCATGCTAGCTCACCATTAAGCAATCAATCCTCCATCTGCTCCAACCCCCATCAAGTTCCTTATTTGTCGAAACGGCATGTCATACAACTTGCCTGACTCCCTCAGTAGTTAAGAGGGCTCACTAGTAAAATCCTCTGCAAGGCTAACATGCAAGATGCTAAATGAGCAAGAAAGCTCGGGGCTTATACACCCTGAAGGTTTGTACACCTACCAAGAACTAGAAGCTTTTAGAGCTCCAGTGCTCACACTTATGCCAAAACATCCTACATTGAAATAAAGAGGGCAAAGTCATTTATTTAAAATGCATAAAATTATTTAAAATGCTGTTTTTAGAATAAACAGCATCTCAGTAGACTAACCAACCTTTAAAAGCCAGTAGAATAGATATAGAATATTCTCTTGTTGTGAAAATACCTTGTAAATGTACAATCACAGGTGGGTAAAGAACAAATTGTGAGCCATCTGAGTCTCTAGCAGTCAGTACTCCACTGACTGACCAAGTAGATCATCAATGAGATATCTTTTTTTTAAAGAGATCTAAGAGTGCTCTTTTCAATATGGTTCAGATCACAGAGGAACCTGGTTTTGAACACTGTTCTCTTTGCCGGGAAGAAGAGATCTTAAAAAGGGATCCTGAAAAGGCCTCCTCCAGAAAAGCACACAGGATTGGGATTTGACTGGGCCTGCAGTGATACTGAAAACTAAAACTGTAGCCAAATTCCCAGAGATACTTTTAATGTATCCCCTGATGTACTGAACAGTGCCAGGCAGATAGTAAGTGTTCGTTAAATATGTGTTGGCTGCTGATTGTTAATCCAGGCAAGATGTTCACAGACATCTGAATATTTAGAAGACATTTGGATATGCAGCTGAAGTTTACAGTTTTCATGTGGATGTTCTTTTTAAAAGCTGAAGAAGGGAGATGATGGCAAAATGTATTATCTCTATCTCAAATTATTAAGGCTCACAAAGTCTCCTATTTCCAGCAGAGAGAAAAATGCTTAAAACTAGATTCATCAGCAACCTGAAGAAAGCCAAAAAGAGCAATCTTAAATATCTTTTTAGTGTCTTGATCATTCAGTAGAATACTACAGTGCTAAAGACTCCAGATGCCACACAGCTTGTTTCTTTGCCCATATGTAATGTACATTTACCATCACATGTACAAAGGCATATTATGCCAAAAGAAAAAGCAATCCACTGCATATACGTGCTATATCACAAGTATGATTGTGTTAACCACTTCCTCCCTAATTTCCTTATGTGAAGTACTGTTTTCTTAGTCAATAAGCCCCATAATTTACAACATATATGGATCCTATTCAGTTGAAAAAAACATGCATATGTGTTCACCAAACAAAATATTTCCTCAATATTCTATTTCTGATTGTATATAAACAAAAATAAACTGAGCAAAAAATAAAACTCTCCTAATACTTTAAGAATTTGTTTTTTAATTTTGTATGTCTTGCAAACTAAAAGATGATTAATTTACACATTATATGTCTAAGAAGTAGGAGAATTAATGAAATTAGCACAATACTGGATAAGTATCATTCATAAAAATGTATTAAATACATAAAACATAATAATTATTTAGAAATTTCTCAGTCCTTTTTATAATTTTGAAAGCTTCCTTGTATTATACAACTGATGGATGGGGTTATAGCATGTGTTGCTTCTTAATAATAGCTGTTCATAATAAGATCATGAGATATCTATAGGTAGAGTATTTTTAAATCATCATTCTTTTTATTCTAAACATTTTTAAAATGTTAATTATTTTAAACTACAGTTACTATGTTTAAAATAATTTCTACAAATACTTAACTACATTATTTAGCTAAAATTTCAACCTGACGAAGTTTTTCTTTAAGTGTACTAGTGGTCAACCTCATTCTTCACAGACTTCCAGTTTTTATTTTTCTTTATTGTTATTTTTCCTTGTCTTAACACCATCCGCTATTTTTCCAGATGACCAAAACCTTTATAAAGTCAGAAGAGGTTTGTTTTATGCTTCAGGGGACCCTCTTTGAAGAATGAGTTATTTTGTTAGATGACTTAAGCTCACTCCATTCCATAAAGTGCATTTGTGTTTATCAGAAATATTTGATCTTGAGAGTGGCCCTCCATCCTGTGGACCCTTTCAAGATCAAAGAATCACTAAATCTGGGGGCTAGAAGCCATTCCAAGAGGTTATCTAGTGCAGACCTTTGTAATCGCTGCCTCGCAGAGGAGAGAGCACCTAAGCCATCCTTAATAGATTACCTGTCAAGTTTCTAAAGTTTTCCAGAAAAGGAGCCAACGAAATCTTCCATTGCAACTTTCTTTTTGCGATCTCCTAAGGCAATGAGTAAAATGCCACATTTCTTTCTGTGCCTTCCTGCACACTGGTTTCAGTTGCTACTTGCAGCTATCCTTCTGTCTCTACCCTTGACAATACCTGCGTAGTGCCTTGTCAAGAATCCACCTGCCTTTTCCCTCTTACTCTTGAGGAGCAAAGCCACCTCACTTCCCAAGCTGGCTAAAAGCTCTCAGCGTGCCCCAGAAGGGGAGAGGTAAGGGATCACTCTTTACCTTTGCAGATACCAAACTCTTCACCAAAAGGATCCTCCCCATTAGAAGGCTGACACCTCAGCCCCGGGCCACACTTCATGCCATCCATGCCTGAGACTGTGCGGTAGCAAGTTTCTCCCCGCCCTGCAGCGCACACCCGGCAGCAGCCACAGTCGTCGAGCACTGTCCTCCTGCAGCGCGGGCTGCTTTTGCACTCACTGCTGTCACAGTGTTGAGGGCAATCCACCGCATAATTATTGCTCCAGGCGGCCACCAGGTGTGCAGGCACGAGGAGCGTCGTCAGCAGCAAGATGCTCTTCATGTTTCCAAGCTGCCTCCGGCTGGGCTCCCCTGTCATGGTCTTTGCTGGTGGGAAGCAGCCGTCCAAACTGGTAGCTGAGCCTCTGCCTACACGTTTATGAGTTTTATACACTGGGTTGCCCGCATGCTTTCCCGTCATCAATTTCCTTAACCCAGCAGCAGCGCTGTCCTCCTGCCAGGCTCTCTTGTTTTAGTTTATGAAATCCAGGATGAAGGCTGGATTAACACGCTGCTGCCATCCAGGAATTGAAAAGCCCAAGCTGATGTCATCTGTTATGTTTAGATGGTTGTTTTGCATGAGGACTGAAAAACTCACTCACATCCGTCTCAAGGGCCCAAGGACGTCTGTGAAGGAGGGATAAAGAAGGTCGCACACCCTCCTTCAGGACGGGAATTGTTCTGACCCTGGCATATCACTTGAGGTGTAGCTTTGTCTCACAGCCTCTGTAGTCAGGAGGAAAATGATATCAACATGAATCATCAGGACTGAAGAAGCTTCTTCAAAAAAAATAAT
This sequence comes from Chlorocebus sabaeus, assembly GCF_047675955.1. Classification (NCBI taxonomy): domain Eukaryota; kingdom Metazoa; phylum Chordata; class Mammalia; order Primates; family Cercopithecidae; genus Chlorocebus; species Chlorocebus sabaeus. The sequence goes on along the minus strand of NC_132907.1, from coordinate 40,365,296 downwards.
AAACATTTGGTATTTCCCCTCAATAAATAGCCATGAGATCATTTGAAAGAAGAAAGGGTTATATTGTGTCTTTTCAATACTTAGAAGAAAGAAAATATTTTGATAGGGATATTTTTTAAGACCCTCTCTTCCTTCCTCTCGCCCGTCTCCTCAAATGTTATTTCTAAAGCAATTCATGTCACATATATCTAAGTCTATTGTAGATGTAGCTGTGCTTCCAGTAAAATGTGGAACTGCCCCTGAGAATTTCTTTTAAAATCAATACAAAAAGCCACAAGAGAGGTAAGATTCTTTCGGCACTGCTTCTGGGTTACTAAATTCTGGAAAAACTTATCAGTTGGACTTTTCTGGTCCAAAACTTCCTCAGGGGAAGGCTCATCCATCACTAAGTCTGCTTGTCCAGTGATCGAGTCCACCCAGAGCTCTTCCCCTCACCTCCTGGCATCTACCATAGCCCTCACTAAAAACTGCCAAGCATGGCAGCCAGCCCAAGGCAACAAGTGGCTCAGTAGGAAAATCAGAACACAGCCCCCAAGAGGCAAGTCACAGGGAAGGGAAACATTACCCCTCAGGAAACAAGGTCTGCATGCTACAGAGGGTCACCGTGCCTAGGTCCCTCTGGGAAAACTGAGTAGCCCTCTTAAAATATCAACTGTGCTAGGGCCTTATTAAGCAAGGTTAAAGAGGAGAGAGAGGAGTTCTTACACCAACCACATGCCGAATTCCATGCCCCCACTCACTTGTCAAAAGAGATATAGACCCACTGTCACTTAATAACAATCCAGTAAAATGGGTAATTCTTGGTCTGTCACAAATGAACTGTGAGAAATTCACAGGATTTCTCTTGGTTTCAGCTTCCTCTTTTGAGAATTGATAGTGTTAGGCTGCCTGACCTCTAAAATTCTTGTTTCCCCTAGAAGATGAGGCATAGTGGGCATTGGATGTAACTTGATGATTGACTTTTGCAATTTTAGGGGGATACAGGGAGCAAATTCAGAATACAGAGAATTGAGGCAGTAGGAAATGAAAGCAAGAGTTTTAGCTTCCAAATTTTCCAAATTTTTCATGACAATCCAATTTGAAATATTCTAATTTTATCTCCCCAGAAGCACTTACTTAGCAGGTGGCACACTCTGATGTTTTCAATAATGGGTAATATTTGTTAATAGCTTAAATATTTTACATGCATTTACTCATTTGCTCCTCATCACAATATTATGAAGTGGCTGCTATTATCATGCTTATTTTTTAAAAGAAGAAACTGAGTCAGAAAGAGGTTAATTTGCCCAAGGTCCCTATATTGAAGGGATGTTAGTCTAATGTCAGAGCCACATATTCTATTGCTTATTACAATACATGATTATGATTTCATGGCCAATAGTTTCAATGGCCTAGGTCGCAATTTAGGCTGACCCTGGAAAATGTTCCTTGTTACTGAACACCACTTTCTGAGGAGTAGTTAACTGGAATAGTGATTAATAATAATATCTAACTTTTGCAGAGATCTGACTGTGTGCCAGATGCCATGCTAAGCAGTTTATATAGATTACCATATTTAACTTTCAAAACAACCTCAAGAGCTAGGTGCTATTCTTATCTCCATCTTAGATATGAGAAAACTGAGGCCTAGAGAGGTTAAGTAACTTGTACATCATCACACAGTTAGCAAATGGTGAAGCCAGGACTCCAGTCCTGAGACCAACAAGCTCTGGAGACTGGATTAAGGGTTGTAAAATCAAATACATACAGGTACCAAACTGGTGCCCAAGGTGGGTGACATGGTAAGCTATACTAGATGTAATACAGAAGTAATGGAGTGGATTTTGTCCTCCTGAATAGCACATAAAGACATGAAACTCTTCCACTGTGGAAGATAAAGAGAAACCAAATTGATAATACCTTCGGTAAACGACAACTAAACAAATGTAAGTTGAGAGTACCAAATCCAAACAGTAAACTAAACTACAATGCACAAGAAAGTGCAGAAAATATGCCCAGTAGAGTTCACCAATGGTGGAACTATCTCAATACACAGTGCCTAACAACTCAGTTTAAGGGAACCTTCAATTCCTCCAAGACCCAACAAAAACCATTTGTCCCAGCACAATCCCTGTAAGATTTTTATCTGGTTGATTTCTGTCTTCCCCAGCCTTGAGCCCAGATCAATGAATTCCATTAGGAAAGTTAGCAATGACCACAAAGGGTTAGGAAACGTGAGCATGAGCAACCAAGGAGCCAACTTTAAGCTGCATTAAAAAGCAATAAGATGATGGCAGAGCTGTTGATAGTGAGAGGATGAGGTCCACCCATTTCACTTGCTTTGTGCTGGGGACTGGCACGTCTCTCATCTCGCTCTGCCTGTATATCAGTTGTCAAGTCAAAGATTGAGAAAAGGCAAGAGGAGTTGCACAAGATTTTCACAACTCCTAAAATGTAAGTTCAAACTAAGGTGGATCAAACCATACCATCTGTGGATCCAAAGGATACAGCATATGATATTTTGCAATGGGGGCAGAGAAATGATAAAACCAAATATCTATTTAACCCATTATACCCTGTATATTTAAAATGCCACTTTGCTTTTTTTTCTTAAAGCTGATATTGTGTTAGGAAAATAAGCTTTGGTAATGTGCATTAATATTTTGTGTTTATTTTGTACATTATGATTGCTTCTAACCAAATAACAAGGATTTTTTTCTGGATAGGTAAAAGTAGTCCAGTGGAAATGCCCTGGGCAGGTCCCAGACTCTCAGAAGGTAGGTTATGGTAAAGTGAATTGTACCATACTTACTGTGCCTTCCTAACAAACCAGCTCTACCAGATAAGTCTGGTTTAAATTGAATTACAAAGGCAGACTTGAAGGCATAAAGTTTGGAGGAGCAAGTGGAGACATTTACATGTAGATTTCAGGTGACTTGGTTTTTAGGTTAGTTTTGGTTGTGGTTTTTGATACTATCTGAAAGTCTTCCTGCTTTGACACCAGCTGATAGTAATTTTGCATGTGCCTACTGCAAAGTCTAGCCCACAGTAAGAGCTTAATACTTAATAAACACAAAAAAGGAACCAACTGTTTCCCAGAATCATCTTCAGATGGTAGTAAGTTAAATGGGCATCAATGTGTTCTTGGCTTTCCACCAGGAGAAGCAAAGTGAGGCCCAGATTCTAGGGCAGGCTGGGTTAAGCTGCAGAATGTGTTTACTTGTGGGAATGAGGTAGAGGTGTCCAGAAACAGCAGAAGACATTGAGGACTGGATGGAGCCTGAGCAAAGACTGTAGTCCCATTGCGGCAGTTCCTTCACGGCTAACCAAATTTGTCCTCTTGACCTTGGGCTTGGCAATATCACATCCACCCTGGGAAGTTCATGGGAGCCCCTCATAGCCAATAGAACTTGATGAAATACTTCTGTCAAACTGGCTGGGATTCACGGCAGTCACAGATCAGCTGTCAAAGCCCAAGGCCTAAGGAATATTCCCAGAGCCTCCTGCCCTGAGTACAGTTTGCCTAGAAACAGCTTTACCACTGCCAAGGTATGTGATCTTAGGCAAGTCACATGCCACATACCTTAGACCTCTCCTTTCTCCTCAGTACCTCAATAATAAGAGGGCCAAACATGGCAACAGATATGAAAGCATCGTGACTATTATTATCAAGAGTCTGATTTCTGAAGATTGGTTTCATTCTTTAAATGTCATCTTATGTCTTGGAGCAAATATTTTCCCAAAAGAAATCTCTCTAATTCTTTCAGTTTCTATTTTTAATAAAGACAATTTTAATAGTAAAGTGGAATTCAGTGTACCAATATATGATTTACAGGCAATTCTCAAAAACTACACCTGCTTAGAAGAGCAAAGTGAAATTTATCTGTTTTAATTAGGCTTCTTGCCCATATGGGGCTCTCTGATTTGTCTTGATGAGCAGATCAACCTCATAGGAAGCTGGGGTGCCATCACACACAGCCCTACAGGAGCCCTGAGTGTGAGGGTGTGTGACTGCGAGAAGATAAGGACAGGACACCCGCAGTGTCTGCTACAAACCCAGAATGTCTGGGCACCCCTCAGAGAACTTGGCACTATATCCAGATTTTTTACTCCAGTGGAGCCTCTGAGGAAGTAGCCACAGAGTCGGGTTGTTTTTTAACCCTGTTCAAATCTAGAAAATTCAACTTTGGGTTCACGCTGCTAGGAACACTTTTAGAGCCAGGAAGTCTGGCTTGGAAACATGAGGAACTCTTACTCACGGAGGTGACCTTCTTCTCCCCTTTGCCGCCAGTTCTGGCAGGTTCTAGTGTGGGGCATCAAGGCAAGCTTTTCTTTCTAACAGCTAGCTCCTTCTCAAATCAGGTTCTGAATCTCGGACTCCATCAGCAAGAGCTTCCGGTTTCACACAGTGTCCCTCTAGCTGCAAATATGAACCCACATCCAGAAGCACCATGTGCCGCCCTGACATGAGAAGCAATGTGAGTAGCAAAAGTAGCTCTGAACTCAGGACCAGAAGACGTGGGTTGGAGTCCCAGTTGCATAATCAGCCACGGGTAAGGCACCAACCAGCCTTCCTCATTAACATTAAGTCATTTTCTTTTAATAAAATGTAAGGGAGAGAAATGCCCTCCCTTCCTCAAAGAGATGTTGAGATCAAAGGAGAATGTGGATTAAAAACATGGTGCCAATTAAATTACTGTATAGGTATAAAACATTATTACTTACTCTATAAGACAAATTAAGTCATGAGAGAAAATAAACCAGTGACTTTCTTAGGTCTCACCCATTCCTCCATTCCTCTCACATTCCGCAAGATGGTCTAGTTTTTCATTCACTTAATTCACAGCAAACCATGATGACTGAGTTTCAACATTCTTCCTTAGGAAAACTCCACCACCCCTCCTAGCAGCCTGCCTCGCCCCATCCAAGCACGGGATGACTAAACAGCTCACTAAACTTCTCTGCTACAAGAGTTTTTAAAAGTGTCCCAGGTTCCTACATGACTAAAGAATTACTGTAGGCATTGGAAGTCATTTAGACACTAGAACTAGAGAACATAGATTTTTTAAGTCATGTTAAAAGTTATTGCTAAGATATTTGAAATTTCCACTAGGAATTTTAGAAAGACAGAATTTCTGATTAACACAAGAATCATAGGAAATGATTCTGCTACTTTGCTTCTCTAATGACATGAAATTTCCTTTGCCTAACCTTAAACTCACCCCTTTTATAATGTAATAAAATGTTAATCAGGACCACCCTCACCAAACTCATCAGTTTGTCCAGTGATAAATGGCCTTAACCTTTTATATGACATGCAAGTTGAATGAATGATTGAATGTTCAAAACAAAAGTTAACCACTGGATGAAGAGAAATAAGAAACATAGCTTCCAAGCCCCTTATTTAGGACATTTTGAGGATTTGGCAGTTTCAGACTCACTCTAATCTGGCGTCAAAATATTTTGGCTTCTTTCTTCCTAGGCAGTTTCTGATGAAACCTTACTTTTTTTTTTTTTTTTTTTTTTTTTTTTTTTTTTTTTTTTTGACTGCCATGGACTTCATGCAGTCTCCAAGCCTGTGATCTGACAGCTTAGTGCAGCACAGCTGAGGGTGCCTGCGACGGGTCTCAGCAAGTGTGTCTCAAAACACTTCTCCACACCACCTGCATGACAGTGTTGTGGGAAGTTTGTCAGAAATGCCAAAGCCAGAGATTCCAATCTGATGGGTTGGGGTGGGCCTGGGAGTTAACATTCTTAACAAATAAGCCAGTTGATTCTGACAAACCCAAAAATTTGAGGAACCTCTAAACTAAAGGTTTTTCTCAGTCACATCTCTTCAGGTTAGTGAATTAGTATTTAATGTTACTCTGAAGACTTCTGACAGAAAAAGTCTGTCTCTGAGGGACTGACCAAGGATTTGTATTTATTTTATGCTCATGAATTTTTAGCTTATTTCACTAATACACATCTTCACATGTTAACATCAATGAAGATGAGATACAATCATCATGATGTAATTGTCACTGACTACATGTGCACATTAAAATTTGCAGGATGGGTGCCAGTCTCTGGGAAGAGAATCTTAAAGACAATCGTGGGGTTCTCTTTTTAAAAATGCTGTATTATCAATGATTTTGATAACCCAGAGGACAATACTCTGTGAAAAAAACACAGATGGCATTGACATGTGATTTAGGAGGATCAGATACGAATGTGGAGACATTTTAGGAATATTTTAACCAATTTGTTGAGTTTATATTTTTCTTTCTTTTGAAGGTACAAAAGTTTTAAATGATAAAAATCTATGTCCGAATAAGCCCTAAAAGGGTCCTTTCAATAAGTATGAGTAAAAATTCTAGTGCTACACGCTTGTTTACAGCTGTACATTTTGCAATTGCAAAAATATGGAATCAGCCCAAATGCCCATCAATCAATGAGTGGATAAAGAAACTATGGTAGGTAAGTAGATAGATAGATAGATAGATAGATAGATAGATAATAGATAGCTAGACAATGGAATACTACTCAGCCATAAAAAGGAATGAATTAACAGCATTCACAGCAACCTGGACAGGACTGAAGACTCTTATTCTAGGTGAAGTAACTCAAGATTGGAAAACCAAATATGGTAGGTTCTCACTCATAAGCAGGAGCTAAGTTATGAGGATGCAAAGGCATAAGAATGATACAATGGACTTTGGGGACTCAGGGGAAAGGGTGGGAAGTGGGTGAGGGATAAAAAGTTACAAATTGGGTACAGTGTACACTGCTTGGGTGATGGACGCACCAAAATCTCACAAATCATCACTAAAGAACTTACTTGTGTAACCAATACTACCTGTTCCCCAAAAATCCATGAAAATAACAAATTAAAATAAACAAATTCTAGTGCTACAAAAGCATTAGTTGGAAGAATTTTTTTCCTTAATGATACACTGAAAATAATGATACATATCATACTGATACCATCTTAGATGCAATGAAATATGATAGTTGCCTAAAAAAAAAGATCTGTTTTTATTTTTGTTGACCTGCCATCAACAACTTACCTACTACTAGTAGAATCTACTACTAGTACAATGTATTCTGTTTTATCAATCTTTAATCTCCTACTAGGACTTTACATGATGAAATCTAAGACCTTACTCTTACGAGCTGCCTGACAAACATCATCCTAACTTGACCTGACTAGAGGTATTTTGAGGTAAGATACATGTGCTTTAAAAACTCAAGTTTCATATTCTACTCTCAGTTTCAAATTGCACAAACACATACCCCCTTCAGCTAACATTTCTAACAGCATATCATGAGTCTGAGCGTATACCACCACTTACAGATAACATGCTGAGCCTGTCTTCCTCCGTAAACATATTTAGGAAGTACTCATTGAATAAAACACCAAACAATGACCCCGAGAATGAAAGGAATCCAAGGTACTTTGAGCTTTCTCTATTCAATGTGTTCTCCAGACAGCAAATCAAAAGTTCAACCTTCGTGTGGCCTAGTCTAGAATGCTGGTCTATGGGAGATCAATAGTTATTACAAATGGATAATTTGATGACCCAGGTTATTTTGTAAAGTATTACTGTCTTCAATTTACTAATTTAAAATAACAAAACTTTAAATGAGGCCATAAACTTTCAAGTATCCTATATTTGGACAAGAACCTATGCTAAAAACAAGAAAATGCAGGGCATCTTATACTACCAGGGAATATTGAAGGACACTTTGAAGGGGTCTGAGAAAAAAATCACCGAGTAATGCTGTTTGGAAGAGGGGGTAACATGTATGGCATGCTTCCTATGGTAACCTCTTCCTAATTGCTTGAAATACACACATACACATATACACACACACACCCATAGAAACAACAGCAGCAACAACAACAACCATAACAGAACTTTGAGGGATTCACTTGATCAAATAATCCTACATGGAGAGCCTTCAAAACTGTTCACTTGCAATTTGAAAGCCACACAAGCCTGCTGAAGGAGAACACCTTTCCCCTTTGAGGGATAGGATATATACCAGAGCATATCACATTCAATTAGGAGAGTTCAAGACTTCAAATGCTTCCTTCCACATACAGTAGCACTGCTAGGACAATTATAACATGCAGCTGATCAGAAACCTTCAATACCTGAAAAGAAGAGGTAGAAAGGAGAAGCAAGCCCAATAAATGTGGCCCCAGAAAATTCCCCAAGCCCCAAATACACCAGAATTCTGAGCTTAGAGCTAGAAAATGTCTACTTTAAGAAGTGGTTCAGGGAGAATTGTTTATTCAGCTGCCCCAAAAAAACAGAGTTTTTAAATATTTTATTACTTAGAATTTTATAATTTATTTTCAAGTAAATTTTTTTAAACTTTTTTGTTCTTTTACAATCTCTCTACAGTAGTATACTGTGTTATATTAACATTAGTATTTACAGTCTAATAACTGCTAAGGATTTCTTTTCATAGGAAACAAAATGGACCAGAATGTAGGCAAATGTATCCAGTCCCTGGTCAGTTTGGACTGCTATACTAAAGTACCACAAACTGGCTGGCTTATAAACAACAGAAACCTATGCTTCAGTTTCAGAGGCTCTAAGTCTGAGATAAGGGGGTTAACATGGTCAGGGTCTAGTAAGAAACCTCTTCTGGGCTACAGATTGCCAACTTATCCTTGTATCCTCACATGGTAGAAAGAGAGCAAGAGAGGTCTCTGAGGCCCCTTTTATAAGGGCACTAATTCCATTCATAAGGGTTCCAACTTCATGCCCTAATTGCCTCGCAAAGACCCCATCTTGTAATATGATCATTTTAGGGATTACGATTTCAACATATAGATTTGGGAGAGACAAAAACATTCCATTCACTGTCATCCATAATTACGGTAAATGTGGCCTGGGCCTGGGCCTGCTCCCCTTCATCCACCTGCTTAATCTTCTTCACCCATCAGAACACCTCACCCTTCAAAGGGCAAGGCTGGAATGCCAGTGTTTCTTTGAGGCCCTCACCAACTTTCTCCAGGCCCAAATTAATCCCTTGCTCAGCCCAAATTTTGCATTTCTGAACTCCTTGCACAGTCTTCTACATGCAGGGGCCCTCTAGTTCCCAATGAGCAAGAACCATCTTACGATCATTGTGTGGTTTTCACAATGCCTGGCTTAGGTCTTACACATACTAGATGCTCAATAAATGACATAGTCTCTAGAAAAAATATACGCAAACTTTAAAGACCAGCTTCATAGAGCCCAGCCCTCCATGGGAAAGCAAATGGGATAGTCCTCAGCCCCTTCCTTCAGCTTCCTCCCACCTGCCCAAGGTCTCAAGGAGTGGTGTTTAAGGAGGGTGCTCTCTCTTCAACCCTTTTTTTTTCCTTTTTTTTTTTTTTTTTTTTTTTTGAGATGGACTCTTGCTATGTCACCCAGGCTGGAGAGCGGTGGCACAATCTCAGCTTACTGCAACCTCCACCTCCCGGGTTCAAGCGATTCTCCTGCCTCAGCCTCACGAGTTGCTGGAATTACAGGCGCCCACCACCATGATTAGCTAATTTTTTTGTATTTCTAGTAGAGACAGGATTTCACTATGTTGGCCAGGCTGGTCTCGAACTTCTGGCCTCAGGCAATCCGCCCTCCTTGGCCTCCCAAAACGCTGGGATTACAGGCATGAGCCACCACACCCAGCCCCTTCAACCTCTTTTAAAATTAAAATGCCAGAGGTCACTGTAACATTGCATCACTAACACACTAGTGGGTGGGAGTTTATCAAGTCACCTTCCTGTCTACCCTTGTCCTCCCTCTCTACCACCCTCTCTTGTACCCAGCGCACCACTCCCTGTGACCCCTGCCTCCTCCATCAGCAATTAAAGGGAGGTGGAAGCAGCAAATTGATTTTACAATATAGAGCATACACTCTGAAGGCAGACCATCCGAGTGTGAATCCTGAGTACACAACTTACTAACAGTACAAACTGGGCACAATGTTTAAATCTCTGGGCTTCTATTTCCCCAGATGCAAAAAGAGACATATGAGAATACTTACTTCAATGCCTGGTAAGTAGTGAGCACTCAAAATATGTTGATGACAACATGGCCTTTGGCAGGGCCTCCAAGAAACATCCCTCCTGCCCCAGCTCCCCATGACCCCATGATTCGTGGTCTCCTTAGAGCGCCCAAGCGGATACACAATGGTCCCCGGGAAGTGACAGAAGTTCAAGCTGTCTCTCCACCCACCAAACCCTTTGATTCAATTTACTTGGGAGCAAGGGAAGGAATGAAGCTTGATTCATCCCTTTAAAAAATCAATTTAATACCAAACAAAGTGGTTTGTTTTTACAGACATGGCCTTACATATTTGGAAAGAGTCCTCAGCATTCGTCCAGGGTTCTAGGGGCTTTGAGGTCTGCAGAATCCAGTTGAGAGGCTGAAGTTCAAGACGGTTAGGAGTGGGCTTTATTTAAAACAGTCCAACAGTTTCCAAGGGAGTGAAACAACAAAACCTTGTATGAGATGAGTCACACGGACTTGCAGGATCAGAGAAGTCATGCAGGATCAAAGAACGGATGAGCCTTCCAGCTCACTGCCCCTCTGAAACCAAAAGACTCATTTCACAGAGCCCTCTCTAATCTGTTCCAACTAATTTTCAGGGATTGAATCTAGAGGAAAATTCAACAGGAGACTTAGTTGCTATAGCCACTTGGATCCCTGACAAAGTGGGCTTCAGTGCAATAGAAAAGTCACATTTTCCCCACAATACCTTCCCCCCAAACAAAATGAATGGAAGTCAAAACCTTGTTTCCAATGGAGGGATGAAAGACAAAATTGAGCCACTTGCAAAGCAATCAGAAATAAATATGGACATCACTGAGCAACTTGCAGTGCACCACAAATAAATATTACCAATGTATTCAAGGGCATATATATAACTGTGTTTTTCATGGACACATCTATTTTGCTTTTCCTTTTTAATTGGTCAGCCCATTGTGAGGTCTGCCCACTGAGCCACAGGTGAGGGCTTAATGCCAAACATGCTGGGTCACAACATCAATATTCATCCCACTGATCATCTCACTTTGCAAAACGTCATAGCTAAGTGGTGTGCAGTCGTCTTGGCCCCACGAGCTGGCATGCAGTTGATTAAAGGAGGTGCTGGCTAGAGGTCTGAGGAACAGGAGAACTGTCCATGTCAGCTGTGGGAGCTCTGCTGCCACCCATGCTATTCTGAGCTTCAGCCCCAGCATCTTGTAAACAAGAGCAAATGGCAAAGTAGTCCACACACACCAGATCTGACAAAACAGAGTTCCCAGGCAAGACAGGATGAGTTTCCCTGTGACCCACGTAGAGCAGTGCACAGAAGTCAAACAGAACTAGACTTTGGGCTGTACACAGTACAGCTTTCCAGCTCCTTCCCTGGTGTGATCAGAAACGGGACACAAGACTAACATGACTTGTCAGTACCTAACTCTAGCTCTATACCATCACTCAGCATGCATGCTTAGGAGAGGCTGCTCTTTCCCGGCACAGTGGGGGCTGAAACTGAGGCTTGCAGCTCCAGGATGTGTAAGCTAGCTGCAGAGTACCCCAAGGCAGTATTCGTGGTGGGAGAAGCACCAGCTCCTCTCCTGGCTTGATCATAGGCTGGCCAGGATTGATTGTCATAAGCACTGGCACATCTAGGCTTCCATGGAGAGGTCCATCTTTTCCGGAGAGAACAGCCAATCACATTTAACCAGCTAACCATTACCTCTACCAGATGAGGGCCGCTCCATATGGTCACATACCTGCCACCCACATTGTTCACCTAGGCCCTGCCTATGGCCGGAGAAGGGATTTGGACTTTTCTATCTGAGCACAAATAACAAATTTCTAAAGTATCATGTGGGTTTTCTCCATTTGTCCCCACCCACCCCAAATCCAATCTCCGCTCTTTCTTGTCCTGCCTTATGCCCTCTACAGACTATATCACCTAGGCACCCCTGCCCTTGGCATCTGACTGGGTTTGGCCTTTAGGAGATACCCACAGAGGATCAGAGACCAGGGTATGGTATCTCTTCCCTATGCTCTGGCCTTCGTTTCTGGCAGGGTCTGTATCCCTCAGTGCTTACAGATCCTGCTGAGCAGCCCTCTTCCACAGCTCAGCTCTTGCTGGGCTATCTGGAGCAGCTTCCTGCTTTTGCATGTCACTGGGTGCCTCAAGTCCCTCAGCCCTGCCCGACCATCTGTGAGTTGTCCCCTTATTAAATCTCTTATCTGAACCACCTGAGTGAGATTCAGTTTCCTAACAGGGGCCGGGCATGGTGGCACATGCCTATAATCCCAGCACTTTGGGAGACTGAGGCAGAACGATCACTTGAGCCCAGGAGTTTGAGATCAGACTGGGCAATATGGCAAAATTCCGGTCTCTACCAGAAATAAAAAATTAATGGGGCATGGTGGTACATCCCTGTAGTCTCAGCTGCTCAGAAGGCTGATGTGGGAGGACTGCCTAAGCCCTGAAGGTGGAGGTTGCAGTGAGCTGAGATCTCACCACTGTACTACAGGCAACACAGCGAGACCTTGTCTCAAAAAAATAATGATAATTCTGACAGGATCTGATTTAAAGAGAAATCACAGTGGTTCTAACATTTGTGATCCATTCAGACATATTTATATGCTTTGCTAAAATGACATCCTGAAAGAAGTGCTATAATGGACTTCCATGCTTAGGAAAAGAAGTGCTGTAATTTGCTTCCATACTCAGGTGGGTTTTGTTCTGCCTGGAGAGTCATCCTACATGAGCTATTTCTTTAACTCAGGATGTTAAACAATAAAAGGATCATTAATAATAATTTAATCCATTTATATCAAGTTTACTCAACAATTACCTTGAAAAACACATATACAAACATACCCATGTGTGTATATATACATACTCCAAAATAGTATAATGGTGCAGGTTCAGGTATATACTTTGTATTCACTAATGAATTTGAGAAAACAGAATTGATATGGTTTGGCTGTGTCCCCACCCAAATCTCATCTTGAATTGTAGCTCCCATAATTCCCACATGTTGTGGGAGGGATCCAGTGGAAGATAGTTAAATCATGGGGGCAGTTTCCCCCATACTGTTCTCATGGTAGTGAGTGAGTCTCACAATGTCTGATGCTTTTATAAGGGGTTTCGTCTCTCCCTTGGCTCTCATTCTTTCTTGTCTGCCACCATGTAAGACATGCCTTTCACCTTCTGCCATGATTGTGAGGTCTCCCCAGCCACGTGGAACTGTGAGTCCATTAAACCTCTTTTTCTTTGTAAATTACCCAGTCTCACATACATGTTTATCAGCAGTGTGAAAACGAACTAATACAAGAATAATCCCTGTTGACCTGAACTCAGCTCAGCACCAAGCAGACCTAATAGACATCTACAGAACTCTCCACCTCAAATGAACAGAATGTACATTCTTCTCAGCATCACATCACACTTAATCTAAAATTTACCACATAATTGGAAGTAAAGCACTCCTCAGTAAATGTAAAGGAACAGAAATCACAACAAACTGTCTCTCAGACCACAGTGCAATCAAATTAGAACTCAGGATTAAGAAACTCACTCAAAAGCAAACAACTACATGGAAACTGAACAACCTGTTCCTGAATGACTACTGGGTGCATAACAAAATGAAGGCAGAAATAAAGATGTTCTTTGAAACCAATGAGAACAAAAACACAATGTACCAGAATCTCTGGGACACATTTAAAGCAGTGTGTAGAGGGAAATTTATAGCACTAAATGCCCAAAAGAGAAAGCAGGAAAGATCTAAAATCAACAGCCTAACATCACAATTAAAAGAACTAGAGAAGCAAGAGCAAACAAATTCAAAACCTAGCAGAAGGCAAGAAACAACTAAGATCAGAGCAGAACTGAAGGAGATAGAGACACAAAAAAAAACCTTCAAAACATCAATGAATCCAGGAGGTGTTTTCTTGAAAAAACCAGCAAAATAGATAGACTGCTAGCAAGACTAACAAAGAATAAAAGAGAGAAGAATCAAATTGTTGTGGGAAGTCAGGGACCCCAAACGGAGGGACCAGCTGAAGCCATGGCAGAAGAATATAAATTGTGAAGATTTCATGGACATTTATTTGTTCCCCAAATTAATGCTTTTATAATTTCTTATGCCTGTCTTTTCTGCAATCTCTGAACATAAATTGTGATGATTTCATGGACACTTATCACTTCCCCAGTCAATACCCTTGTGATTTCCTATGCCTGTCTTTACTTTAATCTCTTAATCCTGTCATCTTTGTAAGCTGAGGAGGATGTATGTCACCTCAAGACCCTGTGATGATTGCGATAACTGCACAAATTGCTTGTAGAGCATGTGTGTTTGAACAATATGAAATCTGGGCATCTTGAAAAAAGAATAGGATAATAGCAAAATTCAGGGAACAAGAGAGATAACCTTAAACTCTGACTGCCAGTGAGCTGGGTGAAACAGAGCCATATTTCTCTTCTTTCTAAAGCAAATAGGAGAAATATCGCTGAATTCTTTTTCTCAGCAAGGAACATCCCAGAGAAAGAGAATGTGCCCCTGAGCTTAGGCCTCTAAATGGCCCCCTTGGAGGCAGCTGTCTTTTACTGTCAAAGACGAAGGGATGAAATAAGCTCTGGTCTCCTGTAGTGCTCCCAGGCTTATTAGGATGAGGAAATTCCTGCCCAATAAATTTCAGTCAGACAGGTTGTCTGCTCTCAAACTCTGTCTCCTGATAAGATGTTATCAATAACAATGCATGCCCAAAACTGCATTAGCAATTTTACTTTCACCCCATCCTGTGGTCCTGTGATCTCGCCCTGCCTCCATTTGCTTTGTGATATTTTATTAACTTGTGAATCATGTGATCTCTGTGACCCACACCCTATTCATACACTCCCTCCCCTTTTGAAAATCCCTAATAAAAACTTGCTGGTTTTACGGCTCAGGGGGCATCACAGAATCTGCAGACATGTGATGTCTCCCCCAGACACTCAGCTTTAAAATTTCTCTCTTTTGTACTCTTTCCCTTTATTTCTCAGACCAGCTGATGCTTAGGGAAATAGAAAAGAACCCACATTGAATATCAGGGGTGGGGTTTCACCCTATAAATATAGATGCAATAAAAAATGAAAAAGGGGATCTCACCACCAATCCTACAGAAATGCAAACTACCATCAGAGAATACTATAAACACCTCTATGCAAATAAACTAGAAAATCTAGAAGAAATGGATAAATTCTTGGACACATACACCCTCCCAAGACTAGACCAGGAAGAAGTTGAATCCCTGAATAGACCAATAGCAGGCTCTGAAATAGAGGCAATAATTAACAGCCTATCAACCAAAAAAGTCCAGGACCAGATGGATTCACAGCCGAATTCTACCAGAGGTACAAAGAGGAGCTGGTACCATTCCTTCTGAAACTATTCCAATCAGTAGAAAAAGAAGAAATCCTCCCTAACTCATTTTATGAGGCCAGCATCATCCTGATATGAGGCCAGCATCATCCTGACACCAAAGCCTGGCAGAGACACAATTAAAAAAAAAAAAAAAAAGAGAGAGAGAGAGAATTTTAGACCAATATGCCTGATGAACATCAAAGCAAAAATCCTCAATAAAATACTGGCAAACCACATCCAGCAGCATTTCAAAAAGCTTATCCACCACAATCAAGTTGGTTTCATCCCTGGGATGCAAGGCTGGTTCAACATATGCAAATCAATAAATGTAATCCATTACACAAAAAGAACTAATAACAAATACCACATGATTATCTCAATAGATGCAGAAAAGCCTTTGATAAAATTCAACAGCGTTTCATGCTAAAAACTCTCAATAAACTAGGTGTTGATGGGACGTATCTCAAAATAATAAGAGCTATTTATGAAAAACCCACAGCCAATATCATACTAAATGGACAAAACCTGGAAGCATTCCCTTTGAAAACTGGAACAAGATAGGGATGCCCTCTCTCACCACTCCTATTCAACATAATGTTAGAAGTTCTGGTCAGGGCAATCAGGGAGGAGAAAGAAATAAAGGGTATTCAATTAGGTAAAGAGGAAGTCAAATTGTCCCAGTTTGCAGAGGACATGATTGTATATTTAGAAAATCCCATTGTCTCAGCCCCAAATCTCCTTAAGCTGATAAGCAACCTCAGCAAAGTCTCAGGTTATAAAATCAATGTGCAAAAATCACAAGCATTCCTATACACCAATAACAGACAAACAGAAAGCCAAATCATGAGTGAATTCCCATTCACAATTGCTTCAAAGAGAATAAAATACTTAGGAATCCAACTTACAAGGGATGTGAAGGACCTCTTCAAGGAGAATTACAAACCACTGTTCAATGAAATAAAAGAGGACACAAACAAATGGAAGAACATTCCACGCTCATGGATAGGAAGAATCAATATTGTGAAAATGGCCATACTGCCCAAGGTAATTTATAGATTCAATGCCATCCCCATCAAGTTACCAATGACTTCCTTCACAGAATTGGAAAAAACTACTTTAGAGTTCATATGGAACCAAAAAAGAGCCCATATTGCCAAGATAATCCTAAGCAAAAAGAACAAAGCTGGAGGCATGATGCTACCTGGCTTCAAACTATACTACAAGGCTACAATAACCAAAACAGCATGGTACTGGTACCAAAACAGATACATAGACTAATGGGACAGAATTGAGGCCTCAGAAATAACATCACACATCTATAACCATCTGATATTTGACAAACCTGACAAAAACAAGAAATAAGGAAAGGATTCCCTATTTAATAAATGGTGCTGGGAAAACTGGCTAGCCATATGTAGAAAACTGAAATTCACCCCTTCCTTACACCTTATA
Organism: Chlorocebus sabaeus; assembly: GCF_047675955.1. Taxonomy (NCBI): domain Eukaryota; kingdom Metazoa; phylum Chordata; class Mammalia; order Primates; family Cercopithecidae; genus Chlorocebus; species Chlorocebus sabaeus. Next base: position 40,348,468 of record NC_132907.1, on the reverse strand, counting down.
CAAAAATTAATTCAAGATGGATTAAAGACTTAAATGTTAGACCTAAAGCCATAAAAACCCTAGAAGAAAACCTAGGCAATACCATTCAGGACATAGGCATGGGCAAGGACATCATGACTAGAACACCAAAAGCAATGGCAACAAAAGCCAAAATTGACAAATGGGATCTAATTAAACTAAAGAGCTTCTGTACAGCAAAAGAAACTAGCATCAGAGTGAACAGGCAGCCTACAGAATGGGAGAAAATCTTTGCAATCTATCCATTTGACAAAGGGCTAATAACCAGAATCTACAAAGAACTTAAGCAAATTTACAAAAAAAATAAAAAAATAAAAAAGCAGGCAAAGGATATGAACAGACACTTCTAAAAAGAAGACATTTATGCAGCCAATAGACACAGAAAAAATGCTCATCATCACTGATCATCACAGAAATGCAAATCAAAACCACAATGAGATACCATCTCACACCAGTTAGAATGGCGATCATTAACAAGTCAGGAAACGACAGGTGCTGGAGAGAATGTGGAGAAATAGGAACACTTTTACACTGTTGGTGGGACTGTAAACTAGTTCAACCATTGTGGAAGACAGTGTGGCGATTCCTCAAGGATCTAGAACTAGAAATACTATTTGATCCAGCAATCCCATTACTGGATATATACCCAAAGGATTATAAAGCATAATACTATAAATTCATATGCACACATATGTTTATTGTGGCACTATTCACAATAGCAAAAACTTGGAACCAACCCAAATGTTATCAATGATAGACTGGATTAAGAAAATATGGCACATATACACCATGGAATACTATGCAGCCATAAAAAAGGATGAGTTCGTGTCCTTTTTAGGGACATGAATGAAGCTGGAAACCATCATTCTGAGCAAACTATCGCGAGGACAGAAAACCAAACACCGTATGTTCTCACTGATAGGTGGGAACTGAACAATGGGAACACATGGACACAGGGCAGGGAACATCACACATCACACACCAGGACCTGTCGTGGGGTGTGGGGAGGCGGAATAGCAATTAAGAGAAATACCTAATGTAAATGATGAGTTAATGGGTGCAGCACACCAACATGGCACATGTATACCTATGTAACAAACCTGCACGTTGTGCACATGTACCCTAGAACTTGAAGTATAATAAAAAATAAAAACAAAAGAATAATACCTGTTGTAGATTTATCTGAATTATCTCTTGTCTCTTACTTGAATTGTCCACATTCTGATAATCCTTCTATGTGTGCTCCCTGTTGATCTTGTTTTATGTCCAGGACTTACTTGACTCTGTCTATAATACAAATTTCAGCAGACATTGAGCCTTCATTGCTAAATTGCTACAGTCTTGGCTTTGCTGTGATTTACTTGGCAAAATGCTGGCTGCCTACTTCTTTTATTCCTTGTTTTTCCATCAGAAGAGTAATCTTTATTCAATAAGTTGAAAATATATTTCAGGATGCCAACTGTTGCCAGTGGTTGTTATTACTACTTTAAAATTTGAAAATGAAGTAATTTCCCCCGAAAGTTATTTTTAAAATGAAAGATAGGTTTACCATCTGCTGGTTTTTGACTCAGGGATTTCCCATCAGTTTTCCAACCCTTTTCTGCAAGTGTATTGGCCATTTGGATGCACATAATCTTCCTCTTCACCAGTCTCCTTTCTCTGGATCTCTTCTGACACATTCACAAAACAACATCTGAGAATAAAAACCTTAAGAATAAACAATGGAAGTGTTCTAGATGTCTGGGATGGAAAGCTGACTGGTCTGCTAGGAGAGTCTTCCTTCCTGAATTATGAATTATTGAAAACGTCCTTGTCTTATAGAAAACTTTGAGCACTTTGGTTTGGTTTCTCTCTTAATAAACAGACTGATTCAACTATTGGCATCAAATCACTTACAATGAAATATGCTTGCTATCTTGGACATGAGCAAATAGAAAAGAAGCTTTCCAACATTAAAATTTTGTTGAGGGAAACAATGAAAATCTTAATTTGGAATCTATTTTATGTTATTTTGATTTTATCACTGTGAATTCCCTTGGAGACCTTTATTCAAAATGACTCTATTATATCCCTAGTTCCTGATATTACTGGTGTAAAGAATACAGGGAGAAAAGGCTTTAGTATTTAGAATATACAATTAACAACTATAAATGTTCACCTGTGAATATTTCCACTGTAAGGTAAACTTTTAATCTTCCCTATAGAAAGTCAGGAAAGGTAGTAGACAGATGAAAAGTTATAAAATCTTGACTAAATGCATTTGGCACAACCCTTTGTTTACATACTTAGCAAGTCTATAGAATGTGCAGCATACTCTGTGGGGGCTGAACAGAAGAATATTAAGGTGTAACATATACCATTCCCAATCTTGCTAATGGAACATTTATTTTGTTCGTGTCTCTCTTCCTCATTGATGATGACCCAAATCCCAACTGGGTGGATGTGTCTAAGTCAGTCCAGTGGAAAATTCTATTTCCTTACTGGTGATTGGTTTCAGGAAGGCAAGTGATCCAGTGAGATGTGAGAGGGGAGAGGTGCTTCTTGGGAAAATGTGTAATCCTAAAAGGTACCTACAGGAACAGCTGCTCCCTCCTTTCCTTTATCCTTGTGGCCAGATGTGACATCTGGGACACAAAGTTAGTGAGTGTGAGGACTGGGAAAGCACATCAAAGTCTTGATAGCAACATTGAGCACTGTATTAATCAACCCCGGTGCCACCTTCCCTCTGAGCTTCTTGTTACGTGATAAAAGGAATTTCCTCATTGCTTAAGTCCATTTCTGTTAGATTCTCTGTTATTTGCAGTTCAGAGTATTTCTTTCTGGTACAAAGTACATAGATGCAGCCCTCAGGAAGTTACCAATCTCAGAGATGAACAGAGGGATAAATAGGGGGAATATGAAAATATAATAACAATATTGTGCAAGATGTTGACTCTGTCACTTCTATGGGTCCCTCCTGCTTTTAGAAAAAGGATAAAACACTTCAATCTGGAATGATCCAAAAACACTGTGGAGAAAGTGGCATTTCCCATAACACGTGAGCAATATGGTAAGTGCTTGACTGGCATGGAGGTAGTGAGTAGAAAATAATCGGGGGGCGGAGCAAGATGGCCGAATAGGAACAGCTCCAGTCTCCAACTCCCAGCGCCAGCGACACGGAAGACCAGTGATTTCTGCATTTTCAACTGAGGTACTGGCTTCATCTCACTAGGGAGTGCCGGACAATCGATGCTGGTCAGCTGCTGCAGCCCGACCAGCGAGAACTGAAGCAGGGCGAGGCATCCCCTCACCTGGGAAGCGCAAGGGGGAAGGGAATCCCTTTTCCTACAGGGGAACTGAGACACACAACACCTGGAAAATCAGGTAACTCCCACCCCAATACTGCGCACATGGGCACACCAGGAGATTATATCCCACACCTGGCCGGGAGGGTCCCACGCCCATGGAGCCTCCCTCATTGCTAGCACAGCAGTCTGCGATCTAACTGCAAGGCAGCAGCAAGGCTGGGGGAGGGGCGCCCGCCATTGCTGAGACTTAAGTACCTAAACAAAGCCGCCAGGAAGCTCGAACTGGGTGGAGCCGACAGTAGCTCAAGGAGGGCTGCCTGTCTCTGTAGACTCCACCTCTGGGGACAGGGCACAGCTAAACAAAAATCAGCAGAAGCGTCTGCAGATGCAAACGACCCTGTCTGATAGCTTTGAAGACAGCAGCGGATCTCCCAACATGGAGGTTGAGATATGAGAACGAACAGACTGCCTGCTCAAGTGGGTCCCTGACCCCTGAGTAGCCTAACTGGGAGACATCCCCCACTAGGTGCAGACTGACACCCCACACTTCAATGGCGGGGTACACCCCTGAGACGAAGCTTCCAAAGCAAGAATCAGACAGGTACACTCACTGTTCAGCAATATTCTATCTTCTGCAGCTTCTGCTGCTGATACCCAGGCAAACAGGGTCTGGAGTAGACCTCAAGCAATCTCCAACAGACCTACAGCTGAGGGTTCTGACTGTTAGAAGGAAAACTAACAAACAGGAAGGACACCCACACCAAAACCCCATCAGTACGTCACCATCATCAAAGACCAAAGGCAGATAAAACCACAAAGATGGGGAAAAAGCAGGGCAGAAAAGCTGGAAATTCAAAAAATAAGAGCTTATCTCCCCCTCCAAAGGAATGCAGCTCATTGCCAGCAACAGATCAAAGCTGGACGGAGAATGACTTTGACAGAGTTGAGAGAAGAAGGCTTCAGTCCATCAAACTTCTCAGAGCTAAAGGAAGAATTACGTATCCAGAGCAAAAAAACTAAAAATCTTGAAAAAAGAATGGATGAATGGATAACTAGAATAATCAATGCAGATAAGGCCATAAACAAACTGACAGAGATAAAAACCATGACACAAGAAATACATGACAAATGCACAAGCTTCAGTAACCGACTCGATCAACTGGAAGAAAGATTTTCAGCGATTGAGGATCAAATGAATGAAATGAAGTGAGAAGAGAAGTCTAAAGAAAAAAGAGGAAAAAGAAATGAACAAAGCCTTCAAGAAGTATGGGATTATGTGAAAAGACCAAATCTACGTCTGATTGGTGTGCCTGAAAGTGACAGGGAAAATGGAACCAAGTTGGAAAACACTCTTCAGGATATCATCCAGGAGAACTTCCCCAACCTAGTAAGGCAGGCCAACATTCAAATTCAGGAAATACAGAGAATGCCACAAAGATACTCCTCGAGAAGAGCAACTCCAAGACACATAATTGTCAGATTCACCAAAGTTGAAATGAAGGAAAAAATCTTAAGGGCAGCCAGAGAGAAAGGTCGGGTTACCCACAAAGGGAAGCCCATCAGACTAACAGAAGATCTCTCGGCAGAAACTCTACAAGCCAGAAGAGAGTGGGGGCCAATATTCAACATTCTTAAAGAAAAGAATGTTAAACCTAGAATTTCATATCCAGCCAAACTAAGTTTCATAAGTGAAGGAGAAATAAAATCCTTTACAGATAAGCAAATGCTTAGAGATTTCATCACCACTAGGCCTGCCTTACAAGAGACCCTGAAGGAAGCACTAAACATGGAAAGGAACAACCGGTCCCAACCATTGCAAAAACATGCCAAAATGTAAAGACCATCGAGGCTAGGAAGAAACAGCATCAACTAACGAGCAAAATAACCAGTTAATATCATAATGGCAGGATCAAGTTCACACATAACAATATTAACCTTAAATGAAAATGGACTAAATGGTCCAATTAAAAGACACAGACTGGCAAACTGGATAAAGAGTCAAGACCCATCAGTCTGCTGTATTCAGGAGACCCATCTCACATGCAGAGACACACATAGGCTCAAAATAAAGGGATGGAGGAAGATTTACCAAGCAAATGGAGAACAAAAAAAAGCAGGTGTTGCAATAGTAGTCTCTGATAAAACAGACTTTAAACCATCAAAGATCAAAAGAGACAAAGAAGGCCATTACATAATGGTAAAGGGATCAATTCAACAGGAAGAGCTAACTATCCTAAATATATATGCACCTAATACAGGAGCACCCAGATTCATAAAGCAAGTCCTTAGAGACTTACAAAGAGACTTAGACTCCCATACAATAATCATGGGAGACTTCAACACTCCACTGTCAACATTAGACAGATCAACGAGACAGAAAGTTAACAAGGATATCCAGGAATTGAACTCATCTCTGCGGCAAGCAGACCTAATAGACATCTGTAGAACTCTCCACCCCAAATCAACAGAATATACATTCTTCTCAGCACCACATCGCACTTACTCCAAAACTGACCACATAATTGGAAGTAAAGCACTCCTCAGCAAATGTACAAGAACAGAAATTATAACAAACTGTCTCTCAGACCACAGTGCAATCAAACTAGAATTCAGGACTAAGAAACTCAATCAAAACCACTCAACTACATGGAAACTGAACAACCTGCTCCTGAATGACTACTGGGTACATAACGAAATGAAGGCAGAAATAAAGATGTTCTTTGAAACCAATGAGAACAAAGATACAACATACCAGAATCTCTGGGACACATTTAAAGCCGTGTGTAGAGGGAAATTTATAACACTAAATGCCCACAAGAGAAAGCAGGAAAGATCTAAAATTGACACCCTAACATCACAATTAAAAGAACTAGAGAAGCAAGAGCAAACACATTCAAAAGCTAGCAGAAGGCAAGAAATAACTAAGATCAGAGCAGAACTGAAGGAGATAGAGACACAAAAAACCCTCCAAAAAATCAATGAATCCAGGAGTTGGTTTTTTGAAAAGATCAACAAAATTGACAGACTGCTAGCGAGACTAATAAAGAAGAAAAGAGAGAAGAATCAAATAGACGCAATAAAAAATGATAAAGGGGATATCACCACCGACCCCACAGAAATACAAACTACCATCAGAGAATACTATAAACACCTCTACGCAAATAAACTAGAAAATCTAGTAGAAATGGATAATTTCCTGGACACTTGCACTCTTCCAAGACTAAACCAGGAAGAAGTTGAATCCCTGAATAGACCAATAGCAGGCTCTGAAATTGAGACAATAATTAATAGCCTACCAACCAAAAAAGTCCAGGACCAGATGGATTCACAGCTGAATTCTACCAGAGGTACAAGGAGGAGCTGGTACCATTCCTTCTGAAACTATTCCAATCAGTAGAAAAAGAGGGAATCCTCCCTAACTCATTTTATGAGGCCAACATCATCCTGATACCAAAGCCTGGCAGAGACACAACAAAAAAAGAGAATTTTAGACCAATATCCCTGATGAACATCGATGCAAAAATCCTCAATAAAATACTGGCAAACCGGATTCAGCAACACATCAAAAAGCTTATCCACCATGATCAAGTGGGCTTCATCCCTGGGATGCAAGGCTGGTTCAACGTTCGCAAATCAATAAACATAATCCAGCATATAAACAGAACCAAAGACAAGAACCACATCATTATCTCAATAGATGCAGAAAAGGCTTTTGACAAAATTCAACAGCCCTTCATGCTAAAAATGCTCAATAAATTCGGTACTGATGGAACGTACCTCAAAATAATAAGAGCTATTTATGACAAGCCCACAGCCAATATCATACTGAATGGGCAAAAACTGGAAAAATTCCCTTTGAAAACTGGCACAAGACAGGGATGCCCTCTCTCACCACTCCTATTCAACATAGTGTTGGAAGTTCTGGCTAGGGCAATCAGGCAAGAGAAAGAAATCAAGGGGATTCAGTTAGGAAAAGAAGAAGTCAAATTGTCCCTGTTTGCAGATGACATGATTGTATATTTAGAAAACCCCATTGTCTCAGCCCAAAATCTCCTTAAGCTGATAAGCAACTTCAGCAAAGTCTCAGGATACAAAATCAATGTGCAAAAATCACAAGCATTCTTATACACCAGTAACAGACAAACAGAGAGCCAAATCATGAATGAACTTCCATTCACAATTGCTTCAAAGAGAATAAAATACCTAGGAATCCAACTTACAATGGATGTAAAGGACCTCTTCAAGGAGAACTACAAACCACTGCTCAGTGAAATAAAAGAGGACACAAACAAATGGAAGAACATACCATGCTCATGGATAGGGAGAATCAATATCGTGAAAATGGCCATACTGCCCAAGGTAATTTATAGATTCAATGCCATCCCCATCAAGCTACCAATGAGTTTCTTCACAGAATTGGAAAAAACTGCTTTAAAGTTCATATGGAACCAAAAAAGAGCCCACATCTCCAAGACAATACTAAGTCAAAAGAACAAAGCTGGAGGCATCACGCTACCTGACTTCAAACTATACTACAAGGCTACAGTAACCAAAACAGCATGGTACTGGTACCAAAACAGAGATATAGACCAATGGAACAGAATAGAGTCCTCAGAAATAATACCACACATCTACAGCCATCTGATCTTTGACAAACCTGAGAGAAACAAGAAATGGGGAAAAGATTCCCTATTTAATAAATGGTGCTGGGAAAATTGGCTAGCCATAAGTAGAAAGCTGAAACTGGATCCTTTCCTTACTCCTTATACGAAAATTAATTCAAGATGGATTCGAGACTTAAATGTTAGACCTAATACCATAAAAACCCTAGAGGAAAACCTAGGTAGTACCATTCAGGACATAGGCATGGGCAAAGACTTCATGTCTAAAACACCAAAAGCAACGGCAGCAAAAGCCAAAATTGACAAATGGGATCTCATTAAACTAAAGAGCTTCTGCACAGCAAAAGAAACTACCATCAGAGTGAACAGGCAACCTACAGAATGGGAGAAAATTTTTGCAATCTACTCATCTGACAAAGGGCTAATATCCAGAACCTACAAAGAACTCAAACAAATTTACAAGAAAAAAACAAACAACCCCATCCAAAAGTGGGCAAAGGATATGAACAGACATTTCTCAAAAGAAGACATTCATACAGCCAACAGACACATGAAAAAATGCTCATCATCACTGGCCATCAGAGAAATGCAAATCAAAACCACAATGAGATACCATCTCACACCAGTTAGAATGGCGATCATTAAAAAGTCAGGAAACAACAGGTGCTGGAGAGGATGTGGAGAAATAGGAACTCTTTTACACTGTTGGTGGCATTGTAAACTAGTTCAACCATTATGGAAAACAGTATGGCGATTCCTCAAGGATCTAGAACTAGATGTACCATATGACCCAGCCATCCCATTACTGGGTATATACCCAAAGGATTATAAATCATGCTGCTATAAAGACACATGCACACATATGTTTATTGAGGCACTATTCACAATAGCAAAGACTTGGAATCAACCCAAATGTCCATCAGTGACAGATTGGATTAAGAAAATGTGGCACATATACACCATGGAATACTACACAGCCATAAAAAAGGATGAGTTTGTGTCCTTTGTAGGGACATGGATGCAGCTGGAAACCATCATTCTTAGCAAACTATCACAAGAACAGAAAACCAAGCACCGCATGTTCTCACTCATAGGTGGGAACTGAACAATGAGATCACTTGGTCTTGGGAAGGGGAACATCACACACAGGGGCCTATCATGGGGAGGGGGGAGGGGGGAGGGATTGCACTGGGAGTTATACCTGATATAAATGACAAATTGATGGGTGCTGACGAGTTGATGGGTGCAGCACACCAACATGGCACAAGTATACATATGTAACACACCTGCACGCTATGTACATGTACCCTAGAACTTAAAGTATAATAAAAAAAAAAAAAAAGAAAATAATCAATTCTTACTTAATAGCAAGGAATTAAGAGGAGAGCTGTAAAAGAAAAAGTTGTTGGAGCAATATTATGAAGAGAGGTCAAGGTAGAAAAAAATCCACAATGCAGTTGATGGTTGACATTCTGGGAGTGGGAAAAATCCTCACAGTGTCTCCCAGCCTGAGTTCTATGGAATCTGTGAAAACCATGCTCTATAAAAAGAAATGGTCTGTGGTCCAGAAAGTCCCAGAAACTTAGCATACCACATAACCCCTTGGTTACTAACAGTACGCCTTAGTGTTCAAAGGACCTTAGAAGTCATATACCAGAACTAAAGTCAGGCAAGATGGTATATGCCTGTAGTCCCAGTTACTTGGAAGGCTTAGGCAGGAGGATTGCTTGAACCCAGGAGTTTGAGTTCAGCCTGGGCAATATAGTGAGAACCCCCATCTCTTAAAAAAAAAAAAAAAAAGAAGGGGAGTGATCAAGATGGTCAACTAGAAGCAGCTAGGGTATGTGGCTCTCACAAAGAGGAATGAAAGGGGCGAGTAAACACAGCACCTTCGACTGAAACATCCAGGTACTCAGATTGGGATTAATCAAGGAAGCAATTCAACCCACAGAGAACAGAGAAAAGTAAGGCAAAATGATGGCCCACCCAGGAGCAACATGGAGCAACATAGAGCCAAGGGAACCTCCCCCTCCCACAGAAGTGGTGAGTGAATGTGCAACCCCAGGAAATCACGTTTCTCCAACAAATCTTTGCAACCTTCAGCTCAGGAGATCCCCTCATGAACCCACTCCACCAGGGTCATCATTCTGACACACAGAACTGCATGGAGTCTAGGCAGATCAGCCTCTCAGGCATGCACGGAGGCCCAGGAGCTTTACATACTCCAGCTCTGGGCTTCCTGGCAAAAGTAACCGGGAAAAGTAACCCAGCAAAGTGGGAGGTTAGTCCTCTGTGCATACTTTTAGGAAAGAGGCTGAATCCAGGGGGCCAAGCAGTGACAGTCTGCGGGCCCCACTTCCACAGTGCCTCACAGGATAAGACTCACCACTTGGAATTCCAGCCAGCCACCCACAACAGTGTCACAACCACCTGAGATAGATTTCCTGGGGGGAGGGAGAGGCCTCCATTTTTCCTGTTTGGGCAACTCAGCCGTTCCATCCTGCAGGCTTTGGAGAGTCCAAAACAACCAGGGGTGGAAGTGGTCCCCCGGCACAGTACAGCTGCTCTACCAATATGTGTCCAGACTGCTTCTTTAAGCAAGTCCCCAATCTGTTCCTCCTCACTGGGCAGGACCTTCCAACTGGGGCCTCCAGTCATCCCTGCCGTTGTTCTCTGGCCTACAGACGTATGAATTCTCCCTGGGACAAAGTCCCTGGGGGTATGGGTGGGCCACCATCTTTGCTGTTTTGGTGACTTAGATGTTCCAGCCTGCGGGCTCTGGAGAGCTCAAGCTGACTGGTGCAGAAGTGATACCCCAGGGCAGCACAGCACAGCATAGCTGCTCTACAAAGGCATGGCCAGACTGCTTCTTTAAGCAGTTTCCCAATCCCATTCCACCTGACTAGGGCGAGAGTCCCAACCAGGATCTCCAGCCACCTCCTACAGTTGCATTTAGACCAGCAACAGGTCCATACCTCCCTGGGACAGAGCTCCCAGAGGAAAGGGCAGGCTGCCATCTTTGCTGTTTCACAGCCTTCGCTTGTGATACTTCCAGGCCCTGGAAAATCTGAGGCAACTAGGGACTGGAGTAGACCCCAAGCAAACCACAGCAGCCCAATGGAAAAGTGGCCAGGCTGTTAAAATTAAAAATAAAAATAAAACCATCCAAAGGTCAGCAACCTCAAAGATTAAAGATAGATAATCCCACAATGATGCCAAAAAATCAGCACAAGAATGCTGAAAACTCAGAAAACCAGAGTGCCCTCTTTTGTCCAAATGACTGCAGCAACTCTCCAGCAAGGGTTCAGAACCAGGCTGAAGCTGAGATGGCTCAAATGACAGAAGCAGGCTTCAGAATGTGGATAATAATGAAGTTCACTGAGTTAAATGAGCACATTGTAACCCAATGGGGGGGAAATAAAAATCATGATAAAACATTGCAGGAGCTGGCAGAGAAAACAGTCAGTATAGTGAAGAATAACTGACCTGATAGAGCTGAAAAACACACTACGAGAATTTCATAATGCAATCACAAGTATTAATAAGAGAATAGACCAAGCATAGGAAAGAATCTCAGAGCTTGAAGGCTGTCTTTCTGAAATAAGATAGGCATACAAGAATAGAGGTAAAAGAATGAAAAAGACTGAACAAAACCTTGAAAAACTGGAGAATGGGGTTATGTAAAAAGACCAAATCTATGACTGATTGGTATACCTCAAAAGAGATGAGGAGAATGGAATCAATTTGGAAAACATATTTCAGGATATCATCCAGTAATTGTATTATTGTATTATATTATGTATCTTATAGTGTGTTTTTCAGCTCTATCAGGTCAGTTACATTCTTTCCCAACTAGCTAGACAGGCCAACATTCAAATTCAAGAAATGCAGAGAACCTCAATAAGATACTGCACAAGAAGATCATCCCCAAGACACATAATCATCAGATTCTCCAAGGTCCAAGTGAAAGAAAAAAATGTTAATGGCAGCTAGAGGAGTCCAGGTCACCTACAAAAGGAAGTCCATCAAACTAGCAATGGACCTCTCAGCAGAAACTGTATAAGCCAGAACAGACTGGGGGCCAATATTCAACATTCTTAAAGAAAAGAAATTCCAAACCAGAATTTCATACCCCAAAATAAGCTTCATAAGTGAAGGAGAAGTAAGATCCTTTTCAGACAAGCAAATGCACCACCAGAAATGCCTTGAAAGAGCTCCTAAAGGAAGCACTAAATATGAAAAGGAAAGACCATTACCAGTCACTACAAAAACACACTGAAGTACACAGACCAGTGATGTTATAAAGCAACCACATAAACAAGTCTGCAAAATAACCAGCTAATATCATGATGACAGGATCAAATCCACACATATCAATACTAACCTTAAATGTAAATGGGCTGAATGCCCCAACTACAAGACACAGATTGGCAAGCGGATAAAGAACCAAGACCCATTGGTAAGCTATCTTCAAAAGACCCATCTCACATGCAGTGACACCCATAGGCTCAAAATATAAGGATGGAGGAAAACCTACCAAGCAAATGGAAAACAGAAAAAAGTAGGGGTTGCAATCCTAGTTTGTGACGAAACAAACTTTAAACCAAACCAAAGATCAAAAAAGACAAAGAAGGACATTTCGTAACGATAAAGGGTCCAACTGAACAAGAAGATCTAAGTATTCTAAATATATATGCACCCAACACAGGAGCACTCAGATTCATAAAATAGGTTCTTAAAGACCTTCAAAGAGACTTAGACTTACACAGAATAATAGTGGGAGATTTAAGATCCCATTGACAATATTAGACAGAACATCAAGACAGAAAATTAACAGAGATATTTAGTACCTGAACTCAGCTCTGGGTCAAGCAGACCTGATAGACATCTACAGAACTCTCCACCCCAAAACAACAACATATACATTCTTCTCATCACCACATGGCTCTTAGTCTAAAATTGATCACATAATCAGAAGTAAAATACTCCTTAGCAAATGCAAAAGAAGTGAAATCATAATGAACAGTCTCTCAGACAGCAGTGCAAGCAAGTTAGAACTTAAGACTAAGAAATTCACTTAAAACCGTACAATTTCATAGAAATTGAATAAACAACTCCCGAATGACATTTCAGTAAATAATGAAATTAAGGCAGAAGTCAAGTTCTTTGAAACTAATGATAACACAGATCCAACATACCAGAATCTTTGGGACAGCTAACACAGTGTTAATACGGAAATTTATAGCACTAAATGCCCACATCAAAATGTTAGAAAGATCTCAAGTTAACAACCTACCATCACAACTAAGAGAACTAGGGAACCAAGAGCAAATAAATCTCAAAGCCAGCGGAAGACAAGAAATAACCAAAATCAGAGCTGAACTGAAGGAAATAGAGACATGAAAAAACATTCAAAAGATCAATGAATCAGGAACTGATCTTTTGAAAAAAATAATAAAATAGATAGCCCACTGGCTAGACTAATAAAGAAGAAAAGAGAGAAGATTTAAATAAACACAATCAGAAATGAAAAGGGGGATGTTACCCCTGACCCCACAGAAATGCAAACAACTATCCAAGAATGTTATAAACACTTCTGCGCACATAAGCCATAAAACCTAGAAGAAATGGATAAATTCCTGGATACATACACCCTCTCAAGACTGAATCAGGAAGAAACTGAATCCCTGAACAGACCAATAATGAGTTCTGAAATTGAGGCAGTGATAAATAGCCTACCAACAAAAAAAAAGGCCAGGACCAGATGAATTCACAACTGAATTCTACCAGATGTACAAAGAAGAACTGGTACCATTCCTACTGAAACTATTCTAAAAAATTGAAAAGGAGAAACTCCTCCCCTACTCATTCTGTGAGGCCAGCATCATCCTGATACCAAAACTTGACAGAGATAAAAAAAAAATTAAGCCAATATCCTTGATGAACATTGATGCAAAAACCCTCAACAAAATACTGGCAAACTGAATTCAGCAGCACATAAAAAAGCTTATCCACCCAGCAGCACATCAAAAAGCTTATTCACCACAATCAAGAAGGCTTCATCCGCAGGAAGCAAGGTTGGTTCAACATATGCAAATCAATAAATGTGATTCATCACATAAACAGAACTAAAGACAAAAACCACATGATTATCTCCATGGATACAGAAAAGGCTTTTAATAAAATCCAACATCCTTTCATGTTAAAAACTCTCAATAAACTAGGTATTAAAGGAACATACCTCAAAATAATAAGAGCCATATATGAGAAACCCACTGCCAACATCATACTGAACAGGCAAACGCTGGAAGCATTCCCCTTGAAAAGCAGCACAAGACAAGGATGTCCTCTCTCACCACTCCTATTCAACATAGTATTGGAAGTTCTGGCCAGGACAATCACGCAAGAAAAATAAACAGCATTCAAATAGGAAAAGAGGAAGTCCAACTATCCCTATTTGCAGATAACATGATCCTATATCTAGAAAACCCCATCATCTCAGCCCAAAAGCTTCTTAGCAGATAAATAACTTTAGCAAAGTCTCAGGATACAACATTGATGTGCAAAAATCACTATCATTCCTATACACCAACAACAGGCAAGTCAAGAGCCAAGTCATGAACAAACTTTCATTCACAATTGCCACAAAAATAATAAAATACTTAGGAATACAGCTAACCAAGGAAGTGAAGATCTCTACAAGAGAACTACGAAGTACTGCTCAGATAAATCAGAAATGACACAAACAAATTGAAAAATATTCTATGCTCATAAACAGGAAGAATCAATATCATTAAGATGGCCATACTGACATTTATAGATTTAATGTTACAATGCAATTTATAGATTCAATGCTATTCCTGTCAAACTACCAATGACATTCTTCACAGAACTAGAAAAAAACTATTTTAAAATTCATATGGAACCAAAAAAGAGCCTGAATTGCCAAGGCAATCTTAAGCAAAAAGAACAAAGCTGGAGGCATCATGCTGTCCAACTTCCAACTGTATTACAGGGCTACAGTAACCAAAGCAGCATGGTGCTGTTACAAAAACAGATACATAGACCGATGAAATAAAATAGAAAGCCCAGAAATAAGGCTACATACCTACAACCATCTGATCTTCAACAAAGCTGACAAAAACAAGCAATGGGGGAAGGATTCCCTTTTCAATAAACAGTGCTGGGATAACCATTCAACCCAACAATTCCGTTACTGGGTATATATCCAAAGGAATGTAAGTCATTCTGTTATAAAGACACATGCACACATATGTTTGTTGCAAAAATGTAAAATGTGCTTCATTATTTATCCTGTAACAGTCATCAAGGTTATTTCTAAATATTATTTATATACCAGGTCTCTAGTGAGTTAGTTTAACTAAAATACTGTTGTATTTATATTTATATTGATTTGCTCACATTGAGCCCACTTATTGTTACTTTTATTTATAAGGACCCTTCACATATTAAAGACATTCTCTTTGGGGGAAAATGTTTTCAATGTAAGTGACAAGCATTTTGTCATTTGTCTTTGGATATTGCCTATGGTATTTTCTACCTTACAAAAGTCTTCTATGCTCTAACTTATTGATAGTTTCCTTTATGCCTTCCTCTCTTAAACATTATTTTTAATTCACCCTCTCATTTAGTGTTTATAATGATTTAATTTCCTCATAGAAAAAAGGATGGGAAGGGAAGGGTGTGTGTGTGTGTGTGTGTGTGTGTGTGTGTTGTGTGTGTGTATGTGTGTGTGTGTGTCTTGTTTGGTCACTTTTTGGAAACAGTATTTATATCATACCTAGATTTCTACTTGAATTGATTCTCAGTGGAAAATTAGTGAATACTGAATCAATCGATAACACTTGCTGTGTTCCAGCTTGGCCATAGCAATTACTGTGTTTCCCTCATTAATGAACGTGGTGGTTCATTTTGAAATTCCTATTACTTTGCTTGCTGTGACTTTGTTTATTTTGTAAAACCATCCTGACTAGTTTAAACAATTTAATCGCTTTCAGCATGATGAGATTATTTCTTGTAACGTATCTGTTTCCATTGTAAAATAATGATAACACATCTGCCTTTGGGGCACAGCACTGTATCACAGTACTGTATCTGAGATGTTCAAATATAAATGGAAGTGTTCCATTATAAGGCCTCCCATCCTCAATTGATCATTTTTCCTTCTTTATTCGACAGTATTTCTTTATTTCCTTCCCTTTCCCTCCCTTCCCTTCCTTTCCCTTCCCTTCCCTTCCCTTCCTTCCTCCACCTTTCCTCTGGTCTTTATTACCTGGTCCTTCTCTAGTATTTTTCCCTTAACTTGGCCTACATATTTTCCCCAGTTTTCTCCCTAAAACACCGGTAGGCTCACATAGTCCTCACCTTCCTCTGTACAAGGCCAGGGTACCCACAAGCCTGGAGCTGAAAACCTTCCTTTGGCAGTCATTACTGTTGAAAGAATTTCCACATGTGCAAATATTTCAGGACAAGTATTGCAGACAATGCAAGTGATCTGTCTTGAGTCCAGCGACATCACAGGGACCACCCCATGTGGGATTTTCCTCATCATGCCCATAACATTTGAACTCAGTTGAAATGAACATCAAAGGCTTCTCTAAAGAAGAAAAGAAAAAGAAGAGGAGTCATAAAAGGGCAGAGTAAGGCCTGGAGACAAAGTTGAGATAGGGACAGTGTATGACCAGGCAGACAGCACCAGCAGTGCTGGGATATCCCTATTTGCCAAGTCCTCAAGGTATTTTCCTATGATTACTCCGTATATCAGGATCCTGCACTCAACGCAATTCTCATCCATTCCAGTCATTTCATAGCTGACTTGGAGAGGAGTAAAGGAAAAGGAAGTTGCCATACTATTGTGTGATTTAACTCAATAATGACAGTTTAGAAAACGTGTCTTCATATTTATGAAAGGAAGATTTAACATGCAAAATATATTCTGATTTAAAGTTGAGGTAGAGGAAGACAAAACAAATTTCCCTCAATCTCACCTTTGCCACCACCATCATTCCACCAAGGGGAGGCCTTAGAGCAGCCCTCTGAAGTTTTTACATTTAAGTTGCTTAGGAAAAGGCAGTGTTCCATGTGTCCCAACCCATGTTACAGCCCCAGCTCTGGGTTGAGGGGTACTTTGCTTTCCTTGCCAGCTGCCCTTAAGCTCATTCATTTTAAGGACCTCGTGGGAGGGATGACTGTAATCTGAGGTGGGATTTACATTTTCTTGAGAACTTTGAACTTAATATCATTATACAGCACCCCAATATCCTTCCCAAGCCCAATTTTCAAAGCTGCCATAGTTTCACTATGGGTGTTAGTAGATTCATTTACCAAATTAGCCAAGCCATTACTGGACAGAAGTCAAGGACCGGAGGATGGTGGGCTACAAGGGAGGGACCCAGGGAAATTCTGCCAAATCCTGATATAAAGTACCAAGGGCTGGGGATGGTTGGACAGCCTGGGAAACCTTGATGTTGAGAACATTTTTCAAAGGAATGTAAAAGGGAATAAATGGGAAGGGCTTGAAACAAATCTGCTTTGCACTTATGTCTACAGAGCAGTGTTTCTCAGACTACCTGTGGGAGAGACCAGCATGTTTGGAGTTTTAGTTTGTTAATTTGTTTGTTTTCAGTTTCAGCCCATTGTGAACTGATACGTTTATACAATACAAATAAATAGGAAAAAAGTAATTAAATAAAAAACAAAGGCATACAAAATACACACCCAATTTTTATTATATTGGAAAAACTATATTTCATTAATAAAATAAATTAATACAGTTACATGTTAAGTAGCTGTTACAGTTTCTAAACTCTGGCTCTCAATTTCTGTCCCCATCTTGCTCCAAATCAGTAAGAAACAGGTTCGGAGACTGGCACAGGTCTGCAGGTCATGCTTTGATTGACATGGCTCTAGGGGGTGTGGCTTATAAATCTGACGGAGCAGGTGTCTGGGCTGTTGAAGAAAGGCAGTCCAAGGGGTAGAACCACACAAGGCCTTTGGAGCAGCGGAACAGCTGTTCTCTAAGGGTATCCTGAAACACAGGAGAGGCAGAAACAGCATCTCTAACAGCAGCAAGAAAGACAGCTAAACACAGCAAAGGAGAACCACAAGGCCACGACGTGTGAAGGCCAGCCCTGCTCTGAGCACGGCCTTGCACTTGCTCGGTCCGGTACAGCTGCTGTAAAGCCATCCAAAGCAAACACGGCCCTCCCTGCAGCAGACTCAACAGAACGAAAACCAACACCCAGAAATAAATTAGATCACCGAGCTCATCAAGTTACACAGCCCACTGTTCTCAAATCCAGGATCTTGAATATAATAACAAATGATACTATTAACTGGCTAATTGGTCTGAAGCCAAAACCAAATAACTCATTGCTATTAACCAACATGATTCTCAGAATTTTCCAAGTCAGCTACAAGAAAGAGTTATGAGACCCTTCCCAACTGAACTAAATCTCACCCATGTCTAATTGCACGCAGTGCATATGGCTAAACCCTTTTTCTCTTCTGCACAGCCAGCTTGTCTCTCAGAGCATCTAAGCCCCCAGGGACTTCTCAAAAGAGGCAGGCATGTAGTCAGGTTGAAAGGAACATGGAGCTGGGAGCCAGCACATAGGCGCTTAAGGGCCACCTACTAACTCGGTAATCTCAAGCAAGTCCCTGCATTTCCGTTTCTTTATCCATAAAACAAGACTAAGGACAACCACTTTCCTGGAAATACAGCTAAAAACGTTCAGTAATTTGTACAATGCTATGTGGACTTTAGTCCTTACTCCTCAGAAATAAGCAGCTGAGAGATGTTTGTAACCATTCCCATTTCCCCCACCATACACACACACACACACACACACACACACACACACACACACGAAGCTTTGTCCTTTACAATTTATTTCTTCCTTAGAGTTCAGATGACTTCTACCTGTCACACACCATCTTCCTTATGATCCCAGCATCACTGGGGTGTAGCAGGGAACAGACGCCATCCTGTCTGCCTTCCAATGTGGAACAATGGCACACAGTAAAGCCATCCAAGGCACATCAACAGTGACAAAGATGACTTGAAAATTCACAGGGACATTTGAGTGGGAGTAATAAGTTTGGTTTATTAAGCTTGTGGCTTTTCTTAACCTGGCTCCTCCTTATCTCACCTTCTGCTCTCTCTGGCAGGAAGTCACTGCTCTGCATTGGTTTTGTTCATTCCGTTTAATATGTAGAAGGCTTTACTGTTGCCACATCGCTGTACAAGGGAAGCAGGCTTTTTATAAAATTCTGTGTTCTGGCAGGGTACTCATTCACATGCAAGTTAACATACAGGGAGGTCAGGCAGGTGATTTGGTCTAGGTCATAAGCTGTGTTGCCTTGGGCAAATTACTTAGCCTCTTGGAACTTATTTCTTCCATTGTAACGTAAATATAATAGTTGTCCTGCTTTCCTCAAAGACATAGAAATGAAACCATAAATGATCACATAAAAAGAATTTTGGAAATAACTTAAGGCATTTTACTTATATATTATTAAGTTATAATGTATAATATATAATTATAATATTAATTATTATTATTCCTACTTTCTGTGCTAGAAAACAATGTGATAGGAATCTCTTGCAATCTGCTGAGCATAAAAGTTCTGGATTTTAATTCCCTTTTCTAAAATGAATGGAAGACAGAATGCATACATCTTAAAAGAAAGATCTGTTGATGTAATGCAAATTTTGATCAGTATTTCTAGGAAGTGGTTGGCATTCTGGTGCGTGATCTATTTGTATTCATTTTATATTTGCACTGCTCATCAGTGTCTCGTACCAACAGAATCTTGTAGAATCTTGAGTCTAATACCTTTTGTATTGAAGGCCTGGCAATGCATTGTCATCTGCTCTGGGGAGAAGTACAAAATGCAGTCCTTTATTTTTAAAAGACATTATTATTAAGTCCCTGGAAAAGCATACAGCCATTTTCAGTTAAAAGTGAGTAAAAGAGAGACTCTGAATCAAAAATAGTTGCCAATGCTCACCTTTAATAACATTATGAAATCTCACAAAAATGTAACTAAAATTTAACCAAATTTGGGCAAACTTAGAAAAACGACATGAGTAGGGATGTTTGCTGCAAAACATTTGGCTTTCTTTGGATGATGCTCAGGCTTTAGCTAAGCCACATTGTGAGGTAACCATATCTATGTTCAAATGAAAAAGAGAGAAGAATGAAATACGATAGGCACCATTTTGTGCCAGGAAAAATAGTAAGTATTGCTTGAGAGCAATGGACATCTTTGAACTCTGTCTGAAACTTCATTACATTCTTACTGCATGGATATTTTTCGTTTATAAATATTATATACATATATAGTATAAATTTTATTTATAACATAAGTACTCTGATACAGATATTACAGATGGTATCCCCAGATAGGAGTTCTTTATGGCCCACATACCTCTCCCAAAAAAGTGCTAAAAGCAATTAGCTGGGCGTGATGGTGGGCACAGGTAGTCAGTCCCATCTACTCAGGAGGCTGAGGCAGGAGAATAGCGTGAACCCGGGAGGCAGAGCCTGCAGTGAGCTGAGATCGCGCCACTGCACTCCAGCCTGGGTGACAGAAGGAGACTGCATCTCAAAACAATACAAAACAAAAAAGTGCTAAAAGCACAGACCTGAAAGTCCCCAAACTGATACATAACGTTTACACCTAGGTGTGAAAACAATCTTACCCCTAGAGCACTTGTGGTGAGAAAGTCAAAACTTGCAAGAACCAAACGCAGTCTTCAGAATCTTCTTCCTTCATCACACAATCAAAGCATTTCATCTGGGCTTCTTAAATCTAAGTCTTTAAAATGACTAAGTTTTCTTCCTTTTCTCTGTTTTTCCTAATAGCTGGGGCTTGTATGACTCCTGTGTGTAAGTATCTCCTATATCTACATGTAAACTTTAAATGAATTTCTACTGACCATATTGTTATATTATAGATGAAAATTATTTTCACAATCATTCCTATCTTTCTGAACTGTAATGTATTATACAAATTTTTCATCAGTAAAATTATTGTAGCTTTTAGGTAGGGTTATTGTTGTTCTTTAAGCTTTGAAAATAATATAGTGCCTGTCATTGGAAGAATTACATGAAACAGTCTGTTTAGATCTTTTGTGTGAAATCTTTTGGTCTACTTTTGTAGGTTTCAATATGGAAATTATTGGAGGGAAAGAAGTGTCACCTCACTCCAGGCCATTTATGGCCTCCATCCAGTATGGCGGACATCACGTTTGTGGAGGTGTTCTGATTGATCCACAGTGGGTGCTGACAGCGGCCCACTGCCAATATCCGTAAGTCCACCACAGTTTTCCAGGCATGTGTTTTTTCTGCAACTTATTATAGCTGTAAGAGAAGCTTACCTCTACTGAGTGAGAATTTGACCTACAGTTAGTTTCTGTGGTCACTGACCAACTGGTGGCGTTTACTTACCTTCTTCCACATCCATGCTTTCTGGCCTGGGTTCTCCTTATCAGAGAGAACTGAGCTGCTTTTCCCAGGCAAGATGTTAGACAAATTCAAGTCCTCTGTATAATGCAGGGAACACAGTAACAGTAATATTTGAAGCAACAGTATTCTTGACCTTGTTAGATCCACTGCTCAAGAGGAAATCAGACAACCAGAGCTTGCTCTGTGCTCTGAGCTTCCCCATTTTACAAAGGGGTAATAATAACATCATACCTGCTTTGTGGGGTTTGAGAATAGTATCTGTTTCTGTTAAGTATTTTAGCATGCTTGGCACATTTAGTAAGCACAAAAAAATTGCAGCTATTATCATTAGTATTATACGCATGAGAAGCCTACTTTGCCACTCCTAACAGTAGCTACTCACCACTTACAACTTTCCTAGGTGGAAAAAAAAAAACAAGTTATTGATTACTTCTAAAAAGAGAAAGATAATGAGAAATTTATTTTCTCGGATACTTAGAATGAAAGCTTTTCTGAAGACAGAGTAAAACCTCCCAAAGTCCATTTTGGCGTAGGATTCTCTTACTTCAGCTAATAAAGCACAAAACCCCTCTTGGGATGCTGCAACCATCACAAAAGGAAATGTCAGTAGAAAACTAATTTGGTGTTTGTTGTTTTGTTTGTTTGCTTGGGGTTTTTGGTTTTGTTTTTTGTTTGTGTGTATGTTTCCTTATGTTTCTTGCCTAATAAGCTGAAATGGAGCCTTCTCCTTTTCTTTCACTTAAAGATCTCTCTTAGCTGTCATGGTTTGCTCTCCAGGCATTGTCTATATCTAAACAGAACAACTCAATTGATTTGCTTTTCCATGCTTTGGGGGTTTTGTCTGATTGCCCCATTTAAATGGAACTGTTTGATCACAAATTGAAGTTTTGAAGCCTGCAGACAGGGAGATCTTCTGCTATCTCTAAATAGCAACCCACTGATTTCCAATTTAATATGGTTACTTCATTTACATGGGGTTCTTGCCCTCATAGAAGTCACACTCTCATCCCCATCACTTCTCTCTTCTCCAGGGCACTTGCCCCCGCGAGATGAGAGAGACAGAGTGGGGAACTGTCAGTAAATGTTCACTTAATGCTAAATATGCACATCTTCAAATATGCTCATGATACACATTCAAATGGTCTATAACCTCCCCAGACAGAGAGTTTGACTTTTAAATGTTCAACAAACATTGGATGGAAAGAAAGAAATACGTTTAAAGATCTTTCTTTCTTTCTTTCTTTGACTAGGCCTGAAACATGGTGTATGAAAAAGTGTTTCACTAGCCATAAAGTGTTATAGGAAGTTAAATAATAGTACTAAGTTGAATTTTAAATTTTGTCAAGTGGATTTAAGTCATGAGAAGTGGATTCCCAAACTGGGGAAAGAGATTATTAAAAAAAACACTGGAGAGAGGTCTTAGAGGTTTTTTTTTTTTTTTTTTTTTTTTTTTTTTTTTTTTTTTTCTTAAAACAAACTATTGCTAAATATCATTTTAAATGGCTGGGGTATAAAGAACTCCAAAATATGTAGAACGCATTTCCTCTACAGGACACTTGGGTGTAAAAAGTAGGCAGATCGGTGGTTGGAAAAATATTAAGCTTTATGAAATTCAAAATATTTACGAAATAGCTCAATGGTGGCTTCCCACAAATGTACTCCCCAGTATCCTGTGGGAATAGTTTGCCCCAAGCCTCTCTCTCAGCAAAATTGTGAAGAAGGTCAAACCTGGGAGTGATCCCTTCTCACCAGCCATCCACACAGCTCCTCCCTCAGTATCCTGGCCCCTTTATTAGTTACCATGTCAAATATAAAAGGAAATTGATTAAAATGTCCTGTACAAACTTATTTTCAGCATTTTAACTTACCAGAAGCAAAACTCTCACCAGCTGTTATACCCTGTTCTCCTGATTCTCTCCCAGACCCCCTCACAGAGCACTTCCCCCTGCCCCAACCTGCCTAGCAAGGTGTTAGATGGAACCTTCCACAGCCCCTTCCACAGGGTCTCACTCCATCTCAAATGCTCAAGGCTCCTGGAACAAAATGGTTCAATGTTCAGGCTCTAGATTCAAGCCAAATGAGCTTTAATCCTGCCTGGATTTGCCTCCTGGAGGCAAAGGTCCTCAAGTTTATTCGCTTACCTGAACCTCAATTTCTTCATCTCTAAAATGGAGATTATCATAATACCTATCTCACCACACTGTTGTTAGGTTTAAATGAGGGAAGCTTTGTAAAATGCTTAACACAGAACACAAAGAACTTAATAGATGTTATCGAGTACTGTTATACAATTATCTCTGCCTTCCACGGTAATAACCAAGGAACTAATCTGATGTTGACGAGATAAGACTGAGAAGACCTCCCTATCTGACAGCCAAGTTCTTCTCCCTCTCTCTTAGGCAAGAGAAATCTCCAAGACATAGGGACCCTGCCTTTGCTGCCAGACCTCAAGGGGTGGGTCCAAACAGAAACACTGCTAAGCGTCCAGGCAGGCTGGCAGAGAAAAGAAGAGGCTTCAAGGGAGTTGGCACGGGGTTCAAAGAGGGATTGAGGAAAGAGCACTGGACTGGGAGTCACCAAAAGCCAAATTTGGATCCTGATTCCCCTATTTGTGAGGTGTGTCACCTTGGACCAGTCAGAGAACAATATTTTACTGGTAATGAATACACAGCCCATCAGCTTTACCAGCCCTGAGAAAGGTTGTTGTTAGGCTCAGTTGAGACAATGTTTACAGATATCTTCAGCAGACCTACTATAAGCCCCACTGTAGTTCTGCTCCGTATATGATTCTCTTCCAGGAAAGTTCAGGGTGGGACACAGGAAACCACATTTTAAGCCAATACCTCCAGGTGATTCTGAAGCAAGTCTGAAGACTGCACTTGGGGAAACACTGTGTTGTGCAACTCAAAAACACTGGTATTATCACTTCTCCTTTGTGTGAATTCAGACTTCAGTTTAGCTAAGGAGGTGGGATCCTAGAACTCAAGTAATTCCAGGTATCCCGTGGGCAGAAAACTTGACCTCAGTAGCACAGATTACAGTTGAAGGATATCTAGAAATTGAAAGTTCAGAAGGAATAATGGTCTGCTTGGGTTGTTTTTGGTCTTAACACATCCCAGTGGAGACAAAAATAACCAAAACATTTCAAAGGCAATAACTCGCCGAGGAAATTAGTAAAAGATGAAAAAAAACCAGACATTTTTTCAGCACCCCTCCCTTAGTGAAAATCCACCTTCCATACCTCTCATTTGTACTTCACAGCCTTCTTTGTGTAAGTCATTTAGGCACGTGCCCACCTTTCTGTTAGAGCATTCATCCTGAAGATTTTTGTCACCCTTCTCCTACAAAGTTTTGGGTTTAGTGGGTATGTTGAATTTGAATTCAAATTCAAATCAATCCTAGGAAATCCAGTCCACATCCTATGAGAAATTTCCACCCCATCCTGATTTTGCAATAGGCAAACTTTTCAACAAATGGAGCTGGAATTCCCAAAATAAATAAAAATAACCTCTTTTGGTACAAACCAAAAAGTGGTCATTCTCAGGCGGTCACAGCTCTGCCATAAGCAAACCCACTCCACCACAGGCATTTGCTCATTTTCCAAATCTGAAACAATCATGTCTTCCTTTTTCTGTATGTTTCTGTGCTCTTTGTAACTTTTATTAATCTTTATTAACCTGTATGCATGAGTATGTGTGTTTTTACTGCAATCTACTTTGGTAGCTTTTTCAAGTACAAAAGAAATAGTTACACATAAACAAATACAATTAAAAGATCTGAGGTGGGCTTCATAAAGACAGACACTGTAATGGAATATATCTGTAGTATACAAATGGCTCTACGGTACTGCCAAAATCTCTAAAAATTATTTCTACTTTATCACTGCTGTAAATGTAATTTTATCCAACAAAGAGTAAATTTGATCAATTGTGGCACTGTTGTAACACTGGTACTAGAACTGTGTATGACCAGAGATTTAAAAAACAAACCTGCCGAGCACAGAGACCCACACTTGTAATCCCAGCACTTTGGGAGGCTAAGG
This sequence comes from Chlorocebus sabaeus, assembly GCF_047675955.1. Taxonomy (NCBI): domain Eukaryota; kingdom Metazoa; phylum Chordata; class Mammalia; order Primates; family Cercopithecidae; genus Chlorocebus; species Chlorocebus sabaeus. The sequence continues at coordinate 40,323,006 of NC_132907.1, read as the reverse complement.
CCAGTAGATCACCTGAGGTCAGGAGATCGAGACCATCCTGGCCAACATGGCGAAACCCTGTCTTTACTAAAACTACAAAAATTAGCCAGGCGTGGTGGCACACACCTGTAGTCCCAGCCTCTTGAGAGGCTGAGGCAGGAGAATCGCTTGATCTGGGAGGCAGAGATTGCTGTGAGCCGAGATCATGCCACTGAACTCCAGCCTGGGTAACAGAACAAGACTCTGTCTCAAAAAAAAAAGGTTAAAAAAAAGCCAAAAAACAAATCTATTTCTTCACCTGACTCACCAGTTCGTACCCTATAAATCTCCCTGATGGAATGACTACTAACTTTAAAGTATCTTCATTTCAAATTAGCACTATTTTCTTCCCTTGAGGAAAGTTTTCCTTTCTTGTCCAAATCTTTGTTCTAATTGAGGGGACAGGACAAATTGACATATCTGACTGCCATGTAATGGGCCTTACTTCCCCACATTGACCTGAGATGAGGTCTAGGCATGTGGGTGAGCAAGTGTAGGGTGGGGGTCTTCGTGGTGTTTGCTTGTTTGTTTGTTTGTTTGTTTTTAAGAGATGGGGCCTTGTTCTGTCATTTAGGCTGTGACACTTCAGCCTCCAGCTCCTGGGCTCAGGCAATCCCTCCTGCTTCAGCGTCTCAAACAGCTGGGACTATAGGCATGCACCACCGTGCCCAGTATGCACCACTGTGCCCCTTAATATTTTTTTAGAGATTGGGGGTCTCACTATGTTGCCCAGGCTGCTCTCAAACTTCTGGCCTCAAATGATCCTCCCACCTCAGTCTCCCCAGTGGCTGGGATTACAGGCGTGAGCCACTGCACCTGGCTACCTTAATTATTAAAACACCTAACGTTGGGAAGATAAAAACGTTCTGGGGTTCTGGAGATGATAGTGGTGGATGAATAACAATATACATGTCCTTCATACCACCAAACTGTACATTTAAGAATGGTTAAAAAGGTAAATTTTGTTATGTATATTTTACCACAATAAAAAAATTTTAATGGTAGTTGGTGTAAATCTCAAACTACAAACTCATGAAATATAATTTCCTTTATTTTTACATAAATGAACACAATTTTGTTTTAAACTTGATCTAAGTCAATTAGGATTTCACTCCTTTTCCTTCCCCAGTTGGATACAAGTTCTGATATTCTTTTGCAATTCCAGGGAATTGGTTTGGGATGGGATTAAGGGCAAGTCATTTGGCCCTTAATATCAATTCATGCTGGGGTCCTCTAAGACCTTTGTCACTCCACCTAATCTTAAGCAGTTTACCTTGGAGATAGCCCTTGTTTCTCTATGTATATAACCCTCTCCACCATCACTACTCCCCACTGGGGGATTTGGGAATCATTCTGCTGCTTTCATTCTCTTTGCTTTTTTTAGGTTTACCAAAGGCCAGTCTCCCACTGTGGTTTTAGGAGCACACTCTCTCTCAAAGAATGAGGCCTCCAAACAAACATTGGAGATTAAAAAATTTATACCATTCCCAAGATTTACATCAAATCCTCAATCAAATGATATTATGCTGGTTAAGGTAGGTAGCAGCATTGCCTTCCTTCTATTTTGTCAACATTTTTATACAGGATGGCTCAATTAGTTAATCATCTGCACAAAAGCATTTTGTTAGCACCCTCCCCATGTTTGAGGTGATTATGATATATTTTATAAGGGCCCATGTTATTCCATATACTGCCTTGAAAGAAACAAGAATTTATCACAAATGTATCAGGGCTGCGTTTATACAAGGAAAAGCAACTCTGATACTCACATATGTAGAAGGGGAACATCTTACAAAGCCCAAGGATCCACACTGAAAGCTTTTCTCCCAAATGCTTTTCTCATTAGCAAGTAAAAAATACAACAGTTGTTTATACAACAGAGCCAACCAAGTGACCTCAGGGGCTCAGCAGCGAGTTACAACTTAGTCTAGACCACACTTAGTCTAGTCCAAACTTGGTCTAGACCATACTCAAGGGTCCTATCCAGCAGGAAGCAGCCCAGCCCTCAAAGTCATGACCTGTGGATGTTACTCCACACAAAACCATCCAATGCAGGGCAAAGGCCAGTTTGCTCGAGACTGGACAAAATTCCTGCTGTCTATAAGCTCCCTCCCCAAGCCTCAGTGAGCTCCTCGGGGAGTAGAGAGCATGGTCAGAAAAGCAACAACCACAAATGCAGCTGCAGGCCACCACCAAAGTAGATTCCAGAACAGGGACGCCTGCCTAAGACGGAGACCACACATACAACGCACAGGCTAGCATCAGAATACTACTGGGAAAGAAATAATTCAATCTTTTATCAATCTGTCAGCTTCAAACAGCCGCAAAACTCAATAAACATGTCAAGCTGCTCCACGTAAGATCCAAAACCTATCTTAGATCTGGAACCAAATGCGAGGTTACTGGCTGGGGAGCCACCGACCCAGATTTCTTAAGACCTTCTGATACCCTGCGAGAAGTCACTGTTACTGTCCTAAGTCGAAAACTTTGCAACAGCCAAAGTTACTACAATCGCGACCCTTTTATCACCACAGACATGGTCTGTGCAGGAGATGCCAAAGGCCAGAAGGATTCCTGTAAGGTAAGAATCTCTCTTTTAAACAGGCATCTCGGAGCACTGTACAGTAGCCAAGCTTCCATTGCTCACTGACACTGAGGAGGAGGGTGGGGCATAGAGAATACAAAACCACAATTCTAAACACTTTCTCTCCATTCCTGCACAGCATTCTCTATTCTTTTTCATCTACCAATGTGAATGGATTGTAAAAACTTCCCCAATGCTTCATAAGCACCCACTAAATGTTTGTTAATCAGGATAATAGACTATATCTGACAACTTTTACAGGCTTCCTATGAGAGGTGTTATCCTCCTTAGAAAGTCTACCAACCCTGAAGTCACTAGTGGTGATTAGAAGATAACTTATTTAAAGAACCACCTTGTGGATTAATCAATAAGGAGGTCTTATAAGACTCAAATGCAAAAAGCTCAAATATACAGTATGTGTGTCATAAGTAATGCTGACTGACTGTCTTCGTCTGTTTGGGCTGCCACCACAAAATACCATAAACTCAGTGGCTTATAAATAACAGAACTTTATTCTGTTCAAGATCAAGATCAAGGCACTAGCACATTTGGTGTCTGGGGAGGGCCTACTTTCTGGTTCATAAACGGCTTCTTTTCACTCTAATCTCACATGGTAGATGGGGTGAGGGGTCTCTCTTAGGCCTCTTTAATAAGGGAACTAATCTCATTTATGAAGCCTTCACCTCCATGACCTAATCACCTCCCAAAGGCCCCACCTCCTAATACCCTCACCTTGGGAGTGAGGATTGCAACATATGAATTCGGAAGAATCAAACATTCAGACCATACTGCTGACTAACAAAAAGAAACAAAAGGCCTGGCACAGTGGCTCACACCTGTAATCCCAGCACTTTGGGAGGCCAAGGTGGGTGGATCTCTTGAACTCAGGAGTTTGAGACCAGCCTGGGCAACATGGTGAAAACCTGTCTCTACAAAAAATACAAAAATTAGCCGGGCATGGTGGCATACGCCTGTAGTCCCACCTACTCAGGAGGCTGAGGTGGGAGGATCACCTGAGCCCAGGAGATTGAGGCTGAAGTGAGCTGAGATCTTGCCACTGCATTCCAGCCTGTGTCACAAAATGAGATCCTGTCTTAAAAGAAAAAAAGGAACAAGAGTCATTATATTTTTCAAAATCTTTTGTTTATTGAGATGGCAAAGAAAAAAAATAGGTGTTCATGTTTATATGAACTATACTAATATATAGTACAAATGAATTACTAATTTTTTAAAAAATTAGAATACAGTATTCATTTCATACTATATTAAGTATTATTGGGGAAGAGGATATGATGACTTCAAATGTCTTTTGCATCTGCAGTACCCAAGACCATCACCCTCCTAAACATCTGTTATCATGGTTGACCAAAGTACAAGGCACTGCAGTTTGCAATGTGAACATTAGCAAAGAGAAAGGCTGGTCTTCAAAGAAGCCAGCTCTTCATTAAAAGACCATGCCATCCCCTCTATAGCTCTTTCCCTTCACTTGATAGAATTTAGTTACATGTTTTGCTGTTAGAGTGAGTCTTCAAAAATCATTTCATTCACTAAGTATTTACTAAGTGTGGTACATATACATAGCACTATGTCCAACCATGTGAGGATGCAAAAAAATAAATAAGTAACAGAGAACATATAATTCCTGCCATCAAGACATTTACTACAATACATTGCTCTTTTCTGCTACTCTCAATAGCAATTTGATTTTAGGTCTATGAGCATCAAAATGAAATATACAACTTTAAAAGATTATTTTATTTCAGTGGATTATTTAAAACCTTATCCATTCTTTAATAAATAGTCAATAGTCATTGATTCCCAGAGGAAAGTAGACATAGATAGGGACAAAACAGAGACAAGGACATGGACACCGAGACAGAGGCAGAGGCATAGTCATAGTCATAGTTAGAGACATAAACAGAGAAGCAAGTAGGCAGAAACATAGTCCTAGTCAGAGACAGGCATATAGAGAACCTATAACGAGTAAAAGGCAGTGTCAGACACTCTCCAGGACATAAAGAAAGCAACGACCCAGATAATACTCCTTTGAACAATCAACAGTTGGTGCTTAAAAAAAAAATGCCAATAGCTTCTCACCACATATTTTCCTTTTCTCTTCTTTCCAGGGTGATTCAGGGGGCCCCTTGATCTGTAAAGGTGTCTTCCATGCCATAGTCTCTGGAGGTGATGAATGTGGTGTTGCCAAAAAGCCTGGAATCTACACCCTGCTAACCAAGAAATACCAGACTTGGATCAAAAGCAACCTTGCCCCACCTCATACAAATTAAGTTACAAATGATTTTCTTGGATGCACTTGCTTCTTTCTTCCTAATATGCTCACAGGTTAGAGTTGGATGTAAGTAAAGCAGAACACAAGATGGGGTCCATTTTTGTACTTGTAAGTCATTTTATTAAGGAATCAAGTTCTTTTTCTCTTGTATCACTGATGTATTTCTACCATGCTGGTTTTATTCTAAATAAAATTTAGAAGACTCTCTATTTGTCTTTTATCACATGAAGTAATATCTACCCCCATTCCACCCACACTCCCAAAGGGCAATAAGATCACTGAACAAAACAGTAATGGTACCACCTTCAACCAGGTGTGACTTCTGCTGGATCATCCTAAGTTGTTGGGTTGTTTTCATTGTTGTGATAACATTAAACATGAGATAGGCCCTTTCAACAAATGTTTAAGGGTGCGATACATTATTGTTAACTATAGGCATGATCTTGTAGTGCAGATCTCTAGAACTGCTTCATCTCTTATAAATTAAACTTCATGCCAGTTGAATAGCAGCTCCCTATTTCCCCACCACTCCCATCCTCTGGCAACCCGATTCTACTCTAAGCTTCTATGAGTTTGTTTTTTTTTAATATAAATCATAAATATAAATATCCCAATTCAAGCAAGCAGCTTATACAAATGTTTGGACAGTATTTTTTATTTGTATATGTCATATTTTGTTCTAGAAAGGACTTAAAGCAATGTACAAAAACACCTGCAACAAAACAAAATGCAGAATTATAAACAAATTGATGAAAGTATTGGGACAATGGGGAAGTGAGAGAAAGAAAGAGAAGATGAAGGCTAAGTAGTCACATGGTACTGATAGTGCCACAAGTTTCTTTCTATACATTTGCTAGAAGGATTCACATTTGACTGTATGCTTTGGCCAATGCAAGAAAGAGCAACACAATCAATTATATGAATTACAGTGTTCAGGAAATAAAAATAAATTGTTTACCCAGAAGTAGGACCGCTGGTACTGGAACTAAAACTAGAGAGAACTTTTTTCCATGGTCCTTCTTTTCCAAAAAAAGGACACTGTGACGGCCTGGCATGGTGGCTAACACCTGTAATCCTAGCATTTTGGGAGGCCAAGGCGGGCGTTATCATGAGGTGAGGAGATCCAGACAATCCTGGCTAACACAGTGAAACCCTGTCTCTACTAAAAAATACAAAAATTAGCCGGGTGTGGTGGCGGGCGCCTGTAGTTCCAGCTACTCGGGAGGCTGAGGCAAGAGAATGGCGTGAACCTGGGAGGTGGAGCTTGCAGTGAGCTGAGATTGTGCCACTGCACTCCAGCCTGGACAACAGAGCAAGATTCCGTCTCAAAAAAAAAAAAAGAAGAAGAAGAAGAAGAAGGACACTGTGCTATGTTTCCCATATCCCCACCAATTGCATCAGAACCACCTAAGATTATCTGTAATACAGGTTCCCTTGACCTCTTGCCTAGAAATTCAGATTGAATAGGCTTGGGGTGAGCCTGAAAATCTGCGTTTTTTTCAAAGCAACTCAGTTGATGCTGATAAATGGGCAAATCTGAAAGCCACTGATAATGAACTTCCTTAGTAACTTCTTATAATAAAGACAAAAATTGATGTCAAGGGATTGTTACAAATCTTTCAGTGTGAACTGATGGCTTCAGACCAAAAGGCAATTCAAGTAAGATCACTGGAGGATCTCAGCTGTCTTGGGCTGTGGTCATCCAGTGATTAGAGAAGTAGCAATTTCTAATTTGGGTGGAGGAGCACGGTGGGAGATTGGTGGGGGATGGCTTCAACAGTCAGAAGGCAAAAGATTAATCTCAGTCTCTATATTTAATTTGAGTTTGGGGGGATAAATAGTTCTCGTTTCCAGGCAACATCATCAAGTTCTCTTACATGCATATAGAAATAGATGCTTTTGGTAGTTTGTTTATTTGCTTATCTTTTGTCATGGTTCTTAGAAACCATTAACCAGCACTACCCTGCACTATGAATACTTACAGAAATGGAAGCACTGGGTTAAAAAGGCAACCTAACTAAAATTATTGAGAATAAATTTTTTTAATTATTGAGAAAATAGTAGAAGAAGGTTATTTAAATATCTCATCTTGTATCATTTTGATTTATTAAAAAATACTGATTATGAAATCCCAGACTATATTTTACAACAAAAGAAAAGGAAAAAATTTTAGATTCTCTGGACTCACCATTAAAAAATAATCCTGTGTCTATTTTCTCTAAATTTCAAATCCATGAAACATATCATTATAAATCTTTTTAACCAAAAGGACTATTGCCATTACCCATAATTCCAGCTGATGAGTTATCCTGAAAAGCTGTCACTAAAACTTGAGAGCTGTGTTTTGATTTTAGATTCCCTGCTGTTAATATCCAATAGTCGAACCTGATCAGATGGCCAGAGAAGGTCTTTTCAACAGCTGTGGCAGACCTGGCAACTCTGAAATTGGAAGATAAACAGTTTATTTTAACAAGCAGCTAATGATAGAAACTGCAATTGAAATACATTCCTTATCCTTCAGGAAAGTCGTGTTTTGTTAAATGTACCAGTATCTCTACTCTTTTAGGGTATGCCCTAAAAGAATAGAGTATTTTATTTGGAAACTTCTGTCTTTGAGAGCCTATTTGATTCTATCTATGGCCTCAAAATGAAGTTGAGAGTCAAACCGAAGCAAATATCCAGATTTTAAAACTGCTCAAAGGTTTTAGAGCAAAGTAGTTTGATGTTGTCATTCTAATCATTCCACTTCCTCCCTTCTTTGTGGTTGTGGACAGAGTATATTTGCCTTCCCCACAGATACAAAAGAAGGCTTTATGCTTTATTTTATGTCCACCCTGTTATAATAGAAAGTGACAGCACTAAGTCCAGATATAATGCATGAAATACATCAGAATTGATTCAAATAAGCAATTAAACCAGTCTAGAACCAGGTAGCAGAACTAGTCCTACCTTCTGACTCTCTTAGTTCTTGCACATATTAAATCTCAACTCACTCTAAAATGATGTGAAGAGCAGTGCTTCAAGCTTGGTTGTTTTTAGAAAACTATCTGAATAAAGGAAGGTACTGTTGGTCAATCAAAGAAGTGCTTCCTTTTTTACTAAGCTCTTGGTTTGGGAAAGGACACTGCTGTAGACTGAATCATGTCTGCTCCAAATTCATATGATGAAGGCCTAACCCTCAGTGTGACTGTGTTTGGACGTGGGGCCTATAAGGAGGTAAATAAGGTAAAATAAGATCATAAGGGCAGGGCTCTGCTCCAATGAGATCCCAGTGTCCTTACAAGAAAAGAACTAGAGAGCTCAATTGCTCCCTCTGTCTGCTATGTGAGGACACGGTGAGACAGTAGCCATCGATAAGCCAGGAAGTGGGCCCTCCCCAGAAAATGAATAGGCCAGCACCATGATCTCGGACTTCCAAGCCTCCGGAATCATGAGAAATAAATTGCTATTGTTTAAGCCACTTAATCTGCAGTATTTTGTTATAGCATCCCAAGTTGACTAAGCCAGACACACCTGTGGTGAGGGAGAAAGGACACTGTGTGCAACCTGCCCAAGGGCAGGGAAGCTGATGTCTCGACAGCCCTACAATTTCAAAAGATTACTGAGATATGCCTGAAAAGCTATCCGTATGTTGTCTGATGAGTTATTTGAGGACCAAGAGCAGCCTGGCTGAATGGTTGGGCTCCTTGTGTCTTAACTGATTCAGCCCTGCTTTCACGCTTTCACACAATGACTTCCTGTTGACTTCTCCAGTCTTTTTGCTGAGTCATATCAGTCCACTGTAGACTGACAAAATATCCTCATCACTTACTATGTTCTACCATGAAAGGATCACATTCTTTTTCTGGTTTTAGCCATAAATATCTGTGTGACAGCCTGTTAAGAGTCAGCATATGGATTTACACTGAGGCTTTCCCTAAGAACTTACAAATAAGTTGAATAAAATTGCTCTCTGAAAGTTAAAATTTAAACTTTATGCATATTAGGTCAGAGCAGAGATACATAAAATCACTCTGAAGAGACATGAGACATTCCCAAACCTACAAGACTATTATCTGCTTGAAGGTTAGAGACTACCGGTTTGCTACTCAGTCATCTCCTCTTTTTCTCTGGCATCAAAACTCAAATATTATTTGGTACCACAAATGTGCACAGCCAAAACAAGCCATTTTCGAGCCTCTCTCCTTGCCAGTAATGGTCATTGAGAAATAAGTGAAAGTGATTGGCCGAGGTTTCTAGGAAGTACCTATAAAAGGAGCTGATTCCGCTGGAAGGAGTGCCCTTTCCCCCTTCTTCCTTCCTACTGCCTGGATTGCATATGTGATGGCTAGAGCTCCAGCAATAATGCTGAACCACGAGGCAAACTTAAATCGAAGCCAAGTGCTAGTGACAGTGAAGTGGAAAGAAGCAATTGATGACCAAAGCACCTCCATACCAATCCTGTACTTTTTGTTTTACATGAAATAAAAATAAAAACTATTTAATCCACTGTTATTTGAAGTTTTCTGTTGTATACATCCCACCTAATCCTAATAATAAATTTGGAAACCTAAATCTTCTATGCCTGATATATGCTCCAAACAATGACAAGTATGTGCCTTTATCCCCTTATACCCAGACCCTCTCAAATCCTAAATGGCTTTAGCTTTCCACCTTCCCTTATTCATACAAGAATCAATTCAGAAAAAGTAACATTTAAATGTTATAATCAATAAACCTTTTCCCCCTCACTGCTCCATCTATAGCTTACTATGGAGAAACTTCCCTGGCCTACCTGACAAGCTATTTTTATCTTTACCACATACTGCTATATGGCAAACATTTTTGTTTCTATTATAAAAATGATACATATCACTCAGTAGTCTGTAATAAGCTTTACTCTGTTGGTGTATTTTTTTTTTTTTTTGAGATGGAGTCTGGCTCTGTCACCCAGCCTGGAGTGCAGCAGTATGATCTCGGCTCACCGCAAGCTCCGCCTTCCGGGTTCACACCATTCTCCTGCCTCAGCCTCCCGAGTAGCTGGGACTACAGGTGCCCGCCAGCACGCCCAACTAATTTTTTGTATTTTTAGTAGAGATGGGGTTTCACCATGTTAGCTAGGATGGTCTCGATCTTCTGACCTCGTGATCTGCCTGCCTCGGCCTCCCAAAGTGCTGGGATTACAGGTGTGAGCCACTGCGCCCGGCCCCATCCATGTATATTTTGTAAATGGATCCTGTAGAACTGTTTGTTGAAAAGTTGCCATGAAAATAATGTTTTCTGGCATTTCAGGTTATTATTGTTTGTTTTATTATTTGACAATCATTTGAAGTAATATAGCACTGTTTCCAAATCAAACTAAAAAAGCAACTCTATTGGAAGACAGTTGGATACAGTAATATCCTGGATATTAGTAGTGTTGTAGGAAATCAAAGCAGTACCACATGTGATCAGTCAACAACATATGGGATGGCCATGTTAACAACCAATACAAATAGACTCCAGAATCTCCACCATTTAGCATCTAGAGAGACAGAGAGATATTCATTTATTCATTCACTCACTCACTCACTCACTCAACAAACACATCAAGCACTTCTATTTGCCAGACACTGACCTGGTCACTGTAGAAAGAGGAAAAGATACAATTCCTGCCCTGCAAGAACTCGTAGTCTAGACATGTCCATGTTTACATGCAAATAAACATACAATGTAAATAAACAAATATACTATGCTCCAAAATTGGTTACAATGGAGACGTGCACAAAAATGATTATAATGCGGATATGCACATGAGACAGAAAACTGACTTACCTCAGGCGTAAGTCAGTCATTCAGAATTCCTGAAGGACAAATAATTGGCCCTACCAGGCTAGGCCTTTGCAGATAAGACCTGATTCAAAAATTTCCTAAGGTAAAGAGAGGGAAAGATCTAAATCATCAGGTTTGTACAATCCACTCCAATCAGATAAAAGGAAACACAAGCTACAGCAATGCCTATTGTAAAACTATGTCAATAAAGGTGAGAACATTTATTCCTTTTAAGAACTCAGATCTCTCCCACACCTCTGTGGTCTTCCATAGAGACATCCAAGGCAAAACACATGACCAACAGAGATGTCTCAGGAGGAACTGTTCCATTTCCCTCAGCAACAGATGATTCAGCTTTTTCCATGAATCAAGAATGATTATTGCTGTGTGCTGTGGCTTACGCCTGTAATCCCAGCACTTTGGGAGGGTGAGACAGGAGGATCACCTTAGGTCAAGAGTTTGAGACCAGGCTGACCAACATGGAGAAACCCTATCTTTACTAAAAATGCAAAAATTAGCCAGGTGTGGTGGCACATGCCTGTAGTCCCAGCTACTCGGGAGGCTGAGGCATGAGAATTGCTTGAACCCGGGAGGTGGAGGGTGCAGTGAGCCAAACTCGCACCACTGCACTCCAGCCTGGACCACAGAGCAAGACACTGTCTCAAAAAAAAAAAAAAAAAAAAAAAAAAATTCATCTGACCTTTTAGAAGCTTTGGAATCAGAGGAATTTGTGAACTCCACAAAGCATGGAAACTCTAAAACATACCTGTCCCAAACTTTGCCTTACCCGTCACCTCTGTTCTCTTAATTTTTATTTTTTTCAAATAAAGGCAACTCAGCAACATTAAAACAGAAGTGGGCTGATGTACTGGTTTTTATGGGTTGCCGTGCTGCCTTACCATACTGGAGGACTGGTGCTGGAGAGTTTCCCACCTCATAGTGTGATCAAACCACAGTAATCTGCACAGACTACAGATTAGGGTTTGCCAGATTCAGCCATATTTATACAAGACCTCTGTTCTCTGTCCAAGTGCTCTCACTTTCAAATCTACGTAATTAAAAGTATTATACCTCAAATTAACTGTTTGAGTTTTAATTAGGAAAAACATATTTCACAAAACATTGTAGGCCGGTCTGAGTGCAATGGTGTTTAAACTAATTGATCACAATCCGTTATGGATTTCTTTGTTCCTCCTCCACTCCCATTGCTTCACTTGACTAGCCTTTAAAAACATTTTTTTAGATAGAAATAGTATAATCACAGAATGTTACTAGAATTTGTGCTGTAGAATTCACTATGCTATTAGCTCCATGAGAGGTGGGGCCCATAACTGTTTTGATCAACACTGTACAGCCAGAACTTAGCAGAGGACCTCATATGCAGTGACTACTTAATAAATACTTGTAAACTGATAGACAGGGGGGAAAGGATGAATGGATGGATGAATGAAAAAATGTATTGTATTAATTAATGATTAATGGTTGAATGAGTGAATGATCAATTAATAACTCTGCTTCTGGAATCATTTAAGGACATATATAATAAAACTTCATAACTACTTCATAAAGGAAAGGATTATGTTGGGCATAAAATGGAAATAATCACATAATTATTTGATAATGCTTTGAGCTCCATGATGGGGAAAAAAGCACTATATAAACATTGAATATTATTATTATTTATTTGGAGGTTTCCATGAGCCATCTTTTATATAAGACTTAGTAAGTATTGCCATTGCTTTCTAAGGAGGAAAAAAAGGTTATGAAAATGATTAGTATGTTTGGTCTGAAAGAGATTACTTTCAGAGTTATTTGTTTTGTCCTTGTCATCATTGTCTAAATACTGCAGTAGTTTAGTCAGCTTTTAGCAATATTGAACTTTAAGCTATAAATTACTTTATTAATTTTCCTAAAATGTTTGTTCTCTTCAGTTCATTGCATATGTAAAGGATTTAGAAATGTTAACATTTTCCAATTCTGTATAAAATTACACTTTCAAAGGAGTTTGGTGAATTTGCGGTGGTTATAATAATACCATCAGGGTCAGTAAATCTGAAGACAGGTATAAACCACAAATCTTATAGATGGTGGTATTGATACAAGAGACGTCAGATAACTTACCTCTAGCCCAAACTGGAACTCCCTGATGTTGTTTAGGAATTGGTTGTCAAGGAGATTGAAGTCTTGAGTTCTGCAGAGAAATGGTGTTTTGACAGTTTTTCCCCTTCCTAAGTGTCATTCTATATGGCATCGATAATCATTAGTTCTCAATACCCACTTCCTTGCTACCCAAAATAGAATGCAATAGAAATATTTGAGGACAACAGGGTGTGTGTTTCACACTGAAGTAGTAGCCAAATAATCCCTAAAATAGAAAAATAATATTAGAAAAATAATCTCTAAATTTGAGGATTGGAATTGTGGTTGGAGATGTGGTAAGTTCAGAAAGTCAGAAGAAACAAGAGGCTGGGAGACCCAAGCCAAACACTTGGATGAGGCTGTCTTGGTTTGGGCTCCCCCAAAAGCAGGTCCTGAGGTACAGATTTGGTACAAAGAGCCTCACTGGAAGGCAATACCAGGAAACTGATAGGAAAGTAGGGAAGTGAGAAGGGAGAGAATAAAAAGCCAATAAAGGGTACATTTGCATGCATTTATCACTATTGGCAACTGGAGTACAATCCCACTGGGAACTCCAGGACACAGTGTGGAGCGCTCCTCAGAGCTATTCCAAATGAGGGACTAGGAAGCTGGGATCTTTACCCACCAACACCCCACCATCATTGTTTGAGAGCCACTCCAGGGTCATTAACTTTCCAGCCCTTCCAGCTTGTCCTGCTCATGGGCTGTGATATGGTTTGGCTGTGTCCCCACCCAAATCTCATCTAGAATTTTAGCTTTCATAATTCCCACATGTTGTGGCATGAACCCAGTGGGAGATGATTGAATCATGCTGTTCTTGTGGTAGTGAATAAGTCTCACGAGATCTTATGGTTTTATAAGGGCAAACCGCTTTTGCATGATTCTTTTTCTCTCTTGTCTGCCATCAGGTAAGACGTGCCTTTCACCTTCCACCATTATTGTGAGGACTCCCCAGCCATGTGGAACTGCGAGTCCATTAAACCTCTTTTCCTTTATAAATTACCCAGTCTTAGGTATGTCTTTATCAGTAGCATGGAAATGGACTAATACTGGCTGAATGTACTGCCAAGGCTAGGAAAAAATCACAAAACATTCTCTGACAGAGCTGCAGGTTTGTTTTTGGTTTTTTATAGCAAGGAGCTTTTGTTGTGTAGGCAAGTGCTGGAGGCACCAATGGTATCTGCTACAACTGCACTGGAGGCACTCACTACTCCTTGACCATATTTCCTACCAGAAAAGCTTGACTGCATGACTAGCTCCTTCAGATGATAAGTGAGTTGTCTATGAGACGTGAATGACTTACATGATTACATTTGCTACTTCCAGATAACACACTGAATTGTAACACAATCAATCCAGAGCTGAGACTTTCAGGCACCCAACTGGCTCTGGAAAGAAGGAGATTTTTAACACCCTGAAATCATACCCTTCAACTAGGTTCAGCAAGTAGGCCCTATTTGAAACTCCAAGACACCTACCAGTCTCATGTGTATGTTCTATTGGTCATGCCCATTGACTGCTGTTTGCATCCAGTTTCCCCTCTGAGATCACACACGTTTCCTGCATGGTGCCAGATACTGGTTTAAGAATTTTACCTATATTAACCCATTAAATCTACACAATGAGACCATGATGTAGATGCTATTATTATTTTCGCTTCATAGATGAGGTACAGAGAGATCACTAACTTGTTCAAGATCACACTGTGAGTAAAGAGTAGAAGAGCATGGGTTCAAACTCAGGTAATCTGACTCTAAAGCCTGCTTGTCCCATAACTTCCTTCATGGGGTCTGGAAAGCACAAACTCATACAGCTTTCCTCATATGAAGCATGAGCCACAGTTCACCCTAAGGAGATTCTTTCAGCCAATTATACCTCATTTTAAAATCACCCCACTCCCCCACACCCCAACACATGCCTCAATAGCCCCTGTCTCCCCTTGTACTGAAAGAACAGAAAATTCTACATCATAGTAGTACATTACTCCAGAGAATTCATGGAATAGATTCTAGAGCGTTCATAATGAAATCAAAGAAACAAATCAAGGTGCACCACCCCAGATGTAATGTGCAGAAAAGAGCACTGAACTCTGGAAATCAGTAACATATGGGTTCAGGTCCCAACAATGTATTAGTTTTGCAACCTTGACCAAGTCACTTCATTTCTCTGAGCTTCCATTTCTTCACCTGCCACATAAGTGACTTGGACTACACAAAATATAAAGTTCGTAACAGCCCTAAAAATCCATGATCCTGGATTCAAAAATATTTCTCAATTATTATGCTGCTGGATGGAGGCAACATCTTCCATTCCCCTTTTTTGAGCAATTGACATAGCCCTGCCTTTGGAGTTCCCTCCTCTTCTGATGCCACATGATTTCCAAGCCACAGCCACAGATGACTGTTGGGTATAAGTACCAGAGACCAAATACAAGAAGCAGAGCTCTAAAGAACTAGTCAGCAACCACAGGGGGCTCCTTGTCCCAGTCTCAGTTTCACAGGTTTGGCATCCCCCAATTTTTCTTACATGAGGGGAGCACATGGAAAAAGTATCTCAGCAAAGTCATTTTTCTTTTTACAATAATATTTGTTGGTATCTAAGGAAACAGGAGCCACATGACAGGTCCTAAACAGACTCAGACCAAGCCTAAGTGAAATCAGAGTGTAAACCTTACATTAAACAGGCTGCCTCTTTTTGTAATTAACCTTTTATTATGAAAAGTTTTTTAACATATGCTAGAGAGCTTACTCTCATGAGTCCCATCATCTACCTTCAATAACTTTGAATTCATGGCCAATCTTGTTTCATCTCTACCCCATCCAGTCCCCTCAACTCTAGATTATTTTGAAACAAATCCCCACCATTATGTCATGTCACCTGTAAATATTTTACTATGTAGCTCTAAAAGACAAGGACTATTTTTGACAGCATAACCATGATACCATTACTGTGATTTTTTAAAATCTTATTTAGATCTTTTCTAAAATTAACATTAGTTATTTAATACCAAACAATATTTAATGTCCAAGTTCTCCAATTGTCTCATTTTTTAAACAAGTAATGTGTTCAACTTAGTATCCAAATGTGGCTCATGTATTGAAATTTATTAATGTGTCCCTCAAATCTCTTTGAATGTATAGAATTTTTCTGACATCATTTTGTTTCCTTGTAATTTAGTTGTTGAAGAAACTGGCCATTTTTCCTGTAGGGTTTGCCAGAGTGGATTCTGAGTATTACATCTCCATAGTGTCATTTAAAATGTTACTCTCTCCATTCAATTTTCTGATAATTGGTGGTGAGTTCTAGAGGCTTGAGCAGATTAAGGTTCAATATGGGGACAAGGTAAGGTTTGTATTTCTGTTAGGAGTACATAATATCAGTCTCCTTTGGTGTGATGTTAGCAGCATTGATCACTGCCTAGATCCCTTAATTCATTCATTAGAATGATCCTTGTTATTGGGTCAGTCATTGTTTCTAGGCCTCTTTGGCGGGGTATAGCTAGGAAAGAGATTTTAGTTTTTTGTTTTTGTTTTGGGGGGAGGGTTGTTTGTTTTTTAAGAAAACATATAAGCTCATACTGATTCTTCTCATTTGAAATCTGGTCCACAGAATATTTGTCTAAGTTTATTCTCACATTTGCATCTCCTTTCTCTCATGTTGAAATCCAAGCTTTTAAGGACAAAAAGCATAATTACTCATTTGTTTTCTCAGAAAATGAAACATAATGGTCTCACAATGATGATATCAATACTATCACTAAAATATGATTACTGAAAACAGTTTAAGGGCATTTTATTGTTTGGGGAAGTTTGGTTTGTCTTGCAAGAATTTTTTTTTTCCTTTAGGGTATGTCCCATTAAGGATTTGCAGACAAATTCCTGTGTCACTTAAGTTGCAAATCAAATCTACAAAACAAGAGCTATTCAGAGAACTACAGCTTTGATTAGTCTTTTTCCTTCCCTTTCCACTAGACAATTATGTTTTTACTTTATTAAAATTTAATTTTATCCTTCTTTTTAAAAATGTTATTAACATTTGTTTTTAATTTAGCTTTCTTATGTGATAGCATATTTAACATACTTTACCATCTTACTTTTTGTTCTTTTTCCTTTTTTTTCTTTTTGTTAATATCATATTCTGAAGATATAGCTGCATAGCAGCACAGCTGGCCTTTGAACAACACAGGTTTGAACTGAGTAGGTCCACTTATATGAAGATTTGTTTAAGTAAATATGGATCAAAAATACAGTATTCATGGGATGTACACCCTGACTTTTAGTATAGGTGGATTCCACAGGAGTGACTACAAGGGTGGGGAGAGGCAGGGTCCTGGAACCAATCCCCCATGTATATGGAGAGATGACTGTTTCTTATCCCTTTTTACAGCAACATGGTATGCAAGGTATGGATGTATTAATAATTTATTCAACCAGTCCTCTATTGATGGACAATTGGATTCATTCCAGTGTTTTTCAATCCCAGATAATGCTGCAATAAATACGATGTCTCATTTATCTTTTTTTTTTAAGTTTCACACATAAAGAATTGGAAAAATTCTCCTTGCTTCAATTGTCATCACTTTGTGTCTTCCATATCTTTGTGTCTCTAAGTCTTGGTATAGTTTCTGACAAATAGTAGATGCTCAATATATGTTTGCCGAGTAAAGAACTCAACCATTTGTGTGTGCAATCTACAAGTAGACCAGTTAATTACATGAGTGAAAATTGGAAAATGTTGGTGAGTTTAATGCAAATCTTCTCAAAGACTCATTTATCTGTAAGGAAGGTAGCCTAATGTATTGTGAGTCCAGAAACTTCTCTGAGCTAATGCATTATGAAAATGTATTTTTTTTTTTTTTTTTTTTTTTTTTTTTTTTTCTGAGACAGAGTCTCGCTCTGTCGCCCAGGCTGGAGTGCAGTGGCCGGATCTCAGCTCACTGCAAGCTCCGCCTCCCGGGTTCACGCCATTCTCCTGCCTCAGCCTCCCGAGTAGCTGGGACTACAGGCGCCCACCACTTCGCCCGGCTAATTTTTTGTATTTTTTAGTGGAGACGGGGTTTCACCGTGTTAGCCAGGATGGTCTCGATCTCCTGACCTGGTGATCCACCCGTCTCGGCCTCCCAAAGTGCTGGGATTACAGGCTTGAGCCACCGCGCCCGGCCCGAAAATATATTTTTTAAAGATACTCTCAGTGAAGCACAGAGTCTTGGGCTCTCTTTCTTGGCCAATTTTTTTACCAAGGGGTTGGAAGTGGTGGTAACCACTATAAAATAGAAAAACCACTATAAAATAAACCACTACAAATAATAGAGTCTAGGTCTTAAGTGTTTGTTTCTCCATTAAGAGCGTGGTAGGCACCACTGAAGAGTTAGTGATGATGTGGTTCTCTTATGGAAGTCTGTACTACTTAGTGACGCTGTGATTGTTTCATTGTGCTATAAGTCATTCATTTCTGTGAAGTCGGTCTCCCCTGCTAGGATATAAGCTTCAAGGGCAGAGACCATGTCTATCTGTGTCTGATGTCCGAATGTCCCACACTGAACCTGGCACATGGTAGATACTCAGTAAACATTTGCTGAATAAATTGATGAATCCAGGGTTTTCACAGGCAACACCTCTTTCCAGTGCAATGAAAAAGTTACTGTGCAAAAAGTCTGACTTTAAACCTTCTGTTTTAGCTGGCATCCTCTGACACCACTCCAGCAAGGGAAAAGGGGACACCACCTACCTCATTACTGCCAGGTGGAAGCCAAAGTCCAGGTTTCTGACCCAGCCTTCATCAACAACCACAGGGAGAAAGTCCTTCATTACTCTGGGAAGATGGGACAGTTCTGGCTCCCACTAGGTCCCCATGGGTACCTCCCAGAGTGGGAGGTTAGGAGTGCCTCATGACTGCTCCCCCACGCCCTCCACCAGCACCAAGTGGGGACAGGCAGCTTACTACCACTCAGTGGGAATAAAGGTCCTAGCCCCTAGAAGAGAGATCAGGAAAGACTTATTACAGACTGGATAGAAGTCTGGGATTCCCCACGTGGTCTGTGCTGGCATGGTGAGGAGGAGGGTACACAGTTTTATGGTATTTGGCTGGAGTAGAGTGGTTATTATCTAAAAGTTTTCTGCCTTGCGAGGCTTCTCCTTTCCTGGCCCTCCGAGTACAAAGATCAGGCTTTCATTGAGGTTTATTTTCTTTGTCCATGGACATTCCTGTTTCCAGGTTGCCAGCTTCTGCAGCAATAAGTCTGGGATCCATGCAGAGAAAAGAAAACCTGCAGAACTCACCACTGAGTTCCTTAGGTCTCAAGGTCCTATCTAGTCTGCCTTCGTCTCTCCAACTTTCAGAGTCTTGTTATGTTTGTTTTTTATATAATATCCAGGGAAGGAATAGAGAAAAGTATATCCTACTCCAGAAGAAATGAGGAAAAGTATATTTTATCCAAAAGGAATAGGGAAAGCATCACTCCATCTTCCCAGAAGTTAAAGCCTGACATTGCATTTTTAAATCCCTCTTTTCTAACAGTGATGTGTTAGGCAATGTTTTGTCATTATGACATTGGGTGTATCCTCATTCAATTGTTTGTTAACTCAATGAGAATGTGTTGAGTTCTTACCATATCCCCAACTCTGAGCTAGTCCCCAAAGGTACAAGGATGCACAAGATCTCACTTTCACAATCAAGTATAGGGACAGTACAAAGTGATACAGACTATAATAGATATCCATACAAGGAGCTATAGGAGACAGAGGAGAAAGCAATTCACAGGGATGGGATGGAGGGGAGGGTGGAGTAAATGTAGAAAAGTCTCCCCAGAGGAAAAGATATTTAAGCCAGTTTTAAAAATAAGAAGTAGTTTTCCAAGCATAAGGTGCAATGTCATCGTAAGCAAAATGAACAGCATGAACAAAGACACAGAGGCATGGAAGAGAAGGGAACAGTAAGTAACTCTGTGTGACTGGAGCATGGGATGGGAGAAAATGTGATGAGAGATGATCATGTAAAGTGATTATGAAACAGATCATATAAGGTCCCTGTCGCAAAAGGCCACAGACACAGTTTTCCCTAAGCAAAACTCATGCAGGCTATACTGAACCAATGGCAAGCACTGCACACTTCCCCTTGGGTTGTGCCAGAAATGACTCTCCTCCCATACCTGGTTGTTAAGAATTACTCTCTTTATCTCGGTAGCTAAAATAGTTAAATGCATAGAATTAAAGAGTAGAATGGTGGTTGCCAGGGGCCAGAGGAAGGGGTAAATGGGGATTTACTAATCAACAAACATAAAATTTCAGTCAAGCAAAATGAATAAGCTCCAAAGATCTGCTATACAACATGTACCTGTAGTCAACAATAATGTATTATATGCTTAATTTGTTAAGATGGTACATCTCATCTTAAGTGTTTTTACCACAATAGGATTTTTAAAATAAAAAAATTACCCTCTTTATCCAGCCAACAAAGCACATTTCACTCAACAGTTTGTCAATTCCAGGCTCCCCCAGGCATTGTCACAATCATACCCCAAAAAAAGAAGGGACTACTGCACTTCTCTTAACTAATTGGTGGTCCATTTGGGTCTGCCAGCAATTTAAAGTTCCAGAAACAGTTTGTTTGCCATTATGTTTATTTACGTTTCTGCTGCCCTGAAAATGAAAATGGTAGGAAAAAAAGAGTGAGAAAGTAAGAAAATAAAGATAATAAGGCTGGCAGAAATGGCTTAAACTAAAGCTCCATACTAAATCTTATCACAAATGGGAGGCCCACATATGAAAGATGTAGGCCTGAAATTTATGGGCTTTGGCCAGAACAGCATATTCCTCTGACAGGCTGCAGAAGCAACAGCTATAATCGCAGGAAGGATCTGGCCCTCCAAAGTCGACCAACATTGCTTTTGGGAATTCTCTTGGACTGGCTGTCCCTCTATTGTGGACAGTTTGAAGACTTGACCCTAAGCAGGACCACAAACTCAGCTCCTATTTGATCTGCTTTATTGCCCATGCTTTGAGGGAGGGGGAAGGGGAAATAACAACAGGGCCTAGAGAAAGTTTTCCCAGAGCTATAGGCTATACCTCTAACTTATGATGATAGTCATATAATATCTGTTGAGTGTCCAAGTCATTTAGAAGACTCAAGAGGAGGAAAATCTATTGTACTTAGGCATATTTTGTCTTGCTATGTTCTTTCTTACTGACTCATATTCCAATATTCCTTCTTTCATCATTTTCTTTCTGTTTAGAGAACTGCCTTTAGCCATTCTTTTAGGGTTGGTCTGCTAAAAACAAACTCTCCTAGCTCTCCTTCATCTGAAAATGTCTTGATTTCCTCTTCATCCTTGAAAGGTTTCCTGGATATAGGATTCTGGCCTGACAGTTTTTTCTTTCAGCACTTGAAAAATATTGCACATTTCCAGCTGGCTTCCACGATTTCTGGTGAAAATCATCTGTAATTTGAATTATTTCTCCCCTAAAAGTAAGACGTTATTTCTCTCATATGGCTTTCAAGCTATTCCTTTGTCTTGAGTTTTAGAAGTTTGACTATGATGTATCTTAGTATGGGTTTCTCTGGGTGGGAATTTCTCAACTTCTTGAATCTGTAGGTTTATCTCTTTTGCCAAATTTGGGGGATTTTCAGCTATTATTTCTTTGAGTACTTCTTTGGGCCCAACCTCTTCCTTGACTCCTTTTGAAATTCTGATGATACAAATATTAGATCTTTTGCTTAGTTTCACAGGTTCCTGAGGCTCTGTTCATATTTTCTCATCTATTTCTCTCTGTTGTTCAGGTCACAAAATTTCCAGTTCACAGATTCTTCCTCTGTTCCCTCCCCTCTTCTAGTAAGCCCATCTATTGAGATATTTGTTTGTTGTATTTTCCAGTTCAAACATTTTCATTTGGTTCTTCTTTATATCTTCTATTTATTTGCTGAGACTTTCTATTTATTAATTTGTTTCAAGCATTTTGTAATTGGTCAAAGAATTTTATGATGGCTGCTCTAAAATTTTTGTCAGATAATTCTAATATCTGTCATCTCAGTGTTGAAATTTTTGTGATTTTTCATTCAGTTTGAGCTCTTCCCAGTTTTTAGTATAATTAGTTATTTTGGATTGGAACCTGGATATGTTGGGTACAGGTGGTATTTTAGTGCATTCTCATACTGCTATGGAGAAATACCCAAGACTGGGTAATTTACAAAGAAAAAGAGGTTTAATGGACTCACAGTTCCACATGGCTGGGGAGGCCTCACAATCATAGTGGAAGGCAAAAGAGGAGCAAAGACATGTCTTGCATGGCAGCAGGCAAGAGAGCATGTGCAGGGAAACTGCCCTTTATAAAACCATCAGATCTTGTGAGACTTATCACTATCATAAGAACAGCACAGGAAAAACCCGTCCCTATGATTCAATTACTTCCCACTGGGTCCCTCCTATGACACATAGGGATTATGAGAACTATAATTCAAGATGAGATTCGGGTGGGGACACAGCCAAACCATATCAGGTGGATTTCTCAAGATTGCATTTGGTTCCCACTCATAATTGAGACACAAGTACAGGACATATTTCATAATCCATTTAATTCAACTATAAGGAAAACAGCAGTATAAGCATAATAATAAATGGTAAGTAGAGATCTCATTATGGAGGGACAACAGAGAGTGCTAGGGACTGTGGCAAACTGGAGGGTAATTGCTCTCTGTTTAAGGTGGTAGCTGCTACTTACTTCTTCCTGGTTGTTGATGAAGGAGATTGTAAGTCTAATATTATTAGATATTCTTACCTTTCAGGAGAAGGTAGGCATCCAGATTTTTATATGTAATTTCTGTATTTGAAAATGATGGAAATGAATTTAAATTATTTAAAACAATGTATTGGTACACATCATGAAAACCAAACTAAACACAATAGTGATCAGAATATACTCTATGCGTAGCCAATTGACAACCTCCGCTTTAGTAAAAAATCTATTTTCCTAAGCAAAGATATAGGGCCTGAAATTTGTTTTCTGTTTTAGAGAAAGATATATGGCCTCATGTGAACTGCTCACAGGAAACCACAAGTCAAGATATGAATCCTCATTATAGCTGAAACTGGAACTGAACCAATCTAGAGAAAGCTTAATACTTTTGTCTTATTTGTGTAATTATTTAAGAATAAATTATCTAGCTTTGGCAAAATGAACTGATGAAGTATTCATAAACTAATAGGAGTGTTCTTTGGGGTCCTAAAGGTAAGACCACCCACAATGGGTAGGGGATGGGGTTTTCCCTGAAAGGGGTGTATATTCCCACTGTTAACCATCCTGGGAATGAAAGAACTCATAAAAACAAATAAGAAGTTGGAGAATGAGCCCTAGACTGAGAATGGGAAAATGTTGCAAACTGACCTAAGCCAATGTGTACATTTCACATACATCAGGTTTTAATTCTAAAAATCTAGTTTTGGAGCCTCTAGTTTTGAGGTGAATGGGAGCTGCATGTCTTCTTCCCTAGAACTTCCTGCCAGACAGAATTCTGCCACATCTTTTTCAGCAAGCAGGAGCAAAAATACTGAATGTGACTTGGGGGCTCAGAAAAATCTCTAGCTGTCCTTTAGAAATTCGGACAAGCCCATTGCATGAAATATTACCTCTAAGGCAAATACAACAAAATTTCTGACAGCAGTATTAGGACAAACTCCTGCCATTAAGTGGTACCACATAAGATCACACAGTTTTAGCCCTGCAGTTATTTCCTGAAGAACTCCCCTGATTCTTATATGTCATTCATTCAAGGGTTAAGATGTCTACATAATCTTTCTAAACAGTCCTATTACAATCATGTGTCACATAGACAATGTTGTAGTTAATGCCAGACTGTACAAACAACAATGGTGCCATAAGATTACACAGCAGAACCATACTTTTACTGTACTTTTCTGTTTTTAGATACTCAAATACTTACTGTGTTACAATTGCCTACAGTAACATGCTCTATAGTGTTGTCACCTAAGAGCAATAGGATATACAGTGTAGCCTAGGTGTGTAGTAGACTATACCATCTTAGTTTGTGTAAGTACAACTGTGATATTCACACAACAATATTGCCTAATAACACATTTCTCAGAATGTATCTTCATGATTAAGCAATGCATGACTGTATTTTGACATGACTCATTTCATCAATGAAAATGCATTCCCATGATCCTTTCTGCTACCTAAACAGTACATTGATACAGATTTACATAATGAACTTTGAAGTACCTTTGAGTGGTGAAAACTCCTCATTAGAGTCCTTCAAAATTTAACTCTCTCTTGAGTGTGAATCATCCCTAACCAGGATGTGGATGAATGTTAATGCAAACATGCATACACACATACATATGCACATGTACACACACACACATACATATTCACACACATAAATATACAATATTGCACACATATACATACATGTACATACATGCATGCATGCACTCACACAAAAAAAAATTACACATGCACATACACTTGTGCATCACATGGCTTCTAGAGCCTACTTTTGAATCTAGATGCACCCGTTAGTCAATGTTTGGCCTTAAATCAGTTACCTACCTTTTCTGTATTTCAGTTTCATCCTCTGTAAAATTGGTATGATGATAGTACTAATCTTACAGGGTTGTTATAAGGCTTAAATGAGTTAATCTATGGAATGCTTTATATAGTAAACTCTATAGAAGTATAAACTGTGGCTGTTATTATTATTAATGTTAATATTGTTAGTGATCAATTTTAAAGTAAATGAATGATAATATAGCAATAGAGAACTTCTTCCTCTCTGTTGAGGTTGAATGGGCAGCACAGGTTGCAAAGAACCTGAAACTGAGGAGTAGAAATAAGTTGGTGGGGAAGGAGACATTGGCTCTTCTCCAGAACAGCAGGCTGGGTCTGACAAGGGACCAAGATAGAGGCTACTGAGCTTGTGGGCTCCAAGGGCTGCCAGGTCCAGTAGCCAGTTGATAGTCACTCTTCATAATATAATTCCCTTTGTTTACCGCGAGTTATTTTTTTTCTACTTAAAATCTTTAATCAAAGATATTTATTTTATTTTTTATTATTATTGTTATACTTCAAGTTCTAGGGTCCATGTGCACAACGTGCAGGTTTGTTACATTTGTATACATGTGCCATGTTGTTGTGCTGCACCCATTAACTCATCATTTACATTAGGTATTTCTCTTAATTGCTATCTCCCCCTCCCCACACCCCACGACAGGTCCCGGTGTGTGATATGTGATGTTCCCTGCCCTGTGTCCATGTGTTCCCATTGTTCAGTTCCCACCTATGAGTGAGAACATGCGGTGTTTGGTTTTCTGTTCTTGTGATAGTTTACTGAGAATGATGGTTTCCAGCTGCATCCATGTCCCTACAAAGGACACGAACTCATCCTTTTTTATGGTTGCATAGTATTGCATGGTGTATATGTGCCACATTTTCTTAATCCAGTCTATCATTGATAACATTTGGGTTGGTTCCAAGTTTTTGCTATTGTGAATAGTGCCGCAATAAACATATGTGTGCATGTGAATTTATAGTAGCATGATATATAATCCTTTGGGTATATATCCAGTAATGGGATTGCTGGATCAAATAGTATTTCTAGTTCTAGATCCTTGAGGAATCGCCACACTGTCTTCCACAATGGTTGAACTAGTTTACAGTCCCACCAACAGTGTAAAAGTGTTCCTATTTCTCCACATCCTCTCCAGCACCTGTCATTTCCTGACTTGTTAATGATCGCCATTCTAACTGGTGTGAGATGGTATTTCATTGTGGTTTTGATTTGCATTTCTCTGATGGCCAGTGATGTTGAGCATTTTTTCATGTATCTGTTGGCTGTATGGATGTCTTCTTTTGAGAAGTGTCTGTTCATATCCTTTGCCCACTTTTTGATGGGGTTGTTTGTTTTTTTCTTGTAAATTTGTTTGAGTTCTTTTTAGGTTCTGGATATTAGCCCTTTGTCAGATGAGAAGATTGCAAACATTTTCTCCCATTCTGTAGGTTGCCTGTTCACTCTGATGGTAGTTTCTTTTGCTGTGCAGAAGCTCTTTAGTTTATTTAGATCCTGTTTGTAAATTTTGGCTTTTGTTGCCATTGCTTTTGGCGTTTTAGACATGAAGTCCTTGTCCATGCCTATGTCCTGAATGGTATTGCCTAGGTTTACTTCTAGGGATTTTATGGTTTTAGGTCTAACATTTAAGTCTCTAATCCATCTTGAATTAATTTTCGTATAAGGAGTAAGGAAAGGATCCAGTGTCAGCTTTCTACTTACGGCTAGCCAATTTTCCCAGCACCATTTATTAAATAGGGAATCCTTTCCCCATTTCTTGTTTTTGTTAGGTTTGTCAAAGATCAGATGGCTGTAGATGTGTAGTATTATTTCTGAGGGCTCTGTTCTGTTCCATTGGTTTATATCTCTGTTTTGGTACCAGTACCATGCTGTTTTGGTTACTGTAGCCTTGTAGTATAGTTTGAAGTTAGGTAGCCTAATGCCTCCAGCTTTGTTCTTTTGGCTTAGGATTGTCTTGGCAATGCGGGATCTTTTTTGGTTCTATATGAACTTTAAAGAAGTTTTTTCCAATTCTGTGAAGAAAATCATTGATAGCTTAATGGGGATGGCATTGAATCTATAAATTACCTTGGGCAGTATGGCCATTTTCACAATATTGATTCTTCCTGTCCATGAGCATGATATGTTCTTCCATTTGTTTGTGTCCTCTTTTATTTAGCTGAGCAGTGATTTGTAGTTCTCCTTGAAGAGGTCCTTTACATCCCTTGTAAGTTGGATTCCTAGGCATTTTATTCTCTTGGAAGCTATTGTGAATGGGAGTTCATTCATGATTTGGCTCTCTATTTGTCTGCTACTGGTGTATAAGAATGCTTGTGATTTTTGCATATTGATTTTGTATCCTGAGACTTTGCTGAAGTTGCTTATCAGCTTCAGGAGATTTGGGGCTGAGATGATGGGGTTTTCTAAATATACAATCATGTCATCTGCAAACAGGGACAATTTGACCTCTTCTTTTCCTAACTGAATACCCTTTATTTCTTTCTCCTGCCTGATTGCCTTGGCCAGAACTTCTAACACTATGTTGAATAGGAGTGGTGAGAGAGGGCATCCCTGTCTTGTGCCAGTTTTCAAAGGCAATGCTTCTAGTTTTTGCCCATTCAGTATGATTTTGGCTGTGGGTTTTTCATAAATAGCTCTTATTATTTTGATATATGTTCCATCAATACCAAATTTATTGAGAGTTTTTAGCATGAAGAGTTGTTGAATTTTGTCAAAGGCCTTTTCTGCATCTATTGAGATAATCATGTGGTTTTTGTCTTTGGTTCTGTTTATATGCTGGATTATGTTTATTGATTTGCATATGTTGAACCAGCCTTGCATCCCAGGGATGAAGCCCACTTGATCATGGTGGATAAGCTTTTTGATGTGCTGCTGGATTCGGTTTGCCAGTATTTTATTGAGGATTTTTGCATCGATATTCATCAGGGATATTGGTCTAAAATTCTCTTTTTTTGTTATGTCTCTGCCAGGCTTTGGTATCAGGATGATATTGGCCTCATAAAATGAGTTAGGGAGGATTCTCTCTTTTTCTATTGATTGGAATAGTTTCAGAAGGAATGGTACCAGCTCCTCCTTATACCTTGGTAGAATTTGGCTGTCAATCCATCTGGTCCTGGACTTTTTTTGGTTTGTAGACTATTAATTATTGCCTCAATTTCAGATCCTGCTATATTGGTCAATTCAGGGATTCCACTTCTTCCTGGTTTAGTCTTGGGAGAGTGTAAGTGTCCAGGAAATTATCCATTTCTTCTAGATTTTCTAGTTTATTTGCATAGAGGTGTTTATAGTATTCTCTGATGGTAGTTTGTATTTCTGTAGGATCGGTGGTGATATCCCCTTTATCTTTTTTTAATTGCGTTTATTTGATTCTTCTCTCTTTTCCACTTTGTTAGTCTTGCTAGCGGTCTATCATTTTTGTTGACCTTTTCAAAAACCAGCTCCTGGATTCTTTGATGTTTTGAGGGTTTTTTGTGTCTCTATCTCCTTCAGTTCTGCTCTGATCTTAGTCATTTCTTGCCTTCTGCTAGCTTTTGAATGTGTTTGCTCTTGCTTCTCTAGTTCTTTTAATTGTGATGTTAGGGTGTCGATTTTAGATCTTTCCTGCTTTCTCTTGTGGGCATTTAGTGCTATCAATTTCCCTCTACACACTGCTTTAAATGCATTCCAGAGATTCTGGTACATTGCATCTTTGTTCTCATTGGTTTCAAAGAACATGTTTATTTCTGCCTTCATTTTGTTATGTACCCAGTAGTCATTCAGGATCAGGTTGTTCAGTTTCCATGTAGTTGAGTGGTTTCGATTGAGTTTCTTAGTCCTGAGTTCTAGTTTGATTGCCCTGTGGTCTGAGAGACAGTTTGTTATAATTTCTGTTCTTTACATTTGCTGAGGAGTGCTTTACTTCCAATTATGAGGTCAATTTTGGAATAAGTGTGATGTGGTGATGAGAAGAATGTATATTCTGTTGATTTGGGGTGGAGAGTTCTGTAGATGTCTATTAGGTCTGCTTGGTACAGAGTTGAGTTCAACTCCTGGATATCCTTGTTAACTTTCTGTCCCGTTGATCTGTCTATTGTTGACAGTGGGGTGTTAAAGTCCCCCATTATTGTTGTATGAGAGTCTAAGTCTCTTTGTAAGTCTCTAAGGACTTGCTTTATGAATCTGGGTGCTCCTGTATTAGGTGCATATATTTTTAAGATGGCTAGCTCTTCCTGATGAATTGATCCCTTTACCATTATGTAATGGCCTTCTTTGTCTCTTTTGATCTTTGATGGTTTAAAGTCTGTTTTATCAGAGACTAGGATTGCAACCCTTGCTTTTTTTGTTTTCCATTTGTTTGGTAGATCTTCCTCCATCCCTTTATTTTGACCCTATGTGTGTCTCTGCATGTGAGAAGGGTCTCCTGAATACAGCAAACTGATGGGTCTTGACTCTTTATCCAATTTGCCAGTCTGTGTCTTTTAATTGGACCATTTAGTCCATTTACATTTAAGGTTAATATTGTTATGTGTGAACTTGATCCTGTCATTATGATATTAGCTGGTTATTTTGCTTGTTAGTTGATGCAGTTTCTTCCCAGCATTGATGGTCTTTACATTTTGGCATGTTTTTGCAATGACTGGTACTGGTTGTTCCTTTCCATGTTTAGTGCTTCCTTCAGGGTCTCTTGTAGGGGAGGCCTGGTGGTGACAAAATCTCTAAGCATTTACTTGTCTGTAAAGAATTTTATTTCTCATTCACTTTTGTAACTTAGTTTGCCTGGATATGAAATTTTGGGTTAAAAATTCTTTTCTTTAAGAATGTTGAATATTGGCCCCCACTCTCTTCTGGCTTGTGGCGTTTCTGCCGAGAGATCTTCTGTTAGTCTGATGGGCTTCCCTTTGTGGATAACCCAACCTTTCTCTCTGGCTGCCCTTAACATTTTTTCCTTCATTTCAACTTTGGTGAATCTGACAATTATGTGTCTTTGAGTTGCTCTTCTCGAGGAGTATCTTTGTGGCATTCTCTGTATTTCCTGAATCTGAATGTTGGCCTACCTTACTAGGTTGGGGAAGTTCTCCTGGATGATATCCTGCAGAGAGTTTTCCAACTTGATTCCATTTTCCCCATCACTTTCAGGCACACTAATCAGATGTAGATTTGGTCTTTTCACATAATCCCATATTTCTTGGAGGCTTTGTTCATTTCTTTTTATTCTTTTTTCTCTACACTTCTCTTCTTGCTTCATTACATTCATTTTATCTTCAATCACTCATACTCTTTCTTCCAGTTGATCGAGTCAGTTACTGAAGCTTGTGCATTTGTCACGTAGTTCTCATGTCATGGTTTTCATCTCTATCAGTTCTTTTATAGTCTTCTCTGCATTGATTATTCTGGTTATCCATTCATCCATTCTTTTTTCAAGGTTTTTAATTTATTTGTGCTGGTTATGTAGTTCCTCCTTTAGCTCTGAGAAGTTTGATGGACTGAAGCCTTCTTCTCTCAACTCGTCAAAGTCATTCTCTGTCCAGCTTTGTTCCATTGCTGGCAATGAGCTGTGTTCCTTTGGAGGAGGAGATGCTCTCTGATTTTTTGAATTGCCAGCTTTTCTGCACTGCTTTTTCACCATCTTTGTGGTTTTATCTGCCTTTGGTCTTTGGTGATGGTGACATACTGATGGGGTTTGGGTGTGGGTGTCCTATCTGTTTGTTAGTTTTCCTTCTAACAGTCAGGACCCTCAGTTGCAGGTCTGTTGGAGTTTGCTTGAGGTCCACTCCAGACCCTGTTTGCCTGGGTATCAGCAGTGGAGGCTGCAGAAGATAGAATATTGCTGAACAGCAAGTGTTGCTGTCTGATTCTTGCTCTGGAAGCTTCATCTCAGAGGTGTACCCAGCCATGTGAGTTGTGAGGTGTCAGTCTACACCTAGTGGGGGATGTCTCCCAGTTACGCTACTCAGGGGTCAGGGACCCACTTGAGCAGGCAGTCTGTCTGTTCTCAGATCTCAGCCTCATGCTGGGAGAACCACTGCTCTCTTCAAAGCTGTCAGACAGGGACATTTACATCTGCAGAGGTTTCTGCTGCTTTTTGTTAACTATGCCCTGTCCCCAGAGGTGGAATCTACAGAGACAGGCAGGCCTCCTTGAGCTGCAGTGGCCTCCACCCAGTTCGAGCTTCCCTGCGGCTTTGTTTACCTACTTAAGCCTCAGCAATGGTGGGCACCCCTCCCCCAGCCTCACTGCTGCCTTGCAGTTAGATCTCAGACTGCTGTGCTAGCAATGAGGGACACTCCATGGGTGTGGGACCCTCCAGGCCAGGTGTGGGATATAATCTCCTGGTGTGCCATTTGCTAAGACCCTTGGTAAAGTGCAGTATTAGGGTGGGAGTTACCCAATTTTCCAGGTGTTGTGTGTCTCAGTTTCCCTTGGCTAGGAAAAGGGATTCCCTTCCCCCTTGTGCTTCCCAGGTGAGGCGATGCCTCGCCCTGTTTCAGCTCTCTCTGGTCGGGCTGCACCCGCTGACCAGCACCAGCTGTCTGACATGCCCCAGTGAGATGAACCCAGTACCTCAGTTGAAAATGTAGAAATCACCCATCTTCTGTGTTGCTCACACTGGGAGTTGGAGGCTGGAGCTGTTCCTTTTCAGCCATCTTGGGTGCCCCCCACCCCCACCGCTGAGTTATTAAAAGGTACAACACAGGTGAACAGTTCTATAGGGAAGTTAGAAGAAAGGCTATGTATACACTCATGCTAGAGAAATGAAAGGGGAAGCATTAGCTGAGGAGTTGGTCAGGGGAGGAAGGAGGGGCATCCAGAGCTATAGACACAGTGGCCTGTGGCTGAGCAGGAAGAGGCAGTCCACATCTAAGTGACTTCAAAGGCTTAGATGCAGTGGGAACTGATGAGGCAACATCTGCCAGACCATCCCCCAGAACAGCTGGATAGGGGAGAACCTTGCAAAGAGGGAGGGGGTCTTGCTGTCACTGAGTGGGAACATTTGCACAGCAGCAGATTTTGAGTTTACCTGCTAATGTAATCCCCTTTATAAACTCAAACAAGTGAGAATGTAATCCCCTTTATATACTCAGATAAGTGAGACTTAAGGGCTATTTGCTTCACACCTATTACATAGACAAGTAATATTAGCCCACAGGTGGTAACAGTAATAGCAACCAGTAAATAACAGAGCTGGCATTTGCACCAAGTTGGACTGACCTCAGAATCTATGCTGTGTTTACTAAGGGAGAGGGGAAGTTCTGAAAAACAAATGCATGCAGGACTAGGCAGATTTAATTAAACTCTATGAACAGTATGAGAGGAACCTTTAGAAAGTGGACACTCTAATGATGCTACCTAGGAAAAAGACACTAGAAGCCTGGAGAAGCCTTGGAGACCAAGAAGATTAGAAGAGATAGAAATGTTTCTAGCCAGGGAGTGAATGGCCAACCAATCCAGACAGAGCTAAGTCCTATGATTACAGAATGAAGTCACATATGTTGCTTCAAAAACAATGATAGTCTATTAGGCATCATCCATTGAACGCAGGCAGAGTTCATGACGTTAGAGGAAAAACATAGAAAATGAAAAGCACACTGTACAGATGTTACCTGTGGAGGGTGTCCAGATTCTTGGCATTTTAAACAAAGAATTGGAAAAAAACTCACAAAGCAAGACAAGAAAAGCACAATTTATTGAAATGAAAATATACTCCACAGACTGGGAGTGGGCTTCAGCAAGTGGCTCATGAGCACTGGTTACAGAATTTTCTGTGGTTTAAATACCCTCTAGAGATTTCCCATTGGTTACTTGGTGTACACCCTACGTAAATTAAGTAGAGGCCCTCAATCAGTCTGATTGGTTGTCAAAAGCAACCAATCGGAGGCTGAAGTGAAATTACAAAGTTATACTCCTATGCAAATGAATACTTGGCCCTGACCAGCCTGATTGGTTGCAAGAGGGGACCAATCAGAGGTACTTTCAATTTTTCATCTGCCACCCAGAAAAGGGGCGTGAGTGTTGTAAAGGGAGTAGCCTCTGGTACTTTTGTCACATGGCCATGGAAAGCTGGGGTTTTCCTGTTATTTAGTTCTAGGAAGTTAGCATGAATCAGCCTTAGGTTCCCTGCCTCCAGACCCTAGTCTCCTGCCTCACAGAGAGATCACACAAAGCAGGTAGACCCACAAGAATCACGATGGTCAAGGATCTCAGTCTGACCTACTGGTTATGACTGCAGCCCTTTTGTCATTCCTGACCACATCTTCAATGTGGAGAGGAAACCTCTCTGAGCCAGCCAGTCAGCACCAGACAGACTGTGCCAGTGACCCAGAAGCAAAACCTCTGTGTGTCTTGGTGTCCTGAGATCCCAGTATGCTGAGGTTCGCTGCCAGTGTGCTGGGATCCCAGAATGCTGAGGTTTGCTGCTTTGATCTTCACGATGACCCCCAGATCTCAGTGAAGGTGAGATGGAAGTGCAGTGCCCTTGAAAGCACAGCAGTCAGTGGTGGGCTGGTAAAATGGTTAGCAACCAGCTCTTGGAAGAAAAAGCTCTGATTTGTATTGTTTGCTAATTTCCGTTGTGTAAATATTCCCACCATAGTCAGTTTCAGGCTACTAATGTGACGTCACTAAATGTAATGCTGGGAAGAGATGCTCAGTAACACACCACTATATAGTGCAGACACAACAGACATAAGTGATGTCAACAGTATAGGTATTAGGAAAATGTGATAAAATAATTAAGAAGTATAACATGGGAGTTATTGGCACCAACCCTCTTCAGAGTCAAAAATCTGTGTATAAATTTCAACTCCCTAAAACCTTAACTACTAATAGCCTACTGTTAACGGGAAGCATCTCAGATAACACAAACAGCCAATTAACACATATTTTGTATAATACACGTATTATGTACTGTATTCTTACAATAAAGTAAACTTGAGAAGAGAAAATATTACTAAGAAAATCATAAGGGAGGCCGGGCGTGGTGGCTCATGCCTGTGATCCTAGCACTTTGGAAGGCCGAGGTGGGTGAATCACTTGAGGTCAGGAGTTCAAAATCAGCCTGGCCAACATGGTACCCCATCTCTACTAAAAGTACAAAAAATTTAGCTGGATGTGGTGGCGGGCACCTGTAATTCCAGCTACTTAGGAGTCTGAGGCAGGAGAATTGCTTGAACCTGGGAGGTAGAGGTTGCAGTGAGCTGAGATCATGCCATCATGTCATTGCACTCCATCCTGGGCGACAGAGTGAGACTCCGTCTCAAAAAGAAAAAGAAAGAAAGAAAAAAAGAAAAAGAAAATCATAAGGGAAAAGAAACACAGCCCTGCACTGTATTTCTCAATACTGTAAGTTTATGTTGTCTGCTTATAAGATGAATTATGTAACTGAAATGGTGAGCAAACACAGCTACAGATCTCATCTATGGTACATATTAAGCAATTTAACTTTTTCTTGTAACGAAATGACTTTTCTTTGCTACTTGGGGGCACTTCCACCATCGTTGGTGACACTTTCTATGGGTCTCATGGTGTTATTCAAGGTTTACAGTATTACATTAAACACATTGAAAAATACAAGAGAACAACAAAAGATCACTTCTTACTGCAATTTGTAATTTACTAGAGAGATGAACTGCTCACAAAAAGATGATGAGTGGCATATGCATTTTATTATTTATTTATTTATTTATTATTTTGAGATGGAGTCTCACTCTGTTGCCCAGACTGGAGTGCAGTGACACGATCTTGGCTCGCTGCAACCTCCGCCTCCCTGGTTCAAGCAATTCTCCTGCCTCAGCCTCCCAAGTAGCTGGGATTACAGGCACCCACTACCATGCCAAGCTAATTTGTGTATTTTTAGTAGAGACAGGGTTTCACCGTGTGGGCCATGGCTGGTCTTGAACTCATGACATCAAGTGATCCGCCCACCTCAGCCTCCCAAAGTGCTGGGATTACGGGCATGAGCCATCACACCTAGCCAGCACATGCATTTTAAATGGATACTCGCAACAATTGAAATCACTGCAATTGCAACAGGTGGTGACTACAAAATTATTACAGCAGTACACTGTATAATACAGTCAATTTTATGTAGCTATTATTTAATACTGCATCTTTATGTTTGGTGAAATTTCTGTCAACTGCAAATGGCAGCATAAACACTCTGTATTTGCATGCATACGTTTTGATAAATTTTAACTTTTTATAATATATTTGTAAAAATATATGTTATAGTAGTGAGTGATAAAATAGAGTAGTATCTACATATCTTTTATGAATTCCTGACTTTTTAAAAACTTTTCAACATTTCTAGGCTATGCAGTTCATCTTTGGATTTTTTCCAAATTGTTGCAAATCTCCAAAAAATTGTCCAATATATTTATTGACAAAAATATGTGTATAACTGGACCTGCAAAGTTCAAATGCATGTTTTTCAAGGGTCAACTGTTGTTTTTATATGATTTATTTAATTGTAAGTTTATCTAACTTAATTTTCAATATTGGCTAAGTAAACAACTGGCTTTCAAATCCCTAAAAATTTAACAGTTGGCTCTTGTGAGCTAGGACAAGCCAGCTCCAGCATACCTCTGAGCCAGTGTTTTACTTTATGAAGAATTATTGACTGAAAGGTGAACTAGAAAAGGAATGGGATTTTTACAAAGGGGCAAGTCATCCAAGGAGGTAACACAAAAAAGTAAAGAAGTTTTAAAGCAATCGTAGAGGGCTTTTTTACTTCCACCATTATCAGTGTAGGTTTGCAAATTTTTACCAAAACTTGCCATCTATTGGTGTCTTCAGTGTTAATAATTTGTTGAATTGCAACTTCTCTTGTATAGTCACCCCTCTATAGAACATATTAAAGGCCTAACTCAGTCTTCTACAAGTTTCCCTGTAATAAAATATAATAGGTATCATTTTTATAGTTGTATCTTCTCAAAAATAAATTTAGTGGGAGACAGAGGGTGGACGGGGAAAGATTGAAGATGAAGAAGATAAATTGGTGATTCAGCACCACTTCACTCTCCACAAACTCATATTACATTTAATACTGCTCTCCAAGATCAAAGAAGCAAATGGATAGGTGGAAATCAGCAGGATGCACTTGAGCATTAAAGATCAAAGATACAGATAATCCCTGCTCTTGAAGATTTTGTTCATCAGGGTGTCCCCAGAGCCCACCATGGTATTTGGTATGTGCACAATAGATATCAGGCCCTTATTTATTGACTATTGGTTCCCCCAACCTTCAGAAGCAAGCTAAATGTCCTCGAATGCAGTAAGACCTATCTAAAGAAGGGATTATTAAACAAAATGAATTAACCCTTTCAGAAAATTCAGCTCGCCTGCCCAGAGTTCTAAGGAAGAGCCTGTTAGGAATGTTTGTCCTGTTGGAAGATTTACAAGGAGATTTAAGTTGTATACCTCACTTCTAAACAGCCTTGAATTATTAGAGAAGATCAATTTGCTGTCATCTATTTTGTGACAACTAAGTGAACAATGACAGCGAGGTCAGTTTCCCTTAGAAAAATAATGGTGTCACCTATGATGGGTTTAGTTTCCCTGAGGAAACTTTCATGTTGGTTTATAGGATTGTTGGCCACCAACTGAGGCTGCCCAGTGCCTGACCCCAAAGTTTTGAGGGAAACTGTATTTTCCCAACAGAAGTTACCTCTTTGGGGTCTAACATTTCTCCCTCAGTAAGATCTCCTTCCCTAAGCTCCTGGCTATACATTTCATCTGATGTAAATATTTGTATTGAATCTTCTGTGAAATGTTTAGACTGCCAACAACACTAAAAACTCAAAAACAACTCTCCTTGCCCACATACTTTTCATATTCCACATAAATCCTCACTTAAGAGATACAGAGTATGCAACATATGGTGAGTCCTGTTCTCACATAACCAGAAGCAACATGAATAGGGTCATTAAACTACATTCCTTCCAGACGCTAATGAAAGTAACATTTGGTAATAGGAAATTCAAAAGAATGGTCTATCACAAGAAAACTAAAAATATTGCCTGTTACAGTGGCATAGATTTGATTGGTGAGATTTCCTGAAATTTTGCAAATGAGATCTATTGGCACAAAAGGAAAAGGAAATAAATATTTGTCTACGTTTGTAAAGCTAAGAGAGTAGAACTTCAACCCCTATTTAGCTTTTAAAATTAAGCATAGCTGGAAATAATAATAAACCCAGGAGCAAGCAGGAAGTCATCTTTCCACAGTAAGGTGCTGTATGAACCAGAAACATGCCATGTAATTTGGGCCATCTGGGAAGGACATGGGTTGTACTCTAAGGATAACAGAGACATAACATTTTCAAATGTATATATGAGGATGATCAAAGCCTTGAAATGCTCAAGGAAACTCATTTCTGTTATAATATGTAAATAACTTCACCAGGAAAACACACAAAAAATGCCTCCACTAAAAATAAAACTAGTTTACATAAATGTATAGTCAGTTCTGAAGCTTATTTTCACATAACCGTAATTTTAATCTAGATGTAGTCTTTTTTTTAATTTAGCATTCTTTTATAAACTTCTTACTTTGTAATAAAAAAAGTCCACATAGTCATCATCATAACAACTGTCTTGGGTTGGGTCCCTCCAAAAAGCAGGTGCTGAAACATGGATGTGAGTACAAATAGCTCTTTTAGGAGGCAATTCCAAGAAACACTTGCAGAAAATTGGAAAAATGAGGAAATCAGTGAAGGATGCATTATTGAGCAAGTTACCACAGTGAGTCACCAGGGCTCAATCCCCACCGGGGATCCCTGGGAGACAGTGTGGAACACACCTTAGAGTTAACCCAACCAACGGGTGAAGCAGCTGGGGTATTTATTCACTAACTCTCATTGGCGAATGGCTGAGAGATGCTTCCAGGGGGTGTTAATCCTCAGCACTTTAAGGCTGCCCTGCTAAGGGGCTCAGAGGGCTTCAGCACTCAGAGAAAGCTCACTGGCAAAGATTTGCAGGTGCTTACAGTTGGAAGTGACTGGATAGCAAGCATATGAATGGGAAGTCCTGAGGTTGTGTGGTCATGGCACAAGAGAATCAGGTGAAATAACTGTATAATATTTCATCATATTACTATGATGAATATGTAATATGTAATCATATGTAATATGATTACATATTACTAAAAACTACTGTTTTTCTATTTGCTTTGAGAACAGACTTTAATTATCCAAGTTTTAGAAAGAAGTCAGTTAGTATAACACTCATGTGAAACTTAGAATAAGTACCTAAGAGATGTGTTAAATTATTTTATAATCAACATTGTAGAAAGATGAATGCATTGTTTTTGTTCAAAAGGTGTTCATTCACTCTACACCCATTAAGATAGCTATAATGAAAAGAAAGAAAGTGACAAGTATCGGGGAAGATGTAGACAAATCGGAACGCTTTCCCATTGTTGAGTGGGAATATAAATTGTGCAGCCACTGTGGAAAACAGTATGGTAGTTCAGCAAAAAATTTTAAATTGAATTAGCATATGATTCAGCAACTCCACTCCTTGAGTGGAATTGAGTATGTACTCAAGAGAATTAAAAGCAGGGACTTAAACAGATAAATATTCGTATTCCCCTGCTAAGAGTAGCTTCATGCACAGTAAACAAAAGACGGAAGCAACCCAAATGTCCATCAATGCATGAATGGATAAAGTGTGGTATGTACATACAATGGAATATTATTCAGCCATAAAAAGGAAATATGACATATTCTATTACATAGGTGAGCCTTAAGGATATTATGCTAAGTGAAATAAGCTAGTCTCAAAAGAACAAATACTGTCTGTATGATTCTACTTCTATGAGATACCTAGAGTAGTCGAATGTATAGAGACAGAAAGAAGAAGGGTAGTTGCCAGGGGCAGAGAGAGTGGGGAATGGAGATTTATTGTTTAATGAGTATAGAGTTTCAGTTTTGGAAGATGAAAAAAGTTCTGGAGATGGATGGTAGCAATGGTTACCCAACAATGTAAATGGACTTAATGCCATTAACTGTGCACTTAAAAATGGTTAAAATGGTAAAGTCCATGTTGTATATGTCTTACTTTAATAGAAAGAATCCTGCAAAAATTTTAAAAATAAAAATAAGCAAATGAACTATTACAGGCCACAACATGAAGTTTTTTAAGCAAAAAAGAAGATATACATTAATTTCCTCAATATCTGCCATGCTATACATACTTCGCTTTTTGAAATAGCATCTAGAGCCTGTGAAAATAGCAATAGCCATTCTGGGGCTCTCTGATGTTCTTGCCGTCCTTACTCTAAATTCATTCACACCCAAAGTTTTCCTCATGCTAGAATAAAGCCAGCATTTCAAATACAACAGTTTGACCTGAGCTCTTCCTCCAAGATACAGTTCACTTGCAGTTGTATGTTTCTAGTGTTGGTGAAGAGGAGCCAGGAGCCTTCAATTGCCCAGAAAGAGTTGGCAACACGGGGTGGCCAGTGGTGTCTATGTTGAGAGCTGGTTCACCTGCCCTCTTCAGAATGGTTGTCAAAGTCTGTTCAGGAAGCCCTCAAGGAAGACAGTTTTCAGGCTGATCTATTGGTCCCCTCCCCCAGAGTATGTGAGTTCAGCATCTTTCTCAGAACAAGAACTCAGTAAATATCTCACAAATGAGTGAATAAATAATTAAACCAATGAATGAATAAATGAAATTCTACAAGAAAAGTCCAGCAAGCCTGGAAAAAGCTGTGCCACCATTAGTTACTCAGGTTCCCCTGCAGAAGTCAGTCATGCCCGGCTCCCCCATCACTGAAGGAAATAGAGGCTGCACTGGGAGGACATGTCATCTTCATCAAACCCCTGTCCGGTGGAAACAGCAGGCAGGCAATAAGCCCCACAGAGCCCTCTCTCTGCACACTCCCATCCCTGTGCCTCATAGTCCCTTCCAACATAGGAGCCTGAGGATAGACCACAAACTTCCCAGCTGTTCCCTGGAGCCCTATCATCCAAGAAGGAGAAGGAGCTGTGAGGAGTAGGCTGGGGTGGCAAGGCTTGGGACCCCCCACACGTATACACACACACTCAGTCAGAGCAGCTCTGACTTTCGTCTATTTTATATTTTAGTTTTCCACAGAAGATTCAATGAGGGGGGCAAGTTTCCCCTCTAAAAAAAAAGATATTTGAAAAACACTGGTCTAGCCACATGTTACATGACTGTAATCTCCCAGAGGGCAAGAGACTGGAATTACACCACCATCCCCTAATACCTGGTACAATGCCATGAACTTGATCGGGAAGTGTCTTGGGGCATCAGGCAAGAAGTGCCAATTACCTGGGTCCTAGTCCCAGCTCCAACATAAACCAGCCGGGCAAGCTACATCATAAAAGTTGTTCCATCTTTACTCTTTAAAATAGTGCCACTCTGGAGATTTTTCTACACTAACATTCTCTCATGAACTACCTTATTCATGATTTTATCAGCTTAGTTGAAATGTTGTATTTCAGCTGAAGACATCTGAATCGAGCCTTCGCTTTCACATTGGGTCAGCATCCTGCACACATGCACATGCACACGCTCTTACCCACTCCATTCCCCAACACCGCACCCCACATCCCACCACAGCCCACATCCTGCTGCCCAGGGCACCCTGGGACACCAATGCATCCCTCTCTAGATGCCAATTAAGAAAATAAATAGTTCTTATTATCCACTTACCCTTAAATACCTTCCTTGAGAAGTACTTACATCTTTTTTAATAAAGTGATCTGGTGGACAAAGCAAAAACTATAACCCAAATTGACAAACGCCCCCAGAAGTCCCAATAATTAGTTCTATTCTATTCTCCCACAATGTAAGGTATGGTTTTAATCCTCTAAATATTTACTATTTATTGTAGTAAGATGTGGTGTATCTAACTCAAACAGCTAGGGAGCTACCACTCTGCCCAACAGCTGTGCTTTCAAGTGGTTCAGTACATAAGCACACACACTGTGACTGTATTGCTCTCTGTAAACACTATAAAAAGTCAAATATGCCTATATGTTTCTCAAGTTCACTCGGACCAAAAAAAAAATCACCTATCCCATAGACTGTCAATAAAATAACCCCAAAAATTCCAAATAAATACAAAATAAACATTTAAAATACTCTATGCTGGATTTCTTTTTGCATTGTAATTCACTGTAATTAGTCAAATCCTGTGGGAACATTGATATGGGATATTTGCTGAACTGGTCAAGTTTAATCATCTCTCTAAATATGAATGCCAAGAATATATTAATATATTACAAGGTCACTCTCCTGTCAAAGGTACAATTAATATAGACAGCACAGGTAAGCCACCAAGGACTCAGTTTTTTAACATCCAAAAGCACAGAGAATAATATAGAAACCTTTCCATATCTATCAGCCCCATCACCAGTTAACTATCAAATTTTGCCAATTCAACTACTTTTGAAAGGTCAATTTATAAATGTCTTATACTATAATCTTTTGTATGTGTATTCACAAAAAATCCAACAAACATGTGGCTGTCTAGGGGCAGAGAAATTAGAAGAGAGCACTATCCCCTCTGACAGGGCAGGGACTGCCTCATATGTTGCCTTGGGCTAAAGCCCTGGGTCTCTAGGTGCTGAGAGAAGCTAGAAGGAAGGATGACAAAGTCTTAAGCCCCTGTAATTCCTGGCAAATGAGACAGGCCCCCTGTAATCCCTGGTAAATGAGACAGGCAGCATAGCCCATCCAGGTTCTGACTCACTTGGAGACCTTCTCTCTTCTGACTCCATCCATCCCCCACATCAATCATAACAAAGAGGAAATCAGCTTTGCCCTCGAGGATGCATCTGGCAATGATTAGGATTTGGGGGTGAGTCCAGGTTTAGTTAGGGTATAAGAGGTGCACTGACATTTGCTGAGTGCCAACTATGTGCCATGCAACACTTTACATTAGTACTTCTCTACCCTGACAACCAGTTCATCATCGCCTGAAAAATAGGAAGGAAACCTTGGAAGGCCTGGGACAACCCCAAACCAAGTATTTCACAGTAAGAACAATTACTTTACTGTAATCCTCTCAACAGCCTAGTAAACTAGGTACTGCTGTGCTCAGATATGATCTAGACATTAAATGGCAGGGCCAGAATTTAGACCCATGGCTATCTTCTTTCCAAAGTCCTGCTCTTTTCCCTGACCACAGAACTAGAGACTAGCTACTCTGGTCTCCATTTAGACCATAAAATCAATTCAGAAAGTAACTCCCAGTTCCAGCCCATAGTAGATACTTCATAGGTATTTTAAATGGAATAAATGAATACATCACATTCTAAAACTTGAATTAGAAAGGTAAGTTTGTCCAAGTAGATCAGATTAATGAAACAAAGAATCAGACTGCAAATGTAGGCCCAGGCTGACAAAGAAAAGTGCAAAGCCTTTCATTCCTTCACTAGGGATAAAATGTTCACTCTATTCATCATCTCTTCAAATATTCTTCAGTCTCCTTGCCTGTTTTCTGACTGGGCTTCCAATTATATAACTATCAGTTTGATATTGTCCCACAGCTCTTGGATAGTATGCTCTGAGTTAATTTTTGTTTTGTCTTGGTTTTCACTTTTTTTCCTTTGTGCTTCAGTTGGGGCAATTTCTACTGACTTGTGTTCAAGAACCCTATTTCCTCAGCACAGTCACATCTACTACTGAGAATAACAAAGTTATTAGTCTTTCATTGTGTTCTTCATCTCCAGTATTTCCTTTTGTTCCCTTTTTATGGTCTTGATCTCTCTGCCAATACCCTTATATGTTCATCCATGCTATCCCCCTTTTCCACTGGATACTTTAATATATTAATCATTACTAGTTAAATTTTCTTTCTGATAATTCTAACATCAGAGTCATATCTGAGTCTGACTCTGTTGGTGCAGGACAGGGCAAACCTACCCCCTGCATCTGGTAAAGGACATGTAGGAACAGGATTTCCCCGAAGTGGGGTGGGTGGGAGAAAGGTAATTGCAACTTGCTTGATTTTCTGACCTGTGGACTTAGAATGAACTTTGTCATAAGAACAGACTTTTATGGGGTTCCCACCAAATCTTTCCGGTTGCAATTTGGTCCGTTAGATGTGGTCTAGGGCTGGAGGTTTCTATGTGATAGGTTTTCTACATAATGAAGCTGCTAGACCATTCTGCCCACCCCTGCTCCCCAACCCAATGGAAGGTCTGCATCTCATGTCACCCCACAAGGCCACTCACTGCCTCTCACTGTTCTGCGCCTCTCATGATCATTTGCACAGTCCCCTCATTTCACTTCTTTTTTATTAACCACTCTATTGAGATATAATTTCCATACCATAGAATTTACCGTTTAAAATGTACAGTTCAATGATTTGGGGTATATTGCATTATTAATTTGAAAAATTGATGTAAATGTAGGCAGCGAACTTTGCCATTTTAACCATTTTTCATTGTGTAATTCAGTGGCATTAATTATATTCACAATGTTGTACAATCATCACTACTATGTGTTTCTAAAACTTTTTCATCAACTTAAACAGAAACTCTATAATCATTAAGCAACAACTCCTCATTCCCCTCTCTCTCTAGCCCCTGGTAACTTCTAATCTACTTTCTGTCTCCATGGATTTGCCTATTCTAGGTATATTATGTAACTAAAATCATACGATATTTGTCATTTGATCTGGCTTATTTCACTTAGCACAATGTCTTCAAGGTTTATCACATTGTAGTGTAAGGTTTGTCACATTGTAGTATGGATCCACCCTTTGGTTACTGAGGATAATGCTGTACAACAGTCTGTTCTAGTCCTGGCTTTCAATATCTTTGGGTATGTTCCTAGGAGTGAAATTGCTGGGTCATATGGTAATTCTATGCTTAGTTTTTTGAGGAACACTCTCATTTCTTGATAATTTAAACCCTAGCTTATTGTTACGTTTCCTATCACTATTTTTGTCTTAATAATTGGTGATTTCAATATCCTTGTAGCCTCTCAATTCCTTAAACTCTTCTCCTTCACCTCAATAGTTTGTCCTTCACACTACTTCACTCATCTCCTACTCCCCTCCACCCACCGTGGTCATTCCCTAGACCTGTCATCAGCATTAGGGGCATCTCCTTCATAATCTCCATTTCAGTCGTCTCTCCAGACCTTGTAGTACAAATCCTTCAACTCTGCAGGAACTCCAATTGTTTGACCCTACCACTTTTTCACACTTCCTTGGTCTTTTCATGCCTTAACTTCCCCCCACTCACCAAGCTTGAATTCCATAATCATTTATTTTCTTATTTATTTATTTATTTATTTATTTATTTATTTATTTATTTAGAGATGTCAACCAGGCTGGAGTGCAGTGGCGCAATCTTGGCGCACCGCAACCTCCACCTTCTGGGTTCAAGCAATTCTCCTGCCTCAGTGTCCCAAGTAGGTGGGATTACAGGCGCCTGGCACCACACCCAGCTAATTTTTGTACATAATCACTTATTTTCAATCACTGCTGTGCCCACACTTTCAACTCCAGTGTCCCTTTATCACTTGGTTATGTTTGCTCAGCAAAACTACCACCCTAGTTAAAATAAAGTCTTCACCTGTAACTCATCATAGGCATCTAAGAAAAATCACACAACACCTTGGCCTTAATTCATGACCATAAACCTCAAATGGGTCTTGAATGCCTCCTGGCAATCAGTATTACATTTCCTTAGTTCTTTCATTTTCCCTGTTCTCCTAAATGACTATTTCGTACTTTCTTCTCCTTCCACAAATCTGCAATACCCACTCCACATTCTCACTTTGAGCTGATGACCTGGCTCCCTATGCACTGAGGAAATTGAAGTAATCAGAATGGGACTTTTGCAGACTCCCTCCACCACATCCACCCACCTACCACATCTGCACTTGCACACTCCACCTCCCATCTACAACTGTAGACAGATTCTGCACTCCCATCCAGGACCCACTCCTCCACTTTGCACAAGACCCATCCCCCTCACTTACTTAAGAACATTATACCACCAATTCTTCCTTTTTGTAAACCTACCTCAGTCAAATTTCCCATTCTACAGAATCAGTCCCTCTAGCATCAAATATGCTGTTATTCCTCTTACCTTAAAAATAACCTCCCCTTGCACTCCAGCCTGGCCAACAGAGAGAGACTCCATCTCAAAAAAAAAAAAAAAAAAAAGCCTCCCTTGGCCTCACTTTTCTTTCCAATCCCTTCCTGTACCATGAGGCAAGACAAGTAGAGAAGCCCATTGCCAGCCCCACACTCCAATCCAGCCCACTCTTTCCTGGCCTTGCCTCCAAATTCCTCTCGTCTCTTTGTGAAAACTCATTATCACTGAACAAACTAATTTTAACCCCTCTTATCTGTTACTTCCCTTCTATCTCTACAGCCTCTGTTAATTCAGACCTGTTCTATAATTTCCTAACTAATCACCCTGCTCTAGCCTCACTTCCTCCTCCATCACTGGAAGCTTTCAGCCTCCCCCTGCTAATATGAGTTTCTGTCATTCCCTCCCATTAAACACTTCCATCCCTAGTAAGCAGTCACTATAGGTTAGAATTGGGTATTGCTATGAAAACACTGCTCCAAGATAATTTCCAAATTCCCCCAACAGA
Organism: Chlorocebus sabaeus; assembly: GCF_047675955.1. Lineage (NCBI taxonomy): Eukaryota > Metazoa > Chordata > Mammalia > Primates > Cercopithecidae > Chlorocebus > Chlorocebus sabaeus. The sequence goes on along the minus strand of NC_132907.1, from coordinate 40,278,044 downwards.
TTGCTGCTCCTTAAACCTGCTAGATACAGACATTCCAGAGCTACCACTGCCTCCACATTGGTGCCGGAGTGGTCTCTCTAATGAAGACAGAATCCTATACCTGCTTCAAACTCTTCTCTGGATCCCCATTGTCCTGTGAGAGTCTATCTACCTTATTTACCACAGTGCTGAAAGTTCTCCATAATGTTCCTCTCTCTCTAACCTCATCTGTTACTTCTTCCACACATAGGCTCCTCAAACACTGAGCTAGGTATAGTTCCCAGGTCCTATATATAATCCAGGTCCTTAGGCCCAGATTTGTCTATCCATCCAGCACCGTACCAGCACATAGGAAGCACCTGAGCAAACACACGCTGAGTGAATACACTTATTGAAATCATATTCTATACAAACTCCATATGTTAGGAAAATTATTCCACATCAGCTTCAAGTGCCCAAGATTCATTTTGATAAGGCAACATCTACTTTTCATGCCTTTTGCAGTTTCTGGAACACAATAGACCATCATTAAAGACTGAGTGAGTGGGTGGGTGGGTGGGTGGGTGGATGGATGGATGGATGGAGAACTGTGAGAGAAGATAACTAACATTAAGAGAACTTCCCCTCTCAATGGTGAGTTCTTGAGTACAGAGAACATGTCTTAATTCTTTGCATTTTCAATGCTCAAAACACAGTCTAACACAAAAAGTTATTAACGAATATGAGAAGAATACATTAATGTGCAATTGCATGAATTAAATACATATTATTTCAATTGTAAACCTTGATTTAACAGATATAGCATTCGATTAACTATCTTATGTGAACTCATGTTTCAGATATAAAAAGTCCAAATATAGAAATTTCTATTAACTAGAAAAAAGTTTCAATCATTAAAAGAAGTCTTCACATCTGAAACAACATGTAAAAATTATAACTGCTACTGTCACCTATCTTTAGGGGTACCAATATTCTTTAAAAAATGGCAAAATAAAGTATATTATAGATCATATGTAGGAAAAAGTTTCATCATTCATATTTCTTAAAAACAAAGTTCTATTATTTTATTAATAATTTTTGTCCTTTAACATTCATTGTAAAATGTTAAAGCTATAGAACTATAATTAAATAAAAGGAAGAAAATAAACAATCACCAGGAATAGCTCCTGTTAACATTTAGTGTTAAAATGTGTTCTAGCATGGACACAGGGAAGGGAAGAAAACACATTGGGGCCTGTCGGCGGGGGCAAGGGGAGGGAGCGCATCAGGATAAATAGCTAATGCATGCTGAACTTAGTACCTAGGTGATGGGTTGATAGGTGCAGCAAACCACCATAGCACGCGTTTACCTATGTAACAAACCTGCACATCCTGCACATTGCACATGTATCCCAGAACTTAAAATAAAACAGATTTTTTTAAAAAAGAAAACAAATATGTTCTAGTATTCTTCTTCCTGTGTGTTTAAATGTATATGTGCATGTACACAATATAAACAAAATGATAATATTGTATAACCTGCTTTTTTTAGCAATTGTTTCTGAAAAGCAAAGCCTGAAGGACAAGCTGAGATGCTACTATTTTATTAAGCACTATGATACCAGAGAAGCAGGGGAAAGGAGAGAGGCAGGGAAGAAGTCTCTAGAGGGTGCACTGCCATGATGGCCGCCTCTGGTATGAGGTGCAGTAGATGCCTGAACTCATGGAACCACCCTCTGAACTGTACTGCCATGTCTCAGTCTAGTCCACCCAGGCAGGCAAAGGAGAATGTTTACACTAGCTTCTGTCTCTCGTTGGTCAGCTTTTACCCTGTCCCATCTCCACTTCTGAATTATGTGTGGGCACTAGGAAGACCTTTGGCATCTGACACTCCAGTGGCCATGAGGAAGAGAAGAGGTGGAATATGAGAGATACGTTGTGAGGGTATAAGCTAAGGCGACATTGGGTGGTGTCTGTGCGAAGTTGGTTGTAGCCCATGCAGCTCAAGGATTAAGTGGCCTAAGAACAAATGAGGCAGAGATCATCTGAGGTATACTTAAATATGTGGGACATAGATTCATTAGTGCTCTCCCATTGCAACTGGCCTCTATAGTAAAATATGATATCTCCATTTTCATGAGAATAGCCCTGTCCTCACATATTCCCCACAGAGCTTAGGTTGGGGGTGGAGTCCGCATCACCTCCAAGTTGGTGGCCAGGCACAATTTCTAAAAAAGCTTAAGGCAAAAGAGTGAACGAGAAAAGGCTACAGTCTCTTCTGCCACAGTTATTCCCACATGGAAATATGTCATCTCCCTTCTCTGCCACTCATTCCAGAATTTTCTCAACTTTGGCCAGGAATTTGACTGCTCTTGGTTTCTCTCCTGGTACAGTCACCCATACTTTCATCCCCAGGGAGCCCAAGTCTCTCACTGCCTTGCCTTTATCAGGTCATGATTGCTGCGACTGCTCATTTCCCATTGTCCTTGGGCACAGAAGGTCCAGGCGATACCCAGTGAATCCTCTGGGTTCCATATATACTCCTCCCTGTTCACATTGTATAACAACACCCCAGCTATCCTCTGCTTTCCTTTTGGTAAATAAGGTCAGTTATAATCACCCCATCCCAGTATAATAAGTCTGTTCTTTGCTTTCTGGTCCACTGACATCAGGAATCTAAATTGGCCATATTATTCCCATCTTCCGGTTGGATGGAGTTCTTACTGTCTTACTTTCTCCTGGGAAGAAGCAGTTCCCCACCCTCCCTGATCCTGAACCAAGGCCTCTGTACCCATCAGAACCTAACATTACAGAGATGAAAAGGACATATTGTACAAAAGAGTCACAGGGGATCTTTGTAAGAGGGACCATTCCTGCTCCTTCACCCCTGTAGATTCTCATATTCTGGTTTCGGGAGACACAGTCCCATAATATTGGCCATTGCTTCAACATCTCAAACTACCAGAAGTTTTTTCTCAACTGCCACCTTTCCTAAGCCTCTGTTAGGCTACTCTGCCCTTCCATTAGGTTGGCTATTTTTGGATAATGGACCCAATGGTCATTGCCCCTGGTTTCACTTCTTCTGGGATAAAATATATCCCTTGGTCTGAAGCTATGTTGTGTAAACATCATATCAATGGATCAATCAATGTGTTCCTAGATGCACTGCTAGTAAGGAAGGTAAACCCACATCTGGAGTAGAAATCAATTATAAGAAATGAGGCCTAGTGTGGTGGCTCATGCCTGTAATCCTAGCCCTTTGGGAGGCCGAGGCAGGAGGATCACTTGCAGCCAGGAGTTAGAGACCAGACAGGGCAACATAGCAAGACTCTATCTCTACAAAAAATAAATTTTTAAAAAATTAGCTGGGCACAGTGACACGTGCCTGTAGTACCAGCTACTCAGGAGGCTGAGGTGGGAGGATCGCCAGAGCCCAGGAGTTGGAGGCTGCAGTGAGCTATCATCACACCACTGGAGCTCAGCCTGAGCTACAGAGCAAGACCTCATCTCTAAAATATATATATATATAATTTTTAATTTTAGAAAAAAATTGTTGCCCCTGTCAGGGTATAATTGAAATGGTGCCATACTAAGAGCTGAGCATGAATCTCTGCTGCTGGTAAGGGGGCACTCAGCAGTGGTGGTAGCTGGATTGCTTTGGTGACAAGGAGCCCCTAATGCCAGGCACCTTGGTCTGAGGCCGGATTGTGTAAATACCATTTCAATAGATCAATCCCTCTCTCGAGGCCTCTAGCCCTACTACATGGTCACTTTGGTCATGGGCTCATTGTGTCAGCACCAGAATGGCAAGGAAAGTCTGAATGATACCCACTTTATGAGTTTCTCTGTCCATACATTGGACAGTGGAGTTTTAAGTTGTGTAAATAGAGGAGAGAGTGAGAAAGAGTGAAAGGGAGGTATGAGCAATGGTTTGGGTGTCCTGGTGGGATCAAAGGATCAGTAGTCGAGGCTACTAAAGAGAGTGAACTGGAAATAGGGACAGTAATATAGAAGGATCCATGAAAGTGAGATGAGGGAGGGGGTGCAAATGCTGGAGCTATCAAGGTCTGGGATATGACCACAGGAATGAGTGGCTGAGGGAGGTTGGAGCACCTTGGTCCCCAAGGCTAGCACCCTCACGACACAATTGCACATGTGTTCTCTCAGTTTGGGCTGGTACAAACCCTCCAGTTTCTGTGATTCCTTTGGCATATCAGCTACTTTCTCCCAGAGCAAAAACCATAATTCTCCACTCAGGGTATGCTGAAATTTGACTCCAGTTGTCAGTCTGAGTCAATAGGGGTGGCAAGGGCAGAGCCTTTCAAAAAGAAAACTCCTCCTGCAGATGCATTCACTGCATTGTTTCCAAGCCAAGGAATGTATACAGCCTCTGGGAGCTGGAAAGGGCAAGGAAATGGATTCTCCCCAGAGCCCCTAGGAAGGAACACAGCCTTGCCAAGACCTTCATTTTAGCCCAGTGACACCCATGTCAGAGTCCTGACCTACTGAACTGTAAAATAATAAATTTGTGTTGTTTTAAGCCACTAAGTTTGTGGTGATTAACAACAGCAGCCATAGGAAACTAATACTCTTAACCAATTCCTTGTTTGGGGGCATTTTGATTATTTTCAACTTTTTTCTCATTATGAACAATAATACAATGAAACTTCTTATAGCTTAATTCTTTCGCATGTCCACAATTTTTCTTAGTTCATAGATATAACTTGTTGGGTCAAAGACTCTCTAAAATTTAATAGCCTTTTATATGTATTTCCTTCCAGAAACACAATAGCAGTCTGAAATACCATCAGCACATAGAATTTCTAACAACAGAAAGTATCCATTTTTGTTTTGTTTTGTTTTTTTCTTAACAATTTGATAGGCAAAAATAGTACCTAAGTGTTTTGAATTGCATTTTCATTACTGTAAGCTTGTGCTACATGTTTAAGCATTCTTCTGTAGAACAGGCCCATAGCAGCCATTTTAATGTCTTCTTTTATAAATTATTTCAAATCCTCCACTCATCTTCTTTTCAGGTGTTCATCTTTTCTTACTGCTTTGTAAAATTATCCATTTATGTCACACATTGAAAATGGCTGCAATTTGATTTTAATGTTTGATATTTTAAGATACAGAAGTTTTGACTTTTTATAATCAAATCTATCAATCTTTTCCTTTATAATTTCTGCTTTTAATATCACATTTAGAAGTACTTTTCTCATTTTTACATTTGTATACATACTCATCCATATCTTCATTTAGTGCTTTTATGGTTGAATGTTGTGAGTTAAGAATCTAATTTCAGGTTTTCCTCAATAATTACCACTCTCAATAAAGAATGCATCAAATGTCTATCCTTTCTCCACTATAATAGACTTGAAGATGATGTTTCAAAACAAATTGATACAGACTTGAATTCTCAGCTTTTAAATAAACTCCTACTTGAAAGTAAAAAAGCTGTCAAGGAAGAGAAATTTTTTTATTGTTTTAGATTATCAGTCTCACAACATCACATTTACGTTTATGTAGCAGACCTCTAACCCCTAAGGAAATGATCTCACTTGTGAAACAAGTAACCACACCATAGACAAAATAGAGTTATATTTTCCAGTAATAAAACACCCAAATCTTCAGCAGCCCAGCAGAGAAAGAAAAATCCCACATCCTTTGTGTTTAATTATAAATTACTAATGTCATACCTGACACTGAAAGGTCTCCATATGCGGATCACAGAAGCCAGGAAAATCCTTTTTCCCTTCTCTTTCCCTACTACCATGCTTCTTCTAATTGCTGGAGATAAGATATATTTTCATAAGCTCTTCAGTATTGCTCATGAGAAAGTAGAATTTTATATTGGCTTAAATAATGTTTCACATCATGTAAAAAGGAAAAAGTAATCATAACTTAATTTCCAATCATTTTTAATGTTACCATTTGTTTTTCTAAAAGGAACATTGGCTTTTTAAGAAGAAAATATGCCCTATGTGTCTACAGCAAAAATATGAAAGCATCAACTGTATCTAGTGGCTCTCATATATTCATGTCAGATCTACAGAGCAAAACCTTTAACTGAAAAACTGACAAAGCCATTAAATCAGGGATGTATAAATTACTCACTAATTAGACCTTCCAGTTATACAAATCCAACTGAATGGTTATAGTCCTCTATAAATCTTTCAACTTTTGGTTTCATGGCTGGGTGTGATGGCTCACACCTGTAATCCCAGTACTTTGGGAGGCCGAGGAAGGTGGATCACTTGAGGCCAGGAGTTCAAGACCAGAGTGGCCAACATGGTGAAACCCCATCTCTACTAAAAATACAAAAGTTAGCCAGGCATGGTAGCACACACCTGTAATCCCAACTGCTCGGGAGGCTGAGGCAGGACAATCGCTTGAACCCAGAAGGCGAATGTGCCGAGATCACACCACTGCACTCCAGCCTGGGTGACAGAGATTCTGTCTATAAAAAAAAAAAAAACTTTTGGTTTCAGAATTTGTTTTTGACTATTTCCAGTAGTAAATATGATAAAGAAAATAATATCAATGTAAAATAATCTAATTAACTATATTAACTGTATACCTATATATATTTGCCAACACTTAATAAAACCTTAAAATAGAAGTATTCTAAGTACTTCGTATATATTAATTCATTTAATCTTCTTAAGTATCGCTGTTATCAGCCCCATTTCACATGTGAGGAAACCAAGACACAGAGAAGTTAAGTAAATGTAATAAGGTTTATCATCCAGTAAGTAGCAGGATTGGGATTTGAGCCCAGAGCTCATATTCTTAACCACACACTATGATATAATTCAATGATACCTTCAGAGCCAGGGTTCTTCACATGAGATCCACGAGCTAATTCACAGCCATGGGTGGGCATCAGGAAGTCTGTGAATCTCCCAAAACTGTATGTAAATATTTACATACACATGTATATCTATACTTCATCAGATTCTCAAATGACTCTGTAATTTAAAAAAAAAATAAAGGTAAAGAGCTACTACTTTAGGAGTCAGTGCTTCATAATGGAAACAGTAGGGGTTTCACCTGATATGAAACTGGTTAGAACACCACTTTGCCATTTATTAGCTGTGTGAACTTGGACAAGTTAATTGCCTGGTCTAAACTTCATCTTCCTTATCTCTACATGGAAATAATAACACCTACCTTGCATTGTAATAATTATTAGAGCCAGTGTCTGACACTAACAGGTGCCTGGTAAGTCATAGATGCTTTTATCAGTGTTGTTCCTGTAGTTGTTGATTTTTTTCCTTTGATTTTAATATAGCTTACTAAACTATTATCCCACATAGTACTCTTACCCTGAAATATTATGAGTTTTTTTGTTTGTTTGTTTGTTTGTTTGTTTTTTGAGACGAAGTCTCACTCTGTCGCCAGGGTGGAGTGTAGTGGGACACTCTCAGTTCACTGCAACCTCCGCCTCCCAGGTTTGAGCTATTCTCCCGCCTCAGCCTCCCGAGTAGCTGGGATTACAGGTACACACAACCATGCTCGTCTCTACTAAAAATACAAATATTATAAGATTTTTAAGGCCCATAACATAGTATCCAATTGAGACTGAGACAATCCAGTCTAAAGTAGGAAGTGAATGGCAAGGAATTAGGAGGAGGGGTCCCTTCCCACTATGCCCTGTGATGGTGGGTCTCTAATCTTTTTCTTTCTTCAGATTTAAGAAATTTCCTGACATTCCCTAATTCCCAAAGGATAAGAAGGAGATATATATTACCTTAAAGGTGCTTTGAACTCATAGGGAAGAGAAGTACCGTTTAAATTCAAGATACTATTATCCACAGAGATTATGGAAAATTGTAGAAGCTAGAATAAACTTAATCTGAACAATTAAAGAATGACAGCAAGTCAAGTTGGAGCTTAAAAAAAATCACTTTGCTAACAGTTAAACGTTATGAACTGGCTGTAAGATATATGTGAAGTCTGCACTTTGAAAGCTTTAAACATAATGAATCATTAAGCTCAATTTAATATTCCTCTGTGGGTGATCCGTTTCATTCTCATAACCCTTGACCATGTTGCTTTTACTTATACCTAAACTTGAAATCTCCTCCAGCCTCACCTGTTGAAACCTTACACACCCTTCAATCATTTTCAGGAAAAAAAAGAAATGCCTTCTACATGAGACTTCACAACCTCCCTTCCATCAGCATTTTCTCATGTCTCTTAATTCCTACAGTTCCTTATTTATACCCTCTCAAGGCGCTTAGCACACTGTTGGCCATTGTCATCATTTGTGCATCTGTCCATAGCTTCATTCTATCTTTCTACTACTAAAGCTCTTCAACAGCAAGAACAATGTTTCATTCATCTGTGCATCCGTTATAACAGTAGTTATTCAAAACTAGTTGTGGGATAATTGCATGGAAAAAAATTGAATGAATATATGAGTTTTTTAGGAAAGAGATTCTATAGTAATTTCAGCCTGGAATTAGAAGTGTAAGCAGAAGTGCAGTTAATGAATTTGCTAATTCTCCTTCCATGTTGGAGACAGTCATCAACATTTGTTTTTTAGCTACAACTTATACTTTATAGTCTCACCTTTTTTTAAATTATACTTTATGTTCTAGGGTACAAGTGCACAATGTGCAGGTTTGTTACATATATATACATGTGCCATGTTGGTGTGCTGTATCCATTAACTTGTCATCTACATTAGGTATATCTCCTAATGCTATTACTTCCCCCTCCCCCCACCAGACAACAGGCCCCAGTGTGTGATGTTCCCCTTCCTGTGTCCAAGTGTTCTCATTGTTCAATTCCCACCTATGAGTGAGAACATGAAGGATTTGGTTTTATGTTCTTGCGATAGGTTGCTGAGAATGATGGTTTCCAGCTGCATCCATGTCCCTGCAAAGGACAGGAACTCATCCTTTTTTATGGCTGCATAGTATTCCATGGTGTATATGTGCCACATTTTCTTAATCCAGTCTGTGACTGATGGACATTTGGGTTGGTTACAAGTCTTTGATATTGTGAATAGTGCCACAATAAACATACATGTGCATGTGCCTTTAGAGCAGCATGATTTATAATCCTTTGGGTATTTACCCAATAATAGGATGGCTGGGTCAAATGGTATTTCCAGTTCTAGATCCTTGAGGAATTACCACACTGTCTTCCACACTGTCTTCCACAATGGTTGAACTAGTATACAGTCCCACCAACAGTGTAAAAGTGTTCCTATTTCTCCACATCCTTTCCAGCACCTGTTATTTCCTGACTTTTTAATGATTGCCATTCTAACTGGTATGAGATGGTATTTCATTGTGGTTTTGGTTTGCATTTCTCTGTTAGCTAGTGACAATGAGCATTTTTTCATGTGTCTGTTGGCTGTATGAATGTCTTCTTTTGAGAAGTGTCTGTTCATATCCTTTGCCCACTTTATGATGGGGTTGTTTGTTTTTTTCTTGTAAATTTGTTTGAGTTCTTTGTAGATTCTGGATATTAGCCCTTTGTCAGATGAGTAGATTGCAAAAATTTTCTCCCATTCTGTAGGTTGCCTGTTCACTCTGATGGTAGTTTCTTTTGCTGTGCAGAAGCTCTTTAGTTTAATTAGATCCCATTTTTCTATTTTGGCTTTTGTTGCCATTGCTTTTGGTGTTTTAGACATGAAGTCCTTGCCCATGCCTATGTCCTGAATGATATTGCCTAGGTTTTCTTCTAGGGTTTTTATGGTTTTAGGTCTAACATTTAAGTCTCTAGTCCATCTTGAATTAATTTTTGTATAAGGTGTAAGGAAGGGATCCAGTTTCAGCTTTCTACTTATGGCCAGCCAGTTATCCCAGCACCATTTATTAAATAGGGAATCCTTTCCCCATTTCTTGTTTTTGTCAGGTTTGTCAAAGATCAGATGGTTATAGATGTGTAGTATTATTTCTGAGGGCTCTGTTCTGTTCCATTGGTCTATATCTCTGTTTTGGTACCAGTACCATGCTGTTTTGGTTACTGTAGCCTTGTAGGATAGTTTGAAGTCAGGTGGCGTGATGCCTCCAGCTTTAAACAACCGGTATCAGTCACTGCAAAAACAAGCCAAAATGTAAGGACCATCAATGCTAGGAAGAAACTGCATCAACTAACGAGCAAAATAATCAGCTAACATCGTAATGACAGGATCTAGTTCCCACATAAAAATATTAACCTTAAATGTAAATGGGCCAAATGCTCCAAGTAAAAGACACAGACTGGCAAATTGGAAAAAGAGTCAAGACCCATCAGTTTACTATATTCAGGAGACCCATCTCATGCACAGAGACGCATATAGGCTCAAAACAAAGGGATGGAGGAAGATCTACCAAGTAAATGGAAAAAAAAAAAAAAAAAAGGCAGGGTTGCAATCCTAGTCTCTGATAAAACAGATTTTAAACCAACAAAGATCAAAAGAGACAAAGAAGGCCATTACATAATGGTAAAGGGATCAATTCATCAGGAAGAGCTAACTATCCTAAATATATATGCACCTAATACAGGAGCACCCAGATTCATAAAGCAAGTCCTTAGAGACTTACAAAGAGACTTAGACCCCCACACAATAATAATGGGATACTTTAACACCCCACTGTCAACATTAGACAGATTAACGAGACAGAAAGTTAACAAGGATATCCAGGAATTGAACTCAACTCTGCACCAAGCAGACCTAATAGACATCTACAGAACTCTCCACCCCAAATCAATAGGATATACATTCTTCTCAGCACTACATCGTACTTATTTCAAAACTGACCACATAGTTGGAAGTGAAGCGCCCCTCAGCAAATGTAAAAGAATAGAAATTATAACAATCTGTCTCTCAGACCACAGTGCAATCAAACTAAAACTCAAGATTAAGAAACTCAATCAAAACCACTCAACTACATGAAAACTGAACAACCTGCTCCTGAATAACTACTGGGTATATAACGAAATGAAGGCAGAAATAAAGATGTTCTTTGAAACCAATGAGAACAAAGACACAACATACCAGAATCTCGGGGACACATTTAAAGCAGTGTGTAGAGGGAAATCTATAGCATTCAATGCCCACAAGAGAAAGCAGGAAAGATCTAAAATCAACACCCTAACATCACAATTAAAAGAACTAGAGAAGCAAGAGCAAACACATTCAAAAGCTAGCAGAAGGCAAGAAATAACTAAGATCAGAGGAGAACTGAAGGAGATAGAGACACAAAAAACCTTCAAAACATCAATGAATCCAGGAGCTCGTTTTTTGAAAAGATCAACAAAATTGATAGACCGCTAGCAAGACTAATAAAGAAGAAAAGAGAGAAGAATCAAATAGATGCAATAAAAAATGATAAAGGGGATGTCACCACCAACCTCACAGAAATACAAACTACCTTCAGAGAACACTATAAACACCTCTACACAAATAAACTGGAAAACCTAGAAGAAATGGATAAATTCCTGGACACATTCACTCTCCCAAGACTAAATCAGGAAGAAGTTGAATCTCTGAATAGACCAATAACAGGCTCTGAAACGAGGTATTAATTAATAGCCTACCAACCAAAGAAAGTCCAGGACCAGATGGATTCACAGTTGAATTCTACCAGAGGTACAAGGAGGAGCTGGTACCATTCCTTCTGAAACTATTCCAATCAATAGAAAAAGGGAATCCTCCCTAACTCATTTTATGAGGCCAACATCATCCTGATACCAAAGCCTGGCAGAGACATAACAAAAAAAGACAATTTTAGACCAATATCTCTGATGAACATCAATGCAAAAATCATCAATAAAATACTGGAAAACCGAATCCAGCAGCACATCAAAAAGCTTATCCACCATGATCAAGTGGGCTTCATCCCTGGGATACAAGGCTGGTTCAACATACGCAAATCAATAAACGTAATCCAGCATATAAACAGAACCAAAGACAAAAACCATATGATTATCTCAATAGATGCAGAAAAAGCCTTTGACAAAATTCAACAGCCCTTCATGCTAAAAACTCTCAATAAATTTGGTATTGATGGAACGTATCTCAAAACAATAAGAGCTATTTATGACAAACCCACCGCCAATATCATACTGAGTGGGCAAAAACTAGAAGCATTCCCTTTGAAAACTGGCACAAGACAGGGATGCCCTCTCTCACCACTCCTATTCAACATAGTGTTGGAAGTTCTGGCCAAGGCAATCAGGCAGGAGAAAGAAATAAAGGGTATTCAGTTAGGAAAAGAGGAAGTCAAATTGTCCCTGTTTGCAGATGACATGATTGTATATTTAGAAAACCCCATCATCTCAGCCCCAAATCTCCTAAAGCTGATAAGCAACTTCAGCAAAGTCTCAGGATACAAAATCAATGTGCAAAAATCACAAGCATTCTTATACACCAATAACAAATGGAGAGCCAAATCATGAGTGAACTTCCATTCACAATTACCACAAAGAGAATAAAATACCTAAGAATCCAACTTGCAAGGGATTTGAAGGACCTCTTCAAGGAGAATGACAAACCACTACTTAACGAAATAAAAGAGGACACAAACAAATGGAAGAACATTCCATGCTCATGGATAGGAAAAATCAGTATTGTGAAAATGGCCATGCTGCCCAAGGTAATTTATAGATTCAATGCCATCCCCATCAAGTTACCAATGACTTTCTTCACAGAATTGGAAAAAACTACTTTAAAGTTCATATGGAACCCAAAAAGAGCTCATGTAACCAAGACAATCCTAAGTCAAAAGAACAAAGCTGGAGGCATCACGCTACCTGACTTCAAACTACACTACAAGGCTACAGTACCCAAAACAGCATGGTACTGGTACCAAAACAGAGGTATAGACCAATGGAACAGAACAGAGCCCTCAGAAATAACACCACAGATATACAACCATCTGATCTTTGACAAACCTGACAAAAACAAGCAATGGGGGAAAGATTCCCTATTTAATAAATGGTACTGGGAAAACTGGCTAGCCATATGTAGAAAACTGAAATGGGATCTTTTTCTTACACCTTATAGAAAAATTAACTCAAGATGGATTAAAGACTTCAATGTGAGACCTAAAACCATAAAAACCCTAGAAGAAAACCTAGGTAATACCATTCAGGACATAAGCATGGGCGAAGACATCATGACTAGAACAACAAAGGCAATGGCAACAAAAGCCAAAATAGAAAAATGGGATCTAATTAAACTAAAGAGCTTCTGCACAGTAAAAGAAACTATCAACAGAGTGAACAGGCAACCTACAGAATGGGAGAAAATTTTTGCAATCTACTCATCTGACAAAGGGCTAATATCCAGAATCTACAAAGAACTTAAACAAATTTACAAGAAAAAAACAACCCCATCAAAAAGTGGGCAAAGGATATGAACAGACACTTCTCAAAAGGAATTTATGCAGCCAACAGACATATGAAAAAATGCTCATCATCACTGGCCATCAGAGAAATGCAAATCAAAACCACAATGAGATACCATCTCATACCATTTAGAATGGCGATCATTAAAAAGTCAGGAAACAACAGATGCTGGAGAGGATTTGGAGAAATAGGAACACTTTTACACTGTTGGTGGGAGTGTAAATTAGTTCAACCATTGTGGAAGACAGTGTGGCAATTCCTCAAGGATCTAGAACTAGAAATACCATTTGACCCAGCAATCCCATTACTGGATTACCAAAAGGATTATATACCAAAAGGGTTATAAATCATGCTACTATAAAGACACATGTACACGTATGTTTACTGTGGCACAATTCACAATAGCAAAGACTTGGAACCAACCCAAATGTCCATCTATGATAGACTGGAAAATGTGGCACATATACACCATGGAATACTATGCAGCCATTAAGAAAGGATTTCATGTCCTTTGCAGGGACATGGATGAAGCTAGAAACCATCATTCTCAGCAAAATATCATAAGGACAGAAAACCAAACACCACATGTTCTCACTCATAAGTGGGAGTTGAACAATTAAAACACATGGACACAGGGAGGGGATCATCAAACACCGGGGCCTGTCATGGGGTGGGGAGCTAGGGAAGGGATAGCATTAGGAGAAATACCTAATGTAGATAACAAGTTGATGGGTACAGCAAACCAACATGGCCCATGTATACCTATGTAACAAACCTGTACATGGTGCACATGTACCCTAGGTCTTAAAGTATAATTAAAAAGGAAGGAAGGAAGGAAGGAAGGAAGGAAGGAAGGAAGGAAGGAAGGAAGGAAGGAAGGAAGGAAGGAAGGGAGGAAGGGAGGAAGGGAGGAAGGGAGGAAGGGAGGAAGGGAGGAAGGGAGGAAGGGAGGAAGGGAGGAAGGGAGGAAGGGAGGAAGGGAGGAAGGGAGGAAAGAGTGAAGACAGGGGTTGGTGGGTGTCCTTGAGCCCTCAGGAATGAGATGGCGGTTCTCTGGAGGCTGAGTGCCCTTTGCAGTGCCCAAGGAAGCCGAGCTCTGTTGCTGCAAACCCCAGTGTTCAGACCTGCTCATATCTCAGCATTTCTTCAGGACCGACCTACACCAGACTGGTGTGGAGTGCAGCACATTCACTTGTCACTGAGCCACCATTCTGGTTCCAAGACTGCATGTCTCCACTGGACTAGTGAAAGGGTTGTCAGTGTTTTGCTCCTGGGTCGGCTTCTGGCTGCTTATTTGAATCCTTGCTCTGCGATGGACTACTCCCTGGCTGCAACCCTCACTCTTCATGGTCACTGGGGCTTTGAACAAGTTGTTACTATGTTCATAGGGACGTTTGGCAGAAAGCTGCCAAGGCAGGGCTTTTGGCAATTTCAGTTTTAAACTTTGCTGGGCTTTGCTATTTCAACCATCACGATGTGGACATCTGCAAAACTGTTGCCATGCTGTGGAAGCTCTGACCTTTCTGACTTAATACTTTGAAGAATTGATGTATGCTTCTTTTCCTCTGTGTTGTCATGCCGTTCAACTCACAATCAGGAAGAAATAGCAGATGAGTCCATTGGTGGACAGCCTTCTTCTCTTAATCACAAGATTATTTTCAGATTTTAATCTTTAAGGAAAAGGTTTGAGAGGAATTTTGTCTAAGAAGTTGTGAGACTGAGTTCTGTATTCTGGTGAGTTAATGGGGTTGCCTCCCAGCTTCTCAAAAGACTCATAGTGTAACAAAACATGATATATGAGCCTTTTAATTTATCAATCTCTTAAAGAGAATCCAGCTTTATTACTATTAATATATGATCAGACTTCTGTATTTGCCCTGGGAGTAGTGGACAAAGGGAAATACTGTTAATTCATGAATAAAAACTTTGCAGAAACTTAGATAGTGTTTAATTTTTTTAAACTTCCTTCTCTATTCAGTAGATACCACCTACTGATGGTTGCATATACTAGGAAAATTTTAAAATTAGGAAATGCTGACATCTCACATTATGAATTTCTAAATCTTAAGAAAAATAGCTTAGAGTACTTCTGAATATAGAGAGATTCCATTTAAGGGCAAGGTTCCCCTTGTAGATGTATCAAACTATTACAAAGTATAAACTGAGACTTAATCCTCAAATTTGTTCTACTTGTTCTAAAACAATCCGTCCACAAATATAAAACCATAAGTAATAAATCATTACGTTCACACTATGGGAATCTCTAATGTGAAAATGTATTCTATGAAAATAATTTTGAAAAAAAAATGTATAATTAAAAAATAAAAGATGAAGATAATTCATGGGAAGAAGTAAATTCACATTTTTCTTTCATAATTGAGATTTTATTGGCCGAGGATCAATACAGACATTTCAATTTGTACACAGTTCTTAACATACATACCAGAAATATAAAAGGCCATGTATTGTAAAAGTTATTCCAGTGACTTTCCAGCTTAAAATTTGGAAGCAAATTTTCCTTAAGAGGCTATCAAATACCAGTGTCTCCACGTTGATAAGCTGTTACATGCGTCCCACCAATTCACAACTGAATGGCATATACACTACATATTCAAATGTGTGGCACCTCCCCCCAACCTCACTCCCACTCTCACCATGTGATGTACCTGCTCCCACTTCACCTTCCACCAGGAGTAAAAGCTCCCTGAGGCCTCTCCAGAAGCCTAGCTGATGCTGGTGCCATGCTTGTACAGCCTGCAGAACTGTGAGTCAATGAAGTCTCTTTTCTTTATAAATTGCCCAGTCTCAGGTATTTCTTTATAGCAATGCAAGAATGGCCTAATGCAGGCTAAAATTGCTTGGTCATATGGAAACCCTATGTTTAACCATTGTGCACTGTTGTCCACAGTGGCTGCACCACTTCACATCCCCACCAGTAGTGGATGAGGGTTTCAGTTTCTCCACATCCTCACCACCACTTGTTATTTTCTGTTTTTTGATGATACCCATCCTAGGAGGTGTGAAGTTGGAGGATGGACAATTCTTGACTTCAAATTCTGAGACCATTTCATTTTACACCCTATGTGTCACTGTTCTCAGTTAACAGGTGTGAAAATGGAGGCACAAACTAATTCCCTGCTCAAGATCTTAAATGTTTTAGTGATGGAGCCGGTGTCTGCCTTGCAGACCAATGATCTTTCTACCAGGCTGTTGTGAAGTCTGTGGCCATTCTAGTCAGAAATCCAGAATGTGTATAAGTTTGTTTAAATATAGGGCTGATCTCAGGGGCTAATTGTGATGGCTGCTGGGAGTATGAAATATTATCTATCTTTTCTCCAATTACTTTCTTAATGTGGTATATTCTTGTTCTGCTCCATGTTATCAGAATCTGAAGCAGGTGTCCTCATTATCTGTGGTGTTCTTCTTGTCTTCTGCTAGACTTCAAATGCTTCAAGGGCAGCAATCATGTCCTTGTTCCCTCGGTATTGACAGTGCTGGGCACACTGCCTGGCACATGGTGGGCCCTCAAGTAATGTTTGATGAATTAAATTGGATAAATCAGTCAGACGTGTTAGAGAGTGAGTTTTTTATAATTCAGCTCTTCCAGAGAAAAAGATGAGACATAAATGGTAGCTGGTAAAAGAAGCCATTTTTCTTTGTTATGTATCACAATTTATTAATAATAACAGAACTAAGTTCAGGGCTTGGATGTATAAATCGACTAGCTAAGGCAAAATGCACATCAACATGCTGGCTGAACTGAGGCCTGCTGGCATATGATACTTTAGTCCACTTATAATTAATAAATGATGCAATTGTCCTGAACTATTCCTAGCCTCAAACTTCAAATTTTCCAAACATCTAAAATACACACTAGACTTTTCTCATTATGTTTATTATTGAATTTTTTGTAAAAAATTAAAATATATAGAAGTATATGGTGAGAAGTATAAATCCCCCTTCATCTCTCCCCACACTCCTACATGAATAGAACACTGAACTCTAAATTCTAAGGGCCACAGACATTTTGGAACTCTGTTTGAAAGAGTAAAGGATATGCTGGCCTTTCCTGGATTGACTTTCTTTTAACAGGAAACACAAAAGTAACCATCTTCAAATTCTGAATAAAGCAAATGGTCGCTGAATCAAAGAACTTTTTCTCAAGAGATATCTTTTGCCATGGGTAGATAATAAGTGTTGTGATTCAGTCTCAGCTAATCATGTAGAGTGGAAGCTCTCATTAATGATTTCTTTTCAGACAGGCTACCATTTGTATGCAAGGTACAATCCCACACACTTGTAAATGACAAAACACACAAACATGCATTTTTCTTCTCATCTAAAAAAGAAAAAGATTTCTCTCTCCAGGCATTTCCCCATTTCTCTGCTTTTCTTTTCATCAGAATTCCTCCAATGAGATGTCTTCACTCAAATTTCTCTCCTGTTCTCTTCAACTTTAATATGGTTTTTGCCGCACACTCTAAGAAATGACTCTTGCAAAGACCTCCACCTTGTTACCTTGTTAGCCTTGTGAAATCCGATGGTCCATTCTCATCCCTTTTCACTTACCTTCTCAGCAGCATGTGGCACCAGTGGACTCTCCTCCTCTTGGTGGCACTGACTTCACTGGTTTCCAAGACACCACAGTCTCCTGGCCTCACTCCCACCTCACAGGTCTCTCCTCCTCAGTGGCCATTGATGGTCGCTCCTCTTCTCCTCCACTTTCAAGATAGGGTGACCCTCCGATAGGTCCTGGGAAATTCTTCTCCATCCACACTCACTCCTTTCTCAGTGGGGGTTAGGCTCTCTGACTCTACAGACAGTGTGCCATCTACATGCTGATGATTCCCAATCCATGTTTGTAGCTCAGGCATCTCCCTAATCCAGCCACCTTACTCTATAGCTCTGTTCACATGTCTAGCAGACGTCTCAGACACAACCCATCCTCTCCATCTTCCCCTCCACACCTGCTTCAGCTCCAGACGTCCTCATTTTATTTCATGGCAACTCCACCTTCCCAGTAGCTCAGATCAAAAATTCTGAAGTCTTTTTTGACTCCTCTCTTGGATACTGCACACCAAATCTGCAAGAGATTTCTACCTGTCTTAATTTCAAAATAGATCAGAATTTACCCACCTCCCACTGCCCCACAGATCCAAGCCACCATCCTCTCCAGCCTGAATCACTGCAATTTCCTCCTAATCTTCCAACTTCCATCCTGGTTCCTGTTCAGTCTGTTCCCCACAGTCACCAAAGTGATCCCATTTAAGCACATTAGATCATGTCACTCCCCCTCTCATGACCTACATGACTCCTTATCTCACTTAAGGTAAGGGGAAGAGTCCATACAGTGACCCACAGGCCCTCACAGTTTTGTCCCCCACTATTTTTCTAAACTCATTTCCTTCTGTGCTTCCCTCACTCACTTCTCTCGAACTACACTAGTCTTCCAGCCCTTTTCCAGATATCTTCATGGCTAACACCCTCACCCTCCTTCAAGTCTTTGCTAAAGTGCCACTTCTCACAATGCATGCATACCCAATTCACACTCCCTACCTCTAACCGTCAACTTTTTTATATCATTTTCTAATATATTATATATCTTATTTATCATATTGATAATTATTACTTAATTCTGTCTCCTCCCACTAGAATGTAAGTTCCATAAGGGCAGAGATTTTTGTCCGTTTTGCTCACTGATGTATTCCCAGTATCTAGGTGTTTAATAAATATTTTTACAAAATGAATGAATAAATTATAAACCCCCATAACTCTACCAGCTCTGAAAGTCTATGCCTTAAGCAGGCAGTTTCCCTCCCCCTTGCACACATTTTATTTTTCCATGAATTATCACAGTGAACACACCTCCTTAACTACTGCTATGTCAAGAAATAGATGACTACCAGAGTAGCAAATGATACCCTTTGCTTCTTATCCTTGGCATCTAGCATTACACCAGGCATCTAATAGGCATTCAATAAATGTCTGTGTAATTAATCAATTAATTAATATGATTCCAGCCATTTTTCTCAATAGCTGATTCACCACTCTGGTGCCTTGGAAAGAGCACAGCAAATTCAAAACCAAATGCGTGTAACAGCACACATTGCCCTTTTGGAAACTCTCAATTCACTGAATTATGCAGATTTTCCAAATGTTGACACATTTCACTACACAATATTTAAAAGTCATATTTGTTAATACTACCACCATCTCATCAGGAAAATCTTTAAGTGTTGGAAAGAGATCAAGCTTATGACAGCAGACACGTTTCCCCAAAATTCTTTCTCTTGAAAGCTCTAATTGTATCATTAGCAACAAAAATTATCAGTTAACTTATTTAAGGTATCGGGTTCATTTCATTCACATTTGAGAAAATGTCCACCAAATGTCCATGTCCGAGTAATCATTCTTCATCAGCATTCTTTCAAGTAAAAACAGTATTCCAAGAAAAGAGACAGATCAGTTCGCAACTCAATTGCTCTAGTGCTTTTCCTCAAGACAGCCCTTGTACAGCCCAAGTGCCTTATGCATGCTTTGCATACTTTCCATACCACAGTGAATATTAAAAAGACATTTACAACATGATCAAGATTATTAAATTTAAATTATTTGACTGCTTTTCCTGCTTCGTCAAGGACATTCTTGCGTAAAACTGTGTTTTGTTCCAGTTTTTTCTTTTGAAAGTGCCTGACAATGAAGAATACGATGACTACTAGCACAGTTTGGTGTTACTGCTCTGATTCCCACTAAGGCACCCAAAGTTTTACCCTTCATTGCCTTTGTACAGTCGGTGTAAATGTCGACACATGGTGGGGTTTGGCGGGAGAAAGCAGTATCTTGGTGTTGTTATGAAAATAGTTTTGACCTCACGACTTGTCTCAGGACCCCCTAGGAGTCCACAGACCATACTTTGAGAACTGCTGGCTTATGACATTGCAACGGCTCATTCACATTACAATAAATTAAAATTTTTCCCAAGAATGTAAAGAAATCACTGCATACATAATTGTTAACATTCATATTTCACAGCTAAAACATTCTTGGAAAAAATTATTAGAACAAAGTTGGTGGACTCAAACCATTCCATTTCAAAAGTTTCTACAAAGCTTCAGTAATCAAGACAGTGTGGTACTGGCATAGACATATGCATATATATTATAGAACTGAGAGGCCAGAAATAAACTCCAACCTTTAATTTTCAACAAAGGGGCCAAGGCAATTCCACAGGGAAAGAATAGTCTTTTCAAAAGATAATGCTGGACAGCTGAATATTCACATGCAAAAGAATGAAGTTGGACCCCACATCAGCCATACACAAAAATTAACTCAAACTATATGAGAAATTTAACTTTAAAAAAAGGCCTAAAGGTAAAAACAAAATAGAACTATAACAATCTTAGAAGAAAATGTAGGAGTAAATCTTTATGATGTTGGATTAGTTAATAATTTATTAGACATCACACCAAAGGCAAAAGGGATTAAAAAGATTAAGTTGTAAGTCATTAAAATTAGAAACTTTTGTGCTTCGAAAGACATCATCAAGAAAAAAAAGACAACCCACAGACTTGGAGAAAATATTTGCAAATCATATGTCTGATAACAAATTCGTATCCAGAATGTTTAAAGGACACTTATACCTCAATAATAAAAAGACAAATAACACAATTTCCTGGCTAACCCGGTGAAACCCCATCTCTAGTAAAAAATACAAAAAAATAGCCGGGCGAGATGGTGGGCGTCTGTAGTCCCAGCTACTTGGGAGGCTGAGGCAGGAGAATGGCGTGAACCCGGGAGGCGGAGCTTGCAGTGAGCCGAGATCCGGCCACTGCACTCCAGCCTGGGCGACAGAGCGAGACTCCGTCTCAAAAAAAAAAAAAAAAAAAAAAAAAAAAAAGAGCAAATAATTTGAATAGACATTTTGCCAAAGAAGATATATGAGTGGCAAGTAGGCACATGAAAAGAAACTCAACATCATTCATCATTAGGGAAATACAAGTCAAAACCACAATGAGATGCTATTTCACACCCACTAAAATAGTGATTATTTTTTTAAAATATATTGAAATGATGTAGAGAAATTAGAACCTTTGTACATTGTTGGTGGAAATACAAATTGATACAGCCACTTTGGAAAACAGTTTAGAAGTTTCTCAAAATGTTAAATATACAGTTACCACATGACCAAGCAATTCCACTCTTAGGTATAGACCCAACAGAAATCAGAACATATGTCCACATAAAGATTTGTACATAAATGTTCACAGAAGCATTATTCATAATAGCTAAAAAGGGGAAACAACCCAAATGTCCATCAACCAATGAATGGACAAATAAAATGTGCTATATCCATATAACGGATTATCTGGTAATAAAAAGGAATGAAGTACTGATACATGTTATGCTGTAGATGAAACTCAAAAGCATTATGCTAAGAGAACACAGTCAGTCACAAAAGACCACATACTGTATGGTTCATTTATAAGAAATGTCCAGAATAGGCAAATTCCATAGAGACATAGATTGCAGGTTGCCTAAAGAGAGTGACTGCTAATGGATACAAGGCTTCTTCGGGGATAATGAAGATGTTCTAGAATTAGATTATGGTGATGGCTGCACGACTCTGCAAATATACTAAAATCCATTGACTCATACACTCTAAATGGGTGACCTTTATGGTGTGTGAATTATGTCTCATAAAGTTGTTAGAAGTCAACATAAATGGAAGAAGAGCAACCATTCACATAAAAATAAACAAAATTGTCAATGTTTTCTTTAAGAATTTTTCAGTAGGTGTAGTTAATTACAATTTGACTTTTTTAGGTCTGCACTAAAATTACTCACCCAGTAGCAGGGTACCTTATTGCTATTACAGAAAATGATGAACCTTTGATACACCTGTAATATCTGAGAAAAAGAAACAGAGGGGTCTCAGCAGGGCTCCCTTCTAAAGTCACTTGATTTCTAAAGAAGTAACCACTAGGTTTGAAGTCATCAGAGTGTTAACTATGGGGATGGTTGGTTCAGTACCCAACATCCTGACAGCACATCTGACCATTTGTATTGTATTGGAGACCACATCCTCAGCTCAGAAAGAGAGCTGGACTCATTTCTGATAGAAAGCACACTGCATACTGTTCCTCCAGGGACTGAAGTTGACTCTTCTTAGAGCGAGACATTCCCCAACATTGGAACAAAAATGACTCCCACTTCTTTTCTCAGCTAAACCTGTTCAGAAGAAAGAAAGAAAGAAAGGCAGGAAAGGAGGGTGGGAGGGAAACTCAGAGATACTTTCAGTATCTAAAGTTGTGAAACTAGACAATCAGGAACGCACAGTCAGAGAGCTGGAAAGGGCCAAGAGCCCCTACCCCCTCCAGCCCATGTCCCCACACCTGCCACAGACCAGATAGGAGCACAATAAACACTCACCACAAAGTGGGGAAGGAAAATCCAGGCAGGAGCCTCTATGTAAATAAATCTCCCTCCTGTCCTCACCTTGCACTTGGTCTGCTAATTCTTATATAACCCAAGGAGATAGCTAGAAAGAAGTTTGATTGGTGACCAATTTTGAGGACTTTTATTAAAACTCTAATTTAGGTCTTCAAGAGTTTCCATTCATGGATACTGTAGATAATATTGCAGATGATGAAAGCATCTTCAAAATCTTAGCTGAGACACTTTACAGTCTTCCCTGGTGTACTCTGATGGCAACAAGGTCCCTTGCCCCCCTCCCACCTTGTAGAATTCCAGCGCCCCCCTCAACAGTCCTAGCAAAGGAAAACATGCCTGCTGACAGTGAGCCATCATCCACCATTCTCACTTATTTGGATTTGGTTTCCTAATGCTAAACTTAGAAATTTGAAAAAAAAAAAAAAGAAAGGAAACCACATCCTTTTTACTCTCAGTATATAGATGGAGGCAGTTAAGAACTGAAAACAGATTTTCAGGTTGATTGATGTGGGACAGCAGTCACAATGAGGAACTCCTACAGATTTCTGGCATCCTCTCTCTCAGTTGTCGTTTTTCTTGTGCTAATTCCTGAAGGTAAGACTGATTCTTCTCATTTCCATTATGACCACGAAGCAAAATGGAGCAGACTTTTAATGAACTTTTGGTAATATTACCTTCCTATACTGAAAGAAGATGTTTTCCCCCAAGCCTTAAAATGTTTAGCCAGGCACAATGGCACATGCCTGTAGTCCCAGCTACTAGGAAGGCTGAGGTGGAAGGATCGCATGAGCGCAGGAGTTTGAGTCCAGGCAGGGCAACATAGTGAGACCCTGTCTCTATTTTTTTTTAAATAGCATTCTTTCTTGGATTTTAAATATTTCTGTATTTTAGAAGAAAAAAACATCTTTTCTTCTCACGATTATTTTGCAAAAGATAGCAGAACCACCAATGCTTATTGCTGCCAATTTGTAACTTTAAAACTGCCAAAAAAGACAATGTAAAAATGAGTGAACAAAACTCTCGTGTTAGTAAAACAAATAGTACCTTCCAGGAAAGGAATAGTGGCAAGTTAGTCAACTCAGCCTTTCCTGCTGCAGAAAATGCATAGATCATTTAAAGAAAACTAAGACAAATCTGACCTAGACACCAAAAGTGAATCAGGAATTATTAGAATTTTTATACTTATTTCTCAGGTCTAGAGACTCTTTGGCAATACATTAAGACATTAGGCCAGTTCCCTCGTTAACCCTTTGGGAGTGCTATAATATTTTTTATTAAGCTAACTTTTTGTCTACCAAATGGTAATCAATATTTCTGCTTTTGCATGAGTTGCGCATGCATGGGTTAAAATGCTGTATAATTCATGGTATCACCACTGAAAGGGTGACAGCTCTTGGGGAGCTCCAGATTTCCCTTGAAGAACCCACTAGGAAGTGAGGACTACACTCGAGCTGTAGCAATATGGAGCCAGCCATGGTTTTTCCCATGATTCATCAGCTTTTGGAGGCAGGGACTTATGTAATAACCTACCTCGCCAGGAATTCCCAAAGAACTCTGGTTTATCATGCACCTAAATATGAGAAGACTTTGGGAGGCTAAGGCGGGTGGTTCACAAGGTCAAGAGATCGAGACCATCTTGGCCAACATGGTGAAACCTTGTCTCCACTAAAAACACAAAAATTAGCTGGGCATGGTGGTGCATGCCTGTAATCCCAGCTACTCGGGAGGCTGAGGCAGGAGAATTGCTTGAACCAGAGAGTCAGAGGTTGCAATGAGCTGAGATCGCACCACTGCACTCCAGCCTGGTGACTCTGTACCCCCGAAAAAAAAAAAAAAGATACAGAAGAAATATAAAAATAACAAGACTGCAGGGCATTTGAGACAAAGGTTGGCTATGTTATAAGCAGGGCGTAGTATGACTATATTCAGGCATGTTAAATTCTCCATACAGAAAAAAACAGGGCAGATAAATCCAGCCATATCTTTTCTTCAAAGGAAACAACAAAAGCAAACTGCTGTGCTCCTCTTTGTTTCCTGTGTTCAGACAGGGCAGTGTGGGCCCATATAAGGAACAGACACAGCAAAGCAAGGCACGGTTGAAATCTATCTGTACATGAATCATTCTAGGAAAACTGGGATTGGGTGAAGTTCTCTTGTTTCTATAAGCTCTTTACCCTTTTATTTCTAGAGTCTAGAATTTCTTCCTCCCAGTTCCCTTTTTAAAAGCAGAGACCTCTGCTTTTTCAAATCACACTAGCCACATTTCTTGTGGTCACTCTCCTCCTTGCTCTCACCCTCATAAAATCTTATGAAAGGCTTCTATAGCTGCCATTAATACTTGCCTGTGAATTTGGCAATGACTTAGTCCTAATTATGGAACAAGAGGCACTGTGCCCTATTCAAGAAACCATGAGTCTCAGCAAAAGTATTTTGGGAGAATCCAAGAACATCTGGTGCAGGAGGTGGAGAGCTCAGAGTGTATCACTAAGACATAAGGTGCTCTATCTATCAGCATGTATGATTTGCCTTGTGTTTAGCTCTCACTGTTCCCTAACAATGGGTCTCTACTTCTACACTATCACCATCAAGGAAATGTCACTTAGGCAGAATTCTCGGCATATAGTATCTTCTCTCCTCTCTTCCATATCTCAGTGGAAAATACCTTAGATTAAACCACATGGTTTGGTCTAGAGATTGAAAGGGAGGTGTAATCGATGTTATTTTCTTAACTTATGAGTGAGAACAGTGCAATTTAATAACCAAAACTCTCATAATGACCAAAGGACTGAGGGGTAGGGTCACAGCCAAATGATGCTAATATTGGTTCATAAGCTGTGTTTTTGCAATGGCTTGGGGTTAAAAGGGAAGTTATGAGGCTTCTAAAAGTCTTATCTATTTCCCCAAAATTAATACTTAGCCAAAAAGGGTGGAAGCACTTGAGGTTGTCACTACCACTGGCATCTCCTGCAGCAACTGTTGATGGTAAAGACCAAGGCAGAGCTTTCTGCCCTGGGGCCTGAGGTTGCTGGTTTGTGACATCTAGCCTAATGATCCTGGAACAGTCAATGGCCTGGCTTCTATGTGTGGAAGAGCAGGAACCTAAAGTCCAACAGGAATAGGATTTGTATCAGATGTCTGCAGGTCTACATAGAGTAAAAACAAGGGGAAATGCTCTCAACCAGACTTCCTCTCTGAGTGCAAAAAGTATGGCTGGTCTTAGAAACATGACTTTGTGTAGAGCTCTTTGGGGTTGAACACCAATCTGATTTGTCTTTTTCCATTGAACAGATATCTGTGAAGAAATTATTGGAGGAAATGAAGTAACTCCTCATTCAAGACCCTACATGGTCCTACTTAGTCTTAACGGAAAAACCATCTGTGCTGGGGCTTTGATTGCAGAAGACTGGGTGTTGACTGCAGCTCACTGTAACTCGTAAGTGCCTGGGATTTTTTTAAAAAGTTTGTAAAGATACTCTAATTTGGGGAAACATTAATAAAAAGAGCAGACCAGGCACAGTGGCTCACACCTGTAATCCCAGCACTTTGGGAGGCCAAGGCAGGTGGATCACATGAGGTCAGGAGTTTGAGACTAGCCTGGCCAACATGGTGAAACCCCATCTCTACTAAAAATACAAAATTAGCCAGGCATGGTGGTGCATGTCTGTAATCCCAGCTACTTTGGAGGCTGAGGCAGGAGAATTGCTTGAACCTAGGAGACGGAGGTTGCAGTGAGCCGAGATCGCACCATTGCACTCCAGTCTAGGCAACAAGAGTGAGACTCCATCTCAAAATAAAATAAAATAAATAAAATAAAATAAAATAAATAGTAGATCCCACTAAAGCCATGGGAGGTTCACATGTATCTTCATGTCGCTTAAGTCTTTAGGCACTTGCTTAAGCCTAAAAGGAAGTTAAGCCCAGACTTGCCACAAAGAATCAGGCAATGAGGAAGCAGCATCCACAAGCTCTTTCTGTAGATCTCCACTAAGCCATTGGGTACAGGTGCTGCAGAGCTTTGCTTCTGTCATAACTGCATGCCCAGGTACAATTAGCCTCAGCATGGAAGGGTGAAACTTTCAGTGCCCCCTCAGAGCCCTGGGTGCAACCATCAAGTACAGAAAGCTTGTGTCCAATGCCTTCTTGTATGCCTCGGTGAATTCCTGTCACATCTTTGGCCACCTCTTCACTCCTGTCAACCGCTACATTCAACCTCTTCCCAGGCCTTGTCTTTTCCTACTCTGTAAATCAAGCCTGTAAACCTAGGCCATTCAATATGATAGCCACTAGTTAGAGGTAGCTATGTAAATTTCAATCAATTAAAGTTAAATAAAATATCAAATTAGTTCCTCAATCGCACTAGCCACATTTCAAGTCCTCAGTAGCCACATGTGGCTAGTGCAGATAAATAGAACATTTCATCATAAAAATATGCTCTACTGGAAAGCACTGTTCTAAGGTCTTTTTCTTTTATTTTTTATTATTTACTTTTTATTGACATATAATAGCTGCACATATGTTGGGGGTACATGTGATCGTTTAAGTGAGACTAATCTCAGCTGATGTAATGGAAAAGAGGCAGTGTGCATAATCTGGTTGGTGTAGTTTATACTAGGTTGTGAATGATGATAGCCTTAACCATCAGTTCATCAGAAAGCATTTTGATTTTGATAACCAAAGTGAATCTTTAAGAGAAAAAAAAGACTCCTGAACCCCTCCTTCAGACCACCATCCCTTCAACACAATGCCATGCAAATAGGGTCCTCCATGGGGCAATCTGTTTCTGAAAGTTTTCCCATTTGAGTTTGTTGTTTTCTTAAAAAGACCCCTTCATTACATTACTTTACAACTATTGGCTGCTTTTTGCTTCGTCCCTGGACTACTAAGATCTTTGCTTCCCATCACAGCTAATAAGTAATTCTCCATCACAGCTAAATAAGGCAGGGGTAGAGGGGCAGACAAGCACAAGGCTTGGCTTTGCTGCCATGGAATTCTCTTGTTTTTCAATGAACCTAGTTTACCTTTTTATAAACAAGTTGGTGATGATGATGACGATGAATTCATAAACATTCTTTTATTCATAAATATTATTTTATTTTTTAAAGCACATATTTTCTTTCTGAGCCACAAAGAAGTCTCCCCACCTCCATACTTACAAATGGGACAATGAAACTGATCAGCATATATGCTCAATTGCTAATACAAAGAATAAATCCAGTAAATAATGTTGTATCTGTTCTCAGGGACAAAAGGTACCAGGTCATTCTTGGGGCTCACTCAATAACCAGGAAAGAGCGAGAAAAACAGATAATGCGTGTTAAGAAAGAGTTTCCCTATCCATGCTATGACCCAGCCACACACGAAGGTGATCTTAAACTTTTACAGGTACGTGTCTTTGATTGTCTTCTCAAAAGTCATAGAACCTTCTACAATCTGGCCACCAACATGAAAACATTTCCTTGGTGCCCCTGTTGTAACAACTCACATAAAGAGGATCCTGAAAATTTGGACTATAATTTAAGTTAAAATGTAAATATTTATCTTATCCCATTAACACTTTATGTTTTTCTTCCAACAGCTAACAGAAAAAGCAAAAATTAACAAATATGTGACTATCCTTCATCTGCCTAAAAAGGGGGATGACGTGAAACCAGGAACCATGTGCCAAGTTGCAGGGTGGGGGAGGATTCACAATAGTGCATCTCAGTCCGATACGCTGAGAGAAGTCAATATCACCATCATAGACAGAAAAATCTGCAATGATCCAAAACACTATAATTTTAACCCTGTGATTGGAATGAATATGGTTTGTGCCGGAAGCCCCCGAGGTGGAAAAGACTCGTGCGATGTAAGTAAAATAAGATCCCACATTTAGCTATTGAAGTAAGTCATGCAGACAGAGAAAATGTAACGTCATGCTTTGTTTTGTCATGGCACTGGCTTCTACAGGATCCTAGAGTTTCTTGAAATAAGTTTAATAAAACCCCAGTCAAATACATGAATGTGCTCATCTCAAGTGAGTCATTAATCAAAAATAAGAAGCTCACTGCTAGTGCATGGGGTGCACTACATATTTTTGACTTCTTACAAAAATTACTAAGAAGCAATGTTTGGTCTCATATTAACATACAGAGATCTAAACTTGAAGATATACAACAAAAAAAAAAAAAAAAAAAAAAGAAGAGTTGAAGTCAAGGTTCCTCAGGGCCATTCAGTACACTTTCCCCATTTCAGTACATTCCCTCTCCTTCTCCACTACGTTCCTCTGCCATTTAACATCGGCGTGTCTGAAATGTCTGTCAAGCCTGGATCAATATTTCCAGCCAGACCCTATAGCTTCCCAGAGCTTAGTTTAATCCCCAGTAAACATGCTGTTCAATGTTCAAAGCATGACTCATACCAGAAAATGTGTAAGCTTCCATCCTAGAACCCCCTGAGAAGGGGTGGGACAGGGCCATGCTTAAAGACGAGAATAGAAGAAACATTTTACAGATTTTTAAACTGAATACTAGCTTGCATTTCTCATTTGTCCCAAAGACCTTACAGAGTCTTACCTGAAGAAGGGTATGCAGTAGGCATGGTTTGGGAGTTACCAGAGATTGAGAAATCCAAAGGTCTCTGTCCTTCCCTAGATCTATGTCTTGCCTTCAGAACCAAAGCTAGTCAAATCCCAGGAAAAGAAAATTTGTCTTTAGTACCTGTCCACTTTCTCTTCTCTGCCCTAGTTCCCCCATTCCCTCCCTCGTCCACCACGCTGGGCTTCCAGGAACCCAGAACCTTCATGCTTTTGGAAACCACAAGCTTTTGGAACCCACATGCTTTTGGAACCCACATGCAGCATCCTAAGGCCACGGCAGCATACTAAGATGTTAGTTCCCATCCCACCAGCCAC
Source organism: Chlorocebus sabaeus (assembly GCF_047675955.1). Classification (NCBI taxonomy): domain Eukaryota; kingdom Metazoa; phylum Chordata; class Mammalia; order Primates; family Cercopithecidae; genus Chlorocebus; species Chlorocebus sabaeus. Next base: position 40,248,394 of record NC_132907.1, on the reverse strand, counting down.
CCGCCACCACTGAAGCTTGGCAATCCTTCCCTGTTCTCTCAACACCCCGAAATTGGCTATTGATGAATTAAACCTAAAGGACTAATTCTGCAAATGCCATTACTGTAACAGGCAGGGGAACTATTCCTGTCCAGGGAGGATCCCGGGTTCTAACATGGTTCTTTATTTCGTATCTCTATAAGGCCCACTTTTGCCTGAAAGGGACTGATTTGGTTTTGTTTCTTTTGGAAGGCAATTATCTGCTAGAAGAACCAGAAAACATAGTTTTTATTCTTTGCTTCAATGTACCATCTGCATTTGACTATTTTGCCGCTTGAGTTATTAAGCATTTTGAGAAAATGACAAACAGGAGACTTTCCTTTCCAAAAGCAGAGCAACAGTCTCAAAATTAGCTGATAACATGTGCAAGTTTCATTTTGATTTTCACTGGCTCATAAATAAACCAAGTGAACCAATTCAAAAATACTAAAATATTTCCAAATGTTTTAATTTTTCAGCACTATCTTCAGTGAGGTCAAAGTTGGTCTTAACTCATATTAAATGCTACAGAATTTCTTCCATTTCACTAGTGGTAATGCTGAACACTGACCCCTCTTGTTTTCCTCCAGGGAGATTCTGGAAGCCCTTTGTTGTGCAACGGTGTTTTCCGAGGGGTCACTTCCTTTGGCCGTAAAAATAGATGTGGAGACCCTCGTGGGCCTGGTGTCTATATTCTTCTCTCAAAGAAATACCTCAGCTGGATAATTATGACTATCAAGGGGACAGTTTAAATAACTGTTTCATTTCATTTTCTGTGGCTTCTTAATGCTTTCACAAATAAAATCAATTTGCATGACTGTACCTGTTTCTTTCTTGTAAACTTAGTAGGCAGATCTGCACCAGCAAAGTGAAGCAGAGTTATACGGCAGCCTTGTAGATAATGCAAGGGGGAGGGATTATGTGATCAATGTCACCAGAGTCATTTATGCGTCAAGTGACATGGGAATGCTTCCTGAATTATTCATCTCTCTGTCTCAGTGGAATCCAGCAAGAATGACCCTAAGATCAAGTCTAACAACAAATGCAGTAAAGGGCTCCACAATTCCACAGGAAACAGAAACAGCCAGTCTGGAACAGCCAGTCTGCAGCCAGTCTGGAAAAGGAAATATAGGGCATTGTTCCACATTAACAACTGCTTTTCATGCTATACACAAGAATCTGAGTCTATGGGAGAAAAAGAAACAAGCAATGCCTTACAGTATTTTCCAAATTCTAGGGCATACAAATACAGTACTTGGGCAGCCAAGAAAATTATACAGTAGAAAGTCAGCCTTCTTTCTCAGTGCCTTGCATTTAAGCCTTGGAGTACCTAGGTGATTTCTCAGTTCTCTTTGTTCTTGAGACTGGGTAGATCCAATCAACATGAGAGTTACAGTGGCTGCCATCCCATAGTAGAGAGTGAGTGTTGACTTGTGTCCAGAAAGTTTTCTTTGGAAAAAGCCCTCATCATATTTTTTCAACATAGTGAATTTAGTAGGTAGTCATCAGCCTGCAGTCACTTCAAGATGTCATTATGTGAACAGATTCTTTCAATTTCTATAGTCCCTTTAGTAATATAAATTTTATATATGTATATTATATATTATGTAATACAAATTTCAATATATACATATATGTGTGTATCTACATATGTATATACATATATACACATACACACATATATATACACATATACACACACATATACATGCATAATACATATTCAAACCAATAACATACAGCAACACTAAGAGACAGGCTCTTAAAACAAAGGAAGGTGCAAAAAAAAAACACCAACAACAAAGGAAGGAGCATAGCTTAAAGACTGGCTAAAATAATAGTACATTGGTTTTCAACCATGGTCGTTCATTAGACTCACTAAGCTCTTTAAAACTACCAATGCCCAGGTCCCACCTCTAGACATTTTGATTTAATTGGTATTTGGTGGGACCCGGGATGTAGTATTCTTTATGTGAGCTCCCCAGTGATTGTAATATGCAACCAGGGATGAACCTTTATACTAGAAAAGGAGGCCTGGTGCTACTATATAAAAGAGAGGCTCTGAGAGAGTAACTACGATGATACTTTAAATACTTGCTACAATTCCCTCATTGCTAGTTAGGACTTTAACTGCAAAAAGAGGATGGAATATTCCCTACTGTCAATACGTACTACAGATTTTGAACTCTGTTTAAAAAGCGGTTGTATGGAACCCTTGTTAACTGCTGGTAGAAGTATAAATTAGTACAACGTCATAGGAAAATTGGCAGTGTCTACTAAAACTCAACATATATATAAACCTATGACCTAGCAATTCCACTCCTGGGTAGATCCCAAACAGGCATGAGTGCTTTTATCCACCAAAGATGTGTTCTGGAATGTACATAGCAGCTTTATTCTTGGAAGTCAAAACTAGAAATAACTCAAATATCCACACACAATAAAATGGATAAACAACTGTTATACAGTCATACAATAAAATATTACACAGCAATGAAAAGAACAAACTTCAGTTTTATGCAACACAAATTTAATGTTGAGGAAAAGTGAGATAAAAAAGAATACACATGATGAGATTCCATTTATCTAAAAGTTGGCATAAGGGAAAACTAATCCATGGGGATAGGAGTCAGAAAAATGTGGAGGTGCTAACTAGGAGTGGACATGAGGGATCCCTTTAGGGTACTAGACATGTTCATATCTTGATCTAGATGGTGGTTGCACAGTTGTTTATTCACAAATTTAAAACTCGTCAAGCTATAAACTTAAGACTTATGTGCTTTACTATATGTGAATTATTACTCCATGAAAAATTTTTAATTTCAAAATTTAAAAATAAGTTGTAGCCCAGGCTTTTGTGTGCTATATGAAAGCTTACCTTTTTCTTTATGAAAATCGTATTCCAAACTTCCCAACAAAACTAATCGTAGTAACAGATATATAATATTTTTCTTAAATGACAGCCTGTTGTTCACATGCCAGTATTAATTGAGAGAAGTGGCCTTTGGTCATGACATAGTGTCGTGAGAGTATTAAAACAGAAGTATCCACAACAGAATAGCAGGGGACACTGGAAACGGTCTAATCATTTTGCTCATTTTCTTCTAAACATTTTCTTACAGTTTATACCTGGCTTATTAGGAAGATCAAATTAAAACCATTAAAGAAGAGTGTGCATTGCAGAAAACGATCACACCTATGGCTTTCAGTGGCCTAAAATTTTCTAAGGCAAGAATTACTAACATTACCAAACAGATTTAAATTTTAAAAACAGGGAAAATAAATATATATATTGACAAATTAACACTAATTTAACAGAAGAGTCCTAAACTCCTCTGGTATATACTATTCTACTTTTGAATTCTCAAAGTTTTTGTTATGTTGTATCGATTTTGGGGGCATAGGGAATGGGTATGTATTAGTAAAAACAAGTCATGTCGAAGCAAAAAAAAATAATAATCAGCCAATATTTGTTATCTGTCATATGCAGAACATACTAAGGAGCACCAAAAAATATAATGCATGCTCTCTCAAGCCTTCAATTTAAACTCCTCAAGATGTTAAAACCAAAATAACCAATGATTCAGACAGTAATAAGATTTTTTTTAACAGCTGTAATAGTATAGTAATACCAAGTAGATGATGCAGGCTAATGCCAAGAACTCAAACCCAGGTAACATCATTTCAAAACACTTCCTGGAGAGGTTAGGACTTGTGTGGGTGTGTAAAGGAAAAGGAGAGAGAAGCAAGAATTCAGATTAGAAGAAAAGCTCCAACAAGGCAGGAAATCACAAGACTTAACCAAAGTCTTAATATAGGAGATGAATGGGAATTAACATTCAAAAGACAGAACAGTGAACTGATCAAGTTTGAAGGAACCTTAGCAGTGATCAAATCCAAATTCCTATCCTTGCAGATGTTGCAACACATCCAAGGTTACAGGGTGTATTTATGGCAGAGCCAAGGCAAGAACAGATCTAACTTCAAGTCCTGGGCTCAGGACTCCAGAGGCCGAGGTCAAAGGTGCTTGGCAATAGGGTGTCCTTGAGAGTTTACGAGCAGGAGACTGAGAGGATCAGCACGGGACTTTTAGATGTTTAACCTAGCAGTGGTGTGGAGTCAAGAGAAACAGTTATAAGGCAACTACAGCAGACTGGCTGTCAGGCACGCAGGATGTGACTAAGTGAAACAAAAGAAAAGAGAGCAAAGGGTGAACCAAGGAAGCACAGAGAAGAACCAGGAGGTTCCCTGAGTAGGGGACCAGGATAAGGATGAGACCATCAGGAGGAGAAGAGATTCCTACAGAACTGATTTTTAGAGAAAGTAATATGCATGCTTAACATACTGCCTAGCATATAGTGAGATTTTAATAAATGTTTTTCAAGTGAATGGGTCGTGTTTTCAATGTGTTGAGATTGAGCTAAAGACAGAAAAGAATCTCGAAAGGGAACTATCCCGAGGCAATCAGAAATATGAGGTTTGGAGCTAGGGAGAAAAGTCAGATGGGAAAGAAGTAGAACTCTTTGCTGTAGATGTTATTCTGAATAAAGTAGTGAAAATGAATCTCTAGAAAGGGGTAAGAAGGGGAGGAAGAAGAAAAGGGGGAGGAAGAGGGGCAGAAAGAGGAAAGCAGAGAAGGAAAGAAGTCGATCTCTGGGAAGCAGAGCAAATAAAGCAATCTGAGAAAGAACAGGAAAACAGGCATTCACATCAAGAAGAGTATTTCAACTTGTTTGATACTCATAAAAACTCCATGGGGAAGACATAGCCAACATCATCATCTTCACTTGGAAATAAGGAAACTGAAACCTAGAGGGGCTGGGTGCTAGTAGCAATTCCATACAGAGGCCGTCCCATCAGCTGCAGCAGAAAACACCCGGGTCTGGTCTGGACTCAAAGCCAGGTGCAGCACTCTGCCCCTGTGGCCTGGGGGAAAAGGGAAAGACAGTTCATACTCCTCCACGTTACATGGGCTGCTGCTCAGGACTATAGGCAAAGTGAGGTGGGGTCATGAGTCCCATCCCAGGATAATGGGCTTTCTCACACCCACCAGGTTCAGAGCTGCCACCAACTGAGCCATGCTGGGAGACAGCAGTCAGGGCTGACTGGGACAGTTTTCTCCCTCAGTGCTCTTGCCCCTGTATCAGTGTCCTGTGGCTGCCATAACAGATCACCACTCACTGGGTGGCTTAAAACAACAGAAATTGATTCTCACAGTTCTGGAGATGGGAAGTCTGAAATCATGGGGTCACAGGGGCGGTGCTCCCTAGGGAGGCTCTCGAGGTGATTCTGTGCCTCGCAGCTATGGGCAATAATTGCTCTGTGGCCACATCACTCCAGGCTCTGCCTCTGTGGCCACATCACCTCTTCTTCTGTGTGTCTGTTCTCCTCTGTGTGTCTCTCACAAGGGTACTTGTCATTGGATTTAGGGCCACCTGGATAATCCAGGATGATTTTATGTCAAGATCCTTAATGACATCTCCAAATGCAATATTTCTAAATAGGTCCCATTCTGAGGTTCCAGAGATTTAGCATGGATATCCTTTAGGAGACCATTTATCAGCCTACCACACCCTTCATGCCCTATACTGTTGTTAGTTCTGTCGTCTCTAATCCACCCATTCCTACGAATGCCAGTGCTATGCCCCTGCCACATACCCCAGGCCTCCCCAAGAAGTATCCCACTGGGCCCCAGCTTTCAATAAACTAATCAGATAAACTGAAGCAGCAAGTTTACATTTATAAAGACAATGCAGGCCCCTTTTATAGGTGAGGGAAAGATTTGGGGATACCAAATGGGTTGCCAAAGGTCACACAGCTAATTAATGGCAGAGCCAGAACTAGGATCCAATTCAACGCTCTGACTATTCAGACCACACACCAAACCCTGACCAAAGAATCTCTTTTTTTATGGAAGACCACTGTCTATTATTTAAAAAACAATAAAACCATATAAATGAAAAGCAACTTGATTTAGTTGTTTTAAAAGGATAAATACAGGAGATGGACACAGTGGCACACGCCTGCAGTCCCAGCTACTCAGGAGGGTCACTTGAAGCAAGGTGTTTGAGGCTACAGTGCACTATGATCAAGCCTGTGAATAGCCACTGCACTCCAGCCTGGGCAACATAGCAAGATCCAGCCTCTTAAAAAGAAGAGGATAAATATATAATAAAACATTACCCTAATGCTTTTATTTATTTATTTATTTATTTTGAGACAGGGTCTCACTCTGTCACCCAGACTGGAGTGTAGTGGCACAAACACAGTTCACTGCAGCCTCAACCTCCTGGACTCAAGTGATCCTCCCACCTCAGCCTCTCAAATAGCTGGGACTATAGGGAGTGTGCCACCACGTCCGGCTAATTTTTGTAATTTTTCTAGAAATGGAGTCTCACCGTGTTGCCCAGGCTGCACTAATGCTTTTAAATTAATAAGAAAGAAAAGTCTATTCAATAAATATAATAGGTAATAAATATGTCTTCACTCTTCTGTGTTGTGATGAAGAAGAGAAAAAGGGAAAAGGAGTAACGGTGGGGGGGAATCCCAATCTTTTCCAAAGCATGTACTGAAAACTATCTCGACTTAAAAATTGGAAAGGTACTTCTAGAATTTGTTAGAAAAATGGCATTTGGATTGGATGCAAAGGCATTCTTGAAGTTTTTCTCGCCTATCAGTGACAATCTTAATTTACCAGATAGTGGGAAATGTCTTCTTTATCTCAGACAAAGGTCCTTTTTAGGGTTTATTTTCCCAGGTTCTAAGAATACAGACACTGAAAGCATGAAAATGTTGTCTTATTTCTGCAACTATAGTCATAAATGAGACCACATATTGATACACGGAATGATGAAACCAAGCCAAAGACCAGATCTCACCCTACAAGCTAAAGAGCTACCTACTCCTATTTTAAAGCTTAAAAATTACAACTCTTTAATAGGTGGGAATAATCATAAGTTACCTTTCTTCTGTGGTCAGGTGGATGAGGTCTCTTTAACTGAAATTTTCTCTCCCAAAAAAAGTCAAGACTATGGTTAACAGGGTAAAACTTAGTAAAGGTGCGACCAGAATCTAGAATAGTTTTGTTCCAAACTTTGTGACCACAACCCACAGCCAAAACTACGTTTTATGTAGCAACCCCATATATAGACACATATATGTACTACATAACCATAACAAAAGTTTCACAAAATACTACCTAATTTTCCATTTTCCCATCTATACTATTCTATTTCACTTTTTATTGCTGATCTTGACTCACTACATTCATAATCCAATGATCATAACCCCCTGTTTGAAGACACTGATCCAGATCCCAATCATCAGGTGTATGTCGAGGGCTCTGTTCTTGACCCACAATGGAAACACAGCCTCACAACAAAAGCCATAAAAATTAAATACCTAGGCAGTACCAGGGGACACAGCAGTGCTCCCTCAGTGTGTTCATGGAATAAGTACTTCAAGATGCCCCCCACTACAGATTTCCCAAGTGTGTTTGGGGAAACAACGAATGCTCTCACCTCTCTTGGTGATGCACAATACCCATAATCCATCCAAGCCTTTGGAAGGTCCTTAAGAAAGAAAACGCTGGCCAGGCACGGTGGCTCACATCTGTAATCCCAGCACTTTGGGAGGCCGACGTGGGTGGATCACCTAAGGTCAGGAGTTCGAGACCAGCCTGGCTAACATGGTGAAACCCCATCTCTGCTAAAAATACACAGAAATTAGCCAGGCGTGGTAGTTGGCGCCTGTAGTCCCAGCTACTAGGGAGGCTGAGGCAGAAGAATCACTCGAACTTGAGAGGTGGAGGTTGCAGTGAGCCGAGATGGTGCCACTGAACTTCAGCCGGGGCGACGGAGTGAGACTCTGCCTCAAAAATAAATAAATAAAAAGAAAATAAAGAGAAAAAACTGTTCTAGCTTAACCCCAAATTTCCAAACTTACTGACCACATGGCATGTTTTTGTATTAACAACTTTGTATACATGTTTTGTATAACTGCTAAACACTTTTGAGAAATACTGTATGTAGAAGGAACTAATGGGTTAGAGATGAAAATGAGTGTCTTTAAGAGCTCAAAAGTAACCTCGTCTCCAACTATAAGCATTTTAAGAGAAAAGGTTAAATGCACTCTTGGAAATTCTGTCTAATATTAGTGAAAAAGTTCACAAGGAGTTAAAACTAAAGTACTTATCACTTGTAAGGGCCAGAGAAACAAGGAAATACACCTGATAAGTACATTCTTTATTCCAAGCATCAGAAAATTGATTTGAATATCCTATCGCATGCCCCCACCTAGATGAAGGCCCTGCCTAGCTGCTGGAATTAGTTTTGTAAAGAACTAGGTTTTAAGGCTTGATTTACAATACTTCTCTAATCTGAAAAGGTCCAGGGAATTGCATGTCTTTTGATTTAAAGTATGCAAAAAAATATGACTCATGCTCTTCCTACACTTGCACCTGATCACCAAAATGGCTCTGCTAAGAGTTGCCTGTATTCTGATACAGGCCACAGAGTGTGACAGCTGAAGAATACAAAGGTCATTCTGAGGCTGAGGTCCGGTCGGGCTCATCAACAGAGGCAGGAAGTCTACCCGATAAGGCTGTTTCGTTGTTGCCCGTTAACATTTTCAGAATCTCCAAAGAAAGTTATGGTATTATCACCACCTAACATTGTATATATTTGTTTTCTGCATGTCTCCTCTCACAAAAGTGTGGGCTCCCTGAGGGCAAGGACATTGTCTCTTGTTCACCTGTGTATCCCCAGCACCCTAGAAAGTACCTGCCACATAATAGATGCTTCATAAATAAATAATGAGTAAGTAAATCCCAGGGATTGACCAGGCAGCCAGGTGAGTGGAGAGAGGAAAAAGACGGGATATATAATCAGAGTTCTACAGGATGCCCCGTTCTTGCACCGACCACCAGTTTTGTCTTCGTGTTTCCCTGGGCTGGGTAGAGGAGATATTCTACTCACCCTTGAGCCCCCTTTAACATTCTAGATTGCACAAAAGATTTAAGGCCCAGAGGACAGGGCCTGGGTCTTGCTCCCCATCATGGGGTCTTTCTCTCAAGAAGTACCCAGTAAAAGTTGGTAGGACTAAGCTGAGAAGAATAGTGGTCTACCTTGAAAGGGCAGATGTTCACAGAGGAAGCCTCATGGTCATGAGTGGCCTCCTGACACATAATAATGTCTTGCCCTTTCGGATTGCCTTATCTTCCACCCATTCTACACCGCTGGTTTTTCTTCAAAATAAGATGATTTGTGATGCTAACTCGAGTTCAAAAACTGCCCAAGATCACCACTCCATCATTCATATACATATGCAAGGAGAAGATGACTTAATTTAAAGTGATGAACCATCTCAGTCAAATTCAGAAACATTCAACTATATACTCTCTGAGGTAGGGTGGATGTAGGACTTTTACCTCTGATGAAATATGTACTGAGAAAAACCGGAAGGAGAAAATCTTTCATTCCCCTCAACAACAGCTCACTTTGCTATAGATGCATGGCATTTTACTCACCCATTTGCTTACCAAAAAACCCACCAGACCTGGACACAGTGGGACAGGTCCACACAGTCACATCATTCTTGGGAGTACCTAGGCCAGTTGCAATCTCCTTTGTCCTAGGTAGCCAGATTAAGGAACAAATCTGAAATAATGATCAAAAATACAGAATTATTACAATTTCTGATTCCTTATGAATATACTTAAACTGGTTATAGACAGTATGCACTGTCCATGACCCAACCTCCAGTACAGCTGGAGTAGGATGTTAAAGAAATTACATCCATTCTAGGAAAGTTTATCCAAGGCAACAAAGGATCAAGTATACAAATAGGCTTAGGTGTAGTAAATGGAAGAATTTAAGTGAACTGTGACCATTGGCCAGGAAGAGCCAGACTACTCTCAAAGTTCATGGTCAAAGCAGTGATGGGAAAGAAAGGAAATGTGAAAAATAGAAAATACAAATTATATTAACTTTGAACTCACAAATGAAGAGGTTTTTTACAATAAAAGAAACTCTTGAGAACTCAAATTCCTTATGGACTCAATAGAGAAAGAGAGCTTGTTGTGGGCATAGGCTCTGTCATAAACTATTTTCACAAGAATGCAGAAGATTGAAATGAAGATGAAGCCCAGAGGAGATATTAACCTGTGAGTTTGTGCTTGGGGTCTGTATGCTCTTCCCAGCATTTATATCCAAGATGTGTAAGCATCCATCCTTCATTCCTCCTCCAACGGCAAGGACCCCAGACTGCCAGGGACACCAATCCATAGCCTTTAAAGTTTCACATAATAGTACAGACAGGTCAGCTTCAAAGAAGGTACACTCATGAATGTGATGCACTTAAGTAAGCAGCAAGTCCCCAGGTCTGCACCTGTCACAGCTCTCCTGGGCCTGCTATCCAAAGACAGGAGCAACTGCACCCTCCAGAGATTACTCCTCAGGGACTAGCAGTCACTTCTGGAAGGGAAGATACCTAACATGATTCAAATTATGATAACAATTGTGGATTTTTTAACATAGACTATGCAATAACAGTTGGAAAGCTACATGCAATACATACTATGGGGCAAAAATCTGCTGCTGGAGTAGTTCACATGTGCCCTTGCAAATTGGCTCTGAAAATGCAGGCTTTCTCTGATTTGTCTACCTGTGTCCTTATGTTCCAGGTAGTGGTCAGATAAAAGAGAACTATATGTGATTGCTCACAACTCAAAAGTCTCAAGCACTTCAAATCTTAAGGCAGTTCAGAAAATAAAATTGCCTTCTATTTATTTATAATTATAGTTAATTTAAAAAATAGGATTTAGTATCACACATTTACATTGGTAATTGAAATTACTAATAACAATCACTTTAAAGGACATTTTAACAAATACTACAATTATATGTATCTGTGTATCCTTATCAATCATCTTGGTAACCATCCTCATTTTTGCATCTTCTCTTCTACATGTAAAAATATTTTATAAAGTAGCAAACATAGTGTTTATACTATTTGATTATTTTCTGTTGTTTTCACCTATCATATAAACACTTTTCCACATTTTAATATACTTTTCACAATTATAATTTTTAACAATCCCATAATATTCCATCATGCTGTTGTATCCTGATTAATTTTTGTTCTGCTAATGCCAGACCTGTTTTGGTTTTTGTTGTATTGTGGTTTTATTTGTATTGGGTTGGGTTGCTTTTTTTTGGAAAGGAGTATATTTTTTTGTTTTTCTGCATGTGTTTTATTTGTTGTCTGTTCTCATAAAGTACACTGTAATGAATATATTCTACATGTCTTTTTTTTCTGACAAATTTTTTAAGTAAATTCCAAGGTTCAAAAGAGTTGACATAAAATTTTCCAAACAGCTATAACTTTTTACAGCACCAGCATCCAATGAGTATACTAATCTCACCCTGGCTAAAAGTTACATGAAGTTAAAAATGTTATTTTACATCTAGTGAAATTATAATAATTATAAAACAGATTATAAGGGTAATTTATTTTCTTCTTAGCAAGAATGAACTTTTTTCTGTGTATTTATGTTCCTCTACCATTTCCCACCATGTGAATTTTTTTGCCATTTAAGCACCTACATCTTAATGCTTTTCTTACAAGTTTGAGTCCATTTTTAAAAAACACACATCTGAATATACAATAGTTCCTCTCATTCTTCATTTAACCAACTTGCTAAATTTACCAAAGTTCTCCTCTCCTTCTGTAAAACGTATTTATTTCTACCCATAGCATGCTAATCTTCTGTTCTCTAGAATGCTCCACACTTCTGCTCCCACTAATTAAGCTGTAGGTTTATAGAACCCACTGTGTTTTGCCAAACCTGTTTACAACAGGTGAACTTGTTATTATAACTGTGATTTCATCAAATCACATGTAAATGTTTAATTAAATCACCTACTTTATTTGGACTAAAGATGATTGTTACTTCTATGAACTAAATTAAACAATGTGGAAGCTTTTTTTTTGTTTTTTTTTTTTTTAAGACACAGTCTCACTCTGTTGCCCAGGATGGAGTGCAGTGTTACCACAAGGGGTCACTGAAGCCTCGATCTCCCGGGGGCTCAAGCCATCCACCCTCCTTAGCCTCCCAAAGTGCTGGGATTACAGGCATGAGCCACTGCACCTGGCCTCACTCTACTTTAAAGATTCTGCAGCAGATTGTATTTTCCAAAGATAGCTACAACACTGTCTTTCATCCAACAAGACCTTCTAAGCCTTGCCCATTCCCTCCATCAACAGGTACAATCTAATTCCTCTACCTTTGAATCTGTGGGGACTTGTGACTAACCTGGAACCAATAAATGTGACAAGTGACACTGCATGACTTGCAAAATTGGGTTATATTAATAAAAGGTATTACCACTTTCACCTTGCTCTCTGAAGCACTGAACCTATTTCCCTGAAGCACAAATTCCAACTGGCTTGAGGCAACCACGTTGTAAGGAAACCCAAATCAGCTCACACAACAAGAAGATGCAAATTGCAAGAAGGAGCATGCCCAGCCAGCTGGCAAACAACTGGTGCAGCCCCCAGCACTTTTAGCTTCTGATGCTATCTGACTGCAACCTCATGAGTGATCCTGAGCCAGAACTGCTCCGATGACATTTTCCCAGAATCCTTACCCAGGAAACCATAAAAGATAATGAAATTATTATTGTTTTAAGCCACTAAGTTTTTGAGTAATTTGTTGCACAGCAATAGATAATCAGATACTATAAATAGAAACCTTGAACAACGAAATATGGTTATAGTTCATACAAGAAAGACAATGAGGAATTCTAATCAGCCTACCTATATTCAAAGTAAAGGCCTTCATCTCATATGGTGAATGAATTTACAATTTAATAAATCTGGTGAATGTAATGTCCTCAGTCAAAATAAAATATCTACAATATATATCGTAAGTTAAAGTTCCCTGCTTTGTCTTTTTCAAATAACAATTCTCCACCTCTGATTAGGCTGGAGAAGTGGGCTATTTCACAGAAAACATAATTTTGCAATTTCAAGAGGCTCAGAAATTCCCCTGAACCCACGGACCCCAGTTTTACCATATGATGGATAATTTTTTTTTATATTTATTAATAATCATTTTCTTAAATACCCTACTGTTCCAGATAGCTTTTATAATAAATATTTTGGCAAAATTAGAAGCTACACCATGAGAGGAATCACACAGATGTCAACCTGCAAAGTCTACTCCTGCTTCACCAGTTGGCTAGCTGGTGACTGAAGAGACATGACTGGTGACTGTTCAGTGATTCCCCAGGTGCTGACTGCCAGGAGGCTTGGCTTGCTCTGGTTTCCAGAAACTCTTTCTTAGTGAAGAGGACTCCCATTTAGTAGTTCAATGCATTAGATTTTTGACAAGACATTTAAAAAGGTAACTTGTCTTGCTTGGCTTGGGTTTTCAACTATTTTTTTGTCTTGTTTTTGTATGTTGTTTTCAGACAGAATATTTTACATACATTTTGCCTACTTTTTTTCAAGTAATGAATAGTGGGAATTTGGACTGATCATCATTCTCAATATCCTGTAGACATGAAAAACCACAAGCCAGGAATTTCGGGGCAGCACAATGTAGTGGCAGTAGTCACTACATACATCATCCTATATTAGGAAGCCCTGTAATAACTTCTAAATCATCTTGTAATCAATTTGCTTACTGTTAATAAGGTAGAACCATTTCTTTGCTCTGCGAGTGACATATATTCTGGGACTATGTTGAGGTCAAGACATACATCTGTGTCACCAACTCCTCAAGAAGGAAAGTATGGATTTTTTTACTAGAAATAAGAATTTAACAGTCAGAGAAATAAATAATTATGCAGAACACGGTGGAGCATTGATCTAACTTCACAGCACCCTGCCATTTTCTGACAATGGGTCTCTTTCCTTACATGTGAGCTTATGACCCAGGCCCGTCAGTGTGCCCATCTCTCTACCCACAATTACTAACTGAGAGATGAGAATGTGACCAAAGGCAGACTAGGGTCCTCCCTGGCACATTTCCACCAGAGTTATATGGAAAGATGGCTTCTTATCCAGCACCCATCTGGAAGAATCTGAAGCTGAAGCTGCCAAGAGCCATCTTGCCCAGAAAATGAAGTCTGAAGGAAGAATGAAACCAGAGATAAGCAGGGCCAAGAGCTAAAAAGATGGGCCCAAATGACGTTACTCAAAGCCTTAGATCCAGCTGATATTTAAAACCAGCTGTATGTACCCAGGACTCCACAGTTACATGAAAAAATAGATTTACTTTTTTGCTTAAGCATAAGTTTGACTTTGGTTTCAGTCACCTACAACTAAAAAATCTGACCAGTGGGAAGCATAAATAGGGTTGTCTTTCAAGAGAGTGATGACAAACTCCAAAGCAAATTCTAGAGAAAGAAAAATCTCAAAATATTGGCTTAATGATTTTCTTTTTATATGTGAAGGATACCCAGTGGTCTCTGAGTAACAGGAAACCTAGAAAGCTACTGAGTTTCTTACCTTGACTGCTGTAGACTGGGGTATGACTTTCAGCGGTTGGCCCTGTGCACTGGCACCTGGGTCGTGGGGCCATATTGTCAGCAGTCCATCACTGCAGCCGCTGGAAAGCAGCCTGCCATCCGGTGACCACTTCAGAGCACACACAGCTTGCTTGTGGCGAAGTGTTCCAACATGATGCTGGGCTACCCGAACATCATGATGATAAACACGCCCCAATCTTGACCCACTGTGAGTTTACATAACAAAAAAATTAAGCCCTGTTGCTACATAAACATTTGAAAACATGGAGAAAAGCATAGTTCAAAGTAAAACTTCTGAAAGACCCCTAGGACAGATTCAAAACACAGGTGGAGATTCCTTGGGTTAATAAGGATGGAGTGTTCTGCCTGGAGGACTCTTTGCACAAGTGAAATTGATTTGTCTGGCAGAGTTTGAAGTCTGGATTTAAAAATATCCTTTGATAGATGTTTCTAATGACTTTAATCTGATGTAGGCAGCCATGGAAAATTAAGCTGAGATTACCAGATTTTCCCAAATGGTAGTTTATATACTGGACCTAGGAAATATTAATACTTTTCTGCAACTTTGAATATTTCAGAGTGTCTCAATGAAATGGTTTCAGTATATATTTATAGTAAAATGTTAAACGTAGAAAAAGGAAATAATTTTCTAACAGGTAGATTCCTATTAACCTATAGATCCACTCTTAGTTTTGCTAAAGGCACTAATATGTAAAAGAAGTTTAAAACCAATTGAATGTCACAGCAAACTGCAATATGATTCCTAATCAGTGGATAATGTCTCTATTCATGCTCACTGATGTGAAACTAAACAACTAAAGATCACATCACTTTTTCAAAGATAATGAACTCTTTCTAGATTAATTTAATTTTCTCTAAGGAGTAAGTAAATGATGTTCCACAATTATTTCCGACATTTCTCAAAGTCCAGTGTCACATTGTTTAAAACTATGCAATGCTGAACAGCATTCTGATAAACGATATGGGCTCTGGAGCCAGACCAGCTGGGTTATCCCAACTCTGTCACTTACTAACCACGTGACTTCAGGCTAGTGTATTAGTTTACTCATTTGAAAAAACAAAATTGAGGATAAGAGACCACCTTATCACGTTACTGCAGTGATTAAAATGAAATTACACACATAAAAAGTACAGCACAGTGCCTGGCACAGAGTAGTCTGAAAATGTTAGCTGCTATTATTATAAGAAAGGATCTGTTCATTTTCCTCGTGGATAATGAAACTAAACTTTAACAATGCAGATTAGAAAAGGAGCTTGAGTACATAGGAAGGAGTTTGAGTACATACAAAGGAGACTGCAATAACTAAGTTGTTTTAAGTATGGCCAAAATCACAAGATATTCAAATCTCAAGTTTACATCAAATTATTTAAATACATTTTTAAAGTCTTTGGGATTTATCTAACTTAAGTCTACCTTAATCTTAAGAACTACAATATGAAAATGAATGGCTATGATTAAAAGCAGTATATATTTAGACCAGTTATATAGGCTCACAGGAACAAGTCACTTAATTTTTCTGGTTAAAAAAGAAGCAGTTAAACTAAATCATTAGTTCTCAAAGGGATACATCATCAGCATCACTTGAGAAATGAGAAATGGCAATTACCAGCCCCTCAAGACCTAATGGATCTGAAGCCCCCCACGTGAAGCCAGCAATCTGCGTTTTGAGGAGCCCTCCAGGTGATTGTGATGCATGCTTAAGTTTGAGAACTACTGAACAGGATAATCTACGAGGTTCCTTCCGCCATAATTTCTGTGGGTCTGTGAATTGGAAATGTGCCCCAAAGAGCTCAACATATTCCATAGTATAGATACTGATAGCAATAAATACTTGATTTCAGCACAATATCCCTTTAGTACCTATTACTTAGCACAGAGAAACCTTTTGCTTGAAGGGAGTTTCACATTTTATCTGAACAATTTAGTGAATCCCATGCAGAAGGCACACATGGTACATGTGGGCACCAAGACACTTATATCGCCAGCAGATCAGAATACCTGAGAGGGTGGGATCATACCTGATATTAAGTCCAACGGCCTATTTTGTTTTATTTTTTATCAGTTTAGGTTTTGAATATTATAATTGTTTACTCAGGCCCCATAATCAATTGTTAACACAAACACAACTGTCTCCAACAAGACACTTCTTACCTGCTGAGGATAAAGTGATTCCAGCTCAGAGCCCCAACTACTGACAAATGACCAAGCATATTTCTCAGCCGCTTTTTAGTTACCACATCCCATAACTGAAAAAATGAACAAGGAGAGTTATGTAGCATTGGAGTTTTCACAGCCCACTGTCTTCTCAAAGGCCTGAGAGCCAATTACTGTTGATATTGTTAGTTTTTGTACTAAGTGAAAACCCAGCACCTCTAGCCAGCAGTTCTCAATTCTGACTGTGTATTAGAATCAGCTGGGGAGTCTGTACCACAATGGATGCAGATTTAGTTGGCGGAGTAGAACCTGGGGATATGGCAATTGTTTTAAAGCTCCCCAGGTGAATTCAATGTGTAGCCAAGGGTTGAGAATCATTACCACATTTCTAGCTCCTTCTGAATTGTGAGAATTACAAATCTGGAAATCTACCTACAGTTACCAACAAATGTATTAATAAGATGTGGGTACCTGGACACTTCCTAGAATCAGAAATTCCACTTATTGCTAAGAGACTCCTTTCCTGCCAGCTACAGATAATATTCTGATCACCATGGGGAATGACACCTTTGGTGTAAGAAGAAATTATGACATAGACTTCACAGCATTCATTATCATTGCAGAGATGAGAAAGCAGTGAGAGAGCCATCTGTGGCCCTCCTGAATCATTTGCACATGAATGATATTGTTTATTCTGTTAGTAATAAAAAATAATAATAATGATACATGAGAAATTAGATAGACTGATGGAAGCTCAATAAATCCCCATTTCAAAGAGCCTGTCAGAAAAAAAAAAAAAAAATTAGTACAGACTCCTAATCATGGCTTCAGGTGAAAAGGAGAACTGAAAGTATCTTCCTCTCTACAAAGCTCCAGAACTGGAGATTCTACAAGCCCAACTTTAGTTTCAGAGAAAATATATTTTTAAACATGACAGAAAGATTGTGGTGGAAACTAACCAGAGTACCCTTAAGTCTTCATTAAAAACCATTCAGTAAAAAAAAAAAAAAAAAAAAAAAAAAAGTAGAATGTCATCTCCTTTTATTCCCCATACTTTAAGAGCCACACCTAGTTTCTCTACTTTACATTAACTTATTATTAAAAGTCAATTATAGTGTAGTAATACACAGAGAACATGACGAGAAAAAAAACTGGCCAGTACTTGCACTTCTCCCTCGCTGGTGCCAACTGCCAGGCAAGTTCCCTCTTTTATCCAGGACACAGAAGAGATATAGTTACAAGTGAGACTTAAGTCTATGGTTTCAATCCCATTGCAGTTCTCCCCATTCCAGATGTATACAGCAGAGCCCAGGGCTATGGCAACAAGATTCTGAAAACTCCAGTCTAGGATATTCAGATCTATAAGAAAAGCGCTTCAAATTAGGGTAATTATACAGCCAAATGAAAACATGTTCAAATAAACAACTTTATTTATAGGTAGGGGGAAAAGACTAATACCATCCCATGGTTAGTTGGAAAACAGAAACATGGAACCAAGAAAATCCTTAAACATTCAAAAATGAAAACTGGAATAGAATCTGGTGTCAACACTCACAGTCTAATAAGCAATAATGCTTATTATTTACACTGAAATATACTGATTTAGAGGCATTTAAAGAATTTGGCAGATTCATCTACCATTATTAGTACATGTAGACTTCATTTAACAGATCACTAAAAATTAAAAGCATATAATGCTTATGGAGACACCCTTGGACCTAGGATATCTATAAGGGAGATGCCACCATCATTTCTAACAAAAAATACCACCCAGCTAGAAGAGGCGATGGTTCACGTATGATACCTACATGTTCTCAACAGTATTCTATAGCTTACACTAATAAGAAACTTTTGACTGCTAAGAGAAAACATATTTGTATGACAATTTATTAAAATATGCCCTATCTTATTTCTTATCAGTCAGAAACTCCTGGCTGACACGTATCAGTATAAAACTAAGTAGCACACCAGTTTCCCTACAGTAGTTTAAACCTCTACAATACATTCCCTCCCCGTGATAAATCTAAACTCTGAATGAAGTATAAAAAACAAACACCTGGAGACCCTGGAAAGTACCAGTCCCCAATGTATCTTCTTCATTGCCATTAAATATCATTAATTACCAACATCCTGCCTTCTTCATGCTGTTAACAATACCAAAAATGGTCCTTCTCCTCTATACCTTTCCAAGTTCTAACAATCTTTCAAGATCCAGCTTAAGTATAAATATCTCCACAACGTCTTTCTAGACAACACCGAAGCTCACTAAGCTCTTTCTAGTCTTTATAACTCCTCATATCCCATGATTTATTATTTATAATCTACCTTGGCATATGGTATCAGTTCTGTGTCAGTTAGTCCTGTCCTCCAAACTAGATTACAAGCTGGGCATATAACAAGTAGACCCAACGCAGTTGTTTGACTGATTCAATTTACCCATATTTAAAATACATACATAAGAATAGACCATCATTAGTACAATTCTTTCCAATACAGTAACATAAAATGAATATTTCCCACACCATGCCAACATTAACAATCCCCATCCCTGAATATGAAAGTTGCACCAGGAAAAGTCAAGTATATTAGCCGTATTTGGATGTTACACTATTTGGATATGAGGCATAAAGGCCATCTGGTTTAATCAGATTTCATGTTTATACCAAGCACAGGATGCATTTTGTCATTTCAAGTTTTCAATTCCCAATCTAAATGATAACTTACAGTAGTCATTTCGAAGACCAGTAAGATGAATCTTCACCTCTGGTTGGAGTATGGAATCGTTTATATCACTGGACCTTTTAAGATGGAAGGATTCATCTCTGACTCCATCTTTGCAGCCTACAAGAAACAAACACTTCTACACAGCTCTATGATCCTGAAAATATAATATTTGTTATTGTGGGTGTTAAGAAATAACATTAAGTGGAAAAGCTTAATTAAGTAGAAAATAAGTAGTCATCATGATAAAACTACAGTACAAAGAGCCAGGGAAGGAAGGAAATGAAGAGTACTTCAGTATTAATTTAAACAAGAATATTAAAAATTTTTTCAACAACACTTTCTAACAAAAAGCACATGCATACAGCACATTCTAATAAAAAGCCTCATATCCAAATAGTGTAACATCCAAATATGGCTAATATACTTGACTTTTCCTGGTGCAACTTTCATATTCAGGGATGGGGATTGTTAATGTTGGCATGGTATGGGAAATATACATTTTATGTTACTGTATTAGAAAGAATTGTACTAATGATGGTCTATTCTTATGTATGTATACACTGAATGAAGAAGACAGATCTTGTGGGGAGTACACAGAGATACTACATCATGCTTTGAATATTTCTTCTGTTATTTGGGATTTTAAAACCAAAGTGAATTTTGCTTTTCCACATCAAGAGTTACCTGGTACACCTATGCCCTACTCTGAGACTTCATTAATAAATATTTACTGATTCATTGATTTTAGCTCTTTCTCTCAATATTTCAGCATCACAGCACACAGACTTACTACTTTTGGTTAATTTTACCCATGACTATCTAAGGTCAGTATTCTATCTTTTGTTCAGTTCTCATCAAAAGACCATACTAAGTTCAAACCACAGGCCACTGTCTTTTCATCTCCAACCACTCAGCTTGTGATCAAACTGAGAATTATAAAATCAAAAGAAAACAAGACCACCTACCTAGGTGACTTGTGGTGTCTATGACCAGATGGCTTCTGATAAAAGCATGAGAGCTTCACAATGCTACACCAAGAAACCAAATTGTTACTCATAAATTCCTGCTTCCGTGTTAGCTATGAAAACCTGTAGTTGAGGGCAAAACTGCAATATTACTAAAAATACTTAGGCTTGCTGATAAAGTATCACCAATGTTTTTTTAAAAAAAAATCGATACCCAAAGAATGAACCAAAAAACTCCTGGGGCTGGGCACGGTGGCTCACGCCTGCACAATCCCAGCACTTTAGGAGCTGAGGCAGGCAGATTGCCTGAGCCCAGGAGTTTGAGACCTACCTGGGCAACATGGCGAAACCCAGTCTCTACAAAAAATACAGAAATTAGCCGGGCTTGCTGGCCCATACCTGTAGTCCCAGCTACTTGGGAGGCTTAAGGGGGAGGATCGCTTGAGCCAGGAGGCCAATGCTACCATGGCTGCACCACTGCACGTCGGCCTGGGTGACAGAGTGAGGCTCTGTCTCTAAAAAAAATAAAAAATAAGACATGAAGAAACCTTAAATACACATTACTAAGTGAAAGAAGACAATCTGAAAAAACTGTATATTGTATGATTCCAACTATATGACATTCTGGAAAACGAAAAACTATAGATACAGCAAAAAGGTTTCTATGGGAAGGGGCGAGACGGATGAATAGACAAAGTAGTGAGCATTTTTAGGAAAATGAAACTATTCTGTATATTGTAACAGTGATACATGTCATTATACATCGGTCGAACCCATAGAATACATAACATCAAGAATTAACTCTAATGTAAACTATGGACTTTGGGTGACAATGATGTGTCAATGTAGGTTCATTGATTGTAACAAATGTACCACTCTGGTGGGAGATGTTGATGATAGGGGAGGCTGTGCATGTGTGCATGTGTGGTAACAAGAGATATAAGGGAACCTGCACCTTCTGCCTAATTTTGCTGTGAACCTAAAACAAATCTAAATAATATAGTTTGTGTGTGTGTGTGTGTGTGTGTGTGTGTGTGTGTATAGAGAGAGAGAGAGAGAGAGACTCCTAAAATATCAGAATAATATAGGTACATTATCTCTGGCTTCATAGAACATATATTTTTTATTCTAAGTCAAATATTCAGCACCTTACAAAAACAAAAACTCGTTGCTGTTTAGGACAAAAGAAGATGAGAGAGCTGAGGAACGACATGTCCCCATACATTTTATTTTGCTTTTAAGAAAATATCATTCTAAGGAAAAGACAAGGTTCACACTCCCATGCCAACCATACTTTCCCAAACCCCCAAAAGAACATTTAGAAGGCCTGAAATTTTGTCCCTATTTTTATGCATCTAACTCAATTTTTCCCCCTTTTTACTGCTGGGAAACAGACACTTGAAGAATAAATATGCACAAAGTTCTAGATAGAAGCTTGTCCAATCTGCAGCCTGCAAGGCACATGCAGCCCAGGAGGGCTTTGAATGCAGCCCAACACAAATTTGTAAACTTTTTTAAAACATTATGAGAATTTTTTGTGATTTTTTTTTTTTTTTTTTTTTTTTTTTTTAGCTCACCAGCTATCTTTACTGTTAGTGTATTTTATGTGTGGCCCAAGACAATCCTCCTTCTTCCAATGTGGCCAGGGAAGCCAAAAGACTGGACACCCCTGTATTTAGAAGTTGAAAGTGTGTATTTATGTGTCACCTACATAATTTTTAAAAGAAAATTTCCAAAAAAAAAAATTTCTTTTTTTGAGAAGGAGTCTCACTCTATCACCCAGGCTGGAGTACAGTGGCTCGATCTTGGCTCACTGCAACCTCTGCCTCCCAGGTTCAAGCAATTCTCCTGCCTCAGCCTCCCGAGTAGCTGGGACTACAGGCACCCGCCACCATGCCCGGCTAATTTTTGTGTGTATTTTTAGTAGAGACGGGGGTTTCACTATGTTGGCCAGGCTGGTCTCGAACTCCTGACCTTGTGATCCACCCACCTTGGCCTCCCAAAGTGCCGGGATTATAGGCGTGAGCCACCGCGCCCAGCCCCAAAACATATTTTTAATAAAAAATTGGGACACGCCAGGTGCAGTGGTTCACACCGGTAATCCCAGCACTTTGGGAGGCCAAGGGTGGGCAGATCACTTGTGGCTGGAATTCAAGACTAGCCTGGGCAACATGGTGAAACCCCATCTCTACTAAAAGTACAAAAATTAGCCAGGTGTGGTAGCACAGGCCTGTAATCCCCACTATTCGGGAGGCTGAGGCAGGAGAATTGCTTCAATCCAGGAGGTGGAGGTTACCATGAGCCAAGATCACACTACTGCACTCCAGCCTGGGCGATAGAGCAAGACTTCGTCTCAAAACAAAAAAAAAAAAAAAAAAAATTAGGACAAGCCATAAAAACAGACATCTACTTTAGCATTGAGGATTTCTGTCTCCTTGTTCGCATTTGTATTTGAGACCTTGCCAAAGCACCCCATGGATATGCTTACCAGAACTTATTCCAGAGGGAAATGTAGCAGGCAAGTTGTCTCAGCATTTATGAAATGAACCACACTAGTTCTCTCAAGAGGGTTCTCACACAGAATTCTGGCTCCCAAACAATTATTTTCCAACCATGACAGTAATCTCATGAATAACACAAAAACTTCCATAATGGCAACAGAAAGTAGGAATGAAAACACATGGGGCTCAGGGTCAAAAGACTTTGGGAGGCCAAGCACAGTGGCTCATGCCTATAATCTCAGCACTTTGGAAAGCTGAGGCGGGTGGAGCATTTGAGGTCAGGAGTTGGAGACCAGTCTGGCCAATATGGTGAAACCCCTTCTCTACTAAAAATACAAAAATTAGCTGGGCATGGTGGTGTGTGCCTGTAATCCCAAGCTAAGCCAGGAGAATCGCTTGAACCCAGGAGACAGAGGGCTGCAGTGAACTGAGATCGCACCACTGCACTCCAGCTTGGGCAATAGAGCAAGACTCTGTCTCAAAAAAAAAAAAAGAAAGAAAGAAAGAAAGAACTGAGAGCTCCAAATGTAGCATGGAACAAGGACCTTCTAGAAATTGCCACAGGCAATCATCTCCCCACTGCATGGCTACAGAGCTTCCCTGTTACACTCACAACACCACCATCCGAAGTTTCCTACCAGCTTTGGGCAAAGAGGTACACCTGAAAGTTTACAGGGGCTGCCTGCTGTAAGGTTTCAGAGTCATCAGATATGGACAAGGCATAAAGAATTGCTTTATATACACAGCACCTGGATAACATTTGCCCCATGATCCACTGATGAGCAATTACTTGGCTTACGTGGGATCTATTTCATAGTTTAAATTTCCTTAAAAGAATCAATAATAGAGTCTTGCATAGAACATTCAGAGGGCCTCTCAGTTAGTCTTTGCCTCCAACATCCTCCTGTTCAAATCATTTCTTCATGCTGCCACTATAAAGTGATCTATGGGAAGGGGAGAGACAGATGTAAGTCAAGTCAAGTTGGTGGAAGGGCCATATAAGCTTATTTCCTCCGCCTCCTATTTTCAGCGTAAGTACAGCAAATGACTTTTTAAAGGGGTGAAAACACAAGAACAAACAGTATGAGAGTGAATATAGCAGTGGGCAAGAGAGCACAATAATTTTCGAGAAAGTGAATAAAGGATTAATAACTGACCAAGAAGAGGATAAGAAACTACCCCTCAAGTGCCTGCAAAGGGAGACAGTGAAGAGAAACAAGCTGATTTGCCTTGCAAAATCCCACAAGGGCTCAGAGGCACAGAGAAGACTGAGAGGTGGGTTAGTTGAAAGACTATCAAGTTCCCACACATACACACACACCCTGCCCAACCAAGTAAATACATACACACATATATGCATATACCAGAAGAAACCAGATGTTTATTCTCTGGATAAATAAAAATGACAATTTTTTTAATTCAATAGCACCAGGCACCATGGAGATGTATGAAACAAAAAAACAGATTTTGAGTTTAAAAAAAAAAAAAAAAAAAAAAAAAAGACAGTCTCACTTTGTCACCCAGGCTGGAGTGCAGTGGTGTGATTTCGGCTTACTACAACCTCCGCCTCCCAGGTTCAAGTGATTCTCCTGCCTCAACCTCCCAAGTAGCTAGGATTACAGGTGTGAGCCACTATGCTCAGCTAATTTTTGTGTTTTTAGTAGAGATGGGGTCTCACCATGTTGGCCAGGCTGGTCTCAAACTCCTGGCTTCAAGTGATCCACTGCCTCGGCCTCTGAAAGTGCTAGGATTGCAGGCTTGACCCACCGTGCCTGTACTAAAATCTTTATGCTGAATTTACCCTGGTACTCTTTAACCTAGGATAGAAGAACTAAGCTCTTTACCCTAGTACTATTTTTAAAACGCACAACTTTCGGGAAAGTTTTTACTCTGAAAGAGAGAAGCCAAAGTAAATGAGGGGTTGGAGGGAGAGAAAACCAAAGCAAAGGAAAACAACGCGGAGAGCACAGAAGTACTTCCAAAACTCTACAAAATAATATTGTCAGAGATATAGGAGAAGGTGGTATATCCATGAAGCACCAACAGGATGCTGTAAAGAAAAAAAAAAAAAAAGGAACAGAGTACAGAAATTGCTTTTAAAAAATTAAAAGTAGGAGAGCCAAAATAAAAAGTTTCATAGGAAGGCTGGTGAACAGAGTCGAGGAAATCACCCAAAAGGTTAAAAAAAAAAAAAAATAGTGAGATGAAAAATAGAAGATAAAAGAGAATTGGAGAATCAATCCAGAATATTTCATAAAGAAAGAAAAAATAAACGATAGTGAAAAAAATATTAAAAAATAATTCAAGCAGCTTTCCAAGAACTATAGGATATGGATCTCCAAGAATGAAAATATCCACCAATGGGCTTTTGATTTACAATGAGTTGGGTTTTTTTTCAATGCCAAGCTTTATCATCATGAAATCTTAGAACACTTGGTGATAAAAGGCTTTTCTAAGAGCATCAAAAGAGAAAAAGCAAAGTTGAAGTCAAATTAACACAGGACTTCTTAACAGCAACAGTGGATGCTAGAAAATAATAAAGCAATATTGTCAAAATTCTGAGTGAAACTAGAATTTACAGCCAGCCAAACTATGAATCAAGCGTAAAAGAAGAATAAGGACATTTTCAGACCAGCAAACCCAGAAAGAGCATAACATAGCTGCCCAAAAATAGTGGATATAATATTGATGAAAAGTCCTGGAAGACAACCGTGCAGCTGGCCAAGAAAGCAGCCTGTTCAGCAGGCTCTCAGGGGGAGGTCACCAAGGAAAAGAAGAAACTGGAATGAGTGAGCACATGGAAATTGTTATTGACAGCTACGGAACGAAACATTGGAGCATTTAGAAGAAATATTAACAGTGTCATAGATATCTAGTAAAGGAAAAATAAGGCAACTTTTAATACTCAGCCAAAGTTATACTAGGAAAGAAGCACAATTATACTATTTGACTTGATAGTGAATAATAGTTGTGTAGTAATATGTAAACATTAACTTCTAATTTTACTTTTTTAAAGTGTGATATAAGCATGTCAAGAAACTGATGAAACTGAATGAGGCAGAAAGATAACTAAATTCTTACCTACTATGCCTGTAATCCCAGCACTTTGGGAGGCTGAGGCAGGAGGATCACTTGTGGCCAGGAGTTCGAGACCAGCCATGGCCAACATGGTGAACCCCAACTCTACTAAAAATACAAAAAAAAATTAACCAGGCATGGTGGTACATCCCTATAATCCCAGCTACTCAGGAAGCTGAGGCATGAGAATTCTCTGAACCTGAGAGGCAAAGGTTGCAGTCAGCCGAGATCGCACCACTGCACTCCAGCCTGAGCAACACCAAAAACAAAAAAGTCATGATCAAGTCTAAAATCGCAAGAAATCGCAGTTTACCAATATTATTTAGAAAGTAGATGTAAATACCAGGAGTACAGCTGGAAGAGCTAAAGGTGACCACCTATAGAGAATGGGACTTGGAGGTAGGGGTAGTTAGAACAGAGGATTATGAGAATTATTCAAATTTTACAATTAGGTTGATTTAGTCTGTTATTATTTATTATTATATATTTATATCATATATCTTTAATATTATAAAATATATTTAAAATAATATATTTTAAGATTAGGAAGACATGAAGGAGGCAGAGAGAGAGGAGGGCAGGAAGGAAGGACAATGTCTTGACCCTGTACCTTTCCAAACACATTGGGATTGCTCACAGAGCTGCATTTTTCCATTAGCCTGCTGAACCACCTTCTGGGTTACAAAGAGTTGTTTTAGGCATTTCTGAAAATAAGCACACATAAGGAGAATACTTCTTTAGAAACATATATGTACAACTAAAATGTGATGTATAATATAGAATTACAACTGGTAATTCACTAAGGAGTTCAAAGATTCCACACTGTAAAAGCCAACACCACAATAATCACTATTATTTATTAACTAAACACTATGTAATGAACAGTGCTGAGCATTTTATATATATTATTTCTCCTGCTCTATGGAGTTCAACAACTCCACAATTAAAAGTAGGATAGCCAAAATAAAAAGTTTTATAGGAAGGTTGGTGAACAGAGTTGAGGAAATCACCCAAAAGGTTAAAAAAAAAAAAAGTGAGATGAAAAATAGAAAATAAAAGATAAGAGAATTGGAGAGACAAGCCAAACATTTCATAAAGAAAGAAAAAATAGATGAGAGTCAAAAAAATTATTAAAAATAATTCAAGCAGCTTTCCAAGAACCATAGGATATGGATCTCCAAGAATGAAAATATCCACCAATGGGCTTTTGATTTATAATGAGTCTTTTTTTTAATGCCAAGCTTTATCATCATGAAATCATAGAACACTGGTGATAAAAGACTATGGAGTTCAACAACTCCATAGAGCAGGTATTTTTTGGCTAGAATAAAATCTTTTTTTATTCTTCTAGCCTAAAAATCCGTTTAGCCTATACACCATAGGCTGGTGACATCTCCAAAGCCTGCCACAACTGAACTGCCATCTTAAGGTCCCTTTTTGTTAACACCTTCACAGAGTTCTTAAGTAAGTTTACTAAAATTCCATGTGCACAAAAATCTGGGTCCTATCCCTTTGGGCCAATATACAAAGAGCACTTCTGACATTCTTACATCCAACTTCAATCAAAAACCCCTGGGAAAATTAGTAATAAGAGGAAAGAAAAATAACTGATGAAATTTCCTAAAAACATACTGATAAATGGTTAAAACAGAGAAGATTCTGTTTTGCTTCTTCACAACAAGATATTTCCTCTCCCAAATATGACAAACACTGTGTCAGGTTCACAACTATGCCAAAGGTCATGTTGAGGTCCGGAGGGAGAGGGTGAATGAGCAGAAAGAACACTCGGGAGGGTGGCCGTAGGCAGGTGAATGATTTTATTCAGCAGCAGCTCTCATCAACACCTTTCTTAACTAGCTATCTACGCTGTTCACCTTTATCTCAGCTGCTTAATTCCGTGACCCCCACACACAGCTGCATGGCTGGCTCTCCCTTGCCTTCAGGGTCAGCAGCTTAACACTGTCTTTCTCTGGGCACGAGCAAGCCAAGCTGTGTTCTGGCTCCCCTCATCCATCTGCAAAGATGGACAGCTCTGGCTTTCTCTTTCTCCGGGTGCCAGCTCCTGCACAGTGTCAACAGGGCAATTATACCTTTTACAGACGACAGTCACTTAGAGCCAAGTGATGGCTTTCCAGGTGTTACAGCTATAGTGGTGAGCTTCTCCATGTTGTGTCTACATGGCTGACAACAAGTGGAGTTATACACCTGTGCTCTAGACTCACTGAGTCATGAAGAATGTAAACATCCTACCTCAGCCTATCCTTGACCAAAGCACAGCCATGTTCCTTACACTCTGGGTCCCCACAGTTCAGAAAGAAGTCTCTCTGACAGGCAACGTTTTGGTATTTTGTTTTTCTTCCTTGATATTATGTCCCATAATTGGCATTGCTGTCAATGAATCATGGTTTTTAGTTACTCAAGGTAGAACAACTAACTGGAAAGCAGGGTTTCCCAATCTTGGCACTATGGGCATTTGGCAGCCGATAATTCATTGTTGTGGGAGCTGTTCTGTGCATTGTAGGATGTTTAGCAGTAACCCAGGCCTTCACCCACGAGATGCTCTCCCCCTGAGTTGTAACAATCAAATGTCTTTAGATATTGCCAAATGACCCTTGATGAGTAAAATCACCCCAAGTTGAGAACCATTAGTATAAAATAATATTCCTAAAATGGCCTGCTCATCAGTAGTTCAATGACCTCTTCACAGACTCACTTCTTCAGAATCCCACAGTTACCACAAAGCTGATCACAGCAAGGTTTAGCAGGCACTTCTGTTCTGTGGGTGCAGGGGTGCTCTTTCCTAGATTAGATCTACTTACCACTTTAATCAGCAACTTAATATGGAGCTCCTGGAGGATGAATTCTGAAAGTCTCCATGGCTATGCAGGCCCTTGTTGTGGAGCACCCTCCAGATGATCAGTGAGGACCACATGAAGACACACATTTACTCTACAGGGGAAAGACCTCGCTTCGTGTCTTCACCACTCTCGAAGCTATTTGACTTCTAACTAATCATGGCAAAAAATGCTCTCCTTAACATCGTAGAGCAGCTTCCATTATCCCCTGTCCAGGTTCTTCAGTGATGCTGGGGTGACGTTCCAGCTGGTATAACAATTGCTAAGGAGTATCTTGCCAACACCATCATGAGCCCACAGATGGAGCCACGAACCTTGCTGCCACCACTTACCAGAAAGGATAAGAGGAAGGAAAAGGGAAATCCTAAAGGGTGGGACAGCAAAAACTCCAATCAGCAGTAGGGGGTGAAAAAGAAAGGAGTGTTAATAACCTGGTCCAGGTTTGAGGCCACCGGTGTCCCCTAATTATCTCAGTGGGACTCCCCGGCCATTCCCTATCCTCCAAACCCATATCCAACAATAAAGCACACATCAAAATACCTGCTCTAAAACATTGACTTCCAACTGCATATGAGTTCAGATAACTAAAATTTATATTTATAATATTTTATTATTCTTCTAGGAAAATAGCCAAGCACAGAAAAAAGGCATACACTGAATAAGTAATTTTGCCTACATTGAGAATTTATGACTTTTCTAGTTCAAAGTTTTTGAACTGAAACATTGATTCCTTCAAAGACTCTTCACTGGATTTGATAAATTCAAAAACATGTTATTGATATTTAATGTGCCCAAAAGATTTATGTCAGACTCCTAAGATCTTAAAACTATGATAAATAAGAGATACCTAAATGTAATAAATGTACTTAACCAAGAAAAAAACAACAAGAAAGGCTTAAGGGAAATATTTAAAAGACCATAATATAGAGGAATAATTCAACTTTTCCTAAGAGACCCCAAAGGACAGATCACATCATCACACAGATGGAAATGATGACAGCAAGAGATCCTTAGGCTAAGAGGAAGCATACCATAATAAGTATAATCTCATTATATTTTTAACTTTTACCTGTTTGTAAAGATAAAATGGTTATTCTCATTTTCACTTTTTTTAATTAATCCCAATTCAACATTTTCTCATATATTTGGGGGGTATCTTCTTTCTTTTACAAAGTGGCTCTATTCATATCCTTTAATTATTCTTTTTTTTTTTTTTTTACTAGAAATGCATCATTTTCTCATTGATGGGTAAGAGCAGCTAAGCAACTCTTTCCTTACATTTGCGACTAAGTTGTCTCAGCTTCTCTAGACGAGGGATCTTCAGTTTTTTTCTCTTTACCTACCTGCCCTTTTGAGGCAACATTTTCTTTCCAGTCTCTGTCCATTGCATGAGGTGCCTTGCAAAAATGGAGAGCAGAGTTACTTGTTTCAGAAATTCCTTTGCTGGGGGTTTTCGGTGGTTCTTTGCAGGATCCTAAAAGAAAGACATTTATCTTTGAATTTGGTTTTTAAAACAAGATAATCAATTTGATTGTAGGACTGGCCATGGCATCTTTCACAGTAGGACAGAGTGAGAAAGTCCAAGCTCTCATCGCTCCAAAGTCCATTGCAGAGAGCAGGACGGAATTTTATCCAGACTGCTGACTTCATAAGGTTGTCACTCAATGAGAAAGCTGCCTCAGTGGTCTCTAGAGCAGGTAAGAGGTGCCAAGATTAAAGACCTGACTTCATCTGCAGCGGCAGCAGTGTAAATGCTTTATCTCTGTATGGAAAAAAAAACAGATCTGCACATTTGAAGAATGGATAGAAACAGTTCCACAGTTTTAAATGATAGTGGAAAGAGTATCCAGTTTGCCTGAGCTATGGTCATCCTGCAAGGAAAGCATTATGGGATGCTTGCTTTGCCAGCATTGACATTCACTGCATAATCATGAGCAAATCACTCTGCCTCTCTCCCCCTTTCTATTGCAGGAAGATGTTTTAAAGATAGTTTAAGATGGCATCAGTGAAATACTTTCTAAGTTAAAGTAATAGAAGAGTTAGTGTTTCTTGCATCAATATTATTCCTACCTATTCTCTTCTCAAGATTGAGAAAGCCCTTTACCAGACTTTCAACTGCACTGGAAACCTGTCAAGTCATTCTCTAAAACTAAATATCTGCCATATCACTTGTTCATCACAGGAGCCAAGGGACCATTGGAAAATCTTGGCCTTTTGCTATGTGACAATCTCTTCTTCATTTGGACAACCATGGGCTTGATAAACTCTCACTAATGTTCCTAGAGCCTAGTACCTCAAGTACTGAGACATTCAAAATTTAAGCAATATAGATTACATTTAGGGAGAAGAAGGATAAAAATATAAAATGTTGGTCAAAGTTTTAGATCTTGCTCTTTGTCCTGAGAAATTATGCATGCTTGCTTTCTCGTGGTATTTGTAAAAGGGTACAGGGAAGAAAAAGCCAGCTCTGAGAACTTCAAATGAGAAAGAAAAAGTTGCAGTCAGAGGCTAGTACTGACAATCACCCCAGTTATAAACAAAGAAGTCAGGTCCACCAGCCTAAGAAAGAAGGGACCTCTCAGGTTCTGTCCACAGAGCATGACTGAAAATGAACCTCTCCGTAAATGTCCCTTTGGAATGGGAGGATCTTCAGTATCTGCTCTTCTAAAACAAAAAGAAAGAAACCCCACTAGCAAAGCACTGAGAAACCAATAGATCTGACTAATCCCTAGTATTAACTTAAGTAGAAAAATAAAATGGCCTTTCTTGTAAAATCCTTTTGGTTAATATCTGATTTCTGAATTTCTCACACAATGCTATACTTTTTTTAAAAATCAATAAATTAATTTAGAGCCTTGAAAGAAAAAGGGAGCCCCTAATTTTAGCCAGAAATTCTTCCAAAAACAATCAGCATCAAAACTGTCCCTCAATTGCACTGAGATACAAAAGATTTCTTTTAGAAGATAGTCATAACAATGACCTTTTTCACAACCCCTTATCTCCTACTGCTTCCCTCCTTGGTTATTAAATATTTTCAATTATTAAATACTTTCAGTATTAATGCCTATCGTCACATGGGAATTTCATTGGTTTGAAAAAAATCTGGGCTCCCCTTCAGTCAGCAGACTGCAATGCATCATCATGTCTGATGTCATTGAAAAGAGCTGGCACTTCTATTAACATTTGTCTTAATAAATATGCTGATAGTCAAAAGAATTATGTTGCCTATGATTCTCAAAAGAGAGAATGGGAATTACATCAGCTGATGATAGGTGACAAATTTTGCTTCTGAAGGATGGGAATGAAAATGGCTGTGCCCAAATGAGAATTACATATTTCAGAGAGAGAGTTTGTGTTTCGGGGCTCTGGCAGGTTGATCTTGCCCATCACACTGGTGGTTTGGAGCCCACTCCCCCATCTCTGCCGCATCATAGACTGTCTGTCACTCTCCTTTCCTTCCCTTTTCTTCACTTTCCTTACTACTTTTGGAGGTTCTTCTTTCTTCTTTCTTTCTCCTCTTCCTCCTCCTCCTCCTCTGTCTCCTTCTCCTCTCTTCTCTCTTTTTGTCTCTCTCCCCTCATCCATCCCCTCATCCCTCTCTCTTGCTTCCTTCCTCTTACTTTCTCTTCCTCTCATTCTCTCCTGCTTGTGTCTTTTCCTTCTATTTCACATCTGATTATTCCATTACTAACGCATAATTTTTTCTTAATCTGTATACCAGGAACCTTACCAGTCATTAAAATTCTATACTTTGCAAAACAAAAGCACATATATATGTGTGTGTATACATATACATATATACATACACATTCATACATACAGTCTTTTCAAAAGTAATCAACTAACCAATGCAAGTCTCGAAAACATATTAAAATTAAGCTAAATTTGGCCTGGGGATGTAGGATGAGTCCCTACATCTTAAACTGCAACCTAACTTGGGATGTAAACTAACTGAAAGCTTAACTTAGCTGAGTCTCCGCCAATCACAGAAGCTGAGCTTCAGTCAATCACAGGTGGCCAACTAATCAGACCACGTGCAAATAAGGCAAACTGAGCTGTAGCCAATCAGGCCAGCTTCTACTCACTCCCAATTCCTGTCCGTAAATGCTGCTCGCCCCCACATGGCGGAGTGGTTCTCTGGTTGCCCATTGGCCAATGGTTCTTTGCACAACTAACTTTGTTAAATTTAATTTGTCTAAAGTTTTGGGGTTTTTTTTAAAACACATACAGTACCTTTCCTTTGTTTTTGTGTCATTTCTCCCCACCTTGGAAATTTCTTATTCAAAGGGAGAAAAAGAGAAAAGAGTTGACTCAATGTGGCACTCCTTAGTTCTACAAGACAAAGAATCTCTCAGGAACGTATCTTTTATTCACGTTGCGTAACTGGGCTGTGGCATTTGGGGCTCCTCACCTAGAGTCAAGGTTTCTTTCTCAGGCGTTGTCTTCAGCACTGATCCGGAAGCTTCTGGGAGGCAGGTAGTTGACTGCTCTTCCCCAAAGGAATCAGAGGACAAAGCCCTAGTTTGACTTTGCCTCCACCTTGTGGTAATGGGGCTACTCGCAACAGGAACTTCCGCGGACAACCTCTTCGTAAAGTTACTCTTAAAGTCAGAATACGTAGCATTAACTGAATCAAATACCTGTTTAACAACAAAAACAGCTGTAACTCCACTGGCTTCAGTGATGCAAAAGTAAAAATTCCCTAGAAGAGAATTCAGATGACTCATCGAGTACAACACCAATAAAATATATATAATGAGATTTTTTAATTTTTGTAACCTGGATGTTATTTTATATATTTATATATATTTTTGTATATAGTTATACACTAAATGTTATATTTTACAGTTATATATTATATAAACAGAAACATGTTATCTTGTACATATTTATATTTATATATGAAATATGTCATATTTTATATATTTTTATATTGCTATTTATATATGTTATATTTTATATTTATATTTATAAAACATGTTATTTTTACATGTATTTATATATAAAACATGTTACATTTTTATATACTTATGTGTAAACTGTTACATTTTTATATATATGTGTAAAATATGTTATATTTTTATGTTTATATGTGAAATCTATTATTTTATATGTAAAATAGATATACATTTTTTCTATCTAAAGAACAACAAAATGCTACTACTTACTTAGAGCCTCTGCTGAAGGGTCTGCAGGTATACCAAAGTAGTTTAGGGAGTAATTACATTTATAAATATTACCATTACATATCAGTGTAAAATAGGACATATGACACAACACTATGTACTGAACATGCAAGATGTTTGTGTGAAATAATAAAATTTCAAATCTGGATATAAACAGCAATTTTCTAGTCCAAACCCTTCATTTCACAGATGGGGAAGCTGAGACCTAGAGAAAGTAAGTGATTTGCTCATCTGTCCATCCTCTCTAAGAAACACTAGGAGTCTGATATTTATAGAGCCTGTAGTAGTGAACCATCCCATGTACCAATGTGAAATTAAAATGTAAGTGACAAACTGGAAATGAATTATCGTTTAACAAAATGACAGACAAATTATGTTACAATCCTAGTCATAAAGAGCTCTTATAGAAATTGACAAGTTTACCAACTCAATAGAAAAACTGGGGCATAGTACATTAAAAAGGCAATTCATAAAAGAGATATATAAATGCCCAAAAGATATTTAATCTCACTAGCAATCAAAGAAATGCAAATTTAAAACAGCAGTGAGATGCTAGCAATAATTTCTTTGTGACAATCCCTGGTGTTGAAGGTGCCAAAAACAAACACTGGCATGCACTGCTGGTGGGGGTTAAATTAGTATCTGAAAAGGACTTTTGGACAATGTGTGTCAAAAGCCCTCAAATATGTGCATAACTTCTGCTGACTCAGCAATATCACCTCTAAGAATTTAAAAAAGAAATCAGCTGGCCATGGCGGCTCATGCCTGTAATCCTAGCTCTTTGTGAGGCTGAGGCAGGCAGATTGCTTGAGCCCAGGTGTTTGGGACCAGCCTGGGAAACAAGGCAAAACCCTGTCTCTACAAAAAATACAAGAATGAGTCAAGCATGGTGGCGTGCACTTGTATTCCCAGCTACTTGACGGGGCTGAGGTAGGAGGATTGCTTGCTGCAGTGAGCCACGCTGGCGCCACTGCACTCCAGCCTGGGCGACAAAGTGAGACCCTCTCTCAAAGTAAAAAAAAAAAAGAAAAGAAAAGAAAGAAAAAAAAATCTAAGATATGAGCCAAGATGGAGAAAACATCCAGCATTTACTGACTGCTTACATATGTAAAGGGTTTTACACGTTTGTATTTAATCCTAAGAAACATCTGTGAAGCAGATGTTATTTATGCCCATTTTATCAGTGAAGAAACTGAGGCTTAGAGGTCAAGTGAATTGCCCAAGACTACACAGTAAGTGGAGATACCACACCCGAGGCTCACCTGTCTGACCCCAGAGTCCAGGCTCTCAACTGAGAACATGAGGGTGTGTACTGCATTTTACATGTTTGTAGGTACAAAAAGATGTGAGACAGACTAAATATTTACCAATGGAGAACTGACTAGGCAAACTAACAAGACATCTCTAAGAGGGACTGCTCTGCTGCCATCAGAAATGGCATACATTAGGAAAATGTAAACTAAACCACACCAAAGCACCACTTCACACCCGAGGATGGTTAGAATTTTTTTAATGGAAACTAATAAGCATTGGTAAGGATGCAAAGAAACTGGAAGCTTTTTACATTGCAAGTGTACAGAATGTGAAAGGATGCAGTCACTGTGGAAGATTAGTTTGGTGATCCCTCAAAAAGATAAACCTAGAATTACCACATGACCCAGCAAGTCCACTCGTAGGTATATGTACTCAAATTCATGTGCACATATGTTCATAGTAGCGCTAATCACACTAAGAAGGTGCAGACAGCCCAAACACTCATCAACAGATGAACGCGTAGACAAGTCATGGGACATATCTACATATGCAAGTGATCTACATATCACTCCCAAGAGGAATGAGTTGCTGATACATGTCATAATGTGCATAAGCCTTGAAAGCATTATGCTAAGTGAAAGAAGCCAGACAGGAAAGGTCACATATCGTATGATTCCATCTATAGGAAACAGTCAGCATAAGAAAATCCACAGGGAGAGAACACAGATTGGTCATTGTCAGAGATTAGGGGAGGAGGAAATGGGGAGCAACTGCTTAATGGTTATGGAGTTTTCTTTTGAGGTGATGAAAACATTTTGGAACAAGAGAGAAGTGGTGGTTCCAGAATATTGGGAATACACTAAAACCACTGAATTGGTGTCTTAAAAGGTTATTTTTGGCCGGGTGCAGTGGCTCACACCTGTAATCCCAACACTTTGGGAGACTGAGGCGGGTAAATCACCTGAGCTCAGGAGTTCGAGACCAGACTAACCAATATGATGAAACCCCATCTCTACTAAAAACGCAAAAATTAGCCAGGCATGGTGGCATGCACCTGTAATCCCAGCTACTTGGGAGGCTGAGACAAGAGAATCACTTGAACCCAGGAGGCAGAGGTTGCAGTGAGCCGAGATGGCACCATTGCACTCCAGCCTGGGCAACAAGAGCAAAACTCCGTCTCAAAAAAAAAAAAAAAAGTTATTTTTAATACGAGAATTTCACTTCAATAAAAGAAATCTTTTTTAAAATGGTAACATAGGATAATAGTGAATGAAACAGGCAAATGCTCACAATATATTGCTAGCTGTAAAACAGGGACTATAAAACAGAATTCCAATACAGTCCCACTTCCTAGATCTAAATGAAAGATAGGAAAAGAATATGCTAGAATGTTGAAGCAGTAAGCTTTGATTCAGTTTGGGTTTTTTACTAAGCATATGTGAGGGCACTGGCCCACCCTGCCTGCAGCCCCCAGGGGGCAAGGCCGGCCCTCTCTCCACTGCTGCTCTGTGCTCTCCCCACCAACTGACCGAAGAGAATGTCTTTCCCAAGAGACAGGCCGTTGTAAAGAGTGTTGTTGGGGGTCAGTTTTTCTGTCTTACAGCTGTTTGTTTTTGAGTAGGAATGGGAAAGATGAAAAGAGGCTGCACGTGTCAATCAGGCATCTCAATCTCAGAAGCCCAGACTAGGGGGCAGCAGGTAAGGTGATGAGTAACGCCAGCTTGGATGAGAAGCGTGACTCACTCTGGCCTTCTTTTTTATTTTACTTTGTTATTTTGAGGCAGTCTCACTCTGTCACCCAGGCTGGAGTGTAGCGGCACGATCATGGCTCACCGCAGCCTTGATGTCCCAGAGCTCAAGCAATCCTCCTGTCTCATGCTCACCAGTAGCTGGGACTACAGGTGTGCACCACCATGCCTGGCTAATTTTTGTATTTTTTGGAGAAACGGGGTTTCACCATGTTGTCCAGGCTGGTCTTTAACTCCTGGACTCAAGCAATCCTCCCACCTAAGCCCCCCAAGGTGCTAGGATTACAAGCATGAGCCCCTTCACAGGGCCACTTGGACTTTCATTTCCCCACTGTTTTTATTTCTCTCCACTAAGAAAAAAACCAGAGTACCAGCTCAGAGGCTATGGGGTCTTGGCCCCAGAAACTGAGGGAATCTCTCAAACTTTAATGTTCGTGTTTTAGCCGCAGCAAGAACACATTGAGACACATTGTCTCATTTCATAGAAGATGTTAGAAATTTAGACTTTTCATATGAATTTTCCCACTTTTTAAAGTGTTCAACTGATTCTAATTTTTAGAAACTGGAGGACTGAACAGAGCATGTCTGTGGGCCACATTCAGTAGGCTATGTTTGCAACGGCTCCACTATGTGCAGGTAGGCCTTACCCTCACAGGTACCAAGAAAGGGAGGAGACACCATATTGGAAGATAGACTTAGTTTGCAGAAAACATGGCAGAGGACAGAGACACTTGCTCAAAGGTTTCCTTGGAGCAAAATTCCAAGGAAATTCCAAACTTTAAATGTACATTTAAAAAATTCTGGGTTTAAAAGAGGAAATTAAAGAATAACAATTTGATGCTATGTCAGCTATGTCTGTGAAAACTATTGAGAAATTGCATATTGACAATATCCTACTGCCTTAGCAGGTCTGAGTTTCTGTGACTCATCTACCATCACTCTGTCCACGCTGAATGTTTCCCACGTGGGATGTTCATCCCCAGTTCTCTGCCAGGGAACTCCCAGCCACCTTCACACCTGGGTTCAGCCACCAACTCCTTCAGGAAGGTGTCTCTGACTTTCCCTTCCTCCCTATTCCAAACTAGGTTAGGTAGCCAATGGTAGCTAAATAATGGTCCCCAGAGATATCCAGATCCTAATCCCTGGAACTTGTAAACGTTACTTCATATGCCAAAGGGGCTATGCAGACTTAAGTTCAGGATGAAGTTAAGTTGAGGTAAGGAGACTGTCGTGAATTTTCAGGATGAGTCCTAAATGCAATCACATGTATCCTTGTAAGAGGAAGGCAGAGGGAGATGTGACTGCACGCAGAAGAGGAGAAGCAATGTGACCACAAAGGCAGAGACCAGAGTGATAGGGCCACAGGCCAAGAAATGCTGGCAGGTACCAGAAACTGGAAGAGGAAAGGAATGGATTCTCCCCTAGAGCCTCTGGAGGAGGCCAGGCCCTGCTGACCCCCCAGCTTCTGCCCAGTGAAACTAAGTTTGGACCTGTGGCCTCCGTAACTAGAAGAGAATACGTGTGTTTAAGCCACCAAGTTTGTGGTAATTTGCTGCAGCAGCCCTAGGAAACAAATACTAAGCCCTCCCTGTGCTTCCACACCCACGGTGCATGCTCCAGCATGACCACCCTGTGTTAATAACATTTACCAAACACTTAGTCCGTGCCAAGCACTGGGATATATGATTTAGAGGGAGTATTTATTCTAGTTTCATCACAACCCTGTGAAATAGGTACTAGTATTATTTCCCCCATTCTACAGAGTTGGAAGAAATATCTTAATGGTATTAAGTAATTTGAGCAAGGATATAGAGCTAATAGGCAGCTGTATACTGCATACAGCTGTATAGATCATTTTCTTTATGAATGGCACCCTCTAGAATATGCAGTGCACAACCTTCACAACCAACCAGAGCAACCCTGCCACGGTTTGAACTCTGACAAATTAATCTAATCCCTATGCTAAAAAGCAGGTCTGCTCATATTCCACTTTTTTACTTTCTCTCCTGCTATATCATATACTCCTTAAGACCAGGGACTTTGTCTTTTATCTTACTATCCTTGGGACATTGGAATCTAGGAACCCCATAATGAATAAATAGATGAATCTCTTCCCCTAGAGGCAATTAGTACTAAAAAGGGACAAGGGATTTGAGAAAGAATCCAGAGGCAAGGAAATAAGATGTTTTTATCCTTTCCCACTAAGGGGAACAATTCTCAGGCCAGGCACAGTGGCTCACGCCTATAATCCCAGCACTTGGGGAGGCCAAGGCAGGCAGATTGCTTGAGCTCAGGAGTTCGATACTAGCCTCAACAATGTGGTGAAACTCCGTCTGAACAAAAATACAAAAATTAGCCGGGCATGGTGGTGTGTGCCTATAGTCCCAGCTGCTCAGGAGGCTGAGGTGGGAGGATGGCTTGAGTCCAGGAGGCAGAGGTTGCAGTGAGCCAAGATCATGCCACAGTACTCCAGCCTGGGCAATAGAGCTAGACCTTGTCTCATTAAAAAAAAAAAAAAAAAAAAAAGAACAATTCTCAAATTGTACAGAGTAAAACAAACATTTCTGCAGAAATTAGAGAATGAGATAAATGAAACAACAAAAGTGCATCTGGGTTTTTAAAACAAGTTCAAGTCTGTAGGGCCAGATAAATAAAACCCAGAGGAATGACAGCACTTTCAGAACTGATACGTGTTAGTGATCTATGAGCAAAACATGACAAATATGAAAAATACATGCCCCCGATAGATAAGTGTATTATTTTTCATGGTTTTCCAATAGGAGGAGCAAGTAACTAGTAATAAATTTGCTGCCAGTGTCCTAGATAGCACAAGTCAGCAGATCCATGTTAGCCTGAATAAATCCCCCTGTGGTGGACTAAAGGGTTTAGTTTCTGGCCTTCTGCTATTCAACTCGTTATCAGCAGCTTAAATGGAGATCTATTTATCAAAATTGTTGATTACTCTAAGCTGAAAATATAATTAAAATACTAAAGGACAGAATAGAATTCAGAATAAAGTCTGGGACAAGGGCCAAAGCAGCAAAATTTAATTCAATCAAGTTGCATGAACAATATTCTTATTTAGATTTTTTTTCTTCATTGCACAGGCATAAGATGGAAGAGAACTGACATGCAGTGAAAAAGACTGACAGTGTTAGGCAGCCCCCACTAGAATATGGGTGAACAGTACAGTGAAATGATTGTAAAAAATCAGTACAACTTTAGGTCCCATTGACAGAAAAATAGTATCCATAACAGGAGCAATCAAAACCCTGTGTCTCTGCACCGCTCAGATAGCATCTGGAGAACCACGTCCAGTCCCAGAACTGTTCTTCAAGAAGGGAGATGGACGAGTCAGGATTCAAACCCGGAGTTCATTTGGAGGAAAGAGACCACAGTGACAGGGGTCAGGGTAAACACAGTAATGGGGCAACACCCCAGCACATCCAATGGTGGAAACCTGGGGTGCTTAGTCTAGAAGAAAGAAGAATCAAAAGAGTCTGGTGCAGTGGCTCACACCTGTAATCCAAGCACTTTGGGGGGACCAATGCAGAGGGGGAATCACTTGAGGCCAGGAGTTCCAGACCAGCCTGGGCAAGTGAGACCCCATCTCTAAAAAAAAAAAAATCAAAAAACTAGCTGTGCATGGTGGCACACACCTGTGGTCCCAGCTACTTGGGAGGCTAAGGTGGGAGGATCGCTTGATCCCGGGAGGTCGAGGATGCAGTGAGCCATGATCATGCCACTGCACTCCAGCCTGGGTGACAGAGTGAGACCCTGTCTCAAATTACAAAAAGAAAAAGAAAAAAGAGGAAAACCCAAAATGAACTGTCTTCAAATATTTAAAGGGATGCAATCTATGAATAAAAGAAAAACATACTTTATATTGCTCCTTATGAAACAACCAGGACCCATGAAGGGGTAGATTCAATTCAGAGAACTTTGAAAGAGAGCACAGTTTGAATATAAAGTAAAATTCTGTCAGTCCCTGCACTAGGGACATATGGTTCATAGTGGTATCGATGAACATTAATAATTATGTATTTAATGTCATTTTATAATTTTTTAGTTTTGATGTAAAGTTTTCCTTATAAAAAATTAATTTTAGAAAAATAAATTGTATTTAAATACTCATTTGTTAGTATGAATATTAAAATGTTAAGCAAATAAATGATATACAGATATGGCAAATCACACGGTGGTATTCCTTCAATGACTGCAGTGAAGGAAACACTGCTGCAGATTGTGCTATTTCATCTTCAGTATTTTTAAACTTCTGTTCCAGGATCTATCTCCTACTGAGGAAATGCCTGTCGCATAGTTTTGAATGACTCAAGTATTTATTAATAGAAAGGAAGAGGAAGATAAGAAAAGTAAGACAAAGAAGGGAAAAGGGATGAATGACTTGGTACTCCAAGCACATCAATTCAGCTTGTTTACCTGTAGAGTTCACATCACAGTGACATTAAACCAGGAGGAATTCAGAGCACCAGAGCCAAAAATAATTAGAAAAGAACCCAGAGGGGTTAAAAATAAAGTCAGGAAGTAGCAGAATGAAACAACTGAGAAAATAGAAACAAATATATCTACTGACAAATAATTTGACACACAAATATCCAGTGGGTGGGAAAAACCTAGACATGCCAGAAAACCTAGACATCACCTGCTGGTGATGCCAGTCTTGCTAGAACCTCAAGACAAAGATAAAAGTAGCAAAGACAGCCCAGGTAGCTCTGAAGCATGCCCTAACCTCGTTCCTTAACCTCTGAGTGTGTGCCCCTCCCACCCACCACCAGCCCAACGCAGCAACATTCTGTCCACAAGACGTTTCAAATGTAGGGTCTCAACGCTATTTCAAATTAGTCATGAAGACCAAAATGTTCATCTTCTCATGTTTGAACCTTCAATGCCTTCCCATCCTAGTGGGCAATATGACCCACACGCTGTCAAGGTCATTTTCAGGTAAACGTCATCCTTTATCTCCATCGCCAGCGTGGTCTACAAAGCATCTTTAGCACCCACCCCTTCCTTCCATCGTGCTGGCCAAGGCTACCCTCACTAAGACTCTTTATCTATCATCTGGACCTGCTGTTCTGCAGACTTCCTGTGGCCCCTTCCAGATAACTTCAGTACACACAGACAAGCCTTTTGGTGGTGTTCTCCATGCCCTCTCCTTTTAGGGCGCTTATACAGTGATTTCTTATAAAACAAAATGCCTCCTGATGAATGAAACCCCTTGTATTAGTCTGTTCTCACACTGCTAATAAAGACATACCTGAGGCTGGGTAATTTACAAAGGAAAGAGATTTAATGGACTCACAGTTCCACATGGCTAGGGAGTCCTCACAATCATGGTGGAAGGTGAATGAGGAGCAAAGTCATGTCTTACGTGGCAGCAGGCAAAAGCTTGTGCAGGAGAACTCCCATTTACAATACCATCAGATCTTGTGAGACTTATTCACTACCACAAGAACAGTATAGGGGAAACCACTCCCATGATTTAGTTATCTCCATCCAGCCCCACCCTTCACATGTGGGGATTATTACAATTCAAGGTGAGATTTGGGTGGGGACACAGCCAAACCGTATGACCTCTCCACCAGAGTACTACAGCCATCTCCTCACCTACCATGTTTCCTTCTAAATAAACTTATTTACCTATTGCACAGAAACAGTTTCATGAAGTTGAAATAATTTTGGTTATGAAGTCGAAAGTTCAAAACTCTATTATTCATTGTTCCATTCACTAATTCTGTGATCTTGGCTGAGTTAACTGCTCCCTATTTCAAAGAATTATTGTGAAGAAAATAATGTGTGTACTAAAGAAGATTGTGTGCAGTATAAAGCTCTCTAAAAACATAAGTCATTGGCCAGGCGTGGTGGCTCGCACCTGTAATCCCAGCACTTTTGGAGGCCGAGGCAGGCAGCTAACGAGGTCAGGAATTCATGACCAGCCTGACTAATATGGTGAAACCCCATCACTACTAAAAATACAAAAATTAGCTGGGCGTTTTGGCACATGCCTGTAGTCCCAGCTACTCAGGAGACTGAGGCCGGAGAATCACTAGAACCCAGGAGGTGGGGGTTGCAGTGAGCCGAGGTTGCACCACTGCACTCCAGCCTAGCTGACAGAGCAAGACTCTGTCTCAAAAAAAAAAAAAAAAAAAGTCATTTATTTAGCACTCAGTTATTTGCTGCCTTGTAATCCTTCCCTGTTTCATGTGTGTTCTCGTATTTCCAAAATTGATTTTACATTTGCGTGAGGCTGGCTCCTTCCCTTGCACCTTATTTGTATCCTTTCCAGTGCCTGAGTTGGTTGATAACTGAGTCAACTGCTTTATCCCATTCTTGACCCGGTAGCTTCCTCCTGCCTTCACCATGAACTCATCAATCTCTTCCCCTCCTGCAAGAAGCCTTCCTTCATTTACTGAAAGAGTGCTGGTGGTTTTTCTAACATATTACCCCTTACGCAGAGAAATGTGCCATTTTGATATATCTATAGTCTGAGAATAGAGTTAGTATAGACAGAACATGAAAACAATGATGGCAGATCCCCAGAAGGCTAAGAGATGATGACATCAAAATGTATGCAGAGAAAGACTGCCAAAACAACAAAGAAGAGGTGTGCCAGGGTCAAAATCTGTGTTCAACCAATGCTGTCCAGCACATGAGTTCTCCAAAGTGCTGTCTGAATGTTTAGTTAATGGGCCAATGTAAAAATTTATATATCATGTCTTCATTATTTGAAGCTCTTAAGCCTTAGGAGCATTAAGTTAACAAACTGGCTCTGATTTCATCCTTAACAGGAGACATACACGTAAGTTTTCAAAGTTGTATTCATATAATATGGAATTTTGTGGTCAAACCAACCTCAACATTAGGCCTGCATAATGTTTTATTTCTGGTTGTAAAAACCGGCTTATTCAGCAATCACATGCAAGTTTGTAACAGCATAATTTTGGCCTTTTCAAATCCATTCATCTCTGGATCACTTGATAAGAGCTTCTGTACTTATAAAACAACGGACTAGAAATTATCACAGTGATTTTATCAAAATAATATCACCCTGTGGGGCCCTGCTGAAGCAGTGGTCAGTCAACATCCCTGCCAGAGATAAATCACTCTCTTTCCACCTCAAAACACAGTTATAATGAGTTGGGTTTACATGGCTCAAATTATAGAAGGTATTCTACGAATTAATTTTAAAATGCATGCTCCTGAGCCATTTGCTTGTACAGCCTGAGGAGTTAAAATATCTCGTGTATTCATAGAGACATGAAACACATCCACTATGGAAAACAGAGAAATCAAAGACTCTTGTTGCCTGAAACCAACAAAAGGCTGAGGTCTAAAGGTTCTCAAACTTAAACATGTGTATGTGTCAT
This sequence comes from Chlorocebus sabaeus, assembly GCF_047675955.1. Taxonomy (NCBI): domain Eukaryota; kingdom Metazoa; phylum Chordata; class Mammalia; order Primates; family Cercopithecidae; genus Chlorocebus; species Chlorocebus sabaeus. Next base: position 40,203,970 of record NC_132907.1, on the reverse strand, counting down.
GAGGAGATGTTGTAAAAGTACAGATTCTGACTCGGGAAGTCTGGGGTGGGGCCCAAGATGCTGTGTTTCTACCAAATGCCCAGGTGATGGTACTGTGGAAGGTCCCAGATCCCACTTAGAGAGCAAGGCCAGAGAGCTTAAGTAACATGGCAGTGTTCGTGTCTTATAAACACAGGGACTTTGACTTTTTAAACTATTCAGCCACAGAACACCAAAGTAAAATTATCAGGAAGTGATACACTTTTGTTCTTTACTAGGAATTACGTTTAAAAGGGAATACTTTCTGCCGCTCTGTCACCCAGGCTGGAGTGCAGTGGCCGGATCTCAGCTCACTGCAAGCTCCGCCTCCCGGGTTCCGGTCATTCTCCTGCCTCAGCCTCCCGAGTAGCTGGGACTACAGGCGCCCGCCACCTCGCCCAGCTAGTTTTTTGTATTTTTTAGTAGAGACGGGGTTTCACCGTGTTAGCCAGGATGGTCTCGATCTCCTGACCTCGTGATCCGCCCGCCTCGGCCTCCCAAAGTGCTGGGATTACAGGCTTGAGCCACCGCGCCCGGCCTGCATAGTCATTTCTTTTTCTACTGTATCCATTCTTACTGGGCCATGAGAGTAGGAGTAGAGTGGTTTCTCTCACAGGTTTTACACAGTAGGCTATGGGTTTTGCTCAGCCACCCAAAAACACACATGCCACAGAGCGGGCACCTGAAGAGCAGGCAGCGCCCTGAGCACCCTCTCTGAAGATCCGCAAGCTAACAGTGATAGGAAGGGCACTCCACAAGCGTCTCAGCTCATTCCCTGCACTTTCTGGAAACACATCGTGATCAAATAGAATAATGCCCCTTCATTCAGATCTTGCTATGAGTCTTAAACAGAGCAGAATTGAAAGTGAATGGCTTTTAAGATATGCAGCCTTCAATTGCCTCCCCATACCCACGCCTAAAATTCATGACCGTTAGCAACAGCAAAGTTAGGCTGCCTGTGCCAGGCAACAGCCAGTAGGGGGAAATAAAGAGAAAAAAAATGAAGCAATTAGTTGATGTACCCAAGTAGAGATGGGTTTTGCAGGGTTTGTTTGTTTTCAGGGTTTTCTTGGTAGAATTGCCTTACTTAACTGCTAAATTACTACTTTATTATGGAGTTCAATTTTTTCTTTTTTCCCTCTTCTTCTTTTGTTTTGATCTTAAGACAGTCTCACTCTGTCACCCAGGCTGCAATGCAGTGCTACAAAGATGATTCACTGCAGCCTCAGCCCCCTGGGATCAAGCGATCCTCCCACCTTAGCCACCTGTATAACTGGGACCACAGGCATGCCCCACCACAACCAGTTAATTTAAAAAAAAAAAAAAAAAAAAAAATTTAGAGACAGTGGTCTCGCTTTCTTGCCCAAGTTGGTCTTGAACTCCTGGGCTCAAGAGATCCTCCCATCTAGGCCTCCCAAAATGCTGGGATTACAGGCACAAGCCACCATGCCCGGCCTCAGTTTTTTCTATCTATAGGTTGCAGTGCATTGGTGAATGATGAAATCATTTTGATAGGTCAGAACTGGGTTGTTTGAAAATGCAACAGGTGGGGGTGCATCACAGTTCAAAGAAGAAGTGTTGTTTCTCAGTTGTGTATGTTTGTTTACGTTGTAAAGTGCACTACTGACTGGGGGTCATGATCAGAAATTTGAAAAACACTGGACTATAGTTTGCTTTATGATAAAGAAGGGCTTTTTTAACACCTTCACTGTTTTTAACATATTTATTTTGACTGTATTCACCTGGTATTTGATTGCCTTAGCTAGATGAGTCAGGGTAAATAGCCTTTTCAGATATTTCACTGCTCTTTCCACTACAAATTTCCTGAACTCATATAGCATATTTAATCCATACATGTAATAGTAACGTCCTTCAGGCTATACATCATATGAGTATATGGTCATTTAATCTACATTCTAAACTATGGCTGAGCATTGTACTGTATCCTCTGCATCCAAACAGTTGTTAAATAAATACACAGTACGCTCAGCATGGGGATGAGCCCTCCATAGCTTTCAAGTTACAAGAGCACCATCTGCTGGCGAAATATTTTCTTTGTAGGGAGAATGTCAAAGACCTACCAAAAATGTACTGATTTTTCTAGCAAAAATTATAATTACACCACAAATACTTTGAAATTCTGCAGAGCTCCTTGCTTCATTCAGGAGTTTCGCTTCATTCCCCCTCTGAGAAGGAGTTTTTCTGTTCCTTAGCAGTGAAGGCAGGCAGCCTGTCCTTCCTGGTTTTCCGTTAAACTAAGCCGGTTTCAAGTTTCAGCTCCTCCTTGAATTCCAGGCTGCTGAGACTTCCCTCTAGAATCCTCCAACATGGAGCCTCTTGCAGCTTACCCGCTAAAATGTTCCGGGCCCAGAGCAAAGGTATTTGCAGTTTTGCTGTCTATGGTTCTATGCACAGTAACGCTATTTCTTCTACAACTAAAATTCCTCAAACCTAAAATCAACAGCTTTTATGCCTTTGAAGTGAAGGATGCAAAAGGAAGAACTGTTTCTCTGGAAAAGTATAAAGGCAAAGTAAGTTGCATCATCTGATTTTTATTGTTACCGTTTCTCCTTGTCTCTGTTTATTCCTCTTAATAAAATCATTTTTTGCTGTTACATGGTCATAAGTTGGAATTTAGTCTTCAGAGTAATTGTATTAGTACATCACTTTCATTATTAGAGTTCTGATAGTTTGCTTCTAAATAATAAATTCCGATTATCTCGTTTTCTTTAAAATGCTTTAATTTTGTGCTGAATTGATATGTAAAGTTGTTTGGAAAATATTTACAGTTAGTAATGTGAACATGATGACATTTATTAATAAAAGTATTGGTTCTATAATCTAATAACTTTAAAAAGCACTTATCAAGGATCATAGTTTTATCTTTAATTTAAAAATAAACTTTCATGAGTACCTAATGCTTGTTTAATGGCAGTACTATTTCAGGGCCTTAACCCAGGCATCTAGGTTACAGTTTTCAATAGAACGTTGTGTGTCCAAAAATATGAAAAAAACATCAATCAGAGGTTATAGTCCCCCCAAATTGTTTAGGATTTTAACTACTTGCAGAATTTTTTAAAATCTTTTGCTTCACTTTCCGGTTGGATTTTTTTCTTTTTCCGGGAGGTTTCACTAGTTGTAAACGTGGCTAGTGACTGCCAACTCACAGACAGAAATTACTTAGCACTGAAGGAACTGCACAAAGAGTTTGGACCATCCCACTTCAGCGTGTTGGCTTTTCCCTGCAATCAGTTTGGAGAATCGGAGCCCCGCCCGAGCAAGGAGGTAGAATCTTTTGCAAGAAAAAACTACGGAGTAACATTCCCCATCTTCCACAAGATTAAGATTCTAGGATCAGAAGGAGAACCTGCATTTAGATTTCTTGTTGGTAAATATCTGCCTTGCCTCACCAGTATAATGTTTTAAATTGCTTTTCATTTTTAAACAATTATACCAGGACAATACTTTCCTATCTCATTTGAAACTTTGGATCAGGAAAGCTTCATAAAACTATCAAAGAGCCAGAATCTCATCCTTTGTAACTTCTAGGAGTTATGCTCCCCTGAAACCAATGTTTTAGCTTCTTAGATGGTAAAATAATTCTATTCCAATGTATTTTATTCCTTACAACCATCTTCCTGAAGAATTTATTTAAAGTGTGCCCATGGCCATTTTCACAAAATATCTTAATTCTCCTCTCGTGTAACAGCATCTGGGGAAATGTCCCTTCCCATCAGTAAAGCCACCCAGCTCTCATGAATAGTGCTGGGCAATATTAGTTAACGTATGTTTGTGGCTAATTTTATGTTGCCTTTCTTATCTGAAACAATATTCTCAAGGATTAATATGTCAGCTTACCAGATTTTTGCTAAAATCCAAAAACATATAACTTGATTTTTTTAGAGGGCAGTAGTGTTAGGCTATCTGTCCAATTAAGCTAGCTACAGAAATCTGTTTAAAGACTTGCCAAGGTCACTTAGCACAAAGGTCATAAGGCATAGTGACAGCATAGGCTTTGGCCTCAGGCTACCTGAGTTCAAATCCCTGCTCTCTTGTTTTTGCTGTGTGGCTTCTTAACTTCTCTGTGCCTGTTTCTCATTTGTTAAATGGGCTATCAATAGTACTGACTTCTTAAGATTGTTTGGAATTAAGTGTGTTAGTAGTAAAAATAAAGTACTTATACACCGCTTGCTCTGTGCCAGACACTGTTCTAAATGACATTAGTCAAAAAAACAAAAGGCCGGACATGGTGGCTCACGCCTGTAATCACAGCACTTTGGGAGGCCAAGACAGGCAGATCACTTGAGGTCAGGAGTTAGAGACTAGTCTGGCCAATGTAGTGAAACCCTGTCTCTACTAATAATACAAAAATTAGCCAGGCGTGGTGGTGGGCACCTGTAATCACAGCTATTCGGGAGGCTAAGGCAGGAGATTTGCTTGAACCCAGAGGCAGAGGTTGCAATGAGCTGAAATCGCGACACTGTACTCCAGCCTGGATGACAGAGCAAGCCTCCATCTTAAATCAATCAATCAATCAATCAATAAAGGACATTAGCTAACATTCTCTCATCTAACTTATTCTGATGACATCTTCAGTCCTATTTTCACTGTAGATAAGTTGAGTTTTGATAAAACTATGACCTCACTCAGGCAATCAAGCTTCTAATCCAACAAACCAAATCGTGATCTATAATATTTCATATAAATGTGAAGTCACAATCTTCTAAAAACATTATATTTAATTTCTAGGGAAAGTTGATATAATGCCTAACGCCATAAATGGCAACCACAGCGAGGTCTTTATTCCTTTTATTTTGAGGGTACACTGAGGAAAGAAAAGCCCAAGCACATGCCATTGAACTAATCATTCTTCAGTTATAGCAGCCAGATACGTGGGTGCAATAGCTCATAGGTTATTTCTCTTTATCACTACAAACCTTCTGAAACCCCTCTTAGCCTGTGTAATCAAAAAGGTAACAGTGATTTAAGGTTTCATTTCACTTAGATAGGATCATAGGGCCCAAAAGTGAAGAGCATGAGCTCTGGAGTAAAAAGGCCTGTATAGCAATCGTGGCTCGACCACTCACTAGCCACATGACCTTGTGTCTAGGCCTCCATTTATCTCATCTGCAAAACGGGGATGATAATAATACCCACCTCATAGGGTCCCTGTAAGATTAAATGAGAGGATCAATTTGAAGCACGCAGCATACATTACTAGGCACATAGTAAGCACTTCATAAATTTTAGTTATAATTATTATATTTTTTCTCACATTAGTCAATAAAATGAACATAAATCTTGAGTGGTATAAATAGAAAAAACATCTACATTTCTTACATAAATTAAGGTTTATCAAAAGGATATCATGGCTGGGCATGGTGGCTCATGCCTGTAATCCCAGTACTTTGGGAAGCCAAGACAGGAGGATCACTTGAGTGCCCAGGAGTTCAAGGGCAGCCCGGGCAATACAGTGAGACCCTGCCAAAAAAAAAGTTATTGCTTTTCAAAATGAGGTGATTATTCACTTTGGGAGGCCAAAACCCTGTCTCCACTCAAAATACAAAAATTCACCTGGTGTGGTGGCACACACCTGTAATCCCAGCAATTTGGGATTACAATTTTAATTTTTTTTTTTTTTTTTTTTTTTTTTTTTTGCTTTTATTTTACTTGACACAGAGTTTCGCTCTTGTCCCCCAGGCTGGAGGACAATGGCGTGATCTCAGCTCACTGCAACCTCTGCCTCTTGGGTTCAAGTGATCCTACTGTCGCAGCCTCCCAAGTAGCTGGGATTACAGGCACATGCCAACACACCCAGCTAATTTTTTGTATTTTTAGTAGAGATGGGATTTCACCATGTTGGGAAGGCTGGTCTCAAACTCCTGACCTTAGGTGATCCACCCACCTCAGCCTTCCAAAGTGCTGGGATTACAGGCATAAGCTACCACTCCCGGCCTACTTTGCTTTATTTCATGATACTAAGATCACATCCTAGATGAGTAGACTCATAGGTGAAGTCATCAAGTATATTGAAATCTGGTTACTCTAACCTTGAGTTTCACTTTGTTTGGGTGTTTTGTTTTTGATATTATGACAATCCTAGAACTTGATACTAAAGTTGTCATTTATGCAGATACTAATAGAAGTGAAAATCTTGACAAAGAATAAAATTATGCTCATGAAAATATGTTCTGGATATTTTAGATTCTTCAAAGAAGGAACCAAGGTGGAATTTTTGGAAGTATCTTGTCAACCCTGAGGGTCAAGTTGTGAAGTTCTGGAGGCCAGAGGAGCCCATTGAAGTCATCAGGCCTGACATAGCAGCTCTGGTTAGACAACTGATCATAAAAAAGAAAGAGGATCTATGAGAATGCCATTGCATTTCTAATAGAACAGAGAAATGTCTCCATGAGGGTTTGGTCTCATTTTAAACACTTTTTTTTTGGAGACAGTGTCTCACTCTGTCACCCAGACTGGAGTGCAGTGGTGCAACCTCAGCTCATTGCAACCCCTGCCTCTTTAAACATGCTATTAAATGTGGCAAAGAAGGATTTTTTTTAAATGTTATCTTGCTATTAAGTGGTAATGAATGTTCCCAGGATGAAGATGTTACCCAAAGCAAAATCAAGAGTAGCCAAAGAATCAACATGAAATATATTAACTACTTCCTCTGACTGTACTAAAGAATTCAGAATTCAGTGACCAATGTGCCTCAATATCTTACTGTTCAACTTGACATTTTCTAGGACTGTACTTGATGAAAATGCTAACACACTAGACCATTCTTTGGATTCAAGAGCACTGTGTATGACTGAAATTTCTGGAATAACTGTAAATGGTTATGTTAACGTAATAAAACACAAATGTTGAAAAGTATAAAATATATATACATAGATTCAAATCCTTATATATGTGTGCTTGTTTTATGTACAGGATTTTGTTTGTTTTTTCTCTTTAAGTGTAGGTTCCTAGTGTTTTACTATAACTGTCACTATGTATGCAACTGACATATATAAATAGTCATTTATAAATGGCCATATTATAACATTTGAAAAAGTCTTCATTTTCAGTATTTCTCTCTGCATTATTTTTTAGAAGCAACTCAAATTCTGTAATCATAATATTACCAAATAAGTCAGTCTTTATTCTTGCGTGAAAATCCCAAATGTAGAAAAAAGGACATGAGTATAAGATCATTTAGCTTGATTCCTTATAGGTTGATTTGGGTTGCTAATGTATTCATTCTAGATTAGCCACTTGGAAGGAATTCAATGCTGCATCATTCTGATGGCTGAAATAGTAAAAACCAACCCCAAACAGCCTAAACTCTAGTGTAAAAATGGGGTGATCATATAAGTCCTAAAGTGTAGATCAGCAGTCACTGAACCTCTTAGTAGAGTCACAAGGCACTTCTTCTCCCAAAGTCATGGCCTTTATATTTTGTTAGCCTTATAATTGGCTAACAAAGCAAACTGCCAAGTTGGTGAAGGTTGATTAATGCCTCATGAAATACACATTCGCTGCATAAAATAAATAGGAAGATGGCCAAAAATGTAAAAATAGTCATATAAAATTTTCTAAGAAGAAAAACACCCGATTTAAGTAGTCTGTGACTTGACTCCCAAATCCTGACCTAATGGATGAAAGTGAAGATATTTCTTATGGTGAATTCGGTAACGCTACCTCAGTAAATAGTTCTGTATATGTATTTGGACCAAAGTTCTTAGATAAACCAAAAATACTTCATGAAGCATCTTCTGCTTCAAAGTACATATCCAGCCACCCAGCTATGAAGGTATTTAGAAAGATATTTGGTGGAGGTGGAGGTGGAGTTTCTACCAGAAGTCAAGAGGATTTGTAGGGATAGCCTCACGAATGCCAGATGAGTGTGTCAGCAAGCCTGCTCCTACCGCTCGCCAGCTGCGTGACTTTAGGCAGGTCACTTAAGTACCTTATTTCAGTTTCCTCACCTGTAAATTGAACAGGGGTTGAATGGAATAAAAAAAGCCCTTTGCAACTTTAAAAGTCAATTAACACACTTAGCAAGATGTTTTAAGTGACCAGGAAGGAAATCAGAATTAACCTGGATTGCTGGCAAAAAAAAAACAGAAGCCACCCAACAAGTCTATCTGTCCTTTGCAATTTTGCCCCAAGAGCCTATTAGCAATTTGAATTATGAGCCTCTAAGAAAACTTTTGTTCAGGCGGCCCCTCCAAGTGTTGCTGCCAGAGAACTCTTGCCTTGTATCCCCACATACGCCTTCCATGAGCTCATAGCAGTGCTGTGCCACTGCAGGGGTGTTTTATGCGTTCACGTTAGGGACCTGAGCAGAACTGCGTATGCCAGCACCACGTGGGCAGCAGAGACTCCCCACTGCCAGATGAATGATAATGGAGCTGCACTGGGAACAACCAGGACTGTCCCAGTCAACATTATACAGATGAACGTCCTGCCGTAAGTCACTAGTTCTCTCCAAAGCCAGATAAAGTGGGTTTCTTCACTTACATCTCTAATCTTGATTGCCTTATTCAACCTACAGATTCTATGTCAGTGCTGGATTTTCTCCCCTTGCCCTTTAGGTAAGCAGAGTAGGCAGGCGGAGATTTGAAAGCATGTCATACGTATTGCCTTGAAAGAAAGGACATTCAGGTGTCCCTTCGGGGTTCCGTAACAATTAGGTTATGTGTGCTAAGAGAGGGAGTGGAGTCATTTGCTGAGGTGCTGCTACCTGTAACTCAAATGCCTCATAGGAATACCAGTGGACAAACACAGAGGAAAAGTTGAATCTTTCCTATATTGGACAATCTTCCTTCAGTCATGTTTCTGCATCAAAAAGTCTGGGACATGGAGTGCTACAGGATGCCTGGGCTAAGGACTGTAACAGAAAAATATCAACATCAGAGCCAGGCGCAGTGACTCACGCCTGTAATCCCAGCACTTAGGGAGGCCGAGGCGGGCAGATCACTTGAGGTCAGGAGTTCGAGACCATCCTGGCCAACATGGTGACCATCTTTGTATTTGTATTTTTTGTAAAAGATACAAAAATTAGCCGGGCATGGTGGCATGTGCCTGTAATCCCAGCTACTTGGGAGGCTGAGGCAGAAGAATCACTTGAAAACAGGAGGCTGAGGTTGCAATGAGCCAAGATCACACCACTGCACTCCAACCTGGGCGACAGAGCAAGACCCCATCTCAAAGATCTGTCTCAAAAAAAAAAAAAAAAAAAGAGAAAAAGAAAAATATCATGCATCACATAAAAGAGTATTCAGCTGTTGTCCTTGTGAAAAAGGAGAAGGACAAAATCAAATGCATTTTAACTGTGGTAACTAATTCACTGACTTGAAGTTTGCTTTGTTTGTTTTCTTTGGTGCGTAGAGAAGAATACTTCATACTAACTCCTGATCATCTTACAGCAGACGTAACAACAGAGTGTTAGAGATTGGAATAAATATGAATTTGCCTGAAATGTGCCCTGAAAGTTGTATTTCATTTTTTTAAATGTTTAACAATTACACTGTATCAATAGTATGTATACATGTACATATATATAATTCTTAATAACTGCAGTGTATGTAGCATATATATAATGGTGGCTGGTACATGTTTAATAGCAGACTCTGGAGGAGGAATCCTGACATACAGCATTTGCCAGTTCAGTGTAAATGCTCATGCTCCCTCATGGCCAATTTCAATCTACCAACGGTTTAGTAACTAGGATGCAAAATTTCTAAAAATATGACAATTGGGGATGGGCATGATGGCTCAGGCCTGTAATATCAGCACTTTAAGCAGCTGAGGAGAGAGGATCACTTGAGCCCAGGAGTTAGAGACAAGCCTGGGGCAACATGGCAAAACCCCATCTCCACAAAAAAATCAAAAAATTAGCTGGGTGTGGTGGCACATGCCTCAGGTCCCAGCTACATAGGAGGCTGAGGTGGAAGGATTGCTTGAGCCCAAAGAGATCAAGGCTGCAGTGAGCCGAGATGGCTCCACTAAACTCCAGCCTGGGCAACAGAGCGACCCTGTCTCTGCAAAAAAAAAAAAAATTTTACTTAGCCAGGTGTGGTAGCACATACCTGTGGTTCCATCTCCTCAGGAGGCTGAGGTGAGAGGATTGCTTAAGCCCAGGAGGTAGAGGCTGCAGTGAGCCATGATTGCACCACATTGATTTGTGGTGTTCCTTTGAAAGAAAAATGGCATGTTTGGGTGGAGCTGATATGAGGACACTCTGTCTATATTTAGTCCTCTGATTGATTTTATCTTTCCCATAGAATAAAATTCTAATAATTGTTATGCCTAGAAACTAATCCATCACACTCCTTCCCACTCTTCCCTTCCCCTCCTCCAGCTGAACTGTTAAGTATGTCTCTTGCAGAGCAGCATAGTGTCTTTGCAGGGAAATAAAACACAGCAGAGAGAGAGAAACAAGGAGGCTATCACTATAATAGTGAGAGGTTCAGAGGGCAGCGATGGGAGGTAGTGACATTCCCAGTACCAGTGAACAGCCAAGAGACTGCCCCAAGAGAAAACACCTGGAAGAAAATACTTTGCCATCAGCAGAGCCTCCCTCCTCTTTTTCCAATCCCTTTTCCCTGTTTGACCCTTGATATCCCAGTGTGTATCCCTTTCTTTCCCTCTCCCACCTATGGAAACATTTTCTCTTTTAATTTGTGTCTTCACTTTCCTCCTAACCCATTCATCTCTTTAACGTATTTTTTATTTCTTTAACATATTTTTATTTCATTCCATTCCTTCCCTCTTTTCTCATCATCTCAATAATATGAGACTAAACCACAACTTTAAATGTCTTCTGTTTATTGAACATAAAGTTGGTTTCCCTATAGAATCAACAGTTCTAAAAAATAAAATTTTTTTTTAATTTAAGTTGTCATTTTCAGAAACAGAAAATCAATTATGGCATATTCTCACTTCTAAGTGGGAGCTAAACAATGGGTACACATGGACATGAAGATGGAAACAGTAGACACTGGGGACTCCAGAAGGGGTAGGAAGAAAGGAACACAAGGACCGAAAAACTACCTATTGGGTACAATGTTCGTTATTTGGGAGACAGGTTCACTAGAAGCCCAAACCCCAGCATCACCCAATATATTCACGTAACAAACCTGCACGTGTACCCCTTGATCTAAAATAAAATAAAGTTGGCATTTTATGTCTTGCTGTTTAATTTTAAAAAACTAAAACACAAAAGCCAAGACTTCTAAATTTAGTAGGTTTTATTTTTATCACCAGGTCAGTGACTCTGTATAGAAAATAACATGTTGAAATTTAACCTTAAAAAGAGACAAGTTGAAAACAATTTTTACATGGAAGATAAACATAAATCTCCTGAAAGTGAATAACACTGGGCAACAACAAAAAGAGGATGTGATTTGAAAGTAGTAAAATGCATAAGAATCAAACTATAGATATCTATTTAACCCATGTTCTAGAAATATGTTTATATTTAAATAAGGAAAGCATAAAAATCATTTTACCAATAACTTACAATCCAGTACAGTAGAGAATGTGAAATATTTCTTATATCTCATCTATGGCTTAACTAACTGATGGCACCACCAAAGTCAGTTCCACTAACTGGCTACAAATGTCCACACAAGAATACTGCATGTCTGGAAGCCAGCACATATCTATACTGCTTCATGGGCCAAAATGCCTCTCAGGGAATGAGAAAATATTTAAAGTCATAATGTATGGTCAGTTCTTCCCACTTCACAAGTTAGATCTCGTGCTCCCTTCCAAATATTTCATGAACCTGTGTTTTTACAGAAAATTAAGTGAAAGGATTGAGGTAAATCTTCCAAAAAAAATTAAACCATTCCCCATCCAAAAAAAATCCCCAATATTCTTGATATTTCAAGTGAAAAATGTTTTAGTTGACAGACTCATCTGGAAAATTACCTCAACTTTCCCTCCAGCTGGTACACACAGTCACGGTTTTGGAAACCGATTCTAATGCTGTATTCAGAAACTAATGATGCAGAAAGAATCCCAAAGACTTCACTGAAAATCTGGGGACACGTTGTAGGTCCATTCCACATTGTTATTACATTCTAAACCTTACATGTAAAAATATATAATTTCACAAATACTTAAACACTGTCTACTCCGAAAGACTCCAAAGGCTCCGAAAATATTTCTTTAAAACTTTTAGTTATGGAAAAGCAGGCATAAGTAAATTTTTCTTAAAAGGAAAAAAATTTAAGTAATTGTAGTACTTTCCTTACCATTATAAAGCTGTCCATTGTATTATAAGTATTACTGTATTATAAGTTAATGGCAATAATATATTATGGTAAATAGTGCCTTGCTTCATAGCAGAAAGTACACGTAAACACACACTAATTACAGATTCAGTTACACTCTGATTTACATTGTATATGCAATAAGACAGCAGTTGCATGTTAGCTGATGCCATTCACATATTCAACCAGCTAACAATACACTGCCAGCTCATCACACACAGGTAGCCAGAGCACTTCATTGACAAGAAGAATTTATCCAGAAGCAAGTGGCAGGGTAGTTGTGGCTGCTGACTTGACCCAAGCAGCCAGCTAACAATACACTGCCTACCTGATTCAGGTCACTGCTGATTCTCGTGGCCCAGAAAGTCACCAAGGCTAAATTTGTAACATGAACACAGTGGCAGAACTCTAATCTTAATAGTCACATTAAAGAAAACTTATAGACAAAATGTATTACTTCAGGACTATAAGAAATAAAATCAATATTTGCTTGAATCTAGTCAAAAACAGAAAAGGTAAACAAAAACTTTAAAATGTTCAGAATACTCACACTTAGGTTTTCCAAATTAAATGCTTGGATAATGAAGATATGTTACTGCAGTACAAATGAATTTTAAAAGTTCCTTAACTGTAGACAGCTTATGCTTGTAATCCCAGCACTTTGGGAGGCCGAGGTGGGCTAATCCCCTGAGGTCACAAGTTCGAGACCAGCCTGGCCAACATGGTGAAACCCTGTCTCTACTAAAAATACAAAAATTAGCCCGGCATGATGGTGCTGCCTGTAATCCCAGCTACTCAGGAGTCTGAGGCATGAGAATCACTTGAGCCCGGAAGCCGGAGTTTGCAGTGAGCCGAGATTGCACCACTGCACTCCAACCTGGGCAACAAAGCAAGACTCTGTCTCAAAAAAATAAATAAAAAGTTACTTAACTATAGCTTTTCAAATCACTTCTATTTACTGATCAAAAGATTAGTTGTCTGTATTAGAAGGTAAAATATCTAGGAGTCGTGATAATACATAAGCTGGGCATGACACAAAACTGCAGCAGTGTTTGGGGGGAAAAAAATCAACATTAAAGTATTTAAGAAATGTAAGGGCTTAAATGTGATTAGTTTCCTCCTACTAGAAATGACATTAGTAATCGAGTTCTGAAAATGCAATTATGTATTCAATTTAGGATGTTACCACTTGAATACAGAAATTTTTTTTTAAGAGGCAGGGTCTGGCTCTGTCCTCCAGGCTGGAGTGCAGTAGTGCAATCATAGCTCACTGCAGCCTTGAACTCCTAGGCTCAAGCGATCCTCCTGCCTCAGGCTCCCAAGTAGCTGGGACTACAAGCACAAGTCATCATGCCCAGCTAATTTTTGCAGTTTTTTTGTAAAGACAAGGTCTCCCCGTGTTGTCCAGGCTCGTCTTGAAGTCCTGGCCTCAAATGATCCTCCTGTCTCAGCCTCCCAAAGTGCTGGGATTATAGGCATGAGCCACGGTGCCTAGTTGAAACATTTACATAAGATCTAGAAAAATAAATTAAAATGGTGATGGATTTGGAACTAGAATCTATGAGTACAGGTCAAAGGAAGATGAACTATTGAGCCTAGAGAGAAGCATGGTAAATGGTGACCGACATCTAAAGCAGATGAAGGCTGTTTATGAAACATGTTTCTAAAACCATTTAAATTTGTTTCCTTTTACACTGATTACAAGAGACACTAAAGACCTTTGGGTTTGGTCTTTCAAAGAGAACAGGTAATACTTTGGATCAACTTTAAACAGCTCACGTTAAAAACCGTGGTTTATGCCACTTCTCCACATTGTCCACAAGATGGCACCATTTCCATTTCTTTGGGGGCCGGGCTTCTGAATGCCACAGAGAGGAGTACAACTAATAACTGTTAAAATTATTAACAGGGGCCGGGCGCCGTGGCTCAAGCCTGTAATCTCAGCACTTTGAGAGGCCGAGACGGGTGGATCACGAGGTCAGGAGAACGAGACCATCCTGGCTAACACGGTGAAACCCCGTCTCTACTAAAAAATACAAAAAAAAACTAGCCGGGGAAAGTGGCGGAATCCCAGCTACTGGGGAGGCTGAGGCAGGAGAATGGCGTGGACCCGGGAGGCGGAGCTTGCAGTGAGCCGAGATCCGGCCACTGCACTCCAGCCTGGGCTACAGAGCGAGACTCCGTCTCAAAAAAAAAAAAAAAAAAAAAAAAAAAGTATTAACAGCCGCTAGCAATACACTGCCTACCTGACATCCCAGCTTTATCCTTTGCTGTGGAGGCAAAAACTAGAAAGAACGATTCAGATGCAAATGATTGCATTATTTTTCTGGGATCTTCAGTTTCGTAAAGAAATTTTTTTAGTATGTAATAAGATACTGTACTTAAATTCTCATATTTTCAGACCAGCTCATACTTCCTACAAATACATTCTTTACCAAGAATTCGTTTGTTCAAGATCAGAATTAAAACAGAGAACAAGAACAAGCCCTGGACACTCACCTTGGTGGAGCTTTGACTTTTCTTCTGCTTCAGTTCTTTGGAGAGCACACGCATGATACTTTCCTTTGAAAACACAGATAATATATTGAAAGAGAAACTATTTAGCAAAATCATAATTTCAGGTGTGGAATTTTTCTAGATCCTGTGCCTGTCAGATTACACTTTTTTTTTTTTTTAAGGCAACTAGGCACCTTCAGAATATAACTAAATTACTTCATTCAAATGTACGACCCGGGCTTAGAGTTTGGTACCACCTCTTGGTCCTAAACAGGTATTACGAACGGGGCCTTTGGATCCGCATTAGAGACTTGGGGAGAATGCAAAACAGGGCATTACTCACCCACAGCATCTCCTCTTCGGTGCGGACCCTCCGAGGCGCGGTGCGCTCCAGTTTCCACTCCATCTCCGGCTGACTTCGCCCTGCCTGGCGTTTGGCCTCTCTCCTCGACCGCTTTTGGTTTTCTTTCCAGGTCTAAGTCAGTCTTGACGCCTAATCGTCAAACCCCTGGAGTCCCGTCCCCCAAGACCATTCTATTTCACCACCTCCCTCCATGTCCCCCACTCCTCCCACCGCCGCTGCAAGGTGTTCCCCTGGGTACCATTTAAAAACCCGGCGGCGCGGCAGTTGGCGCGGGAATCCCCCTCGCCGCCTTCTTATTGGCCTGCGCCGCGGTGACGTCAGAGCCCAGGAGGGATTCCCCGGCGCGCGCCGTGGCCCCGCCCCTGCCAGCCCTCTCTGCGCCCCGCCCAGTCACCGCCTTCGGACTAGGCGCGCACCCGGGCGCCAAGCTTTGCCGCGAGCAGTGGCGGGTCTGCGGCTGGGCCTGGCACCGGGGGCTGCCACCGCAGCGGGAGGCAGAGGGGTTGGCGGGCTAAGAAGCGGGTTCTGGGAGTTCACAATCTTTCCATTTTCAGAAACAAGAATGTTTCCTTATAACGGCCCTAATCCCTGTTTCTCGGGTCTCACTTCTCTTTGTCCAACCACACCCTGCCTTTGCAGGATCAGAGGGTGTACAGCTCTCTGGCCTCTGTCCGTTGGTAATCGCTGTGTCAGCTATTGATGTGAGGCGTGTTCGTCAGCTCTGAGTTTTCAGACAGGCAAGAAAACGTGGCAAGATTTCTATGCCGATCAAAACGGAGAGCATTGACATATTTATGCAATAAATTATTCTCCCTGCTCTATACATTGGGAAGTGGTCAGGTCCTCTCACTCGGGCTTCTGAGCCCCGTTCCTAAGTAGGAGGTCGGTGAGAGAGGTGAAGAGGTAGTGAAAGAACCAGGACAGGCAGGAACTCATAAGGCGAGAAGGGGTCAGAAAGCTGAGCACACTGGGAACTCCATGATAAAGGGGGACAGGAAAATATTGAGGGTTGAGGAAGAGGTCTGCCGGGAAATGACAATAAGCCAGATGGGCTGTGCAGCCTTAGCTACCCATCTGAGCTGCCAAGAGAGTTGTGCCATATGGCAGGAGGAGACACTGCGTCTGGGAAGCCTCTGAAAGCCTGGCAGCCTGTTTGTTCCTCCCTTGCTAACCCCCCAACCATTTTTGACATTGGATTGTATTTTGCTTTAAGTCAATGTGAGTTTGTGTGTTTTTCTGGTGAAACAGTTCATAGATATCAGATACTGAAATGGGCCAGTGACCGCCCCCCAAAAAAAAGCTAAAACTCACTCCCCTGCTTTCCTTCATACTGAAAGCAAGAAAAAGTAGCATTAGAACTAAGACCCAATCTTAGACCAGTTTTCTATGTACAAGAATAATGCTGCATAGGGTAACTTAATCTTCAAATGACATATCAAAATGTTTGATAGTCAAATAACTAGTGGATTAAAAGATCTCTAAGTTTCACCCACAAGAAGTCTATTTTCCTTGCAGTGGAGTACTCATTCCAAAATCCGGTAAATCCTTTCTGCAAACATTAAGACTAAATAGAAGTAAGCTATTATTGGATGAGAGTCAGATGCATTGTTAATTTAAATGATCAGTTTTGCAAATGTCAACAAAAACTCAAAGTATATTGGAAATAATATGAAGGACATTTTATCTTTGTTCTGTTTTTAAATATAGTTCACATTTAACCATTTTGTATAAACACAGAATAAAAGCAATTCAATTAATAAGCTTATAAATCCATGAAAATTGGGATTTTTAGAATCCAATTTCTTACAAGTACTAAGAATAGTGAATTATTCATTTAGAATGCAATTGTCTGTAAAAAAAAAAATACATTTATAAATTCCATTCTAGCCATTAATTCCACAGCATACATATACACAGCCTCCAAATGCCTTTTTTTCCCTTAGTGTAAACTAGAAAAGTATTAGTCAAGTATCTTTAGGAAGTTATTATGCAGTTGAATATTCAGATTAAATTTAAAATCAGAATGATGCAAATAGAAACTCGCCACTTGACAAATACTACAGTAATAACTGTCAAGAATACTAAAATTACCTTGCATATGATGAGAATACTTCCCCCTATAATTAAACACAAAAATTAAAATCAAAACTTTTCATTGGCCAAAACTGGCAGGGACCACCTTAACCAAGTGATCAAAGTTAACATCACCATTAATGAGAAAGACATGACGACATATTGTGCCTCATGAGAAGGACACATCACTTCTGTGATATTCTTGTCCCACAAAATGCATAAGCTTAATAGTGAGAAAATACTAGACAAATCCAAATTAAAAGACATTCCACTAAATTGGCCAGTACTCTTCAAAAGTATCATAGTCATGAATAAAGAAAGACTAAGAAACTGTCACAGATTAAAAGAAACAAGACATGCCAACTGAATGCATTGCAAGGTTCTGAATTGAATCCTGGACTAGAAAAAAGAAGATATTGGTTAGATAACTGTAGAAATTTGAATTAATCCATATCTGCACTTTAGTTAATAGAGTAGTAGTAATGTTGATTTCCTAGTTATGATTACTGTACTAGGGTTATGAAAAATGTTGAGATTTGTGAATGCTGAGTGAAGGATATAATGGAATTATTTGTACTATTTTTGAAACTTTTTTCTAAGCCTGAAATTATTTCAAAATGAAAAAAAATTAACATCGTGTGCTCATTCTAATAAAAAGCACTTTGGTAAAACTGTGTAGGGGAAAACAGAAATATCTTGTGAACATATTATCTTAATTGTTATCAAGTATGGTTTAGGAACAATGTCTAACTCAAATATTTATGTGCCTGAGAGTAGCTTTACTATCTTTAAAATGTTTCCTCTTTGAGAATGGGTTTTGCAGGAAGGATGTGACAATGAGAAAGGCTGTGAGGAAGACTCCTTGACAAAGGCCAATTCGAAGGATTTTGAGGAAAGAAAGGCGACGGGAGCGAGCAGAGGTGGAGCAGTGGAGGAAGGGAGAGAAAGTATTTGAAAAAGCTTCCCTTAACTCTCAAAGTCGCGGGTGCTGTAAGAATCTGAGTAGGTCCCTAACAATGGGAAGCAAGAGGATATTCAAGCTTCCCAAATGCGATCTCTTTTTTTTTTTTAATTACACTTTCATTCTAAACATCAAGAATGTTAAATATCTCAGAAATATGCCATATACATGGGCCCGCTTCAGCGGCATATGCACTGAATGTGCATTATAGCAGGTACACTCCCTTCAGTCCGCTCTCCCAACCTCCTCCTTCCCCTAGCTTCGTCAGACCCTTTTCAATCTATTTGCACGTGCACACAGAGAGTTTGGCCCTATGGATCTTCCCCCACAAATGAGATCTCATTATACTTATCATTTTTCAACTTGTTTTCTCTAATTCACTGTATTCAACTAATTTCCGAGCAATGCAAACAGGAGAGTTCCCCAACCCCAACGCCAACGGCAGGTTTGCGCGCCCCTCCGGCCCGCGGTTCCTCCCGCCCGGGTCCTGGCTGGTCCCGCGCCTTCCGCCCGCTGGCTCCGGGCTACGCCCGCGCCCGCTCCCGCCCCTAGCTTCTGCGCGCCGCCCGGCAGCCCCTGCGCGCCTACTGGGCCAAAGGGACTGTTGGGAGTTTGCTCCAACGGTCCCTGGGGCACGCGTTTCCCGCCCAGCAGGGGTTGGGGAGCGCGAGCTGGGAGTGTGAGGGAAAGCGCCACGCCGGTGGGGGCTGATACAGCTTCAGCCTGTGCGGGACAGGCGTTAGACTGCAGAAGGGGAGAGCTTAGGAAAACGGCACTCTGGTGGCGCAAGGAAGTCAGCCACGGAGAAAAAGAAAGGGAAGGAAAAACATCGTCCAAGACTGATAAACTCTCTGCTCCCCGGTGTAATGTGGCTCAGTATAGCGCATGGATGGATGAATGAAGCCCTTATAATGCAGACTATCAGCAGGGCTCCAAAAATTTAAACTGCAAAGGTTCCAGCAGTGTAAAAGCCTCAATCAGAAGAGTGGTCAATAAAGTAGCACATCACCTCTGGTTAAATGGCTTATTATTTTTTCGATTACAAGTAGTTCGTGTATATGCATATTTTTCTATTACTGCCTGATTTCTAAGTACAGTACAGGGTCTGTCCTTTAAAATTACTTCTCCATTCATACCCCAATGAACAAGGATAAAGGAAAAGGTTTGCCCAGCTTCACTGCATGAAAATCTTAAGATCACATCCAACCACTTATTTCCTTTAAGGCATTTTTCCTTTCACTTCCTCCTTAGAGTCGTTCTTGCACAGCGTAACTGCCCAAATAAGGTAGTTCCCCACCATTTTAAGGCAATGCAAGGAAAATTTTAAAATTAAATTAATTCAAATCTGTATAAAACAATGGATGAAATCAGGCATATGAAAATGATCCCCTCTCAAAGAAAAGCTGGTTCATGAATGCTCTAGACCCAAAAATCAGTTTTCACTAGATATTCTTCCAGAACTTCAAATGCAACATAATCCCAAACAGAATTGAGAATCTTTCCTTATTCCCATTCTGCCAGACCATCTATCTATTCCTCCCTCTGTGTGCCCTGTTGCCAGCATCACCATCTTCCTGGTGGAGCAGAGGTAAAGTCAGCTTTCCTTAACGCTTCCCCTTCTGTATATGTCCAAATCCAGCTATCAAAGACAGTTATTTTCCCCTCTGCTGTGTTGATTACACCTGCCCTCTTCTTAAACAATAACGATAACCTGATAATCCCCATCTATTCCTTCTCCAGTCGGTTCATTTAACATATGTCTTTGCACCCAGCAAGTGTCATGCACTATGCAAAGAAGTAGAGATCCAATAATTAAAGCCAATAAGCATTATCTTAAGCTGATCATATTTCTCCCCTGCCCCAAGTTCCTTGAAAGACCTTCTTAACACATAGAATTAAGTTCTAAGTTCTCTAATTCACATAAAACCCCTTTAGGACTTCTCTTTGCCTTTCTCTCATAATCTCCCACACCACCACCAACACCTCCTATCTTCAGATGTACTTGATACTAGTACTCTCTTGCCTTCAGGTCTTTGTTGAAGGTACCTTACTTTTGAATTGTCTTTTTTCTTTTCTCTTCATGGCAAATTCTTACTCTCAAATTTCAGCTACCTTTTCCAAAGAGCCTGCTCAAATCAAATCATGCTAGTTGGAATTTCTTTATCTTCCCTCTGTTCCCATACCATATTGTTTGTACTTCTAGTCTGCTTACTTCCAGATTGTGTGTGTGTGTGTGTGTGTTATATACATTCTCCACTATATTGTAAGTTCCAAGAATACAAGGATCTTGTGTTTTTCATCTTGGTTTCCTCTTCAGAGATTGGTTCAGTGCTTTGCACATAATAAGCTTTGCACTTGGTTGGTGAACAATAATTTGTTCACTGAACCAATTTGTAGATGAGATTAGAACCTTTTCCAAATCATGGAAGCGGCAATATAGAATTACAAAAGAAAGACTTTCACATGCCACATTTGGAATGTAATAAACTCAATTTTAAGAAATATGTGAGTTGGCCGGGCGCAGTGGCTCAAGCCTGTAATCCCAACACTTTGGGAGGCCGAGATGGGCAGATTACAAGGTCAGGAGATCGAGACCATCCTGGCTAACATGGTGAAACCCCGCCTCTACTAAAAAATACAAAAAACTAGACGGGCGAGGTGGCGGGCGCCTGTAGTCCCAGCTACTCGGGAGGCTGAGGCAGGAGAATGGCATAAACCCGGGAGGCGGAGCTTGCAGTGAGCCGAGATCTGGCCACTGCACTCCAGCCTGGGCGACAGAGCCAGACTCCGTCTCAGGAAAAAAAAAAAAAAAAAAGCAATATGTGAGTTAAAAAGTATACAGGTCCCAGGCCTGACTAATTGTGTAACTTGAAACATGTTTTTCTACCCCTTTAAGTCTCAGGTTCCTCAACTGTAAAATAGGATAATTATTATCTACTGTACAGATTTATGAGAGGATCAAGAGAGAAAATATAAACCTTCGAAAAGTATACATTTCTTTCTTTGAGAATGAAGTGGTGGTACGTAGATGACTAAGTAAAATGAGTATTGGGATAATAAATATGTCTTTATAAAGCAGTTGTCCAGAAGACACTATCCGTAGGTCCAGAGCCATATACTAGGTACGTGGCACATAGTAGGTGGTCAATAAATATAATATGAGTGAATTCTAAACCTCCAACTCAGTTCCTTAACTAGTAATATACTAAATCAAGAGAACTCCATATGGCTAATCTAGTTAGATGGTTATGTAGCCAGAGAATAGACATTTGCATTTAAATGTATTCCAATTCTGTGCCCACCAAGCAACCACTTGATTTATGACTTAAGGTTAAGTCTGGGAAGACTTGCTTCTGAAAGGGAAGGGTCCTGATTCTAGATAGCTACATACCGCCAATTGTAACTGAATTGGATTCTGGCTTACCTACCAAACTTGAGCTTGGTTAATATAAGTCAGTATCCCATGATTGCTATGTCTTGTTCAGAAGAAGTAGATTTGAACCAGAGTGGTGAATTAAACAATGAGATTAGCTCCGAACCAGATATTCTTGCCCTGCCATTAACTTGCAGTATAATTTTGGTCGAGTTACTCTTCCCCAGAAGTCTGGTTACTTATAAAATGAAGACATTAAACAGAGGAAGCTCTAATATTCTTTCCACCTCTGTATCGTTATAGTTCATGAATTACCAACCAGAGTGACCTCAGCACGAAACTTCCCGACTGGGAAGCTGTCTGGAATCACAGCCAATCAGCCTCTCAAAATGTCTGATCATGGCAACACTAAAGCCCACAGAAACAGTACCCACCAACACATAAGAAGTTAGTTTTCTAGAGCTTAACATGCAGTGAAGCAGAGCAACAGCAAGGGGCAATTTGGAGTTTTAAGCCCTAAAACCAGGGTTCCTTTCCAGAGGGTGAAATGTTGAAGAAACAGTTTAGATCACAAAAATGTTGACTAATTTAAAGACCAGTATTTGTCCTTTTTTAACTTATTTTATGATTGCTCTTACGCCTTCTTTTTCCAAGTTTTCCAGAGACTACTGATACTTTAGATATAAACTTTTGGATCTGGGATTTCATTTTATTCTATCCACAATCTAATGAGTTAGCCTATTACTGTTTTGTGGATGCTATTAATAGCAGAAGACACAAGACTCCTGGATCAGACAAAGGACTTCATCACAACACAGCAACCTGAATAGGCATATTTACATCAATTCGCCTTGCCCCCAAATCTCGTGGGGTGACATAGAGAGCCCAAATTGATCCCTGCACCTGTAATGGGTTGCGTTAGAGGAGAGGAAGGCTTAGCTTGAAGAATCTTCTGCTTTTATAGTAAGCAAAAGCAAGGTTGCTCTTTGTCCCAGATTACCTCAACCTGTAAAATGGCATGCTGCAAACCAATTCAGAGCCCAGATAAAGAGTCATCAAGATCTCACATTCTTAGCATGTCCAGCAAGACATGTAGGAGCATGAGAGACCATGGAGGAGTGTCTTCCAAAACAAATGTTAGGGCTGTTGCCCCTAGTGAATTTTACTTTTAGTGACTTTTATCTCCTCTAAACTCAGAATGACATAAAATATGCACCCTCTTGCCCCTTTGCTTCTTTGTAGCATAGAGCTGTGGGAAGAACACAGGCTTTACAGTCACAGAACCTGTTGGAATCCTAGCTTTTCCATGTACTAGCTGTGTGAAATTGGCCAAGTCATTAACACTCCCTTCCAGAGCCTCAGCTTCCTCATCTGCAAAATAGTAATAATATCTATTTCACATGTTGCTGTGAAGACTAGATGAAAAAAACTTGAGGCCGGGAGCGGTGGCTCACACCTATAATCCCAGTACTTTGGGAGGCCAAAGCCGGTGGATCACCTGAGGTCAGGAATTCGAAACCAGCCTGGCCAACATGGCAAAATCCCTTCTCTGCTGAAAATACAAAAATTAGCCAGTCATGGTGGTGCGCACTATAATCCCAGCTACTCAGGAGGCTGAGGCACAAGAATCATTTGAACCCAGGAGGCGGAGGTTGCAGTGAGCTGAGATTGCACCACTGCACTCCATCCTAGGTGAGAGCAAGGCTCCATCTTAAAAAAAAAAAAAAAAAAGACATTGAGAGAAAACTTTGTAAAAGGCAAGAAGCAATCACTAAAAACTGGAAACAACCCAAATCCACCAAAATGCCTTTCATCTGGTGAATGAATAAGCAAACTATAGTAAATCCACACAATGGATTCAACAATACAAAAAAATAAACTATTCAAACAAACAACATCATGGATGTACTGGGAATGCAATATGCTCATTGAAAGAACCAGACTCAAAAGACTACGTATTATATGGTTCAATTTATAGGACGATCTGGAATAGACAAAACTATGGGGACAGGAAATAGATAAGTGATTGCCAGGGAGGAGCTAACTACAAAGGAGCACAGGGAATTTTTCTAAATGATGGAACTGTTCTATATCTTGATTGTGGGGTGGTTATAGGACTGTAGGCATTACTCTACGCTCACAAAACTATTCACTAAGAACGAGTAAATTTTACTCTATGTAAATTATACCATTATTCTTAAATGGTTTTTTAAAAGGAAGAACCATACCAAAATTTGTTGTGTTTCTGCAACTTCTTACACTCTACACACATGTTCTGTATTCTGATTTTTATTTCAGTATTCAAGACCAATGAATGAAATATTTGGGTCAAGATAGAAGAAAACAACAGCTGAATTGCTGTAAGAATGCCTGTGCTAACTTTGCCTTATACACTGCTTACTGGTGCCATATTCCAGAACTATGTTGTAAAGTCCAAAGACACACAGACTATCCATAGAACTCTATATGCAATCACAGAGGGCCATTGCCCCCAGTGAGTACATTGGTGGATGATGTTCCCTCCATGTTTCAAGAGACTATGCTCTATGTAATTTTCTCCTTTTACCACATCAACACCCAAATTACACATTGTAGGGAGAAAATTCAATTCAACATACCATGATATAATCAGTTCCCACATATCTGCTAATAGAGGAAAATTCCTTCAGATATTATATAGAAGCAATCCTGAAATCTCATTTAAGCAATAGTTTCAGCCATGTCATCATTCTACCATCAATTGTCAGAATTCCAAATGCAGTTGATATCTTTTGTCTAATTTTGCCTTTACCTCCTCCCTTGTTCATCTTGTTCATGATTTATTTGGATGCACCAAGGAACAATAAAACACTAGACGGGAGGCATCAAAAGAGAAGCAGATCTGTATATAGCCCACAATAGATAAACCCACAGGTACTTAAGAATTTACACTAGTAAGTAGACTTACGAGCTTCAGCACTGCCCTGGACAGATGCCTTCATTTCCTCATGATTCTACAATTTCCCCTCAAGTCGAAAAAGTCAGTGCGTGATGTTCTTTTAGCTATTTTTAAATGGGACACTGTTTAAAGAAAAACATACTCAAGAGATTCTCACAAGCCTGTGATTTTTAAATTTAGTAACAAAGGATGAATTTTCTCTCTTTAACTCTTCATATTGTCTTCTTAATTATTGAATATTTGCTAAATGACCACAATGTACATAGTAATGTGCCAAACATAAAAGCTTTATAATCTAACTTCTGACTTATCGACTCAGTGCAGTTTATTATTGACTTTTTTATTTTTATTTTTTACCTTTTATATTTATTTTCGTTTAGACCCATCAGCAGGAAGCAGCTCAGTGCAATTTAATGGAGCAAGTACAGGCCAGCTAAAGCCCTAACTTTTCCTGTATGACTTTAGGCAAGTTTCCTCATCTGGAGGGATTAAATGGCCGATATAGTTATGAAGTTCTGAGACTAACTCTGTCATATGAGAGGTTCATGAAAGAGGAATAACCAAGGATCCCAACATGAATCTCAAGAGTTGAAATAAGTCAGGATTGAATAGTGGTGTTCAGATTTTCTAAGGTACAGAAGAGGCTACTATTACTTCATTATATTTTAGTCCTTTTATTTTATTTAGTCCTTTCTCAATCTTCTTCAAATTGAATCTTTAAAGAAAAGATGCTAGACCTTTTGGGGTTCCCATAGACCAGTACACAATAACAGTGGCAGCTTCTATACAAGAAAGTGGTGTCATTTCTTGCAAATAGTGTAGAAAGTATTTGTGTCAGTATACCACTAATACAAAGAAATAAGGTTTTATAGTTAAATTGGAAATACTGTATTGTTCATATCTATAGGGAAAATATTTTGCTTTTTTGGTTGATTCCAGGTTTTTAACTCTGTTAAAAAATGATATAAGTAAATATGTACAGAGGCATATATGACATATATATACAAACACACATATGTATAAACATCTGTTGCTGGTGTTAATATTACAATGAAAAGGGTGACTTTCAAAAAAAATAGCTTAGGAATTAGCTCTGATTTTAAGAGATGACAGATAATTTATTATTTAAGTAAATTGGGCAATGCCTATAAATATAAATTTAAACTTAAACTCTGCTTCTTTTGGTACTTATTAATCACTTCTGCATCCATAACTAAAACACCAAAACAAAAGTAAAGAGATTCATAGGGGTCAAAATGGTTCATTGCAGTTTAATTTTAACATTTATTTTGCCCTCAAAGAATCTTTTCCTAATTAGTCTGTTTATGCTGCTATAACAAAATACCATAAACAGGGTAGTTTATGAACAACAGAAATATCTTTCTAACAATCTGGAGCCCAGAAAGCCCAAGATCAAGGTGCCAGCAGATTCAGTGTCTGGTGAGGGCATTTCTTGGTCTTAGATGGTGCCTTCTTGCTGCATGCTCACATGGTGGAAGTGACAAGAGGCCTCTTTTATAAGGGCACTAATCCCATTCATGAGGGCTCCACCCTCATGACCTAATCATCTCTCAGTGGTCCCACCTCCTAATACCATCACCTTGGGGGTTAGGATTTCGACATGTGAATTTTGGGAGAATCTAAACATTCAGAACATGGCACTAATGTAACTTATTTCAATGCTGCTAGAAATATAGTACAATTAAGAATTTTTGACTTATGTGAATGATTCTCTTCCCAGACTCCAGTTTGTTAAAAGGAAAACTGAGACACAATGAAATTTTAAAGAGTTTATTTGAACAAATAACAATTATTGATTGGGATAATCAATATCCCAAACTTTACCTTTGAAAAAGTAAAGGCAGTATTATCATAGAGTCCACTTATTGAAGACTTTCTTCACTAGCCCATTAGCTATTATGGGCTTATCATTTGTATTTTGTAGTTGTATTAGTTGCTTTTAAGATATCTTTCCATCATCTAAAATACTCAAAAGATTTGAAAAAGAGTCAACATGTCTGTAAGCATTAATTCCATGGTATCAAAATCCAAAATTACCTCTACAGACTATAACAATGCATCAATTACCAAAATAATGCTTCATTAGGCTACATGTAAAATCTGTACACACTCTAAAAGCAAAAACTCACAAACTAACAAAAATCATATCTTCCAAGTAAAGGATGGTTTATAGTGGAGGGGGAGAAGTGATGATTAGAAAGGACAACCGGCTGGGCGCAGTGGCTCATGTCTGTAATCCCAGCACTTTGGGAGGCTGAGGCAGGCGGATCACGAGGTCAAGAGATCGAGACCACTCTGGCCAATAGGGTGAAACCCCGTCTCTACTAAAAATACAAAAATTAGCCAGGCATGGTGGCACGCGCCTGTAGTCCCAGCTACTCAGGAGATGAGGCAAGGGAATCGCTTGAATCTGGGAGGTGGAAGTTGCAGTGAACCGAGATTGTACCACTGCACTTCAATATGGCAACAGAGCTAGACTCCGTCAAAAAAAAAAAAAAAACATCATAAAATAAAGAATTGGGGATTTTAATTTACTGCAAGCTAGTATGAGTCAATAGGAGGATGTTGATAAAGCTACCATAAAACTTTTAGACTTTATTAATAGAAATGTAATGTCCCCAAAAGAGAAATGATTTATCTTCCTTTGAACTGGACAGACCCTAACGGTAGATATTACACTTGAGTATCATACTTTATAATGGATATTGAGAATCTCATCCAGAGAAATCTCGTAAGTATATTAAAGTATCTAAAGGTCATGTCAGAAAAAAATTATATTAACCAGGAAAAACATCATATTAACTAGAAAGTAAACCTCCCATCCAAGTACTAACCAGGTCCAACCCTGCTTAGCTTCTGAGATCAGATGAGATCGGGCACATTCAGGGTGGTATGGCTACAGACTAGAAAGCGAATCTGAAGAAAATAAACCCAAGTCTGATTTCTGGGCAGCCAAACCTGTAACACCATCCTTCTGCACTTCCTCCTCTGCAATAGAGAAGATACCCCTCCTCCTAAGGTTAATTTCTTCAAGAACTTTACCATCTTTTCATGGTCCATGCTATAGTAGTACCCTCCATCTCTCCTCATCTGCAAGCTCTCCCTGTTTATTGGATTCTTCCAATAAGCATTTAAATGCGTTCAGATCTCCAACTATTATTCCAGGCTATCCTTTCCACAGCTAAGATTCTCAAAAGATTTGTCTACATGCACAATCTCAATTTCCTAACTTTAGCTCACTCCTCAGTCTATTTACCATCACTTCCCCATTGTTACCTCCAAAAGGTCTCATTTTTCATCCTACTTGATGAAAAAGGAATATTGCTCAGGAGAGAAATGATTTTTCTTCCTTTGTACTAGACTGACCGTATCTGTACATATCACACTTCAGTGTCATGCTTCATAATGGATATCAAGAATCTCGTCCAGAGAAACATCACAGGTATATTAAAGGAATTCATCATCTTCTTTGATGAAAAGGAATATTGCTTCCTCCAAAGGAGGAATTCACCGCTTCTTCCTGCTTAAAGTCTTTTCTATTTTTTAAATCAACACTACACATTCCTGGTTTTCCTCCTTCTCAGTAATCATTACTGGTTTATCCTTCTTGCTACGCTTTGGAAATGTTTAAGTTTTAAGTGGTATACTGGTAAAACAGCTTTGGGGCACCAGGTTAGGCAGGAGGAGGAAGACCTGATTTGAAGCAACTGACAATTTGTGGTGTAAATACTCCTACCATAGCTGATTTCAAGCTCCCAACATGATATCACTGAACAGAGTTGGGAAAAGAGCCAAATTGGCTCATGGAACGTTACAAACCAGCTCCAGCTCACCACTAGAGGGCTTCTTCTAACACTGTACTCCGTAAGCAGTCTCAACCTGGTGCATAGTGTTTGTGATCCATACCTAATCCAGACCGGTAGGCTTCCCAGGCACCTCAAACTTCTATCCACACTGAACCTTCCTCCCAAATCTTGGCCTCTAGTGCCATCCAAGCTGGAGTACAGTGGTGTAATCATATCTAACTACAGCCTCCACCTCTTAGGCTCAAGCATTTCTCCAGCCTCTACCTCCCAAAGTGCTGGGATTACAAGCTTGAGCCACTGCATCTAGCCACAAAGCTTTCTTATGAGCACGTAGTACAATACCAGACACGTGGTATGTGCTTAGTAAATCTATCATTATCATGGGGGCCACTTCCACTATAATTTGTATGCCCTAGAGCATACTTCCCAATAGAAGTGTAATGCAAGCCACATAAATAACCTTTTAAACTTTCTAGTAGCCACAGTAAGAAAATTAAAAATAAATAGGTAAAAGTGATTTAAATAATATATTTAATTTAATGTAACATATATGAAATATAATTTCCACATATAATCAATATAAAAATATTGAGATATTTTATGATTTTTTGGCATTAGGTCTTTAAAATCCTGTATGTGTTCTACATTTATAGCAAATCCTGATTTGTACTATCTGCATCTCAAGTGCTCAATAGCCACATGCAATTAGTGGCTACCTAAGAAAATGTAGCCCTAGAGAGTTCTAGGAGCTCTTCCCCTCCTCTTCCCCAGGTTGTTTAATCTGACCCACGCTGACTTCCCATACCAATTGTTCATCCATTGGGTACTATTTCAAGTACAGAATTTATTGTTTAGTCCCATTTTTAATTCAATATAGTGGATACTTTTCTTATAAGATTGGTTAACAGAACCAATTATCAAGGGAGATTGTTAAACCTCTTGGAGATATATAAAAATTCCATGATCTACATATAAAGATCTAAGTATGGTGTTCCAAAGCAGAGTAAATAGGAAATTATATGTATTTCATTTCTAATCAAATTTTAATGCCCCATTTCGAAATTTAAAGGGTAGCAGTTTGTCTTCTGCTTTGAACACAACCAGGCGGAAATGAGACTAAACATGTTCATGACAATCAATTAAACTTAAACATCGTCATTATCACACCTGATATTTAGGTACTTGGCCTAACCGTCTCCAATAAAGAGAAATACCAATTGACCCAGTCATCCCATTACTGGGTATATACCCAAAGGATTATAAATCATGCTTCTATAAAGACACATGCACACATATGTTTATTGCAGCACTATTCACAATAGCAAAGACTTGGAATCAACCCAAATGTCCATCAGTGACAGACTGGATTAAGAAAATGTGGCACATATACACCATGGAATACTATGCGGCCATAAAAAAGGATAAGCTCGTGTCCTTTGTAGGGACATGGATGCAGCTGGAAACCATCATTCTCAGCAAACTATCGCATGAACAGAAAACCAAACACCGCAAGTTCTCATTCATAGGTGGGAATTGAACAATGAGATCACCTGGACACAGGAAGGGGAACATCACACACCAGGGCCTGCTATGGGGAGCGGGGAGTGGGGAGGGATAGCATTAGGAGATATACCTAATGTAAATGACGAGTTAATGGGTGCAGCACACCAACATGGCACATGTATACATATGTAACAAACCTGCACGTTGTGCACATGTACCCTAGAACTTAAAGTATAATAATAATAAATAGTAATTTAAAAAGATGCATTTGCACTAAATTAAAATGAACACTTTCTTTCCTGAAGGTGGCACTGTGAACATGGAAAGTAATTAGCTCTCTTCACTTACTTTATCCAGGATTTTGGGACTATTTTATCAGATTGAAAAAAAAAATGCAAAATAGGCCAAGCACAGTGGCTCACATCTATAATCCCAGCACTTTGAAAGGCCAAGGCAGGAGGATGGTTTGAGGCCAGGAGTTCAAGACAAGCCTGGGCAACAGAGTGGGACATCATGTCTACCAAAAATTAAAATGAAAAAATTAGCCAGGTGCAGTGGCACATACCTGTAGTCCCAGCTACTTGGGAGGCTGAGGTGAGAGGATCACCACCCTGTCTCAAAAGAAGAATTTTTACCACATTATATACATCTCAGTTATTCCGATGCCCTTGACAGTTTAAACTGCTATTTTCCTTTCATTTTAATTCTTCTCCATTCTTTTTTGAGATCAAATTTATTGTCTATACTAACTGTGCCCATTGACTTTTTTGAGTGAGTTTTTATATTAAGATATTGTTTTCTATTAAAAAAAAAACCTAACAGCTAAAATTTATTGAATGCTGTTTTCAACCACAATACTAAGCACTTTAAATACTTTATAGCATTTTTGTACTTCAGTGGCAAAATGAAGACAGGAACTATTTTAAAACAGTAGTTAATTCCCACAACTCCAACTGGCATGATTTTGCTAGGAAATTTTAGAGTTTATAAACTTGTTTCTCTGCTTTTTTTTCTGGGACAGCATATAGGGAGGCAAGACACGATGTTTGTCTTTATTAACTAGAGACTTGACTAAGAGCTTTTATTTTGTTACCTGCTACAAAAAGAAGAAGAAGAAGAAGAAGAAGAAGAAGAAGAAGAAGAAGAAGAAGAAGAAGAAGAAGAAGAAGAAGAAGAAGAGGAAGAGGAAGAGGAAGAGGAAGAGGAAGAGGAAGAGGAAGAGGAAGAGGAAGAGGAAGGAGGAGGAGGAGGAGGAGGAGGGAAAGAAAGAAATGAAGATCTAATTGGGACATTTTCTGTTTGTTTTGTGTGTGTATGTGTGTGTGTGTGTTTGTGGTTTTTTTGTTAACAAACACATACCACCAACTCTCACCAAAATCAGACCAGAATAGTATAGGAAGGCACAAGCCAACTAAAATATTTTGACATCAACTGTGGGAAGTTATGATTCAAACAACCCAAAAAACTTTGCAGTGACCTTACTGCTCAATAGGCTAAAATCTTACAACATCCCTCAAAAGTTGAGACCGCATAATTTGAATACATGAATTTTTGAATACATGAATTCGGTGTGTGCCAAAACTGTGCTATCATTTTCAACTTTCCTATGGAGATTCTACAACTTTATCGCCTAAATGTTGAGTAAAAAGCAAAACAAAACAAAACAGAAAACTTGAATCACATCACGATTATGGAAAACTTACTCATCAGGTGCACCGCCAAATTGTCAGTTCATCATATTTAAATGAAACACTTCCAACTGCGTTTACCCAGTAAGCAAACATACCTGTGTAAATACAGAAGCATTTAGCTAACATTTCATACAGTTCAACTTAGCCAGTGGGACATAATTTCAACACAATTATGTTTACATTTTAGTAATAGGATACACAAGGACCTGATTTACTAGAGTAAGACAGTGAGGAAACGCCCTTAAATTCTTCTTTATAAGAAGAAGAAACAAACAGTAGCATACTAGTAAAATGGATAGAGTCACGTGGCTGATAATTCCTTTAGAAGTTTGTAAAAATGAGCATAGTGACTATAGGCAGAACTAAACGATCCCGGTCTGCTCTCTCCTCCTTTGAAAAGTTGTGATTATATTCAACTTTAGTTCAGAAAACATTTATTCTTAAACAGCACACGCGACTGGGGAAATAGATCAATTAGATAACTTCCTCTGGGAGCTCTCAGGCTAGATGGGAAGAAGAGACATATACAATAATGACTCTAATACTGACAGACTGTGAGAGTGATACCATGAAAACACAAGGTCCTATAGGATATTCTTTCTATGTAAATAAACATAAATGTAGCCATGTTTAAGCTTCTTCTTCTTAAGGTTAAATAATTTCAATTCCTATTTCCCAATGCTTTGTTTATTGTTCTCCTCTGAATCCTCAGTTTTCAATATTTATCTTAGTTTATAGAACTCAAAACTATACCACCATTATAAAGGCCCAAAAGCTGAATGTGGGAAGCAATGCCTTACTTCCTTAGTTTCCTAGCATCTTCTTCACTTTTGAAATAATTGTAGGGAAAGTTAATGATCCAGTGCATATTTGTTAAATATCTAACCACGAGGTATTGGTTAAATAAATTATTCCATGTCTATATAATGAAATCAAGTCATTAAAATATTTCAGAAATAAAAATCATAAAAGAATCATAAATACTATTAATTAGAAGAAAAATGAGGCACATATCAGGTTATAATTCTTATTTTAAGTATATATTTGTCTGAATATATATATACACGTATATATACACAAAAGAACCTGGATGTTCCCATCAAAGTGGGAGAAATATGGGTGTTTTATGTATACTTTTGCTTGCAGTTACTGATTTTGTAGCAAGAAAAAAATTAATAAGATGTTTCACTTTGTAATATAATTATCAAAATAAAAGTAAATTTTAGAATCTCAGTTTATTAGCATAAGAGATTTCATCTAATAAATGAAGTATAAATTGTATATATGAGAGTATTTTTATATTCTTAGGACTTTTTTTTTCTTTTGAGATGGAGTTTCACTCTTGTTGCCTAGGCTGGAGTGCAATGGCGCAATCTTGGCTCACTGCAACTTCTGCCTCAGCCTCCTGAGTAGCTGGGACTACAGGTGCATGCCACCATGCCCAGCTAATTTTTGTATTTTTAGTAGAGACGGGGTTTCACTATATTGACCAGGCTGGTCTCGAACTCCTGACTCCGTGATCTGCCTGCCTTGGCCTCCCAAAATGCTGGGATTACAGGCGTGAGCCCCTGCACCGGGCCCATTTTTAGTACTATTAAGCTGATTTTAGAAAAAACAATATGTACATGCTGAATCATAGGCTAATCATCACAAAAATCAGAACCTAGTCTATGGAGTAAGAAGGATGGGCTGTCTCCTGAATGGTGTGATTGGAGATTTGCCAGTCCTCTGGATTCTACAGACCCTTTTGGTTTTTAAGATTTCTCTTTTAACATGGAAATTTTCTTGACTGGGTCCCATGTTTAAGTGTTATTTATTGGCATCTTAGCAGAAATTAGGTAAAAGCAAGAATCAAATAGTGATAAACCCTGGGTATTATGGAGTGGAGGAGAGGTAGAGAGGGTAATAAATATGAGAGGGTTTCAAGGGCCAAAAACAAGCTGCTCAAAACTTTACAGAGGCAGAAGGAATGAAAATTTCCCAAGTACTTGTGTTATCAACTGAGAAAATGTGTGTAAGAGTACTTTAAAAATGTTAGAGCGCTCTACAAATAATAGCTAACATTTATTAAACTCTACCCATGAATGCTGTACATGGGCTCATTCACTAATGCAGTTATGCATAAAGCCTATGTACATGTGCCTATGAATGAAGTAGGTTCTGCCAGTATCTTCATTTTCCAAAGAGGAAACTGAGGCACAGAGAGGCTTAACAACATACCCACATTCCACAGCTAATAGATGGTGGACCTGGCATGAACACCCAGTGGTCCGCACCAGAGCACCTCTTAACCACTCGGATACTTTTTATTGAATGCCGCTGTTAACTAGGTTTTCTTGTCGCTTTCTTCAAAGGCACTAGGTTTTTAAAACAGCTTTATTGAGATGTAATTCACAAAGCATAAAATTCACACATTTAAAGTGTACATTTCAATTATTTTTAGTACATTCATAGTTATCCAACCACCACCACAATTAATTTTAGAGTATTTTGATCACCCTAAAAGGAAACCTTTTACCCTTTAGCAGTCACTCTCCATTCTCCCCTCTCCCTATCCCTAGGCAACCACTAATTTATTTTCTGTCTCTATAAATTTGTCTATTCTGCAACAGTTCACATAAATAGAAAAATGCAATATGTGGTCTTCTGTGACTGACTCATTCAACATAATGTTTCCAAAGTTCATCCATGCTGCACCCACTACTTCATTCCTTTTTATTGCTGAGTAATATTCTAGTGTATGGACATACTGCATTTTATTTATCCATCAGTTGATGAAGATTTTAGTTGTTTCCAGCTTTTGGCTAGTATGAATAATCTTCCTATGAATATTGTGCAAAAGCTTTTTTGTGGACATATGTTTTCATTTCTCTCCGCTAGATACCGAGGAGTAAAATTCCTGGGTCAAGTGGTGATTCTGCTCAACCTGTTATGGAACTGCCAAGCTGTTTTCCCAAGTAGCGGCACCCTTTTGTCTTCCCACCAGCAGTATGTGAGGATTCTAATTTCCCCATATCTTGTCAGCACTTGTAATTATCTCTTTATTGTAGCCATTCCAGTGGGTATGAAGTGGTATCTTGCTGTGGCTTTGATTTGCATTTTCCTGATAGCTAATGATGTTGAGCATCTGCTATGGTTTAAGTGTGTCCCCAAAATTCATGTGCTAGAAACTTAATCCTCAATCAACGTTATTGGGAGACGGGGCCTTTTGGGAGGTGTTTAGGGCATGAGGGCTCCACCCTCATGAACGGATTAATGTTGCTTTAAAAAGGGGTTATGGGGGCGGTGTGAGCTCTCTCTCTCTCTCTCTCTCTCTCTCTTCTCTTCTGCCATGTGAGGACACAATGTTCTTCTTCTCTGAAAGACAGAGAACCAAAGTAGAACTGTGAGCCACAGACCGAACCTGCTAGCACCTTGATCTTGAACTTCCCCAGCCTCAGAACTGTGAGAGAATAAATTTCTGCTCTTTATAAATTACCCAGTTTGTGGTATTCTGTTAACACAGCTTAAAATGAAGGAAAACTGCATCTTTTTCAAAGACACTATGTTTTGGTTATTTCCAAAACATGGCAAACAATGCTTGAACTGATAATAATATGGGAAAGACCTTAACCTAGGAAAGATCAGGTTCCTGACACTAGGATCCTGGTCTCATTCATCTTGGAGACAATCTCAGCACAAAGCACCATTTGTACACAGTAGAGTTAGTTATTCCATGTTTGTTGAATTACACTCCTGATGTTCTTTTGTAAGTCAATTGCACTTTCCCACACAGTTCATTTTAAGTAGCATTTCTGAAATTAATTCACAAAAGCCTTTTTAACCTATAATGTAGCAGAGCCATGGTATTAGTAGCACAAGTCTGAGTCCTAGATCCTATTAACAGAGCCATGCAGTATAAGAGAGTGTAGGAGAAGCAGAACTTTTTCAAACCTCTCCTACCTTGGGCAAAGGGCCAACCCTAGGGGGAAATACTTTGGCTTTTTTACTGATGCATAAAATACATAAAGTGAACTAATCTTAAGTGTATAGCCTGGTGAATTTTTCATATGAATACACCTGTGTAATCATCATCCAAATAAAGACATAGAACATTTCCACCACCCCAGAGGGTTTCCTCATTCTCTTTCCCCAGTCACTACCTCTCACCATGTCACGCTACTCTGACCTCAACACCCCAGGGAAAACTTTTTATATATCATTTATTTTTGCCACCCTCCCACCTCTGCTTCTGGACCCCTTTCTGTGGTTATCTTGGAGGATGGAATTGCCATGTGTTTCACAGCTCTGTCCCGACTTGTCCTGTCTCCCAAAGTACTTCAGGGGCCAAGTGCCCCATCTCCCTTCCCTTTAGTCAAAACTCTCTTTTGGTGATACAGTTTTTCCCAAGCAGACTGTGAGCTCCTCAGGGCCAGGGACTCTACTTTCCCTGACTTTAGGCACAAAGTTGTTTAATGTGCCTATCAAATAAATAAACAAATGCATATGACCTTGGGTAGGTAGAGGCGGGAAAGCAACCCGGCATATCAAAACTGCACTGAATCCTGAATGCTACACTGTCCTATATTCATCCCAGAAATCATCGAAGAAGCTGCTTATTCATGGGGAGGGAGTTCATGTTGAATAAGTGGAATAAAGGAGTCAAATGCTGTGGACTGGATAATTATAACTATGAGAAAAATTAAACCAATGGTTATAAAAAAAACCAGAATAAATCCACCAAAATATGAACAATGGAATATTTGGAAGGTAAAACTACAAGTAATTTCTCATTTTCTAAAACTGTATTAGTTAATGAACACTTACAACTGGTATAATAGGAAAAAAAACATATTGCAAATGAAGCTACTTTTTAACCCAAATTATTCTCTAATCAAAGGAAGGTCAGACCGTGTATCTAAGTGAAATGAGAAAATTGGGGGAAAGACATAACAGTAGGGCAGGAGACTTCCCTGGCTTGCATCAGCTCTTCTAATCTAATCCTGTTTTTTACAGTTCTTTGCCCAATTCCATTTCTGAATCTGAAAATGACCAAAATGCCCACCTGTTTCTGCACATGAATTCATTTTACAAGTTGAAGATGCTCTGGGCTATAGTAATAATAAAGATATCCTATACTTTTATTTAAAAGAAAAAATTAGGGCCGGGCATGGTGGCTCACGCCTTTAATCCCTACACTTTGGGAGGTTGAGCGGGGCGGATCACGTGAGGTCAAGAGTTCAAGACCAGCCTGGCCTACATGGGGAAACCAGATCTCTACTAAAAATACAAAACTTAGCCAGGCACGGCAGAGCACGCCTGTAATCCCAGCTACTAGGAAGGCTAAGGCAGGAGAATTGCTTGAAGCCGGGAGGCAGAGGTTGTAGTGAACTGAGATCATCCCACTGCACTCCAGCCTGGGTGACAGCAAGACTCTGTCTAAAAAAAGAGAGACAGAGAGAGAGAGATAAAATTAGAATAAATACGTTAAAATCCATTTTAAAATACTTTAGATGTTCTCTTCGTATAGAAAGTTAGAGGGATCACTAAAGCAGTTTTCAGAATTTCGGACATCAAAAATTGCTTTAACTGAAAACATCCAGAAAACACATTGCCTCGATTCTCAATTTCACTTTGCATGCAAATAAATAGCCCTAGTCTGTACAATTTTACATTTAATTTTTTTTCTTCGACAGGGTCTTGCTCTGTCATCCAGGTTAGAGTGCAGTGGTGCGATCTCAGCTCACTAAACCCTAGACCTCCCAGACTCAAATGATCCTCCTGCCTCACTTGCTTCCATCAGTTGTTCTAGCGCACAAAAATAAAATTGCCTATTTTGAAAATAATAATAAAATCTTAAAATAAAACCAAGATAACCACGTATTTCCAAATGTCTTTCTACTTACTTACTTACAGCGATCGTTAGTTTGCTTTGAAAGAAAAAGAAAATATTTTCTGCTTTCCAATGACCCTACCCTCTTTTAGATTCATAAGGATTTTCTATGAATTTGTCTACAATCATGGAAGATGTCAGCCCAGAAGGGCCCAGCCTCTCTTTGTCCTTTCAGAGGGAACAAACCCAAAGAAGGAGTTTACTAAAGTACATGATCTCCTAAATAATAAAAAAGAGTATTTCAGGTAATGTTGAGCCTGAAAGATTTTGTTTTTCTGAACTAAAGCCAAGACAATTTATAAAACTTCTTGTCATGCAGCAGTGATAATATACTAAGGACTGTGTTATAGAAGATATACATAAATATTAATAGTACTTCCGGGTAGAATACAATTAAAGGATTGGAACGCTGAGGTGGGAGGATTGCCTAAGCCCAGTAGTTCAAGGCTGCAGTGAGTTATGATGGCACCACTGCACTACAGCCTGGGTGACGGAGCAAGACTGTCTCTGAAAAAAAAATTGATTAATTAATTAAAGGAGAATCACATCATCTAAATGTCCTGCATCATACCAATTTACATAATAGAAAGTGAGAACAGAAACAGCCCACACCAAGATTATAACTAATGGAGTCTCCCTAGTTGAGGTGGAGAGTCTGTATTTGAAAGACTGAACCAGGCCGGGCGCGGTGGCTCAAGCCTGTAATCCCAGCACTTTGGGAGGCCGAGGCGGGTGGATCACGAGGTCAGGAGATCGAGACCATCCTGGCTAACCCTGTGGAACCCCGTCTCTACTAAAAAAATACAAAAAACTAGCCGGGCGAGGTGGCGGGCGCCTGTAGTCCCAGCTACTCCAGAGGCTGAGGCAGGAGAATGGCGGGAACCCGGGAGGCAGAGCTTGCAGTGAGCTGAGATCGGCCACTGCACTCCAGCCTGGGCGACAGAGTGAGACTCCATCTCAAAAAAAAAAAAAAAAAAAAAAAGAAAGACTGAACCATAGAGCAACTGTCCACAGACCAAAAATCCAGCAATTGGCATATCAATTCAGACACAAATAAGTAGTCAATTTCAAACGGTCTATCAGAGAATATAGAAATGGGTCAGGGAGTGATATTAACTAAAGAAATGTTTTAAAGAAGAGGATGGATCAAGAGCAGGTGATATTCAGCAGTTCTGGTCCAGGACTTCGTCATCACCCTCATGGGAAATAACTGGTTAAATAACTGCAAACACACACTGAGGCTATCGGTCCTTCTTCATCTGCTATATTCATGCATCGACTTGTTTGTAAATTATACATGATTTATTTTATAGGGTGTTGTTTTCCATTCAGTCAGCCTTCTTTATAATCTGTCAAGGTAAAATAATCTCTCCAGGAATTTTTAAGGAGACGCATTTGAAATGAGTTGACTCAACAAATATTCGTAGATACTATCCTAGGCAAGACCTTATGTTCAGTCAAAATCTTCCCACTGTAACTGTACCTCCAAAAATCAATCAACCTACGCTGAGAGACTGTTAGACCTCTTAATAAACCACTAGTCACCCAATCAATTTAAAAATCACCTGTCAGCAATACAGTAGATTTCATAAACTTCTCTGATAAAAATGTGACACCAGTAAATATAATACATTTTGTTCGTTTTTTGAGACAGGATCTCCCTCTGTTGCCAAGGCTGGAGTGCAGTGGGGTGATCACGGCTCACTGCAGCTTCGACCTCTCGGGCTCAAGCAATCCTCCCATCTCAGACTCCTAGTAGCTGGGGCCACAGGTGCATGCCACTACACCCCACTAATTTTTGTATTTTTTTGTAGAGACGGGGCCTCACTATGTTGCCCAGGCTGGTCTCAAACTCCTAGGTTCAAGCGATCCTCCCACCTTGGCCTCCCAAAGTGCTGGGATTATAGGCATGGGCCACTGCACCCAACAAATATAATACATTTACTAGGATAAGGACATTATTGTTTATATAATAAAAACTAGTTCACATTTTTACATTTTGACACTGTGATACTGATGTTTTAATTTGTCATTCTTCTTTGATCTAGTTCCATTTAGTTGATGGTTTTTCAATCTAGCTATAAAATTTTTCCCTATTAAATCTTTCTGGGCTGGGCATGGTGGCTCATGCCTGTAATTCCAGCACGTTGGGAGGCCAACGCAGGGGAATCACGAGGTCAGGAGTTCGAGACCAGCCTGGCCAACATGGTGAAACCCTGTCTCTACTAAAAATACAAAAATTAGCCTGGCATGGTGCACGGGCCTGTAATCTCAGTTACTCGGTAGGCAGAGGCAGGAGAATTGCTTGAACCCAGGAGAGGAGGTTGCAGTGAGCCAAGATAGTGCCACTGTACTCCAGCCTGGGCAACAGAGCAAGACTCCATCTCAAAAAAACAAACAAAACACTGTGCCTTCACAGATCTAGCTTTAGGGTACTTTAAATTATTTGTTCAAAAGATAAAATGCGTATTGGGTAAATAATTTTCTACACTAACCTCAGATACAAATGTCATTCAAATGTCATTCTCCTGTTATACATGTGGCTTTAGATGTTCAAATTTCTTCATATCACAGTTATATAAAACAATTTTTAAAAATGTAGGCCAGGCACAGTGGCTTATGCCTGTAATCCCAACACCTTGGGAGACCAAGGCAGGCGGATCACTTGCGGTCAGGAGTTCGAGACCAGCCTGGCCAACATGGAAACCCCATCTCTACTAAAAATACAAAAATTGACCAGGTGTGGTGGCATGGACCTGTAATCCCAGCTCCTCGGGGGGCGGAGGCCAGAGAATCACTTGAACCTGGGAGTTGGAGGTTGCAGTGAGCTGAGATCGAGATCGGGCCATTGCACTCCAGCCTAGGCGACTGAGCAAGACTCCATCTCAGGAAAAAAAGAAAAAAAAAAAAGGTATTTTCATTATTAATTTAACAACTTTGAATTAATTCATTTAAAAATTCCCACAGTAGTAAGTTTAACACATAGCTCCTTTTCTTCAACCTTCCTTTTTACCCCCAGCTCCTCTGCCACTTGCACTTTTCTCTCCCTCCTCTCCACGTAGCAGAGTAGATACTCCATTCCTGGTGTACACCCATCATGGTTAAGCCACTTAATGTGGAGTGTTTACTTTTAAGACTAGGTATCAGCAAAACTTTCCAAATTTAATTGCAAACATGTCTTGTTTTCAATCCAGAGAGAACTTAAAGCTGAAGTTCCTCTAAGTAGTAACAGCTGTACGTTCTTTATTTATCGTCAGATTTGAAGTTTCCATTTGCTTTGTGCAATACTGGTGTTCATCCTACTTTCCAAGTAACATTCTAATTTTACTTTGTAGTTTTTGCTCTTTGGTGGTTTCCTAAGCATTGCAGAAAACCCTAGCTGTAATTTCTCCCCTTCAGTCTAAAGTATGTAAAATATCCATTATTCAAAGACAGGGGAAAGTTTAAGCTAGAGATCAAAAACAAGAAACAACTAGGGGGAATATTTTTTCTTAAAAGTCTTACAATTTACAAAGAGATAATTAAATGTAACAAGGCCCAGTGAAGTGGGATTAAAGCTAAGAATCAATTGTAGAGACAGCTCATCCACTGATCTGCTGTAAGAACTTAGTAAGGGCTCTTAACTACCTTGTTCCTTCATCTGTAAAACAAGGCTAATGGCATTAGCCTACAGGCTAAACTACTTCTTTATAACTAATAAAGAAGTATAGAGAATTTTGAAATTTAAGTAAAAGCCAAATATTAGTCAAAATGAAAGCAAACAAAATGAACATAATTCTGCTTACTTAATTGTGGTATAAAGAAAAAACATATCACTTTAGATTTAGAAATAATATTGAACCTTACAGAGCAAGATAACTTTTACTGCTTTATTTAACCTAAAAAGAAAAGAGCAGATATAGAAAGATGACAGGTACATAGATAGACAGCATTAAAATATAAATGTTATGGGGTATAAGACACAAATTTCCCTTGCAGAATTCCAAACAATTTATGTGGACATTCTGCTCCCCACAAATGCAGGGTGCACATAGTGACATCCTTCCAAAGAATACAGTATGGAGCATAGGGAGGAGTATTTTTACAGTGGAAAATCTGACAAATATTACATCAGCCAGGTGATCAAGGTCAGCATCAATAGTCATAAATCATGTTGAAATAACCTTGATATGATATGATTGCTCTCCAAAAAATACATAATCTCACTCTAATCATGAGAAAACACATCAGACAAATTTTAACAGAGGGGAAGCCTACAATATACCTGAACAGTACTTTTCAAACTCTCAAGGACCACAAAAACAAAAAAAAGTGTTAGAAACTGTCACAACCAAGAGGGTCCAAGGAGACATGACAACTGAATGTAATTGGATCTTGGGTGAAAACCCAGAATACAAAAGAACATTAGGTAAAAACTGAGGAAATCTGAATAAAGTATGGGCTTCTGTTAATAATAATGTATAAGTATTGTTTCATTAATTATACCACACTAATGTAAGATATGTAGTTATACTAGTACATTACTAATACAATGTAATAATATGGGAAACTGTGTGCAGGGGTGTATGTGGGAATTCTCTGTACTTTTTGTCAATTTTTCCATTATTCTAAAACTGCTCTGAAAAATAAAGTCTGTTTAAAGTATATGTAAATTTTATATGTGTCAAACCAAACTAAATTATGTCAAAATGTCATAGTCCAAATTCTACAGATAATGTCCATCTCTTCAGCTCATTTATGTCTGTATGTAGTTGATACCAAAGTAAAGTAAAAGAATATTAAGTAAAGCAAAAGATTATTAAGTTAACCATCTCAGTCACAGATGCAGGATGTGCACTGAATATCTATATGACTGGCTCCTTTTAAAAGTTTTCAAAAGATTTAACCAGGCACAGTGACTTGTTCCTGTAATCCTAGCCACTCAGAAGGCTGAGGTGAGAGGTCCTCTTGAGGCCACAATATTGAGACTAGCCAGGACAACATAGCAAGGCAACTGTCTCTTAAAAAACAAACAAACAAAAAAAGGTTTCAAAAGATTTAATATTGTGTTTGGAGAAATTAGCTCAGCTCAGTTGCAATAAGAATAAAACCACATTCACTGGTTTTCTTTCTTCTTCCTTTCTGATCTTTATGACTTTTATTTATTTTCCTTGCCTTATTAAACTGGCTAGAATTCCAGTACACTGTTGGCTAGAAATGGTGACAGTGGGTATCCTTTCACCATTAGCTACCGTGTTAGCTGTAGTTTTCTTTATAAATGCTCTTCATCAAAGTGAGGAAGTTCCCTTCTATACATAGTTTTCTGAGAATTTGTATAGGGGAGATACACTGGATTGTCGCATTTATAACTTACAATAATGAAATATATGTGACAACAGTAGCTGAAAGATGATGGGATGATCAATAGAATTATAGTGTTAAAAGTTTTGTAGATTTTGCCTGAAGTCATTCAATATCAACTCTAAGTAGATTGTGAGAAATTGAAGATGCAGATTTTAATCCCTACATCAGGAACCACTAAAAAAGTGATGCAAAGAGACATAGCTAAAAGATCTGCATATGCAATAGAGAAATTAAAATGGAATACTAAGAAAACATTTTATTAAAACAAAAAAAGGGCAGACAAAAAGAAACAAACTAATTGAAAGCAAATGGCAAAATGGCAGACCTAAATCTATCTGTAACAAGTTATATTAAATGTAAATAAACTAAACACTACAATTAAAAGTCTGAGATTGTCAGACTGGATTTAAAAAGCAAGAACCACACCTGCAATCCCAGCACTTTGGGAAGCCAAGCCAGGAGGATAGCTTGGGCCCAGGAGTTCGAGACTAGCCTGGGCAACACAGGGGGACACCCCATCTCCACAACAAAATTAGCCAGGTGTGGTGGAACGCACCTGTACTACTACTCCAGAGGCAAAGGCAGGAGGATCACTTGGAGGCTTAGGCCACAGTGAGCTGTGACTGTACCACTGCACTTCAGCAACAAAATGAGATCCTGTCTCAAAAAAAAAAGAACTCAGTATGTGTTCTCTATAGAAGTACTTTAAATACAAAGATAAATTGAAAGTAAAACAAGAGAAAAAGATATACCACACATACAATATGCTAAGAAAGCAGAGATAACTATATTAATACCAGGCAAAATAAACTTCAAGGCAAAGATATTGCTATAGACTTCATAATAAAAGGGTCAATGCCTTAAAATATATATAACACTTATAAATAAATGTGTGTCTAATAATAGACTTTATTACAACACACGAAGTAAACATTTATAGAACAAAAGAAACAGACAATTCCACAGTTATAGTTGGGGATCTTAATAGTATTTGATAAGACCAAAAAAGTAGTAAGAATATAGAAAATTTAGACAATAATATCAACCAGCTTAATCTAATGGACGTTTAAAGATGACTATACCTTGGGCCCAGATGTGGTGGCTCACCCATGTAATCCCAACACTTTGGGAGGCCAAGGTGGAAGAATTACTTGAAGCTAGGAATTCAAGACCAGCCTGGACAATAAAGTGAGACCCTGATTCTATGAAAAAGTTTAAAAATAAAAAAATTAGTTGGATATGGTGGTGGTGGTGGTGGTGGTAGTGGTGGTGTACGCCTATGATCCCAGCTACTCAAGAGGCTGAGGTGGGAGGCTCACTTGAGCCCAGAGGTTTGAGGTTACGGTGAGCTATGATCACACTACTGCACTCCAGCCTGGGTGACAGAGTGAGACCCTGTCTCTAAAAAACAAAACAAAACACAAAATGCAGAAAAAGAGCAGAAGACTTAAGTGGAAACAAAGAAGAAGGGCAACAAATAGAAAACAGTAATAATTACAGTAGCTATTAATCCAACCACATTGATAGTCATTTTAAATGTCAGTGGTCTAAATACACTATTTAAAATATAGATTATCAGAGTGGATCAAAAAACAAGACCTAACTATATGTTGTCTACATAAACCTACTTTAAATATAAAGACATGATGGAGAAAGATATACCATGCTACCACAATCAAAAGGGAGAGTATAGTCACCCAATATTTGACAAGGATGTCAAAAATACACAGTGGAAAAGAATAGCCTCTTCAATAACTAGTGCTGGGAAAACTGGATACCCATATGCAAAAGAATGAAATCGGACCCTTACCTTATAACACTCATAAAAATTAACTCAAAATGGATAAACAGTTAAATGTGAGACCTGAAAGTCTAAAGCTCCTTTAAAAAAATATTGGAAAATCTCCTCGATATTGGTCTTGGCAATCAGTTTTTGGATATAACACCAAAAGCACAGGCAACAAAAGCAAAAATAAATAAGCAGGGACTAAAATCTTGGGCACAGCAAAGGAAGCAATCAACAAAATGAAAAGGCAACCTATGGAAATGGGAGAAAATCTTTGCAAACCGTATATCTGATAAGGGATTAATATCCAAAATATGTGAAGAACTCATACGACTCAATAACAAAAACACAAATAATCTGATTTTAAAGTGGGCAAGGGATCTAAAAAGACATTTCTTCTTTTCCTGGGCAACAGGCACAGGAAAAGATGCTCAACATCACTAATCACCAAATCAA
The DNA here is from genome assembly GCF_047675955.1 of Chlorocebus sabaeus. NCBI lineage: Eukaryota > Metazoa > Chordata > Mammalia > Primates > Cercopithecidae > Chlorocebus > Chlorocebus sabaeus. Next base: position 40,159,003 of record NC_132907.1, on the reverse strand, counting down.
AACCACAGGGAGATATCACCTAATACTAGTTAGGTTGGCTATTATCAAAAAGAGAAAAGATAACAAATGTTGGTAAGGATGTGAAGAAAAGGGAACCCGTGTACACTGCCAGTGGCAATGTAAATTGGTACAGTGATTATGGAAAACAGTGTGGAGGGGTCCTCAAAAAATTAAAAATAGGCCAGGCACGGTGGCTCACGCCTGTAATCCCAGCACTTTGGGAGGCCGAGGTGGGCGGATCACGAGGTCAGGAGATCGAGACCATCCTAGCTAACGCGGTGAAACCCCATCTCTACTAAAAATACAAAAAATTATCTGGGCGTTGTGGCAGGCGCCTGTAGTCCCAGCTACTCAGGAGGCTGAGGCAGGAGAATGGCATGAACCCGGGAGGCAGAGGTTGCAGTGAGCCAAGATTGCGCCACTACACTCCAGCCTGGGCAACAGTGAGACTCCATCTCAGAAATTAAATAAATAAATAAAAACTAGAACTACATGTGATTCAGCAACCCCTTTTCTGGATATATAATCTAAAGGAAAAGAAATCAGTAGCTTGGGCCAGGCGTGGTGGCTCACACTTGTAATCCCAGCACTTTGAGAGGCTGAGCGGGTGGGGGTAGATCACAAGGTCAGGAGTTTGAGACCAGCCTGGCCAACACAGCGAAACTCTAACTCTACTAAAAACACAAAAATTAGTTGGATGTGGTGGCAGGAACCTGTAATCCCAGCTACTCAGGAGGCTGAGGCAGAATTGCTGGAACCCGGGAGGCAGAGGTCGCAGTGAGCCAAGATTGCACCACGGCACTCCAGCCTGGATGACAGAGCTAGATTCTGTCTCAAAAAAAGAAGGAAGGAAGGAAGGGGAGAAAGAAAGAAAAAAAGAAGAAACCAGTAGCTCGAGAGGGTATCTGCACTCCCATGTTCATTGCAACGTTATTCACAATACCCAAGGCATGGAAACTACCTAAGTGTTCATGGACAAATGAATGGATAAAGAAATTGTGGTGCATAAATACAGTGGAATATTATTCAGCCATAAAAAAGAAGAACATCCTGCCATTTGTGCCAACATGGATAAATCTGGAGGACATTATGCTAAGAAATAAGCCAGACACAGAAAGACAAATAAATACTTCATGATCTCACTTATATGTGGAATCTTTGAAAGTTGAACAGATTAGGGAAGAGGAAACAAAATTGTCTTTGTTTGCAGGTGATATGATTATCTGTGAAGAAAATGTGAAAGAACTGACAAAAAAACCCTCTTGCAACTAATAAACAATTGTAGCAAGGTTGCAGGATACAAGGTTAATATTCAAAAGTTAATTGCTTTCTAATATACTAGCAATGAACAAGATGGAATAAACAAGTGGAATTTGAAATTAATAACACAATATCATTACTTTAGCACCCAAAAATAAAATACTTAGGTATAACTCTAACAAAAATGTATAAGACCTTCAAGAGGAAGACTACAATACTCAGATGAAAGAAACCAATAAAGAACTAAATAAAAAGAGAGATATCCTATATTTAAGGTTAGGAAGACTCAATATTGCCAAGATGTCAGTTCTTCCCAAGTACTGAGAAGATTCAACTATTAATCTATAGATTCAATGCAATTTCAATCAAAATGTCAACAGTTATTTTGTAGATATCAACAAACTAATTATAAAGTTTATAAGAATACAACAGATGCACAACAGGCAACACAATATTGAAGAAGATAAAGTCGGAGGACCAACACTACCCATATTCAAGACTTACTATAATATTACAGTAATCAACACAATGTGGGCTGGGTGCAATGGCTCACGCCAGTAATCCCAACACTCTGTGAGGCCGAGGCTGGAGGATTGCCTTAGCCTAGGAGTTCAAGACAAGCCTGGGCAACAAAGCAAGAACTGTCTCTACAAAAAAATTAGCTGGGTGCAGTGGCCTGCGCTTGTAGTCCCAGCTATTCAGGAGGTTGAAGTAAGAGGATCCTTTGAGCTCAGGAGTTTGAGGTTACAGTGAGCTCTGGTTCCACCACTGCACTCCAACCTGGGTGGCAGAGAGACTCTGTCTCAAAAAAAAAAAAAAAAAAAAAAAAAAGGCTCAACATGGTGGCTCATGCCCATAATCCCAGCACTTTGGGACGCAGAGGTGGTGGATAGCTGAGCCCAAGAGTTCAAGACCAGCTTGGGCAACATGGTTTAGTAAACCCCATCTTTACTAAAAATGCAAAAGTTAACCGGGCGTGGTGGCATGTATGCCTGTAATCCCAGCTACTTGAGAGGCTGACATGGGAGAATTGCTTGAACCCAGGAGGTGGAGGTTGCAGTGAGCCAAGATCATGCCCCTGCACTCCAGCCTGGGTGATACAGTGAGGCTCCATCTAAAAAAAAAAAAGACATTGGAGGTATTGATTAAAAAATAGATGAATAGATCAATGGAACAGAATAGAGAACCTAAAAATAGATCCACAGAAATATAGTCAACTGATCTTTGACAAAGGAGCAAAGGCAACACAATGGAGAAAACATAGTCTTTTCAACGAATGGTGCTAGCACAACTAGACATATATTTTAAAAAAAAAAGTAATCTAGACACAGACTGTATACGCTTTACAAAATCAATTCAAAATGGTTCATAATTCTAAAGTAAAATGCAAAACTATAAAATTCCTGGAAGATAGCGTGGGAGAAAATCTAAATGATATTGAGTTTGGCAGTGATGTCTTAGATACAATACCAAAGGCATGGTCCACGAAAGAAAGAATTGGTAGGCTAAACTTCATTAAAATTAAAATTTCTGCCAGGTGCACTGGCTCACGCCTGTAATCCCAACACTTTGGGAGGCTGAGGCAGGTGGATCACTGAAGTCAGGAGTTTGAGACCAGCCTGGCCAAAATGGTGAAACCCTGTCTCTACTAAAAATACAAAAATTGGGAGGCCGAGGTGGGCGGATCACAAGGTCAGGAGATCGAGACCATGGTGAAACCCCGTCTCTACTAAAAAATAGAAAAAAATTAGCCGGGCGCAGTGGCGGGCGCCTGTAGTCCCAGCTACTGGGGAGGCTGAGGTAGGAGAATGGCGTGAACCCGGGAGGCGGAGCTTGCAGTGAGCCGAGATTGCGCCACTGCACTCCAGCCTGGGCGACAGAGCGAGACTCCGTCTCAAAGAATAAAAAATAAAAAATAAAAAATAAAAAAAAATAAAAATACAAAAATTAGGTAAGCACCTGTAATCGCAGCTATTCTGGAGGCGGAAGCAGGAGAATCACTTGAACCTGGGAGGCAGAGGTTTCAGTGAGCCGAGACCACGCCATTGCATTCCAGCCTGGGCAACAGAGTGAGACTCTGTCTCAAAAAAAAAAAAAAAAAATTAAAGTTAAAATTTCTGCTCTGTTAAAGACACTGTCTACAGAATAAAAATACAAGTCACAGATTTGGAGAAAATGTTTACAAAGGACATATCTGATAAAGAATTGTTGTCCAAAATATAGGAAGAACTCTTAAAACTGAACAAAAAGAAAACTCAATTTAAAAATTAGCAGAAGACTTTAACAGACATCTCAGCAAAAAGAACATAGATGACAAATAAGCATATAAAAAGATGCTCCACCTCATATGTCATCAGGGAAACACAAATTGAAACAATAATGTGATACAACTACACATCTAGTAGATTGGCTAAAATCCAGAACACTGACAATACCAAATGCTGGAGAGGATTTGGAGCAACAGGAACAACAGAAACACACATCCTTTGCTAGTACGAATTCAAAATTGTAGAGTCATTGTGGAAGACAGCTCGGCATTTTCTTAGGAAACTGAGTATACTCTTAAACAATCCAGCAATCACATTCCTTAGTTTTATTCAAAAGAATTGAACACTTATGTCCACACAGAAACATGCACACGTATGTTTATATCAGCTTTATTCGAAATCAAATTGCCACACTCAGAAGCAACCAAGATATCCTTCAGTTGGTGAATCGATAAGCAAACTGTGGTACATCTTAATGGGATAATGGGATATTATTCAGCACTATGAGCTATCAAGTCATGAAAAGACATGGAGGAAACATAAATGCATATGACTAAATGAAAGAAGTAGACCGAGCACGGTGGCTCATGCCTGTAATCCCAGCATTTTGGGAGGCCAGAGCGGACAGATCATGAGGTCAAGAGATCAAGACCATCCTGGCCAACACGGTGAAACCCCATCTCTACTAAAAATACAAATTAGCCAGGGGTGATGGCAGGCGCCTGTAATCCCAGTTACTTGGGAGGCTGAGGCAGAAGAATCACTTGAACCCGGGAGGCAGAAGTTGCCGTGAGCCAAGATCACGCCATTGCACTCTAGCCTGGGGAACAAGAGCGAGACTTCATCTCAAAAATAAGAAGAAGAAGAAGTAGTAGTCTGAAAAGGCTATATACACTGTATGATTTCAACTACCTGACATTCTGGAAAGGGCACAATTATGGAGATAGTAGAAAGATCAGTGGTTACGAGCGGTTAGGGGAGAAAGAAGGCTGGATAAGTGGAGTACAGAAAATTTTGGGGACAGTGAAAATATTCTGTATGATACTATAATGGTGGGTACATGTCATGACACCTTTGTCCAAACCAATCAAATGTTCACTACCAAGAGTAAACTCTAATGTAAACTAAGGACTTCAGGTGATAATGATGTGTCAATAGGTTCATCAGCTGTAATAAATGTACCACTCTGGTGAGGAATGTTGATAATGGGGGAGGCTATACATGTGTGGGGTCAGGAAATATATGAGAAACCTTTATACCTTCCACTCAATTTTACTGTGAACCTAAAAATGACTCAAATGTAAAGTCTACTTTTCAAATCACAAAATAACTCTGAGCAAAAAGGAATTTGGAAAAAAGTTACAGAAACAGTATAGTTAATAACATTATATGGGGGTTCTTTCCGCTCAGAGACCTCTCTCTCTATAGAGAGAGCTGTTTCTCATTCTCTTCTCTTCCGCCTATGAAACCTCCGCTCCTAAACTCCCTGTGTGTGTCCGTGTCCTAAATTTTCCTGGCGCCAGAGGGCAAACCCCAAGGTATACATCCCAGACAACGTAGCCGCTTCATATTGTATCTTGTCCAGGATACCAAGGTACAACATTCATCCAAACGGTGAGTAGAGCAGCGGACTCCAACTCTGTCCTTTCATTTTAAGGTTCTCGGCCTCCATTTTAGAACCAAATCAAACCAAATACTGGGCCCCCTCAGACATTTAAAAATGATTAGCATGGCTGCCAGCCTTGCAAGACTTGGGGGACAGGCTTGCTGGGGAGAACATGGAGAAGCCCCAGCACCCACGGCTTGCAGGCCGTGTTGGCCGTGTTTGAAATAGCTTCCTTTCACGGAGGACTTCGCCGTCATGCGGGACTGGAAGTAGTCCTGGGGCAACTGAGGATTTCTGGCGGGGCTACCCCATGGCGTTATCCAAAGGCTTCTGGACTGACTTCAGCCTCTGACCGCCCAATGGGGTGGGCAACAGGATCTCCAACTTTTCTATCATAATTTCCTCCTTTACTCTCCGTGACCCTCAAATAAAATCCAGTGCATGCACTACCAGTTGGTCCTTTTCGCTGGGAGACCCCTCTACACAGAGAGAGCTGTTTCTCTTTCTCTTCTCTTCTAAAGATCTCCCTTCTCTTTGTACTGGGAAAAAGAAGAGCGACTGTATGCTCCTTTGTTGTTGGAATCCTTTTGCCCCATACCCTACCTCACCTGACAAAATGACTGTTCCTTTGCATGGAGAGTTTTAGTTGCTTCTCTTACACACATGCTGCTCTTCCAAGGTTCAGGGCTCACTTCCCTGATGGTCACTCACCCCCTGGAATGCTCCTCCATAGTCACCACCCTGAATGATGCTTACCTGCAAAGTTTTCATCATGTTTTCAAGTTTTGGATCATCTCCCAGAATTTTGACATTAAAATGACTACAAGTTACTAAACCTCAGTTCCAAGTCAGAGTTTTCCCAGGAAAGGGAATTACTAATTGATTTATCTTGCAACAAAATCTCCTAGATCCAAAAATCAATGTAATGTAATGATAGCCTAAAGGAGAAAAGCAACATGATTATCTCAATAAATGCCAAAAAAAAAAAAAAAAAAAAATTGACAAAATCCAACACCCTTTCATGTTTAAAAACACTTAATAAACCAGGGAAAAAAGGGAACTTCCTTAACCTGATAAAGGGTGTCTATGAAAAACCCAGAGCAAACATCATATTTGATGGTGAAAAGCTGAATGTTTCCCCCCAAGATAAGAAAAAAGACAAGGATGCCTGCTCACCCTTTGCTACTCAACACTGCACTGTAGGTATGCATATGGGCAATAAGGCAAAGAGAAGAAAGAAGAAGGAGGAGGAGGTGGGGAAAAGGAGGAGAAGGAAAACAAGGAAAAGAAAAAGAAGGAAGAGGAAGAGGAAGAAGAAAGGAGAAAGAGAAGAAGGAGCAGCAGCAGCTATTTAGATTGGAAAGGAAGAAGTAAAATCATTTTGTATACAAAAAATCCTAGGGACTTCATTTAAAATACTATGAGGATTAATGTACTAATTTAACAAGGTTGAAGGATACAAGATCAATATACAAAAATCGGTTGTATTTCTATGCATTAACAATGAACAATCTGAAAATGAAACTAAGAAAACCATTCCACTTACAATAGCATCACGAAAAATAAAATGCCTAGATATAAATTTAACAAAAGAAGTGTAAGACTTCTACACTGAAAACTACAAAACATGATTGAAAGAAATTAAAGAAAATCTAAATAAAGAGAAAAATATACCAAATTCATGTATCAGAGGACTTAATATTGTTAAGAAGGCAATATTCCCTACATTGATCTACAGAGTCAATGCAACTCCTACTAAAACCACAGGTGGCTTTTTTTGCAGAAAATGATAAGTTAATCCTAAAATGTATGTGGCACTATGAGGGACCCAAAATTGCTGAATTAATCTTGAAAAAAAGAATGAAGTTGGAGAATTCACACTTCCTAATTTCAAATTTTACTATAAATCTGCAATAATCAAGACAACATAGTACTGCTTTAGGGATAGATACACAGATGAATTGAGTAGTATTGGGAGCTCAAAAGTAAACTCTGACATTTATGTTCAATTGATTTTCAAAATGGGTGTCAAGACAACATGTGGAAAGAATAGTCTTTCCAACAAATCATCCAATGCAAAAAGATGAAGTCAGACTTCCCATACCATAAACAAAAATTAATTCAAAGTGTATCATAGGCCGGGTGCACTAGCTCATGCCTGTAATCCCAGCACTTTGGGATGCCGAGGCGGGTGGATCACTTGAGGTCAAGAGTTCGAGACCAGCCTGGCCAACATGGTGAAACCCCGTCTCTACTAAATATACAAAAATTTGTGAGGCATGGTGGCAGGCGCCTATAATCCCAGCTACTTGGGAGGCTGAGGCAGGAGAATCACTTGAACCTGGGAGAAAGAGGTTGCAGTGAGCCAAGATTATGCCACTGCACTCCAGTCTAGGCGACAGAGTGAGAGTCTGTCTCAAAAAAAAAAAAAAAGTATCATAGACCTAAATTAACTAATAAAACTATAACATTCTTAAATGAAAGCATAAGAACAAATATTTATGACTTTGAGTGAGGCAATAATTTCTTAGTTATGAGATGAAAGGCACAATTAACAAAAGAAATAAATTGGACTACATCAATATAAACATTTTGCTGTAAATGATACCTTCAAGAAAATGAACAACAAACCACAGAAAGGCAGAAAGAACACTTAATTCAACAATGAAAAAAGACAAAAAAGGAAAAATAAAAGAAATTTTTTAAAAATTTAAAAAAAGAAAAAATTCAACAATGAAAAGACAGACTAATTTCTATATGGGCAAAGAATTTGAAAAGACATTTATCCAAATAAGATATACAAATGACCAATAAGTACATGAAAAAATGTTCAAAATCATTAGCCATTAGGGAAATGGAAATGAAAACCACAATAAGATACCACTTCACACTCACTAGCATGGATCTAATAAAAAAGACAGACAATAACAAGTGTTGTCAAGGATCTGGAGAAATTGAATCCCTCATACACTGCTGGTGAGAATGTAAAATGGTGCAGCTGCTTTAAAAAATAATTTGGCAGTTCCTTAAAATGTTAAATATAGAGTTACTATATGATCCAGATATTCCACTCCTAGGTATCCAGGAGAGGTATTTTGATTCCAAGAGAAAAATACATGTCTAAATCCTTAACCAGGGGAGAATATATATATATATATATATAGTTGTTGTAAATACATATATATAGATATATATGCACACACACACAGACAAAAAAAACTTATACCAAATGTTCATAGCAGTATTATTCATAATAGTCAACAAGTGGAAACAACTCAAACATCCATAAATGGGTGAATTGGTAAATACAATATGGAACGTCCATAGATGAAATACTATTTGGCAATAAAAAGGAGTAATGTACTGAAGCATTCCATAACATGAATGAACCTTGAAAACTTCATGGCAAGTGAATGAAGCCAGTTATAAAAGATAACACATGAGCTCATTTATATAAAAGGTCTGGAGTAGGCAAATCAACAGAGACAGAAAATAAATTAGTAGTTGCCTAGGGCTAGAGGATGGGGAAGGAGAATGAGAATGATTGCTAATGGGTACAGGAATTTATTTCCCTCTTCTCTTCTCTTCTCTTCTCTTCTCTTCTCTTCTCTTCTCTTCTCTTCTCTTCTCTTCTCTTCTCTTCTCTTCTTTCTCTCTCTCTCTCTCATTTTTATTTTATTTTTTGGTCTTACTCTGTCACCCAGGCTGGAGTACAGTGGCACGATCATAACTTCCTGTAACCACAAACTCCTGGGCTCAAGTGATCCTCCCACCTCAGCCTCTCAAATAGCTAGGACTACGTCTGGATAATGTATTTTTTATTTTTGTAGAAATGGAGTTTCACTATGTTGCCCAAGCTGGTCTTGAACTCCTGGCTTCAAGGGATCCTCCTGCCTCAGCCTCCCAAAGCACTGGGATTACATGCTTACTCCATCCCAACCAGCCCAGGTTTTTTTTTAGGGAGGACAAAAAATTCTAAAATTAGATTGTGGATATGGTTACAAAGCCCTGTGCAAATACTAAAAATTCTTAGAGAGAAAAAAATTGAATTGTACACTTTAAATCGATAAATTATATAGTATGTGAATTACATCTCAATAAATCTGTTTTAAAAAGTAATCTCCTGGCCGGGCGCGGTGGCTCACGCCTGTAATCCCAGCACTTTGGGAGGCCGAGACGGGCGGATCACGAGGTCAGGAGATCGAGACCATCCTGGCTAACACGGTGAAACCCCGTCTCTACTAAAAAATACAAAAAACTAGCCAGGCGAGGTGGCGGGCGCCTGTAGTCCCAGCTACTCGGGAGGCTGAGGCAGGAGAATGGCGTGAACCCAGGAGGCAGAGCTTGCAGTGAGCTGAGATCTGGCCACTGCACTCCAGCCTGGGCGACAGAGCAAGACTCCGTCTCAAAAAAAAAAAAAAAGTAATCTCCTATCTCAATCAGCTACTGGTGGTGATGGGGACGATGGGGAGGTGGTAAGAGGAAGGGGGGGTGACAAGTCCAAACCAAACAAACCCAACCCAGAAATGGGGGAGTCACTATAAGTTTGGAAGCAACCCCAAGAGGTATCTTTTACATTGGGAACTTTCATTTTAAAGGAATAAATGCAATATAAATCTTGAAACCTTAGGAGCTAGCCATAACCTTATGCAAGTGCTCAAAGCTATTATTATCACCCACAGAATATGGTATTCATCTGTATTTGCTTTAAACCATGGCATGGCTTAGAAATAATCGAATTTTCCACATCCTATAACTAAATGTAATTTCTAATTATTACTTGACTGCCCATATAAATCCTAAGTAAATCTGTGGAGTTTCTTTTCCCAGTACAATACAAATAAATGTAAATAACTGTCATGTCTGATTTACCTAGTATTTTGTTAACCAGCTAAAAGTAAATATTGAAAATAGCTGTTAGCTATGCAAGTTTGAACAGGTGTTTTCCTAAGGAAGGTTATACATCTTTAAATTTAGGAATGATTGAATCAAAGCAAATTACTACCCTGTCTAACCATGCTGATTTTCTTACAGTCAATAGTACTCATTTTAAGTGTTTTGTTTCATGTAAATTTTTATTACAAATGGTTTCAGAATTATTTTGGATGTAAGTGGCAATAAAATGTAAACAACTAGATGAAAATAATATACATTGCCTTGATAAATAAATGAGTGAATCCAAGTTCACTTCAGACAAGAATGAGGTACTGGATGAAAATGGCGTTCCTTAATATGAGAAAGTTTTCAAAGCAAGACCTGTTAGGTACTTAAGAGGGCAATAAAAGAAAAAATTGTTATAAATGAGCCAGAAAGAAATGTAACTCTTTTAAATAACATTTATTAATAGGCTGGTGGTGATATTATAAGAATGCATTTCAGTCTGGGCATGGTGGCTCATACCTGTAATCCCAGCACTTTGGGAGGCCGAGGCGGGTGGTTCACTTGAGGTCAGCAGTTCGAGACCAGCCTGGCCTACATGGTAATCTCTACTAAAAATACAAAAATTAGCCAGGTGTGGTGACAGGCACCTGTAATCCCAACTACTCGGGAGGCTGACGCAAGAGAATCGCTTGAACCTGGGAGGCAGAGGTTGCAGTGAGCCGAGATCTCACCATTGCACTCCAGCCTGGGCAACAGAGCAAGACTCCATCTCAAAAAAAAAGAAAAAAGAATGCATTTATAGACTGGGCACGGTGGCTCATGCCCATAAATACTAGCACTTTGGGAGACCAAGGCCGGTGGATCACTGGAGATCAGGAGTTTGAGACCAGCCTGACCAACATGGCGAAACCCGGTCTCCACTTAAAAAAAAAAAGAATGCATTTCTAGTCTTGGTCAGAGTTCAAGACATTGAGATGTGCATAAAATACTCTCTTCTCAGCTCAGTGCACCTTTTCCAAAGGGAAAGCTTTGCACAGCATCAAGACCAAGATGTCTCCAGGACCCTGGCCTCTTTTCTTCCATAATACAATCTGAGGTACCTTTAGGCAAGGAATTCCACAGGGAAGCAAAAACTGGATTTACTTCCTTGTGTCTGGGTTTTCTCTCCACAATTGCCTAAGAGTGTTAAACTGTTGTAAATGTCTTCTAGCACTTATAAATGGAGCTACTCTTTGGATTTCCTCCATCTGACAAATAAGCTCCAGAATAAAGCTGTGGGCAAGGACATCACTATTGCTCTCCAGCTAATCCATGTCCATACCTCTGACATTAGACTTATACCTATATTTTGAGTTTTGAGCGATTTTCTCCACTTGGAGGCAAAAGGTAGATATAGCACAAGGAAAAGGAAGTCAGATTCCAGGCATGAGTAAGATTTGCCACACCGCTGCTGGCTTCAGAACACAGAGGCCCATGGTCAAAGACCAGAATGATATCTCTGGGAGCAAAGACAAGCCCTAGGCTTACAATAAGCAAGGAGATGGAGACCTCAGTACTACAACAACAAGGAACAGGATTCTACCAACCAATGAATGAGCTTGGAAATGGAGTCTTCCCAGAGCTTCCCAATAAGAGTTCAGCCACACCTTGATTTCCAAGAAACCCAGAGCAGAGAAACCAGCTGAGCCAACCTAGGCTTCTGACCTACAAAACTGAGATAATAAATTTGTGTTATTTCATACCAAAAAGTTTATGATAATTTGTTATAGCAGTACTACGAAGCTGATACAAACAGATAACATGTATTGAGTACCAGATAATGAAAGAAAATACACCAAAATGTTAACAGTGGTATCTTCAGATAGTTTAAAAATATATAATAGTTTAAAAACATTGCTAGTTTGTTAGACTTTTCGGTTTTTCTGAATGATTTTTATAATGAGCATGTATTGCTTACATAAAATATGTATTTCCACTTTTAAAATTAAAAGGTCAAGATGACAATGTATCAAGGAGAATGTAATTAGGGTGCCGACCATTTCTATGTCTCATTCCCAGGAGCTCCCACATTCAAAGACTCTCATCACATACACAGGCCTCTGGCTCCAGGCTGCAGCACGTGGCTGTGAGTTGTTCCTTCCCTCTCGATCTCCCAGGTCCCCAAGGGAGGCCCAGAACCTACCCTGAACCTCTCTGAGGATGAAAGCCCACCTCACTCCCTGCTGAGGAGGCCAAGCTCTAAGGGAAAGCCTCTTAGAGGCTTGTCTTTTCCATTCAGGCTTCCACACATATTGAAACCAACTAAACCTCTCTGGCAGACACTGTTAATTGAATAACACAAGAGTTTTTCCCAATCCCCTTTTCTCTTGCCTGCCTCCTATGGTAATGGCAAAAAAAGTGAGACAAGATTCCCTGCCTCCCTTGCAGGTAGGGATAAATATGTAACTCATGAGACTGGAGTGAGATTCCACCAGGGGCTTCCTGGGAAAACATTTTGCTTCCCTAATAAAAGTGACAGAAGGCCAGGTGCAGTGGCTCACGCCTGTAATCCCAGCACTTTGGGAGGCTGAGGTGGGTGGATCACAAGGTCAGGAGTTTGAGACCAGCCTGGCCAATATGGCAAAACCCTGTCTCTACTAAAATACAAAAAAGTAGCTGGGCGTGGTGGCGTGTGCCAGTAGTCCCAGCTACTCAGGAGGCTGAGGCAGGGGAATCACTTGAACCTGGGAGGCAGAGGTTGCTGTAAGCCGAGATCACACCGCTGCACTCCAGCCTGGTGACAGAGCAAGACTCTGTCTCAAAAAAAAACAAAAAACAAACAAACAAACAAAAAACCAAATAAAAAAAACTGACAGAAATAGTGTTCAAAGCTCCTTTCCCCTTCTTTCTTCCTACTTTGAATGCAGGCATGATGTCTGAAGGCACAGCACTAATCTTGTGATCATGAACCGTTAAGCATGAGGATAAAGGGCTAACAAGGTAAGGGGATAAAGCAGAAAGATGAAGGCTGGTTCACCGACAGCATCATTAGCAGCTGAATCAAATGTTAGCAACTCGTGTCTCAGTTTACCGTTAGACAGGTGTGGAAAAAAAGCCCTTATTGTTCTAAAACTCAAGCAAATGCAATTGCCTCCATCCATACCTCAACTCTCTGGCACAGAATTTCAGAGTACTGGTGCTCCTTTCTGTGAGAGGCAGAGATGAAGTAGGGAAAACATGGGAGGTAGGAGGAGAGAGAAGTATTTGAGAAAACCTGTTTACATGTGTTTTCCACAGGTAGATGCCTTCACATCTCTAATTTTGTCATGTCCCATAAAGCTCTATGCTGAAGCTGAGACATCATCACTTATACACAGATTTCAGTCCATAGCATGCACTTCAAGGAGGACACAATAAGATTAACAAGTTAGATTCAATCATATGGCCTACAGCATCCCCCAAATGCTGCTGCTTACATTTTGTTCCAAATAGCTTTTAATTAACAATTATGTTACTGTCTTAGTACTTATTTAGGTAAAACATCAGCACAAAAGTATCATTAGTTATTATTGTAAACTAATTCTTCAACCAAAAGTGTTAGGTATAGTCTTCTTCCTCCTCCTCCTCCTCTTCTTCTTCTTCTTCTTCTTCTTCTTCTTCTTCTTCTTCTTCTTCTTCTTCTTCTTCTTCTTCTTCTTCTTCCTCCTCCTCCTCCTCCTCTTCTTCTTCTTTCTTCCTCTTCCTCTTCCTTCTTCTTCCTCTTCTTCCTCTTCTTCCTCTTCTTCTCCTTCTTCTCCTTCTCCTCCTTCTCTTTCTCCTTCTCCTCCTTCTCCTTCTTCTTCTTCTTCCTCTTCCTCTTCTTCTTCTTTCTTCCTCTTCCTCTTCCTCCTCTTCCTCTTCCTCTTCTTCCTTCTTCTTCCTCTTCTTCCTTCTTCTTCCTCTTCTTCCTCTTCTTCTCCTTCTAGTCCTCCTCCTCCTCCTCCTCCTTCTCCTTCTTCTCCTCCTCCTTCTCCTCCTTCTCCTTTCTCCTCCTTCTCCTCCTTCTTCCTTATTCTTCTTCTTCCAAGGAGTCTTACTCTGTCACCCAGGCTGGAGTACAGCGGCATGATCTAGCTCACTGCAACCTCTGCCTCCCGGATTCAAACAATTCTCGTGCCTCAGCCTCCCGAGTAGCTGGGATTAGGATTACAGGCACCCACCACGCCGTGCTACCCTGGCTAATTTTTGTATTTTTAGTAGAGACAGCATTTCACCATGTTGGCCAGGCTAGTCTCGAACTCTGACCTCAAGTGATCCGCCCTCCTTGGCTTCCCAAAGTGCTGGGATTACAGGCATGAGCCACCGCCCTGGCCTTATTCTTATCTATGACCTTTCAGCTAATGAGAATAATTAGAACTAGATCCTAATCTCTTTGGCCGCATGTAAAGGCCAGTTGGATTGAGCTTCCTTAATACATTCCATAAATAATTTTATTCAGACTCTTCATGTGCATCTTCAATATCAATACTTTCATCATCATTGAAGCCCCTATCTGAGTCATTTAACATCATTTTCAAAGCACATTATTGTCACTTTCAAATGTTTGAAATATAGCCCTTTTTCTGATCACCTAAGGTCAGGAGTTCGAGACCTGCCTGGCCAACATGGCGAAACCCCATCTCTACTAAAAATACAAAAATTAGCCGGATGTAGTAGCGGGCACCTGTAATCCAGGCTACTAAGGAGGCTGAAGCAAGAGAATCATCTGAACCCAGAAGGCAGAGGTTGCAGTGAACCAAGATCGCGTCATTGCACTCCAGCCTGGGTGACAAGAGCAAAACTCTGTCTCAAAAAAAAAAAAAAGAAAAAAAGACAAGAAATATAGCCCTTTTTGGATCTGGATATGAGTTTATCATTAAAAACTTAATCCTAAATCACAAGAATCTTTGCAGAACATTAGGTCAGTTGGTTTTTGCTTTAACCTTTTTTTGTTTGTTTTGAGATGGAGTCCTGCTCTGTCACCGAGGCTAGAGTGCAGTAACGCAGTCTTGGCTCACTGCCACCTCCACCTCTCGGGTTCAAGCGATTCTCATGCCTCGGCCTCCCCAGCAGCCGGGATTACAGGTGCCCACCATCATGTCTAATTTTTTTGTATTTTTAGTAGAGATGGGGTTTACACCATGTTAGCCAGGCTGGTCTCAAACTCCTGACCTCAGGTGACTCACCCACCTTGGCATCCCAAAGTGCTGGGATTACAGGCCTGAGCGATCATGGCTGGCCTGCTTTAACCTTTTAAAAGTAATCTTTAAAAGGCTTCTCTACAACACTGGGTCTCAAAGTGTGGTCCCAGACCCCAGTATCACCTGGGAACTTGTGAGAAATTCACATTCTTAGGCCTTACTGCAGAATTACTGAATCAGGAAATCTGGGGACGGGCCCAGAACGCTGGGTTTTAATAAGCTCTCCAGGTGATTCTGATACACACAGCAGTTTGAGAGCCACTACTTTACAATAACATCTCACTGTTGCAATTATGAGGCTGTGTCATTAACAATAATCCAGTTAAAATGTGTGTACCTCTTTTTTTTTTTTTTTTTTCGAGACAGGGTTTCACTCTTGTCGCCCAGGCTGGAGTACAATGGAGCAATCTCGGCTCACTGCAACCTCCGCTTCCTGGATTCAAGCGATTCTCTTGCCTCAGCCTCCGGAGCATCTGGGATTACTAGCATGCGCCACCATGCCCAGCTAATTTTTGAACTATTAGTAGAGACAGGGTTTTACCATGTTGGCCAGGCTGGTCTCGAACTCCTGACCCTCAGGTGATCACCGCCTCAGCCTCCCAAAGTGCTGGGATTACAGGTGTGAGCCACCGTGCCCGGCCACTGTACCTCCTTTTTTTTTTTTTCTTTTTGAGACGGAGTCTTGCTCTGTCACCCAGGCTGGAGGGCAGTGGCACAATCCTGGGCTCACTGCAAGCCCCGCCTCCCTGCAAGCTCCGCCTCCCAGGTTCACGCCATTCTCCTGCCTCAGCCTCCCGAGTAGCTGGGCAGGTGCCTGCCGCCACGCCCGACTAATTTTTTTGTATTTTTTAGTAGAGACGAGGTTTCACCGTGTTAGCCAGGATGGTCTTGATCTCCCGACCTTGTGATCTGCCCTCCTCGGCCTCCCAAAGTACTGGGATTACAGGCGTGAGCCACCGCGCCCGGTCTGTACCTCCTTTTTTAAACTAATTTTACTTTCATAGAAACTTCTAGAAATACTCTGCGTTAGCTAAAACAGTAACTCCTATCACATCTTGTCTCTATACCTTGCTTTATTTTCTTTATAATGTGTTAAATATCAGACATCATCTATCTGTTTAGTATCTGTCTTCCCCCACTAGAATGCATGTTTCATGAGGTAAGCACTTGGTTTTTGTTCCTGGTTGTCTTCCCAACACTAGAACTGTACCTGTCCTATGGGAAATGAAGTGATTATTGAGGTAATTTCAGGCTAACACATCACATATTCCTGAACTAGCATAGACCACATAGGCCCAAAGACTACCTACTATCACACTGACCTATTTTTATGCACAACTTTCTGACACCAACAACCAGTTCTCTAATTCTCCAGATACAACTGGGAATCCTGTAATTCAATTCAATTCTAACACTACCTAGAGTTAGTGTCAGATTCCACAGGTTTAAGGGCTCAGTCCACAAAACTTCCTTCACTTCAGATGCCAGACAGGTGCCCAGCATGCTCACACTTCTGACTTGGCTACAAAGTCTAGGGTTCCCATAATACCCCCTTGGATTTAATAATTTGCTAGAGTGCTCACAGAACTCAGGAACTCATTTTCTTACTATTACTTGTTTATTATAAAGGACACAACTCATAAACAGCCAAATAGGAGAAATGCACGGGGCAAAGTATGGTGAGGGGGACACAGCTTCCATGTCCTTTCTGGGCACACCACCCTCCCAGCACCTAGATATCTTTATCAACTTGGAAGCTCTCTGAACCTTATCACTTAGGGGATTTTATGGAGGTTTCACACTGATTAAATAAATCATTGGCCATTGGGGTAACTCAATCTCTAGCCCCTCTCCTCTGCCCAGAGGTGGGGGCAAGAAGCAGGGGCTGAAAGGCTGAAAGTTCCGACCCTCTATTCATGACCTTTTTTTTTTTTTTTTTTAGATGGAGTCTTGCTCTGTCACTCAGGTGGCTGGTATGCAATGGCATGATCTCAGCTCACCGCAACCTCTGCCTCCCAGGTTCAAGTGATTCTCCTGCCTCAGCCTCCTAAGTAGCCTCAGTGATTCTCCTGCCTCAGCCTCCTGAGTAGCTGGGACTACAGGAACTCACCACCATGCCCAGCTAATTTTTGTCTTGCTAATTTTTGTCTTTTTAGTGGAGACAGTGATTCCCCATGTTGGCCAGGCTGGTCTCGAACTCCTGACCTCAGGTGATCTGCCCACCTAGGCCTTCCAAAGTACTGAGATTACAGGCATAAGCCACCACACCCAGCCATTGCTTGGTCTTTCTAAAGACTAGCCCCTATCCTGAAGCTCTCTAAGGGCTCTCAGACACCAGCCATCTCATCAGCACATACAAGACACTTAGCTGTGTAGTGGCTCAGGCCCATAACCCCAGCCACTTGGGAGGCTGAGACGGGAAGGGAGGACTGCTTGAGGCTAGGAGTTCAAGACCAGCCTGGGAAACATAGTGAGACTGCACTCGTCATTGGTTAGAGTCCAAGGATTTTAGAAGCCACAAGCCAGGAACCAGAGACAAAGACCAAGTATGTATTTCTTATTATGACACACAGAATTCTCTATCCTTACTCTTCTTCATAGCATGTATATATTTATTTGTTTGGTAGTAATGTCTTCCCAGGAGAAAGTAAGATCTATGAGGGCAAGATTTTTGTGTTTTGTTCTTTTGCTGTTTACTTAGTATCTGTATTACTAAGATTCTCAGTAATAATCAATAAATATGTTAAATAAACAAATGAATCTAATTTGTAAGCTCTACTACTGCTAATTTAGTCATCTGCGCCATTAGTCCACAAGATGATGCCCCCACATGCACCCTCCCACCTCAACCCCTACCTCAGAAGTGAAAGATACTTAAGCAGTTTAAGTTACCAATGGCTAACATAACAATTACAGGGATATAATCTTAAAGGCAGGAAGAAAGGTAATTTTAAAAACTCTAGTCATAAGACATACAGAAAAAAAAAAACCTATATATTTAAAACTTTTTGGTTATTGTAGGTAAAGCATTATAAGAATACTCATTAAGGAGAGAGGAAAAGACGTGACAAGCTGATTGTTCTGGGGGACAGGTTAAGAGGTTGGGGGGAAGTGATTTTTTTGTTTTTTCTTATCCCGAACTCTGGTAACTTTATATATGAGCTGATGAAAAAAAATTCTGGACCATCCACTGTACTTTTTAAGAGTCCATTTGTTAGATAAAATATGAGGAAATATGGTCTATTTTATCACTTTTTTTTGGTTTCTAAATGGCTATTTAAATACAGATAACAGTACATACATGACAAACTGGAAGGGCAGGTTCTGCCACGCTGCCAAATAACCTGTTACCTGATATCTCCTCTCAGAACCAGCAATGCAGTGTGGCGTAACACAGTTGGAAATGTACCTAAGCTGGGCCCCCAAGTGCAAGAAGTAGCCCTCGTGTTAAGAACTGTGAAGGTCAGGACAAATCACTACTTGACATATGCCACTCACATAATTTCAGAAATGAGTAGAAAAAAGAACCCCAGACAAAAGGGAATAGAAGTCAAGTCAAAGTGAAGGCACACTGACTTTTTATAGTTAAGTTTTTCTTACAAGTTATATAAATCAAGCCAAGAAATGTAAAATATGACTGTGCACCCGTTTTATCTGTGCAGTTTAAATAGGTAGTTTTACCTTGATCAAGATTTCCACACTTGATTTCTGGCAAAAAAAAAAAAAAAAATGGGAACACCCCTTTTCATGTGGTATATGCCATTTTCTTAAAACAATGTATATTTCTCATTAACACTGTTTGGTTTTTAGGTGGTTATTCTATTTGCACAAATAGAACTGTATTGATAATTAATGTAAACCTTTACCATAAATCTTCTAAATTATATGAATGATCATTATAAACAAATGTGCTTAGCACCTATTTTGTTGATAACCCATTGCCTCTCAGAATCTGCCTTTTCCTAAGACAACTGTTTAGGTTACCTCTCCCGATTTCGTATTCTGGCCACCAAAATAAAAGTTTTCAATAGTAACAAAATTAGGTGTCCTTTCATGACTGAGGGAAGTTGAGTGATGTATAAAAACATTCACGCAGAAACCAGGCTTCTGGGCCTAGAGTCCTTAAATGACTAGTGAAAGTGATTGAAAGGTTCCAGTGTTTCCCATTGCAGGAAATTACTTAACCTGTTAGAGCCTTCTTTTCCTTCTTATAATATTAGGGCATTATATAATTATAAAAGTAGCTATGGTTTCTAAATCCCTCCCTGCTCTAAAAATACATAATTCAAAGCTGCTAAAAATAAATACTTTTAAAATTGGCTGTGACATATGTGACATACACATATATACAGAGTTTCACTGTGACAAGGGGACGGGCTATACAATGTTTTGTAGCAGACATTTACAGTGCATCGGTATCAAGACGCTTATGTTTCTGAAAAAAAAATGTTTCAGGGTGGCATTCACTCTGCAGGGAAAGTTCTGGGAAGCCTCCAGGCACTTCAGTGGAAATACAGGGCAGTGTTTTGGGGGACCACATCACAGCTCAACTGGGGACCCAGCGGAACTTGTAACCCCCATTGGCTGTTCTGATGGTGAAGGCATTGCCCTGGGGGAAGGCGAGGGTTCGGATGGTGCTGTGGCTGCGGATGGGGGTGCTGAAGGAGCCGCCCTCCTCCAGCTCACTGTGGCTCAGGTTCAACGCTCTCGTGCTGCAGTCGGTGTGCAGCCCCCGGAAGGTGCCGTGCAGGTTCCCGGGCCTGGTGTCCGTGTTGGCGGGCTCTGGCTGCAGTCGGGGCCGCTTGTGATCGCGGCTCTGCAGGGCTTCATCACAGCGCTCGGAAATCTCCCTCAGGATGGCGTCCACTTCCGCGCAATCCTGCCCCGCAGCGCTGACCAACTCCTCCAGGCTCCTTTTGGCCTTTGCCTTGAGCAGGAAGGGCTCGGCCGCCGCCCCACAATCCCTGGACTGTGTGATCATCAGCTTCTACGAAAGACGGGGAAGAGCGCCGCCCTGGGGCCTGCCGGACCCCCCGGGTTCGGTGCGTGCAAAAGGTGACCTGGGCACGCTACGCACCACGCACCCAGCGGTCCTCTCCTCTCCGGGGCCCCCACCGGGTCCCAATGCTGGGCGCAGGGTTGGGGGTGGGGATGCACTGAACAGTTCAGTTCCGACGTGCTGCAGTTCCCACACGCCCGCGCCCCACTTACATCCAGCACCGAGGCCAGGTGCCGGGTTCGGCTGGCAAGTTCCTTCAGCTGCACGTTCCGCTCCTTGAGCGAGGCGATCTCCTCCTGTTTCTGGGTCAGCGTCACGTGCAGCTGCAGGATGAGACCCAAACATTCAGGGGTAGGCACTGTGCTGGGTCGCGTCTGCATATCTGGCATGAATCAAACCCAGATCCTCACGTCTCATCAGAAACTGGGGACGCACGGGCATTTACGCTAGTGAGAATAATAATCAATTTGCTATTTGTTTTAAAACAAAGCACTTGGACAAAATTTATCTCCATTAATCCTCAGTGTAGCGTGCTGATAAAGAGTACTGACTTGGGCAACAGGCAGATCTAGGTTCTGTTACTGAGGTTCAACAATCCTACGTCTCGATATCCTTGTAAAACGGGGCTAGTAAGAGTATCTAGTTCAATGATTGTGAGCATTAAGTGGGAAGAAGAAGTATAAATTGGTAAGTCCAGGGCCAGGCACATAGAAAAAGCCTTCAATAAATGTTGGCGTCCCTATTAAAAATCTGGCAGGCACTGTGCAATACATGTATGCAACACAACTGCACTTGTACCCCTAAATCCCTCCAAATAAAACAATTTTTAAAAATAAATAAAATGGCCAGGTGCAGTGACTCACGCCCATAATCTCAGCACTTTGGGAGGTTGAGGCGGATGGATCACCTGAGGTCAGGAGTTCAAGACAAGCGTGGCCAACATGGTGAAACCGCGTCTCTATTAAAAATACAAAAATTAGCCAGGTGTAGGGAGCACGCGCCTGTAATCCAGCTACTTGGGAGGCTGAGGCACGAGAATCGCTTGACCCTGGGAGGCGGAGGTTGTAATGAGCTAAGATTGAGCCACTGAGCTCCAGCTTGGGTGACCGAGTGAGACTCTGTCTCAAAAATAAATGAATAAATAAATATTAATTTAAAATAAAATAAAAATCGAGTGGGGTAGAATTATTCCCACTTAGTGAATTTGGAAACAGGTGGAGCCACCGGAGCAATGGCAGCTACGTGAACCACCAGTCAGTCCACTGGTTCCGACTCACAGGGCCTCATCCTTGCCCTTGCAAACCCCACTTCCACCCTCTATATCCTGTCCCTGCCGCAGGATTCCTGGTCGCCAGGGCAGTGTCCCTACTTGATTATTTTCAACCAGCGCATCTCCCAGCGCTCTCTGGTTCTGGTCCGCCACCTCCTTCCAGTACTGCTCAGGCGGGGGCACGTCTGGAGGGCGCAGCGGTGGTGACTGCAGAGCCCGTGGGTCCAGTGGCGGGGAGAGGCAGGGCCGGAATGGCGATATGTCGCAAGGAGAGAAGGGGAAGTCTCTGCTGGCCAGGGTAGGCGACATCATAGAGGATGAGTCTGGAAAAGAGCAGGAGCTGGATTTGCAGCCTCAAACTCATGCCCAGCTAGTTACAGGAGCAAAATACCACTCTGGGTGTAGGGTTTATGTAGAGATTTTTTTTTTTTAATTAAATTAAGTACCCCTTACTCCTAAACGCCTGATTACAAGGCCCTTCCTGATAGCCTGTACATACACAGTAGGTATCCAACATATGCCTGTTAAGTTTACCTGAATTCAATCAAGAAAACTTCCCTGGGCCTGCACACACAGGCCTTTGATCCCCTGCACACTCGTCACTCAACCTCCACTGCCACACTACAGGATAGGGCTCCCTCTCCCAGAACTCACACCGATCCCAGATAAAGCGCTATGTAGATCCAGCGGTTCAACTTCTCAACTGGGGGAGAGAAATGTCCTAAATATGGAAAAGCCTGACTTTTTGATGAGTTGCTGGAGAGTCGCCGACAGTTGGCTGGGTTTACCACCTTGGCGACCACGAAATGTGAACTAGTCTGATTTGGGACTGGGGGACACCCCTGCTGTTACTTAACTGCCAGGAGACTGCACTTGCCTGCAATGAGATCATCCACCGTGTCTCTGAAATCCTGCAGATCGAAGTCCACTTCCGTTTGGAGGGAATGGTTCTGAAATAAACAAGACGTGTACACTAGTTAACGAGTCTGGCGTTAGAAAGCCTTCAATAAATATTGGCGTCCCTATTAAAAATCTGGCAGTCACTATGCAATATATGTATGTAACACAACTGCACTTGTACCCCTAAATCCCCACCAAATAAAACACTTTTTGTGGCGGGTCTGGAACCCTTTCTAGACCGACAGACCTCCTCCCGGGCTCGGCGGCGGTCTGCGCGCACTCCTGTCGGCAGCCCAGTCTGGTACCCGAAAATTCAAGCCCCATCCGAGACAGGGAACCCAGCAGGCTTGCACCTCCACGGTGGGGAGAGGTACGCAAGGAGCGCGACACTGACTCGGGGAAGGGGGCAGCAGTTCGTGGCTCCTGCAGAGCGACTGTGTGGCGGGCATGGGTCCTTCCGCGCGCGGTGCGGCGGCCCAGCACCGGCTCCGGGCAGCTGAGTAGCCCGCCACCCTCCAACCAGCTAAGCAGCTGCCTCCGTGAGGCCCGGCGGTCCCCCATGCGCCCGCGAAATTTCAACTCCCACTCAACAGCGACCGGCCACCGAGCCGCCGCTGTAGGAGCAGAGAGCACGTCTTGAACACAGGATCTTTCCACCCAAGACCCGACAGCTTGTAGAGGCCTCCAGAGCAGTAATTTGAAGCCGCGTTTCCCGCCAAGGTTTGGCCTCAGCTAACCGCCCCGCCCCTGCAACCGAGCGGGAGGTAAGCTGTGATTCGAGGGGCCAGGGGCATATGGGAAATGCTTTTGTTACGCACACAGCCAGTGTGGCCTCCATTGCTCTTTTCAGTTCCCAAAAAGTTGGCAGTACACTTTTCTCATACAGCCGGTGCACCTCCAACATCTTTAACTGTATTCTCCTGGCCTCCTGCAGGGTGTCTGGGTGCGTGAGGGGAAAGGGTGCGTGAGGGGCTGGAGGCATGGGCTTTCTTGTTCCCTTAACTCATGGACATTTAGAGTTGATGAAAAACGCTTTTACACAGTCTCTCAGTTCATTCTCACACCAGTGTGGGAAGCAGGCGGGGCCTGGGAACTGATTCCTCTTTGAGGAAGAATCTGAAGCTCAGAGAGTTATCCAGTCGCCCAGCTCTGAAGTAGTGGAATGGGGCCTCCTGCCCCCATACTTCATTTCCTTTAGCTTTTCTCTCTTTTTAGGAAAGCTGGCTTCCACTGAAGACAGCACTGGGAAGGGGACAGGAGTCTCAAGGGCCATGGTGTGAGAAGATGCATCCAATAGCCTACCAGAAAGACTTGTTATACTGAATGCACTGTTGATTCATTCCTTTGTGCTCATCATACTGTTGTCCCAAAAGCCCTTCTTTACTGTTCAAATACTTCTGGGAAAAGGAACTTACTCTGTCCCTAACTTCAAAAAATGTACAAGTATCAGTTTTCCCTTGGGAGAAAAGAGTCAAGCAAGGAGGCCTCTAGCACCTCTGCCACTAGTTGGATGCTGAGACTATAAGGGAAAGGAGATGAGAGGAAGGACTGAGGGCCCCAGACAAGTCCTGGAGCATGAGTTCTGCCCTGGTTGAAGGCGCTCATTCTTCAAGAACTGGAAGGTCTCCTCCTCAGTAGGGATTTGAGAAAAGTCTCATGAGAAGACTGGAGGCCAACTCAGGAATTGGGGCCCTGGAAATGCTACCTGTTATACCAATCCAGGTTTTGGCCCATTCTGAACCTCAAACATTTCTAGAGCACTTCCGCTCTCTGTCCACCTTCCCCAGCAGGAAAGGAATGGGGAAATGTGATCTGAGTGTCCCAGGGGTCTCCCCAAGTGTTCCTCCCTTAGGGGCCTCTTTCCTCTGAACCAGCTCTGTCTTTCCCAGGAAAAATCCTGGATTTTTTGGTCCATCTGATA
Source organism: Chlorocebus sabaeus (assembly GCF_047675955.1). Classification (NCBI taxonomy): domain Eukaryota; kingdom Metazoa; phylum Chordata; class Mammalia; order Primates; family Cercopithecidae; genus Chlorocebus; species Chlorocebus sabaeus. The sequence continues at coordinate 40,134,701 of NC_132907.1, read as the reverse complement.
TGAGCTCTGTCCTTGAAACTTCGAGGCTGGGCATAGTGGCTCACGCCTGTAATCTCAGCACTTTGGGAGGCTGAGGCAGGCAGATTGCTTGAGCACAGGAGTTCAAGACCAGCTTGGGTGACATGGCGAATCCCCATCTGTACAAAAAGTACAAACAAACAAACCAAAAACTAGCTGGCTGTGGTGGTGTGCACTTGTAGTCCTGGCTACTTGGGAAGCTGAGGTGGGAGGATCGCCTGAGGCTGGGAGGTCCAGGTTACAGTGAGCCATGATCATGTCACTGCACTCCAGCCTGGGTGACAGAGTGAGATCTTGTCTCAAAAAAAGAAAAAGAAAATAAACAAAATGAAACTTTGAATTCTACCTCCCCAATTAGATAAATCTGGCATTTCTCCAACTACAAAAGCAAGAAAAAAATTACTAACAAAGAGCATGATGCCAAATTTAAAATCTGTATACTTAGACAAACATTCAACGAGAGCTGCTTGGGCTTTCTTACTTGCACAATAAACATGTTGGGGTAAGGGAGTGACCTAGGCCTCTGGGTCAGTTGGAACATGCTCAGGCATTATCTTTCCTTATTTGATCATCCAGATCTAAAAAGAACAATTAAATGCCCTCTACAGTGCAATGCCCACTCCCAACTCTTGCCTTAACAATCTCTGCTCTCAGCGGCCACCTAAACTGAGTCTCTCTAGGCTTTATCCCAAGGTTCTAGGAGGCTCTTGGAGGAGGGCTGAGAAGTTTTGCTCCACCACCACTCCCAGTTCTGGGAAGTGGTCAGGTCTTTGTAAGAGTTCTGTACTGGGCCTGTCTGCAGACCCCAGACCTATTGCCAAGAAGCTGGAACTGGCACTTTTCCTGGGGGTTGCATCTGTTTAAGACCTCCTGTCCATCTGGGCACTTCATGTCCTACCCATGAGCCAGGCTTCTGGCCTCCCAGAGACCATTCTGGGAGACTCCCTTCTCTGCCTGGGAAGCATCAGCACCAGCAAGTGTGGAAGTGGGATGGGAGTGAGAAGACTGGTTTGGGGGGAAAGAAAAAAGTCAAGTGCCTTTTTGCCCCATCATGGCAAGTGACTAGAGCTTTTTGAAGGGCGGAACAGGACTTTGAAAAAGTGCCCAATTGCTGAAGGACCATCTCTGCAGAGAGGAACATTTTCTGCAAGATTACTTCCAGAGTCCTTTGTCGTTCTTGCTTCTTCCAACTGCAAATTCTCTTGCTCTTTTCCAGTCTTTGATAGAGAAGTTATCCATCAACCTCCACTCTTCTTAGATACCCACGGAATGAAAATGGGCAGGAAGGGGGTGTTGGGAGAACTGATAGGACATGCAACAGGTGCCCAGTGGGCAACTTTGCTCCCACCCACCCGCCTGGTCTCGCTGTGCGCAATCTTGTCACAGCTCCAATGAGTAGATAGGGAGGAGAATGGGAGGGGAGGCCTCCAGGTGAGCCCGACTGTACCTAGTTGGTCAAATCAGCTCCAGTGGATATGTGGCCTTCATAACATACTAGGATGGAAGTAGACGTTCTGATCTGGGAGGCTCAGGTACCTGCCCGATGCTTCCCCTCACCAGCTGAATGTGCCTGTGCTCCCGACCCGAGTGAAGCTTTTGGGGAATTAAAACCACCACCCCGAGGGGGGTTTGGGCTTGGTGAAACCAGGAGGCTCCACGAGAAGGGGAGGTACCTGCGAGGCGGCCAGGTCACCACCAGGCGGCGCGTCGGACCCGAGTAGCGAAGAGCAGTCAGCGAGGTCCTGCAGGTCTATGGTGGTGAGGGCTGTGCGGGGAGACCCGGGGACACGCGCCGGGCGGACCTTGAGCCTCTCCGCCAGGTTCGCCGCTAGGACGTCAGAACCCGGGGGAGAGAAGCTCCTCCGAGCCGCGCGCGCCGCACCCTCCCGGCGCGGGGAACCCGAGGGTTAGGGTGGGTGCCACGGGGCTCACCTGGCAGCGCGGTGGGCCGGGCCTCCGGAGGATCCTCGTACACCGACACCGGGCTCCCGCCTGTGCATCCGGGGAAGAACTTCCGCGGAGGAGCGAACTGGCCGGGCACACAAACGGTGATCGCGGGTCAGCCCTCGGGGCACGGAGCGCGCAGACCCCGCCCGGCCCGAATCAACCGCCCCACCTTCCTCTCCGGCTTCCCCGGCTTGCAGAGCAGCGCCCGGCCCGGCAGTGCCAGCATTCTGTTGGGACAGATGCTGTCGAAGGCCCGGCGGCCGGCCGCGCCGCCTTCGCACGCCTGCATCCTGCCTCCTGCCTCCCGCCTCCCGGCGCCGACTGCTCGGAAGCGGCGGCCCGGGCTGGGGCAGCGATCCACACCGTGCACTCCCTTCCGCGCCTGCAGGCTCCGAAGCCAGCCAGAGGTTGGAGCAGGCGCGTGGCCCAGGAGGAGCCGAGAGGCTGCGGAGGAGGTGCGGAGAGACGGCGGGGGAGGGGAAGGACCGCCGCGCGGGAGGGGCGGCTCGCGCCTGAGCGCCAGAGGTGGCGCCTTCAGCCCGGGACAATCTGCGCGCGGGCGGAGGCGTTAAACCCAACCTGGCAACCGCGCTTCCCCCGGGAGCCGCCAGCGCGGGGCCCCGGCCCGCCAGCGCCGTTTCGGCTAGCGTTGGCGCCGCCGCCTCCCGGCCGCGCCAGGCGAAGAGAGGGAGAAGGAGGGGTGGGCGAGCGCCAGTCTCCCTCGCCCTGGGTACTGTCTTCCCGCTTACGGACAGCGGGAACGGCAAAGTTCACGATTCTTATTTCCTTTTCTTCCCACTCCAGCCACAAGGCGCACGAAATAAACATGGAGTGACACCCGCCAGTGCTAGACTCCGGCCTTTGCGCTCCCCTCGGGATTTAGTAAGGATGTAGAATACCGGCAGGGACGCCCCGGAACAGCCCCCTTATTACAGAAGCCCCTTCCCTCAAACCTGAACCTTATCCTGGGTCCTGACTCCTGATTTCCACGTGGTCTCTTTTGGCCTGAGGCCAAAAGCCCCGCCCCATTCCCCAAGCCCCACACGCTTCTCGGCAGTGGCGCGTGAGCACAGCCTTTAAAATACCGTCCGTTAAGAAAAAGTGACGCTACGAACCCTCCTCCACTTTCTGAAAACGCCACAGGGGACAGTCCCGAATCCCCGAAAACCCTGTTCCTGCCTCTCCTAGTGGCCTCAGCGGCCCATCGCAACGTTTGGCTGGTCTCTTCGCTGTTGTAGTTGCCATTCCCAACCCGACACCTCTCCAACGAATGGACATTTTCCTGAGTCGGAGGCATCTCCCAGTGAGGGGCATCCTTAGGCGAGGGACCTTTCTCAGGACCACTCATATTCATCCAATTTGAACAGTTATCTGAAATTGGAATCTTTGTGTACCCCCCATATTGGGCACCTTGTTTTCCCCTTATACCTAGTAGTAGTAGTTAAAGAGCCTCTAGCAGGAAACAAGATGCCCTAACAGCGGTGGAAGGTAATCCAATGGTAGAGCTGGAATAGACTGAGAGACCCTCTGACCACGAGTAGGTGCAGAAACTGAATTGAGGTGAGGCCAGCCAGCTAGAGTTGGTGTGGTATGGCTGATGGTGAGGAGCTCTGGCTTTAGGGTCAGAGTGCCTGAGGAACCAGGTCCATGAGCCCTAGGTCTTTCGGAAAAAAAAGTTACACTGGCCTCAATAGAGTTGCTGTGAAGATGAGTGAGATTATTTGTGTAAAGTGACTGGTGCTTAGTATGGGTAAATTAGCGATTTTTTAAAAAGGCTTTTCAGCTGTATTTCCAGCTTCCCACAACTTGTTCCTAGCCCTGTCTCCTGTTTCCTCTGGTTCCTGAGTAGCACAACCACCAGCCAGTCCATCTCCATCCCCATCCTCGCCCACTTTCCAGCATTTAAAATGAGTAAGGAAGCTCTTAGCTGAGTTTTGGGGAGATCTCTACACATGCAGATCATCACAAAATTTCCAGGATAGGCCCATTTTCCAAATATTCGTCAATGAGTTCTAAGTTGGGGTAGACAAAAATATGGGCATTGCACATTATCTGTTTTAACAGGAACTGGAATAGCATGATAATGTGACTCCTAGGCTGGATGATTCTGGAACCAGTAACTCATAGCAATCTTGGCTGATTAATGGAGCAGATATTGGTGAAGACAACTCCCCTCAAAGTCACTCTTTTGCCTGGGAGCCAGACCGCAACCCCTTACAACCAAGCAGAGGGCCCTAATAATTTGTGATTTGAAACAGGTGATATGAGCTTCCTCCTCCTTTTTCACCATCACAGAGCAGCTTTTACACAAATAGCTTGGCGATCACCACTTCTTTCTTCCACAGCTAAGGAGGAGAAAGTTCCTAGAGAGTTTAGCATAGCAATATGTCAGAAGAGGCATTCAAGGGACGGAGAGTAAGGCACCCCTGGCTCTGAGAATGCCTGGAAGACACACTTTGAGAGGTGCAAAGAAGTTTCTCTAAATTTGTTTTGAGTTTGCTTTTTATTTGTGTTTGTCATACATTTTGATTTATTCTAGGTGCAGGGGAACATGACAGATTTCCCCCCAAAAAAATTATCACTTTTTTCAACCATATAGAAAATTTGAAAGAACAGTACAATGAACAACCATATGTTCAACCCCACCCAAATGTTATTTTCCCATATTTGCTGTTTCTTTGCTCCAAGTTTTTCTGCAGAATTCCTCTCCTCCCATCACTGTGCATGTTACCACTAGCCTTTATTTCTCAAGGGCTTTCTATGTGCTGGGGGACCTGTGCTGGGCGATCAGTATGAACCATCTCATTAGAGCTATACTTCCACCCTACTAAATAGGCTCTATTGATATTCCCATTTTTATAGATGAGACATAGGCATAGATATGTGACTTGCTTAAGGTCACCTGGCAAATTGGATAGAGCCCACTTAGTGAATTACTATACTACCTTATAACAAGTAAACTTAATCTCATTTAAGCTTCTCAATCTCATTTAGACTTACAACAACCTCGATATCAATTGTACAGCTCAGAGAGGATATGAAATTTGCTAGAGGTGACAAAGCTGAGATTCAGTGCCTGCATCAGATTCATGACAGTGAGACTGAAGGCAATATGACAGGTGGAGTCAAAACTCCAGCAAGCCTGTCTCATTTCTCAATTCGGTTTTCTCACATCTGTAAGACAATTCCTGTAACGTGACTGTGGTACAGACTGTGCTGGCTCTCTCTATGTGTTCTCTACAGTCCCTAGTGAATGGGGTGCACTGAGTAGATAACTATCTGCCACCTATCTCAGAAAGAGGGTGTTTTGAGAATTACCGGAAACCTGTCAGTGGGGGACATTTAGCAGTGTGGCTAAGAGTGGGACCCTAGACTCAGATCCTGGATACTCCACTGTTGTTTAATTTAGGCTCTGTGCTCCAGCTCCAGTGTCCTCCTCTGAAAAATGGGATAATAGACTCTGCTCCACAGAGTTGCTGGAAGAATGAAATAACAAATGCTGAACACAGTACCTACTACATAGTTAATGCTCAATATAGCCATTATGACTATTATGCCGGTTACTTTGGGCTCACATGTAGCAGCATGAACAGCTGGACCACGTGATTGCAGGGTAAATGGGCTTGACCTGCAATGGCCATGACCACAGTCAAATCCTTGGTTTCCAACATAACTCCAGTTGAACACGGGATTCTCCATGCCTGGATATTGCTTGCTTTCCCCCACCTCTGCTAAGTGTGCCTGTGTGGTCCCCAAAAGCTTCCCAGCCCCACATCTGCCTCACCAGCAAGTGCAACCCTCTGGACAGCATAGAGGTTCTCTTCGAGGGTCACAGGACCCAAGCCATCAGGTGATCCTGACTCCACTAATCTCTGGAATTCAGTATCTAGGACCTCGCCTGACCTGGTGTTTCCACAGAGATCCCAATTACAGAGTGAACCCAGAGGGAAGGGAAAATCCCGCAAACGTTGCCAACCACCACCATTCCCGAGCTGAATTCACCTTCCCTCCCCGCAGACAGACACTCGCAGGATTTAGACAAACCACAACTGTTTATTGGGGAAAGACTCAGCTCCCTCATGTGCTCGCTGCAAAATAAATAAAATACCAGATGCTACTATCGTACACTATTTACAACCTGCAGTTGACCAAGCAGGTCCTGAAGCCTTCTCTGTGGACCCATACTGCACTCTTCTGAGGCTATGGGAGAGGTCCAGCAGCTGGGCCAGGTACTAAAAGGAAACCAAGGATCTGTTTTATTTCGAGCTCGGGGGCAGGCTGCACTTCTCGCAGATCTGAAGGGGCAGCATGTGAGTCAAGGAAGTACTGTTTATGGCCACCAGCAGCTGCAACTTGCCCAGGCAGTCCTCCAGCGCCACCTCCGGGTGGTCTCCCAGGCGCAAGTCCACGGGCCGCGGGACCCGCAGCATGCGGTCCGCCAACGCCAGGCAGCAGATCGCCAGGAGGGAAGGGGAGTAGCTGGTGAAGGCATAGTCGGCCAGACTCAGCTCTGCCACCCCCCGCGCCAGGGCTTGCGCTTCCAGAGCTTCGGAGACCTCAGCCTGCCCCGCCTCCACGCGAGCCTGCGTGAAATGCTCCAGGAAGAAGCTAATGGTGGGCGCACCCAGTCTGAAGTGCAGCTTGTGCAGCACGATGCACTCGAGGTTGCAGAGCTGCTGCCGGGAGAAGGCGCCGCAGCACAGGGCCAGAAGCTGCTTCACGCGCGGCGGGTGCACCTCCACCTGCAACACAGGGCGCACTCAACCCCGCCTTGCGGCTTCCCGGGCCCGAGGCCCACCCCAGTATGAAGCCCGGGACTTTCCCTATCCCTTCCAGAGAGACAGCCGGGGCTCTGCCTCTCCATTGCTTCCACGTAAGTGACCTGGGGCGTACTTCCAGCGCAGTTGATCTAACTACTGTCCAACTAAAAAAAAAAAAGCTTGGGAAATTTTGAAGGCTTTTTCGGAGACTAGACTAGAGGTGCCAAAAGAGCTGTTTGGGACAGATTACAGCTATTAGTCTATTAGGCTATTTCTTTGGGGACTGAGTGACAGGATTGTTCGTTTGTGGAGGAATTGTTAAGGCTAAGGGATATATGCGTATGCAAATATCTGACAAAATGAGTTCTGGGAACCCAGCACTGAATCTTGCGCGCTAGAAAGACGGGCGGCCAGGGAGTGGCGGGGAGTTTGGCTGCGTCCCCAGATGCCGCGTGTACCTGTTTGATGCCCCAGGTACCTGTTTGCAAGCGATGAGCAAGGAGGTGACCCCGAGCAGCTGGAAGCAGTCTGCAGCCACCGGCGTGGTGGTGAGGAAGCGGTCCAGAGTGTTCACCGTCAGGCACAACGACTCGAAGGAGAGGCCGAATTGGCGGTGCACCGGGATCAGCCAGCTGAGCAGCTTACAGCGGGATTCCGCCGTCACCTGCCGGGAGGGAGAGGGGAGGCGGGCCCGCTGGGCTTAGGGTGGAGAGGGACTGTGGGAGGGAAGGAAGGGCCAAGAAGAATCGGGGAGCTTCCCCGGAGAGAGGCAATAAGATTTCAGAGAGAAACGCAATGGAAACTGGGAAACGCGTGGGCCGTGCTGAGCCGGAACACCGGGATTGGGACCTGGCCCAGAGAGCTTTGTACACATTACTTCGCGTAATGCGCTCAGCAATTCAAAGGAAGGGGAGGGGTTCCATTTTGCAGATGAAGAAAGAAGCTCAGGGGTGTTAAATAACTTGCCTGAGTTCGGTAGGAGTCCGGACTCAACCTAGAAACGAATTGCTCTCTACCTTGCCCCACTAGCCAGCTTGGGACTTGGGGCAAGTCCCTCAAGCCGTCTACGCCCCCCTTCTATCTATAAAATGAGGCCGGTGACCCGCCCCTCCACGGCCCTTTCTGCTTCGACTGGGGGCGGGAGCTGGGCTGTCGCGGGCCCAGGCGCTCGGAGGGCCGACCCGGCAGGAGAGGAGACAGCCTGGGAGGAGAGGAAGAGCGGCGGCGGGGAGCTGGCTCTACCAGCACCTCACTTGTGGCTGCCGCGCCAGCGCCTCCCGCGGGTGGAAGTGGCTCTCCTGCGCCTTGCGGAAGGCGTAGCAGCTCTGGCCGTAGTCGCGGAAGGTCTGTAGATCTAGCTGCGCCAAAGGCTGGGCCGGGCCGGGCAGGGGGCTACCGCCCCGCGCCGCAGAGGGGCTGTCTGTGCCGTCTGAGCCGGAGTTGGGGGACTCGAACAGGTCGCAAATGCCGGAGTCTCCCGGGAGCGGGCACGGGTCCAGGGGCTGCAGCGGCTGCTTCCTCTGGAGGCGCGGACGCCTGCTCTTCTTCACGGGGGCGCGGAGGTTCTGGTCGTTGTCCCGCCTCCCCGCCCGGGCGGCGGGGCTTGAGGGGCTGGTGGGACAGGGGGTCACCATGATGCGGCCGGGTGGCCGCTTTACTACTTTCAACGCCCGGGCTGCGGCGGGCAGCAGACGCGCCCGCGAAAGTGCGAAAGTGGCCGGGCTCAGAGGTTGGCGCGGCCCTAAGTACCCGGCCGGCTCCTTCTGCCTACCACACCCCCGGCTTCTCACTGGCTGACCCCAGAGCGGCACCGGAGCCGCGATTTTCCGGCTGGAGAACCACTCGCTCGCTTCAGGGCGCAGGCAGCGCGTCGCCTCCGCGGCGCGCCAGTGGGAGGCGGAGCTGCAGCGCGCGCCGGGCATCAGCCTTTCGCGCCTGCGTCCCGCGTTACCCGGGCAACCGGAACTCGGGTCGCTGTGAGAGGCCAGCACGCTGAGTGGGAGTGGGGCTGCGGCGGGCCCGGCCAAGCAGCTCCGCTGCGACCGATAAAAGATTCTCCCAGGTGGCATCTCCCTGTCCTTGGCCAGATGGTCTCGACACGTGCGGGCACCTCTAACCCAGGTCGGTAATTTTGTAAAGGTCTGATCCTGAGTTCCAAACGAAAGTCTGGCTAGAATTCTGTCAACACAGGAAAAGTTTTCTTCAGTGACCCAAACAAGGAATAGTGTTAATTCAGTTGCGTTTGTGGATTTTGTTTCGGTGGCTACCGTAGTAGCCAGTGCCTTTCCTTCCGCTGGCCTCGGGGAGCAGAGCCTCAGCAGGGCAGTCTGTGCTGCGGAATAGATTGGAGCTCCACCAGCCAGCCACGGCGTTCGCGCTCAAAACAAAACGGAAAACTGCCGGATGAACTTCAGTCGGCAAGCAAGTCTGCAGGCCGTGAAGACTTTCTCCCACACTTTTCACCCCAAGCCAAGTAAGCTGGGGCTGCAACGGTTTAAGAACGTTGGAAAGTTGCATTTCGAGTTTGATCGAATTGCTCACAGCCTGTTCCGTTTTAGGTCATTAGCTTCTGGCCTTCTGCCCCGCCGGCAGCCCAGTCCTCTTGGTTTTTCCCTGCTTCCTGCGTCCGCTCCTTCAGGGTGATAAACTCAGGGAAATTAAAGCTGGAATGGGGACGCCCAGCCCGACCGGGCGTGGCAGTTTCCTTAAGGCGCCTCGGGTTTTGTCCACAGACTCCTGTCCCGGTAGAAGCTGGAGCCCCTCTCTGGCCTGACTGAATCTTCCTGAGGGTCTCTGACCCTGTAGGAGAAGGGGCTCCAGGAGCACAAGTAACCTATAATCAACCTCACAGGCACTTAGCAACGGCAGAAAGCCTAGGTGCCCTCAGCCCCAGTGTTTTCCAGAGGCACTCTAAGAGGCGAGGCTACTGGGTGCCAAACCAAGAGCAGGTTCAGCCACCTAACCTCATTACAGAAGAAAGCTGACAAATGTGCCTACCCAAAGTGCAAGTTTGTCTATGAAAATTCAGTAGATGGTGGGAAGGTGTCTCCTAGAGATGCAGGTGAAAGAAAAGGAATGGATTTTGGGTTCTGACCACTGTTCCTCCTATTTCCTCGTAACTCTGAGCAAGCTCTCTATTCTTCTGCCCTAAATAATGTCATCTGGGCTGGGTGTGGTGGCTCACGACTGTAATCCCAACACTTTGGGAGGCCAGGGCAGGTGGATCACATGAGGTCAGGAGTTCGAGACCAGCCTGGCCAACATGGTGAAACCTCATCTTTACTAAAAATACAAAAATTAGCTGGAGGTGATAGCACACACCTGTAATCCCAGCTACTTGGGAGGCTGAGGCACAAGAATCGCTTGAACCTGGGAGGTGGAGGTTATAGTGAGCCAAGATCATGCCACTGCACTCCAGTCTGGGCAACACAGCAAGACTCTTGTCACAAAAGAAAAATAAATAAAATAAATAAATAAATAAATAATCTCATCTCTAATATGGGAGACGAGCTAAGAAACACTGGGAGTAGTACCAGGCCTTACCGCCTCTCAGACTATTGTTGGGGAACATTATGGGAGGAGCAGTTGACCCTGTGGAGGGGGCTCAGATATCAGACTTATTCCTAGAGAAGCTTTCTGGGTGAGGAGGAAGAATCCAGGAATTCTGATTTTTTCATATTGGCCCAAGTGGCCAGTGTGGTAAAGTGAAAAAGAGCAGGAAGTCAACTCCTTTTTCCTTTTTTTTTTTTTTCCTTTTAAAAATCTAATTATGCTTTCATCTATTTTTTTTTTCTTTTTATGCTTTCATCTATTTTTTTTTTTCTTTTTGAGACAGAGTTTCACTCTTGTTGCCCAGGCTGGAGTGCAATGGCACGATCTCTGCTCACCACAACCTCTGCCTCCCGGTTTCAAGCGATTCTCCTGCCTCAGCCTCTCTAGTAGCTGGGATTACAGGCATGTGCCACCACGCCTGGCTAATTTTGTATTTTTAGTAGAGACGGGGTTTTTTCTATGTTAGGCTGCTCTTGAACTCCCAACCTCAGGTGATATCCCGCCTTGGCCTCCCAAAGTGCTGGGATTACAGGCATGAGCCACCGTGCCCGGCCATCTGTTTTTTTCTTTAAGACGGAAGGAGTCTCGCCCTGTTGCTAGGCTGGAGTGCAGTGGGGAGATCATGGCTCACTGCAACCTCCGCCTCCCAGGTTCAAGTGATTCTCCTGCCTCAGCCCCCTGAGTAGCTGGGACAGCAGGTGCGCACTACCACGCCCAGCTAATTTTTGTATTTTTAGTAGAGACCGGGTTTCACCATGTTGGCCAGGATGGTCTTGATTTCTTGACCTTGTGATCTGCCCGCCTCAGCCTCCAAAAGTACTGGGATTACAGGCGTGAGCCACCATGCCCAGCCTATTTTTTCTTTTTCTGAAAATCTAATTAGTGAAGTCAACTCCTGAGGGCAAAACTCTGGTTCTCTTATTGGTTGTCTTAGGCAAGACATTTCCCCCTCTCTCTGAGTCTCCGTTTCCTCATCTGTTTTTTTTTTTTTTTGGAGACGGAGTCTCGCTCTGTCGCCCAGGCTGGATGGCACGATCGCAGCTCACTGTAAGCTCCGCTTCCCGGGTTCACGCCATTCTCCTGCCTCAGCCTCCTGAGTAGCTGGGATTACAGGCACCCGCCATCATCCTCGGCTAATTTTTGTATTTTTGTAGAGATGGGGTTTCGCCATGTTGGCCAGGCTGGTCTTGAACTCCTGACCTCAGGTGATCTGCCCGCCTCAGCCTCCCAAAATGCTGCAATTACAGGTGTGAGCCACTGCGCCTGGCCACACTGGAGCTATTCTGAAAAAAAGCACCATCATTTGATCCACCTGTGGAGATGAGACTCTCTTTGCACCATGCTCGAAATGCTTTGCACTCCCAGGGAGTTTGCCTATAGTTAGAGTCAACTCCCAACAGGCGGTGCCTGAGCTTTGGCTTGATGGACGTATTCCTCAGTTTTCTGGACTGCCTGCTGTGCCAGGTGCTGGGTCTAAAACCGTAAGACTGCACGGGTCCTGCCCTCACAGAGCTGCATAGTTGTGGGGGAAACAAAGAGCCACTTGTTGCACTTGTTTAAATGATTACTGTGTGGTAAAGGATTACTGATAGAGGATTTACTGGATTTAGGGTTGACAGATAAAATACAGGACACAGAGTTAATTCAAATGTCAAAAAAACAAATGTTTAGCATTGAGTATGTCCCAAATATTGCATGGGACATATTTATAAGAAAAAAATATTCATTAGTTATTTTACTGCAGGGAACATACTTATACTGAAAAATGATTTGTTTTTTATCTGACATTCAAATTTAACTGGGCATCCTGACATCTGGCAGCCCTTCTTGGATGTCACAGAAACCCACAGTAGGAGCAATTAGCCTGGCCTGGAAAGGCTTCCCAAGCAAGTGGTAGTTAAGCTGAGAGAGAAGGAGTTGGTTGGAAAGAAGAGAGGAGGGAGAAATCATTTTAAGTAGACTAGCAGGATGTGGGAGGTTCTGGAAGCAGCATGATTCCTGAAATGTTTTAGGGCCTACTTGATACAGAATGATTGGAACACAGGGTCAAAGGGAAGAGATGTAGGGGAAAAATGGCTAATACTTAAGTAAAACTTAGGTGCCAGGAACTTTATTATGCTCTTCATGTATATTATATTCATTTCATCTTCCCAGTAGCTCTGTGAGATTGCTCCTATTATTTTCCCCATTTTATAGATGAGAAAACTGTGGCATAGAGAAGTAATTTCCCCAAAGTCACAAAGCTAGTAAATGGCAGAACCAGGTCAAACTTAGCCTAGCTCCTTGCTCCATAATCACCATGCTTCAATAGTAAGATCATACAGTGCTTTGTAAGCTACATTAAATGTTTAGACTTTACCTGAAGCCTGAAGCCACTGAAGAGGCCTGACCAAAGGAGAGAGAAGATCTTTTGTTTAAAAAATTACTCTAAAGCTGGGTGCCGTGGCTCACACCTATAATCCCAGCACTTTGGGAGGCCGAGGCAGTCGGATCGCTTGTGCTCATGAGTTTGAGACCAGCCTGGGCAACATGGTGAAACCCCATCTCTACAGAAATACAAAAATTCACTGGGAATGGTGGCATGTGCCTCTAGTTCCAGCTACTTGGGAGGCTGAAGTGGGATGGTGACTTGAGCCTGGGAGGCAGAGGTTGCAGTGAGCCAAGATCATATCACTGTACTCCAGCCTAGGCAATACAGCCAAATCTTGCCTCAAAAAAAAAAAAAAAACACCAAAAAAAAACCACAACAAATTACTCTAGCTGATATGTGGAAAATAGATTGGAGAAGAAAAGGTTGAAGGCCTGTTAGGTGCAGTAATTCAAACAAGAGAGGATTGTGGGTAATGAGGATGGAGAAAGGATATTAGATTCTAAATATTTAGGAAATAGATTACAAAGGGGGCTCCATGTTGGTTAGGTGAATTCAAGGAGCTCTGTGAGTCTGGCTTATGTACTCAGGCAAGTGGGTTGGCAGGTAAAACAATGAAACCTGTCACTCTGTTTAAGGTCAAAGAGAAAGTTCCATGTTTCCATTCAATTAAGTCTTCACTGTAAAGATAGAGCTTAATCAGGATGCAAGTACCAAAAGACAATATTTACATAATGAATGAACATACGTAAATACCAGTGGTTACCTTTTGTTATCAATTGTTGCTTAGTTAAAACAATATCCCCAAGATTTTGACTGAATTAATGAAAATATTCAATATAAACTTGTATATGGCTCCACTGTGCATCATGGAATCTGGCAAAACTTTGAAAGGAGCTTTTCTTAGTATAGCATCTCAGTCATAAGCAGTCTTTTAATTCAGGGGATGGTTTTTACATTTTTTTCTAACTCTTAATATTGGATAAAACCTTATTTTAATTGATTTAACTTGTATAAAAAGCCTTCTTAAACTTGTCTTCAAAGCTCAGGGCTAGGTTTTATATCTAGGACTCCTATCCACTGCTTCCAAGAAAAGGCACAGTTGATCTCCCCTTGGTCATTTCTCATCTCTAGATAGAGTAGGAAAGGAAATGGTCATCATGACATCCTTACTTCTTTCCTCTGCCATCTGATGTTATAGCTTGTGCTTATTGTTAAAAGCAGTGTTTACTTTTAGTCATTCATTAATTTATTCATCAAATATTTTTTAAGTTCCTACTATGTACTAGGCACTTTTCTAGGTGCTGAGAATATCACAGTGAATAAAATAGACCAAAATCCCTGCCCTAATAAACTTTATGTTTTAGTGGGAGGAGACATAATAATCAAATAAATATATGTTTATGTTAGATGGTGAAAAGAGCTAAGAAAATAAAGCAGGAAAGGGAAATGGGGAACTTTAGGGCATGGGGGTATAGGAGTTTTAAATAAAGAGGTCAGGAAAAGCCTAATTGAGCAGTTGACATTTGAGCAAAGACCTGAACGAGTTGAGAGAGTGAATCATGCTTATACTGGGGAAAACGCATTCCAGGCGAAGGGAACAGCCATGTGCAAAGGCCCTGAAAGAGGAGCGTGCCTAGAGTAAGGGAGCAGAAGAGTGGGAGATGAAGACAGAGATTCTGAAAAGGGGTGTCTAGATTGTATAAATTAAATATATTATTACAATTAACTTCATCTATTTTTTTGGGTTTTTAAAATGTGATTTCTGGGCGTGGCACAGTGGCTCATGCCTGTAATCCCAGAATTTTGGGAGGCTGAGGTGGGTGGATCCCTTGAGGACAGGACTTTGAGACCAGCCCGGCCAACATGGTGAAACCCCATCTCTGCTAAAAATACAAAAATTAGCCAGGTGTGGTGGTGTATGCCTATAAACCCCAGCTAGGGCAGCTGAGGCATGAGAATCACTTGTACCCAGGAGATGAAGGTTGTGCTGAGCTGAGATTGTGCCACTGTACTCCAGCCTGGGGGACAGAACAAAATTCTATCTTAAAAAAACAAAAAATGATTTCTGGAAATTTTAAATTTACATACAAATAGCCTGAGCAACATAGTAAGATCCCTTCTCTACTAAAAATTTAGAAAAAAATGAGGCATGGTGGCTCACATCTGTAGTCCCAGCTACTTGGGAGGATCAGTTGAACCCAGGAGTTTGAGGTTATAGTGAGCTATGGTCGTGCAACTGTACTCCAGCCTGGGTGACAGAATGAGACCCTGTCTCAAAAAATTTAAAAAATTACATATGTGGCTCACATTATATTTCTGTTGTACAACACTGTTTTCGAAGAATTAATCAGGCTGAGAATACATGTGGGTGGCAAGAGAGGGGATGCAGGCAGAAACAGAAAACCACTTAAGCTGAAAACCACTTAAGAAACTATTAAAATAATTCAGGTGAGAGATGATGGTGCCTTGAACCAGGATAGTAGGTAGTAGAGATGGTGAGAAGTGATTAGATTCTGGATCTATTTTGAATATAGGCCAATAGAATTTGGTATGAAGATATGGGGCTGGGCACAGGGGCTCACATCTGTAATCTCAGCACTTTGGGAGGCCAAGGTGTGAGGGCTGCTTGAGGCCAAGAGTTCAAGACCTGCCTGCGAGACACTGCCTCTACAAAAAATACAAAACTCACAAAATTAGCTGGGCGTGGCAGCTGGTGCCTATAATCCCAGTTGCTTGGGAGGCTGAGGTGGGGGAGGATTCCTTGAGCCTAGGAGGTTGAGGCTTCAGTGAGCCATAATCATGCTACTGTACTCTAGCGTGGGTAACAGATGGAGACCCTATCTCAAAAAAGAGAAAGATATGGGGTATGAGAGAAAGAGTCAAGGATGATCCCGGTCTGACCTGAACAATTGAAAACATGAAGTTGTCATTAGCTGAGATGGAAAGGATTGAGGGAAGGAAAAGGTTTTATGGAGAAGATAAGGAGTTTGAGTGTGCTATGCTTGAGACATCTTCCAGGCATCCATGTGGGGATGTAAAACAGGTATTTGAATACAAAAATTGAGAGTTCAGGTGTGAGGTCTGGGATGTGAATTTGGGTGTTAGCAATGAATAAGGGTAAATAACATAATTGACATTAAACAACGAATTTTGTGTCTCCCTCCATCTCACCACAGTGTTTTTCTAATGTTCCACTGCCTTATCGTAGAATGCACTGTTGAAACCCAATTCAATGTAGTTTTAGACAGGACATATAATAAAGTGATATTCCTACACATCTCTTGGTCCTGTACCCCACCTTCTAGAGATTTTATAAAGCAAGACTGTCAGAGATATCAGTGCCACGTTTTCCTCTCCTCAGTATTTGTGATTGGTATGAACAATATGGTCCAAGTTAAAAGCATTTTATTTTCCCCATGAAAAGTCTTTAAAATTAATTTCTGTTTACTAATCTCTCTGGGACCTGGGCCCAGTGCTCCTTAAATGCACTAGGTAAACCTAAAATACTTTAAAAATGTAAAACCGAATTAAACTCAGGCTTCTACGTCGAAAGCTGCTTAACCACGATTTGACCTGTTTGTTTTCAGGTGTGGTTTATGAAATCTGCAAGGGAGTATTAACATAATGGAACCAGAGGTTTTTTAAAATTCCAGTTTGGCACTTGAGCTTGAGACAAAAGCCCCCACCCTCACCGTATTCCAGCTCTATGATGGGGGCTGAAGTAGGAACAATGCATTTACTGACAGTGCCTTGTTTTAGCAAACAAAGTAGGTTGCCGCCTAACTGTGAACGTTTGCTAGCGCCTTAAAATAATGCTTAAACTCAGTTTTGTTGTCACTAAAAATTCTAATATTTACTTAAGACTCTATTTTCTATTAATGTATTTAAGCATCAAAATTGAGACATATTTAAGATAACTTGAAGTCAGACAAGTTTTGCTGGTATTTAGTACACAAAGGGCCGGAATTTTTAGCACATTTAAAAAACCCGGACGTTTGACTTACACGTCTAAATGTCCACCTGGGGAAAAGGCTATCTCTTTGTTACCTGCCTTCCTGGAGTTTTGCCAATCCCCAGTTCACTAAAAGTTCAGTACACACGCTCAAGTGCACTGCTTCTCTCCTCATGCATAGGTGTGCTTTTTCTCCCAACTTTCCTCAGATTCCCTCCTATCTGTGGCAATCTGCCTGGCACCAGCAGTACTGTGCAGTGGTTAAGAGCTTTGGCTCTGAAGTTTGACTTCTGGAGTTCAATCCTGTCTGCAGTATACTAGTTCTGTGAACCTGGGCAAG
This sequence comes from Chlorocebus sabaeus, assembly GCF_047675955.1. NCBI lineage: Eukaryota > Metazoa > Chordata > Mammalia > Primates > Cercopithecidae > Chlorocebus > Chlorocebus sabaeus. Next base: position 40,117,761 of record NC_132907.1, on the reverse strand, counting down.
TTAAAGGTCTAGCCCTCCAGATAAATATCACCTGGTGTAACATTTAAGAAGTTTTACTTCTTCTTCTTTTTGTTTTTTTTTTTGTTTTTGTTTTTTTTTTTTTTTGAGACAGGGTCTCACTCTGTCACCTAGGCTAAAGTGGCACCCAGGCTTCACTGCAGCCTCCTCACCTGCACCCCCCAACTGGGCTCAAGCAATCCTCCTGCCTCTGGGGACTACAGGCACATGTCACCATGCCCGGCTAATTTTAGTATTTTTTTTGTGTAGACTGGGTCTTGCCGTGTTGCCCAGGCTGGTCTCAAACTCCTGGGCTCAAGTAATCCACCCATCTCAGCCTCCCAAAGTTCTGGGATTACAGGCATGAGCCACTGTGCCTGGCCCAAGAAATTTTACTTTTGTAAAGGTTAAGTCTCTTTGCCATATTCTGTTGCTGTGTGGAAAGGTCTCCTCCAGCAACCTCTGTCCTTCCAGGGTCTGGATTGGAAGAGCACATCAAGAACTAAAGGGTAGTAAGCACTGCAGCATAATTATGCTTGAAGCCCACCCAGGCCTCAACTCTGTTATGGTATGGGATACTAAGTGACTTGTTTCAGTGACCCTTGCAAGCATTTCCTCAAACTGTGATGGTAGCCTGATGCTTACTCTGCTGGATTCCCTTTACATGGTGGTGGTGCCCATGTAGACTCAGGGCTGTCAGGAGCAACGAACCTTCCTGATACTATGTGTGTAACATTTAGTGTGTTGCAATTTACTTATGATATAGTCAAGACTTTGTTATACTATCAAACTTGTTTTGGGTATGATGTAGCTTCATTATACCATATACCAGGATATAGGGAGCAGAATCTCATCTGAAGAATGAGGTCATTCTTGGTGTCATTTGCTTGGAGAAAAAGTGTGCTTTCTAGAAAAGAAGTCAGAATAAAGGAAAAGATGTTGGTAATTTGCAGGAAGGAAATCTCTTTCTTGGATTTGCCACTACCCTGCATCCCCCTACTTCACCCTGGTATTGGGGTATCCAGGAGATTTGCTCTTCATTGTCAATGGTGAGTTTGAAAGTGATATGCTGCAGATTTTGTGATACTCCCAGAATAGGGAAGTATGACATAAAACCAAGAGACTGTTAAAAAAAAAAAAAAAAGATTTAGCTGGGCACAGTGGCTCATGCCTGTAATTCCAGCACTTTGGGAGGCTAAGGCGGGTGGATCACGAGGTCAAGAGATTGAGACCATCCTGGCCAACACGGTGAAACCCCATCTCTACTAAAAATACAAAAATTAGCTTGGCATGGTAGTGCATGCCTGTAGTCTCAGCTACTCGGGAGGCTGAAGCAGGAGAATCACTTGAACCCAGGAGGCGGGGGTTGCAGTGAGCCGAGATCGTGCCACTGCACTCCAGCCTGGCAACAGGGTAGGACTCCGTCTCCAAAAAAAAAAAAAAAAAAAAAAAAAAAAAAAAGATTTATACATTTGATTATGAAAAGTAAAAAAGTTGAAACTAGAAAAATACTTATATCACAGATATAGGCGTAATTTTCTTTACCTTGATCTTAGCCAAAAGGCCGAGAAGCAATTGGCATAATTTTCTTAAGATATAAAAAGCTCTTATAAATCAGTATGAAAAAGAGTGACACTCTAACAGAAAAATGAACAAATATTTGAATAGTTTACAAGAAAAATGCCTTATATGAAAAGATGCTGAAACTCAGAAAAATCCAAACTTTCATCATAATTACTAAAAATCCAAACATTTGATAAGAGGATGTAGGTTATCAATATGTTGTTGGTTGCAATATAAATTACAACCATTTGGAAGACAATTTGGCAAGATCTGTAAGCATTTAAAATGCACAGTCTTTAGCTTAGCAGTTCTACTTTTGGATAGTTAGTATACATCAATGTAAAATGACTTTATAAAACTATATTTATTGCAATATCCTTGTTAGAAGTAAAACATTGATTGTCCTCAATAAGGGACATCCAAAGAATGGAATATTATGCAGTCATTGAAAAGAATGAGGCAAATGTTTTTGTACTGATGTGGAAGGATTTTCCTGGGGCTTTTGGTTGTTGTTTTGTTTTGTTTTTTTTTAGATGAAGTCTTGTCCTGTTGCCCAGGCTGGAGTGCAGTGTTGTGATCACAGTTTACTGCAGCCTCACTGCCTCCTGACTTCAAACAGTTCTCCTGTCTTAGGCTCCTGAGTAGCTGGGATTACAGGCATGCACCACCACAGCTGGCTACTTTTTGTATTTTTAGTCAAGTTGGGGTTTTGTCATGTTGGCCAGGCTGGTCTCGAATTCCTGACCTCAGATGATTTGCCTGCTTCAGCCTCCCAAATTTTGGGATTACAGGTGTGAGCAACCGTGCTGGCCCCAGATTTTCAAAATAGAGGATTAAAATAAAGTAAGGTGCAAAATAGCATGTCTAATATGTTGTCACGTGTATAAAAGATATATATGTATATATGTGTACATGTACATACACATATGCACACATCCTTGTATGTGCATAGAATCTTTCTAGACAGATACACAAGTAACTGGTTACACTGGCTGTCTTTGGAGAGAAGATTTGGCAGATTAGGAGACAGAAATAAGAGGAAGAGGGACTTTTTACTGTGTACCTTCATTTACCTTTTTAATTTTGAGCTGTAGGGATATGTCATTTGTTTTAAAAAATGGCGCTGTTCGTATGCAGCTGGCTGAAAGTTAGAGAGCAGGGACCCCAGATGAGGCCTTTAAAGTGGCAATAGCTATTGTAGATGGATATCAGAAAAGAGTGGATGGAATAAAACAACACCTGGGCACCCCAGGAGCAAAATTGTGTGACTTTGTATGCAAGACTGTGCGATAGTTAGGATATTTGTCCCTGCCCAAATATCATGTTAAATTGTAATCCCCAATAATAGAGCTGGGGCCTGGTAGGAGGTGTTTGGATCATGGGGGCAGATCTTTTATGGCTTGGGGTGCTGTATTTGTGATAGTGAGTTCTCATGAGATCTGGTCTTTTAAAAGTATGCAGCACCTCCCCCCCTCCTACCCCCTCATCTCTCTCTCTCTTTTTCTCTCTCGCTCACTCACTCGCTTGCTCTTGCTTTCACCATGTGATGTGCCTGCTCCCCTTTGCCTTCTGCCATGATTGTAAGCTTCCTGAGGCCTCTCTAGAAGACAAGCAGATGCCAGCACCATGCTTCTTGTACAGCCTGCAGAACTGTGAGCCAATTAAATCTCATTTCTTTATAAATTATTCTGTCTCAGGGATTTTTGAAATAGCAATGCAAGGATAGTTTAATATAAGCTGGTTTTCCTTTTTGTTTTGGAACTTGGATTATATGAGTGAATAGAACAGACAAACATCTGCCTTTGTGGAGCTTATATGGGGTGATGATGCAGGAAAAGACAACCAGTACAGGCTCTGGGGCATTGGGAATGCCAGTGGGCAGGTTGTGGCATTAAATGGGCTAGTGATTGGAAAGGTAACACTTGAGCAGAGACCCCTAAGTAGTGGGGGAGTTGGTTATGTGGACATCTGTGGGTATAGTATTCTAGCCAGCGAAACTAGCCAGTGCAAAAGCTCTGAGGCATGGGGATCCCAGTGTGTGGAAGACCAGCAAGGCGGCCAGTGTGGTTGGAGTAGGAGTGAAAAGAGTAGGAGATGAAGTCAGAGAGGCAATAGGGCAGATCATGTACGATGCTGTTAACATTAACATTTGCTGGGTTCTTTAGCTTATAAAGTTGTGTGATATTTTATTGTAGCATTGAATCATTACCTCAACCATATGAGATAGGTACCACTATTATTGTCCTCATTTACAGATGAGAGGACAAGTTCAGATTAAGGAGCTTGCTTGAAGATGCATCTAGTAAGTGTAATATTCGGTATTTAAATCCAAGTGTATGATTCCAGTTTGGACATTCACCCCTGTGCTGTTCTGTATTTATTAAATGTGAAGGGAGAACTAAGGAAAGGCTTTGAGTCCATCCTTAGGCCACTGCTTTGAAAGGAGAGCTTTGCTGAGGGACAAAGCCCCCAGAGGAAGGAGAAGCCAGCAGGGTCAGAGCTGGTTGCACTTTCTTGTGACAAATCTGGGAGGCTCTGAGATATGTTTTAACAAGACAGGCAGAATCCCCTTGCCCAAGTATGCACTGGCAGGTAAAAATTGAGCTAGAATTGGGAATAGGGTAAAGGAAGCAAGGCTTTAAGGCCAAAGAAAGCATAAAGCTATCTGGAGTGTGACGACCACAGAGTGCCATCTAATTTCCATGAACCAGCCACCTTTTAGGTGGTGATCACATAAGGAAGTGACAGTTTACTTGACTTTTCAGCAAGAGCACTGGTGCTGAATAGATGAGTTTAAATTGGCCAAAGAATGCACATTCTTATATCTGGCAGTCTTGCTGGAAGTGAAGAGAAGGTCTCCAAAACCAGGCTGGCCTCAGGAGTGACAGAAGTTTGTGCCTTTGTTCTTGAGCCATGGCTATTAGCCTGTTGAAAAATACAGCTTATCTTTCCACCTTCTATTCCTGGTACAAACATATATTTTACATGAAGTAGCAGATCTAAGATATACCATGAAAGGAAGCTCTTAAAAATATCTCCTGTTACTAGAATGTAACTATACTTGGACAGTATAGTCGTCTATCCCTGTTCCTCCACAACCAGTATGTAATGAGCACCTACTAAGTACCAGGCATCACTCTAGGTTTGCAGCAGTGGATAAGACACACAAGGCCCCTGCTTGCGTAGAGCCGGGAGTGGATAGGCTGAAAATAAAAAAGTGAGCCACATCAAACAGGAATACATTCTTAAAACAGATTTAAAAGTGTGGTGGCCTAGAGTGTGAATGGGTATCTACTTTAAATTGCATAGCCAGGGATGCCTCTTTGAAGAGAATTCTTGTGTGTTGCTAGTGTTTGCAAGTCAACATGTCAGTTTTTTTCTTTTAATGTTGGGCAAATCTATTCCCTAAGTGAGAGTTCTCATAATGTTGAGAATGTTTTTGTTTGGGTAGCAACATTTTCTGGTGGGCAGGAATCCTACAAATATTTAGATACTGATAGTTAAATCCTCTAAAAATAGTTACTTCAAGGTGACCTGCAAAGGAGTAGTGGTGGGAAGTGGGCTTATTATATACAATGAATATCCCAACTAAATGCAAGCTAAAGCTAATGCATCTCTGTATTGTTGTTATTGATAATATTTGTGATGATTTTAAATAATGAGCATCCAGAGATGTTCAAGGAGAAAGAACTCCTTATACCCAGGGGGGCATCATATATTAACATAACCTCAGACTTCTTTGTTACGGACAAAGCAGATCTATCCTGTCTTTTCTTTCTCTACCACACAGAAAACAAAGAGGGCAGCAATTAATATCTTCAGACCATGGTAAGATAAACCCCTGTTCCAAATGTAAAGCAAAACCGTCCTATTGAAAAGCAACAAAAAGGAAGGCTGAAGGGCACAATGTGTAATGTGCCTACTTGGATGTCAAATCATAGGGTACAGATCAAACAGAGCAGCTGTTGAGGGCTGCCTAGTCATATGCAGCTTAGTGTTTATGAGAAAAGACACCAAGGGCCTGCAGTTAACAAAAGCACTCAGTGTATGGCAGATTGGGCTGCTCTGTTGAGAGGTAGGATTTGGTCTCTAAGTTTGTTCAACTATACAGATTTGAAATAAATGGATGGATGGAGTGGCTAGGCTTTCTTTTCCTGTGGAAGATCTGGGTGTTAAAGGTATATCCTTCAGGAAAAATATTTCCCAGTACCTTTGGAGTGACTGAAAAATTCCTAACCTGTATGTATTTCTGTATTATTATCATATCTGCTGTTTCTGTATCAGCTTGCTAGAATATACATATGAACCATTTATAGAACTCTATTCTGTCCTGTTGGTCTATATGTCTGCTTTATGCCATACCATACTGTTTTGATTAATGTAGATTTGTAATATGTATGAAATGAGAAAGTGTGAAGTCACTAGCTTTATTGTTGTTTCTCAAGATGATTTTGCCAATCAGTCTTTTGTGGTTCCATACACATTTTAGATTATTTTTTCTATTTCTGTAAAAAATGCCATTTGGATTTTGATAGGGATTGCATAAAGTCTATAGACTGCTTTGGGTCATATCGACAATATTAAGTCTTCTAATCTGTGAACATGGGCTCTCTTTCTATTTATTTGTGTCTTCTTTAATTTCTTTCAGCAAGGCCGGGCGTGGTGGCTTACGCCTGTAATCCCAGCACTTTGGGAGGCCGAGGTAGGCGGATCATGAGGTCAGGAGATCGAGACCATCCTGGCTAACACAGTGAAACCCTGTCTCTACTAAATATTCAAAAAAATTAGCTGGGCATGGTGGCGGGCGCCTGTAGTCCCAGCTACTCGGGACGCTGAGGCAGGAGAATGGCGTGAACCTGGGAGGCGGAGCTTGCAGTGAGCCGAGATCACACCACTGGACTCCAGCCTGAGTGACAGAGCGAGACTCCATCTCAAAAAAAAAAAAAAAAATTTCTTTCAGCAATATTTTGCAGTTTTCAATGTATAACTCTTTATCCTCCCTTGTTTAAGTTTATTCTCAAGTATTTTACTCTTTTTGATGCTCTTATAAATGGGATTGCTTTCTTAATTTCCTTTTTGGATTGTTAGTGTGTACAAACAACTAATTTTTGTATGTTGGTTTTGTATGCTGCAACTTTGTTGAATGTATTATATCTAACAGTTTTTGTAGAATCATTAGTTTTCTACATATAAGATCATGTCATCTGTGAACAGAGTTTTACTTCTTCCTTTTAAATTTAGATGCCTTTTTTCTTTTTCTTGCCTGATTGCTTTAGCTAGCACTCCAGTACTGTGTTGAATAGCATGGCAAGAGTGGGTATCCTTGTCTTGGTCCTATTTTTACAAAAAAAGTTTTTAGTTTTTTATCAATGAGTATAATGCTACCTGTGGGATTTTCATATATTAATTTTATTATATTGATGTAATTTCCTTCTATTCCTAGTTTACCATTTTAAAATCAGATTGCCTTTTTATTATTGAGTTGTAAGAATTCTTTATATCTTCTGTATACAACTCCTATATCAGGCATATGATTTGCAAGTATTTTCTCCTGTTTTGTGGGGTTGTCTTCTCTCTCTCTCTCTTTCTCTCTTTCTTTCTTTCTTTTTACAGAGTCTTGCTCTGTTGCCCAGGCTGCAGTGCAGTGGCGCAATCGTGGCTCACTACAACCTCTGCCTCCTGGGTTCAGATGATTCTCATGCCTCAGCCTCCCAAGTAGCTGGGACTACAGGTGCGCACCACTATGCCTGGCTAATTTTTGTATTTTTAGTAGAGATGGGATTTCAGCATGTTGCCCAGGCTAGTCTCGAACTCCTGACCTCAAGTGATCCACCTGCCTCAGCCTCCCAAAGTGTTGGGATTGTCAGAGGCATGTGAACCACAGCAACTCCATATTGAATGGGTAAAATGAGGCTGAAACCTACTGGGCTGCATTCCTAGATTGTTAAGGCATTCTAAGTCACAGAGAGAAATAGGAGGTTGGCACAACAAGGTCATAAAGACCTTGTTGATAAAACAGGTAGCAGTAAAGAACCCGGTTAAAACCCACCAAAACAAAGATGGCAATGAGAGTGACCTCTGGTCATTCTCACTGTTACACTCCCACCAGTGCCATGACAGTTTACAAATGCCATGGCAACATCAGGAAGTTACCCTATATGGTCTAAAAAGGGCAGGCATGAATAATTCATCCCTTGTTTAGCATATCATAAAGAAATAACCATACAAATGGGCAGCCAGCAGCCCTCAGGGCTGCTCTGTCTATGGAGTAGCCATTCTTTTATTCCTTTACTTTCCTAATAAACTTGCTTTCACTTTATGGACCTGCCCTGAATTGTTTTTTGCGTGAGATCCAAGAACCCTCTCTTGGGTGTCTGGATCAGGACCCCTTTCCTGTAATAGAATTACGGGTGTGAGCCACCGTACCCGGCCCCTTTCCACTTTCTTGATTGTGTCCTTTGAAGAACAAGTATTTTTATTGTATTAATAATTAAATTGTCTCCAGCTTTACTGAGGTATAACTGACAAATAAAAATTATATTTACTCAAGGTGTACAAAGTGATGATATGATCTGTGTTTACACTATATAATGATTACCACAATCAGAGTAATTCATCCTTTACCACACAGTTAACATCTTTCATGTATGTGAGATGAGGATACTTAAGATCTGCTCTCTCAGCAAATTGCAAGTTAACAATGTATTATTAACTATAGTCACCATGCTGTATGCTAGATCCCCAGAACTTATTCATTTTATAACTAAAAGTTTGTACCTTTTGACCAATATTTCCCTATTTCTTCTACCTCCTGGAAACTGTTCAACTCTGCCTGTATGAGTTTGACTTTCTTAGATTCCACATATAAATGGGATCCTTCAGTATTGGACAATTATTTTTAATTTTGATGAAGTACCATTTTTTTTTCTTTTGTTTCTGGTGCTTTTGGTGTCTCATCTAAGAAATCATTACTTAATCCAAGGTCCTAAAGATTTACTCCTGTATTTCCTTCTAAGAGTATTGTAGTTTAGTTTTTACACTTAGCTCTTTTTTGTTTGCTTTTGATGTTGTTGTTGGTTGGTTGTTTGAGATAAGGTCTCACTCTGTCACCCAGGCTGGAGTGCAGTGGCGCCATCTCTGCTCATTGCAACCTCAACTTCCCAAGGTCAAGTGATCCTCCCGCCTCAGCCCCTCAAGTGGCTGGGACTACAGGTGTGCAGTACCACACCCTGCTACTTTTTGCACTTTTTTGTAGAGATGGTGTTTCATCATGTTGCCCAGGCTGGTCTCAAACTTGTGGGCTGAAGCTATCCACCCACCTTGGCCTCCCAAAGTGCTGGGATTACAGGCATGAGCCACCATGCTCAGTCTACACTTAGCTCTATCGTCCACTTTAATTTCTGTACATGGCATGAGGTAAGGGCCCAAATTCTTTCTTTTGCATGTAGCTATTCAGTGGTTCCGGCACCGTTTATTGAAAAGATTATTTCACCATTGACACCCTTGATGAAAATTAGCAAACCATAGACACATGGGTTTGTTTCTGAACTTTTAATTCTATATACCAGTGCTCCTCAATTTACAGTGGGGTTATGTCCTGATAAAGGTATCATCAATTGAAAATACTGTAATTATACTGCATATCGCTAGCCTGGGAAAATATGAAAACAAAATTTGAAGTACAGTTTCTACTGAATGCATTTCACTTTCACATCATTGTGAAGTCAAAAAATTTCAGGTCAAACCATCTTTTTTTTTTTTTTTTTTTTTTTTTTTTTGAGACGGAGTCTTGCTCTGTATCCCGGGCTGGACTGCAGTGGCCGGATCTCAGCTCACTGCAAGCTCCGCCTCCCGGGTTTACGCCATTCTCCTGCCTCAGCCTCCCGAGTAGCTGGGACTACAGGCGCCCGCCACCTCGCCCGGCTAGTTTTTTGTATTTTTAGTAGAGACGGGGTTTCACCGTGTTAGCCAGGATGGTCTTGATCTCCTGACCTCGTGATCCGCCCGTCTCGGCCTCCCAAAGTGCTGGGATTACAGGCTTGAGCCACCGCGCCCGGCCAAGTCAAACCATCTTAAGTCAGAGACTGTATATGTCTATCCTTATGCCAATTAATATTTTACAACCCCCAAATACTTTTTTTTTTTTGAGATGATGTCTCACTGTCACCCATACTGGAGTGCAGAGCAGCTGATCTCAGCTCATTGCAATCTCTGCCACCCTGGCTCAAGTGGTCCTCCCACCTCAGCCTCCTGAATAGATGGGACCACAGGCCTGCACCACCACACCCAGCTACTTTTTTCTATTTTTGGTGGAGACAGGGTTTTGCCATGTTGCTCAAGCTGGTCTTGAACTCCTGAGTTCAAGTGATCCTCCCACTCCAGCCTCTCAAAGTATTAGGATTGTAGGCATGAGCCACCATGCTAGCTCCCAAATACTTTTTGGCCATATTTCAAGATGGCAATTTGGAAGGGCTGCACACTGCAGGTAATTGCTCTGAAAAACTGTCATTTTGTGCGGGAGATTTGCATCTGTAGAGGAAATCTACATTAGTGAAGTAAACCCCAGATGCAAACAGGCTCTCTCTGAGGCCCCTCCTTATCTGCCTTATCCAGATCTAGGAACGATTACCTCACAGGAAAAGGAGACTAAAAATCTGACACTTTTAAAGGTCTGACAAAAATTTTACCATGGGCTACCATCTATTCTTTCTGAGGGCTGCTACCCTTGAGACTTCACCTACATACAGGATGGAGCCTTTGCTCCCCATGCTTTTCCTTTCCTCTCCCTCCCATAACCTGTCTTGCCGCATTCTAAGCCTCTATTCCTTTATACTATATAAACTTCATCTGGCCCCTCCTCTGAGCCTCATATTTTGTATAGCTCCTATGTTTATGCACATTAATACTTTTTTTTTTTTTTTTGCCTTTTTTCACTGTTAATCTGTCTATAGTCAGTTTATTTTATAGAGAGATTATTGAACTTTCAGAAGGTGGAGGGAAGAAAATTCCCTTCACCCCTACAATAACCTACAGTAGACTGCTTAGGTTATTTTTGAATGATCTTTTCATTTCTTCCCCATTAGCTGAGTGACCTCAGAAAATTTAGCTTCTTAGCATCGGTTTTCTCATTTGTAAATTGAAAATATATTACCATCTTGTTGTGAGGAGTAAACAAGAATATAATAAAGCTTTTAGTTAAGTGCTTATCATATAATGCTCAATTTAAAAACTGGAAATATACTTTCCCTTGATAATACTCCCTTTCCTTCCCACTAATCCTCTCCAATGAAGACTTTTCATCTACTTTTTTCTTTTAGATGGAGCCTTGCTCTGTCACCAGCTGGAGTGCAGTGGCACAGTCTTGGCTCACTCGAATCTCCACCTCCTGGGTTCAAGAGATTCTCCTGCTTCAGCCTCCCAAGTAACTGGGATTACAGGTGCCTGCCACCACGCCCGACTAATTTTTTTATTTTTAGTAGAGACGGGATTTCACCATATTGGCCAGGCTGGTCTCGAACTCCTGACCTCAGGTGATCCACCCTTCTTGGCCTCCCAAAATGCTGGGATTACAGGCGTGAGCCACGGCACCTAGCTGACTTTCCATCTACTTCTAAATGTCTCATGCATGAGAATGGATTTCATGAAAAGAGGCAGGCATATTCTGGAACTACCACCAGGACTAAACAACTTCTTATCTGAAGAGTGTGATTTTCTCATATGACACTTGATTTTTCTTGCCACTGTATGTTAAGATCCAGGGCACCCACCTCCTTTTCCTAGTGACTGTAGCACCTGGCCTGGTCTTCTCCATCCTTTTCCTGCATCCGCACTGATGAACAAATATGCTGTTCATCCTGTCCCTACTTTAAATTCTCCCCACATCCATTTTGCTATCCATCAGCAGGGAAACCCTTTGGGTTTATTAATTATTGAAACAGTTACATCTCAAGATTTTAAATTCTGAAATTCTCTCCTCTAACTGGCCTCCCTACCATTCACTTACGGTATAATGAATTTGGGATTAGAGTCTGACCTCTGCATTTTCCTGGTCCATGGCCTCTGATATGGCCTCATTTGCCTCTAAATAAGCGATTTCAGTCACCCATTTCAATGACACAGTCTATTTCATTCTAAGATCCCATAGTGACTTGAATGCAAAAAACCCCACAAAAGACTAAAATATCCTATCCACTATCAACTTTATCAGCTTATCTGAAGCCAGTAAGCATTGCTGGGGAAAACCAAAACCTTTCCAAGTTGATCCCTACGTTATTCTGTTTTAGTCCTTTGTTGAGCCCACTCTGATGTTAATATTATCCTCACTTTATGCTGGTTATTTCTATTTTTGCCTGCAAATCAGTGAGGGTCTTCAAACTTTTATGAATATATTCATATTCAACCTATTATGCTTTCTGTTCCTTTATCACATCCATAAAGAATACTCTATTTGCTACCCCACCTTTTCATTTTTATTCACTCCCTAAACTTATGATTTGTACTCACGCAGAAAAGAGTTAACGTAGCAAGCCAGAGGTCTTTAGAAGAGACTGCTTGTGGGACTGGCCTTTGGCTGGAGCCTGGGAACTTGACTTGTGAAAAGTCCTCTGCTTTTTGATAACACTGTTTTGCCTGCTAGGAACACTTAAATGCCTGCTTTCCTTCTGGGAGCCTGGAATTTTCTTATGCCTGGTCTTTGTGCTTGTATGACCTGCCCCTAATAAAAATCCTTGCACTGACTCTGTAGTATGACTCTGTAGTAGGTTTCCCTGGGCAGAAACTGCATAGCACATAGGACGCCTGTGTATAGATTTCTCCAGACTCCATGTGATGTGTCTTTTTCCCTTGCTGATTCCATTGTATATCCTCTCTCTACAAAATCAACTTTAGCCTCTGAGTCCTGCAAGTCCTTCTGGTGTATCATTGAATGTGCATGTGGTTGTGGGACTTCTGAGAGTCCTTCCTTGCCACCCTCCATTCAAACTATCTCAAAAGATTGATGTATTCATTAAACCTTAGTAATCTTTCCCTACTCCATAACATCTGTTGACAATACTTTTGCTTTCAAAAATCTTCCTTGGCATTAAGATAGCCTACTTTAACCCTCCTCATCCCTCACTCATTCAGCATTTATTGAATGCCTATATATGCAAGGCATTGTGTTAGGGACGTATCAGCGAGTGAAACAGTCCTATGTGCTAGTGAGAAGATGAAAAGCAAATGGTACAAGCTGAGAAAAATACCGTATTACGAGTAAAAGGGGATATGCACTTCAGTAGGGTGGCCTGTGCGAAGGCTTTAAAGCAGAAAAGTCTGTTTGGTAAATAACCGGAAGCAATGTATTAGGGCAGAGAACGCCATGTGTAAATGCTCAGAGAAACTGCTTGGCATCTTCTAGCAACTGAAAAGGAGCCTAGTGTGGCTGGAGCACCATGAGATGAAAGAGTGGAGATGAGACTGGAGGATAGGAAGGTCCAGATCAGTTAGAGAGCTTTGGAGGTCATGTTTAGAACTTTAAATTTTAAGAGCAATGGGAAGCCATGTGACACAGATACCCTTTAAAAATATCATTCTTTTTTGGATTAGAGGTATAAAAAGGAGGAGAAAGCCTAGTTTGGAGATACTGCAGTGGTGTAGGTGAAAGACAATGGTGATCTGGGTCTGAGTGACGGCTGAGAATATGAAAGAAGAGACTTTGATTTTCTTACCCCTTTGGTGATTACCCCAACTCCCCCATCTTTAATTATCATCTCTGTGTAGAAGACTCTAACCCGATGACCTTACCTGATGTGAGTCACTGTTTCACATTTCAAAGGAATAATGATTACATTTCAGAAATCTAAATAGTACTGGAGCCATAATGCTTCTGTTACTTACTATCAGTGTGATCTCACACGTTATTTCGCTTATCTGTGCCTCAGTTTCCTCACTTGTAAAATACAAATAGTAGGTTAATACAGCACCTACCTCGTAGGTTGTCTATAAATGAGTTAATAGACAAATTTGGGGTACTAGCCTCCATGTGTCCCAAGAGGAACTGCCTTCAACACCCAATCTAGCTCCTTCTCCTGACATGCCCATTTTTATTAATGGCACTAGAGATTCCAAACCACGGTCACATTTGACTCCTTGCTCTCAATTCCCTTGCCACATTGCAAGTAGAAACCTCAAGTTAGAGATTGCTACTAAGTATTGTTTTTACTTCCAAGTTACGGTTTTATTTGTTCATCAAAAAATATTAAAATTATATCCCTGTTATGAGAGCCAAGCAGTTATACTAGGTTCCTATTAAATTCTAATCTTTTGATTTTCAGATGCAATTTCTGCCTTTTGATCTAAAAGGGACTATATTTGAAGTTTATCAACAATCTATTGATAAGAAATGAAGCAAAATCCCTCTAAGTAATAAAAATGGAATTTCAAAAGATCGTAAGCAAAACAAATAGGACCAATGAAAAATATCTAAGCATACTTCACTATCTCAAAGTTACTGACCTTACCAGTTCAATCATGTGTACAAAAAAGGTTCGGGGCAGGGATATCACAGCTGTAGCTTGAGAAAAACAATGCAAGGCTGACAGGAGTATTAGTCAATCCTGCCTGTCCTCCAGAACTACATGTTTATGCTTTCTGAATGTTACTGAAATAGGTGGAATCTATTAATAGTGCACTTATTTAGGTTTTGAAATTGAGTATCAGATACTAAATAACTGACTTCTGAAGTTGTTCCTTTTCATGGAAATTTAATTATAATTGATTTTGGAGATTATTTTCCCTTCTGGGTCTATAGGGTTTAAATTCTGCAGACATCAAGGACTGATAGATGAGGAGGCAGCCACACAGGGAATCACAACATTGAGCTACAGATACCACAGACATAGGCCTTGCCCTTAAAGCACACAACGATGAGCAAAACATGGACGATACCAAAGAATTTATTGTAAATGTAGTGGCAAATACATTCAGAATAATCATCATTAAAAAGGAACTAGAAAATTACACATATTTAAAGTATGTGCTTTTTTCCCCACCACCTTTAAGTTAATGGCTAGTACCAACATTTTAAGTAATGAAATACTTAATGTGATGATCCATTTTCAGATAATTTCATGACTGTATCTTCATCTTAATTTTTAAAGCAGTTGACCATGAATTTCAGCGTCAATTATTCTCTGTTTTTATCAATTCCGTAATGATCTGCAGAATCTTGTCATCTGAGTGGAAGAAAAAAAAAATGCCACGAATAAATGCAACATTGTCTGATTTTCCAATGTATATACATGTAAATAAGAGGTATACATCACTAACATTTTTTACATTAGAATACAGAATTAACACCAGTAATAAATCTAGAGACGCCTATAAATATTTTTTGCCCCACATAGATTTTAATTATTGCTATAGGTTATGCCATACCTACTTTGACAAAAGTTAACATTTTGAAAAAAGGTAACATTTGTATAGGCTAAACCCCAAAGAGATAATATGACGTGAACTGTTACTTCTTTATAAGGAATTATAAATTTTATTCTATAAAAACTCCTTGAAGAAAGTAAGTTTTTCAACTTTTTCACTTGGCTGAAATATACTGAAGGCTCTACTGACTATTCAGTGTTCTTCAGAGTATGGCAGAATTTCCAAAGTATAAGCAAGGAAGGAAGAAATAACTTATCAGTTTCTCCATGTTTAGTCCAAAGGAAACAAAAAATTCTAACAGGGAAGTGCTCTTGGAGAGGTGTCAATGGGGAAGTGACAGACCACTCTACACAACAAAGCAATCAAATACCAATTAATTTGACAAACAGAGCAACCAAGGCTGCATTATTTGCTAAAGGGGTTTTGTTAACAACTGCTTCTACTTAATAGTTACTCTGAAATTGCGACTTCCTAAGGACCTCATAACCACTCTTTAGAAAGTTACAATTATCAGGGCTGCAAAACTGAAATTCTACATTTACATCAGATACTCAGAAAAAGGTGTGGCTTTCAATGGTTGCAATGGTTACAGTGGCATTAAAAACAACAACAAAAAAGTGGGAGGGAGAGGAAAAAGAGAGGTCATTTGTTTGAAGTTGGAACAATGGCAGGTCTAGAAAGAACATTTTTCTTTTTCATTTTTTAAGAGATGGAGTCTCACTCTCGCCTAGGCTGTAGTGCAGTGGTGTGATCATAACTCACTGCAGCTCTGAACTTCTGGGCTCAAGCAATCTTCCCATCTCAGCCCTCTGAGTAACTGGGATTACAGGTGCAAGCCACCATACCTGGCTCCAAGAACCACGACTTTTCAATTGAGGAAGAGACAGTAAAAGAAAGTATGAGAGTAAGTTCAGTTACTTCTTTTTCAAATGTTTGGCATTCTACCAACTTTTTGTTATAAACCCAAGAGACAGCACTAACATACTTCTTCCTTCCTCCCAAGTCAAAGGTATACACTACACCCAACGGTAAGTTCTGCTCTCTCTTATGGCAAAGGGAACAGTGATATCATTTCGAAAATCATTTTGCTTAATTAAAAGCTGAGGTTCAACCTATACTTTATAAAATGTAATTCTTTCTTATTGCCAAAGTTGTGATGCACAAAGCCCCCGGAGAAAAGAGCCCATATGTCTTAATATGTTAAGACCTGATCTGCTTCCAGCAATATAGGAAAATTAATACATTTTAATGCTTATGCATTCATATTTAGTTATACAAAAAAACTCACAAGAGTATAAGGTTTCAGGGTAGCGGAACTAGATCAGGAGCTCCCCCAACTTGCCTGACTTGAGAATAAACTGGGGATAATTTTGAGAATAAACTGGGGATACTTTGTTCAGTACAATCATACTAAAGTCACTGATCAATTCTTAACATTAAAAGGACAACCAAATTTAAGTGCTTCCTGATGTGATGCAATGGGGAGAATACAGCACCAACTAGAAAGTATTATTTTTCTCAAAACTTATTCTAATCATACCTCCAAATATAACTACCAGTTTATAGGAAATACAGGAACATGTTAAAGCATGAGTATGTAACTAACCAAATATTAAATGTGGGACATGCTACCAGAAAAACAACTCAGTTTATTAAAAATAGTTAACTGCATTTAAAAAGGGGATAGCCTTAGAGGGGAAGTGTTACAGAATAAAAGATTTTAAAAATAATACAGCCACAGACCTCTCCCATAGAGATCAGTATGTCTAGGGTAGGTCTTTGGACCTTGTATTCTTTGCAACTGCCAGGATGATTTTGATGATTTGGCAAGTTTGAGAAACACTTCACTGGGCAAACTGCAAGCTCAGGTGTGTCCATTGCAGATCTCTCTCTTATTTTTTGATATGGGGTCTTGCTCTGTCACCCAGACTGGAGTGCAGATACTTGCCTCAGTCTCCCAAGTAGCTGAGGCAACAGGTACATGCCACTAGGCCTGGCTAATTTTTTTTAAATTGTTTGTACAGATGACATCTCCCTATGTTACCCAGGTTGGTCTTCAAGTGATCCTCCTGCCTCAGCCTCCCAAGGTGGTAGGATTACAGGCAGGCGTCACCATGCCTGACTCATTTCAGATTTCTGTTGAAGGATAATGTGTTTATTTTATACAGAGAAATAGCTCTGCATTTGAAAGAAACACACGGTGGAAAAATCATGCTGAAACAAACCTAACAGAAAGTCCCTAAATCATATACACACACACAAATACATACATGGGTATGTGTATACATATATTTCTTAGAGACAGAGTCTCTCTATGTTGTCTAGGCTGGACTTTAACTCCTGAACTCAAGCTATCTTCCTACCTCAGCCTTCTGGGTAGCTGGGACTACAGGCATAGGACACCATGCTTGGCTTATTATTTTTTTAAATAATAGCTATGTTACCAGTTTACTAAAATGCTAATAAGTAGCAAAGTTTACTATGCTCAGTTTTATTAACCTTTTTTTCTATGAAATGGCTAGAAGTTTAGAAATGACAGGAGTAAACTAAACCTTAAGAGGATAATTAGGTTGTGAATAATCACTGATTGAGTTTGACGGAATTTGGCATAAAATAGATGGAATTTTTTACAACTTCAGTATGCTTTAGTATACTCCAATGTTACAAAAAAATAATTTCTAGAATATTTCAGATTTTCTCTTAGAAAGTTTTTTTTTTTTTTTTTTTTTGAGATGGAGTTTCGCTCTTGTCGCCCAGGCTGGAGTGCAATGGCATGATCTTGGTACTCACTGCAACCTATGCCTCTCAGGTTCAAGTGATTCTTGTGCCTCAGCCTCCCGAGTAGCTGGGATTACAGGCATCCGCCACCATACCCGGCTAATTTTGTATTTTTAGTAGAGACAGGGTTTCACCATGTTGGCCAGGCTGGTCTCAAACTCCTGACTTCAGGTGATCCACCTGCCTTGGCCTCTCAAAAGTGCTGGGATTATGGGCGTGAGCCACTGTGCCTGTCCTCTTAAGAAAGTTTTTCCACACATTAATACATACATACATACATGTTTTGCTCATCGTTGTGTGCTTTAAGGGCAAGGCCTATGTCTGTGGTATCTGTAGCTTAATGTTGTGATTCCCTGTGTAGCTGCCTCATCCTCTATCAGTCCTTGATGTCTGCAGAATTTAAACCCTATAGACCCAGAAGGGAAAATAATCTCCAAAACCAATTATAATTAAATATGTACCTATGTATACACATACATACATAGGTACACATACACTTTTGTGTATACTGTCTTTCACTTACATTATAAGCAAACACTTACTTTCAAGGGACATCTTTGGATTTTCAAGCTTTTTTCTTAAAACAGAATCAATGAGAACTCTTAGCTGCTTGAAAATGACAGCTATCTTTACAGGGGCCTGTTAAGAGGAGATGAAAAAAATGGACAAAGTCAATCCAGGGGAGTATGAATGTGTTTAAGTAAATCAAGGCAAGCATATATTACAATCTGCCTTAGCACGTCTTGCTTTTAATGGAAAACACAGTGGGAAAAATACAATTTCTGCTAGCTAGGCATGCAAACCTCTCAATTTCCTTATTAAATCTGGTAACTCTTCCCAAAATAAGGCAACTATTATTCCAATAATTGTTTTCTCCTCTATTTATATCAACTCTGTGGAAGTTAAGACTACAGTTTTGGGGAGATAACTTTTTTTTTTTTTTTTGAGATGGAGTCTGTGTCGCCCAGGCTGAAGCGCAGTGGCGCAATCTCGCCTCACTGCAACCTTCACCTCCCAGGTTCAAGCGATTCTCCTGCCTCAGCCTCCCAAGTAGCTGGGATTACAGGTGCGCACCATAATGACTGGCTAATTTTTTGTATTTTTAGTAGAGACAGGGTTTCACCATGTTGGTCAGGCTGGTCTCTAACTCCTGACCTCATGATCCACCTGCCTCTGCCTCCCAAAGTGCTGGGATTACAGGCATGAGCCACAGCACCTGGCCTGGGGTGGGAAATTTTTTTAAACAGCTTTATTGAGATATAACTTACCCTAAAAATTCACTCATTTTCACTAATTTCAATAGCTTTCAGTAAATTAATAGAGTTGTGCAACCATCACAATCCAGTTATAAAACATTTTCACCACCCCAATTTCTTTGCACAAAGTGCATATAATTGTACAGCTGCACTTAAAATTCACCTCTCCAGTCCTAGACAAACGGCTGTCATAGAATAACCTAACAATGTAACAGGTTTGTTTAGTTTAAGCTGGTCAATCTTGATGGGAGTACAGAGAAACAGATAAACTTATTGTTAGAAATAAGCATAGGTTGGTCTGATTTTTCCAGAGAAGAATTCAACAGTATGAAATAAACTATAAATCTGTTTGATCTTTTTATTCCTTTTTATTCCACAATGTAGTGGAATGAGAATAAATTTGGGTATCAAATAGTCCTAGATTTGAATCTTGCTCTTTCAGTAATAATCCATGTAAATCTTGAGAAAATTATTTAATTTTTCACTGTGTTTAAGTGTCTCTATCTATATAAAAGAAACTATAGAAATTACCTAACAAGGCTGTTAGGCTATTAATTTGGGAAAATCCATATAAAGTTAACTATTGAAGTACCCAACATAGAAAGCTAGGATTGTTATTAATAATAAATAGAATTTGTTATACCAATATAATTTGATTTTCAAATTTAACAGATTTAAAAACACAGAGGCAAGATAAAATAAGCAATTCTACTTAACTCATAAGAAGACATTATGCAGACTCCAATAAAATTTTAAAAGTGTACCTCAATGGTACTGGAAGTTGAACATTTTTAATAATCAATAAAATCAGTTGTACTATGTACCTGAAAATAGATCCAGCCATCAATAGAAAGAAGACGTTCTCGGTGTTGAACTTCTATATCACCACCAAAAAGTAAAACTGGAAAAGGAGTTATTAGGGTAGTTTCTCTCAAATACACTCTGGCATACCTTATCTACATGGGAAAAAGGAGGGGAAATAATTTCAAAATATAAAAATAGAAGAAAGTCATTTATCTTTTTCAAGTAAGCATTTTTCTACAATTTATTATTCTACATTTTAAGCCAAGAGTATCTGTAAAGCTACATTTTCATTATATGCATAATTTATCAATTTTATAGTAATTACTATTACCACCTGTGCATTTATACTATAAAAAGGCATTGTAAATATTATTGCTAAGGCTGAGTTAGACGTTGAACATAAAGGAAACTAGGTACAAGCAATTTTATAATGCTAATGATATTAAATAATTAATGTTAAAATGATGATTAACTTTCAGTTTCTGGTTTCTAGACCAATATTCAGGTATGGGCGTCAATCAGTAATTTCTCATGTTTTACATTTAAGTTTGATAAATGTTGAGAGTTATTCAAGCCAGTGCTTGAAATTATGGATCTTTGTTATTTTAAAGGTCAAGAAACAAAACAGAGGCACTCTTTGTAAAGGGAGAAGAATTATGTTTCAATTTTTTATGTTCTCTTTTCTTCTCATACTGCCTTAAAAATGTATAAATGAGACAGGTAACAAAAACCCAAAATATGAAGAGAAAATGCCATCTTAACCTTCACCATATGTTAAAAAATAAGAAAATGGAGTGGTCATGCAGCTCCAATTTAAAAGGTTGTTTTCGTTGTAATCTATAAATATTTGTTATTAAATTATCTTAGGTGATACTTGACCGAAACTGTTGCAAATCATCCACAGTTCTACTACACCATTCAATATTCCCCTTATTTGGAAACAGCACATACAACTTGTCTTTTATCCCCTTCTGAGACAGCACCTTTTAATGAAATACTCAGGAGATTGACACATTATCAACCAACATCAATTTGCTACTACTGTCTTTATTCCAAGTAGAAAAGATGATGGGCAGAGTAGAAACCTTACTAATTTTTTTTTTGAAGAGAAAATAAGCATTCTTTTGTTTGAAAAGCTATGTGCATCTTGATTTCAAATATTAACAAAAATGAATAGCTCAATTTGAGAACCAAATAAAATACCTGTTAGGGCATCCTAACTTGTTATGAATGACTTGTAGAATAATGCTCTGAATACTGGAATTTAGGAATGAGTACTTCACCTTCTCCTGGTATAAGAGCCATCCATGAGTTTGCAAATCTCTATTTACTGAGGATGGGTGTACTTGTGCTTTGCCTTGGGCCGTCTCCACAATGCAAGCCAATTTTTCTGTAACATCCACTGACTTTGTATAGATTATCTTCCCCACATTGTCATACAGTCCAGCCACCAGTACAGCTTTAAGAAGGGCAATTTCTTGGAATGAGAGGGTCTGTGAGGCTCTGTTTCCTTCCCAGCTGGTAGAAGTTGTGGAAGATGAAAATCCTGCTGCCTTAACCAACTTTATTAACTCCTGCTTTACATCCTAGATTGGTTTATGTTAAAAACAGAAATAATCAAATTGATTAGAGAAATTTCCAAATAACATTGTAATTTATATTACTGCTTCCTACAAAAATTGACAGGATGCTAATGATTATTTAGCTAACTATAGCCCAAATTACCTTAAGGAAGAAAAAAAGATACTGGAAAGTCAACTAGAAACAGCTATTCTCTTCACCCTAAGACTTTAGATGTCTCAAAACATAAAAATGTATAAAATTTGAGAGCAAGAAAAATGTGTCTGAACACATTTTCATTCGCTACATTTACTTCCATAGTAGCTCTCCTTTTTCTCTGGAGATTTTTACTCAATGAGGATGGTCAGCATTGAGAAAGAACTGACAGAAATCTTGATTCTAGATTGCAAGTACTTCTTCATTTGTTTCCGGAAATCTATCTTACTTTCTCAAAGAACTTTGAAAAAGTTTATTAATGACAACTTCATTTAATCTAAAATTGTTGCCTAAAATATTTTTCTACCTTTAATATGTGCTAATCAGCAAAACTAGCAGAGGAAGGATGGGCAGTTTTTCAAAGTACACAGGATACAAGCAATTAAAAGGTGATGTTTACCTTTAGGATATCCTTTATGTTTTAAGTTTGGGGCTTAAGGGACTTTCATTCTAGGGGAGAAAAGACCAAACAGACAGCTGCCATAACACACAGGGTTAGTGAAGACATCTAAAACTTTGTAGTCCCAGGGAGGTGAAGAAAAGGCTCATAGAAGAAAGGGGATGGAAAGCAATTTGAAGGTTGGGAGAAGTAGAGAGGAGATAAAGGAAAAGGGGCTAAATTGAAGAAATAGCCCCCTCTGGGCTGATTGGGATTTCTACATGTTCCCAGTCAGGTGGCCCAGAGGGGGCTATTTCTTCAATTTAGCTCTTCATGTGCTTCGAGAAGGACAAAGTTCATTCCACTTAGAGAAGTCTCTGCTGTCATCCTAGCAGTTTTTTTTTTTTAATCACAAAAAATAGTCTGTCAAATATGGGAAAAAACCTTTACTTTTTAAAATATGAGTATAGAATAGGGGGATTATGTGAGAGATACATTATTGTCTGAATACTTTTATAGCATATCTGGGCCAAGCGAGGTGGCTCACACCTGTAATCCTTCCTAGCACTTTGGGAGGCTGAGATGGGAGGATCGCTTGAGACCAGGAATTCAAATCTAGCCTGGTCAACACAGCAAGACCACATCTATTTAAAAAAAAAAAAAAAACAAAAAAAAACACAAACTTTTATAGCCTATCTGTATTAAACATTATTTCCTTTTACATACGTATCAATAAAAATAAAAAGACAGTATTTGTGGGGGAGCCCTGCTTTTCACATTCACCTGTCTTTACATTTTGACTACACTTCTACTCTCTCTCCTCCCAGAAATAAATTTGTTCCTGAATAGCAACCTATAGGCTAAACCATCGGTTTTCCTTCCTAAGAACAGACTGATAACGTTGATCACAACCAGTCACTAAGTATGATGCTTTGAATGCCTTTTCATAACTAGCCATCCCAGGCTGTAGCTAAATAGCTGGCCAATATTTAGGGACATATAATAGAATTTCACGAAGAGGAATCAGGGCTCTTTGGAAACACGACTGATTCCAAGCCTGGAGCGTAAAATACACTAGAGAAGCTTTCCATACCAAAAGCAAGGCAGCCATCAAAGATTGCTAAGATTATATGAAAAGGACTCAGCAGCCAACCCAAAGGGGCTCTCACTTCCTAAAGAGGGGACAATTTGAGTATTAAAAAATTAACAACTGTAGAGAACTGAAACACATCAAATATATTTAAATCAGTAAGTTCGTAAAAATTTTTTAAAAAAACGATTCACTGATTACTTGTGGAGATGCTTAGGAATCAACTCATTATGAAAACTGCTAGGTAAAAGGAAACAAGCATTTATCCTAATTTTCTTGTATAAACTGTACCTCAGGGTATTCAAATATTAATAAGGAAAAAGTAGTTCTTTATGAAATAATTCTAGCTAACAAGTAGAACTATAATACCATCATTTGCAACCCTAATGAAACAACAGGTCTGAGTGTTATCAATGGCTGCTAAAAGCATTGCATGAAAAGCCAGTGGGGAATTTTGTAATGGATGAATCTAGCTGGCTCCATTGATATATCTTAATGTTACGAAAAGGGAGATGACTCCAAAAAAAAAGAAAAAAGAAAAAAAAAGAAAGATGAACTTGAATTGGATTAAATTCTCTCGATATAACACCCATTTATAGGAAATACAGGACACAGAAGAATATGTCAAATAATACCACAAGGATACAATCAGCCATATCCAGACCCTAATGAAACAATAGGTTGAGTGTTATCAATGGCTGCTAAAAGCCTTACATGAAAAGCCAGTGGGGAATTTTGTAATGGATGAATTTAGCTGGCCCCATTGATATATCTTAATGTTACAAAAAAGGAGATGGCTCCGAAAAAAAGAAAAAAGAAAAAAAAAAAAAGATGAACCTGAATTGGATTAAACTCTCAACACCCATTTATAGGAAATACAGGACACAGAAAAATATGTTAAATAATACCACAAGGATACAATCAGCCATATCCAGAATGCAAGAAACTCTACAGGACAATGTATCTGGTTTCTTCAAAAAATAAATGGCAAATAGGAAAAAACTGAGAAAGGGGTGACGATACATTAAGAGACTTTATTAAAAAACATATCAACCAAATTTAAAGTGTGGGCCTTGTTTGGATCATCCTTTGAACTAGCTGTAAAAAAAAAGCCAGTAATGAGGTAACTGAGGATATTTAAACACTGTCTGTATATCTGATGGTATTAAGGAATTGGGTATTTTTAGGTGTGATAATGTTTAAAAAAAATTTGATACCTTGGATATGCTTCAAAATCTAGAGGGCAGATAGTAGAATAAAAGGAGTACAAGTAGATTGACCACAGGTTGATAACTATGAAAGTGGGAAATGGGTATATGAAAGTTCATTATGTCCATACAATTTGATGTATGTTTGAAATTTTCCGTAATTAAAGAAAAAAACCACATTTCAGAGTTGAGAAGAAATATAGATTAATCTCCTTTCAACTTGCGTGTGTTTTTTTTCCTTTTCTTTTTTTTGAGACGGAGTCTCGCTCTGCCGCCCAGATTGGAGTGCAGTGGCATGATCTCGGCTCATTGCAACCTCTGCCTCCTGGGTGCAAGCAATTCTCTGCCTCAGCCTCCCGAGTATCTGGGATTACAGGCGCCCACAAGCACACCTGGCTAATTTTTGTATTTGTAATAGAGATGGGGTTTCACCATCTTGGCCAGGCTGGTCTTGAACTCCTGACCTCATGATCCACCCCCCTCGGCCTCCCAAAGTGCTGGATTACAGGCATGAGCCACTGTGCCCAGTCCTTGTGTTTTTTGTTTTTGTTTTTGTTTTTCAGACAGAGTTTTGCTCTTGTTGCCCAGGCTGGAGTGCAATGGTGCGATCTTGGATCACTGCAACCTCTGTCTCCTTGGTTCAAGTGATTCTTGTGCCTCAGCCTCCCGAGTACTGGGATTACAGGCATGCGCCACCACACCTGGCTAATTTTGTATTTTTAGTAGAGACAGGGTTACTCCATGCTGGTCAGGCTGGTTTCGAACTCCTAATCTCAGGTGATTCACCCACCTCCACCTCCCAAAGTGCTGGGATTACAGGTGTGAGCTACCACGCCCAGCCCATGTTTTTTTTTTTTTAAGTGAAAAACTGAGACTTCTAATTCCCAAGATAGTGTTTATGAAATCGTGTTGCATCTTTTCTTTTCTTTTTTAAAAGAGATAGGGTCTCACTCTGTTACTCACGGTACAGTGGTACAATTGTAACTCACTGCAACCTTGAACTCCTGGGCTCAAGCAATCCTCCCACCTCAGCCTCCTGAGTAGCTGGGACTACAGGCATGTGCTACCATGCCCATTTCATTTTTTTATTTTTGGTAGAGACACATTCTCACTATGTTGCTCAGGCTGGTCTCAAACTCCTGGCCTGAAGCCATCTTCCTGCTTCAGCCTCCCAAAGCACTGGGATTACAGGCATGAGCCAGTCTTTTTGATCATTTCTTGAACATACTATGATTATTATTATTATTGTTTTTTTTTTGAGACAGAATCTCGCTCTGTCACCCAGGCTGGAGTGCAGTGGTGCGATCTGGGCTCACTGCAAGCTCCACCTCCCGGTTCATCCCATTCTCCTGCCTCAGCCTCCTGAGTAGCTGGGACTACAGGTGCCTGCCACCACGCCCAGTTAATTTTTTTTTTTTTTTTTGTAATTTTAGTAGAGACGGGGTTTCACCGTGTTAGCCAGGATGGTCTCGATCTCCTGACCTCGTGATCTGCCTGCCTCGGCCTCCCAAAGTGCTGGGATTACAGGTGTGAGCCACTGCGCCCAGCCATACTATGATTATTAAATACTATTTTAAATCACTGTGTAATACATACAAGTTACTTGCTGGAAGAAAGAAGTCAAGTACAATCACAAATGTACTAATTCAACAAATGTTTTATTAAGGCCTTACTATGTGACAAGTATTTTCCTAGGCATTCTTTTTTCCAAAATAAACTTATAGTTACCCATGACTCTGAGTGAGAGATCCATATTAAGAATTACCTCTAGGGTTAACAGTGATGTTCTATTGAGAAAGTTCCTCCGGCAATATGTGATTTCAGAACGATAACCTCCTTCTTGTCGTGCTTTCTTCCATCTAGATAAATAAAATGTCAATTAATGAATAAAGGTCACCATGTTCTCTTTCAAACTCTTTTTCAGAGCTAATAACCAAAGTAAGATTTAATTAAATTATAATTTAAAAAGGGAGGGATCTTGCTTGTAGCAGCTACCAATTGTATATAAGAATATTAACTTATTGACAGATATGTTAACAATATTAACAGATATTTTCTGTTTATGTTTAACAGTAAATTAAGTTACTTTAAATGAGTTAATATACATATAATGCCAAATATATTATTCTTAAGTTTTAAGGATTATAAAACACATGACTCTCTAACATAATTATACCTTGACAGATGAAATAACTAAAAATAAATTTAAACCTCAGATGTACAATTTTAATGAGTCAAAGGTAATTTTTTTTAAGTAAATAACCTCACGTAATTGGCTTATTGATAACGGCCAGATTATGTTTTTACCCGAGATAAGCATTGTAGATTGTCAGGTGGTCTGAATCCGCCATGGCCAAAGCTGATTTTGCAAGATCTGCTTCATCTTTTCGACCAATTGGTGTGGTAAAAGGAGACTTCTCTGTCATAACTGCAGCTAGTGTTGCCTATCCATAAATGACAAAACAATTTATCATTAAAGAGCTATACAGTGAAAGTTAACTTATAAAAGAAAGCAAATCATAAAACAATCACCCTTTAAGTTGCCTGTTTATTTTCAATACTTTTATTATGTTCTACTATAGCTAATTTTTATTTTCATTTTAAACAGTTATTTTTTGTTCCATTTTAAGGAATTTCAAAAATACATCCCTTTACTTTTATACCCTTTCTGTGAGGTAAGAAGGCAATTATCACCACAATCAGAGAAAAAAAACTGAACATTTATATAAATGATTTACAGTCTGTCATACAGTTAGAGGCAATCTGGGAATCCTAACTCAGTTATCTTGTCTCCAAGACTGCCAAATTTCTACTCTTAGTCTGCCATGATCTTTAAAAATAATTTGGACATAACAATCCATTTGTTGTTGTAGGTTTTCAGATAAACTATCATAGAAGAGGTTATTTTTTGAACTTCACAAAATTCTGGTGAATATCTATTTCGAATACTAAACAGAGAGAGACTACAGTAATAAGTCACATTTTCTTCATTTTATTTCTGGATTTTTTTTACAGACAGGGTCTTGTTCTGTTGCCCAGCCTGGGGTGCAGTGGCCCAATCACAGCTCACTGCCCCCTCCTACTCCGGGGCTCTAGCAATCCTCCCACCTCAGCCTCCTGAATAGCTGGGTCTACAGGGGTATACCACCATGCCTGGCCAATTTTTTTAATCTTAATATTTTTTGCAGAATCAGGGTCTCACTATTTTGCCCAGGCTTCCATTCTGTTTTTAAATAGCCTTTATTGGTAATCCCAGAAAGGGCCATAGCTTGATAAAGTTGGAAAGTTGGAATGGCACAGTAAGCATATGCGTCCAGAGACTCAGACAAATTTGAATTTGTTAATTCTGAGATAATTTGAGAAAAGAGAACTCTGCTAATTATTGGCTCAGAGAGAGAGCCCAAAAAAGGAAAGAAAAAAAGTTTTTAATTTTACCTTTCATTCGCTAGTGTTCAAAGCTTCCTAAGAATCATCCACTACATATTCCATTAAATATTTCAAGCGGGTTGAAAACAAAAGTTTAGACAAGTCAAAATCACTCACAAAATAGTACCTACAGTACACTTAAGTAAATGGATGAACAGATTTTCAAGTATATAAATATAAAAACTTAAATATTACATTACAATATTCTTATCCGACCTGGCCAACATGATGAAACCCCATCTCTACTAAAAATACAAAAATTAGCCAGGTGTAGGGGCACGTGCCTATAATCCCAGCTACTTGGGAGGTTGAGGCATGAATTGCTTGAACCCCAGAGGTGGAGATTGCAGTCAGCCTAGATTGCACCACTGCTCTCCAGCCTGGGCGACAGTGCCAGACCCTGTCTCAAAAAAAAAAAAAAAAAAACTCTTATCAAGCATTCAGGCCCTCTCAGTTTTATTGTTAGTACAGACAATACTAACAATACTAAATAAATTTTTTTTATTTAGTTAAAAAAAATTTTTAATTAACAATTGTTTCCAAACTTGTAATTTCCTGGTCAAAGGATATTTAAAGTGAAGAAGTAGCAGCACTATTTGACTTACCACTGGGTCAAGGCAGCCAAATATGGCACCAAAAATAAGCATCTTGCCAATCTTGACATTCACAGGTAAAGCTGCAAGGTGTTGGCCCAACGGAGTCAGTTTAGGGTCATTTAATTCACAAGCTCCAATTTTTCGGAGCAAATTCATTGCATTGCTGATCACTTGGAGCTGAGGAGGATCTAAGGCTTTGGAGAGGAAATCTTCAGGAGAACCAAGATTACATTTCTGCAGATTAAAAAAGTAATCAAATTGGTATGAAATCAAAGAATTAACACTACCCAATGAGATGGTACTGGAACTAAATTTGACTTCAGTAAAATTTTGAGCAAAGAGCGTAAAATGTGTAAGTAGGGCTATCCTGTTATTTTTTTTTTATAATGAGGGCAGAGGAGTTGGGGGGAAGAGTATATGAGCGTTTGTGTGTGGGGGGGGTGGGGAGGGAATAAGGATTAGATTTTCCACTCCACATTTTTAGTTTCTTAATTCTGGATTTTGATAGAGTGAAAAATCTAAGAACTGAAGGATATTATAGATCTTTCAGTCAAAGAAGACCTTTGTTTAGGTCAGGGTTTCTTGATCTCAGTACTACTGATATTTTGGGCTGGATAATTCTTTGTTTTAGGGAGCTGCCCTGTAAACTGTCAGATGTTTAGGAGCATCCCAGATCTCTACCTACTAGATACCATTTACCCTCCCTGTCCAATTATGATAACCAAAAATATCTCCTGACATTGCCCAATGTCCCCTGGTAGGCAACAGTGCCCCCAGTTGAGAACTACTGGTCTAGGTTATGAGGCTGATAATCTATAAAGTGTAAGTGTCTGGCAAAACCAAAACACAGTGGATTTACTTATAATAAGATGGATAAGGGCATATATTAAATAAGAGTAAAAAAGTTGAAAATCTAAAGCAATATAAGGTAAGTTTAGGTGTTCATTTTTTTCTTTTCTAGAAAGGGGTGAAGGACAAAATTCATCTGAGTTCCCTTGAGATTACCATAATATGAAGGCATAATTCCTCCAAAGGTACACGTAAGATTTCAGGAACAGAATACTCCATAAAGCCTTCAAATCTGAAAAATAAAGAAATACTAAATACATATTATCAGAAATGTCACACAGTACTGGTTTATGTGTTTTACATTTCCAGTGCTATGCCATACCTTTCTCTTGTGTACATTCGGAAACAGAAGCCATCTCTGACCCGCCCAGCTCTTCCCTGGCGCTGCAAAGCACTGGCTTTACTGACAAACGTCTCGACCAAAGAACTCATCTGACTGCTTTCATGGTACCTGAAGAAATGTTTTAGGAGAGAATATGCAGATAATTGACTTAAGTCAAAATTGGAAAAAGCTGGATTTGACTGTTACAACTAAGTTAAATATAAGCTTAAAAAGTCCATTATTTGGACCAGTAATTCTCAAATTATGCTTCATATTTAAATAATTTAGTAAACATTGCATACTAAATACACTACAAATTAAAAGTCTGGTAAAAGAAAAAAAACTTCTTTAACTTATCCTTTCTCATACTAACCTGATCATAGAGTCTTTAAAATTTAGTAGAATATCTATTAATTAAGGAACGAGAATTCTTTGACATATTTTGAGAAGTGTTACTGTGAACATTACAATTCAACATACTGTTCACGATACAGTTAAACCCTGAAAACATTTTCTCTAGAGGTACAATTCAAAGAATCAAGAATCTACTTTTTATTGAATAGCGGTACTCTCTTGCAAATATTGCTATGGTTTCCTAAAACAGGGGATAGTGTATCTAGGTTACAGTAGACTACTAAAGGTGGTCTGTCCTATTTATGCAATATAAACATTATTTATACAGTAGTAATCTTTTTGTTGACGATTTAGTTACAGTTACCTATTAGGTTCCAGTTACTGAACTGGGCACTTTCAGTTATGAAATTTTCATTTTGACTGGGTGAGGTGGCTCACGCCTGTAATACCAGCACTTTGGGAGGCCAAGGTGGGCAGACTGCCTGAGGTCAGGAGTTCAAGACCAGCCTGGCCAACATGGTGAAACCCTGTCTCTACTAAAAATACAAAAAAATTAGCCGAGTATGGTGGCATGCGCCTGTAATCCCAGCTACTCAGAAGGCAGAGATGGGAACTGCTTGAAACAGGGAGGTGGCGGCTGCAGTGAGATTGTGCCACTGCACCCCAGCCTGGGTGTCAGAGCAAGACTCCATCTCAAAAAATAAAATAAAATAAAAATTTTTCATTTTACCCATTTGCAAATGAGGAAACTGATGATTAGAGAGGTTATATGTTATGTTACTTGCTCAAGGGATTTAAATTCAGCTCTTACTCCAAAAGCCATGTTTCTTTTCCAAATTACACAAAGAATGTTTTTTGTTAAACAATTTTACAAATAAAAAATCTATAAAAATTTATGTTTTGAAAATTTTTCTCAGTACTTTTTAAAAGTCGCACTATACTGGCATTACTTATGGGAAAACCCATGACATGAAATTCTGACATTTACTTTCAGATATTTTAAAGTTTCTTATAGTTTCTCTAAGGCTTTTGCTTTGGACAGAACTAGGACATTTAGGATTTTCGCTATATAATTTTAGGATTTCTCCCAAGAATTCAAGAGCCTCAGCCTCTTTCCAGGTTAAAAATGTTTTGATTTGGGAAATTTAAACTTACTTATTTTCTTTTGTTCTTCCAGTATCAATTACAAATACAACATCTGGAATAGTGATACCCGTCTCTGCAATATTTGTTGCTAAAACAATCTGAAAAAAAACAAAAAGCTTAAAACATTTAGACTACTTTCATTAATATATCATTATTTATATTAGTTTGAGCTGATGAAATTTAAAAACTGAATTTCAATTTCAGTCACAAAAATGTACAATCTATTTGCTATTACTATGTAATTTTAATTTACTCTAGTTTTGTCAGCTTAGCTTACTAATTAGACTAAATCTAAAATACAGATTTTTTAGTCCAACAAAAATACCACTCCCCTAATTCTAGTCAATCATCTTAAAAACGACATAAGTAGGGCTGGGCGCAGTGCCTCACACCTGTAATCCCAGTACTTTGGGAGGCCAAGGCGGGAGGATCACCTGTGGTCAGGAGTTTGAGACCAGCCTGGCCAACCTGGCAAAACCCTGTCTCTACTAAAAATACAAAAATTAGCCAGGTTTGGTGGCAGGTGCCTATAATCCCAGCTACTCAGGAGGCTGAGGCAGGAGAATCACCTGAACCCGGGAGGAGGAGGTTGCAGTGAGCTGAGATTGTGCCATTGCACTCCAGCCTGGGCAACAAGGCTGGAGTGTTGTTTTGAAACTCCGTCTCAAAACAAAAACAACATAAGTAGAATGGGAAACTGGGTAGAGAATGAAGACAGCTGAGCACAGCCCTTCACTATTATTAGGGAAAAAAAAAAATCACATTAATGAGAAGAACTAGGTTGTTGTCCTGGCTCTGTTACTTATTAGCTTTGTGACCTACCTAATGGTTTATGTACAGGAAAAATCATCAGAGAGGATCTGCCTAGAGAACAACAAGAATACTCCCAGGATTTAAATATTCAGTCTCCTTTGTGATGCCTAATATCCAATCTCCTTTGTGATGCCTTCTTGGGAAAAAGTTGTGACTTTTTTCCCTCAACAGGCAACATCCATACCGTATGTTTCAACTAGCACTCTCTCAATGAAGTCTTCTCCCTTAAATAGCACATAATGTAAACATACAAATGCTTGAATTGTAACATTGGGTTCACTTCTGATGATGGTAAGGCGCAGAACACCTGGAGTTGGCAGTGCACATCAAGCACTTAATGTTAACAACTGTCTTTGATGATAAAAAGTTAAACTGCATTCATAAAATACTCTCAGGTGTATCACATATAAATTTGCTGTACTAAATTTTACCTTCCTGACTCCTGGAGGAGGAAGTGTGAATGCTGCAGCTTGATCTTGGGTTGAAAGAATAGAATGCAGAGCTATCACTTTATATCTGAAAGTTAAAATCATAGTTCTTAGCAAGGGTTTCTCTTTAGAAGACACTGCAAAGAACAACAAAATTTATTTGCATATAGCAAGCAACTTTAAGATTTTTTACTATGAAAAAATCTAAACATACACAAGCATTTACAGAACTGTACAATGAAACCTCATATACACGCATCACAGAGAATATAAACAAACTATGCAAACAGGATTAAATTTTTAAAATGTTCTTTCTAATGTTGAAGTGGCTTATATGGTTTATTACAGTAGTAATAAACTCTATTGAAACATATAGTAAACAGCTGATTAAATATATATGGCTGATACACTGCAGTTTGGTTGGAGTTTTGCAAGATTTAGCAGGTTGGCAGGAGTCACCATCTTACTTTTAAACCACAGGATTCCCTCTGCTTAATCTTATTAAGAAGATGAAGACTGGCCGAGTGCGGTGGCTCATGCCTGTAATCCCAGCACTTTGGGAGGCTGAGATGGGTGGATCATCTAAGGTCAGGAGTTTGAGACCAGCCTGGTCAACATGGTGAAACCCCATCTCTATTGAAAATATAAAAATTAGCTGGGCATGGTAGCATGCACCTGTAGTCCCAGCTACTTGGGGAGGCTGAGGCAGGAGAATCACTTGAACCCGGAGGTAGAGGTTACAGTAAGCTGAGATTGTGCCACTGCACTCCAGCCTGGCCAACAGAGCAAGACTCTGCCTTAAAAAAAAAAAAAAAAAAAGATGAAGGCTACAGGCAGTGGCTCACACCTGTAATCCCAGCACTTTGGTAGGCCAAGGTGAGAAGTTCGTTTGAGCCCAGGAGTTTGAGGCCAGCCTGGGCAACAGAGGGAGACCCTGTCTCTATGAAAAAAAAATTTTAAATTAGCTGGGCGTACTGGTGCACGCCTGTGGTCCCAGCTGCTCGGGAGGCTGAGGTGGTAGGACTGCTTGAGCCCAGGAGTTTGAGGCTGAAGGTGCAATCACGCCACTACACTATAGCCTAGGCAACAGAGATAGAATCTGTCTCAAAAATAAAATAAAATGGAACAAATGCAGAATATAGTACCTAAAAAGTTTTAGTAGATAACATGTTAAAATGGAAATGTTTAAACAAAAAAATCTTACTTCCCCATAGGCAATTTTAACCTTTGGTGAAAAAACTTTGAAAACTCCGATCAAGGGTTTTAATGTACCAAATATTTTCCTATTTTAAAACAACCAGGCATATAATGAAGATGTGTAGTTACCGTTCAGAATAAAATCTTCTATCATTTGATAGAAGATCATACAACTGCTGAATATGAGCAAGACCTGGTAAAAAGATCAATACTGCTCCTTCAATATTTCTGAACTGGGGACTTTTATCTGAAATTTTAAAAAGATACAATATTCAAAATAAGAAGATAAAAGGAACAGCATATAAAATATTAACAAAACATCTCAAGATAGTAGAAATGTTTTATCAAATAAAATGGAGACCCATTAGAAACAGAAATATACCTAAGTATGCAAGAAGTTCCAAAATGAGATCCAGGTTGATTTTATGAGGATTCATGTATAGAATAGCATGCTGAGTGCGGCTGCTGTACTTCTGGTAAAATGGATTTAAATCAGCATTTGCTCCAGTCTGAACTGGGATGTATTCCTAAAAGAAATCCAACCAGAGGGAGCTGAATAAAAATATTAAGTATTTTTGTAAGACAAAGAAGGAAAAAAGGCCGTATTTGCATTCATCAAATCTATATTTTTCTCATTGTCACTATTACTATTTTGTTAAGATACAGAAAGAATATACTTAATAGTGGCGAGAATATCAGAAAGTATCATCTCTCTCCTATAATTTAATGTCATCCAGCCCTTAGGTATAGCAAAACCTTTTTATCTTGGCATATACATACTAAAATAATTGTAGAAAAGCATATTGTAACCATGTATGCATCATTCTGTGGCAACTAAAAAGCAGCCAGGCCAAGAGAGGTCATAACTTTAATAAGTAGTTTGTACCTGGCTCATTCCTTCTACATTGTACTTTGGCTCCTGAATTCCAGTCATCTCTTTTGAAATAATTATACTTTTCTAAAGTCTTTCTTTAGTTAGTAATTTTTACCTCTGGTGTTTTAGGGGAAGATTTTAATTTTTGCTTTCTTGGTCTATCTGCTTAATAAAAATATAAAGATAACTTTAACTCTGTGTTTTCATCAAATTGGAAACATGCATGAAATATCATGGATATGACAAAAATGCTGGATCTAGTACCACTGGCTAAAATGCAGGATAATATTGTTTTTTTGATATTTCTGAAAACATGTAATTGAGACTAACTTCCCAGGAAGAACTATGCCCTACACAGCTTCAGTATGTATGTATGTATGTACGTATGTATATACGTATGTATGTCTGTATGTATGTATCTATCTATCTATCTGTCACTATCTACCTATCACCATCTTGCCTCTGCCCAGCTCCTGCCAGGACAGAGGCTAAGAAAACCAATGGCAAGGATCTAGATTTGAGACCTGCCCTATCCTGACCACCTATGGTGTTGAGATGAAGTAGAGAAAAATCACTACTATGTACTCCTCAATAACTGATCACTGTTACAAAATTGTTATAAGAAGTTGCTTCTAACTTGTATGGTCCTTGATTTTGTATGTGTACCTAGATGGCCCAGAATAGTTTAAGAGGACAATCAAAGTATCACAAATCAAAGATTACAGTCTATGAAATAAAGATTAAAGAAACGACCTTTAAAATTCGTTCATTCTCAGATCTATTCCTCATCTATCAAATTATACTCAAATTCACTGTGTTAACCATATGATTTTGAAACTCTTGTGGCAGGTTAGGCCCTGGATATCATTATCTGATATCTTTCAAAATATTTTCTTTTTACCTGATATTTTTTTATTCCCCCTGCTTTGCTTGTAACATTAATGGTTACTTCTTCTTCCTCTTCCAGAAATTTCTGACAATATTCTGAGTCTTTCTCCAGTACAAAACCTGTTTCTTCTATTATATCTTCAAGATGAAAAACCTGCATAGAATAAGGCATATAAATGGGTGAATTCAAATTCATTTCAGTAAATATCATTTTAAAGAGAACAAGGGGACACCACCTTTTGAATGTCACCAAACGCTAATTTAGAATATTATGAAAAAAAATTTTTAGTATTATTTGGGAATGAAGACTTGGTTGACAGAGAGGGATTGTCTCTAAAGCCTCAAGACAAATTACATTATGAGATATATTTATATATATACATATAATGTGAAACAGTTAAGAGTAGATTATATTAGCTGAACTGAAAAGGTAAGAATCAAGAATAGAATATGTAAAAAGGAAGCTTCAAAGACAACCCTAAATTTGAGGGGTGGGTGAAAAAGGAGTTCCTTATTGCCAGGTAGCCACTCTTTTTTTTTTTTCTCCCTGACCATTAGATGACCAGGGAAGGGCGGCAACTCTTAATCTGAATATAATGATTTTCATGTGAAAATAGTTTTATGTTCTTTAGCCCTCAGGGCTGTCTTGAGTCAACACCCTCCTTTCTCTCCTATCCAGCCTCAGGCAAGGCAGTAACAGCCATCTGATTCTTAAGGCTTGTGTCCCGCTCCTCTGTCCACTCACTGAACCTAGGAATAGTTCTGGCCTCAGACTACAAGCACCCATCTCCTAGGGAAGGAACCTGTTGGTAATGCAGTTTCTGCTTATACACACATTATAAAGAAAACTTACCTCAACAGGATAACTTCTTCCTGAAATTCTGAGAATAGGGCAGTGTGTGAAATACATAGAAAATTTTTCACTGTCCACAGTGGCACTCATTAGAATCAAGTGTAGATCAGAACGTTTCTGTAAAATTTCCTTCAAGATAATTAGTAGGAAGTCTGACTGGACACTTCTTTCATGAACCTAGTTTTAAAAAGGGAATAAAAAAATTCATCATATATTGTATAAATTCTAGTAAGAAGCTTGAACAATCAGACACCCAGATTTACTAAAAGTTATTCAATATCTAAGTACAGTCAGTACATGTGCAGGGAGGGAGAAGCTGTATGTTTTAAATAAGGCAGATCTTCAGAACTGAAAATAAAGTCATTCTCTAAAATTGAAGTCACTGAAAATCATATAATGAACTAGATTAGCCATGACAGCATGACTCTACCCTAGGAGATGGTTTGCAAATCAGATCAGATGTAGCTGATAAGGCCGGGTACAACTCTAAGTTTGAGGGATGCGTGAAAAAGGAGTACTTTATTGCCAGTAGCTCATACTTGTAATCTGAGCACTCTGGGAGGCCGACACGGGCGGATCATCTGAGGTCGGGAGTTTGAGACCACGCTGGCCAACATGGCGAAACCCTGTCTCTACTAAAAATACAAGTATTAGCCAGGTACGGTGGTGTGCACCTGTAATCCCAGCTACCTGGGAGGCTGAGGCAGGAGAATCTTGAACCCAGGAGGCAGAGGTTGCAGTGAGCCAAGCTCATACCACTGCACTCCAGCCTGGGCGACAGAGTGAGACTCTGTCTCAAAAAAAAAGAAAAGATGTAGGGTATATCCCAAATTTCACTTAGAAGCAAGAGTGACTGCTAAATCTCTGCCACTAATATAAAACTATACTGTCACTATTACAAGACAGATGGTTTATCTACTAGGTAGAAAAAGAGGCATTAACTAGCAGGAATCCAAGAGAATCTCTATCACTGTCAGAAAAAAGGGTTTTATGCTCTTCCAACACATGCATTTTAGGGAAGAGCATGGATGAGGTATACTGTCAGAACTTTAGTATCTGTTGACTCTGAGTCTATCTTCCAACTTTCTGTACTGTGACTTATTTCTACTCTATTTTATAACAGATTTAAGGTAGCACAAAAGGATAAAGTATATCAAGATAACAAAACAGGTTTTATCATTCGTTCGGAAGGGAGGCAGTAGGGGTTAAGTGTTCAGACTCTGGAATCAATTGCTAGGGTCCAATTCTTGGCCACTTACAGTGTGACTTGGGGAAATTTAAATGACTTAGGGAAAGTCATTTAAATATTCTGGGTCTATTTCTTCTATAAAAGGAGAATACAAATAATGCAAATTTCATAGAGTTGTGACAATCAAATGAGATAATGCAAAGCCCTTAGAACACAGCCTAACAGTAAGTACTCAGCATTGTGCTAGATGCTGGAGTTTAAAAAGCAACCAAGAGAGTTCTCTTCCTTTGAGTTTTCAGTGCAGTAAGAAGATGCTGTATAGGATGGTTTGAAATTATATATGAAGGATAGCTAATCCCGATGGTCAAGAAGGCTACTAAGACAAATGCCATTGATGCTGAGGACTGAGGGATGAGTATGAAAAGAAAAAGAGGAGGAAGAAACGGGATGAAAAAAGGAGAAAAAAGCATTCATGTTAAGGTACACAGTGTGTATGAATTCATGGTAGAAAGAAGGATCATACTAACTTTCAGAAACTGGAGAAACAAAAACAATGACTTGAGCATGGGATGGGGGATGGGTCGGTCAGAAATAAAGCTGGTAAGATACTCAATAAACTGCCCTGTAAGGCCTTGTAAACTGGGTTAAGGAGTTGTGACTTTATCCTAATGAGTCAGGAAGGGCAGTGATTAAAGCATTTTAAAGCAGAGGAATCATGTGGTCTGAGTTTTATTTTAAAAAAGGATAATCCTGGCTACAATGTGGAAAATGTGGTGGAGGACAGCAAAACAAAGCAG
This sequence comes from Chlorocebus sabaeus, assembly GCF_047675955.1. Lineage (NCBI taxonomy): Eukaryota > Metazoa > Chordata > Mammalia > Primates > Cercopithecidae > Chlorocebus > Chlorocebus sabaeus. The sequence continues at coordinate 40,079,765 of NC_132907.1, read as the reverse complement.
GAAGTTTAATTCATTAGAGACTTTTGTAGTAATTAAAGAAATAATGGCGACCTCTTCAAGGGTAACACCAGTGAATACGGAGAAAAATCAATGTACTTGAGAAAGGCAAAATAAAAGGACTAGCTGACTGGATTCAGGGGATGTGGGAGAAAGAAGGAAAAATCTTAAAGACATTTTTACTTTGGTGGTTTGACCAGGTGACTGGGGATCATTCAGTGATTTAGAAGAGAGGAGAAGGGGCAAGTTATACAAGATGAACAGGGAAGAGAGATGTTGAGTAGTGGAACTGCTGAGTTTGGAGTTCCTAAGACTGAAGGTATCTAGATGGTAGCTAGATATTTAAGTCTGATGCTTAGGAAAGAAATCTGATGGAAGGCATAGATCTGGAAAACTTCATCAAATATATATGAATTTATACAAATAAGGCTTTTTTGTTATTTTGAGACAGGGTCTCGCTCTGTTGCCCAGGCTGGAGCACAGTGGCACTACCACAGCTCACTACAGACTTGACCTCCCAGGCTCAAGCAATCCTCCACCTCAGCCTTGCAAGCAAACGGGACTATAAGTGAGTAGATAGGACTATAGGCAAAAGCCACCAAACCTAGCTAATTTTTTTTTTTTTGGAGAGAGGAGGTCTCCCTTATATTGCCCAGGCTGGTCTCAAACTCCTGGGCTCAAGTGATCCTCCCGCCTCAGCCTCCCAAATTGCTGGCATTATAGGTGCAAGCCACTGCACCTGGCCAGATTTTTTTTTAAAAGGAAAAAAATAAGGATAGAACATAAAATAGAGCAAATAAAAATGCATACTATTAAGTATACTTGGTATAGATGGGCAGAAAATTTGGCTGTAAGCACACTATCAGCCATCAAGAAAACCTACTCAATTCACACACTGACTACAAACTAAAATCACACAATTCCTAATAGTAAGGCCAGAAGGAGCATTATTCTGACTGTCTTCATAAAGAGGTTCCTGTACAATGTCATGGACCTTGTCCTGACATCTCTTACAATAAATACTTAACATGATGATGAATTTCACTTCTAGGTTTTTTTTACTTGCTGTAGTGTCTAAGAGGTTGATGGGATCACATTGGAGCTCAATTCAGTTAATTGTGTCTATGAATGGCTAATATAAAACCATGAAAGAATACAACTTTCTGAAGTTGGTCTAGTTTTTAGAGTTCATCCTGATCTATATTTACCAAGCAATTTTCTGGTAATAACTTGGGGTTCAACAGAACTTATTAACTGCTACAGATATTTCAACTTACCTAACAGTAAGAATTTCTCACTATAAATATATTGTAGCTTATTTTAAGAATGGTAATACGAAAAAAAAAAAAATCAGCATTTTGGCTCATGTTGACCTTTGATGATACTGATTAAATCCAGATCTTGGTCATACAAAGCCACAATTGTGACACCTTACCTCTACTCCCTTCCCGCAGGAGCCTGTGGGCCAGATAAAAAAGCAGCTATTCAGCCTCTTTCTCTTTGATATCTTAGCGATAAGAGTGAAACCATCCCTATAAACTTTATAAAATTAATCAAGGAGGTAGTTCACTGCCTATTGTCCTAGAATCACATAGACCCTAGATTATCGTTCCCCTTAACTGCTCTATAGATAACTTGAACATTATGAAATGGTACGTTTTCCATTTGAGAAACTCCTTCAGGTCCTATGTACCAGTGAAACTACTGACTCAAAGCTGATCTGAAGGACCCCACTGATGCCAGCTGGTATGAAGGACCTCACAAAGAGCTGATTCCCCAAATAATGCAGTTTCTACATCCTGATGATTTTTATCCTCTTTACCCTTACCAATCAACGATGCCAATTTTCCAATCCCTTGCCATCCAAAATCCCCTTAAAAGCCCATAACTCCTCTGGGAGATAGACTGAGGGTCTCCTCATCTCCTTGCTTGGTGCCCTGCCACCATTAAACACTTTCTCTGCTGCAAACTCTACTGTCTCAGTGCATTAGTCTGTTACTACACAGTGAGCATACAAACCTGTTGCTCCTGTAACAACAGTACAGTGTTCTCTCCCGTTAAGGAATAAAGACTCCTTAGATAAAAATTCCTATAATTTATTTATTATCAAAATATTAATTAGGTTATTTTAAAATGTCTTCACTCAAACTTATCTGACAAGTGGAAAATAGCTAAATAAATTATGGGACCATCCAAATTATATACTAGAATAAAGCTACTTTTAAAAATCATGTTTTTGGGCCAGGCATGGTGGCTCATGCCTGTAATTGCAGTACGTTGGGAGGCCGAGATGGGTGGATCATGAGGTCAGGAGATTGAGACCAGCCTGGCCAACATGGTGAAACACCGTCTACCAAAAATACAAGAATTAGATGGACGTGGTGGCACACGCCTAGTCCCAGCTTACTCAAGAGGCTGAGGCAGGAGAATTCCTTGAATCCAGGAGGTGGAGGTTGCAGTGAGCCGAGAACACACCACTGCACTCCAGTCTGGTGACAGAGCGAGACTCTGTCTCAAAAAAAAAAAAAAAGGTTTTTGTTGACTAATGTGAAAGAATTATAAATACACATATTAAATATACATATATAAATATACAAATTAAAGATTAACATTTTTTTTTCTGAATCATGATATCATACTTTTTCTTTTCATTTTTCTACCTTTCTATGCTTCTAATAATTTCTAACAAAAAGAAGGAAAATAACCCAACTATATATAGTCTATTAATTAAAAATCAATGAATGAATGAACTTTCACTATTGCTTTCTGAACTTAGTGAATTAACAACATTTACAAAAACTTTATATTGGGGAGATTTTTAATTTCATTTTCTGAATAACACGAATGGTATGTATCTTATCTGTTCTTGAAAAATTATACACAAGCAAATTAGTTTATATACACTAGGCTCCTATGGCATTTAAAATAATTATAAGGAGAAACTTGTAGCATACTTCAGTGTAAGTGTGCATTCAAATTTGATTCACGTTGAGGTATATCTACCAATAAAGTGATATAGTGATGAAGACTTCTTATTTTTTTTAAGAATTACAGCAGATTCTTTAACAACTAAATATAGTAGTTGAGAGGCAGTATACTGTTAAGAATACAGACTGAAGCTAAATTGCTTGGGGTTGAACCGCCAGCTACAGAAATTACTGCCTATGAACACTTGAGCAGGCTGTATGACCTCTCTGTACCAGTTTAAAATAAGGATATCTGCTTCACTGGGTTACTATCAGAATTAAATGAATTCACTGCCTACTGTCCTACACACACATATGCTATACATAACACTTTGAACAGCATTAAGCATATAGCAAATATTACATAGTATTTATTAAACCAACAGGAGATACATTTGTTACAAGAAATTATTATATGTAAAGTATATAATAATTTAGTAAGTATAAAGAAAATGTTATCCAGTATTAGGAGTAACATCTTTTTAATACAAAAATATTTCAAATTTTTGAATACAACTATAGAATCCACTCACCTCATCTACAATAACATGAGACACATTACTTAGAAGACCATCTTCTTGAAGTTTCCTTAGCAAAACCCCTGTTGTACAATAGAGTAACCTAGTAGATTCACAAGCTCGAGATTCCATCCGGATCTGATACCCACACAAAGAATTCTAAAGGGAGAACACAGGGCCTTGATTAGATTCTCATGAGTAATATGGGAAACAAGCTTTAAAAAGTGAAGCAGAGGTGCTGATCTTGCTGCTAAATGAAGCACTGTAAGTAATCTAGTACAATTTATTAATAATATATTAGTAATTATTAGTTTATTAATAAATACATTAGCAAATCTATTCAGTGCAATTTATTATTAAAAGCATTTTCCCATGGTCTTCAATTCTATAAAGCTATAAAATATATTTTATATTTTGGCAAATTTGAACAGAAAAACTTTTTTTTTTTTTTCAAATGGAGTTTCATTCTCGTCGCCCAGGCCGGAGTGCAGTGGCGCAATCTCGGCTCACTGCAACTTCCATCTCTTGGGTTCAAGTGGTTCTCTTGTCTCAGCCTCCCACTTAGCTGGGATTACAAGGGCATGCCACTACGCCTGGGTAATTTTTGTATTTTTAGTAGAGATGGGGTTTCACCATGTTGGCCAGGCTGGCCTCACACTCCTGACCTCAGGTGATCCCCCCACCTCAGCCTCCCAAAGTGCTGGGATTATAGGCACGAGCCACCATACCCAGCCCCAAAATTTTTGCTCTTTTCAAGATGTTGAGAAAAAAACTGGTCACCTTCTTTAAATACCATTAATATGATTATTAAAACATTAATAAATGTTGAATTAATTTCTTCCTAAATAATCATGAAGCAAAATATTGAGGTACTCAGGAATGAAATTTTAAGCAGCTTCTATAATTTGGTCTACTTTTCTACTAAGATCTCATAAAATTTGCTGTCATTAAAAAGCAGCTAGTATCATACTAGTAGTGCCTAGTGGAATTTTAACGTAACATCCCCCATCACATTTTCTTTCTTACTCCTTCAGTCATTCCATTGTCTTATTTGTATATACGTCTGTCACTCTCTAAGAGCAGAAACTGTGCCTTTTTTTTCCTCCTCTATTCCATGACAGAAACCCAGACAATTTTGCTAAATAGAAAACTTTTAATGAAGGGGTACCCAGTTTAGAGATAAAAATATAAGATGCCGTCTCCAGAATGAACAATTCAAAGTATAAATAATCAGAATTATATGAAATTGCAATTCGTCATATTTAGTTCTAACTAATTTAATTAACTAATTCGTATACTTTGCAGTCACTGTGGTTAAGGTCTGGCCAGTTTTGTATATACTAGCATGGCAAAATGCATGACAATAGACATTTAAGTACTTTTCTCATTTTTTAAAAAAATATGGGGCTGGAAAATACTAGCATTTTAATTTATACTGTTTTTCCCTTCTGCTCACTGAAAAGAATGAAAATCATTCAGGAATACATTCCACAGAAAAAGGTTTGCGAAAACTTGAGACATATTTTAGTAGAATTTGAGTTTGTCCACATTCTTTGGCTGTTCAATTTAGTGGGTAACATATTTGAATATTCAATTATTATAGTTAATATATTTTTTCTAAGAGAATTTTAATGACAGAACTACTGATAATCCTTCTCATAGGACAGTGGCATACTATCACATCTATCAAAGAAAACACGAAAAGTGCCTGAAATGTGCTACTGATCAACCAATAACAGTGAAAACTCATATATGGTTGGTACACATTCCATTTGGATCACAAAAGCAAAGGTGAATAATGTCACCATTCACTGAGGTGGAGTTGAATGACAGCTTACCCTTCCTCCAGGTCCATTTTCACAGCCCAATTCATCACATACTCTGGTGGCTAAACTCACTGCTGAGATTCTTCGGGGTTGAGTACAGACAATGTTACATTTACTTGCTTCCCACTCATTTAGAAGCAAATCTTCCAACAGAAAATGTGGTACCTGAGTACTTTTACCACTCCCTGTTTCACCTGCCACAACCACTACCCGGTGCCTTTTAAGAGTTTCAACAATTGAGTCCCGATGTTTAAATACAGGTAACTGTTGTCTTTCCTTTAGAAGTTTCTGATACTTAGGTGTGCTTTGCAACTTTCTAAAAAGGTTTCTAACAGGTTCCAAATCTTCCACATTTGCTGATTCCAAGGACAGTGCAGAAAAATCCTCATCCGAAACCAAATTTTCCCAAGATTCCTCAGGATCTTCAGAGTTTTCTCTCTTATTTTCAGAATGCTGTTGTTGCTGCTGTTGCTGCTGTTTCAATTTATTCAGAAGTTTGGCAATAAAAAGATCACGTGGTTTATTGGTTTCCATTTTATTTAATTCTTCCTTTTTCTTTTCTGCATCACTCCACTCCAGCCAAACATCTCGGTAAGTGGGAGGAAGTAACTGATGAACTGACTAAAGTAAAAACAGCAGTATGTTATTTTCACTAACTGTTCAATATGGAAATACAATAGATTAGCACTTAAAATTCAATAGATTAGCACTTAAAAGGATATATTCATCTTAAAATATAATTTGACTCAAATTATTATTACTTTAATATATGTATGTGTATGATGCAAATTCAAAAACAGCACATCATATTCAGGCTTCTTGACTGACTGGCTGTGTAACGTTGCACAATTCACTTAACCTCTATGTGTCTCAGCTTCTGCATTTTTAAAATGGGGCTAGTAATTGTACCTCCCTTATAGGCATATTCTGAGGTTTAGTTAAGATATGTGAGGTGCTTACTCTTGGAACATGTTAAACTACTGAACAAATGTCTATTACTTATTCCTGCAGTGGCACTATATAAAATGTTAATGAACCATAAAGCAGTTCTTTTGAGATTCTGGCAGTTGTATAATGTTACAGGTCAAAGTATTTTAAATGAACTATCCTGGATGGAATCTAAGTTATCTTAATTCTGTGCTATAAAGAATCCACAATTACTCTCTGATATTGATAGTCATTTTTATCAAGCAAATAGTTCATAGTGCCTTATTTTGCAAAATAAGGGAAATAAAGACATTAATAACTTTTACTGGCAGAAACACGGAAAGAACTACTGTCCAGGGTTCCACTTAATCAATGTCTAAAATTTTCGAAGGTTCTAATTTCCTACGAAGAAAGAAACACATTTACTGTAAAAAGGAAATACTGACAATCCAAAATTTAAAAAAGGAGCATTATGTTCTCTTAAAGAGCTTCCTTCAGTAGCACTTTATTTTAATCCTTCCTGAAACTGGAAGTGTATTGTTAATATAACCTAAAATTGAAAAATGGAAGCAATATCTATATAATTTTTTTAAGTTAAGAGAGACAATATAACATTAAAGGAAAACAAACAAAAAATTTTCAGCCTGGGCAATATAGTGAGACCCTGTCTCTATAAAATCTGTTTTAAAAACTTAGCTGGACGTGGTGGCACGTGCCTGTAGTCCCAGCTATTCAGGATGCTGAGGCAGGAGGATCACTTGAGGCTGCAGTGAGCTATGATTCTGCCACACAACTCCAGCCTAGGCAACATAACGAGATGCTATCTCAAAACAAAAATTCTCCTTAATTCAACCACACTATCAACTGCTTTTAGCATAGCTAAATTAGCATATCTCCAAAAGTCGGATCATCATACTCTCTCTTTCAGACTTCTGGTCTAAGGGGAAACAAAGATCAAACTGTGTTTAGGGTTGAAAGGAAGCCAAATTAGGAATAATGAGAAAGGATTAATCAGAAAAACAGTCACTAAAGAGAAAAATTGAGCCATAATTAAATACTGTCTTCCACATACAGATATAGTTAGGCCTAAAAAGTCTTACCTGCCCTTTAACTAAACGATAAAGGGCTAAAGTAGCTCCCAGGTGCTGAGCTTGCATGCCATCCTCTGTTAAGATTGTAGGGCATACTACCAGGACATCATCTTCAGACTTGATTACCCTAACCCTACAAAGAAGCAAACACATTTTTAAAAAATACAGTTGATAAAGTCAGATAAAAAAAATTCAGAATTCCATTAACATTAAACTCAAATTTGTTAATTGTTTAAATATTTCCATGGAAGGCATGTATTAGATAATGATAATCTATCAGACAATAAACCTGACATGTAGAATTGAGAGCTTCCTAAATGTATGCTTAACTCACAGGAAACAAAAAGATTTCCACCTTAAATTTTTCTAAAGTTCATTGAGTTAATCAAAAAAACAAAAACAAAAACAAAAACAAAAACAAAACATACCTACATTTCCAGTATCTACCTACTGCAACTTTTTCAAAGGAAGGATTTGGACTCTTGGGAAGATTCTTCCTGACCCAATCAATCAGAAATTGTTTGGGAGATTTTCCAGTCCAACTTCGAGCAGTATAGTCAAAATTTCTTACATCACGAGGTTCTTTCTTTTTATCTAAAATGGTAAACAAAGATTGCTTCTTTAAAAATGGCTAAGCATTCTCTTTTCAGAGATCAAAGTCCTCTCTTGCTTTGGAGAACATCACTTTTAGAAGACAATAGGTGAGGCCAGGTGTGGTGGCTCATGCCTGTAATCCCAGCACTTTGGGAGGCCGAGGAGGGCGGATCACGAAGTGAGGAGATTGAGACCATCTTGGCTAACACAGTGAAACCCCGTCTCTACTAAAAATCCAAAAAAATTAGTCGGGCGTGGTGGCAGGCGCCTGTAGTCCCAGCCACTCGGGAGGCTGAGGCAGGAGAATGACCGTGAACTCGGGAAGCAGAGCTTGCAGTGAGCCAAGATTGCACCACTGCACTTCAGCCTGGGTGAGAGAGCGATACTCTGTCTCCAAAAAAAAAGATAATAGGTGAAGCTTGATTTTCTCTAAGTGACATAAGGAAATCCTCTTAATGGACAGAACCTGGGAAAATTCTTTAAAAATAATTATCTTGAGGAACTTATGTATTCTTGTAAAATATGATACTATCCATGTGATGAACTAAGGATACTACAAATTATGTTAGGAAGGCTACTCTGTAGTTAAACCATTAAAAAAATAGAAATCAGATGTCATTTCTAGGTTTATCAGCTGTCTGCCACCAGCACCAGCACTATCCTCAATAGCTTCCTGTTACAGATAAAAGTCTAAATTCCTTACTATTCTCTGCCTGTCTGTTGCCACTCTTCCCTCTTGCTTGCTTATTATGCTATAACCACAATGGCCATCAGTCAATTCTTCAATGCTCTAAGTATGCCTGTCTCAGAACAGTAGACATAGCCACATGTGGTTAGTTAAATGTAAATTAGTTATTCAGTTTCTCAGTTACATTTCAAATGCTTCATACTCCTATTTGGCTAGCAGCTACGACACTGGATAGTACAGATACAGAACATTTCCATCATTGAAAATTCTGTTGAATAGTGCTGCTTTTTTACCTTAGATTTCTAATGTACCCTCTCCTTCTTGGAAGGATTGTTCCACCAACTTGTCACCAGGCTAACACCTAAACATCTGTCAAATCTCAGAGTAAATGTCATTACAGCAAGGTCTTCCCAATCCAAATTAGACCCCTTTGTTATCTATATTATTAGAAGCTACTTCCTTTGATAGCACACATCATAATTTGTAATTATGTATTGTATATGTTTGAAGCTTACCTTTTCTACTGTACACTTGAAGAAGGCAGAGACTAGGTTATTTTGCTCATTACTGAACACACAATAAATACTACTGAGGCCGGGTGTGATGGGTCACGCCCGTAATCCCAACACTCTGGGAGGCCGAGGCGGGTGGATCACCTGAGGTCAGGAGTTCAAGACCAGCCTGGCCAACATGGTAAAACCCCGTCTCTACTAAAAATACAAAAATTAGCCAAGCATGTAGGCATACACCTGTAATCCCAGCTACTTGGGAGGCTGAAGCAGGAGAACCGCTTGAACCTGGGAGGCGGAGGTTGCAGTAAGTCAAGATTGTGCCACTGTTCTCCAGCCTGGGTGACAGACAGTCTGTCTCAAAAAACATGTCCCACGAAAACAATAAATACTAATGAAAGAATGAATAATTTTAAAAACTGACAATTTAGTGTGGGTCTAAACTAACTATAATGAAATCTGATAAATACTATACTTGCTATATCAATAATCAACTCAGAATTTTTTTTTTAAACAATTAACTAAATAACTTCTACAGTTTTTAGAAGACCAGAGTGGATGGTCCATTTTGTGGGATGGCCAATTTGTGGGATGGCCCACAAATTGTATTGTTTACAATATACAATTGTAAACAATATACTATATTGTTTACTAATAGTAACAATATTAGTAAATATATTACTATATTGTTTACACTATACTATATTGTTTACTAATGGTAAATAGTATAATATATAGTATTTATCACATTGCATTATAGTTTTTAGAAGACCAAGCATAGTATTTATCAGATAATATTTATAGTATTTATCATAATACCATAATTTAGTTTTATATTAAAACTAAATACTAATACCATAATATAGTTTTATATTAACTATAGTGTATAGTAAATAGTAAATAGTATACTATTAAACTATAGTATATAATATTGTACTATTTGCTATATACTATTATTTTAAAAAATAATTAACTAAAAAACTTCTATAGTTTTTAGAAGACCATCCAGTCTGGTCTTCTAAAAACTATAATGCAAATTATAATATTATGATTAATACTAAAATATTATTTGATACCATAGTGAATGGTCTTCTAAAAACTAAAATACAAACTGATAAATACTGTACTTGCTATATCAATAATTAACCCAAAATAATTTTTAAAAACATAATTAACTTGGGAGCACAAAGAAGTACATGATTACTTGTCTGGTGGTATGGAAGGAGTTAGGGAGGGCTTAGGGAAGAGGGGCTGTTTGCACTAAGCCTTGAGCTGGGAACAGGTTGGCCAAGTAGGGGATAAGAAGATGAGCAAAGTAATGAAACCATAAAACAGCCAATGTAGAGTAATGTGGCTGGAGTAATAAGCCAAGGGAATAAGGTAGAAAAGTAGATTGTGGCAGAATGCAAAAGATCCAGAATGCCATGCTAAAAGATTTGGACTTGTTACTGATGACAGTAGGCTCGCAGCCATTAAAGGTTTGTGGCAGGAAACTCACATTTAGATCTGTATTATAGAAAGATAACTCTGGCAGCGGAGAGAGATGAGACTGAGGCAAGATATTTATTTGTAATTACAAAATGCTGTACATATATGTTATCATAATTGTTAATACTTTTTCAAGACAGCTTATGAAGTGTAACTTCACTGCCAATCTTACGTACTTTGCCAGAATGCAAAGTAACAAATTTTACCATTATATATTCCTTGACATTTTATTATTTATAAATTACACCCTGACCATCTTCCCTTAATTTTACCTTTCTCTTCTTCACTAGCAGCTGCAGATTTTTCAAATACATTAAAATTCAATGCACTTTCTCCTTCTGTGGCTATAGGAGGCTTTTTCCTTTCATTTTGTTGATGTGAAATCTTTATGGCTGGGTTAAATACTGGATGGTCTTCTAATGTTTCCATTTCTACCAGAAAAAATATAATGTTTAGTTTCACAGTTTTAAAAAAACAGTTATTTATCTTTTATTTGTTTACTTTTTTGGTATTTACACACAAAGAGTTACATGGTTTTCACGCCTTATTTTTAAAAATGGTTAAAAAAACTGCATTCCTTCTTTTTCCTTGTAGCCAATTACTTAATTCCTATTAGGAATCTGTGCAAGAATCAGAGGCAATTTATTAATTTTCACAACACATACAAAAATTTTAAAATAAATTATTTAATAGGTGTAATAAGCCTGGAAAAACAAACATCTTCAATACAAATACTCATGGAATTGTATTCACCTTTCTTTCTTGAATGACGACGATATTTTATGGTATAAAAATCACAGGTTGGCAAACAATGTCTTCTAGGCCAAATCTAGTCCACTGCCTGTTTTTGTATGGCTTGCAAGCTAGAATGGTGTTTACATTTTCAAGTGGTTATAAGAACATTTGGTGACATGGTACAATGATTAGAAATTTATAGTATCCATAAATAAAGTCTGATTAGAACACAGCCATTCATTTTTGTATGGCCTATGGCTGCTTTTGTGCTGTAACAGCAAATTTGAATAGTTGTAACAGAGGCTGTATGGCCCATGAAGTCCACAGTATTTACTACTTAGCTTATTATTTAAAAAGTTTGCTAATCCCATGTATAAACTGTTAGAAAAGGGCAGACATATTAAAACGTAGCATCATCCATTCCAGGAAGGCCAACAAATAGAAGACAATTACATTTATACATCTAAGTATTTGAAAGTGTTTACCTCTTTGAAATTTCCTTATTTTTTCTTGAGCCTCTTTTTGGCCTTGCTTGTTTTTTTCTAGTTTAAAGGTAGCTGCTTGCTCTTTTGCATCCAGCAGTTTTGCTGCAAGATGTAAGTACCTTTCGTTCTGTTCCAAATAAAACAATGGGAGGGGGAACAAAAAAAGAAGAGCAAGATTAGTATATCTATGGTCAATTTACTGTATCAAAATCTGTGATATTTTTACCTTATCCTTTGATCTGGCAAATCTACTTTTAGGAATTTTTCATAGAGAAATAAAACAAATGCACAGATTTGCAGGTGCATAGATGTTTGGTGAGGCACTGACTGTAAAAGAAAAACTGGAAATCATATATGAAACATCTCTACAGAGAAGACTATTTAGTCATTAGAAAATAAAATAAGATTAGCAAAAGAAAGAGAGTGACCCACATAGAGAAACTTCCTTGACGTGTTAGTAAACTAAGGCAAAGTGCAGAATAAAAAGTAGAGCTCATTTCTATAAAAATTGTTTCAGCCAGGTGGTGTGGCTCATGCCTATAATCCCAGCACTTTGGGAGGCCGAGGCGGGCGGATCACCTGAGGTCAGGAGTTCGAGACCAGCCTGGCCAACATGGTGAAACCCCACCTCTACTGAAAATACAAAAATTAGCCGGGCGTGGTGGTGGGCGCCTATAATCCCAGCTACCCAGAAGGCTGAGGCAAGAGAATCACTGGAACCTGGGAGGCAGAGGCTGCAGTGAGCTGAGATAGTACCACTGCACTCCAGCCTGGGTGACGGAGCAAGACCCTGTCCCTAAAAAAAAAAAAAATCGTTTCATAAGTATGTGTGTTTAAAGGATTATTCATGCAGTAATAATAATACTCATCTGAAAGTTAACTTCACATAATCTCTATCTTATGGAAGACAGGAAAAAAATGGCTTTTGAGGAAAATGGATGTCATAACCCTCAAGGACATGACTTGACTCCTGAGCAAAAACTAAGAAGTTTAAAGTTAAACTCAAATTACTGTTTTTCTCCCCCTTAGGTTAATAAGTGACAGCAGATTAGAAGCATAAAACTATAGACTGGAGAAGGAAACATAACTGATAAAAGAAAGAAAAAGAGACAATTAAGCAAGCATATCTAGCTGAATTTTGGTACCATTTTGTGTAGGACAAATATCAATACAAATATCAGTGTAACAGACAGGAGGGTTAGCTACCATTTCAAATTCACTCATATAATACTTATCCTTTCCATCTTTCCTGTACTTGGCAGTGATACCACCATCCCTCCATTTACGCATCTCTTGCCATCTTTGGCACATTTTTCCCCGATAAAATGTGCCATCTAAACCATTTTTAAGTGTACAGTTCAGTGGTATTAAACACATTCATGACGTTGTACAACCATCACCACCATCCATCTTCAGAACATTTTTATCTGGCAAACATGAAACTCCATTCCCACTAAGCATTAACTCCCCATTCTGCCATCCCCCACCAGCCCCTGGCAACCACCATTCTACTTTGTTTCTATGAATTTGACTTAGGGACGTTATATAAGTGAAATCATATGGTATCTGTCTTTTTGTGATTGGCATATTTCACTTAGCATATAGTTGGTCAAGGTCCAGCCGTGTTGCAGCATGTACCAGAACTTCCTCATTTTTTAAGGTTCAATACTATTCAGTTTTATGTGCATGCCACATTTTACCTATTCATTTGTTTTATTGGTAGATACTGGATTGCTTCCACGTTTTAGCTATTGTGAATAATGCTGCTATGAACACAGTGTATAAATATCTCCTCCAAGACTCTACTCTCAATTCTTTTGAGTACATACCCAGAAATGGAATTACTGGATCATATGGTAATTCGATTTTTAATTTTTTGAAGAACTACCAAACTGTTTTCCACAATGGCTGTACCATTTTACATTCCCACCAATAGTACACAGGGTTCCAATTTCTCTACATTCCTGTTAACATTTATTATTTCCAGGTTTTTTGATAGCTGACATCCTAACGGGTGTGAAGTGGTACGCCACTGTGGTTTTGATTTGCATTTCCCTAATGATTAGTAATGTCGAGCATTTCTTCATATACTTACTGGTGATTTGTATATCTTCTCTGAAGAAATCTTCCTTAGCCTTTATATTCCGTAAATCATCAATTTCTATTGATTCTTGCTTTACAAATGTTTCTCTTCCTTTCCAATTACCGATATGAGCCTTTATTATCTCACACCTGAGCAAGTGCAATAGCTACTATAATGGCCTCCCTACACCTTCCAAATTGCCCTAAACATCACTCAGTATTCCAAACCACCTCAAATACTACTAAGCTTGACCTAAAATATCATTCTTCTTGTCAGTCACCTGCCCCTAAATCTGTAGTGGCTCTTTACTTTCAAGGAAAAGTGTCAAAATCACCTTCTGGACATCAAAATCTTCCAGTCTCAGGTGAACTCACCTGTTTACTCCTATCTACCAGTACTCATCTGTACATCTTATCTCTACATATGCTCATCCATTTTTTATTACTGAAAGGCTCCTGGTACAATTCCACATCTGTACCCTTGTTCATAGTATTTCACACATGTGGGCCATCTTCCCATCTTTCTTTGCCTGTCTTAACTCTGCACATCCTTTAGGTCCCATCTCTTTGAAGTCTTGACTTAATGCTCCAATCAGAAGAGACCTCTTCTTTCTCCAAATCTCAAAGTAGACTTATACTTCCCTAAATATTTCACTTATATTAGTTTAATACAGAAACAAGGTTTAAAAAAACTTAGATATACAGAAGAATATAAAGAATTCTCCATCCCACTATACCACCCTGGTCCTAATCACCAGTAACAGCTTCTTGTGCCTCTTCCCAGATGTTTTCTTTGCTTATGTAAAAAAGCAAATATGTACCTATATGTATTTTTTCTTTTACACAAACAAATTCATCAGATTACACATGCTCTCCTGCAACATCTACCATTTGCCTGTTGACAGACATATGGGCTGTTTGCAGTGTTTGCCTAATACAAATAAAGCTGCTATGAACATTTGTGTACAAGTCTCTGAAGAAATGTTTTAATTTTTCTTTTTTTTTTTTTTTTTTGAGACGGAGTCTTGCTCTGTCGCCCAGGCTGGAGTGCAGTGGCCGGATCTCAGTTCACTGCAAGCTCCGCCTCCCGGGTCTTCACCATTCTCCTGCCTCAGCCTCCTGAGTAGCTGGGACTACAGGCCCCCGCCACCTCGCCCGGCTAGTTTTCTTTGTATTTTTTTGGTAGAGACGGGGTTTCACCGTGTTAGCCAGGCTGGTCTCGATCTCCTGACCTCGTGATCCGCCTGTCTCGGCCTCCCAAAGTGCTGGGATTACAGGCTTGAGCCACCGCGCCCGGCCTTTAATTTTTCTTAATACCTGGAAATAAAATTGTTGGGTCACATGACAAGTCTTTGTTTAACTTTATGAGAAAGGATGAGTTTTTCTAAGTGGCTGTACCATTTTACATTTCCATTAGCTTTACATTCCCATTAGCAATATGAGTATTCCAGTTGCTCTACATTCCTCCTAACATTTAGTATTACTGATCTTTTTAGTTTTAGCCATTCTGATGGATATATAGTGGTATCTCATTTAAGTTTTCATTTTCATTTCTCTAATTTAATCTACTTTTGTGAGGTGTCTATTTTTAAAGCTTCTTTATATAATTATGTATAGAAGTCCTTTGTCAGATACATATATTACAGTATTTCCCATACCTTGCTTTTTTGACTTAGTATATTTTCTGCCTTATATTTCTATCTTACCATATGATGTCTATGTTATTCTCTCTAAACCATGAACTTCTGTAAAGGAATGTGCCTTTTTATTATTACCTAAAGAATTTAGCATGCTCCTTACTCATAAAAATCATTTAAAAATATTTGATGATTATCTCTTTAAACATGAGAAATGTAATTAACATCTTTTGAGCAGTTAACTTTCTGCTAAGTTTTTACCTAAGTGTTATTTTATTTAATCTTCACATCAGCCCTTTAGAGGTACCTTTAGAGGTACCTTTAGAGGTACATTTCCAATTTACAAATGAGCAAACTAAGGCTCAGAAAAGTAAATATATCTTACTTAGGAACATCCAGTTAGAAGCCTAATACAGATTTCTACTCACAGGGTCAAATTTTTCCTCCTCTTCTAAACTTTTAGAATTCTCATTCTTTTCTTCTTCATTTTGTTGTTCAGCATATCGTAAAATCCACTCTTTCATATTTACTTCCGTATTTTTTTCTTCCCTTTTTGGCTAGAAAGAGAAAACAAATATCTGAAAAACCAAAGTTAGAAAAAGGTGTCAAAACTATCTTGTCACTGCTTTTACAATTTCCTCACACTCAAAAACAGTAGACATATATAAGCTGTTATTCTTTATTGCTCAGTGAAGGACAAATAAATTGACCTCAACATTAAGAAATTTACAATTGCAAAATCCAAAGAATATATTTATATAAAGTGGTAAAAAAGAATGAAATGAGAACTGTTAAAAACTACTGTTATTCCTTAAAAACAGTGGTTTTATGAGGATTATTTTTTCCATAGACATTTTACAATATGCAGAGTATTTAAGTGTAATGCCTTAATGAATTACAGTCCCATTATTCACATTCATCTGTGATTTTCTTCCACAGACTCTGGGCTTGGTCATGTGACTTGCTTCAGTCAATGGGACATTAGCAAGAATGATAAAGCAAGAGCTTAATAAGAATTTGTACATTTTGGCTTATTGTCTTAAAATATTCTTGGAAGCCAGATGCCACAAGAAGTCCAGCCACCCTAAGACCACTATATGTGAGGAAACCCAAGCTAGTCATGTAGAAAAAACACGTAGACAGAGGGATGCCTGGCTAGCCTTCGGCTTAGTCATGGGAGTGAAGAAGCCACTTTGGATGTCCCAGCTCTGGAAGATTCTTCCTGGAACAGAAGAACCACCTTGTTGAGCCCAGCACAGACTGCAGAATCATGAGAAACAATAGTTGGTTTAAGCCACTACATTTTGGGGTGGTTTGTTATATAATGATAACTAAAACAGACAGTGATAGAAAAGTCTGGCAAACCAATTAGTTATTTGTAAGAAGTAAAAATGTTACAGAAACCTAATATTTATACTCTTCGAACAGTTACATGTGCTCCATTCTGATTTTACACAACTTTAAATGCTTAATTCTTAAATTACCTTAATCTTAGGGTCTTCTTCATGTTTTTTGGTTTTAGGTTGCAATGGAGGTGAAATAGTGGCTTGTATTTGAGGAGACTGAAATTTAGGCCTACTTTTAGGTTGTTGCTCTTCAAATTCCTGACTGAATCCTTCAGGAAGTGCATCTTAAAATAAAAGAAACTACACTGAAAATAAACAGGCATATGATACATAAAACACACAAATATTTGTTAAGCATTTGTAAACCCTGTCTAGACTCAGAGCACCTAATTTTCTTCTATTCCCTCATCTCCTAAGAACAGAAATCCTAAGATGAACCTGGTTTTATTTGTCAAACTAGAAGTGAACATATTCATCAGATGACAGCTAACCCTGTTCTATTTGGTCATTATTTCACCCTCAATGTTAGGCTCCTAAATTGTCATAAGATCTTAATCCTTCCCACTCTTTGGCTGTCTGCCATAGCATGTGGTAGTATCCTTAGTCACCACAAGCCATTTGCACTCCAGATTGTTGCCAAAGATTACAATCATGATCCTCAGCTTAATAAAGTATTATATATCCAAGGACAGTCCTAATTTATTTATTTTTTTTTGAGACAGTTTCACTCTTGTTACCCAGGCTGGAGTGCAATGGCACGATCTCAGCTCACTGCAACCTCTACCTCCCAGGTTCAAGCAGTTCTCCTGCCTCAGCCTCCCTAGTAGCTGGGATTATAGGCATGTGCCACCACGCCCAGCTAATTTTGTATTTTTAGTAGAGACGGGGTTTTTCCATGTTGGTCAGGCTGGTCTCCAACTCCTGACCTCAGGTGATCCACCTGCCTCGGCCTCCCAAAGTGCTGGGATTACAGGCTTAAGCCACTGTGCCCGGCCGACAGTCCTAATTTCTAAACCAAAAACCAGGAGACACCCAAACCTTGTATTAAGGACATAGCAAAATATCAATCAACAACTGAACACAAAACATAGTATTTTCTTGCATAGGTCACAATCTCTAAGGAAAATATCCTGAAAAGAACAGAACGTAAGAACACTTTAAAAGTAAATAATTATGACAGTGAAAAAATATGAGTATGAGCCAAAAGGTTGATACAAATACCAAAACGACTTCAAAAGGTTTTAGAAACTGAAAGAATTTAATGATACTGTTTACCATCTGAAAGGTTTAAACAGAGCCAATCCAAGGCAGAATGAAGGTCACCTCCACATAAGAGTGTATTGGTCATAGCATCTTCAATGTCCTTTGTCTTAAATGAAAATGCTTGTAAAGCCATGTATAAATCCTATGACAAGCAGATATAAAAAAAGTCACATTTTTCAGTTCCCTTTCTATATTACTAACTATTCCATTCATTTTAAACCAGAAACTTTGACACAAATTATAATTTCAAATCAATCTTTTTTTTCTCAGTTAAAAATGAAATGTGTTTATTGAATTAAGAATTTGGAAACCAGAGATCTTTAAAAAAGAGAACCACGAGAAATTATTCATATTTTCACTGTCCAAAGATACTAAATGTAGTACATTTCTTTTACTCATTTTTCCATGATTTTGTAAAAATAGATTTCACTTAACATTATAATATAACATAAGCACCTTCCAAAGTTAGTAGAAACTCTGCATCATCACTTTGAATAGTTACATAACATTCCACCGGGTGGACATATCCTAATTTAATTTTGTATTTTTCTATGGCTGAACATTTAAGATATTTTTTTTTGTTTATTACAAGCTGTGGTTCAGTGAATATCTTTATACATAAAGATAAAGCATTTTAACATACTTTCTAAAGCATAATCATTATGGTTAGGCAGAGCTGGATTCAAATCCAGACCCTGTTTACTAGTAATCTTACAGTATCATTTATGTCATCTTTGCAAGCCTCAATTCTTTCACTTGAAAAAATGGGACCAAATACATCTACCTCATAGGACTGTTGTGTCAGAGAAAATGTAAACAAAGTGCCCAGCACAGAATCTAACATAGTAGGTGCTCAATAGTATAATTCTGGGGATATACCTTAATTTTCACATCACCATTTTAATGTGTGCACTTGCACCTCCTTGATTTAATGTGTGCACAATTCCTTCTCTAAGAGATGGACATGATCTACATAAAATCTCAATGGAAGTTGTAAAGCCATTTTTTATCTCACATGAGGAGCTGTCTAAAAATGCTTCACTAAAACTAAGGAACTTAAAACAGTTTGCAAAATACCTGCAATTTTTTGGCAGTAAGTCTTCCAGAAATCATTCCTTTGTCATTATTTTGCTTTTTATGCTCATTGATCACTCCAATAATTCTTTGCTCTAGTTTGTTATTAATTACCACCTGTTAAGGCCAAAAAGGTCATATCATTTAGAAGCTAAATTATTAAAAAATTAAAAGCTTATCATACAGTTTTCTATATTCCTGCCAACCAAGCCCAAAATTTCAGCTAAAATCAGATACAGTAATTATCATTTTTTGGACTACCACCCATTTGACCACATTCCTATCATTTCTTTAAGAAAAAATGTGGCATGAAAAAAGCAACAAGATAACACATGGCAAGAAAAAGCCTCTCAAGGGCAATGTCACAAGACATTGTCCTTGGACTACCCTTGGGTTGTTGTCACAAAGACAGATTCCTAAGCTCTATCCCAAATATACTGAATCAGAATTCTTGTAGGGAGCCCAGAAATCTGCCTTAATGTAAACCAGCGCAAGCACACAACCTAAAAGAATGAATGCTACGCTAAAAAGAGGTATAACAAGTAAAATTGAAAACTAAATATATAATAAGAAGCTACACAAATTCTTTTGGCTTCTAGACTTTGATTCGTACTTTTTCCTATTAGGCATTTTATTTTCTGTTCTTTTGTTATTTTTGACCTAAAAGTACACAAGCATCTACTTACAAAAATATCTTCCATTTATTACTTTTTTAACTAAATGCCTACTATAAACTAAGCCCAAAAATATAATTCAGAAATTCGCAGTCTAGCCCAAAAATATATATATAAAGAGACAAATTATAACCCAACATGCCAATTCTCAAAAATGATATATCAAGTAATAGCAGAATCACCAAGAAAATCAACTTGATGAGTTATAAAGGACTTCATAGAGGTCACAGAGGTTGACAAATAAAAACGGGAAATAAGGGCACTCTAGGCAGAGAGTACATGGGTAAAAGCCTGAAGTTGTAAAATCACAGATTTAGAAGAACAAAAGAGATATTCATGAGATGTCCCATGAACTAAAATATTAAAGATCAGAGTAGTAGAGAGGAGGGTGAAAAGGTATTCTAAGATAGACCTGAAAAAATGTATATGCCATGCTTAGAAGTTTAGATCTTAACCAGACCTTCCTTCATTTCTTACAGTCTCTCAACATATGTGTATGATTTACTTCTTTTTAGTAGAGATTAGCTCTTAGAGTACTATTTACAAAAATTTAAAACACTCCATTTTCTTACATTTAAGGATACATCTTTTTTGGGGAAAAAAGGGGGGAACATTTCTGGAAATGACTCAAAACCTTGGTTACTTACTTTCAAAACAGATTTATCCAGATTTGCAGGACCACTAGAATCATTTGCAGAATTAAAACTATAAATTTTTGGACCTGTAAATAACACAAACAAATAGACAAGGCAATTTAATGATTAATATCTATTACATTATTTTAATTTTCCTCTAAAGAATGTTAAATATTAAATATTTGATTTCAGCTTCCCCCCCCAATACTTCACCAAATAACTCAATCTAGTAGCTAGCAATATCCTCTCTAAATTTTAAACATTTTGCCAATTAGCATTCCTCCATGTTAGTCAGTTTCTCATAAAATGCAAATGCCTACATATCTTTTAGGTTAAATCTATCTTTATCCTCAGATCTTTTAGTCTAATGCTTTTCTCCTAGCACTTAGCTGAGGCAAAACTTCTCAGAATATATGATGGTTGGCAGAGTAGATGGACAATTTTAAAGAAAAAGCACTCTTTCTTGAAGGTGGTATGCTAAGTGAAAAGGGAGGTGGGAGTTTCTATCATCTTTTCTCCTTGAAGTCCAGGGTTGCTATAGTTTCCTAGGGCTGCCATAACAAATTACCACAAACTTGATGGCTAAATACAACAGAAATTTATTCTCTCACAATTCCAGAAGCCAGAAGTCCAAAATCATGGTGTGAGCAGGACCATACTCTCTCTGAAGGCTCTAGGTAAGAATCCTTCCTTCCCTCTTCCAGTTTCTGGTGGCAGCATAACACCAGTCTCTGCCTCCTCCTTCACACGGCCTTCTTCCCTGTCTCTGGGTCCAAATTTCCCTCTCCTTTCTCTTGACACTCATCATTGGATTTAGGGATCATCCTAAATCTAGTATAATTTCATCTCAAGCTCCATAGATATGAAGAGCTTATTTCCAAACAAGGTCACATTCTGAGGTTCCAGGTGGACATGAATATTTGGGGGGACACTACTCACTCAACCCACTACAGTTGCCAAGTCTGTTCCAGTGAACAGAAATGCTGTCTAGTCTCAATCCTCTAACAATGAGTAACCATGAAGCAATACACATTATTTTCAAACTTTTGGTCTCATGACCCCTTACTCTCTTAAAAATTACTGAGGATCCAAATAGTTTTTGTTTATGTGGGTTATGTCTGTTGATACTTAGGATATTATAAATTAAAAGGGAAATTTTAAAATATTCATTCATTCACTGAAAATAATAAATCTGGCCAGGTGCAGGGGCTCATGCCTGTAATCCCAGCGCTTTGGGAGGCTGAGGTGGGAGTATCCCTTGAGCCCAGGAGTTTGAGACCAGTCTGGGCAACATAGTGAGACTTTGCCTCTACAAAAGTTATCCAGCCGTGGTAGCATGTCTGAAGTCCCAGAGGCTGAGGCAGGAAAACTGCTTGAACTCAGGAGTTCAAGGCTACAGTAGTGGCTGCAGTAAGCTGTGACTGCAACACTGCACTCCAGCCTGGGCAACAGAGTGAGACCCTGTCTCTAATAATAATAATAATAGGCCAGATGTGGTGGCTCATGCCTGTAATCTCAGCACTTCGGGAGGCTGAGGCAGGCAGATCACATGAGGTCAGGAGTTTGAGACCAGCCTGGCCAACATGGTAAAACCCCATCTCTACTAAAAATACAAAAATTAGCTGGGCCTGGTGATGCATGCCTGTAATCCCAGCTACTTGGGAAGCTGAGGCAGGAGAACTGCTTTAACCCAGGAGGTGGAGGTTGCAGTGAGCCGAGACCGCACCACTGCACTCCAGCCTGGGTGACAGAGCGAGACTCTGTCTCAAAAAAACAAACAAAAGAACCTCAACAAAACAATAATATTAATAAAAATAAACCCATTACGTAAATATAAATGATGCTTTTGATGAAATGACTATATTTTTCAAGACAAAAAAAAATTTCCATTTTTGCAAATCTCTTTAATATCTGGTATCTTAGTCTGCTCAGAGTGCCACAACAAAATACTACAGACTGCTGGACGGCTTTACCATCAGAAATTTATTTCTCATAGTTTTGGAGGTCGGGAAGTCCAAGATTAAGGTATCAGCAAGGTAGGTTTCATTCCGAGGCCTCTTCTCTTGGCATGTAGGTGGCCACCATCTTGCTATATGTTCAGATGGCTTTTTTCTCTGTGCTTACTCAGAGAAACTGAGTTCTTTTAGGTATCTCATAAGGACACTAATCCTGTTGGATCAGGGCCCCATCCCTATGATCTCATTTAACCTTAGTACTTCCTTACAGTCCTTATCTCCAATTATAGCCACACTGTGGGTATGTTGAAAAATACATGAATTTCTGGAGGACACAGACATTCAGTTCATAACATCTGGCTTCTGCATTCAATCTGCTGTAACATTACACATCATGTAGCCACTGGACAACCTCACTGCATAATCATGAGAAAATGAGCATGAAAAATGGCAAATAACATCTCAGAATTATTACGAAAATAGTTTTCACTTCATGGAGCCCTTGGCAAACAAGTCTCAGGTTCCTTAGGAACTACTGAGCACACTTGGAGAACCACTGCTGTATAAGGATGATCCCAGGCCAGGTGTGGTGGGTGGCTCACGACTGTAATCCCAACACTTTGGGAGGCCAAGGTGGGTGGATCACCTGAGATCGGGAGTTCGAGACCAGCCTGACCAACATGGAGAAACCCCATCTCTACTAAAAATACAAAATCAGCCGGGTGTGATGGCGCATGCCTGTAATCCCAGCTACTCGGGAGGCTGAGGCAGGAGAATCGCTTGAACTTAGAAGGTGGAGGTGGCAGTGAGCCGAGATTGCGCCATTGCACTCCAGCCTGGGCAACAAGAGTGAAACTCCATCTCAAAAAATAAATAAATAAATAAAAAGAGAATGATTCCAGAATCATAAATCTACTTGCATGGTTTTTATACACCTTAAAATAAAAAAAGTATTTTTTCTACTTTGAGACATTTAAACATTAAATGTTCTTATGATTTTAAAGTCAAAGACTTTACTCTCTGCTGGGTTACATTAAGTTCTTTGTTTTAAGATGGTAGCTAATATAATTAGATATTTTAAAAGAACAAAAGTTTTTGAGAATAACTACTTGAAATTAACTTGTACATGTGGGCAGTCTGAAAGAGAAACATTTGTGGTTCTCTGAATTAGTGCTGTGCTATAGTTATGTCGGAGGTACCCAAAGCTACCTGGCATATGTAAAAAGATAATAACAACTCTGGTATAGTATTGTTAGTTTTCTTATCTGCTAGTCTCAAACTGTACCTTAACTCTAGCAATCTCTCTCATAAATTCATGTCAACGGTCATAAAGGAGAGTATATATTTAGTAATCTTTAACTATTTCTAGGGGATCTTATCAATTATAGTAAGCTTGAGAACAAATTTACCATGCAGTTTTAGAGGTCCCCAAATGCATCAAGAGACCCCAGTTATAACCCTTTTAAAAAGTTACAGATAGATGAGCAGTCCATTACAAAGATTACACGGAGAAACAGTTCAAAGTTGATGTGTTACTGACAAGAGTAAGACTGTAAATTCCTTTAAAAATGCCAGCCTGGGCAACATGGTGAAACCCCATCTCCACAAAAAATACAAATAAATTAGCTAGGTGTGGTGGCTTGTGCCTGTAATCCCAGCTACTTGGGAGGCTGAGATGGGAGGATTGCTTGAGCCTGGGAGGCAGAGGTTGTAGTGACCCACTGGACGGCAGAGTGACCCTATCTCAAAAACAAAAACAAAAACAAACAAAAAAACTGGTTGGTTTTTAATTTACCCAGTTGAAAAGATTAAAGTAAATTCTCATTTGTCTCCTCCAAACAATTCAACTAAGAGTTTCAACTGTATCACTTCCTTGAAATGGGCTTATACTGCAAACTTCCAGAGGGTAAATAAAAGAGCTGAATTTCTGAAAAATGATCAGAGAAATCAAGGAACATTCACTGGGCCACATTCACTTTTGCCAAGTAAAGTGCATAAGATTTATGACAGCTACTTTCCTTATTGCCTGGAGACTTTTACAATTTTTGGTTTTGTGTTAAAAGATGGTGGAAGTTACTGGAAATCTGACTGGAAGTAAGGATGTTAGTATGCAATATCTCCAAGGCAAAGTATTATGAATTCCAAATTTATAAATGAAAGGTCATGGGACGATGCAACATATATAGCTGGCTCTCAAAAATATTTATTACATTAAAGTTGAAGCATAGACAAACTGATTTCCTCAAAATGACTCAGCTAATTAAAAAAAAAATCAACTAGAATCAGTTTCTTATTGCCCAATATTTTTTTCTTTTGCTACATATTCTTTTTACACTGTATTTTAAAGGAAAAAACAATGCTAATGACCCACTATGACTAAGACATTCACTTTTGAGTTATTAGCACTCTGATTCCCTTCTGATCAACAGTGTGTACATCTGCAGAATGGTTAATCAAGCAAGGGACCAAAACAAGGACTCTGGTGGTAAACAGATCCAGTCCCTGTCCTCATGGGGCTTATAATCTGGAACAGTAATATAATTAGTAAGCAACTAATTACTCAAATGAGTAATAAAGGGGAAGTGCAGAGTGCCAAGAGAATAGACGAGGGTGAACTGATGTAGTCTGAGCAATTAAGGCCTATGAGGAAGTACATACCGCCAGGGCCGCCTGACTAATCATTTTGAAATGTAAACCAGCTAAAGTTTCTCCTTTACTTAATACCAACACCGGCCCCCACTTCCCATTGCACTTGCTCTGGCTCCTTCCCAGACTTCCAGCCACATTTTAACTCTTTCTTCCTTCACTCCAGCCACACAGCACTATCTCTTACAACATGTCAAACTTGTTTCCACCTTAGGGTCTTTAGGCTTGTTTCTCCCTCTGCCACAAATACTCTGCAGATCATCTCAGTTTAAATGTTTTCTAAGGGAAGCTATTCCTATTCCAAACCAAAATAGACCCTCTGGTCTCCATTTAATCTTTACCAAGTCACCATTTTCTGTTCCTCATAGCACTTTTCCTATTTTGGTGACCCTAAAAAAAAAAAATTATAATGGCTTTTATAAATTTGTGACATCCATTCCCCATTCTTATTCCCCTCTTAAAATTTTAAGCCTCAACTAGGTTCAAGAATTTTCAGAAACACAAGCCTCTTGGTTGGAAGAGAAAAATTACTGAACCTCTTATTTTGGTCTCAGTTATAACATGATAAAGCAGCTTAATTATAATTAGGCTAATGAAGTGGCACTTCTAAAGCGAAAGCACAAGAATGGAAAGAAGAAAGGAAAGGCAAAGGGGAGGACAGTAAAAGAAAGATGGGGAAAGGTCTTGCCATTCCTGTAACACTCCAGGCTTGCATCTCAAGGCCTTTCTGTTCCCTCTCCCCAGAAGGCTCTTTACCCAGTCATCTGTGTAACTACTTTACCTGCCTCCTTTCCTCAAATGTCACCTTCTTACATGATGCCTTCCTTCCGTGACCATCCTATTTAATACTGAACCTCTCCCCACCCTCCTCCCTATTTGGCCTCTTCAAAAATTCTTTGATGAACAAATGAAATGAAAAAAAAAAGAGTGGTAAGAATACCCCAAGCCATTTGGTAATTTTATACCTCTACGATAGAGGACAATTTTGACAAGCTGTGCTGTGTACAATCCTTCAAACTGGAAAGATAAGGAGGGATGGAAGTAGAGTAGAACCATTACATCTACATTAGGAACTACACAGAGTTGAGCATTTTTCCACTTTTTTTCTCCAAAATAGATTTATTATATGTTATACTATATATTAAAAGCACCCCAAAATAAACCCAAAAGTTATGTGCAAATTTAGTAGATAACCTCTAGTTTTTTTCTCTTGATTTCTTGGTCTTAATAATTCCTTTGAACTTTCCTTACCAGTTATCCAAGAAATTTTCTTCATGACGATATGCACAGCACTGGAGTAGATACTGGGGAAATGTTAACACATATCCATAAAACAGTTCCTACCTCCTGTAATTTTGTAGGATATATAAAATGTATAATTCTTTACATATCATAAGGCAAGACCTAACTATCAAAAAGAATGATTTAAACAACTATGATACGTCAGTTGTGAATAGCAGGAAGAATTCAAAAGGGAGTTGTTATTTCTGAAATGGATATTTTAAGGTTTTGGTAGACGATGTTAGGGACAGATTGCACACTATGAAGAAAAACATGGCAAGAATAAATATGAAGAAGAAGAAAGCCAAGAGCTCCATTTGGAGAAATGAAAACACACCAGATTTGCTATAGTTGAATAGAGGAAATATTAAAAGATTAGAAAGAGGGTTTTAGAAGCTAGCTAAATGATTTGGACTTCATTGCAAACTCAGTGAGGATGCCCTGGAAGAAAACAAGAAGTGTTACACGACCAAAGCAGCATTTCTGAAAGACCAGTCTGATGTTGATATGCAAGACCAACTGGAGGAAGCAAAATGAGCACAGCTATGGAGACCTATTAAAAGACTTTGTTGGTACTCCAGGAATTCACAGGTACCTAGACTAGGGTGTGAACTACACAAATGCAAAGCGAAATATGGAAAAACAGAAACAAGGAAGTCGAAGGAAATTTAGTTTGGGGAAAGAAGAGTAGTTTAGTATTAGCCCTGTTAAATTTGAGATGCTTGCAAAAAATAGGGTCAGAGGATCTAAGAAAATGTATAAATTGCCGACTTGAGCTTGAAAGACAGGCCATCTATAAGGGAAAAGATAGAAGTAATGGAAATAGATGAACACTCCTAGAAGGACTTTAGGAGTGAACTATGCTGTCAAGGATTGACACCTTGAGAAAGGGTCACATTTTGGGGCTGGAGGAAAGGGAAGCCAAAGAATACAACAAATGACTATCAGTTCAAATAATTCACAGGAATGTCAGTAAAAGACAAAGGAAAAGTAAAAAAGAGGCTGATCCACACAGTAAAACTGCCACAGTTGTCAGGGAGAAATTCTATGTATTTGTAATTAAAAGCATACTAACTCTGTAGCTAAAACACTACAATAAATTGCAAGGCAAATAACTGTTTCCACCAGTTCTAGGTAAAGGTCTGGTACCTGCCTACTTTTTCAGTCTCATCTCTTTTCCTCCTTTGGCAATGCTTTATGTTCTATGAATTCCTCAAGAGCCCTAAGTTCTTTCCTGACTCAAAATTTTTACACATGATGTTCACTATCCCCGCCTGGAATACTAATTTCGCCATGCTTCACAGAGTTAACTCCTTTTCATCCTCCTGATCTCAGCTTAACAGTTACATTTCCAGACACTATCCATGATACCTGCTCATCCCCAGAAAAATTAGATTACCCTGTTAAACTGTCTTCCCAGGCTTTTCTTTGTGGCACTTATCTATTATAAGGCTATAAATATGTCTGTGTGCGTTATCTGTCAGTTAATGCCTATCTCTGACATTAGACTGGCAAGCTCCATGAGGTGATGTCTCTATTTTGTTCATCACACTCCTCATATCTTATCAGATACATACTAAATATTTGCGTATATACACATAAATGCTCAGCAAATATTTCTTGAATATTCCAATAAGTACAAGCAAACAACCCCAGAACACAACAGCATGTAATTGTTCAACTTTTGAGCGCAACCGTAATAGTGGCCTGCTCATCTGCAGCAGGAATCGGCCATCTACAAGTTGAGTTGTCAAATCAATTTGTTCAGTAAGCAAAAATACATGGCGGCAGAAACAAGCGCGGACAATTTTACAATAGGTTACACGTAACCAATGTGTAACCAGTGTGTATATCCTGTAATTTTTATTAAGTACTGATTTTTCCAGAACGCATGGAGACACTAGATTGCTGCTGAAAATGATATGAAGAACAGACAGAAAATGGGGCTGGCTGGCACCAGGAGGTCAGGAACTCCACTCAGTACTCGTCTTTGCATTAGTGTAGCTAGCTGAGACGGTACTCAGGATGGATCCCTGCTGAAACAGAAGCTAATGCAATTATTTTGTTTTTAGACGGGGGGAAAGTGTGAATTAAAAGGGAGATGCCAGGCTGCAACAGGGTTACTGTCAGAATTTTGGAGGCCGAAAGAGCTTCGACTTTTAATCTAAGACAAGGCCACCCCATGGGGAGCTAGCAGCCCGAGTGTTGGGAGATAGAAATGTTGGGCCCGAAGCTCCTCCCGGGTTCTAAGGTCCTTTCCTCAGGACAACCAGCAGGGTCTCAGGGGAGACAGGCCAGGGGCTGGGGGACCCCTCGTACCTTGCTTGATACGGGGCTCCCTGGCGCTGGCAGCGGCAGCGGGGGCCGGCCTCGACACTGGCTTTTTGCTTTGGGCCTCCCCGGCAATTCCAGCCTCTGCAGATTTGGCTCTGGAAGCAGACACGGCGGCTCGGACCACCGCGGCCGCTGGAGCCTTGTGTTTCTTGTTCTTTCCGCCCATGTTGCAGCTGCGGCAGAAGATCCTTCGCGGCCCAGGCCCGGGCGCTACTACTACACAGCGGAGACCTCTTCACATTCCCCGGCTCCGGGGCCGCCACCCTGAGCTTCGATCCGGGCTTCTCGGGCCGGGGCGACCGCTGCCTCGCAATTGGTCGAATTCAGCAGGCTCCGCCTCCTCGAGTCGCCAGCTGCCTGCCACACGCCAGGCTCCGCGAGCCACTCGCTCTTTAGCCACTGAGCAGCTTATCCACTTCTGGTCCGAAAGGAAGGGAAAGCAGGGGGAAAAAAAAAGGCGTCACGGGAACATTTTTGTTGGTTGTGCGACTCGACTACTTTTGTCTCCTGCGGGCCACTGTTGAGCCTTCACGAGACGTCACCGTCTTCGGTCGCGGGGCATCGTGGGTAGGAGGGAGATTCGCTCTCAAAGCTCCGAAAGATGGCGGACGCATTCGGAGATGAGCTGTTCAGCGTGTTCGAGAGCGACTCGACCAATGAGGCGGGAACCAAAAAAGACAAGGAAAAGGACAAGGGGAAATGGAAGGGGCCTCCAGGGTCTGCAGACAAGGCAGGGTAAGGAAGAAGTTCTAGTTGTTGCTTTTATTTTTTTTCTCGGTATTGGGGAAGAAAACACTACTCTCTTAGGAAGGAGCACGAGAAAGTGAAGTGTACATTCAAGGGCGTTGGGAAGTTAAGGGGTTCCAGAAGTAAGTTGGAGAGGGTGGAAGAAGGTTGTTTCGGGGAAGCGGGGTGTTGGCGTTTTGTGGTGTCTGCAGGCAGCGTGAGCTTCTGCTTCACTTCCTTTACGTCGATGTTACTGTTTCTATCCCCGTCTTCGCGGTTATCTCCTGGGTTCTGTAGTCACAGCACCAGCACAACACCTGGCACATAGTCGTTAATAAAACGAATGATTGAGTAAAGGGTGAAAAAGTTAAGAAAAAAATGATATGAATTGATTTGGAGGGGAAAAGGCAGATGATAACATGAGACGGGAGAGACATTTAATCTCCAAAATGTACTAGTTTTCTCTTCCGTAAAATGGAGATAATAGTGCCTACCACTGGTGGTGATGTGAGGATTCAATGAGATATACATGTAAAGTGCCTAACCATGGTCAGCTAGCTATCACTAATGAATGCTAGCTACCGTGAGTTTATTGAGAAAAAATTTAAAAATTACTGGACCCTACCCATATGTTTAGACTGGTGCATACAGCCACCAGAAAGTGTACAGATCTGTTTATAGTAGAACAAGGAAAAGCTATTGCTTAAAGTAAGGTGATTAATTATCAATCAACAAAATATACTCTTGGCATAGTGGGGCCAGATACCCAATAGATGCTTGAAATTAAATTAGACATGATTTTGCTCTCAAGGAATTTTCGGTGGAGGGAAAGAGAACAGGTACACATAAAAGAGTTACAGTGTAGGTGAGGTGATGAATGGTATATACAATTAAGTGTTATAAAAGTACAAGAAAGGGAGATACCTATTTGTGACTTTCAGGAAGGCTTACATACAAGAGGATATTCTGAGTTGAGGAAGTTGTATTGTTAATGGTGCCAAGTTTGTTTCTTTGTTGTTAGGAGCACAAATTGGGCAAGAGGAACTGTTAAACTTAGGGACTACAAGAGTTAAGACTGGAAATATACATTGGTTTGAGATCATGAGGGGCCTTGAATATCAAGCAGAGGAGTCTTGATTTCATTTTTAAAACCCTGTTGAACAAGGTGATTGGATAAGTAGAATGATAGTTTAGGAAAATTAATTTGGCAGTGGTTGGCAGAGTACTATAATAGTATAGAGAAAGAAAATGGACCCTCATAATAAGAAAGTAAATTAGGAAATTATGTTAGGTATCTGGTTGTAAAGATGAAAAGAACCTCAGCTCGGGCAGTGTCGGAGGAATGAAAAGGTACGAACATGTTAAGGAAAAGATGGACAGACCTTCGTTAATTAAGGAGAACAAGGGAAAGGAAGTCAAAAGATGTTTAATTTGCATGTCAGGGTGAAAAAAACGGGGACGTTCAGAAGTTTTGATATAGCGATAAAATTAATTTAGCTTAAGACAGTGTGAAGGGATGCTAGTATATCCATAGGAAAATGTCCACTGGGTAGTTTTAATAGAGTTTTGGAGAGTGACCAGGACTGTAGGTATATATTTGAATATCATTTGAATTGGTCTCCTTGAGGCAGAGATCCCTGTGGGAAAGTAAGTGACACAACACAGAACGTCTGGAGAGGGTACATAGCCTAAATGAGAGATTAGAGGCATAACAGAAAATTCTATCAGGAGTGTGAAATGTCACATAAGTGAGTGGAACAAAGTGGAAAAATAGTCTACTCGCATTAAGTTGGATTGGGAGAGTTTGGGGAGGCTTTTCAGAGAAAATAAGAAAGGAAGACCAATTATTTTTATTTTTTTCGAGACAGGAAGTAGTAGTTGCTACAGTGTTTGAATGGGCAACTATGATGTTATGAAGACAATACATATGTAATTTACCATGTTAGTATATACTTTACCTCAAATTTGCTAGGGTAAAATGAGTTTGATTTGCATCGTAGTTGGGGTAAGCTGTTTAACAACCTTCCACAATGAAAAGAGGAAATAAAAATCTAATCTACATTTAATTGTATTAGGAAATGAATATTAGAGAAGGGAAATAAGAAAACAACAGAAGAACATTGGTAGCTTAAAGGGTTTTGTTTACTACCAACACTTGTAGCAAGGTCTTCTAGGTATTTTTAAGAAAAAAAATCCTGGCTGGGCATGGTGGCTCATGCCTCTACCCACTTTGGGAGGCCGAGGTGGGCAGATCACCTGAGGTCAGGAGTTCGAGACCAGCTTGGCCAAAATGGTGAAACCCTGCCTCTACTAAAAATACAAAATTTAGCCAGGCCTGGTGGCAGGCTCCTGTAATCCCAGCTACTCAGGAGGCTGAGGCAGGAGAATTGCGAACCTGGGAAGTGGAGGTTGCGGTGAGCCAAGATTGTGCCACTGCGCTCCAACCTGGGCAACAGAGCGAGACTCCATCTCAAAAAAAGAAAAAATCCTATTTGCTTGATTGCAGTGACCTTACTAACATGCATAGTGTGATTCTCGTGTGATCGGTGTAACATAGGAGGGCAAATCATGGAACTTCAGAGGAACTTGCCCTTTGTTTAGTATTCTAGACCAAGTGGATGCTTTTTAAAAAAATTATTTCTTTGTCTTTTAGGGATGGGGGTCTCATTTTCTCACCCAGGCTGGAGTGCACTGGTGCTTAGCAGCTTACAGTAACCTAGAACTCTTGGCCTCAAGCATTCCTCCCCGCTCAGCCTCTTGAATAGCCAGGAGTACAGGTGCACACCACCATGTCCTGCTTATTTTTAAAATGTTTTGTAGAGACGGGTGTCTCACTGTGTTGCCCAGGCTGGTTTCAAACTCCTGGCCTCAAGCAGTCCTCCCACCTTGGCCTCTCAAAGTGTTGGGATTACAAGCGTGAGCCACTGTGCACAGCCAGTGAGTACTTTTAAAAATAACTTTATGAGAATTATAAAACTACGTATATTGTATATAAAATAGTATGAAGAGCTTCATGTACCTGTAACTCAGCTTCACCAATATCAAGTCATGGTCAGTCTATTCCTACATCTTTTTTTTAATCAAATGCAAGTTGTTTTTTTCTCCCTAAATACTTCAGTATTTATGTCATCCAACAAAACTAACAATAATTCCTTAATATCGTTGAATACTGAATCTGCAGTGAGATGTCCCCAGTTGTCTCCTGGGTGTTTTTTTGATTATTGGTATTTGAATCAGGATTCAGACAAAACCCTACACTGTTTTTATTGTTATAGCCCTTAAGTATTTTATGCTACAACAGCCTCCCTCTTTTTTCCTTCTGCTATTGATTTCTATTTTGGAGGGATGAGTGAGGGGAGAAACCAGGTCATCTATCCTGTGGAGTGTCCCACATCCTGGATTTGTTTTCTTAAACTGTCATTTAACTTGCTCCTGTATCCTCAAGTATTTTCTGTAAACTGTCCTCATCCCTAGAGCTGCATTTTGTGACATAATAGCCACTATCCTCACATAGCTGTTGAGCACTTCAAATATGACTTGTCAGAATTGAGATGTCCAGGGAGTGTAAAATGCACACCAGAATTGGAAAAGTTGATATGAAAATTGTAAAATATCTCCTTAATTTTAATTTAGTTGTAATTGAAATGATAATATTTTGCATATATTGGGTTCAATGAAAGATATTAAAATTTATTTCAATAGTTTCTTTTTACCTTTTTAGATGTGGTTATTGGAAAATTTTAAATTACATATGCAGCTTGTAGCTTGTATATGTATGTATATATACTAGACTGCTCTGATCTAGTGGCTTGAGTAGATTCAGGTTCAATTTATTTCCTATTTCATTACATCATAATGTCTGAATAGTCTACTGTTCTAAGATTGACAAGTTGGTGAAAATAGTATCACCTGATCCCTCATCCACCTTTCACATGATGGCTTTAGCATCTAGTGATAATTGCCTAGGTTCATTACTTCACTAGTACTTGCACAGTGGTGATTTTCTGTTTTTATCATTTCTCTCTGCATTTATTGCCTGGAATTCACCTATTAAAAAAGGCATTGTCTCATCAGCTGTTTGTTTACCTTGAAATACAGATCATAAAAGGCAGGATAAATGCTTGATCGTTTAACAATTTTTAAGGAAATAAGTTGTGCCCTAAGGAAGTTTCAGTGGTGACCAACATGAGTGTATGATTATGTTTAGTTTCTTGGTGAATGAGTGGATTTTTATATATTTACTCCTTTGCACTTATTTCTTCTTCTTCTTTTTTTTTAAATCTTATTGGGGTATAGTTGAAGTGCAGTAAACCACCACAATCAAGATAAACATTTCCATCACCCTCAGGAGTTTTTTTGTGCCCCTTTTTAATACATCCCTATCGCCTCCTATCTAGAACTTTTATTTTCTAGAATTTTATTTAAATACATTATGTATTCCTTTTACATGGCTTCTTTTACTCAACATAGTGCTTCTGAGATTCAGTCATGTGGTGTATATCAATAGTTTGTTTTTATTGCTGAATATTATTCTGTTTTACACATATACCATATTTGTTTATACCTCTGTTACTGGACATCTGAGTTGTTTCTGTTACGTTTTTTGAAACTTGGATTTCCAATGTTTTGATCAGTGAGCACTCTTTAGGTTGGCTCTTGTGTCTATTTGACAATACATCATCAGTCTTTGATAGCTTATGTGCTTTCTGGATTTTCTGGACTCACTACACTTTCAGTGCCAAACTTGGAATCAGCCATATCTCTAAGGACTCTCTAGTTTCTTATAATGAGAAGTGTTATTTTGTGCTTAGGGTACACAATGCTATTGGATTTCATTGCTTTTAGGTTTTTACAGTACAAAGAACTAGGGAATCTTTGTTATAAAAAATAGAATTCATACTGACATTTCCAATACAATTACCATCACAGGGTTTTTATTTAACTGTTTGGAATTTTATAAATGTATCATTTCTGGTTTCTGTTAAAAATCCTCATTCCTAGGCCAGGCACATGGCTCATGCCTGTAATCCCAGCACTTTCTGAGGCTGAGGCCGGTGAATCGCCTGAGCCTGGGAGTTCAGGAACAGCTTGGGCAACATGGTAAAACCCTGTCTCTACCAAAAAAAAAAAAAAAATTAGCTGGGTCTTGTGGCGTGCATCTGTAGTCCCTCCTAGTCAGGAGGCTGAGTTGGGAGGATTGCTTTAGCCCTGGGAGGTTGGGGCTGCAGGGAGCTGTGATCTTGACACTGCACTCTTTTCTGGGTAACAGAAAGAGACATGTTTAAAAAAAAAAAAAGAAAAAATCCTCATTCCTGCTGACAATTACATAATTAAACCTTTTCTTATATATACTTATAATAGTTTAAAAATAATTTTACTATTAATAAGATATTGAATGCAGTTGTGGTTCTTTTTGCCCTCAGAATATATCATGGTAACAGTGAAAATACTGTTTAGTAGTTCTTTTCTCTAAATGTTTATGCCACTAATTTGATATTTGTGTTCATTTGTTTCAGTGTATTTACAGTTTTTAAGAATTGCTAAAAATTTATTTTTTAAGAAACTATGTAAAAGATTTTGTAGTTCCAAAATCAAAGTTTAAAACAGTACATTCTTGCTTCCATCCTTGCGCCTTCTTCCATTTCCTCCCACCCCTTTAGTTTTTGCTTTGTCTCATTTGTTTTTGAAAATACTGAATTGCATGTACATGTTTGTCTATCAGTTTTCTTCATTTCTCACTTCTTGTGCAAAAGGTAGCATTAAAAACTGTTCATCTTTTTTTACTTGATATTTTGACCAAGAGATCATCCTATATCAATATGTAGAGAGCTATTTTTTTTTTTTAAACAGCTGCATAGTTGCAGTCCTTCAATCAATGTTCTCTGAATGGGATGGTATTATTTTCAGTCTTTTGCTGTTACAAATGACGCAACAATGTCTGTTTTGTACAAGTCTGTTTCATGTTGTTGTTGTTTGCTGTTTTATCTTTGGAATAGATTCTTAGAAGTGGAATTACTAGGTCAAAGAGAGTAACTAAGTAGGCATTTTTGCTAGGTGCAGCCAAATTCCTCTCCACAGGATATATACCATTTTGTGTTTTCAACAGTGTGGTAGCAATGACAGTCCCCCAGTGATGTTCATGTCCCAATCCCTAGAACATTTGAAATTGTTAGGTTACTTGGCAAAGGAGAAAGTTGCAGATGGAGTTCATGCTGCTAATCAGTTGACCTTGAGGTGGAGAGAGAATTCTGGATTATCCAGGTGGGACCAAAGTGATAACAAAGATTCTTAAAGTGAAAGAAGGAAGCTGAAGGGAGAGAACCAGAAAGACAGCAACAATAGAGGGGCTCTGGCTGACTTTAAAGGTGGAGAAACGGGGTCATAAGCCAGAAAAGGCGGGTGATCTCTAGAAGTGGAAGTGGCAAGGAAATGGATTTTCCCCCAGAGCCTTCAGGTAAGAACACAGCCCTGCCAACACAGTACCCTAATTTTGGTCTTATAAAACCTATATTGCACTTCTTTCTTACTGAACTATAAAACAGTAAATTTGTCCTATTTTAAGCCAACCGTCCCCAACCTTTTCAGCACCAGGGGCTGGTTTCATGGAAGATAATTTTTCCACAGACCAGGGGTAGGGGGATGGTTTCGGGATGAAAGTCTTCCACCTCAGATCATCAGGCATTAGATTCTAATAAAGAGTACACAACCTAGATTCTTCACATGTACAGTTCACAGTAGGGTTTGTGCTCCCATGAGAATCTAATGCTGCTGCTGATCTGACTGGAGGCAGAGCTCAGGCGGTAATGTTCACTCACACGCTGCTCACCTCCTGCTATGCAGCCTGGTTTCCTAACAGGCTATGGACTGCCTAGGGGTTGGGGGCCCATTTTAAGCCACTGGGTTTATGGTAATTTGTTACAGCAGCAATAAAAAGTTGATACGAACAGTAATGTGGGAGAGTATTTTATGGCCTTTTTCACACAGTGTATTGAACTTGGATTTTTGTCAGTGAGATAGATGATTAAATGTATTTCAATTCGTGTTAATTTATATTTCTTTTTGTATGAATGAAGCAAAGCATCATAAGTTCAGAGGCTATTTGATTTTATTTGAGAATTGTTCATACCTTTTTTTTTATCTTGAAAAAAGTGAATAGTTGGTCCTTCTTAATTTTTAGGACTTCTTTATAGACTAGGGATATTATTCCTCTAACATAAATTGCAATATTTTCCCCAGTGTTTTGTCATTCAGAAAAATTTTAATATAGTCACATTTGTCATTCTTGTTGCTCTTGGATTTTTTGTCATGTTTTCTTCAAATCCTTGTATGGTTTTGTTTTTTACATGCGCATCTGATCCATTTTAAACCAGTGCTTTTCATAGTGTTAAACAGGTTGCCCAGACAGTCTAAAATCATTTTGACAAATATTTGTAATTATTTTTATTCTATAATTTTTTTTTTTTTGAGACAGAGGCAACAACCACAGAAAAAACACATATTCCATTGTGGCATAGAGCAATAGTTAACCCATTGGGGATTACTATCAGTTTAACTTCTTTGTAGCTCTCAAAATAGAACTATTTCTGAGTTTATGTGTACTTCATACAATTTTCATCAACTAAGAAGGTTGTTGTTCTACACTAGCATTTTAAAATAGTCTGTATTTATGATTGTGTATAATTGTACAGAGAAGTACAAGACTGTGGAGCTGGGGGCAGTGGCTCATGCCTGTAGTCCCAGCTACTAGGGAGGCTGGGACTACCGTGGATAATACAGCCAGGACCCAACTCAAAAAAAAAAGGAAAAAAAAAAAAAAACCTGTGGAACACTTACATCATTGTTTTATATCTCGGCAGAAATCAAATAAACACAGTTAGAAGTTACAACAGAAATGTTACTACTCACTTCACAGAAATAACCATCAGAAACTGTTACGAACACCTCTACACATACAAACTAGAAAACCTACAAGAGGTAGAT
This sequence comes from Chlorocebus sabaeus, assembly GCF_047675955.1. NCBI lineage: Eukaryota > Metazoa > Chordata > Mammalia > Primates > Cercopithecidae > Chlorocebus > Chlorocebus sabaeus. The sequence continues at coordinate 40,042,308 of NC_132907.1, read as the reverse complement.
AAATTCTTAGACACATACACCCTCCCAAGACTGAGTCAGGAAGAAATTGATTCCCTAAACAGACCAGTAGTGAGCTCCAAAGTTCGATCAGTAATAAATAGCCTACCCACCAAAAAAAACCCAGGACCTGATGGATTCACAGCAGAATTCTACCAGATGTACAAAGAAACGCTGGTAGCATTCCTACAGATATTATTCATAAAAATTGAGGAGGAAAGACTCCTCCCCAACTTACTGTATGAGGCCAGCATCATGTTGATATCAACAACAGGCAGAGACACAACAACGGAAAACTTCAGGCCACTATCCTTGATGAACATCAATGCAAAAATCCTCAGCAGAATACTTGCAAACCAAATCTAGCAGCACATCAAAAAGCTAATCCACCATGGTCAAGTAGGCTTCATCCCCAGAATGCAAGATTGGTTCAACATACAAATATCAATAAATGTGATTCATCACATGAACAGAGACTAAAGAGTAGATGCAGAAAAGGCCTTCGATGAAATTCAACACCCCTCCATGTTAGAAACTCTCAATAACCTAGGTATTGAAGGAACATACCTCAATATAATAGAGCCATCTCTGACAAATCCACAACCAACATTATACTGCACAGGTGAAAGCTGGAAGCATTCCCCTTGAAAACTGGCACAAGACAAGGCTACCCTCTCTCACCACTTCTATTCAACATAGTATTGGAAGTCCTAGCCAGAGCAGTCAGGCAAAAGAAAGAAAGAAAGGGCATCCAAATAGGAAGAGAGGAAGTCAAACTATCTGTTTGCAGACAACATGATTCTATATGTAGGAAACCCCATAGTCTGGGCCCAGACACTCCTTCAGCTGACAAATAACTTCAGCAGAGCTGCAGGATACAAAAATTAATGTGCAAAAATGATTAGTATTCTTATACATCAACAATAGCCAGACCGAGAGCCAGATCAGAAAGGCAATCTCATTCACAGTTGCCACACACCTCCCCCGCTCCCACACACACACACCCTAGAAATACAACTAACCAGGGAGGTGAAAGATATATGCAATGGGAATTACAAAATGCTGTTCAAAGAAATCAGAGAAGACACAAACAAATAGAAAAACACCCCATGCTCCTGAATAGGAAGAATCAGTATCATGGAAATGGCTGTAGTGCCCAAAGCAATGTACAGATTCAATACTATTCCTATCAGACTTCCAATGACATTTTTCACAGAACTAGAAAAACCTATTTTAAAATTTATATGGAACCAAAAATAGCCAAGTCAGTCCTAAGCAAAAAGAACAAAGCTGAAGGCATCACGTTACCCTACTTCAAACTATACTACAAGGCTACAGTAACCAAACAGCATGATACTGGTACAAAACAAGCACATTGACCAATGGAACAGAATAGAGAGCCAGAAATAAGGCCACATATCTACAACCGTCTGATCTTTGACAAAGCTAACAAAACGAAGCAATGGGAAAAAAACTCGCTATTCAGTAAATGGTGCTGGGATAACTGGCTAGCCATATGCGGAAAACTGAAGGTGGACCCCTTCTTTATACCATGTACAAAAATCAACTCAAGATGGATTAAAGACAGATGCAAAATCCAAAACTACAAAATCTGTGGAAGACAACCTAGGCAGTATCATCCTGGACCTAGGAATGGGCAAAGATTTGATGACAAAGATACCAAAAGCTATCGCAACAAAAGCAAAAATTGACAAGTGGGATCTAATTAAACTTTTTTTTTGAGACGGAGCCTCGCTCTGTTGCCCAGGCTGGAGTGCAGTGGCCGGATCTCAGCTCACTGCAAGCTCCACCTCCCGGGTTTACGCCATTCTCCTGCCTCAGCCTCCCGAGTAGCTGGGACTACAGGTGCCCGCCACCTCGCCTGGCTAGTTTTTTGTATTTTTTAGTAGAGACGGGGTTTCACCGGGTTAGCCAGGATGGTCTCGATCTCCTGACCTCGTGATCCGCCCGTCTCGGCCTCCCAAAGTGCTGGGATTACAGGCTTGAGCCACCGCGCCCAGCCTAAAAACCATCGCAACAAAAGTAAAAATTGACAAGTGGGCTCTAATTAAACTTAAAGAGCTTCCATACAGCAAAAGAAACTATCAACAGAGTAAACAAACAACCCACAGAATGGGAGAAAATTTTTGCAAACTATACCGTTGACAAAGGTCTAATATGCAGCATTTATAAGGAACTTAAATTTACAGGAGAAAAACAATCCTATTAAAACGTGGACAAAGGACACAAACAGACATTTCTCGAAAGAAGACATACATGGGGCCAACAAACACAAAAAAAGCTCAATATCACTGATCATTAGAGAATTGCAAATCAAAACCACAATGAGATACCATCTAACACCAGTCAGAATGACTATTACTAAAAACTAAAAAAATAAGAGATGCTGTCAAGGTTGCTGAGAAAAGGGATCGCTTAAAACTGTTGGTGGGAGTGTAAATCAGTTCAACCGTTGTGGAAAGCAGTATGGCAGTTCATCAAAGAGCTAAAAACAGATACACCGTTAAACCCAGCAATCCCATTACTGGGTATATACCCAGTGGAATATAAAGCATTCTGCCATAAAGACACATGCGTGTGAATGTTCATTGCAGCACTATTCACAATAGCAAAGACATGGAATCAACCCAAATGCCCATCAATGACAGATTGGATAAAGAAAATGTGGTACATATACACCATGAAATGTTATGCAGCCATGAAAAAGAATAAGATCATCCTTCGCAAACTAATGCAGGAACAGAAAACCAAATACCACATGTTCTTGCTTATAAATGGGAGCTAAAAGATAACTATGAACACAAAGAAGGAAACAACAGACACTGGGGTCTACTTTATAGGGGGTTGGAAGGAGGGAGAGGAGCAGAAAACATAACTCTTGGACACTGGCCTTAATACCTAGGTGATTAAATAATATGTACAGCAAACCTCCATGATGTGTTTAACTGCGTAGCAAACCTTCACATGTACCCCCAAACCTAAAATAAAAGTTTAGAAAGACCAAATACTTCTGCTTGGCACATGTTCTTCTCTAGGCGAGACACAATGGTTGTGCACAACGGTCACTGCTTAACTTTTATTAACACTTAACAGTGCACACTTAGTGTGAGTACTTAAAAAAAAAAAAACTTCTTATTTGACATAATTTCAGACTTAGAGAAAATATATAAGAATGGCACCAAAATTCTTGTACACCTTCACTCAAATATTCTAAATTTTAACATTTTACCACATTTACTTTATCCTCTCTTCCTTTTCCTTCCCATACATGCATATGTGTATGCGTATGTTTGTGGATATATGCTTTTTTCTGAACTGTTTAGAGTAAGTTGCAGATATGTTGCCCATTTACCTCTAAATTCGTAAGTTGCTTAGTGTGTGTTTTCTGAAGATGAGAGCATTCTTTTATGTAACCACAGTTCAGTTTATAGTTATCAAAATTAGGAATTGTATATTGATACAGTACTGTTACCTAATCTGCAGACTTATCCAGATTTTGCCAATTGCTTTAATGTCCTTTATAAGAAAATAATTCTATATAGAATTAAGTGATTTGGTTGTCATGTCTTTTTTGTCTCGTGTAGTATGTACTAGTCTTTGAATTTCATGACCTTAACATTTTAGAATGTGTTGCTAGGTGTTGCCAAATTCCTCTATAGGTTAGAGATTGATTTTTATCCTCTGTGATTACAGGCTAGTTATCCCAGTTTGGGTTTGTTGGCCACTAAGTTATAATTAGATGTTGGCCAAATTTGTTGTTTGGGTTTAATGACCAATTTGGTGCTCTTTCTTGTGCTTTATATAGAGCATGCTACCCTTAGGAACTAAGAAGAATAACATTCTCAGATGGTTTCAGTAAATTAAAACCTTATCCTTAAAATGTAAGCCCGTTATCTGCAACACTTCATTTCCAGCCTTCCTGGATAACTTCTGTGTGTGCAAGTTCCACATGTGATATACATAGCAAGTTATGAGAGAAATAAATAACTGGAGTCCTAAAAGTCTGACATGCAATATTAAAGAGTAATATAGCACTTCTGACTAGAAGTGTTCTACCATGAATTTCAGTTTCTCAAAGGTTTGGGAACTTTCATGTTTCTTTGTTTTATAGACTTGAACCAGCTCCTGATAGAGTGTTTTAAATACAATGGCTTAGTTGTTGCTTACTCAGAGATAGAATAATAGAATGTTACACTTAGAAAGGATCTTAGTTATTGTCCAAATGTCTTATTTTACTGAGGCCCAAGGATGTTGATGGCCTGTCCAGAAGAGGTTCGCATAAGTAGCAACAAAAATGGGACTAGAATGAATAGCTTTTTCGCAAAATTGGGGGTGACAGAAATTATAAATTTTAGGTTTTGCTAAGTATCAAAGAATGAACTTCATTATGGAAAGGTTGTTCAAGCATATGAATCAGTAATATTCTGTTACCCTATATTAAAAATTCTTTTTTTTTTTTTTTGAGACGAGTCTTGTTCTGTCGCCCAGGCTGGAGTGCAGTGGCGCGATCTCGGCTTACTGCAGGCTGCACCTCCCGGGTTCACGCCATTCTCCTGCCTCAGCCTCCCGAGTAACTGGGACTACCGGCACCCACCACCACACCCGGCTAATTTTTTGTATTTTTAGTGGAGACAGGGTTTCACCGTGTTAGCCAGGATGGTCTCTATCTGCTGACCTTGTAATCCACCAGCCTTGGCCTCCCAAAGTGCTGGGATTACAGGTGTGAGCCACTGTGCCCAGCCTAAAAATTCTTTAAATAGAACATAAAAGTGTGCAGATTATGGGATGGATTTCTAGAGTATATGAACACATCCATGCAGCCACCATTCTGTGCAAAAAAACAGAATATTACAGAAACCCCTCTGCGCCTCTTAGAAAAATAACTATCCTGATAACAACATGTGTTAATTTTTTTGTTTGGGACTGTTATGTAAGTGGAATAATACAAAATATATTTTTATGTTTGGCTTTGGCTCAAAATTGTTTGCACAATTCATGACTGTAAATGGAGTAGCAGTTCTCAGTGTGACTGTTTTGTTATGGGATAAGAGGGGCAAATTCACAATTTTCCAAAAAGTCTATTAAAATATCCTGTCCTTTTTTAGTTACATATCTGTATAAGGCTACATTTTTCTTCATATGCTTTGACCAAAACAATGTGTCTTAGCAAGTTGAATACAGAAACAGGTGAGAGTCCTGCTGTTTCTGTTAAGCCAGACATGAGAAATATATAAATATAAAAACTATGCCATTCTCATTAAAATTTTTTTACAAAATATTTTTTTACCAAAAATGTTACTCATGTTAATATGTAGTGATTTTACTATTGCCATTTTAAAGTGAATTAATAAGTATTTTAAAATTTTTTAGTTTTAATATCTAATATTGCAAATATCAATAGATAAAACCACATGAACAAAATTCATTAGAGTTTCTCATAACTTTTAAGACTGAGAAAGGATTCTGGAACCAAAACGTTTGAGTCACTGACCTAATATTTAATTTACAATTCTGTCATAAGTAATCATGTTGAGCTCCTTTTCATGTGCTTGTTGCCCATTTGAATATCCTCTTTTCTAAAGTGCCCGCTAAGCCCTTTGCTCATTTTTTAATTGGGTTATCTTTTAATAATTGATTTATAGTCCTCACCCCTTGTTTTCTGTCCTGGTTTAGAAGTCCGGAAGATAATTTTCTCATTTTATCTTCTATATTCTTTGTTGTTTTTGCCTTTTCACAGTTAGATCTAAAATTCACATGGAATTGATTTTTGTGTATGATGAAGTAAAGGTCAGATTGAATTCCCCTATGGATATTCAGTGTACCAAACCTTTTATTTATTTATTTTTTTTGAGACAGTCTTGCTCTGTCTCCCAGGGTGGAGTGCGGTGGCACGATCTCAGCTTATTGCAGCCTCTGCCTCCTGGGTTCAAGCAGTTCTCCTGTCTCAGCCTCTCGAGTAGCTGGGACTACAGGCGTGCGCCATCATACCCAGCTCATTTTTGTATTTTTAGTAGAGATGGGGTTTTGCTACGTTGTTCAGGCTGGTCTCTAACCCGTGACCTCCAGTGATCACCCATCTTAGCCTCCCAAAGTGGTTGGATTACAGGTATGAGCCACCGTGCCTGGCTCCAAACATCATTTATTGTCATTACTTTTAACCAGCAAATCTAATCACAGAAAAACATTTTCTTCCAAATAGTAGTATCATGGCTTTAGAGAAAGCATTAAATGTTTGTTAAAGTAACTCATGTTAATGTCTAATGGTGTTTTACTTTACAGTTTTAAAGAAAATATATTTAATAGTTATGTTAATGTGGATTTTAAAATAATTTTAAACCTTCAAAGAAAAATGAAATACAAATGTGGTAGTATTCAGTTTTACTAGGTTAAGGTATTCTGGGCTTTAGCCAGTTGTTGTTTGTAATATTCATCTATTTAAAACATGACTTTCTGTTAACGGTGTAGAGCAGTATTTTATCATGTTGCCTTTAAAGTAAAAGTGGATATCGCAGAATTCATTCCAAACTATTTACTTTTCAGGAAACGTTTTGATGGTAAATTACAATCAGAATCAACTAATAATGGAAAAAATAAGAGAGATGTAGATTTCGAAGGTACAGATGAACCCATTTTTGGAAAGAAGCCCAGGATAGAAGAGTCAATAACTGAAGACTTAAGGTAATATTTCCAAAGTCCTAAATGTTAATAACTCATAATTCAGGTGGTTGCATGAGATTTTAAAACTTGTTTCCATGTCGCTACTTAGATATATGCCTGTGTTCAAGAAATGAAGGTATTCTTTCTATTTTTATACAGGCATGTAAATATAGAACACTTACTGAAGTTTGGGGAATTGGAAAGCAATATAGAAAATACTCATCTTTTAATACTTTAGAATCCAGTTTTGAGAAAAAAATCTTAACACCTGATTTTTTTTTTTTAAAGAAATACATTTTCTTTATGTGTTAATGCCTCAGAAAGAGGATAACTGGAAGAGTGGAATAAAAGAAAAAAATAAAGCTAACTCAGTAGAAGGAATAAGTGGGAAGGAACATTAGAGGGAATTAGATTTTCATTGTTGCATGTAGAGTGGCTGTGCATCTCAAGACTCCTGCTGTGGTCACCTGTGGCTGGAATCGCTGGTATTTATCTGATGTTGGAAGCTGGAACTTTCTAAACGTTGATGCCAGTACCCTTGGCTGACCTGTTTTCTATTGTGGTAATGATCTTACAACTTTGTTTCTCCCTTCTAATGTGCCATATTCGAATGTGGCACTACCATGAAGAGTTTACAATTTCTGTAGTTTTTTTTTTTTTTTTTAACCAGTTAACGTTCGTTATAGTTAGTAAAATTATCTCCTATAAATGGTGATAGATGTGTCACTGGAATATTTAAGATGCTCTGTTTTCCCAGGCTACTATAATAAGTTACAAAATAATATTTTGTAGTTTAAAGTCATTGTTACTTGTTTGTAAATTTTGAGTTTGTCCAAAGTAGTAGTATTGACTTAAATCTCAGAAGTACAGTAAGATAATGAATCTAGCACAGAAATACATCTATTTTTCTTCAGTTTATTCAGTTTTGCCTTTTCAGAGTCTAAACAGATGAGCATAATGTAGGATTTTGATGAGAATAAGGAACTTTTTTTTTTTTGAGGCATTGTCTCACTCTGTCACCCAGGCTGGAGTGCAGTGGTGTGATCATAGCTCACTGCAGTCTAAACCTCCCCAGGGTCAAGTGATTCTCCTGCCTCAACCTCTTGAGTAGCTGGGACTACAGGTGTGTGCCACCACGTGTGGTAATTTTTGAGTTTTTTGTAGTGAGGTTTTGCCGTATTGCCCAGGCTGGTCTTGAACTCCTGGGCTCAAGTAATCCACCCACTTCAGCCTCCCAAAGTGTTGGGATAACAGGTGTGAGCCACTGTGCCTGGCCAGGAACACCTCTATAAATAATAGCAACAAATGAATTGGGCTAGTTTATTTTATACTTTTTATTGTGCAATGGTTTATAACCAGCTTATGTTTTGAAGTGGTGACAGTGCTTGGTAGAGGTACTTTTTATTCAAAAGAGTTATTAGAACTAAGCTGACATAATTATTTGAATAATCCTTGGCAGTATGTTCTGTATCTGTAATAAAGGATGTTAACTGGTCATTTTAAATTTTCAGGGTGTATTTGCATAATGTGAAAACATTTCTATGTATTCTTAATAGCCAAAGTTTTTCCTGTGTGGAATACTGATGATTGGACATTGTCATTTTCCTTAACAGTGCGATGTGAGGCTTATTATCAAATTATAGAAAAGTAATTTATTTTTGTGTAACTTTAAACAATATTTTTTTTAAGTTTGGCAGACCTGATGCCCAGAGTCAAGGTACAATCAGTTGAAACTGTTGAAGGGTGTACACATGAGGTAAGCACAAACAACATACAGAAGGTTAGTGTTATAAATGGGATTTTTCTTTGGACTGTCTAGTATGATGATCAGCAGACAGTTTAGCCTTGAGGGCCTTGGAAACAATAAATAGTTTCCATGGGGTACCTAGTGGAAGAGTTGGGGCTTTGTAATTAAACTTGGGTTCAGATCCTCCCCCAGCATTTTTTCTAACTATAATCTTGGGTAAGTTTCTTATTTTAACAGCTCTTTTTTTTTTTTTTTTTTTTTTTGGCAGAATTTCGCTGTTGTCACCCAGGCTGGAGTGCAATGGCACGATCTCGGCTCACTGCAACCTCTGCCTCTTGGGTTCAAGCGATTCTCCTGCCTCAGCCTCCTGGGTAGCTGGGATTACAGGCATGCACCACCACGCCCGGCTAATTTTTGTATTTTTAATAGAGACGGGGTTTCACTATGTTGGCCAGGCTGATCTCAGACTCCTGACCTCGTGATCCACCTGCCTCAGCCTCCTAAAGTGCTGGGATTACAGGCGTGAGCCACCATGCCAGGCCAATCTTGGGTAAATTTCTTAACTTCTTTGTTTATTAAAAAACATTGTTTTTTTTGAAGTTTTTAAATTTGTGATAAAGGGATCTACCTAGTGGTGTGGTTGTGAGGATTATAGAAGTAAATTAGGTAAAGTACCTAGCATAGAGTAGGTGTTTAGAACATTCCTACTCCTAAAGTTAAGTAGCAGTGCTACTTTTGAAGGTTACATGCTATTTCAAGTCTTGCGCCATTGACTGGTAAATTGCAGTTTCTTTGTTCTGCCACAAGATGGTGGTCAGTGATAGCTTGTATCCATTTAGAAGTGAGAATTTATACACATTAGGGACATAATGGAACTATGACACTGTTTTCTTCTCAAAACTTTTTATTATAGAATAAACATTATAGCAAGTTATTTTTATAGGTAATTGGAGAATCTCATTAAAAGTCTATTGAATAAGCAGAGTAATCCAAATTAACAAAAAGGCTTTTGATGTAGGTTTAGAACCTTATCTTTTTTTAAAAAAACTTTAGATTCAGGAGGTACATATGCAGGTTTGATTTTTTTTTTTTTTTTTAAGAGTCTCACTGTGTCGTCCAGGCTGGAGTGCAGTGATGCGATCTCAGCTCACTGCAACCTCCGCATCCCAGACTCAAGCAATCCTTCTGCCTCAGCCTCCCAAGCAGCTGGGATTACAGGTGCATGCCACCACGACTGGCTAATTTTTTTTATTTTTTAGTTTTTAGTTTTATTTTTAGTAGAGACTGAGTTTCACCATGTTGGTCAGGCTGGTCTAAAACTCCTGACTTCAGGTGATCCACCCGTCTTGGCCTCCCAAAGTGCTGGGATTACAGGCGTGAGGCACTGTGCCTAGCCACATGCAGGTTTGTTACATGGTTATATTGTGTGATGCTGAGGTTTGGGCTTCAGTTGAACCTGTCACCCAAATAGTGAACATACTACCCAATAGGTATTAAATAGTTTTTCAACACTTTCCCACTTTCACTTCCTGCTTTTGGAGTCCTCAGTGTCTATTGTTCCTATGTTTATGTCCATGTGTACCCTATGTTTAGCTCTCACTAAACATAGCAAGAATTATGCAGTATTTGATTTTCTGTTTCTGCATTAAATCACTTAGGATGATGGCCTCCAGCTGCATCCATATTACTGCAAAGGACATGATTTTTAGAAATTTATCTTTTAAAATATTTATTTTTCTACCGAAAGTCTCTTATGTTTTAGAAATAGTACATAGTGTCTGACAGATGCGATGTCCATTTGATCATTCAAGATATGTTAGACCCTATTCAGTTATCTGGGCTTATAAAAGATGGAAAAACATAAACATGACTGGGCATGGTGGTTCACATCTGTAATCCCAGCACTTTGGGAGGGCGAGGCAGGCAGATTGCCTGAGGTCAGGAGTTTGAGACCAGTCTGGCCAGCATGGTGAAACCCCGTCTCTACGAAAAATACAAAAAAAATTAGCTGAGCGTGGTGGTGTGTGCCTTTAATCCCAGCTACTCAGGAGGCTGAGGCAGGGAAATTGTTGAACCAGGGAGGTGGAGGTTGCAGTGAGCTGAGATCACACCACTGTACTCAAGCCTGGGCAGCAGAGCAAGACTTTGTCTCAAAAATAAATACATAAATAAATAGATAAATAAATAAATAAACTCTATTTTCAAAAGATCAAAAGCCCTTTCTGTGCTCCATGATTATCTTTAAGCCCACCGTTTTGTCACTTCTTCTTACTTTCTCAGCAGGGTGACTTTTCCTCTTCACAGGCTTGAGGATATCAAGTTGAAATGTCCTCTGATTATAACCTCCATCACCAAGGCTATTTGCACCTGTCACATTCCCCTTCCAGACTAAGGATGGTTGTTCTGCCAGTGTTGTTGGTTGTATCTTATCCTATCTCCACAAAGACTTTATTTATTTTTAATTATTATACTTTAAGTTCTGGGGTACATGTGCAGAATGTGCAATTTTGTTACATGGGTATACACATGCCACAGTGGTTTGCTGCACCCATCAACTTGTCAACCTTTGTTAGGTATTTCTCCTAATGCTATCTCTCCCCTAGCCCCCCACCCCTCTACAGGCCCCGGTGTGTGATGTTCCCTGCCCTATGTCCATGTGATCTCATTGTTCAACTCTCACCTACGAGTGAGAACATGCAGTGTTTGGTTTTGTGTTCTCGTGATAATTTGCTGAGAATGACGGTTTCCAGCTTCATTCATGTCCCTGCAAAGGACATGAACTCATCAACTTTTATGGCTACATAGTATTCCATGGTGTATATGTGCCACATTTTCTTTATTCAGTCTGTCATTGATGGACATTTGGCTTGGTTCCAAGTCTTTGCTGTTGTGAATAGTGCCGCAATAAACATACATATGCATGTGTCTTTGTAGTAGCATGATTTATAATCCTTTGGGTATATACCCAGTAATGAGATTGCTGGGTCAAATGGTATTTCTAGTTCTAGATCCTTGAGGAATTGCCACACTGCACAAAGACTTTATTAATTTCATTTTCCCGTAACTATCTCTAGAGTCTCCTTTTTTCTAATTGCCATTCCCTGTCAGCATGTGAGCATTCAAAAGTTTCTCTTTTTGTTCTATGTTGTTTTCTACTCACTGTGTTGTTATTCTTCTGTGTTGTAGTAGTTTCAACTTTAATAAATATACAGTTTCTTCAGGGAAATAAACATCAGCTTTCAATTATTACCTGTAGACAGCAAGTAGATGTAATTTTTGAGTGTCGAAACTAGCTTTTTGCCTTGTTCTTAAAGACAGTTATTTGATTTACAGTATCTGAGACAGTTAAAGTTCATCACTCTAGTTCATCAGTTTTATTTTCCAAACAATCATTCGTTATGGAATGCTAAATAAATCAGTTGTCAAATAGTTGGTGAGGTGTTTTGTTTTGTTTTTTTTCTTTTTTACTTTGTTATCAGGTTGCACTTCCTGCAGATGAAGATTATTTACCACTTAAACCTCGAGTTGGAAAAGCTGCTAAGGTCTGTACGTTGGGTGATACAGTTTATATAGTTTTGTGAGACTCTCTTTTTCTTAAAATTTTTGTTTCAAATGAGATTTTTATATTTCCCAGAACATACATATGTGTGTATCAAAAACAAGCCAACCAAAGACAAATATAGTGAGAATGGAATCAGTTAACAACTATACTGGAAACCAGCCATCACGTGATGAGATTTTAAAATATTACAGTTGTGATTCTCAACCTTTTAAAATAATGTAATGAAAGTTATCAGCCTTTCTACAGAAAAAACACATGCGTACTAGTTTTTGCCTATAGTTTTAGGGTTTTAACAGGCTTCTAATGAAACCCGAACTCTGCTTTTATTAGATGGATTTTGAAGGCCTGATAGACCTTAAAAGGCCAAGAAATTTTAAGGTTTAATTTTCCAAGTAATTTTCTGTAAATAAAAAAGGCAGTATGGTAGAGTATGCATAAACTCTTAAAGTCTAATAGATGTATTATTCTGCCTCTACAGAGTGAACTTTACTGAGAGACTTCACTTTTTAGAGCCTCAGAGTTCCTGCCTATGAAAGGAAATAATATCTATGATAGGGGTTGTTGTGAAAATTAGTAATAATATATGGAAAATGTGTTACACAGTGCCTGGCCACAGAGCTTGTTTTTGATAAATGGTAATGATTATTTTGTTATTAATATACATACCAACATAATGTAATAATCGAAAGATTAGAGAGCAGAATTAGCTTCTATGTTGTTTGGCCAAAAATGTAGTTTACGGTTCCTTATTTTCACTAATGTGTAGTATTATGTTTTCAAAATAGAATTATAAAGGAATACTCCCAGAATGCTTTGGGGGTAGCCTGCTTGTGTTTTGATTTTAAGTATGCTCTGATACGACTAGATGTTTTTATGCAGATATTAATATTTTGTTTTTACAGGAATACCCATTCATTCTTGATGCTTTTCAAAGAGAAGCCATTCAGTGTGTTGACAATAATCAGTCTGTTCTAGTATCTGCACATACATCAGCGGGAAAAACAGTATGCGCCGAGTGAGTAGCTTTCTTTTTAAAATCACTTTGTGTCTTATTTCACTCTTTAGAAGTTTCTTTTTTGTTGTTTGTTTAATTTCTGCAAGTAAAGATGGTTTTACTTGTCCCTTTTGAACAATGTCTTGTCTTATTGAACCTTTAATACAGTGTTTAATTGAAGTAATAAAAGAGGACATTCTTTTCTTGTTCCTCATATTAGGAGAAAAACACTCAGGCTTTCATTATTAAGCATGATATTACCTGTTGGTTTTTCACAGATGCTTTTTATTTATCAGTTTGAGGAACTTGTTCCTAGTTTGCAGAGATTTTGTTTGCGTATGTAATTATGTCTGTGTGTATAAAATATTTAGATAACTAGATTTTGTCAAGTGCTTTTTTTGCATCTATTGACGTGATTTTTTTTTTTTTCTTCTGTGCAGTCATGGCTCGCTGCAGCCTTGACCTCTGGGCTCGGGCAATCTGCCTGCCTCAGCCTCCCTAGTAGATGGTACTAAAAGCATGCACCATCACACCTGTCTAATTTTTTATTTTTGTTGAGAGACAACACAGGGTCTCAAGCTCAAACAGGCTGGTCTCGAACTCCTGGGGTCAAGCGGTTGTCCCACCTTGGCCTCCCAAATTGCTGGGATTACAGGCATGAGCTACTATGCCTGGCCATGTTTTTGATATGTTTCTTAAATAATAATATGTTTCTTAAATAATTTGACATATCTGATAAGTGACGTTTGATCTTGTTTTCTGTACAGCATCATTTCCCTTCTATCTGAAGAAATGCCTTTAGCATTTTATTATAGTGCAGTTCTACTGATGAGAAAATCTTTTACTTTTTTATTTTTGAGAGGTATTTTCCTTTGGTATAGAATTGTAATTTTCTTTTAAGACTGGCTTTTGACTTGCATAGTTTATGACAAGAAATCCCAGTATACCTTTGATCCTCTGTACATAATGTGTCTTTTTTCCTCTGGCTGCTTTTAATATTTATTTTGATCATTGATTTTAAGCAGTTTGTTTTCTATGTACCTTGGTGTTATTTTTGCATTTTTTTTCTTGTCTTAGGGTTTGTTTTTGCAGTCCTCAGCGCTCTTGTTCAAGGACTCTATATTGGGCCACTTAAAGTTGTCTCAATACTCACTGATACTATATTCATTTTTTTTTCTTTTGAGTTTCAGTTTTGGGTCATTTTTGATGCAATGTCTTTAAATTTATTAATCTTTTCTTCTAAATTTTCAAATCTGCTGTTAATCTCATTGAGTGCTGCTTTTTTTTTTTTTTTTTTTTTTTGAGGCAGGGTCTTGCTCTGTCACCCAGGCTGGAGTGCAGTGGCACAAACACAGCTCATTTGCATTCTCAAACTTTTGGGCTCAGGCAGTCCAACTCAGCCTCCCGAGTAGCTGGGACCACAGGCATGCGCCACCATGACTGGCTAAGTTTTTGATAATTTGTGGGGATGAAATCTTGCTATGTTGCCTACACTGGTCTCAAACTCCTGGGCTCAGGTGATTATCCTGCCTTGGTCTCCCAAAGTGCTGGGCTTACAGGCATGAACTGAATGCATTTTTCATCTCAGATATTATATTTTCTTTGCTAGAAGTTCAGTTTATTTTTGTTTTCTTCCATGTCTTAGCTTTTTTTAGCTTCCTTTTTTTTCTTAATGTTTTCTTCTATTTCTAGTTTATAGAAATGCAATCCTATCTTCTTGAACAGATAGGGTACAGTCACAAAAACTTTAAATGTCCTTGTTACTATTTTTATCTGTGTTATTTCCTGGTCTCTTTGATGGGTTGACTTTCCTGCTTCTTTGGTTTTTTTTTTTTTTTTTAATCACTGACTTCTTGATTATAATGTGACTGAGATAGTTTTTTTTTTTCCCCTCATGTTTCTTATACTTGAGTTTGTAGGGTTTCTTAGATGTGTGGATTTGTTATAGTTTTCATTAAATTGGGGGAAATTTCACACATTTTTTACTGCAAATATTGCCCCTACCTTTATTTCTTTGAGGACTCCGGTTATGCTTACATCAGGCCCCTTTAAGTTGTTCACAGCCCACTGAAGCTGTGCTTATTTATTATAATTTTATTTTTGGTTTCTGTGTTTCATTTTGGATAGCTTCTATTGCTGTGACTTCAGGTTTATTCACTGGTTTTTTTTTTAATTGCAATGTCTTAATCTGCTTTTAATACCAGCCAGTGTGTTTTTTAACCTCAGACACTTAAGAGTTTTCATCTGTAAAATTTTGATTTGGGTCTTTTGGTGTTTTCCGTATTTTTACTTAACATGCTGTTTAATTTTCCTCAACTTTCTTGAGCATATAGAGTACTGTTATAGTAACTTTTAATATCCTTGTTTACTAATTCTATCATCTGTCTCATTTTTGGATCTGATTTTATTGATTTTAAAAAAAATTTCATTATAGACTGTGTTTTCCTGCATGTTGACATACCTGATACTTTTTTATTGCATGCCAAAACGTTGTGAGTTTTACCTTGTTGGGTGCTGAATACTTTTGCATTTTTGTACATATTTATGAGATTTGTTCTGAGGTATAATTAAGTTGCTTGGAAAAAATATCCTTTTGAGGCTTACTTTTGTGACTTTTTTAGGCATGACCAGAATGGCGTTTAGCTAGGGCTGATTTTCCCCACTACTTAGTCAGTATTCTTCTCAGTATTCTATGCAGTGTCTTTTGAATTCTGAGGTTTTCCATTCTAGCTGGTGGGAAACCACATTTCTGCCAGTCATGTATAAGAATTGATAATTTTTATCTCTTCTCCTCTTGATTGGTTTTTCCCTGGCCTCAGATAATTTCTTAAGACTTATTCACAGATCATTACTACCTGGAGACTTGCAGATGCTCACCAGATTTTCAGAGCCTTCTCTTTGCAGTTGTCTTCTCTGGTATTCTGCCCTGCAAACTCCAGCTCCCTTTCCTTCACAGACTACGATCTTGGTCTGTTCAACTTAGGGAAACTTCCAGGGTTTACCTTGGTTCCCCATCTTAGAACTGCAGTTTGGAAAATCTAGGCAGTAATTTTGGGTTACCTACTTTGTTTTCTCTCTCTCGGGGCATACTGTTCTTATATCCAGTGTATGAAACCACTGTTTCATATATTTTGTTCTGTTTATCATTGTTTCAGGTGGGTGGGTAAAGCCAGTTTCTATTACTCCATCTTGGTGTAAGTGGATGTTTTCTGTGTTGTTTTTAATGTACATTATGTATTACTACAGTAGTTCACGTATTTTGGTAGGTTCCTGTTCTTCTAAAATATATTTGATAACCAAGATTGTGTAGTCTTGCTACTCGAAGTATAGTCCTTGATAATACCTGGGAACTTGTTAGGCAGAATCTCTAGCCCCACCCTATAACTGCTGCTTCAGAATCTACATTTTAATAAGATCACCAGGTGATGAATATTAATGTTTGATAGGCACTGGACCATTCTAAAAGTGGATGGATGGTGCTCATTGATGTGGATGGCATTTTGCAATCTCTTGTAGATTGACTCTTTTGGTTTAACTTTTACAATTTATAACATATTTCTCTATGACTTTTCCAGTGGAGTAGCTGAATTAGGTACTCTTAACAGGAGATAAAGGGTAAAGAAGACTATAGAGAAAAGAAACAGATAAAAAATGGCACCAGTCATCCTGTTCATCAGCCATTTCACCTTGGCATGGTGGTTGTCTTGGTCTATTTTCTGTTGCTATATTCTGCTATAACAGAATACCACAGACTGGGTAATTTATAAAGAAAGGAAGTTTATTTAGCTCATAGTTCTGGAAGCTGAGAAAACCAAGAGCATGACACAGGCCTCTGGCGAGAGTCATCCCATGGCAAGAAAGGGAGAGGAAATCGGGCTGAACTTGTCCTTTTAACTGGGGCCCATCCCCTTGATAATCCCCTCCCAAGATAATATAATTAGTATATTCATGAAGATGGAGCTTTCGTGACCTCATCACCTCTTAAAGGCCCTACTTCCAAATACCATTACTTTGGCAATTAATTTTCTACATACATTTGTAGGGGCCATTTAAATCATAGCAGTCGTCAAAATAATTCATGAATCCTGGAATATTTTTTTCCTTATCTGGTTATCTTATTTATTATTAGTTCCTTCCAGACCTTGGCTTATCAGATCATTGTGTTATTAATTCCTAATTCCGTCGTCTATCTCATTTTCAGATTTGTTTTTATTGATTTTTTTCCCTTGTCATTACAGGTTATATTTTCCTGCTTCTTTGCATACCTTGCACTTTTTTATTGATACTAAAACATTGTGAATTTTACCTTGTTGGGTGCTGAATAATTTTGTATTCCTGGTCAGGGCTTATCTGGTCACTGTATTCATTCCTTTCAGATCTTGACTTAGCTGTGTAAGTCTCAGTTTTTCTCTTTGTTGAGTTAGAGGAGTGAAGTTTGTATCTTATAGTGTCATCTCAGCAGTATCAGCCAGTTGCAGAGTAGTCTTTATCTGTTTCTCAGCCTTAAACACATTATGGTTCTCTATCACCCTAGTTATGTTCCGTGGAATTTCTTAAGAGTCCACTCCTGTTCAGAAGGTGCTTAAGTCACAAACTGGTTTCCTCCTAAGGCACAGGTATAGAAGAAGAGGTTTGACTACTATTAGTTCAATTATTTTTTCACTTAGAGAAACTAATTTAATTGCAGTATGTTTGGTGCTTTATGCATTTAAAGCCAGCATATGTATACTAATTCAAATTTTGGCCATTAGTGTAACCTTGCTTTCATTTTTCCTACAAGAGGAGAGATTTTTCTGTAGAGGAAGTTTTCATATAGATATACTGAAACCTGCTCTAAAACTTGGGCTAGGAAATCATAAAGAGAATTTGAGAAATTCACCAGGATTGTAGATACTTGAAAACCCGTTGAGGTTTGCTGTGGAAAACAGTCTGGCAGTTCTTCAAAAAGTTACATGTAGAATTATCATATGACCCAGCAATTCTGCTCCTAGATTTGTACCCCCCAAATAATTGATAACAGGTACCTAAACGAATCTTCACAGCAGCACTATTCACAATAGCCAGAAGGTAGAAACAATCCAGATGTCCATCAGTGGATGATGAATGGATAAATAAGTTGTGGTATATCCAGACAGTGGAATATTACTCAGCCATAAAAAGGAATGAAGTGCTGATACATGCTTAAAAACATTATGCCTACTAAAAGAAGTTGGAGTCAAAAAATTGCTTTACTGTATGATTCCATTTATGTGAAATATCCAGAATAGGTAAATCCATAGAGAAAGAAAGCATATTGGTGGGGGCCAGGGACTGGTGAGAGGAGGGGAGTAAAGAATAACTGCTTAGTGAGTACAGAGTGTTTTGGGAGACGATTAAAGTACTGGAATTAGATGGAAGTACTGGTTGTGTAACACTATGAATGTACTAAATGCCACTGAAATATACACTTTAAAATGGTTAATTTTATGTTATGTGAATTTCACTTCAATAGAAAGTAAACCTGATTAGGTACACAATTGTATATGCACACCAGATGTTACAGTTTCAAGGAGTGGTTCGTGGATCTCACATAAAGATTTTCCCTAGTAATTAAAGGACTTTAGGTAAACTCCTACTTCAGCTCTTAACTGTAGCAGGGTACAACATTTTATTTAGGACTAACATGTTGGTATCAGGTTGTTTAGGTATGTAAACCAAATACTTTTTCTGACACTGCTGATTTTTTAATTCTGTGTGAATAGCTTTATTATATAATTTACTTACCCTTAAATTTGTCTATCATAAATATGTAGTTGAGTGAGTTTTAGTAAATCGGTACAATTGTGCACCCTTACCAGTTTTAGAAAACATCTATTCAGTTCTCTTGTGTGTGTTTGCATTCAAACCCATTCCTATCTCTAGCCACAGGCAAACACTGATCATCTTTTGGCCATTATAATACTGATGTAAAAACATTCATGTGCAAGTCTTTAAGTGGACCTATGTTTTCATTTCTCTTAGGTAAGGTAGATACCTAGGAATGTAATTGCTGTATTTTATGGAAAATATGTATTTAACTGTTTAGGAGACTGCTGAACTATTTTTTAATGTGGCTGTACCATTTTATATTCCTACCAGAAATGTATGAGGGTGCCAGTTTCTCTGCATCCTTGCCTGCTCTTGGTATTGTCTTTTTTTATTATACCCATTTCAGTGATGTCACGGAGTAGTTTTAATGTGCATTTCTGTGATGACTAAGGATGTTAAGCATCATTTCATGTTTATCATTGCTTTATATATCTTTAAATTGTTTATTTCAGTCTTGCTGATGTATTAAATTGGGTTGTTGGTCTTAATTGCATTGTAAGAATTCTTTATTAGCATACAAGTTTTTTTTAAAAGCAGATGTGATTTATAAGTATGTTTTTCATTCTATGACTTGTCTCAGTTTTCTTGATGACTATCTTTTGTAGAGAAAGCATTTTAATTTAAATGTTTAATTTCTTAATATTTTATAGAGTGATCATACAATTGGTATACCTAAGAATTACCTAATTGTGATTTTGCCTATCCCAAAATCACAAATATTTTCTTCTTCATTTTCCTTTTGCAATTTCATAGTATTAGCTCTTCCATTTAGATCTGTGATTCTTCTCAAGTTAGTTTTCCTGTAAGATGTGAGAAAAGGGTCTCAATTTACCTTTTTGTATTTGGATATACAATTGTTCCAATTGAAAGTACTATCTTTTCCCATTGAATTGAATTCTGAGTAAATTACCCCTAAATTGTGTTGGATTATTTCTGGACTTTCTGTTATGTCTTTACACTAGTACACTATTTTGATTACTGTGGCTTTATAATAGGTATTGCTATAAGGTAATGAGAATCTTATAACTTCATTCTTTCTAAAAACTGGGCACTTCTAGGTCTTTTGTATTTCCAATAGCATTTTAAGATTAGCTTGTGAATTTCCAACCAGAAAGCCCATTTTAATTTTGATAGGGATTTTATTGAACTTATGAATTAATTTGGGGAAAATTATCATTTTAACAATACTGACTCTTTCAATCCATGAAAATGGTATATTTCTCCATTATGTAGGTCAGCTTTAATTTCTGTTAGCAACATTTTGCAGTTTTCAGTGTATAGGTATTATACATGTTTTCTTAAACCTGTTCCCAAGTATTTCTGTTTATGCTATTGTGAATCACATTTTTTCTTTTTTTTTGTATTTTTTTTTTTTAATACTTTAAGTTCTAGGGTACGTGTGCACAACGTGCAGGTTTGTTACATAAGTATACATGTGCCATGTTGGTCTGCTGCACCCATTAACTCGTCATTTACATTAGGTATATCTCCTAATGCTATCCCTCCTCCTTCCACCCTCCCCACAATAGGCCCCGGTGTGTGAGGCTCCCCTTCCTGTGTCCAAGTGATCTCATTGTTCAATTCCCACCTATGAGTGAGAACATGCGGTGTTTGGTTTTCTGTTCTTGCGATAGTTTGCCAAGAATGATGGTTTCCAGCTGCATCCATGTCCCTACAAAGGACACAAACTCATCCTTGTTTAAAACAGCTCCTTAGTATTCCATGATGTATATGTGCCACATCTTCTTAATACGGTCTGTCACTGATGGACATTTGGGTTGATTCCAAGTGTTTGCTATTGTGAATAGTGCTGCAGTAAACTCACGTGTGCATGTGTCTTTATAGCAGCATCATTTATAATCCTTTGAGTATATACCCAGTAATGGGATGGCTGAGTCAAATGGTGTTTCTAGTTCTAGATCCTTGAGGAATTGCCATACTGTTTTCCACAATGGTTGAACTAGTTTGCAGTCCCACCAACAGTGTAAAAGTGTTCCTATTTCTCCACATCCTCTCCAGCACCTGTTGTTTCCTGACTTTTTAATGATCGCCATTCTAACTGGTGTGAGATGGTATCTCATTGTGGTTTTGATTTGCATTTCTCTGATGGCCAGGATGATGAGCATTTTTTCATGTGTCTGTTGGCTGTATGAATGTCTTCTTTTGCGAAGTGTCTGTTCCTATCCTTTGCCCACTTTTTGATGGGGTGGTTTATTTTTTTCTTGTAAATGTGTTTGAGTTCTTTGTAGATTCTGGATATTAGCCCTTTGTCAGATGAGTAGATTGCAAAAATTTTCTCCCATTCTGTAGGTTGCCTGTTCACTCTGATAGTAGTTTCTTTTGCTGTGCAGAAGCTTTTTAGTTTAATTACATCCCGTTTGTCAATTTTGGCTTTTGTTGCCATTGCTTTTGGTGTTTTAGACATGAAGTCTTTGCCCATGCCTATGTCCTGAATGGTACTACCTATGTTTTCCTCTAGGGTTTTTATGGTATTAGGTCTAACATTTAAGTCTCTAATCCATCTTGAATTAATTTTTGTGTAAGGAGTAAGGAAAGGATCCAGTTTCAGCTTTCTACTTATGTCTAGCCAATTTTCCTGGCACCATTTATTAAATAGGGAATCCTTTCCCCATTTCTTGTTTTTGTCAGGTTTGTCAAAGATCAGATGGTTGTAGATGTGTGGTATTATTTCTGAGGGCTCTGTTCTGTTCCATTGGTCTGTATCTCTGTTTTGGTACCAGTACCATGCTGTTTTGGTTACTGTAGCCTTGTAGTGTATTTTGAAGTCAGGTAGCGTGATGCCTCCAGCTTTGTTCTTTTGGCTTAGGATGGTCTTGGCAATGTGGGGTCTTTTTTGGTTCCATGTAAACTTTAAAGCAATTTTTTCCAATTCTGTGTAGAAAGCCATTGGTAGCTTAATGGGGATGGCATTGAATCTGTCAATTACCTTGGGCAGTATGGCCATTTTCACAATATTGATTCTTCCTATCCATGAGCATGGTATGTTCTTCCATTTGTTTGTGTCCTTTATTTCACTGAGCAGTGGTTTGTAGTTCTCCTTGAAGAGGTCCTTTACATCTCTTGAAAGTTGGATTCCTAGGTGTTTTATTCTCTTTGAAGCAGTTGTGAATGGGAGTTCATTCATGATTTGACTCTCTGTTTGTCTGTTACTGGTGTATAAGAATGCTTGTGATTTTTGCACATTGATTTTGTATCCTGAGACTTTGCTGAAGTTGTTTATCAGCTTAAGGAGATTTGGGGCTGAGACGATGGGGTTTTCTAAATATACAATCATGTTATCTGCAAACAGGGACAATTTGACTTCTTTTCCTAACTGAATACCCTTGATTTCTTTGTCTTGCCTGATTGCCCTAGCCAGAACTTCCAACACTATGTTGAATAGGAGTGGTGAGAGAGGGCATCCCTGTCTTGTGCCAGTTTTCAAAGCAAATACTTTCAGTTTTTGCCCTTTCAGTATGATATTGGCTGTCGGTTTGTCATAAATAGCCCTTATTATTTTGAGATACGTTCCATCAATACCAAATATATTGAGAGGTTTTAGCATGAAGGGCTGTTGAATTTTGTCAAAGGCCTTTTCTTCATGTATTGAGATAATCATGTGGTTTTTGTCTTTGGTTCTGTTTATATGCTGGATTACAGTTATTGATTTGCGTATGTTGAACCAGCCTTGCATCCCAAGGATGAAGCCCACTTGATCATGGTGGATAAGCTTTTTGATGTGCTGCTGGATTCGGTTTGCCAGTATTTTATTGAAGATTTTTGCATCAATGTTCATCAGGGATATTGGTCTAAAATTCTCTTTTTTTGTTGTGTCTCTGCCAGGCTTTGGTATCAGGATGATGTTGGCCTCATAAAATGAGTTAGGGAGGATTCCCTTTTTCTGTTGATTGAAATAGTTTCAGAAGGAATGGTACTAGCTCCTCCTTGTACCTCTGGTAGAATTCAGCTGTGAATCCATCTGGTCCTGGACTTTTTTTGGTTGGTAGGCTATTAATTATTGCCTCAATTTCAGAGCCTGCTATTGGTCTATTCAGGGATTCAACTTCTTCCTGATTTAGTCTTGAGATAGTGTAAGTGTCTAGGAAATTATCCATTTCTTCAAGGTTTTCTAGTTTATTTGCATAGAGGTGTTTATAGTATTCTCTGATGGTAGTTTGTATTTCTGTGGGGTCGGTGGTGATATCCCCTTTATTGTTTTTTATTGCATCTATTTGATTCTTCTCTCTTTTCTTCTTTATTAGTCTTGCTAGCGGTCTGTCATTTTTGTTGACCTTTTCAAAAAACCAACTCCTGGATTCATTGATGTTTTGAGGGTTTTCTGTGTCTCTATCTCCTTCAGTTCTGCTGTGATCTTAGTTATTTCTTGCCTTCTGCTAGCTTTTGAATGTGTTTGCTCTTGCTTCTCTAGTTCTTTTAATTGTGATGTTAGGGTGTTGATTTTAGATCTTTCCTGCTTTCTCTTGTGGGCATTTAGTGCTATAAATTTCCCTCTACACACTGCTTTAAATGTGTCCCAGAGATTCTGGTATGTTGTATCTTTGTTCTCATTGGTTTCAAAGAACATCTTTATGTCTGCCTTAATTTCATTGTGTACCCAGTAGTCATTCAGGAGCATGTTGTTCAGTTTCCATGTAGTTGAGCGATTTTGATTGAGTTTTTTAGTCCTGAGTTCTAGTTTGATTGCACTGTGGTCTGAGAGATAGTTTGTTATAATTTCTGTTCTTTTACATTTGCTAAGGAGTGCTTTACTTCCAACTATGTGGTCAAATTTTGGAATAAGTGCGATGTGGTGCCGAGAAGAATGTATATTCTGTTGATTTGGGGTGGAGAGTTCTGTAGATGTCTATTAGGTCCGCTTGGTGCAGAGGTAAGTTCAATTCCTGGATATCCTTGTTAACTTTCTGTCTCGTTGATCTGTCTTATATTGACAGTGGGGTGTTAAAGTCTCCCATATTATTGTATGGGAGTCTAAGTCTCTTTGTAATCTCTAAGGACTTGCTTTATGAATCTGGGTGCTCCTGTATTGGGTGCATATATAGTTAGGATAGTTAGCTCTTCCTGATGAATTGATCCCTTTACCCTTATGTAATGGCCGCCTTTGTCTCTTTTGATTTTTGATGGTTTAAAGTCTGTTTTATCAGAGACTAGGATTGCAACCCCTGCTTTTTTTTGTTTTCCATTTGCTTGGTAGATCTTCCTCCATCCCTTTATTTTGAGCCTATGTGTGTCTCTGCATGTGAGACTTGTCTCCTGAATACAGCAAACTGTTGGGTCTTGACTCTTTATCCAGTTTGCCAGTCTGTGTCTCTTAATTGGGCCATTTAGTCCATTTACATTTAAGGTTAATACTGTTATGTGTGAACTTGATCCTGTCATTATGGTATTAGCTGGTTATTTTTCTTGCTAGTTGATGCAGTTTCTTCCTAGCATTGATGGTCTTTACATTTTGGCATGTTTTTGCAATGGCTGGTACCGGTTGTTCCTTTTCATGTTTAGTGCTTCCTTCAGGATCTCTTGTAGGGCAGGCCTGGTGGTGACAAAATCTCTAAGCATTTGCTTGTCTGTAAAGGGTTTTATTTCTCCTTCACTTATGAAACGTAGTTTGGCTGGATATGAAATTCTGGGTTGAAAATTCTTTTCTTTAAGAATGTTGAATATTGGCCCCAGTCTCTTCTGGCTTGTAGAGTTTCTGCCGAGAGATCTGCTGTTATTCTGATGGGCTTCCCTTTGTAGGTAACCCCACCTTTCTCTCTGGCTGCCCTTAACGTTTTTTCCTTCATTTCAACTTTGGTGACTCTGACCATTATGTGTCTTGGAGTTGCTCTTCTCAAGGATTATCTTTGTGGCATTCTCTGTATTTCCTGAGTTTGAATGTTGGCCTTCCTTACTAGGTTGGGGAAGTTCTCCTGGATGATATCCTGCAGAGTGTTTTCCAACTTGATTCCATTTTCCCTATCACTTTCAGGCACACCAGTCAGATGTAGATTTGGTCTTTTCACATAATCCCATATTTCTTGGAGGCTTTGTTCATTTCTTTTTCCTGTTTTTTCTCTACACTTCTCTGCTCGCTTCATTTCATTCATTTTATCTTCAATCACTGATACTCTTTCTTCCAGTTGATCAAGTCGGTTACTGAAGCTTGTGCATTTGTCACGTAGTTCTCACGTCGTGGTTTTAATCTCTATCAGTTCGTTTATGGTCTTCTCTGCATTGATTAATCTAGTTATCCATTCTTCCATTCTTTTTTCAAAGTTTTTAGTGTCTTTGCACTGGGTACGTAGTTCCTCCTTTAGCTCTGAGAAGTTTGATCGACTGAAGCCTTCTTCTCTCAACTTGTAAAAGTCATTCTCCATCCAGCTTTGTTCCATTGCTGGTGATGAGCTGCGTTCCTTAGGAGGGGGAGATGCGCTCTGATTACTTGAATTTCCTGCTTTTCTGCACTGCTTTTTCCCCATCTTCGTGGTTTTATCTGCCTTTGGTCTTTGATGATGGTGACATACTGATGGGATTTTTTTGTGAGTGTCCTTTCTGTTTGTTAGTTTTCCTTCTAACAGTCAGGACCCTCAGCTGCAGATCTGTTGGAGTTTGCTTGAGGTCCACTCCAGACCCGGTTTGCCTGGGTATCAGCAGCAGAGGCTGCAGAAGATAGAATATTGCTGAACAGCAAGTGTTGCTGTCTGATTCTTGCTGTGGAAGCTTCGTCTCAGAGGCGTACCCAGCCGTGTGAGGTGTGAGGTGTGGGTCTGCACCTAGTGGGGGATGTCTCCCAGTTAGGCTACTCAGGGGTCAGAGACCCACTTGAGCAGGCTGTCTGTCTGTTCTCAGATCTCAGCCTCCGTGCTGGGAGAACCACTGCTCTCTTCAAAGCTGTCAGACAGGGACATTTACATCTGCAGAGGTTTCTGCTGCTTTTTGTTTAGCTATGCCCTGTCCCCAGAGGAGGAGTCTACAGAGGCTGGCAGGCCTCCTTGAGCTGTGGTGGGCTCCACCCAATTCGAGCTTCCCAGCGGCTTTGTTTACCTACTTAAGCCTCAGCAATGGCAGGTGCCCCTCCCCCAGCCTCACTGCCTCCTTGCAGTTAGATCTCAGACTGCTGTGCTATCAATGAGGGAGGCTCCGTGGGTGTGGGACCCTCTGGGCCACGTGTGGGATGTAATCTCCTGGTGTGCCGTTTGCTAAGACCATTGTTAAAGCACAGTATTAGGGTGGGAGTTAACCGATTTTCCAGGTGTTGTGTGTCTCAGTTTCCCTTGGCTAGGAAAAGGAATTCCCTTCCCCCTTGCCCTTCCCAGGTGAGGTGATGCCTCATCCTGCTTCAGCTCTCTCTGGTCGGGCTGCACCCACTGACCAGCATGGGCTGTCTGACACGCCCCAGTGAGATGAACCTAGTACCTCGGTTGAAAATGCAGAAATCACCCGTCTTCTGTGTCACTCAGGCGGGAGCTAGAGGCTGGAGCTGTTCTTATTTGGCCATCTTGGGTGCCACCTCCACATTTTTTCTTAAGGTTATATTTAGATTGCCAATAGCGTGTATATTGAAATACAGTTTGTTGTTTTTTTTTTTTTTTTGAGACGGAGGCCTGCTCTGTCGCCCAGGCTGGAGTGCTGTGGCGCGATCTCAGCTCACTGCAATCTCCGCCTCCTGGGTTCACGCCATTCTCCTGCCGCAGCCTCCCGAGTAGCTGGGACTACAGGCATCTGCCACCACACCCGGCTAATTTTTTTTTGTATTTTTTAGTAAAGACGGGATTTCACAGTGTTAGCCAGGATGGCCACCATCTCCTGACCTCATGATCCGCCCGCCTTGGCCTCCCAAAGTGCTGGGATTACAGGCGTGAGCCACCACGCCCGGCCTATATATTGATATTTTATCCAGCAACCTCATTATGTTTCCTTAAGTTTTATTAACTTTTTCGTACATTCCATATGACTTTCTCTATAGATGGTAACATTGCCTGTGAAAAAAGACAGTTTTACTTCTTTTTCAATATGTGTGTCTTTTTTACTGCATTGGCAATATCTAGTACAATATTGGATAGTAGTGAGAGTGGACATCCTTGCCTTATTTCTGATATGAGGAAGAAAACGTTCAGTCTTTCAACATTAATTATGATATTAGCTGTTTTTCGCTGGTTGCTCTTTATGAGAATGAGGTTGTTTCTTTCTGGTCTTAGTAGGGAATAAATGAAAGTAAACAAAAAATTGAGAGTTTTTATCAAAATATGTTGTATTTTGTGAAATGAATTTTTCCATCTATTGAGGAAATCATGTAGTATTAGCTTTTTATTCTCTTAGAGTACTATATTAAATTTTCTGATTTTTAAACCAACGTTGTATTCCTGGACTAAATCTGGTTGTTTATGGCAGATGATCGTTTGTGTATGTTGCCAATTTCAGTTTGCGAGTACGGTCGTCACTCATTATCCAAGGAGGATTGGTTCCCAGACCCCCTCATATAGCAGAATCCACAGAAGCTCAAATTTCTACAGTAGGCCCTGTGGAACCTTCAGATATGAATAGTTGTCTCTCCGTATCCATGGGTTCCTCATTTTGCAAATACAGTAGTATATTTTCAGTCCTCAGAACCTGCATGTGTAGGGAGCTGACTCTGTTTTATTCTAGACTTTTGTGTCATCATGAGGATTAATGGTATGTCATTTTCTTATAAAGTCTTTAGCACTGGTGTCGGAGTATTACTGATCTCTTAAAGTAAACTGGAAGCTGGAAGTGTTGCCTCCTGGTCTGTTTTCTGTAAGGCTTTGTGTATTTGGCATACTTGTTAAATGTTTGATAGAATTCACTAGTGAAGCCATTTAAGCCTAGGCATTTCTTTGTGGGAAAATTTTTAGTTCCTAATTTAATTTCCCATTTATTGAAGCCAATTTTGGTATACCATGTCTATCCAGAAATTTCTTTTTTTCTTTTATGAGACAGGGTCTCAACCAGGTTGGAATGCAGTGGCATGATTATGGCTCACTACAGCCTCAACTTCCCGGGCTCAACTGATGCTCCCACCTCAGCCTCCTTAGTAGCTGGGAGTACAGACATGTGCTGCCACACCCAGCTAATTTTTAAGTTTTATTTATTCATTTAATTTTGATTTTTTTTTTTTTTTTTTTTTTTTTTGTAGAGACAGGGTCTATGTTGGCCAGACTGGTCTTGAACTTCTGGGCTCAAGCAGTCCTCCTGCCTCAGCCTCCCAAAGTGCTAGGATTACAGGTGCGAGCCACCACACCTGGCCAAGTATATACTTTTTTTTTAAGAGATGGGATTTCGCCATGATGCCCAGGCTGCTCTTGAACACCTAGGCTCAGCAATTCCCCCGTCTCTGCCTCCCAAAGTGCTGGGATTACAGCTGTGAGCCACTGTGCCTGGTGTAGAAATTTCTTGAAGTTTTAGATAATTCTTTATGTTTAATGTAAGTTTTTCTATAAAATTATAAAATTTCCCTCTTAGTACTGCTTAAAATGCATCCTGTAAACTGATGATACTGTGTTTCATTTTCATTCCATTTTTTCATTTATCTTGGTTCCCTCATATGTTGTTTACTTTTCAAACATGATTTTCCATATACTTAGCCGTTTGTTATTTCTAATTTAATTTGTGCTTAGAGAAAATACTTCATGAAAGTTCAGTAATTTAATTTAATGATTGATTTGGTTGGATTTATATTTGCCTTTTGTTGTTGGTTTTGGGAGTCTTTTGGTATATTTCTCATGTTTTTTTAAATCCTTATTTTTCCTCCTTTACTTCTATTTCGTTTAACAAATATCTTTTAGTGTACCATTTTAATTTCTCTTTTGACTTTTTAGCTTTCTTTGAGTTATGTTTTTAGTGGTTATTTTGGGGCTTACAGTGTTCAGGTTTAACTAAATCACGATCACAATTTATGGAAAATACTGAAAACTTGCCCTAATATTTTCTTCTCATTTTTGTACTATTTAATACTCTCTTACATATTTCAACTACATATGCTGTAAATCTAGTAATACAGTATCTTTAATACAATATAATCATTGCTTTAAATTGTGTTTTCTAAAAATATTAAATGATGAAAGTTTTATATATGCTTTTATATACATAAATAGTCTTAATTGTTCTGTTTTATGGTTTTGTTTCTTTTCAGTTTGAAGGGTTTTTAACAAATATGTCCTACAGAGTAGTTTTATTTTGCTTTCATTTTTGAAGGACAGTGTCACTGGATATAGAGTTCCTGGTTGACAGATTTTTTTTTCCTTTCAACTCCAGATACATTATTCTACTGATACTGTTTCATTCTACTCTATTGTTTCTGATGAGAAGTCAGCCTTAATTATGTTGTTCTCTACTATGTGTTGAGTTTTTCTGTTGCAGTTTTTCAAAGACTGTCTTTGGCTTTGTCATTTAGCAGTTTATGATGTTTCTAGGTATGGTTCTTTTTTGCTTTTTCCTCCTGTGTTAATTGAGCTTCTTGGATCTCTAGAGTAATGTCTTTTAAACAAATGAAATTTTTTATTGTTACTTTTTTTTCCTACCTCTGTCTCATTTTGGAATTTCCTTTGGGATACTTGAGGATGTCTTGCAGATCTCTAAGTGTCTCTTTTTCTTCTATTTCTTTTTCTCTTCAGATTTGATAATTTATCTCAATTTATCTTCATGTTCATTGATAACAGTCATCACAGATCTGCTTATGGGCCCATCTAGTGAATTTTTCCCAGGCTGGAGTACAATGACATGATGTTGGCTCACTGCAACCTCCACCTCCTGGATTCAAGCAGTTCTCCTTCTTCAGCCTGCCAAGTAGCTGAGATTACAAATGTACCCTACCACACCTGACTAATTTTTGTATTTTTAGTAGAGACAGCATTTCCCCATGTTGGCCAGTCTGGTCTCGAACTCCTGGCCTCATGTGATCCACCCACCTCAGCCTCCCTAAATGCTAAGATTATAGGTGCGAGCCACTGCGCCCGGCCTAATCTATAGACTTTCCATTTGATTATGTTGTTAATAGTTTTGGTTCCTTTTTGAGACAGTTTCTTGTGACTGCTTCTTTTTTCCTACGTGCGGATCATACTTTCCTGTTTCTTTTTATACCTTGCAATTTTTTTCTTGAAAAGTTTAGATAATGTATGTAGCGTTTCTGTTTCATGTATATTTCTTAAAATTCATATTTGATGTTTAGACAACTTCCCGATTTTTAAAAAAATGCTTATTTCACTATTTTGGGGGATGACTGGGATGAATGTTATTTTTATTTCCCCAAATACATTATAATAAGCCTATTCTGGGCAGGAACTGAATAATAAGGAGGATCTACTATAATGTTAAATTTAATGATGATGTCATTGTCTATATTTAAAGAACAACAAAACTGCTCTATTGTGTTCTGTTAATAGCTATGGAAAAAATTTTCCATAATCAGAACTTACCATAATTTTCAGAGGACTGACTTGTTAACTGTTATGTGTGGGCAAAGAATACATATAGATTAACTTATTTGTGAAACTTGAGGAAACACTTCATTCTCCAGGGGCTATAAGCACTTTATCATCTGTGTATGTATGAACAGAGGCTCTGAACTTTTGTAGACCCATCTTAGAACCATAGGTGTTTTCCTTGCAAGAAATAGGGTAAATGTTAGTGATCTATTAGTATTAGTGATTAAGTGACCAGAGTTAAAATGGTTTTAGATCACTCTATGTCATATTTATTATAATTATTAGTGTAATAGATATGGTGTTACTGTTCTTCAAAGTCCATTCAAGATAAGTAATTAGGGAAAATTTGGACACAATTTAAATATTAACAGAATTTTTAAAGTCATAATTGAAAGGAAAAGTTTTATGATTATTTGTTTTCACATTTGTAGGTATGCCATCGCATTGGCCTTAAGGGAAAAGCAGCGTGTAATATTTACCAGCCCAATTAAGGCTCTGAGTAACCAAAAATACCGTGAAATGTATGAAGAATTTCAAGACGTTGGTTTGATGACTGGTGATGTTACTATTAATCCTACGGCATCTTGTCTTGTTATGACCACAGAGGTAATTCATATAGTGCCTCATCTGACTTCGTTTTTAATTAAATTAATGTGACTATTCAGTTAGAACATGTGATGTTTTATTGGTTGCTCTACTTAAGTAAAGTATAATACTTTATTTTCTGATTAGACTTAGCCAAAATGGATAAAATTTATCTTAAAATGTTCTGATAATATTAAATTTCTACATTACCATACTTTGTTACTTGTCTCATAGATACATTTTTTCTTCAAGTATTTTTAAAGTTTATTACTGTCGGTGACATGAAAATATTTTATTGGTTTTATATACATAGTTTTAAGGATTTGAATTTGTAGTTTTATGTAAATAGTGACTCTTCATGTGACTTTGCCTTCTATATCTGAGTGTTGATACAAGTAGACGAGTCACTGATATTTATTTATTTATTTGTTTGTTTGTTTATTTTTGAGATGGAGTCTTGCTCTGTCATCCAGGCTGGAGTGCAGTAGCATGATCTTGGCTCACTGCAAGCTCCGCCTCCTGGGTTCTCACCATTCTCCTGCCTCAGCCTCCCGAGTAGCTGGGACTACAGGCCCTCACCACCACGCCCAGCTAATTTTTTGTATTTTTAGTAGAGACGGGATTTCACCGTGTTAGCCAGGATGGTCTCAATCTCCTGACCTCAGGATCCACCCGCCTCGGCCTCCCAAAGTGCTGGGATTGCAGGTGTGAGCCACTGCACCTGGCCGAGTAACTGATTTTCTAAAGAGTGCAGTATTATGTTTACCTTCTTCCCATAATTGCAGTTAAGTTTTGCATATACTTATAATATCTTAAGTTTTGGACATGATTAGCTATCTTTACTAAGTATTTTTGTACATACTTTAATTATTAATCTTTGCATTTTCCAAGGACATGGTATAACGGTGAGCATAAATTAGCTTCGGGTTTGGAGAACCAGCCAAAAGCATTGCTCACTTTTCATTTTGTCGCCTCATGGAAGTTTGTTTTTCATTTTCAGAACTTGCTTTCATCTGTGGAAGGTTTTCATTAACTCCAAAAATTAGGATAACAGTTGCCAGGAAGTATCCATGTTGCAAGAAAATGAGGCAGAAAAAAATGGGCAAACACTCAGGGATGATCCAGTGTTTTGAATAGAAGATAATTTAAGTTGTACTTACATTTTAGAAAGTGTGAATATTGGGATGGTGCTATATATAGAAGGAGGTTGTGTCATATTCTAGACATATGGAGAGTAGGGGTGATCATTCTCTCTGTGGATTGTATCTGATTAGTAACTGTTTAGAAGCCATTTACTTTGTTTTTTATGAGAAAAGGAATATATAATATATAAATATACAACAATATAATATTACTTTTGTTAATATTTGTTAAATAGTAAGTTCTGTAACCCTTTAAAATTATTTTAATATTTCCATTTAATAAAAAAGGTCCACAATTCCTCCTTGGAAAAAACAACTTTTGTCTAACTATTAGCTGTTATGTCAGAATCCAGCTAAATAAATTTTTCACTTTTTTCTTTAGATTTTGAGAAGTATGCTTTACAGAGGTTCTGAAGTTATGCGAGAAGTTGCTTGGGTTATATTTGATGAAATTCATTATATGAGAGATTCAGGTATATTCAGTGTTTAAATATATGTCATGTGTTTCCCTTTAGATGACATTAGGAATTTTGAGCAAGTTATTGTTAAATTTTGCTTCTAGTTTTTGTGTGACTCGGGTTCAATAAACTGTTGCTTCTTTATATTTATTTACGTATTTATTTTTGAAACAGAGTTTCACTATGTTGCCCTGGTTGAAGTGCAGTATTAGCATCATGGTTCACTGCAGACTTGATCTCCCATCTCAGTTCCCCAAGTAGCTGAAACGACAGGCGTGTACCACCATGCCTGGCTAATTTTTATTTATTTTATTAGTAGAGATGGTGTCTCACAATGTTGAGCAGGCACGTCTTGAACTCCTGGACTCAAGTGATCCTCCCACCTTGGCCTCCCAAAGTGCTGGGATTACAGGCATGAACCACACCTGGCCTTGCTTCTTTAAATTGTGGACAACATGATATTATTTTTCCATTAAGATTTCATTCAAGTACAGCTTTTTAATAGTAACTTTTGCTGGGTGAGGAATGCAAATTCAAATAAAGCAAAATAAATTAAAAGCTGGCATGCTTCTAATAGAGAGCTCACCAATAGAACTAATGTTGTAGAATTTCTAAAACTTTTAGCTTGCAAAGTTAACTTTCCTGATTTTTATTTAGTTCAGTAACTATAAAATACATGTTTATGGTTTAAAAAAAGTGAGGATTATGAAATAAAAATGAACAAAAATAAAAACTTACAAATGCCCCTTACTTAGGCTGTTACACTCTCGTAATGAAAAAGTAAGTATGGTTGGAATTTTTAGGGTGCTGGCAGGGTTGACATTAACAAACACATTGAAAAGTTAAATATTTAATATGTACACACTTAAGATTTGGTTTTTATTTAAACTAGCTCACTAAATCAACCTGTATTTATGGAGAAAGTAATAGAATTTAAGAAATCATTTACCCTTTGAATATTTCACCCTTTCCAAATTTATAAAATTAAGCTCTTAACATGAGTTGTTTTGGTTTTAGAATCAGAAATCCTTTGTTGATTTGTTTATTTTAGGAGGGAAGCTGTCAAACCTTTTCCATTTTAATAAAAATGACTTACAGTTTTATCGTTCATCAAGTCTTTCTTTCATCTCCAGATGATCACAAGGATAATTTGGGTGAACGATGCCATCTGGAATAGTAATAATATCTTCTAAATTTGTTGCTACAACTTTCTACAAGTCAGTAACCATTACTTTTCAATGCTGTGCAATAGAAATACTGTTCCGCTGCCTTGTCATTGAGGCTCTTGTTAGGTTGTTTGGAAAGATTAACCCTGGAATTGCTCTTTATAAGCTATTTCAGAGTACATTGTATTTATAGTGGTTTAGTCTACTGATTTTCTACTGGATAGATTAATGGTGAGAAATTGTTTTCAGTAAGGTTCTATGGCTTAAAATATTCTTGGGTAAAGTCTGCATTTCTAACTATAAAACTTCAGAGAATGTAATTTTAGATGCTATCACAGAGTGACACTGTAGTCCAACTATAGTCCATAGTTTATATTTATTTTTTTCAGAACGTGGTGTAGTATGGGAAGAAACTATTATTTTGCTTCCTGATAACGTCCACTATGTCTTTCTTTCGGCTACTATTCCAAATGCCCGACAGTTTGCTGAATGGATTTGCCATTTACATAAACAGGTATTTTTCCTTCCTTTTTTGATGTCTTCAATTTTCAAAATATTACAGATTAGCCTTGCTCTACTCTCCCTATGCTTTTTTCCTGATGTTGTCCAGAATAATAAAATTTTAATGGTAAACTACTTCTCAAATCAAGCAGCTTATCAAAATCAACTGACTAGCTTTTTAGAAATGTTGACTTCTGAGCCCTATCGCAAACCCACTATATCTAAATCTCAGGGAATAGTGCCTTGGGAGCTCCGATTTTCAAAATTTCCCAAGTTGATCTGATGATCTGCCAGGTTTAGAAACTACTTCATTTACTTAGATAGGTATCCATGAGTACACAGAATTTCCCCTAATGCTTTGGTGCCAGGAAAAACTGGGCATCTCTTGAGCATTTGATTTGATTTTTGTCCTGTAAACACAGACTTTTTACTGACTGTTTCTGTTTTGCCTTTCTAGTCTGACTTTAGCATCTGTATAGGCTTGTAACAGGCATTTGTTTACGTATACTGAATTTATTCTTGCTTTTATTTTTCTGCCCTTAATTTTCCTTTATACTGATACTCTCATGAACTTACCTGTTTATAAGCTCCCTGATCATGTTTTTATGACATTCTCCCATATTGCTTCTGTAGGGTAGAAAAACCCAGTGGATCTTGGGGAGAAGCTAGATCAACCTGCTGCTTTATACTAAGGTTTTGAAAAGCCTGGGTGGGGCAGAAAAGTTCCGTTTTAGCTCACGGATCCTTTGTATCACCGTACTCCTCCTCTGTAGAAAAATAAGCATCTTTCCATAATTACAGCATCCCAGGGCTAGGTAATGGGTAATTGATGCTCAGGTCATGTATTTAGCCCTGGTTAGGGAATTGGTAAGTTGGGAAGATGGTAGTATAATTTCATAGACCTAATTTTTCTACATTTTTCTCTTGCCTGGGTTTTAGTGAGTGTTTTGACGTATTTTCTCTTTGAAATGTTGAATTCATTACTTGATTTTCTTAAGAGCTTTTAGATTGGACTAAGGTATGGTTTTATTTTGAAGAAATAAAATTCTGTATGTTTAATTATTTCTTTCTTTTTACAGCCTTGTCATGTAATTTACACAGATTATCGACCCACTCCATTGCAACACTACATTTTTCCAGCAGGGGGAGATGGCTTGCATCTTGTGGTTGATGAAAATGTAAGAGTAATTGTGCTTTTTAAATCTGTAATGTCATGCTTTATTGTTAATATCTTGTTTTTTTTTTTTAATTTGGAATTAGAGAAGAATGGCAGAGATACATTTGTGTGTCTTAGTTTTAATCAATCTTGATTTTTTTGTGTTTTTATTTCAAACATTTTATTTGAGACTTATTTTTCTTATGCTTGAATCAGATTTCCCTCCTTCCCAGTATTTAAAAATGCCTAGAGAATAGGAGTTCTGGACATGTTTCAGATATCTTATGTTTTACTTTTCTACATTTTTTTATTACTTCTTTTTCACCTTTTAATACCTCTTACCACAGATCATGTTTGGACTATTTTAGTGGCTTTCATTATTATACTAAATTATTTTACTTGAGGAAGCCTTATGTATGAAAAATGTTTGAATTATGATTAAATATTAGTGAAGTTACACAGAAAAAATTTGTGATGCCAGGGTGACTTCAGAGAAGATAATTTTAATACTGCAATGCAAGTGCTTCGAGATGCAGGTGATTTGGCCAAAGGAGACCAGAAAGGGCGGAAAGGAGGAACAAAAGGTAATTTGGAACTTTGCTTTGAGAGAATTTTACATGTAAATTGTGTATTCAAATTACTCTGACATTTTTTGTCGTAGTTTTTTTTCTGAAGCTATGTAAAGATCTAGATGAGATATGATAAAATTGAATAAATATTTATCTTTTCTGTATGACATTAAGTATAATTTACATGTTATAGAGTCCACTCATCTAAAGTGTACAATTCAGTAGTCTTTAGTATATTTACAGAGTTGTACAGCCATCACCACTGTCTAGTTCCAAAATATTTTCATGATACCAAAAAGAAACCCAGTACACATTAACAGTTATTCTCCCTTTTCCCCCAGCCTTTCCCTTCTCATCCCCCAGACTTAGCTAATCATTAGCCTGTTTTTGATCTCTGTGGCTTTCCCTTGTCTGTACATTTCATATGTTTGGAGCAACTGGCTTCTTTCTCTTAACATAATGTTTTCAAAGTTCATTTATTTTATTTTATTTTATTTATTTTATTATATTATATTTTATTTTATGTTATGTTATGTTATTTTTATTTTATTTTATTTTATTTTTTTATTTTATTTATTTTTTTGAGACAGAGTCTCGCTCTATCACCCAGGCTGGAGTACACTGGTGCTATCTTGGCTCATTGCAACCTCTGCCTCCTGGGTTCCTCAGCCTGCCAAGTAGCTGGGGATTATAGGCACCTGCCACCATGCCCGGATAATTTTTGTATTTTTAGTAGAGACGGGGGTTTCACCGTGTTGGCTAAGCAGGTCTTGAACTCCTGACCTGAAGCGATTTGCCCACGTTGGCCTCCCAAGTGATGGGATTACAGGTGTGAGCCACTGTGCCCAGCTGGTTTGTTCATTTTATGCTATATGTACTCATTCCTTTTCATGGTTAAATAACATTCCATTGTATGAATATACCACATTTTGTTTCTCCATTCATCATTGGATGGACTTTTGGGTTGTTTCTAGTTTTTGACTGTTAGGAATGCTGCTAACATTGATGCAATGTACTATTTAATACAAGTTTTGTGTGACTAGGTGTTTTCTTCCGGATATATGCCTAGGAGTGGAATTGTTGCGCCATATGGAAAGTCTATATTTAACCTTTTGAGAAACTGCCAAAGTATTTTCCAAAGTGGCTATACCATTTTACATTTTCATCAGGAATGTATGAGGGTTCCGTTTTCTCTATATCCTTTGTATCACCGTACGCCTCCTCCATAGAAACAAAGGCATCTTTCTGTAATTACAGCATCCCTGGGCTAGGTAATGGGTAATTGAAACTCAGATTATGTGTTTTGCCCTGATTTCCCATTTGGGAAGATAGTAGTATAATCTGATGTACCTAATTTTTTCACATATAATTTTTCCACGATACTTAGTATTGTATGTCTGATTATAGTCATCCTATTAGATGTGAAGTGGTATCTTAATGTAGTTTCAGTTTACATTTCCCTGGTGGCTAATGATGTTGAACATTGTTGTTGTTGTTGTTGAATTATGATAGTTCTTTACATATTCTGGATACTAGAACCTTATCAGATAGACAATTTGCAAATATTTCCCCCCATTCTGTTTGAGGTTGTCTTTTTATTTTATTGATGGTGTCCATGAAATCACAGAAGTTTTTCACTTTGATGAAGTCCAGTTCATGCATTTTTTTTCTTACGTTGTGTATACTTTTGTTGTCATATCTAAGAATGCTTTGTCTAACCCAAGATCAGGAAGATTTATTACTATGTTTTCTTTTAAAAGTTTTATAGTTTTAGCTTTTAAATTTAGATCTGTGATCTATTTTGAGTTAATTTTAGTGTATTATTTCCTCTTTTTGCAGGACCATCAAATGTTTTCAAAATTGTGAAGATGATTATGGAAAGAAATTTCCAACCTGTGATTATTTTCAGTTTTAGTAAGAAAGATTGTGAAGCCTATGCACTTCAAATGACCAAATTAGATTTCAACACAGGTACTACATCGTTTCAGTATCATTTTAATGTTGTGTGAAAACGAGTGTAAAATATATTTCTAGTAATATTTTTATCTATTATGTATTACTAGGATATGCCATTCACCTTACACTTACAGCAGTACTCAGCACATTTGTAAAAGCTTTAAAGAGCCTTGACTTATACTTTCTTTCCTTTCTTCTTTTATTGAAAGATACGTGTACATTGTTCTATTTAAAATTCGGAGAACCCTATAAAAAATATTAGAATCATGCCTTCTTACACTTTGTTATCATAAACTCCTCAGTTATTATGGTTCTTTATTTGACCACTTAAGGGTAGGTCTTGTAGCTTGGTTAGACCACCTGCTATATAGAAAATACTATGCTTCATTCTCACTGAAGTGTAAACCAGTAAGACCAGCCGTTTGTTTAACTATTTTGTAATTCTCAATCAAAGTGATATAACTTTTAGCAAATCAGCAAATTGTTTCTATACATTAATTGCAAAAGTAATTCACTTAAAGTCACACAGTTAAGATGGTAGCACAAGCTGGCTATCTTAGTCCATTTTGTGTTGCTGTGACAGAATAACTGAGACTAGTCCGTTTTTACGCTGCTGATAAAGATGTACTCGAGACTGGGCAATTTTCAAAGAAAATAGGTTTAATGGACTCACAGTTCCACGTGGCTGGGGATGCCTCACAATCATGGTGGAAGGCAAGGAGGAGCAAGTCATCTTACGTGGGTGGCAGCAGGCAAAGTGAGGGAGCTTGTACAGGAAAACTCCCATTTTTTAAAACCATCAGATCTCATGAGACTTAGTCACTGTCATGAGAACAGCATAGGAAAGACACACCCCCATGATTCAGTCATCTCCTACTGGGTCCCTCCCACAACACATGGGAACCATGGGAACTACAAGATGAGTTTTGGGCGGGGACACAGAGCCAAACCATATCACTAGGTAATTTATGAAAGGCAGAAATTTATTTCTTATAGTTCAAGAGGCTGGAAATCCAATTTGAGGGACCCAGCACATCTAGTGAGGGCCTTTTTTGTTGTGGAATCCCATGGCTGAAGACAGTAGGGCAGGAGAGCATGCAAGAGAGAGCAAAAGGTGGGAGAAGAGGGCTGAACTCATCTTTTTATCAGGAACCCATACCAGTGATAACTAACCCACTCCTCTGATAAAGGCATTAATCCATTCATGAGGGCCCTGTCTCTTAAAGGCCCTACCTCTCAACACTGTTGTATTGTGGATTAAGGGGTCAGCACATTAACTTTAGGGGGACACATTCAAACCATACCACTGGCCAAGAATTGCAGTGTACTGAATACCAACCTGATTATCTTTCAACTCTGCCTTTTACACATGTAATCCAGTACAATGAAAAGTAAATAATATCTTAAGGCGTCCAAATTTTAATTTCAGTTGTATTGTTTTCTTTATCAAGACAGGTTTTTTTAATCTGTGGATTTTAAAGCTAATTCCTACTTTTCCATGAGTAAAAGTAACAAATGACAGATAGCCATCATAGCCTCCTAAAGCCAATAATAGTTTGTGTTTTTTTAAAGACTGAATTGTTCTGCCTGTAAATGTTTTACCTACAAGTGCCAAATAAACTTAAAGTTGGCAGTGTTGCATGCTAATTAATTTAACAAATATTTATTTGGTTTAACAAATATTTATTCAGTACATATTGTTTGGTAGACTCTGCACAAGAAGGCAGTGCAACGGTTAAGAAAGAGCATGGGCTTTGGAATTGTTTTTCTCACATTTAATAGTAGTGCTAATTATTAAAAAGTAAGCTTCACTTTACATAGTAGTAAAATGTAGATAATAATAGTTCCTGTGTCTTGTAATTGTTAGACTTACATGTTATATATAAAGCACTAGATGCGGTTATTGTTATTATTTTTGTAAGAGTGCTTTTTTTCATGAATTAAGTCTACTAGATATGTTTTGAAAGGCAGAGAATTATATTGATTATGTGATAATTTTTATCTACTTTATCCTTAACCATTTTAAATGCCACCTCTTTACTTTTGCTCTTTAAATACTCTTTTTTTTTTTTTCCCCTGAGACAGGGTCTCATTCTGTTGCCGGGACTGGAGTGTAGTGGTGTGATCATGGCTCACTGAAGCCTCAGCCTCCTGGGCTCAGGTGGTCCTCCTGCCTCAGCCTCCCAAGTAGCTGGGACTACAGGTGCATGCCACAATGCCTGGCTAATTTTTTTGTGTTTTTTGCAGAGACAGGGCTTTGCCATGTTGCCCAGGCTGTTCTCGAACTCCTGGCCTCAAGCCAGCCGTCTGCCTCAGCCTCCCTAAGTGCTGGGATTACAAGCTTGAGACACCACGCCTGGCCTTTAGATCCTTATTCTTTGTTATGTGTGAAGTGTGGTATCACTGACTCATTTTGATATTTCTATACCCTTGAATTTTCTGTACCCTTGAATTTTCTCCTAGATGAAGAAAAGAAGATGGTTGAAGAAGTATTCAGTAATGCAATTGATTGCTTATCCGATGAAGATAAAAAACTCCCTCAGGTGAGTTTTCAGTATCAGTAGATAAAAGTGTAGATATTAATAGATTTCTTATATTCACTTTATGTTGCTTGGTTTTATTACTCTATTACACTTTTCACACACTGCAGCATATATGTTGTGATATGCACTTAAATGATACTTTGACTTTTACTTTAAACTTCAAAAAGTCAATAGGAAGAAAGATTTGCTGCCTGAAGGAACTTTGAGAGCTAGCATGGTGTGAAAATTAGTAGTGTTCTCAGTATTACAGAATTTTTAATGCTAGTTTTAAGTCATTAACTTTTTTAATCCATAAGGCTACCACATAAAATAAGAGAGAGCCCTTACTGAAAATCGTGTGTTTAAATGAGGAATTTAACACACCTACTTTGCCTTATCCAGTGTATTTTTGCTTCGACTGTTGAAATTGCCTGGGAATTCCAAAATATGCTGATGCTTTTGTGCCACTTCCAGAGATTCTGATTTAATTGATCTGATGTGCAACCTGGACATCAGAATCTTTTAAAGGTTCCCCTGGTGATTGTACTATGCATCCAGAGCTGAGAAATAGTGCGTTAGACTGGTATGAAAGTTCTGTTGGGTGAAAAGAAACATTGGGAGGTCATCATACTTTCCTTTACAGATGAATGCCTTGATTTGTAAGGGATTTTTCATAAGACTGTGGTAACATGTCTCTTGCTGTTTGAAAAGGGTATTTAATGTATAAACTTTTTTGTAGCTTTTCTTCTTGGCTGAATTAGTAGTATCTGAGGGCTGAACCATGTTTTTATACATCTTTGTTATTGCGCACTTCTAGTATTAAGTATTTAATGGCATTTGATAGATTGTTAAAATCATTCTTCAATAATTGATTTATTTTTAGATTAAGTACATATTCATGTTAAATATGTGTTATAGTGATTTATTTTTGGGGGGTTTGAGTTGCCAGTATCTTTTAAGTTTATTTTCTATAGGCAAAAACTGCCCCCATAGCGTGTAATGTTTTTTGAGGAGATGAAGTGATGCTGGAAGGTTTAAGTCAGCAAAGCATTTGTAAAGTATATTTACTATATGCCTTTCATATGAGCTAGGCCAGAATTATATTGAATTTAATAATCTGTGAGAATATAGATTTGTGTTTTGCTTTTATTCTGGAAAGATTTTACTAAGTTTCTTTAAAGAGAAAGCATTATTTACTCATTTTTCTTAATTGAGTTAGTTTAACATTTTAAAAACCATTTTCTCACATGTAAAATCAGTGTTATTCCAAAATCACAGGTAGAACATGTACTTCCTCTTTTGAAGAGGGGAATTGGTATTCACCATGGTGGTTTACTTCCTATTTTGAAAGAAACTATAGAAATTCTCTTTTCTGAAGGATTGATAAAGGTATGGTTTTATTTTTATTTTTTATGCCCCCATATTGTGTTGTATGAAGAGTCTGAAAATTAGAGAACATTGTTTATAGGCAGTTTTGTGCGTGTGTGTTTCACAAGGCTTAATGAAATGACTTAAATAATGAACTTGATGTTTATATATGCTGTTATACTTAAATAAATCTTGGAGTGTAGGTTAAAAAAACCCATTTGTTTCCTTTCTTAAAGAATGTAGTGGTGGCCGGGTATAGTGGCTCACGCCTGTAATCCCAGCACTTTGGGAGGCCAAGGTGGGCGGATTACCTGAGGTCGAGAGTTTGAGACCAGCCTGACAACGTGGAGAAACCCCGTCTCTGCTAAAAATACAAAATTAGCCAGGCATGGTGGTGGGCACCTGTAGTCCCAGCTACTAGGGAAGCTGAGGCAGGAGAATCATTTGAACCCGGGAGGTGGAGGTTGCAGTGAGTGGAGACACACCATTGTACACCAGCCTGGACAGCAAGAGCAAAACTGTCTCAAAAACAAAGAATGTAGTGGTAACACTATTGGATACCGCAGAATGTTGCAGAAGGTGTATTTAATTACTAAACCTGCGGCTGTAAACTTCTTTCTATATACAGAATAACAGGATTAGTTTAGAGAAGACAAGGAAATTGCTGGTTAGACTTAGGAAAGAGAGTTTTTTGAATATTCTAATTTAAACCAGAGAGCATCTGATTTCATTTTTTTTAATGATACTGATATTTATTCCGAGAAATGGGATATTAAAAATGGGAAACAACATCATAATGTAATCATAAGTCTATATATGAGTCATACTTTTTTTTTTTTTTTTTAATTTTGAAGCAGAATCTTGGTCTGTCACCCAGGTTGGAGTGCAGTGGCACCTTTGCCTTCTGGGTTCAAGTGATCCTTCTGCCTTAGCCTCCCAAGTAGCTGGGCCTACAGTAGCATACCACCACGCCCAACCTAATTTTTT
Organism: Chlorocebus sabaeus; assembly: GCF_047675955.1. NCBI lineage: Eukaryota > Metazoa > Chordata > Mammalia > Primates > Cercopithecidae > Chlorocebus > Chlorocebus sabaeus. Next base: position 39,999,635 of record NC_132907.1, on the reverse strand, counting down.
TTTTTTTTTTTTTTTTTTTTTTTTCTGTAGAGACGGGGTTTCACCATGTTGGCCAGGGTGGTCTTGAACTCCTGACCTTAAGTGATCCTCCCACCCAGCCTCCCAAAGTGCTGGGATTATAGGCTACTATGCCCAGCCTCATACATTATTTTATGTTTAAAAATTGTTAGCATTTAAAAAATCATATGTGAGATTTCTTGTGAGAACCTCAGCACTAAGTAGAATATTTAAGATAAATTTACTTATCTTGAAGAAAATATTTGAAGTCATTTAGATCAAGAATTGGCCAATATTTATACCTAGATCCTGGTATATCCCTTCTAGATTATATATTTTGCTGAACCCCACTTTTAAAGGATCTTTTAAAACATAAACAAGCAGTACTTGCTGGTTGTAAAATTCAAATAGAGCAGTTGTATGTAAAGTAAAAAAATGAAAGATCATCCCATCACTTACCAGAAATACCTACTAGTATACATACAGGTAATGAATTAGTCATTTTGTAAACGACAAAAAAAGTCATTATACTGCCCTTGTTATATAATTTCATCATATGTCAGATTCTTCTTTTTCTTTTTAATGAATGAATAATATGCTATTGAGATGATGAACTAAAATTGTTTTACTTCTTTCCTGGAGAATATAGTACTTCAACGACTTTACTTATATGTATATCTTTTTGTACCTAAACCACTATTTTTGTTGGTCTTAGAAGTGTATTACAGAGTCACTGATTCTAGTCTTCCTTGAGAGATCTTCTAATACTGAAGTGGTCCTCAAAATCACTGCGTCATCAGTTGCAAAGGCCAGGAAATGTGTTCGTGTTTAGAAAACTATTCTATGACCTAAAGCTTTGTTCGTAAGACCAGTGTGCATTCTCTCTAGTTGGCATTGTTAGAATTTAAGAAAGTCTGTTTTCTCTGAATTACCAAATTTCTGGGCTATGAGAGACATTAAATGTTAATTAATAATTTTATATACAAAATACGAAATAGGTTTGAGAATAGCATATTGTTTTTTATTTTTATAGGGTCTCATTAACTAATTTTAAAAATTAATACATTTATTTAACACTTAAAAATTATAAAACTAGGTTTTCAGCTTAAAATACATGTTTAATTATAGAATTACTTATTTACTTAGGCCTTATTTGCCACGGAGACTTTTGCTATGGGAATTAACATGCCAGCTAGAACTGTTTTATTTACAAATGCCCGCAAATTTGATGGGAAGGATTTCCGGTGGGTAAGTAAAGCAATTCATACATGAAAACAATTTTTATCTTTGTTGTACTACAGATAACTGGTTTACATAGTCTTTGAGATTTTAAGTCCAACCTACTTAAGAACTTGAATCTGAGCTAATACAATTTCATCAAGATTAAACCTTGACTCTTGGCCATTTGTGATGGCTTATGCCTATGATCACAGCACTTTGGGAGGCCAAGGTGGGAGGATGATTTAAGGCCAGGAGTTTGAGACCCGCCTGGGCAACATAGCGAGACCTAATCTCTACAAAAAATGCAAAAATCATCTGGGAGTGGTGATGTGCACCTGTAGTCGCAGCTACTTGAAAGGCTGAGGTGGAAGAATCACTTGAGCCCAGGAAGTCAAGGCTCCAGTAAGCTGTATTGCACCACTGTTCTCCAGCCTTGAAGACAGTGAGACCCTGACTCTGAATAAATTAATTAATCAAACAAACCTCTGTTCCCTTAAATTTTTATCCTGACTCCTTCACTCCCACCTCTCCTCCAAAAAAAAGAGATTCCTTTAAGTGAAGGAGTTTGATGATAGGAGGTTAAGTGTGCAAGTGATTTATGAATGCTTTAAATCATTTAAAATATGTCTAGAGTTTTCATTTCTTAAGGTTTAAGGTTTTAAAGCACCACTACAGTGGCTGTAGTTGCATCTGTTTTGCCCTTCAGATTTAAAAGGCAAGTACCCCATTTGGTAAGCAATTACCAAACTTAAAATATGAATTTAGAACTCTGGTAGATGACTGGGATGCTGAAGTAGACACAACAAAAAGACAATACAGACTTGTTTCTTTTGACAGATATACAATAAAATGTTATGCTGTAAACACTGTGAGAAGTATGTACAGGGATATAGCATAAGAAACAAAGTCAGTTGGGGGTCAGGGAATGCTTCATAGAAAGGCAATCCTTAAAATAAGTAACAGCAGATGAGAATTTGCTAAGCAGACAGTAGAACATTGGCGGGGGTGAAAAGAAAGTGATGGAACAAAGATTTCTCGTTTGAATTCCCATAGCCTGGCTTTGGGGAAAATTGTAAGTGTCTTTTATTTAACCTTTTATTTTTGGAATTGGTGATTCTCTCTGCTTGGAGAAGTTTCTGAAAGGAATTACAAATCATCAAAATGCTGAAAAGTACCCTCACTAAAACTGTAAATAAAGACAAAACATTTTTCATGATGTGTTGTATTTTAAAATGTTGGATGCTATACAAAAGAGAAATATAAGTATGGTGAGTCAGTGACATTTCTGGGCCAGGACTTCTTGGACCAGGAGGGCCTGGCCCAAGGCTGCCCTCTGGCAAAAGCTGAATGGAGCTGCTGAGTGGGAGCCAAACCCTCTATGCTAGCAGGGACCCTCCAGTCTAGCTAAGGTTGGGCCCTAGCCCCTTCCTACCCAATAAAGGCAGCTGTGGAGAGAGGGAATTTGGGTTCCAGCCTGGTTTGTGGTAGGGGAAGGTACCATGACAGATTTGATGATGATTTCTAGGGGAAAGCAGTCAGCCGTCCCCACCCACATCCCACAGGGGCTCCCTCTAGCCTGAGACTCATCGGGGTCCAGACTGGAAGGCTAATGCCATTAGAGGAAGCAGGCACAGGGTGGATTGGGCAAGGGAACCTCTGAGAAGGCCAGTGCCCAGCCACCCAGGGTTCAGAGACATTTCACACAATATGGTTAAGTTTTGGGGAGAGATGTGTAGAAGCTCAAGAGAAGGAGAGAGTTAAGCAGCCTGGGACCCTCCCTAACAAAGCAACTCTTTCCTTCCTGCTTCCTTGTGGAGCACAGCGAGTGTGCACAATGGGTGTGTATGATGGATGTGCAGTGATTACTCCCAGGCTGTCTATACTATGCCAGATGCCAGATAGCACCTTCATGCCACTGTAGAAGAGGGAGCAGTGGAGCCTGATGGGAAAGGGCTATGGGCCATATCAAAGGATTGAACCAGGGCTGACAATGGAATCCTAATGGTGAACCCCCCGCCCTCTGCTTTGGCCCCTAAGGGCCCCATTCCCCAGGCAGCAGCAGTGGGACTCCCTTTAACCCCTCCACTGTTGGGAAGGAGGCAACCGGGGAATGGAATGGACATCCAAAGGGGAAAGGGAGGTAAAGGTGGGCTCTGCAAAGAAGACACTGAGAGTGGTAGGCTGGTGGGCCAGGGACCCTCTCATAGTCAGAGATGGGTTGGAGCCTGGGGCAACCCTGCCACCAGCATGGCCACATCATCTAGAAGGGTTAAGGTCCATGCTGTTGCCCTACCACCAGAGGTCTTGGCGAATCCTGGGGTCAGGAGATGTCTTTGCAGGGGCACCATGAAGGAAGAAAGGTCTTGACTGGGAGGTAGGGGACTGTTTGGATCTAGCCAGGGGCTACGAGTCCAGTCAAAGCATAAGCTTTATGTTTACCTGGGCCTCCCACTGGAGCATAATCTTAAGGATCAAGATGCCTTGGAATGTAGAGAGTCAGGGAAGAAGGCTCTGTGGAGGAATGGGGGTTGATTCTAGAATTAACTGTCCCAAAGAGTCCTGAGGCTATAGAACACTCTTCAGCCAGCACTGCAGCCCCCTTGTTCTGGGGAAGAGTCAAAGGGTTAGGGAGACAGTGAAGGCCAGGTTCTTTCCTTCCCCCAACTCATACCAGAGCAGTTTCCCACCAAAATGGGTGTCATTGCCAGGCCAGATACCTCATTCAGGGAGTCATGGACAGCCCCCTGTGCCACCTCTACTCTGGCACACATGGCCCAGGCCCATGGCAAGGAGTGGAGCTGCTGAAGGCACAGAGAAGAAAGTGACACAGAGAAGGCACAGACATTCTTCACCTTTTGCTTGCTGTATAGACCTGTTTCCAGAGAGGGTAACAGGCCTAGATGGCACAACAATGAATGGCCAGGCTGAGATCATGCTATGTCTGTACCACAGCCAGGTGGATCAGCCACCGTACTGTTGCTAGTAACACAGGTTTGAGTTTCTGCAGCTCATGCTCTTGCATGTGTGTCAGCTTGGAGCCTGTCAAGTGGCTTTAACATGTGGACCAGGCATATTTGGTGCTCTGGCAGTGTGAGGAGGCACATTTGAGGACGTTTTAGGAGATGAACTGGTGCAGATTCTGCCTGGATGAAGAGGCTGCCATGCTTATCACCCACGAGTGTCTTAGGGCCTACAGTGTAGTCATAGGAGCTCCAGGGTCCACTATCAGCAGTCAGTGAAATCCTTAGCCAGGTTGGACATGCTGGGTAGCCAGCGCTCATTCGAGTAACTGTACTTGCCCCTGAGGTATGATTGTTGTCCCCAAAGGGCATAATGCTACTCAGCAGGATGTAGACAATGGTGCCTGGGACCCACACGTGCACTGAATTGTGTAATACAGGCCAGAACCTCTGGGGCAGGGGGATGCTGGTGTGCCACAGGTGATCTTCATCAGGCATTTGTAGTTGTTGCTGTTCTTGTGGGCACTGACCAGATTGAAGTCAGTGATGATGATCTTGGAGTCAGTGCCTGGATGATGGTATAGCAGATTCTGAGGCTTGAGGTCTTGGTTTGTGATGCCCAGTGCATGCAGATACTGGATGCCATCTAGCACCATCTGCAGCATTCACATGGCGTCATGCTCAGTGAAGGAACCCTTGGTGATGATGTGGTTGAACAGCTCCATGCTAACAGGGACCAGTTGTATCAACATGTATACATGTGCCTGCATCCCAAACACCTCCACCAGCTGGATGATGTTGGCATGACGCACCTGGTGCAGCACATACGTCTCTGGCTCCCACACCTCCTACCCCTCCTGGTACTTGATCTCAATTATCTTGATGGCATATGCTGCCAAGTGGCTCAGTGCTCCATGCATACCACTTGGCAGAATCTCCTTTGGCCAATTGGGGTCTTCATGTTGAAGTTAACTGTCACTTATGGGTCGAACTTGGCCCTGTATTTAGCCATCCTGGCTGTGTAGTCACAAGGGAGGCTCTTTGTGGCCAGTATTGGGAGCACTATGCCTATTGACTGGCTGCTGGAAACCTGCCTGCCTCTATGATGAAGTGCTTATACATACCATTCTGAGTGCCAGTGAACAGCTGCACCTTCTTGACCAGATCCAGCTGGATATTGTTGGATGGCTTGAGAAGGACCTTGCTTTTCTCTCAGCCCATCATGGACATAAGGGCATCTTCTCCGGTGAGGCTCGTGGAACCTGCTCTGTAGGCAGTGTTCCAGCTATACCTCATACAGGCAGTGGGCTTTCAGTGTCTCAGCAGCTCTGCTAACCATGTCTGAGCTGGGACTGCCACCACCATCCTGAGGCATCAGCATTGTGACGTGTAGTGGTTTTTAACTCTTTTTGAGTTACAATTTTTTAAAAAGAATCTGGACCCTTTCCACAGGAGAAAAGTACACATGCACTTAAAGAAAAACTTTGCCCAGTGTTGAAGTGGTTCAGTGGTGCTCTGAAAGCCTGTATACAGGAGCCTTACTGACCTTCCTCTATCAGGTTGTTCCTGATGACAAATGGACTCTACTAAACTGCAAGCATACATACCAATAAAATAGGAGAGAATTTTGTTTTTTCAAAAAACATGAATTATAGTCATCTCATTTTGCAGATTCAGAAAGGTAGTTATGATCAAATCAGAACTGATATTTGAGTTTGGGTCATTGTTTGCATTCTTAGATTTTGCCGTTTTCCAGAATATCTAGCTCAAAGGTATTTTTTTAATGCCAGTGAATTAGCCAATATTTCCCAGTAGCTGTCATATATTTGAAAGCATAATTAACAGTAATTGGCTTACTGTGAAAAGCCAAAATTTTTAAAAGCCTCAATTTTAGGCTTTAAATTTAGATTAAAAGCATAAATTTTAGATCCAAAATGACAATAAGTCTAAAATTTAGTTTTGTTATGTTGGTATGATGTGGGTTTGAAACATTATTCTCACATGTTTTGCATTTTTGTGCTTTGACTTTAACTCTTCTAAAACTTCATGTTTTTAATCATGTTTCCTTTCTTAGGGTTTATAACTTGTTACAAGTTTTACAATAAGAGAAATTTTAAGAATACGTTTTTCACCAGTTTTTCTCCTAAACTCTGAATTTTAACTGTGTTCATTCAGATTTCTTCTGGTGAATACATTCAGATGTCTGGTCGTGCTGGAAGGAGAGGAATGGATGATAGAGGAATTGTAATTCTTATGGTAGATGAAAAGATGAGCCCAACAATTGGAAAACAATTACTTAAGGTAACTACATTAAGATTCTGTACCTTTACCAAGAATTCCAGAAATATGCTTCAGAAACCATTTTAGAATTGGTTGTGTCAGTCAGATACCTAACTAAAATGAGTTAATATACTGAAACTATCTGGGCTTGGGAAGATAGAAGGGTGTGACTACTCAAAATACTAACATCTTGTATCCTACTTCACCTAATAGGTGGAGAGCAACTCATATAATGGAGAGGGTGTGAAGATCTCCAGAGAGGGCAGAAATGTTTACTTTCTCCTCCAAATTTAAGAAATCTCTTTATTTGACCGATCCACTGCACAAGTTGTTCTTTACCTGTCAGAACAGGAAGTGGGACACATGATTGATAATCAAGTGTTTGGGGCAGGCAGTGAGCTTCCTCTGCCTTTGCAAGCCCAGATAGCTTAATAGGTTAACTCAGCAGTCTACCTTTACAGTTTACCCTATTGATTATAAATATCCCAATCATAAAGAACACATTTTAACCTTTATTGCAGGTTAGACTTTTATTTTGCTTGCTTAGTATTTGTGCTTCGGATGGTCTAGAATTTTATTTTTGTTTTGAAGAGCTTCTAAAGGAAGTTCGGCCTGGTTGCTTTTTTTCTTCTTATCCATATAGAGAAAAATGTTAATAAGATAGGAAACTTTAATTAAAAATAAAATTAATTGCCAGCTCATTAGCTACTTAAAAGTAGCTACTTCAAAACATGTTAAGACACACTTAGGTCAGTATCTATGAGACAGATTGTGTGTCTAACTTTTTAGACTTGGGAACTTTGTGGAGAATTTGAGATATAGTCATAATGAAGCTTGGTATGTTGAAGCAAAATAGATAAAGGTGTGTATATTTTTATATATCTTTACATAAGTAAAGACAAAGCTTGTCTGTACATATTCATAATAATCGTATGGTGTCTTATTTTCAACTTTAGAGATTAACACTTGTAAACCTCTTTAGTGCTCCATGAAAGGAAAATTAAACAAGGCTGAAAATTTTTATTCTTTTCTCTAATTGTGCCGGATATAACACATGCTATTTTTCTTTCCTTGTACTCTGTGTGTGGAAAGAACAGAATCGGGTTGCCAGATTATAGGAGGTAATATTTTAATGACAGCATCTGGTTCCTTTAGTGCAGAGTTTTCATTCCATATACTTGACGTTTCTGGATTTGTTACCTTGTATGTGTAAAGTTGTATCACCTTTCATTGCATTTTTTAAATTTACTTTTCTAATAGACTTATTGAGCTATAACTCATATACCACGCAAGTCACTCGTTTCCATGGTTTTTAATATATTCGTAGAGTTTTGTCACCATCACCACAATCAATTTTAGAACATTTTCATCAATCCAGAAAGAAACCCCTATACCTGTTAAGTTACTCTTCTTTCTTCAGAAGACCACCCCTACCCCAAGCCCTAGACAACAACTAATTTACTTTCTGTCTCTATGGATTTGTCTGTTGTGGACATTTCATATAAACAGACTCATGTAATGTGTACCCTTTTGTATCTGACTTTTTTTCACTTAGCCTAATGTTTTCAAGTTTTATCCATATTGTAACATCTATCAATACTTCATTCCTTTTCGTTGCTGAATAGTATTTCATTGTTCAGCATGTATGCCACACTTGATCTGTTCAGCAGTGAATGGACATGTGGATTTTTTCCATGTTTTGGCTACTGTGAATAATGCTGCTATGAACTTTTTTTTTTTAAAAAACAAGTTTTTACTTGAATATGTGTTTTGTTTTCTCCTGACTGTACACCTAGGAAAGGAATTGCTGGGTCATAGAGTAATTCTATGTGTAACCTTTTGAGGAACTGCCAGACTGTTTTCTTAAGTAGTTGCACCATTTTGTATTCCCACCAGCATTGTATGAGGCTTCTAATTCCTTTACATTCTAGCCAGCACTTGTTAGCTGCCTTTTTGGTTCATAGCCATCCTTGGGATATGAAGGAGAACATTTCACTTTGAATATTAGTTTGATTGAAAGAATGTAGTACCTGTTTGTGTATCTGCATTTCTAGGCATATTTCTTTTATCAAGACTGACATACAACTTATTTCCTGTAGGATTTTTTCTAGGTAGTTTTACTATCATTAAGGAATTTATAGGTAACTTACTCGGTATTTGTAACAACTAATACTTATTGAATGTTCAGTGTGTTCCAAATACTAATTGTGATAATTACTGTTATTATCTACGTTTTATAAATACAGCATGCAGAGGTTAAAAATTTGTCCAAGCTATATTGTTGTTAAATGGCAAATCCTGCTTTCGAACTCTGGCAGTCTGATTTCAGAGTTTATGCTTCTAACTACCATATGGTACTGCTTCTCAGTACCTCTCGCAAATAGATTTTTCAACTAGTAGTTTAAATACAATTTGACATGAGACAGCAGTTTGTTCTTTGATGTACTTAAAGTAGATAGGCTAAAAAATAGTCATGTCAGGTATATTTTATTTTCTTATAGGCAAAAATAATTGATCATTCTTAAGTAATTTCAGAACTTGAATAGAAATACTGAGTACTTGAAGTTATTTTCTCAAAAATTAAAATACGTAACTTCTTCATAGTCACCTTATATGTAGAAATAGTAGGTTTACTTTATACATTAGTATATAATTCAAGTCTATTTGTCATATGTATTTATTTTTCCTATTGGTGTTAGAACCATGGCAAAATGTGTGTGTTGCCTACTAGAGCTTTCAAACTCTCAGTACATTCATACACACACACACATATTTATATATTTGAGCATGTAAATAATTTAATGATTGTGAATTTGAAATATTTTAATAATTTTTTTCCTTCATTTTTATGGCTTGAGTAATTTTTTAACTTGCTCACTGCAGCCTCCACCTACCGGGTTCAAGCGATTCTCCTGCCTCAGCTTTCCAGGTAGCTGGGATTATAGGTACCTATGGCCACGCCCAGCTAATTTTTGTATTTTTCTGGTAGAAACGGGGTTTTACCATGTTGACCAGCCTGGTCTCAAATTCCTGACCTCAGGGGATCTGCCTGCCTCAGCCCCCCAAAGTGCTGGGATTACAGGCGTGAGCCACTGCGCCCAGCCTTTTTAAAAATAGAGACAGGGTCTCCCTTTGTTGCCCAGGCTGATCTCGATCTCCTGAGGCCCAAGGGATCTTCCTGTCTCAGCCTCCCAAGGTGCTAGGATTATAGGCGTGAGCCACGATGCCCAGCCCTTTTTTTTTTTTTTTTTGGAGACAGGGCCTTGCTCTGTTGCCCAGACTGGAATGCAGTGGTGCAATCTCAGCTCACTGCAGCTTTGACCTACAGGGCTCAAGCAGCCCTCCCACCTCAGTCTCCCAAGTAGCTGGGGCTACAGGCATGCACCACCAAATCTGGGTAATTTTTTTCTTTTTTTTTTTTGGTATTTTTTGTAGAGACAAGGTTTCGCCATGTTGCTAAGGCTTGCCTTGAACTCCCAGGCTCAAGCAATCTGCCCATCTTGGCCTCCCAAAGTGCTGGGATTATAGGCATGAACCATCATGCTGGCTGGCTTGGCTAATTTTTAAAGGAGCAATAGAGAAACCTGTTCAACTTTTCCAGTATTGCTATTGTTGAAGTATCTGCTATTAGCTTAAACAGAATTTGACATAAGGCAGCAGTTTTTTTGTTTTTTGAGGTTTTTTTTTTTTTTTTTTTTTTTTTTTTTGAGACGGTTTCTCGCTCTATCACCCAGACTGTAGTACAGTGGTGCGATCTTGGATCACTGCAACCTCCACCCCCTGGGTTCAAGTGATTCTCCTGCACCAGCCTCCCAAGTAGCTGGGATTACAGGCATGTGCCACCATACCTGGCTAATTTTGTATTTTTAGTAGAGATGGGGTTTCGCCATGTTCGCCAGGCTGGTCTTGAACTCTTGAGCTCAGGTGATCCGCCCACCTCGGCTTCCCAAAGTGCTAGTATTACATGCATGAGCCACCACACCCAGCCAAGTTAGCGGGTTTTTTGATACATTTTTGATTACTTGATAAGAGTCACAAAAAAATCAGTTTTCATAATGTTTGTTCAAATGAAAAGTTGAGTAAATGAGAAGTGTGTTATTAAACAGCTTTTCAGAAAGACTGGGAATGCATCTTTTATTTGTTAGCAGTTAAGTATTATATTTTTCCACTATAACTAGAAGAAATACATGCTCCAATATGGTGCCCGCATTTTCCAAAGAGTGTAAAAATATCACAGTATTTTGAGTAGATGTTATTAGTTTTATCAAAATGAAACGATTTCTATACTTTCTGAAATTACTAAATAAACATACTAGTTACTTAGAGTACATAAAGTGCTCATTTCAATAGTATGATATTTCTAGTCAGTGGTGTGTTCTTTTCAACAATGAATCAAATTTTCCTGAATTGAAGGAAAAATAATTTTGACCTTACTGGTTATTTAAATTATTTCTAAATGTAAGAAGCATATACCTATTCTATTAAAGTTGGTTCTGTAACTGTACATAAGATAACTATGTACAGGCCTTTTTTGAAGAAGTGGGAAGGCTCACATTTATTTATTTCTCCCTTCCACCTTTATGGTTTATAATGCAATTTTAATTTTTGTTAATTTTTAGAACTACTGTTAATTTTTAGAACTACTTGCCTAAATGAACCATATATTCTAAAATGTAAGAGATCATTATATTAGTATTTATAAAATATTACAAAAACTTCTAGAAAAGTGGTGTGTTTGGCTCTCTCAATATCTTTTTAGTAAGCAAATTGACAAAAAGGAATTCTTCAAAGTTTGCCTGGAATCCTTCAAAGTTTACATAATATCTTTATCATTGGTTACCTTTCTTGTTTCAGTTAAATTTTAGGTGATCCTCTTATTAGGCTGTCTCTTGATACATTGTTTTAGTTAACTGATCAAATTAAATACATTAAAAGAGTACTTGATCAACATTCAAAGAGTTCCTATATTTTTAGTAATGTGAGGTATGCGTTGGATTGATAGGTATATAAAATAAGTCCCAATATGACTTGCCCTCCATGAAGACTTTAAGCCTAGATACTCCTAGATTTTAGCTCCTGCTTTACTCTTGGCAAGTCCCTGCATCTCTCTGAGCCTCTGTTTCTTGTTTAAAATGGAGACAAAATATTGTTACGAATGTTGTGAATTGAAGATTTAGTATTTATTTAGTACAGTGAGTGGCATATGCTAAGCCCTCAGTAAATGGTGATCATTTCTAAACTTAAGGAATATATTTACATTCATACAAAGCAAGCAAGAAGCAATATATGGCCCAGTGCTAGAATATAAGTTCTGATAATTCTAGTTCAGGGAAGTTTGAGATGATTCTCGACTAGATGGTTGTGGTTTAAGGCTTTATGGAGGAATGTAGGTGGGGCAAGCTCCAAAGGAATGGAATCAGAGTGGGGGTTATATTTTAATTTTCATGGCTAAAAAGAAAGAATGATATTTTAGGAAACAGGAGAGGCTTTAGAATAAAGAATTAACATGTATTTGGAGTTCTTAGTTTTGCTAAAACAAAGGATTTGTGTGAATACTTATAGATGAGAGACATAAGCTTATTAACTTGATTGCTAAATTGGGTATTCAGTTCTGAGCCTCAGTATTTTCCATTTTTACCCTTATCTTTAGAAAACAATAGAGTTTACTACATGTCCAGTACACTTCTGTGTGGTATGTGTTTGAGAAATAAAAGTTTCTTAATACACTTCTGCTCTGATGTATTATGCATTATAGTAGGTTTAAGGTACTTGTGTAAATTTATTTGGAAAACTACAAAATTGACATTTTTTTTCTCTCTTAGGGCTCCGCTGATCCTCTAAATAGTGCTTTCCATTTGACCTACAACATGGTTTTGAACTTACTACGTGTAGAAGAAATTAATCCTGAGTACATGTTGGAAAAATCCTTCTATCAGTTTCAGCATTATCGAGCAATTCCAGGAGTAGTAGAGAGTAAGTATAAAGTACTGTAACAGAGCTTAATGTAGCTAGGAGACTAGCAAAATGTCTACATTATTGGCTGCTTTGGCTTTTTTTTGTAAGGTAAATTTTGGTTCATACATAACGGACTGCACAACTGTAGTCTGGTCATTGTAACTGAATAGAACATTTCAAAATGAAGGAAAGAAAACGCTGGCAGGGAACTTTTCTATAGTTGGCTCAAATTTAGTATAATTCTTGTCTTGTGCATATGTATCGTATAACTCATGGTCCTGAATAATGAAATAACACAAAGCCTAGTATTTTAAAACCTGACCTGTAAGAAGCACATGCGGCCGGGCGCGGTGGCTCACGACTGTAATCCCAGCACTTTGGGAGGCCAAGGCGGGTGGATCACGAGGTCAAGAGATCGAGACCATCCTGGCCAACATGGTGAAACTCTGTTGCTACTAAAAATACAAAAAATTAGCGGGCTTGGTGGCGGGCTCCTGTAGTCCCAGCTGCTTGGGAGGCTAAGGCAGGAGAATCACTTGAACATGGGAGGCAGAGGTTGCAGTGAGCCAAGTTTGCGCCACTGCACTCCAACCTGGCAACAAAACGAGACTCCCGACTCAAAAAGAAGAAGAAGAAAAAAAAAGAGAATCACATGCATATTAGCCTTGTTCTTTCACCATTTCTCATTATAAAAGAGTGCCCTGGCATAAGCCTGTGAATGTTTAGGGAAATACAATGCTTTAACTTGGATTAGAGTTTAGCTTTTTTGGAATTTTCAGTTCTTAATATTAAGGTAATGCTTGCAAAAGCACAAAAAGTAAATGTCCTATGGTAATTATGTTCAAGTGGAGTTGTACATTGATTCTTACCTTAGAGGGTAGCGTGACTAATGGTCATAAGAGCTGATTAAAAGCTAAAATGGAGGCAACGATTTAAACTACTGGTTTTCACTTGAATATGAAAAAAAATAAACCACTGGTTTGGATAAATCTTATAAAAATATTGTGTGTAGTCATTGTAAAAAGGAAAAAGAAAATATGACAAAAGATAGAGGAAAGTTAAAATCATTTGTAATCTCCCACAGAAATAGCTACTCAACCACTGTTAACACTTTGTAGTTTTTCTATTTTGTTTTACGAATAAGTATGCTTTTTAAAGGCAAAATTAGATGTGAGGTTTTTGTAATAATGATACTTATACTGGTAATGATAATGCTTATAATTAATATCATTTGTTAAATATTTACCTTATGCCTAGCCTTTTATTAAATGCTTTGTATTTAGTAGCTCATTTATTCCGACTTTGAAAGTTTTAATTTCAGCCAGGTGTGGTAGTTCACACCTGTAATCCTAGCACTTTGCGAGGCTGGGGTGGGCAGATACTTGAGGTCAGAAGTTCGAGGCCAGCCTGGCCAGCATGATGAAACCCCATCTCTACTAAAAATACAAAAAAATTAGCCGGGTGTAGTGGTGGGCACCTGTAATCCCAGCTACTTGGGAGGCTGAGACAGAAGAATTGCTTGTACCCGGGAGCTGGAGGTTGCAGTGAGCCAAGATTGTACCACTGCACTTCAGCCTGAGCGACAGAGTGAGACTCCATCTCAAAAACAAAAAAAAAAAGTTTTAATTTCAAGAAAGTATGATTTTTAGTGACTGAATATTTCCATTTTATAACTGTATCATGATTTATTTAACAAGACAAATTTGAGATTCCTTATGAGTATATAGGACAATTCCACTCTTATTTTACTTTATTTTAGATGGGGTCTTGCTCTGTCGCCTAGACTGGAATGCAGTGGTACCATCACAACTCACTGCAGCCTCAATTTCCCGGGCTCAGTTGATCCTTCCAGCTCAGCTGGACTATAGGCATGTGCCGCCATGCCTGGCTAATTTTTGTATTTTCTGTAGATACAGGGTTTCACCATTAATAAAGTGATGAAAATAGATGTAATAACCTCTCTAATTGATAAAAAAAAAAATCAAAGATGACAGACAATTTCTTAAAATGAGAGCTGGATGATCTCAACAATCACCTTTAGTAAACTTCCATAAGCAGATTTTTGAATATATTTTTTAAAACCTTACAAATGTATAATTTCAAATCATACTACATTCTATTAATTTTTTGTAAAAGTTATTAATAATACCCCTCGTGTTTGGCTGATAAACTATGGTCTTAGCAAAGAGATAGAAAAATATGTTTCTAGTCTCAGAACTGTATTTTTAAAAGAGCTATAAATCCCCTTATCCCACCAAAAATTGTATTAATAATAAATTTTATTTTATTTTATTAAAAATAAAATTAATAATAAAAAAGATTAACAAGATTTAAATACACTTTGGATTTGAATGTGAATTAAGGAGATGTTAAAATCAAATTAGCAGTATTAATTTTACCTTATATCATGGAAATTTCAGATGCTGTCATTGAAACAGGTGTAAGAGTACAAGCTAGTTTAATACTTAAAAGGAAATTAAAGTATTCCTCTTAAGCAATTAGCACAGTCATGCATGAGTAGGATAATTGTACATACACACACAGCTAGCAGTTAGACTGGTTTGGAGACTGAATAACCAAGTGAAACAGAAGTGTGTATTGGTGCACTTACTTTTGTTTTGTTTCTTTTTCTTTTTACATTCTGATAAACAGTAAATTACTTTTTAAAAGCATCCCTGGTACAGTGGAGGACAGAGGGTAAACTCCCAAGTATTACCCTGTTTTTTTAAAGCCTATTTTCTGACTTCTGGCTGGACCCAGAGATTGTTCAATATGACTTAGAACAAGATTCTACTACTCACTCAGTGAACTTAAACATTCCACCATTTCACTGAGAAATTAAAAAGAAAACCTTTTACGTGGGGAATGGGAGCCCCTTTCAGTTTTCAGGCCGAGAAGGTCACTTAAAATATAGCCGAAGTCAAGTCTCAAGTCTCCTACCCTTGGAACTAAATAATTACCTTTTGAAGCCACTGTATAGCCAGTCACTAACCGGTGTTATTTCTGTTAACCAATGAGAATTCCTGACACCTTCTGTAATCTAGCCCCTCTTCTAATTCATCCCTTTTTCTTTTTTCTTTTTATTTATTTTTTTGAAATGGAGTTTCACTCCTGTTGCCCAGGCAATGGCAACAATGGCATGATCTCAGCTCACCGCAATCTCCGTCTCCCGGGTTCAAGTGGTTTTCCTGCCTCAGCCTCCCAAGTAGCTGGGATTATAGGCATGCACCACCACGCCCAGCTAATTTTGTATTTTTAGTAGAGATGGGGTTTCTCCATGTTGGTCAGGCTGGTCTCGAACTCCCAACCTCAGGTGATCCACCCACCTCAGCCTCCCAAAGTGCTGGGATTACAGGCATGAGCCACTGCACCTATCCCTGATTCATCCCTTTTTCTTCAGAAACTTGAGCCCCTCCTTTGTCTCTAGAGCACTTCCTGAACTTAGAAGTGTATCTCTGGCTACAGTCATCAACCTTGGCCCACATAAACTGTTAATTTTGCCTCGGTTTCTTCCATTTAGGTAGACATTTCCATCTCATGTCTGCTGTCTCCTCAGTCCCCAGCTTTTGTGTTTTGTTTTGTTTTTTCAATTTGGTTCTGACTTACTTTTTAAGAGGATTGTGAGTAACATGATCTTTGTTCTCTGGCCTTGCCTCTGGATACTTGTATCTACTTGGAATTGAATTAGCCCTGCATTTCTCTACCTCTGGTTTTAAAGGGGCAAGCTGTTTTTCTAACCTCCTGAAACCAGTAAGTAGAAATACTGTCCAAAATATAACATACTTGTTAATGGAAGAGGTAGGAACTTGATTGATGAAAGAGAAATAAGGGAATTGAAACACCTGTAGTACAGTTTGCAGAGCTGAGTGCTGCGATCAAACAGAGCATGTAGTATGAGAGAATACATCCTGAATGCAGTTCATTCCTATTTTCACTCATTACTTGCAGGAATATACTTCTTTAGTTGCAGATACTGCTGGAGCCTTTTGAAGGCACTGGTATTATTTTACCGCCTTAAATATACCAAAATTAAAATGTGGGCTGTTGTCTTTGGAAGTGCAGAATTGGTAGAATATTTTATTCATTATAACAAATAGATGGCTCACATACGTGAGATGTTTTTCATTTTGATTTATCTAATCAACAGTACCTTTTTCAGTGAGCCATAAGAGTAGAGGTCCTTGGATTGCACTCTACCCTTACTGGAAAGAAAAATGCATACTTAATCTTAGTCTTTTTATTTAGTTTCATTAATAATGCCAGTGGTAATAGAAAGAGCTGTGCAGTTAGATGAGGGTTTGAATCAAGGCTACCTGGGCCTTAGTTTGTGTATGAAGTTGGGATAATATCCAGTTCATCCAAGTTATAAGAACTAAATGAGATAATCTATGTTAAATGCTCAGTAAGTGCTTGTTGCAAAAACTGATAGTATTGCCATAGAGCAGTAAAGCAATCTATGCTTTTACTTGTAAAATTTGCTTAGTTCTGAGCATGGCAGTTCATTTCCCAGTCGCTCCCAGGCTTATCTATTGTACACACTATTATACACTATATTGTATGCTATAAATATGTCTTTGCAGCCACCATCTCTCATCTTCCTCTAAAGGAAGAAATTGGTTACAAGCTGTCTTAAGAGTTTATGGGCATGTTTTACATGCTATCTTCTGAAATTCTGAGGCTTTCCTATGGCAATGACCCATGGGGTCTTCTCATTTGCACTGTAGTTAAACCAGCTTCTTATACTAAATTTCCTCAACTGTCTGATTGGGGTGGATGAGATACTATCCTTAAGTTAATTTGCTTCATAGTGGCAGTCTCACAAGCAAGTTGCCTCATTAATTTATGTCTTTGTTTTCTATTCTAATTTGTTACATGTATATTATCAATTTTGAAAGACATAAAACCAGTTTTTTTTTAACATGAGAAAAGATTAGAGAAACTGATTTTTGTTTGTTTAATTTGGAGAAAAAAGACTGTACCTAAAGTTAATAATTTTCTGGAGTGGTATGTGGCTGTAGTTAGAGTCCTGAATACAGAATAAATGTGACTTCTTAAAATATCTTTCAAACTTTTGACTCTAGTTAAATAGTCTGAGCACTGAAGTGATTTGGAGTGATATAAAAAAAATCTTTCTGGATGCTTCCCTGTTAAAACCCCATAGAAATTTCCTTATATCATTTTCTTAAATTCCTCCTGTCTGTGCTGCCTTTAGTGCTCACCTGATTCCTACAAATATAATGTTATATGTAACTCTGGGCAGGGCAGCAGGATCATCATTTCAGTGTGCAGTCTTCGTTTTCTTATAACTCTTAATGACTTTAGTCTGTCAAATATTCTTTTATAGGGTTTAATTTTTTTTTCCTGATAATGTTTACTGTCATAATGCATGTTGTTTTGGATGGTATTCTAGTCTTTAATGACTGAAGTACAGCTCCTGTAAGCAGTGATGCAGTTCATTTAAAAAGAACCAGGATGATGCAGTGTGCCCAAGGTAGTACAAAAAACTAGAACTTAGAGCTCTAGGAACAGTCTGTGAAAAGGTTGATGATAATAATAAACATAATAATACAGGAGCAATATCCTTTCTGTTTACCATGAGCAATACTGTTAGCTAAGTATATTCTTTGTCTTTCGTCAGTCCCTAGGAAAGCTTTGTGGAGTTATGTGCACTATGGTTATCCTCATTTTGCAGATTAAGAAACTGAAGCACACAGGTTACATAGAGCAGTTTGATACAGATCAATGGAGTAGAATTGTGAGTCCAGAAGTAAACCCATACATCTGTTGTCAGTTGATTTTTCAACAAGTAGTGCTGAAACAACAGAATTGCAACATGCATAATAAAGTTACACCCTTACCTCATGCCATATACAGAAAGTAACTCAAAATAGATAAAGCTGTCAATATAAGAGCTAAAAATTTAAAACTTTTAGGAAAAAACATAGGTGTGAATTTACGTAATTTTGGATTTGGCAGTGATTTCTTAGCTGTGACACCAAAAGCATGAACAACAGAAGAAAAAAATAAATTGGATTTTATCAGAATTTAAAACTGTGGGTGGGGGTGTGTGTGGTGTATTTGTCTATGGTTTTTGGCTTATAATTTTTATACCCTTTGTTATTTATAGTCTTGTTAAAATGTTAGGGCACAATAGGCCTTAGAAATTAGATTATTTTAAACCTAGTTTTGTTATTTATTTTAGGCAGAGTTGTTCCTTTTTTTTTTTTTTTTTTTGGCCTTTTTGTCTTAGATCTGTTCATAATAAATTTTTTTGACTTATTTTGTCTTATAGTTCATAAGACCACCATTTTAAAGAGGGTTCTGTCTTATATCTTGGAGGAAGAAATGTTATAGAGATTCAAAAATTTTAAATAAATGGGCTTTCTTGGGTTTTTTTACTCTCTTAATATTAGATTATGTATTTTTTGTTTAATTATATATAGTTGTGAATTATATCCATCTAATTAAAAGTCGCTATAAAAGGTCCAGGAGGACAGGATTTGGGGAACTTTTGGATAGCTAAATATGAAGAGACTTATAGGAAGGAAACAAAAATTTATTTGTTGAGGAAGATGGTGTACTCCATCTCTGTGGGGACAAAAGCTCTTGTTGTTTGGGACCAAATTTTTAGGCTTTGTCTTATATTTTTTTATCTATTTTTAAAAATATTTTTTGTAATAAACTGATAATGTGGTTGTTTTTTTTTTTTTTTTAGTTTCGTGAGCTACTCACACACACACACACACACAAATCAGACCTAAATAGGAAGTTGTAAAAATTTCAATTTGTTAAAATTTTTGGAGGCCTAACTGGTGACTGGTGTCTAAACTTGTGACTAGTGTCTAAAATTTTGGAGGCCTTAACTTGTGACTAGTCGGGGTAGGGGTGGGGGCAGTCTTGGGGACCGAACTCTCAACCTGTGAGACCTGATGCTATCTCCAGGTGGATAATGTCAAAATTAAATTAGAGGGCACCCAGCTGACATCCACTGCTTGGTGTGTGGGGAAGAAAAACCCTCACACATTGAGTCACAGAAGGCTTCTTCTGCGTTAGTTACTGTTATGTGACATAAAAAATACAAAAAATGCCGGGCATGATGGCTTATGCCTGTAATCCCAGCACTTTGGGAGACCAAGGCGAGTGGATCACTTGAGGCCAGAAGTTCGAGACCAGCCTGGCCAACATGGCAAAACCCCGTCTCTACTAAAAATACAAAAAATTAGCTGTATGTGGTGGCGCACACCTGTAATTCCAGTTACTCAGAAGGCTGAGGTAGGGAATAGCATGAACCCAGGAGACAGAGGTTGCAGTGAGCCAAGATTGTGCCACTGAACTCTAACCTGGGCAATGGAGCAAGACTGTCTCAAGAAACATTTAAAAAAATATAAAAAATATATTTAAAACACTTATTTTTTGGAAGCAGGCTCTCTGTTGCCTAGACTGGAGTGCATTGGCACAATCATAGCTCACTGTAGCCTCAACCTCCTGGGCTCAAGGAATCCTCCAACGTAGGCCTCCCAAGTAGCTAGGACTACAGGTGTGTACCATCACACCAACCTAATGTTTTATTTTTGTAGAGATGGAATCTCACTGTCTCTCCCAGGCTGGTCTTGAACTCCTGAGCTCAAGCTGTCCTCCTGCCTCGGCCTCCCAATAGTGTTGGGTTTATGGGTGTGAGCCACTGTGCCCAGCCGGAAAAACACTTGTGTTTCTTAAAACACGTTACCTCAAAAGAACAACTTTTTTTCTTTCTTTACCTGATAGAATGGTCCTAACACCAGGGCTACAACTACAAATGGTAAAAAGATAATTCCTAAACAGAAAACTGCAACTATATATTTAACCCTTTTATCAAAATTCCTAAGAGCCATATAGGATGAATTGTACCTTCATCCCATCTGACAAAATAGATTGAAAATCAATACTACTATTTGCCTAATTATAAAAATGGCACTAGTTCTATACCTGTATAACCTTATCACATCTAAACAGAGATACAATGTGGAGGAGATATGTGCTAGGCTACTCTCGCTGCCTAAAATCTAGACCATCATTGTAGTCAATTCTAATGTCCCTTCCACAGATTTAAAAAAAAAAGAAGGAAGGGTATTTTAGAACTGCAGATTTTATAGGTCAGGTGTGGTGACTCGCACCTGTAATTCTAGCACTTTGGAAGGCCAAGGCAGGTGGATCACTTGAGGTCAGGAGTTCAAGACCAGCCTGGCCAACATGGTGAAACCCCCGTCTCTACTAAAAATACAGGAATTAGCTGGGCATAGTGGCGCATGCCGATAATCCCAGCTACTCAGGAGGCTGAGGCAGGAGAATCACTTAAACCTGTGAGGCAGAGGTTGCAGTGAGCTAAGACTGTCTCAAAAAAAACACAAACGAAAGGCCAGGCTCGGTGGCTCACATGTGTAATCCCAGCACTTTGGGAGGCCAAGGTGGGCAGATCACGAGGTCAGGAGATCAAGACCATCCTGGCTAACGCGGTGAAACCCCGTCTCTACTAAAAATACAAAAATTAGCTGGGCATGGTAGTCGGCGCCTGTAGTCCCAGCTACTCGGGAGGCTGAGGCAGGAGAATAGCATGAACCCAGGAGGCGGAGCTTGCCGTGAGCCGAGATTGCACCACTGCACTCTAATCTGGGCGACAGAGTGAGACTCCATCTCTAAAAAAAAGAAAAAAAAGGCTATTGATTTTAAAAATGGAATTACGCATTTTAAAAATCCAATATTAATACCTCTAAAGAAGCTCAAAACAAAAAAATTATATCCTAGTTCAGTTATACCAAAGGCCTAAAAATATAAAACTATGTATTTGCCAAGATGTCTCCTACTTTTAAAACCAGACAAGATCAAATAAAAGCCTACAAACCTGCATGGCCTCAGCCTAAGAGACATATTCATACCATTTAATGGTAGACTGATCTAATTAATGACTTAATACAAGTCTAATAATACGCCAATATCTTTGAAATGATATATCCTGTTAATATGAGATCCCTATTAACAAAAAACCAGGGTGTGGCCTGTGATTTATTGGTTGGTTTTTGTCCATGGTTCCTGATTTATAACTCCCTTAGCCTTTGTATAGTCTTTTGTTATAATGCTGGGTCAGAAGCAGGTGCCAGAAGATAGAATTTCTCTCTGATCTGCTGCTGCCTTCCTTTCACCTGCTGCTTTTTCTCCCCAAGGCAGGAATCAACTCCAGCTTTTCTGTTTGGAGACCAACCTAAAAAATTTATCTGACCTACCTTGTCTGAATTTAGGTCACAAGACACCCATTTCAAAAGAGATCCTGCCTCCTACCTTGGAGGAAGAAATGCAATACAGAAAGGCACCAAAAAAAAAAAAAAAAAAAAAAAAAAACACTTGTAATGGGCAGATCTGGCTGGGTTTTCCCACTCAGTCTATTAGTAATAGATTGTGACCAACCACATTTCTTCGCAGTTGTCTGTCATGTCTATCCAATAAAGTCTCCATAAAGGGCACAAGAGGACAGGGTTTGAGGAGCTTTTGGATAGCTGAACACATAGAGACTTACGGGAAGGTGGAAAGTAAACAAAAACCGCAACTACATTGGCACCAACCTAATAGAAAAAATCCTATGTCTTGGATATAATTTAAGTAAGATATATAATTTTTTAATTTTGTACATGTGTTCTATTTACAGAGGTAAAGAATTCAGAAGAACAGTATAATAAAATAGTAATTCCCAATGAAGAAAGTGTGGTTATCTATTATAAGATTAGACAGCAGCTTGCCAAATTGGGTAAAGAAATTGAAGAATATATTCACAAACCAAAATATTGCTTACCTTTTCTACAACCAGGTCGTTTGGTAAAGGTATGTCATTGTTTCTTCATAAAATACTTGAATAATTCAATATTTAAACATATTTTTGTTAAAGATTCTAATTTATTTTTTATCCTGATAAAATGCTTCCTGCTACAATAATTGATCTATATTAATCATATTATTTTACCTATTTCACATGGCACTAACTTAGGGGCTTATGCAAAGGCCTTTTAATCACCAGTGGTTTTTATTTTGAGGACTATAAATTGAAGTAGATAGTTTTGGGATTAACATATAAAATATTTCTAGTTATGAAATGCTAACTATAACTTCATATAACTATATTCATGTAACTATTCATATAACTATATGAAAAATAAGGTAATTTTAAGTTCTGGATGAATTCATTAGATATAAAATATTTATATCCTTGGAACATACTGTCATTTTCGGCATTCATTTGCCAACTGAGAGATTCCTGTTATTGCTGTTCTAGGGGCAATTTCTAAAATGAAATTTGTCATTGATTTTTTTTCCTGCAGGGTTAATATCTTGTTTCTTAAATTTAGCAATGCTTTTGCAAAAGATATTTTATCAGAAAATTCAGAAGGCTTTATTAGTCTAGAATGTGGGTACGAAAGACTGAAATTGCCTTGTATGTATACATTTGATCTTGCTTACTTGCTCTTCTTTTTAGGTAAAGAATGAAGGAGATGACTTTGGCTGGGGAGTAGTGGTGAATTTCTCAAAAAAGTCAAATGTTAAGGTAAACTGTTGTCTTTAAACTAGAATTGTATATCAGTTTTTAGTGAAATGTTTTTTCAGGCTTATGAAATTGGTCTAAGAAGAAATAATATTACCTGAAGAGAAGCAGTAATAAAGTCTGCCATGAGGAATTAATTGTTGGAATACACCCGGCTAATTTTTTTATTTTTAGTAGAGATGGGGTTTCACCATGTTGGTCAAGCTAGTCTTGAACTCCTAACCTCAGGTGATCCACCTGTCTCGGCCTCCCAAAGTGCTGGGATTACAAGTGTGAGCCATTGCACCCAGCCAGGCCTTGATGTTTTCTGTGTATCGCCTCAACCATGAGAAAACTGTTAAATGGTGGTAGTGCTTTCCTTCCACTCCCCGAATCCCCCTGACACACACACACACACACACACACACACTTGGAGAGACACATGCATTATTTTCATGTAGCTATGATCCTCCTTGCAGGAGGTGAGGTTAACTGGACAGAGTAGTCTTTATTTAAGCCTCTCTGACAGCTATTAAATTCTCATATGTGCAACCATCAGTCACCACAGTCAATTCTAGAACATTTTCATCATCTCAAAAAGAAACCTATGTCATTCACCTATCCTTCCATATCCCCCAGAAGTAGAGAAAATTTCCTTCTGTTCCCGGTGTGTTGAGTGTTTTTCTCATGAAAGATAAATATTTTGTCAAATATTTCTTACGTGCCTATTGAGATGATCATGTGATTTTTGCTCTTTATTCTATTTTGTATTCTGATATGATATATTACATTAACTGGTTTTCAGATGTTAATATGACTGGATTTCCGAGATAAATCCCAGTTTGTCATGATGTATTATTCTCTTTATGTATCGGGATTCAGTTGGTAGTATGTTTTTGAGGATTTTTTATGCCACTATTCATAGGAAATGTTGGTTTGTTGTTTTCTTGGTGACATCTTTGTTTGGGTTTGGTATTAGGGTAATGCAGGCCTCGTAGGATGAGTTAGGAAGTGTTCCCCCTTTTCTTTCATTTTTTGGAAGAGTTTTTGAAGAACTGGTATTAAATTTTTTTTCCCCAATATCTTCATGACATTCAAAACTTTTAAAATATTTGGTAGAACTTGGCAATGAGGCCGCTTTGGCTTGTGCTCTTCTTTATGGGTAGTTTACTTAGAGATTACTAAGTCCATCTCTACTTGGTATGGCATGTTCTTCAAATTTTCTGTGATTTATTGTTATACAGTTATTCATAGTATTGTTTTTTAATCCTTTTTATTTTTGTATGGTCATTAGTAGTGTCTTGTTCATATCTGACCTAGTCGTTTAAATCTTTCATCTGGGTAAAGTTTGTCAATTTTGTTAATCTTCTCAGTGAGCTTTTGGTTTTATTGATTTTTTTCCCTCTGTTTTTCTGTCTCTATTTCATTAGGTTATGCCCCATCTTTTTAATTTCCTTTCTTCTGACTATAGGTTTAGTTTGCTGTTCTTTTTTCAATGTGTTAAGGTAGAAGATTAGGTTATTAACTTGAGATACCTCTTCTTTTCAAATAGAGCTTTTACAATTACAAATTTCCCTCTACAGGTGCTTTAGCTGTATTCCATAAATTTTAGTATATTTTATCATTTTCATTAATCTCAAAGTATTTTCTAATTTCCCTTTTGATTTCTTCTTTAACCCATTGGTTATTTAGGAGAGTGTTAATGTTCACATATTTGTTAATTTTCCAAATTTTTGTCTTTATTATTTCTAATTTTGTTTTTGTCAAGAATGTACTTGGAATTCTTTCAGTAGTTTTGAATTGTTCTAAGCTTGTTTAATGGCCTAACATGGTCTGTCCTGCAGAATGTTCTATGTGCAGTTGAGAGGAATGTGTATTCTGCTGCTTTAAGGTGGGAGATGTTTTATAGATGTCCTTTAGGTGTAGTTGGTTTAGAACTTCTTTTAGAGTGTTGTTCAGGTCTTCAAC
This sequence comes from Chlorocebus sabaeus, assembly GCF_047675955.1. NCBI lineage: Eukaryota > Metazoa > Chordata > Mammalia > Primates > Cercopithecidae > Chlorocebus > Chlorocebus sabaeus. The sequence continues at coordinate 39,974,711 of NC_132907.1, read as the reverse complement.
TTCTTTCTTTGCAGACTGTTCTGTCTGGTTGGTCTATTATTACCTATTCTTGAAAGTGGAGTATTGAAGTCTCGTAACTATTATTGTTGTATTGTCTATTTTTCCCTTCATTTCTGTCAGTTTTTGCTTCATGTGTTTTCAAGCTGTGTTAAAATGTATTTTGTTTTGTATCAGCATAGCTATTTGAGCTTTCTTTTGATTTTTCTTTGCATAATATTTTTTCCCATTTTTAAATTTTCAGTCTTGTTTATATCAGTAAGTTTAAAGTGTGTGTCCTGTACACAGCATACACAGCAGTTGGATTTTGTTTTTTTTTTAATCCAATCTGAAATTCTATTCCTTTTATGGATTGCTTAATCTGTTCACATTGAGTTTCATTACAGATGTAGTTGGTTTAGCAGCTGCCATTTTAATTTTTGTTTTCTGTGTCTTGTGTCTTTGTTTTCTCTTCTTTTACTGCTTTCTTTTGCATCATGTGAATTTTTTCTAATGTGGCATTTTAATTTTTTAAAGATTTCATATACATATACATGTATGTATGTGTGTGTACATGTGTATATATGTATATGTATATAGCAACAGAGAGATTTTCTTAGTGTTTGCTGGGGCTTTCCATATACATATTATTAGAATAAGCTTTAGATTTACACTGACTTAATTCCAGTGTGATATAGAGTTGTTATTTCTGTATAGCTCTATTCCTTTTTCTCTCTTTTCATGGTTATACATATTACATCTATAAATGTTACAAATCCAGCAATATATTATTATGATTAATACTTTATGTACTTTAAAAAAATTATTTATTTATTTATTTACTTATTTTTGAAATGAAGTCTACTATGTTGCCCAGGCAGGCTGGTGTGCAGTGGCACAGTCTCAGCTCAGGGAAACCTCCGCCTCCCAGGTTCAGGTGATTCTCCTACCTCAGCCTCCCAAGTACCTGAGATTACAGACTCACGCCACCACACCCAGCTAATTTTTTGTATTTTTAGTAGAGATGGTGTTTCACCATGTTGGCCAGACTGATCTCAAACTCCTAACCTCAGGTGATCCAGCTACCTCAGCCTACCAAAGTGCTGGGATTATAGGTGTGAGCCACCATGCCCGGCCACTTTTTATTACTTTTAAAGCTTATAGAAGAAAGGAAAGCACGTGTGTATATATCGCTTTTGTTATATTAACCTTCTTATTTATCATTTTTGGTTTTATTTGTTCCTGTGAATTCAAGTTACTCTCTGGAGTTACTGCCTTAGTCTTATACAGTTTTGCTCCCACCTACCTCCATTATGCTGTTACTGCCAAGATACTACATTTTGATATGTTACAGGCTCAATAATACAATGTATACATATTGTTTTATACAACTGCTTTTTAAATCATTGAAGAGAAAAAGATTTTTATTTCTATCTTTTATAATTATATAATTACCTTTACCAGTGTTATTTTGTTATGTAGTTTCAAATAAATGTCTAGTATTACTTGATGTTAGCCTGTAGAACTTCTTTTTGTATTTCTTATAAGGTGGGTCTACTAGAAACAGATTTTCTCAGTTTTTAGTCTATCTGAGAATGTCTTTATTTTGCCTTCATTTTTGAAAGGTAACTTTGCTGGATATAGGATTCTTGGTTAACAGTTGTTTGTTTTTTCTTTGAATATGTCAACTCATTGCTTTCTGGCCTCCATTGTTTCTGCTGAGAAGTTTTCGCTGTTAGTCTTGTTGAAGTTCCCTTGTAAGAGATTAATCTATTTTTCTCTTGCTGCTTTCAAGATTTTCTCTTTTTGGTTTGGCTTTCCACATTTTTATTATAAATGTATCTGCATAGAAAGTGACTGAACTTCTTTGCCTTTATCCTACTTGAACTTTATTGAATTATCTGGCTATATAGATGAATTCTTTTTTTTTTTTTCTTTCCAGTAAATTTTGAGAAGTTTTCAGCCACTATTTCTGTTTTTGTTTTGTCATTTTTAGAGACAGGGTCTCACTCTGTCACCCAGGTTACAGTGCAGTGGTTCAATCATGGCTCCCTGCAGTCTCAAACTCCTGGGCTCAAGCAATTCTCCCACCTCAACCTCCTGAGTAGCTGGGACTACAGGTGTGCAGCACCATGCCTGGCTAACTTTAAACAGTTTTTGTAGAGACCAGGTCTCATTATATTGCCCAGGCTGATTTCAAACTCCTAGGCTCAAGCAATCCTCCCACCTTGGTCTCTCAAAGTGCTGGGATTACAGGTGTGAACCACTGTGCCCAGGCCGTTATTTCTTTGAATATTTTTCTGCTCCTTTCTCTAAACCTCTCCTCTGGAACTTCCATTATGGGTATGCTGCACTTAATGGTGTCCTATATTCCTCTGAGGCTTGGTTCATTTTTATTTGTTTGTTCTTGCTCTGTGCTTTGGATTGCATAATCTCCATCAATAGTCTATCTTCAAATTCACTGGTGATATTATCTGCCAGTTCAGATCTACTGTTGGGCCCCTCTAGTAATTTTCCTCACTTCAGTAAATAGACTTTTAAACTCTAAAATTTGCTTTTGGTTTCTTTTTATATTTTCTATTTCGTCATCGATATGTTCTATTTGATACAACATTGTTATTGTACCTTTTACTTCATTAATTGTGATTTCCCTTGATTCTTTGAATGTATTTATAGTGGCAACTTTTAAGTCTGTTTACCCTAACATCTGATCACTATTATAGGCAGATTCTGTTGCCTACTTTTTTCCCTGTTTTATGGGTCATAACTTTCCTGTTTCTTTGCATGTCTCTTTTTTGATAATATATTGTAGTAACTCTAGGTATTGCCCTCCCTGCCTCCACCTCTTGCAGGCCACTGTTGTTATTTCCTTGTTTATTTATTTAGTGTTGGGCTGGATTATTTGATAGAAGTCTCTACGTCTTACCCCCTATAGTGTTTAGCCTTTTAGTTTGTTTCTGGGGTAGAGTTGGGGGTCACAGCCCTGGTTATGCCCACAGTCACCCTGAGATGACAATGGTTTGGACAGGGGTCTCTATGACTTTACCTTTCTCTGGGCATACCCAACTGTTAATCTCTATTAGCAGGAGGACTCCTCCCACTATCATTTTTAAAACCAGGTTCTCTTCCGCAAACTCTCTGCTGTACAATTTAGCCCATATCTCCAAGGAATACAGATCTACCAGTTGTATTTCACCACAGCCTCTGCTGTTTCTGAAAGTTAATCTTAGTCTTGAATTTCCTCAGGCTCTGTTACAAATAAAATCTGGTCCTTTGGGAAGATATTAAGAGTTGTCTGTTTTAAGGCCTATTTCTTCACCCAGGCAAAATCTCTGAATCAAAATTCTAAAATTGGGGGTAGGGACAATGCACACTTTTCTCTGAGTAACATCCCCGCTTTAAAAGCTGGGGGATAGGCGGAGGGTTGAGGTGGTAGCCTCAGGTATTTTCATCTTGCCTCTTCCAACATGGACCCATTGCCTTATGAACCAGGGGAAGGGCTGTTGGGGCCCTTTTTCTCAGCAGCACCACACCAAGATAGAGCCTCTGGCCAACCAGTAGAGGCTAGATGAATGAAGGGGAGCCTGTACCTTTCAGCCTTACTTGCAGAGAACTTAGCAGCAGCAACAGGTAGGTGGGAGGAGGATGAGAAATGTTCACATCCTGCCCCTCCTAAAAGTTAACCCTCTTCAACTAAGAGCTGCAGGGATACTGAGCCCTTCTGTATTTTTGGCTTCACCAGTCTGGAGTTTCTGTTTCAGTGAAGTGGGAAGAGTGAGGGAGGGAGCAGTCTTTGTTCAGATATCAAAGACTTTAATAAATTTTAGAGGTTTTTTTGAACTAGATCTTTCTTCACTTGATACATTCCCTTATGATGTTTCCAGAAACTTTAAATGATTGGTTTTTCATAATTTTTTCCAGTTGCTGGGGAGCAGGCTTGTGGATCACACTGTCATGCTCTGGTAGTCTGAGGTTCAGGAGAGAAAAATTATAGCTAACATAATTACAAGTATGCATACACACACAGAAGACATATTTTTAAAAAATCACTTGCCTCTTTTGATCCTAAATTGATTCATGTGACTGTCTAACTATAAAGGTAGAATCAGTCGATGAGAGTTCTTTTAGGCAAAGATAAAATGAGGATTAGAGAGGAACACATTCATTTTTTTCTGTTTCTATTGGTGGTGAAACTAATTTTTCCATTTCACTACTTGAATTTGTTCACTAAAAATGTGAAGTACATTTTTATTAATTTTGGGATCTAAGTCAGAATACAAATCCAAAGATTTTTGTGGCCAGTAGAGCTTGCCAGAGGCAGAGGCTATATACAAACCAACAAAGAAAACTTAGAAGCATTTTAAATAAATAAAAATGTAATTGTACTTGTCATTGTTATTTTAAATTGCTTGTTTCTTTGCGTTCTACAAGCTTGGGATTACCAAATTGTGTTTTAATTAGGTAATTTCAGTTTATAGCCAGAAATTAGCCACACTTTAAAAGGAATAAAGAAAAGCTGGGAAAAACAAGTTCAGTTATACTGTTAAGAAGTAAAAATTAGGACTTGTAAACAAAAATCTAAATTAAGATAATAGAAGACTTAACTAGTTTTTTATCTGAAAGTTGACATTGATCCGTCTTTACAGAGTGCAAAACTAAAGCAAGTTAGCTGAGAAAAAATTAATAATCTTAGGAAATACCTTTAACAGCAAATTTTCATTTAATGTTGCAGTGTAGAAGGTTTCCTATTGTGTTTCCATAGTAACACTTGAGAATATTTCCATAATGCTATAAGTTGGTTTTAGTAGCTCTGCATAAATAGATGATTATGTATGATATACTTGAGTTAAAATAGTCACTTCTGTGATTGTTGTATCTTACAGAGAGTATTAAATTTATTAATGAAATCTACAAAATTGGGACCAAATCCAACAACAGAGTTATCTAGAAACATTAAAGATTGCTCATATGCCTGTGGGGTTTTTTTTTCAGATACTCACATCTTCGTAACACTTTGGAGCTAATTCATCTATCAAATTGTGTTATGCATCTTATTCAGAGGGTTTTTTCCCTCCTCTGTAAAGCTAATATAATAATCATTGAGTCTTCTTATAATCATTGGCTCCTTAGGAAGACTTGATAATTGATCGTAGCTATTTGTTTAGCTCATTGTTTGTAAAACTCATTTCATAATGACTGAACACAATCTTTGCAGATAAAAATAATCTAATCAAAATACTATCTTCATCTGTGCTTTGTGTTTAAACTAAGGAATGTTTTGCAACTTCCTTTAACCACATTTTGAACTAATGTATGCTGAGAAAAGTTAGTTTTTCTTTCGTATTGTAATAATAGAGCCTATACTTTCTTTGAGGAAATTTGAACTCGATTTAAAATAATTGTGATTTCTTTTTTCTTCAGCATTTGGAAATACATTTTCTTGTTAAACTATTGGTAGTGTATTGCAGAAATAGATTGTAGAAATGGATTCATTGTCATCTATTGACAGATTTTCATTTTTTTAGTAGGAACTGTCCTGGGTGGAGGCCACATAGTCAAGTCATTGCCATATAACTTTCCTTTTATGTATTTTATGCAAAATAGATTATTTAAATATTTTTAAAAAGAATTCTGTACTGAAAAAATATCTTCTGTTATTGCTTGAAAGATACTACTCAAACATACATTATCATAGTGCAGAAGTTGTGGTGAGATCTTAGTAGTTGTTAGATCTTCAGAATTATAGCTTTATTACAGAATATTAAGGACTAAAAGACAATAAAAATTGGAACCACATTATAGAAATGCTAGCATAATAAGCAATAAAATAATCTCTTCTCAGTCTATCTTTTATGTTACTTAGAGTGATTTGAAGATACAAATTAATTTTCTGACACTGAAAATTTTAGTTTCTTAACATTATTAGAAACATTCTGTGACACACTTGACAGTGCTTGTACTATTAAATTAGAATTTATAAATAGAAAATTTAAAAATACAGAGTTATTTCTGTGTTTTCTCATCCAGTGGAACATGTTGAATCCAGAGAGACAGTTTTCGTTTCATAAAATAAATATGTGTTACACAGTTTGTGTCAGTCATAATGCTAAATGCTGAGAAAATAGTTCCTGTACAGATGGAACTATTTATGGGCCAGTTTCTTAAGAATGAATGAACATCTTCTGTTTTGTTTTTTAGCCTAACTCTGGTGAACTGGATCCTTTGTATGTAGTAGAAGTACTTCTTCGCTGTAGCAAAGAGAGCTTGAAAAATTCAGCTACAGAAGCTGCAAAACCAGCTAAACCTGATGAGAAAGGAGAGATGCAGGTTTGTGGATAACTTTCTGTCTTCAGATTTCAGATATTCTTTAACTTACTTATAATCACCAAAGTTCTCCAATGTGATGGTAATGAACATACTATCATGATCTCTAAATCAGAATTTTTCAAGGTATTTTAAGGTATATTTAAGGTAAAGCCATCTAACATATCAGTAGGATAATTAATGAGATTTGTTTTATTTTTCTTTTATCAAGTTACAACAAGATAAATCGTGACAAAGTGAAAGAAAAAGTATTCAGTCATTGAAATTTTACATGAAGCTGGATTTTACCAGGGCTGTAAAGATTTTTCGTTATCTTTGCTTGTGACTGAGTGATTTTACAGTTTGGATCCATTCATGCTGTTTATTTCCCATTCCCATGGAAATACAGGCAGTCCTGATTTAGGATTTTTTGACTTTACAACAGTGCAAAAGCGATAATCATTAAGTATTATAGAACATTAATACATTAATGAGATGATTAATACATCAATACATTAATGAGATTAATAGGCTTTGTGTTAGATGATTTTGCCCAAATGTAAGCCAGTGTAAGTGTTCTTAGAACATTTAAGGTAAACTGCACCAAGTTATGTTTGGTAGATTAGGTGTTCATGTATTAAATACGTTTTTGATCTAACAATATTTTCAACTTACAACTAGTTTATCAGAACATAACCCAATTTTAAGGAGGGGGCTCTGTAATGACTGAAGCATTATTTTAACAATGAAAAACTTCTACCCAGATTTCCTTAGTTAAAATCATTTAATTTACATGTGCTTTTATTAAATGTAAAATGTGGCGTACTGGATAGGTCTTTTACAAAAAGTCATTGCAATGAAATTTGTTATTATGAGATTGGTTTGTAGAAAGTAAAATCTACCACTGTAGTATCATAGACTTCTTCTTTGGATCGATAAATTACGGGTTTTGGAGTTGGCAGTATTTTTAAAAAGACAATTCACTGTAACATTTTTAAATGACGATTTAAATGTTTGTTTATAATTCTGAATATTACCTAAATTTTGGCTTCCTTTTCTTAGTCTTCTAATTTGTTCACCTCTAGAATTCCACCACCAAGTGAAACTTGTGTGATTTTTATTTTTTTCTAACATTTATTTTACTGACTGACTGCCTAACTATAAATGAGGCTAAAACTCCCACAGTTCGGCATATACTCGTTGTCCCCAAAGGGCCTTTAGGAGTTATTGCAAGTTGGAATAGCAAATGTGTGCCACACATCTCAACATTCTCCCTTTCTCATGGCAGACATTGATAGTAAGGCACAGCACTCTCACACTGAAAGCTCAGATTCTTCCAAGAAAATTATATAGGCAGTCCTGAAACCAAGGCAAAGTGAGGACCTTTCCTCTGCTCCTGTAGCATTTTTTATTATGTTTATTTCAGTCTATGCTGCTAAGGAAATTGGCAAGAGTTTTCCTACTCTCCCAGAGTTTATTCTTGTTATTTGTTGTCATTGGTTTGTTTTGTGATTTCTGAATTCTTTTAAGTCTGTATTTTTAAATTGTGTGTGGCCACAAAGATCTCTGCTTGGTTAGTTTAATGGTCAGCTCATAATTGTGCAGAGACTTCCTTAAATGCCTGCAATCATTAAGTTCTCCTGTCTGGCCAGGCGTGGTGGCGCATGCCTGTAATCCCAGCACTTCGAGGGGCTGAGGTGGGTAGATGACTTGAGGTCAGGAGTTCGAGACCAGCCCGGCCAACATGGCCAAAACCCATCTGTACTAAAAATGCAAAAATTAGCCAGCATGATGGTGTGCGCCTGTAGCTTCAGCTATTCGAGAGGCTGAGGCAGGAGACTTACTTGAACCCAGGAGGTGGAGGTTGCAGTGAGCCAAGATTGTGCCACTTCACTCTAGCCTGGGTGACAGAGCAGGGCTCTGTCTAAAAAATAAAAAAAGTTCCCCAGTCTTTATTTAGAGGCTTTGTATATATATTGCAGCAAGCCATCAACCCTCAGCTACACAGTTAACAACATTACCTTAGCCGCTTCCTGGATGTACAATTTCATGGTCAGACAGAAGTGAAAGCTTAGAGTCTTTTCAGGGCTTTCTTGGGCATGCACACAGCCCTGGTCATGGCCTTCTAGATTTCCAGAAATGTGTGGGAGCTTTTCTAATTCCCCATGAATGTCTTACTCCCCAGCTTTTCCTTTTAAGCTTTCTGGTTAACCTGTTGTTTGTCTCAGCTGTCATTCACAACCTCAGGCAGCCATGGTGTTAAGCAGTTGCTTCTTACTATTTTTGACAAACACATCCAGGAAAAAGGTTTGCACTGGTAAGCTCTCAGTCAGGTCACATAAAAAACAGCCTTGTGAATGGAGTCTTCCAGGGAACCATCAGACAAGAATAATGACAATTCTATGGGAATAGGCCTTTGAAGAGGTTCCAACCCTATTCTTTCCCCTCCAGTGGCTGCAATACTGGTTTTCAGTGGGATTTGCTCTTTGGTTTTCAGGCTGTTAGAAAGCTGAGGAGTGGGAGATGGAGTAGGATAAGTTAAATTTGCCACAAAGCTTCCTATTCTTACCAAAAGTCAACATTTTTCTTGATTATATGCTCACTGAATTCCTACAAGCCTTTGGTTAATTTCCAGAATTCTGAAGAAGTTGATTTTGACAAGTTTTCTCAGTGTTGGCATTGCTTTTATGGAGAAGAGGATTTTTGGAGGTCCTTACTCCACCATTTTCACTGACATAAATCCAGTTTTTTAATAGTGAATTAATCAATAGCACATTGGATAAAATAACTGTGTCTGCCATGACTTGATTAAAATTCAGTTGGTTCAAAAAACAACTTGCTTGTTTGAATGAAAAATTCAAAAACCATGTTTCAGCTGATAGTCTTGATTTGAAGAAATTATATAGCTTGAAATGTGTTTAGAATGTATTGACTTAAAACTTACTTCTTATATTGTCTACCACATTTGCTTATTTAGGGGAAAATTTAAAAGATTTAAAAGGTCTAAGGATAAAAATACTTCCTGTTATTGGTATTCTAGCAAGTTTCCACTGATTGCTCACATGGTTATTTGGACTTATAAAGACGCATCATGTTGAACCTGAATTCTGAGTTATATCATGAAAGTAATTGGGTTTAGAAAAATGAATAAACTGCCATATGCAAATATTACGATGTTTTAAAATACCTGAAATTTGATGTTTATAATTTCATGACAACTATACATTCAATTTTTAAACATTTAACTTCTTGTTTATAAAATGTCATGTTTCTAGTTAGGGAACTCTTAGGATTTCCCTTTTCTGTGCTTTAGGAGACATTTATAAATGGCCTTTGTAATCTGTTTCCTGTCATTAAAGTGTTAGTTGACCATTTCTTGGATGGAGTTTATTATGGAAAGCAGCCTTTGAAATTGGACAGTTTTTGTCTTCCTTCTGAATCTCGTCTTCACAAAATAGTTTTACTCTGTTTTGAAGGAAATTCACAGATACCTGTGCATATTGAATTCAACTACAGGTATATAAAAATACTCTTTCTAAAGCCAAGTGAATTATTTTTAATTTTTCTACCTTTTTAGATGTACCTTAGTGCATACAAATTGTGCATCTTTAACTCTGGATGCTGGCTATGTGGTATTGATAATTTATCATGTCCTGAGTCTTCTCTGTCCAAACAGTGCATCAACTGCTGGTTCACAAATTGGTGGCCCGGGACCCAATGCAGCTTACAGAATGTTGTTTCTAAAATGGATTAGACCAGCAGTCCCCAGTCTTTTTAGCACAAGAAACTGGTTTCATGGAAGATAGTTTTTCTGTGGATCAATGTGGAGCAGGGGTGGTTTGGGGATGAAACTGTCCCACCTCCGATCATCAGACCTTAGATTCTCATAAGGACCAAGCAACCTAGATCCCTTGCATGCGCTGCGTTTGCACTGCTATGAGAATCTAATGTTGCTGCTGATCTGACAGGAGGGGGGAGCTCAGGCGGTAATGCTTGCTTCCCCACCACTCTTGCTGCATGGCCTGGTTCCTAACAGGCCACAGACTGGTACCATTCTGGGACTTGGGGACCCCTGAATTAGAGAGTTTGGAAGTAAAAATAAAAATGATAGTAAAGGACTGGGCATGGTGGCTCACACCTGTAATCCCAGCACTTTGGGAGGCAGAGGCAGGCAGATCACCTGAGGTCAGGAGTTTAAGACCAGCCTGTCTAACATGGTGTAACCCCATCTCTACTAAAAATACAAAAATTAGCCAGGCATGGTGGCAGGTGCCTGTAGTCTCAGCTACTTGGGAGGCTGAGGCAGTTGAATCACTTGAACCAGAGGTGATGGTTACAGTGAGCCGAGATCGCACCGCTGCACTCCAGCCTGGGTGACAGAGCGAGACTCCATCTCAAAAAACAAAAGATAGTAAAGGATTATAACCATATGAAAATAAAATAATCGGGCCGGGCGCGGTGGCTCAAGCCTGTAATCCCAGCACTTTGGGAGGCCGAGACGGGCGGATCACGAGGTCAGGAGATCGAGACCATCCTGGCGAACACGGTGAAACCCCGTCTCTACTAAAAATACAAAAAACTAGCCGGGCGAGGTGGCGGGCGCCTGTAGTCCCAGCTACTCCGGAGGCTGAGGCAGGAGAATGGCGTAAACCCGGGAGGCGGAGCTTGCAGTGAGCTGAGATCCGGCCACTGCACTCCAGCCTGGGCGACAGAGCCAGACTCTGTCTCAAAAAAAAAAAAAAAAGAAAATAAAATAATCCATGAATCCAGAAAGAGATATATAAAATATAAAAGAAATGGCCGGCCATGGTGGCTCACGCCTTTAATCTCAGCACTGTGAAAGGCCAAGGTAGGCGGATCACTTGAGGTCAGGATTTCGAGACCAGCCTGATCAACATGGCGAAACGCCATCTCTACTAAAAATACAAAATTAGTTGGGCATGGTGGCACATGCCTATAATCCTAGCTATTCAGGAGGCTGAGGCAGGAGAATTGCTTGAACCTGGGAGGTAGAGATTGCAGTGAGCCGAGATCATGCCATTGCACTCCAGCCTGGGCAACAGAGTGAGACTTCATCTCAAAGAATAAATAAAATAAAAGTTAGGAAAGTCACCATTAGGCAACTACCACAAATAATAATTGACTATGGCAAGAATCATCCATGGATGCTGAAACTAGTAAACTGAAAGTTTAATGAAGAAATGATATTTCCAAAGTCTCTAAAGGCTCTCCCTACCAATTTCTTAATTGTAGAGAGTAAAACAGTAAATAATACTATAATAAAGAATCCTGCAGATAGCACCTTAATCAAATGATCAAAGTGATCAACATTATCTCTAATAATATTGGCTAGTAGACTGAGTAGAACAGAACATGACTTCTACCAAAAATGCATAATCTGAATCTTACGATTCCTCATGACTAGAGAAACCCAAACTGAGAGTCATTCTATAAAATAATCTTTATTATTAAAAAAAAAAAAAAAAAAAATCAAGGTCTTGAGAGACACAGAAAAACTGGGGAACTGTTCTAGATTAAAGAAGAAAGAAATGTGACATCAGTGTATGATCCTAGTTTAGTTCCATGGAGTGGTGGTGGGGAAGATAGAGTGGTATAAAAGACATTATTGTGAAAGAGGGTGAGATCTTAATATGAACTACAGATTAGATGATATCATTGTCTCGACATTAGATTTCCCTCATTTAACACTTGTACTTTATGTGTGTAGAAAGAGAACGATGAAGCAAATAGGCAAAATATAACCAATTAGTGAATTGAAATAAGGGTATGTGGGATTTATTTCATTCTTACAACTTTTCTGTAAATTTGGAAATCTGTGAAAATGTCAGTACCATAAAAGAGCAAGAAAGGTGGGGTATATTTTTAGATTAAAGAAGACTAAGGAGACATGACCACTAAATCCAGTTTGTGATCTTTGGCTGGATCCAAAAGTATAATGGTAGTAGTAATGTATGAAGGTCATTAGGGGGTCCGTGGGGAAATCTGCATAGGGATTGTATATGATATTTCCTTAGATCTTACAATATTGTAGCTTTGCAGGAGAATGTGCTTGTTCTTAACATATACATGTATTTGCTGGTCAAGTGAAGTGATTGTTGTCTGCAAGTTAGTTTCAAATGATTAAAAAAGAGGAGGAAAAGGCAGGCAGGAAGAAAGAAAAAACACCCCACCCCGAAAACTTAACTAGAGAGAGAAAAACTTCTGTTAATGGTTTGACAAACTAAACCTTTTTTGGCAAGTTTGACAAATTATTGAACCTTTCTACCTTTACAGAAAATCTAGAAAGGTTAGATAATTTGTGTAAGGTCACACAATTAGCTGAAGACTGGATTCACATGTTCAACCGCTATACCATTTTTGTTCATTAAAGCACTATGAATATATTTGTTATCAGCAAGCCAGTGGAAATTGTGTTTTCATCAGTGATCAGTGTAAAAGTAGCCGTGGGAGACAGATTTGGACCTGTGGAAACATTAACTTTGCCTCAGTTTATGGAGGCTCTCTGGATTCAAGATCAGTTGAAAGGAAGCAAAATTTAATGTTGATAATTTGCCATTTCGACAAGAGAAAGCATGGAAGAAAGTTTGCAGATAGGTGTTCTTCAAGATTATGTCTAGTGGAATATGCTGCTTTCTGTCTTTGAAATACTTCTTCATTCCTGCCCATCCAGAACTTACATGAATCTTTCTTGACCTCCTAAACCTATTAAACAAGAATCTTTCATTTTTAGTACTATAGTACCTTTATGTATTAATATTTTTGAACTGCCAAATATCTGAGACCATAAAAATGAATAGAGTGTGGCTTCTGTATTGAGGGGAGCTCTTATTTTTATGTGCCATTTATTTACCTGTTATTTAGAGGTTTGAACTAGTTTTTACTTTTTAAATACAGTCTCTATTACGATAAAAGCTTCAGGATGAGAGAATGCTTCCCAGTAATTATTATGTACTTATTATACCTGTTACATACTGTAAATGCAACTTCCTCTGTAAGGATCCAAGTTTAGGAAATAGAATATGAATACGTGCAAGCTTAACTGTAATACTGTATAACCTTTTGGTCATAGGTTGTCCCAGTTTTGGTGCATCTCCTGTCTGCTATCAGCAGTGTTAGGCTTTACATTCCTAAAGACCTTCGGCCAGTGGACAATAGACAGAGTGTTTTAAAGTCAATACAGGTATGTGTTAATTTTAAAAACTAAAATTTATATTTATAAACTAAATATAAATTTTATGTAAATACAGATAGTGTTTATAAAGAGGCAACTGAAATGCTTTTAAATATATTGCTTTCTTTCAGAATACCTATAAATACTGCCAATAGTGGCAATTATTTTTCATAAAAATAGTGGCAGCAGATTTTCATGTGGATTTGTCCTCTCTTTGAATCTACCAACAAAGTGAGTTAGTAAAGGAGGACTCAGAAGGAAAACCATTTTACTTTATTCATTATGAGTGAAAACTATAGACTGTATTACAAGTTTTATGTATAAAATCATGTACTGACAGGACTTTTAACCATTTTTTAATATAGTTAATAAATACATGAAATTGTTTAATTTTCAATAGGGAAAATTAAGATTTTGTAGTAAATTTAATTTTCTAGTAGAAACAGGGTGCAGTGGCTCATGCCTGTAATCCCAACTCTTTGGGATGCCACAGCACAAGGATCACCAGAGGCCAGGAATTTGAAACCAACCTGGGCAACATAGTGAGGCCCCCATCTCTACAAAAAATTTTAAAAATAATTTAAAAAGAAATTAGTAGGACTCAGTGGTATGCACCTGTAATCCCAGCTACTCAGGAGGCCAAGGCAGGAGGTTCACTTGATTCCAGGAGTTCCAGGCTACAGTTAGCTGTGATCACATCACTGCACTCTAGCATGTGCAACAGAGGGAGACCTTGTCTCTTTTAAGGAAAAAAAAAAAAAAAGGAAGTGATTTTAACAAAGTTATTTAGTTAATAGTTTGAAGAGCATTTACTGTGCAGTGAAGGCTCTGTACTAAAATCTGAGAAAGCAAAGATAGTAGGATGCTTTGAGTGTAGAGTACGAATTTTTAAGCTGTGTTCCGATGGTGGGCTTCATGAAATGAATGATTCTCTGACAGTTTTACAAAATTTTTATGTAGATGTGGATATCTTTTCCAAAACAATCACTTCTAGAAAGTTTTTATCACTGTTGGTCTGGTAGTAAATAAATGTATCTTGTAAGTTCATTGAAGCGTAAAGTCCCACTGAAATTGTTTTTTCTAATATTTTCAGAATAGCACAGTTTTGAGCAGAAATACACATTAATCATTATTAACTTAGCATTAAGTAATGCCATTATTTTGAAAAAAATAATTGTTTTATACTTCTGGGTTAGGTCAGTTCTCATTTTGCTAAAGTTAAAATTGAAATTAATTTGTCTGTTGGCAAATTTCAGGCTTGTCTGTATTTGTCTTAAACATCCCTGTGCTGTATCGTGTTGATATATTTCAGCTTTCACATTAATTTCACGATAACCTGAGTCTCAGTTTTGCATCATGATTTAAACAAAGTTAGACTGTTTTTTTTCTTGGTCCTTCATAGTCCTTTACATAGTCACCACATGGTGAGAAGCCACAGGAGGAAAAATTGGGGAAATTAGCCTGCCAACAGAACCCTTCAAATAATGTATAAAGATTTCCCTTTAGCTACATTAATTATACTTTTTAAACTTCAGAACCACAGTTTTAGTGTTTTCTCTGTTCTGGAACCTCACACCTGTGACTCAGTTTCTTTATATATAAAAATTGGCCAGGCTCATGTGTAAGATTTTTGCACTGACACTAGCCCCCTTTGATTAGGGCCGACATGTATCTTGAAACTGTACCATATGCACTTACCGGAGATACCAGTCTTTTGAAAGAGCTAGCATTATCTGCTCGTTTAGGACAATAATCTGCAAATGTCTTTGAACCTTTTACATTTGTTTTTTACTGTTAATGTGTTTCTCCTCCCCAATTCCCAGTTCCTAACTATCCAAATCCTATCTTATCTTTAAGGCTTATCCAAGACCCTGAAAGTTTCTCAATAGGATGCCAGCCTACAGTGAGCTATTTCTTCTGTGTACGAATATGTTTATTGCATTTAACCATTATTCATGGTTTTTTTTTAAAGCTAAAGGTCTCAGGAGCTTTTAAAAAGTCTGTACTTTCCAAGTCAATAGTGCCCTCCCTAGGCATCAACACAAAGGAAATAATCCGAAAGCAGTTGAAACATAGATGTTTAATACAAGATTACTTGTGATGGCCGGGCGCGGTGGCTCACGCCTGTAATCCCAGCACTTTGGGAGGCCGAGGCGGGCGGATCACAAGGTCAGGAGATCGAGACCATGGTGAAACCCCGTCTCTACTAAAAATAGAAAAAAATTAGCCGGGCGCAGTGGCGGGCGCCTGTAGTCCTAGCTACTCGGGAGGCTGAGGCAGGAGAATGGCGTGAACCCGGGAGGCGGAGCTTGCAGTGAGCCGAGATTGCGCCACTGCACTCCAGCCTGGGCGACAGAGCGAGACTCTGTCTCAAAAAAAACAAAAAAAAAACAAACAAACAAAAAAAAAAGATGTGATGGCAAGAAGTTACAACAATGTTATACAGTAACAAATTTATCAGTAAGTTGTGCCACATTCAGGGTTATGATCGAATTATGACTTGTAGTTTTATTAGTAAATCATAATACATCTGTAAATCATAGGATAGCATTGAAAAGGAGTTTTCAAAAACAAATGCAGGAGAAAAATGCCCTACAATTTAAATTGGCAAAAGACAAAATTATATATGTAGTATACCTTTTATGTCCATGTGCATAGAAAAAAAAAAAAAGGAAACACTGATTTGGTTTGGTCTTACTAATTTTGACTATAAGATGAAAATGAATTTTATATATTTTTTTCAGGAAGTTCAGAAACGTTTTCCTGACGGCGTCCCCTTATTAGACCCTATTGATGATATGGGCATTCAAGATCAAGGGCTGAAAAAAGTCATTCAGAAAGTAGAAGCTTTTGAGCATCGAATGTATTCTCATCCACTTCACAATGATCCAAATTTGGAAACCGTATATACGCTTTGTGAAAAAAAAGCACAGGTATGGCAGAAACTTGGTTTTTATAGTAGAATTTTATATGTTTCACTGAATAAATATGTGTTTGTCATTTTCTTGTCCTGTTGGTTTAATTGGCTAAAACAGGAAAATGTTAGCTTTTTTTTTTTTTTTTTTTTTTTTTTTTTTTTTTGAGACGGAGTCTTGCTCTGTCGCCCGGGCTGGAGTGCAGCGGCCGGATCTCAGCTCACTGCAAGCTCCGCCTCCCGGGTTTACACCATTCTCCTGCCTCAGCCTCCCGAGTAGCTGGGACTATAGACGCCCGCCACCTCGCCCGGCTAGTTTTTTGTATTTTTTAGTAGAGACGGGGTTTCACCATGTTAGCCAGGATGGTCTCGATCTCCTGACCTCGTGATCCGCCCGTCTCAGCCTCCCAAAGTGCTGGGATTACAGGCTTGAGCCACTGTGCCCGGCCAGCTATCAGCTATCTTTTAAATAAACTGTCAGCTCTGAACCTGTCAGCTCTCATCAGCAAGACAAGATAAAGTTTATTTTGCTGTAGTTTGATATTTCACATAGGATGTTCTGTTTTTTTCTTCCTTTTTAAAATTGAGATATAATTTACACAGCATAGCACTCACCCTTTTAAAATATCCAGCTCACTGGTTTTTAGTGTAATCACACATACTTGCAACCATCACCACTATGTAACTTCAGAACATTCTTCTCACCCTCTGAAGGAACTTTATACCCATTAGCAGCCACTCTCTGTTTATCCCATCCTCCAGCCCTTGGCAATCACAAGTCTACTTTCTATCTGTATGGTTTTGCCTATTCTGGATATTTCTTATAAATAGAATCATGTAATATATGATGTTTGTGTCTGCTGTCTTTCACTTAGCATGTCTGCAAGCTTTATGCCTGTTGTAGCAGTACTTCATTCCTTTTATGGCCAAATTTTATATGTGTGTGTGACAGAGTCCTGCTGTGTCACCCAGGCTTCAGTCCAGTGGCGTGATTGTGGCTCACTACAACCTCTGCCTCCCGGGTTCAAGCGATTCTCCTGCCTCAGCCTCCTTAGTAGCTAGAATTACAGACACATACCACCATGCCCGCTAATTATTGTATTTTTATTAGAAACAGGGTTTCGCCATGTTGGCCAGGCTGGTCTTGAACTCCTGACCTCAGGTTACCCATCCACCTCAGCCTCCCAGAGTGCTGGGATTACAGGCATGAGCCACCATACCTGGCCTAACTAAATTATATTTTATTGTGTGGATATGCCATATTTTGTTTACCCGTTCATCAGTTGATGGACAGGACATTTGTTTTTTTCTAACTTTTTGGCTATGATGAATAATGCTTCTGTGAACATTTGTATACAAGTTTTTGTATGGATGTTTTGAGTATCTTGAGTGGAAATAGGTAGGATTGCTGGATCCTATGGTAACTCTATATTTACCTTTATGAGAAACTACCAGACTGTTTCCAAAGTGGCTACACCACTTTATGTTCTCACTAGCAATTTACGAGGTTTCTGCTTTCTCTACATCTTCGCCAGCACGTGTTATTGTCTATTGTTTTTGCTATAGCCATCTTAATAGCGTCAAATGGTAGTAGTTCAGCTTTTTAGGATAATTAGCTTTCATGTCTAACCAGTAAAAGCATTATTATAAGCATTCTGTATAGCGAATTTAGAAAAAGCTTTTTGACGTGAACACAATCCTTTCCACTACCTACTTTTTTTCAACTGGAATGTATTACACTATACAAATCTCCCTTCCTCCGTGAAACTTAAAACTCCTTGCTGTTGTACTTTTTCAACTTTTATCACATACCACTTTTATCAATATATTTGTCTTTGTGTCTCATAAACTAGATTTTAAGCTCCTTAGAGTGAGATGTTTCATTTTATTTACATTTTCTCATAATGGTCTATTTTTATAAAGTAAATGCCCAGTATTTGTTGGATAAATACATGAGTAGAAACTCCTTTAATAATGTGTTCAGTTCATAGTTTTAAAGCCGTCTCCCTTTCTAGCTTTTTGTGAACTTACATCATATGGTGCTGTAGCAGATAGACAATACTTGGCTGCATGCTCAGTGAACACATCCATGCTGTGACCCACCTTGAAGTGCTGCTAGGCAGGAGTCTTGCCAGGTGCTTCTCAAGATGAGGAAACTGGGACACAACAAGCTTTCATTACTTACACAGATATCCAGTTGTGATTCTCACCTGTTCGTCTCTTACCAGGACCATTGCAGCAGCTCTCTCCCTGCTGTCAGTCCCTCCATGGCCACCAGGGTCAGCATTATGTTTCCACAACACAAGAACAGGTAGACTTGAGCGTGGTTGAATGATGACTGGAAAGCATCCTTGGAGGTGGTTTGAAGGCATTATCTGAGCTGCTCAAATATACTGAAAAAGACATTGGCTGGCTGAAGGGACTGACTAAATAAAGTTGTTATGGAGACTCTGCAATAACATGTAAGAAGGCTCATGTATGAGCATTACATGAAAAAAGGATCTGAAATTGAAGTAGACTATGATTACTATTTAGTAGAAATATAAAATATACCAGAAAAGACTGAAAGGAAAACTTTAAGTGGTTGTGTTACAGCAATAAGAGTATAGTGGTCTTTTTTTTTCTTTTCCTGCCCCCTGCCCACCATTGTCTATAATGTGCATATATATGGTCTTTTTTTTTCTTTTCCTGCCCCCTGCCCACCATTGTCTATAATGTGCATATATATATATATATATATATATATATATATATATATAAAATGTGCTTATATACATATAAGCACATTATATACATATAAGCCATGGTTGCACCACTGTACTCCAGCCAGGGTGACAGAGTGAGACCCCATCTCTTTAAAAAAAAAAAAAAAAAATACATGTATAGTCCAGTTTTTTTCCCATGCTTATATACATATAAGCACATCGTGTGTGTGTGTGTGTGTGTGTGTATAAATACACATATATATATATATATAATTTCTTTTTTCATGGAAAAAAATACAGCCTGGGCACAGTGGCTTACACCTGTAATCCCAACACTTTGGGAGGCCAAGGCAAGAAGATCACTTGAAGCCCAGAAGTTTGAGACCAGCCTGGGCAAGATGACAAGACCCCCATCACTGCAAAAAAATTTTAAAAATTAGCCAGACATGGTAGCATGCACCTGTCATCCCAGGTACTCAGGAGGCTGAGGTAGGAAGGTCACTTAAGCCAAGGAGGTTGAGGCTACAGTGAGCCATGGTTGCACCACTGTACTTCAGCCTGGGTGACAGAGTTAGACCCCATCTCTTTAAAAAAATAAAAATAAAAAGTGTACATGTACAGTCCAGACAGTTTTTTTCCCAATATTTTTGATCCATGGTTGGTTGAATCCATGGATGTGGAACCCACAGATAGGGCCAACTGTGTGTCTGTGTTGTTTTATAAATGTGTTGGAAAAGATCTTGTACAGCATTGTCTGGTGTCAGCCACATTTAAATTTTTTAGTGGCCACATTTAAAAAAAGAAACCAGTGGCATTAACTTTAGTAATATTTTTATTTAACCCATTATATCTAAAATATTTTAACATTTTTATATTCAAAATACAAACATTACTCAAGAAAAAAAAAATCTTAAATGTTGGACTCTCTTCTACCTTGTAAGCTTTATAAGCCTCACAGTTATTAGCACGATGCTTTGCTCTGCTCACATAGGCATCCTCAGTCACTTCAGTCAAACCCTAAAAAACAATGGTTTGTTCGTTTTATTCTGATAGGCCTGATAAGTCATGCTAGGTAGCGTAGCATTCATTATCTAGCTTGGAAAGCATTGCTTCCTACGACATGGCATTGTGACTACACATCTGTTCATAGAAATATAAATAATCACTAAGAGCTTGCATCTAGGGTCTGATAGCCTGGGCTTGAACCCCATCTTTATCACTCAGTAGCTCTGTTCACAGCAATAGAAATAATTGAAAATAGCTTGGATTCTAGGGTCTGCTAGCCTGGGTTTGAACTCCATCTTTATCACTCAGTAGCTCTGTATTCTTGACCAATTTACTTAGTAATCTCTCTGTGCCTCAGTTTTCTCGTCTGTAAAATGCAGATTTAATATTACTTCCCTACCTTTTAGGATTGCTGTAAGAATGAAATAATGTAAAGCACTAGAAATAGAGGACATAGGTAATCTCTGAATAAATATCAGTTGCTGATCACCTTCATAATTTTTCCTCCTTAGTAGAAGTTTAATAAAGTCTAAAAAATTCCGTTATCTTTGGATTTCAACTTAACAAAACTTTTCTGTCAGTGTTTTTCTGAACAACCACTTCAGGATACCATTGTTCTTTGTTCTTGTACTACTGTATGCTTGTCATCGTTGGAAAATATGTAATATTTACTGATTAACTAAATTTTAAAACTTATCTACTCTAAAGGATGACATCAAGATGATACATTTTCATTTTAAGGTTTCATCTATGTTTTGAATAAAGGCCTATTCTCTTTGCTAAAACCATTTCCAGCTTAGGCAAATTCATGATTTAACTTAAGGGCAAAAAGAAGGAATAGTTTTCAGGACATCATGGGGGAAATATAGATAGTCAAGAGAAAAGATTTCTGTACCCTCATTTTTCTTTCCCTGTTCTCTAAGCTATCCCCTGATGCCCTAAGGATGAAAAGCTAGAGCTGCTGGGATTGGTACTTCAGGAGTGTGATTAATTGTACATTGAATCCTGTCTTGGGAGAGCCTATCCTGAATTCACCACTGACTTTTTCTACTCTTACAGCCTACCTTGTCTAGCTCACAGTATCCAGCTCACTCTCCTCCTTCTAGCCTTCCTCCTTACCTCTCTTCATTTAAGCAAGAGCCATGCTCTGTTCTCTGTCTTCTTTTTTTGTGAGACAGAATCTTGCTTTGTCACCAGGATGGAGTGCAGTGGCGCAATCTCGGCTCACTGCAACCTCTCCCTCCCAGGTTAAAGCAATTCTGCCTCATCTTCCTGAGTAGCTGGGACTACAGGCGCCCGCCACCACACCCAGCTAATTTTTTTTTTTTTTTTTTTTTTTTTGTATTTTTGGTAGAGATGGGGTTTCACCATGTTGGCCAGAATGGTCTTGATCTCCTGACCTTGTGATCCGCCAACCTCAGCCTCCCAAAGTGCTGGATTACAGGCATGAGCCACTGTGCCCGGCCTCTGTTCTCTGTCTTCTTATGCTTTTTACACTTCTAATATCTGCCTGCTCTGCCTCAGATTTTTCAAATGGACATTTTGTATTTTCCATGTACTTAACATTTTAGGTAGTATTTAATAACTTTTCAGATAAATCATTACTCTTGTGTAATGTTCTGGGAACATATCTAAGCTGCACTTTCCCCAATCTCCCCAGCACTGAAGCTTTAACCCAGAAGTATACTATA
The DNA here is from genome assembly GCF_047675955.1 of Chlorocebus sabaeus. Taxonomy (NCBI): domain Eukaryota; kingdom Metazoa; phylum Chordata; class Mammalia; order Primates; family Cercopithecidae; genus Chlorocebus; species Chlorocebus sabaeus. Next base: position 39,952,925 of record NC_132907.1, on the reverse strand, counting down.
AGATGTTCTTAAAATATATTTTTTGTTTGATTTCATGAATAAATCTCCTTGTACATTATTCACTTTATTATTGAACTTTCTTTATACTTTTATGTGCTATAGATTGCAATAGATATTAAATCTGCAAAGCGAGAACTGAAGAAAGCGAGAACAGTCCTACAAATGGATGAACTCAAATGTCGCAAACGTGTTTTAAGAAGGTTGGGATTTGCTACTTCTTCTGATGTAATAGAGATGAAAGGACGAGTGGCCTGTGAGATAAGCAGGTAAAATCTGGTTGTTCTAGAAAGTTGATTTTTTTTTTTTAATTTTTAATTTTAATTTTTGTTTATTTTTTTGAGATGGAGTGTCACTGTGCTGCCCAGGCTGGAGTGCACTGGCGCAATCTCAGCTCACTACAACTCTGCCTCGCAGGTTTAAGTGATTTTAAAATAACTGTTATCTTTAGGAAGAAAGAGCTTTCTTAAAAATATAAAGTTTGTACAGTACCTTCCACACTTAATACAGTTTTGAACCGTGAAATTGAGAAATTAGAAAAATCTCTTAGATCTCAGTAATTAACACGAGCGCTCCTAGCATTTGTATGTATTTCCTTTGACTTTTTTTAATGCCTTGCAGGATTTTTACATAATCTTAGTTTATATATAATTTTGTATACTTTTTAAAATGTATTAACATTTTCCCACCTTGAAACTTAACCTAGTAACCATTATCTTGTTACATGTGTAGCAAACTGTAATGAGATTTTGGACTAATAATAGGATTTTACAACAGCACTTAATTATAAGCCACAGATTAAAACTGGTTATATTATTTTCTGTTTCAGTAATCTTCTGTCACATTACAGATGACATCAAAACTAAATTATTTACAACATCAACAGTTACTTTATGCTCTTACTGTTTTTATGGGTCAGAAATTCAGGAAGAGCTCATTTGGATGGTTCTGGCTCAGTGTCCCCCAGGATTGCTGTCAGACAGGTGGTTAAGCTGTAACAGTAGGAGTCCGGAGCGGCTGGGGAATGTTAGGACCTCTCTCTCTCTGTTAGAGCTTCTCCATGTGGTCTCTCTACATGGGCTAGTTTGGGCTTCTTCACAGTATGGCAGCCTCAGGATGCTTACATGGTAGCTGAAGGCTCCAGTGTGAGTCTTCTAGCTGGCTAAGGTTGCCTTTTCTGACCTAGCTTTACCTTTTGTAACCTAGCTTTGTTATCATAAGCATCATTTCCACCACATTCTCTTGATTACAGGTGAGTTATAAACCCTCCTGGATTCAAGTGGGGGATAATTAGATTCCACCTCTTAATGGGGAAGTGGCTGTTGTTCAATATGACTTTCTGTGATAATGGAATTGTTCTGTATCTACACTGTTCAGTACAGTAGCCACTATTTAGCATTTGATACGTGCTTCGACGGAGGAACTGAATTTTTAAATTTATATCAGTTTAATTAAAATTGAAATTTCCACGTGTGCACATGGCAGTCTTTATAGATCAGTGCAAATCTAGAAGAACATGTGGTATAGGAGATGCTGTTGTGGCCATCTTTAGAAAATACAATTTATGATACTGTTCTAAAAACTGTGTTAGTTATTTCCCACCATGAGGAATGTCTCCTGACTTAGGAGCCAGTTTGCCTCTGTCCTCCTTAACTGGAAAGTCATAAGCTGGTAGTTCAGGCAATATCCAGTCTGAAGATATATCTTGTTTTGTCTATATAGTGATAATCATCATTTTCAGTGAATATATAAAAGACACTTTTGAAACAGTTTTTTTATGTACTCAGCATGGCCAGGATGGACAGGACCAGAGAACTACAGGCCTTGTAAATGATTTCAGACTTTCTTAGTAAAAATGTATTTATATCATTCATCTGTCCAGATGTTACAGACTCAAATGTCTGCATAGAACCAGGAGACTGTGGTGAACAGGACAACTCTTAGCCACCAAAAGGGGGCAGTGACTACCCAGCCCTAGTTAGTTGTTATCACAGGATAATGTGCTATTGGGTTTTAATTAATAACATATCCAGGATTAAATCTAAACTGCAGTACTGGTCTACTGATTCATATGCTAACGTTATTGGGATTATTTCCTTCTAATAATTATTGTTTTACAATTAATACAGAAATTTCCTTTAGATATCCACAACTAGATTTTGTGTTAGAAGAATGGAAATTGATTTTATTCCAAGATACATTTTTCATTTATAATGATAACAATATTATATCAAAGTTTGTTAACTTTCCCCAAAATTTGCAAAAACTGGGGCATCTTCCTAGACTCCTTCTCTCACCCATTTTTGCCTTTTTAAACATTGCCACTGGCTAGTGTGTATCCTTCATTATTTTTGGCCTCAATTACTGCAGTTGCCATTCTGATTATTCATTGCCTCCCTTCTTGAGTTTTCAAAACCCAAAGCACAAATCTGGTATGTCGTTCCTCTTTTCTTCTTGAAATGGGATCTTGCTCTGTTGCCCAGGCTGGAGTGCACTTGTGCAATCTCGGCTCACTGAGCCTCAATTTGCCAGGCTCAAGTGATCCTCCTGCCTCAGTCTCCCAAGAACCTGGGACTGTAAGTATGTGCCACCACAGCTGGCTTTTTTTTTTTTTTAAGTTTCTGTAGAGACGGGATCTTGCTATGTTGCCCAGGCTGGTCTTGAACTCCTGTGATTAAGCAGTCCGCCCACCTTAGCCACCCAAAGTGCTGGGATTACAGGTGTGAGCCACTTCACCCAGCACCCCTTTGTGCCATTCTGTTTGGTAAAAGTCCCTCAGTGATTCCTTATTGCTTTTATAATAGATTCCATAATTTAGTATATTCTTACTCTCCCTCTCCAGCAGTCTATTGCCACATCCCACACTACTTTTCCTTTTGTTTCATATGAACTTTAACCTCCACCCCATGTCCTGCGATTCTTGCATATTTTTGCAGAGAACTTCGAAAGTTGCTCTGAACTTCTTCAATCTGATTTTAGGCTCCACCCCTTTTTTTTCCCTCATAGCCACTTGTATAAGTCTGTTAGAGCACTCTGTTAGATCACTGTTCTGTGATTATCAGCTTGTCTGCCTCCCACGTTAGACTGTAGCTTCTTGAAATAGTCTTTCCTCATTTGTATTGTTGCCCTCTTTGCTTGACTTAACTCTTAGCTTAACACTAGAGACCCAAATTTAGTTTTTGACTTTTATTTATAAATATTTTAACTGTTGGTAAAGATTATAATAGTTCATGACTTTATTCTTTTTTTAAAGACTTTCCAAAAAGTAAAGGCAAAGTTTACTTTTTTAACAATACAGTACAATTATTGTATGGGTCAACTGAACCCTGATTATAGAAGTCTAGAAACATCATCTTTGTAGTGTTCCTTTTTTAGCTTGAACACAGTTGCAAATTCAGAATTTTTCATTTTCCACCCAAGGAGAAAAATAAGTGAAGATATTTTGCAGTTGTTACCCAAATCAGAAGATAAACACAACAGGACAAAACGTACTGTAGTCAAAGTGGTAATGGTGAGATTGATTATATAGCAAAGTCTCAGACCCTAGGTAAATTCTCAGACATCATAACTAGTGCATGAACAATATTTTTCTTTTTTTTTTATTTTTATTTTTTGAGACAAGGTCTAGCTTTGTCACCCAGGCTGGAATGCAGTGGCAAGATCATGGCTCACTGCAGTCTTGACCTCCTGGGCTTAAATGATCCTCCCACATCAGCCTCCTGAGTAGCTGGGACTCCAGGCATGTGCCACCACACTCAGCTAATTTTTGTATTGCTTTGTAGAGACAGGGTTTTGCCATGTTGCTAGGCTAGTCTTAAACTCCTGGGCTCAAGTGATCTTCCTGTTTCAGCTTCCCAAAGCGCTGGGATTACAGCCATGAGCCGCTGTGCTCAGCTGAACAATATATTTCTAGGGACAAATATATATACACACACACACATATATGTATTTAAATATATATATTTATGAGATTATTCATTTAATCATTCAACAGAAAGGACGTAGTTATGTAATGTCTATGATGAGAACCTGGACCATCTCATTTTGCTAAAAGGACTTGTAATAGTAGTCTCATCTTTTATGATTTGTGCACCAAAGTTTCCTTATATGGTCCACAAGTGGTCAAATACACAGTTGTGTATATAAGGAAATTGAAAAGAAACAGATGATGAAGAAATTTTTTAAAACCTGTTGATCATTCTAATCTTTGTAATAATAAATATATTGTCCTTTTAAGTCTGTACATGAAAATGTTTTACAGTTATGGAGCAAAGGTGACCTTCCTCTCCTCAATGAAATCAAGTTGTCAGTTTAAAAAAATGTATTTTGATGATGCAAAGAGGACTCAGAAGTAGTAAGCTAGGACTTAAAAGAGATATAAATCTGGAATTGTAATTTTGACAGGGCAGGTGTGAGAAGAAACAGAAGTAGTGATGAGCTAGTACCTACCTATTAAAGATGTACTTGAAATCTAGAATTGTATTTCCTAGATGGATATTTTTCAGATTCGTGGATGACAATTGGTGACCAGCAGTTTGTTGCATTCAAAGGCTCTTGCCCATCTTGGTTATATACCTTTCAGCCTTTAGAAAATATGAATTAAAATGTGAGTCTTCTGGCCAGGCGTGGCATCTCACACCTGTAATCCCAGCATTTGGGGAGACCGAGGCAGGAGGACTGCTTGAGCTCAGGAGTTCCAGATCAACCTGGACAATATAGCAAGACCCCATCTCTACTATAATATAAAAACTTTAAAAAATTACAACATAAAAATAAGAAAATGTGGGTCTTCTTATGAGTACATTTTAATTAAGATTTATAATAAAATTGTTTTTCATTATTTTTATTCTACAGATTATTTGTAAAATAACTGAGAAGTAATTATAAGAGTCCTTTGGCCCTAGAAAATAAATGACAGTGATGATTTTTCCTAGCGTACTAAAGGTTAAGAAATTGTTCTTATTTCAGTGAATGTTTGCATTTTGATATTTGAAATCTTTATGTGAAATTCCCATTTTACATTGATTATGTAATCTATCGGTAATTATAAAGATCTGCTTTGTCCTTAAATAAATTATTGTCTTTCCTCATTGATTACTCCTGAAGGTCAAATAATATGTTTTATTAAAAACTACATGTTAAAGGCATATGTGTGTGTGCATGTGTGTTCTGACATTTTAAATTTATTCTTTTGTTTTGCCGTTGTAGTGCTGATGAGCTCCTTCTAACTGAGATGATGTTTAATGGCCTTTTCAATGACCTTTCTGCAGAACAGGCAACAGCATTATTAAGCTGCTTTGTGTTTCAAGAGAATGTGAGTTAATTGATTTAGCACATCTTATTAATTCACACATCATGTAGTTAATAGTGTTATGGCTATATTATCAAATATTACTAATACTTACATATTATAGGTTAATGTTAATTGGAAATCACAGCAACTTTAACACAAATGTACTAAGAAAATTGAATGATTAAATACATATTATTAGAAAGAATAAAATAAGATTTGTTAACAATCACTATTAATTAGATTTTAAGTTTTAAATTTGTTCTGTAACCCAATTCATTGAACATTTGGCCGAGTCCTAGACAGTCCTAGAAATAAAAAGATGAGTGAGAATAAAACTAGGAAAGTCTGATAAAAATGAAAGTGGGGAGTGAGGTTGAATTAACTCTACTCCCCAGTATTGAAGAATAATGATGAAGCAGTCCATCCTGCTAGGAACTGAAACATTAGTTTTCATGGGCACGGTTTGAGTTAGTGATTATAAGATCCTTGTTGGTTTGGCAGCAGTTTTTTTTTGTATGAGTAATTAGTTCACTTTCAACAGTTCTTAAGAAATCAAAAAATGGAGTGCTGAATGGAACACATAAGAACACTGATTATCCTTGTACTGCATTCCAAAAACCAGTATGATTCATTTTTAAAAGTAAGATGTGTTGTTTTACATTTAAAATTTAAGACTTTATTTATTGTAGATGGAGTGGATAGAATGAGAATAAGACAAGGACATCTGCCTTCTAAAAATAATTTAATATTCTAAATTTTTGGAAGACCCTTTACTATACATACTTAGTTTAACTTTTAAGTAAATTGTGTAGGACAAATTGTAGAGTTTTTTTTTAAGTTCCACAGCTCTTAAATCTTGGGGCAAGATGTCAGTGTAAGGAGTTTAGATTTATTCATTGAAACCACACCTAATTGGTCTGTTTACCTGTTAACTGTTTCCCTATTTATTAATCAGATCAAATATATTACTTCTTGAGTAGATAGGTACTTTTCTCAGGTCCCTGATTACTGATTAGAATCACAGCTGTTAGTGGCAATGATAACAAGTAGGACAATAATCCAAAAACAGTTTATGCTTTCCTGAGATTGCCTACTATGCACCTATGAAATATGCATACAAAATAGTGTTTTTCCTTAGGCTCAAAATTTTATTATATCAATTTCCAAGATAAAAATAATTAAGAACATTTGTCAAACTTGGAATAGGAAGGTTCAGGGATTTAGGTTTGTAAATAGTTTGGGGATAGGTGGTCTTCTACCCACGTCACATTTTGTCTTACTTTTCATTATTTGCGTGTTCTTGTTGTTTTATACTGTGGCACTATTACAGTAGTTCCTTTTTCTGAGAGGCCAATTATATTCCCTCTTCAAAGGAGTTGGTTAAGGCAAACCACAGCTCTTAAATCTTGGGGCAAGATGTCAATATGTGCAGTTAACATTTATTCAGTGAAACCACACTTTGTTATATACAGTGTCATCAATTCTTGTGGTGGCGCCTTTTAACATTGAGATGAAAGATTGTACTAATTGTCATGTGGATTTTTCTTGATGCTTTTAACAGAATGTTTTCTGCCAAAAAGAATGTTGTCTTCTAGTAAATATAGTAAAATACTTGTTATAATTAGTAAAGATGAAATTCGCTTAATATAATAACTTCTATTTTAAAATGTATTTATAAAACTATCTCAACATTTAAAAAATAATATTTAAAAGGTTACATAAATCTTCATAATATAAAGATCAAGTGCATACAAAAATTTATTAAGCGCCCAGTGAGGGCAGTGTACAGATCTAAGCACCAGAGATGCAGCAGAAATGTTTGCTTTCCTGATACTTACATGCTAGTGGGTGAAGATAAAGAAATACGATACACATACATTCTGTCAAATGGGGGTGAAGATTTTTGGAGAGAAGTGAGAAGAGTCAGATCACTGGGGGGTTGGGGTTACTATTTTAAATAAAATGATTAGAAAAGGCCTCACTAATGAAGTGAAATTTACATTGAGGCCTACAGGAGAGATGAGGGAACAAACTGTACATACCTGGTGGGAGAACGTTGTTAAAATCACAGTTAACCTCCTCATATCAGAACTGGTGCCTTCTACCTATAGTGAACAGCAGAGAGGAATGTGATGAGTAACTGTTGACCATGAATAGACACAATATCAAACACATTTCACAGTCTTGGGTTCTTTATTAAACTGAGATATTAAGGTCATTCTGGCTATTTTGCTTTTTTGCCATTCATCAATAATTTCTGGTTTTAGCAACAATAATATAGAATCTGGTTCTTGATTTATTAAACATATATGCATGATGCAAATCAAAATCAAGTCCTATGTAAGTACTGGTGCTTAAAATAAAGGCAGATACGTCGCAACTAACCTACAGTTGCTTTAAAAAAAAAAAATTTAGGGATCGGGCATAGTGGCTTATGCCTGTAATCCCAGCACTTTGGGAGGTTGAGGCAGGCAAATCATGAGGTCAGGAGTCAATATCAGCCTGACCAACATTGTGAAACCCCGTCTCTACTAAAAATACAAAAATTAGCTGGGCATGGTGGTGCGCACCTGTAATCCCAGCTACTAAGGATACTGAGGCAGGGGAATCGCTTGAACCTGGGAGGTAGAGGTTGCAGTGAGCCGAAATCGCACCATTGCACTCCAGCCTGGGCAACAGAGTGAGACTCTGTCTCAAAAAAAAAAAAAAAGGCTATAATTACTTTAAACCCTGTCTCACACATACATACATACCATTCTTATAGTAATTTTATTTTTGTACAGTAACTACTTTTGTCAAAAATTTCTTCACAAATAATGTCTGTTATTCTCATGATAAACCTATTCATTTTGAGGATCTGGTTTTATTTTTCTTTGACAGGGAAAAAACCAATACACAGAATTAAGCAGCTTGTCCAACTTAATTTGGCTAGTTAGTGATAGACCTGAAACTCCATTGTATTATTCAGAAATTGACAGAATTTTCAACTGTAGGAAAGCAATACTAAGAATACTGAAACTCAGATTAAACTTCTAGCTGTCTTATACTTCGTTAGAGTTAGAACATCTGTGTAAAATAAAAATTGGGGACATTATTTTTAACGTACTTTATCTTGAGTTTTCAGTTTCTAACTTTTCAGTTTCTACAGATTGAAAGTTGCCTAGAAACTAAAACTATATCAAAGATAAACTATGATAAAACCCTTTAATGTTGATGTAACTGAACTACTGCGTATGTTTACAGTATTTACCCTCCCACAGTTCCATGGATAATCACAAAAAGCAGCTAGTTAGCACACTGCAGATGTAGCGGTGTGTTTTCCTCTGAAATGTAATAACAGAATATTATAATTTAGGATGAGAGGAATAGTGATTTTGCCTGTGTACACTGAATTGATTAGAAACTCTAAGTGCTATTGACTGAGGTCTTATAATTTGATATGTGACTGTCTTACAAGCTTTGTTTAATTTGTTAAAACAGGTAGTGTGAAAAACCAAGAACTTTAAATGTGGGTTTTTATATCTTGTTTTCCTTTTCTTTTATAGTCTAGTGAGATGCCCAAATTAACAGAACAATTAGCAGGACCACTTCGTCAAATGCAGGTAAAAAAAATTTTTTTTTGAACTACATATTTATGAATAGTAGATTGTAAAATAAACTTTTTTGATAATCTAATCATAGTGGTTTATCATTTCATAGAGATAAGCTATAAGGATTAAATATGTCACTTAATGTCAGTCATGTAACTTAATGTTACTCTGATAACATCTCTTGTGATTTTTACTTTAATAATTAAACAGTATTTCTTTCCCATTATTGTAATGAACTATATAGCATTATTGTGAAAGGAGATTAAAAACTTCATAAGTAAATAGGCTGTACTGACAGCTCAGTACATGTGTCATTTTCTTCCTCAGTACTAATAATGGTATCTTGATGGATTAGGATTTAGTTTATTTTTAATTCTTTGCACATTTTTTCATTCTGGTTTATAACAAAGTTTTGTTGTTTCATTTTGTTGTTTTGTTTTTGAGACAGTCTCGCTCCCTTACTGAGGCCTGGAGTGCAGTGGCGTGATCTGGGCTCACTGCAATCTCCACCTCCTGCATTCAAGTGATTCTCCTGCCTCAATGTCCTGAATAGCTGGGATTACAGGCCTGCCACCACGCTCGGCTAATTTTTGTATTTTTAGTAGAGATGAGGTTTCACCATGTTGACCAGGCTGGTCTCGAACTCCTGAGCTCATGTGATCCTGCAACCTCGGCCTCTCAAAGTGCTGGGATTACAGATGTGAGCCACTGTGCCTAGCCTATAACAAAGTTTTAAAATCTGTTTTATCATAAGAAATTGTTTGTCTCTGGGTCCTCAAAGCCACAGTAGTTTATAGTTAGTAATAAATTTATCTCATTAATGTCATAGGATAAGCCGATTTTATCTGCCTTTTCAACATTAGACAAAGACAAGGAAAGATGAGCTAAGGAATTACAAGAGAGGAACAAAAAAAAGTGTCATAAAAAGGCCCCTTCAGAACAACAGACACTGGTGCCTAGTTGAGGAAGGAGAGGTTGAGGAAGAAAAAATGTAAAAAACCTGTGGCATATTATGCTTAGTACTCAGCTGACTAAATAATCTATACACCAAACCCCTGAGTCACAAGTTTACCTAGATAAGAAACCTGTACGCATACCCCTGAGCCTAAAATAAAAGTTAAAATATTTTAAAAATAATAATTCAAAAAATTCTGATTAAAATAAAAAGGCTGGTTCAGTGGAACATGTAACATGCCTTAAAATCACTAAGAAATTTAAATTTCTAGAACCAGCAAAGTCTTCATAGGTTCATAGGCCTAGGAGTTTTTGGTCTTTTAGATTGCCAAGTAAAGAAGAATGAAGTTTCTCAACTTAGAGGAAAACAATATGAAGATATGTACATTTTTAACCATTGTTGGGGGAAAATTTATTTTCCTCTAGGATTTGTATTTCTCTAAATCTGTTTTGTAATGAAATAGAGATTAGTTAAATGCTGCTCTTGAATACTTTTAATGAAGAATTCTGTCTGTTTGTTGAAAAGGTATCACTGGCTGAAAAGCATGCTCTTGATACATTTACGTCAACATAATGGGAAAGATTGGCCGTTTGATCACTTAGTAATGGAACAGGCACTGTGCCTACTTAGGAGCAGAATGTCCACATTGCAGACATAATACCTAGGAAGAAAAAGGGACCTCCTGGAATACTGGCTTGGAAACCTAAAGAATAAAGTGATATGGGAGATCATAAGTAAGGAATTTTAACTCTTATCTTTAAAGGAATGTGCTAAAAGAATCGCAAAAGTTTCAGCAGAAGCCAAATTGGAAATTGATGAGGAAACTTATCTAAGCTCATTTAAACCTCACTTAATGGATGTAGTATATACCTGGGCAACTGGAGCTACATTTGCCCATATCTGCAAAATGACAGATGTCTTTGAAGGTATGGTTAAATTTTACATATATATATTTACAGTATAAGAAATACAGTTAGGATGGTATTGTTTTAACTAAACAAGAATATGTATTTTTAATATTTGGTAATTAAATGAAATCTCCCTATTATATAGATTAAAAAATATTTTCCACAAATTCTTTGTATTATTTAATAAGCATAGTCTGTTCAGTAGAAAGTCCTTTAGAATCTAAACTGTATAATTCTGTGCAGTTATAATTCTATGAGTTTCTACAGTCACAAGCAGATGACCCTAATAAGTCATATTTATGTGGGCATTTTTCCTTTTCACTTTTGTTCTCCTGGTGAGCTATATAATTCCACTAAAAATAGCAGAGCTTAAAATGATCAGTCATTCCCTATGTAATAACTGACTTGGCTTTAGTCAGACTGTTATTGCAGCATGAATCAGATTAAATTTAATGAGCAGGACTTTAAGAGACTGAAGAATAATTGTTACTCAACTGAAGAGAAATTTTAGATGAAAAAACTAAGGCAAAAGAAATATAAGGAATAATTATAAGTGAATTATAAGAAGCAAAAAAATAAGTAGACTGTTTAAACAAAACCATATTTTAAAATGCTGCATTCAGTAGGAAAAGATTGGCTTATGTGTTTATAAATGGCCAGTTGTATTTACTGAATGAGATAATTTACATTGAACTTTCTTAAAAATGAAAATACATGAGTTCTGTATAGAGATTATAATAAGAACAGCTACTATTGCTTATAGATTTAGTTTGAGAAAAATTACATGTTTAACATGCCCAATATTATAGACCTTTCTGTCACGCGTGTCCGTGTGAAGAGACCACCAAACAGGCTTTGTGTGAGCAACACGGCTGTTTATTTCACCTGGGTGCAGGGGGGCTGAGTCCGAAAAGAGTCAGCGAAGGGAGATAAGGGTGGGGCTGTTTTATAGGATTTGGGTAGGTAAAGGAAAATTACAGTCAAAGGGGGGTTGTTCTCTGGCGGGCTGGAGTAGGGGTCACAAGGTGCTCAGTGGGGGAGCTTTTAGAGCCAGGATGAGCCAGGAAGAGGAATTTCACAAGATAATATCATTGCTTAAGGCAAGGACCGGCCATTTTCACTTCTTTTGCGGTGGAATGTCATTGGTTAAGGTAAGGCAGGGCATTTGCACTTCTTTTGTGGTTCTTCAGTTACTTCAGGCCATCTGGGCATATAAGTGCAAGTCACAGGGGATTGGATGGCTTGGCTTGGGCTCAGAGGCCTGACACTTTCAACTGATATTCTTAAAGAAGTAATAGATTACTGATTTTATGAATCAGTTATTTTTATGCTGCATAGGTTAAACTTCTCTGCAACAGAGTATTAAAAACTTAAACTGAGGACCTTTACTGTACTGACTATATTGAACTTTATGGGTTTTAAGGTTTTTAATGTTAAAGTTTATAGCACCTTTTAAAATTACGTTATTGTATCTTACATGTTTTTTCTAGGGTTTATAAACTTCTAAGTCTCCTCTAAATGATCATTTAGTCAAACAGTCCCAAAGCATCCTTTGAATTCTGTTACTGGGAAAGTCATTGTTCATTAAGTAGGTATTATATGCTGAACATTGTGCTGAGAGCTCTGTATAATTTACATGTAATCACCAAATAGCAATTCAGGGTAGATATTGTCTCTACTTTGCACAAGGAGACTATGGTAAGCAGTTTGGCCAAGGCGATGTGACAGCAGGATGATTTAAACTCTGGTCTCTGTAACTACATGTAACTTCACTTAAGCACCATAGCCCCTTATCCTTAAATTTTGGATCACCTGAAAATTTCTTAAACCCTACACTAGACTATACCATCTCCATCCACAGAAAATTCATGCTTGGAATAATACTAAATAGGTCTCTAATAGTGGATGATGTTTAGCAACATCTCTAATAGTTAGTGGTGTTTGGCTGAGTCTGTGAGAAGAGGGATGATGTGTACTTACTGATGAAAATTGCTTGAAACAGAAGCACAGGTTGGTATATGACAATTATATGTTTCAGCAGCACTCAGGCATCACATAGAGCACCACCAATCTTCAGTCTGACATCTTTTTGGAACATAAGGATGAAATTAGTAACTGTTCAATGCCTAAATAATTCCAAGACTTGTTAATACAATACTCATATTTGTATAATACCTGCTTCTCTGAAAAGTCAAAACACAATGACATAAAACAATAGTGGTACAGGGCAAAGAGTAGCCTTTTTTTTTTTTTTTTTTTTTAAGAAAAGTAAAAAGCAGGCCAGGCCCGGTGGCTCACGTCTGTAATCCCAGCACTTTGGGAGGCCGAGGCGGGCACATCATGAGGTCAGGAGATCGAGACCATCCTGGCTAACATGGTGAAACCCCATGTAGTTTTTTAAAAACTACAAAAAATTAGCTGGGCGTGGTGGCGGGCGCCTGTAGTCCCAGCTACGCGGGAGGCTGAGGCAGGAGAATGGCGTGAACCCGGGAGGTGGAGCTTGCAGTGAGCCGAGATCACCGCCACTGCACTCTAGCCTAGGTGACAGAGCGAGACACTGTCTCAAAAAACAAAAGTAAAAAGCAGGGGCAGTAGACCTGGCCTGTCAGATGAGTATATTTTTTAAAAAATCTAGGAATTAATATAAAATTGTCTTAATGGATTATTTTTTCTGTTTTTTCTGCCTAAGTGGAAGTTACCGCAGTATGGAAGATGAATCCTAAACTGCCAAATTGAAGATGGTTTGTAGCTCGTACTAGTTGCCAGCTATGAGTTGACTTTTTCCACAGCATACTGTTAGGCAGGAATCTAGACCTAACATGGCGGTGTTACCCAGCGTAGCAGGCCTTTTGTTAAAGACTTCCTTCCCTTCCTCTTTGAACACACCCTCAGACTTACATACTTCCGAGGTTCCGGCTGGGCAACCACACTCCCCCATGACTTACAGCTCACCTGCATTCCACAAGTTCGTAAACAGCAGTTTCGGTTAACAGTTTCCAAAGACCCCTTCCCTGTGACCCTTACTCAACTCCTGCCCTAGTAGTTTCAAGACCTCCCAGGCCCTGTTTGCACAACCAGCTTCCCTACCTCTCGGGCTATAAAAAGCCCGTACACTCCTCCCTCAGCACGACTTCCTTGGCCCACACCTTTGGACCGAGGAACCTTGCCCGCAAGCCCTAATAAAAGGTTATTCTCACTGCCATTTGCCTTGTGTCTTGTTCCTGGTTCGGCTCCAGCCTCAGTTTCCCCTTACATTTGGTGCCGAAACCCGGGAGGAGACCCCGCTCCCCGGACCCCTGCCGCGTCGGGCAGGCTGTCCTCTCCCCAAGCCGGGATCCCCTCCTCAAGCCTGGAGCTGTCTCACCAAATTTGACTCAATTCGATCACTGCTGGGTAAGTTTCCACCCTGTCCTGAAGGCTCCCTCCGGGAATCCCTGTCCGAAACGCGCGGCTGCGTCAGGGACTCTCTCTGGTCAGCTGTGACCTCGGCACTGTGGACTACGACATCCAACCTCCCCGGAAGCCACTGTACCCCGCACTCCGCGTGGCAGTGGGAGGACACTCCCATTGCCTCCAGACCGCCCGCCTTGAGACCATGGGAACTACCCAGTTCAAACCAAACCGAAAATCCCCTCTGGGGTGCCTCTTGGCGAATCTCCAGACTTTAAGTCTCAGCCAAGACGTAAAACGAAAGCGGCTCATTTTCTTCTGTACAATAACGTGGCCGCAATATAAATTGGATAATCAGTCTCAGTGGCCTGCAGAAGGCACTCTAGACTTTAACATTCTCACAGATCTGACCAACTTCTGCAAGAGACTAGGCAAATGGTCCGAGATACCCTATGTTCAGGCCTTTTAGGACTTGCGTTCTCACCCAGATCTCTGTGCCCAATGCTCGTTAGCTCAAGTTCTGCTCGCAAAGTCTCTTCCCTAGAGCAAGGAGAGGGATGATTCCTCCTCCTCTTTTTCTGAGCCTCCTGACACACTATCCCCGTCCAGTCTCCCGCCCAACCTCCTCCTTACCCTGACCCACCGTTATCCCCATCCTCATCAACGCCTCCCCACCTTTCCCCCCGTCCTGTGCCCTTACCAAACCGGACAGATTCTGTCTCCCCTACCTCCACCTCCTCCCCTTCCTCGCCTGTCTCAGCCCATACTCAGTCCAGGACCAACCTCCTGTGCCCCTTACGAGAGGTGGCGGTGTTATACCCAGACCGTTTGTTCCCCAAAGAAGACCACCAGAGTCCAGAGTCAAAGCCAAGCGGCAAGGATCTTTACTACAAGTTCGAACTTGGTCCCTCCATTCTACAGCATACAAGAGGGCCTCGAACAATGCGAGTGCTTGCTTTTTATAGCCCGATGTAAACAGGATATGTAAAGTTACAGGGAACAAGGTAGTTCTCTCGGTTACTGCATTACAATTGGTTAACATTATACATTTAGCATTCCTTATCGGAGATCTCCCAGGTGATGTTTTTCTGAAGTTTGAAAGAAATATGGAGGAATGTGTTTGTGCTGGGCTCAGGAAGTTGGGAGATATATGGGGGATGTGCCTCATTCCTTTCATTCCCCCCTTCTTTTCAGGTAACTCTAGAGCCAATCTTGGGTCTTATAAGTCTGACTCTGTTTCAGCGTTTACAGGTTGGTATTGGGCTCTGAGGACCATGAGCTGAACAGTGTCAAACCTTTCTCTGACAAACTGCAAAATTCTGTTAACAACACAAGGTCCTACGGTTAGCAGAAATAGTAGACTTAGCAGGGGTCCAAGGAAGGAGGCTAACAGAGAAAACATAGAGGAATTCCACCATTGGTCTGCAGCTGAAGCAAACTGCTGTGTTTTTACTTCAGTGCTTAACTTGCGTAACTGTTGGACCCGGTCTTTCTACAAGCCCTGATTCATTTATGTAGAAACAACAGTCTTCTTTCAGAAACATACATGTACCACCTTTTTCCGCAGTGAGTAGGTCTAGGGCCCTCCGGTTCTGCAAGGTTACCTGGGCTAGGGACGTGAGCTGCCGCTGAAGGGAGGCAAGGGACTCAGCTGACTCCTCCATAGCAACGGCAAATTGTTGGTACAACTTGTTGCTTTCTATGAGGGTGTGACCTAGGGCTCCCCCCACCATCCCGGCCGCAATGAGGGATGCGGTGAGGGAGATTCCTGCAATGAGGGGGAGAAATATGGCTCGTGCAGGTCTCGGTCTAGGGACTGGGTGAATAGCAGTACTAGTCCAGTTACCGGTGTACCCTAGGAACTTGCCAGCAGTTAGTAGAGTCAACCGGGGAACTAATGTGACAGGAAGACACAGTAGGTTGGTAACAGAGGGACTAGATAGGTCCTTAGATAATGTCCTATTATACCAGAAGAATATGCCCGGCGGAGCCCTTAGGGTGATACTAGGGGGCACTGCAGTGATGCTGCAGAGGCTGGAATTGGTGTCACTGGTTTGGCTGTTTGAAAGCCAGTAAAATTAGTAAGATTGGGCTATTGCACCCTGAGGAGGGGCAATCAGCACTGGCCAATAATTTCCCAGGCTTATGAGGTTGTCCAGGGTGGGTTCGGTTTTCATAAAGCCAGAATCTCCAGACAAAGGGATTAGATGCTGGTTTGGTGTTTTCCCCAGCGCCCACTAGGGCGGCTAACGTTAGGGCTAGACTACCTAACTGCATATTTGCAGTGAGCTATTGTTGCCGGCGCAGGGTGAGTTTTAAGGGGTTGTTCTTAGCTCTGTCCACAGTCCACGTGGCCGGTGCTTCAGCTGCTGCCGTGATTGGTCCCAGAAGGTCGGAGGTTGGGTCCACTGGCTTGACGTGGGTGTAGTGGATCCACGACGCGATGCCTTCTACCTTTAGGGCGGTGGGTGTGGTCAGGAGTACCTGGAGTGGTCCCTTTCACCTGGGTTCTAGGGTCTTTTATCGGTGTCGCTTAACCAGGACCCAGTCTCCCGGCTGGTATGGATGGGGTGTCGGTGGGGGGCCGGTCTCATATAGTTCCTTCAGCTTGGGCCAGATTTCTTGATGAATTTTCTGCAAGGCTTGTAGGGAAAATAAGAATTCAGAGACATTTTCTGTTTCAGACTTAAGCAGATCATCTTTTAAGCTGGGAACCAGGGGTGGAGATCTGCCATACATGATTTCATAAGGGGTAAGGCCCAGTCTGTAAGGGGTATTACGGGCCCGGAACAGCGTAGGGGAGAAGGACCACCCAATTAGCGCCAGTCTCCATAGTCAATTTAGTTAAGGTCTCTTTTAAGGTCCGATTCATCCTCTTTACCTGTCCTGAACTCTGGGGCCTGTAAGCGCAACGTAGTTTCCAATTTGCCCCAAGGATGGAAGCCAAATCCTGACTTACCTTAGCAACAAAGGCAGGCCTATTATCTGACCCTATCTGGACGGGGAAGCCATACCTGGGAAGGATATCTTCCAGAATTTTCTTTGCTACGACCTAAGCAGTTTCTCTTTTGGTTGGGAATGCTTCAGTCCATCCTGAAAAAGTGTCTACAAAGACAAGTAAGTACCGATACCCGTACTTTCCTGGCTTTATTTCAGTAAAATCTACTTCCCAGTAGATACTGGGCCTGGTTCCCCTGAGCCTTGTTCCCGCTGCAGTCTGGGATTGGGGGTAGGCGTTGTTAAGCTGGCAGACTTTGCAACTTGCCACGATGCTGCTGGCCTTCTCGGCTGTATGTCTGAATTTGAGCTTAGAGCGTCTGATCAGGTCTATCATCCGCCGAGCACCCAGGTGGGTGGTTCAGTGGATGTGTTCTAATACTTGTTGTCCTGATTTTTCTGGTAAGATGGTTTGGTCATTAGTATCAGTCCACCACCCCTTCTGGATCTGTTTCAGGGAAAGTTTGTCAATCCCCTGGAGATCTTGTTCTGAATAATCAGGGAAATATGGCAAGTCCCAGGGGCCCGGGTCAGGGAGCTGGAGTGCAAGGAGTTGGCTGGGAGCCTTTTCCACATTTCTTGCTGTTTGGTCTACCAGAAAGTTGCCTTGAGCAGTTGGAGTGGTTGGTTTCTGATGCTTTGTATGCACAATGGCTAACTTTTCTGGCTTCCATAGCGCTGTTAACAGGGCTAGGATCTCTTGCTTGTTTTTTATCTCTTTTCCTTCAGCCGTTAGTAACCCTCGCTCCCTGTAAATGGCCCCATGTATGTGCGCCGTAGCAAAAGCATATCTGCTGTCTGTATATACTGTCAGCTTTTTCCCTGCCCCTAAGGTAAGAGCTTGGGTGAGCGCTATCAGTTCGGCCTTCTAGGCCGATGTCCCCGGGGGCAGGGGTTCCACCCAGATTACCTCAGTCTCTGAAGTCACTGCCGCTCCAGCGTACCTCTGGCCTTGATGCATGAAGCTGCTCCCATCAGTGAACCAGACGAGGTCAGCGTCAGGGAGTGGGCGGTCCTGCAGGTCCTCTCGAACTCCGTGCACCTGAGCTAGTATCTCGGTGCAATCATGGAGTGGCGTGTCCAGGTCCGGGTTGGGCAGCAGTGAGGCAGGGTTTAAGGTCGTTGGGGGCAGGAAGGTTATCCTGATAGGATTTAGTAGTAGTCGTTGGTAGTGGGTGAGCCGGGCATTACTTATCCATCGATTAGGTGGCTGTTTGAGTACACCTTCGATGGCATGTGGGGTAATGACCCGCAATTCTTGACCCATGACAAGTTTATCAGCATCTTGTACCATCAGAGCTGTGGCCGCAATCATTCGGAGACAAGGGGGCCACCCGGCAGCCACTGGGTCTAACTTCTTTGACAGGTAGGCAACCGGCCTCCGCCAGGGGCCTAAGTTCTGAGTTATTACCGCCTTGGCGACATCCTTACCCTCGTCCACGTATAAGTGGAAGGGCTTGGTGACATCAGGTAGTCCCAGTGCAGGTGCAGAGAGTAGGGCGGTTTTGATCTGTTGGAAAGCCGACTCGGCTTCGTCTGTCCAATTAAATGGCTGCTGCCCCCGTGTTGCCTGATACAAGGGTTTAGCCAGTTCTGCGAACCCAGGTATCCATAGTCTACAAAATCCCGCCGACCCCAGGAATTCCCTCACTTGTCGGGTGGATTGTGGCCTGGGGATCTGCAGAACAGTCTGCTTTTGAGCATCTGTTAACCAGCGCTGCCCTCCTTTTAGCAGGTACCCCAGATATGTTACTTCTGGCTTACAGATTTGAGCTTTCTTTGCCGAGGCTCGGTAGCCTAGATTTCCCAGAGCTTGTAAGAGACTTTTGGTCCCTTGAATACAAGCTTCTTGGGTCTCAGCAGCAATCAGGAGGTCATCAACATACTGTAGTAAAGTTATTTCAGGGTGTTTACGTCAGTACTCACCCAGGTCTTCATGGAGGGCCTCATCGAACAGGGTAGGAGAGTTTTTGAATCCCTGCAGCAGCCTGGTCCATGTCAGTTGGCCACTTATGCCCCTTCCAGGGTCATTCCACTCGAAGGCGAAGAGCTTTTGGCTCTGAGGGGCGAAAGGCAAACTGAAGAAAGCGTCTTTCAAATCTAAAACAGTGTCCTGATTTACAAAAGACATTACAACAGCTGCCTGACTTCCTGGAGCCTCTGGGTCTATGGGGTTGTACTGTCTAAAAGCTTCCATTAATCTTTCTAAGTAGGTAGCTGGGCTCTCTGTCTTTCCCTGCAGAACAGAGTATACTTTAGCCAAATTAGTGGACTTGCAAGCAGCTGCCCGGAGACCCGCCATTAGAGTCTGGCGATAAAGGCGTAGCCGTCCCCTACCTTCTGCCATGTTGTAGTCCCACGCCGGCCTGGTCAGAGGAAAAGTTGCATTTATGAGGTCGGGGTTGGCAGTCGGTTGACCGTCGTCCCCTGGGACCAGCTTTCTAGCTTCTACCTGTATTCTTTCTCGCTCCTCCGTTGTGAACAAGATTCGGAGGAGCTTCTGACAATCATCCCAAGTGGGCTGGTGGGTGAACATGACACTATCCAGTAAAGCCATTAAATCTTTGGGGTTGTCTGAAAACTGAGCACTCTGGGTCTTCCAGTTATACAGATCACTGGTAGAGAATGGCCAGTACTGGAGCCTGGGGATTCCCGTGTCATCTGGGGGTCTTATTTCCCGAAGGGGTAGAGCCACTATGGAGTCAGGCGGCGGGGGGTGACTAGCCCGCGAAGTGCGCCCTCGCGTCCGCCCCACCGGCCTTTCAGAGTTACTTTCACTCTCAGCGGGTCCGTGTGTGCCGGCCGCCTCCCGTCCGCCTGCTCCCTCCCACGGCTCAGCCCGGGGGGCGGGGGCCTGTGGCCCAGAGGGGTACAGAGGGGGTTCTGTGAACAGTGGGTCCCCGCTATCAGGTAAGACAGGATGGGGAGGGGCAATCGGCTGCTTGGATTTTAGCGGCCGAGCAACCAGTGCCTTACAAGGTTCAGGGGCTAATTGGAAAGGTGACAGCCAAGGAGACGGGTTCTCAACTAGGTCCTGCCATATGAGGATATATGGGATTTGATCCAAGTGGCCCGCACGCCCAGGAAGGAAAATTTTGGACTTTAGTGATGACAGCAAGTCGGAACGTCCCTTCGGGTGGCCACCCCACATCAAAGGCAGGCCATTCGGAGCGGCACAGAGTAATTAGCTTTCCCTTCCTGATCTCTATACTAAGATCATGGCCCCTCGCTCTTACTTCCTTGAAATTACTTGTAAGGAGAGATAGAGGAGTGCTCTGGGTATTACCCATCCTGTAATAATTTGTAGTTTCTTCCTGTAAAGGAAGGTGGGTTAGAATCCCTGTAAAGGAAATCTGACTGATACCTAGTTGCAAGCGCGCTCCAGCAGCCCGGGTCAGAAACAGCTCTGCCCAGATCGCAAATGCGCTCCGGCAGCCCAGATCGCAAGCGCGCCCCAGCAGCCCGGGTCAGAGACAGCTGCTGCCCAGATCGCAAACACGCTCCGGCAGCCCAGATCGCGAGCGCGCCCCGGCAGCCCGGGTCAGAGACAGCTGCTGCCCAGGTCCCAAACGTGCTCCGGCAGCCCAGATCGCGAGCGCGCCCCGGCAGCCCAGGTCAGAGACAGCTGCTGCCCAGGTCGCAATCGCGCACCGGTAGCCCGGGTCAGAGTTAGCCACTCGGGTCGCGATCGCGCTCCGGCAGCCCAGATCGCAAGCGCGCACCGGTAGCCCGGGTCAGAGTTAGCCGCTCGGGTCGCGACCGCGCTCCGGCAGCCCAGATCGCAAGCGCGCACCGGTAGCCCGGGTCAGAGTTAGCCGCTCGGGTCGCGACCGCGCTCCGGCAGCCCAGATCGCAAGCGCGCACCGGTAGCCCGGGTCAGAGTTAGCCGCTTGGGTCGCAACCGCGCTCCGGCAGCCCAGATCGCAAGCGCGCACCGGTAGCCCGGGTCAGAGTTAGCCGCTCGGGTCGCGACCGCGCTCCGGCAGCCCAGATCGCAAGCGTGCACCGGTAGCCCGGGTCAGAGTTAGCTGCTCAGATGGCAATTGCGCTCCGGCAGCCCAGATCGCAATTTAGATCAGACGAGAGCCAGGGGACGTCTCCCACCGGTCTCCGCTGGCAGTTCTATAGCGCGTCCGCCAGGACGGCACCAGCTCCAGTTTTAGACCTCGCGAGTCACAGATTCAGACTCAGAACAGACACAGACAGACAAATGGAGACGAGCCGGCTCACCTATCAGTAGATCGATCCTAGTAGATCCGTTGACCAGGGGTCTGGTGGGCTTGGGGGAATCCCGGACGAGCCCCCAGATGTTATACCCAGACCGTTTGTTCCCCAAAGAAGACCACCAGAGTCCAGAGTCAAAGCCAAGCGGCAAGGATCTTTACTACAAGTTTGAACTTGGTCCCTCCATTCTACAGCATACAAGAGGGCCTCAAACAATGCGAGTGCTTGCTTTTTATAGCCCGATGTAAACAGGATATGTAAAGTTACAGGGAACAAGGTAGTTCTCTCGGTTACTGCATTACAATTGGTTAACATTATACATTTAGCATTCCTTATCGGAGATCTCCCAGGTGATGTTTTTCTGAAGTTTGAAAGAAATATGGAGGAATGTGTTTGTGCTGGGCTCAGGAAGTTGGGAGATACGTGGGGGATGTGCCTCATTCCTTTCAGCGGACCCCGAAGTAGTAGTCCGGGTCCATGTGCTGTTTTCATTGGCAGACATGTCTAAGGTTGAGGAGCGTGCAGGCTCCTTTTTGGCCAATCCTACTTGTTATATCAAAGAGTTTAGGTATCTATGCCAGGCGTATGATCTCACCTGGCACAACCTTCATGTCGTTATGACCTCAACCCTGTCTCCTGAGGAGCAGGAACGCATCCTAGCGGCAGCCAGGCAACATGCTAACCAGGTTCATTTAACTGACCCTGCCAGGCCAGTCGGCACCGAGGCAGTACCCTCGGCTGAGCCCGACTGGGACTACCAGGTAGGGCAGGCAGGCCGCTGCCGCTGAGACATGATGGTTCAGTGCCTTCTTGCCGGCATGCAGGCAGCCTCTAACAAATCAGTCAACTTTAACAAA
Organism: Chlorocebus sabaeus; assembly: GCF_047675955.1. Classification (NCBI taxonomy): domain Eukaryota; kingdom Metazoa; phylum Chordata; class Mammalia; order Primates; family Cercopithecidae; genus Chlorocebus; species Chlorocebus sabaeus. The sequence continues at coordinate 39,930,714 of NC_132907.1, read as the reverse complement.
CTAAAGGAGGTAGTCCAAGGCGCAGATGAAAATCCGGCTGTTTTTCTTAACCGGCTGACTGAGGCTCTTATTCAGTACACCTGCCTTGACCCTGCCTCCCCCACAGGGGGGACCGTCTTGGCCTCATATTTCATTTCTCAGTCAGCCCCCAATATCCAAAATAAGTTAAAAAAGGCGGAGGAAGGCCCTCAAACTGCCATCCAGGATTTAATCAAACTGGCCTTCAAGGTCTACAACTCCAGGGAAGAAGCAGCTGAGGCCCAACAACAGGCCAGGCTAAAACAGAAGGTACAACTCCAAACCCAGGCCTTGGTAGCAGCCCTGAGGCCGGCCAGCTCCAGGAGCTCCCAGAAAGGAGGTACTACCCGAGTGCCATCTGGTGCCTGCTTCAAGAGCAGCAATGACAGCCACTGGGCCAGGCAGTGCCCTAACCCAAAGGAGCCAGCTCGCCCCTGTCCGAACTGTCGGCAGATGGGCCACTGGAGGTCAGACTGCCCCAACCTAAGGACGGTTGCTGTGCCTCCACATGACGACCCTCCTCCAGGTATTGGAGGCGCCTTCCAGCTCCTCGACACTGACAAAGATTGAAGAGGCCCAGACTCAGGGACCCTTCTCACTCTCACCGAGCCCAGGGTCATGCTCCAGGTAGCGGGTAAGTCCATATCCTTCCTTATGGACATGGGGGCTGCCTACTCTGTTTTGCCTTCCTTCAGTGGCCCCAGCCACCCCTCCACTGTCACAGTCATGGGAATTGACGGCACTCCCTCCACCTACCACCAGACTCCTCCTCTGTCTTGCCGCCTGGATGGCTCCCTCTTCTCGCACTCATTTCTTATCATTCCTTCGTGCCCAGTCCCCTTGTTAGGACGAGACCTCCTCTCCAAGCTAGGGGCCTCAGTTCACTTCCGACCCAACCCCTCCCCACACCTTGCGTTCCTCTTCCCCCTTCTCTCACCTGACAAACCCCGCCAGCCTGACCCCCATCTCCCATTTCCAGTCCCCATTAACCCTGAGGTGTGGGACACCTCCACCCCGATCATTGCCCAGCACCACACTCCGGTCCGCATCCAGCTAAAAGATCCTTCCCAGTTCCCTATCTCCCTTGAACATCGACAGGGATTAAAACCTATCATTACACGCCTGCTCCAACAGCACATTCTAGTTCCCGCCAACTCGCCATGCAATACTCCTATCCTGCCTGTACGGAAAAGCTCTGGGGCCTATCATCTCATGCAGGACTTCATCAATGAGGCAGTAGTCCCTACCTTTCCAGTTGTTCCTAATCCATATACACTCCTCTCGTGCGTTGCCCAACACCACCCATTTCACTGTCCTTGACCTGAAGGATGCCTTCTTTACCATCCCTCTACACCCAGAGTGCCACTTTCTGTTTGCTTTTACATTGGAAGATCCAGACACTCATATTTCTTCCCAGCTGACTTGGACTGTTTTGCCTCAAAGGTTCCATGATAGCCCCCATTTTTTCGGACAGGCACTGGCACAGGATGTTGTCCTCCGTCCCCTGACCCACAGCACACTATTGCAGTATGTCGATGACTTATTACTATGTAGTCCTTCCTAGGAGTGCTTCCTTGCAGGTACTGCTGCACTTTTAAATTTTCTAGGCTACCGAGGTTATCAGGTTACCCCAGCTAAGGCTCAACTTTGCAGCCCTTCTGTCACCTACCTAGGCATACTCCTCACACCCACTACAAAAAGCCTCACAGCAGATAGAATAAGCCTCATTGCAATTCTCCAGCCTCCTCAGGATGCGGAAGAGTCCTTCCTAGGACTGGTGGGCACAGTGAGTCTTATCCCATGGCCCAACTCAGGATCTTTAAGGCCTACATTAAGGTCGTGAGCAGCCTCGTCAGCCTAGCCTCTGACATCAGACAACAGGAGGAAGCCATCTCAGCTGTAGCCCAGGCAGCAAGCCCCAGGACAGCAGCAACCCTTTTTCGTGGCTAACCTTAGTCATGGAAGGGGCTCAAGTGGTACACATGGCCGAGGTACACAACATGTCTCGTTTCTTGTGTGCAGCCTTGAATAACTCCCCACTGGTTGCAGTACCCTTACCCAGCCCTTTTAACTCCTCTAACCTAACCCCCTCCTTTCCCCTTCCCAGCCGAACACTACATCAATGAGTCAGGACTAGTAGAAACCAATCTCCTCACTCTAGAAAAGATTCGGGAAAGACTCCACCAGAAAAACCTCGGATCAAGGCCCTCACTTAGGTGGTGGCAGTCGTCTGTGGCCGATTAAGTCCTACCCTTTCTAAGCCCCTTACTAATCACTGGCTTCTTGCTACTCATAGCTCCCTGTGTCCTCCACTTCATCCAGGACTGCATGAAAGAAGTCTCCCAGGTCACTTTCAATCAGATGCTGCTCCACCCCATACCCAAGTTCTGACCTCCGAAGAACCCCATGACGACCCATACCAGCAGGAAGCAGCCAGATGAACACGTCGCCCCATTTTCTTATTAGAAAGAGTTTGGAATGTTAAGCAGGAATCTAGACCCAACATGGCGGCGTTACCTGGCGTAGCAGGCCTTTTGTTAAAGACTTCCCTTCCTCTTTGAACACACCCTCAGACTTACATACGTCAGAGATTCTGGCTGGGCAACCACGCTCCCCCTATGACCTGCAGCTCACCTGCATTCCACAAGTTCGTAAACAGCAGTTATGGTTAACAGTTTCCAAAGACCCCTTTCCCATGACCCTTACTCAACTCCTGCCCTAGTGGCTTCAAGACCCCCCAGGCCCTGTTTGCACAACCAGCTTCCCTACCTCTTGGGCTATAAAAAGCCCATACCCTCCTCCCTCAGCGTGACTTCCTTGGCCCACACCTTTGGACCGAGGAATCTCGCTCGCAAGCCCTAATAAAAGCTGTTCTCACTGCCATTTGCTTTGTGTCTTCGTTCCTGGTTTGGCTCCAGCCTCAGTTTACCCTTACACATACTGGCATTCCTGAAGTCTTTCAGTCACTCGGGCTATTTCTACATCAGAGTTTGCTTGAAATCTCAGTTTGAAAATTTGAGAAATTCATTTTTTTAGCTCTAACTTGAAGTTAGATCTAACATCAGCATAATTTTTATATTTTTCTTGTGTGTGAGCCAGTAGATCAGCTTAAACCTTTCTAAAAGTTAGGATATACTGTGTATTCACCCTTAAAACTATTCTTTGATATAAGTAGCAAAAAATGAGAACCTTCATTTTCTTAGTGTGGGTAAAAGAGAGATCAGACTGTTACTGTGTCTATATAGAAAGAAGTAGACATAAGAGACTCCATTTTGTTCTGTATTTGAGATGGTGTTAATCTGTAACCCTGCCCTTGCAAGAGACATGTGCTGTGGTGACTCAAGGTTTAATGGATTTTGGGCTGTGCAGGATGTGCTTTGTTAAACAAGTGCCTGAAGGCAGCTTGCTGGTTAAAAGTCATCACCATTCTCTTAATCTCAAGTACCCAGGGACACATACACTGCGGAAGGTCACAGGGACCTCTCTGCCTAGGAAAGCTAGGTATTGTCCAAGGTTTCTCCCCATGTGATAATCTGAAATATTACCGTGTGGGAAGGGAAAGGCCTGATCGTCCCCCAGTCTGACACCCATGAAGGGTCTGTGCTGAGGAGGACTAGTATAAGAGGAAAGAAGGCCTCTTGGCAGTTGAGATAGAGAAAAGCATCTGTCTCCTGCCCGTCCCTGGGCAATGGAACATAAAACCCAATTGTATGTTCTATTTACTGAGAAAGGAGAAAACCGCCTTAGGGCTGAAGGTGGGGTGTGCTAGCAGCAGTGCTGCTCTTCATGCACTAAAAAGGTTTAAGGAGATGTTTGCATATGCATATCAAGGCACAGCACTTTTCCTTAAACTTATTCATGTCACAGAGATCTTTATTCATATGTCTTACTGCTGACCTTCTCCCTACTATGATCCTATTATCCTGCCACTTCCCTTTTCTAAGATGGTAAAGATAATGATCAATAAATCCTGAGGGAACTCAGAGACCGGTGCCGGAGCGGGTCCTTTGTATGCTGAGCGCTGGTCCCCTGCGCCCACTTTTTCTTTCTGTATGCTTTGTCTCTGTGTCTCATTTATTTTCTCAAGTCTCTCATTCCACCTAAGGAGAAACGCCCACAGGTGTGGAGGGGCAGGCCACCCCTTCATCTTAGGATACTAATTATCTCTTTTATTTTTATAGTGTTATATAGTGCTTCCATTTCAAGAATAGCCATTCTCTCCTCATCTCGTTATTGTATGTGGTGGGTTTTTTTATTTTTTGTGACAGGGTCTGGCTCCGTCACCCAGGCTAGAGTGCAGTGGCATGATCTTGGCTCTTAAGCGATCCTCCCACCTCAGCCTCCAAGGTAACTGGGACCACAAGCATGCACCACCATGCCCAGCTAATTTTTGTAGAGAGGATTTTACCATGAAGCCTAGGCTGGTCTCAAACTCCTGGGATCAAACGATCCACCTGCTTCGGCCTCCCAAGGTGTTGAGATTACAGGCATGAGCCACTGCACCCTGCCTATACATGTTTTATGATTGGAAAAATATGGTAATCAAAGCTGTAGCACACAGTACAGTGTGTCTGTTTTTACAGGCAGACAGTAATTGCATTGGAACTTTCTAATGTGCTGTGTGCAAACCATATTTGTTCCTAATAATATTCTTAATTTTCTTTTTATATGAAAATAAAAGTGGTCATTTCATATCCTGAGCCTCAGAAGTAGTTTTAAGTATTCTTCAAATATTAACTGAGGCAGTTAACATTGTAGTGATTAAAACCGTGTTTTTGGGGGATGTCCAATGCAAAAGAAAAGTTCATATTGTGATTCAGTTGAGAAATTTTGAAGACTATTTAAGTATTTATCATCACCCTGAAAAAAAAAATGATAGAATATAGCTGTTTTTTATTTCCATTAAACTAAATTTGAATGATAGTTTAAACAAAATATTTGTATGGGCTGATGCCTAGGGTTTTAGTCAAGCAATCCAGAGGCTGTTACTATTTATTTCCGACTCTACATAAACAACATTGTACTCTTTAACTGTGAAGGATGACAAAGGATTTGCTTTCCACTGAGCAAGTGTCATTAGGAAAAATTCTATGATGAATTATCTCTTGAAACTATTTACTGTACCTCTGCCTGCCATATGCTTTTTCTTTTCAATTCTCCTCCCTCTGTATGCCACATGTTTTGAAAGCAAATGCTGTGAAGTGCATTTCTCAACTCTGTCCCCACCACACATTCTCTCACATGCCTTTCAAGTAGCAGTTTAACCCTTTCTTAGCATCATCAGTGTCATGAGTGGTTTTCCAGTGGATTTGTCTTTTAAAAGTATTATTGCTAATAATAAGAGTAACAATTTATTAGTAATTGTTTCTGTCTTTACATTTTGGCACAATTTGAGTACCTGATACTTACTCATTTGATGAATAATGCTGAGACCCTAGTGGGAATCAGGCGCCGTGCTAGTTACAGTGTGAGCAACAGTCTCTGCTCTCAAGAAAGGGTTCAGCCTAAGCTGGGGTTTAGCAGTAAGTAGTTGCAAGATACATGTGTGATTCTAACCTCAGGCCAAGCTAGACAGGAGTATTAAATTAGGGTCAGAGCATGAACTGTGGGAAACTGCTTTAGGGTATGCCAGAAAGCTGAAGGCAGAAATTCTGTTCTGGAAAATCTGCTGCTTACTGTCCTTAATGAGAATGATGCTGTTTTGTTCATCAACTGGGTAATGGTGATGTTTATTAAAATTGCTCTTAAATAAAAGCATATAGTTCCAAGTGTCCATCAATAGATCAATAAAGTGTGGTATATATTAGGTTGGTGCAAAATAAATTTGGTTTTTGCCATTCTAAATGGCAAGGTGTTCCATTTTAATAAAGATTAAATGGAATAGCTTTCAGTTATAAAAAAGAAAAGACATACTCATGCTACAATATGGACAAACCTTGAATACATTAAGTTGAAAGAAGGCAGACACAAAGGCCACATAGTGTATAATTTCACTTATATGAGATGTCCAGAATAGGCAGATTCATAGAGACAGAGCATATTAGTGGTTGCCATGGGCTGTCCGGAAGACATGTAACTGCTTTAATGGGAACAGGGTTTTTTGGGGGTGGTAAAAATGCTCTAAAATTAGATAATGGTGATGGTTACACAAGTCTGAATATACTAAAAACCACTCAGTTGTACACTTATTTAAAATAATTTTATGGTGTGTGAATTCTTATCTCCATGTGAGTTTTTCCAGAATGTAGTAAACCTCAATATAAAAAAGGGCAGTAACTGAATTGTATACTTTAACATGGTTAAAAAGGTGGATTTTATGTTTTATATTTTACCACTATTTGAAAAAGATTTTTTGATTTTTTAAAGACAATAACTAGAAAGAATTGGATTTCTCTTTCTACTCTGGCAGGACCAAAAGAAAAAAATTGTAACAAACCAGTAGGTTAATGTAGTTTGGTTTTGTTTCGGTTTTGGTCAGCTTCATTTAGCCTGTGATGGGTCATGGCTTTAAAACTTTTGTCTAGCACCTAGTCAGGCTGATGAGGCAGGATGACTTCTAAAGCTGGGCGTAAGGAGAGCCCTTGGATTACAGAGAACGATAGTAGGTAGGAGAGATGCTAGACAATTCACTACTTAGTGGTTAGTCTTCATTAATCCCTGGGCGGGTAGCCTCTATGTTTCAGGCAGCTGTGGACAGTTGGTGTTTATGCACACACCCAGTGATTTGTTGATGAGACTCTGTGGGCAACAACCACAGCCATTGTATATGCAACCTTGTGCCCAGTGGCCTAATTTGCTTGTTACCTGAAACTGTGTCAATTTTCCAGAAATTGAATCGAAATGTTTACAAAATGTGACATGACAGTGCTCTCTGGCCTGAATGTGCATTTACTTGCCTTAGTTTTTATCTTAGTAATTTAATTTACTTCGAATGGCTTGGTCTCTGATAACTTTTGCAGATTCTGGTTAACACGAGTTACTAAAATTTGTGAAATAATATACAGTATCACATTGTGTTTCTTGGTACACATTTGAAGTCAGTGAAAACAATGTTTGAGAATATGTCTGGCTCTTTAATGTCCTACACAGCAGAGGACTTTGTAAAGGATTTCATTTCAATCCTGAATGATCTGTGAGAATCTCGTCTCAGGTAAAAATCTGGTTATATTTTGAGCCACTACCTAATTTAATTCTCTTTGGATATAATTGTTTGCATAAACATTTAATATCTGATTGCATAAGTATATGACATTACCCTCTCCCAACTCCTACCCTCTCTCTTGACACCCAGAAGTTTCTGCAATTGGATTTCCTGTTTCATTGCAAGTCCGTATTATTGGAGCCTGCATTCCTAGCAGCTGAGAATAGAAATAACAAATTATTATTATTAATTTAATAATAGTGTAAATAGTTCATTGTTCCTACAGATTGCATTTTGAGAACTGGTATTCCTAATGTATTTCATATATTAAAAATGAAGTCACAAGCATTTTAGAGAAAGGATCTCACAATCTCTGCCCCTCTTTGCACAAGTCTAGCAAAAGTGAAACTATGTTTATAGCTCCAGCTTTGATACAAACACTTTTTTCAGACAGATTCTAGACCCATGGGAAAAGGCTTCTTTCCTTGTGTTCCTTGAGAACACTCTGTAAAGAATGCACTAATGAAAGAATCTAAGGTCAAGAAGAATGAATGCACCTTTAAAATGACAAATTTTATCTTGTTACTCTCCTGCTAAAAACAGTCTGTTGCATTCTATGAGATGGTATGGTGTCCAGATGCCTCACTAGGCCACTCAGGGTCCTTGAATGGCTGCGGTTTGCCAGGCTTTTCTGCATTGTCATGGTGGTCCTTCCCTTGTTGATTCTTACACAGATTATGTCGTCCTTGCAGCCTTCACCCAAAGTTGCTCCCTCCTCCTAGGGCATTTTGTTTTCCTGCTTAATACCAAGTGTCAGCACGTTAGTAGTAAACAGGTATCTCTCTACCATTAGTCAAAGGTGGAGTTAAGCCTTTCTTTCATCTTTGTAGCCTTCCCCAGTACCTAACAGGTTTGCTACCTGATTTACTTCATGGGAAGTCCCTCAGAGTATTATCCTGTGTTCTCCTGCCTTGCCTCTTAACAAAAATTCTGCTGTTCCTGATTATTTCCATTTTACCAGTGTTTTGTTCCTTTTCTATCCAGGCAGCATAATTCGTTGTATGAGGCGCCTAGAAGAATTGCTTCGACAAATGTGTCAAGCAGCAAAAGCCATTGGAAACACTGAGCTGGAAAATAAATTTGCAGAAGGTCAGTATCAAATGCATAAGCTGTTTCTAATTTAGACCAATTTTGTGAAGCAAATCTTGAGCCCTGGACCACAACCCAGGAGGACATTTTGAGATGTTCTTCACTGCATTGTCATGGAGAGCTATCTACTAGTGTTTCTGTAAAATTTAGTGTGTTGGGTGGGAGAAAAGTTGAGATTTTATATATACATCCATTTACATATATTAATTGTACACTACATGCCAGGCATTGTTTTAAGCACTAGGGAATACAGTGAACAGAAAGACACCCCTGCCTTCATGGAGTTTACATTCTAGTGTGGGGAGATAGACAATAAGTCAACAATTAAATTTATCAGATGGTGATAAAGTCTATAAGCAGAAAAGACAATAGAATTGCCAGATGGATACAATAATGGTCTAGGGCCTCCACAGGGAAGGTGGCAATTAAGCCCCTTGGTGTATGCTTAATATACATGAACACCAGCAAGAGGCCAGTATGGCTGGAGTAGAATGGGCGGTGAGTAAAGTAGTAGGGGTTGAAGTGAGAAAGGAAAGTATTCCATAGTTCCTAGCCGCAGGCTTCTCAACTCTGCAGTGATTGGAGGTGTGGAGCTTGGGAGTGACTGCCCTAACTTGGACTTTACAAGGTAATTCTTGCTCTTACATTCAGGGCAAGTCTGTAGAGTAGCACAGTAGAAGCGGGGAGACCAGATCAAGAAAGGATGGCTAAACCAAGGTAGTAGTAATGGGGTGGTGTGGGGGGGACAAGGGGCATAAGCATGTCTGTGAATAGTTTTGTCATGTCTACTGAATCTTGACCAAGAAAAAGGACTAAGTTAAAGCATCAAAGAATAGTAACCACATGGTTGCTGAGTCAGTCAATGCTAGTGATTTCTATTAACAACTTAGTGTCCTAAGAAGAGGTTTGCAAAAGCTGGCTTATATTTCCACATTGTTGATAAATGCAGGCCTGTTTAATGACTCAGAGTTGAAGTGTAGGTGTCAAAGTTTTAAAAATAATTTGTAATCAAAATTTGTATTTGTCCTTCCTAAGCCTAAAAGACTTTAACATGGGAACTGAAAAAAACAGTGTCTTCTGATATAGGTTGAAAATCCAAGTCTTTGGATTTACATTTCTTTAGACAGTTTAGTCCTTCCTAGAATTTTTTTTTTTTTTTTTTTTTTTTATTTTTATTTTTTTGTGGAGACAGTGTGGTATTCACATATATTTCACTCTTGTTGCCCAGGCTGGAGTGCAGTGGTGCTATCTCAGCTCACTGCAACCTCTGCCTCCCAGGTTCAAGTGATTCTCCTGCCTCAGCCTCCCGAGTAGCTGCGACTACAGGCATGCACGGGCACGCCTGGCTAATTTTGTATTTCTAGTAGAGACAGGGTTTCTCCATGTTGGTCAGGCTGGTCTTGAACTCCCAACCTCAGGTGATCCTCCTGCCTTGGCCTCCCAAAGTGCTGGGATTATAGGCATGAGTCACCGCCCCCGACCTAGAATTTATCTTTTTAAACAGTTCTAGATACCGCCTTCCTGACCAGCCCCCATGGAGTATTTCAGAGTCAAAAGAACGGGGGTCTGGCTTCTGTTTTCCACCTCACTGAGGTAGCTGCAGATTCCTCTAGGTGTTCAGCAGGGTGTTTGACTTTCCAGTCTGCTCTCTCACCAGTTGAATCGGGGTTGGTATACTGGCTTTAAAACTTCGGTAGAGACAAGTTAGGTGTTTTGTGGTCTTGAAAGTTTAAACCTTACTTTCTTTTCTCTTAGGAATCACCAAAATCAAGAGAGATATTGTGTTTGCTGCCAGCCTCTACTTGTAGAGTCAGCTAAAGGAATGTGAGATTTTAAATTATTCACCACCTGTTTGATTACAGTTGACTACAAATGCCTGCAAGTGTGGATTTGGTTGTCCCATACATTTTAATATGTGTATTTAAATCAGACATCATTCATAGAAAGCATATTACATACATGTTTATACATAAGCATTACATTTTTTAATAAAAATGTATATAGGTGGGGCACTGTTTTGGTGGAAGGCTTGGAGTTTTTTAAATGAATTTAGAGCTATTAGATAACCACTGTGTTAAAGGTAACTATGTACACACAAAGTGGGCATCCAAGAGGCATAGCAGCAGTAGCAGTCTTTAAAGGCTTATACACTGGGAAGAAAGATGCATCCTCTTGCCTTGTGGCAATCCTTTTCCTTTAGAAAACAGGCCAGCTTCACCTGGGCACCTTGCTGCCCTTCAAGGCTGGTGATTGCTCTGATAGTGATTCCCCGTTGTTGATGTTTCATGCAGAGTTGTGTGAGAGTCCTCCTCTTTTCTTTCTTTAAAAGAAGTTCTTTCTTTGAAGAAATCTGATACATATACAGCCTACAGTGCAAAATATTTAATTTAGATCAAGTTAAAAACTCGTGATCAACAGCATCCTGAGATAAATATAAACAAAAGGATATACTTTGGGGGTGTACAGATTAAAGCATATAAAAAATTAGAGACTAACTGGGATTTTTTAAAGATTATTCCAAATTAAGAGTTGTTTTGTTATGTCTTCAGCAAATAGCTTCATTTTGCCAATACTTAATAAAAGAGTTATTTCTACATGTGAATTAGTTTTTTCAATTTATACCCCCCTAAAAAAACTATTTCTAGCCAGAGCTTTTTACAATAAAAATACTGAGATTTTACAAAAATACCAAGTTTTACAAAGAGTAACCTAGTTTTTAACCTGCTGTGTATCCTGAAGTGACTTTTAATAACACTGAGATTCTTGCCCACTGCACAGTTTTCTCACTGGGGATTTTTTTTTTTCTATTATCTAAATGTTTAACAATATCAAGATGTAGGCTGTTGACCTGTATACTTACAACTAATACTGCAACCAGAGCTCCCTGAATGAGTCCAGTCAACACATCACTCCAGTGGTGTTTGTAATCAGAAACTCGAGAAAGGCCCACATAAATGGATACGGCAACAAGACCAAATTGCAGCGTGGGGCGTAAGAGTCTTGCCCAGTCTCCCTTCATCCTGGCTTGAAGATAAAGCTAAAAGAAAAGAATAAAGAGAAAACATAGTTTATTTAACATAACAACGCAAAAGTTTTATATTAAGGAAGGGTTGGCATTTAAAATGGTTATCGAAGTATTATTATATAGGGAACAGGACTTCTAGGCAAACATTCACGTACGCATTAATGCCTAAATGTTAATCCTTTAAAGAAACAAAACTATTGCCCTACTAACTTGTTCAGAAGAATCTATTGCCAGTCTAGCTGTAACACCCTTCAAACTGTATACAAACAAGTGTTTCCTTGTTTATGGTTTTCTAAACAGGATTTCAGGGACACTTCCTCCCCTTGCAATTTGGGTTATAATTCTGATAGTCAAGACCAGTGCTGCCATTGGTTTTTTTGTTTGTTTGTTTTCCTTAAAGAAATGGGGCTTTGCTCTGTTGCCCAGACTGGAGTGCAGTGATGTAGTCACAGCTCACTGCATCCTCAAATTTCTGGGCTCAAGCAATCCTTCCATCTCAGCTTCCCACGTAGGTGGGACTATAGGTACATGCCACTGAGCCCAGCTAATTGTTTTCATTTTTATTTTTTGTAGAGATGAGGGTCTCACTATGTTGCGCAGGCTAGTCTGAAACTCCTCGTCTCAAGCAACCCGCCTGCATTGGCCTCTCAGAGTGCTGGGATTACAGACATGCGCCACCGCCTGACCCAGTATCGTCATTAATTCTGAGTCTTGGGATAAAGTGCTAGCATTCTGGGCACAGGTTGCCCTTGCTCTGGGCAACCTGTGGGACTATTTGATTAATTCACCAAAGAGAGCTCTTCTACCCTCAAACTATTTAACAAGGCAACTGAGACTAAATAATCTGTATTTGCAAGTAATACAGGTTTGTAGGTTAGTTATGATCCAGCAAAGAAGTGTATTCTTTCAGTAGTACCTGTACCCCCTTTAAGTTCTATGACTTTTCTGTACACTAATCAGACCTAAGAAATTTCCCTTTCTCGTGTCAGTCTGCCTTTGACTTTGGGTGCATCCCTAAAGATTTTATACAGAAATGATTCTTTTTAGGGAGTCCAATAACAATATAATTTTTAACATTCCCTTTAAAATTCTGTTCAATAATTTATGACTCATAGACTTAATTAAATGCAGTCCTGAGAAAACAATATACATAGCTCTCCCCATGGACACTGCCTATTTAAAATAGATGACACAAATCAGCTCCCAGCTCTCTGGGCACTGCCATGGGTGTTCAGTTCCCAAAAGCTGGCAAAGACCCAGGGCTTATCTAATTTTATCAAGTACTTAGTATAAACCATCTAGTTCTAAAAGAACACACCAGCTGTTTAACTGAGTCTGACTCATCAGCTAGTTTAAGTACCATTGGCTTTCTGCAGAATCATTATTTTTGTTTGTCGTTCAAGCTGTGAAAAAAGTGAGTTGTAAAATCAAAAGTATCAACTATAAAATGGACTTAAGCTAGTCCCATGCTACTTCCAACCTGAAGGAAACTCAGAGCCAGGACTTCAAGGCCTTTCCTCTTTCAAGATTCTAAAATCCCTGTAGCAATATTTTCATTCTAAGAACCCTGACTTTAACTGTAGGTAGCCTGCAAACTCATATTGAATATTATTTTCTCCAGATTGCTTCCCCAACGTGCCAGTGAAAAGAATTAACATTTACTTACATCATCAGTAATCAACTAAGCTCCAACACTTTTTGTGGGGAAGGGGGGCGGGGGGGGGGGAACAGAGTTTCGCTCTTGTTGCCCAGACTGGAGTGTAATGGTGCAATCTTGGCTCACTGCAACCTCCGCCTCCCGGGTTCAAGTGATCCTCCTGCCTCAGCCTCCCGAGTAGCTGGGATTACAGGCACCTGCCACCACGCCCAGGTAATTTTCTGTATTTTTAGTAGTGACAGGGTTTCACTATGTTGGTCAGGCTGGTCTCCAACTCCTGACCTCAGGCGATCCACCCACCTCAGCCTCCCAAAGTGCTGGGATTACAGGCGTGAGCCACTACACCCAGCATGCTCCAACACTTTGAAGTGAAGTCTTTCCCCCTATAAATAGCTGGTTTTCTCCTTGAACATCTACCCAAGAATAGAGGTTTCCCCCATCAGTGAAACTCTGACCATAGACCCAGAAATTATTTCACGGTGAGAGTTCTGGGATTCCCCAGTTGTGGTTCTGTACCTAACCTTGTGCTCTAGGCTTTGGCTTCTCTAGTGACAAATAGTCATGGCCTGAGTGTGCTTCCTTTGTTCCCATACTGTATTACCCTGGGTCAGGGTACTCGGTGTAGCTCTGTGAAGACTTCCATTTCTGCAGAGCTCAAGAAAGTGGACACCCTGAATTTCTCAGACCTTGGGTCAACTTGAGTTCCACAGCTGACATGCCCAGAAATCCGGACTGGCTTTTCCCCTCCCATCTTGCCAGCAAAAGTTTCCTATATGAGTAGGTTCAACAAAGGTAAAAGGTAGTGTCTTTCTGGTGGCTCTACTTTGATTGTGAGCAAAGCAAACACTTGACATGACTTCCTTTAAAAGAAAGTCCATTCCGTTAGCTTCCCTAACTGCCACTGAAAAGTTGAATGTCTGAAGCTTCTCAGTACTGTTCCATTAGAACTAGATAGAGGGGACATAGCTCATGTTTCAGTGCCAAGGCTAATAGCAAAAAGGCTGTATAGGTTCCTTCCTTAGCAGATTCCACTCTTCTCTCCTCCCCATACATGCCATTTGCCAACCTTATCTATTAAACCCATTCTAGGTAAGGCATTCGGTTACTTCTGTTTTAAGAGTAAGAACTTACAAAGCTCTATGACCAATACAGTGTGTGGTCGCAGACAGGCTCAGAAGCAACATGATTACTTTTAAATTCCCCTTCTAGATGGAATTGCCCCTTCACAGTCAGTCCTATTTGGACCACATAGCCCTGCCTTCTCCCTGCATACCCACATCTCCCTGCACTGACTAGATGACTTACACCAGGTGTCACCCAGAGATCTGCTGGGCTATATTTTGTCTCTGGAATTTATACCAGAAATATGAAGGTGTTCTCTAATTTCAAAAGTAGTAGGAAGATGCCTAACGGGTACATAAATGGTCGAGGACAGCAAGCCATTTAGTAGAAAACAATGGAGTGGGTTTCAAGATGGCTGACTAAAGTGCCTCTGGTACTTGCTTTCTGCTTGAAGAACCACCAAAACAGTACTAGATAAATCACACTTTGAATAGATCACCTAAGAGAGACTGCTGGAATTTAACACCAGAATGACAGGAAACATCTGAGGCAAGTAAGGAGAGGGAAGCAAGGCAGGGTGCTTGGCAGGGATTGGTTGGGGAGGCTCTCCCATGCTGGAGAAGGGTAAGTGACCTCCAACAGCATCCACATTCCCATTGTGAAGTCCTGCAATCCCAGCCATAGGAGAAACCCTCAACCCACACAAACAGGGAGCCTGGGGACTGCGTGATGGCACTGCTCCAGAGAGGGAGCTCATCCCCGCCCTCTCCACTGCCCCAGTCCTAAGCAGCTACAGCAGGGCACCATTTTGAGAGCCCAGGCCCCAGCAGACTGCATCCTTCTCTGAGGCCCAACAGTCCCTGCATATCCACATCTCTGAAACCCCATTAAAGTCCCCCACCCACAGCTGGGTGCTGCCGTAGGGCCAAAGTATACAAGCCACTAGCAGTGAGCCAGCAGAGCCACTACTGTGCATTGTCAAGCCTGATTACAGGCTACCCTGCCCCACAGATACCATCTGCGGCCAAAGTGCATGCTCCCAACCCACCTGTTTATGGCTGCTGCCACAGAAAAACACCCCTACTTACCATGGCCAAGCCCTATACACACCACTGAGGGACCTATCCAGCCTGGCTCCACCTACCCCTGTGCCCAAGCACAACTATCGAGCGTTGGAGGGTGCATCTATCATTAACACCTGAGCACTCCTTCCAGGGACCTCAGGAAGGGACCACCCAACCTGCTGCTACCACCACCCACTGTACCACCTGTGGGCCTGGAGACTAGCCACCCAGCCGTCACAGTCACCACCAACACCAGTGCAAACCACTTGGGAATCAGAGGGTTGTCCTGCCACTGCCCGCACCACACCTGCTGTCTATGGGCAGCAAGCCCGAGGACCTGCCCACCATGCTACTGCTGGCATCCAAGCAAGCTTCCTGGAGGCCCAAGAATCAGCCTACCTGGACCCCCTAACATCACTGCCAGCATACACTGCCCCGGGGCCCAAGGACAGGCATGCTCAGCCTGCTGCTGCCACTCTTGGGACTGGAGGATGGGCCCACCTGATGTTCCCATCTCCAGCAAATGCTTCCTTGCAGCAACTAACAACTGCACCTTAAGCTTCTGAGGAAATCACACACAACTGATACTGTCTACAGCCAAAGAAATTGTACTGAGACTACACTAATGCATGCATATCTTACGGAAAATATCCTCCCCTATGAAGGCAAATTCAAAAAATTGGAAGAAGTGACTGTTAAAGCAGATGTACAGATACCGAAATATGGATTCAAGAAACATGAAGAAGGAAATACAACACTTCCAAAGGAACATGGTAATTTTCTAGCAACAGATTCCAATGAAGAAATGTGTGAAATCTCAGAAAAAGAATTCAAAATAATGATTCAAAAAAAATTGAAAAAGCTCAGTGAGATACAAGAAAACACAGAAATCAGAAAAATAATACAAAGAAATCAGAAAAACCATTTAGGATATGAATGAGAAACTTCCCAAAGAGCTAGATATAAAAAAAACTTTCTGAAACTGAAGAATTCATTGAATGAAATGCAAAATAGATCCAACAGTTTCAACGATAGACTGTATCAAGCAGAACTTTATAACTTAAAAATAGGTCTTTTGAACCCACACAGATAAAAATAAAGAATGAGCAACAGCTATGTGACATATGTGACACCATAAAGTGATAAAATATTCAAATTTCTGGTGTCTCAGAAAACAAAGAAAAAATAAAAGGGATAGGAAACCTATAAGTAATACCTGAAAACTTCCCAAGTCCAGCAAGAGATTTAGACATCCAGATACAGGAAGCTTAGAGAACCCCAAACAGATGCAATTCAAAAATTCATGGCATATTACAGTCAAACTGTCAAAAGAGAATAAAACAGCAAGAGAAAAGTATCAAGTCACTTAGAAGGGGAACACCTATCAGACTAACAGTGAATTTCTCAGCAGCCACCTTACAGGCTAGGAGAAAATGGGATGATGTACTGAATGTGCTGAAAGAAAAATAAAGTCCACCAGCCAAAGACTATTCTCAGATCATGATGGAATAAAACTATAAATCAATAATGAGGAACTTCGGAAATTGTTCAAATGCATGAAAATTAAACAACATGCTCCTGAATGACCACTGGGTCAAGGAAGAAATTAAGAAGGAAATAAAAAATTTCTTGCAACAAATGAAAATAGAGGCAGGACATACCGAAACTCAAAAGCAATGCTAGGAGGTAAATTAATACCAATAAATGCCTACATCAAAAATCTAGAAAGATTTCAGTAAATAATCTAACAATGCACCTCAAGGTAGTAGAAAAACAAGAACAAACCCAAAATTGGTGGAAGGAAAGAAATACTAAAGAGCAGAGCAGAACTAAACAAAATGAACTTTTAAAAGTACAAAGGATCAACAACAAAAAAAGTTGCTTTTATGAAAGGATAAACAAAATCGACAAGAGAAAAAACCCAAATAAATTCAGAAATGAAAAAGACATTACAACTGATAACACAGAAATACAAAAGAACATCTGAGACTATCTCCAATCATCTATTTGGAGATAGGGTCTCACTGTCGCCCAGGCTGGAGTACAGTGGTGTGATCATCACTCACTGTAACCTCAGCCTCCTGGGTTCAAGTGATCCCCCCGTCTCAGCCTTCTGAATAGCTAGGACTACAGGAGCGTGCCAGCATGCCTGACTGATTTTTCTTTTTTTTCTTTTTTGGTAGAGACAGGGATACCTATTTTGGATAAGACAAGGATGCCTATTTTCACCCCTCCTATTCAGCATAGCAGTGAAGACCTAACCCTGAGCAATGAGGCAAGAAAAGGAAATAAAGGGGACAGGGGTGGTAGCTCATGCCTGTAATCCCAGCACTTTGGAAGGCCAAGGTGGGCAGATCGCCTGAGGTCAGGAGTTCAAAACAGCCTGGGCAACTTGGCGACACCCCATCTCTACAAAAAAAATACGAAAAATTAGCCAGGCTCAGTGGCATGCGCCTGTGATCCCAGCTATTTGGGATGCTGAGTTGGGAGGATCACTGCTTAAGCCTGGGACAATTAGCTTGCAGTCAGCTGAGATCGTGCCACTGCATTGCAGCCTGGGTGATAGGGAGACCCTGTCTCGAAAAGAAAAAAAATAAAGGCATCCAAGTTGTAAAACAGGAAATCAAACTGTCCATCTTTGCAGACAATGTGATCTTATATGTAGAAAAACCTAAAGACTCTACCAAAAAACTCTTAGATCTGATAAATTCAGCAAAATTAAAGGATACAAAATCAACATACAAAAATCTCTAGCTTTTTTTTTTTTTTTTTTTGGACAGAGTCTCGCTCTGTCACCCAGGCTGGAGTGCAGTGACACAATCTCAGCTCACTGCAACCTCCGCCTCCCAGGTTCAAGCAATTCTCGTGCCTCAGCCTCCTGAGTAGCTGGGACTACAGGTGTGTGCCACCACGCCTGGCTAATTTTTTCCATTTCCAGTAGAGACAGGGTTTCACTGTGTTAGCCAGGATGGTCTTGATCTCCTGACCTCATGATTCGCCCGCCTCGTCCTCCCAAAGTGCTGGGACTAACAGGTGTGAGCCACCATGCCCGCCAATCTCTAGCATTTCTATGCAACAATAGTGAATTAGCAGAGAAAGAAATCAAGGTCAGGCCTGGCACTGTGGCTCACACCTGTAATCTCAGCACTTTGGGAGGCCGAGGCGGGTGGATCACTTGAGGTCAGGAGTTCAAAACTAGCCTGGCCAACATGGTGAAACCCTGTCTCTAATAAAAATACAAGAATTAGCCAGGTCTATGCCTGTAATCCTAGCTACTGGGGAGGCTGAGGCAGGAGAATCGCTTGAACTTGGGAGGTGAGCTGTGATCGCACCACTGCACTCCAGCCTGGGAAACAAAGCGAGACTCCGTCTCAAAAAAAAAAGAAAGAAAAGAAAAGATATCAAGAGAGCAATCCCATTAACAATAGCTACAAAAAGAGAAAAGAAAAAAAAAAAAAAAAAAAACAACCTAGGTATCTATTTAACCAAGGAGGTGAAAGAACTCTACAAAGGAAACTACAAAACACTGGTGAAAGAAAATGCAGAGAACAGAAACAGGTGGAAAGATATCCCATGCATAAGGATCAGAAGAATTAATATGGTTAAAATGACCAAACTACCCAAAGCAGTCTACACATTCAATGCAACCCCTGTCAAAACACCAATGACATTTTGTACAGAAATAGAAAAAAAAATCCTAACATTCATACAGAATTTAAAAAGAGCCAGAGTAGCCAGAGTAATACTGAGCAAAATGAAAAAAAAGCTTAGAGGCATCACACTACCTGACTTCATATTACAAGGCTATAGTAATCAAAACAGTACAGTATTGGTATAAAAACAGACTCATCAGCAACCAATGAAACAATAGATTCCAGAAATAAATCCACGTATTTACAGCCAACTGACTTTTGACAGAGGTGCCAAGAACATACAATAGAGACACTCTTGTCAATAAATGGTGCTGGGAAAATTGGATATCCATATGCAGAAGAATGAAATTGAACCCCTATCTCTCAAGTAAGATGGATTACAGACTTAAATGTAAGACCTGAAACAATAAAACTAATAGAAGAAAACATAGCTTCAGGATATTGGTCTGGGCAAAGATTTTATGGCTAAGACCTTGAACACAGAGGAACAAAAACAAAAATAGACAAATGGGATTATATTAAACTAAAAACCTTCTGCACAGCAAAGGAAACAATCAGGAGAATAAAGTATCTGTTGAATGGGAGAAAATATTTGCCAAGTATTTATCCAGCAAGGAGCCAATATGCAGAATATATAAGGAACTCTAACTCAATGGTAGAAAACCAAATACTCCCACTGAAAAGTGGGCATGGGGCATGAATAGACAATTCTCAAAAGAAGATGTACAAATGGCCAATGGGTGTATGAAAAAATTATCAATATCACTAACCAGGGAAATGCAAGTCAAAACCACAATTTTACCCCATTTAGAATGGCCATTATTAAAAAGACCAAAAAAACATAAAGAGATGCTGGTGAGGATGCAGAGAAAAGGAACTCTTCTACACTGCTGCTCGGAATATAAATTAGTACAGCCACCAGGGAAGGCAGAAAAGGGGGCCTAATCCAGGGAACTATCCTGAGGGAGATATGTGCAGTGGAAACTGGGCTTTTTAAAGGGTATTAATACAAGAGATCACCTGGATCAGGGAGAATGGATGTGGGAGAATCTCCAGTCAGCTGCCCATACCAAAAAATGCTTTCCTTCCTTGCTTACAAAGGATGACTACTTCTACTATTTGTAGTCTCTGCTCCCAAATTTGGAGGCTGTTCTGAAATACAGCAAGAGTAAATGTCATTTGTCAAAAGAACACTTGAGTGTGCCACTGTGATCCCTGCTGTAATGTACAGGAACACACACTAGAACAGGTAAGGAAGAGACATGGGTTTCCAGGACATGCAAATGTAAAATGAAGGTTAACAGGAAAAACAAAGATATATCATATACTTCTCCTGACCTTCACACTCCTCCCTCCCCCATTTTCATCTATTAAAACGGGCTGGATATACAAATACCACAGGAACACAACATATGGCAAGGAAGTCAACCCTGAGGCCTCAGAAGGAAACCATAGTTAGGCTATTCCTGTTCCTCCCTGTATCTTTCTAGAGAGACTCAAAGAAAGAGCTCAGAGCAAATCAGATAACACCACTGACTGCACACAGCCCAGTTTTCAAAAGCAGAAGCTATTGTGAGAGGAATCAGCCTTAGGAATCTGCCAACATCCTCTAGGAATGCCCTCACTGAAACTAGGCATCGCTACTGGCCCTTGAGAAAAGGAAGGTTCCAGGTGCGTTTTTTTCTCTCCAGAAGAGCAAAATTAGCAATGGTAAACTTCCTGAGCTTCTCTTCCAGGTAGGACTTCTGGTCTGCAGGAAGTCTTCCCCTACTGCTTTATGATTGTCCTAGTTATAAACCCCCTTTGCACGATTGGCAGTCCTGCTAGCTGCACTTCTTTTCCTCCTTGTTCATCTTGCTGTTCTGCATCAAAGCTTCCTGGGACTTATCCTGTCACTGTATTATCATAGTGGGAAGCCTTTGCCTCTGGGGAGCACTTCAGTGAAGAACTGCAGGTTATTGCTTCGATTCTGTCCTTTCCTCCCTTTCCCTATTTCTCATTGTGAATGTGCTACTTTAGAGCTTCCTTTACCAGAAAGGTGAATGTTAGGATTGAGAGGGATTCAGAGGCTAGAATCTCTCATCAAGCAGTACCCACTCAGGAAAACCCCAGATAAGTGCTTAGTGCTGGGTCATGTATTCTGTCTCTCTCAGCAAAGTAAAGCTTTCCACTCAAAATACGATGGAGACAAGCTACTGTCTCTAATAATTTTTTTTTTTTTTTTTTTTTTTTTTTTTTTTTGAGACAGAGGGCCGGGCGCAGTGGCTCACACCTGTAATCCCAGCACTTTGGGAGGCCGAAGCAGGTGGATCACCTGAGGTCAGGAGTTTGTGACCAGCCAGACCAATATGGTGAAACCCCGTTTCTACTAAAAATACAAAAAATTAGCCAGACATTGTGGCATGCGCCTGAGGCTATTGCTACTCAGCTACTCGGGAGGCTGAGACAGGAGAACTGCTTGAACCCGGGAGGCAGAGGTTGCAGTGAGCCATGATCGCACCACTGCACTCCAGCCTGGGCGACAGAGAGAGACTCCATCTCAAAAAAAAAGAAAGCTTCTTAGCTTGATATTACTAGAGATTCATACAAGCCATTTCCTATTTCTTAGAGCAATAAGGGTACCAAGCATCGCATTGCTCAAAATAACCAGGTGTTCAAGCCCAGAAAGGAGGGTTGCAGAAAGCTGGCCATTCCCCTTGCAAGCAGCAAATGCTTCACTGAGAAGTGCAGAGGCCTTCCTCCTAATCCCAAATGATATGGGTTGGCTGTGTCCCAACCCAGATCTCATCTTGAATTCCTACATGTTGTGGGAGGGAGCCAGTGGGAGGTAATTGAATCATGGGGGCAAGTCTTTCCCATGCTGTTCTTGTGACGGTGATTAAGTCTCACAAGATATGATGGCTTTATAAGGTCTGGAGTGTCCCTGCACAAGCTTTCTCTGCCTGCCGCCATCCACGTAAGATGTAACTTGCGCGTTCTTGCCTTCCGCCATGATTGTGAGGCCTCCTAAGCCACGTGGAACCGGGAGTCCAATTAAACCTCTTTCTTGTGTAAATTGCCCAGTCTTGGGTATGTCTTTATCAGCAGCATGAAAACAGACTAATAAACCAACACTCCAAAATGTGTGGCTCCGCCTGTGAAGGGCCTCAGGATAGTTTTATATAGTGCACAAAGAAGACCTGGTCAAAACAAACGGAAGACTCTTCATTACACGGAGCCACATCAGGAACAAATTACAGGGTAGGCCCATTTTTTCTTTTGTGTAAAAGTTAATATTAAAAAAAAAAAAAAAAACTAGAAAATTCAACATCTGTGATACTACTTAAGCATTCTTTCATTCTTTCACTATCACTGAAGGGTGGTGCTATTGCCTAGATGTTTGTGTTACCCCAAAATCTGTATACTGAACGCCTAACCCCCACGAGGCAATGGGATTAGGAAAATAGGACTTCTGTAGGTGATTAGGTCATAAGGGGTTAACCCTCATGAAAGGGATTAATGAACCAGTAAGAGACACAGGGGAGCTCCCTTGCCCCTTGCAACGTGTGAGGACATTCTACAACCTGGAAGAAAGCCCCACCATTACCCAACCATGCTGGCACCCTAATCTTAGACTTCCAGCTTCCAGACTGAGAAACTTGTTTTTTATAAACCACCCAGTCTGCTGCAATTGGTTACAGCAGCCCAAACTAAGACAGGAAGGATATAACCATTTTTGGTTGAAATTTCTGAAACATTTAACTTCCATTAAAGGATCTAATTTGAATATCTCACCTTTAAAATAAATAATTGTTGAACAAGACATTTTTTGAAGCTGTTTTATTCGATTTTGCCTTTCCTTGACTAATCTTGTTAACACCTCTTAACTGTAAAATGTTATTATTGTCTCATAGCCTCTAAATATTATATTGTTAATAAAGAGGGTTCCCCCCCCCCCATTTTAAACTAGAGTCAAGGGGTCAGCTTGCAAGCTAAGAACACTTTTAAGGAGTTGTTTTTTTTTTTTCCAAAAAAGAATATGTGACCTACAAAGCCTAAATATTTATTATCTGACCTTTTACTTAAAAAAAAAAAAAAAGCCAACGCCAGAACTAGACTAACAACAGCAGGCTCAACACAAAGAAATATACCTTCGTCTACTTATTTTGAAATAGTGCTTTTATGACCAGCCAGGCAAGCCAAATTGATTGCTCCACCTACATTTGATGACAGATCTGGCCAGAAGAACACTGGAAAGCAAGCCTCAGTTTAGTCTTCTTTGGGTTTTTATTTCACCATTTTTAGGGTTCACTGAGGCACTACATTTAGATCTTGAATCCCACCTCAAAATCAGGCAAGATTTGTGTAGGCTATGGACCTACACAACTCATGTTGTTCATCATTTGCCCAATGTTCAGCAATAATCAAGTTTGGAAAACATCACGAAATATCAACAATGCTAGGTAGTATACAGTGAATGCTAAATGAGGGATTATACGAATCTTAAGGAAAGTGGATAGTATGAAAGAGTCTGAGTGGATTTAGATAGGTGGGCAGCACTGTCTAAACACAGGGCAGGAGGCAAGGCCCAGATAAGAGGCATTTTGTGGGAGGGAGGAGAGTCTGGCTGAAGCACAGATACAGGAATTTCATTAACAGGCAGTGATATAAACAATCTGGGGTTATAGCCTAAATAGAATGGTCTCAGGAAAAGTATTTTAGCACTCCTCATTGTATTGAAAGAAAATATAGACTCATACCATGGCTGTTCTCCTGAATAATCAAATAAATTTGGAATCTCTGGCATTCAGCCAAGTTCACGGGGAGTCACTAAGCATATAAACTGGCTATGTGCAAAGCAGCCCTGCCCTAAGCTCCCGCAGGCCTGGGAGGTTTTCACTGATGCTGACTCTCTCTTGGCACAGTTAAGTGTGCAGGGCTGCACTGGCTGCTAGAGAAGAACAATGGTCAGGGTGTTTTAAGAGCCATTTTTAACTAGAAGTTAATTTCTGGGTGTTGGGAATTGACAGGGAAGTTTTGGCTATCAAAGACTATCCTCGGAGAGGATTTAAATTGACTATATCTCTACCCAAATCTGAGGCTGACTCATGCCAAGATGCCCAGAGAAACAAGATGAGTCATTGCCCAAGGAATTCGGGGGTGGGCCTTAGAGGTTAAATGTTGTACATAGGCTGGGCACGGTGGCTCATGCCAGCACTTTAGGAGCCCGAGGTGGGTGGATCATGAGGTCAGGAGATCGGGACCATCCTGGCTAACACGGTAAAACCCCATCTCTACTAAAAATACAAAAAATTAGCCCGGCATGGTGGCACGCGCCTGTAGTCCCAGCTACTCGGGAGGCTGAGGCAGGAGAATGGCGTGACCCCAGGAGCCAGAGCTTGCAGTGAGCCAAGATCGCACCACTGCACTCCAGCCTGGGTGACAGAGCAAGACTCTGTCTTATTTTAAAAAAAAAAAAAAAAAAAAAAAAAAGGTTGTACATAAATGTGAAAAGAAGGATCTGTGTATTCAGGGCTGAAATAAAAGCTGGGGCCTACATCCACATCAAGCAAATATTTCCAATACCTAGAGTCAGTAAAATGCAGTGCATGGTTGCTCTGACCTGCTTTCTTCTCCAGAAAGGTCTTGGTCTACAACAAATCTATTTATCTAGGCTTCTTTTTTTGACATTATAACTTTACATCTGTTAAATCAAACTAAAATCTGGTCTGAAAACCCCCTGCTCACATACTTGAGTTCTTCTGTACAAAGAACAGCTTAATTTGGTAAGTAAACCTGCAAGCCTGACTCAGGAATGTGCTTCTGTAACAATAGCTGAGTCCCAGCCAGTCCCGGCAGCCATATTTCAACCGCTCACAGCCATTCAAACCACGCTCAAATAAGGCTCCCAGGCCAAACCGTAACCAGTCTGGCAGTTTCTGCACCTCGCTTCCGTTTTCTGTACTCACTTTCCTTTTTCTGTCCATAAATTCTCCCTGACCACTTAGAAGCAGTAGAGTCATTCTAAATCTGCTGTGATTCTGAGGGCTGCCCAACTTGAGAGTCGTTTCTTCCTTGCCCAATGAAACCCTTAAATTTATCTAAAGTTGTTCTTTTAACACAGTTGGTTCATAGTGACCCAATTACCACACTATGGTTGACGTCATTTTCCCAAGTTGACATCCTTCATATGTGGCTGCATGTCCACTGAGCAGGCCTGCCACTGAGGCCCTCTATATATCAATGTCATCTTCTCTATAGTAATTTTAATCTTTCACAAAACAGCCCTCAGTGCAAGTTTCTATTTGACCAATTATACACACATAACGGGTGTTCTGAGAAGGATGAAGGAAGAAGAGCAGAAAATGATAAAATATGGAATATGTTATATCTGAGAATTTTCTTTAAAATTACAAACAGTGGGTCAAAGTTGTATGTCAGTCACTTCCAGAATGCCATTTTACTTCCAGAGATCTGCATCAATTAACCTTCAAAATAAATGGACTAGGGTTCAGACCAAGTAATCAATCAATCAATACAGCATGGGATCCTGACTATCAAGAGACCCCACAGAGCTCACAGAACTCAGCAGCCCCCTCCCAAGGTGCCTATTCCCTCACTTGTAAAACACTGGCAATCATCCCTCATCTTTTCATGGAAATTTAGTCAAAAATAAAAGTAGTGTAAAATGCAAATCATCATCATGATCAATCAAAACTCAGATTCCCAGGTCTCTCATAAAGAAGGACTTGGACACTAACACACACAGGTGAACGAAAAACCACAAAAGCTAGTGAGACAAAAGCTAGACCTAGTGAGGTCTAGCCCGGGGCGTACAAAGCATGCCCACACATTCAGATGCCCTTCGGTGTAATCACAGGCCCATGTTCTGGGAAGAGCTCTCAGGATAGTAGCGGCTCTAGCTATTGCCCAGCCTTCCGGGTCTGCCCTGGTCCTCATGCTCTAATTACAAAGAAAAAAATATGTTGTCTCACTTAAGAAGAATGCTGATTTTTTTCTAATAACATAAATGAACAGAAGATAAAAGATCAGAATAGTATTTGCTGCTAACTACCTTCAGATAAGTCACATTTTCCATGCCCCACCTGCAGAAACATTTGAGTGTGTGTCTTAAAAAGGAAGCCCTAAATTCTGCTGAATCATACTCTGTGCTTCCTCACAAAATTTAATTAATGTAAGATGAAAGCTTTGAAAATCAGCTGTTGTAATGGCTTGAAGTGCTGAATTTGAATTTCATATAACACATCTACAATTTATATATTCTTTTAATGTTTGGAATTTGGTTTTTCAAATAAAAGCAAGATTCTAGTAAAACATTTTAAATTATCTCTGACACTAATTCCCATTAGTTTACCCTCAACATTACATATCGTGCATTTTAAATCTAAACATTAAATTAGCATACAGCACTTAATGTGATCAAAGGGAAAAACACAGGAAATGACAGATTTACACAGAAGATAACTGTATAAAAATCCACTTATAAAGAAAATTGAGATAAAATTATAGCTGATCTGTTAGGGTACAGATTTTCTCCCCCTCCTCTCCTTTCCCCCAAAACATTGATAATGCAGGACATATTAATACACCCAAATATACAGTATTTTATTAATACTTTATATGTAAAGAGAACATTATAAAAAAAAATCAACTAAAATTGACCTTTAAAAATCCCTTCAATGTGTCCTGAAGCCTGGTCTTGCATTAGTTACTCTCAAAAAACTACATATTCATCTCTAGTTTGATATGCAAAATGTGGGTGCAAATCTTCCTAAGTCCTCACTGCCAGCTTTGTATGATGCAAGTGCAAATCGCCATGCTGCTGCTCTACAGGCTGGCATCAGAACTGGACCTGGAAGTTGTATAGATGACAGGCTCCAGAAGTGGCAACTGCCTTTCCCAGAAGTTGAAACCTTTCTGGTCCCTTGCAGAGCAGTCTGGGAATGTTTTAGAAAATGGGAGGAAAACAAAATCTGCTCAAATAGGAACAAAGACAGCTGCCTTCACTTACAATGATCAAAACCAACTCCTCACCACAGCAGAGCCCAGGAGGAAAGAAGCTCTGCTGCTGTTCACCCACACTGAGATGAGAAGAGTGGCTCCCAGTTAGGAAGGAGGTTAACAAGCAACAGCAGCCCATTGGCCCAGTCCTTCAGATTAGTTATCCGCTGTGATTAACACAGAAGCTGTGTGTTCCAGAAAACCACTTCAGGAAATGTCCCAAAGTAAGGGCACACATCAACTAATTCTTAGCATGAAACTTACAGATTTGCAGATTATCTGTTTCACTTTTTGCCACTGGCTAATTTATTAGGACAGGAGAGGACACTGATACTAAGCACATTAATTCCACACAGTACATAACCTAACGTCAATAGACACAGAGTACTTACTGCCACAAACAGCATGCAGTACATGGAGAACGAAGAGTGGCCTGAGTAGAAGGACAACCTAGAAGAAAAAGAAGACAAATGTTACTTTTCTCTCTTAGGAGCCAAAAGTATTCTTGATTTCATAAATCTGCTCCTTCGCTTCAGAGTGTACACAACTGCCTCCCTCCAGCTTGAGAAATTAGAAGGGTAGGGTGAGGGGACAATTAGGACAGGAACACTAAAGAGTGCAAGAAGGACCTGAGGTCAGATTTCTATACAGTATCACTTTATTGAAACTTTCAGGATGGGTAATGTGTCATGAGAATAAACTTGCCAAGCATTTCTAAAATGTTAGAAGAATGATACTTGACAAGTCATAACTGGCATAAATTGCCTTGACTTTATTACATACACACTTATGTGACCATGATTTAAGTTTTATTTTCCACTTGCAGGATTAGTCCCTGAATAATGTAATACCTCCTTGGGAACACTCAGAAGTTGATTGCTTTTTTCCATCCATATTAATATTTTAGTATTTTGGCCTGGCGCAGTGGCTCACTCCTGTAATCCCAGCACTTCAGGAGGCCGAGGCAGGCGGATCACAAGGTCAGGAGATCAAGACCATCCTGGCCAACATGGTGAAACCCCATCTCTACTAAAAACACAAAAATTAGCCAGGCGTGGCGGTGCACGCCTGTAGTCCCAGCTACTCGGAAGGCTGAAGCAGGAGAATTGCTTGAACCCGGGAGGCGGAGGCTGCAGTGAGCTGAGATCACACCACTGCACTCCAGCCTGGGTGACAGAGGGAGATGCCATCTCAAAAAAAAAAAAAAGAAAAAAATTTAGTGTTTTAAATGGGCACACATCTTGCCTTGCATTTCCCACCAAATTCAGTGCTTTTGTTTCTTTCAATATTAGAGTCTATAAACATCTAAGTATCACCTTCCCCACCTAAAAATGACAGAATGCTTCCAAAACTTAATTTTATGGCACTTCCGAGAAAAGAAAAATAGAGCTCACTAAATTCAAGATCTAAGTTTTGCTTATACAGAATGAGCCACTGATGCAGAAGAGGCAAGCACATCAGGCACAGTGAAAGTAATGCCACGAAAAGATGCTCATGCAAATAACCAGAATGCATCTCCCCACCACTTCTCCCTACGTAAGAATAAGAACAAAAACAAGAGGGACAAGCTCTTAAGTAATTTACTTATTACATTCTGCCTTGTTCAAAAGGAATTTAAGGGAGATGTTGGTTCCCTGAATTCAGACAGGAGAAAAACCTCCTAACACACATACTAGAAAGTCACGTGCGTATGTCTGGCAGCTGCCGGTGGGTGGGAAAGAAAAGATTACTTTAAAAATATATATATATACACACACACACACGTGTATATATAGACACATACATACACACACACATATATACACACCCATATACATATATATATATGATTCTACCAAGAATTTTGACTGTCTTTTTGTAATCAGATACATGCCTAAGAAAGAGAATTCTGTAATTTCCTGTGCCAACCAGGGATTATATAATTAAACCCAATAATTATTCTGGGTTTAGTCTATGTAAAGGAGGAAAAAATAAATCACTTTTTAACCTTGCTATTTGACCACACAAAATGGAGCAATATGAATAGTAATTTTAAATCAGATAATTGGAGCAGAGCTCTGCACATTTTATAGTTTCAATGTTTTACTGACAAGCATACAAGTTAATAAAAGCCAATTTCAAGGACTGTCAAAGCCCACCAAGCCAACATAACCATAATCACAGAAATATTCTCAAAGCCAAGCAAGTGAGGTTTCACTAAATCCTTTACACTGTGCTACAAAATCATAAACTGCAAACTAATGTAATCGTTTTAAACAGCTCTGAATCAGCCATAGAGTGATTTCATTCGTTGGTTTCCATTTTTTACACTGAATACAAAAACATATTGTATTCAGTATAGAATTTGTGAAGAAGTCTGGCTATGACTTTGACAGGGATTAAAAACAAAGGGGTAATTCTATTCAATCTCAATGTCTGCGTCTTTATCCATAGTAATTTACCAAACAGATCATAATATGCTCTTTTATTTCTATTAAGCAAACAGAACAAAGCATAAAAAAAAGGGAAATTCAAATTATTGATATTCCATATAAATCTAACTCTTTATTGGAGTCTCTAGGAGATACAACTCTTACAGATATCTTATTATGGCCAGAATTCACAAATGGACTAAATATCTGTATGGGTGATCTAATAAATCCCAAGGAGTAGCCCAAATGGTTTTTTTGTTTTTTTTTTTTTTTTTTGAGACGGAGTCTCACTGTGTTGCCCAGACTGGAGTGGAGTGGCGCAATCTTGGCTCACTGCAACCTCCGCCTCCTGGGTTCAAGCAATTCTCCTGCCTCAGCATCCCTAACAGCAGGGATTACAGGCTTACACCACCACACCAGCTAATTTTTGTACTTTTAGTAGAGATGGGGTTTCACCACATTGGCCAGGCTGGTCTGGAACTCCTAACCTCATGTGATCTGTTGCCCTCAGCCTCCCAAAGTGCTGGGATTACAAGCATGAGCCACCGTGCCCGGCCCCAAATGCAGTTTGTTTTCATCATAGTGACTTCACTGAAATGTTTAAGACTATGGTCCTGGCCTAAGAACCCTGCCCTTAGATTTTAACCAATTCTAGATTTTAACCAATCCTAGACTACCATCTCACTTCGTTATAGCCTCTCTGATGAAGGCAAGCACAGTACAGTAATAATGTGAGCCAGCTTTCCAACCAAATCTTAGGAAAATCTTCTCAGGAAGAAAATTTATGGAGAGAAAAATGTATTTTGAAATGCTGCTGTTTTTACTGACTCTGAGTGGTAGTCTACTGAACAGTAAGCAAGCTTCAGTTATTAAGTACACTGATTTTGACTACATAACTCACTATGAATGGGATTATATGTGTGTGTGTGTGTGTGTGTGTGTGATGGAGTCTCGCTCTGTCGCCCAGGCTAGAGTGCAGTGGCATGATTTGGCTCATGGCCACCTCTGCCTCCTGGGTTCAAGCGATTCTCCTGTCTCACCCTCCTGAGTAGCTGGGACTACAGGTGTGTGCCACCATGCCCGGCTAATTTTTGTATTTTTAGTAGAGATGGGGTTTTGCCCTGTTGGCCAGGCTAGTCTCGATCTCCTGACCTCAGGTGATCTGCCCACCTCGGCCTCCCAAAGTGCTGGGATTACAGGCGTGAGCCACCGCACCTGGCCTGGGATTGTATTTCAAATGGCAACTTTATGATGTTTTTTCCCTCACGTTTGTCAGCCAGGGCACCCCTTTTTCAGAGCCGATTAAAGTTGGCCTGATCCCCAATATCATGGCACTGAGAGCATTCATAGCCATCTGCCTGCACCCGCCTGCCTCCATGCATGTGAGTTCCCTCCCCAACTGAGCATTCTTCTACCTCTGTGCTCCAACATCCACATCCATGTTCAGCCTACCATAAATCACAAAGACACAATCAAATCCAGCCTTCATCAGCGTCAAAAGCAATCAACTCATATAAAGCATTTCTTAATTTAGTATTTTGGGGCTCAGAAGGAGGTTAAATCACAAAGAACCCAGCTGATCATCTCTGATCTCTTCCCACCACCCGACTTTCTTCCTTTCCTCCTCCCTACCCTCCAAAGTTAAAAAGCACAAAACAGATACACCTTTAGCTGTTTTCATTTGAAATATCTTTATTTTGCATTCACTCTTTTTTTTTTTCAATTGAGACAGAGTCTCACTCTGTCACCCAGGCTGGAGTTCAGTGGCCCAATCTCAGCTCACTACAACCTCTGCCTCATGGATTCAAGCAATTCTCCTGCTGCAGCCTCCCAAGTAGCAGGAATTACAGGCATGCACCACCACGCCTGGCTAATTTTTGTATTTTTAGTAGAGATAGGGTTTCACCATGTTGCCCAGGGTGGCCTCGAACTCCTGACCTCAAGTGACCTGCCTGCCTCAGCCTCCCAAAGTGCTGGGATTACAGACATTAGCCACCGTGCCCAGCCTACATTCATTCTTGAATGATGGTTTTCCTGAGTACAGAATTCTAAATTGATGACTTTTTTTCTCATCGCTTTGAGGCTATCATTGCACTATCTTCTGGCTTCTGCTTTTGCTGTTAAAATATAAGCCATCTGTCAGCCAGTTCTTTCTGGGTTATCTGTCTCTCCTCTGTAACTGCTTCCTCTCCTCCTGCCCCCATCAATCAATATTCTAGTTTTACTGCCTTGTGTCTAGTACTAGGATTTCTCTAGTTTAGTATTCGTTGGCTGCTTCTATCTGAGGACTCACCAATTTGTAGAAGTCCTCAACCATTACCTTTGCATACTGGGCATCCTCCATCCTAGTACCTTTCTACGGGATGCTGATTCAACATGTAAGACCTTTGCATTCTATTCCTCCACATCTTACCCTTTCTTCTCTATTTTTCATCTAGGTCTCTTTAGGCATATCTTTCATTTTGTCATCCCCTTCACTGTATCTAATCTGCTTAATATGTTACACTGTAAATTTTAAATTACCATATATGTATCATTTACAGATCCCTTTGATTCCAAACCTGCTTGGCCAGCTTTGATTCTCTTCATCCCACATCATATTTTCTATCTCCTCTTATTTTAGTCTACACCTGGTAATTCTAGTATCTGTAATCTCTGAGAGTTTATGTAATTTGTTGTATTTGCTGACTGTCACTTAGGGTAGCTTGTTTCCACATAAGTCCATTTATACTAGAATGAGGTCATGTCGTTGGCACTCTATCTGAGGGGAATCTTTGAGCCTTGGTTTAAGGAGAGTTCTTCCAGAGAAGATATGTGTTCACTTATGCTGGGTTCACTACCAATACACTTTAAACTTCAAGCTTTTTTTTCCTTTTCCTTCCTAAACCAAATAGTATGAATTCTAGCTCCAGAACAGTGTGAGTGTGGTCCTGTGTTTACGAATTCTTTTTAATAGCTCCCACGGGGAGGATGTTGCCACTCTTCGGGAGTTCTTACACTATCCACATGTCTCTTATTGTCCTCTCCCCCGGCCTCAGCCTTTATATCTGTGCCCCATGTTCACTGCCTATCAAAACTCAGGGTCTATGCCACCAGGAACCGGCAGATACTTTCAAAGACCACACTGGATCTACAGCACTAACTGACGCAGGCCTTAGAAAAATCCCTTTACTCTCCCACCAACTAAACTATTTACTAAAAACACTTATATGTGTTTCAAGATGTGTATATATAAATTAAGATACAGTATGCACAAGTGTGTGTGTAATGTATCATCTAGCATGTTTAGCTGAACTATTATCAGTAGGCACTTCTAATCCTCCATGTTGCCAGAAATAGAAGCAAGCTTTTTTAAAAGAAAACTTAGAACTAATGAAATGCTATCTAAAATTAATCACTTTACTAAGAGACACAATGGTTCAGCAATAGCAGTTTGTTTTTAATTATACAGTGCCCAATGCTCAAAAATGTTTCAAATTATTACTATACCACCACTTCCCCCAGGTATGCCAAAGTTGGTTCTGCTACAAATAGAATTTTCTTTTTCCCCTAAAAATCGTCCTGAAATTGATTTCCAAAGCATTGTAAGGCAGAAAGGTTGTTAAAAGACTTATAATTGTTACAAGTTACTTAGTATGTTCAGGTACTTAATACACAGTGTTTCTACTTTTCACAAAAACTCTCATGCTCACACAGAGACACTGATTCTCAGGTTCAGTAACTTGCTCATAAAGTCGCATCTCTTTGTGGTTCAAACCTGAGTCTTCCCAACTCTTCCTTTCTGTGCCATGATTTCACTCTTGTCAGTGGTAGACAGACCCAGGAGGAACTTTAATCCTGCCATCTCCAGGCAGGGGAGTTCCCATCACAAAGTACAGCTTACATGTGGCAAAATGTGTGAAGTAAATATACGAAGAAGAAATTTGACTTAATCCACGAAGAAATACATGTTGCCAATGTAAAAATTGCCTTTTTCTTCTTTAGAGACAGGGTCTCGCTCTGTCACTCAGGCTAGAGTGCAGTAAATAATCATTTTAAGTGAATACCAATTTGTCTTTTTTGTACACTCTAAAGGCAAAAAGAAAGGAAATCAAACCATACCATGAGGCATTTTCTCAAATGTTATTACCTGATTACAAAGTTTATGTAACAGCAGATTAACCTGAAGTATATCATAAGTTCCCCTCTGTGATAATCTTTAAACATGGACTGATCCTATAAAAAAGTTAAAACGTCCTATACAAATGCTACAAATGGATACATGAGCAGTGACCTCTTAATAAACATAAACTTTTCCCAAGTATATTAGTCATAGTTTATTTCAGAAAGATTTTGACAATCGATAACTGTGCTGAATGATTTGGCAATGAGATATCAGATGATCATCTACAAGAATCTCACATCTAAGATACTTGAGGAATCAAGTAGGTGATGAATGAGAAAAAGAGCACTCTCATATTGCACACTTTCTGGAGGATGGTTTGGATATAACTATCAACATGTGAAACACTTATTATGTGACCCAGTAATTCCACTTTGAGGTATGTCTCCTAGGGAAATGCAAACGTGTGCTGCAACACTGCCGGAAACTCAAGGACCCAAGAAAGAGTCTAGCATCATTTTTTTTTTTTTCTTTTTTTTTTTTTTTGAGACAGAGTCTTGCTCTGTCACCCAGGCTGGAGTGCCATGGTACAATCTTGGCTCACCACAACCTCCGCCTCCTGGGTTCAAGCGATTCTCCTGCCTCAGCCTCCCAAGTAGCTAGGATTACAGGCATGCGCCACCATGCCCAGCTAATTTTTGTATTTTTTGTAGAGATGGGGTTTCACAATGTTGGCCAGGCTGGTCTCAAAACTCCTGACCTCAGATGATCCACCCACCTCAGCCTCCCAGAGTGTTGGGATTACAGGCATGAGCCTCCACACCTGGCCGATTCTACTAGCACTATTCTGAATACTGTCGTCCCATGGTATCTGTGGGGAACTGGTTCCTGGACCTTCCAAGGACACCAAAATCCATGGATGCTCAACTCCCTGATATAAAATGACACAGTATTTGCATATAACCTACACACATTATCCCATATACTTTAAATCATCTCTACATTACCTCTAATGCTTAATACAATGTAATGCTATGTAAATAGTTGTCCTACTATATTGTTTAGGGAATAATGGCAAGAAAAAAAGTCTGTATATGTTCAGTACAGGTGCAATTTTTTTCACAAATATTTTCAATCCACAGTTAGTTGAATCCACAGATATGGAGGACTGACTGTACAACGTATTAACTAAAATGAATAGCTCTATGTGAACTGATACAAGCTGTGTCTCCAAGACATATTTTAAATGTTATTTATTTAATCCACACAAACTATACAATTTCACATTCAATATAAAAATACATAGCAAAATGACTGAAAGGAAATACAAACTATTAGCAGCTCTGGGGAAAGGTATCAAATCGGGGTTAAACTAAACTTTCACATTACACAGTGATAATACTGGAAACACAACTTGATATAACAAGGATAATATATATGTGAAAATATTTTAAAGTAATGGTTGTCAAAATATCTGACATGCGTACTACAGATTTCTTACAAATCTCTTCCCCACCAAATACACACACAGAGTCTACATTCCTCTTCCTAATAGTTTCCCCAAGAGTTTCTTGGCTAAAAGTGCCACTACTCTGAATATAAATGAAGCTCTCTGCCTACAAACTCATGCCTAGAACCCAGCAGTGACTCAGGCCCTGTTCTCACATCTTGCAGTTAAAATGTTTTAACATATATATGTATTCATAAATATCACATGTTGTGTTTCCAATAAAAATATACAATATACATATAATTTAAAAGGAAGTCAAATTACAACATGAGGCATTTTCTTCAACTGTTTCTTCAAATGTCTGACACCTTCAAATTCAGTAAATTAACTCTGCCATTTTTATAACTAATGGAGCTAATAAATATACTTAAATACTGAATGTTTAGGAAGAGGAGGCTTTTTAAAGAAATCATATTTCTAGAAATGTCTAGAACTACAACAAACACAGGGCATCTCTCCCAAAGAGTACAAAGATGAAGGTAATAAAT
The DNA here is from genome assembly GCF_047675955.1 of Chlorocebus sabaeus. Lineage (NCBI taxonomy): Eukaryota > Metazoa > Chordata > Mammalia > Primates > Cercopithecidae > Chlorocebus > Chlorocebus sabaeus. Next base: position 39,895,433 of record NC_132907.1, on the reverse strand, counting down.
GGTAAAGGACCATAAAACGGTCCCCACCAAAATTAACTAAAATATAACAACAAATTATATAGACTCATCTTATTTCCTTGAACCACCTAGAAAGTGAGAAATTATTTCATTTGCAGCAAAAATCCTGTCACATCTCCTTGAATTATTTTTACAGTTATTTTAATATATTTCCATTTAAAGCTACTCTATTATATAGGGTCAATTTTAACCAAGCCACATTACACAGAGACACACATACCTATCTGAAATAAGACAGAAGTGACTATTCTATTTTAGTCACTAATTCCTCAAATATGACTCCATAGCTACTAACATCTGTGAATCACATGCCGAGTGACTGATATCTACAGATATTAGGTCATGAACCTTAAAGGAGAGAAACTAGCAGGAACATGGACAACGAAAAAAGAGGGGGAAAATGTAGGACACAGTAGGTATGTGTGTAGGGTATTTCAAACTTGTTATAATGTGTGTCTTCTGTTTCTGGAAGAATATTGCAAAAAAAAAAAAAAAAAACGAATCTAGAAAATAGGAGGTTGCTGAGAATCTTAAGATAAAGGAAAGCAGAACTGGGTATATGTTGAAAATAACACAACTGGGAAAGAAATGCTTCCAAACTCTCAGCAGGAAAACTTGGTGACTACTGTAACAGATGAGGAGACATTAGGCTGTGACAAAGTCTGCTTACAAAAAGGATAAAACACACACAACTATTAACCAGGGGAAGGAAAAATCATAAGTTTCCTTGGTTATTAAGGAAAATTCATGACCTGATACAAAAATACTCCAAATCACCAAAGCCACTTTACCTAACAGTAAAACAACAGTTAAAAAGGAAACACGGGACAAGCGGTGGATGAAACAAAGGACATGCTGTGTGTCACTCCTTTGCAGGCAACTATAATACCTTCCTTGCCCACCACCCACCCCCTTTGTAAAAACACTGAAGACGATGACTCCCTTGCTAAAAGGTAAATTCTTTCACAATAATACAGAAGGAAGAGACAGTTTTAAATCACTTTCTAAAGTGCACATTGTTATTGTTTTAAGAGGCAGGATTGCTAACTAGAAACGACACACTGAGACTTCTACTTTAAGCCCTCACCCCAAAAGACAACACCAAGGCCAAGAACATCTACTACAACCTGGCAGTAGGCTCCACTTATGACTCTCCTGCAGATAATGAAATCATCACCCTTGGTGACTAGGGTGACTAGGGTCAAGAAAGATAAGCCTTAGCTGGTGCAGTAGCTCACGCCTGTAATCCCGGTGCTTAGGGAGGCCAAGGGAGGAGGACCACTTGAGCCCAGGGGTTCGAGATCAGCCTGGGCAACACAGTGAGACCCTGTCCCTACAAAAAAAAAGTGTTTTAATTAGCCAGGCATGATAGTAAAACAGAAAGATAAGGCTCAAGACATCAATAAAAGGGTTTTTGGTATTATGCCAATACAGAAATTTAGATTTGAGTTGAAGCAGACACCACCAATGGCAAGAGAAGGCAAAAGCCCACACAGATGTAAAATTATTAGAGCCCAATAGGAGGCTGCCAGACAGGTCACCTCCTATTCCTTTCAGATTTAAACCAGACAGTGTCACTACAGCTCATGTTACCAGGAGGACTAACACAGAGCCACAATAATTCACTTAGAGAAAACCTTTTTTTTTTTTTTTTTTTGAGACAAAGTCTTGCCCTGTCACCCAGGCTGGAGTGCAGTAGCATGATCTCGGCTCACTGCAGCCTCTGCCTTCTGGGTTCAGGTGATTCTCCTGCCTCAGCCTCCTGAGTAGCTGGGATTACAGGCGCACACCACCATGCCTGGCTAATTTTCTGTATTTTTAGTAGAGACGGGGTTTCACCATGTTGGTCAGGCTGGTCTCAAACTCCTGACCTCGTGATCTGCCCGCCTTGGCGTCCCAAAGTGCTGGGATTACAGGCATGAGCCACTACCCAATAGACAAAGGCAGAAAAGTCACATTTCCTTCAGTATCCCAAGTCCTTCTGCTGTTAGAGAAAAGAAACCAATTCATATCATACAACATTTAGGTGCCCATTTTAGTATATTTAAAGAGTGAAAAGCTGAATAATTTTTACAAGTATAGGGAAAAAACATGAGCTTGTTACTCTCCTGCTTCAAGTCCTTCAATAGAACAAACTGTTAAGCAAAGAGTAAACACACTCTTCCTAAGCCCCAACAGCTCCAGAACCATCATTAGTTAACAAAATACTTGATACAGTTTGGATGGGCATCCCCTGTAAATCTCATGTTGAAATGTGATCCCCAATGTTGGAGGTAGGGCCTAGCCGGGAGGTACTGGATCACTGGAATGGATCCCTTATGAATGGTTTAGCACCATCCCCTTGGTGATGAGTAGTTCTAGTTCTCACTCAGTTCACATGAGATCTGGTTGTTTCAAAGAGTCTAGGACCTTCTCTTTCCCTGTTGCTCACATGCCATGTGATACGCCTGCTTCCTCTTTCACCTCCCACCATGACTGTAAGCTTCCCGAGGCCCTCACCAGAAGCCAAGCAGATGCTGGTGCCATGCCTACACAGCCTACAGAACCATAAGCCAAAATAAACCTCATTTATTAATTACCCAGTCTCAGATATTCCTTTAGAGCAATGCAAAACAGCCTAACACACTACTTACAGTTCCCAACGTATCTGTTTCACGCTGTTTATTCAACACCTCTGCCTGAAATGAGCTCCACACCTCTCTTTGGTAATTATTACTTAAGAGTCAATTCAGCCCCTGTTTCCTCCAAGAAACCTTTCCTAAAAATCTAGATTGGATTTATGGATTACCTTTCTCTGAAGAGCACTCAATGAAGATATCAATCATAGCCCAACCTGTTATGTTAAAATCATCTGTTACTGAACCTTCTTCCCCAATTACATCAAAAGCTGGACAGGCTGGGTAGAATATGATGTTTTAAATAGGTTTGACAGTATATTTTTAGTTGCATAAGATATGTTAATTATTTTTAAAAATCAGAAGGTACACCAAAACAAAAGAAAAATTACTGGTAAACTCCCATCCTCCCTGATTGAGATCACATCTTAATTCATGTTGTACTCTTAACACCCTGCAGCATTATCGAACATACAGTAGGTATTCAACGTGGTTTTTTCCCTTTCTGGCTAAAGTAGAATCTAAACTACTGAATAATAAAGTTTTATTTAATTATCCAAGAAAATCCTTATACTTTTCAAATTTAAATGTCATAAACAAATTCACCTTCTCCCCCACCCACATACATCAAGAGTATCAGTTTAAATGGCTTCACAAGAAGTATACTTTTTTTTTTTTTTTTTTTGAGACAGTCTTGCTCTGTCGCCCAGGCTAGAGTGCAGTGGCCGGATCTCAGCTCACTGCAAGCTCCGCCTCCCGGGTTCAGGCCATTCTCCTGCCTCAGCCTCCCGAGTAGCTGGGACTACAGGCGCCCGCCACTGCGCCCAGCTAGTTTTTTGTATTTTTTTAGTAGAGACGGGGTTTCACCGTGTTAGCCAGTATGGTCTCGATCTCCTGACCTCGTGATCCACCCGTCTCGGCCTCCCAAAGTGCTGGGATTACAGGCTTGAGTCAAAGTATACTTTAACAACTTATGTTTTGACAGTTATAAAAATACATTAATAAAACTAAGGAATATACTTTATCATGTAATTAAATGCTATATACTAATAAATTACATCAAGCCACATAAGTTATCTAATTGAGACACCTAACTGCCTGATGTATTTTCCCCTTTCAGTGGTTAGAAATTTGGACTTCCTCATCAAAACCGAGGAGCATTAGGAAGTCCAGTTTAACTTCCCTCTCGTCATTCTTTTGTCAGAAATCTTGGGTCGTGTCAAAGTACATTAGCTTAAACAAGCAGAACTTAATGCATCTTCCCCCAACACATCTGGCAAGTATTTGAATAGTGTGTGCAAAATGCCTCAAATTCTTTTTTCCATTATGATCACAGGCAGTCAGATTGATTAACTGAGTAAATAATATTCATAATGATTAAGTACAGATGTATCCTGTTATAAATTTTTTCAAATTCAAGTCTTAGGCCAGACACCATGGCTCCCACCTGAAATCCTAGCAGTTTGGGAGGCTGAGGCTGGAGGATCACTTGAGTTCAGGAGTTCGAGACCAACCTGTCCAACATGGTGAAACCCCACTTCTACTAAAAATGCAAAAATTAGCCTGGTGCAGTGGCATGCACCTGTAATCCCAGCTTCTCGGGAGGCTGAGGCAGGAGAATCGCTTGAACCCAGGAGGTGGAAGTTGCAGTGAGCTGACATCATGCCACTGCACTCTACCCTGGCCAACAAAGCAAGACTCTGTCTCAAAAAAAAAAAAAAAAAAAAATCAAGTCTTTTTTTAAAAATATGCTCAAAATAAACGTAAGTAGCACAATAACAAACCACAAACCATAAGAGGAAAGGGTTTAGGGGCTGTCTGAATTCTATTTCCCAATGCCTATGTGAAGATTTTCTCAATTTTTACAGAAATATTTCTGTTCTTCCATAAACCAAAAGTTTTAAAAATTGCCCATCTTCGCACGCAAAAGTTTATAAACGTTAGCCCAGAAGCAAAATATTGCTTCTGAGTTACAATATATTATGTAAGAAAAAATAATTAACATAATACAAACATAAAAGTTAGCCAATCCTATATCTCCCTCCTGTAGTATCTTCCAAGTTTATTATATAAATGAACAGTACTGTTATTAGATAATATTATCTAATGTCTCTGCAAACCTCATTCTCCCAAAAGAGTGGCATTAGAAATTCTGTATCAACAAAAGCTTTTTCTGTCTGTCTGTTCAATAGAAAATGATATCACAGGAAATCAAGATCCAGACAGGTCAGTAGGTTACTGGTCAGTAAATTAGCTGGTCCAGGCAAAGTTGGTGCCATTCTGGTACAGCAAATTTCTGTACTCTTCAGGGGCTATTATTGGTTTTCTTACTCACATATTCCCTGGAGACGAAGTAGCACGCTTTTTGCCTACAAGCCTAAATTGTCAGGTACTGACATTCAGAACAGGGGAGCTGGAAAGAGGTACTGACCTTTAAGTCACATTCTGGTTAAACACAATAATAATTAATATCCTCTCACAAAGTGAAGGATCTTTTTAAATGATCCCCTTCTTAATTCCATTATGTTGCTATTACTATACAGGTATCTGATTTAAAAGGCTGTCTAGTTACTGACATTCATATGCATGAGAAATATAAGCCTTAACAAATGAATCTTTTGGAGTCACAAAAGCTTACCCAGTAATGTCTACAATTAGACCATATTATTCTTCAGCCATTCTCTCAAAATGTAAAGCCGGTTGTACTAGGTACATAAGTACCAGAGCCAGCCAGGCAGTCTAGTTATAATGAGTTTTCCTATGACAGAAGGCATTTCCTCAAACTTCAGCTTTATTTATCTGCATGTGGGTTGCATTTAAAAAAGGAAATTTATTTCTCACATTCAATCATACATACTGCAAGTAAGCATCTGAACAATATAAGGCTTCCATAATCCAAACAAAAATAATTTTGTATTTAAATCTGATTCATACAGCCAGAGATCAGTTACTCAGAACGGATCAGAAACACTGGGCCTGTGCTAAAACACACACAATTTAAATAAAAGCCAGAAAAAAAGAAAAAAAAAAAGCAAATCTCTTCAAGCAGCCAATAGTTTCTATACTGTACTATCACAAATAGACCAGCTAGGCAGGGCACGGTGGCTCACACCTGTAATCCCGGCACTTTAGGACACCGAGGCAGGCAGATCGCTTGAGCCCAGGTGTTTGAGACTAGCCTGGGAAACATGGTGAAACCCTGTCTCTACAAAAAAAAAAAAAATACAGAAATTAACCAGGCATAGTGGCTATACCAACAGCACCTATAGATGCCAACAAGCACCTATAGTTCCAGCTGCTCGGGAGGCTGAAATGGGAGATTGATTGCGCCCAGGAGGTCAAGGCTGTAGTGCGCTGTGATCGTACCACTGCTCTCCAGGCTACAGAGCTCTTGCTGTCTTAATTTTTTAAAAATAACAAATAGACTAGCTAGCTGTGTATGACCTCAAATTTATCCTAACAGGGTAAATATAAACCCTTGTATCCTGAAGTAGATGTCATCCAAGGTCATGTTTTCATAATCCAGGTAATCTAAAGTAGTAGTTCTCAAGCTGTGGTGCCAAGATCAACGGCAGCATCTGAAACTTGTTAGAAGAAACACAGATTCTCAGGCCCCATGCTGAATCTTCTCAATCAGGCACTTGAGGTTGTGGCCCAGCAATCTGTTTTAATAAACCCTCCAGATAACTCTAATGAACCATTAAAATTAAGAGCCATGGACCTAAAGAGAATCTTGGCCTGGGAAGGGAGCTACAGATGGGAACTACCTGGGCTCATTAGCTTTTTTTTTTCCCCAAAAAAAATCTTAAAGGAATAGTATTCTCACTGGCATTAGTAATGGCAGTCCTAAATAACTGGATGTTCTAATATTGCAAGTATACAGCATCTTTTAATTTATAGTAAATTCTTGTATATTAATTTTAAATTATGAACTCTAGATAATAAAATTAATAAGTATTCTATTAAAGTCCACTTATGCTCTTAGTTCTATGTTTAGGACCTAAGGGTCACTACAACTGAAGTCCAATAAAAGTTTTATAATATCAGTAATAGCAGACAGAGCGCAAAAGTGAAGAGAAGATGACGGGGAGAAAAGAGAGTCAATGGGAAAAAATCAAGACCAAAAACCAAAATTGTAGGAGGATATTCTCATCCTTACATGTAACTCTGACTCATTTATACAGTCAACAAAAATGACTCATTTTGGGTGCTTATGTTCCTTTCTCCCCAACGTCAAGCATTATAATTTTATAATTAAAAGCTTATATGGTGGCAGGCTGTAGAGATAAATAAGTTAAAAGAGCAGATTACACTATAATCCTAAAAAACTAGAGACAATATTTAGACTGGATATTTTTGCATTTTTAGCTTTCTGACTTTTAAAATTCAAGAGAAAAATAATAGGAAAGTATGTATCCAGCCAAACTATACTCCACAATAAAACAGCAATGCATACCCACAGTTATGTGCCAATATTATACAGCTCTGAAACTGGCAACAACTGACTCATTCTGGAAAGACTGATGGAAATTACATTTTTCTAGGAAGATACAAAGTCTTTCTAAAACTTCATTTCTACATTTGATTTTCCTTGCTCCTTGCTTCAGAACCCCAAAGCTTACTAAGGGAGCTTATCATTAAAAGCTATAAACAGGCCTGGTGCAGTGGCTCATGCCTGTAACCCCAGCACTTTGGGAGGCTAAGGCGGGCAGATCATGAGGTCAGGAGTTCAAGACCAGCCTGGCCAACATGGTGAAACCCAGTCTACTACAAATACAAAAATTAGCTGGCCGTGGTGGTGCAGGCCTGTAATCCTAGCTACTCTGTAGGCTGAGGCAGGAGTACTGCTCGAACTCAGGAAGCAGAGCTTGCGGTGAGCAGAGATCACGCCACTGCACTCCAGGCTGGGCGACAGAGCGAGACTCCATCTCCGACAACAACAACAACAACAAAAAAGCTAAATAATTACTTTTAATATATACAGCTCTGCAATTTCAGTTATCCAAATATTAATTCTGCTTTTAAAGAGGGTGCTTTCCCAACCCTTACACAGGACTGTAAGTGGACATTTGCAATGTGGATGGTTGTAGAAATTTTTAGGTAAAAAGCCTAAGTATACTTAGGTCAAAAGTGCAAAGTAACAGTACATGGCAGCCAATTTATATACATCAGGAAGAGAGAGTGAACGAGTATGACATGTATATATCACAAAATATTTTTATACCATTTTAAATCAATAATGTATTTCATATTTTACCAAAATGGCTTGTACAGGAAACAAAAATATCATCAATAAGAAATATCACAAGAAAACTCTGAGCTAAAACAAAATAAGATTTACGTACCTGAACCAGAGAAATGATATATGTGTGAATAATTTGCAAGGGGGCTCATGCCTGTAATCCCAGCACTCTGGGAGGCCAAGGCAGGTGGATCACAAGGTCAGGAGTTCGAGACCAGCCTGGTCAGTATGGTAAAACCCCATCTCTACTAAAAATGCAAAAATTAGCTGGACATAGTGGTAAGTGCCTATAGTCCCAGCTACTTGGGATGCTAAGGCAGGAGAATCGCTTGAACCCAGGAGGTGGAGGTTGCAATGAGCCGAGATTGTACCACTGCACTCCAACCTGGGTGACAGAGCGAGACTCCATCTCAGAAAAAAAAAAAAAATTCATTTACATTACACTGTCTAGACTTTAGGTACACTCTTACCACCACAATGACTTTCTTAAATTCGTTGGTCGAGAGAAAAGATTAGAGTTTTCCTGCCTAATTTATTAACATGTTGGTTGATCCAAGAGATATTAGAGACGTAGGCATGGCATTTGGTGGAATAGTACAAAACAGAGAACCAACACCCTGAGACCAAAGTCCCACCTCCATTTTATTAAGTTTCTAGAATCAAAAACAAAATGCTAATCCTTACTGTGCTTCAAGATCTTTACTCATAAAAGTGGGACAATATTATTGTCCATGCCTATGTTACAAGAGTGCTAAAAGGATGAAAATGAGTAACAAATGGTCAGCATGCAAAAGCTTGGATATTTATGCCAGAAAATAAGGAGATCATTAACTCCCAGGTTAATCTATGATCACTGAAAATAAACACCTTTCTTCATTTGGTTATAAGTAAATAATAAATTAATACATATACGCTTTTTTTCCTGTAGCTTGGTCATGAATTAACCTTTAAAAAAAAAAACAATAAATGAAGATGTATATTGTAACCCCTAGAGAAACCACCAAAAAACAGATAATGTGTCAGTAGGATACTTAAATTGCTACACTAAAAAAAAATTGTTTAATACAAAGGAAAGCAGTATAGGAAGAACAGTAACAAAGAGACGAAACAGAGAAAATACATAGCAAGGCTGGGCGTGGTGGCTCATGCCTGTAGTCCCAGCACTTAGGGAGGCCAAGGCGGGTAGATCACCTGAGGTCAGGAGTCCGGGACCAGACTGGCCAACATGGTGAAACCCTGTCTCTACTAAAAATGCAAAAATTAATTGGGCGTGGTGGTGCATGCCTGTAATCCCAGCTACTCGGGAGGCTGAGGTGGGAGAGTTGCTTGAACCCAGGAGGCAGAGGCTGCAGTGAGCCAAGATCATTCCACTGCACTCCAGTCTGGGCAACACAGGAGACCCTGTCTCAAAAAAAAAAAAAAAAAAAAAAAAAAAAAAAAAACCCACATAGCAAAATGGCAGAAAAATCTAGCCATATTGGTAATTACATTAAACTTTTGATCAAAGGGCAAAGATTTTTCAGTCTGGATTCAAAAGAATAAACAAGATATGACTACTAAAAGTTACACTTTAAATTCAAAGATTCAAATAAGCTGAAAGTTTTACTTACAGAAAAATTTATAACCCAAACAATAAGCATAAGAGAACTAGAGTGACTATATATTAATATCAGGCAAAATAGACTTTAAAACAAAGAATGTTTCTAAACACAAAGAAATACACTGATACAGAAAAAGGAGCAATACAGCAGGAAAAAAAAAAAAAAACCCAACACTTGTAAGTGTTACATATTGAACAGCACAGCCACAAGATAAAAAAACAAAGTTTACACAAATGAAAGGACAAAAAGACAATTCAACAATTATAGTTAGAGATTTCAAGCTCCCCAAAAAATAACTCATAAAACATGTTGGTTAAAAAAAAATCAGTAAAGATATATAAGATTTGAGTAAACTATCAATCAACTTGACCAAATTGATTTCTATAGAACACTTAACCCAGAAAACAGCAGAATACACAAGATCTTCAAATGCACATGGAACATTCTCCAGAACAGACTGTATGTGAAAAATGTGGGGGCCCAGAGGGATGGGAATCAACTAATTTGAAAGAATTCTAATCATATAAAGTATGTTCTCTAAACACAATGAAATTAAATTAGAAATCGATGACAGAAAGATAAATGAAAAATCCCCTATATAACCCATAGATCAAAGAGGAAGATGCAAGGGAAATTAGAAAGTATTGTGAGTCCTTGCACAACACAGGTTTGAACTGTGCAGGTCCACTTACATACAGATTTTCTTCAGTAACAGCTACATTGAGCATGGCTGCCTTTCCTGCCTCCCTTCTACCTCTGTCACACCTGAGACAACAAGACCAACCTCTCCTCTTCCTTCTCCTCCTCAGCCTACTCAGTGAAGAAAATGAGGATAAAGACCTTTAGGATGATCCATTTCCACATACTGGCAGATACATATTTTGTCTTCATTATGGTTTTCTCATTTTCTTTTCTCTACCACACTTCATTGTAAGAAGACAGTATATAATGAATATGACATACAAAATATGCATTAATGGACTGTTTACATTATTAAGGTTTCCAGTCGATAGTAGGCTATTTGTAGTTAAGTCATGGGGGAGTCAAAAGTTATATGTGAATTTTTGACTGCACAGGGGGTCAGCACCCCAGTCCCTGCATTGTTTAAGGATCAACTATATTTTCAGTTAAATAAAGATCCAATATATAAAAATTTGTGACACAGCTAATAACCTAAGCATCTACTTTATGAAACTAGAAAAAAGAAAAGAAAACAAAACTAAAACCAGGAAGGAGAAAGTAAATAAAAATCAAAGCAAAAATAAATGAAACTGAACACAAAAAAATAGATAAAAATCAATGACATCAAAAGAAACCCTTGAAACTAATCAAAAGGTTAATAAAATTGATAAGTTTCTAGCCAGATCAGTCAAGAAAAAAAGACATAAGACACAAATTATCAATAGTAAGAATAGTAAGTAAGGGCTATCTCTGCAGTTCCTACAAACAATACAAAGATAGTATAATGACACGACAAACAACTTGATGCCAATAAATTTGACAACTTACATGAAATGGACAATTCCCTTAAAAGACAAACAACCAAAGCTCACAGAGAAAACACAGATAACCTGAATAGTTCTATATCTATTTAAAAACTTGAAATCATATTTAAAACCTTCCCACAAAGATTATTCGAGCCTGAAGGCATGTACCTTAGTCCCAGCTAAGTAGGAGCCTCAGGCTGGAGGATCACTTGAGCTCAGGAGTTCAAGGCTACCATAAGCTATGACTGGGCCACTGCACTCCAGCCTGGACAACAGAACAAGACTCCATCTCTAATTAATTAAATAAATGAATGAATATAAATTTTTTTAAAAAATTTTAAAAATAGGCCGAGCGTGGTGGTTCATGCCTGTAGTCTCAGCACTTTGGGAGGCCAAGGTGGGTAGATCAGTTGAGACCAGGAGTTCGAGACCAGCCTGGGCAACATGGTGAAACCCTGTCTCTACAAAAAATACTACAACAACAACAAAAATTAGCTAGGCGTGGTGGTGCACACCTGTAGTCTCAGCTACTCGGGAAGCTAAGATGGGAAGATCACTTGAGCCAGGAGGTCAAGGTTTCAGTGAGCCAAGATCACACCACTGCACTCCACCCTAGGTGACAAAGTGAGACCCTGTCTCAGTTTAAAAAAATAAAATTAAACTTAAAACCTTCCCACAAATAAACTTCTAGGCCCAAATGGCTTCACTGATGAATTTGACTAACATTTAATACCAAACTTTTGACACCAAAGCTAGACAAAAACTTTACAAGAAAACTACAGACCAATAACTCATGAACATAGACATAAAAATCCTTAACAAAATATTAGCAAACCAAAACCAATTAATATAAAAAGTATAATACTCCATGACCAAGTATATACCCCAGGGATAAAAAGTTGCTTTGATATTCAAAAAACTAACATAATATATTATATTAGAGAATAAAGAGGAAAAACAATATAGCCATCTTAACAAACAGAAAAAGCATGTCACAAAATCCAATACCCATTCATGATAAAAATCTAACAAAAAGCATCTACAAAAAAAAAAAAAATAAAACATACAAGTAACATATTTGTGAAAGGCCGAGTGCTTCTTTCCTAAGGTCAGGAAGAAGACAAGCAATCTGCTCTCACCCCTTCTTTCAACCTTGTATTGGAGGTCTTAGCCAGTGTAATAAGGGAAGGAAAAGAAATCAAAGGCAATATAGAAGAGAAAAGAAGTACAGCTCTCTTTATTCACACACAACATGAATGGGAAAGCAAAAAACCTTCAGGAATCTATAAAATTACTCCAAGTAATAAATTAAATTAGCAAGATCGCAGGATACATGATTAATATAAAAACCAACTGTACTTCTACATGCTCAAAACAATTGGAAATTGATTTTTTTAAAAAAACTCACAATGGCATTAAGTTAGTAATAATACTTAACAAAACGTATGCAAGTCCCAGACCCTGAAAACTAAAAAATACTGGCATGAGAAACTAAAGAAAACCTAAGTTAATGGAGAGATACATATTCATGGATTGGAAGCCCCAATATTAAGACGGCAATTCTTCAAAAATTGATCTATATATTTGAAGCAATCTCAATAAAAATTCTGCCCTTTCAAAGAAAACATAGAGAACTTACAATAGACAAAGCAAGCTTTAAAAAGAAGGACAAAGTTAAAACCTTCCCAATACACCTCATTTTAAAACCTATTACAAAGTTGCAGTATGGTATTCACATGAGAGGCATACAGAGCAATGAAGTAGATTAAGTGTCCAGAAATAGACGCACATGTATATGGTCGATTCATTTTCAACAAAAGTGCCAACGTAATTCAATGTGAAAATGGGTTTTTTTGGTCAATAATGTTGGAACAACCAGATATTCAATGGAGAAAAAGTAGATATTGACCCTTTTTGTCACATTATACACAAAAAAACAATTCAAATGGATCACAATAATAAACAAAGAACTTACTGGAACATGGAGGCAAGTAAAGATTTCTTAGGACACAGAAAGCACAAACCATAAAAGAAAAAAATGATAAATTAGATTCCATCAAATTTAAAACTTCTAAGCTTCAAAAACCACCATTAAGAAAATAAAGCAGCTGGCCGGGTGCGGTGGCTCATGCCTGTAATCCCAGCACTTTTGGAGGCCAGGCGGGCGGATCACGAGGTCAGGAGATCGAGACCATCCTGGCTAACACGGTGAAACTCCATCTCTATTAAAAAAAAAAAAATACAAAAAAATTAGCCAGGCGTGGCGACGGGCACCTGCAGTCCCAGCTACTCGGGAGGCTGAGGCAGGAGAATGGCGTAAACCTGGGAGGCGGAGCTTGCAGTGAGCCGAGATCAAGCCACTACACTCCAGCCTGGGGGACACAGCAAGACTCCATCTCAAAAAACAAACAAACAAAACAAAACAAAAACAAAAGAAAAGAAAAGAAAGCCATAAAAAAGAATGAGTTCATGTCTTTTGCAGGGACAAGCATGAAGCTGGAAACCATCATTCTCAGAAAACTAACACGGGAATAGAAAACCAAACGCCACACGTTCTCATTCATAAGCGGGAGTTGTACAATAAGAACACATGGACAGAGGGAGGGGAACATTACATGCCGGGGCCTGTCGGGGTGCGGGGTTAGGTCGGGGGAGAGCATTAGGACAAACACCTAATGCATGTGTGGCTTAAAAACTAGATGAACGGGTTGATAGGTGCAGCAAACCACCATGGCACATATATACCTATGTAACAAACTTGCACGTTCTGCGCCTGTATCCTAGAACTTAAAGTAAGATAAAAAAGAAAAAGAAAAAGTTGGGCCAGGAGCAGTGGCTGACGTGTGTAATCCTAGCACTTTGGGAGGGTGAGGTGAGATCACTTGAGGTCAGGAGTTCAAGACCAGCCTGGCCAACATGGTGAAACTCATCTCTACTAAAAATACAAAAAGTAGCTGGGTGTGGTGGCACACACCTGTAATCTCAGCTACTCAAGAGGCTGAGGCATGAGGTTGCAGTGAGTCAAGATTGTGCCATTGCACTCCAGCCTAGATAACAGAGTGAGACTCTGTCTCAAAAAAAAAAAAAAAAAAAGAAAGAAAGAAAAGAAAAAGTTGATTAGGCATGGTGGCTCATGCTTATAATCCCAGCACTTTGGCTTTGGAAGGCCGAGGCAAGAGGGTCGCTTGAGCACAGGAGTTCAAAAACAGCCTGGACAACAAACAAAGCAAGACCCTGTCCCTCAAACAAACGAACAAACAAACAAACAAATAAATAAATAAATAAGAAAATAAATAGCAAGCCACAGATTGAGAGAAAATATTTTCAAAACATATATCTAACAAAGGACTTCTATTCAGAATATATAAAGAACTCTTACAACTCAGGCAAGCAACTCATTTTTTTTTTTTTAATGGGTAAAAGAGTTAACATTTCAAAAATGACAATAGCTGAATGGACAAACACAGGAAAAGATGTTCAGCAACACTGGTCATTAAGGAAATACAAATTAAAACCACACTGAGATACCATAACAAAAACCTCTAGAATGGCTAAATTAACAAAGACTGGCCATTAACAAATAATGGCAAGGATGTGAAGTTAACTGGGATTCTCATGCATTGCTGGAGAGAATGCAAAATGGTACAACCACTGTGTAAAAGATTGGCAGTTTCTTAGAATGGTAACTACACACATGCTATATAGTCCAGCACTTCTACTCCTAGATATTTGTTCAAGAAAAATAAAAGTATATATTACTGTACTGGTACACAATGTTCAGAACATCTTTTTTGTTTTTTGCTTTTTTTCTTTTTTTGAGAAAGAGTCTTCTTGTTCTGTCGCCCAGGCTGGCATGATCTGGGCTAACTGCAACGTCCACCTCACAGGTTCAAGTGATTCTTGTGCCTCAGCCTCTCAGCCTCCCGAGTAGCTGGGATTACAGGTGTGTACCACCACACCTGGCTAATTTCTGTATTTTTAGTAGAGACAGGGTTTCACCATGTTGGCCAGGCTGGTCTTGAAATCCTGACCTCGAGTGATCCACCCAGCCTTGGCCTCCCAAAGTGCTGGCATTACAAGCATGAGCCACCGCACCTGGCCAAAACAGCTTTATTTTTAAAAGCCAAAACTTGGAGGCAACCCAAATGTCCATCAATATTTGTATGAATGGATAAGTAAACTGTGTTATATCCATACAATCGAATATACCTCAGGGGGAGAAAAAGGAACAACATGGATGAATTGCAAAACTAACATGTTAAGTGAAAGAAGGCAGACACAACAAAGTACTCACTGTATGATTCCTTTTATATAATATTCTAGAAAACACAAAACTATAGGGGCAGAAACTTGACCCTGGGTTTGCAGATGGGAGTGTGAATTGACTGTAAACACTCAGGGACAAGCTTTTCAAATATCTGAAAACTTGACTGTACCGGTAAATAACTTTACAAATACAATTTATTTGGATTATTCAATTGTACACTTAAAAATGGCCAAATTTTATGTTATGTGAATTATACCTCAAAAAAGCTATTTAAAAGAGTAGTTCAACTAGTATCTATTCTATTTTTTCCTTTGTGATTTAAATCCTATAAGTGTTTTTTTGTGTGTGGGGGGTGGTTTTTTATTGTTGTTGTTGTTGTTTTTTGAGATGGAGTCTCATCCTGTCACACAGGCTGGAGTGCAGCGGCGCAATCTCTGCTCACTGCAACCTCTGCCTCCCGGCTTCAGGCGATTCTCCTGCCTCAGCCCTAAAGCTAGATCTGTGAAGGCACAGATTTTTTTTTTTTTTCTTGAGACGGAGTCTTGCTCTGTTGCCCAGGATGGAGTGCAGTGGCACTATCTTGGCTCACTGCAACTTCCTCTCCCGGGTTCAAGCAATTCTTCTGCCTCAGCCTCCCGACTAGCTGGGATTACAGGCATGCAGCCACCATGCCTGTCTACTTTTTGTATTTTTAGTAGAGACGGGGTTTCACCATGTTGGCCAGACTGGTCTTGAACTCTTGATGTCAAGTGATCTGCCCACCTCTGCCTCCCAAAGTGCTGGGATTGCAGGCATGAGCCACCATGCCAGCCGTAATCCTATAGCCGGTTTTATCACTGCATTCATAAATAGGTATGGCATTTTTTAAAGGCTATATGGTTAAGCTATAGATGGAAGAAGAAATCATGATAATTTTATTCTATTAAATCAGGGTGTCCAATCTTTTGGCTTCCCTGCAGCATACTGGAAGAAGAACCGTCTTCGGCCAAGCATAAAATGCACTAACAATAGCTGATGATAAACAAACAAAAATCATAATGTTTTAAGAAAGTTTACGAATTTGCGTCTCTGTCTCAAGGCCATCCTGGGTCACATGTGGGCCACAGGTCGGATAAGCTTGTATCAGATTTTGTTTTACATGGTATGTTTTTACCCAGCCATTTGTTCTTCTTTATAATTTGTTCTAAATTTCAGTCTCATTTTCAATAGGCTTCCTCTCCTCCACCCAAGGCATTTGTTCATCCCCTCTGTTCCTACTCCTCCACTGAACACTCTAGAATTCTGGCTCTACTATTAAATTCCTCTATCTTTCTCTGTGTCTCCAAACTGTTCCCTGAAGGCTCTCTGTACCTTCTAGTCATTCAATCAAAGAAGCTTTCCCTAGGATACTGCTCGCCCCTGCAGGGAATGAGATCTCCATAGCCCATACACCTTATGAGTCCAGTATTGATGTTGGTGTTTCCTTCATTCATCAAAGTCATTTCTGGACCATGCTTCCTCTACCCCTCTTACAAAAATGCTTGTTCACCTGAGCTCAAATCAACAATATCACCTTCTACCAACTATTTCTCAACTGTCTATCTCTTTAGTCACTTTTCCCTCCTTCATTAAGACTTTACACCCATATCAGTCCTCCTCAACACCTCAAAGCTTGCCATTTAACAGCTTGATCTTTCTCTTCTTTGACCTCATTATCATCAAGCAAGTTCTCCTCCATTCTCATCATTTGTTTAATGTAAATCTTCCCTGTCAGACTAAGGTCCATGAAGATGGGGACCAGAGATGTCTGGTTCACTGCTAACCCCCAAGCAAATAGCATAGTATATACTCTAGTTAAATAAGATTTTTTTTCATCCCCATTAAATACAAAAAATTGAAGCTACTGGGCACCATGGCTCATGCCTATAATTTCTGCACTTTGGAAGCCCAAGGCAGGCAGATCACCTAAGGTCAGGAGTTTGAGACCAGCCTGGAAAACATGGTAAAACCCCATCTCTACTAAAAATACAAAAATTAGCAGGGCATGGTGGCGCGTGCCTGTAGTCCCAGCTACTCAGGAGGCTGAGGCAGGACAATCACTTGAACCCGGGAGGCGGAGGCTGCAGTGAGCCGAGATGGTGCCACTACACTCCAGCTTGGGTGACAGAGCAAGACTCCGTCTCAAAAAAAAAAAAAATTGAAGCTACTAGCAGGCCCACGTTGCTTACAAGAAAAACAACAAAGACAATGAACTATCTGGAAATCGTATCTAAAAAAATCAAACAAACAAAGGATGTTTTACCCAAGAAAGTATTTGTACTTTGAACAATTAAAGGAAATTAAACTTAATATATAAAAAGGCTGACAATTTTGAAACTTGAGATGAGGAATTGGCTCTGCTACTAATTAGTGGCTTTACTTAGTGTTCTTAGTCCTCTATTTTTACCTCATCTATAAATTTAAAAAGTTGGATCTTCTGAGTTCTAAACATTCTATTTCATTCATGTCTAATGGTGCCCTAGCATGCAAAAAGGAGCCCAATAAGGGTGTTATAAGATGGCAACCTGATGAGCCAGAGCTGTCACAATCTGAACCAAGTTACCTTATTAAAAAAAAAAAAATCTAAAAAATAATAATAATCTAAGAATACTAAGATCTAGCAGAGCTTCATAAATAATGGTGGGACTAGATCAGGGTTCAGCAAACTATGAACCCTGGGGCAGTCACTGTTTTTGTAAAGTTTATTGGAATATAGCCACATTATTCATTTAAGTATTATCTATGGCTGCTTTCTTGCTATTAACAGCAGAGTTCCATAGTTGTGAAAGAGACTACATGGCCCACAGAGCCTAAAATATTTACTATTGGCTGGGTGTGGTGGCTCATGCCTCCAACCCCAGCACTTTGGGAGGCCAAGGTGGAAGGACTACTTGAGCCCAGGAGTTTGACACTAGCCTGGGCAACATAGTGAGACCTAGTCTCTACAAAATAATAATATAAAAATGTAAAAAAAAAAAAATTATATATATATATATATATTTGCTATCTGGCATCTTAAGAAAAAGTTTGCTGACTCTAAACGATCTATAAGGTTCATTTAACATTCTTCTATGCTGGCAATGAAAAAAAGAACTGCAGTAAAACACTCTTAAATGGAAGACAGCAATAAAAAAGGAATAAGGCATGAGGAGAGAGAACAATTCAAACAAGATCAAAATTCACCTCCCAGTGATAACACTAACTTCTCTTTTTAAGCCAGTGCATGGCTTATCTTCCAGTCACTGAAACCTTCTATTCTAAGAATATACAAGATTAAACAAGCATTAGTGATTTAACACTCACCTGCCTTCCTTAACTTTTTCTGCATTCCCTCGACATATGTAGTTTTCAATGTAACCATCGCTGCAGTTGATTTTTGACCAATCTGGATCACAAACATCCAAGAAGTGAGGCCGCAGTCTGCCTATTGAATACTTGGCAATGTCAGTCAGGGACTGACTAGCAGCTGCACCAAATAAAAAGGTTCCAATGGCTTTGTAAATAGTGGCTATGTAGTTATTCCTGATAAAGGAATTTGAGTGCAAAAGGTTACAGTAAACAGACAGGGTTTCTCCAAGAATCATCTGAAAAAGAAACAGAAAAATAATATGTTAAAGTAGCAAGCAGGCACTTTAAACAAAACGAAACATAGTGGGGAAGAAGGAAATGGTAAATCACAAAAAGATCTTTGTTTTAAAAACTGTCCCAGCCCCTTTTTTCTTTACAATGGAGAGTCAACTTCAGATATCCAATTCTAAACCACAAAAAAAGGTGTCTTATCAATGGTGAACATTACTTACAAAGCCATGGCTGGGCCAAAAACATATCATTGCTTACCTAAAATAACAAGATCGTATTTTTTTCTTGTATTCAAATAAACAGAGTTTTAAAAAGCAGAAAGAGATATATCCTGGAGGACAAAAACTATGGCTTGTCCAAAAAACAAACTTCCAGCTGGGCGTGGTGGTTCATGCCTGTAATCCCAGCACTTTAGGAGCCCAAGGTGGGTGGATCACCTGAAGTCAGGAGTTCGAGACCAGCCTGGCCAACATGGTAAACCCTGTCTCTACAAAAATTACAAAAAAACAACCAGGCATCGAAGAAGGTGCCTGTAATCCCAGCTACTTGGGAGGCTAAGGCAAGAGAATCGCTTGAACCTGGGAGGCGGAGGTTGCAGCGAGCCGAGATTGTGCCATTGCACTCCAGCCTGGGCAACAAGAACAAGACTCCATCTCGATAAATACATACATACTTCCCCAATAAGAAACTCCTGTGTATAAGTACTTTTACCTGACAAAGTCTTCATTTTTCTCAAATATTCCTTTGAATCAAAGACATCCATCATATTAAAAAGGGTAAAATTATTTCAGGGAGGATTGCTAGAGGATACAGAGGGCAGGGATTTAGCTAACAGGATATACCAGTCCTGCCTTCCAGGTGACCTTTGCTGGAGGCCCAAGGGGTGGGATGGGACTCTTAGTCACTAATTTAAAAGTATAAAAAGGTTTCTGATGCTTTACAAGTTAACAAACCAGTATCCTGAGAATTCAAAGAATACTGAATGGCAACATTATAAATAGTAACATTTGCTATTAAAAAAGACAGTAAGACTCTAGATACTTGAGACCAAAATAAACAGCTAAGGCCAGGCACTATGGCTCAACTCCTGTAATCCCAGCACTTTGGGAGGCAGAGGCGGGTGAATCATTTGAGGTCAGGAATTCGAGACCAGCCTGGCCAATATGGTGAAACCCCGTATCTACTAAAAATAACAAAAATTAGCCAGGAGTGGTGGCAGGCGCCTATAATCCCCAGCTACTTGGGAGACTGAGGCGGGAGAATCACTTGAACCTGGGAGGTGGAGGCTGCAGTGAGCCAAGATGGCGCCACTGCACTCCAGCCTCGGCACGACACAGCAAGACTCCATCTCAAAAAAATAATAATTAAAAACAACAACAACAAAAACAAAAACCACTTAAACACAGTCTGAACGGTAGGTTTGCTAATCTGTGTGGAGAGAATATAAGTAGCAAAGCTTGACTTGAAATACATTACTAGTTTCTCTACTTCACCTTAAATTTATATAAACAATTTTATAAAGCATTCAAACATTTCCATTTAATGAGGATCAACTGTCTTCAGGGTAAGTCTTACCATAAGTAAAATAAATGGTTGCTTCCTGAAAGGGATTTCAAGAATCTGATACCTAAAATCCTTTCCTTATTCTGGCTCAATGAGTCCTAGAGTTCCATAATTAGAATGTTATAACTTTGACAATGAGACTCTGAACTCTACAAGGTAAGGAGGATTTCTTAATTGCTGAACAGAAACCTCCTATCACCAGAGTGACCTAAACAAAGTAGGTGGTCAATAAATTTTAGTGGAAGGTGCTGCCTTGGGTAAACAGCAAATGCCCTTAGTTTACACGTTAAGCCCCATAAAAATACAGTTCTAATTATAGTCCTTAATGTGAATGAATTAATCAGATTCTTTTCTGAGAACAGGTCACAGGAGAGGAAAACTATACGTACTTCCAGGAATGCCATTCCTTTACAATTTTGCTTAGGGTTATCCCTGACTGCCAACAGAAGAGCCCTTTCCATTTCAGTATACATTGCCGCCTTACGCCAGGAAGGGGTCCCAGTATTTCCTCACAGATTAGTAGCCAGAAAGAACTTATCTAACATTTCATTTTGGAATTAATCTTTGATTCTTGAAAACATATCAAGTATATTAATCAACCACAGTTTTAGCAGTTGAAACTTCCACATCTCAGGTATCAGCTGTTCTTCCACATCTCAGCTATCAGCTGGCACTCGACTATTTTCCAAAAGCAGGTGGTATGTTTTGTGAGTCTTCCTAGTCATAATCATCATAGTTTATGGCCACCCAAATCCTGGCTCTTGCCAGTGATGACAGAAAATGAGTTTGCTAGGAATATTCAGAATACTGGGCACAGATTAAAAGCTGATCTTCAGAAGCAGTGTAAGCTGAAACTTAACCATTAATACTGGGAATGCAGGGAAGTCTCTAAAGCCAGCAAATGCTAGGTTAACTTACATCACTGAGAGAAGCAGACAATAGAGGAGTTCTAAATTAATTCTTCTGAATTAAATGCAGAGATGTGTCTGCCCATTTGATCCACACAAGATAGCCATATTGTTTTGTTTCATTTCAATTCCTTATCCTGACCTTTGAGCCATTTATGCCAATTCTTAACCTTTCATGAAGTCAACAGCTAAGCCAAGTGTGGCCTAATCCTAAAACTGAGATTATTTATAATGTATTATTTACTCAGATTCTAGGATATGATAAATTATCAAAGAAATAAAAATAATGTTTGGAGGAGTAAAACAATACTTATGAAGTTCAAAGCTAATAATTATCTAAATCAGAGTGATTCAACCTTTTTAAACCTGTCTCCCATAGTATTCTCTTACCATCCCCTTTAAATCTCCATCAACCAAGATAGTGTTATGTTTCTACACTGTCCCTATGATTTTCTGTCTTTCATTCAGGGCCCATCTTCCCAAAAGAACAGTCTAAAATCAATGGCACATCTCCACATCTTTTTCTCCCTCCTAAATATCTCTAACCACTTCCATTTCCTTTATTCTACTGATTTTTTCACAAAAGTCAAAACTGTCTCATCCGATCAAACAGATTTTTTTTTTTTTTTTTTTTTTTTTTTTTTTTTTTTTTTTTTTTGAGACAGAGTCTTGCTCTGTTGCCCAGGCTAGAGTGCAGTGGCACAATCTCGGCTCACTGCAACCTCTGCCTCCCAGGTTCAAGCGATTCTCCTGCTTCAGCCTCCTGTGTAGCTGGGATTACAGATGTCCACCACTGCGCCCAGCTAATTTTTGTCTTTTTAGTAGAGAAGAGGTGTCATCATCTTGACCAGGCTGGTCTTGAACTCCTGACTTTGTGATCCACCCACCTCGGCCTCCCAAAGTGCTGGGATTACAGGAGTGAGCCACCGCACCCAGCCAGATCAAACAGATTTTTATCAACTCTCACTTACTTTAACTTCTCGGTATATTTGACTTCACTGACCACTTCCTCCTTATTGAAATTATACCATGTCTTCTGAGAAACTATAATAATCCTGGTTCTCTACCGGCCAGGTTCCCTCAATCACTCATTTATTAATGAATCATTTGCAACTCATGTCAAGGCCCTGGTGTGCAGTCTTAATCATAGCGATTTTTTTAAATAAATGATTTACTTTCTAGTAAACAAAGTTAAATGTATGCAAGTCTAACTGAGCATTGCCTGAAAGAGGCTGAGTTAATGAATAAAATAGAATTATGTTAATTTAGCACATAAGGCTGGGCATGATGGCTTACACCTATAATCCCAGCACTTCGGGATGTTGAGGCAGGAGGGTTGCTTGAACCCAGGAGTTTAAGACACAAGCCTGTGCAACACAGAGAGATCGTATCTCTTAAAAAAAAAAAAAAAAATGTAATTAGCCGGTTGTGGTGGTGCACACCTGTGGTCCCAGCTCCTCAGGTGGCTGAAGCAGGAGGATCACTTAAGCCCAGGAGGTCGAGGCTGCAGTGAGCTCTGATCACACCACTGCACTCCAAGCCTGGATGACAGAGACAGACTCTGTCAATCAATTAATCAAAACATACATAAATAAAACCACTGCCCTAAGCAGTGTTTGTTTTCAGTGATACTGTAGAGATGAATAACAGTATGTTTAAACAATCTGTTCTTTTTAAAGCAGTCTGTACTCATCTATTAATTTACTTGCCATTTTATTAAATGTAAAGATAACTTTCTCACAGGTTATGTTGAGAGAGTAAAGAATAGGCTGGGCGCAGTGGCTCACACCTGTAATCCCAGCACTTTGGGAGGCTGAGGCGGGTGGATCATGAGGTCAGGAGCTCAAGACCATCCTGGCCAACATAGTGAAACTCCATCTTTACTAAAAATACAAAAATCAGCTGGATGTGGTGGCGGGCGCCTGTAATCCCAGCCACTTGGGAGGCTGAAGCAAGAGAATCGCTTGAACCCAGGAGTCAGAGTTTGCAGTGAGCCAAGATTGCGCCACTGCACTCCAGCCCAGGCAACACAGCGAGACTCTGTCTCAAAAAAAAAGAAAGAAAAGAAAAGAAATAGCAAAGAATTCCAAGTTAATGAAATATAATTCATGAGTTTTTGCTAACTAAGCATTTTGTCAAGCCCTGTATAGGCCGTGCACATCAACACAGCGCCCAGCAATCAGTGGCCTGCTCTACTGCAGCTCTCCAGGCTAGAGCAAATTCCTGTAGTTCTGTTTGCATGGCATCCTTTTTACTGAGACCAAAAAAAAGGGCAGAATTGAAAGACAAGTCTATTTCTAGCACTGTTTATTTGAATATTTGAATCCTGTCTGAAATTGGCTATATGCAACTAAAGTCCTACTAAAAATGTCATATTTAATTGCTTAGCAATCACTCAGAAACATATATACTTTTTTTAAAAAGACCCTACTCCCTCCTTAATGGAAGAATTATAGACTTGGCTTTCTTTTAGCAGTAAAAATTCAGTGTAAAAAATTGTCTAGATTAAAAGAATACCTGATTTCTTAAAACTTCCCCGTACTTCGGGAGAGTCACCAACATTACTGTGTAATTACTCTATAGTTCCTTCATACAGTTTCATTCAGGCACCTAGGACATGCTGGGCTCCATGCCAGGCAGTGAGGACACAAAGATGAACAAGATATCATCTCTGCTTTCAAGGAGCTCACAGTCTTATAAAACAAATATCTGTATAGCAAAGGTTTTCTTTTATTAATTATGCACCACAAATTACAAGTTAACTTTCAGTGCTAATAAAGTATTATGATCATTCTTAAGACATTTCTAAATTAAGAAGTTTTTCTTTTTTTAAAATAAACTCCAAAAACAGACATGATATACATGCTGTCATCTTTCGCCTATCTCCTGGATACAACTATATATATTTTTTAATTAAAAAAAAAAAAAATCTGTGTGTGTGTGTGTGTGTGTGTGAGTGAGAGAGGGTCTCACTCTGTTGCCCAAGCTGGAATGCCGTGGTGCAATCATGGTTCACTGCAGCCTCAACTTCCTGAGCTCAAGGGATCCTCCTGCTTCAGCTTTTTGAGTAGCTGGGACTACAGGCTCCTGCCCACCGTGCCTGGCCTCTTTTTTTTGAAGCGGGGGTGAGTCGGGGGGTGGATATAGGCAGCGGTCTTGCTATGCTACCCAGGTTGGTCTCATACTTTGGGGCTCAAGTGATCCTCCCGACTTGGCCTCCCAAATGCTGGGATTAAAGGCATAAGCCACCACATCCAGCATATTTTCTGGTTTTTTGTTGTTTTTTTTTTTCCAGATAGAGTCTCATCGTGTCACCCAGG
Organism: Chlorocebus sabaeus; assembly: GCF_047675955.1. Classification (NCBI taxonomy): domain Eukaryota; kingdom Metazoa; phylum Chordata; class Mammalia; order Primates; family Cercopithecidae; genus Chlorocebus; species Chlorocebus sabaeus. Next base: position 39,870,815 of record NC_132907.1, on the reverse strand, counting down.
CTGCAGTACAATGGTGCAATCTCGGCTCACTGCAACCTCCGCCTCCTAGGTTCAAGTGATTCTCCTGCCTCAGCCTCCTGAGTAGCTGGGATTACAGGTGTGTGTCACCACACCCAGCTAATTTTTGTATTTTCAGTAGAGGTGGGGTTTCGCCAGGTTGACCAGGCTGGTCTTGCACTCCTGACCTCAGGTGATCCGCCCGCCTCGCCTCCCAAAGTGCTAGCATTACAGGCGTGAGTCACTGCACCCAGCCTTCTGCTTTTAACCAACATAAATCTTGTTTCTAAAGTCACAAGCTATGGTCAGCAGAGCTATGCAGTGGAAGCATGCTGGACACATAAAATTACAAGTTATGGAGCACAAAACTATTAAGTTACAGAATTTTAGTCGAGATTATAAAAATTATGTAGTCCAGTCAATAGTCTTATCCCTACACACATTCTTTAAGCATTTCTACCTGAAATACTGGAAAACAACAGTTACTATTTTAGTTTAAGACTCAGTCTTGCATTCAGTACCAGTAAAAATTCTTTCATATTCACTACTAATCATATATAGAACTACAGCTTTTCTCTCCTGTGTATATTATCTAAAAATTATTTAAAGTAAGCATGCATTACATAAAGTTTTAACATCACTTAGCAATTTTTCTTTTCTAGAACTCAGTACAGAGGGAGAGTCAAAAACAGTAGGTATATACACACAGATACAATAAATTATAAAATGATATCCTATGTATAAAGTATGCTAAAATCATATTGCTATAACATTCAACTATTGATCACAAGATTATTAAAACAATAACAAATTAAGAGTTCTAACAATCACAGTGACATGGAAAAGATTAGCATAAAATCTATACATATCCAGCAAGGTTCTTTTCATTTTTTTTTTTCTGTTTTTTTTTAAGATGGGATGTTGAAGTGTTGTCTGGGCTGGAATATAATGGCTATTCACAGATGTGATCACCACATACTATAGTCTTCAACTGGGAGACTCAAGCAATCCTCCAGCCTCAGCCTCTTGAGTAGCTGGGACTACAGGCATGTCACCGTGCCTGGCTCTTATAATTACACACTGTTATTTTTTGACTCCACTTAAAATAGCTGAGATTATCTTGATCAAATAAACCATCAATTAAAGGTTAAAAAAGCACACATTGTTTTTGGAGGGTTATACATTTAAGCATTAAAAGAATAACAGAAAATTAAGCCAAGGCCCAATAGTTACAAACTTGGAAAAGTGGATTTAACTTACAACGATAATACTGAATGGAATGATTATTCCACCTAATAACGCATAAGGTATGGTGTCTTCTTTGTAAGGGTACTTGATGGACTCATCATTACAGAATACTCCTCGTTGGAAGGGGGTATGCCTTGAAGTAAGAATTGCAAAAGGCAATCCAGCTAGCAAAAGGGAATAAATGAAAATATCATTAAAAAAGAAATACCAAAACTAATTAATGTCAATAATTATCCCAGAGACTCTGTTTAAAAATGCATTTGCCATGAAAATAAGTGAGAGCACATGTGAAAAAGGAAATGCAGCAATGCATGCAACAGAAGTTGGAAAGATTACAGTTTTAAGATAAAGATGTTTTGTCTACAGCAAACAAAGCATTCAAATCCTCTATTAACCAATTTAATAAAGAATTATCTTTCCTTTGTTTCTGTCCAAACACACTAAACGGATTTTGGGAAAATCTCTTCTCACGTCCTTGTTGTCATTTAATCGCCAGGTTTCTAATACTACTTCAAAACCAATTTTTCATGGGCTTCACTTCCAAAAATAAAACATTTTAGCATTCCACATTTGGATAGGTCATTGTCACTGGCTAAGCTATCAGAGTATCTAAATAAAACTTTATCCACTCATTTCTGTATTGTCTATAGCAGGCTGAAAGCTGCTATAAAAAGAGGAATCTGAATGTAAAGTTTTTTTTGTTTTTTTTTTTTTTTTTTGAGACAGGGTCTCATTCTGCTACCCAGGCTAGTGCCATGGCACGATCATAGCTAAGTGCAGCCTCGATCTTCTGGGCTCAAGCTATCCTCCTGCTTCAGCTTCTCGAGCAGCTGGGACCACAGGCACGCACCACCATGCCAAGCTAGTTTTTTGTTTTGTTTTGTTTTAATTTTTTAGTAGAGATGAGGTCCAGCTATGTTGCCCAGGCTGGTCTTGAACTCCTGAGCTCAACTGATCCTATGGCCTCAGCCTCCCAAAGTGCTGGGATTACAGATGTGAGCCATTGCACCCATCTCTGAGCTTAGTTTCTTAAGATGATGATGGAGTCAAGCACAAAGGCACCTAACAGAGAGCGCTGTTTTTATCATCAGTGTTTTCTGTAAAGATCATGTCTTATACTCACCTCCTAAAATGCCAATTTTTTGCCTAAATGTGAACTTCAAGGATTCAATTATCCTTTACTTCACTGAACTTGACCTACTGATTAATACTACAGCATACTAATTAGTATTGTGTTGTAAGAGATGCAGGTTAGCAGAAACCCTCCACGTGAGATCTGCTTTAAGACTGACCCAGGCCTGAAACGCTCTCTCCCTAAGTGATCCATGTCCCTGCAGTAATACCATAACCACTAAGCTAACACACTCACTGCAGAAGTGTTGCTTCTCTGTGAAGCACCAAGACTTGATGACCGTTTGCAGTTCTCATTAACTCCACTAAGACCCTAAAGGCTAAATGACAACCAAGCCTCTGCCACTCTGCCTGAGTGTATTTACCACAAATATCAAATCTGTTCAATCTATTATAAGAGCTAAAAAGGAGAAGCACACGAAATCACATTTCTTTCACTCTTAGCTCTTTTATTGATCTTCCCATTTTTCATTCAGACACTGAATACATGAACCAAAGCTTAGTTCTCTGTATTAGTCAATTTGCCAATAGCTGTCACGCCTTTAAAAAGTCTTTATGATGCTACAAGGTTCCCAAAGCTATACTCCTAGTAATGCTATGCCTTAAAAGAAAAAAAAAAAAAAAAAACTAAACTAGAGCTGACCTTGCTGACACTTATACTGGCCCTCATATCCCAATTCAGACTATCCTCTGATTCACCAAATAGTTTTCATTCATAGGAATGGGATAAAATGGCCAAGTCTTCAATACATATACCATGGTTACAACACAACTTCAAAAGAATTTGCACAAACCTTTTGCACTTATCAGCACTGTGGAGGTAAATACACAGGACTGTGATTTTATTATTGGTTGCCCCATACAGTAACTAAATGCTTAGCCCCCAATCAATAACCATACTGTAACTCAATGAGCAAATTTATTTTGTACATAAAAATAACCACTACTTCTTTTTTCTTTTCTTTTTTTTTTGAGATGGTGTCTTGCTTTGTTGCTCAGGCTGGGGTGCAGTGACAGAATCTCGGCTCACTGCACCCTCCACTTCTAGGACTCAAGCAATTATCCTGCCTTAGCCTCCCAAGTAGCCAGGACTACAGGCACCCGCCACCACACCAGGCTAATTTTTGTATTTTTAATAGAGAAGGGTTCCGCCATGTTGGCCGGGCTGGTCTCAAACTCCTGACCTCAAGTGATCCACCCAGCTCAGCCTCCCAAAGTGTTGAGATTATAGGCATGAGCCATAGTGTCCAGCCAAAGAACCACTACCTCTATAATCCAATTCAGTCTACACAAAATAATGGAAACTTTTACTGTCTACAAAGCATATTTCTGAATTGGTTGCATTTTCCAATAAACGTTTCTTTCTTTTGGAATAGTATATTTAGTATAGAAATTAAATTCATGGACATGGTGGCATGCGCCTGTAGTCCCGGCTACTTGGGAGGCTGAGGCAGGAGAATCACTTGAACCCAGGAGGTGGAGGTTGCAGTGAGCCGAGACTGTGCTACTGCACTCCAACCTGGGTGACACAGCGAGACTCTGTCTAAAAAAAAAAAAAAAAAAGACAGAAACTAAACTCACATATAATAGGATTAGAGTCCAAAACTCACTAGGCTGTGTGTCCTTATTCTCAGAGAAAACATATAGGCCCAAATACACAGGCCCAAATGTATTTAGAAATGCTATTACCATGTATGTCCGTTAATATTAAGGGTTTTTTCCCCCCAACCACAAAAACCATGTTAGAAATTATTCTTAGATTTAGAAAAAAAGTTTGTGGGTATTTTTCAGGATACTAGGGGAACAAAATAAAACCATATACAAAGGATAATAGCCCATTTTAAAAAATAAAAACATTCATGTGGGCAAATACTAAGTAAACCCACTGTGCAAGGAATTCCGCTAGGTGCTACCAGGAACACAAATTGAATAAGGCACAGTACGTAATTATAGCAGAGAATAAACTGAGGTTCAAAGAACTCTGAGTGTTCAAAAGAAAAGGAGAGTTGGTGATGCCTCTGAGTATGATATTCGATAAGCCAGTGGTTGTGACAGTCTCCATCTCAGCAGAAGGGGTCTAGGACAGAAACAAAGATTTGGGGATATAAAGGGTCTCTAAAGTCACAGAGGTACAAAACACTGTACAGGATGTATATAAAGAGAAAAGAAGTGGAGGGTGAGGCACAGAGTAACAGCAGAGGAAGAAGAGGAGAGGAAGAAGATTCACTAAGGCAGACTTGAGTGGGGTAAGGGCAGGTCAGGAGACAGCGACCTCATCGTGGCCACATTAGAAAGAGAGGGCATTCAGGAGGTGGAGATTGGTCCACAGTGCCCAATATGGCGTCCAATGGGATTTCAATTGCCAGTCTTAGTAAAAGAGGTTTTAATAAGAAAGGGTAACACACAGACTGCAAGTTTTGGTAAGAAAATATGAGAAAATAAGCATGAATCTACCACAAATGTACACTATTCTGTTGAGAGAATCAAGAAAAGAGGTTGCCAACACCAAAGACCTTAGAAATATTTTTAAATTGATAATAAATAATAGCCAATATTTGCCATTCCTCAAATACGCCCATGAGATTTTTTCTTTTTTTTTTTTTTTTTTGAGACAGAGTTTTGCTCTTGTCGCCCAGGCTGGAGTAAAATGGTGTGATCTCGGCTCACTGCAACCTCCACCTTCCAGGTTCAAGCGATTCTCCTGCCTTGGCCTCCAGAGTAGCTGAGATTACAGGTGAGCACCACCATGCCCAGCTAACTTTTTTGTATTACTAGTAGAGATGGGGTTTCACCATGTTGGCCAGGCTAGTCTCAAACTCCTGACCTCAGGTGATCCACCCGCCTCAGTCTCCCAAAGTGCTGGAATTATAGGCGTGAGCCACTGTGCCCAGTCAAGATGTATTGAGTCAATGCCATTACCCAATGCCATTTCATTTTCACTAACTATCTAAACCTAAACACAGACCCCTGAAAGGGGATGAAGAAAAAGACCAAACCACGGGTTGTTCACTCACCCACTTAAGGCTCAAAAAGAACAGCTCTTTCAGATTCCTGTTCTGGAAATACGGGAATTGTAACAAAAACTGATTAAGTCCAAGGTGGCAAACAACACTGGGCCATGTACAAGGAAGACTGGCTGAAGAAGAAGCTGAGAACAAAGCAGGTCTGCAGAGGAGGAAGTAGTGACTAGCCTGGTCCCTGAATGGGTGAAATGGGAAGGTAGCTGTAGTTCCCCAATGCCAAAAGGCCTCAGTGATCTTGCTGCTTGGGGTTATTACAGCACCTTGTATCCTTTTCAATGAAGCCCAATTTTACTTAATCTAGTTAGAAAGAATTTCTACTCCTTGAAACTAAGAGAGACAAAGTAAAAACAATTATAATTTAACCATTCCTCCTACTTTGAGAGCATGTAGGTTATTTTTAATTTTTTGATTACCCTATATGATGCTATAGTTAACATTTCCGAATACAAATTCTTGTTTGCATTTCTAATTTCCTTAAGATATATATGTAAATGGAATTGAAAGATACAAACATTAAATCCTTGATAAACTATTCCAAAAGGGTTACTGCACACCACCAACTTACTTCACCAGACAGTGTAGAAAAGTGAGCAGAAATGCAAACATTTAAATAGATACTTGATGTTAACTTTGACATTTACTAAAGATTTCAAGGCAAAACTTTATCAATTCAGTCAAAAACCCTTTTCTTTATACCTGAAAGATTATATCTCTAAATCCCTTTCATCACTTCTCAAATGACTACCCTCGTCAAACACTGTTTCTCTTATTACTTGAGCTGGCAAAATTCATTTTCACTCTCCCTTTTTTTAAATTGAGGTATAATTTACATACCATAAAATTAATCCAGTCTAAGTATATATATAATTCAAAGGTTTCGGTAAATTTATATTGTGATGCAACATCACCACAATCTAGTTTTAGAACATTTTCATTACCCCCCGAATTCCCTTGAGCCTATTTGCATTCAATCCCTGCTCCCACTAACAAACCCAGGCAACCACTCATCTGCTGTCTGTCTCTACATAAATTTGCCTTTTCTAGACATTTCATATAAATGGAATTACACAATATGTAGTATTTTATATGTGGCTTTTATCACTCAGCATAATGTTTTTGAGGTTTATCTGTGTTACAGCATGCATTTTGTTCCTTTTTATTAATGAATAGTATTCAGTTATATGTATATACCACATTTGGTTTATCCACTCACTAGTTAATGGACATTTAGATTGCTTCCAGTTTTGTGGTATTACGACTAATCCTATGAACATTCACATACAAGTATTTTTGTAGATATGTTTTCATTTCTAATGAAAGTGGGTGGGATTGCCAGGTCATATGGTAAATTGATGCTTAACTTTTTAAGAAATTGCTAAACTGTTTTCCAAAGTGGTTGCACCCTTTTACATTGCCACATTCCGCTTTTTGATACATTCACTAGTCAGCTCATGACTCAGGTTCTCTGCATAGTAAACTCATACTCAGTTATAAATAAACACAATTTTCTATATTTTAACAGTGAATATTTATAATGGTTCAAGAGAGAGCATGTGATATGGGAACTTATGGCTTCCACAAACCAAATATCACAAGAACACTTCACCATCCTTTACTAGAGACAGGAAAGGACAACATATGAACATGGTCACACCACATCTTCTTTAACTTCCTCTTGCACAAATGCTCAGGATCTTGGAACCAAAATACCAATCCTAACAGTTTTAGTAAGAAATATTGGTGGTGGAGTACCCAGCAAAACTGGGAAACTGGTTCCATGGATATATTGTTCCTTTTTGTTGCTGAACAGTATTCCATTGTACAAATCTAAAACATACCAGATGCCCAGGAGAGAGTGGCATGCAACTTTACAGACCACAGTAGCAAATCACTAAGGGACATGCTGCCTCAGGGATAACAGCAGCGGCAACAGTCTGAGAAATCCTGACACACAGATGACAGGCACCTTGGGATTTACTGTGAGATAAGGTACCACCTCAATAGTTTGGAAGAAGAAAAGACCCCATAGGCAGACCAAAAGACCCACGTAATAGAAAGAATTGTGTCCACTTGTGAAATATTTCAGGAAATACATTCTTCTCTTAATGCCTGAACAAGAAGAGAAGAATGTGGATGGAGGCTAGATGCTTGAATAACCCAGACATATAGGCCAGACTGTCAAATAATGGAGTTATTACTATTTTGTTAATAAAATTGCTCATAAGAACTGAGATTCAGTACTTTCCACAATGCGTGGATAGGAAATGCAGCTACACATGAGAATAAGTAAACAAGAAAATAAAACTTGTTTCCAACCTAAGAAACCAATCTCCACAGTATTATATTTCTATAGTTCTAACAGGCATTTCCCCCATATTATATCTCCAAAGGGGGAAATATAAATAAAAATATATTTTTATATAAATAAATATACATTTATATTTATATAAATATATAAACATATTTATATAAATATATAAACATATAAATATTAAAATATATTTTTATAAATATTAAAATACATATTTATATAAATATTTTATATTTATATAGACATATATTTTATATTTACATAAATATATATTATAAAAATATATATTTTCCCCTTGGGTGCTATCTTATATATATCACATATATATGTATAGTATATGCACATACACACACACATGTCTCCAGTCAGGATACGCATTCAATATAAGTCTCCTTCCCCCCTCACTCCCCAAAAAACTGTTTTAATGAGGTAAGAGATGACTTGGAAATATGGTCAGTTTCCACAGAGTTAAGCTGAATTTTCATGGTAGTAGTCATTATCAAACATAAACAACAATCTTATTCTATTTCACATTTTGCAGTTTTTCATAAAATTTTCTACCTCAATTTATTAAATACCTATTATGTGCCACTAAGGTTACAATCGTGAGCAATACAGACCATCCCTTACTCTAGTGAAGATTATTGTCTTACTGCCTATAGAGGTGAAAATAAGAAATGGCAGCACAGCACCTATGAAAACAAGGGAGAAATGACAAACAAATGTGAGCAACAGACTGTTTGGATACCAGCTTCCTGCACCAGTACAGAAAAAGGACAGCAAGAAAGATGTGCCATGCCATAAAACCTAACCAACTCCAATCTCCTCTGCCATGCAGGGTAAAATTCTAAAGCCACTTTGCCATAAGAACACTTTACTTATATATTACTTTACACCTTATAAAAATAAACATATTAACCCATTCATTCTTTCTTCCTCAAGACTATCAATCTTATTACCATTTAAGTAAGCTATTCAAAATAATAAAAATTATACCTCGGTTACCTGCTTTATGGGCAGGCTCTCTAAAAAAACATTATTTTTTCAAATAATGTACCAAAAACAAAGAACTTCAGAAAATCCACATATCTATAGTAAATAATCTCCCTCATCTTCCAAAACATTATCAAATTCCAAACTTTACAAATGTGGTATTCCACAACAATTCAACCCAAAAAATATATCCTGTGTTATTTCCCCTCAGGTGTTAATAAAGGGAGTAAAAGTGATTTTTTAAAATTAACTTAGGAGCAATTAGACTACCAAAAATAATAAAAAATATTTCTTAATATTTCTTAAAAAGTCATATTTTATCCTTTAAAATTGTGGATATTGTCCATATATTATTACATTAGCAATATTTATAGTAAAAATCTGAGTAATCAACGCCAGAAAAATACACATGCTTAATGGTATACAAAAGCTAGACATTTTTTGTTATGCTAACACACAAACAACATCAGTTGAAAAGGATAATTCAAAGTACATTATTAGAGGCTAGGTGCAGCGGCTCATGCCTGTATTCCCAGCACTTTGGGGAGGCCGAAGTGGGCGGATCACATGAGGCTAGGAGATCAAGACCAGCCTGGCCAACACAGTGAAACCACATCTCTACCAAAAATACAAAAATTAGCCAGGCATGGTGGCACGTGCCTGTAATCCCAGCTAAGGCACAAGAATTGCTTAAACCCAGGAGGCAGAGGTTGCTGTGAGCCAAGAATGTACCACTGCACTCCAGCCTGGGTGACAAAGGGAGACTCTGTCTCAAAAAAAAAAAAAAAAAAAAAACATTATTAGAAATTTTGGGTTGACAGGCTATTTCCATTTCTGTACTTTTTACACTTAGAATGACTTTGCAAAAATCCCAAACCAAAAACTGTAACAATCCACATCCTAAAGGAATTTTAATAGACCAATACTTGGTCTATTAAATGGAGAGGTCTATTAAATGGAGACATAATGGGATTTAAATAATGCATATTTCTGAATTAACCTAGGACAAAGGTTTTTTGCATATTAAGATATGTTTACATAGATGTCTTTCTACCATGAGCTACTCACTCACTATGCAATGCACACTTACGATAAAGTTCATCTTTAATAGTGACAAAGGCTCTTCAGTTGACCAAACATTAGTTAACCAGCTGTGAACCCTCTTCTCAACTAGGCCTCAACCTTGGCCTTTCATGTCAGCCTGTCCTTGTGTGGTGTGCAAGGACAGGACAGGCCCAGTCTTAGCAAAAGTCCTGCTAAGTCAGCTTAGCAAGAAGCCCCTTATCCTTGATATCTGAACACCCTTGATACATGATTAAATTCCTCATCCCCCACCTTTGATATATAAATCTTTGGCTTGCCTTAACAAGAATCTCCTACCCTTGATGTCTCCTCTTCATGATTTTCCATCCATTGATTCCCCTCACCCATAAATCCCCCCTTCTCCTTGTTGTAGTCAGAGTTGAGTTCTCCACCCCAGGTGCAACAGTCTTGAGTAAAGTTTTCCTTAACCATTTTAACAAGTATCAGAATAAATTTATTCAATAATAGAAACCCATATTAGATGGAAAGTCTCCAACTCCTAAGTAAACTTGGGTTGGCAGATTGAAAGGAAAAAATGAAAACTTTTTTAAAAATCTTAAATTGTATCAAACCAACACCTGAGTGCTTTAAACACTTTCAAGGTACCAAGGCTACAGAGTAAAAAGTACAGAGACTGGAGTCTATAACAAAGAATCTGGCCTTTGTTCCTGGGAGAGAGACTCTAAAACCTTAGAATTTCCTGAGTAATAGGGGTGTCTTTGTTATTCTTAAGTCCCTTGGTTCACACTTGGGTTTAGGCTAATGAATGACTCAGGATGGGAGCTGGTCACACTAACCATGTGATTAGAGGGACAGGGCTTTAAACCAACTCAACCTCCAAGGAGGTGAGGGGAACTAGAGATCAAGTTCAATTGGTTGGCCAATGATTCAATCAATCATGACTACATAATAAAACTCTAATAAAAACAATGGACACTGAAGGTTGCAGGAGCTGCCTGGTTGGTGAACACATCAATGTGCCAGGAAAGTGACACATCTTGATGCCACTGGGAAAGGACAGAAAAGCTCTACATTCAGGCTGTCCCCCACCCTGAGACCTTAACTGTGTATCTTAATTTGGCTCATTCTGACTCCTTATAATAAAACTATAATCATAAGTAAAATGATTTCCTGAGTTCTATGAGTTGTTTTAGCCAATTACCGAACCTGACAGGGTCACAGGAACCCCCAGAGTTACAACCTAGGGAACTTCAAATTTGCACCTGAAAACTACAGTGAGAGCAGTCTTACTGGGGACAATGACCTTAAATCCGTGGAGTCTCATGTTAACTCCAGGCAGTTAATGTCAGAATTGAATTATAGCATGCTGCAACACGCAAGACAAACTTTCCACATTCAAGGAGTTACATTTGTTTGTGTAGGTACACTCAGGTTCACAGACAACCAATGACTTCCAAAAAGACTAGTCAGCTACATAAGCTGCTGAGCCACAGGACAAGGAGTGAAGTTTGGTTTACTGTGAATTCTCAAAATACAGTTATTTTTATCTTTTTTTTTTTTTCTTTTGGCACTTTCTTAGAAACAGACAAAATCCACACACATAGCAGATAAGCTTCCACAACACTATGTAAAAATGGGTATATAGTTAAGGCATTTAAACTTCAGGTATATGAAAATGAAAACAGAAAAATTTCTAATGGGTTTTTAAAAAATAAAAATAGGCTTCCTTATTTGAAAAACCAATGTTCAAGGGAGAGGAAAAAACAGAAAATATAAGAGATAAAATGAAAATATCTCGGTCTTGGTGAGGTGCCGCCATTTCATCCGTCCTCAGTCTCTGCGCCTTTCGCAGAGCTTCCAGCAGCGCTATGTTGGGCCACAGCATCCGGAGGTTCACAACCTCTGTGGTCCGTAGGAGCCACTATGAGGAGGGCCCTGGGAAGAATTTGCCATTTTCAGTGGAAAACAAGTGGGTGTTACTAGTTAAGATGTGTTTGTACTTTGGATCTGCATTTGCTGCACCCTTCCTTATAGTAAGATACCAACTGCTTAAATCATAACGATGTTTCAGTGCATCCATGTAACAGATATGAAGAGCATTTTAGGAGATACAGCCTCTGGAAATGGATCAAACTCTAACTCATGGCATACTACATATGTTTGTCAAAAAACTTATGACATGAAAAAAAAAAGAAAATATCTCATATACTAATAATCCCACTATTCAGAGGGAACCATTACTATTCTTCTCCCTTTACTCTCAATTATTACAAAAATCTTTCCACGTCAATATTATCAAAAATTATGCAATGAATATAATATTTCATCACTAGAATAAATCATAAAATAGTCCCCTATAGCTAAATTATTTATTTCCAATTTTCTTCTATAAAAAGTACTGTAATCAACTGTCTTGTAACTTATTCTCTACATGAAACTTACTTCCAGGATAACTTCCTTCCGGTATAATTTATAGGTCCAACAATACACTCTTTTTAATGCCAATTTATACCCCTGCCAGATTTGTGTATGGGAACACCTGTTTTCTATGCTTGATAAGCTGGGAAAGTTCTTACCTTTGCTACTGTGACAGGCCAAACTGTGTTCTCAGTGTTGCTTTAATATGAACTTAAGACTAAGTCTTAAGAAAAGTTAAATGTTAAAGCATTTATTTCTATTTATTGACAATTTTCTTCTACTGACAGCTTTCTAGTCATGCCCTTTCCCCATTTTTCTTTGAGGTAGTCATCTGTTTTTCACTAAGTTATAAAATATATAAAGTGGCTGGATGCGGTGGCTCACGAACCTGTAATCTCAGCACTTTGGGAGGCCGAGGTGGGTGGATTGCTTGAGGTCAGGAGTTCAAGACCAGCCTGGCCAACATGGTGAAACCCCATCTCTACTAAAAATACAAAAAATTAGCCAGTTATAGTGGCACGGGCCTGTAGTCCCAGCTACTCAGAAGGTTGAGGTAGGAGAAGCACTTGAACCCGGGAGGCGGAGGTTGCAGTGAGCTGAGATCACACCACTATACTCCAGTCTGGGCAAGAGTGAGACTCCATCTCAAAAAATATAATACAATAAAATAAAATATATAAAGTGATTAAGCCTTGGTCGGGTGCGGTGGCTCACACCTGTAATCCCAACACTTTGGGAGGCCGAGGTGGGCAGATCATGAGGTCAGGAGTTCGAGACCAGCCTGACTAACACGGTGAAACCCCATCTCTATTAAAAATACAAACACTAGCCAGGCGTTGGTGGCATGCGCCTGTAATCCCAGCTACTCAGGAGGCTGAGGCAGGAGAATCGCTTGAACTTGGGAGGTGGAGGTTGCAGCGTGCCGAAATCGCACCATTGCACTCCAGCTTGGGCAACAGAGCGAGACTCCACCTGAAAAAAAAAGTGATTAAGCCCTTTTCACAAACATCCATGTATATTTCCAGTTTTAGGTCACCACGAATAATACAATCACTCTTTAGAAAGAGTTTTATAAGTTGGCCACAAGCATTGGCTATACTGTTATTTTAGGCTAAATATTTTTGCTAAAAGGTTATGTCATACAGTAATCATGACTTAAGAAAAGCAACTACTTACAGTCGGTACTCAAGTCAATTTAAAATAGCCTATTAAACATAGGCAAGTTTTGTATCCTGAAACTATAAATTTTTAAATTTAGACAAACTATATTATTCATTGCAACATATGGATTTAATACTAACTTTATTGTTACTAACATTACTCTGAAAGTTTGCAAACAAAAAGTCTTACCTTTTTCTAGAAACATAAGAATTTATAAAAATATATAACAAATTACCAAGGGAGAAGGTAGAACTACACAAAGCCAAAAATGATGGGAAAAAAAAAAAAGTCTGGTGTCAAATCTAATATGGATCATTAAAATCCAAAAACAACAACAACAAAAAAATGTAAAAGCCAAATAATGCAGAAATCTATAGTTTTCTGAATGTGGCACCTTTTTGGATAGCTAAAGAAGAAACAGTAGAGAACATATTTTTTTAAAAGATTATGAACCCCGCATTGTAAAAATAAATCACTGCTTTAAAATACAGATTTTCTATCACCCAAAATCTTATTTCTGATCAAATTATAAGGCATATTATATTAAAGTTACATTAAGCATAAATAATTCATTTTATAGAAAATAAGTTATTTTCTATATATAACAACAGATGTTACACACAAACTACTAAAACAAACAAATCTACCCCAAGAATGTGCAAGAATCCCTTCCTGCACATTCAAGCACACTTAAGGCCCAGAAACTGGCCAAATACTACTTCTTTAATTAAAAATAAATTGGCATTAGGCCAGGAGTGGTGGCTCATGCCTGTAATCCCAGTACTTTGGGAGGTCAAGGCTGGCGGATCACCTGAGGTCAGAAGTTCAAGACCAGCCTGACCAATATGGTGAAACCCTGCCTCTATTACAAATACAAAACATTGGCCAGGCGCGCTGGCTCACACCTGTAATCCCAGCACTTTGGGAGGCCGAGGCGGGCGGATCACAAGGTCAGGAGATCGAGACCATCCTGGCTAACACAGTGAAACCCCGTCTCTACTAAAAATGCAAAAAATTAGCCGGGCGTGGTGGCGGGCACCTGTAGTCCCAGCTACTTGGGAGGCTGAGGCAGGAGAATGGTGTGAACCCGGGAGGGGTAGCTTGCAGTGAACCAAGATCGTGCCACTGCACTCCAGCCTGGGCAACTGAGCGAGACTCCGTCTCAAAAAAAAAATACAAAAAATACAAAAAATTATCTGAGCATGGTGGTACATGCCTGTAGTTCCAGCTACTCAGGAACCTGAGGCAGGAGAATTGCTTGAACCAAGGAGGGGAAGGTTGCATTTGCAGTGAGCCAAGATCATGCCACTGTACTCCAGCCTGGGCAACAGGACAAGACTCCATCTCAAAACAAACAAATAAATAAATCATTGGCATTAAAATATTTTTCCAGGTCAATTCTAACAGCAAACTCACAGGAATTAATACCCAAGAACTCAAAGATTGATACTCTTTTTCCACTCCTTAAATAAAAAAATTTAGCCTTATTGTTATTTAAGCTGTTTGATAATACTATAACTAAAAAAAAAAAAATTTGTTATAAAGATAAGTAAAAAACAAAGCACAAAACTAAATCTGTGGTGTGCTCACAATGACATAAAAACTGTCAAACTAGGTTGGGTGTGGTGGCCCACGCCTGTAATCCCAGCACTTTGGGATTACAAAGCAGGTGGATCACCTGAGGTCAGGAGTTTGAGACCAGCCTGGCCAACATGGTAAAACACCGTCTCTACTAAAACTACAAAAATTAGCCAGGTGTGGTGGTGCATGCCTGTAGTCCCAGCTACTCGGGAGGTCGAGGTAGGAGAATTGCTTCAACCTGGGAGGCAGAGGTTGCACTGAGTCGAGATTGTGCCACTGCACTCCAGCCCGGACAACAGAGCAAGACTCCATCTCAAAAAAAATAAAAATAAAAAACAAACAGCAGCAGCAACAACAACAAAAAAAAAACTGTCAAACTAAAGGAAACATCAAAATGCCACCAGTAGTTGTCTTCAGGTAGTAGAACTAAGGGCTATTTATTTTCTCTTTCTACTTTATAATCATTTTTTTTTTTAATTAATAAAAGATTATGGGCCAGGTGCATGTTGCCAGGTGGCCAACACAGTGAAACCCCATCTCTACTAAAAATACAAAAATTAGCTGGGCATGGTGACAAGCACCTGTAATTCCAGCTACTTGAGAGGCTGAGGCAGGAGAATCGCTTGAACCCGAGCTGAAGCAGGGTAGATTGCTTGAGGTCAGGAGTTCAAGACCAGCCTGGCCAATATGGTGAAACCCCATCTCTACTAAAAAATACAAAAATTAGCTGGGCATGGCGGTACACGCCTATAGTCCCAGCTTCTCAGGAGAGTTAGGCAGGAGAATCACCTGAACCTGGGAGGCAGAGATTGCAGTGAGCCAATATTACACCACTGCACTCCAGCCTGGGCGACAAGAGCAAAACTCCATCTCAAAAAAATATATATATTATTATTACAATTAATTTATTCACTCTCAAGCAATTATCTCCTCAAATACAGGGACAAGTTTTTTTTTAAAAAAAGAAACTTTATCTGGCAATAGTTGCTCAAAATCATGGCTACCACAACTACTTAGTACTTCATATAGTACAGTAACACCGTCTATTGTCATCCAAGTGGCAGTACTTCCCTGCACACAGTTTCTCCTAAGCTGAATGGCTAAAATTTAAGTAATCAGTTATGGTGGGATTTATTTTTTAGAAAAAGAAGTATCTCCTTAAACTAAATCCTAGATTTTATGCTAGATTTTTCTATCATTTTACTCCCATAAAAGTAGCTATAATCAAATTACAATTATAAGAATATACTAATACTTGTATCTCTTAGAACATAATAAAATACTGGACCCCTTCACCTTCAAAATACTGAGCTAATGGCCATTAGAAAAAAATATACTAGACAAAAAGACAAAATGAACTCAGATACATAAACTGGAAAAACAACTAGGTTATTATTCTTACCCAATTTGAGAGCAAAATAGAGAGAGAAAAGCCAGCCAGTCCTACAGCAGAGCAAGGTTGCTGAGTTTACTGAGACACTAAATTTTTGTAAGTCATATGTCTAGGACAGCCAAGTAACAAGACAGGTGGCCAGAGGAGAAATATGGTGTGATATGCTTCACTGCCAAGATACTCAAGGAGGTAAATCTTTACCTTGCTTCTTCCCTTCTATTTCCAAGTCACATAAAATCACAATGGCAAGACTTAGGAATGAGAGCCAAGGGTAAAGAAAGTAGGCATAATATCCCAAGTGGCAATCTTAACCTAGTTTGTGATCTTAACTTAGAATTGACAGTTTTTAATTACTTAAAACAGTGAAACCCAGTATTATCCTACAAACTGATGAACTATCTGAAGGACAGTACAAAGTAAGAAATGGTGACTTCTTTCTTTTTTTTTTTTTTGAGACAGAGTTTCGCTCTTATTGCCCAGGCTGGAGTTCAATGGCGTGATCTCTGCTCACTGCAATTTCCACCTCCCGGGTTCAAGCAATTCTCCTGCCTCAGCCTCCTGAGTAGCTAGGGTTACAGGCATGCGCCACCACGCCCAGCTAATTCTGTATTTTTAGTAGAGAAGGGGTTTCTCCATGTTGGTCAGGCTAGTCTTGAACTGCTGACCTCAGGTGATCCGTCCGCCTCGGCCTCCCAAAGTGCTGGGATTACAGGCGTGAGCCACCATACCCAGCCAGTAGTGATATATCTTAATGTATTCTAATAATTTTATTCTGCATATATATTTGTGATCTTTCTGCTGAGTTTGTTTTCTCAAATTTAATATGCAAACGTTTTCATTTTTCATGGCCTCAATTTCCACTTAACAGTATGATAAAGCAAGCATAATCTTTGTTTCAGCTCTGCCATACAATAGCTTACTGGGCTTTAACAAGTGTCTGGACCTAAGTTTCTTCTTCATTTGTTTACTGAGAGGAGTTGGTCCAAATGACCCAAAAAGACTCTCCTATTCAAAAATAATCACTGTATCATTCTTACAGAATGACATCAAGTTGTTCTGGGTAACATCCACTTTTCACTGGAGAAACACTGCCTCTGGACTAAAACAGTGGGTATATTCCTCAAGCAATCATTCACCATATTAACACTGGTGAAGACAGTACTGTGGATTTACCCCCGCCCCAACTCCATACTTCATCCAACCTCCAGCACAACAAACCCATCACTACCTACTTATTAATTTACTTACAGAGGAAATGGGCAAGCCAACCCCTACTAGGATGAGGACAGTGGATGTGACGGTACTGTCATGGTACGGATAGTTGATGCTGTTGTCTTTACAGAAAAAGCCTCTCTGAAATGGATATATTTGGCCCAATTTTAGAACAGCCATAGGCATGGAAGCTGTTGGGGAAGGGAAAAAAAGACACACATGATTAAATTCAATTCACTTCATTAGGAAGTAAAGTCTACTGAATGGGATGCAAATTCTAGCCATATTTTACCCTCTCTGGAGATGGATCTCCATTATACCCAAGGGCAAAGATTAAGAAAATCATGCAGCATCATTTGCTTGTCCATATCAGCCCCACTTTTTTCCAAGTATAAATACTATTACTTGCATTGACCTCCGATTTTAGAAATAACCAATAAAAGAGTCTTCTACAAGGAGAGCAAAATTGGCCCATGGAAAAATAAAGCTGAGAAAACAGGAAGGTTTTCCATTTTGCATTCTGTAGTTAATTCGTTTTTCATTGAATTGCTACATATTGAACTGTGTTTAAGAAAAAAGGCAAAATTCCATAAATAAATTCAGTAATTAATATCATAACAGCCAAATATCATCCAGGAGAAGAAACATGTAGAACTTTGCTTCACATTAGAATTTTTAAATTTTTTTCTACATTAGAATTTAAACTAATAGGGTTAGAAAACAATAGAAACCAAGCCAAGTACGGTGGCTCATGCCTGTAATCCCAGCACTTTGGGAGGCCAAGGCGGGCAGATCACTTGACATGAAGAGTTCAAGACGAGCCTGGCCAATATGGTGAAGTCCCGTTTCTACTAAAGACACAAAAATTAGCCAGGCGTGGTGGTGCACGCCTGTAGTCCCAGCTACTGGGCAGACTGAAGCAGGAGAATCACTTGAACCCAGGGGGCAGAGGTCGCAGTGAGTCGAGATTGCACCACTGCACTCCAGCCTGGTCGACAGAGCAAGACTCCATCTCAGGAAAAAAAAAAAAAAAAGAGAGAGAGAGAGAGAAATAAAATGATAAAAACCATAAGTATATATTCAGTAATAAAAATAGAAAGAAAAAGCCTTTTGTTTTCCAAAGACAAACACACACCTGGTTTTATTAGCCCTGGCAAGGCTCCAAAACCACTTTTAACAAGTTATACCGAAATAATTTTCAGTTGAAATTTTGCACCTAAATAAAATGACCCTGAAAGATCAAAGTTAAATAATTTAAATTAGTGGCTTCTTAAGATGTTCAAGGCCGTGCGTGGTGGCTCAAGCCTGTAATCCCAGCACTTTGGGAGGCCGAGATGGGCGGATCACGAGGTCAGGAGATCGGAGACCATCCTGGCTAACACGGTGAAACCCCATCTCTACTAAAAAATACAAAAAACTAGCCGGGGGAGGTGGCGGGCGCCTGTAGTCCCAGCTACTCGGGAGGCTGAGGCAAAAGAATGGCATAAATCCGGGAGGCGGAGTTTGCAGTGAGCCGAGATCTGGCCACTGCACTCCAGCCTGGGCGACAGAGCTAGACTCCATCTCAAAAAAACAAAAAAAAAAAGATGTTCAAATTTACCATGCTTTTAGGCTTTGTTTTATACAATTCAAACATTCAAGCATCTACTCACTCACTGTATGCGCAATCCTAAGCCATACTTAGGGAAGACAAATTTGTATAAAACAAATACTAAATTCAAGAACCTAAATTGTATATGCAGAAAAAGAATGTATACCCAGTAAATTGTTTAAAAAGAAATCCCAAGGCAGATTTTTTGGAGAAAATGATGAAACTGTTCTGTATCTTGATTGAGATAGTAATTCCACAACTCTTTTATTACATGTAAAGTTAAGAAGAAATACCATAAAAGGCAGAAATATGCCATAAAAATAGGAATATAATTACTAAAATGGCATAGAAGGACCTATAGGAATTCAGAGCTCAACATAAACTGGAAGACTTAGAAAAGACTATTAAAGAAGAGGCAACTGAGTTGAACTTGAAATGACAGGTAAAATACAGGCAATAGGGAGGAGCACGGGGAGACCATTTAGTGGTAGAGGAAGGCAGGGAAGCATGAGAATTGCAACAAGAGCACAAAGGGAATGAGCAAGAAGTTTTCAAGGTACATACATTTTGTAGCCAACATGTATTGCACGCTTGCACATGCTGGGAATTAGGCCACATAGATTAACTCAATCCTTATCTCACCTCTGTGAAGTAGGTATTATCACTACTTGCTTTTTTCATATAACGTTGTTGAAGCTTAGAGAAATGAGGAACATTGCTGAAACTAGAAAGTGGTGGAACCAAGGTTCTAACACAAGCTATCTCTTTCTAGAGTTAGGGAATATATGGCCTCCCATGGAGACAAGTGATCTGGCTAGGTTAACAGGTTAGAATTGCAGCAAGGAAGATATGATTGGGAGAAGGAGAACCTGTCCTTTAAAAACCTCACTCAGTATAATACATGCCATGTTCACAATAAGAACTCAAAGTAGGCTGAGTACAGTGGGTCACACCTATAAACCCAACATGTTGAAAGGTTGAGGCAGAAGGACCCCTTGAGTTCAGGAGTTCAAGACTAGTCTGGGCAACATATTGAGACCTCATCTCTAAAAAAGAAATTTTTTAATTGGCTGGGCATGGTGGCATGTGCCTGTAGTCCCAGTTACTCAGCAGGGTGAGGGAGGAGGATACCGTGAGCCCGAGAGGTAAAGTCTTCAGTAAGCCATGTTCACACCACTGCACCCCAGCCTGGGTAACAGGACAACACCCTGTCTCAAAAAAAAAAAAAGGAGGAGGAGGAAAAAAAAACTGAAAGTTAATGGAACAATGTATTATTTGCTACAAATTATCTCTGAATTCTGCAATTCTATGGTTTTTCATGGGAATAACAGTGCTTGAGATTTCTGTGTTTATTAAAAGATTATAGGAGTCAGGCACGGTGACTAACACCTGTAATCCCAGTGATTCGGAAGGCTGAGGCGAGAGGATCACTTGAGGCCAGAAGTTCAAGACCATTCTGGGCAACACAGCAAGACTTTGTCTCTAAAAAGTGTTTTTAAAAATTAGCTGGGAGGCTGGGTGAGGTGGCTCATGCTTGTAATCCCAGCACTTTGGGAAGCCGAGGCAGGTGGATCACAAGGTCAGGCGATCAAGACCATCTTGGCTAATACGACGAAACCCTGTCTATACTAAAAATACAAAAACTTAGCTGGGCATGGTAGAATGCACCTGTAGTCCCAGTTACTTGGAAGGCTGAGGCAGGAGAATCACTTGAACCTGAGAGGTGGAGGTTGCAGTGAGCTGAGATCGCGCCACTGTACTCCAGCCTGGGCGACAGAGTGAGACTCCATCTCAAAAAAAAAAAAATAAAAAATAAAAAATAAAAAAAAAATAAAAAAAAACCTAGCTGAGCATAGTGGTACACACCAATAGTCCCAGATATTTGGGAAGCTGAGGCGGAAGAATCACTTGAGCCCAACAATTTGAGGCTACGTTGAGCCATGATTATGCCACTGTATTCCAACATGGGTGACAGAGCAAGACTCCCAACTCCAAAGAAAGAAAAAGGATTATGGGTTTAAAACACTTGAAATGACGTAAGTTTGTAGGAAATAAAATATCACTGTCCTCTTTTGCTCAGGGTCAGCAACATGGTAAAATGAGGAAGTTTAGAAATTAACTTCCAGGAAAAGAAAAAGAGAGAGAGAGAGAGAGCAAGAAGAAACACAAGTATTTACAGTTTTGAAATAATCTACTAATTAGGTGATAAGTAGTGAGTAGATAGTGGAAACAGAATAGGATGCACAGAAGAATGTTTTGAATACAGAAATGATACAAAACTTGTGGACTGATCACAAATGCTGAGACAGACCTGGAGATGGCACTTCAGGGTTCGGACATATGAAAAATGAAACTTCCATTGAGAGAAATGAGAAGTTGCCAGGGGAAGCTCATTTATGGTGGAAGAATGTTAGTTTAGTATTGAGAATACTGCCTTTGGGGCCATCTGATGCCTCCCTAAATGCTCAGCCTCATCCTCCACTGTCCCCTTAAGGCTCCAATCACAAAGAACCACTTGCTGTTGCCGAAACATACTGTTTTCAAAACCCTAGGTTTCATAGGGATTTGAAATGCTCAGCCTTCTACTGGGGATAGTTGCTCTCTCATTTCTCCTTGAAGTCCAAGCCAGGTACTCCCTTCTTATCTGTCCCATGGCACCATGTACATATGTCTAACACACTGTACTTTAACTTTTTATGTGTGTGTCAGCAACTCAGAGGTCAAAGGCTATCTTTATCATTTTTGTATCCTTTGTACCAGGCACACAGATCTGAACAAAAATTTATTGGCCAGGCGCGGTGGCTCACACCAGTAATCCCAGCACTCTGGGAGGCAAAGGTGGGTGGATCACAAGGTCAGGAGTTCAAGACTAGCTTGGCCAATATGGCAAAACCCCGTCTCTACTAAAAAAAAATAAAAAATAAAAAAATTAGCCAGGCGTGGTGGCAGGCGCCCAAAATCCCAGCTACTCGGGAGGCTGAGGCAGGAGAATCGCTTGAACCCGGGAGGCGGAGGTTGTGGTGAGCCAAGATGGTGTCATTGCACTCCAGCCTGGGCAACAAGAGCAAAACCCTGTCTCAAAAACAAAAAAAAAATTGTATTAAATGGCTAAGTGAATAAAATTCAGGGTAAAGATCAGAAGTAGAGAAAGATGTGTTAAGTTGTTGGCATTAGAAGTTGCAACTTAAACTAGGAGAATAAAACAGTTCTTACAGAAGGCAAATCAAGACTGAAAGAGACAAAGCAATCAGCTAAGGACGAATATCCACAGAGAAAACATGAAAAGAGGCTATAGGTGGAGAGAAAGAAAGGATGCTAACAGGCTCCAAGGGGCAAGGGCTGTGTCTGTCTTGTTCAGCAGCATATCTGGCCATTCTTTAAACAAAAGAATGAATGAACAATAAAGAAGTAGGACAATGTTGTGATACAAAAACCAAAGCTCAGAGTATCTAGTACATGGTAAATCTAATATGTCAAATGCTAAGACATCAAGGAGCATGAGAACTGAGTAAAGACTGAGGTCTTTACTGAGACTATATTATACTGTCTCCACTAATACAACAATGGTATCTTCATAAAGAAACTTAGTGTGGAGCGTTCAATATTGGGTTGTTATTGTCTAAGCATCCCTTTCTTCAAGTTAAATATGTCAAAATTATGTCCCCTACTGTTAATATGTATTACACACACAGAGAGAGGCATGTCCATCCCTCGAGAGTAAACAGATACCTCTATTCCAAAAAACAATGGAATAGTCTTTATCTGCTACTGAGATCGTTTTTTTTGTTTTGTTTTGTTTTGGTTTTGTTTTCGTTTTGAGACAGAGTCTTGCTCTGTGGCCCAGGCTGGATAGTGCAGAGGTGCGACCTTGGCTCACTGCAACCTCCGCCTCCCACTTTCAACTGATTCTCCAACTTCAGCCTCCTGATTAGCTGGGACCACAGGCACATGCAACCAAGCCGGCTAATTTTTGTAGTTTCAGTAAAGATGGGTTTTCACCATGTTGACCAGGCTCATCTTGAACTCCTTCCCTCAAGTGATCTACCTGTCTCGGCCTCCCAAACTGCTGGGATTACAGACATGAGCCACCATACCCGACCGAGATTATTTTTAATGTTAATTTTTTAGAGTACTGCTGAGAGTTCTGTGTTAAAGTTAGTGTTCTAGGAAGATTCTTCTCCTTATAAACACTTTCTTAGGACAGATACACTTTCTCCTTAATATCTAAAGAACATAGATACTGTTTTGACCCTAATCATAGTTCTAGGATATTTTTCTCTTAATTAAAATTTCCTTAAGAGGAGTCACTTTTAAATTCTGTAATAACCGCCGGGCATGGTGGCTCATCTTCTACCTGGGACTACAGCTGCTATCAGGCAGCCTTCTCCACACAGCTCTCTTTTTGGGGTAGCACTCCTTCTCTTTGTGCTTCAGGTCTAAGGGGCAATATTCCCATCCTCTCTGTTGCTAGCCCAGGATACTACAATATCTCTTGTTGATTTTCTAAACTCTGCCCACCTATTTGTGAATACTTGCTTCATTTAATCCTCTTCAAATTATCCAGCTTGAGTATGCCATCTGTTTCTTATCAGGGCCATGGGTGACAGTACCACATACATATTTTGATCTTGCTAAACACAACTGTTAGGCATGTATGTCTGCTCTTAGTGCACCACTTCTATGATATGTCAAGGAAAACAGACACATGAATACCTGGATAGATGCAAACAGATGTTCCCATATTCTCCTTAGTTCAGTGATAGTTGAAATCTCTTCCATTTTATTAAATACATATCATATATACTTCCTCAAATATGTGCTGTTACAAAATATTCCAATGGAATAAATCTAAAATGTAGTTTACAAAGAGAAAGACTAAAGTACATCAATGTTAATCCCTAATATATAGAAGGTAAAGAAGTACTAAATTTATTTTGAAAACAATGAAATAAAAATCAAGTTATTAAAGTGACTATACTGACTCCTGTACCCACTCCCTTCCCCAAGTTTCTCTAAAGATCTCATTTCAGACATTTAAATGAATATTATGCTACACAACAGGGAAATTCAGATGTCCATCCCCTAGTTATTCATTCGAACATTTCCATTGCCATAATACGGCAGCTGCAATGCCAGGAAAGAAGAAAGGAAAAAAGACTAAAAGGCGGAAAAATGAAAAAGACATCAAATAATTTTTTTTTAAGAGACTGGGTCTTACTCTGTCACCTAGGGTGGGGTCCAGTGGCATGATCATAGTTCATTGTAACCTTGAACTCTTGGGCTCAGGCAATCCTCTCACCTCAGCCTCCCAAGCAGCTGTGACTACAGTCATGTGCCACCATTCCTGGCTAATTTTTTTTTTTTTTTTTTTGGTAGGGACAGAGTCTCACTATGTTTCCCAGGCTGGTCTCAAACTCCTGGACTCAAGCAATCCTCCTGCCTCGGCCTCCCAAAGTGCTGGGATTACACATATGAACCAGCATACCCACCCACCACAGAACTTTTAATGAAAGAGGGAAATCAGTACTACCAGAAAATAACATAGCTGTAACTGCAAGCATGACTGACATTTAGGTTTGGGCAACACAGCCATCAGGATCCCAGCAGGAAACAGATAGCACCCTCAAACTGGGTAATTCAAGGAGAGTTTAAGAAAGGGACTATGTACAAGGTGTGAAAAATGTAGGCACAGTCAAAAGACAGTGCAGTTTCCTGAAGCTGCTATCATCTATAGACTTGAAAGGACAAAGAGGGCCCTATGATATGAGCCATGGCCTCTGGGAGAGCCAACATGACATGATCTTGTAGGAGGAAGCCAGGCAAATAAACACAGCAACTCTACTCTCCTCCTGCCAGTGCTATCCATTGTACAAACCCATCTAGAAGCCAGTCTCAGGCTCTTGAGACTGAGGGCAGGGAAGGCGATGACAGAAAGCAGGTCCACAGGGGCAATGGAAGATAAGCAGAACCAGGAGGGAAGAGAAGGTAAAACCAGTTGGGGCCTCAGTAGGGAGCTGAAACCTAAAAGTGAGTAACTCAAGAGAGATTAATAAAGCGGTTATTTACAGAGTCTATATTAAGACTACATATTAAGAATATTGGGTTTTATTCTGTGGGTAACAAGGAGACACAATTCCAATATGTGCCCTAATGGAGGGGCTGTGAAAAGAGTTGTGTAAAGGAAAAAAACAATGTGAAGACAGAAGAGAGGGCAAGGCCAGAGGCAAAAAATACTAGTGTACATGACAGATGTTAAGGGCCTGACACAAAGAAATAACAAGGGGAACAGGAAAAAGAGGTAGATTCTAAAGATGTTTAGGAAGTTATTCCTACAGAATTGTGGATCGTGTCTCTGTGTACATATTGATGTGTGTGTATCTAAAACACACACACACACACACACACACAAACCCCTCTTCAGCCTTTGTTGTATCTGCAAAATATAATTTCCATTTTTCCCTTTCCCTAATTACCACCCAATAACATGCCCTGCATAATCTTGCTTAGAGTAAGCATTTCAAGGAATATTTATGGAATGAATGAATAAAGAAGCGAGTAAAGCTTCTGAAACATATAAACAATAATCTTATGTAACCATAAAGTCAGATCCTGAAAAGCTGTATGTGATTTGTCACACCGAAGGGCTCAAATTCAAACAAACCAAGAAGAGACAATCTGAAGTCCAACAACTTGGACTTCAGAAAAAAAGTGAACAATGTGAAGTCCAAGAACACGCTAGGGAAGCACTTACAATTCTATACCCTAGCAACTCTTTCTTAAGCTGTTTTCCATTGGGAACACAAACTGCTAACAAAGATAAACAAACTGAATATACCCATGTTAACTGCTCAAGCAAATCTGTAAATCACAAACTACTGGAATCTTGAAGGCAATTTGTGTACACCCCAGCACTACCTCCAAGCAAAGCTTCAAATATGGCTACTGTAGAAGCACTTCTCTCAGCAGCACCCCTCACTCTTTCCTCAAAGAGAAAAGAAGTTGAGGCCCCAGTGGCATCCTCTTTACTGATCCACCCAAAACAGGGGTCCACAAACTCCCCGCAGGAAAGTAGAAGAATAAGATTTCCAAAGGAGACGCTGAAGAGTAAAAAGCAATCAGACTTCAAAGTAGGACTTTACAAATAATTAACAACAGCTCCAGATCCATCCTATTCTCTTCTCTAGAACCACCAGAAACTCTCAGATCTGAAACTGTATCACAGATTACATACCTACATATCCCACTTCATGATACACATGTTGAACTTCCTATGTCCATATCCATCCTCCACATCCTCAGAGTTAGTAAATGAGTTAGACATCTGTGACTTTGTTCGAAGATTCCTATTTTAAAAGTTTTCACATACTATACAAGTTTACAGTATACAATATACTATGCACCCTCAGTAAAAAAGACAAATTATAATGTGGTCTCTTATTCACCAGTAAAAAACATTTGCTCTTACTGGAAGCACCTAAAATAATCGGGCAGCCTACCTCACAAGACTCTTACTTAAACAGTAATCCTGCTAGTCTCAGAGCAATTTATAAACCTAAATGAGAAAACACAAATATGCTCAAGAGAAAGGTTTGCTTTATAACTAAAAGATTCATAACATGGTTGTTCATGGATGTGAACAACTCCATGAGTCCTCAGACTATGAGTAGAGTTTCACTACTCAAAATAAATAAATAAATAATAAATAAATAAATAAATAAGTTAATAATCTTACATGACCTTTCTCATATATGTCCAAGAAGAATGGAAACAAACATTGACTGAGCACCTATTGTAAGTCACCACCATGCTAAGGTACTTGCATATATACCTGAAATACAAATATATTCTTATAGGAATATATTTATATTTATATTTCAGATATCCTAACATAAAATCTGGGAATATATTTATATATCAGATATCCTATCGTAAGAGTATTTATATCTCAGATATCCTACCATAAAATCTGGTAGAATATATTTATATATCACATATATATTTATATCTCAGATATAAGAGATGTAAGAATATATTCATATTTCAGATATCCTACCATAAAATATGGAAAAATTAAAAAATTAAAAACAAAAAAAAATCAATGAGTATAGATCATAAAACCAGGCAAAATAAGTAAAAACATTATATATGGTATAATTTGATTTCTCTAAAATTATTTTTTTATTTTTTCTTTTTTTTTTTTGAGATGGAGTCTCGCTCTGTCACCCAGGCTGGAGTGCAGTGGTGCAATCTCGCTCACTGCAAGCTCCACCTCCCAGGTTCATGCCTTTCTCCTGTCTCAGCCTCCCGAGTAGCTGGGACTACAGGTGCCCGCCACTAAGCCCGGCTAATTCTTTGTATTTTTAGTACAGACCGGGTTTCACTGTGTTAGCCAGGATGGCCTTGATCTCCTGACCTCGTGATCCACCCACGTCGGCCTCCCAAAGTGCTGGGATTACAGGCGTGAGCCACCACCACTGGCCTAAAATTATTTATGTTTATATATAAACATTGGGAAGTCTGGAAAAACATATAACTAACTTATAAGTAGTTACCTTCAGAGATGGTATTTTTTTTTAAGTCAGTCAAATTTAACAGGGTGGTTACATACCAGAGATGGTACTAATACAAATCAAATCAGGTGGAAAACATATTTTCTACTGTATATACTTCCATGTTTGAATACTTTATAATAAAACAAAAGGCCAAAATCATTACATTTGAATTTTTATTCTATGGGTAACAGGGAGACACACAATCCAATCTGTATTCTAATTGAGGGGGCTGTGAAAAGAGCTGTGTAAAGAAAAAAAGGCAAGAAATACTAGTGTATATGAGAGATGTTAAGGGCCTGAAACAAAGAACTAACAAGGTGAACAGGAAAAAGAGGTAGATTCTAAAGATGTTTAGGAAGTGTTTGGGATGTTTATCACAATAAAAGCATTTTTTGTTTCCTGAAATTATGCCTATAACTTACGTGAAATCATCCATACTATCCTTTTCCTGAAATTAATCACACAATTTATCTGAAAAAGTCCTACCTATAGTAAGATTGAAACTAGAGCAAAGGAAAAGTCTACTTTCTTACTCTGTTAAAACACAAAGCAGGCCAGCCGGGCATGGTGGCTCACCCCTGTAATCCCAGCATGTTGGGAGGCCGAGGCGGGCGGATCACAAGGTCAGGAGTTTGAGACCAGCCTGGCCAACACGGCAAAACCCCGTCTCTACTAAAAATACAAAAATTAGCTGGGCACAGAGGCAGGCGCCTATAATCCCAGCTACTCAGGAGGCTAAGATAGGAGCATCGCTTGAACCCAGGAGACGGAGGTTGCAGTGAGCTGAGATCACGCCACTGCACTCCAGCCTGGACAACAAGAGCAAGACTTCATCTCAAAAAAACCAAACAAACGAACGAAAAAACACAAAGCAGTAAAAACTAACCTTTAGCCTTTATGCCTAACTGATAGGTTCTCAAAGCAGCAGCCCTACAGCAAAATAATTACTTTTGGGGATTTTCCATCTCTTGCAACTTTAGAGATCTATGACGATGCCCTTAAAAATGTATGAAACAAAGATAACTTTTTCTTTTTTGGGGGGGCGGGGGGGACAGAGTTTCGCTTTTGTTGCTTAGGCTGGAGTGCAATGGCATGATCTTGGCTCACTGCAACCTCCACCTCCTGAGTTCAAGCAATTCTCCTGCCTCAGCCTCCTGAGGAGCTGGGATTACAAGCATGCACTATACCACGCCTGGCTAATTTTGTATTTTTAGTAAAGACAGAGTTTCTCCATATTGGCCAGGCTGGTCTGGAACTCCTGACCTCAGGTGGTCCACACACCTCAGCCTCCCAAAGTGCTAGGATTACAGGCGTGAGCCACCGTGCCCCGTCGCTAACTTTTTAAATTGGAAATTTCGTTATAACATTTTGGGCCCTTCCAGACATGCTTACAGAGAGAGGAGAAATAACCTTGAGACTCGAGAGTTCAGTAGAAGGGGATGAATACAAGCCATAACAGTGCTTTAATTTAGTCACCACTTCTTGAAAAATCTTATAAAATAACGGCACTCAGGCAGATCATTATAAAAGAGTGACAATGTCTTTTTAATTATGTAAAAAACAAAAGAATATTAATCTAGTAAGCCTTTCAAGTTTTTTACTTTGAAATACCAAAGTTAATTACATATTAATATAAAGTAGCTTTAGTCTGATGGGAGAAAAAGGAAAAAAATATATAATTTTATTTAGGGCAGTGCTAGCCAATAAAATTTTCTGTGATAAAATAAATGTCCAGGCTGGGTGTAGTGATTCACACCTGTAATCCCAGCACTTAGGGAGGCCGAGGTGGGCAGATCACGAGGTCAAGAGATTGAGACTATCCTGGCCAACATGGTGAAACCCCGTCTCTACTAAAAACACAAAAATTAGCCAGGCATGGTGGCGTGCACCTGTAGTCCCAGCTACTCAGGAGGCTGAGGCAGGAGAATCGCTTGAACCCATGAGGCAGAGTGGAACGGGT
Source organism: Chlorocebus sabaeus (assembly GCF_047675955.1). Taxonomy (NCBI): domain Eukaryota; kingdom Metazoa; phylum Chordata; class Mammalia; order Primates; family Cercopithecidae; genus Chlorocebus; species Chlorocebus sabaeus. The sequence goes on along the minus strand of NC_132907.1, from coordinate 39,841,200 downwards.
GCGGTGTTCCACACCTGTAATCTCAGCACTTTGAGAGGCGCGCGGATTGCCTGAGGTCAGGCAATTTCGTATTAAAAATACAAAAATTAGGCCAGGCATGGTGGCTCACACCTATAATCCCAGCACTTTGGGAGGCCAAGGTGGGTAGATCACAAGGTCAGGGATTTAAGACCAGCCTGGCCAAGATGATGAAACCCCATCTCTACTAAAAACACGAGAATTAGCCAAGGTGGTGGCGGATGCCTGTAATCTCAGCGACTCGGTAGGCTGAGGCAGAGAATTGTTTGAACCCAGGAGGCAGAGGTTGCAGTGAGCCAACATTGCCCTGCTGCACTCCAGCCTGGGTGACAGAGTGACTGTGTATCAAAAAAAAAAAAAAAAAAAAAAAAAATTAGCCAGGCATGGTGGTGCAGGCCTGTTGTCCCAGCTACTCAGGATGCTGAGGCAGGAGGAGAATCGCATGAACACAGGAGATGGAGGCTGCAGTGAGCCAAGACTGTGCCACTCCACTCCAGCCTGGGAGACATAGCAAGACTCTGTCTCAAAAAGAAAAAAAAAGAAAGATTTTAATGAAATTATGGACCCTTTCCCCAAAAACAAAATTTTTTTTGCCATGCAGGGCAACATGCACCTGCATACACATACACACAAACACACACACACACACACCCTAAAGGTCATCTAAGCACACTTATTTTACTAAAGTGTAAGAAATATAATTTAAAATAACTAGTATGTTGAAGGCCACAGACTAAACTGTTCAGCAGAATATGACTTCAAAGACGACTAGAATTAACTTGATATTTCCACATTTTCCCCTTCTTTTTCTGTTTTTTTTTGTTTTGTTTTGTTTTGTTTTGTTTTGTTTTTTTGAGAGTGTCTCACTCTGTCACCCAGGCTTGAGTGCAGTGATACCAACACAGCTCACCACAGCCTCCACCTCTGAAGCTCAGGTAATCCAGTCCTCCCACCACAGCCTTCTGAATAGCTTGAACTACAGGTGCACATCACCATGGCCGGCTAATTTTTGTACTTTATGTAGAGACAGGATTTTGCCATGTTGCCCAGGCTGGTCTCAAACTCCTGGTCTCAAGTGATGCATCCATCTTAGCCTCCCAAAGTGCTAGAATTACAGGCATGAGCCATCCTCTCTAAATTCTAGAGAAAGAATTTAGAAGGGCTAAATTTCCTTCTCTCCCTTCCCTCCTCCCAATTTTACCCTCTTCTTATCATCCCCCTATATTCTCTATACTTCATCTACTCAATTGGCTATAATGCAGAACTAAAGTCATTTTTAGTATTATTTACACTTACTGGCAATTGTATATTTCCCATTCTCATTTCAAAAGCAGACGTTAGGCCAGTAGCAGTGGCTCAAGCCCTGTAATCCCAACACTTTGGGATTACAAGCCCTGTAATCCCAACACTCAAGGCAGGAGGATCACTTGAGGCCAGGAGTTCGAGACCAGCCTGAACAACATAGGGAGACTCCCATCTCTACACTACACACACAAAAAACAAAACAAACAAATAGCAGAAGTTTATTTCTTTTTTTTTTTTTGAGACGGAGTCTTGCTCTGTGCCCCAGGCTGGAGTGCACTGGCGCGATCTCGGCTCACTGCAAGCTCCGTCCCCTGGGTTCATGCCATTCTCCTGCCTCAGCTTCCCGAGTAGCTGGGACTACAGATGCCTGCCACCACTAATTTTGCCTGCCCGGCTAATTTTCTTGTATTTTTAGTAGAGACGGGATTTCACCGTGTTAGCCAGGATGGTCTCGATCTCCTGACCTCGTGATCCACCCGCCTCGGCCTCCCAAAGTGCTGGGATTACAGGCTTGAGCCACCGCGCCCGGCCAGAAGTTTATTTCTTTAAGGAAAAATGAAAACATTTATTGAGTATCTATTATTTGCCTGATATTTGCATATATATTATCTCTAATCTTAACAATTCTGTAACAGAAGGTCTCCCCAAAATATCTATGTTTGAAAACTTAAAAGTCAATGAGTCACAGGTCAAGAAAAGTTAAAAGGTAAATGACAAAATAGTTAAAAGTGAATAAGGAAAATACTACAAGTCAAAACTTAAAGGAGGCAGCTAAAATACCACACATGAAAATTGTAAACCCTTAAATTCCTACATTAGAAATTAATAAAACTGGCTGGGTGCAGTGGCTCATGCCTGTAATCCCAGCACTTTGGGAGGCTGAGGTGGCCAGATCACTTGAGGTTAGGAGTTCAAGACCAGCCTGGCCAACACAGCCCCATCTCTACTAAAATTACAAAAATTAGCCACACATGATGGCGTGTGCCTGTACTCCCAGTTACTCTGGAAGCTGAGGCAGGAGAATCACTTGAACCCAGGAGGCGGAGTCAGGCACAGTGGCTCACACCTGTAATCCCAGCACTTTGGGAGACTGCGGCGGGCAGATCCCTTGAGGTCAGGAGTTTGAGACCAGCCTGGTCAACATGGTGAAACCCCACCTCTACTTAAATTAGCCAGGTGTGGTGGTACATGCCTGTAACCACAGCTACTTGGGAGACTGAGGCAGGAGAATCGCTTGAACTCAGGAGGCAGAGCTTGCAGTGAACTGAGATCATGCCACTGCACTCCAGTATAGGCAACAGAGCAAGACTGTCTCAAAAAAAAAAAAAAGGAAAACAAAACAAAACAAAAATCTTATTTTTAAAGGTTCAAGAATCTAAGGGCAATACAGAACAGAAATTAAAGAAATGAAAAATAAAGGAAAAGACTATCAACAAAACCAAATGCCTTTTTTTAAACAGGTTGATGAAATGGTCAGTCCTACTTTAGCTTAAGAATATAAAAGAAGAAACAAATACAGCAAATTACTAAAAAAATAAAAATAAAAAATAAGGCACTAATTGTATCTCTGGGCTAAATTTCATCACACTCAGAGACACTAAGTAACTTACCCAAGTGCACAGCACTACTAAGGCAGATAATCAGTATTACACAGTTGGTAAGCAGGGAAACCAAAACTTTAACAAAAAGTTTCTGTTCTTTTCACCACATTATACAGCCTCTCTCTTAGGAAAGGAATCTAACTTCCAGGGTCTCTATGTGATACACACAATAAATCTTACCCTACTAGAATTTGGTTAAGTAGCCATCCTGCTTCAAACTAGGGAAGAGAAATGTTGAAACCTTAGCAAAATTTATAAGAAAAATAAACAATGAGGGAGTTGCTTCTAGGAGCTGATTTTTTACCAAAAAGGTAATAAATAAAACTAATATGTAAGAAACACATTCCATTCCCCCCAAAATTCTGGCATATGTAAATTTAACCACGTTTGTACATTTTTCTACATGTATATTTGGATCTGACAAGAAAGTCTACAATTACTTTTGTGAATTTTGCTTCCATGAACCCTTTCATTTTCTCCTTTTAGTAGTCAAAGGTTAGAAGTAAATAAAAAATTTTTTGGCTCTTTACTACTTTGTTACCTGAGCAGTTTTCAGAACGTTTATTTATTCCAAATTTAAGGAATGTTCTTTGTGTCCAATTCAGTTTGGACAAAATACATTTTGGGAAGAAAAATATGCAATATATTTCTTGCTTTCTCTGGAAACAGGTGTTGCAAATTCTTTCCAGAATCACATGAAAAATTATCCTACTAATCAAGTTGTGTGTTATTTCTGAACAGAAAGGGTTCTCTTCCCCTTCTTTACAAAAGATCATTAGATGTCCAAGAGTAAAGAAAGTTATTCAAAATTTTACCAATAAGCAAAACTAAAAAGTTTGCCAGATAAGACAGTGTGTTTCCTCTGTAGGTCAAGTACACAGACTCCACACTGATTATCATTCCTGATCGTTTGGCACATGTTTCATGTCTAGCACACACCTAGACATTCATATCTGGCACTCAGAAAAGAATACAGACTGAAGATGAATATCTGGAATTATCAGTTATAAAGGAAATAGCTGAAGCCATGAGACTTTAAGATTACTCGGAAAAAGTGGCATGATCCATAATCTTGGAAAGAAAATAGAAAGTCAACAGCCAACTAAGAAGAAATGAACTACCAGGAAAGTAGGATGAAGAGTATGAAAGGGAGCAGGGAAAATGAAGGAGCACTTTTCAAAAATGTTAATAGTAGCTACTTTTTACTTAACCCCCATCTTATGCCATGACAGCATGCTACGTGTTACAGCTTTCTAATCCTTCAATAACTTTAAAAGGTAAATATTATTATTGTATCATTTTGAAAATGAGGAAACCTGCCCACAGCTACGTAGGTTGCAGAATTGAGATTCAAACCCAATTGAGTCAATGAGACCGAGAGCCCTCTGGGTTAACCTGGTCTTAGTGAGCCCAGCAGGCCCTCAGTCTCATTGAGAAGTAAAAGAACAAAGTACAGATAAAAGGTCACTTATGATTTTTTTAATCCACCTATCTGCACACTGATCACTGATAACTCTTTTTTTTTTTTTTTTTTTTTTTTTTTTTTTTGAGATAGTCTCACTCTGTTGCCCAGGCTGGAATGCAGTGCAGTGGCACAATTTCAACTCACTGCAACCTCCACCTCCCAGGTTCAAGCAATTCTCATGCCTCAGCCTCCTGAAGAGCTGGGATTACAGGCATGAGCCACCATACCAGGCTAATTTTTATATTTTTAGTAGAGACGAGGTTTTGCCATGTTGGCTAGGCTGGTCTCAAACTCCCGGCCTCAAGCAATCCTCCTGCCTCAGCCTCCCAAAGTGCTAGGATTACAGGCATGAGCCCCCATGCCTGGTCTAATAATTCTTGACAGAAGGCCATGTCCAGTTCTCATGACCTCCCCAAAGAGGACCCAGGGCCTGCCACCCTACACAGCTATACAAATCAAATACGAAGTTTATTTCTTCCTCCTACCCGTTCTCTTTGGCCCTGATGGAAATAGTATGGCAAACAGGAAGAAAGTGAGATAAGACACTGTGGGCACCTCTATGTGGCTGGCACCATATTGAATATTTATTTTCATTTAATCCTCATAATTCTAAAACACATGCTCCAAGAAGGCACAGACATTTCTGTTTTGTTCAACAATATATCCCAAGTACTTAAGTCATTGCCTAGAACAAGGCAGGCCTTCAACAAATATTTGATGAATGAATAGCCATCCTGCAAAACAGGTATTATTATCCCCGTTTTAAAGATCAGGGAGTGGCTCAGAGAGGACAAGTAACTTAATTAAAATCATACATATAATAAGCAGGGTGAAATTGAAAACATTTAACAACTCATACTTGTACCAGCATTGGCCACTCAGAACAGACACTAGCTGGTGCTAAAGGAGCTGGGTTCTGCTTCAAACTTTTAGTTGAGGGATCATGGGGAGGTCCATAGGAGGGACCAAGACAATGAAGAGTCACGGGTAGGGGAAGGGAAGATCCAGGTGTACACTGGCTGTCAGCCTCAATAGTTAAGTGGTGCACTCAGGATTCCAATCTGTACTTATTTGACCGAAAATGTTCTAAATAAAGTGGGTACTATTTAGAAGATTTTAGAGTCAGATAAGTGAGGAGAGCAGAGAACAACTAGAGCTTTTAATAGAGTAGAAAAAAACTAGTCAAAACAATTACAATGGGAAATGGAATTAGAATTGAATTTAAAAATTGGTAACAACTCAATCTGCTGTTAGACAACTAAAAACAGGATGATTTCACTAAAGTAAGGTAGAGGGGAATGAGTAACAAAGAGAAATAAATATGAATGGGCAAAGCAAAACTACATGAAGGTTTTCAATTTCAGGTAAACAATTTGTGTATGTTTCAACAATAAATGAAAAATCAACACTAGTTCTTGAGCAAGAAAGCTGCGCTTCAGGACAATGAATCTGTGCAAGGTATTGGTAGGGAAGGGGCAGAGCCTGGTGGCAGGTGAGAGGGATCAGTGATAGCTCAAATATACTGTACAGTATATTTGAATGTGATTCAAATTTGAGTGTGATTCACAGAGATGTTATGAAAAGTGTTAACAGGCAAGAATGCAAAGAACAGTGCACCCTCAACTTTTAGAGGCACCAACATTCTGGTCACTTAGCTTACAGTCACCATCTCTCTGTGGCTGACATGGTTTTATTATAAAAAGTATTTCATTATCTTTTTTATCTTAAAATTAGGGTAAAAGGGATAAAAAGCAGTTGGGATATAGGATATAAGTAACACTTACCCAAGATGGTTTTTACATTTGTAGTTTTAAATCAGTAATTACCTACAATATCCTCAACCTTGGAGTAGCTTAGTTCATTAAGACACTTAAAATAAATTTGTGTATATATTTAATGAGCTTTAAAAAAATCATGAGCTATTAGGGCAGGTTACTTCACTAAGGACTCTCAGATTTCTGCACAAATAAAAAACAAGTTAACCTATTTATTTATACACTAACAAAAACAAAAAGCAAACCTCACCTGTTGTTCCCTTCCCAGAAAGGCACAAGAAAACAGTGCCAACTGGCCAAGAACAACATTAATTCCTTCCACTCCCTCATGATACAGCTGTTCTCTTTCTTTCTCTTTCCTTTTAAGATGGCAAAGGTCACAATCAATAGTAAATTGTCCACGTGGTTTTTTAAATGCCAAAAGCAAGGAGATAACTGAGGTAAAGGGTAATGGGAGAGACAGCTGATTTTTTTCAATTGTACTTTCTCCTGGCCACTCATCAGGAAACTATTTAGGGCTTCCATGGTATTTGAAGCTATAACTTAGTAACTTCTCTGCCAAAAAACATTCTGTTTACATGGAACTAGGGTTAGAAGTGATATAAGCACATTTAGAAAGGGACAAAAACCTACAGCAAAACTATACAGTAACATTTACATCACAGTAGTTGGCATAATCAAAAATGCATTGTGCTATGTGAAACAGACTAGACTCAAATGGCTACATACCATGTAGCCTTCATGATTTCATTTATATGACATTCCATTTACATGACACATAGGATAGAGAACACATCGCTGTTTGCCAGAAGTCAAGGCTGGTGGGAGGAGTTGACTACAAAGGAGAAGAATGAGGGCACGCGGGGAGGTAACAGACCAATTCTGTATCTTGATTGTATCTGGTTACAGGACTAAAGTCCATATTGTCTGAATTCACAGAACTGTACACTAAATGTGTAAATATTACTATACATAAATTTTTTAAATACAACAATTAAATATTAGCTTAAGCCTCATCTCACCTACTCCTCATACCTATTTCAAACCTCTTGACATGCTCTATGCAATGACCCCACCCCCTCCACCTAGCTAATGCCCACTTGCCATTCTAGCTTCTATTTAGCTACTAGTAGAACCAATCCTTTGGTGTGCCAGGGTGGAGTACTGGACAGAGTTGGGTAGTCAAGTATATCTGGCTGGGTTTACTTCTGGCTTTCTCCCAGTTACTACTTGTGGGAGCTTGGGCAAACTACTTACCTGTCTTGAGCTCAGTTTCCTCATCTGGTATGAATAAATACCTCCCAGAACTGTTGCAAACTAAGAACCTAGTCATGTGCCTAACTTAGTGCCTGGCACACTAAGAGGATTAATAAATGCTTACTCCCTGATCTTTCTCCCCTGCCTACTGCCCTCACAACCCCTGCTCTCTTTCTGAGCCTCCATGGACCTTATACATATATAAACCTATTACAACACTTAATTTATTATTGTAATTCTTTATCTCTGCAAATAAAATGTGTCTATGTATCTCTCTTTAATCCCAGAATTCACAGAAACCAGCATATTCATGCCTAAGAGTCAGTAAATTTTTGAAGAATAATCTGTCTACCTGATCTGATGTTGTTAAAGGAGTTACTGGAAAAGAGAGAAAAGCAGGCTGAAAAGGACAGAGAACACTGAGAGAGTCTAAGATGGACAATGCCAAAGTTTCCACAAGGATGTTGTACACAGCATAACAGCACAACAATTGCAAATAACCTAAATATCCAAAAATGGGGGCAAAGTGACTTATACCAAATACATACAATGAAATACCATATAACCATTAAAATTTCAGAGACAATTACATTGAAAATTACAAAATATATGTATATTTGCAGTAATATCATAACTTTTTTTTCTTTTAAGGCATGTGTTTTAAAAAAAATGTAGGTATATGGACATTAAAAAGGACTGGAAAGATAAGCAACCAAAATGTTAAAGGGGTAATCTTTGGATGATGGTGAGAAGATTACTAATGATACTTATTTTCTTTTCTGGGCTTTTTAGACTTTAACAATTTAACACGTTAATTTTAGAAAATTAGGAGGCCAGGCGCAGTGGCTCACGCCTGTAATCCTAGCACTTTGGTAGGCCGAGGTGGATCACCTGAGGTCAAGAGTTCGAGACCAGCCTGACCAACATGGTGAAACCTCTACTCTACTAAAAATACAAAAATTAGCTAGGCATGGTGGCAGGTGGCAGCCTATAATCCCAGCTACTCAGGAGGCTGAGGCAGGAGAAGTGTTTGAATCTGGGAGGCGAAGGTTGCAGTGAGCTGAGATTGCACCATTGCACTCCAGCCTGGGCAACAAGAGCGAAACTCCTTCTCAAAAAAAGAAAAAAGAAAGAAAGAAACTTCAGGAATTAGAATATTTTTTAAGAAAGCAAGCTGGCTGGACGAGGCAGCTCAAGCCTGTAATCCCAGCAATTTGGCAGGCTGAGGTGGGTGGATCACCTGTGGTCAGGAGTTCAAGACCAGCCTGACCAACATGGTGAAATCCCGTCTCTACTAAAAATACAAAAATTAGCCAGGCATTGTGGCAGGTGCCTGTAATCTCAGCTATTTGGGAGGGTGAGGCAGGGGAATCACTTGAACCCAGGAAGTGGTGGTTGTATTGTAGTGAGCTGAGATCGCACTATTGCACTCTAGTCTGGGCGACAGAGCAAGACTCTGTCTCAAAAAAAAAAAAAAAGAAAGAAAGCTAACATAGAACTTACTAATGACAGTATTCCATATCATCCAAGGTTCAAATGTCTAAAAATTAGAGTTAAAAAGTGGATTATGCCAAATCCATACAATGAAATACTATATATTTCCAAAGTCAAGAGTAAAATACATTATAAACTACACACACACACCCCCACCCCTCTGGGGAAAAAAACAAGGTATGAGGAGCTCCTCTAATGGAAAAGTAATTTTTAACTTGGAAAATCTGTAACAGATGTACAAGAACATTTCATCAAATATTAACAACACTGTATTTTAGTGGTCTGTCTTCAAAGGCTTGTCAAAAACCAATAAATTTCAGAAGACAAGGCAGGATAGTGAATCAAGAAGAAGGTTCCTCTTTGAAGTATAGTTTCTACAGAGTTTATTAAGTCTTCAAAGAACTTGTGACCCGTAGAGTTTTGTCCAGGTATTATTTAAGCTTGTAAAACAAAGCATCCTATATTCAGGTGAGAACACATGGTTAACTTATTTCTCTCTTTGAACCAACAATGAGATTTCTAGTCTTAGCAATTCCACCCACAAAATTCCCTTAACCAATGAAGTCTCCCTTATTAGTAACTGGGAAAGAAATAATTTCTCCTATTCCACAGCAAGGCCCATATTCCATAGAATAACAAGTATGTGTTTACTATAGTATTACTACTATACTGACTTTTTTTTTTTTTTTTTTTGAGACAGAGTTTTGCTCTGTCACCCATGCTGGAGTACAGTGGCATGATCTTGGCTAACTGCAACCTCTGCCTCCAGGGTTCAAGCGATTCTCCTGCCTCAGCCTCTAGAGTATCTGGGACTATAGGCAGGTGCCACCACACCTGGCTCATTTTTGTATTTTTTTATTTTTTTTTTAGTAGAGACAGGGTTTCACCATGTTGGCCAGGCTGGTCTTGAACTCTTGACCCCAGGTGGTCCGCCCACCTTGGCCTCCCAAAGTGCTGGGATTACAGGCATGAGCCACTGCGCCCGGCCTGTATTAACTCTTGAATAAAGCTGGCAAATTCTAATGTTCTTATAAAAATTCTAGGGTAATCTACTTCTGTAAAGGTTCATACATAGGCTAGGAGTGGTGGCTAATGCCTGTAATCCTAGCACTTTGGGAGGCAGAGGTGAGAGGATCTCCTGAGCCCAGCCTGGACAACACAGTGAGACCAGGACTCTACAGAAATTTTAAAAATTAGCCACACATGGCAGTGCACATCTGTGGTTCCAGCTACTCAGGAGGCTGAAATGTGAGGACTGCTTAAGCATACAAGGTCAAGGCTACAGTGAGCCATGTTTGTGCCACTGTACCTCAGCCTGGGAGACAGAAGTTGTATAGGTTGGGATTGAGAGCACATTTTAACACCTTCAAGGATACTGCTTTAGCAATCAAACTTACAGAAATCAGACTGACTTCATTTCAAAGTCATTTTGGTAAATAATTAGTTATCTCAGTGTTCAAAATATGTGTAGAAAAAAAATTCAAGAATCAAAAATACAAACAAAAAATTTTAAATGGCCAGGCACAATGGCTCATGCCTATAATCCCAGCACTTTGGTAGGCCAAGACAGGCAGATCGCTTGAGCCCAGGAGTGCAAGACTTGCCTAGGCACATAACAAAACCCCATCTCTACAAAAGAAACAAGTACAAAAATTAGTCAGGTGTGGTGGCATGCACCTGTAATCCCAGCTACTCAGGAGGCTGAGGTGGGAGGATCAAATTGAGCCCTGGAGGTCAAGGCTGCAAGTTAGCTGTGATCACACCACTGCACTCCATCCTGAACAATAAGGAAGACCTTGCCTCAAAAAAAAAAAAAAAAAAAAATTAAACAACCAAATAAAATCCAGACCTGACACCTCAACTGGTTTTGAAAGTTCATATCCCCCCACCATAAAAAAAAAAAAAAAAAATTAAATCTTAAAAGTATTTATGTGGGTCCATCACATCTAGTTTGAAGTTATGCCAAATGGCAACGGTCCAGAAACTAAAATAAAGTTATACTAAGGTGTGTCTCAGAAGGAAAACATAAAAATTCTTACTCTGGCAGGAAGTTGCCAAATTGGCATATCTAAATTAGTAAACTTTGTTTAAAACACACACACTTTTTTTTAAAGGCACACAAATATAAGACATACCTGCCAAAAATGTCTGGCAAAACACTTATTTATTGGTTATTATTACAGTGGCAAATCATATTTCCATTTCCCCAAAAATGTATGCTTGTATCACTCAAGTTATTTTACACAGAAGATAAGCTGAAGGAAGGATTCCCACAAATTATTCCTTTGAGGCTAACAGCAAACTTATAATGCTGAAAATACATAATAAACAACTAACTGTTACCATGAGAAGCAAGAAAACAAGTAGACATCAGCTTATTGACTGTCTACTAAATACCTGCTGCTTTATATACACAGATTCTCATTTAATCCTAACAAATCCATGAACTAGACAGTATTTGCTCCATTATAAAAATGAAGAAATTGAAGCTTTTTAGGACTAAATAATCAACTGTGCAACCTAACACAAGAAAATAGCAAAGCAGATTATGAAATTTTGAATACCAGGCTCCAAATCCTCAACTCTTTCCACTATACTTGGTAATAGTTGGAAAACAATATATCAAATTCTCAGCAATGACGGTTCTGTAAGGGCGGTCAACAATTCCTATACCATTGTTCTAAAAATGACATTTCTCCTTCTGGCAAGATTATTCTTCCCTCATCTGGCACATCATAGGAAGCCACGAAAAACTATGATCCCAGACTATTCGTGTTTCATTTGATATCCCTAACAGATCTTCCTCCCATCCTCCTCATAGATGATCCTGCTAGCCTGTGCTTGTTATTTTCTAAAGGAGGTTCATGTTGCACATGTATTCACTCAGCCAATATTTTAAGTGTCTTCTCCCTTAAGCCACCACATTCTCCCCTCTTTCTCAATCCAACTTTTTCAAAGAATAATCTATACCCAGCAATATCCATCTCTTTCAGCTTCCAACTCACCACTGAAATGGCTTTACAGTTATAAGGTTATAACTGATCTTGTGTAACTAAACCCAATGGACACTCTCCAGTCTTCATCTTGTTTGACCCTTCAGAGAATGTAGATCGTTGCCACTGTCTCCACTTGGCTTTCCAGAAACACTCTCCTGGCTTTTAAGGTATTGCTTCTCAGTCCTGGTGGTCTTAATTCCCTCCAACCAATTCCCTCCAAGCTTTGAATCAGTTTCTCAAAGCTCAGTACAGTCTTCTTCCGTTTTCATTTTATAACTTCTTCCTGAAATTTCATCAATTCTCATGGCTTCAATTACCATGAATATGCCAACGATTCTCAAAAGTCTGACCATTCCTCTGAGCTCTAGAACCATTATGCAAACAAGAACTTGACACTTCCACTTAAATATTTCAAAAGCATCTTCAACTTACATGCCCTAAACCAAACTATCTCCTCCCCATCCTCCTTTCTATCAAACCAGGTTCTCATCTAGCACACTCCACCTCAGTAACTGGCAGGAACCAACATCTATTCAATTATACAAGCCAGAAGCTTCAGAACTATTCTTGACATTTCTCTCTCCTACCCTCCACCTTCAACATGTCACCAAGACAGGTATCCTTTACTTACCAAATACCTCTGAAATGTATTCTCCATTTCTACCACCATCACCACCACCTCTTTAGTCTCACTACCTGCCTCACTTGGACTGTTACAGCAGCTTCCTAACTGATCTCCCTAAATCCATTATTTCTTAGCTCTAATCTATGATTCTACCCTGCAGCCAAAGTAATCATTTTTAAAAGCTACCTCATTCTCCTTTTTCTTAGACCCCTCATTATAAACTATCATAGCACTCATATTTCTCCTTCACAACACTTATCGGTTCATCTTTCATATTTATTTGTATGATTACCTGTATCTCTATTACCTAAGACAGTGCTTGGCACACAGTATATGAGCAACAGATATTTGTGGAATAAACAAAAGCCCACTATGCCAAGTGGGCCACATGCCAAGGAGAACACACAGATTAAGACACAGTTCTTTTCAGATAAAGAAACTTAAGCTGTGAACTCAGGTGAGTTACTCAAGCAATAGGTGACACAACTGAGATTCAAACTCAGACCTGTATGCTTCCAACGTCCATACTCAACCTTTATGCATCCCATGAACACAAAAGAATTCTGCAAAATATCTATATGTTAGTAAAAATGAATGGAAATTTGTTTCATGTCTTAATAAAATATAAAATCTTCTGTTGAAACTGCAAGGTAAGACTCACCCTAGCATTCTAAGCTCTTTAAAAAGGTACAACACTGTTTCCCTGTTATTTTGGGTAATTATAGCTCACATAAATATAATGCTAGCCCACTCAAATAGTACCCATTTACATTCTTCACTGCAGAAAGTATTAATATGTCTTTATCTCATATAGTTCACTGAAGTCTCCTATAATTCACTATAAGTCAGATAATTCACTAAAATATGTCTATGGCTAGCCTCATAGCAACACTTCTGCTACAATTCTATTTGATTTGACAGTTCAAAATTTCAAACTCCTCTGCTTTTACTACAACTTTAATTTACAAAATATTCAACCAAATTACACTATCTTCCAAATCAAATTTTTTTTTTTTTACTTTTTTCAAGACCTTATCTCACTGTGTCACCCAGGCTAGACAGAGTATAGTGGTACAATCACAGCTCATTGCAGCCTTGACCTTCCCAGGCTCAGGTGATCCACCTCAACCCCCAAGTTAGCTGGCGACTATAGGCCTGCACCACCAAGCCCAGTTAATTTTGTTTTGTTTTGTTTTGTTTAGGTAGAAACGAGGTTTTGCCATGTTGCCCAGGCTGGTCTTGAACTCCTGGCTCAAGCGACCTGCCCACCTCTGCCTCCCAAAGTGCTGGGAATACAGGTGTGAGCTACAACACCAGGCCCAATTTTCATCCTTAATCATGAAACATGTGAGGATATGAAACAAGAGCAACCACCACAAAGTTCTTCAAGTGAGTTGCTCCTTTTTCTAGCAAATCTACAATATGGACCTAATTAATTGACCAACCTAAAGAGCAAATTCCCTACTTCAAGCAACGTAAATTGCTATCAGTGTGATTCTAGACTTAATCCAACTGAAAATAAAATCTCTACCACAATCTCTTAACTGGACAGCAAACTCTGCCCTTCCAAAGCATGTCCTCATGATTAATCCTCTTTCCTCTCAAAAAAGCCTCCACCTCTTCAGAAATGCTCCTGAAAGGCAAAAACAGAGCTACCGACAGTATTTACTTTTTTCTTTTTTGTTGTTGGGACGTTGTTTCGCTCTAGTTGCCCAGGCTGGAGTGCTGTGGCACAATCTCAGCTCACTGCAACCTCTGCCTCCCGATTCAAGCGATTCTCCTGCGTCAACCTCCCAAGCAGCTGGGAGGCTGGGATTACAGGCATGAGCCACCACACCCAGCTAATTCTGTAGTTTTAGTAGAGACGGGGTTTCACCATGTTGGTCAGAATCCTGACCTCATGATGCGCCTGCCTCTGCCTCCCAGAGTGCTGGGATTACAGGCGTGGGCCACCGCACCAACCCTAAAACTGCATTTTAAACAATACCCCCAGGTGATTCCTATGCACATTAACTCTAGAGAAGCACTCATCTAGAAATTTCCCAAATCTCCCTAATAAGAAGAATCACCTGAGAAGCTTGTTAAGTATTTAGATTATCCAGCATATTTCTTAGAAATTCTGATCATTAAATCTGGTAATTTGAAAAAGTATTCTGGGTTAGTCTCATACAGCAGGTCCTTAAAAAACCTCATTTCATTATAATGTTGATGAGAAAAAAAAAAATTGACACCCAGCTGGGGCCTCAGCCTCCCAAAGTGCTGGGATTACAGGCATGAGCCACCGCGCCTGGCCTTTTTTCATTTTTTAATTTTCGTTTTCCTACTCTCATCTTTGCCTCCTTTTTTATCAGAAGAAACATATGTAACCAAAGCCAGGCAGGAGGCCTACACTACTTTGTGTCAGGGATCATTTTCCTGTATTACCACTTTCTAAATACTTGAGTCTTCAACTTTTTCCTATTTTCTGCTGACAGTAACACTCACCCCATTCTTAGCCAGGCTAAGTTTATAATTGATCTCCCACAAGTCCACTGCCGTTGCTCAAAATAGCCCCTTAAACACTATGTGCTCTTTGTCTTACTACCTGAGTCCACTGGTGTCAACTGCTACAAGATGACTCTCCTTAATAACTGAGGTTCATTTACCACTATGATCCTGAGAGATAAACAAGGAATACATCATTCTCATTATAATTTACAATCAGTAAATGAAGCAACCATAGGATCTTGTCCATGAGATCACAGAGAATAGCAGAGGCAAGACTGGACTCTGACTTCCAAACCAACTGTTTTTACTAGTAGATCACACTTTGAACTCTTACATAAAGGGTTCAAACTAAATTCCACTCACTAAAAAAACATTTACAATGTCAAATCCTGAGGAAAGGGGGGAAATCCATAAAAAAAAACTTCACAGAGGGTAATTACTGGTTTTCAGATTTGGTTAATAATTAGACTATATTCAACAGCAATACTGAGAATTTCATTCATACTGTGGGACATAAAGTAAATTTTAATATAGATATCCACACTAGCCATAAAGTTGAGCATTATCCATAACCTGCCTGACAAGTTTTGATAACATCACAATTTAAGAAACCTTTTCTCCAAGTGGCTACTGGGTTAGGCAAAGACAATAGTTGGAAAGGAGCACATTCAAAACTCCTGTCTCTTATCCATGCCCTTTGACAAATAGTAAAATACAACAAATGTCACTTGCCTCTGCTACACTGCATAACTATGCTAGTGATACTTTCCAGATCAAACAGAGATATTCTCTTAAAAGTGTGTTTTTTAAAAATTTTAAGAAAAAAGTGGCCAGGCATGGTGGCTCACACCTGTAATCCCAGCACTTTGGGAGGCCAAGGTAGGTAGATCACCTGAGGTCAGGAGTTTGAGACTACCCTGGCCCACATGGTGAAACCCCATCTCTACTAAAAATCCAAAAATTTAGCTGGGCATGATGGTGGGTGCCTGTAATACCAGCTACCAGGAGGCAGAGGCAGGAGAATCACTGGAACCAGTGAGCCGGCAGTCGCCGTGACCCAAGATCACACCATTTGCACTCCAGCCTGGACAAGAGCAAAACTCTGTCTCAAAAAAAAAAAAGTATAAAAGTATAAATTTTAATTACATTTAATCATCTATTTAACAAGCTACCTTTCTGAAGACAGTTACCTAAAATTAGGACAATCCCAGAACACCATAAATGACTGTAATCATTACATATACCTATTTCTTAAACTCCACAGAAAAAACAAGGAATAAATTATTCATCAAAAGAAGTTATGATGACAAGCGGCAATGTTTAGCTCATTCAACCTGTACTTTAAGTTAGTTCTTGACAAGTTTATATTCAAGAAATAAAATCTTCCTGTTTTAGGAGCTGAGGACTAAGAGAAGTTATTACTATCCAAACCATGCCATTCCCACCTCACACACATCTTTATTTATTTGTATTTCTAGTTTGCTGTTCTCTCTCCAACCAAGAACTTCATTTAGGTACCTTGCCTATGAGCTGAGGGAATACTGTTCACCTAGAAGTACACCTAGAAGTACAATTAGAAGATCTGAGGTATCTGATTCCAGAAAGAAATAGGTTAGAAGTAATCAAAACATTTCCCATCATGATCTGGGCACTAGGAACTGAAATACAAACCGGGTTCTGACTTCAATGCTGTTTAAACTGAAGCTAGGACAAACTAAACAAACAAAAAAAAAGTCACCAACACATGAAATCACATTTAAATAGCAGACTGTGTCAGTGGTACCAAATTGGCTTATTAGCTTAATAATGATCATAACAGCAGCAGCAAAAACATTATGCAGGCCAGGACTACGTTAAACACTTCACATACATCGTCTCATGCATTATCTCATCTAATTTCACAGCACTATGAGAAAGACACTATTAGCATCATCTTTCCTCATTAGATGAGGAAACTCAAAGAGTTGAGGTGACCTACCCAATGTCACACAATTAGTAATAGATGGAGCTAGACTTTAAACCCTGGAAGAATGGCTGACTCAAGTCTACTGCCCGGTCATTCATATAACAAGTATCTGAATGGTGACACACTTCCTAAGCAACCATATTAGAGTGTTTTCACCTATTAATGTGGATAGATTCATATTCTTCTGAACTATCTACAGGAATTATTTCAGAATTTAGCAGTAGTCAAAAGTAATGTGCCCAAAGGTTTACATTATCTCTGCTGTATAGCAACAGCAGCAATGGTTTCAGGGGAAATTGTTTTGAAATATAGACAGACTCCCGGCCCAGTACAATGGCTCACAAGTGTAATCCCAGCACTCTGGGAGGCTGACGCAGGAGGATCACTTGAGTCCAGGAGTTCTAGACCAACTTGGGTAACAGAGTGAGACCTTGTCTCTACAGAAAAATCAAAAATTAGCTAGAGCTGGGGGCGGTGGCTCACACCTGTAATCCCAGCACTCTGGGAGGCTGAGGTGGGCAAATCACTTGAGGTCAGGAGTTCAAGACCAGTCTGGCCAACATGGTGAACACTCTGTCTCTACTAAAAATACAAAAATTAGCCAGGCATGGTGGCGCACACCTGTAATCCCAGCTACTCAGGAGGCTGAGGCAGGAAGATCGCTTGAACCCGGGTGGCAAAGTTGCAGTGAGCTGAGACTGAGTCACTGTACTCCAGCCTGGGTGACAGAGCGAGTCTCTCTCTCGAAAAAAAAAAGAAAAAGAAAAAAAAATTAGCCAGGCATGGTGGTGCACACCTGCAGTCCTTGCAACTCACAGAGGCTGAGGTGGGAAAATCACTTGAGTCTGGGAGGTCAAGGCTGCAGTGAGCTGTGATCATGCCGCTGTGCTCAGCCTGGGCAACAGAGTGAGACTCTGTCTCAAAAAAAAAAAAAAAAAGACTTGATTAAAATACCTGCCTAACTCACCTTCCAAAGCTCTGTGTACCTTTTGAGGATAGAGACCCTGTCTCACTCATTCGTAGTAATCTCAGTGCTAACAGGCACTCAATAACATTATACAGTTTTATCATTTTTCCTGAGTCTGTCTTCCACCATAAGTAATAAGCTATTAAAAACCCATGGGTTATATTTTGCCCTTGATCAAAAAATGCATACCTATTTTTGGTATCTCCAGTGGTAGGTAGGGCATAAAATGAGGCTAATACCATGTACCTCAGAGTTCTGTGATGATTACATGAGTTAAGGTGAAACATTTACCAAAGGCATATACTAAGGATTCAATAGATAACAGCTTTCTTCTCTACTCATTTACCTCTCTACCACCCAGCAGCAAACCCATCTCTCCTACTACTGACGCAAATGAACCAAAAGGCAAGGCAGAATCTGGCGTAATAACCTGCCAATTAACTGAAGGGCTCATCCGCTACACACTTCCTATATGTCATTTTCCTGGACACCTCACCCTGAAAAAGACTCAGGAAATATTTCCAAGCAGTGACAACTGAGGACTAAATCACGAGGTTCTAACTATATCTGCTAGAATGCATTACCAAAGGTCACTCTGAACTCCATACATGATTCATTTGAAACACAGGCAAAGACAAAGATCTTCCTTTCCTGTGAAAACCTGAAAGGAATGCCTGCAACAACAATGCTATTTGAAGAAAAAGTCTGTGAGCATGTTACTGAATAGGGGAAATTAGTTACATCCTCCAGTATGATATAACCTCATTGCTAGTGCTTAATAGTTATTGGGAGACTGAGATATGAAATACTGAAGTGCCTCTTCTTTTTGTTTTTAAAGACACAGAATCTCGCTCTGTCACCCAGGCTGAAGTGCAGTGGCACAATCACAGCTCACTGCAACCTGCAACTTCTGACCTCAAGCAATACTCCTGCCTCGGCCTCCCAATGTGCTGGGATTACAGGTAGAAGCCACTGGTCCCAACTTTAAAGTGCCTCTTTTACACAGAAGATATACTCAAGATGGTAAGCAGAAACTGACTCGAAACTACATCATAACTAAACATAAAACTAAGATAGTTACAAAATATTTAAGCCACCTAATATAATCATGTTGTTTTGTTTTGTTTTTGAGACGGAGTCTCACTCTGTCGCCGGGGCCGGAGTGCAGTGGTGCAATCTCGGCTCACTGCGAGCTCCGCCTCCCAGGTTCTCGCCATTCTCCTGCCTCAGCCTCCCAAGTAGCTGGCACTACAGGCACCCACCACCACACCCGGCTAATTTTTTGTATTTTTAGGAGAGACGGGGTTTCACCATGTTAGCCAGGATGGTCTCGATCTCCTGACCTCGTAATCCGCCCACCTTGGCCTCCTAAAGTGCTGGGATTACAGGCGTGAGCCACCACGCCCGGCCCAATAATCATTGTTTTTATAGACAACGAATTCCCACAATCTTGCCTTTCTCACCCTCTCAATTTTTTTTTACTTTTAATTTTTGTGGGTACATAGTAAATATATGTATAAATGGGGTACATGGTATATTTTGATAAAGGCATATAATTCATAATCATTACATCAGGGTAAATGCGGTATCTATCACCTCAACCATTTATTCTTTGTGCTACAATCAATCTAATTATACTGTTTATTTTTAAATGTACAATTAATTATTGACTGTAATCACTCTGCTGTACTATCAAATACTAGATCTTATTCATTCTACCTATTTTTTTGTACTCATCAACCATCCCCACTTCACCCTCTCCATTTATTACAACCTTTCCCAAATACGCACTAGTTACTCTGCATTCAGAAGTTATAATCCTCAAAAATGCACTTCCCAATTCCTGACTATACCATTGTTAGCTGGGTTGCCCTGGGTGAGTTTCCCAACTTCCCCAGCCCTCACTTCCGTCATCTACAGAATGCAGATGACCAAGCTCCTGAGAGAGTTGAGAGACTGCACTGGCTGCACCAAGCCTAGAGAGCACTAAATAAATGTCAGTTGTTATTTTTATCCATTCTGGCATTTAGAAATAAAAGTTACAAAATTCACTATTAAAAATACCATTGATACCAACCATATTCCAGACACACTGTCCTCTTTTCTGTGACAAAATGCCCTTTTCTCCTTTTGCCCTCAACACCTGCTCCTCCCTATGCTTGGAATTTTCCCCCAGCTCCTCCAGGGCTGACTCATTTTCTTCAAATCTCAAGTTCAATACCTCTCAATTCAAATATTCCCTCTCCAGAGAGCCTTCATTGAGACTGCTGTGCCCAAAAGTCTAACTTTCTTATAATCTTGCTTTAATTCTGTCATAGCCTTTACAAACATCTGTAATTGTCTTATATACACTGGTATGGAGATCTTATCTTTTTTACAGTGGTATTTCCAGCTCCTGGCATTGTATTACAGCAAATAATGTGTGCTTAATAAATAAATAAAAGATGCAATGTCAAATACTTTAAAACTACATTGTGCTCACACAACTTTAAAATCGATTTGAGTTTAACATATGTCACAATGTTTGAAAAATAGAGTTTAGATACAGCAGTGTCCAATCTTTTGGCTTCCCTGGAGTACAATGGAAGAAGAATTGTCCTGGGCCACACGTAAAACACACTAACACTAACAACAGCCAATGAGCTTAAAAAAAATTGCAAAAAAACTCATAATGCTTTAAGAAAGTTTACAAATTTGTGTTGGACCATATTCAAAGCCATCCTGGGCTGCATGCAGCCCGGCCATGGGTCGGACAAGCTTGGTTTAGAGGGAGAGAGGATATAGAGAAGTACTACACAACAGTTTTTCCTTGCTGCCTGTTTAATTGCAAAGAGCAATTCAAATAATAGAATTTATACAAATGAGGATGTATAATTAAGGTCATTCAAAAGTTCTGGGAATATCGGGCCAGGTGCGGTGGCTTACACCTGTAATCCCAGCACTTTAAGAGCCAGGACCGGTGGATCACCTGAGGAGTTTCAGACCAGCCTGGCCAACATGGTGAAACCCCATTTCTTTTTAGTAGAATTAGCTCGACGTGGTGGTGGGCACCTGTAATCCCAGCTACTTAGGAGGCCGAGGCAGGAGAATCGCTTGAACCCGGGAGGCAGAGGTTGCAGTGAGCCGAGATCATGCCATTGCACTCCAGTCTGGGTGACAAGAGTGAAACTACGTCCCAAAAAAAAAAAAAAAAAAAAAAAAAGTTTTAGGAATATTAACCCTACTTTTTTAAAGTGGAGTAATCATTCCCAAGATCTCGGCAATAAAAAGGTGACTAGAGTGTAGCTGACTCCACTTTCTGGAGTACGCTGAAATTCAGGACTTATCACTGTATAAAATAACAGTTTTTCCATTTGTTTAATTACACTCCACCGCAGACCTATACAGATCAATTTTCACCATGGCTGGAATTACCACTACTTATAAATCATGTACGTGGCTTTCACACATGACTAATAAAACACTAAGTTTCAAAAGCATTCCATGAGTACTCATGAGAAACATTTTAAAGTTTGTGTTTTTGTCCCTAATACGAAACTAGTTGATGTTATTTCTACTAATGTAATTATTATGTTACAGGTAGTAGGATTATAGAGAATTATTTTACCTGACAAACATATATTATGCATATTAAGTGCAAGGCACTTTACATATTGATTCATTTAAGTCTCATTTAAGATAACCATAGGTACTTTCATTATATAACTAAAGAACACAGGCACAAAGAGAATACTCCCCCAAGGTCACACAGTTCAATGGAGGAGTTAAAATTTGAGCCGGGCGCGGTGGCTCAAGCCAGTAATCCCAGCACTTTGGGAGGCCGAGACGGGCGGATCACGAGGTCAGGAGATCGAGACCATCCTGGCTAACCCGGTGAAACCCTGTCTCTACTAAAAAATATAAAAAACTAGCTGGGCGAGGTGGTGGGCGCCTGTAGTCCCAGCTACTCAGGAGGCTGAGGCAGGAGAATGGCGTAAACCCGGGAGGCGGAGCTTGCAGTGAGCTGAGATCCGGCCACTGCACTCCAGCCTGTGCGGCGACAGAGCAAGACTCCATCTCAAAAAAAAAAAAATTTGAATCCACAGTCCATCACTAGACTATGCTACCTAACATTTTAAAGAAAAATACAGACTAGTTTTTCATAGTTTATAAGGAACAAGACATTCCCAATTTTATAATCTGTGTTTGTTTAAAAAAATAGAGATGGGGCCGGGCGCGGTGGCTCAAGCCTGTAATCCCAGCACTTTGGGAGGCCGAGACGGGCGGATTACGAGGTCAGGAGATCGAGTCCATCCTGGCTAACACGGTGAAACCCCGTCTCTACTAAAAAATACAAAAAAATAGCCGGGCGAGGTGGTGGGCACCTGTAGTCCCAGCTACTCGGGAGGCTGAGGCAGGAGAATGGCATAAACCCGGGAGGCGGAGCTTGCAGTGAGCTGAGATCCGGCCACTGCACTCCAGCCCGGGCGACAGAGCAAGACTCTGTCTCAAAAAAAAAAAAAAAAAAAAATAGAGATGGGGTGTCACAATGTTGCCCAGGTTGGTCTCGAACTCTGGGGCTCAAGAGATCCTCCCACCTCAGTCCCACAAAGTGCTAGGATTACAGGCATAAGCCACTATGCCTGGCCCCAATTTTAAGACTAGTTTCAGTTGAGTAAAAAGGCAACCTACCTAAACCATTTGCACATTAAACCTAAACAGCAAGAAGACTGAAGGGAAGATGAGCAGAAGGAAGGGAAGTACAGTGCGCGGGGAAGGAATGACAATGAAAAAGAAGGTAAAAGAAGAAAGGAGGATAGAAAGATAAGAATGCTACTTGTAACCACCATTCATAATCTCTGGATGGCAAATGCTTTTTTTTGAAAAGAAGAAAAGAGACAAGACAGTATCTCTATAATCCCTAATTAGCTGATTGTACAGACTGTATATTTCCATTTCAAATGTTGAATTAAGGCACCTAAATTAGGAGGAAGTAGACAACATTCCAAATTTTTTCCATAAAAACTGAAATTACATTTTAATCAGTTCACTCAAAATCTGGGAGTTTAGTGACTTTTGCAGCCAACTTCTCTTTTTTTTTTTTTTAAATATAGCAAACATTGACAATTTTAACCTTGAAATTTCTTAACCAAAAGAATCAGAATAATTCCCCAAACTGAGTAACACATCGGAAAGTTTGGTAGAGCTCAGCCCAAAATGACTAAATGAGAAAGAGTGACAAAGATCCATAGTACATTCTTGAGTTTCCAAAGGATGTACCTCAAAGAGAATATAAAGGAAGAATTTACATTTCATAAAATCTATAAAGGGAAAGTTTTCTGAACATTTCTATACTTTAATCCAAGTAAGGTAAATTTAAGTTAAAACTCAGCTGAATAAAACCAACGACAGCCAAATAGCGGCAATTTCCTCCAGGCCTCTGCTTTTGTTCCAAACTACCCATTTAAAGAAAGAAAAAGCCTTGCAACAGGATTCTAGACTGATCCAAGAATATGCCATTTTGACAAATATTTGTTCATTATTTGAGATTCCTTCCCTCTCTCTGTGACTAGAAGAATAGAGGGGGGGAAAAAAAAAAACAGAAAAACCAGTAAACTTTCCTCAGAAGCAAAATAAGTTTCCTAATATAAGTTAAACAGAAGAAAACAGCAAGTGGTCAGGACAGGCACCGTGTCCTATTTGCTTACTTATTTTTATCTTCAGTGCCTAACACACTGCCCAGCACCTATGATACAGTTAACAAATGTGTACTGAATATGAGTGAATGAACAAATAAATGTTACAAGAAAAGGGAAGGCACAAAATGCTGGAGACTATTTAGCAAGCGAGACTCTTCCCAAAATACTTGTTTTTTCCCCCTTTGAGGAAGGGACCCAGATTGAGGCTTAACAAAGGGACCTCTCCTTAGGAGTATCCTTAAGGGGTAAAATGATGTCAGCATTATGGTAATAACAAATGACGTCAGTATTTGAGGTAATTACTGGGGTAAAACAAGCAATAGGGACCCTGTAACCACCTAGCATTGGTTGCAAATGTTTTTGCCACCAGATTTTACTCTACACCCATTGACTCTGATTTGGCATAATGATGATACCACATTTGGAGCATGCTGAGGGAACCATAACCCCTTCCCCCTCAAGAAAGCCAACATAGCAGCCCATGGGCTCCTGTTTGCATTTGCCATTAAGGACACTGTAATTGGTGTTTAATGCAGAAAGGAAAGCTACCTCAAATCCATTTTAGACATAGATGGGTATTATCAGTACGGTCCTGGCAAGAAAAACAGCATACTCAAATGAAGTATTCAAGAAAACTTAATGAAGGAACCATTTCAAAAGGTACAGGTAGGGTTTAGGGAAAACAGCAAAAGATGGTGGTATATCTTCAGGTTAGCAACATCAGGAAGCCATTATCATCTCCAGGTCTAAATGGGCTAGGGAAGGGTTATCAGAACCCAGAAAGATGTGTAACTATAGGTGTCTGGCAGAGGGCCATTATTGAATACGAGTTGTGAACAGCTTTGGCAACACCAAATCCAGCAAGAGGGAACTAGCTCTTAGGGAGATCCTTTCTGATATCCCTCACACTGGGCAAAGCTAATATGAAACCAAAAAGGAAGCGATCAGTTGATGTAGTCCATGGAATTCATTTCCCAGAGCCACAGAGCAGAGTGGAGAAAAGATTTGGAAGGGCAAATGGAACACACATAGCACAGAAAGATATTCTAAATGATTGTCAAACAGCAAAACACGGGTACATGGAATCAAAGTTTTGTCAGTTCCATCTAAATTTAGATATTGTGGGGCTGCCTGCAAATAAGTCATAAACATTGGTACTTACTTGGGTTCCTACCGCCCTGTATCAAGTTGGAAAAGGGGAAAAAAAAGAAGCTACAAGTAATTCCAGGTAACTTCTGACCTTTCTGCATCTCTAAGAGTAAACAGACAAGTCATTTATTTACAGTGAAGCAGATGTTAGACAAGGCCCTTCTCTTTGCTCAAAGGGAACATATTCCAAACGTCCATTATCATACTTATCATGATGTATTATAACCTCTTTTTTATTTCTTCCTCATTGGACTCTGAGCCCTTTAGGGCAGGGATTATCTTATTCATCTTTGTATCCCTAGAACCCTAACATCGTACTGGCCACAAAGCTAGCCTTCAATCAATATGCACTGAACAAATTAATGGACTCAGTGTCCATTAATTGGCAGCCTAATGCCATAGTGGCTAAAATCTGAAATGACCCTTAGCAATTAAACACTAATAAGTTGTATTCATGATATGGTTTAATACACTGGGCTAAAACATCGCCCCTTTCATACCAGCCTACCACCATTCTCTGTAGAGCTTTTCTCATGCACTCAGATAATGTATATGGCCTGTTCTACAGTCACAGAACACATCATAAAAAGAAACAAAGACAGATGGCAAGACTATGTTCCATTTCAGAAAGGAATCACATACACATTATCTCTCAAAATTCTCATTCTTTTTCCAAGAATTTACCAGATCCACTTGAGGAACTAACACACATTACTTCTCAAAATTCTCATTCTTTTTCCAAGAATTTATCAGATCCACTTAAGGAACTAATAATTTGAACATGTATATAGAGGAAATCGTGTTTCACACTGATGATAAAGATGATATAGGGACAGAAACATATATATATACACACACACACACGCACACACAAGGCATGTTCAATGATCACTTCAACACATCACTCTTAGTAAAATTATAAAGTAGTTGTATAACAGGTTCACGTAACATCATCATATTAAAATGGCTATACTGTATGATGTCGAGGTGGTCATTAACAGAATCTGGAATGTATTTACATTATAATTATGAACCACTTTCACATAACCCTGTACTTACGAAGTGCTTAATCATCTTTCTGTTCTAACAGTCAATTCTTACCTGTAGATTCTCCACAGAAAAAGGAAATTTATGCCAGGTTGAAACCCCTCTTCAAGCTACCATGATTTTAGGCTACCAATCTCCTGCTGTCAGTAAAATGAATCCAAATCAAATTTAATATAACAGACTCCACCAGAAAGGTGCATTTGCTATATAACATGTGTCTTCCAAAAGTAAGTGTGAAAAAGTTTTGTATCTCCTGCACCACTGTTCTCCTTCACTGCTGTTTGTAATGGACAGCTGATGTTGTTAAATGCAATCTTACATTTTTAAAAATCAGTAAAATAGGTCACTTTCTATTTAGGAAAAGGGAATTCTGAGCTTATATTGGTAATATACTGAATTACTTTAAAAGAAATGCCAGTAATACAAAAACATAATGTTGTAAATAGATCAAATGCCTTTTCCTAAAACAAATTAAGTCCTCAAAGCAAGCTTTCCAAAACCACCAAAAACACAATTTTATCTTACTGAGAGTCATCCTACTCCTGCAACTGTCAGGTCAACTTAGCAACGAAATTAACCTTTATAGGATAATTATGTGATGTTTGTATCATGTTAAAACTACAGGCTACAACAACCCATAATTTATAAAATTGTACTTCATGTCAGTTCCTCCGTTACATGTGATTTTTTTTTTAATTGCAGATCTACCATATGGCTTTGTGTTTAATACCATTAGCTTAACCTACCTCAGAGCTGTATTATGTTTCACCCATCCTAATCAGTGTTTGACCCATAGAGAAAAACATTATGTTATTTTACAAATTGATCGAACTCCCACAGTAGGAAAAGAGGAAGATGATATGTAATTCTGATAGTGCACAATATGTGGCAATGATACCCATAGGAAAAAAAATTATGTTGTTTTACAAATTGATCGAAAAGAGGAAGATGATATGTAATTCTGATACTGCACAATATGTGGCAATAATAGGCTAATATTCAATACATTAGAAAACACTGTTTTTGTCTGATCGAACATTTTCCTCTCCTTTCACTAAAATATAAACAAAGTTTAACAAAGTTCCAATGACATCAAGTATAAGTTAAAATATATTTTTAAATTTAACATTTCTAGGAAAGGTAATTTTCTGTTGCAAATAAATTTGAATATATTTAATTATTAAGTCCCGACATCTGAAAGGACTGTGTTTTTATAAAGACAGTGTTCAGCTGAGCGCGGTGGTTCAGGCCTGTAACCCCAGCACTTTGGGAGGCCGAGGTGCATGGATCACGAGGTCAGGAGTTCAAGGCCAGCCTGGCCAAGATGGTGAAACCCCGTCTCTACTAAAAATACAAAAGTTAGCCAGGCATGGTGGTGGGTGCCTGTAATCCCAGCTACTCAGGAGGAGGCAGAGAACTGCTTGAACCCGGAAGGCAGAGGTTGCAGTGAGCCAAGATCCCGCCACCGCACTCCAGCCTGGGGGACAAACAGAGCTGGGAAAAAAAAAAAAAAAAAAAAAAAAGGCAGTGTTCCAAAATTGTGTTCACCTTTCCTAAACTTAATTCCTAAAACTCACTGTGGACCTAAACAGGAAGCGTCCTGGTAAACAAGGATGCTTCATATTAATAGGTAACAAAATACAGTTTTAGGGCCCAGTGCGGTGGCTCACACCTGTAATCCCAACACTTTGGGAGGCTGAGGCAGGCGGATCACCTGAGGTCAGGAGTTCGAGATCAGCCTGACCAAGATGGAGAAAACCCTCTCTCTACTAAAAACAGAAAAATTAGCCGGGCGTGGTGGCGGGTGCCTGCAATCCCAGCTACTAGAGAGGCCAAGGCAGGATAATCACTTGAACCCAGGAGGCAGAGGTTGCAACTGAGCCGAGATTGCACCACTGCACTCCAGCCTGGATGACAAAGCAAGACTGTCTCAAAAAAAAAAAAAAAAAAACCACACACACACAAAATGGAATTTTTCCTTACAACAACAACAAAACCAGGTAACAGAATTTATAAGAATTCCACAAGATTGCAAGGGCCTAAATAATCTGGCTGGAAACTGGAGAGTGTAATAACCAGGAACTACTGGATTAAAACCGAGGGAATCTCCTGTCACTGAGAAACCATTATGCAGACTTTCATCTAGGAGGCTAAAGCCACAGATCTCCCACCCTGAGAACTTGCCAATACTACTACTATTCTGATTATTTCAACATAAGTAGGACTATCTAAACCTCCAGCAGCTCTTGCTTTGTTTTTGTTTTTTCCATCACATATAAATAGTTCACAGCATAAGTGCCTTATACAATACATAAAAGGTGAAAGCTACTCCTTCCAACGCCCATCCCTTATCCAAATGATTCCAATTCTTTCTCTTCAAAACAAAGGAGTAACTGGCAACCAGAAGCCTCAGAACTGAACTCTTCCAATCAGTAAGACAATGCGAAATCTGCTGCAGCCAAAGAATGTCTACTGCTCCTTGCGGGACTGTCACAAGAGATGGAAAGCTACACCATGGCAAGGTATGTGCAGACAAGGAAACAGTAGGTCTGGGGTACCGCGCCCTCCCCCACCCCCAAAGCCTCTTCAGACCTATACGCAAAAACTTGGTGTGCTCATCCCTACTTGCAACCTGACAATTTACAACCTAGCAACACCTTCTAATTAGGAAGGTTCTAGCCTTTTATAGCCGAAATATTAAACTTCTCACGATATATCAGGCACTGGCGCCTGCTACTGAGAATCCCCTGTGCATCAAATCTCCAGTTTCGTTACTGAGACGGGCCAGTGACCAGGCTTCTCTACAGTACAGAGGGGAGGAGCCCACCCTGCTCTGCTAGAATGGAACTGAAAACAGAGAACAGGAGCAAGGCATGGAGCGCAAAGGCGTGAACAGCGTCCAAGCAGGGGTGGGCTCAGCGCACCGGCGGGCTACAGACAGCGGCGGGCACGCGGGAGCCAGGGTGCAGGCTGCAAAGCAGGGTCCCTCGGCTGCAGAAGCCGCCCCCCGTGTGTTGCCCCGCAGCGGCGCACGCGACAGGCAACACACCCCAGCTGCCCGTGGCAGCTCTGCGCTAAAGCCCTCCCGGGACAGCCGTCCCCGCCCGGGCGCACACGCCCCTCGGGCCGGCGGCGCGTACGTACCCAGCAACACGCAGAGCACATCGAGGGCCACGTACGGCAGCCGCGTCTTGTCAAACATGGTCTCTGCCCGGGCTGCCCGGCAAGGGCGATGGACTGAGCTGCGGGACAGCGGCCGAGGCCCTCGATTATCGAGCCCAGGCCCGGGGCTGGCGACGGCCCCGAGCTACGGCCCCTCCCAATCGGAGGAGGAGTGCAGCCGAGGGCGGGATGAGACCGGGCGGCGCTCCCACCGCCAGCAATGGCGCCCGGGGCCCTCCCCTCACAGCCCCCGCGAACACTCGGTTAGTGCCGAGGCGCTAGTGTGCCAGCCGCTGCAGCTCGGTAGCCTCAGGACCTCCTCGGCCGGCCCCGGCCTGCCCCGGTTACTCCCCGTCCGGATCCTGGCGCCCTCTCCCACAGGCGGGGCGTCCAGACTCGCGCTTTAAGGATGGGGACCGGTAGGGAGGAGGAACGTGGGGTCCAGCCTCTCCCGCCCGGCAGCGCAGGACCGGACAGCGCGCGGCCTCGCGGGCAAGGGGAGCGCAGCAGGGGCGGGGCCGGGGAACCCCAGGCCGCGGCGGTCAGCCAATCAGCGCCGTCAGCCTCGTCCCTCCCGACCTGCGGCATCCGCCCAGAAGTGCGGCTGCCGGCAGCCGGGCGGGGCGTGAGGGTAGCTCCCGTTCCGATCCGGGGGGCTTTGCTCTGGACCGCAATTACTCAGGTGGTCTCCGAACTCGGCCTCCGTACCCCCACTAGGCATTGCTGCTTTC
Source organism: Chlorocebus sabaeus (assembly GCF_047675955.1). Classification (NCBI taxonomy): domain Eukaryota; kingdom Metazoa; phylum Chordata; class Mammalia; order Primates; family Cercopithecidae; genus Chlorocebus; species Chlorocebus sabaeus. The sequence goes on along the minus strand of NC_132907.1, from coordinate 39,811,477 downwards.
AGAGAGCTAGGCTCCCTACCCAACGATCCTGGAGCACCGGCTGCCTGCCACTCCCCACCCCTTCCATGGGAATCAGGTAATAAAGAGGTCAGATTGTTACCACTGAGTTTAAGGGGGGAAAAGAGGTCAGAGTAGGCAGGAACAGAGATGCTCTCCTTTAGTTTGGTACTTCTGAGCCCTTTTTCACTTAGGCCTCAACGTTGACCTCCGTGTCCTGGCTGGGCCCAAATGTTAGCAAGAAGCGTGCTAAATCATCCATCCTCGATACCTGATCACCCTTGAATTCTTGATATTTAATAATGGATTAGATTCCTTATATTACACCTTTGTTGTAGAAGTCCTTGACCTGCCTTTAGCCAGAATCCCCCTACCCTTGATGTCTCCTGTTAGTAATTTTCCATGCACCGTCACCTCCCTCACAGACACGGTGCTTGTTCCTTGGCTATAAATCCCTTGCTGTCTTTGCTGTATTCTGAGTTGAGCTCAATTTCTCTCTCCTTTTCCAATAGTCATGACCCTTATTGTACTAATCTTGAATAAATTATTCATTGTGTTTAACAAGTGTCGGGATAATTTTTTTTAACAACAGCAAGCATTCCCCCTGCCCCATTCCCAGGAGGACCCTAGCCCACATTTGGTAATCTGTTTCCTAATCTGTAAAATGGGGATGTTCTTTGAATAATACCTAATACTCAGACATCACAAGTACTTTCCATTTATCGTGATGTTACAGTCTGAGGCCCTTGTAACTCTGGAAGTAAAGAAAGCCACATGATAAACAATGGCACATCTTTCTCAGGTGTAAATTGCTTGAAGCTTTTACAACTTTAAGCTACCCAGTGGTCCCGTCTGGAGGAAGAAGTGAAGCCCAGAAAAGATTATATGAAAGTGGCTTTATCTAGAGTTGAACCCTCTACAGATGTTAATGATTGGTATATTTTCTCCTTAAATACGTAAAACACAAATCACCAAATGTACCTACTACTTCTTGGACTTTTCCTGCAAAGCACTCATAAAGCCAATGGAAAGATAACATTAAACACAGAGTCTGAAGATATAGCCCCAAGTAAGCTCTCAAAAACAAAAGTTACATTTGAAGAAAGATGTTTTTCTTTAAAACGAATATGAATGTTTTATTTTGCCTCTCGTTTAAATAGCTGTAAAGGCTTTAAGCAATTTACACCTGAAAAAGATGTGCCTTTGTTTATCACGTGGCTTTCTTTTTTTTTTTTTAATTTATTATTATACTTTAAGTTCTAGGGTACATGTGCATAACGTGCAGGTTTGTTACATATGTATACTTGTGCCATGTTGGTGTGCTGCACCCATCAACTCGTCAGCACCCCTCAACTCATCATTTACATCAGCTATAACTCCCAATGCCATCCCTCCCCCCTCCCCCCTCCCCATGATAGGCCCCGGTGTGTGATGTTCCCCTTCCCCAGTCCAAGTGATCTCATTGTTCAGTTCCCACCTATGAGTGAGAACATGTGGTGTTTGGTTTTCTGTTCTTGTGATAGTTTGCTAAGAATGATGGTTTCCAGCTGCATCCATGTCCCTACAAAGGACACAAACTCATCCTTTTTTATGGCTGCATAGTATTCCATGGTGTGTATGTGCCACATTTTCTTAATCCAGTCTGTAACTGATGGACATTTGGGTTGATTCTAAGTCATGTCTAAAACACCAAAAGCAATGGCAGCAAAAGCCAAAATTGACAAATGGGATCTAATTAAACTAAAGAGCTTCTGCACAGCAAAAGAAACTACCATCAGAGTGAACAGGCAACCTACAGATTGGGAGAAAATTTTTGCAATCTACTCATCTGACAAAGGGCTAATATCCAGAACCTACAAAGAACTCAAACAAATTTACAAGAAAAAAACAACCCCATCAAAAAGTGGGCAAAGGATATGAACAGGCATTTCTCAAAAGAAGACATTCATACAGCCAACAGACACATGAAAAAATGCTCATCATCACTCGCCATCAGAGAAATGCAAATCAAAACCACCATCTCACACCAGTTAGAATGGCAATCATTAAAAAGTCAGGAAACAACAGGTGCTGGAGAGGATGTGGAGAAATAGGAACACTTTTACACTGTTGGTGGGATTGTAAACTAGTTCAACCATTATGGAAAACAGTATGGCGATTCCTCAAGGATCTAGAACTAGATGTACCATATGACCCAGCCATCCCATTCCTGGGTATATACCCAAAGGATTATAAATCATGCTGCTATAAAGACACATGCACACGTATGTTTATTGCGGCACTATTCATGTGGCTTTCTTTACTTCCAGAGTTACAGGGGCCTCAGATTGCAAGGTCACAATAAATTGAAAGTACTTGCAATGTCTGAGTATTAGGTATTTATTCAAAAAACATTTATTGAGCACCTATTGTGTTACAGTCTAGGCTCATGTCTTAAAGAGCTTTTGAAATAAACGTTTACTTTTTAAAAGTAATTTTTAAAAACATTTACTTTTTAAAAATTTTTTATTTTTACTTTTTGTGGGTACATAATAGGTGTATATATTTTGGGATACATGAGATGTTTTGATACAGGCATGCAATGTGTAATAATTACATCATGGAAAATGAGATATCCATCCTCTCAAGCATTTATCCTTTGTATTACAAACAATTCAATTATACTTTTAGTTATTTTAAAGTGTACAATTATTGACTATAGTGACCCTGTTGTACTATCAAGTACTAGATCTTATTCTTTCTGTTTAAAAAAAATAAACATTTACTCTTAAAGTGCATTTTCAAAAATAAGCATTCAAAAAAAATTACTGATTAGTGATTTTTTGTTTATTCACACATTCATTAATTCGACATTTATTGAGCCCCTAGTGGATACCTGGTACACATCTGTGAAGAAGCTAAAATAAACAAGAGAAGTTCTCTGCCCACAAGCGGAAGCCTGAGGCCTACTTAGAAAGCATGTGATTAGGGCCAGGTGCGGTGGCTCAAGCCTGTAATCCCAGCACTTTTGGAGGCCAAGGCGGGCGGATCATGAGGTCAGGAGATCGAGACCATCCTGGCTAACACGGTGAAACCCCATCTTTACTAAAAATACAAAAAAAATTAGAAAATTAACCAGGTGTGGTGGCGGGTGCCTGTAGTCCCAGCTACTGGGGAGGCTGAGGCAATAGAATAGCTTGAACCCTGGAGGTGGAGGTTGCAGTGACCTGAGCCACTGTCCTCCAGCCCCTGGGCAATAAGAGTGAGACTCCAACACAGAAAAAAAAAAAGAAAAAAAAGTAGGCTGGGCGCGGTGGCTCACGCCTGTAATCCCAGCACTTTGGGAGGCCGAAGTGGGTGGATTACGAGGTCAAGAGATCGAGACCATCCTGGCCAACGTGGTGAAACTCCTTCTCTACTAAAAATACAAAAATTAGCTGAGCATGGTGGCATGTGCCTGTAGTCCCAGCTACATGGAAGCTGAGACAAGAGAATCACTTGAACCCAGGAAGCAGAGGTTGCAGTGAGCCAGGATCAGCACTCTAGCCAGCCTGGCAACAGAGCTAGACTCTGTCTCAAATAAATAAATAATTAATTAATTATAAGCAATTAATAAGGCCAGGCATGTGGCTCACTCCTGTAATCCTAGCAATATTTGGGAGGCTGAGGCGGTTGGATCACTTGAGGTTCGGAGTTTGAAACCAGCCCGGCCAACATGATGAAACCCTGTCTCTACAAAAAATACCAAAAAGTAGGCTGGGCGCGGTGGCTCACGCCTGCAATCCCAGCACTTTGGGAGGCCGAGGTGGGCAGATCACCTGAGGTGGCAGTTTGAGACCAGCCTGACCAACATGGAGAAACACTGTCTCTAATAAAAATATAAAAATTAGCCAGGCATGGTGGCACATGCCTGTAATCCCAGCTACTTGAGAGGCTGAGGCAGGAAAATCAGTTGAACCCGGGAGGCAGAAGTTGTGGTGAGCCAAGATTGCGCCATTGCACTTCAGTCTCAAAAAAAAAAAGAAAAGAAAAGAAAAGAAAAGAAAAATACAAAAAGGTTAGCCAGGCGTGGTGGCAGGCACCTGTAATCCCAGCTACTCGGGAGACTGAGGCAGGAGAATCGCTTGAACCTGGGAGGCAGAGGTTGCAGTGAGCCAAGATCACGCCACTGGCTGACAGAGCGAGACTCTATCATGCCACCCTGGGTGACACAGCGAGACTCTGTCTCAAAAAAAAAAAAAAAAAAAAAGCAATTAATAAGCCCTCATTTGTGGAAAGAGTGACTATGACACATGATCTTGTTTTGGAATGGGGAGCGTTCATTCCTTTTTGGGGGGATTTTTTTGTTTGATTGTTTTGGATTGTTGTCATAATTGGATTCTAGTGTGATCATTGGAATTGAGAATGAGTTAAGTAACTTTGAAATGGTGATGAAAATAATTTAAAAAGGAAACACAAATCAAATAGTAACACCATTAATACCCCCGGGGGAGGGGAGCAGCTATGAGTGTGTCCCTGGACTGAACATGAAACCTCAGAGGCGAGAGCACTGACTCCATTTCTCTGGAGTTTGTGCATCCCAGAAAAAAATACTTTAAAAAAAGAAAGAAAGAAAGAAACCTCAGAGGCTTGCATAAATGCTTAACAAAGTTTGTCCTTGGGCCAAACTTTTCTCCCTGTAATACAGACATCACACAAAAGCAAAGTAGGCTTCCGAAGAACAGTCCTGAAGCTCCCTGAAGAAGAAAGAAGCTAATTTCCTCTCTTCTGTCATTACTAAACTTCTTGAAAAGGAATCTGCAATTTACATGCTGCATTTCCACTTTCTCTTTCCATACCTCTGCAGGCTCAATTCTGTCCCCACTCCTCTACTTGCACTGCTCTTTAACATAATATTATCAGTAAGTCTCCCTCTCTCCATTCTAACAACACTGAACTGTCTCAGCAACTTATTTCAAAAATTGTCTGCAAAGTAATAAGACTCAATTCCTTTAGGATGTTTGTGTTTCCATGTGTTTATGTTCTTTCTCCCCAAATGGACTGAAGCAAATACAGTTTCTATTATACTCAAATAGCATTGTAAAACTAAAATAACTAAAAATGTCAATGTCTGGTTCCCCAGTACATGTGCTCCAAAAAGAAAATTTCACAGGATGGGGTATTTTCATCATTTTTACACTTTTTGTCAAACCCATTTGCTTCATACCTTATTAAAGTTTTTAATCGGTGGGTACAGTGGCTTACGGCTGTAATCCCAGCACTTTGGGAGGCCGAGGCAGACCAAGATGATGAAACCCTGTCTCTATCAAAAATACAAAAATTAGTGGATGTGGTGTGGTGGCACATGCCTGTAATCCCAGCTACTCCAGAGGAGAATCTCTTGAACCCAGGACGCGGAGGTTGCAGTGACCCGAGATGGTGCCACTGCACTCCAGCCTGGGCGACAATGAGACTCCAACTCAAAAAATAAATGCATAAAATAAAAATAATTACATAAAATAAAAATAAAATAAAGCTTTTAATTATGTAATATTTGATACATAAATATATAACATATAAATAAGTTATGAAAGGCCAGGCATGGTGGCTCACGCCTGTAATCCCAGCACTTTGGGAGGCCGAGGCAGGCAGATCATTTGAGGTCAGAAGTTCGAGAGCAGCCTGAGCAACCTGGTGAAACCCTGTCTCTACTAATACAAAAAAATTACCTCAGCATGGTGGCACATACCTGTAGTCCCAGCTACTGGGGAGGCTGAGGCGGGAGAATTGCTTGAACCCAGGAGGCAGAGGTAGCAATGAGCCAAGATCATGCCACTGCACTCCAGCCTGGGTGACAGAGCGAGACTCCATCTTAAATAAATAAATAAATAAAAATAAGTTATGAGGCATAATAAAATGGACAACTATGAATCTACAATAAACACCTGATCATTGCCAAATCTTTGAATGCACCTGAATTTTATGTTTATATTTACCTTTTCCTAGCTTTGTTTTTTCCATATCGTTTAACCACATGTGTATGTATCTCTAAAAATATACACTGTTTCGCTTGCTTGTTTTTTACCTTTTAAAAATATTATGCCATAGATTTAATCTTCTGCCCTTGATATTTTTTCACTCAATTATATTTCTTACATTCATTTATGCTGCTGCAATAGTAGGTCTGTCATATGAATACATCACTTTATTCATTCTTCTGACAATAGTCATCTGGGTTTTCATTTATGCAAATGCTGCTGCTGCAGGCATTTATGTACATGTCTCTGGTGCGGAATTACCAGCTGCATTATGTAGTATGTTCACATTCAACCTTATGAGATAATCTCAGATTGTATTACTAAATGTTTATACCATTTCATCTACACCCCCACTAGTGGTGCATGAAACTCTACATTCTCATTAATGCAATATTCTGAGACTTCTTAATTTTTGCTAATTTAGTAGGTATAATGTGTATCTAAATGTAGTCTTAATTTTCATTTCCCTGGTCACTAATGTGCTTGGATGTCTTTCCCTAAATGTATTCACCAAAAATGTTTCCTCTTCTATTAACTGCCTCTTCATGTCTTTTGCCATTTTTCTATTGTGTTTTCATTTTTATTTTTTTCATTTTTCTGTTTTCTATTGTGTGTCTTATTCTTATTTAATTGTGGTAGTTATTCATATATTCTTCATAATAATTCTTTGCGTGGTAAATTTTGTCTCCGAGTATGTGACTTGTCATTTCACTTCCTTTATTAGCAGCTGTGTGATAGAGTTCTTGTAAATGTAACGTAAGCAGATATTTACTGGCAGGTTTCTTTAACGTTTTTGCTTTCCAGGCCAAAGCAAAAGGCTGAATTCCCTTCCTTTCCTTTCTACCTTCGTTGAACATGGACCTGATATCTAGAGCTACAGCAGCCATCTTTTGATTATGAGGGAAAGACCAAGAAAAGCAGTGTCACTGGTCTTTATAATGTTTAGCTCTACTAAAAATAACCAGCAACTGGTTGCCTCCAGATTTCTTCTTATGTGTGAAAATAATAACAATAATATGTTTAAGCCTAAAATATTCAGAACAAATACAAGGCTCAAGAGAACTTTGATTGGTATTTCTGAGACATTTCATGTCATTATTCTAAGAAAACCTTTTACTTGAACTAACTTAATTGAATTTCTGGTCCTTGAAACTTCAAAGCCCTAAATAAAACAATTTGAGTCAATAGAAAAGGGTGCTGAGGAAGAAAAAACTTTGAAGATTGAGCAATGGTTAAAGTGTAGAGGAGGCAAAACAAACAGCTTTTCTGAAGTCTTTGAGTAGGAAAGGCTGTGAAACGAGGAACTCACATTGGGAGTTAGTGGAAGATAAGATTGGTTCCAGAAGGTAGGTTATAAAAATTTGTAACTAAAAAGTACAACTGGGGTAAAGAAAAATCACTCAAAATAGGTAGAGACATACTAACAACAGTCATTTAAAATAAGTACTCTGGTAGTGAAAAGAAGTCATAGTCTCTGGAAAGGACTCTGAATAAAGGTGAGTAAACTTTATCTTGCAAATCAGATTATCTAGATTCTGGTCTTTTTATGTATTTTTCCATTTTATTTCCTATCTTTCCTAAAGGTGTTTATGGCTTCCAGTCCTTTTTCAGCTTTGCTACAGAGTATTAAGGGGAAAGTCTTCTGTTAACACTTGAGCCAATTCCCAAGTGTGAGGAGTTTAGTTACAATCTTTAGTGAAAACCCATAAAAAGGAGGTGAGTGTGTGTCTAGGATCTGATTTGGGGCCCCCCTTTGGATGGGCAACCCAGCTCCAGAAAGATACTCTCCTTCCACCAATCTCTCCTTCCGTGTCAAGGTTGGAGGGCCTGGATTCTATGTTGTTTTTTAGGAAGATAGTGTTTTCTAAAAAAGGTTCCAGTAATGAGCAAATAAAAGACATAGGTGCAATTGCCTAGCAAATATCTGACATCTGCTGACACACAATGCATGTTTTTTTCAACAACAAAGATTTCTGTGGATCCATACCCGTTGTTTCTGCTTCCCTACCACCCACTCAACCCACTACCTACCATGGTTCCCTAATCTACCAAAGAAACAGTGTTGATTTGTCATGACTTGTTCTTAATAAATCCACGCACACCTGGCCCTGGTGATCACCACTTCCTTTCTGTAGGGTGCTCACAAATATACAAATACTTATTTTTTTCTTTTTCTTTATCTTTTTTTTTTAATTATTATTATTTTTGAGACGGAGTCTCACTATGTCGCCCAGGCTGGAGTACAGTGGTGTGATCTCTGCTCACTGCAACCTCTGCCTCCCGGGTTCAAGCGATTCTCTTGCCTCAGCCTCCCAAGTAGCTGGAACTACAGTTGCCTGCCGCCAAGCCTGGCTAATTTTTGTATTTTTAGTAGAGATGGGGTTTCACCAGATTAGCCAGGCTGGTCCCGAACTCCTGACCTAGTGATCCGCCACTTTGGCCTCCCAAAGTTCTGGGATTACAGGCATGAGCCACCGCGCCTGGCCCATAAATATCTCTTTAACAAGCTCTTTAAAAATATATCACCAGAAATATGTAAATTAATTACCTATAAAGTGCCTATAATCTTAAAGACACCACATGGTTTTTTTTTGTTTTTTTTTTTTTTTTAATCTTGGACAGGCTGGATACAGTGGCATATACCTGTAGCCCCAGCTACTCAGGAGGCTGAGGTGGGAGGATCACTTGAGCCCAGGAGTTCAAGACCAGCCTATGCAAATAGTGAGACTCTGTCTCTTAAAAAATAAAAATAGGCTCGGCATAGTGGCTCACGCCTGTAATCCCAGCATTTTTGGATGTCAAGGTGGGTGGATTGCTTGAGCCCAGGTGTTCAACACCAGCCCTGGCAACACTGCAAGACCCCTTCTCTAAAAAATTTTCAAAAAAATTCACTGGGCACAGTGACACATACCTGTAGTCCCAGCTACTCAGGAGACTGAGGTAGGAGAATCACTTGAGCCCAGGAAATAAGGCTGCAGTGAGCCATGATAGCACCTCTGCCCTCCAGCCGGGGAGACAGAGCGAGACTCTGTCTCAAATAAAAATTAAAAATTAAAATTACAAATCTTAGGTAGGATTGCCATGTAGTTACTGGCCTCCAGTCAGAATATACCTGCTCCACCTGTTTTAGAAATCAATAAAATTTGCCCTTCTTTCATCCTGCAATTCCTCTTCTGCTTACAACCCCCTTTGTGCTCTTCTGAAATTGCACTTGCCCCTTTCCTAAGCACTCATTCTTGGATTGATTTTTGTGGTTAATGGATCTTCTTAAGTGAAGGGAGCAGGCCTTCCTAGTTCCAAGAGTGTACTTGGCAAAATGAAGGCACATGCAGTTTAAAAAAAAAAAAAATGCTGGAATAAATGAATGAATGAGAAAAAGGAAAGTAAAGCAAGAGTTCAGGAAAGAGGCAAGCTGTGCCCCCTCCCACTTCCTTTTTGTTGTTGTTATTAGCTCTTTTCCCCTCACATGCACTTAAGTTTGTCTGGAGTTAGAAGTGGGGAATGAGGTGGCCAGGCATGGTGGCTCATGCCTGTCATCCCAGCACTTTGGGAGGCCGAGGCAGGCGGATCACCTGAGGTCAGGAGGTCGAGACCAGCGTGCCCAATACGGTAAAACCCCGTCTCTACTAAAAACACAAAAAATTAGCCTGGCCTGGTGGTGGGCATCTGTAAGCCCAGCTACTCAGGAGGCTGAGGCAAGAGAATCGCTTGAACCAGGAGGCAGAGGTTGCAGTGAGCTGAGATGACGCCACTGCACTCCAGCCTGAGTGACAAGAGCAAAACTAATCTCAAAAAAGAAAGAAAGAAAGAAAATAAGTGGGGAGTGGGGTTAATTCTCCTGCATTATTCTTACAGATCAACGACGCCCCTTTATAAGTACTTTTTTGTGTCCTCAATAAGGTGAACTTCTTTTAAAAGTGGGCCTTTCTCCTTTTAAGTGACTGTATTAAGGAATAGTCCTGATGGGACAACAAAGGAATTTTCTAGGGCCACCACGCTTTTCTTCTTTATCAAGATCAGAGTCAGAAATACATTTCTGGGAGCCTCCTAACCCTCAGAGTCACACTTTCCCTTTCAGAGTTTCTCATAACAAACTTCATTTAACTTTCCTTTGGACTCTTAAAACTCTGCCTTTGAAAAGTCTGTGACCATGATGCTCAAATTTTGCACATCAGAATCATTTGGGGCATTAGTTAAACACAATCCCCCAGCCCCACCCCAGAGATTCTGATTCAGAAGCTAGGCTGGAATCCAAGCATTGTTTGGTAATTATGTTTAACAAATTCCCTCAGGAGATTCTGATGTCCATCAGAATTTGAGAATCTCAAGTATAGTCAGCCCACATTTTCATTCTCTTTGAAGAAAGTAATCACTTTCTTCAAAGTAATTACTACACATAGGTGCAGCAAAACATAGTAATTAAACACCTGGGATCAGGAATCCAGCTCTTGAATACTCCACTGAATACTGTTGGACAAATTGCTTAGAACTTTCTATACACCAGTTTCCTTATTTATGTATTTATTTTCTTTTTGAGACAGAGTCTCACTCTGTTGCCCAGGCTGGAGTGCAATGGCTAGATTTCGGCTCGCTGCAATCTCCACTTCCTGGGTTCAAGCGATTCTCCTGCCTCGATCTCCCCAGTGGCTAGGACTACAGGTGTGTGCCATCACATCCAGCTAATTTTTGTATTTTTGGTAGAGATAGGGTTTCACTATGTTGGCCAGGTTGGTCTCAAACTCCTGGCCTCAAGTGATCTGCCCGTTATTGGTAAAATGAGAATGATAATAATAGTGCCTACCTCATAGGTTTGTTGTGAAGATTAAATGAGCTAATAATATGTCAGGATCACTCAGCACAATACCAAGGCATATAGTAGGCACTCAGTAAATGTTGCACATTATTATTCAAAGATTCCTGTCACTTCCTCATGAGAACCAGGTTGATGACTGTGTCCTATTAACCTTGAACCTAAAGATAGCGTTCAGAGACCCTGCAAATCCTTTGCAATTGCATATAAATTACACGTTTATGTATTTTGCTATGAACTGGCGCTAGCCCTTCCCACATTCTCAAACAGGGTCTCTGACACCATACTGAGCTCTAGAGGTTTGCTCCTGAAAATGTGCCCTGCACTAGCAGCATCTGCATTAACAGAGGCTAATATTAAGAGAAATGCAGACTCTCAGATTCCACTCCAAATCTACTAAATCTAAAACTGCATTTTATTTTATTTTATTTTACTTTATTTTATTTTTTATTTTTTATTTTTTATTTTTTATTTTTTAGACGGAGTCTTGCTCTATCACCCAGGGTGGAGTGCAGTGGCCCGATCTCCGCTCACTGCAAGCTCCGCCTCCCAGGTTTACGCCATTCTCCTGCCTCAGCCTCCCAAGTAGCTGGGACTACAGGCGCCCGCCACCTCACCCGGCTATTTTTTTTTTTTTTTGTATTTTTTAGTAGAGACAGGGTTTCACCGTATTAGCCGGATGGTGCATTTTATTTTTTATAAGCAGAAAAAAACTTTTTTTCTATCAAATTGAAAAGTATGAACCTTCAAGCAAGATAATCAAAATAACAATACAATTAACAGGATATCATATACAGATCAGACTAGAGGTTTAGATACTTTGAAGCACATACACCAAAATTAAGAGGGCCATCAACTGTCCCACTGAGGAAAAGTACTCTGACTCATGGCAAACACATGACTTCTGGGAAACTTGAGCTGACATTTCACAGGACAGTACACCAAAGAGACAGGTCATCACTGGGTTACAGAAATGATCTGAGCTTGAGAGGGATCACAGTAAAATGCCATTATAACTTGACAATTTCCCTAGAGATCTGTTCATCTCAAAAACAAGAATACAGGGCCAGGCGTGGTGACTCACACCTGTAATCCCACCACTTTGGGAGGCCAAGGTGGGCGGATCATGAGGTTAGCAGATCGAGACCATCCTGGCCAACATGGTGAAATCCTGTCTCTACTAAAAATATAAAAGTTAGCCAGGCGTGGTGGCGCGCATCTGTAGTCCCAGTGACTTGGGAGGCTGAGGCAGGAGAATCACTTGAACCCAGGAGGCAGGGGTTGTAGTGAGCCGAAATTGCACCACTGCACTCCAGCCTGGGCAACAGAGTAAGACTCTGTCTCAAAAAACAAAACAACAACAACAACAACAACAACAAAAACCCAAGAATATGTAATATAAAAATCAGCAATACAAAGTCTCATAAAACTAAAAAAGTCCTCTAAGCCCTGATTATCCTTGGAGCTTAAATAAAGACTGAGTTTTCATTTTTCTTCTGTTTACTCTTCTCTAAATTAAATACAAAATATTTTGTTACTTAGGACATTTCTGACTTTATAGCCAAAGTTTTGAAATGAAGACAGTAATAATTTTATAAAATGAATTAGACACATATCAACCCTAGGGGGAATCTTCAAGGCAGTCTCCTCCTTTGAAAAGCTTTAAACAGGAAAACTTTTAACGAATGACCTTGTGCTTCTGGGAATAACGTAATTATTACCACAGGAAGGGATTTCATATCTATGCCATACAAGAACACCACATTTCCATATTTAAAGAAGTCTTCATTGCCAGGTTCTTTTTTTTAAAGACACCAAATAGACCAAGGAGTTACTAAAAATGGAAGGGGATAGTGAGAAAACAAGTCATACTATGAACAGGACTTCACCTTATAAATTGCCTCTCTAGCAAAATCAACTGCAGAAAGGAAAGACACTGTCTGTTAAATGGAAGGTAATAAATGGAATTCTCAAGTGCACACAAATATCTCTTGACATTCTGTAACCCAGCAGAGTACAGATGAGACATGCCCTCTGTAGATACAGTGTGCAACTACCAGTGTGACTCCCTGAGTGCCTGTTTCCTGTCTCTGCCTCTAAGCACCAAAAGCAAAGATTCCAGGCTGAAGTAAATATGTTGTTTTATCTGTTAATGAGAACAGGGAGCTCAAATTAGGGAAAGGTACAAAAAAGACCCTTTGAATTTCCTGATTAATCCCTATAGGTACATGAAAACATATTTAAATAAACAGAATTATTTCCATTTATAATACAAGGAAGCAAGTTAATTGAGGTTATTACATAGGTAATTGATGAAGATCTGATTAGCCAATGCATGCAATGTGCCTAATATGAAGTAAACAAACAATAACTACTGCCTATACGTTAACACATGTGGAAATATGCGGTATTTATTATTTGAGCAAAGACCTCCAGCAGGCTTAAACACTTTGGATGAAAAGCTAATTCAAATATACTGAACTCAGGTTCCAGTGAACTAAACTTTATAAAAGCACTATTTATGGGTTTGTGCATGCATCTTTCTAAAGTTATCCTGTCTCAACATCTTAAATAGCAGAGAAAGCCACAGTAGCACCTCCCTTTAAGAATCCTTACTCATTCATGGCTATTCTTACCTTTCTCCTTCCCTACCAAAGAGAGGGGCACACCTTGAGTAAAAATGGAGCTCATCTGAGCTTGGCTGCTAGAGGGCAGCCGGGGAGTGATGTCTGGAGAGGGACAAGACAGGAAGTGAATCTCCCCTGGTTACTGCCTCAACTGTTGCACGAGAAGCAGATGGTGGGCAAAGGTATTCAGAGTCATGTCAATATGTAGTGGAATAGAGAGACAATGGTACAAAAGTCAGGAGTTAACTTGTGTTTGATGCTCCATCATCGCCTGTTTACCTACCAGCACTTTGAGAAGGATTAGTTTATCAATAAGACCTTATTTGGAGTAGGAGTGAGGGAGTGATTTGTTCTGATCTCAGGAAAGAAAAGTGAGCAGGGTCTGGATAGCTCTGAGTAGCTCAAAAGCCTATGTGTGAGCACCATTGCTAGGGATGGCTCAAGGGTAAAGGCCACTTCAGGGGCATGACCCAGTGGACACCCAAAGGGTAGGTAAGGAACATGAGCTAGCCTCCTTCACAGACTAGCCTGGACCCAAGCCCAGCCTACTTTGGCAGTCTTTTATTCCATTCATAAAGGAGGTCTTAGGCAGGAAGACTAAGACTCTCCTCTAGCAGCCTCCTTTGCTTCAGCAAAGGAAAAAGAAAAAAGAAAGGAACATCATAAAAAGGTAAACATCACTTTGGTGAGCTCTGCTATTTTCTTTTCTTTTCTTTTCTTTCTTTCTTTCTTTCTTTTTTTTTTTAAGAGACAGGGTCTTGCTGTGTCGCCCAGGGTGGGGTACAGAGGTGCAATCATAGCTCACTACAGCCTCGAACTCCTAGAATCAAGCAATCTTCCTGCCTCAGTCTCCTGAGTAACTAGGGCCACAAGTCCTAGTTGCTTGGCTAATTTTTTATTTTTCTGTAGAGATGGAGTCTTGTGATGTTGCCCAGGCTGGTCTTGAACTTCTGGCCTCTGGCAATCTCCCATCATGGCCTCCCAGAGCAATGGGACGACAGGCATGGACTAGCTCCACCATAGACTAGCTCTGTTATTCCTGATATGAGGCCACAAACTGAACCAAGCAAACTCAAGACCCTTGGTTGCTTGGACACAAGTTGCTATTAATAACATCCAGGAATAAGCTCAGTCTTCTGAGTTAGGAAAACCTGGGCTACACTGGTCACCAGCAGCTGAAGCCTGGGCAAGATGCCGCATATCCCTGGGACCCCTGTCTTCGCTGTTTATCAACATGAAATCATGCCTATTTCATAGGATGCTAGAAAGATTAATTGAGATGTTTATAAAGGTCCTAAAACTGCACGTTTCACTCAGTAGGCTTTCAGTAAACAGTAGCTATCTTAAGTCTGCGTTAGTATTGGAGGGTATTAAACACAGCAGCATTTCCAAGGTCTAAGTAAGAAGCCTGTGAGGATAATGGAAGCAAACTGAATTAAGAGCTGGGTAGAATAACAGAATGCGAGGTCAGGTTGGAATCTTAGAAACCATCTAAACTACCCTCTTCGCTTAAAGGTGAAAGAACCGTCATGTGTGGCAGCAGAAGGAAAACCAAGAAAAGATGTCCCTTTAATTTTACTTTTGTCAAAACGTTTTCAAGATAACTTTAATTTTTACAAAATTGTTTAAGGGAAAACTAGTGAGTTTGTTGAAGAAAATCAGAAATAGATTTTTTTTTTTTAAAGGCCATTGACCACGAAATAAGCACTACATTTCAAAGACCATGGGAAAGGTGTTTATCTCTTTTAGGTCTCACCTAAACCAGCACGGACCTTCAACTGCTAGACAATCTCAGCTAACACACACACTGGAGACTTACTGAGTGACTCAGTGTTGGCTAGAATTGTCTACTTAGCTAGAAAGAAAGAGGGAGGGAAGGATAGATGGAGGAGTGTCCTTCCCAGAGAACAGCAAGAATTATTCAAGGTGGCCACCAAGTCTGGAAATCAGGCAAATCTTTTAACAAATGGTTTATTGATATTATGTTATAATGAATGACAAAATATTCCTATCTAATTCTAGAATTTATGGCCACCCCATAGGATGAATCTTTGGAACAGAAAAAAAAAATAATAAAGATTTTGTTTTCCCGTAATTGTAAAGCTGTTACACTCAGTCCAGGCACAGCTAGTACAACATTCTGCTTAACCCCACAGGCTCTGTTCCCTTTACCACCTATTTATTTTATTTTTTTTTTCTTTGAGACGGAGTCTCACTCTGTCACCCAGGCTGGATGGAGTGCAGTAGCACAGCCTCGGCTTACTACAAGCTCCGCCTCCCGGGTTCACGCCATTCTCCTGCCTCAGCCTCCCGAGTAGCTGGGACTACAAGCGCCCCCCACCACGCCTGGCTAGTTTTTTTTGTTTTTTGGGGTTTTTTTTGAGATGGAGTCTTGCTCTGTCACCCAGGCTGGAGTGCAGTGGCCGGATCTCAGCTCACTGCAAGCTCCTCCTCTCAGGTTCACGCCATTCTCCTGCCTCAGCCTCCCGAGTAGCTGGGACTCCAGGCACCCGCCACCTTGCCCGGCTAGTTTTTTGTATTTTTTAGTAGAGACGGGGTTTCGCCGTGTTAGCCAGGATGGTCTCGATCTCCTGACCTCGTGATCCGCCCGTCTCGGCCTCCCAAAGTGCTGGGATTACAGGCTTGAGCCACCGCGCCCGGCCCTAATTTTTTTTTTTTTTTTTTTTTTTTAAGTAGACACGGGGTTTCACCGTGTTAGCCAGGATGGTCCCAATCTCCTGACCTCGTGATCTGCCCGCCTTGGCCTCCCAAAGTGCTGGGATTACAGGCGTCAGCCACCATGCCCGGCCTTTACCACCCATTTATAATATATTTGAGTCACTCATAGGAGTGAAACACTGTCAGCATTAATAGTTAGCAGCACTTTCAAAATACATTGTATTCTCCTGAATAGAAACCTTAACTATTCAATTAGTCCAGTAATTCCAAATGATCTTACTACTTTTATACATAAGATGTGATCTTACAACATTTATGTAGCTAAATACTTACAGTTCCCATGGTTTTTGAGGATTCCCAAAAGACTTTAGGGGGTTCTCAAACGACTTTTAGGGGTTTAATTTTTTTCACAATCAAAGAAAGGAACAGTGTCAATCCATGAGTGTCAGACCAGCAGTTTAGTAAGATCCTCTTCATAGCTCAGTTCCCAGTGCATATGGAGATTCAATACAGTCCCCTCACTCTCAGTTCTTAGAAGAATTTGAGAGGGATAAGAACAATAACTACCTGTTTTGTTTAATAGCCTAAAAGTGAAAACAAATGTCAAAAAAATGCAGTCTAAAAAGAAACAGAAGTCAAATTCTTTCATCCCAGGATGTCTGAAAAGGAGAGACTCTATGGAGCATGAATGCAGAAAAGGAGTTATTCCTACTGGAAAAAAAAAAAAGAAATGAACTGTTGACACAGCCACTCAAGACCAGAGAAACAACCACTGAGAGTAAGTAGCCTCAATTTCATTGTCACCAGGAAGGCACACAGCAGAAGGCGTGGGACAAATCTGGGCTAGAGCCCTTAGCGGACTCAGGCTTCCAGGAGCTGTGGTTCAACAGCCTTTGTGGGAATGGGGAGAACCAGAAGCCATCACCATCAAGTGGGAAAAAGGATGCCACAGCAACAACACAGCTGTCGAAAATCAGCTGGAGCTGAAGTTACACCCCGTTTGAAATCCACACTGTACTTGTTTTCCCGTGAAGGGCTTGAGACTTGCAGAGACACGTTAAACATGTGTAGGTGACCTTCCTTTTGAAAGGCAGAGGAGGGCCTCTTCGGTAACTCTTTCTACTTATTTGTTTTCCTATCAGTTCACCATTTCAACTAGAAAAGAGGCTGCAAGCTTCCTCAGCTAACTTCTAATTTGGACACAGCACGAATACTACACACACAATTGAATGAATGACCACATCTTCCTGGTTCTTCCATTGGGCAGGGTTAATATGCTTCTTTGGACTGAATAGGTGTGATCATGTTTGAGAAAAGTGTGTAAACTTAAGGCCGGATTTTGTTAGTCTCTGTCCCAGAAAATTGGTGGAGAACTCCTCGGCTCTTGTATAATTCAATGACTGGCTTTGCCACATCCTTGCTGTCTTAGCCTGGCAGCAACTGCTTCAGGTTTATCATCCTCCTACTGGACTAATGGTTCACCAGCGACGTCATCAATCCCGTGTATATGAGGTGGATTGAAGTCCATGTTACATACCCTTCCGCCAGGAGGGTGAATCCAACAGCAGCTGAGACGATGTTTAAGTGTTTCAAATGAAATCTTCAAACTGATTACTAGATCCACGTCACAGATTTTTGTCCAGCGCTTCGGCTTGTCGTAATGTCCTAGGAAACCCATCGAGGAGCCAGTGCTGGCCACGCCTATTCTCTAACTCGGACATCATTAGGCGTGTGATCACATGGTCTGGAACCAAAAGACTTTTTTCTGTATACTGTTTTGCCATCTCACCAACTTCGGTGTTGGCCTTGATGTTCTCCCGCAAGAAGTGCCCGCTGGAGAGATCCTGGAAGCCAAAGTTCTGGGCGATCCTCTGGCACACAGTGCCCGTGCCCGAGCCGGTGGGGGGTGCGGGGGCGCGAGGATGACCACGCGCAGGAATGTGGAAGCCACTGCCTTCGCGAGGAGCGTGGTGGCCAAACGCGCAGCCCAGACTGTGGCCCGGGAGGGAGCCCCAGGAATTTTGTTTCTAGGTCCCCTACCTCTAGTACCCTCCGCTTGTGCTGGTTTTTTGGTTTTTTGTTTGTTTGTTTGTTTGAGACGGAGTTTTGCTTTTGTGGCCCAAGCTGGAGTGCAGTAGCCCGATCTCGGCTCACTGCAACCTGCGCCTCCCGGGTTCAAACGATTCTCCTGCTTCAGTCTCCTGAGTAGCTGGGATTATAGGCATGCGCCACCACGCCCAGTTAATTTTTGTATTGTTAGTAGAGACTGGGTTTCACCATGTTGTCCAGGCTGGTCTGGAAATCCTGACTTCAGGTGATCCGCCCGCCTCTGTCTCCCAAAATGCTAGGATTACAAGTGTGAGCCACCGCGCCCGGCCCTAACAGTGCATTTTAAACAAGATCCCAAGTGATTCCTATGTACATTAACTCTAGAGAAGCACTCATCTAGAAATTTCCCAAATCTCCCTAATGAGAAGAATCACCTGGGAGGCTTGTTAAGTATGTAGATTATCCAGCATATTTCTTAGCAATTCTGAGTCATTAAATCTAGCAATTTGAAAAATTACTCTGGGTTAGTCTCATACAGCAGATTCTTGAAGAACCTCATTCCATTATAATGTTGTTGAGAAAAAAAAATTGACACCCAGCTGGGGCCACTGCCTGTGTGGAGTTTGCACGTTCTCCCCATATATGCCTGGGTTTTCTCCGGGCGCTCCAGTTTCCTCCCATATCCCAAAAATGTCCACATGAGGTGAAGGGGCATGTCTCTACATGGTCCCGGTCTGAGTGAGTTTGTGTATGAATGTGCCCTGTGATGGGATGGCATCCCGTCCAGGGCTGGTTCCTGCCTTACACCCTGAACTGACAAGATAGGTATTAACCCTGAACTGGAATAAATGGGCTGGAAAATCAAAATAAATAAATACAAATTATTATAAAATAAAAACTGATGAGTGTACGATAATCATACAAATATACAACAGTAGATGATCTGAAAGTGCTCAGCAGACCCACTATATTTCTGTGGGGGGTGTGTGTGTGTGTGTGTGTGTGTGTGTGTGTTTTAACTGCATGTGGTAAGAGCTATTGCTTACATTTTTCATTTTGCAAACATTTCTTCCTTAATTTAACCCAGCACTACTACAACCACCTTCACTCACTGATTCACCAAAAATTGGGTAGGCTGGGCCTAGTGGCTCAAAGTGTAATCCTGACACTTTGGGAGGCCAAGGCAGGCAGATCGCTTCAGCCCAGGAGTTTTAGACCAGCCTGGGCAACATGGCAAAACATGGTCTCTACAAAACAATACAAAAAATTAGCTAGGTATGGTGGTGTGCACCTGTAGTCCCAGCTACTGGGGAGTCTGAGGTGAGAGGATCACCTGAGCCCAGAGAGGTCGAGGCTGTAGTGAGCCGTGATTGTACCATTGCACTTCAGCCTGGGGGACAGAGTGAGACCCTGTCTGAAAAACAACAAAAATTGGGTAAATCATTGTCTTGTTTTTATGAATCTTTCTTAAATGTATGCATAACTCACATTTATTTCGTTGTTTAATATTAGAAGTATTTTGGTCTTTATTTAGAAGTTTGAAGGTATGGCCGGGTGCGGTGGCTCATTCCTGTAATCCCACACTTTGGGAGACCGAGGCGGGTGGATCACCTGAGGTCAGGAGTTTGAGACCAGCCTGGCCAATACGGTGAAACCCCCATCTCTACTAAAAATACAAAAAAAATTAGCCAAGTGTGGTGGCGGGTGCCTGTAATCCTAGCTACTCAGGAGGCTGAGGCGAGAGAATCGCTGGAACCCGGGAGGCGGAGGTTGCAGTGAGCCAAGATTGCGCCACTGCACTCCAGCCTGGGGACAAAGTGAGACTCCAATTAAAAAAAAAAAAAAAGAAGAAGCACATGCATATTAGTCTTGTCCACATTCCAATTCTCAAACCTGTGACTGTTATATGGGAAAACAGTCTTTGAAGATGTGATCAAGTGAAGGGTCCTGGGATAGGAAGATTATCCTGGATTATCTGGGCGGTCCCTAATTGCAATCACAAGTGTCCTTATAAGTGGGAGGCAGAGGGAGATTTGACTCCAAATAGAAGAGCAGAAAACAGAGTGCCCTGCCAGCACATTAATTTCAGCCCAGTGAAACTGACTTAGGATTTCTGGACTCCAGAACTGTGAGAGAATAAATGTCTCTTGTTTCAAATCTGTAGTGTTTTGTTACAGAAACCTTAGGAATATGGATATGCATATGTTCTGCTTTACAAAATAATGCCAAACAATTTACAACCAAAATTGGCAAGTATTCACAATTAATGACATGTTAATGCTCTATATGAAATGATAGTTCAAGTGATGGTTCCAGAATTCCTATAGGGTGTAGGTGTAGGTTAGGAAACTTGTATTGAAGTTGTGTTTTCATAACACTTTAAAAAACTCTTGGGGGAAAAGCATCAAAGTTCTCTATCAGAGAATGTGGGTGGAGAGAGTAGGTCAGCATTGGTTGGCACACAAGTCATTACTTTTCAGGCTTGCTAATTAAACAGCTGGGCATGGTGGCATATGCTAGTAATCCCAGACGCTCTGGAGGCTGAGGCAAGAGAATTGCTCGAACCCAGGAGACGGAGGTTGCGGTGAGCCGAGATTGTGTCATTGCACCCCAGCATGGGCAACAAGAGTGAAACTCCATCTCAAAAAAAATAAATAAATAAATAGTTTCAAGGTGTTTTTGTGACCAGAAATGATCAGAACTTGACTCTTGTTTGTGTCAATTAACCTATGTGAAATTGGTGTTGTTATAAGCCGTTTTGCCTAAAGTCAGTTTCCAAGAACCTACTGATGACGTTAAGTAAGGACTTTGTATTTAGGGAACCCTACTCTCAAAAATAATCAGTCTATAGCTGACAGAGCCTTCCTCGTGGCAGCCTCTTCCTCCTTTGCATACAAATTTGTAATTTTCTTACAGTGCTTGTCATACCTGATCTATATTACAGTCATGATATATATAGCAGACCCCAGTATTCTCCATGTAGGATAAAAAACTCAGAAAAATCAAGAATTATTTTTCAGTTATTTGTGTGCCCAAAAGAATGTAAAACAGGTCTTACCCTTAGTAGGGACTCAAACAATTCTTTGATTCAATTGATGATATTGATTAAAAATTAGCTGGGCGTGGTGGCATGCGCCTGTAGTCCCAGCTACTTGAGAGGCTGAGGCAGGATGATTAAAAGGATGTGTTGTTATTTAGTAGTCCAGACAGTTGGGAAATATGAAGCCTGGAAAGATTATGACTTATTTAAAGAAGGAAGAACAAGAAATAAATTATGAACTCTGTGCCAGAAACCCTGTTAAGCTTCTTACATCCATTCTCCTCGATGAATAATAGATTGGAGATGTTAATTAACTTGCTTGCTCAAGATGACCTAGCAGGCCAGGCGCAGTGGCTCACGCCTGTAATCCCAGCACTTTGGGAGGCCGAGACGGGCGGATCACGAGGTCAGGAAATCAAGACCATCCTGGCTAACACGGCGAAACCCCGCCTCTACTAAAGAACACACACAAAAAAAACTAGCAGGGCGAGGTGGCGGGCGCCTGTAGTCCCAGCTACTTGGGAGGCTGAGGCAGGAGAATGGCGTAAACCTGGGAGGCGGAGCTTGCAGTGAGCTGAGATCCGGCCACTGCACTCCAGCCTGGGTGACACAGCAAGACTCCGTCTCAAAAAAAAAAAAAAAAAAAAAAAAAAGATGACCTAGCAAAGTAGTTAGTGGAGCCAGGATTCAAAACCTGATCTATGTGGCCATATCATACCAGGGTACAAGAAATGGGTGGCAGAAATTACTGGGCAGAGAATGAATTGTGGAAGCAAGCGAAGCAGATATCAAGCATTTTTTTTTTTTTTTAAAGAACAAACAAACAAAAGCATGCCATATGTCAGGTAACCAAGAGCTGGAGGCAGAAGAGTTTAGACCAGAAAGCTACAATCTAGGACAATTTCATGGAAGGAAATCTAATATGCAAAAAAAAAAAAAAAAAAAAAAAAAATGCGTGTGGTTTTAGGGACCTCAAAAGACCTATCTCTTGACTAAGAGAAATGTACACATCCTCCCTTATTTGCCTCAACAACCTTCACCCTCCAAAATGAGGTTTGCTGTTATAGATGGGTCAAATACAAGAGCATGCAGTGAGTCAGGCTTTCTTGAGTAGATAAATGTTTTAATCCAACAGGCTATTGAGGTGAAACAGGACCACAGACTGCTTTTCCTGGTGGGGAGCCCCATCATCTGCCGGTCTCTGCTTCACTAATTGGCTCCTTTCTGCCTTGTGTTTCCAAACGGTGGGTAAGGTAAAGACAGTGCAATGCCCGGAGAAATTCCCAGCCATCTCTCAGTGGTTTTCTTTTTCTCTTTACTGCTTTCTCTTCCATTTGGCTAGTGAAGTTATGCTATAGAGGCCATATTTGTGTTCCTCCAAAATTCAGCTGTTGAAACCCTAATCTGAATTGTGATGGTGTTAGGAGGTAAGACTTTTCTTTGGGAGGTGATTCGATCATAAGGATAGAGCCTTCATGAATAGGGTTAGTGTGCTTGTGAAAGGCATCCCAGAGTCCCCTTGCTCCTTCTGCCATGAGAGGACTTAGCAAGAAGATGGTTATCTATGACCCAGAAAATGGGCTCTCACCAGACACCAAATCCACTGGCACCTTGATCTTGGACTTCCCAGTCTCCAGAACAGTGAGAAATAAATATCTGTTATTTACAAGCCACCCAGTTAATAACCTTTAGTTTTAGCAGCCCAAAGAGACTAAGAGAGGTAAGATGGAGTCCAGTGGCCCCTCCTAAGAAGAAGTGTTCTCATTCATTTAGCAAACGAAATGGGAATCACTTGCAAAAGTTTCACTCCCAGACTTTAAGACTCTGCTGGTCTGGAAGTCTTAGTATCCAATAGAGGGATGCTTCCACCTAGAAACTTCTTCCATTGAATTGAAACCTAAAACTGCTCGTTCTGCCATCAAAGCAACAAACATAGGAAGATGTCGCAGTTGACAGCCCTTGGTAGCTATAAAGGCAATGGAAACACAAAATGAGCTTACAGGAAGGAAATAATAAATGCCAGCTGTGTCTAGCTACGGAAATAAGAGCCACTGCCTTCATCTGTATTTAGTTGTTGTTAAAGTTATTATTGTTAGTGCATAAATGTCATGTTTTTCTTCCCCTTTCCCAGATATTGTATATAGGGTGTGTTTTACACATCCAATATACACAAATGGTTAAACACAAGTAGTTACATTTTACGAGTCGTAGTGGCAGAATGATGAGAAGTAACAGCCGAGCCAGAGGAAAAATGATCAGCAGTTTATTTTGAACCTGGGATGCAGCTTTTAACCTTGGGATGCCATAGCAGGGCTTGCCTTTGATTGTAACCCTGTTAGGGGAAACCAGAGTATGTTTGTTATGCATGTAATAGTTGGCTTATGTTAGAAGGGGACCGAGAGTTTTCTTTCATGACCAGGAAACGATAGACTGTTCTGCACAATCATAAAGCCTTTCACAGTACTTGCTAGTTCCACTGTTCCGTTACTGCTTATTTGGGGGAGGGGGGCGGGAAGCACCCATAAGCTTGGAGAGGAAATGAATTTGGCTACCCTCATGGCCACAGATGATTAGACCAGTATACCCACTGGCGACTCTCCACAGCCGATGGTAACTGACCAATCAAAAAGATCCTCCCTGCTCAGAGAATTTGAAGTGAAGAGTTAAAAAACAGAATAAAGACTACATAGACTATGGAAGAGGAGAGGAGAAAGTAGTTAGTACCTAGGCTGCCTCAAAACCCAAGTGCTTTCCATTTCCAATCCGTATGAATTCCTGCAATAAATCCCCCTTTTTTTTTTTTTTTTTTTTTTTTTTTTTGAGATGGAGTCTCACTCTGTCGCCCAGGCTGGAGTGCAGTGGCGCAATCTCAGTTCACTGCAACCTCTGCCTCTCAGGTTCAAGCAATTCTCCCTACTTCAGCCTCCTGAGTAGCAGGGATTACAGGTGCCTGCCACCATGCCTGGCTAAATTTTGCATTTTTTAGTAGAGATGGGGTTTCACCCTGTTGGCCAGGCTTGTCTTCAAGTGATCTGCCTGCCTCCGCCTCCCGCAGTGCTAGGATTACAGGCCTGAGCCACCACGCCCGGCCAATCCCTTTGTATTTTCAAGCAATTGTGAATAAGTCTGTATACCCAGCTATGAAAGAGACCTAACATAATGCTGCTAAACACCTGGGTAATATTTAAATGCGACATCTGATACATATGAAGAAACATTTGTAACATATGTACTTTGTAAAGCATAACAAAATAAACACAGAAGGAGCCACCACTCAACATAAAATCTGAAGCATCTCTAACTCTGTTGAAGTTACCTGGGTGCTCCTCTCTAATCCCACACCTCCAGCCTGCTCCATTTTCCACCAACCCAGGGGTGACCACTATTCTGAAATTTGTCTTTTTCATTGCCTTTCGTTTAAAAGAAAATTGTGGTTTTGCTCCATATTCATCCCTAGTCAACATTTGACTTGTTTTGAGCTTTATAAAAACAGTATCATACCATATACACAGTAAGTGGGGATTTGCTTTTTCACTCATCATTGTTTCTAATGCTTATTCATGTTGTCTGTTGCTATAGATAAATCATTTTCATTGGTGGATAAATTTCTGGTTATGTGAATATACCACCCTTTACTTATCCATTCACCTATCAATAGGCATCTGGGTGGTTTCCAGGCTATTTTGCATTTTGAGAAATGTACCTATGTACCTATGTAAATTCTTGTACGTGTTTCCTGGTACACTTAAGCAGAGGTATCTGCAGAGCACTTAATAGGAGTGGAATAGCTGATGTATTATGGTAGACTGATAATAGGCCCCCCAGATATGTCCACATTCCAGTTCTCAAACCTGTGACTGTTATATGGGAAAAGAGTCGTTGAAGATGTGATCAAGTGAAGGGTCCTGGGATAGGAAGATTATCCTGGATTATCTGGGCGGTCCCTAATTGCAATCACAAGTGTCCTTATAAGTGGGAGGCAGAGGGAGATTTGACTCCAAACAGAAGAGCAGAAAAAAGTGCCCTGCCAGCACATTAATTTCAACCCGGTGAAACTGACTTTGGATTTCTGGAGAGAAATTAATGACACGTCAATGCTCTATATGAAATGATAGTTTGAGTGATGGTTCCAGAATCCCTGTATAGGGTGTAGGTATAGGTTAGGAAAATTGTATTGAAGCTGTGTTTTCATAACACTTTAAAGAACTCTTGGGGGAAAAACATCAAAGGTCTCTATCAGAGAATGTGGGTGGAGAAAGTAGGTCAGCATTGGTTGGCACACTCACAAGTCATTACTTTTCAGGCTTGCTAATTAAACAGCCAGGTTCTCTTCTTGGTTATATTATTCTCTTGTTGGAGACCTCAAAGAGTCATCTTATTGACCCTAATTCAGGGAGGAATAATCACTTCTCAGATGCATTAATGGATTTTTAGTATCATTGGCATGCCAAATACTTACTAGAACGATTTCCTTATTTACGAAGGTATTTTTGTTATTAAATCAAGAGCAGATAGGAGTACTGCCCTGGCCTCTGCACCTTGCAGAAATAGCACTTGTTTTCATGACAGAACCCCCAACGACAGTTGAACTGGGGTTGAACAGAAGACAAGCCCTTTGTGTCCTTCTCTCCTTGCATATCTGATTTATTCAATACAGTTCATAATTCTCAATCTTGCCACACTTCCTGCACTACAGGATCATTGCTGCTGCTACTGACAGTGGGAACTCATAAGAGATGAAAGCACGAGAGTTTTTAAAATGTTGCCTTTCCAACTAAAAATCAGGAGAAGAAAGGTATATCAGTGTTCTATTGCTGCTACAACGAATTACCCCACCAACTTGGTTTTTCAAAAACAGTACAAAGTGTCTGGGTGTGCTGGCTCATACCCGAAATCCCAACACTCTAGGAGGCCAAGGTGGGAGGATCACTTGAGCCTAGGAGTTCAAGACTAGCCTGGACAACACAGGGAAACCCCATCTGTACAAACAATAATAAAACAAAAATAGCCAAGCACTGTGGCACGTACCTGTGGTTCCAGCTACTTGGGATACTGAGGCAGGAGAATTGTCTGAGCGCAGAAGGTTGAGGCTGCCATGATCTTGCTACTGTACTTCAGCTTGGGTGACAGAGTGAGATCCTGCCCTCCCTGCTGCCTAAAAAAATACAAATTCATTATCTTACAGTTCTGTAAATCAGACATCCCATATATTTTTCACTGGGCTTAAATCAAGGTGTTGGCAGGATTGCGTTGCTTTTAGGAGGATCTAGGGGAGAATCTGTTTCTTTGCCATCTCTGACTTCAAAGACTGCCCTCATTCCATGGCTCATTATTCTCTTTTCCATCTTCAAAGCCAGCAATGTGGCATTTCTCTAACTATTCTTCCATAGTCACATCTCCCTCCTACCACATTGAGAGAGGTTCTCCAATTTTAAGGACGCATGTGATTTTGAATAGGACTCACCCAGGTATCCCAGCATAATTTCCCCTTCTCAGGGCCCTTAATTTAATCACATCTGCAAAGTCCCTTTCCTTACAAAGTAACATATTCACAGGTTCTAGTAATTAGGACATTAGGACATGGATGTCTTTGGGGGACCATTATTCTGCTTACCACAGGTTTGTTTGAAGAGGGAAATGCAATGACAAATTTGATGCTTACTTAACTGCTGGTGTTATAGACGTATAAGCCATATAAATTTAAACATAATGTTTAGAAAGCCCATTAGAACACTGTAAAGCACAACATATAAATCAATTTTATATACAACTCAAATTACTAATGGAATTATACACTACGTACTCAATATCGATGGAATGTCTTTAATTTTTTTTCCTTTAAGACACAGGGTCTTGCTCTGTCGCCCAGGCTGGAGATGCAATGGTACAATCATAGCTCACCATAACCTCGAACTCCTGGGCTCAAGTGATCCTCCTGCCTCAGCCTCCCAAAGTGCTGAGATTAAGGTGTGAACCACTAGGCTCAGCTGAAATGTCTAAATATCAATGGAATTATACAGTATGTACTTCTTTCACTCAACATCACTTTTGTGAGATCCATTGATTTGTTGCATGTGGCTGTAAATTATTTATTCTCGTTGTTGTAGAGTTTTCTATATCTTATGAATATACCACAATTTATTCATCTATTTTCGGTTTTTTTGGTTTGTTTTGTTTTTTGAGACAGGGTCTTGCTCTGTCACCCAGGCTGCAGTACAGTGGGACAATGTCAGCTCACTACAACCTCTGCCTCATGATCCTCCCACCTCAGCCTCCCAAGCAGCCGTGACTACAGGTGCACATTAATGCAATTAGCTAATTTTTGTATTTTTTGTAGAGATGAGATTTCTCCATGTTTCCCAGGCTGGTCTCAAACTCCTGGACTCAAGCAATCCTCCCACCATGGCCTCCCAAAGTGCTAGGATTACAGGTGTGAGCCACTGTGCCCAGCCCCATTCTGTTTTTTATGGACACTTGGATAGTCTCCAAGTTTGGGGCAATTATGCATTGTACTGTTATACACATTGTTCTCCATGTCTTTTGGTGAACATATGAACACATTTATATTGCATTACATTTGGAAGTGGTATTTCTGGGTCATAAAGTGTGGATATGTTCAGCTTTACTGGATATTACCAAACAATT
The DNA here is from genome assembly GCF_047675955.1 of Chlorocebus sabaeus. Classification (NCBI taxonomy): domain Eukaryota; kingdom Metazoa; phylum Chordata; class Mammalia; order Primates; family Cercopithecidae; genus Chlorocebus; species Chlorocebus sabaeus. The sequence goes on along the minus strand of NC_132907.1, from coordinate 39,783,634 downwards.
TTCTAAAGTGTTTGTACCACTCCTGCCAGCAATGTATGAGGATTGCAGTTACTCTACATCGTCACCAGTACTTTTTCTCTGTAGATATTCTGGTGGATATTTAGAGGGATTTAATTATGGCTCTGGTTTGCATTTCCCTAATAACTAATGAAGCTGAGCATCTTTTACTATATTAGCCACTAGGATAGCCTCTTTTATGCAATATCTGTTCAACTGTTTTGTGCATTTTTCTATTTAGTTGTTTGTCTTTTTCTTAGAGGATTTTTCTTTTTTAGAATAAAATACCTAGGAATAAAACTTACAAGGGATGTGAAGGACCTCTTCAAGGAGAACTACAAACCACTGCTCAAGGAAATAAGAGAGGACACAAACAAAAGAAAAAACATTCCATGCTCATGAATAGGAAGAATCAATATCGTGAAAATGGCCATACTGCCAAAAGTAATTTATGGATTCAATGCTATCCCTATCAAGCTAACATTGACTTTCTCTACAGAATTTTAAAAAGCTACTTTAAATTTTATATGGAACCAAATAAGAGCTCATATAACCAAGATAATCCTAAGCAAAAAGAACAAAGCTGAAGACATCACCCCACCTGACTTCAAACTATACTACAAGGCTACAGTAACCAAAACAGCATGGTACTGGTACCAAAACAGATATATACACCAATGGAACAGAATGGAGGCCTCAAAAGTAATGCCACACATCTGCAACCATCTGATCTTTGATAAAGTTGACAAAAACAAGCAATAGGGAAAGGATTCCCTATTTAGTAAATGGTGTTGGGAAAACTGGCTAGCCATATACAGAAAACTGAAACTGGGCCCCTTCCTTACACCTTACACAAAAATTAACTCAAGATGGATTAAAGACTTAAACATAAGACCTAAACCATAAAAACCCTAGAAGAAAACCTAGGCAATACCATTCAGGACATAGGTATGTGCATAGACTTTATGACTAAAATATGAAAAGCAATGGCAACAAAAGCCAAAATTTACAAATAGGATCTAATTAAACTAAAGAGCTTCTGCATAGCAAAATAAACTATCATCAGAGTGAATAGGCAACCTACAGAATGGCAGAAAATTTTTGCAATCTATCCATCTGACAAAGGGCTAATATCCAGAATCCACAAGGAACTTAAACAAATTTACAACAAAAAAATAAACAACTCTATCAAAAAGTGGCCAAAGGATATGAACAGACACTTTTCAAAAGAAGACATTTATGCAGACAACAAACATGTGAAAAAAAAAAGCTCATCACTGGTCATTAGAGAAATGCAAATCAAAACCACAGTGAGATACCATCTCACCCCAGTTAGAATAGTGATCATTAAAAAGTCAGGGAACAACAGATGCTGGAGAGGATGTGGAGAAATAGGAACACTTTTACACTGTTGGTGGGAGTGTAAATTATTTCAACCATTGTGGAAGACAGTGTAGCAAAAAAGATCTAGAAGCAGAAATACCATTTGACCCAGCAATCCCATTACTGAGTATATACCCAAAGGATTATAAATCCTTCTACTATAAAGACACATGCACATGTATGTTTATTGCAGCACTATTCACAACAGCAAAGACTTGGAACCAACCCAAATGCCCATCAATGATAGACTGGATAAAGAAAATGTGGCACATATACACCATGGAATACTATGCAGCCATAAAGAAGGATGAGTTCATGTCCTTTGCAGGGACGTGGATGAAGCTGGAAACCATCATTCTCAGCAACACAGGAACAGAAAACCAAACATTGCATGTTCTCGCTCATAAGTGGGAGTTGAACAATGAGAACACATGGACACAGGGAAGGGAACGTCACACACCAGGACCTGTCAGGAGGTGGGGGGCTAGAGGAGGGATAGCATTAGAAGAAATACCTAATGTAGATGATGGGTTGATGGGTGCAGCAAACTACGACGGCACGTGTATACCTATGTAGCAAACCCAAACATTCTGCACATGTATCCCAGAACTTAAAGTACAATTTAAAAAAAAAAAAAAAAAGAAGAGCAGGTGCAGTGGCTCACACCTGTGATCCTAGCACCTTGGGACGCCGAGGTGGGCAGATAACAAGGTCAGGAGGCTGACCATTCTGGCCAACATGGTGAAACCCCATCTCTACTAAAAATAAAAAAATTAGCTGGGTGTGGCTGCACATGACTGTAATCCCAGCTACTCGGAAGGCTGAGGCAGGAGAATCACTTGAACCCGGGAGATGGAGGTTGCAGTGAGCTGAGATTGCACCACTGCACTGCAGCCTGGTGACAGAGCTAGACTCTGTCTCAAAGAACAAAACAAAACAAAACAAAAACAAAAAAACAAAAAAAGAATACTCAGATAAATTCCAAATCTTATTTATATCCTATTTATATATAGGATTTGGAACTATATATTTTTTAAAAAACTTCTATTTTCCAATGAGTTGTTGCTAGCATACAGGTATGCTACTGATTTTCTCTATTTAATGTCTATTAAATTTTCATTTTTCTGGCCTTTCTAAGTTTTCTAATTATAAAATTTATAGAAGTGGAAAGAAAAAACAATCACATTAAAAAGTGGGCAAAAGACATTTCCCAAAAGAAGACATACAAGTGGTCAATGAACATATGAAAAGAATGCTCAACATCAGTAATTATCAGAGAAAAGAAAATCAAAACCACAGTAAGATACCATCTCACACCAGTCAGAATGGCTATTACTAAAAAGTCAGAAAACTTCAGATGCCGGTGAGGCTGCAGAGAAAAGGGAACTCTTATATACCGTTGATGGAAGTGTAAATTAGTTTAGCCACTGTGGAAAGCAGTTTGGAGATTTCTTTTTTTTTTTTTTGAGACGGAGTTTCACTCTTTGTTGCCCAGGCTGGAGTACAGTGGTGCGATCTCAGCTCACTGCAACCTCCGCCTCCTGGATTCAAGTGATTCTCCTGTCTCAGCCTCCCGAGTAGCTGGGATTACAGGCACCTGCTACCACGCCTGGCTAATTTTTGCATTTTTAGTAGAGATGGGTTTCGCCATGTTGGCCAGTCTGGTCTTGAACTCCTGACCTCAGGTGATCCACCCGCCTCGGCCTCCCAAAGTGCTGAGATTACAAGTGTGAGCCACCACGCCTGACCAGAGATTTCTTAAAGAACTTTAAATGAACTACCATTCAATCCAGCAATCTCATTACTGGGTATGTATCCAAAAGAAAACAAATCATTCTACCAAAAAGACATATACACTCGGCCAGGCACATTGGCTCACACCTGTAATCCCAGCACTTTGGGAGGCTGAGGCGGGCGGATCACCTAAGATTAGGAGTTTGAGACCAGCCTAGCCAATATGGTGAAACCCCACCTCTACTAAAAGTACAAAATTAGCTGGGCGTGGTGGTGGGCGCCTGTAATCCCAGTTACTCGGGAGGCTGAGGTAGGAGAATCACTTGAACCTGGGAGGTGGAGGTTGCAGTGAACCAAGATTGCACCATTGCACTCCAGCCTGGGCAACGAGAGCAAAACTCCATCTAAAAAAAACAAAAACCAAAAACCAAAAAACCAAAAACCAAAAACAAACAAAAAAGACGTATACTCTCATATGCTCATCACAGCACTATTCATGATAGCAAAGACATGGAATCAACCTAGTTGCCCTTCAGCAGTGGGTTGGATAAAGAAAATGTGGCACATATACACCATGGAATACTATGCAACCATAAAAAGAATGAAATCATGTCCTTTGCAGGAACGTGGATGAAGCTGGAAGCCATTATTCTAAGTGAATTAATGCAGGAACAGAAAACCAATATGGTGAAACCCCATCTCTACTAAAAATACAAAAATTAGGTGGGCGTGGTGGCAGGCACCTGTAATCCCAGTTACTCAGGAGGCTGAGGTGAGATAATCGCTTGAACTGGGGAGGCGGAGGTTGCTGTGGCTGAGAACGCGCCATTGCACTCCAGCCTGGACAACAAGAGCTAAACTCCATCTCAAAATAAATAAAGAAAGAAAAATAAAATAAAATAAAAACAACAAAAAGAGACTTACTCTATGATCTATGTTTCTTTTTTTTCTTTTTTTCTTTTTTTTTTTTTTTTGAGACAGAGTCTCCACCTGCAACATGGGATATGATACTCCCAAGATGGGTGGGCAGCTGCAGCAAGATGCAGCTCCCAGTCAGCCATGAGACCAGGAGGATAAACAACCCAAACTCTACAGTGTACTGTGTGGATGCCCAAGTGCCTATTTTCCAGCCTCATCAGAAGAGAGATAAATTGATGACCCTGCCACTGCAGCATCTTCATTACGCAGCAATTCATTTTAGTTCAATGCTTTAAACATTCTTCAGGCTCATATGCTTTCAGCATGTATGTTAATGGTGAGTGCCCATGTGTAACCATTCTGTTTTTTGAGCTCAGTATTCAATAAATTACATGAGATATTTAACACTTTATTAAAAAGTAGGCTTTGTGTTAGATGAGTTTGCCTACAGGCTCATGTAAGTGTTCTGAGCACATTTAAGGTAGCCCAGGCTAAGCTATGATGTTTAGTGGGTTAAATGTATTAAATACATTTTCCACGTATGATATTTTCAATTTATGATTTATTGCAACATAAACCCATCATAAATCAAGGAGCATCTGTACTGAGGAAAAGATAGGGCTGAAGAAATGGGGCTCTGAGCCCTGATCTGGCTTGAAGCAAAGCAGATTTTTCCTTAGTGTTTTACATATTAGGTTTCTATATACAACTTTATTTGAATAAAGGGTTCCACTTTTTCATTTTTACAATCCCAAATTCTGGGCAATGCCTTACATAGAGCAAATTTATAAAAACTTCCATGGGCTGGGCACAGTGGCTCACACCTGTAATCCTAGCACTTTGGGGGACCGAGGTGGGCGCATCACCTGAGGTCAGGAGTTCAAGACCAGCCTGACCAACATGGTGAAACCCCATCTCTACCAAAAATACAAAATTAGCTGGGCATGGTGACACATGCCTGTAATCCCAGCTACTTGGGAGGCTGAGGCAGGAGAATCACTTGAACCCGAGAGGCAGAGGTTGCAGTGAGCCAAGATCGTGCCATTGCACTCCAACCTGGGCCACAAAGCAAAACTCCATCTCAAAAACAAAAACAAAAACAAAACAAACAAAAAACAACCTCCCCAAATTGTAAGGTCTAATATGTTTGATGTTTCTAGGAAGCAGATTTTGTTGTTGTTGTTGTTGTTGTTTTTGAGACAAGGTTTCACTCTGTCATCCAGGCTGGAGTGCAATGGCATAATCATGGCTCACTGCAGCCTCAACATCCTGGGCTTAAGCAATCCTCCTGCGTCAGCTTCCCAAATAACTGGGACTACAGGCACATGCCACCACACCAGGCTAATTTTTTAAAAATTATTTTTATTAACACAGGGTTTTGCTATGTTACCCAGGCTTGTTATGAACTCCTGGACTCAAGTGATCTTCCCGTCTCAGCCTCCTAAAGTGCTAGGATTACAGGCTGAGCCATTGCACCTAGACAGAAGCAGATTCTTCTTTTCTTTTCTTTTCTTTTCTTTTCTTTTCTTTTCTTTTCTTTTCTTTTCTTTTCTTTTCTTTTCTTTTTCTTTTCTTTCCTTTCCTTTTCTTTTCTTTGAGATGTAGTCTCACTCTGTTGCCCAGGCTGAGGTGCAGTGGCACGATCTCAACTCACTGCAACCTCTGCCTCTCATGCTCAAGTGATTCTCAAGCCTCAGCCTCCTGAGTAGCTGGGATTACAGATGCATGCCACCACACCCAGCTAATTTTTATTTTTTATTTTTTTGAGATGGAATTTCGCTCTTGTTGCCCAGGCTGGAGTGCAATGTCATGATCTTGGCTCACTGCAACCTCCGCCTCCTGGGTTCAAGTGATTCTCCTGCCTCAGCCTCTGAGTAGCTGGGATTACAAGCACTAGCCACCATGCCCAGCCTATTTTTTGTATTTTTAGTAGAGACGGGGTTTCACCATATTGGCCAGGCTGGTCTGGAACTCCTGACCTCAAGTGATCCGCCCACCTCGGTCTCTCAAAATGCTGGGATTACAGGTTTAGGCCACTGTGCCTGGCCTAATTTTTGTATTTTTTATTTGAGACTGGGTTTCTCCTTGTTGACCAGGCTGGTTTCGAACTTCCAGTCTCAAGTTATCCGCCCGCCTGGGCCTCCCAAAGTGCTGGGATTACAGGCTGAGCCACCACGCCCAGGCCAGAAGTGGATCAAGGTGTGATTTAAGGCAACTTGGAGACATGTTAAAACAGGCTCATTAGTCTGCATTTTAACTATAGGTTTTTTTTATGATGATGGTCTTACAGCTGTCATCAGACATGTCTCCAGGAACAATGGATGCATAAACAAAGGAATGAGAAACGATGTCAGCAAACATTGTGATCAGAAAACACTGTGGTTTCCCGATCTGCTAATGAACTATTTTAGTGAGAAACCTCCTGATGGTCTGATATGGCTGTTTTTTAAAAAATATTTTTCACTGAAATATACAGCTTAAGTGATTTGAATTTGCTATCAAGAAACAATTTTTCATCTTTGAAATATTGGTTTATTTTCTTGGTAAAATTATGGAATGTGACTCTTTCATCTACTTTTACCTTTTTTATCTTTTTTCTATCTTTACAAATATTTTGCAATATTTAAAATCACTTAGATATTTGTCTCCAGCAAGACATATTTTTTTTTTTTTTTTTTTTTTTTTTTTTTGTGAGACAGAGTCTCGCTCTGTCGCCCAGGCTGGAGTACAGTGGCCGGATCTCAGCTCACTGCAAGCTCTGCCTCCCGGGTTCATGCCATTCTCCTGCCTCAGCCTCCCAAGTAGCTGGGACTACAGGCGCCCGCCACCTCGCCTGGCTAGTTTTTTGTATTTTTTAGTAGAGACGGGGTTTCACCATGTTAGCCAGGATGGTCTCGATCTCCTGACCTCGTGATCCGCCCGTCTCGGCCTCCCAAAGTGCTGGGATTACAGGCTTGAGCCACCGCGCCCGGCCGCAAGACACATTTTTAAGCCAAATTGAGTCCCATTCGGGATGTGTTTAAAGCCACTAGTGTTTAGTAGCCTTAACACAGCCACTAGTTTTACCAGCTAAAAACAGTGAGGGAAAAGTGTCTCATGTATACTGTTTGCAGGATTAGTAAAGTTCTAATGACTTGGCCGGGTGTGGTGGCTCACACCTGTAATCCCAGCACTTTGGGAAGCTGAGGCTGGCAGATCACAAGGTCAGGAGATCGAGACCATCCTGGCTAACACGGTGAAACCCGCCTCTATCACAAAGAAACTGTGATTTTATATATATATACACACACATATATTATATATATATAATCCACTCATTGATTGATGGGCATTTGGGTTGATTCCACAATTTTGCAATTGCAAACTGCTGCTATAAATATGCATGCGTAAGTATCTTTTCCTTTTTCTTTTTTTATTTTTTTCCAAGACACAGTCTTGCTCTGTTGCCCAGAGCTGGAGTACAGTGGCACAATCTCAGCTCATTGCAACCTCTGCTTCCTGGATTCAAGGGATTCTCCTGCCTCAGCCTCCCGAGTAACTGGGATTACAGGTGCCTGCCACCACACTCAGCTAATTTTTGTATTTTAGTAGAGACAGGGTTTCACCATATTGGCCAGGCTGGTCTCGAACTCCTGACCTCAGGTGATCTGCCCACCTCAGCCTCCCAAATTTCTGGGAGGTATGAATTACAGGTATGAATCACCACACCCGGCTGCAAGTATCTTTTTCGTATAATGACTTCTTTTCCTCTGGGTAGATACCCAGTAGTGGGAATGCTGGATCAAATGGTAGTTCTACGGAGTCCATTTTAAACAGGCGATACATTTGGCAGGTTTCCAGAGCATTAGCATCTTGTGGCAATAGGTCCATCCAACCCTGTGACATCAGCTTATTTCTCAGAAGACCTCACAGCTTAGTGTTTCTCAGAAATGCTGGCCATCCAATGCAAAGATGTGGACATCAGGTCCTCACCTCAGAGATTCCTTTTCTGGTAAACTCTCTTGCGGGCAGATTTTAATATGCCAAGAAAACTTCTGCAATGGTCTTCTGTTGCCCTGGAATTTGAATTATTAGATCATAATCCATAAATGGTAACTACACTCAAGAGACTCCTGCTAGGAGCCTTGTTTTCTTGGCACCCATAACCCTTTGCTGATTTTCCACCTTTCTAACAAAGGAGGGATGAGAGGAAAGAACAAAGGGCCGCCAAGCCGAAATCCTAAATCAACAACAGAGACCATGGCAGGCGGGATTCACCGCAAAACCAGAAAGACAACCAGATTTATGCCATTTGAGTTAACAAATAGCACTATCATTTTGCAAGGAGCTTGCTAACGGAAACTGTTTCATCGATGAAAAATCATCAAATTTCTTCAGTTCTTTGCTGGGTAAAACTCATGTTTTTTATTGGTATGCCCTAAGGCTTTGTGGCAAGGGTTGCAGAATACATAAATAAAGTCATTTCATGACATAAAATCTTTCCAAATGCCAAAATTAGGAAAGGAAAGAAAAGTTGATTCAAATGCCACAGAGAAAAAAATGTGTTTTTCTGGGACAAAGGAAAATGAATGATTTAAGTTCATGGCAATTTTTAGTCTCATTTGTGCACACGTATAAATAATCCTTTTTTAAAAGTTTTATTCAGCACTTGGGTACAAGTACATGTTGTACCCAGGAAGTTCAAATGATGATTATCATTATTAATACCCTTGTTTTCCTTGCTTGCTCATTGCCAAATAAAACAACTAATTAAACACAAACTGCTGTAGTAAAATGACCAGGAGTACAAGTGTCCTAGATAGAAAAGGCCTGGTCAGCATTTCTATTTCCTACAAGGAAGACCTCTTCACTTGCAAAGATGGGCTTTTGGAGAAAGTTAACACAATATATCGCAGTGACAACTTTCCCATTTCACAGGCAAAAGAATGTCTCACATTTCCTTGACTATGATGGAAACAGGGACAAATACTCCTTAGGTGGTTACCTGCTCAGCAGGGAAAATAAAAAGAGACCCTGAGGGATGCTAAAAAATATTAATTTGCCATTAAAAGTAATTATAAAAAACGCAATTACTTTTGCACCAACCTAATACTATCTCAGAGACTGTGTTTTCTCTCTGGAAATACAGTCTCTATGCAGGGTCAGGTGTGGTTTTGTGTTGTTTTCTCTGGGGTTTTTTTGCACAGAGTCCTCCTATCTTTGTAGACAATTCTCAGTCAGTTTCGAGACAGGAGACTGGAGTGGGGATGCTTTAGTCCCAGAGGTATGCAGTTTTCAGCGAAAGTGGCCAAAGGAATGTCCCAACCAGACATTTCTACCAATGAGGCAAGCTAAGGGATTCTTACTAATTTTTTGGAATTTCACTGAGCTGTGGAAGGAAGAAATGAGTATGGTTTCCTTTTTTTTTTCTTTCTTTTTTTCTTAAACCTGAAACAGGAGCAGGATTGTAGCTGTCACAAGCTGACTAAATATTTTTTTGCAGCACCGAAGGCTTTAAAATCCTTGGAGCACTTGTGAGAACTAATGTTTATGTTGGGACCTTTACATTAATTGAGGGGTGTGGGTGTGTGCGCGCGTGTGTGTGTGTGTACACGAGCTCCATGTGCACAGTGCCAACCATCTGCCCGGTGGCTCCACATCTGAGGAGGGTGGCAAGAGCGAATCATTCTCTCCATGGTCTGGAATAACTTAACCCTGCAGAGAAATAGGCTTCAGTTCAACAGTCAAAAAATGGAAGAATCAGAATGAGGTTTGCAGCAAGCCCAAGAATGCCCTTGACATTCAAACCACGCACCCTAGCCTCCCTGACTACCAGACGTGTAATTCTACTCTCTCTACCCTGTCTGTGCAAGTTCTGTGCAGTGTCGGAATTTAGACTGTAGGCTTCAAAACTCTGTGAGATTTTATTTCTTGGAGATAAGCCTAAGACCCAGTTGCAGAGGGTTGATTTCAATTCCTCCCTTAAGAGAGACCACTAAATTAAAAATATACTGAACAGAGGAGACTGTGTGACTTGAAAAATTCATTTTTATCAGATTTATACCAGGGTAACTTAGCATTTATCCAGTAATTGCTTCCCAAGTTAAAACATTTTGGAAATAAATTTATGGATCAGTTCCCTGGAATGTTCACTGGGTACTCTTTTGCACTTGTAAAATATTAGCTTTGAAAAGGGTTGTTGAGCCAGTTTACATGTGAGTCTACCCTTAGGAAATCTCAGTGTGACTGTGAAGGTCATTACTATGGCTAGAAAAATGACAAAAGATTTTCTTCCTGTAGTGTATGTTATATCTTTCATGTGGGAAATATGGTAGGTTATCATTTCAAAGTATAATTTTCAGAAAGTAAAAAGCATGGCCCTTAACACAAATATTTAAGTGAGCACATGTCAAATATTTATTTACCTTGTTAACTGGGGAGCCATCAAGACGGTGAAACTGGTTCACAGGAGAATTCAAGAGATGGAATATCTGCAATTTATGAAAGAAATAATCTAGAAATAAGATTACTACATTAGACTTTTTTTTTTCGCTCTGTCACCCAGGCTGGAGTACAGTGGCGCAACCTTGGCTCACTACAACCTCTGCCTCTTGAGTTTAAGCAATTCTTCTGCCTCAGCCTCCTGAGTAGCTGGGACTACAGGTACCTGCCACCACACCTGGCTAATTTTTTTTGTATTTTAGTAGAGATGGGGTTTCACCACGTTGCCCAGGCTGGTCTTGAACTCCTGAGGTCAGGCAATCTGCCCACCTTGGCGCCCCAAAGTGCTAGGATTACGGGCGTGAGCCACTGCACCTGCGCCTAAATTAGATTTTTTAAAAACTCAATATATATGCACAATGGTACAGTCACTTTAGGAGCCACTGCACCTAAATTAGATTTTTTTTTTTTTTTTTTTTTTTTTTTTTTTTTTTTGAGGCGGAGTCTCGCTCTGTCACCCAGGCTGGAGTGCAGTGGCCGGATCTCAGCTCACTGCAAGCTCCGCCTCCTGGGTTCACGCCATTCTCCTGTCTCAGCCTCCCGAGTAGCTGGGACTACAGGCGCCTGCCACCGCGCCCGGCTAGTTTTTTGTATTTTTTTAGTAGAGACGGGGTTTCACCGGGTTAGCCAGGATGGTCTCGATCTCCTGACCTTGTGATCCACCCGTCTCGGCCTCCCAAAGTGCTGGGATTACAGGCTTGAGCCACCGCGCCCGGCCCTAAATTAGATTTTTTAAAAACTTGATAGATATGCAAAATAGTACAGTCACTTTAGAAGACAGTTTGGCAGTTTCTTTTTCTTTTCTTTTTTTTTTTTTTTTTTGAGACAGAGTCTTGCTCTGTCACTCAGGATATAACACAGCAGTGCGATCTCAGTTCAGTGCAACCTTCACTTCCTGAGTTCAAGGTATTCTCCTGCCTCAGCCTCCTGAGTAGCTGGTGCCACAGGTGTGTGCCACCACACCCGGCTAATTTTTGTATTTTTAGTAGAGATGGGGTTTCACCATGTTGGTTAGACTGATCTCAAACTCCTGACCTCAGGTGATCCGCCTGCCTCAGCCTCCCAAAGTGCTGGGATTACAGGTGTGAGCCACCACACCCGGCCAACAGTTTCTTATAGAGTTAAACATACTCCTACCATATAATCCAGCAGTCATGCTCCTAGGTATTTAGCCAAATGAGTTCAGAACTTCTGTTTACACAAAAATCTGCACGCCAAACTTTATAGCAGCTTTATTTATAGGTGTCAAAAGCTGGCAGCAACAAAAACAGCCCTCAATAGTTGAATAGGTGAACAAACTGCAATATTGGTCATTTAACGAAGTATTATATAGCATTAAAAAGAAATGAACTATCAAGCCACAGAGAGACATGAAGGAATCTTGAATGCATATTGCTAAGTAAAAGAAGCCAATCCACAAAGGCTACATATTATTAATTTAACTATACGACATCCTGAAAAAGGCAAAACCGTAGTCACAATAAAAAGGTCAGGGATTGCCAGGAGTTCAGGGAAGGAATGAATAGGTGAAGCACATTAGATTTTTAGGGTAGTGAAATATTCTGGATGGCATTGTAATGGTGGATGCATGACACTATGTATTTGTTAAGACCTGTAAAACTATACAACGCAAAGAATGAACCCAAATGTAATCTGTGAAATTTAGTTAATAATAATTTGTCAGTACTGGTTCATCAATTATAACAAATGTACCACACTAATGCAAGATGTTAATACAGTAATAGGAGAAACTGTTGGGGTAAGAGTGGAGGAAGAGAGGTTATATGGGAACTGTCTGTACAATCTGCTTATTTTATCAGCAAATTGAAAACTGGTAAAAAGGAAAGGTCTATTAATTTTTTAAAAAACTTGTTTAACGTCCTGTAGGGTAATAAAACTATACACTTTGGAATTCTCTTTTCTTTTCTTTCTTTCTTTTTTTTTCTTTAATACAGGGTCTCACTCTGTTATAGGACAGAATGCAGTGGCAAGATCACAGTGGATCACTGTAGCCTCAATCTACCGGGCTCCAGTGATCCTCCCACCTTGGCCTACTGAGTAGCTGCGACTACAGGCACACACCACTAGGCCTGGCTAGTTTTTGTTTTTGTTTTTGTTTTTTTTTGCTTTTTTTTTTTGTAGAGACAGGATTTCACCATGTTGCCCAGGCTAGTCTCGAACTCCTGGGCTCAAATGATCCACCCACCTCCGCTTCCTAAAGTGCTGGGACTACAGGCGTGAGCCACTGTGCCTGACCTGGAATTCCCTTTTCTATCCAGCAGATATTATTTACAACTCTACTCTAAAAAAATCATTTTCATGTACAAAAGTGCATCTTTGGTGCACCTTTATTAAATAATAGATAAATGCACCTTTATTAAATAATAAATAAAAGAATAAATAAATGCACCTTTGTGCATTTATTTATTCTTATAAAGTTAATGTTTGCTATTGGGGAAAAACATAGGCTCTGGGGTCAGACAATCCTGGTTTTCTATCTTAGTTGGAATGTCCATTAGTGTGTTACTCTGAGCAAGTACTGCATTGTATTTCATTTCTCTAAGGGTCAGTTTCCTCATATGAATATAGGGATAGGCCAGGTGTGGTGGCTCACGCCTGTAATCCCAGCACTTTGGGAGGCTGAGGCATTTGAGGATCCTTGAGGCCAGGAGTTTGAAACCAGCCTGGTCAACATGATGTAACCTTGTCTCTACTACAAATACAAAAATCAGCCAGGCGTGGTGGTGCAGACCTGTAATCCCAGCTGCTCGGGATGCTGAGGCAGGAGAATCGCTTGAATCTTAGAGGTGGAGGTTGCAGTGAGCAGAGATTGCACCACTTCACTCCAGCTTGGGCAACAGAGTAAGACTCTGTCTTGAAAAGAAAAGAAAAGAAAAGAAGGATAAGAATACCTACTTCACAGGACTTTTGTGAGCATTAAATAAGATAAGGTATATAAATTACCTAGCATGGTGGTAGATCCTGGATCCAAACCCAGGCGGTGATGCATCAGAGCCCGTGCTTTTCATCGCTATAATCTGACTTTCTAACCTACATGGAGAACTAACTGATAGGTCAAAATACAATACAGGGGCTGGGCATAGTGGCTCATGCCTATAATCCCAGCACTTTGGGAGGCCAAGGTGCGTGGATTGCTTGAGGTCAGGAGTTTGAGACCAGCCTGGCCAACATGCTGAAAACCCATTTCTACCTAAAAATACAAAGAATTAGCCTGGTGTGGTGGCACGAACCTACAGTTCCAGCTCCTTGGGAGGCTGAGACAAGAGAATTGCTTGAACCCAGGAGGCAGAGGTTGCAGTGAGCTGAGATTACACCACTGCACTCCAGCCTGCCTGGGTGACGGAGTGAGACTCTGTTTAAAAAAAAAAAAAAAAAAAAAACCAACACACACACAGTTTGTGGGGTGGGAGGGGTGTGTGTGTTGTTCCAGAAAGGCAACACAAGGAATCCTTGTGGAGATGGTGGAACCGTTCTGCATTTTGACTGTAGGGTGGATAGACAAAAAATACACAAGTGATAATATTGTGTAAATACACACACACACCCCAGTACAAGTCAAACTGGGGAAATCTGAATGAGATTGCTGATTGTATCAATAGCCTGATTGTGATATTATACCATAGTTATAGAAAATGGTAACATTTCTACAAACAAAAAAAACTTCCCGAACAACAAAAAACTTAATGAATCCAATATTTTGAAAGATTTGGAAAACTATCCTAAAACATAAAAGCAAACTTGAAGCAACATAATTTTTTTTTAATGGGGTCTCACTCTGTCACCCAGACTGGAGGGCAGCCATGTGGTCACGGCTCACAGCTCACTGCAGCGTTTACCTGCTGGGTTCAAGTGATCAGTCCACCTCAGCTTTCCAAGTAGATGGTACTACAGGCACATGCCACCATGTCTGACTAATTTTTGTATTTTTTGTAGAGATAGGGTCTCACTATGTTACCCAGGCTGGCCTCAACCTCCCAAAGTGCTGGGGTTACAGGCGTGAGCCACCATGCCCAGACACAACACAAACTGTTTAGTCTCTGTCCATTTAATCCCATTTACTGAAAATGAAGCATAAGTGTGCAGTAAACCTTATAATCACTCCATTATGGAAACCTCAACAAAAGTGAGACATAGTGAAATGGGCTCCAAATTACTGAAAGAGCTCCTTTTGGTCCAAATCATCTTGATATGTACCTAGAAGCTCCACTTCAGCTTGTGTTTGGACACAGCCGAGCAAACAAATCTTTCATCATCGTTAGGAACATCAAGATGAAGTGACATTTCAAAGAACTTAGCTGGTTCCATAGATAAGAAACTTTTACAAAAGTATATATCAAACAGATCTTGCTCAAAGGCTGAAGTAACAGATGAAATCTAGCTGGTTTTCGCAGTCTTATCTTTTCTTTCTGTGGGTTTGTTCTTGTGCAAATTTTGGGGCATTTTTTTGGTTTTGAATATCTTCCTGCTGTGTGACTGTAGTTGAAATAACGAGTTGCTTGAATCACTTGCCTATTTTCTCTCTCATTTTTTTAAAATAGAGAGGGGTCTCACTATGTTGCCCAGGCTGGTCTTGAACTCCTGAGCTCAAGTGATCCTCCCACCTGGGCCTCCCAAAGTCACTTGCCCATTCTCTAAGAGTATCCCATTATTGAAGACATTTCTGAACTAATTTATTTGCCTATATCAGGTTTACTGGCTCAAGAAATGATTGAGAAGAAAACACAGGTCAGCTTTTTATTGCCAAAACAAAAACAGAAAATTATCCTGAGACTTCATTACTCATTTCTATTGTGGCAGATGCTGATGTTGCATCTGCCTGTTCTTGGAACATTTCTCTCACCACTCAAACTAACTGTACTTCCATTAGAAGCCTGAAGAGAGGCAGGAATAGAGAAAAAGTTTTTCTATGGTAGCTTCATACCGTAGTTCAATCTCACTTGATAGTCAACTGCAAATTTATGATAAATCATGATATATGTTACCACATGATTCTACCATTGAAATATATTTAATCTCAGAGATAAAAGATGGTTGTTACAAAGGGGTTAAAAAAAAAAAAAAACTTTACTGGGTTTATTGAATTAGCAACTTGTTTTAAACCCTAAACAATGGCAGTACTATTATTGTGCTCTGAACAGAGTGGGTGTTCCACAAATTCTTATTAATTATCTGTGATAAGAAGTCACAGGAAAAGAAAAGAATCCACACATGGAACTATCCCAGGTGGAATTTGATGAAGACATTTGGCTTTTTAAAAACCCAAACTTCTTTTTGAAAATGTTTCTATTATTGCTTTTATTTTAATTAAAGTCTTTTGTTTATACAGCCACAGCTATGAATATATCTCAGGACTTTCCAAAATACCTTACAATTATGGCATGAGGTCAAACCACTGAAAAAGACAATGGAGTGGATTGATGAACAGAGGAGAAAATTGCCTGCATGTCTGGACTTCTTCCTTTCAGGCTCCCACGAGCTCCGCCGAGAAGAGGCTGCCAATGGTGTACAAAGGTCTGCCCTTGGCTGCAAATAACTATGCTATTCTAAGGACATCAAGGCCACTGTAAGGCAATGAAGCCAGTGTATCTGTGAGTTGAACTTAGAATTTCAGATTCCTGCAAAGAGGTTTCCAGTGGATCATACTAAGTCAGAATGAAATCAGAATTAGATCAATGCTTTTCTAAAGGTGCATGTACTGAGAGTACACAGAAAGCCAGAATTCATGATGCCAGTCTCTGGTCTGAACCCCACAGAGGCAGGTAAGTTTGGCCCTGATCCCAGCATGCACATTTCTCTCTGCACTTCTAGTCAGCTGTGTAACCAGCGACAGTTGTTAGGATGGGTAGAAAGGAGGCACAAATCTGTGTATACCCATCACTCCTGGAAAACCAGTCATAAGCCTGGCAGACTTTTTTATAGATAAAAGGCAGAATATTAACTAGTGATCAGAAAATTAAGGCAATTTTGTCTCAAATTGTCTTTCTTCTGCCATTGTGATCGTAGTATCCTGGGCCATGTCAGGATATAAAGTTGGTTGGGACTATTGTTGTGGTTGCTTATCAGGAGGAAATTGTTTTATAAATCAGCATGTTTCCTATGTTCCTGTATTTGCTAATGGTACCACCACTTTCCTATTGTCCAGCCTTGAAACCTCAGAGACTCACCCTAAACTCTTCTATCATGCACCACATATAATTAGCCAGTACAGTCAACCTACTACTTTTTTCTCTCACAATATCTCTTGTACCTGTACCTGTCCATTTTCATTTCCATTGCACTTCTCTCATGGCTAATACAGCATTAGCCTTTTAGCACTCCACTTATTTCCCTCTGAAAATTCATCTGCCTAACTCCATTGATCCTGTCATTCCTTTGCTCAAAAGCTTTCAGTAGGGCTGGGCATGGTGGCTCACGTCTGTAATCCCAGCACTTTGGGAGGCTGAGGTGGGTGGATCACTTGAGATGAGGAGTTCAAGACCAGCCTGGCCAAAATGGTGAAACCCCATCTCTGCTAAATATACAAAAATTAGCCAGGTGTAACGGCACATGCCTGTAATCCCAGCTATTTGGTAGGCTGAGGCAGGAAAATTGCTTGAACCCAGGAGGCAGAGGTTACAGTGAGCAGAGATCATGCCACTGCACTCCAGCCTGGGTGACAGAGTAAGACTCTGTCTCAAAACAAAAACAAAAACAAAAGCTTTTGGTGGCATGTTCCTGTATGCCATCAGATAAAGGTCTAAATTCAGCCAAGCATCCACAGGCTATGAAAATCTGGCCTAGAGTTGCACTTCCCATCTTATCTCCCTGGGAAGATAGGGAAGATCTCTATCTTCCCAAATTAGTACTGACCCTAAAATATTTGACTCATGCCTCCTCTCCTTTGCCTTTCCAGGGCTGTGGTCCCTGGCTGGGATGCCCTCCTTTGCCCTTACTTAGTCATGCACCCTGGTGTTCTTAGGTCACTTCTCTGTATATAGCTCTTGCCTCCCCAGCCAAATATCCTACTCTGTACTGGGCTGGTTCTGCAATCTGTGTTTTTAGCTTCAAATAACTTCTTAGATATATATGTTTTTTTTTAAAGGTGTATTATTTGAATTTTTGGTATAAAATTATGGAATCCAGGCTATGGTGAGTTACTGATTGTCATCCACTTGTCTATGCATTCTGGAACCTGGTGGGTTCTATGTGATAAATGGCTTCTACACACTAAATGATTTGCCCTAGGTGAAAATACTGAAATATCGAGTAGTATTGCTGAAAGGAATTTAAGTGACTCTCTCCCACCTGGCAATTCAAAGTTGGGTTCACAGACTGGCGGTGTTGTATCACCTGGGAGTTTGTTAGAAATGTCACATCTTGGGCCCATCCCTGACCTGCTGATCAGACTCTGTATCATAAGAAGACACCTGGATGATTTGTGTGCGCGGGAAAGTCTGAGAAGCACTAAGACAATCCCCACCAAGATCTAAGGGATTGCATGACATGGTGAAAAGGAGGCGGTGTGACTTAAATGGAAATTATTCTGAAGTATGCACCAGAAGGAGTGTGTTTCATGTCATTTACCAGCTGGCAATTCTGGAAAAAAAATCACTTAACCATTCTGGACCTTGTTTTCTTTCTTCTTTTTTGAGACAGGGTGTTACTCTGTCGCCCAGGCTGGAGTGCAGTGGCATGATCTCGGCTCACTGTAATCTCTGCCTCCCAGGCTGAAGCCGTTTCCCACCTCAGCCTCTCAAGTAGCTGGGATTACAGGTGCAGGCCACCACGCCCAGCTAATTTTGTGTATTTTTTGTAGAGACAGGGTTTTGCCATGTTGCCCAGGCTGGTCTCAAACTCATGAACTCAAGAAACCTGCCCGCCCCAGCTTCCCAAAGTGCTGGGATTACAGGTGTGAGCCACCACACCCAGCTTTATCATTATCATTATTATTATAATTATTATTATTATTATTTTGAGACAGGATCTTGCTTGCTCTGTCACCCAGGCCGGAGTGCAGTGGCATGACCACAGCTCGACTTCCTGGGCTCAAGAGATCCTCCCCACCTCAGCCTCCTGAGTAGCTGGGACTACAGGTGTGTGCCACCATGTCTGGCTAATTTTTAATTTTTTTGTAGAGGCGGGGTTTTGCTGTGTTGCCAGGGGTATTTCTGATCTTTCAAATAGGAATGATACCTCCCTGTTGTTTCATGGGGTAGTTGCAAGGTTCAAAACAAATAAGCAAGCAAACAAACAAACATATGAAAATGACTTAAAGGCCAGGCACATTGGTTATGCCTGTAATCCCAGCATTTTGAGAGGCTGAGGTGGGCAGATAACCTGAGGTCAGGAGTTCAAGACCAGCCTGACCAACACAGTGAAACCCTGTCTCTACTAAAAATACAACAAAATCAGCTGGGTGTGCTGATTTTTTGGTGGCGCGTGCCTGTAATCCCAGTTACTTGGGAGGCTCAGGCAAGAGAATCACTTGAACCCAGGCAAGAGAATCACTTGGCTGTGTCAGTGAGCCAAGATCGCACCACTGCACTCCAGCCTGGGCAACAGAGAGAAACTCCATCTCAAAAAAAAAAAAAAAAACGAAAATGATTTAAAAGTTATTTCAGGTTTACATATATTTGAAAATCATTATTATTGGTGTTTTGTAAAAATTGCTTTTCTCAGGGCCAGGTAGCTGATTTGTGGCAGAGCAGGGACTGTCACACAGCCCTCTGCCTTCTATTCCAGTCCACAACAAGTGAGACTGCCATCACTGCAGACTCAGAAGGCCCTTGGCACAGCAAGAAGCAGCTGGAATGATCTTTTGATAAAGGAATTTGACAATATGTCCCAAGAGTCTTTAAATGTGTTAATATCCTAGTAATTTCCCTGCTAGGAATCTATCTTCTTATTTTATTTTTTTTAACCTGAGATGGAGTCTCGCTCTGTCACCCAGGAGTGCCATGGCACGATCTTTGCTCACTTCAACTGCCGCCTCTCGGGTTCAAGTGATTCTCCTGCCTCAGCCTCCCGAGTAGCTGGAACTACAGGCATGCACCACCATGCCCGGCTAATTTTTTATATTCTTAGTAGAGACAGGGTTTTACCATGTTGGCCAGGATGGTCTTGAACTCCTGACCTTGTGATCCTCCTGCCTCAGCCTCCCAAAGTGTTGGGATTACAGGCGTGAGCTACCATGAACGGCCCTAGGAATCTACCTGAAGAAAATAGGCCAGCACAGTGGCTCATACCTGTAATCCTAGCACTTTGGGAAGCTGAGGTTGGGGGATCATCTGAGGTCAGGAGTTCAAGACCAGACTGGCCAACATGGTGAAATCCCATCTCTACTAAAAATACAAAAATGAGCTGGGCATGGTGGTGCATGCCTGTAGTTCCAGTTACTCGAGAGGCTGAGGCAGGAGAATTGCTTGAACCCAGGAGGCAGAGGTTGTAGTGAGCCAAGGTCATGCAACCACACTCTAGCCTGGGCAACAGAGTAAGACTCCGTCTCAAAAAAAAAAAAAAAAAAGAAAGAAAGAAAGAAAAGAAACCGAAATGCAGATGGAGAATTATAAGTTATTATGTTCACTGCAGATTTACTTAGAAAACTGCAAACAACCTGAATGTCCAACAACAGGGAATGGTTGAATAAATTGTAAGATATCCATAGGATAGTACATTATGCAGCTATTAAGGTTTTTGTTTAAAACAAATTGTTAAGGACTTGAGAAAATACTTGAAGGCCCGGCAAGGTGGCTAACGCCTGTAATTCCTGCACTTTGGAAGGCTGAGGCGGGCAGATCGCTTAAGCTCAGGAGCCCAGGACCAGTCTGGGCAACATGGCAAGACCTCACTTCTACAAAAAATACAAAAATTAGCTGGGCATGCTGGCGCAGGCCTGTGGTCTCAGCTACTTGGGAGGGTGAGGCAGGAGGATCGCTTGATCCCAGGAGGCAGAGGCTGCAGTGAGCCTAGATTGCACTTACTGCACTCCAGCCTGGGCAACAGAGAAAGACCCTGTCTTAAAAAAAAAATCTATGTATCTATCAATCTATCTATCAATAGATATAGACATCTATAGATATAGATTTGATATATTAAGTCGAAAAGGAGGTACATCATAACATTATATATTAACTATGATCTCAACTATGTTAAAAAAAAAAAGTGTGTGGGAAAAGACTACAAGGAGCCATAGGAAAATCTGAAGACTGTCTCTGAGCAGTGGCATTTTTGGTTCTGCCTTTCATTTTAAAAAACTATACTGATTACTTTTGATCAGTGTACATGGGGATGACTAAAATGAATTAGGAAAAGTAATTGCTACTCTAAATGCACACAATGAGAGTCAAGTTGTGTTTATTGGTTAGTAGCTGTGGTTACTTTTAAAATAATGTCTTGGTTCCCTCCCCCACCCACTCCTGCTGCTTCCTCTCTCATTTTGAATAGGAAAAGCATAAATAAGATTAAAAAATTTTTTTAGTCCCAACATTGCAGTTAGGTACACAATATAGTAAATCTCCCTTCTACCTGCTCCCTCAGGCCAATTTCTAATATCCCATAAGCAACCACTGATATCGGTTTCTTCTGTTCCCTTCCAGTCTATGCATTTCTCCTAAAAAGTAATACACTAGAGGTTCTTCTCCACCTTTTTTCTTTTTAAAAAACTTTTTATTAAAAAAAGTTTAAACCTTCAGAAAAGTTACAAAAATAGTAAAATGAACTCTCATATGCCTTTACTTAGATTCATCAACTTTTAACATTTTGCCACAATTGTATTTTTTATATTCATACATAGATTTTGATTATTATTACTATTATTACTGAACCATTCCAGAGCGAGTTACAGACATCTTTATCCGTAAGTACTTGTTAGTGTCAATATACTAACAACAAGAACATTCTCCTACATAACCATGATACAATGATCAGATTCAGGAAATTTGGCATTGCTACAATACTGTTACCTAATATACAGTTTGAAATACAAATTTTTTCAGTTGTCCCATTACTACCCTTTGTGGCAATTTTTTTTTCTTCACACCAAGCTCCAATCCAGTATCACCCACTGCATTTGACTGTCATGAGACTTTAGTCAATTTCACTGTGATATCCTTTACTTCGCCTTTGTCTTTCATGATGTTTGTCAAAGATTACAGGCCAGTTGTTTTTCATGTACCCTAATCTTTTATTCAATAATCTATCTTGAAGAGCATTTCAAGCAGTTCATAAATCATCCTATTTGTTTTTCAACAGCCACATAGCATTCCACTAAATGGATGAGGCATAATTTACCTAACCAGTATCATATTGATGAACTTTCTTTTTTTTTTTTTTTGAGATGGAGTTTCGCTCTGTCACCCGGGCTGGAGTGCAGTGCTCGGCTCACTGCAACCTCCGCCTCCTGGATTCAAGCAATTATCCTGCCTCAGCCTCCCGAGTAGCTGGGATTACAGGCGTATGCCACCAAGCCCAGCTAATTTTTTTGTATTTTTAGTAGTGGCAGGGTTTCACCATATTGGCCAGGCTGGTCTCGAACTTCCGACCTTGTGATCCACCCGCCTTGACCTCCCAAAGTGCTGGGATTATAGGCATGAGGGACCGCACCTGGCCATGATGAACTTTCAAATTGTTCCCAATCTTTCCCTACTACATACAATATGCAATATGCAAATTTCTTTGTGTACATATGCAAAGAGGTATATACCTGTCTGATACATTTCCTGCAGTGAAGTGGTTGTATCAGAGTATAAATGTATTGATTTTTTCTTTCTTTTTTTTTTTTTTGAGACAGAGTCTCCCTCTGTCTCCCAGGCTGGAGTAGCAGTGGCGTGATCTCGGCTCGCTGCAACCTCTGCCCTCCTAGGTTCAAGCGATTCTCCTGCCTCAGCCTCCTGAGTAGCTGGGATACAGGTGTGTGCCACCATGCCCAGCTAACTTTTCTATTTTTAGTAGAAATGGGATTTTGCCATGTTGGCCAGGCTGGTCTCGAGCTCTTGGCCCCAAGTGTCCTGCTTGCCTGAATATTTTGCATTTTGATGGATTCTGCCAAAACATAACCTCAGAGAGGATGTACCATTTTATACTTCCACCTAAAATGCACAGGATTGCCTATTGTCTTACATCTAAACTAATGCTTCATATAATCAAATCATTCAATCTTTGATAATGTGCATGTGAAAAGCATACTTTAAATTTGTTTCTTCACATTGTGAGGTTGAAAATATTTTTATATATTCAATATGTATTTGCCCTTCCTTTTCTATTGAGTTGTCCTTTGTTATTATTTTTGACTATGCTTCAAACTCAGGCAGAGTCCCACGTCAGGGCTCCCAGGAAGCAGTGCTTTTCCAGAAAACTGTATGGGAAGCAGTTTTTCTTTACCAAATAAATCCAAGCTATCTGCACAGCTTCAGGCTCTTGAGTGCTTGGGAATCCTATTGTCCATTCTTAGCAAATGCTTAGCCTATCAGAGTTAACCTTTAATAAGCGTTGCTTCCACTGATGGACTGGATGCGTCCCAGGCCTCTTTCATCATTGGTTTTCTGCTTTACATATTCACTAGAGTCCAGATGATACCAGTGAACCTATTGGGAAGCCATAGATGTCATCCAAGATTGGTTTAGGTCTAAGTTGTCCATGAGGTTAGAAAGCCACATCTATGCTCTTCTGCAGACCTTCTCAGTTGACATTTGGAATTCCTTACAGGGCAAACTGCTCTACTGGTTTTGCTCTTGGTCTCCAGGCTCTATCCCTAACATGTGTGGAAGGCAGGGCAAGAATACAAATGAAGGCCTACATACCATGTGTCTAAATATTTAAAAGTTATAAATTAAGCCAATATAGCTGTAAATGGCATATTTAATCTTCCTACATTTACAAACATACCTTCACAATGAGCAGGAAGTCTGGCTTCAAATTTGGCATTATCAGAGTTTCACTCTGGAATGTGGCAACATGGGGAAAAAGCAGCTTCTGGCCTGCTCTCCATTCTCCTCCCTCCCCTGAATACCCTGCGTCTCACTTCCAGGGACTCTTGCACACATGTGTGGATACCCTAGTCATTCATACACCCATAAATAAATCCCCCCTTGGTCAACTCTTCGGCTTGGAAAGTGTATACCAGAGGCACAGTTGACCCACTGGAGGTCAGACTTCAGCAAAAGGTCTGTGCAAGAAGCAGGTGCAGGGGGCTGTTTTAGTGCCAAGATACTTGGAGCACAATCTAGAAGGGAGTGAGCTTGGCTCCTTGGATTCCTGGCCCTCGGGGGGAAGACCACAGCTGGAGGATGATCACAGCTGAGCCCTCTATAGTGTCTGGCCTGGGTAAGGTCTGTCTTGATCCAGTCCACTTCCTGTCCACCTAGTGCATTAGCATGCAGTGTGCTGCTGAAGAACTTCCTGAGACTTTTTGTTTGCATTTTCTTTGAATACTTTTAAGAGACAGTGTCTCTCTCTGTAGTCTAGGCTGGAGTACAGTGGCACAATCATAGCTCACTCTAACCTTGAAATCCTGGGTTCAAGTGATCCTCCTGTCTCAGCCTCCTAGGGTCTTGCTATGTTGCCCAGGCTGGTCTTGAACTCCTGGCCTCAAGTGATCCTCCTTCCTGATCTTCCCAAAGTACTGGGATTACAGGCATGAGCCACTATGCCTGGCCTCTTTTGAATGAGTTGTGGACAACTTGTTGATTTTTCCTGGTGGCAACTTGCTACAAGGACATTGTCATCTTTAGGCGATCCTGGAAAGATGTACAAAACTACAAAGTAGTTTATACTTACTTTCATATATGTGTGTTTCTGTAGCACATATATTCATAGAGAGTAGTATTTTTGTTATTCAAAATGAAATTTTTGTGATTATCGAAGTCACATCTGTTAATATATGCTCATTGTAAAAAATCCAGATATTACTTAAAGGTATAAATAAGAATGCAAACAACATCTATAATCTCACCATTTAGAAAGAACCACAATTTATATTTTGGTATATATCCTTCTAAACTTTTTTCCATAGATACACACACACACACACACACACACACACACACTTGCTTTTTATACAAAAATGAGATGATTCTATCTATGCAGTTTTGTCATCTGCTTTTCCTTTTAGTAAGATACAATGGATAGTTTTCCATTGTAATACATGGAAAATTTATGGAAATATATGATATATAGAAATACATCTATACATCATCATATACAAATACATATACATCATATAGAAATACATCTATACATCATCATTCTTTTTTTTTTTGAGACAGAGTTTCGCTCTTGTTGCCCAGGCTGGAGTGCAATGGCTCCATCTTGGCTCACTGCAACCTCTGCCTCCCAGGTTCAAGTGATTCTCCTGCCTCAGCCTTCCAAGTAGCTGGGATTATGGATGTGTGCCATCACACCTGGCTAATATTTTTTCTTTTGTGTTTTTAGTAGAGACGGGGTTTTGCCATGTTGGCCAGGCTGGTCTCGAACTCCTGACCTCGTGATCCGCCTGCCTTGGCCTCCCTAAGTGCTGGGATTACAGGTGTAAGCCACCATGCCTGGCCTATACATCATCATTCTTAATAGCTGTAGAATTTCCTACTATATTTATTTGTTCATTTACTCAGTAAATATTCATATATAGACCAACCACTGAGCTAGATTCTGGGGAGGTAGTCATAGGTAAGCAAGTCTTTGCAAACACAAATTTACCATACTTCACTAATTAACTCTCTGTAGTTTTGACTACTATGAAAAGATCTATGACGAATATGTGTACTTATATTGTTGTGTTCTTGCCTGAATATAGCCTTTGAATACATTCCTAGAAGTGTTAATTATTTGATCAAAAGTAAATATATATTTTAAATGTTGATATAAATGCACATCGTCTTTCAGAAAAGTTGTTCCAATTGATGTTCCCATTAAAAGTGTCTATTGTTCAGGCACGGTGGCTCACGCCTGTAATCCCAGCACTTTGGGAGGCTGAGGTGGGCAGATGACTTGAGGTCAGGAGTTTGAGGCCAGCCTGGCCAACATGGTGAAACCTCATCTCTACTAAAAACAATACAAAAATTAGCTGGGTGTGGTGGCGTGCACCTGTAGTCCTAGTTACTTGGGAGGCTAAGTTAGGAGGATCGCTTGAACTGGGAGGCGGAGGTTGCAATGAGCCGAGATCATGCCACTGCCCTCCAGCCTGGGTGACACAGTGACACTCTGTCTCAAAAAAAAAAAAAAAAAAAAAAAAGTGCCTTTGCTCCTTATTCCCTCCAACATTGGGTATTAGTAAGATTTTTTTTTTCTTTTTTTTTTTTTTGAGATGGAGGCTCGCTCTGTCGCCCAGGCTGGAGTGCAGTGGCCGGATCTCAGGTCACTGCAAGCTCCGCCTCTCGGGTTCACGCCATTCTCCTGCCTCAGCCTCCCCAGTAGCTGGGACTACAGGCACCCGCCACCTCGCTCGGCTAATTTTTTTTGTACTTTTTAGTAGAGACGGGGTTTCACCGTGTTCACCAGGGTGGTCTCGATCTCCTGACCTCGTGATCCGCCCGTCTCGGCCTCCCAAAGTGCTGGTATTACAGGCTTGAGCCACCGCGCCCGGCGGGTATTAGTAAGATTTTAAGTCTTTATCAATCTGATAGGCAAAACATTGAAATAAATGTTCTCTCTCTCTCTCATAAACTGACAGAGAGCTCATATCCTTTGCCCTGACCTTTTATTTCTGAGTGATTTATATAAAGAAACTATTGTGCATTTTACAACTGCTCCTCAATTTTTGTCTTTGGATTTGGTTTGTGGTATTTTTAAGCCATATTAAAGTTCATTTCTTTCCATACAGAACAATTTCTGTGTGACGTCTTCATAGCTTTTAATAATGATTGATGGTTAATGAAACTGTTGGGTTGAACGGTTCGAAGCAATCAGAATACAGGGGTTTTTTGGTAGAAACACTGAAGTCAGCTTGCAGATCTCCTGTTGCATTCCAGGCATGGTGAGAACTGAGACCGTGGGGAGCATGTAGAAGGTGACCTGAAACTCCGTTCCTCGGCATGGGGGCTGAGAGGACTGGTTTCTGCTGGGTGCAAAATGCAAGCTGAGTGGTTTAAAGAAAAGGAGTGGAAAATAGGTAACAGCCAGTGTGGCTGTAACAGGCCTAGGGAGGCAGATGGGGTGGAAAGAGATGTGGTGGCTGTGGTAAGGAGTGGAAATTTGAGGAAAGAAACAGGTTTAAAGGTAGTTTTTGGGAAGTTTATCAGTATGATAGTGGGTTCTCACAAAACTTGCAGTGAAAACCACATTATATGTCATGCTTTGAAGTTCCACTTGGTCATTCTTTGATGAAAAAGTGGGAGACAGGCCCCAAGGCGGGGGCTGGTGAAGGCAGTGCCAGCCCAAGGCAGCCGACTATGTTTAGGGCCCACTGTGGCCACATTGAAGCTGACCTCCCAGCACTCATTCCACTGCTAGATAATGAATGCAAGCCACTTACGATAACTCCTCCTTTCTCGCCAGGTCAGAAATTTGTGCCAATGAGATGTCAGGGGAGGGTTGCTAGGGACTTTCAGAAAAGAGAAGTGTCTTTCTTGCTGAAAGAGAATAGGAAAGCATGTTGTCCCAAGTCAAGTGGCCTCAAGGGGAACTTGTCTTAGAAAGAAGCTGAACAGGAGGATAGCAGAGAGACAGTGAGAACGTGGTGGCAGCATGTGTGTGTGTGTGTGTGTGTGTGTATCGGGGTGGGGAGAGGGAGAGGGAGACAGGGAGAGAGGGAAAAAAAAAAAAGAAAGAAAGAAAAGAAAGAAGCTGGGTCCCTAAAGACAGTTCCTCATGGTTAAGCCCCTGAATCCACCAACTCTGAAGTCTGTCAACCTCTAGTCTTCCTGTTAGGTGGAATAATAAAATAAATGTCCTTAATCTTTAAGTCTGTAGAAGTCAAACTTTCTGTTACTTGCAGCTGAAAACATTCTAATTGACACACAGAATAAAGTCTGAACAAGACTCAGTTCAGACCAAATACTTAGATTGGATCTTTTCTCAAGAGTCATTCCGAACGGTTTGGGGTTCCCAGGATAGTCCGCGTTCTCTTCGCCTGAGGGTCTTTGCACACCCCATTCCTTCCTCCTGCAACACTCCTCCCTCTTCTCTTTGCATCCTTGACTCAGGCTCAACTCCAGGGCTCTGATAGGAGTCAGGGGCTATGGAAATATCTTCCTGAGCTCTCGCGTGTGAGTTGAATGTTCCTTTCACATGCTCCCACCAAGCCTTGTGCTTTTCCGGGCATAGCTATTTTGCAGACTGTCTTGAGACTGCCCGTATCTCTGCATCTATTTTGGTCACCGTTATCTCTGCAATGCTGGCACACTGCCATACTACATGCTCAACAGTTGCTGAATGAATGAATTTTAAAAGTGTGTGTTTGTTTGTTTATTTTTTGAGATGGATTCTTGCTGTGTTGCCCAGGCTGGAGTGCAGTGGCATGATCTCGTCTCACTGCTACTTCTGCCTCCCAGGTTTGAGCGATTCTCCTGCCTCAGCCTTCCAAGTAGCTGGGATTACAGGCGTGCACCACCATACCCGGCTAATTTTTTGTATTTTTAATAGAGATGGGGTTTTGCCATGTTGGCCAGGCTGGTCTGGAAATCCTGACCTCAGGTAATCTGCCTGCCTTGGCCTTGCAAAGTGCTGGGATTACAGGCATGAACCACTGCACCCAGCCAAAGCATTTATTCTTTCTACTTGGGCTTTCAAAGGATCTTGCCTTTTACAAGAAGGGTGTAATTTTTCTTACAAAATGCAGGCTCTTTTTGGTGCTGATTGTTTAATATACAGTAAAGATCCATTTAAAAAATTGACACATAATTCACATAAAATTCACCTTCTTTAAATATATAATTCAGTTACTTTTAGAGTAGTCACAAGGTTGTTCAACCATCATCACTTATCTGATTTCAGAACTTCATCATCCTGAAAAGAAACCCCATGTCCATTAGCAGTCACTCTCCATTCCCTTCTTCTCCCAGTCCCTGGCAATCACTAATCTGTTTTCTGTCTCTACAGATTTATCTGTTCTGAACACTTCATCTAAAGGGAATCATGCTGAACATTTGTGTACAAGTTGTTGTGTGATTATGTTTTCTTTTTTTTTTTTTTTTTTTTTTTTGAGATGGAGTCTCGCTCTGTCGCCCGGGCTGGAGTGCAGTGGCGTGATCTCGGCTCACTGCAAGCTCCGCCTCCCGGGTTCATGCCATTCTCCTGCCTCAGCCTCCCGAGTAGCTGGGACTACAGGCGCCCGCCACCTTGCCTGGCTAGTTTTTTTTTTTTTGTATTTTTTAGTAGAGACGGGGTTTCACCATGTTAGCCAGGATGGTCTCGATCTCCTGACCTCGTGATCCGCCCGTCTCAGCCTCCCAAAGTGCTGGGATTACAGGCTTGAGCCACCGCGCCCGGCCTAATTATGTTTTCAATTCTCTGGGTATACCTAGGAATGGGGATGCTGGGTCACATGGTAACTCTATGTTTAACATTTTGAGGAACTGCCAAACTGATTTCCAAAATGGCTGTACCATTTTACATTCCCACCAGCATTGTACGATGGTTCTAATTTCTTCTCATCCTATTGAAGATTCATTTGAGTAAATTTATTTTAGGTAAACAGAATGCTGACATGGAGAAATATAAATTATATACTTAATATTCTTGTGTTTAATGCGTATGAGTCAAATGGTCAGTAATAACCTCACCAATCTACCATTTGAAATCCAAGAGCTCGTAAGGACAAGGCAAAAGAAAATTAGTAACTTCAGAATGAATGCTTGATGTAAGCAAAGTTCTCTCTCTTTTTTAAAGCATATTGATGGGTAAAAGAGCCTGAGTAAATTTTAAGAGGAAAGTCATGTGACAACAGCCTTAGTTTAAGACTAAGCCATCCCCCACTGGAATTCAGACGTGTCTAGACCTGTTTGGTGGACTGAGCTGCCAGAAGCCGATGTTTAAGAGGAACTGATGGCTGGGGAGAGAGAACTCATTTAAGGGAAGAGAGACTGAACCAGAAAAGCTTGTTAAGGTGGGGGGAGGGGGCCAGTTCTGAATATACTCGACTGTGCCCCAACTCCCCAGCCCTAGTCCTGCCTCCATGAACTCAGGACTGAATCCCAGAAGAGAAAGGCCTATGTTAAAATCTGAAAACCTTATTTTCATTAAAAACTCTTTTTTCTTTTCTTTTCTTTTTTCATTTTTAAAATTTTTTTTGAGACAGTCTCACTTTGTTGCTCACTCAGTGGCTTGATCTTGGCTCACTGCAACCTCTCCTTCCTGGGTTCAAGCGATTCTCCTACCTCAGCCTCCTGAGTAGCTGGGACTATAGGCGTGCGCCACCATGCCCAGCTAATTTTTGTATTTTTTTTTAGTAGAGCTGTTTTCACCATATTGGCCAGGCTGGTCTCAAACTCCTGACCTTAGGTGATCCGCCCACCTTGGCCTCCCAAAGTGCTAGGATTACAGGCGTGAGCCATTGCACCTGGCCCCTGGCCCTGTTTTCTTTCTTTCTGTTTCTTTCTTCTTCATCTTCTTCTTTTTTATTTTTTGGCAGAGTCTCGCTCTCTTGCCAGGCTGGAGTGCAGTGGCATGACCTTGGCTCACTGCAACCTTTGACTCCCTGGTTCAAGCAATTCTCCAGCCTCAGCCTCCTGAGTAGCTGGGATTACAGGCACAAGCCACCATGCCAAGCTAATTTTTGTATTTTTAGTAGAGACAGGGTTTCACCATGTTGGCCAGGCTGGTCTCGGTCTCCTGACCTCGTGATCTGCCTGCCTCGGCCTCCCAAAGTGCTGGGATTACAGGCATGAGCCACTGTGTCCAGCCCCTATTTTCATTAAAAACTCTAAGACCTTGGAAGCAAGGGAAGACTGCCTCAGTAATTCCTCATGTACATTATACAAAGTGTACATTACATGAAAGAGACAGATGCTTTTTCTCCTTGGGCAACAAACGCCATGACCTTCAGAGTATTCATCTCCATATTGGTACACCACATGTACCCATGTATCAGGGGGTGGTGGCAGTAACAATGGGCCTGCCTGTAAAGGGGGTCATTTGAAGATGCTAGAGGTAGCCTTGAAACACCTTCATTAGCTGTGTGGGTGGTGAGGCCTGGGAAGCTGATACCACTGAAGAGGGACTCAGCAGAAGACAGTGGTAGAAGCCCATGGTGGTCCTAAAGTTTTTGGTGAGTTCAGGTGAGAGGTTCCCTAGGGATTCCCAGGTGGAACACTGATGGGGACTCCAAGTGATGATAAAACGAGGAGACATCACCATTTGTACGTTAATAGTATACAGCACTCTGGCTGGTGTGGACTAGGGAAATACAGTCTAACCGTTAATGAAATCTAATGAAAAATAACTAAGTAGCTGAGGAATGAGCCACACCAATTTGAATTGAATGATTAAATACACATTGTTCATTTTGGGATGAATGGTAGCCTCATAAAATAAAAATTTTTTCCATCTCAAGAGTCATTGTTACTGTGATGAAATAAAGCTGTTGAGTAGCTTTTCCCACCATGGGTTGCCCTGTTATTCTCACATTTGGGAACTTTCCATTGCTTTAGAGATTAACATTCCCACAGTTTTCTATCCCATGATGTTTGTGGTTATAGATGAAAATGTAACTAGCAGTCAATGGCAGGAAAAGTAATGAATGACGTAGTGTGTAACAATAAAAAAATGAAGCAAGTTCAACTGAATCCAAGATGTTGAGTTCACAGAAAGCCAGTGCAACAGAACCTGTGAGAAGAGCCACACCCTGGGGTTCTTCTATCACATAAGGGAGGAGAGGAAGGATTCATGAGCTTTGCCTTTTCAGCATCATGAAAATGAGACTTTGTGATCACACTTTTATTTTATTTTATTTTATTTTATTTTATTTTATTTTATTTTATTTTATTTTATTGAGATGGAGTCTCGCTCTGTCATGCAGGCTGGAGTGCAGTGGCGCGATGTCAGCTCACTGCAACCTCCGCCTCCTGGGTTCAAGAGATTCTCCTGCCTCAGCCTCCTGAGTAGTTGGAATTACAGGTGCACGCCACCATGCCTGGCGAATTTTTGTATTTTTAGTAGAGATAGGGTTTCACCATGCTGGTCAGGCTGGTCTTGAACTTCTGACCTCGTGATCTGCCTGCCTTGGCCTCTCAAAGTGCTGGGATTACAGGTGTGAGCCACTGCACTTGGCCTTAATTTTTTATTAGGATGAAATATATTAACTTCAGGACAATGTTGGTTTTTGAAGAGATCATGAGTTATTCATTTTCCATCAAAGGACCTTTCTAGACATGTAGGAAAGAAAGAAAACATCTCATATGATAGAGGTCCTGGTATGCACTGAAGCATAAAAATAGCTCAAGTGGGCGTGGTAGTTCACGCCTCTAATCCCAGTACTTTGGGAGGATGAGGTGGGTGGATCACCTGAAGTCAGGAGTTCAAGACCAGCCTGGCCGACATGATGAAACCTTGTCTCTACTAAAAATACAAAAATTAGCGAGGTATGGTGCTACATGCCTGTAGTCCCAGCTACTCAGGAGGCTGAGGCAGAAGAATCACTTAAACTTGGGAGGCAGAGGCTGCAGTGAGCTGAGATCATACTACAGCACTCCAGCCTGGGTGACAGAGCGAGACTCCGTCAAAAGAAAAAGAAAAAGAAAAAGAAAAAAAAAGCCAGGCATGGTGGCTCACACCTGTAATCCCAGCACTTTGGGAGACTGAGGCGGGCAGATCACCTGAGGTCAGGAGTTCAAGACCAGCCTGGCCAAAATGGTAAAACCCTGTCTCTACTAAAAATACAAAAATTATTTACTAAATACAAAAATTATCTACTAAAAATACAAAAATACAAAAACACGCCTATAATCCCAGCTACTTGGGAGGCTGAGGCAGGAGAATTACTTGAACCCGGGAGGTGGAGGTTGCAGTGAGCTGAGATTGTGCCACTGTACTGCCACTTGGGCAATGGAGGGAAACTCCATCTCAAAAAAAAAAAAAAAAATAGCTCGAGCAACAAACATCAGAGAAGGCATCAGTGAAGATGCCATAGCTCCTCTGTATGTGGGGAGGAAAGATGGGAGCAATGGTTCTCAAACCCTGGATTCCGTGAGAGCCCTAATAATACTTTGAAAGTATCCTGGGATACTGGGAAGGACCACATAGGTTTGCGGTCCCCCTCCCCTCCACACAAAAATCAGACAAGCCAGGTTATCTCTTTTGTATATTGGTTCTTTTTTCTTTTCTTTTTCTTTTTCTTTTTTTTTTGAGATGAAGTCTCACTCTGTTGCCCAGGCTGGAGTGCAATGGCATCATCTCAGCTCACTGCAACCTCTGCCTCCCGGGTTCAAGCAATTCTTGTGCCTCAGCCTCCAGAGTAGCTGGGATTACAGGTGCATGCCACCACACCCAGCTAATTTTTTGTATTTCTAGTAGAGATGGGGTTTTACCATGTCAGCCAGGCTGATCTCGAACTTCTGACTGCAGGTGATCCGCCCGCCTCAGTCTCCCAAAGTGCTGGGATTACAGTTGTGAGCCACCATGCCTGGCCTGTATATTGGTTCTTGCCTAAAATTGATATTTGAACATAGGGATTTGGTGCTTTAAAAAATTGAGAGAGAAAGACTGAGATGAAAAGCCACTGGGGCTTTCTTTAAATCCCCTACTGCAAATCTTATGTTTTCTCAGGAGGAGCTATCTCCAGGATGAATCCTGCATGTTAATCACAGTTGTAGCAAACTCAGTTGCTGTTTTCCCTATGCACACCGGGAATTCATCTACTCCTGGCTCCCAACACATGTTCTTGGCAACACGTGTCATGGCTGCTCTGTTGCTGAGCCACATGGTGGAAACCGAGCAGAGCTGAGTTTGACTGGATCCATCCCGCCAACCCCTGGCTGACCTCCTGCACTGTCCATCCCTATGTACAGGAGGAATGCTCAGGAGCCCTGGAGAGGAGAGGGCTAAGCTGCTGGCCTGGCCAGAATTTGAGAAGCTCTGCTCAGCACAGCTGAGATTAAAAAGAGCGTCAGGAAGGCGAAATCAGTAATTCCTTTAAGGGCCAGAAAACTTGGGAAAATGCTAAGGGATAACAAAGCCAGGGAGCTTGGGAACTTGGTCACTTTAGCACTCAGTTTTATGACCTTTGGAAACTACATGTCACACTACTGAGTCCAAAGCCAGCTTTGATAACTTTTGTTTTGGCATCTTTGTCCTCAGGCGTTTTAAGACACTGTAGAGAGGTTGTCTAATATTTTCCACACATCATAATGGCATAAAACTAGGAGATGAACAAGGACAGCTAGGAAGAATTGCAAATAGAGACTAGGAGGCAGAAATGATGGAAAAAGATGGAAATGAGAGTGACATCTGTGGGTTTAATCAGTAACTTAATCTGGCAATGCAGAATGTAGCCAGTTAAGAGCAAACAGAACCTAGTAAGGTTCCTACCTCCTGAGGAGTCCCCATCTCTGCCTTGAGCTTTTGGGATCCTTGGACAACAGGCAGACGCGTTAGTTCCTGCTGGCTTCAGTCCTGTCTGGCCTCCTGATCACTCAGCACTCAGGACTTTCCCAAGTCTTGAGCCTCCAAAGGCTACAGGTGGCATTATTGGGAGTTCTTTGCTTGTTTGTGGATCTGGAATTTACCTGCTCTCCTCACACCTGGTCCCCAGATGGTGGGGCTGGCCCGAGGCTTCCAGGTGCACAGTGAGCTGCAGCTTCCCTGTGTTCGTGCCTGTCTGCCTGCCTGCGTGTTAGCCTGGTTCCTGACTTTTTACTGGGACTAGACCCCAGCCCAGAAGTTGTCTGGGGCTAGCATGCTGCCACCTGGCTCCTGCTATCTGCTCACTCCATTTTTTCCATCTCACTACCCCTTTACCTGCCACTGGAGGATGCTTGAGTTCTAAACTTATTATTTTGAAAAATTCCAAGCCTGCAGCAAAGTTGAGAAAACAGTACAATGAATAGCCACATACTTTCATTTAGATTTACTAATTTTTAGCATTTTGCCACATTTTTCTTTCTCCTTCTTCACACACACACACTCATAACTGTCCCCATAATGTCTGTTATGGCTATATTGTTTCCAATCCCAGATCTAAATCGGCATCATGCATTACATTTAGTCATGTCTCTTTAGTTTTCTTTAATGTAGAACAGTCCTCTTGCTATTTTTGTTTCGTTTTTGAGACAGTCTCCCTCTGTTGCCCAGGCTGGAGTGCAATGGCATGATCTCCACTCACCGCAACCCCCACCTCCTGGGTTCAAGTGATTCTCCTGCCTCAGCCTCCCGAGTAGCTGGGCTTACAGGCGTGTGCCACCATACCTGGCTACTTTTCTGTATTTTTAGTAGAAACAGGGTTTCACCATGTTGGCCAGGCTGGTCTCAAACTGCTGGCCTCCAGTGATCCACCTGCCTTGGACTCTTAAAGTGTTGGGATTACAGGTGTGAGCCACTGCACCCGGCCCAGTTCCCTTGCCTGTAAAAAAAAAAAAAAAAATTCCTGGCCAGACATGGTGGCTCATGCCTGTAATCCCAGAACTTTGGGAAGCCGAAGTGGGCAGATCACCTGAGCTCTGGAGTTCGAGACCAGCCTGGCCAACATGGCAAAACCCCGTCTCTACTAAAAACACAAAAATTAGCTGGGCATGGTGGCAACTGCCTATAATTCCACCTACTCAGGAGGCTGAGACAGGAGAATTGCTTGAGTCTGGGAGGCAGAGGTTGCAGTGAGCCGAGACTGCGCCACTGTACTCCAGCCTGGATGACAGAGCGAGACTCCGTCTTAAAAAAAAAAAAAAGAAAAATCTTTCTTGACATCAACATTTTTGAAGAGTTCAGGCCAATTGGGGTTTTTTTGGACATCTTTTTATCTTGTCACAATTTGATTCAGGTTAAACATTTTGGACAGGAATACTTGATAGGTGTGACTGCCTCTTAAGGACAGGCTATGGCCAATGCCCACTTGCTTTTCTCTGTACGGCACAGTAACCGTCCCCTTCCTCTTCCCAGCCTGGCAGAAGGCAAAGCAGCAAGGGTGGCTGAGGAACTTGTGCTGGGCAGACCTGGGCTCCCAGGGGACCTGGCAGGGTTGCTGCCACCAGACACCACTCTGACAAGTAAACCTTGCCTTTTGGCCCCCATTTTCATTTGTTGCAGATGAGCTCTCGCATATACTGGGCTCTTCGAATTCTATCGTAGTCCAGTGGTGGTCATGCTTAGGGTGGATCTAAGAGGAAACAAACAAGACAGAGACTCCAAGGAAGCCATGTGTTAGAGGCTCCTCAGGCCCAAAGGCTCTAGTGTATGACCCTTACCATGCAGACAGAGCTTCCAAACTCAAGTGGACACTTCAGGCTGTTGTGCTGGGCTTCAGGAACGGAACAGGAAGGACTAGGAGAAATCAGGACCGGAAGTCTGGTTGAGTACAGGGATTTGGCAGACATCTATGCTCTGCGTTAGCAAGGAAGTCAAGTTCTTCCTTGAAAAGGATGCATGGGTACTACAAGTCCAAAAACTCCAAACGAAAATCCAAGTCCAGAAGCCTTCATGCGTCAGAGGAGACCATGGGCCAGGAGTTCCTCTGAGGCAGGAAAAGCCTTTCCTGTTTTTCCGTGCATCCCTATGGCTGAGTCCTGTGCTTGGTAGGTGGGAGACATCCAATCCTTGCTTTTGAATGAATTAATGACTACATGAATAAATAAATGGATGTGATTTCTAAAGGGCCAGGTTTGGTATCCAAGAGTCCTATCTAATTGGGAGGATTCAAGAGTTAGTATCTCAGAGTACAGACGGGAAGACACAGCAAAACATAGCATTTTGAGGTACACAAGTCAAGGAACCCAGCTGAGGAATGGGTTGAACAGCAGTGAGCTGTGGCATGTATTATAATTCAGGGTCAACCCACCAACTGCAGACTTTTCTTTGATGTTGAGCTTAAGGTCTCCTGGTCTTCTGTATGCAGAGACCTTTTGCTCAGCTACAGTGTAGCCAGGAACATGTCTGTCCCATCAGGCACATGATGTGCAGCTTCCAAGAAGCTGGGAGGGGGCCACAAGAATGGCTTTTTTCCCTCCCCTGCACTCCTCTGCACATGGTAGAAACAAAAAGTAAGACATGGACACATTCATATACTAACCAGACTTTTCAAAAGCCATAAAGCCCCATCCAAGCATTGCTCATTAATACCATAAAAGCTGGGTGGAAAAGTTTAAAGTGGGAATGGAGAAATTGCATGGAAAGAAAGCTCAAGAAGCTCCTAATAAAGCAGCTTGAACATGAAGGTTTGGCGCATTCTTAAGACCAGGAAGATGGTCAGGGTCAGTGCTTGAGCTGTAGTCTGCTGCATTCAGCATCTGGAGTGCTGGTGGCTTCCAGCAAAATCTATTAGACTGATAAAGAGACTCTGGAAGATCTCTTACTGGCTATGAGCACCATGCAGGGGCAAAAAAAGATGTGTCAGGTGATTTAGAAGAAAAGTATTTTTAAGTCGAGAAGAGTGCAATCGTATTACCATCTCCACATTTAGAGATGATTTTAAAAAGCACAAAGAAAGGAAGTGGGCTGTTCCTGGGCCTCCTGTAACTACAGTCCAGCCCTGCTTCCTTATATAGATTTCCTTTTGCACACATACTCTTAGTTTGGGTTTCTAAAACCAATGGTTTTTATTTATAGGTAAGAAAACCCCAATTTTTCTAAATTCTCACCAAAGATGATGCTGGCCAGCCCCTAATTTGTGTTATCACCATGCCAGGGGCCCCTCCTTCCTACCTTCCTGTCTGAATTCCTTGAAGAAACCGGGTGAACATCTCAGTTCCATAAACTTTTGTAAGTTTCTTTTCTTTCTTTAATTTTTTTTTTTTTTTTTTTTGCCAACGTGTCAGTACATCTGAGCGCTCCTCATCCCTGTTGGCTGCACAGACAGCTCCAGTTCTGTCCTTCCTTTACTGGGGAACTGCTGTCAGCTGGGCTGGATTAGAGCCTGGCAACCGTTCTGTTGCTAATACATTGGCAGGGAGAACAAAACACTGCAGCTCTCCTGGAACTATTTTGTCATCTATAGTTGGAGCACATAAAACCTCGGGACTTGGAAAAGAACAAATGTCACTTGCTTATTTGCTTTAGGATGTCAGGACCCCCAGTTCACCACGCCCTGAATATTTGTCTGATTACAGCACTCATGCAAGTGACAAAAGGTTAAAGGAAAACTCCACCCTCGCAGCATTTCTCTGTTCATTTCCCATCCTCCAGGACTGGTTGGCAGGCCCAGGGAGGGAAAATTCTTATATTTATAACCCCGGGGGTAGCAGGGCCAGGCTTGGCAGCTTCAAAAGGGCTGAGCAAATCTTGGAACACTGAGATTGAAAGAGCCCTGAAGGAGCAATAAGGCCAACATTCCCCTCTAAAGATGAAAACAAAGCCAGAGAGGTTGCCTGGTGTCATGGCTGAACTGTGTCTCCCCAAAATTCATATACTGAAGTCCAATATCCAGTGTCTCAGAGTGTGACCTTATCTGGAGAGAGGTCTTTATAGAGGTAATCAAGTTAAAATGAGGTGACTGGGATGGGCCCTAATCCAATATGACTGCTGTCTTTATAAGAAGGGGAAACTTGGCCACAGAGATACGCAGACAGGGAGAGCATCATATGAACATGAAGACGGTCATCTACAAGCCAAAGAGAGAGGCTTTTTTTTTTTTTTTTTTTTTTTTGAGATGGAGTTTCAACCTTGTTGCCCAGGCTAGAGCACAATGGCGTGATCTCGGCTCACTGCAACCTCTGCCTCCTGGGTTCAAGCAATTCTCCTGCCTCAGCCTCCCTAGTAGCTGGGATTACAGGTGCGTGCCACAATGCCCAGATAATTTTTTTGTATTTCTAGTAGAGATGGGGTTTCACTATGTTGGCCAGGCTGATCTCGAACTCCTGACCTCAGGCAATCCACTCACCTCAGCCTCCCAAAGTGCTGGGATTACAGGTGTGAACTGCTGCGTCCAGCTCAGAGAGAGGCTTTTTAGTTGAGAAGAATGCAACTGTATAACCATCTCCTTATGTATTTATTTATTTTAAAGGCAGAGTCTCACTCTGTCACCCAGGCTGGAGTGCAGTGGCGTGATCTCGGTTCACTGCAACCTCTGCCTCCCATGTTCAAGCAATTCTCCTGCCTCAGCCTCCCAAGTAGCTGGGACTACAGGTGCAAGCCACCACACTCAGCTAATTTTCGTATTTTTAGTAGAGATGGGGTTTTACCATATTGGCCAGGCTGGTCTCAAACTCCTTACCTCAAGTGATCTGTCTGCCTCAGCCTCCCAAAGTGCTGGGATTACAGGTGTGAGCCACCACACCCAGCCCCTTATTTGTTATTAATGGTATCATAAAATCATGAATGGTGGGCTTGAATTTCATTTCTATACAGATAAACAATGGCACTTTATTATTAGAGGGATGTATTTGAGGAGTGGTGTGATATGAATACTTTGCAATAACTCTTCACAATAGAGTGAAATTCTGACCTCAAAGAAGTTGAAAAAACATTATCAACAACAAAAATAGCCTTTACTATTTTTGTTTGTTTGTTTTCAGTAGAGATGAGGTCTCACTCTGTTGCCCAGGCTGGTTGCAAACTCCTGGCCTCAAGTGATCCACCTGCCTTGGTCTCCCAAAGTGCTAGGATTACAGGCATGAGCCACTGTGTCCAGCCAAAAACAACATTTACTATTTAGCTAGACTTTCTTCCAAAGTAAGGTCCCCCTAAAGAGGGCATTAGGAGATCAGGTGACTTGTCTGAGAACTTGAGTAGGGTCTATGCTCCCTTCTGTCTGGGTGCTGAGGGAGGGGCAGACCCAATAAAGCATTCTCACGGCCCAGTGCAAGCTTAGGGATTTCCTGGAGAAAGACTGGTGGACCAGTGAAGAGCCAGGGACAGACACTGGGCATGAGGGAATGAAGATTAGCCAACTGGCTGCAGAAGAACACGGTGAGAAATCTGTGCCTCTGCTTCCACCCAAGAGATGTTAGTTGAGCTGGTCTCTGCTGCCAGAGGCTGGTCACACACTGGCTTTACCATGTGGCCAACTCGTATAAATCCTTGTATCACAGTAGGGGTGTGTCCATGTGGATTTGTGATCAGCCACCTCCAGAGATTAGGATTTCACGACCACCCCTCCACCCCACAGAAGGGGATGGTGAAAAATGGTTGGCAGCTTTTACTTCTGCTAAATAAGAATATTATTAAGAATAGTATCTTCTGGCTAAGCACAGTGACTCCCACCTGTAATCTCAGCACTTTGGAAGGCAGAAGCAGGAGGACTGCTTGAGCCCAGGAATTGGAGACCAGCCTGGGCAACACAGGGAAAGCTCATCTCTAAAAAAATTAAAAATTAGCCGGGCATGGTGGTGCGTGCCTGTGGTCTCAGCTACTTGGGAGGCTGAAGTGGGAAGATCACTTGAGCCCAGGAGGTCAAGGCTACAGCGAGCCCTGATTGCACCACTGCACCCCACCCTGGGCAACAGCGTGAGACCCTGTCTCAAAACAAAAACAAAAACAAAAACAAAAGAAAAAGTTTCTTCTATTAACAGCATTCCTAAAAATATGGAAATTTTAACAATTTTTAAAAATATAAGACCTAAGAACAATGACAACCTTTCCATCAAATGACATTTGGCAACCCTAAAGTGACTTTTTTTTTTTTCTTCTAAGGACATACAGTATTTATAATGTCTTTTCCAAATGGAAAAAATCACAGTGTAATCTTTTATTTATCATTGCCGCCTCTGGTGCAGTTCCTGGCGCTTGAGCCTGGCTCCTCTCCTTGAGGTCCCAGACTCTCAAGTGGCATGTGGCACAGGAAGTCTGCGAGTCCTCTTAGCAATCCCAGCATACTCACTGCTTCAGCCAGGGGGTGTCCCATAGGGTAGGGGTTCCCTGCCTGAGATTCATCCTCTCCCTTTTGTAGCTCCCTTGCGTCTACAAAAACAGATCCCCCTCCACACTCCACCCCAAAAAGTCTTTGTATCCCTTTGCAGAGTGAAGAATTAAAATTCTTTTCTTTTTAGCTTTTATTTTTTATGGCTACATAGCGGGTGTATCTGTTTATGGGGTACATGGGATATTTTGATACAGGCATACAATGTATAATAATCACATCAGGGTAAATGGGGTATCCATCTCCTTAAGCATTTATCCTTTGTGTTACAAACAATCCAATTATACTCTTTTAGTTATTTTAAAATGCACAATAGGCCGGGCGCGGTGGCTCAAGCCTGTAATCCCAGCACTTTGGGAGGCCGAGACGGGCGGATCATGAGGTCAGGAGATCGAGACCATCCTGGCTAACACGGTGAAACCCCATCTCTACTTTAAAAAAAAAAACAAAAAAACAAAAAAACAAAAAAAAACTAGCTGGGCGGGGTGGTGGGCGCCTGTAGTCCCAGCTACTCGGGAGGCTGAGGCAGGAGAATGGCGTGAACCCGGGAGGTGGAGCTTGCAGTGAGCTGAGATCCGGCCACTGCACTCCAGCCTGGGCGACAGAGCGAGACTCCGTCTCAAAAAAAAAAAAAAAATAAAAATAAAATAAAATGCACAATAAATTATTTTTGACTATAGTCATCCTGTTGTGCTAGTGTTACAGGAAAGGGGTCCTGATCCAGAGCCCGAGAGAGGGTTATTGGATCTCACACAAGAAAGAATTCAGGTTGGGTTCATAGACTAGAGTGAAAGCAAGTTTATTAGGAACGTAAGGGAATAAAAGAATGGCTGCTCCATAGACAGAGCAGCCCCTGGTTCACATGCCTCTGATACTAGTAAATACTAACTCCTATTCCTTCTTTCCATTTTTTGTACCCCTTAATCATCCCCATTTCCCGCTGTGAAATTCTTTATTACTTATAGAATGCTTCTTAGAATGCGTGTTAGCTAATACAGTATCAGCTCTTCAAAATGACATGTCATCCTACACTAAAAAGGTGATGTTGGCTGGGCATGGTGGCTCAGACCTGTAATCCCAGCACTTTGGGAGCCCGAGGTGGGCGGATCACGAGTTCGAGACCAGCCTAGCCAATATGGTGACACCCTGTCTCTACTAAAAATACAAAAATTAGCCAGTGTGGTGGCACGCACCTGTAGTCCTAGCTACTCAGGAGGCTGAGGCAGAAGGATCACTTGAACCCGGGAGGCAGAGGTTGTAGTGAGCCAAGATTGTACCACTGCAGTACAGCCTAGGCAACACAGTGAGACCCTATCTCAAAAAAAAAAAAAAAAAGAAAAGAAAAGAAAAAGGTGTTGTTGCCTCTTATCTTAGGTTGATTTCTCCCAGAGATGGATTTTGAGACAGGGATTGAAGCGTAAGTAGGTTATTGGGAAGGGGATCCCAGTAGGGGAATGGATGAGATAGGAAAGTTGCATTAATTAGAGAGCAAGTGTTGATGGGCTGATTACCTACTAGGATAACTGAAGACCCCTGGAAGACTGCAAGGAGTACCCCCTGGAGTTATACCACTGGTGTGTTGTACCATAATTCCCCTCTGTTATTGGTTGAGTTCTGCCCCTGATGGCATACATTACCCAACACTTTCCACCTGCCCTATGCACAAACCATGTGAGCTCCTGAGCAAGTCTTCTGTCAGAGTCACAGAAGCCACCTGCTGTCAAGATAACAGTAAGTGCCTATCGGATATGGATGTGGCACCGAAGGCCTCTGCTGTACTTCCTTTCTGCAACCTCTGAACTCTTGATTTGAAATTATATCACCAACTCTGCCCTTCCATAGAAGATAGGAAGACC
Organism: Chlorocebus sabaeus; assembly: GCF_047675955.1. Taxonomy (NCBI): domain Eukaryota; kingdom Metazoa; phylum Chordata; class Mammalia; order Primates; family Cercopithecidae; genus Chlorocebus; species Chlorocebus sabaeus. The sequence goes on along the minus strand of NC_132907.1, from coordinate 39,741,340 downwards.
TATGACTCACCTCGGCCTTTTAATGGAAAAGGGAAGAGACTTCTTCCCCAAAAAGCTACATTCTACTTTTCCAAGGGTGGCTAGACGACCTCCAATAATCTTTATCTCACATCCAAGGGCTAAATCACTGATATTTACATCATATTGATAACCTGCATGTATTCACCACAGAAATCTCCCACCGCTCTACACTGTGGGATGTTTATTAACAGTGACCTAGACCAGAGATGGCAAACTTATTTCACCTGTGTGCCAGCTCTGATCAATCGGTAGTGGCTGCCCAAAGCACTATGTTGAGATTCTGAGGCTCAGGGAGAGAGAATAGGTTGATTATGGATTAAGTCAGCTAAGTATTTAATACCAACCTATAAGGGGTGCAGAAAAAAGAAATCACTGGAAAATCCCAAAACTCCAAAGGTGAGGTGAAGACTATATATTCAAATTCCTTTCAGGAACTTACTATATGAGCATCCATGTGATTGGACGGGATATTTTGATAAGATCCTTGAAGATGATTGTGGGTGAGGGAAACAATGAAACCCCCAATGGCAGCATGTTCTAGTCATGCTCTAGTCACATCTTGGGTATATCTGTTGGGGGTGGGGCTGGCATTCCAGGTTCTATTATCAACCTGGGAAGGTAAAAATCACTTAGGTAAAATTACATTTAAAAGCCTCTAAAAATGTCCACAAATCACTAGTATCCGGTCCTAGAAGCTTAAAAGCCAAATAGTTAAATCTCCAAATGCATATATGATGCAACTTTACTGTAACAATGGATGGTCCCTAACTAGCCTTGTTAAGTGGCCACAGGGGGCAGGTATGGCCACCTGATAGCTTTTACTTTGCAGAGTGGATTATGCAAAATTTTTTGGAGGTTGCTTTTAGCTACCTCCCTTATTTTTCTCACACCAAGCGCTCCGTTTCTCCTGGATGTTAAATACTGGAAAAAAATAAATAAATAAAAGGTTTTGCCCACCTCATGTAATACACGAGAGTAAATTTCAAATAGATTATTGAGCTAAATGTAAAAGACCACAGTTACTTAAAAGATTTAAGTCAAAAGATTAATGAGGTCCAGTGTTGTGAAGGATATGCAGCCACAGATACAATCTCATAGGAGGACTATTTCTACTAAAATTTTGACTTCTCTTCTGATATCTGTCCTATAAAAATACACATTGAAGGCCGGGTGCGGTGGCTCACGCCTGTAATCCCAGCACTTTGGAAGGCCGAGGTGGGCGGATCACAAGGTCAAGAGATCGAGACCATCCCGTGAATGGTGAAATCCCATCTCTACTAAAAATACAAAAAATTAGCCAGGCATGGCTAATCTTACAGGTGGGCGCTTGTAGTCCCAACTACTGAGGAGGCTGAGGCGCGAGAATGGTGTGAACCCAGGAGGCGGAGCTTCCTGTGAGCGGAGGTTGCACCACTGCACTCCAGCCTGGGCGACAGAGCGAGACTCCATCTCAAAAAAAAAAAAAAAAAAAAAAAAAACACATTGAACTCTGATACCTGTACAAGGTTATTTATTGCAGCGTTATTTATAATATTGAAAAATTAGAAATAACCAAAATATTCATTGAAGAAAAATGACTAAAAAAACAAGGCACATTTTTATAGAATGTTATGCAGCTTCATAAAAGAGTAAGATAGGCCGGGCGCGGTGGCTCACACCTGTAATCCCAGCACTTTGGGAGGCCGAGGCGGGCAGATCACAAGGTCAGGAGATCGAGTCCATTCTGGCTAACACGGTGAAACCCCGTCTCTACTAAAAATACAAAAAAAAATTAGCTGGGCGTGGTGGCAGGCGCCTGTAGTCCCAGCTACTCCGGAGGCTGAGGCAGGAGAATGGCGTGAACCCGGGAGGCGGAGCTTGCAGTGAACCGAGTTCCTGCCACTGCACCCCAGCCTGGGCCACAGAGCAAGACTCCTGTCTCAAAAAATAAAAATTAAAAAATAAATAATAAAATAAAATAATAAGATAAAAGTCAGCCACGGTGGTGTGTACCTGTAGTCTCAATTACAGGGAGGCCAAGGCAGGAGGAATACTTGAGGCCAGGAGTTCAAGGCTGTAGTGTGCTATGATTGGACCTGTGAATAGCCACTGCACCAGCCTGGGCAACACAGTGAGACCGCATCTCTAACATCACCATTAGCATAATAGCAATGAGGCAAATTTGTATGTATTGACATAGGAATAGCTCTAAGACACGTCACAACTTATTTGAATTCAGTTTCTTCATCTGTAAGACGTAAAAGATCTCTTAAGATTTCTTTTAACTTCATCCTCTGAAAAGAGAAGTATGTCATAGAGCCCAAGAATTCTATACTCTTAAAAAATAGAATTGTGGGAGGTAAGTGTGGGATAAAAAGCTACATGTTGGGTACAATGTATGCTACTTGGGTAACCGGTTCACTAAAATCTCATCGTTCACCATTATATAATTCATCCATGTAGCCAAAAACCACTTGTACCCCAAAAGCTATTGAAATAAAAAAAAGAAATTTTTTTTTCATCTTTTTCCTTGGGAAAATCTAAAATTCACAAGACCAATGCACTCCCTCTCTACCTTTTCTCCTTCATCAAAGTTAAATCTGCTTTCTTTCCCAATTCAAATGATCAAAGCATCTTGGAACATAAAATTAATCAAGGCAACTTTGAAGGGAAGTATGTTTCAACAGCTTTACTGAGAAAAAAAATACCCGAACGCATGAATTTCAAAGACAATATATTCCAGAGCCAACAATTAAATGGATTGATCCCTAAACCCCCTCTAAAATATTGGTGAAATTTATCAACAATTATCTGCTCAGTCAGAAGAGGGCTGTGCTTCTAAGGAGGCGAAGAGGACTAAAAAGAGGTTCTTCATAATTCAGTGTCCTGAAGAAAACTGGTTTTAATAATTAGAAGGGATCCTAAACTTACATGTGTTCAAAAACCCAGTCTCCCAGGAACCGATGAACTGGAAAGAATTTCATTTTAAACAGAAAAGATAACCTAAGGAAGCAGAAGTTTCATTTCCATTTTGACAAAATTTCCATAACCACTTGCAAACTCGGAGTTCCTTGTTGTGGGAGTAGCAAATTTGCTTCAACTTTCTGGGTCCCCAGCTTCCCTTCCCCATGTGGAAGGCAGGTATGGAACTTTTGAGTCATCTTGCAGGGTCACTTGGAAGAAAGGTGACTATTAGAAAAGTCTTTTGAAAGCAGAAGAGCACCATCAATCACAGACTGAAAACCAGGGTGTAAAGCATAGCAATAAATTGTCTACTGCCACAGAAAGCCCTGGGATCTGATACAGATAATCATTTTGGGTCTTAGTTACAATCGGAGAAGCTCATTAGAGTCTGGAGTTACTTCATACACTGAGCTGGAAATTTCAAAGGAAACTTTCAAATCCACTAGCTGCTTTGCTCTTCACTGGATTTTAACTGGATCATTTACTTTTAAAAATCAAGCTGAATTTAGCACTGGTTGAGCCAAACTTTGCCTCTATCTCTGAGCAACTCTTGCCGTTGTCAATGCAGCTCTATGTGTGGACAGAAGAGAATATGATCCATTGTCCTACCAGATGCAAATTATGGTCTTGATTCAACAAAAAAGCATCTGTCCTCCATGTAGGGAAAATAGCAAGAGACTCTGAAGCCAGACTAATGATTTGTGACATGGCACTGTGCTCTTGCAGAAATTCACATTGCAGTTTGTGATTAGCAAGCCAAAAAAAAAAAAAAAAAAAATTCTGAAACTGACATGATTTCCAATGTTCTGTTTTGAGGCCCATGCTAATGATAAACTCTATCGAAATCTGCTGAGAGAAGAAAATGATAGTTTTTTGAAAGAGAAGGAAAAGATTTTGAAACAGCAAGTCTTTACTTATAGTACATATGACAAAGTCAATGCTTTTTTCCATCATTCTCTCAGTACCTCTGGGAAGCCAATACCCGGGAAAAAGCAGTATCAATAATACAACTAATTTCATAATCATCTGTTGTCACTGAGGATCCTGTGGCATGGGTGACTGGATGACATGTGGAAAACGTTCTTCAAATTGATAAAATGTATTTGATTTCTATCTACTGGTAATAGAATAATATGAGTCTATTGTGGTTTTAAATTCTTTGTACTCCTACCCCTCTCCCATTGGTTTAGTGGCATTGAGGGCTTTTGTTATGTACGGCTCGTCGGGTGGGGTCTAAGCACCTAGAATGCAGACAAAGAAACTGAGTCAATGTCTAGCTTTGAGTTTTAAAAATTTGGCTTTGAAGATCTAGAAAGAAGTAGTGTGCCCAGCTCACTGTGCCCCAGTCAGAAATGAGTACAATAATTAATTTTTAAATTTTTGTTAATAATAGTTATTTTCTAGCTGTTAGCCATTCATACTTTCTCTTTTGTGATTTGTCTGTTTTATGTTCTTTTCTTATTTTTTACTGGAATATCTTAGGTGCCCCCACTCATTTCCATGTAGATCTATCATATATGTAGCAAACATTTTCCCAGTTTGATCTCTTTTAATTTAGTCTGTGAATTTTTTTTGATCTACAGAGTTTAGCAGTTTTATGGAATCAAATCTACAGCTTTTTCCATGTGATTTCCACTATGGCTCTTAAACTTAGGAGAGTTTTTACCATTAAGACAAAAACTTCAGCTGAATTAAATTCAAAAGAGTTGAATTGAGTGATGAATGATCTGTGAATTGGGCAGCATCCTGAGCCAGAGTAGGCTCAGAGCCTCAGCACAGCCACGTGGTGGAAGAAGATTTCTGGACAGAAAAACGAAAGCGAAGTACAGAAAATGGAAGTGAGGTACAGAAACAGCTCCGAATTGGTTACAGCTCAGCAGTTTGCCTTCTTTGAGCATGGTTTGTACAGTTGGCCACATTTGATTGACCAAAACTCAGTGACTGGCACAAGAGTAGACTACAGTCTGTTTACCCTTCCATTTAGGTTATAGTTCATGATGTACTGAGAAACGTTTAGGCCAAATTTAAAATATCTAATAGGGCAGCTTTAGGCTAAACTTGATTTAACATTATACGTAGAGTTGACAGAAATTCATGTATAATTTCATCTGTTTTGTCTGCAGTTTGATTTTTTTTTTAACAATGAACTCTTTATTCTTATCAGAAATTTTATTCATTTCATCAACAAATAGTTCCTGAGTGCCCTTCTGTGTCTGACAAAGTGTAGTTGTTAGGAATAAAATGGTAACCAAAATGCTTAGAGTAGGAGAGCAGATATGAGCGAATGACAGCAGGCGATTTTCATGCAGCTGGGGAGAGCTGTCATAAGGTGGTTTCACTGCTCTCAGCGCAGTATTAAGCCTAAGTGAAGTCGGGCAGCATTGCAAACCATTGGAACCTCTGTAAATCTTAACTTTGTTCCCAGAGAATCACCCTTAAGTTGATAAGCTAAAACAATTTCTGCAGCAGGCTAAATCTGATTAGCCATGGAGCATTATTCATGCTCCAGCTATTAGGTAAAAAGTCATCAGGAGCAAAGAAACCAAGATAATTCTTTTTAAAAGACTTATAAAAACAACAAAATATACCTTCACCAAGATTTCAAATCAGGATTCAGAGTAGCAGGGCTATCTGAGATGAGTTAGGCCTGGTAGGTGCTGGGCCTAGTAGACAGGGATGAGACCTGCTTTGCAAGGGCACTGTTTGGTGTTGTGCTTGAGAAATGGCCGACCCCAGGATCCATTCAAGCACCATATCCCCCACCCCCACCCAAAAAAAAAGAAGATGTAAGAGGAAATTAATGTTTTCATACCTTATAACACAACATCCATTCTGTCCCCCATGGATCAAAGAATAATTTCAAATTTAAAGTCTTATTATTATTACTATTATTGTTTTTTTGAGATGGAGTTTTGCTCTTGTGGTCCAAACTGGAGTGCAATGGCATGATCTCAGCTCACCGCAACCTCTGTCTCCTGGGTTCAAGCGATTGATTCTCCTGCCTCAGACTCCCGAGTAGCTGGGATTATAGGCATGTGCCACCGTGCCTGGCTAATTTTGAATTTTTAGTAGAGATGAGGTTTCTCCATGTTGGTCAGGCTGGTCTCGAACTCCCGACCTCAGGTGATACACCCACCTCAGCCCCACAACATGCTGGGGTTACAGGCATGAGCCACCTCACCAGGCTAAGTCTTACTATTTAAGAAATACATTTCTTAAGTTTATAGCTGCTGTAGACAGTTATTCTTCTGATGGATCTGGGCAAAGTCAAGTTAAAATCTGGAAAGAATTCACCATTCTAGAAGCCTTTGGGCAAAGTCAACTTAAAAATCTTACGGAAAGAATTCACCATTCTAGATGCCTTTAAGACTATTTGTGGGCCAGGCCCAGTGGCTTATGCCTGTAATCCCAGCACTTTGGGAGGCCGAGGAGGGTGGATCACCTGAGGTTGGGAGTTCGAGACCAGCCTGACCAACATGAAGAAACGCTGTCTCTACTAAACATGCAAAATTAGCCGGGCGTGGTGGCACATGCCTGTAATCCCAGCTACTCAGGAGGCTGAGGAAGGAGAATCACTTGAACCCAGGAGGCAGAGGTTGTGGTGAGCCGAGATCGCACCATTGCACTCCAGCCTGGGCAACAAGAGTAAAACTCTGCCTCAAAAAAAAAAAAAGAATATTTGTGATTCATGGGGGAGAAGGTCAAAATAGCAACATTAACAGGAGTTTGGGTGCCAGGTGTGGTGGTAGCACATGCCTGTAATCCCAGTACTTTGGGACGCCAAGGCAGGCAGATTGCTTCAGCTCAGGAGTTCGAGACCAGCCTGGACAACATGGCAAAAACCCATCTTTACAAAAAATAATTTAAAAATTAGCCGGGCATGGTGGTGTGCACCTGAAAGGCTGAGGTGGGAGGATCTTGAGTTTGGGAGGCTGAGGCTGCAGTGAGCTGAGATCTCACTGCTGCACTGCGGCCTGGGCAACAGAGTGAGATCCTATCTCACAAAGAACAAAAACAAACAAAAACTGCTAACAACAACAACAAAACAGGAGTTTGGAAGAAGTTGGTTCCAATCCTCATGGATGACTTGGAGGGGTTCAAGACTAGAGTGGAGGAAGAATTGCATATGAGATGAAAATAGCAAGATAACTAGGATCAGAAGTGGAGCCTGAAGATGTGACTGAATTGCTGCAATCTTATGATCAAACTTGAACGTATGAATTGCTTCTTATGAGTAAAGAAAGTGGTTTCCTAAGATGAAATATATTCCTGGTGAAGATGGTGTGAACGTTGTTGAAATGACAAGAAAGGTTTAGAATACTACATAAACTTGATAAAGCAGCAGCAGGATTTGAGAAGATCTATATTGTGTTCTATATTGTGATCTATATTGAAGTTCTATATTGTGGGTAAAATGCTATCAAACAGCACTGCATGGTATAGAGAATTTTTGTGTGTGTGTGAAAGAGAATCAATGCACAAAACTTCATTGCTGTCTCAAGAAACTGTCAGTCGGGCCCGGGTGGCTCAAGCCTGTAATCCCAGCACTTTGGGAGGCCAAGGCGGGTGGATCACCTGAGGTCAGGAGTTCAAGACCAGCCTGACCAACTTGGTGAAACCCCATCTCTACTAAAAAATACAAAAAATTAGCCAGGCATGGTGGTGGGCACCTGTAATCTCGGCAACTCGGGAGGCTGAGGCACGAGAATTGCTTGAACCCAGGTGGCGGAGGTGGCAGTGAGCCGAGATGACACCACTGCACTCCAGCCTGGGCAACAGAGAGAGACTCCAACTCAAAAAAAAAAAAAAAAAAAGGAGAAGAAAAAGAAGAAAAGAAAACCAAACAGTTGGCCTGGCACAGTGGCTCACACCTGTAATCCCAGCACTTTGGGAGGCGGGGGCAGGCAGATCACCTGAGGTCAGGAGTTTGAGACCAGCCTGACCAACATGGAGAAACCCCATCTCTATTAAAAATACAAAATTAGCCAGGCATGGTGGTGCATACCTGTAATCCCAGCTACTTGGAAGGCTGAGGCAGGAGAATCGCTTGAACCCAGGAGGCGGAGGTTAGGGTGAGCTGAGATTGCGCCATTGCACTCCAGCCTGGGCAACAAGAGCGAAACTCTGTCTCAAAAAAAAAGAAAAAAGAAAAAGAAACTGTCACAGCAGCTAGGTCTGGTGACTCATGCCTGTAATCCTAGTACTTTTGGAGGCTGAGGTGGGAGTGATAGGTAACAAAGTGCTAGCAGCCCTCACTCTCAGTGCCTCCTCGGCCTCAGCGTCCACTCTGGCGGCACTAGAGGCGCCCTTCAGCCTGCCGCAGCACCGTGGGAGCCCCTCTCTGGGCTGACTGAGGCCGGAGCCCCCTCCCTCTGCTTGCTGGGAGGTGTGGAGGGAGAGGCACGGGCGGGAACGCGGGCTGCGCACGCGGGCCAGTGTGAGCTCCAGCAGGCACGGGCTAGGTGGCCCGCACACACTGAGGGGCCTGCCGGCCTGCCGGCTCCGCTGGCCCAGGGCAGTGAGGGGCTTAGCACCCAGGCCAGCAGCTGCTGCGGTTGTGCTGGGTCCCTCAGCAGTGCCAGCCTGCTGGCGCTGCACTCAAATTCTCGCCAGGTTTGGCTGCCTCCCGGCAGGGCAGGACTCAGGACCTGCAGCCCGCCGTGTGTGAGCTCCTCCCCCTATGGTGGGCTCCCAAGCGGCCTGAGCCTCCCCGAGGGGCGCAGTCCCCTGCTCCATGGCACCCGGTCCCATCAACAGCCCAAGGGCTGAAGAGTGCAGGTGCGGCTGGGGACTGGCAGGCACCTCCACCTGCAGCCTTAGGGCAAGATCCACTGGGTGAAGCCAGCTGGGCTCCTGAACTGGATGGGGACTTGGAGAACTTTTATATCTAGCCGGAGGATCGTATGTGCACCAATCAGCACTCTGTGTCTAGCTCAGGGTTTGTAAATACACCAATCAGCACTCTGTGTCTAGCTCAGGGTTTGTGAATACACCAATTGGTACTCTGTATCTGCTAACCTAGTGGAGACTTAGAGGACTAGCGCTCTGTGACTGTGTCTAGCTCAAGGACTGTAAATGCACCAATCAGCACTCTGTGTCTAGCTCAAAGTTTGTAAACACACCAATTGGTACTCTGTATCTAGCTAACTAGCACTCTGTGACTCAAGGATTGTAAACGTACCAACCAGCACTCTGTCAAAATGGACCAATCAGCTCTCTGTAAAATGGACCAATCAACAGGATGTGAGTGGGGCCAGATAAGGGAATAAAAGCAGGCTGCCTGAGCCAGCCAGCTGAACCTGCTCTGGTTCCCAAGGCTTTTTCCCTTTTTGCAATAAATCTTGCTGCTGGCCGGGCGCGGTGGCTCAAACCTGTAATCCCAGCACTTTGGGAGGCCGAGATGGGCGGATCATGAGGTCAGGAGATCGAGACCATCCTGGCTAACACAGTGAAACCCCGTCTCTACTAAAAAATACAAAAAAAACTAGCCGGGTGAGGTGGCGGGCGCCTGTAGTCCCAGCTACTCGGGAGGCTGAGGCAGGAGAATGGCGCAAACCCGGGAGGCAGAGCTTGCAGTGAGCCGAGATCCGGCCACTGCACTCCAGCCTGGGCGACAGCGAGAGACTCCGTCCCAAAAAAAAAAAAAAAAAAAAAATCTTGCTGCTGCTCCCTCATTGGGTCCATGCTGCGTTTGTAACACCCGCAGTGAAGGTCTGCAGCTTCACTCCTGAAGCCAGCGAGACCACCAACCCACCCGGGAAGAACCAACAACTCCAGATGTGCTGCCTTTAAGAGCTGTAACACTCACCACAAAGGTCTGCAGCTTCACTCCTGAGAGGGAGACCACGAACCCACCAGAAGAAACTCCAGGCATATCTGAATGTCTGAAGGAACAAACTCTGGACACACCATCTTTAAGAACTGTAACACTGTTTGAGGGTCTGCGGCTTCATTCTTGAAGTGGGTGACACCAAGAACCCACCAATTCCGGACACAGGAGGATTGCTTGAGGCCAGGGGCTTGAGACCAGCCTGGACAACCCAACAAGACCGTGTCTTTACAAAAAATTGTTTGAAAGTTAGTGGCTGCACACGGTGGCTCATGCCTGTAATCCCAGCACTTTGGGAGGCTGAGGCAGGCAGATCACCTGAGGTCAGGAGTTTGAGACCAGCCTGGCCAATGTGGTGAAATCTCGTCTCTACTAAAAATACAAAAATTAGCTGGGTGGGGTGGCATGGGCCTGTAATCCCAGCTACTCAGGAGGCTGAGGCAGGAGAATTGCTTAAACCTGGGAGGTGAGTTGGCAGGAGCTGAGATCCCGCCATTGCACTCCAGCCTGGGAGATAAGAGCGGGACTTCATCTCAAAAAAAAAGAAAGTCAGGAAGGGGAGTCTTGTCCCAGCTACTCCCGAGATGGGAAGATTGCTTGAGCCCAGGAATATGAGGTTATGGTGAACCATGATTGTACCACTGCACTCCAGCCTGGGTGACAGAGCAAGACCCTGTCTCAAAGAAAAGGAAGGAAAGAAGGAAGGAAGGAAGGAAAGAAATTACCATAGCCACCTTGGCCTTTAAATGACCACCACCGTGATTAGTTAGCAGCCATCAAGGTCAAGGCAAGAACTTCTATCAGCAAAAGTATAATGACTCCCTGAAGGTTTCTGTTAACATTGGTTTTTTCCTAGCAACAAAGTATTTTTACATTAAGGCATGTACATTGTTTTTCAGACATAATGCTATTGCACACTTAACAGACTACAGTATAGTATAAGCATAACTTTTATGTGCACTGGAAAGCCAAAACATTCCCGTGACTCATTTTATTGTGATACTCATTTTATTGCAATGGTCTGGAACGGAACTTGCAGTATCTGAGATAGCCCTGTACACGCACACATACACAACACACACACACACACACACACACAGCTACATCTATATATGCATTTATTCTGTTGGTTCTGTTTCTCTGGAGAACCCTGACTACCATGGTGAGTAAATAGCTAAGGTAACTACTTGGGCTCAGACTGTGGCAGGAACTGGGGAGAAGAATATCTCCATTACTTCTTATTTGCATACGTGTAATAGACTCACCGTTTTGCCAATAAAATTAGGAATACATAGTTCTGATTTGGGTGATGTAATTAAATACATCAATATTTTGTTTCTATGATTACCAGATATTTTGTTACCTACATTCACTTGAAAACCACTACTGATCTGATTATACAAGGGAGACAGGATTTTTTCCCCAAACCAGTGTCAAAGTTCCCTGAAGCTGGAAAGTCCCTCAAGAGGAGTGGTCTGGCCAATTCCAACAAATATTCTCAGAAATGTAATGATATAATCCTAACACTGAGTATTGGCACAGTGTATCAGCTTAGAAAAGTGCTTTTACATATAGTATGTTCTAAATTTTTCTGAACGACTGTGAGATACTTTGGAGAGGATTGTCATTATTATAACTACCCCTCTTTTGCAAAAGAAGAAACTGAGAATCAAGAAGTTATGTGATGCATCATAGTCTAATCAGCTAGGCTATGACAAACCCAGGACGAGAAATGAGTTCTTCTTGCATGCTTCATCTAGCACTTTTTCTTACCACTCAAACATATATCTGGCCAGGTGAGCAAACTCTGCTAGGAGATTAGAGTACCGGTTCAGTATCCTGACAAAGAATTTATCGTCAGTTACTTTTGACGGTGAGATGAGAAGGGAAGCTCGGGTAGTGGGGATAGCTGGAGAGTTGAGGTTGAGGGTGCAACTTGGTAAGTCACCCTCATTTTTCTGTAGAATAAACTCAAAGCTTTTCTTTGTCCTTTCTTCTTTTTTGTCAAAATGAGTCTAATTCAAATGGACCCTACTTTGGGAAGCAATTCCTAATCACCCAGTCAAAATGTATCACTACCTCTTCTGTGTATTCATTCACATTTTCTTTCTGTTTTGTTGTTGTTTTGTTTTGTTTGTTTTTGAGACAGGATCTCACTCTGTCACCCAGGCTGGAGTGCAGTGGTGTGATCTTGGCTCACTGCAACCTCTGCCTCCTGGGTTCAAGTGATTATCCCACCTCAGCCTCCTGAGCAGCCAGGACCACAGGCATGCCACCATGCATGAATAATTTTTGTATATTTTTTTTGGTAGAGATGGGGTTTTTCACCATGTTGGCCAAGTTGGTCTCAAACTCCTTACCTAAAGTGATCACCTGACTCGGCCTCCCAAAGTGCTGGGATTACAAGCGTCAGTCACTGCACCCGGCTCATTGATATCTTTTATTACAAGACTAATCACATATTGGACAGGTATCTGTCTCCCTAAGCAGCCTGAGAGCCACTAAGGGCAAGGACTGGGTCTTTTTCTGTGCACTCATTCAATCAATTGAGGTTTATTGCAAGCACCTCTTTGTGTTGCAACTTGCTAAACCCTATGGATACAAAGTTGAAGCTCCTAATCTATTTGGGAAAAGATACATAAACCACTAATTACAATCCAATGTGATAAGTGCATGCATTAAGTTCTGGAGAGCATAGAAAAGGAAACATATAAAACTATCTGGGATAAGATAATTAAGTACTTAAAACGGGGAATTTTCAAGCAATGTCCTGAAAGATATGGAGAAAAAAGAACATTTAGTCCCAAAGCATACCTTATATAAAAGTAGATGCAATAAAGGAACAGGGCCAGTCCAGGAATAACAAGTAGTTCTGTGTGAACTGGCATGAAGTTGGACAAGTACGAAGATTGCAATAAAAAGTGTCCTGGATACCAAGCTAAAGAATTTAGACTTTATTCTCTACTTTTGTCCTGCCAAACCTGCAGGCCACAGAATTGTTTCAAAAGGTTTTGTAACATAGACTAAATAAATAAGCCTGAAATGTGTGTGTAATTGTTTAAATGTCCGTAGACACTGTAATAATGTATTCAAAGCTGTGTGTAAGTGGTTTAGAAGTTAGAGTAGCTTTTTGTCATTATTTCTATCAATCAATAAACACTAAAAGTACAACTACTATTGTGTGACAGTACAAAGGATTTTTGTTATTAATGTCAAAAGGAGTCCTTATAATTAGTTTTAAGTGATAAATCACTAAGTTTTTTTTTCTTTTTGTTTTCTTTCCTTTTTTTTTTTTTTTTTTTTTTTGGGGGGGATGGAGTCTTGCTCTGTCGACCAGGCTGGAGTGCAGTGGCATGATCTCGGCTCACTGCGACCTCCACCTCCTGGGTTCACGTGATTCTCCTGCCTCAGCCTCCCAAGTAGCTGGGACTACAGGTGCCTGCCATCACGCCTGGCTAATTTTTGTAATTTTAGTAGAGACAGGGTTTCGCCATGTTGACCAAGCTGGTCTCAAACTCCTGACCTCAGGTGATCCACCCGCTTTGGTCTCCCAAAGTGCTGGGATTACAAGTATGAGCCACCACTCTCAGTCTCATTAGGATATTACATTGGAAATGATTCAAGGCATATGTGCATTTTGAGGCTTTGATATACATTGCTAAATTACCTTCCAAAAGTCTGTACCCACATTTATAGCTACAATTTGTGTATGAGTGTCCATGTTCTACACTTTTATCAGAGTATTAGTAATAGTAGATTTGGCAAGTAGCAAAAAATATTAAAATTTTCTTTAATAGTGAAGTTGAACTTTTTTTCTTTAACAACTTTGAGAGATGATTTACATTAAATTACCATATAATGAAGCCATTAATTTACCATAAATTATCATAAAATTCAGCCAATATAAGTGTACAATTTAATGATTTTAGAAAATATATAGTCTGCAACCATTACCACAATCTGCTTTTAGAACATTTCTAACACCCTAGCAAGTTCCCCTCTGCCCATTTAATGTCTGCTTCCATCCCCAGTCCTAGGATACCACTGTTTTGCTTTCTATTTCTATAAAGTTGCCCTTTTTTAGACATTTCATATATATAGAACCAGACAATACGTAGTCTTTTGCATCTAGCCTTTTTCAGTTAAGTCTGTTTTGGCCCTTGCCCGCTTTTCTGTTTTTCAGACAGGGTCTTGCTCTGTTGCCTAGGGTAGAGTGCAGTGGTAGAATCATAGCTCATTGCAACCTCAAATGCCTAGGCTCAAGCAGTCCTAATACCTCAGCCTCCTGAGTAGCTGGGACTGAGAGGTGAAGCCAGCTGGACTTCTGGGTCAGTTGGGGACTTGAAGAACTTTTCTGTGGCTAGCTAGAGGTTTGTAAAATGGACGAATCAGCACCCGGTAAAATGGATCAATCAGTGCTCTGTAAAATGGACCAAACAGCAGGACATGGGTGGGGACAAATAAGGGAATAAAAGCAGGTCACCCCAGCCAGCAGCGGCAACCCGCCTGGGTCCCCTTCCATGATGTGGAAGCTTTGTTCTTTCGCTCTTCACAATAAATCTTGCTGCTGCTCATTCTTTGGGTCCGTGCCACCTTTAAGAGCTGTAACGCTCACCACGAAGGTCTGCAGCTTCATTCTTGAAGTCAGTGAGACCAAGAACCCACTGGAAGGAACCAACTCTGGACACATCTTGGTGACCCAGATGGGACTATCGCCAAGTCGTGAGTACCACTGGACCCCTTTCACTTGCTATTCTGTCCTATTTTTTCCTTGGAATTTGGGGGCTAAACACCGGGCACCTGTCGGTCAGTTAAAAGCAACTAGCGCGGCCACCGGACTAAAGACACAGGTTTCAGGCTTTCTGGGAAAGGGCTCTCTAACAACCCCCAACTCTTCAGAGTTGGGAGTGTTGGTCTGCCTGGAACAAGCTTCCACTTTTCCTGTACTTCTGGGCCAAGCCGAAGGTCAACAGAGAGGAAAGCCATTCAGCTCTGGGGTTCCCACAAAAAGTTGGCTGACCTTGCAGCCATGAGCGGAACTCTCAAAGTCACATTGCCCAAGCGAGACTCTCCCATCTATCCTATCTATCCTGACCCTTGCCTCCTGAATCCTAATGCCTGTCAGACAAACTTCCTCCCACCTCTCTTCTTTGAGGCTAGTCCCGCTTCTAAAAACCACTCCCTGTCACTGGTACTCTTCTAGTATCTCCTATAAGAATGACTTCTAGTATAAATTTCAAGACTCTGTTCCCTTCCTTGGGCACCCGGGCTCACCAATTAGAAAGACATAATTTTTGCCCAAAGCCCCATCTGGGGGGGCAGGGAACTATCTGGAATTTTAGAATCCCTCCTCAGACTAGCAGGTCTAACCAAGGCTATTCCCGAAGCTAGGATATGGGGAGCCTCAGAAATTATATCCTTCCTATCCATATGATGAGAAGTGCGGAGAAAAGGTGTCACTCTTCCAACCCTGGAAATCCCTTCCCTCCCTCAGGTTATAGCCCTCCACTCCATTTTGAGGCATACCATCTTTATAGGACAGGGGTCAGGTCCCAATACTAACAGGAGAAAATGCTTAGGACTCTCACAGGTTTTCAAGAATGCGTCGGTAAGCGCCACTAAATCTGATTTTTCTTGGTCCTCTTTGTGGTCTAAGAGGAAAGGCAAGGGGCAGGTTTTTGAGAATGCGTTGGTAAAGGCCACTAAATCCGACCTTCCGTGGTCCTCTTTGTGGTCTAAGAGGAAAATTAGTGTTTCTGCTGCTGTATCAGTGAGCACAACTATTCTGATCAGCAGGGTCCAGGGACTGTTGCAGGTTCTTCGGTAGGGGGAGAAACAAACCAAAATTGTGGGCGTTTTTTTCTCTCAGATGGGAAACACTCAGGCATCAACAGGCTCACTCTTGAAATGCATCCTAAGCCATTGGGACTAATTGGACTTGCAAACCCTGAAAAAGAGGTGGCCCATTTTTTTCCGCACTATGGCCCCAGTATTCTCTCTCTGATGGGGAAAAATGGCCACCTGAGGGAAGTATAAATTACAGTACTATCCTGCAGCTTGAACTTTTCTGTAAGAGGGAAGGCAAACGGAGTGAAATACGTTATGTCCAAGTTTTCTTTTTCACTGAAGGATAATCCACAACTATGCAAAGCTTGCAGTTTACATCCCACAAGAGGACCTCTCAGCTTACCCCTATGTCCTATCCTCCCTTTAGCTCCACTTTCTATTAATGATAAGCCACCTCTAATCTCCCCCTCCCAGAAGGAAACAAGCAAAGAAATCTCCAAAGGACCACAAAAACCCCCGGGCTATCGGTTATGTCCCCTTCAAGCTGTAGGGGGAGGAGAATTTGGCCCACCCAGGTACATGTCCCCGTCTCCCTCTCTGATTTAAAGCAGATCAAGGTAGACCTGGGGAAGTTTTCAGATGATCCTGATAGGTACGTAGATGTCCTACAGGGTCTAGGGCAAACCTCTGACCTCACTTGGAGAGATGTCATGCTATTGTTAGATCACACCCTGGCCTTTAATGAAAAGAATGCAGCTTTAGCTGCAGCCTGAGAGTTTGGAAATACCTGGTATCTTAGTCAAGTGAATGATAGGATGACAGCCAAAGAAAGGGACAAATTCCCTACCAATTAGCAAGCCATCCCCAGTATAGATCCCCACTGGGACCTCGACTCGGATCATGGGGACTGGAGTCGCAAACATCTGCTGACCAGTGTTCTAGAAAGACTAAGGAGAATTAGGAAAAAGTCCATGAATTACTCAGTGATGTCCACCATAACTCAGGGAAAGGAATAAAATCCTTTTGCCTTCCTCAAGCAGCTATGGGAGGCCTTAAGAAAATATACTCCCCTGTCATCTGACTCACTCGAGGGTCGATTGATCCTCAAAGGTAAGTTTATTACCCATTCAGCAGCAGGTATCGGGAGAAACCTCCAAAAGCGAGCTGTGGGCTCTGAACAAAATCTGGAGGCATTATGAAACCTGGCAACCTCGGTGTTCTAGGGACCAAGAGGAACAGTCCGAGAAGGAAAAGCGAGATCAGAGAAAGGCCACAGCCTTAGTCATGGCCCTCAGACAAACAAACCTTGGTGGTTCAGAGAGGACAGAAAATGGAGCAGGCCAATCACCCGGTAGGGCTTGTTACCAGTGTGGTTTGCAAGGACACTTTAAAAAAGATTGTCCAATGAGAAACAAGCTGCCCCCTTGCCCATGTCCACTATACTGAGGCAATCACTGGAAGGTGCACTGCCTCAGAGGACAAAGGTTCTCTGGGCCAGAAGCCCCCAACCAGATGATCAAACAATAAGACTGAGGGTGCCCGGGGCAAGCACCTGCTCATGTCATCACCCTCACTGAGCCCGGGGTACATTTAAACATTGAGGGCCAGGAAATTGACTTCCCCCTGTACACTGGTGCGGCCTTCTCAGTGTTAATCTCCTGCCCCGGACAGCTGTCCTCAAGGTCCGTTACCATCCGAGGAGTCCTGGGACAGCCTGTAACCAGGCATTTCTCCCACCTCCTCAGTTGTAATTGGGAGACTTTGCTCTTTTCACATGCCTTTCTTGTTATGCCTGAAGGTCCCACACCCTTTCTTATTAGGGAGGGATATATTAGCCAAAGCCAGAGCTATTATCTACATGAATATGGGGAACAAGTTAACCATTTGTTGTCCTCTGCTTGATGAGGGAATCAACCCTGAAGTCTGGGCATTGGAAGGACAATTTGGAAGGACAAAAAATGCCCACCCAGTCCAAATCAGGCTAAAAGACCCCATCACTTTTCTTTATCAAAGGCAATATCCCATAAGGCCTGAAGCTCATAAAGGATTACAGGATATTGTTAGACATTTAAAAGCTCAAGGATTAGTAAGAAAATGCAGCAGTCCCTGCAACACCCCAATTCTAGGAGTACAAAAACTGAATGGTCAGTGGAGACTAGTGCAAGTTCTTAGACTCATCAATGAGGCAGTAATTTCCCTATACTCAGCTGTACCCAATCCCTATACCCTGCTCTCTCAAATACCAGAGGAAGCAGAACGGTTCATGGCTCTGGACCTCAAGGATGCCTTCTTCTGTATTCCCTTGCACTCTGACTCCCAGTTTCTCCTTGCCTTTGAGATCCCACAGACCACACGTCCCAACTGATGTGGATGGTCTTGCTCCAGGGGTTTACGGATAGCCCTCATCTCTTTGGTCAGGCACTGACCCAAGATCCAGGCAACTTCCCAAGTCCAGGAACTCTGGTCCTTCAGTATGTGGATGATTTACTTTTGGCTACCAGTTCGGAAGCCTCATGCCAGCAGGCTACTCTAGATCTCTTGAACTTTCTAGCTAATCAGGGTACAAGGCGCCTAAATTGAAGGCCCAGCTCTGCCTACGACAAGTCAAATATCTAGGCCTAATCTTAGCCAGAGGAACCAGGGCCCTCAGCAAGGATTGAATACAGCCTATACTGACTTATCCTCGCCCTAAGACATTAAAACAGTTGCGGGGCTCCTTGGAATCACCGGCTTTTGCTGACTATGGCTACCTGGATACAGTGAGATAGCCAGGCCCCTCCATACTGTAATCAAGGAGACCCAGAGGGCCTCCCATATAGCAGAATGGGAACCAGAGGCAGAAACAGCCTTCAAAACCTTAAAGCAGGCCCTAGTACAAGCTCTAGTCTTAAGCCTTCCCGTAGGATAAAACTTCTCTTTATATGTCACAGAGAGAGCAGGGATAGCTCTTGGAGTCCTTACTCAGACTTGTGGGACAACCTCACAACCAGTGGCATACCTAAGTAAGGAAATTGATACAGTAGCAAAAGGCTAGCCTCACTGTTTACAGATAGTTGAGGCGGTGGCCATCTTAGTATCAAAGGCTATCTGAATAATACAAGGAAGGGATCTCACTGTCTGGACTACTCATGATGTAAATGGCATACGAGGCGCCAAAGAAAGTTTATGGCTATCAGACAACTGTCTGCTTAGATACCAGGTGCTATTCCTTGAGGGACCGGTGCTTCAAATACACACATGTGTGGCCCTCAACCCTGACACTTTTCTCCAAGAGGATGGAGAACCAATCAAGCATGACTGCCAACAAATTATAGTCCAGACTTATGTCGCCTGAGAGGATCTCTTAGAAGTCCCCTTAGCTAATCCTGAGTTTAACCTATATACCGATGGAAGTTCATTTGTGGATAATCGGATACAAAAGGCAGGTTATGCCATAGTTAGTGATGTAACAGTACTTGAAAGTAAGCCTCTTCCCCAAGGAACCAACACCTAGTTAGCAGAACTAGTGGCACTTATCCGAACCTTAGAACTGGAAAAGGGAAAAAGAATAAATGTATATACAGATAGCAAGTATTCTTATCTAATCCTACATGCCCATGCTGCAATATGGAAAGGGAGTTCCTAACCTCTGGGGGAACCGACATTAAATACCACAAGGAAATCATGAAATTATTGCATGCAGTGCCAAAACCCAAGGAGGTGGCAGTCTTACACTGCCAAAGCCATCAAAAAGGTGAAGGAGCAAGGACAGAAGGAAACTGTCGGACAGACGCTGAGGCCAAAATTGCTGTCAGGCGGAACCTCCTGTCAGAAATACCTACGGAAGGACCCTTGGTATGGAACAACCCTCTCCAAGAGATTAAGACCCAATATTCCCCGACTGAAACAGAATGGGGACTTTCACGGGGGCATAGTTGTCTCCCCTTGGAGTGGTTAACGACAGAGAGACAAAGAGGGAGTCACAGAGAAAGAAAGAGAGAGCGAGAGGGGAAGAACAGAAAGTCAAAGAGAATGAGAGAGGGGGGAAAACAGAAAGTCAAAGAGAGAAGGAAAGAAAGAGAGGAAGAGACAGAGAGACAAAGAGGAGGTCAGAGAGAAAGAGACAGACAAATAAGGAGTCAAAGAGAGAGATAGAAGTAGTAAAGAAAAAACAGTGTACACTATTCCTTTAAAAGCCAGGGTAAATTTAAAACCTATACTTGATCATTGAAGGTCTTCTCCATGACCCTATAATACTCCAATACCACCTTGTTGTCAGTGTACACAAGGGCGTAGCCCAAAAACAGGGAGGCACTGACAACCCATAGCCTTCCTATCAAAAATCCTTCACCCATCAGGTTTCCTAACAGGGGATCTAAATCTTAATTAATTACCATACAAAGGTCCGACCAGACCTAGGAAGAACTCCCTTCAGGACAGGACAATAGATGGTTTCTCCCTGGTGATTAAGGGAAAAAGACACAATGGGTATTCAGTAAGTGATAAGGAAACTCTTGTAAAAGCAGAGTTAGAGAAATTGCCTAATAATTGGTCTACTCAAACGAGCTGTTTGCACTCAGCTAAACCTTAAAGTACTTACAGAATCAGGAAGGAGCCATCTATACTAATTTTAAGTTAATATGGACTGAATGAGGTCTTGTTAATAGCAAAGAATAATTGATATCCCAGTCCGGCGCAGTGGCTCATGCCTGTAATCCCAGCATTTTGGGAGGCCAAGGTGGGTGGATCATGAGGTCAGGAGTTCAAGACCAGGCTGGCCAAGATGGTGAAACCCTGTCTCTACTAAAAAAAAAAATACAAAATTAGCCAGGCGTGGTGGTGAGTGCCTGTAATCCCAGCTACTCAGGAGGCTGAGGCAGGAGAATCGCTTGAACCCGGGAGGCAGAGTCTGCAGTGAGTCGAGATCACGTCACTGCACTCTACCCTGGGTGACAGAGCAAGACTCCGTCTAAAAAAACAAAAAACAAATTGATATCCCAAACTTACAAGGTTTTCAACAAAAGTAAAGTTTGCTAAAAGTTAGCAATGTAAAATATAATATCCTAACTTCTAAGCTTGTGTGGAAATCAGACCCTATCACTACCCCTCAAAGTTCAAGTCAGTCAGTTCAGGGCCATACAACTAATAGCCCTACTTATAGGGTTAGGAATGGCTACTGCTACAGGAACCAGAATAACCAATTTATCTACTTCACTATCCTACTACCCCACAATCTCAAAAGATTTCTGACATTTTACAAGAAATAACAAAATCTATCCTTACTCTACAATCCCAAATAGACTCTTTGGCAGCAGTAACTCTCCCAAACCACCGAGGCCTATAACCTCCTCACTGCTGAGAGAGGAGGACTCTGCACCTTCTTAGGGTAAGAGTGTTGCTTGTGCACTAACCAGTCAGGGATAGTATGAGACACAGCCCGGCGTTTACAGGAAAAGGCTTCTGAAATCAGACAATGCATTTCAAACTCTTATACCAATCTCTGGAGTTGGGCAACACAGTTTCTCCCCTTTATAGGTCCCGTGACAGCCATCTTGCTATTACTCACCTTCGGGCCCTGTATTTTTAAGCTCCTTGTCAAATTTGTGTCCTCCAGGATCGAGGCCATCAAGCTACAGATGGTCTTACAAATGGAACCCTGAATGAGCTCAACTCAAAACTTCTACCAAGGACCCCTGGATCTACACACTGGCCCTTTGACTGGCCTAGAGAGTTCCCCTCTGGAGGACACTAACACTGCAGTGCCCCTTTTTCACACCTATCCAGCAGGAAGTAGCTAGAGTGGTCATCGCCCAATTCCCAACAGTAGTTGGGGTGTCCTGTTTACAGGAAGGATTGAGGTAAAGCCAGCTGGACTTCTGGGTCAGGTGGGGACTTGAAGAACTTTCTGTGGCTAGCTAGAGGTTTGTAAAATGGACCAATCCACACCCTGTAAAATGAACCAATCAGTGCTCTGTAAAATGGACCAATCAGCAGGACATGGGTAGGGAGAAATAAGGAAACAAAAGCTGGCCACCCCAGCCAGCAGTGGCAATGCGCTCAGGTCCCCTTCCATGCTGTAGAAGCTTTGTTCTTTCACTCTTCACAGTAAATCTTGCTGCTGCTCACTCTGGGTCCATGCCACCTTTAAGAGCTGAACACTCACTGCAAAGGTCCGCAGCTTCATTCTTGAAGTCAGCAAGACCAAGAACCCACCAGAAGGAACCAACTCCGGATACAGGACTACAGACACATGCCACCATGCCTGGCAAATTTTTTAATTTTTAGGAGAGATGAGGTCTCAATATGTTGCCCAAGCTGATCTTGAACTCCTGGGCTCAAGTGATCCTCCTGCCTTGGACTCCCAAAGTGTTAGGATTACAGATGTGAGCCACCATGTGCAGCCGTGTGCCTATTTTTCTACTGGGGCGCTGAAGGATTTTACAGAGAAGGGCATAATCAGTTTCATATTAATTAAAGATAATTCTCGCAGCACTAGAAATGATGGCTCTATCTTTGCATTTCCAACTCTAGGACAATGAGTAGAAGTTTATTGCATTGGGCTTTAATCTATCTGCAAAAAAGATTTTACATATAATATGGCACTGGGGAGTGATAAAATTATTTGAATCAAGTCTTAGTTTCCTCTTCTCAAGGAGTGTCATAAATTTCTAATTTAGTTTCTAAAAAAATCTTAACATTAATCCTTTAAAGTTGGGCACTTTAGTGCAGTAGAATTAGATGCTTTCTGGAACAAGGTGGAGTATAAAGAAATGTTGCCTTACTCTAATGTTGCTCTTGGTTGTTTGTTTTGTGCATCAAGAGCACTTAAACGGTTCCTCATTGCTAAGATAGACTAATACTAGTAACTCTTTGAAAATTAAACAGTTCTTTGAATTATTTATTATTGCTGAAAATATATTTTAAAAGACCCATACCCAGGTAAAAACTTTCCAATCTAAAAAAGAAAAATGTCCTACTTTGATCTCAACCATTACTGAATTTGTATCCCACGCTATTTTGCTAAATCCAATTTAATTGTTCCAGAAATAAAAGCTTAGGTTTGGTAAAAGTTGCAGTTCTTAAAGGTAATGGAGAAACTCAGAGCTTGACATAATCAAACAAAGTGACTGAAACGTTTCCTCTTATTCCTCCTTCTGGATAACATTCCTTCCAATTGCCCCTGCACAGAGTGATTTATGGATGTTTTGCCTTAAAGCTGCTGTCAAGGCTCCTCACTTGCATGGGCTCCTTTTCTTTTTTCTTTTTTTTTTTTTTGAGATAGAGTCTCACTCTTGCTGCCCAGGCTGGAGTGCAGTGGTGCAATCTCGGCTCACTGCAACCTCCGCCTCTTGGGTTCAAGCGATTCTCCTGCCTCAGCTTTCTGAATACCCCTTTCACCAAGGATCTTTCTCACCTATCCTGAAGGTTCTCTGTAGGTAAGTTCTTGACTTAATGGGTTGACTGTAGCTATATTTCTACAAGTCTTCTTTTCCATGATTTATCTTAGACAGACATCTTTTTAGAAAAATCTGTTAAGCAATAATAAAGTAACAACATAAATGGGTCACTTAGAATCCCCCATAGTCATTCATGTTCATTCTGTGACCACATAACCTTATGTGATTATCATTAACCTAGGTTTTTTGTTGTCTTTTTTTTTTTTTTTTTTTTTTTTTTGCTCTGTCACCCAAGCTGGAGTGCAGCAGCCTTGAACTCCTGGGCTCAAGCAGTCTTCTCACTTTGGCCTCCTAAGTAGCTAGGACTACAGGCACATGTGTCACCATGCCTGGTTAACTTTATTATTTTTAGAGGCAGCATCTTGTTATGTTGCACAGGGTGGTCTCAAACTCCTGGCCTCAAGTGATCCTCCCACCTCAGCCTCCTGAGTACCTGGGATTACAAGTGCAAGCTACTGCACCCAGCTCTAGCTTTTTAAAAGCAGTTTTATTTTGATAAAAATGTTTCATTTTACAGAGACCTACCTACTGCAACATTGTCCTACATTCGTCTCTTCAGAACATGTGTATGATGTGACTACATCAGAGCATTCAGTTGAGACAGGTAGCAGGAAGGGGCAATAGCCTGGCATTTCGGTGACACCTGGAAGGATGACCCGGTTGTTGATGCTCAGAGGTTGGTGAGGGATATTAAAGTGTCAGAGACACATCTGGCTTGTTCACCACTGTATGCTCAGTGCTTAGCGTAAGGTCTGGCAACCAGTCAGTACTTAGTTACTGACTGAATGACTAATATTGAACCTGCTGACCGCAATTGTATTTTGTAATGGTTTTGGGGCTATGGAACAACATCCTAGATAATAGCAATTACCTTATTATTTTCCACAAAGAATCCCGACTAGTTAATTAATTGATTAAACAAGTGTATATTGAGTGCCTACTACGACCAAACATAATAGGATCACTTGAGATTGACAGAGAGCCAAAGGAGGAAAAATCTGGAATGTGAGCAACTTCCCATCCCCATCCCAGGCCTGTACTTTATGGCCTGAGATAAATAAGAATGGCCAGGCACAGTGCCTCAGGCCTGTAATCCCAGCACTTTGTGAAGCCGAGTTGGGGCGGGTCACTTGAGGTCAGGAGTTCGAGAGAGACAAGCCTGACCAACATGGCAAAACCCCGTCTCTACTGAAAACACAAAAATTAGCTGGGTGTGGTGGCTGGCGCCTGTTATCCCAGCTACTTGGGAGGCTGAAGCAGGAAAAGTGCTTGAACTCCGGAGGTGGAGGTTGCAGTGAGCCGAGACTGCAGCACTCTACTCCAGCCTGGCAACAGAGTGAGACTCCATCTTGAAAAAGAATAGAAAAGTTGAAAAAGACATAGCCTTATTTTGTTTTTGCTGAAGAGCTGGAACATAAAGAAAAATAATACTGGGGAAGAAGTAATATTACTTAGAGAAGGCGGAAAATGAGAGCCCTCTATTGGCTTAAGTGGCTCTGGAGGATTAGATCAAGCTCTTCCAGGAACTGGGCTCTACTTAACATTCATGGGAAATATTCTAGAGGGAGAGGTCACAACAGTACATTGTACTAAAGAGATAGTCATTTTAGGTTTCAGTTAACATAATGTAATATATGCCTTTCTTTAGGATCAGAACACTTTGGGGGGCTCCTTGGGGCCTGATGTGAGGCACAGGGGCAAAGTCACTTGAGAAGTTTGACCCTGTGAAAGATGGAACCCAGCTTCTTCCTGACCCCAGGGCCAGTGCTACCAGGCAATAACATTTCCCAGCAAAATGCAGTTAAACAAAATCCCAGAGTTGTTTTCCTTCAAATTATCTTTGATTTAATTTCTTCTTTTATATAAAAGACAACAAATTACATTTCAGAGAATAATGTTTAGGTTATAAGGTTCCCATCAGAGCTGTTTCACAATACGTGTTTACATAATCTGAAGTGAAGGCGGCAGTGGACTGTAAAACCGGCCAGCCAGGCCAGTTTGTGTGCATGTGGGGGATTAATTTCACTTTGGATCACAAATTAATGTAACATTCTATTGTTTAGGTGTCGACTAGATTTGGATTTGGTTTTGGATATTTGAATGAGGATGAAATTGAGTTAAAAAAAACCCAAAAAACGGCACCACCAAATTCTAAAAAGCAATTAGGTCAGTGCTTTGTAAAGAAAACATACAATATCAATATTTTCTGCTGTTATCAATGAGTTCAAACATTTGACACTTTGAATACTGATATTTAAATAAGTCAAATCTTTGGTGAGAAAAATTTATACGTTTTTCTGTTTGCATCACCCAATGTGTTACTAATTATTTGCCCTATTAATCCATTGTGCTTTGCTGTCCACGATTAACAGAATAACGCAGTGTGTTCAAAATGCAAAGAGAATAAATAGCATACAGAAGCATTAAAAAAGTCGTAGAAAACTTATCTTAGAGGAAATTCACCAAGCTAAAAGCAAATACATTTAACCTGTATGATCGTATTTGCTAATGAAGGTACCAAATATTAAATTTTGGATACTTATTAGGAGAAACCTGAAAATGGGTCCTTGCTGCTTGACCACTCGGCTTCTTTTATCAACCCTCCTCGAGGCTCCCAACGGAAAGGAATCTGTTTCTCTAATAGCCCTCAGCATAAATTGCCTTGAAAGTTCATTTCAGATATGAATGATGTCTTATACATCTTTATCTCCTCCAAAGCACTGGACAGAAAAGTCTTTTACTTCTATAGTTAGTAGCTGCATTGCATTTGCAAAATATACTTAATATACTTAATATAAAATATTTCCCTTTAATATAGTCCCCTTTTATGAATAAATTTATTCCTTACGCCAAAGCATTTTTTGGGTGTGATGATAAAATTGATTTTGGATATCACCCACAGGTGTCAAACTTAATTTTCTTTGTCCTTTCTGACTATTAGCATACCTCATGTTCATATATAGACTTTCTAAGGAAGACCCCTCTAAATAATCCATATTTTATTTTATAATATCCTCAGTTGTGTGTTAAGCTAAATTCAAAAGTTAAGCATGAGAGCAAAAAGTGAAATAAATTCAATTAGAAAATTCAAAGAGATGACAGTAGACAAAGAAGGTCTAAAATTAGTTGTGATATGAATGACTTCATATCTCATCATTCTAATGTGTGGGCCAGGATATACACACTGACAAAGAGTTCTCTGACCAAGCCAAATAATAGGCCGAAAGAGTTGATCTCATGAAAAGAAACTTAAGAAGGCAAAGTCACTCAGCATAAGTCTAATACAATATTTTAGAAGTTCTAAGTTATCAAGTCTTTTTTTTTTTTTTTTTTTTTTTTTTTTTGAGACGGAGTCGCTCTGTCGCCCAGGCTGGAGTGCAGTGGCCAGATCTCAGCTCACTGCAAGCTCCGCCTCCCGGGTTCATGCCATTCTCCTGCCTCAGCCTCCCGAGTAGCTGGGACTACAGGCGCCCGCCACCTCGCCCGGCTAGTTTTTTTGTAGTTTTTTTAGTAGAGACGGGGTTTCACCGTGTTAGCCAGGATGGTCTCGATCTTCTGACCTCGTGATCCGCCCGTCTAGGCCTCCCAAAGTGCTGGGATTACAAGCTTGAGCCACCGCGCCCGGCCTTTTTTTCTTTTTTTTTGAGATGGAGTTTCATTCTTGTTGCCCAGACTGGAGTGCAATGGCGCTATCTTGGCTCACTGCAACCTCTGCCTCCTGGGTTCAAGTGATTCTCCTGCCTCAGCCTTCTGAGTACCCGGGATTATAGGCACACGCCACCATACCCGGCTAATTTTGTATTTACTATAGAGACAGGGGTTTCTCCATGTTGGTCAGGCTGGTCTCAAACTCCCGACCTCGGGTGATCTGCCCGCCTCAGCCTCCCAAAGTGCTGGGATTACAGGTGTGAGCCACGATACCCAGCCAATTTTTTTAAATCTAATCAAAAAAAGTTGTTTTTTTTGAGACAGGGTCTTATTCTGTTGCTCAGGCCAGAGTGCAGCAGCACAATCAGGGCTCACTGATCTCCTGGGCTCAAGCAATCCTCTCACTTCAGCCTCCTGGGTACCTGGAACTACAGCTGCATGACACTGTGCCCAGTTAATTTTTTTTATTTTTTATTTTTTGTAGAGACAGTCTCACTATGTTGTCCTGGCTGGTCTTGAACTCCTGGGCTCAAGTGATCCTCCCACCTCAGTCTTCCAAGAGCTGGGATCACAGGCGTGAACCGCTGTGCCCACATCAAGCAAGTCTTTTCGTTTTGTTTTGTTTTTGAGATGTTTTGCTCTTGTTACCCAGGCTGGAGTGCAGTGGCGCAATCTCAGCTCACTGCAACCTCCACCTCCTGGGTTCAAGAGATTCTCCTGCCTCAGCCTCCCGAATAGCTGGGATTACAGGTGCATGCCACCATGCCCAGCTAATTCTTGTATTTTTAGTAGAGATGGGGTTTCACTACGTTGGCCAGGCTGGTCTCAAACTCTTGACCTCAGGTGATCTGCCCACCTTGGCCTCCCAGAGTGCTGGGATGAGTCACCATGCCTGGCCTCACATCAAGTCTTTTAAAGAAAACAATAGCAAAGATTCACATTACCTTTTAGTTTAGTAAATACCACATTCATTGTTATATTCATTTAGTTCATTAAATGGACAAAAATACATCAAATCTTTTTTTCATGTGTTAAAACATTCAAATACATTATCAAAAAGCAGCAATGAAAACTGTCTCCATCTCCCAAAGAACTGGGATGACAGGCATGAGCCACAGTGCCCAGCCCTGTTTCTAAAGTTTTTAAAGAGAAGGAAGGTGACTGGCGATAAGCTGGGATTGAACCTAGATCACTCACAGTGCTGTCTAGCTTTTGAATCCTATGTCTCTTAACGGAGTAAGATTCTGAAATCATAAAGATTCAAGGGCTCTCAAGCACAGACAGGCACTTTCTCCATTCATTATACTCCTTTTCTAAGAGAAATTAACACAGTGATCTGATACCTACTGCAGAATTTTTCAATTAACCAAACTCCTACTACCAGCAATTTATGTGAACAAAAACTTTTGAGACTATTTCCATCAATGTAACTATGTTCAAAAGGCTATTATTAACAGCTGTAAATTAAGGTTTGTGGTGATGAAATAACATCTGAGATGGATATTTCAGTGGAAAAGAAAAAAAAAGATAGGTGAAGCAAATACAGCCAAGTTTTATAATTACTAAATCTAGGGGATAGGCATTGTAGGGTTCACCGTATTACTCCATATTACTTTTGTGTGGGCTTGAGATTTTCAGAATGAGACTTTTTATTAACACAAAAGAGCTTTCAGAAATACGGTTCATCATTAATATAGGTCTATGGCTTTATGAATAGGACAGAAAGCTTTGCTGAAATAAACTAAGGCTGATCTTGAATCTGGGCTCCTTACTAGGTTTACAAAAACCATTTTTCTTTTTCAAAGGAAGGAAATAACACAAATCCATACACTATCCTGAGAGGCGAACATACAACAGATTTTTAGACTTTAGCTTAAAATTAGAGAAATCTAATTTTTTCAGAAAAAAACATCCCCATGTCGTATCCTGACCTGGACACAGAGGCTGTATTACTTGGAAAACGTGAATGTGGATTCTAGTTTAGCTTTTAGTTCAGAAGAAAAAGGAAGAGTGTCAATTCCAAGGATACAGATTCCTTAATCCTTTTCTCAGATTTAAGGAGTTTTTCTTACAGGGATTTAACTCTGTACTGTCCAAAGTGTGAACCAGAGCAACTCCCGTCTTGAATAGGAGTTAGGTAAAATGAGGCTGAGACCTGCCGGGCTGCATTCCCAGGTGGTTAAGGCATTCTAGGTCACAGGGTAAGATAGGAGGAGGTCAGCACAAGATTCAGGTCATAAAGATCTTGCTGATAAAACAGGTTGCAGTAAAGAAGTCAGCTAAAACCCACCAAAACCAAGATAGCAATGAGGGTGACCTCTGGTCGTTCTCACTGCTACACTCCCAGCAGTGCCATGACAGTTTACAAATGCCATGGCACTGTCAGGAAGTTAGCCTATATGGTCTAACAGGGGGAGGCACAGATAATCTACCCCTTGATTAGCATATCACCAAGAAATAACCATAAAAATGGGCAGCCAGCAGCCCTCGGGGCTGCTTTGTCTATGCAGTAGCCATTCTTTTATTCCTTTACTTTCCGAATAAACTTGCTTTCACTTTACTCTATGGACTTGCCCGGAATTCTTTCTTGCGCAAGATCAAGAACTTTCTCTCACGGTCTGGATCAGGACCTCTTTCCTGTAATAGTACTGCCAGTTACAGAAGTAAGCAGATGGAGGTCTCTTTCTGAAGGTCATACCTCAAACAAAATCAATCCTTTTTTGTGGTGCAGAAACCAGTCTACCCCCAGAGGACACAAAATATGCTGGGCTGAGGCCTCTTCCTTCCTGGCCCCTTTTCTGTTTGCCTTCTCCCCTGTGGGCCTCTCAGGCTCCACTCGGCCATGCTTTCCCCACTGGGTCTGTCATGACAGCCTACGCTGGGATCTCAGGGAACCAAAAAGCAAAAGCACCCCCTGGGTCTATGGGGACAACCATTCTTGTTCCTATGCAAAATCTGGCTTGGGGAACTGTAATTTCGATCTAAGTCACTGGTACTGGATTAGAAACAAAAGAGTCAGACAGCAACAAACTCTACTACTTTGTTTATTTTGTATACATTTCATGATCCTGGGGATTACATTGACATTACTTTTGTCTCTACTTTTTCTTCAAATAGAGATTAAGACTCAGCTAAAAATGTACTTTATTAACACTGATGCCATGAAAACTTCTTTTTAAAAATGAGGTATTTCGTTTACTGTCCCAAACAGTAGAGGTTTGGGCAAACTGCAGAAATGGTCTAGTTAGTAAGAAAATGAAAGTGAATACACTGAAACATAAAACAGAAGCAGGATTTGGCAATATGCTGCTCTGACACCCTGAGAATTTTTACTGCAGGCAAAATAAATCCACCACCTTTTATCTCTAAAAGCAAAACCCAGCATGATTTCTTCCTAGGGCATACATTTCTATTTAGAAAAGACCACAGAATAAAGAGGTGAGTTAATATGAGAAAGGTAAAGACACTAAGATCATTCTTTTTGCCCCTTTCCCCACCCCAATAAAAACATACTTATTAAGGGGCCACTATTTTCCTTTCTTTCAAATTATCTTAGAAAATATTTAGAATTACACAACAGCAGCATTTACAAGTGAATTTATATAGAACTGTTGTCAAGGCTCAAAATATGAGAGCTCTTGAAAAAACAGTTGAGGTATTTCACATAAAAAACTGAACAATCAGGTTAGCCACACCTAAAATGATGATGAAAACGTGAAAGACTAATTTAGGCCATGTCAGACGCTCTTCTTGGTGGAGGGATATTATATAGATGAGAGATGGGTATATGAATACAAAGGCCAGGCCACACGCTGCTCCTGAATATCTGCAAAATAAAAGCTTTTGGGGTTAATATT
Organism: Chlorocebus sabaeus; assembly: GCF_047675955.1. Lineage (NCBI taxonomy): Eukaryota > Metazoa > Chordata > Mammalia > Primates > Cercopithecidae > Chlorocebus > Chlorocebus sabaeus. The sequence continues at coordinate 39,710,819 of NC_132907.1, read as the reverse complement.
CATTTTGCACTTTGCTTTTTTCTGATTTACAATTAAGGTAAACAGAGTACAATTTAAATCCTCCTCAGTCTGATAGCTCAACAAAAATTAGTTTTGATTCATTTGTTGTTGACATAAAACATCTGGGTTTAAAACTTACTTTACTTGCTAAGTTAATATAAAATATGATTTCCTGCTCATCTTTATAGCATCAGATTGACAAAGACTTTTTATTCATCCCTCAAATCTCTGTAGTTCCTCTGTGTTTGGGTGATTGTGGCTACTTCCTCAGAAATATCTGGAGTTAGGCCTCCTATCTTTGATCTTTTATAAACTAATTACTCCTTCTCAGTTTTTGAGGGACTGTTAGCATCCCCATTTAAGTATGAGAACAGAAAAATGCTACCATGGCATTCAGCATGAATATGAAAGATAATAGCAAAAATACTTAAACATGAGACTGTCACAGAGAAATATGCACTTTCTTCTCCTTTTCTCTATACTTGGGTTTTCTTGAGGAACAGTTAAATAGGAACTTGTAAGCCCATTATATTCAATAAGCAACAGGCTAACAATCTCCTCCTCTTGTTCCTTGTTACTTTCTTAGGTAAGAGTGTTCCAAAAAAAATGACTCACTCCTGCTGTCTATAGTAAGAGAAATGAGATCATTCTAAATCCCAATTTCCCATGAGCATTTGAGGTACAACTTTATTCCTACTCTATTCATCCTGTCACGTTTTTAGGAAAAGGATATTAAAGAAAGCCATCTAGGGTCTAAACTCTTACTTAAACTCTTACTTTTTGACTACAAATGACACTGAAATATATTTTTGAGTAGAAATGGATTAAGGAACTTAGAATGGATTAAGGAAGCCTTGACAAATAAAGGACCTCCCAGGTACTCCCACAAAGTTATACATATATTAAAAATGACTTTTTATTTTGGATATAGAGAGGAAATAAAGTGGAAGATGATGAGAAAAAGAAAAAGAAAATGATGCCTGAGGCTAAGGAATAATGGGGCTTCTAGAATGAGTTCCTCACTAGAACAAACAGAAATGGAAGATAATGAGCATCTTAACTGATACCAAGGGGCTGTATTTGAATATTACTAGTTTTAAATACTCACAGGAATTTCATACAATTAAATTAAAACAACGACAACAACAGGAAAAGCCTAAAACTAAAGACCAATATATGTAAGGGCACCATTCCTTTACAAGGCAGTACCTTATGATCCCTCCTATGTTTGGGTAGAAACAGGCCATGATCACTCCAGCTCCCACAATAATTAGATTAAGAATCAGCACGTGGAAAATGCTAGAAGTTGAGAAGAAAGTTTGGAGGAAAGAAAAAATACAAAAACAGGCAAATTATAATGACTAATATGAGAATACAGTTCATTCTTAACATCATTAAAATAAATATGTCTTAAGCTCGATAAAATCACAGCAAAAATAGAAGGTAACAGTAGTCCTCAATTTTGGTAATGAGAAAGTAAAATTAGCTCTTTTGTGGAATTACACTGGTTAAATTTTGTAGAAGCACACTGGTAATGTGTATCAGAATTCACATTCTTTGATCTATGATTCCATTTGGAATATCTTAAGAAAATAATCCAAACAATGAAAATGCTATGAATATCAAGATATTTATGAAAAAACAGAAGAATCCTGGACACAGCAAGGCAACAATTTACTTGACAGAATATGTTGAAAATTATTTAAAATAACTTATCATTATTACCTTGTCAGGTAAAATACTATCTAGGCAATTCAGAAAAAAAGTCAGCTAGGTTTTCACTACACAAGAAAACACCAAAAACGTTTGAAAAAAATATCAGAAGGATATACACTGAGAAGGCAGTAGTGATTTTGTTACAATTTGGGGTTTTGGATAACATTCCCTCTTTTCTATATTTAACAAACTTTTCATAAAGTGTTCAAATTACTTTTATATTAAAAGCATTATATTAGAGGGAAAGACAAAATGGGCAGGTTTTTATTTTCCAGATTTAACCACTTAAAGAAAGTGGTCATACCTCATACTTAGAGCATAAAGAAAGAACTTAAAGTTACTCACTACCGTCAACAGAATATTTACTAAATACTTTAACTAGATATTAACAATTCAAGGTTTAGGAATCAATTTTGGACACAAACAAAAATAATGTAGATGAAAATTTGATGCTGAAGAAATAACTCCATTTCCCCTGAAAATGATTCTCAAAAGCCAAATGTACACATCAAAGCAACCCGTTGGGCCCAAGTTATCAGAGGTTAATTAATCCCAGATAAAGATTACAGAGAGAATTAAAAACAAAGAAAATTATTTATATAAATAAGTGGTTAGTCATGTACCCTGATGAATTAGAAAGATATTAGGCTTACAGATCTTATTGTTTACCCAGAAACTCTAACCTTAAAATTGCTTCAGAGCTTTGAGGTATTGGCTGGGCCTTTGTTATTTCTGTATTATAAAAGGAAACAACTTTGTATACATAGAGGGAGGCAGTTGTACCCATCTGTATTCCTTTTCTAAAATTTTATTAATTATTATTATTTTTTTAAGAGACAGGGTCTTGCTCCGTCATCCAGGCTGCAGTGCAGTGGGGCAATCATGGCTCACTGAAGCCTTGAACTTCTGGACTCAAACCATCCTCCTGAATACCTGGGACCACAACAGGCATGTGTCACCATGCCCAGCTAACACCCATGTTTTCCATACTGTATTCTTTACTGCCAAACACTCTCCAAAGAATAAACAAGGTCCTTGATAAAGGAGTAGAACATTAATTTTGCTAAATCTCATGTTTGAATACACAATCTTTTAAATATTCTATGTGATCAAATAGGAAGGTCATAATAAAGCACATCTACTGTGTACTGCAGTACAGTACACTGGAAGTCCTGAGGAAGAGTACTTGTGTGGCTGAGCTGAGGAGGACCTAGCTGTTTTGCCTACCAAATGCTTTTTTTACTTCAATTGCAGTCAAACTACGGTCATTCAAACTCAGGTGTTTGACAGGTATTTTCCAGAAAATGAATGATATAAGCTTGTCACTGCAAGGAAAACAACTGGCAGTATTTGTTGCCAAAGATAAAATTAAAGTTTTCAAATAAAAACTAGAATTTTGGAAAACTTGTATTTGCTACCCTGAGCTTGACGATGTTTAAAGGCTCTTATGATGAAATTAGTGATAGTATTAATGAAATTGGGTTTTGATATTGTAAAATGAAGTGTGTCAACATTTGGAAGATCCACAGAACTCAGTGAACCAATATTTTCCAAATGATCAAACAGATGTTACAAAATCATGCATGCGTAAAAGATCCAAAGTGCACGATAGACCAGTTGGTTTTAATGTCAACAAATTTCAGATTCCACATTGCAACTCATAAGAAGCTACCACTTGTCAGGTTTTGGCACAGTATCAAAGAAGAATATCCAGAAGTATATGAAAAGGCTATTAAAAGTACTCTTTCTTTTTCCAACTATCTATGATGTGAGGCTGGATTTTCTTCACAAATCTAAATGAAAACAGCATATTATAACATGGAATGCAGAAGTAGAGAGGAGAATCCAATTGTCTACTAGTAAAGCAGAAATTAGAGTTTTGCAAATGTAAATTAAAGGTTTTTTTTTGTTTTTTTTTTTTGTTTTTTTTTTGAGATGGAGTCTCGCTATGTCACCCCGGCTGGAGTGCAGTGGTGCCATCTTGGCTCACTGCAACCTCCGCCCCCCCCCGGGTTCAAGCAATTCTCCTGCCTCAGCCTCCCAAGTACCTGGGATTATAGGTGCCTGCCACCACGCCAGGCTAATTTTTGTATTTTCAGTAAAGACAGGGTTTCACCATGGTGGCCAGGATGGTCTCCATCTCCTGACCTCATGATCCACCTGCCTCGGCCTCCCAAAGTGCTTGGATTACAGGTGTGAGCCACCACGCACGGCCAAATTAAAAATTTTTTGAAAGCAGTTATTTTTATTTTTTTTTAAATTTTAATGATGGTGGGTACATAGTAGGTGTTTATATTTATGGGGTACATGAGATGTTTTCATACAGGCATGTAATACATAATAATCACATCATGGAGACTGGGGTATCCAAGCCCCAAAAGTGTTTTTTTACAAAAATGTTACTTAACAAGTAATGGTTTTATTATTGATTTTAAAGAAATTAAAAATACTTTGCTGGGTATGGTGGCTCATGCCTGTAATACCAGCACTTTGGGAGGCCGAGGCGGGCGGATCACCTGAGGTCAGGAGTTCAAGATCAGCCTGCCCAACATGGCGAAACGCCATCCTTACTAAAAATACAAAAAATTAGCCAGGCATGGTGGTGGGTGCCTGTAATCTCAGATACTTGGGAGGCTGAGGCACGAGAATTGCTTGAACCCAGGAGGCAGGGGTTGCAGTCAGCTGAGATGCACCACTGCACTCTAGTCTGGGCAACAAGAGTGAAACTCCATCTCAAAAAAACAAAAAACAAAACAAAAAGAACCTAAATTCTATTTTTTAATATTTAAATGCTGATACCTATACTTGCATAAACTAAAGCTCCTGGAGTCGTCCATACATTTTTAAGAGCATAAAGGGTCCTGAGACCAAAAATTATGCTCCAAAGTATGCACACTCTATAGAGTACTTGTAACTGTTGGATAAATGAAAATGACAGTGTGTTCTTGGTGGCAGGGGAAGAACTGTAATGTGAAAACAAAAGGGAAATCTCTGACTTTTTCCAAGAAGAAAAAACATTCTTGTAAAGATAGCCACAATTCTGCAAAATAATGGCAGAAAACAGGAATAATGTATTTGCTTAGCATTTTTTCATCTATGACTTCACTGTATTTATTTTCTTCTATGAATATAAATACAGTAGAGTAGAAACACAATCAGAGGCTTACACTTACTAAGCTCCAATCTTCTGGATAATAATATTAGAACTATAGCTGCTGCTAGACTTATCAGTGCTTGAACCTGTTAACTCTTGACTTTTGCTTTGTTTTGAAACCAACATATTTATGGCGAAAATTATTTACTGAAGAAGCAGACTACATTAGTTCATTTTAAACAAGAACTGATTAAGACCACTTGTTTAGTTGGTTACTGTAAATGCAATTTTTTTTCAAATTTTATTTAAAATTTTTATTTCTTTAAAAGAACTTATTCCTAATAAAAGTGGATTAGGTTCTTTTCACTAGGATAAACCTATAATAAGACTTAATGTAAGAGTAGGAGTTAGCCAAGAGTTCACAAGAAGACTGCTGGGAAACTCTGAAATGACATATAGAAATTTCTCTTGGATGAGGGTAACCAGCTTTGAACAGATTTTCTTTTTTTTTTTTTTTTTTTTTTTTTTTTTGAGACGGAGTCTCGCTCTGTCGCCCAGGCTGGAGTGCAGTGGCCGGATCTCAGCTCACTGCAAGCTCTGCCTCCCGGGTTTACGCCATTCTCCTGTCTCAGCCTCCCGAGTAGCTGGGACTATGGGCGCCCGCCACCTCGCCCGGCTAGCTTTTTGTATTTTTTTAGTAGAGATGGGGTTTCACCGTGTTAGCCAGGATGGTCTCGATCTCCTGACCTTGTGATCCGCCCGTCTCGGCCTCCCAAAGTGCTGGGATTACAGGCTTGAGCCACCGCGCCCGGCCGAACAGATTTTCAAAAGAACTCACAACTCCTTCATCCCCAATAAGAGGTTAACAATTATAGCAGTAATTTAAACTTGTTATATATCAAATAAAAATTAATTATATATCTGACCTTCAATTCTTAACAATTGATCATTTATGTAAAACTGCATAAATGTTAATGAATATAAAAGTAAGGATTGTTGGACTCAGAAAACCATACCCCAAAATGAAAGCCTTAGAAACAAAAGTTTTTCTCTGACCTTCTGAATCTCAGTCCCATTCTCCCGAAGCTAGCTTAGAAACTAGAATCCCTCTTCTTCCCCAACGTGGAAACGGAAACATTTTCCCTCAAGCTGGCCATAAAACCTAAAAATATCACTCGAATTTCCCTCTATTTCTGTGTAAAAACTAGCCATAAAGAAATGATCTGACCTGTCTTGTTTGACTGCAGGTCATAAGACTCCCATAACAGAGGGGGTCCTGCCCCAGACTCAGATTAAAAAACACATGCTCAGAGAGGCTAAGAATCTAGACAGAGGGGACTTGCTGGGTTTCCCCACTCAGTCTATTAGCATTAGACATGGCTGTTCACATAAACGTAATCATAAAAATGGACAATTTCCCCTGTATCTTTGGGTCTTCTTTCTAAAGGCTCCCATGTAACATAAAACCACATTCAAATACATTTATATGCCTTTTCTCTGCTTTTTTTTTTTTCTTTTGGAGACAGGGTCTCATTGTATCACCCAGAGCAGTGGCGTGATCTCAGCTCACTGCAGCCCCTAACTCCCGGGCTCAAACGATCCTCCTCCTCCTACCTCAGCCTCCTGAGTAACTGGGACTACAAGCATGCCCACCATGCTCAGCTAATTTTTAAAAATTTTGTAGAGATGGAGTTTCACTATGTTGCCCAGGTTGGTCTTGAACTCCTGGGCTCAAGTGATCCACCCACCTTGGCCTCTAAAAGTGCTAGGATTACAGGCATGAGCCACTGAGCCTGGCCCTTTTTGCCTATTAATCTGCCTTTTGTCAGTCATTTTCAACAAACCTTCAGAGGGCAAAGGGGAAGTTTTCCCTTGGTCCTGATAGCTTCAATGACCAATAGTTAAAATAAAAGTGTTGCTTCTCATTAGCTACACATTGCCAACATAGGTACTATACATTATAAACTTCTTGACAACATGTAAATCAATAGCAATTAAATAATAAGATAAATATAAGTGGTATCAGAGCTAATTAACTATACTGGAAGGAATGAACTTTAAATCATTTTAGACAAGGGAGTGGCTTCTATTTTTAAAACTCTTCAGGGAAGAGGACACCAATGATCTATCTTTAGTCACCACTTTCATTAGGCATTTTTATAGCAAAAGGATCAGTCACACTTTAAACTGACCTGCTTGCACAGTCATTTGTTGCTTGGCACATCTTGCTGGTCAAGAGAAGAGCCCTTACCTAGGATAAATGTCACCGAAGATATGGCCCAAAAGCTGGACACGAGCCAGGTAGCCTAAGAGTGGGTATACAGTCATCATCTGGAACAGCAGGAATATCCTTGCAATGAAGGACAGGGTGTCACTGCTGGGGAAGTTGTCTAAAAAATTCTAATCCAAGAAAGATAATGAGGTCATGTTAAAAATCAAATTCAGTACACACATTCATAAAATGGAATGTCTTCTGCTTATTTTGAACACAAGTGCTACTCCAATTGTGACTTGTGGACTAGTGCCCATCCACAACTACTTGTTAAGTATTTTTTCAATGAGGTAAGTATAGAAATTGAGTGTTTAGAAACTTTTACAGAAATATGACATTGCCACAATTTTATTGTATTTTACAAAAGTATCAGCATGCAATTTATGTAACATTAAAGCAACAGCAAAGACAATTTTGTCCGTCACCACAGATAGATCGAGAAAGCACTGCTCTATGTGGTTAAAGGAAAATACCAGTCTGCTTTAAAGATTTAAAGAGTTAATTTAATTCAGTGTTATTTTACCCTCTCTGGCTCTCTTGCTTTCCTCCTCTGAAGCACTGTAAGCACTTTTGATGTAAAGATGACAGAATAAGGTGAGAGTATGTCTATCACCTACTGCATCATTGTTTATCGCTAAATTGAAAAGGATTTATCTCTTCTTCCTTTCATGACCCTTTTCTCCATTTTGGTTTGGTATCTTAAAAAAAGTTAATTATGCAGAATTTTTATCTTTTCTTTCAAATACAAATATTACAAATATTCCTATTCCCAAGGGAGTAGGCTTTGTATGAGTTTGTTCATATCAGGGAAATTTCCAGCAAACATTTGGCTGCCAAAGAACTTCTGGAGTCAAGGAAATCAAGAAAATAAGAACATGTCCAAGCTGCCATAATAGCAGTAATTCAAACTTATTTTTCTTATAAAGATGAGAACACTATTAACATTATTCTGCTGAAATAACCATTATAATTCAGCTGTAATAAATCACATGTATATTCCGTTGCACTCTATAAGAGGAATTTCTTCTGACCAGAAAGTCACTTGCGAAATGTTGTTTTTTGTGAGAAACTCTTCAGTCACTTATAACTAAAGACTATACAACTGCTAAGTTTTTGATGGGTTAAATCAAAGAAAATATTAGTTACAGCAATCTTTTATTAAAATATTTTTTTCTTTTACTCTATCTCTCTTTTTTTTTTTTAAACCCTCTGGTAACTCATAGAACATCTCTCTCTCTTTTTTTAACAGTCAAATACTCTTTTTTTTTTTTTTTTTTGAGACGGAGTCCTGCTGTGTCTCCCAGGCTGGAGTGCAATGGTGCCTGTCACTCAGTATAAGAATGAGAGTCTGATTAATCATTAGGGTCTGATAAACTAAGACTCTAGTTTATCCAGGGCATTCCTGATGTGGGCTTTAAAAAATAGGGAGTTCATTCAATGTATTTTCTGTGAGGTTTTATAACTACATGAGAACTACTCATAACAGTTCCCCACAAAAAGATAAATATATGTACATAATAGACATTTATTTGAGTACCACAAGGTGCCTGGCACGTAGTACATTATCTCAGAGTCCATCTAAAAATCAAATGGGGTACTTATTGTACTATTTAATGGAAAAGAAAAATAAAGCTCAGAAAGAAAAGGGAAGGTGCCTAAATTCCCATACTTGGAGTAGATAGCAGAGATGGCATTAAAACCCAGGTCTATCTGATGTTATATCTTGCCACTGTATCACCCTGCCTACTATAAATACATGAAAGTGTACACAATCACACAGAGAGGCTACACCATGCCTTACCTGCTCAATACAATCTTTGGATAATGGTGGTGAAGGAAATGAAGCAAAAACCAGGACTCCAATATAGAGATAAGTTAACGTCACTAGCATATAAGCAATGCACAGGTCCCTCACCTGTAAATACAGAAAAAAAGTCCCATAATACTGAAGAACTTTGCAGTAAGTCTACCTGAATAGGCTAAGAAGACTAACAAATAAATACAAAATTTGTCTTTTTACCTTGTACATGTGTGTATATATTTCTAGATATTCAATTTGTTCACAGAAAGTAGTTAAAACAAAATCCACATACTTTACAATTAGTCTGCCAATTTTTTTTAGAAAGGTAGTCTGAAGTATGTAGACTAAGCTACTTGTTGGCAGACTTAGAAGTTAACATAAACAGTGGTTTAACATGACTGAAATTCTGACTTAATTTCAAAAGATAATTTAGTTGCCAAATTACAAAATACTATAACTACAATAATAAAGCTAAGGGACAAGAAGAAAGTAAGCATAAGCAGCTTCAGTATGGTCTGCAACATTTTAAAACTTCTTCCTTTGGTAAATTAACTTATTAAAATATGCCTAGACCACAGCAGAGTAGAACATACTAAAATATATTTAATAAAAAAAGAAAGCTAAAGAAGAGACAATAAGCAGTATTAAAGGCAAGCTTAATAAATCTAAACAGTAAACAAAAGGAAATCAAAAGGCAGCTGTTCAAACAGCTGCACAATGTTACTGGACTCAGCAAACAAATGCAGAACATTAAGTAAAGTGGACTGCTTTCTTCTACTGCGGTTCCCACCCTCCCAACCCCCCATCTCCATGCAAAGTAAAAATCTCCAAGACATTTAATGTAGCCAGCTGTCAGATCCAAACAGAACAGATTCTCCAGCTCAAAAATCTGGTCTTCATCGCCACTAAAGTTATGGCCAAACAATTCAGCACAATTAAATTATGGCAACAAGCCTATTCATTTTTCATTTTAAACAAAAATTACTTTGAAAGCTAAGGAAACAAATTGGAAAAAAATAAACTTAAAAACATTTGATAGCACAATAAAAAAAATGGGACATTTGGTATTAGGGAACATTTCTGATTTTTTGGATTACTTTCTTCCTTAAATGGGCTAGCTAACACAGTAGAGTTTTATAAACTTGACTGTTGACAAATTCAGTTAAAAAGCAAGTAACAAGTTATGAGAAATCTTAAGGTCAGGTCTAAATTGACAATCAGCTTGAAAGTAAATCAACGGTTTTAAACCCTAAATTAGATGGTGGATAAGCTCATGGAGCTAAAGGCTTATGCAGATTGGTTCCAGTCCTCTCAAAATGCTTCTATTTGCTTAGGAATGAGGAAGAGGATGACCAAACCTCCTGGGGGGTTTTCAAAATCATTCCTCTTGAGTTCATGAAGCTCTAGGTCTGACGGGAGGCCAGACTTCAGTCACCCCTAGGGTTGCCTCATGATCTTGTGTGGGATGAACAGCAATGAACCAGGTCAAATCTACTTTCTTGTCAGAGTAGTAGTTTCCCATTATGATGTTTGAAAGTCATTCTACACTCAACCTACTCAATGCTACTCAAGAACAGAGGTAGCCTTGTAAAAAAATCTTGGGAGGCAAAGCAGCTGGGCCTGAGACAGCTCTCTGTAAAGTGGGACAGCCACCATTCCATAGACAGTTTTCAGCTGATCTACTACCTGATTACTGCGATATTTTGGTCTGACTTCTTGCAAAGAAGTGTACCATAACACACTTCAGGGGAAATCTGATTAAGATGCAAAGGCTATGGTGCAGAGCTTCCAATAAGACTTTTCTTCTCTGCTTCTCCGTTCTCACGGCACTATATACATATCTCAAATACAGCAATGACAGTATTGTGACAGTCATTAATTTTTATTATAAAAGTAATCCATGTGCATGATATAAAGAATTTCAAGTGGAGATAAAATATGTCCCTTGACATCCCTAAAATAGCCAAGGTTCATAGTTCTTGTATCATGTTGGTATTTTAATTTTTCTCTAAATGTGTCTGTACCACAATACTCTGGGATTCTGAGGACAGGGACCATGTCTTTTTCTTCTTTGTATTCTCAATACCCAGGACCACACCTAGTACATAGGAGGAATGTGGTAAATGTAGATAAAGAATAATAGCCACATTGGTTTTATTAAGTGCTTGTAGGTGCCAGGCTCTATTGCTAAGCACATTACAAGTGTCATCTCATTTAATCCTCATTGCAACCTTATAATGTAGATACTGTCATTTTCTTCATTTTACAGATGTAAACTAAGTGCAGCAAGGTTACAAAACTCGTTTGTGGCTGCAAAGTGGGTATCTGGTGAAACCAATATTCAAATCAAGATCCTTTTAGTTCCAAATTGCAGGTCCTCAGCTACTATGATGGAGAGCTGACCAGTCTCCAATGCAGTTGTGTCACAGTTAATAAACAATAATAATAAAAAAAGAGAGGTAACAAGTTATGAGTAATAACTATACAACAGAACACATACAGGGATGCTTCCATTTTGAGACACTAAAATCAGGAATGTTCTATTTCACAGTACTCCAACATATCTTCAGTAAAAGTAGCTCAGGAGCTACATACGTGTTTTCATCTGAATACTCCGATGAACAGAAATGATGCTTTTATTATAAAAGCAGCTGAGGTTTAGCATGACGCTGGGAAATATGCCACTTATGAACAGTATACACATATGTGGGCTTTGCTATTCTCTGGCTCAAACACAAGCCATTACTAAAGATATAGTTTGGCCTAAAGATATAGCCTCTTGAAAGCCCATTTAATGGAACAGCATAGAAAAAAAGCTATTCTTTAGAAAATGAGGCTCAAAGTAAAAAATATATTTAAAAAGAGACACAAGTGACAATATAAACTGGTAATTATGTCAAGAAGCCTATACATTAATAAGGTAACCGATTCTGCCTTGTGAATAATAAATGGCTGGCAGGGTTGACGGTAGAAAACTAACGACAGGTAGAATGCCAAGTCAGAATGAAAACTGGATCTACAACAGGCCCAGAAGTGGGTTTGGGAGCACATTCTACTTGTCAGACATGGTTTATTATTTGTTCCACATACTGTTCATAGTGAAAATACCATCCAGTGGAGCATTTACTAACAAAAATGACAGAAACTGACCACACAGACTGACCCCAAAAATTTACATAACTTCTGCTGGTATATAGCAAAGTAAACCACAGATTCATAGGAAGAAGGAAAAAGTAAATAACAAATCACGATATAAGGCATTTCAAATTGTTTTAAAGAACAAAGCAGGGTAATACAACTAAACACAGACAAAACAAAACTAAACAAAAGAAACACTTAGAGGTTCTGATTCAAATACAATGAGAAAATATCAAGAGGTCAATCCACACAACCAGGAGGGTTATAGGGACTACATATTCTGGTGATAAACTAGTTGGATGACCTTCAGCTCCCTAATCCCCCTTTTTTGGCAAGATATGACAAAAGAATAGGAATGATGGCTGGGTGGGGTTGCTCACGCCTGTAATCCCAGCACTTTGGGAGGCCGAGGCGGGTGGATCACCTGAGGTTGGGAATTCAAGACCAGCCTGACCAACATGGAAAAACCCCATTTCTACTAAATGTCCGGAGCTGCGCGCCCCGGCCATAGCGAGTAATTATTGACGATTAAACGCCTGAGCGCTATTCATTTCCACCTCTCACCTCCTTCCTAGATTTGTCCTTTTCCCCTGTATTAAATACCTCACACAAGATGGCGCTCTTCCTGCTTCTTCTTCACCCATCTTTCCCGCGCACGCGAAAATTGTTACTTTATAGCGCAGGTGCAACATGACCTCCGACCGTTGAAACCGAAACCTGCCTGGCCACGCCCTCCGAAATGAGATCATTTCCATCTTGGCCCAACCCCTTCCTCTCCAAGTGTATATAAGGCACTGCATTACCGCCATTAAACGAGACTTGATCAGAGCACTGTCTTGTCTCCATTTGTCGTGTGTCTTGTTCCCCAAATTCCCACTCCCTCCTCCAGGGCCTGCTTCGACGATCCCGCGGGCAGGGATAACTAAAAATACAAAATTAGCCAGACGTGGTGGCGCATGCCTGTTATCCCAGCTACTTGGGAGGCTAAGGCAAGAGAATTGCTTGAACCGGGGAGGCACAGGTTGCGGTGAGCCAAGATCGTGCCACTGCACTCCAGCCTGGGCAACAAGAACGAAACTCCGTCTCAAAAAAAAAAAAAAAAAAGGAATAGAAATGATATCCCATTTACACATATAACAAATTACATTTGATGGAAAAAAAAAAACTGTATGAAATGAAGTTGAACTTGGAAAACCTAGAAAATTTGATCACTACACCTATTTGGGAGTTTGTTTCTTTCTTTGCAAATACCTTTAGTTCCAAGTCCAGTTATAATTTATATAGAAGAAGAGGCCTTTTCTATTCTTTTGTCTTCTTTTCTATTTTCAAACTTTTGTTTACTGAGCTTGGAATGATCCAGTATCCACATTATGAATTCAGAGTCCCTGGCAAGCTTTACGTTTTTTGACTTTAATCTCAAGAAAATATTATGCCATGATATTAACAGGACTTCTTTCAAATTACTTACTGAGGCTGGGCGCGGTGGCTCAAGCCTGTAATCCCAGCACTTTGGGAGGCCGAGACGGGCGGATCACAAGGTCAGGAGATCAAGACCATCCTGGCTAACATGGTGAAACCCCGTCTCTACTAAAAAATACCAAAAAAAACTAGCTGGGCGAGGTAGCGGGCGCCTGTAGTCCCAGCTACTCGGGAGGCTGAGGCAGGAGAATGGCGTGAACCCGAAAGGCGGAGCTTGCAGTGAGCTGAGATCCGGCCACTGCACTCCAGCCTGGGCCACAGAGAGAGACTCCGTCTCCAAAAAAAAACAAACAAACAAACAAAAAAATCAAATTACTTACTGAAACCTGCTGAAAGGTAAAATCATTAAATAAATCAAATGACAAAGTTTTTCTCAGAATATAGTACCCATTTAGCTAGATTTTTGCTAACATATAAGCCAATTTCAGTATAATCAAAAAGAGAGTATATATATTTACATATAGTCAAAGTGTTTAGAATGTTGCTGGCACATAGTGCTTCATAAATGTTAGCTTTATCCTTAGCAATTATTAATATTTTAAGAAGTTAACATAAAGTACAACTAGTTTTTTGAAAGGTAGACCATCACTTCATAACCCAATTTCAATTAAGACAGTTTAAAAAAAAAACAAAAAAACCACAACCATTTAAACCTTTGTGTGTGTGTGTGTGTTTTTTTTTTTGAGATGGAGTCTCGCTCTGTTGCCCAGGCTGGAGGGCAGTGGCATGATCTCAGCTCACTGCAACCTCTGCCTGCCGGGTTCAAGTAATTCTCCTGTCTCAGCCTCCCAAGTAGCTGGAATTGCAGAGGCCCACCACCATGCTTGGCTAATTTTTGTATTTTTAGTAGAGACGGGGTTTTGCCATGTTGGCCAGGCTGGTCTTGAACTCCTGACCTCAGCTGATCCAACCGCCTCAGCCTCCCAAAGTGCTGGAATTACAGGCGTGAGTTACCACGCCCAGCCATTTAAACCTTTGCTTTTAAGCCTTTGTTTTAAAAATAGTTTCCACAAGTGACAAAAGGTGAATCAAATTGTATTAGCTGAACCTAACATAATAGTTCTACAAAGTCCTCATCCTAATACTAAGTAGAAAGAATTCATGTTATGGTATTTACATATGAAATACAGATTTCAAGGCCCACTGAGTGTTCTTATAAGAAAGGCAAAGACATGTCCTCAGTCCTTGGGAGACCATGAACCAAGAACGCCCATCTCAGTCCACCCCTGAGCTTCTCACAGTGGGGCATATACACCTCCAGATAAACTGGTGTGACTTTCCAGAAAAGCAATTCAACTTGAGAATTCTGGCGAGTGAAAAGTTAAGCACAGACAGTCCTCACTTTGCAGGGTGGTATGAGATTATAAAAATTACTATGCAACCTGAAACTGTGCAAAGTGATCACAATAATCAATGGGAAAAACATACAATTGTTCTATGATCTTTAACAATTGTCAAAACATTAAATATTCTGTTATAAATGTGTAAGGAAATGAAGAAAAAGTAAAACATTTCTAAAAGTACATTGCAATGTCAGAAATATTGAGCTTAAAATATTTTGTTTTGTAAAAACATACCAAGAGTAGTCTGAACTACGTTTGCCTCCTTCTTCTCATTGTATAACTTAACAAAATGTAGCAGGCATCTTTTCCATGCCTTGGTGAACCGTCATACTCCTTTATCCCAACTGTGCACCAGCTTCTAACATTTCATCTTTTGTGCTTTCCATGTTGTGAGACATCTCTGAGAATTCAATTAATGTGAAGTTTTCTGACAATTGCACTTCCTCTGGGATATCTTCATTCTTGTAATCATAACCACTTTCCAAATGCATGTTGATAAGCTCACCTTCCTTAAGTTTCTCTGGCTGCATATCTGGAGTATCTTGTATAGCAGCAGTGTCAATATTTCCACAGTTGGCTATTTCTTTTATAACTCTTTATATAGAGTTGAATTCAAATTTCACTTCTTGCATTATTGTTTTGTTTCATTGTAACACTTTCACTTTGTTTGACAATTCCTTGTTCAAGTATCCATTTTTTGTAAAATATATCAGTTTATCACCGGGAGACAAGGAGTTAACACAACTATCTGCTTTGCAGACTGTACAGTGAAAAACATACACAGTGACCAGTCATTGACAGACTTTGAAAGAAGTTATGTGATTGGTTACTAATTATCACATGCACTTTTTATTTATGTAGTGCTTTGTGAAGTGAGGGCTAGCAGTTACTACTTTACAAGTGCTAATAGTTAAAATTCTGACCTTGCCTGTGCCGGACCGGAGCCAGCGGTTCTTCAAGCACCCAGCATCCAGCGAGACACGCAGCACACCGATAGAGGGGACACGGGCAGAGCAATGGTGGCCAGGCTCGGCTGGGGCTGCTGCTGCTGGCACTGCTCCTACCCACGCAGATTTATTCCAATGAAATAACTGTTGTAACAGTTTCAAGTAGCTCCTCCCAGAATACTTCGACTGCCCCAAATCCAGCTAATGCCACCACCAAGGCGGTTGGTGGTGCCCTGCAGTCAACAGCCAGTCTCTTCGTGGTCTCACTCTCTCCTCTACATCTCTGCTGTTAAGAGACTCAGGTCAAGAAACATCTTCTAAACTTCCCCATCTTCTAAACCCAATCCAAATGGCGTTTGGAAGTCCGATTTGGCAAGGAAAAACAGGTCTTCTTCGAATCTACTAATTCCACACCTTTTATTGATATAAAATGTTGAGAATCCCAAATTTGATCGGTTTGAAGAACATGTGAGGATCCTAATTTGATCAGTTTGAAGAACATCTAGTTTGAAGAACTAGATGATGGATGACAATATTAAATCTGCTGGTGTTTCATGTATAAGATGAAGGAAAGGCAACATCCAAAATAGCTAGGACATGATTTCCTTGAATGTGGCTTAAGAAATACTACCTTGAAAATAAGAATAGTAATAAAAGATGTGATTGTGGAATGGAGATTCAGTTTTCATTTGGTTCATTAATTCTATAAGGCCATAAAACAGGTAATATAAAAAGCTTCCATGATTCTATTTATATGTACATTAGAAGGAACTTCCAGGTGTTACTGTAATTCCTCAATGTATTGTTTCGACAGCACTAATTTAATGCCGATATACTCTAGATGAAGTTTTACATTGTTGAGCTATCGCTGTTCTCTTGGGAACTGAACTTACTTTCCTCTTGGGGCTTTGGATTTGACATTGCATTTGACCTTTTACGTAGTAATTGACATGTGCCAGGGCAATGATGAATGAGAATCTACCCCCAGGTCCAAGCATTCTGAGCAACTCTTGATTATCCATATAGTCAAATGGTAGGCATTTCCTATCACCTATTTCCATTCAACAAGAGTGCTATATTCATTTAGCTAAACAGATTCCAAAGAGTAGAACTGCATTGACTGTGACTAATTTCAAAATACTTATTATTATTATTATTATTATTGTTATTTTTTTAGATGGAGTCTCACTTTGTCGCCCAGACTGGAGTGCAGTGGCACAATCTCAGCTCAGTGCAACCCTCTGCCTTCTGGGCCCAAGCGTTTCTCCTGCCTCAGCCTCCCAAGTAGCTGGGATTACAGGCACCTGCCACCATTCCCGGCTAATTTTTGTAATTTTACTAGAGACAGGGTTTCACCATGTTGCCCAGGCTGGTTTCGAACTCCTGACCTCAGGTGATCCACCTGCCTCGGCCTCTCAAAGTGCTGGGATTACAGGCTTGAGCCCCCGCGCCCAGCCATCAAAATGCTTTTTATTTCTGTATATGTTGAATACTTTTTACAATTAAAAAAAAAGATCTGTTTTGAAGGCAAAACTGCAAATCTTGAAATTAAAAAGGCAAAGATGTAAAGGAATCAAAACTATAAATCAAGTATTTGGGAAGTGAAGACTGGAAGCTAATTTGCATTAAATTCACAAAAACTTTTATACTCTTTCTGTATATACTTTTTTTTTCTTTAAAAAACAATTATAGATCAGAATAGCCACATTTGGAACACTTTTTGTTATCAGTCAATATTTTTAGATAGTTAGAACCTGGTCCTAAGCCTAAAAGTGGGCTTGATTCTGCAGTAAATCTTTCACAACTGCCTCGACACACAGAAACCTTTTTAAAAACAGACACTTGCCGAAGTCTTTTGTTCGCATGGTCACACCCTGATGCTTAGATGTTCCAGGAATCTAATATGGCCACAGTAGTCTTGATGACCAAAGTCATTTTTTTCCATCTTTAGAAAATTACATGGGAACAAACAGATTAAACACATCTGAAGCTACTGTGTGTGTGAATGAACACTCTTTTGCTTTATTCCAGAATGCTGTACATCTATTTTGGACTGTATATTGTGTTTGTGTATTTATGCTTTGATTCATAGTAACTTCTTATGTTATGGAATTGATTTGCATTGAACACAAACTGTAAATAAAAAGCAAGAAAAGGCTGAAAAAAAATAAAATAAAATTCTGTGGTAACTGACGTTTGAACAAATGTTGTTAGGAGGAACTGATGTATTTTAACTAAACCAGATTAATGAAACTGGTGCATGTAAGAACCATGCAACATGAGAACTGCCTGTAATTTAACTCATTTTGAGCCCCTCCTCTTTCTCTTTTCTTTTTTGAGGTGGAGTCTCACTCTGTCGCCCAGGCTGGAGTGCAGTGACGCGATCTCGGCTCACCACAACCTCCACCTCCCGGGTTCAAGCGATTCTCCTGCCTCAGCCTCCTGAGTAGTGGGTACTACAGGCGCGTGCCACCACACCCGGCTAATTTTTTGTATTTTTAGTAGAGACGGGGTTTCACTGTGTTAGTCAGGATGGTCTCAATCTCCTGACCTTGTGATCTGCCTGCCTTGGCCTCCCAAGGTGCTGGGATTACAGGCGTGAGTCACCGTGCCCAGCCTGAGACTGTTTTCTAGTAAGACAAACAAATAATGAGCATGATAAAAATATGTGTAAATGTTTAAGATAAAACATGACACTTCAGTAAGATTGTGTTTGTCTTCCCCAGATTTCTAGGTACACGAGGTTGTTCTGTTATTAGGGAGAGTTTGGTGGTAAAGTTTGAGAAACACAGCCTTATGGATAGGATCATCCAATATATGAGAATTCTACTTAACAACATGAGTTTCTAGGGCACTTGGGCTAACTTGGCTTATAAGAACAGACTGTAAATATCAGGAAAGAAAGGGTAAGAGGGGTAAAAATACTAAAAATTTCCAGCCTCTGTTGTATGTTAGATCATGTTAACATCACAACCCTGATAGGTAGCTATCATTTTACATATGACAAAAATGAAATTTGAGGTAAGTTTACCAAATAGGAAGTATGAAAAATCCAGATTGACTCAAGTCCAACTCCATTTATAGGTAACATGCTACATGTATGGTCAGTAAAGATGAAGATGGAAAAGCTAAATTTATATTTTTGCTTTAGAGAGCTTACTTCCTCTACTTAGAAAGGTTTTTGCCTTCTTAATGACTGCCAAACATTACCCCGTACTCAAAGCCTTCTCAGAATCTCCAGGCACAGCAAATCCTTCCTTCTCCTGCATTTCAGTAACAACTGTATAGACCTCTATCAGAACTTCATTATGACTTTTGTTTACAAGGTCAAAAGCTGTTAAACTGACCACAAAATCTGCAGACAAGCCAACAAGTAACTGGTTAACTTCTGTTTGCCTTGGGTTTAGTTTGCTTTACTTTTTCTATTGTCTAAGGTAGAAAGTTAGGTTTTTGAGATCTTTATTTTTAGTGTAGGTATTTACAGCTATACATTTCCCTATAAGCACGCTTTAAGTAAACTCAAAGTATTTCTGATTTTTCTTGTGATTTCTTCTTTGACCCATTGGTTATTTAAGAGCATGCTGTTCAATTTCCACAATTTGTGAATTTCCCAAATTTCTTTCTGTTATTGATTTGTATCTTCATTATGGTTAGAGAACATACTCTGTATGACTTAAATCCTTTCACACGTATTGAGAATTGTTTTATAACCCAGCATATAGTCTATCTTGGAAAATGTTCTTATGTATTTCAAAAGAATGTGCATTCCGCAGTTGAGAGAAGACTTTTTGTAAATACATATTAGATTAAGTAGGTTGACAGTGTTTTTCATGCTTCCTCTATCCTTACTTATTTTCATCTATTTGTTCTATCAGTTACTTGAAGGAGGGTGATAAAATGTCCAATTACAATTGTGGATTTGTCTACTTCTCTTTTCAGTTTGGCAACTGTTAACTCATTTATTTTGAAGCTCTGTCACTGGGTGCATATACATTTAGGATTATTATGTCTTCTTGATGAATTGATCCCTACAGATCATTATGTAAGGTTCCTCTTTATCTCTGGCAATACTCCCAGTTCTAAAGTCTATTTTGTCTGATATTAATTTGGCCACTCCAGCTTTCTTATGTTTAATATTTGCATGGCATATCTTTATGTTTAATATAAATTCCTTGTAGACAACATATAGTTAGGCTTTGTGTTTTAACAAGTCTGAAAATCTCTTTTAATTAATTAAGTTATTTATTTGAGATAGAGTCTCGCTCTGTTGCCCAGGCTGGAGTGCAGTGGCATGATCCCCGCTCACTGCAACTTCCACCCCTTGGGTTCAAGCGATTTCCCGCCTCAGCCTCCTGAGTAGCTGGGATGACAGGTGCACACCACCATGCCTGGCTAATTTTTGCATTTTTAGTAGAGACAGGGTTTCACCATGTTGGCCAGGCTGGTCTCAAACACCTGGCCTTAAGTTATCCGCCTGCCTCAGCCTCTCAAAGTGGTGGGATTACAGGTGTGAGCCGCTGTACCCAACCTCTTTTAATCTTTTAACTGTAGTGTCTTTAAATGTAATTATCAACACAACGGGTTTAAACTTACTATGTTGCTATTTGTTTTCTATTTGTCACATCTGTTCTTTGGTTCCTTTTCCATGGCTTATTTTGGATCAGGTATATTTTGTTTGTTTTTTTGAGATGGAGTCTGGATCTGTTGCCCAGGCTGAAGTGCAGTGGCGATCTTGGCTCACTGCAACCTCCGTCTCCCAGGTTCAAGCAATTCTCTGTCCCAGCTTCCTGAGTTGCTGGGATTATAGGCGTCTACCACCACGCCCGACTAATTTTTGTATTTTTAGTAGAGATGGGGTTTCACCGTCTTGGCCAGGCTGGTCTTGAACTCTTGACCTCGGGATCCACCTGCCTTGGCCTCCTGAAGTGCTGGGATTACAGGAGTGAGCCACTGTGCCCAGCTGCATTTTTTTTTTTTTTAAGATGAGGTTTCACTCTGTTGACCAGGCTAGAGTGCTGTGGCATGAACACAGTTCACCACAGACTTGGCTTCCTGGGCTTAAGCAATCCTGCTGCCTCAGCCTCCCAAGTAGCTGGGACTATAGGCATGTACTACCAAACTGGGCTAATGTTTTCTGTAGAGACAGGGTCTAACCATGTTGCCCAGGCTGGTCTCAAATTCCTGGGCTCAAGTGATCTTCCTGCCTCAGACTCCCAAAGTGCTGGTATTATAGGCCTGAGTCACCACAGCTAGGGTATCTTTAAAAGATTTTACCACCATTAATGGCTTATTAGCTATACCACTATTTTTTCAGTGGTTACTCTATGGCAGGCACCGGCGAACTATGACTCACGGGCCAAATCTTGTCTGATGTCTGTTTTTGTGAACAGTTTCATTGAAACAATGCCATCACCCATTTGTTTATGTATTATCTATGGCTGCTTTCATAACATAACAGCAGAGTTGGGTAGCTGGAACAAAAACCATATGGCCTACAAGGCCTGAAATATTTATCATCTGAACCTTTATAGAAAAATTTGCTGACTACTGCTCTATGGTTTAAGTTTAAAAATTAAGATCTTATGACAAAATTGCCCAATTGTACCCCAAATATAAAGTGGCTCAAATACTGACTTAAAAAGTTTATGCTCAGGAGATACAAAAGTCAATTCCAAAGATAATTACTCACATTGTTTTCTTGTTTCTTGTTGTTCTTCAAGAGTGTGATGATACAATTATGAATAAAAAAAGCAAGGGTAAGCACTCCAGTCAGCTGTGGAAACTGAAATCTTATCTCTAGGAGAAAAATAAAAACAAAAACATTAAAACTGACAGTTAGAAAATGAGTAGTGGTAGCCAACAGTTGATTACCAAAAATCAGTTGTCACTGTTTTATCTGGGGAATGAGAATATTAAAATGTCTTTAAAAAGTTCCTCAAGGCCAGCATTATACTTGGGCAAAGCACTCAAAAGGAGGAAAAAAAAAAGTATGCTCTGGCTGGGTGTGGTGGCTCACACCTGTAATCCCAACACTTTGGGAGGCCAAGGTGAGCGGATCACCTGAGGTAAGGAGTTTGAGACTAGCCTGGCCAACATTATGAAACCTTGTCTCTACTAAAAGTACAAAAATTAGCTGAGCGTGGTGGCAGCAGCCTGTAATCTCAGCTACTTGGGAGGCTGAGGCAGGGGAATCGCTTGAACCTGGGAGGCAGAGGCTGTAGTAAGCCGAGATCGCGCCATTGCATTGCAGCCTGGGTGAAAGAGCAAAACTCCATTTAAAAAAAAATATATATATATATACTCTGTGCAGGCGCTTTGTATCAATTATTCCTATTTGAGGTCATACAATTGGTATGGGGAAGGGCAGGATTCAAATTTAGGCTCTGTCTGACTTTAAAGTCCTTCATTTTTTTAATACCTGAATTTGGCAGAAAATTACCTCTAGAAAAGGAATTATGAAAGGGCAAACTGGTCATTTAACATTCTTCACTGACAAACCTAAAAAACATTATTTAAAAATAATAGAAATAAATGTCCACCTACAGGGGATTCATTAAATTGAGATACAGTTGTGCAGTGGTATACAGTATCAAAAATTATGTTGTAGAGGCAGTTTCTTTTTTTTCCCTATGATTGAAATAGCATACATACTGTGATTTTACTTTTTATTGTTTTATTCTTTTTGAGATAGGTTCTCACTCTGTTACCCAGGCTGGAATGCAGTGGCACAAACACGGCTGACCACAGCCCCAACTTTCTGGGCTCAAGTGATCTTCCTGTCTCAGCTTCCCTGGCAGCTAGGATTATAGGTGCATGCCACCACACCCAGCTAAGTTTAAAAGAATTTTTTTTTTTTTTTTTTGGTAGAGACAGGGTCTCGCCATGTTGTCCAGGCTGGTCTTGAACTCCTGGGCTCAAGTAAAAACTCCCACCACAACCTCCCAAAGTGCTGGGATTACAGGCATGAGCCACTGTGCCCAGCCTACTTTTACTTCTAAAATATATATGTGTGTATAGATGTGTGCATGCAAAGAAAAAAGACTGGGCGGGGGGGGAGTATCCACAAAAATATAAATAGTGGTTACATCAAGTTATGCAACTTATTTTAAATTAACCACTTACCTATAATCTCTAAATGTTCTGCAATAAACACAAAGCTACTTTAAAGTGAGAATAAAATAACACTGCAAAAGCACTGCCAATTTCTGTTTTGAGGACTGCTAATAGAAGGAAAAAAATTGATTTTATGTAGAATAAAACCATGATTTAATTGAAAATACTGCTGGTCTAGGCAAACCCATCTCAGGGGATTCCTTAGTGTAAAAAGTAGAAATGTATAAAAAATCCACTGACTCTGCTATATTATTTTAGAAAAAGAGAAAACAATTAAGAATCAAGCACTAGCTCTAAAATAAAATAAATACATCTAAATAAAATAAGATTAGTTTTAAACACATTCTTTTTAATTTAGCTGAATTTCCTGTCTCTCAGAGTAATCAATTCTATTACTTAGTTAAGATACCCTGTAAAGCAATTTCTTATTTCATCCTTTTCTATCTTTTCTAATTAAGGCAAGTAAGACCACTGTTAGGTTTCTAACTTGTCATATTACAGTAGGTAAATAGTCAGTTTTTTCCCATTAACTACCAAAAGCTATCTTTTTGAGAAAATTTCTTGAAAACCTGAGACTCTTTTTAACAGCACTATTGAAATAAAATTCATGTTTCACCCACTTAAAGTGCACAACTAGTTTTTAATTGAACAGTATATTCACAGAGTTGTACAACCATAACCACAGCACTTCATTCCTTTTCTATTGCCAAATAATATCCCATTGTACAGATATACCACATTTTGGCCAGGCACGGTGGCTCACGACTGTAATCCCAGCACTTTGGGAGCTGAGGCAGGCAGATCACCTGAGGTCAGCCTGGCCAACATGGTGAAACCCTGCCTCTACTAAAAATACAAAATTAGCTGGGCATGGTGGTGCACGCCTGTAATCCCAGCTACTCAGGAGGCTGAGGCAGGAGAATCACTTGAACCGGGAGGGGGAAGTTGCAGTGAGTTGAGATTGCGCCACTACACTCAAGCCTGGGCAACAGAGTGAGACTCTGTCTCAAAAGAAAAAAGAAAGATATACTACATTTTATTTATCCATTCGTTAGTGATAGACACTGGGCCGTTTCCACTTTTGGCTATTATTAATAATGCTGCTATAAACATGCATGTACAAGTTTTTGTGTGGAAAATACACTTTTTTAAAGAACACATTTATGCCATGATTATTACATAAATTAAATAATAGACTCCTTCACAAAATAGTTTTAAAGAAGCTCCAAACTTCTGCTGCTTACTTTATTCCTTTGAAAAGGCATATCAAGAAAGGTTGTAAGCAGGACGAAGATAATTGCATTACACATATCTGAGAAAGGATTCATATTTGGAATGTATAAATAAATCCTATAAATCAATATAAAAAAACAGACAGTTAAATAGAAAGATAGAAGAAACACTTCAGAAAAGATGAAATCCAAATGGCCAACAAACATATGAAAAGTTGCTAACTCCACCCATCATTAGAGAAATGCAAATTAAAACCACATTGTATGTTCCCAACAAAAAGATAAATGTTTGAGGTGATGGATATGCCAATTACCCTGATTTGAACACTACACACTGCATGGAGGTATTAAAATATCATATGTATCCCCCTAAATATGTACAACTATTTTATATCAATAAAAATTTTTAATTAAAAAACACAAAACCACAATGTAATACCACATTATATACCCATCACAAAGGCTGGATGAAAAACACAGAAAGTGCAAGTATTAGTGCACTATAACTGAAATGAACTTCAACTAACAAGTAGAAATGACAAAGGGCCCTGGTTACCACTAACTGCAGGAAACTCAAAACAATCTCAATTGTAGTACTATTTTTAACTTAATAGCATTTATAAAAATGCCCAGCATAAAAAAAATCATTACTTGTTTTAGAATAGCATAACAATAGTTAACTTAAGATCACAT
Organism: Chlorocebus sabaeus; assembly: GCF_047675955.1. Taxonomy (NCBI): domain Eukaryota; kingdom Metazoa; phylum Chordata; class Mammalia; order Primates; family Cercopithecidae; genus Chlorocebus; species Chlorocebus sabaeus. Next base: position 39,685,991 of record NC_132907.1, on the reverse strand, counting down.
TATTGTAATTTATTATTTTGCCAAAACAGCTCACCTGGTACAAAAAATTCTGTTGGTATAAACCAATGAAATTCCAAATGAAATCCCAAGCGAACAGCCTTAAAGGTGACAAGGAAAATCAAATAAAGGACAGATACTGTGCCTGTGAGGAAAAAATTCAGAAACCATTTATTATCTTTGTGTGTTTTACAGATTATTTTAAAATCAAGCATTGTTTCCATAGTCTCAGCAAAGTGTGGGAAACTGTTACCTGCATTGATTATCTCCACTAACACCGAGCTGGGATCTAAAGACTAGAAACAAGCTGAGGGAGTTACCAGAAAAAGAACAAAAAAACTCTATGTAGTAGGCCTAACAAGAACCAGACGGGTTGGGTGTGGTGGCTCACACCCGTAATCCCAGCACTTTGGGAGGCCGAGGTGGGCAGATCACCTGAGATCAGGAGTTCGAGACCAGCCTGGCCAACATGGCAAAACTTCATCTCTACTAAAAATACAAAAGTTAGCCAGGTGTGATGGCACATGCCTATAATCCCAACTACTCGGAAGGCTGAGACAGGAGAATCACTTGAACTCGGGAAGCAGAGGTTGCAGTGAGCCAAGATTGCACCACTGCACTCCAGCCTGGGCGACAGAGCGAGACTCCATCTCAAAGGAAAAAAAAAAAAAAAGAGTAAGAAAAGAAGAATCAGATGAAGGTAGCTCATACATTGCTGAATGCAAAACTGCTTCATTTACTTATGAGTTGAGTTTAAGCAGAAGATACAAGCAGAGAGTCCACTATAAAATTGTAGGATTACACAGGATAAAACTAACTTTTATTCTTTGAATTGGAAGTGTTAGAGACAGTCTGTCACAGTATTTAATGTGAGATGGTAAGAAGGTAAAGAAAAAAAAGCAGTGAACGTGGATCAAAAGCATATTTGAGAAAGGTGAGAAGCCAAAATACATGAACAATCCTGATCTAGTATCTAGATGAGGTTTTGACTGGGTAGCACTACCTGCTAGACGGAGATTCCAGACTCCATTCTCAGGTATTATATACAGGGTAAAATGGGCATTCAGAATTTTTTAGTAGTGTAGAAGGCAGAAGATTATTCCTTTCAAGAAATTAAGTCTAGTCATTATGGAGTAGAGTCAGAAAACTCAGGAAGGCCTTAGATGCTAATTCCTCTAATGAAGCTATGGTTTTAAGAGAAAGGGAAACTACCAACGAAAAGAACAAAAGCAGAATATCCTTAAGGAGCTGGAGAATCAACGATCAACCTGGTTGGAAGTCTGGTGATTGTTGTGCCCAGTTGAGCAAATCCTTCTATAAGTTTATATTATTTTAAAAGATCTGTTTCATAGAAAAGTTGGCAAGCAAATCAGGAAACCACGAATGAGTGATATAAGCAGTACTGTGGGTTTGGAGATTAGCTGATTCATAAAGGATGAAAACAAGACGCCAGAGCTTATATAACCACAACTCTCCATCTTCTGTGTGTCTATGGCAACTTACAGTGAATTCTGTACCTGAGGCAGACAGGCAAAGAGAAATAATTTTAACTTTTCCTTTGGTCTTCTGGAAACCTAGAAGCCACTGCCTTGTTCCTTGATATGATGGGTTATTTATTTATTTACTTCTTGAGACAGAGTTTTCACTCTTGTTGCCTAATGCCATGATCTCGGCTCACTGCAACCTCCGCCTCCTGGGTTTAAGCAATTCTCCTGCCTCAGCCTCCCGAGTAGCTGAGATTACAGGCATGCGCCACCACGCCTGGCTAATTTTGTATTTTTAGTAGAGACAGGGTTTCTCCATGTTGGTCAGGTTGATCTCGAACTCCTGACCTCAGGTTATCCGCCTGCCTCAGCTTCCCAAAGTGCTAGGATTACAGGTGTGAGCCACCGCACCTGGCCTATCTATTTATTTTATGCTCTAGATTGCCTGCCAAAGATCACATCCACAGGGAGGAGGTGAAATTGTACGGTTTATGTGGAGTTATCAATTCCTTATGAATGATATCCTTGTCTTTAGTTAGCCAGATCTGAACTTTCACTGGGAGGTTCCTTTTGCCATCTTTTTTTTTTTTTTTTTTTGAGACACAGTCTCGTTCTGTCACCCAGGCTGGAGTACAGTGGCGTGATCTCAGCTCACTGCAACCTCCACCTCCTGGGTTCAAGCAATTCTCTGCCTTAGCCTTCCAAGTAGCTGGGATTACAGGCGCCTGCCACCACGCCCGACTAATTTTTGTATTTTTAATAGAGACGGGGTTTCACCATCTTGGCCAAGCTGGTCTTGAACTCCTGACCTTGTGATCCACCTGCCCTGACCTCCCAAAGTGTTGGGATTACAGGTGTGAGCCACCGCATCTGGCCCCTTTTGCCATTTTAAGTGGAGTAAAAACATTCGTTTAGTGGTTTTTGAAAAGCAGGGCTCACAGAAAGAGGTCTATTCCTTAAAGAAGGCAATAGTGTTCTAAGAAAAAAAAAAAAAAAGCACTGAGGAAGAGAGCAAAAGCAGAATAAACCTAAGAAGCCTGACATAGAGAATGATTTCCCAGGTTCAAAGTCAGGTGACAATCCTGCATAATACTCTTAGAGACTGTAGGAAAAAACATTCTATAACCTTCCTTAGTAAGTTCTGTTTCCAACCGTTGGAATTGAGAATTCCTATAAGATCCAATTTGGATCTCTCCTCCTGAAATTTTCATCTATTTCATCTAGTTGTATCCTCAGAGGAAATGAGGAAGAAATGTTCAGTAAGTTTAGAATGAGAAACCAAATAATTCGTGTCTCAAAAAAAAAAAAAAACCACAACCAAACCAAAACTGGTCATCTACACTTTTCTCCATGCCAAACTCCATAAAAAAATAGAAAAAATCAGGTTATCATAAGAATGAACAACTTGCCAGGCACGGTGGCTCACACCTGTAATCCCAGCACTTTGAGAGGCCGAGGCAGGTCAATCACCTAAGGTCAGGGGTTCAAGACCAGCCTGGACAACATGATGAAACCCCACCTCTACTAAAAATACAAAATTAGCTGGGCGTGGTGGCACACACCTGTAATCCCACCTACTTGGGAGGCGGAGGCACAAGAATTGCTTGAACCCTGGAGGCAGAGGTTGCAGTGAGCCGAGGCTGGGCCATTGCACTCCACCCTGGGCAACAAGAGTGAAACTCCGTCTCAAAAAAAAAAAAAAAGAAAAAGAAAAAGAAAAAAACAAAACAAAAATGAATGAACAAATTAAACACAGATGAACAGGCTTGGAAGGTAACTGCCCAATCAGACCATATTTCCCTAGACTCCACCACGTATTCTATTATACAAAGTCTCCATAATTCAGCAGTACTACTTACCTAGGATATTAAATTTTGAAAAAAATGAAGGAGATTTGAAATTGAGCAGTGGAAGGAGGAACCCTACAAGATAAAAGGGCACTGTCCTGGACTTATCCCACCACTTTTCAAACTGTTGGGCTCCTGTGTCATTGGCATAGAAAATCATAGAGCTGTTGTCAGGATGGCCTCCACTCCCGGCACTTGGACAAATCACTGCAATAGGAAAGTACCAGATTAGAGAAGATGACCAAAAAAAACACCAAAAAACAAAAAACGAAAAAACAAAAAAACAGAAAATGACTGCCTCTAGAGACAGACACTTGCTCTACCAACCTCAACTTTTTCCAGGAGCCTAAATGTCTCCCTTCTGGAAAAAATAGAAGGTTAATTTTAAGAATATTAGTACTCCTTCACCTAAAAATAAGTAAGAGTGAGGGAATCTTTAAAATTTCTGAGATATTATCTTTATTTTTATTTATTTATTTTTTGAGACAGAGTCTCGCTCTGTCGCCCAGGCTGGAGTACAGTGGCGTGATGTTGGCTCACTGCAACCTCCGCCTCCTGGATTCAAGCAATTCTCTTGTCTCAGCCTCTCAAGTAGCTGTAACTACAGGCACACATCACCATGCCCAGCTAATTTTTGTATTTTTAGTAGAGAGGGCATTTCGCCACATTGCTCAGGCTGGTCTCGAACTCCTGACCTCAGGTGATCCACCCACTTTGGCTTCCCAAAGTGCTGGCATTACAGGCGTGAGCTACCGTGCCCAGCCCTGAGATATTATCTTTAAACTCTACTAGAAACTATAAAAATATCCCACCAAATATGCCTTGGTTCCACTGCCAGAGAGAAAATATTGGGCTGGATGGTGTTTGGTCTTATTTACACAATAATATAAAAAATATCATTTAGGGTGACTGTTTATTACACTAATAACCCATACAAAGGTCAAAGAGCAGGTTTCTTTTAACAGCAAACAAAAATCTATGGGTTTGGAATAAAAAGCAAACATCATTGAAACAGCTGCCATGGTATCATAATCACTGATAAAAATGCAAGAATCTTGAATCTCAACAATCCAAAATGATTCTGGAAGTTGATCACATTTGATAAAAGCCTAAGAGTCCAGATGATATCCAGACGGCTGGGAAATCAGTAAAATGTATGTTTCTTTTTTTTTTTTTGAGATGGAGTCTCGCTGTGTCGCCCAGGCTGGAGTGCAGTGGTGCAATCTCGGCTCACTGCAACCTCCACCTCCTGGGGTCAGGTGATTCTCCTACCTCAGCCTCCTGAGTAGCTGGGATTACAGGCACATGCCACCAAGCCGGGCTAATTTTTGTATTTTTAGTAGAGATGGGGTTTCACCATGCTGGCCAAGCTGGTCTCCAACTCTTGACCTCGTGGTCTGCCCGCCTCGGCCTCCCAAAGTGCTGGGATTATAGGCCTGCGCCACTGTGCCTAGCCTAAATGTATGTTTCTTACATACTGATCTACAAGTGGCAATTTCTTCTGTTATCAGACAGAATACCAGCCATTCTCATTGTGTTTCTAATGTCACAATAGAGTTTTTGCTAATAATCAGTTCTTCGTAAAGAACTCTTAATGCAGATAGAAAATACTCATCTTAAGTAACCCTTATACTCATCATTTGTCAAAGAGAAAGAATATTCATTGTCAGTTCTATTTTTAATTTTATTGTCTATCCATTATTTGGCACGCCACAAAGCCAAACATTTAATTTTCTTTCTCCTTCTTAGTCAACATTTTAGTGTGCTTTTTTTCTTCTATGCTCTGGACAGAAATTTTCTTGTGCTAATTATAGTGGTTAAAAGCACAGACTATGGCGCAGTGGCTCATTCCTCTAATCCTAGCACTTTGGGAGGCTGAGGCAGGAGGATCATTTGAGGCCAGGAGTTTGAGACTAGCCTAGAAAACATGGCAACCCTGTCTCTATAAGAATAACAAAATTTTGCTGGATGGGATGTGTAGCTGTAGTTCCAGTTACTCAGGCGGTGGAGGTGGGAGGATTGCTGAAACCCAGGAGTACCAGGTTGCAGTGAGTTATGATCATGCCACTATAGGCCAACCTAGGCAACAGAGAGAGATCTCATCTTAAAAAAAAAAAAAAAAGAGCACAGGCTGTGGATGGAAGTTAACTGACTGAATAATGAATTCCCAACTCTGCCACTTAATATTTAGGCGTCCTTGGATGAAATTAACTACTATGCTCCCTGGTCTCTTCACCTGGAAAATGGAGTTGACAGTATCTACCACTTAGGGTTGCCGTAAAACATTTAATGTAATGCCTGCACATAGGCATTCAATAAATGTTAGCTGTAATTTATTTATTTATTTATTTTGAGACAGGGTCTCACTCTGTCACTCAGGCTGGAGGGCAGTGGCGTAATTATGGCTCACTGTAGCCTCAACCCCTCAGGGTCAAGTGATCCTCCTGCCTCAGCCTCCTGAGTAGCTCGGAATGCAGGCGTATGCCACTATGGCCAGCTAATTAATTTTTTTTTTTTTGTAGAGACAGTGTCTTGCTATGTTGCCCAGGCTGATGTCAAAGTCCTGGGCTCAAGCAATCCTCCTGCCTCGGCCTCTTAAAGTGTTAAAATTAAAAGCATGAGCCACTATGCCCAGTAGCTAAAATTTTTTACATTAACTGAAATGGATTGTTTCATACTCTCACTGTTTACTACACTGTTCAAAATAAACATTAGCAGAGAAATCAAGAAGTGCTGGATATAAGATATCACTATATAAAATAAACTGACTTTGCTGATAGTGTTCTCTAAATCATCAATGTGACTGTGATATAAATATTTATTACCTTAATGATGAATTGACTCCCTACTGGAGAAGTACTATTAACTTTAGATATTAGTAAACTAGTTTCATCAATTAATATTAGAATAGGTACAGTAAAATAATTTTCTTTTTAAATATAAGGACGTTATTTGGTTCTTTGAAAATTCTGAGGTAAGGGATAGGGCACAAGAGATTTTAGTATAATAATTCAAAGGTATACGTGTGTGTGTCCACAGGAATAAAAGCTAGTACTTTGCTCACTCGTTTTCTAGCATTAACAAAAGACAGGTTTAATTAGGGGGAAAAGTAAGATAATGAATAGCAAACACTGGAATGTAAACTTCATGAGAGGAGGGACTTTTGTCTGTTCATTTTTATATCCCTAGAGCCTACAATAGTTCCTGACACATAGTAGGTTTAATAAATGTGTTTAATGAATTATCCTCTTAGTGATCAATGTGCATCTCCATCAACATGACATCAGTTTAGTATCCCTGAAATCTAAATACATAAAGCTTTAGGTGATGTTCAAGTTTAACAGCATAACTGTTACCAAAGTTATATTAACGTTTATATTCACTTTCCCTGTAACTGTCATATTGGATTAAACCCATTGGCCACAATGGTTTATTTTTTAAAAATAAAGAAAAATTTCTAAGAAATTAATTTCTTTTGGAGCCGAAGCTTCAATTTATTTTTCCATATTTAGTTACTAACCTCTGTTTATTACTAGAAATGAATTCTTTTACAGGTTACAAATTTGTATAGCCTATATATTAATAACTAAAACAACAGATCTCTAAAACTAAGTTAACTGAGAACTACGCTTCTAGATATCTGACATAATTAATAGTGATATAGGTTCTTGAAAATATTGATTATTCACAGGCAAATACAGATACTGTAGATAAAATTGTGAGTTGTATAATATGAACTAAATGTTGCCTAGCTCACATTAATACAACCTATTGCCTGGTTACATTAACACAGCCTTTTTGGAGGTTCTTTTTTTAAAAACACACTACCAACAATTTAGTAGCAGCTTAGTAAACATAATAATTTTGTACTAATCATTTACCTAAAATAAGGTCACATGTTCTACCTTAAATCCTTTTTGGAGCAAGATGGAGAGTAAAGAAGCAAACAACTTCCCAAACTACTTACCAGGGTTGCTATTATTGGTACTCAGTATAGTGTCTGTGTCATTAATGTGATGAATAAAATCTAAAAATAAAGGAAAAAATATAGTTTAACACTGAATGAAAGATACTAAATCTATTACTCTCAAAGGTCTTTTATTTATAAAAATCTTTTTTTTTTTTTCTTTCTTTGAGACGGAGTCTCGCTGTTGCCTAAGGCTGGAGTGCAGTGGCGCGACCTCGGCTCACCGCAAGCTCCGCCTCCCAAGTTCACGCCATTCTCCTGTCAGCCTCGCGAGTAGCTTGGACTACAGGCGCCCGCCACCACTCCCGGCTAATTTTTTGTATTTTTTTAGCAGACACAGGTTTCACCGTGTTAGCCAGGATAGTCTCGATCTCCTGACTTTATGTTCCATGCACCTCAGCCTCCCAAAAGTGCTAGGATTACAGGCATGAGCCACCACACCCGGCCTATAAAAATCTTTTAATATCTGTGTAGTAATCTAGTACACTGAACCAAGACTACTTCACTGTTAACATAGCTTCACCTTCTACAGTTTTCTTCACTTATAGGCATGATAATTTTTTTTTTTTTTTTTTTGAGACGGAGTCTCGCTCTGTCGCCCAGGCTGGAGTGCAGTGGCCGGATCTCAGCTCACTGCAAGCTCTGCCTCCCGGGTTCATGCCATTCTCCTGCCTCAGCCTCCCGAGTAGCTGGGACTACAGGCGCCCACCACCTCGCCCGGCTAGTTTTTTGTATTTTTTAGTAGAGACGGGGTTTCACCGTGTTAGCCAGGATGGTCTCGATCTCCTGACCTCGTGATCCACCCGTCTCAGCCTCCCAAAGTGCTGGGATTACAGGCTTGAGCCATCGCGCCCGGCCAGGCATGATAATGTTAATGGCTTCACAGTTCCACTGTGGAAAATCTTTACATAATTGAAGATTTCAGAAAAACCTATCCACAACACTGAATTAATGATAGTTTAAAGCCCCGGAATAAAGATATGTATGTAAGTTTTCTTTTATACTCACACTAAAGTTACATCTCACATAGAGTACAGTTCTAAAGTGTGCAAAGCCCCGGAATAAAGATATGTATGTAAGTTTTCTTTTATACTCACACTAAAGTTACATCTCACATAGAGTACAGTTCTAAAGTGTGCAAAAAGGGGAAACCAACACTCATACACAGCTAACCTTATCTGGAAAATCAAAGTTTTTTTTTTTACAAAGTACAATACATACTTTTATAGATCTAAGGCCATATACGAATTGTTATGCACATAAAGAACCACTGAATTAGACTAAAGGAAGTAACAAAGAATAAAGCACATGCAGATGGCTGAGCATTCATCATTCTACAATGAAAGAGAGAACAGGCAGAGAATGTGTTTACTTGCCTCAGGGGATTTACTTTATTCTGTTTGATATTAACCTTCTATAACCTGAGTAAGCATTAATAAAAGTATTTGTTGTGAAACCTGAATAAGATAGTAAAAGGTGCTGGGTTAGGTTTTAAGGTCATAAAACTAAGTTAAATAGTTGAATTATTCATACTCACTGTATGTTTCTCAAGATAGAATTAAAAAAAAAAACAGTGTAGTACTCTGGGTTTTTATAATATCTCCAAGGGTTGTTTATGATTTAAGATTGGAATTTATGAATCTTTGTGTAATTTCTCGATGCCAAAGACTTACAACAAGGCTAGTAAAATCTTGACACAAAGTGTACTGGGTTAAATAGCATTCCTCTTACCCCAATTTTATGTCCACTAGAAACCTCAGAATGTGACCTTTTTAAAAATAGAGTCTTTGTAGATATAATCAAGTTAAGATGAGGTCATAATAGATTAGGGTGGGCCCTAAAGCCAGTGAATGATGTCTTTTATTTTATTTTAATCTTTTTGAGACAGAATCTTGCTGTCACCCAGGCTGGGGTGCAGTCGCATGACTGCAACCTCCATCTCCCAGGTTCAAGAAATTCTCCTGCCTCAGCCTCCCGAGTAGCTGAAATTACAGGCACCTGCCACCACACCCAGCTAATTTTTGTATTTTTAGTAGAGACAGGGTTTCACCATGTTGGCCAGGCTGGTCTCAAACTCCTGACCTCAGGTGATCCACCTGCCTCGGCCTCCCAGAGTGCTGGGATTACAGGCATGAGCCACCGTACCCAGCCCAATTTATAGGAAGAGGGAAATTTGGACACAGACACACAGAGGGAAGAGGGCCATGTGAAGAAGGAGGGAGAAACTGGAGTGATACACCTACTTGCCAAGGAATGCCAGAGACCACCAGCAACCAACAAAGGTTAGGAAGAGGCAAGGAAGGATTCTTCCCTAGAGCCTTAGGAGGGACCAGGGCCCTGTTCACCCTTTGATTTCACATCTCTAGTATCCATAGTTATGAAAGAATCCGTGTTGTTGTAAGCATATTAATGGTAATTTGTTACTGCACCCTTGGGAAACTAACACACCAAGGCTCATGGACAGCATGAAAAAAAAAAAAAAAACCACAGGCCAATATTTGTTAGGAAAAGACACAAAAGGTCTAAACAAATGTTAAAAAAAGCAAACTCAATCCAGTCAGGCATTTGAAAAATATATGTCATGACTAAGTTTACCCCACAATACAAGGATGCTTTAAATTTTACAAACCGTATTCATTTAATTCATCATATTGATAAAGGAGAAAATTTAATTAAGATAATCTCTTGATTGTCTCTTTGTATATTTTGATTATCTCAAGACATGTAGAATAAGTACTTGATAAAATTCAACCACTTTAATAAAAATGCTTAATAAGACAACAGATGGGAGTGTCTTTAAATTATTAAAGGGTACAACCGATATCCCACAACAAACATAATATTGTGAAACATTAGAAAGATTTCCTTATGAACAATATATCTGCAGGCACTGCTTCAATGCAACTTCACATTTAAAAAAAAAACCATCAACATATACATATAGATACACACACGTTTATATGTATCTGTGTACGTATATATAATTACATGTCTATAAATATAAATGTATGTATACATATATGAACTATTAAAAAATAACTGGAAAGGTTTATTTTATTTTATTTTTATTTGAGATGGAGTCTCGCTCTTGTTGCCCAGGCTACAGTGCAGTGGCACGACCATGGCTCACTGCAACCTCCACCTCCCAGGTTCAAGTGATTCTCCTGCCTCGGCCTCCTGAGTAGGAGGGATTACAGGGGCCCACCGCCACGCCTGGGTAATTTTTGTACTTTTAGTAGAGACGGGGTTTCACTGTGCTGGCCAGGCTGATCTCGAACTCCTGACCTCAGGTGATCTGCCTGCCTTGGCCTCCCAAAGTGCTGAGATTATAGGCGTGAGCCACTAAGCCCAGCCAGAAAGCTTTTTAAATTCACAGATGATATGATTATTTAAGTAGGAAATACAAAGTGCATCCACAAAATTTTTATTTTTTATTTCTATTTTTTTTTTGAGACGGAGTCTCACTGTGTCACCCAGGCTGGAATGCAGTGGCATGATCTCCACTCACTGCAAGCTCCGCCCCACCGGGTTCGTGCCATTCTCCTGCCTCAGCCTCCCGAGTAGCTGGGACTATAGGCACCAGCCACCATGCCTGGCTAATTTTTTTGTATTTTTAGTAGAGACAGGGTTTCACCGTGTTGGCCAGGATGGTCTCGATCTCCTGACCTCGTGATCCACCCACCTCGGCCTCCCAAAGTGCTGGGATTACAGGCGTGAGCCACCATGTCCAGCTACAAAATTTTTAGAATCAGTAAGAGTTCAGTAAGTTTGCTAGATTCAAGATAAACATTCAAGGGGCAGGGCACGGTGGCTCATGACTGTAATCCCAGCACTTTGGGAGGCCAAGGCGGGCAGACTACTTGAACTCAGGAGTTCAAGACCAGCCTGGGCAACATGACGAAACCTGTCTCTACAAAAAATACAAAAATTATCCAGGCATGGTGGTGGTATTTGCCTGTAGTCCCAGCTAGATCGGGAGGCTGAGGTGAGAGGATCACCTGAGCCTGGAGAGGTCAAGGCTACAGTGAGTTGTGATCACACCACTGCACCCCAGAGGCTGGGTGAAAGAGTGGGACCCTGTCTCAAAAAAAAAAAAAAAAAAAAAATTCAAAATGTAATTAGGTTCTTTTATAATAGCAACAAATAATTTGACTGTATAATCAAAAATATATCTTGCTTTCTGGGAAGATGGAAATGTTCTATTTGTTGAAGGAGGTGTGGGTTGTATAGATGTATATATGTATAATTAAGACTTGTTTATTTCAATGAGTAAATTCTATCTAAAAGAAGCACTATATATATACTAATAGTTGAACTAGGTGGGGAGTGGGAGTAGCATGGTTTATGTCTTCTTAATGGATGTGATGTTAGTCTCAAAAGGGACAAAATTCATTCTTAGGGGGTGAAAGAAACTCTTCTTACAGATAAAGCATATATATGTATACAGTTCATAAAGAGATTTACAGTATATCTTTGGTATTAAAATTTCATGGGAGGGGTGATCAGAAAAAAATATCTAAAAGGCTCCTTGAAGGGACAATAATGAAAAAATGGTTGAAAAACACTACTATAGATGATTTAAAATGACAGAATGTTGGTAACTATTTAAACTAGGTAAGGAGAAATTATTCTGTTTCTCCTTAAAAACAAAAAAAACTATTCTTTTTTTTTGTATGTGTTTGAGATTTTTTATATTTTATTATAAAAAATACGCAGTTTTTATACTGCGTATTTGTATACTAAAACTATAGTTACAGAAAAAATGTTAAGATCCCGAGGAAAAAGTCCACAAAAAAAGGATATGTAAGATCTTTATCAAAAAAAAATTTGAAAACCTAAATAAACAAAGAACTATGCCATGCCAAAGTCATGAATAGGAAGACTCAGTATCTAAATGATATAAATTCTCTCCACATCAATAAATCCAATGCAATGTCAATCAAATTCTAACTCAATATGCAATGATATCAATTACTGTACTGTGTACCAACTGATAAAATCAATGCAATTCCAATCAAATTCTGATTGGAATTTTGTGGAACTTGATAAGTTGATTCTAAAATGTATATGGAAGAGTTGGGAATCATAATGGAGAAAAACAGTAATTTTAAAATAAAAAAACTTTTGAATAACATAGAGCTACCATATAAAAAGAGAAGACAAGTCACTAATTAGAAGATATTTGCAACACAATAATGGATAAAAGGTTAGTATTCAAACTTTACAGAGTTCCTATAGGTAAGAAAAGGACCAATAACCCGATAGAAAAATGGGCAAAGGATATGAATAAGCTATTTAATGGTCAATATAATTAAGAAAAGATGATTAATGCCACTCCTTATGAGGAGAAATGCAAATTAAAACCACATCCTGATGGCAAAATTTAAGTCTGATAATACTGAGTGTGAGTGAGGATGTGGAACAAGGGGAACTTTCATAAACTGTTGGCAGGAGTGTAAGTGGTACAAGCATGATAAAGAACAATTCTGCAATTTCAAGTAAGGTTGAAAATGTGAATATCTTAAGTTCCAGAAATGTGTCTATAAGGTCCATAGCTTGGAGAAACTCCCCGCCATGTACACAAGGAGACAGAAATAAGGATGTTTAATAAAGCCTTGCACAATAAGTGAAAACAAATTAAATGTTTATCAATGAGAACAGATAAAAAAGTTGTATATTCATATTACTAAATACTACAAACAATTAGAATGAACTTTGTGTATTAATAGAGATGATGAAAGACAGAAAGCAAGTTGCAAAAGCATTTGCGTAGATTAAAAACAAGCCACCTGGCGCCGCGGCTCACACCTGTAATCCCAGCACTTTGGGAGGCTGAGGTGGGCGGATCATGACGTCAGGAGATAGAGACCATCCTGGCCAACATGGTGAAACCTTGTCTCTACTAAAAATACAAAAATTAGCTGGATGTGGTGGTGCACACCTGTGACCTCCGCTACTCGGGAGGCTGAGGCAGGAGAACTGCTTGAACCTGGGAGGTGGAGATTGCAGTGAGCTGAGATCTCACTACTGCACTCCAGCCTGGCGACAGAGTGAGACTCCATCTCAAAAAAACAAAACAAAAAACCCCCAAAAAACAAAACAAAAAACCCCCAAATAGTATATGTTGCTCTTATATTCATGCAGTAAAAGTCCAGAAAGTGCATGGGATTGATAAACACCAAATTAAGAGAAGGAAAATGAGATGGAGAAGGAGTGCATGTGGGGCTTCCACACTATCCATAATATTTTCTTTTTATAGGAATACAGAACTAACTAAGCACAGTGGCTTGTGCCTATATATTTTTTTTTTTTTTTTTTTGAGATGGAGTCTTGCTCTGTTGCCCAGGCTGGAGTGCAGTGGCACAGTCTCAGTCACTGCAACCTCTGCCTCCCAGGTTCAAGAGATTCTCGTGACTCAGGCTCCCAAGTAGCTGGGATCACAGGCATGCACCACCACACCAAGCTAATTTTTGTATTTTTAGTAGAGATGGGGTTTCACCATGTTAGCCAGGCTGGTCTCAAATTCCTGAGTTCAGGTGATCCACCCGCCTCGTCCTCCCAAAGTGCTGTGATTACAGGCATGAGCCACCACACCTGGCTTATGCCTATAATTCAAGCCACTTAGCAAGCTAAGATGAGAGAATCGCTTGAGGCCAGGAGGTAGAAACTAGCCTAGGCAACATACTGACACTCTGTCTCTACCAAAGAAAAAAAAAAGAGATCTAATAAAAATAAGACAAATGAGACACGAAAACTCATTAGTCAGTATACTGGTATTATATTAGCTTTTGCATTTTTTTGTAGTTTGAAATATTTCATAGTTCTTTAAAAACAATAAAGATGCTTGAGGCCAGGCGTGGTGGCTCATGCCTGTAATCCCAGCACTTTGGGAGGCCGAGGTGGGAGGATTACTTGAGGTCAGGAGTTTGAGACCAGCCTGGCCAACATGGTGAAACCCCATCTCTAAAAATACAAAAATTAGTTGAGTATTATCATGGGCGCTTATAATCCCAGCTACTCAGAAGGCCAAAGCAGGAGAATCACTTGAACCTGGGAGGTGGAGGTTGCAGTGATCCAAGTTGTGTCACAGCACTCCAGCTTGGGTGACAGAGCAAGACTCCGTCTCAAAAAAACCCCCCAAAAAACAATAAAAATGCTTGGCAATAAAAATTATAAAGTTAATTTTATTCTTTAAAGTTTAAAATAAAACAATTTATCTCCCTCATTCAAAGGCTCTTAGGGAAATTAGCTGTTGTGATTATGTTAGGACTTATTTTGAAATTTGGTTTTCACATAAATCCAGATTTTAAATATGTTTTATTTAAAGCTGCTAAACATACATTAAACTTTAGGTTTAGTGAAAACTTTAGTAAAACCTTTATATAGAAAAAGGTTTGGTATCTTATGCAATAAACTTCCAGTTCAGTACAGTGGCATGAGCCTGTAACCAGGAGGCTGAGGTGGGGGGATCACTTGAGCCCAGGAGTTTGAGACCAGCCAGGGCAACATAGCAAGGCCCTGTCTCAAAAAAAAAAAAAAAAAATTTCATTAAGTAAAAAAATGAACTTCCTCTATCCAACCTAAAAAAAATTATAAAAAGTATTTGGACTGATTTCTAAGATTCTCTTCAGAATTTAAGTAGCTGATTTGGGTAAATTATAATTCTGTGATATGTAAATATTAATAACATTTATCACATAAATCCCATTATTCTTTGACTTCCTAATCTTACATCCTAATATGTTGAAAATAAGTGGCTGAAATTTGTTTCCCCTAGAGTCTACATATCAAATTCTTTAGTGAAACAAACTTAAAAGATCTGCTGGATTATAGACATATTTTATATTAACTAAAGATTTTGGAGGAATATTATTCATTCAAAGATTAATGTTTGGAAGTAAGCGTACACTATATTTGAGATCACAACCACAGAAAAGCAAACTGAATAAAATATATTTTCCAAAATTATATATGTTACTTCTTATTTTATTTATCCCAAGTCCTAGAATTTAAGGCTAGAACTAACATTACAGTGGTAATTGCATTTGAAAGTACTGTGTTAAAAGCATATGATATAGATACTTACTAAAAATAAACTTTCCAGTATTAAAAAGAAAATTTGACATAAGCACCCAATAAACTATCATTGCTCCAATGAGAGACACCAAGGAGAAAAGGAGACTCGACCACTGCCCAAAGGAGCCGAAATAATGTCTGCAGACATCTGGATATTCCCAGGTAGTAGTATCCAACGAAGCTAGATAAAGTAAGAGAAAGAATAAAACTAAATGTTGAACATATATCCCATATTCATAATCTGTGTTCCCCAAATAAACTCAAAATATTTGGCGAAATATTATGGGTATTCCATCGCTAGACATTAGAATATATTATGAGATAATAAAATTAAAACATTATAGAAAAATAAAAAAAGAAATGTAAATAAAATAGTACAGGTAACCTGAGAAACAGATTACAGTATCATAACATTTTATAATTAATAAAAGCAAGTAATAAACTAAGGTTAGACAAATACATCAGTAAGAGCCAGAAAATATTATGTAATATTGGGCATATTCGAACAACAATATTGGGGAAAGTTTCTTGAGTCACACTTTCTACCACATGCCAATATAAATTTCAGAAAACTGAGTCAAACAGACTGGGCGTGATGGCTCATGTCTATAATTCCAGAACGTTCGCAGGCCGAGGTGGGTAGATCACTTGAGGTCAGGAGTTTGAGATCAGCCTGGTCAACATGGTGAAACCCCATATCTACCAAAAAACACAAAAAAATTAGCTGGGCATAGTGGCACGCCTGTAGTCCCAGCTACTCTGGAGGCTGAGGCGTGAGAATCGTTTGACCTGGGAGGCAGAGGTTGCAATGAGCTGAGATCATGCCACTGTACTCCAGTCTAGATGACGAGCAAGACTCCATCTCAAAAAAAAAAAAAAAAAAAAAAAAACCAAACAAACAAACAAACAAAAAACGAAAGAAAAGAAAGAAATTAAATAACAAAAAAGTTAAAAAACGTAATGTAGAAATAGAACATGAAAAGTTATCCTCACCTAGCAACTGAAGAAACAAATTACAATGAAAAAGACAAAGAGGGCTGGGCATGGTGGCTCAGGTCTGTAATCCCAGCACTTTGAGAGGCTGAGGTGGACAGATTGCTTGAGCCTAGGAGTTGGAGACCAGCCTGAGCAACATGGCAAAATCCCATATTTACAAAAATACAAAAATTAGCTAGGTGTGGTGGCGTGCACCTGTAGTCCCAGCTACTCAGGGGGCTGAGGTGGAAGGATCCCTTGAGACCAGGAGGTTGAGGTTGCAGTGAACCATGATCCGACCACTGCACCAAAAAGAAAGTAATTTAAAAGAATACAGAAAGTATATATAAAATATTTTTAGAAGAGTATTCTTGAGAATAGCAAAAACAAGCAGTGACTTTAACATACGACATAGGGCAATGATTAAACAAATACAATAGAGCTGCCATGTGCAACTGTATACAATCATTAAGAGACACAAATGGTGATTGTAGAAACATAACATGTACTAAAAAATAGGTAATAAAGTAGAAGACAACTAAAATACAATATGATTAACTTTAAAAAGCATGCATGTATTTAGAGATTCCTATCATTTAGGATATAAATTTACATAAGAAAACAAAAAACTAAAACCATTTGCTTTTCCATGATAGGGTTATTATATTAACAATATAAACTTTGTGTTTTACATTTCAATGTTCAAGAAAGAATATAGATAAGTATAACCTATGAAAGAGTATATTAATTGTCATCAAAGGATAATTGTACAGTCTTTTTTCCTCTATGATCCCATGCTTTGAACTACTTTGAAATAATTGTCATGGTTGATGAATACGGAAAAACTGAAGTTCTGCCATCTTTGAAGCAAAATATGGCAGCTAGTACATGGCAGAAAGCAGTGATAAGCCTGAAAAGTTGGGGACATTAGAATATAATTCACATCTAGATAAAGAATGTGAGGACAATATCACTATAAAGAATAACTGTTTTGGCTGGGTGTGGTAGCTCATGCCTGTAATCCCAGCACTTTGGGAGGCCGAGGCAGGTGGATCAACTTGAGGTCAGAAGTTTGAGACCAGCCTGGCCAACATGGCGAAACACCATCTCTACAAAAAATACAAAAATTGCTGGGCACGGTGGCTCACGCCTGTAATCCCAGCACTTTGGGAGGCCGAGGCGGGTAGATCACGAGGTCAGGAGATCGAGACCATGGTGAAACCCCATCTCTACTAAAAATACAAAAAATTAGTCAGGCCCGGTGGCAGGAACCTGTAGTCCCAGCTACTTGGGAGGCTTAGGCAGGAGAATGGCATGAACCTGGGAGGCGTAGCTTGCAGTGAGCCGTAGCTTGTGGATCCTGCCACTGCACTCCTGCCTGGGTGACAGAATGAGACTGCGGTTCAAAAAAAAAAAAGAAAAAGAAAAAAAATACAAAAATTAGCCAGGCATGGTGGTGGGCACCAGTAGTCCCAGCTACTCGGGAGGCTGAGGCATGAGAATTGCTTGAATCTGGGAGGAGGAGGTTGCAGTGAGCTGAGTGACTCTTAGCATTTCTAATAAAATTATCTTTTGACTGATAATATAATTCTAAGTCTTTTCTAGTTTTTATATTTAGGGTTTTTTTTTTTTTTTTTTTTTTTTTTTGCTGCATTTGACAATATCTCCAAAAAAACTGATTAATTTTGAACATTTCTATGTTTTCTTGACTTTAATGAAAACTGCTTTAGCATTTCATAATTTTAGAATGGTGCTGGTACTTGTCTGGGAATAAACAGACTTTGTTATTTTTAAGTAGTGCTTTTCACTTAGAGTTTTAATCAGAAACAGGTGCTGAATTCTATTAAGTACCTTTTTGATAGCTATTGAAGCAATTATCAATTTTCCTTTAATTTGTTAATGTAGTGAATTATGTTGGATTTCTTAATAATGAAACATTCTTGCATTACTGGAATAAACCTTATCTTAGACACAGGGTATTCTTTTGATACGCTGTTGGATTCTATATGATAATGTTTTACAAATAAATTTTATATCTATATATTATTTTCTTTATTTTTGGTCATGTCAGGCTTTGTGTTATGGGTGTGTGGACTTTGTAAACTGAATTAGTGGAAGATTTTTATTTTGTTTTATTTTATTTTATTTTGAGACAGAGTCTCACTCCATCACCCAGGCTGAAGTACAGTGGCACAATCTTGGTTCACTGCAACCTCCACTTCCTGGGTTCAAGCAATTCTTGGGCCTCAGCCTCTCTTCTTTTTAAATGGTGTGGAATAATTTAATAACATGGGAGTTAACAGTTATACAGCCAATAATCCCAGCATTTTGGGAGGCTGAGGTGAGCAGATCACTTGAACCCAGTAGTTCAAGACCAACCTGAGCAAGATGGTGAAACCCTGTCTCTATGAAAAACACAAAAAATTAACCGGGCATGATGGCATGCACCTGTAGTCCCAGCTACCCGGGAGGCTGAGGTGGGAGAATCACCTGTGCCTGGGAGCTCCGGGCAGCAGTGAGCTGTGACAGCACTGCTGCATTCCAGCCTGGGTGACAGAGTGAGACCCTGTCTCAAAAAGAAAAAAAAAGAAAAGAAAGAAAAGAAAAGAAAAGAAAAAAGTTATAGAGAGAACTCTCTGGGGGCTCTGTCCCAATTTTAAATTAGATGCTGAATTAGATAAGATATGAACTTACTGTATATGTTTAAAGAAGTCTTCCAAGTTTAGCCACAATTTGCCTTAGAAACCAGAGGCTAAAATTATCTCCTTTTACCATTTAGAAACCAGAATGAATCTTCTCTCAAGACTTCTTTATTCTTTTTTTTTCTTTTTTCTTTTAAGATGGAGTATTGCTACAGTGCCAAGGCTGGCCTCAAACTCCTGGACTAAAGTGATCTTCCCACCTATGCCTCCTGAGTTGCTGGGACTACAGGCACACACCACCAGGTCTGGCTTCTCAAGACTTTTAAACAAATACTCGCCCAGTGACTAACACTAGATCTGGTTAACATAAAGAAGAAAGCTGCTTAGTAGGCACAGAAAAAAACTGGAGGCAAAGTCTGGTCTGTTGATTCATACTTGCTAAGATTTAAAGAAATAATGCATGTTTGTTTAGGTCCTAGACTACTTTAAAACAACCTAAAAAATATATTTCCCTGATCCAGAATATGTAGATATGAGTAGAGGTAAGGTGTTCACACAACTTCAAATATTCATTACTAGAGAGTTGCTTACATTTTCATATTTAGGAGATTCTAACATTTAGATCTTTTGGTATGAATAGGTAAAAACAAGTCACCATTAACTGACAGGAAGCATAGAATTCTCAATTTAGTTCTAGCAAAGACATTATTTTATAAATATGAGTTTTTAAATGATTCTTATGAAGAAACTAGCACCACAGTGAATGCTCTCTGCAAGTAACTCCCAGCTTCTCTGAATTTCAAAGGCAGCCACTAATATATTATTAACAAATTCAATTTAGCTGAAAGCAATGAATTACAGAAGTAAATCTTTAGGTACAAAGTAGACAGTTGACGCACATGTAGCACATACACACTAGTGACCTGCCTCAAAGGGAAATGCTTATTAATACCCATAACCTATTGTCACTGTGTCAAATTCTTACATATCATAGTCCGTGATTTCACTACTCGGTAGCAGCAATAAAGTGTTAAAAGGCCCATCAGTATGATGACACACATTCCAGTAGTAAATCCAGCCTGTTTAAAAATAAAAGTATAAAACAGCATATATCATCATGTAAGCATAAATTCATATGCAATTATTTTACCCTAAACAATCATGGTAAAAACTTGACAACTCATGAAAAACTAAATATAACCATCTATTTTCTTTCATGAATTTTATGTAGATTCATTAAAACCTCTGTTATAAAACCTGCAATATAAAGAGAAAATCATTTAGGTAAAAAGTGTGCTGAAAAATTAGTATTACCTGTTTTATGCCCCAAGGAATGCTTAGTATAGATGTTCCCATCATGGTATTCCAAATCATAAAACTGAAAACACAGAGTAATAGCAGTAAAAAAAAATGGAGTTTGACTCTTCAAACATTTTAATTGAGACAAAAATAAACAGTAATTTTCATTCATATACAGTTTAAGTCATGCTCCAAAAAGCTATTTCACTCACATGGTTACTAAACTGGTGTTTTTACCGTATCCTTCAGTGTAACTTTGAAGTTTATAAGCAGAGCCCAATGGGCTATACACATAGCACTCTTCTGGACCTGGAACTACATGGTCTGGGGCAATCTGGTAAAAAGGAAACATAGAGAAATGTCAGAACCAGGAAATGCAAAATGGGATATTTTCTACACATCACATCACCTGACTCTAGACACCTTTTTTTTTTTGTTTTTTTGAATGGAGTCTTGCTCTGTCGCCCAGGCTGGAGTGCAGTGATGCAATCTTGGCTCACTGCAAGTGCCGCCTCCCAGGTTCACGCCATTCTCCTGCCTTGGCCTCCCGAGTAGCTGGGACTACAGGCGCCCGCCACCACGCCTGGCTAATTTTTTGTATTTTTTTGTAGAGATGGGGTTTCACAGTGTTAGCCAGGATGGTCTCAATCTCCTGACCTCATGACCCACCCGCCTCAGCCTCCCACAGTGCTGGGATTAGAGGCATGAGCCACCATGTCTGGCCCTCTAGACACATTTTAACTATCATAAACAAGTACTATGCATCCCTGATTAGTGAATTAAAAAGTTCTTTTACAAATATGGAAAATCTAAAAAAGCAAGAGTTTAAAAATCCAAAATAATTTTGGGATTTTCAGAAAACGAGTGTGGATGCAAGTACTATGCATCCCTGATTAGTGAATTAAAAAATTCTTTTTCAAATATAGAAAATCTAACTAAAAAAGCAAGAGTTTAAAAATCCAAAATAATTTGGGATTTTCAGAAAACGAGTGTGGATGTATACACACATTCATTAAGAATGGCTATATCATTGTTAATTTTACATCACTGTTTACATACTTTGACTTGCTAGACTCATCTCAGCGTCAGTTAACAAACGGCATTCAACTTTGGTGCACATGCTGACTCTATTTCCAGGCAAACAATATACATTCAAGTATAAACGTGCTCAGCTGAGATCTCGGGGGTTTGCTTCCAAGAGCAGAGCCTCTAGAAGGTCTCAACTAGACCCAGAGATACCGGATTACCTCTACTTCTCCAAGGGCTTAAGTAATTCCATTATGCAACTAAGACTTTACCACAACTACTAATGTCAAGGCCTAAGGGGAAAAAGCCAAAAAAAATTGAGAAAAAAATTACCCTACCCAGAACATTTTGGAAATCCCTATTTTGGCCATGCAAGAGGAAATCTTAATATTTATTTCACATAGCTATTGTTTAGGCTTAAATGAGATAGCTACATTCCAGTGATGCCCAATCACTGGTCCTTATTAAATGTTAATGAATGTTGGTTCTCTTCTTTTTATTAATAATACTAATTTTAAAATCCTATTTTCTCCCAGAATGTTCTCATTTTCAGTTAAACTTGCAAGTTTCTGAATATCCCATATGTGGTAGTTTTTATAAACTACCAAATTATTTACATATTTTTTATCCTAAAATAGTAATAGAGATTTTTAGAAGATCAACGGTCAACAAACTCTGGCTCATAGGCCAAATCTGGCTTCAACCTGATTATTATATAGCCTCTTTCCTGAGAATGGTTTTTATAATTTTATAAATTTTTAATGTATAATTCTGATGATCATAAAATGAAGAATATCATGTGACAGTATGTGACCTCAAAGTCTAAGACATTTAGTATCTGGCCCTTTGACTCCTGGTTTTGATCAATAAAAGAATAATGCTAAATAAGAAACTACTATATTTATGTATGTACATATTTCAGTTTCCCTTTTTTTTTTTTTTTTTAGAGATGGAGTCACATGGCTGGGCACAGAGGCTCACGCCTGTAATCCCAGCACTTTGGGAGGCCGAGGTGGGTGGGTCACAAGGTCAGGAGTTCAATACCAGCCTGGCCAACATGGTGAAACCCGTCTCTACTCAAAAGACAAAAATTAGCCAGGCGTGGTGGCACACACCTGTAATCCCAGCTACTCGGGAGGCTGAGGCAGGAGAATGGCTTGAACCCAGGAGGCAGAGGTTGTGGTGAGCCAAGATCGCACCACTGCACTCCAGCCTGGGTGATAGAGCGACACACCATCTAAAAAAAAAAAAAAAAAAGAGAGAGATGGGTCACACTCTCTCGCTCAGGAGAATGCAGTGGCACAATCACAGCTCACTGCATCCTCAAGGGATCCATCCTGGGCTCAAGGGATCCTCCTGTCTTAGCCTTCCAAGTAGCTGGAACTATAGGTGCGAGCCATCACACTTGGCTAATTAAAAAAATTTTTTTTTGTAGAGACAGGGTTTCACCATCTTCTCCAGGCTGGTGTTGAACTCCTGGGCCCAAGTGATTCTCTTGCCTTGGCCTCCCAAAATGCTGAGATTACAGGCGTGAGTTACTGTGCTCGGCCAGTTTCCCATTCTTGTAGAAAATTTCTAAAAAACTATTTCCCTTGTAGCTTCAAAGTTAAAAATTGGCCACACTAAGCAGAACCTGTTATTATTTGCTATTAGTCAATGGCCTAACCTGCCATTTCAAAAGTAATTTATCCTCCTCAGAGATTTGGGGCATGAGGATCAGGGGAATTTTCCAAAAAAATCTCCAGGTTGTTGTCAACACAGAAAGATTGTTTCAAATTTAGATAACAATTAACTGGCCTGAGATGTAGGAAGTGTATTAATTACTGTCTTTGACTTTGCATGATGCTGTCCTTGAAATACAGTCAGAAAAAAGTTCAATCACTGGGAGGTGCCCTGGCTTATACTGTTCACTGTTCATTTCAACTGAATTTTAGACTATTAGTAATGTTTTGTCTCTTACCAGTGCCTTGTCTGCAGGAGTGGTGAGCCGGCTGTAGTAATGAATTCTCTTGTTCATGGCGGAGGCATGGTCACTAACCCTCTGAATGACATGATTCACATTCACGATGTTTGTGGGCTCTATATAGAAAGGCCTACAGAAGGGAATATACACTTGACAAAAAGTGTTCAGCCAAAAATTCTGGAAGTCAGCCTTTGAAGAAAGTAACTTCTTCTCCTACATTAGTAATGGGATGCACAAAGGCAAGGCATTGACTTCTCACTTTTGGTGCAAAAAGAAAATGTCACAAAAGAAGTATTATCCTATCCACAGAATAAAGCTTTTGTCTCATAACACTTTTACTTTAAGCACACTTTTTTAATCTTCAGGAATTTAGCATCAGAGAAGACAAAACAGAAAGAACTTAAAACAGTTATTAAAAAGAAATATAGCAGCTATCAGTTTCCAACAATGAAACTTAAGACAGCTTTGAATAGTCTCTCAAAAAAGCTTTTGGCACTAAATCAGAGAAATTATGGACTAAAATGTCCCTCTCCTGAAGAGTCTCTACTCCTTCCTTATGGGCCAAAGCTATTTCCTATGATAAACAGCATTCTTATTCCTTGGTTCATGTATTAAGGATTAGTGACCTCAACTATCAGATCCCTTATGAGACTTATCCAAATCAGTATAAAATGGAACATCAGGACAATGAAGATATTTTGCCTCATTCTACTTTTTGTGGATTTTAGTAACATACCCTCTTATTTATATATATGCTTCCTTTCCACGACTGCATCCTAATCAACTGCAGATTTTGGTGTTCAATCATCCTTTTCAGTCACCAACCTCTTTGGTTTCTTTCTGAAACTCCCTCAATTTCTTCTGAAGTTTCCAGTAATATACTATCCAAAATGAAAAGACCAGGCAGAGTTTTATGAAAAGACTGTATCTTTTCATAAAAGATTCTTAGACTGCTGATTCTTAGACTCCTTGAAGTCATAAGTGACACTGTGCCCCAAATTGTACATAATTTGCCATTTCAGGCACAGATCCAAATAAAGAAGAAAAAAAATCCAGATTTATCATTGGTTCCACATAACTACTTTATACTTACAGTTCTGAAAGAAACTTAAAATGTAGTAATATATGGTAATCATTTCTGGAGATACTGTTAACCTAATTTTTTTTTTTTTTTTGAGACAGAGTCTCACTCTGTCGCCCAGGCTGGAGTGCAGTGGCACGATCTCGGCTCACTGCAACCTCCACCTCCTGGGTTCAAGCAATTTTCTGGCTTCAGCCTCCAGAGTAGCTGGGACTACTCTGGTAGTACTCAGGTTTCAGACCAGCTAGGCAGCTCCTCCGTTCTGTCCAGAAGCTACTGAATTATAGGTCTTTGTTTGTTTGTTTTGATAATGTTGTACAAATACATTTACTTAGGTGTGCACCACCATGCCTGACTAATTTTTGTATTTTTGGTAGAGATAGTATTTCACCATGTTGGCCAGGCTGGTCTCCAATTCCTGACCTCAGGTGATCTGCCTGCCTTCGCCTCCCAAAGTGTTGGGATTACAGGCATGAGCCACCACACCCAGCCATTAATCTAATGTTGTGGGAAGTACTTGAAAAACCAAGTGACAACATTTAATTTCTGCTATTTTTCTTATTAATTCTGTGATATTTGAGAAACGGTAGCAGAGGTGTTAAACTTAGTTTTATCTCTCTAGTTAGCATACAGAATCTTTGAATCTTTTATTATTTGTTCTTTACCACAACACCTAAATATGCTGGGTACTATATAGGTCAATTCAATGAATATGTAAATAGAGCACTTATAGAGCAAATATGTGAATATAGGGATCAATATGACGTATCATATATACTAGTGCTGTGGTTTGAATATGTCCCCCAAAGTTTGTGTGTTGGAAGAAAATCCCTAATGCAACAGTTCCAACAGTGGAACCTTTAAGCGGTGATTAGGTCATGCGGGCTCTGAGTTCACAAACAGATTAATGACATTATCTTGGGAGCAGGTTAGTATCATAGGAGTGGGTTCCTGGTAAAAGAATGAGTTCAGTTCCCTTCCTTCCCCCTACTCTCTCTCTTTGGCCCTTCCACAATGTGGTGATAAGCACGAAGTCCCTCCCTACATGTGGGCCCTTTGACCTTGGACTTCCCAGTCTCCAGAACTATAAGAAATAAATCTCTGTTCTTTTAAAATTACCCAGTCTCAGGTATTCTGTTACAGCAGTATAAAATGAACTAAGACACTAAGCATATTATTGTTAAGTGAATTAAGTGGTGTCAATATATTTCAAAGGGATATAATAAAAATGAATGGGTCAGAAGCTGAAAACGCAATCCCTACTTGTCAATTTGGTAGTCTGCTGTAACTACCAATTACCCCAAAGCATTATGATGTCCAATATAATTTGTATCTCTACTACAACACTCAGTGGTACTAAAAAGCAACATAAAAATATTTATATCTGGCAGATGGCTTAATTATACCTGGGGTCACACTCTATAGTGCATTCTTTTTGCTTTGCAAGAATGATGCCCTACAAAATTCAAGAAAGAATGATAGCTTTAATACCAACATAATGCAAAGACTGAAGCTAGTCATGGATTACCAAAAGAGACTGATAAGTATCATACTGATAGAAAGAGATGTAGGTGTTCTATTGCTAGCCTTTTACTTTAAAAATTCAGTGGTATTACTTCCAACCACTAAGTTGGTTTGAGGCCTGCTTGCTGAAAAGCAGTCAGGAAGTGCTAAATATCTTGGCTCCTGGTTTCTCACAGAAGTGTTAACTGCACCAGTTTAGTTGGCTTGACTACTCTGAGGGCAGAATGACTCTGAAAGTTTTTCTTTTCCAACAGTTTTCATCGAGATGCTGAGTGCCTATTCAAACAAATATTCTGGAATCTTTTCAAAACAGTCTCTTCAAAAAATATACAACTCAGCATATTTAACTGAATTATTAGAAACATATGCTTAAAGCTTCATTTGAGAAGAAAAAATATAAACTATATTTTTAAATTGAACTTTAGTTGGATCTGAAAACACTTTTAAAATTAAACAATACTATACAGAGAATATTCAGAATAAGACTTTTGAAACTTGGGCTTTCTTTTTTTGATCATAGTTCACATGACTGCTCCCTATCAATATTACTTCTCATTTGAAATGTAGTTCAGCTGTGCCACACTGAAAATAAAGAAGTCATATTTATCTTACCTTATACATATTTATGGTCATGCCACAGAAAAAATGCTTTCAATATTAAGCAAAATTTACAAAATATTTTAAAATGTGAGTCAAACCTCATATTTTCATTTAATACACATATAAACAGAGAAACCTTATTTCTACCTAATACCTTTTCTAGATTCCACTCCTTAAATTCCTTAAAAATTTTTGGCTTCTACATCTGTCTCCACCCTCCTACTGACCAGTTATGCTTCTCTGAAATTTAACAACAATGTCATCACTCTTAAGAAGGTCTGTACCCCAAATGAAGTACAAAACCAGGTGCAACTGAATTCAGTATTTACGGATATACAGACAACAAAACTATTATAAACCATAGGGAAATTATTATACAAAGTCAAGATAGTGGCCATCCCTAGGGAGGATGGGGGATGTGTTTGGTGAAGGACACATGGAGAACTTCGTTTTGACCTTATGTTGCTTGGATGGGTGTTGGCTTTATTATTCTTTCTTTCTTTCTTTCTTTTTTGAGACAGCGTTTTACTCTATCGCCTAGGCCAGAGTTCTAGGCCATGGTTTACTGTAGCCTCAACCATCTGGGCTCAAGCAAGTTTCCTGCCTCAGCCTCAGCCTCCCAAGTAGCTGGGACTACAGGCGCACACCACCATGCCTGGCTAATTTAAAAAATTTAAAAAATAGAGGCAGGGTCTTGCCATATTGCCCAGGCTGGTCTCAAACTTCTAGCACAAGCAATCCTGAGTCACTGTACCTGGCCTATAAATACTTCTTAAATTGTACATAGATGAGGCACTTCTTTGTACATGTGATATATCAAAAATAAACTTTTAAAAATAGATTTTAAGTGGACACATCCTTTCAAAATTTAGTAGAGAGGTTGAGAGAGATTCAAAAATCTTTTGTATCATACAGAAATTTATCGGTTATGTTGTGGCAAACTTAAACAAGCTACCTATTTTTCTTCTACAAGAAACAACTACTCCAAATTTGATGACTTTTTCTATGATGACACATAGTTGTCAATAGTATGCTACATAGGTACACAGCAGATATTAAAAACAACCCCCTCCCACATACTTAATTTATCTCCCTTCAAGATAAAGATAGTATTTTAATTACCTGAGAAAGTAGTTGCTTTAAAAAAAAAAACATGTTATACAAAGAACATTCTTTGTATAATAATAAATGTTTAGAAATGTTTCCATTGTTAGGTGGTTTTATTGCTGAACATGTCTGTCACCAATAAAAACTCCTATCTGCAATTTCATACACATGGATTCAAAATTTTCTAAGATTTAAAAACTTCCAAATGAAGAATTTAAATGGTCTTTGAACCTGTCATTAAACATGGCAGAAAAATCAAAGTAATAATTATAATTCTAAAGCAAATTGCACTACCAGTATCTTGGTATTTACTCCATGTATTAATACATGCAAGTATTAATACTAATATTTTAATTGAAAAGTGTGCAGAAGTATAACAATGTTTAGAAATCAGTGAAATTAAATACTCAACATATTTCAAATGTGGAAATTTACAAACATTATAAAGTATCAAATAAAACAATATATAAAAACATAAACATTAAAAAATAAAAACATAAACATTAAACAGGATTCTAACATAAAGTATTCAATATGACTGTATGCAATGCTTCTTTACCCTTTGTAAACTTCCACCCAGTGTGCCTTTCAAAATGACACCTCTCAAGTAATCATTCCAGAAAGACTTCAGGACCTTCCTAAAGTGTTTAGTACTCTTCCAATGGAGATTTCAGACCAGCTAGGCAGCTCCTCCACTCTGTCCAGAAGCTACTGAATTATAGGTCTTTGTTTGTTTGTTTGTTTTGAGATAGGGTCTCATTGCGTCACCCAGGCTGGAGTACAGGGGTGCGCTGATAGCTTGCAGCAGCAATAGGAGGCTCAAGTGATCCTCTTGCCTCAGCCTCCCAAGAAGCTAGGACTACAGGTGTGTACCACCGTGCTCAGCTAATTAAAAAAAAAAAAAATTAAATAAATAAATATATATATATTTTTGGTAGAGATTGGGCTCTTCTTATGTTGCCCAGGCTGGTCTCAACTGATCCTACTGCCTCTGCCTCCCGAAATGCTGGAATTACAGGTGTGAGTCAACATGCCTGGCCAAGAATTGTTCCATCTGTCAACTCTTCTCCTTCCCCCAACAGAGAGACTTGCTACCTTCTGAGGGATCACTCTAAATCAATACTTTTTTTTTCTTGTGTGTGTGTGTCTGTGTGTGTATTGTGTTGGGAGGGAGGGTAGTGGCTGGAACAACTGAGTGGTAAAGTAGAGCTAGAAGGGTGTCAGAAACGAAGGGGAAGGCAGAAAAGTAGAAAAGAAGAGCTTAGGGGACAGGCTAGAGAGAAAAACTCAGACTAGACAGAAAACCACAAAAGGTGAACGAGGTTACTGGTTTTTTTCTTTTTTAGACAGAATCTTGCTCTGTCTTGCCCAGGATGGAGAGCAGTGGCACAATCTCGGCTCACTGCAGCCTCCACCTCCCGGGTTTAAGCAATTCTCCTGCCTCAGCCTCCCGAGTAGCTGGGACTACAGGCGCCCGCCACCTCGCTCGGCTAGTTTTTTGTATTTTTTAGTAGATACGGGGTTTCACCGTGTTAGCCAAGATGATCTCGATCTCCTGACCTCGTGATCCGCCCGTCTCGGCCTCCCAAAGTGCTGAGATTACAGGTTTGAGCCACCGCGCCCAGCCAAAATTTTTTTTTTTTTTTTTTTTTTTTTTGAGATGGAGTCTCGCTCAGTCACCCAGGCTGGAGTGCAGTGGTGCGATCTTGGCTCACTGCAAGCTCCGCCTCCCGGGTTCCCGCTATTCTCCTGCCTCAGTCTCTTGCGTAGCTGGGACTACAGGTGCCCGCCACTGCGCCCGGCTAATTTTTTGTATTTTTTAGTAGAGATGGGGTTTCACTGTGTTAGCCAGGATGGTTTCGATCTCCTGACCTCATGATCTACCCGTCTCAGTCTCCCGAAGTGCTGGGATTACAGGCGTGAGCCACCGCGCCCGGCCTGCAATTTATGTTCTTAAATTTTGGTTTTAAAAAACTCCAATAATTTTAAAAAATTCTACTGTGCTAAGAATCTCTTATTTTTATGTCTACAAAATGATCAGTAAAAGAAATGCAAGTTTTGAGTTTTTTTTTTTTTTTTTTTTTTTTAAATAGCAGCAACACTGGAATGAGGCTTAAAGAATTATATAAACAACAGAAACATTTTAACCAAGTTAAGATGCTTCCATTTTTCTCTAGGTTGATGTAAACAATAACACCACCACCACCACCACAACCACTCCATTCCATCTTCTATCTAGAAAGAGCAGTTCCAAATGGGAAATGGTGAGTGACATTTCACAAAGGAAAATTAGGAATGTGGAAAAAATTCCCAAGTGAGAAAGTTTTCCAAGTAGCTTCTCCTTTTATCCACGTTACTAGGATGTGAAAATAACTCACAAATTGTCTCAATCTACTTAAGTGCAATAAGTTAAGAGTATTATTAACTTAATATTTTGAAATAAAGAGCATGTCTTAATTATAAATAAAGAGTAACTGCAATGCCATGCCAGTTATTACTCTCCTTATACAAACCCACCAGAACAATTTCTGGAAAATTAGTAAAATTTTTAGTTTCATAACCCAATTCCCCACGGGAGAAATAAAAGTGGGGAATAAGAAATGCTAGGTTAGCATTTTAACTAAAATTTCCTATCCTTAAAAATTAGAAAGACAATGAAAGAAGGCAAAGGTTTCACTATATATATAGAGAGAGAGAGAGAAAGAGAGAGAGAGAGAGACATCTTATTTTTAAAACTGTACATGGATGTGATTCAAAGAAAACACATCTACTCTTTAAACAGATCATCAAAGAAAAACAGACTCTTTCCTGTTCCTTTCCCATATCTTAATGCTATAGGTTTGAATGTGTTCCCTCCAAAATTCAGGCATTGCCAATGTGATGATGTTAAGAGGTGGGGCCTTTAGGAGGTGATTAGGCTGGGAGGGTTCCTCCCTAGTTAAGGCCCTTACAAAAGAGGCTTAGCATAGCATTTGGCTAGCTTATTCTTCAGCTCTTCTGCCATGGATGACACAGCAACAAGGCCTGTGTCAGATCAAATGCCAGTGCCTTGATCTCAGACTTCTCAGCCTCCAGAATTGTGAGAAATAAATTTCTGTTCTTTATAAATTACCCAGTCTCAAGTATTCCTTACAGCAGCACCAAATGGACTAAGGCACTTAAGGAAAGGATTCTATGCATCAAGCCTTAGAAATCCTCATCATGGCTCTCAAGAAAGGTAAACAGACAAAGAGAAATTCTGCTTTACCACTGGAAAGACACTATCAACAAATGGTTTACACAAACTGGTCATT
The DNA here is from genome assembly GCF_047675955.1 of Chlorocebus sabaeus. Classification (NCBI taxonomy): domain Eukaryota; kingdom Metazoa; phylum Chordata; class Mammalia; order Primates; family Cercopithecidae; genus Chlorocebus; species Chlorocebus sabaeus. The sequence goes on along the minus strand of NC_132907.1, from coordinate 39,655,110 downwards.
CAAAAGATGATGGCTGTATTTTCAATCCAGATGGCAAGTATTGTAGTAGCCTGATCAGAATCTATTGCTAGTCACATTCTGCAGATCAATCCCAGAATAACAGAACAGATAAAGGCAAGAGCTCAAAGTGAAACCTGCCCTGCCAACTGGCTCCTATCAACTAATTTTTGTCTATAGGAAAGTTTTACAACTAAATATGAGATATTTTAGGAAAAAAAGAAAAAAGTAGTGCTAGAAAGTATATGCTGAAATAAGAACTTTCACACATTGCTAGTAGAAGCATAAGTTGGCACAATCTTTCTAGAAAGCAATTTGCTATATGTATTATGAACCTTAATACCCTTAATACCCTTAATACCCTTGTGTTCATATCCTTCGTTATAATAGTTATAACTTTGAGACGCTATTAGAAAGAAATCAAAATATGATATAAAAATTATGTAGAAAGTTGCTAATCACAGCATTTAATTAAAAATGTAAATATCTAAAAATTAAAACACTGTTAAATTATGTATATTTAAATTTAAGATGATATTTAGAAAGAATTCCTAATATGGAAGAGTGCTTGTAAAACAAATTTCTTCTTCGGCATTTCAGTGAATCTTAAGGACAATTTTTACCATACAACTTTTTACTGCTGTTTGAAAGCCAGTACTTTCCCCTATCATTCTTAGCTTCAATCTCCAGCCCTATGGTTTATGGCAGTTAAAATCTTTGGATGACCTTGCCAAAGGACTGCAGGTTTGCTTCAGGGTTTAGGAGAGGCTGGGGACTGTTTTGCTGTTTTGTTGTCCAGAGAGCCATATTGATCAGAACATTTTTATTAGAGTTGTGTGGGTAGACTGAAATTAAGGTGAATGAGCCTGACCTTTTTATTAACTTCCCCAGAAACAAGGCAAGAGGTATCCCTATGGGTGTCACAGCAGTACGAAGTACAGGTCCCTATGGTTGCTGACATTAGAGTCCTTCTGTGCAGACCAGGGGTTGGTACACTATGGCCTGACAAAACAAATCCAAGCCCATGTCCTGTTTTCATAAATGTCCTGTTTTCGTAAATAAAATTTTTACTGGAACACAGGCAGGCCCATGCACTTATGTTTCGACTATGGCTACTTCCACTCCACAATGGCAAAGTTGAGTCCATATGCCTACAAAGCCCTAAAGTATTTACTAATGTGTCCTTTATAGAAAAAAATTTGCCAACTCTTGTCCTAGACCATCTTAAGGCCCCCTTAAGGACACAGATCTGGAAGACAGCCTTCTACTCTCCTCCTTGACGGGCAAAGGAGATGACTGAGGGAGGAACCTACATGCCCTTAACAGATCCACGCCAGGGAGCACCTGAATAGGTTTTTCCTTTAGTAATATTTATAACCAGATATCCCTAGGTCTCATTCAGCTTAATCCCTTGCAAAATCTACCTCTCACATTTAAAAACAAAAGCCAAACAAACAAACCTCAACCTCAGCCAAAACAACTACAATAAATGTTCTTGCACAGAGCAGCACCTGCACAGAAACCTTCCCAAGGCACCTGGTCATCAATATTACATATGGCCTCATTCCACTCCTGGTACAACCAGAACCTATAACACAGTCACTCACAGGAGTATGATCCGCAGGATTCTTGGTAATGCTAGTACAGAATGTGTTCAATTCATGTTTTTCCTAATGAAAAATGAGTTCTAAATATATACATATATAGACTGGGTGTGGTGGCTCACGCTTGTGATCCCAACATGAGGACTGATTGAGGCCAGGAGTTCAAGACCAGCTTGGGGAACACAGCAAGGCCCTTTCTCTACAAAAAATAGTAAAAGCAGCCAGGCATGCCTCCAGGGAGGCTGAGGCAGGAGGACTGCTTGAGCCCAGGAGTTCAAAGTTACAAGGTGCTATGATCGTGCCATTGCACTCCAGCATGGGCAATAAAGGGAGGCCATGCCTCAAAAACAAACAAACGTGTGTGTGTTTATACATATAAAATCAAGTATTTATCACCCCTTATTTTTCGCTAGGTATCCACCTCCCCCACTGGAGGGTGGAGCTGTGTTTGAGTAAAGTGTCTGGCAAACAGAAGGAACATAATGAATGTTTGCTGACAAAAGAATAGAAGAAGGAAGGAAGGCAGGCAGAAGAGGAAAAGAGGGAGGGAGGGAGGGAGGGAGGGAAGAAAGATGGCAGGGAGGTGGGGAAGAAGAGAAGAGAGGGAAGGAGGCTGGCAGACAGACAACTAGGGAATAACTGGCAGAAGTAACGATAGCATGTAATATAAATTTAAAATGAAAAGGCAGCACGATAAATTATATATACTCTGTGATCTCATCTAAAAACATCATAGAAAAGAAGGCTAGGAGTAAATACAGTAAATATACCAAAAGATTTTTTGGTTTGTTTTACAGATGAGTTCTCATGATGTTGTCCAGGTTGGAGTGCAGTGGCTATTCACAGGCATGATCATAGTGCACTGTGGCCTCAAACTCCTCGGCTCAAGGAATCCTCTTGCTTTAGCCTCCTGAGTAGTTGAGACTACCAAGGTAATTTAAACAAGGTTTTAAGAAAATGAGTTTTTCATTTTGTATATACCATTTTTATCCTAAGTTATAGGAATGCATTATTTTCGGAATAACTTTGTTCTAATTAGAAATGTAGCACATTGTCTACATTTAAGATAATCAAGAAGTTATTGAAGAAAATAAAATCACCTATCAGAAATAACCACTGTTAACATTTTAGTGCATTTTCTAGACAAATATATGTGCACACATGTATGAAATTAGTTTCATTTGCTTTCGAACTTCTCATAAAGTAGAATAATACAATATATATTTTTCTGTCTGGCTTCTTTTGCCAACATTATCTTTGTGGCATTCACCCATATTCTGAATGTAGCTATAGTCTGTTCATGTTCATAGCTGTATAACATTCCATTATATAAAAACACAACAATTTACTTATCCATTCCTGTGAGGGATATCTGGGTTTCTTTGGAGCTCTTATAAATCAATTCTAATTTATATTCTCTTACATGTCCCTTACAAAGGGACCTTTGTGCAATGTGCATACATTTTTACTGATTATAAACTCGGTGTATACTCAATGGTAGCAGATAATTACAAACTCATTTCCAAAATGACTCAACTGATACTTACTCTAGTACTATATGAGCATTCCCATTGTTCCACATTCTAGTTAACACTCATTATTGTCACTGATTTCTTAATTTGGGTACTGTAATTACAGAATTTCTATTTGATTCTTCAAAAAAAAAAAAACATTTTCCACAAATTTATTTTTTTTCATATTTATTTCTAGTCACTGCCAAATTCTCTGTCTTATTTTAATTTCCTTGAACATGTTAAAGACAGTTCTTTAAAAGTCTGTTCCTGATAACTCCATTATCTGGATCACCTGTGAGTCTCTTTCTATTGTGTATTGAGTCTCTTAATTTCCAATCATCTTGTCCTGGTTTCTCTTATGCTTGGCAAGTTTTTAGCAAGTTCCTGACATTCTATATAAAAAAACTGTATGAATGACTTGAAACCTAAGATATTTTCTTTAGAAAGAGTTTATATTGGCTTTGGGAAGTCAGTTTGAGACAGGAGCAATCCTAGATCACCTTAACCCAGTTTAGGGAATTGAGATGAGTTGAAGTTGGCCTTTGGTTCCTGAAAGAAGGTCATTCTATTTCAAATTCACTCACATTTCTAGGCTATAGCCCTTTGGGCTTCCAACCTAAAGTTTATTTGAAGTCTGTCTTAGTGGGCCCTGGAATCCAAATTTTCTTCCTCTAGCCCTGTAGGCTGGCAAAGGCTCTGGTTTTTGTTGTTTTGTTTGTTTGCTTTTCTGAGATGGAGTCTCGCTCTGTCACCCAGGCTGGAGTGCAGTGGTGAGATCTCAGCTCACTGCAGTCTCTACCTCCGAGGTTCAAGCAATTCTCCTGCCTCAGCCTCCCGAGCAGCTGGGATTACAGGTGCCTGCCACCACGCCCAACTAAGTTTTCTATTTTTAGTAGAGACAGGGTTTCACCATGTTGGCCAGACTGGTCTTGAATTCCTGACCTCAGATGATTCACCTGCCTCAGCCTCCCAAGGTGCTGGGATTACAGATGTGAGCCACCACGCCTGGCCAAAGGCTCTATTTTAAGCCTCTCAGCTAATAAACTGGAATTGGCAGATATTCTTGAGGAAACGCTGGGCTCTCCTTTCTGGCTTTGTCTTCTTCCTGATTTAGACCTTGGTATTCTACATTGTCTTATTAGTTGTCGTATGTCTTCAAGCATATTTTTAAAACCATTTTGTCAGCTTTCCTAGTTATTCTCAACAACTTGGTCAGCCCAAATTCCTTAATCTGTCATTCACAGATTGATGACTGCACAGCCATCACCATAATCCATTTTAAAACATTTTTACCATCCCAAAAGAAGTCCCAGACTCCATTTTCCCCTTTCCCCAGTCCCCGGAAACTATTAATCTGCTTTCTGTTTCTATGACTTTACCGAATCTAGAAAGTTTATATAAATGGAATCATACAATATGTAGTCTTGTGTGGCTTCTTTCACACAGCATAATGTCTTCAGGTTGACACATATTGTTGTTTGTCAGTTGATGGACATTTGAGTTGTTTCTACTTTGACCATATGAATGTTAGGAACATTTGTTTACAAGTATTTGTGTAGACATATGTTTTTAATTCTCTGGAAAGATACCCAGAAGTAGAATTGCTAGGTCATGATAGCTCTGTATTTAACATTCTGAGGAGCTATCAAACTGTTTTCAAAAATGGCTGTACCATGTTTTTTGTTTTTTTTTTTTTTAACTTTTAAATTCAGGGGTATATGTGCAGGATGTGCCTATGTACATAGGCAAACATGTGTGATGGGGGTTTGTTGTACAGATTATTTCATCACCCAGGCATTAAGCCTAGTATCCATCAGCTATTTTTCCTGATCCTCTCCCTCCTCCCACCCTCCACCCTCCCATAAGCCCCAGTGTGTGTTGTTCCCCTCTATGTGTCCATGTGTTCTTAATATTTAGCCCCCACTTGTGAGTACATGTGGTATTTGGTTTTCTCTTCCTCTGTCAGTTTGCTAAGGGTAACAGCCTCTAGCTTCATCCATGTCCCTGCAAAGGACATGATCTCATTCTTTTTTATGGCTGCATAGTGTTGAATGGTATATATGTATCACATTTTCTTTATCCAGTCTATCATTGATGGGCCTTTTGGTTGATTCCATGTCTTTGCTATTGTAAATAGTGTTGCAGTGAATGTATGTGTACACGTATCTTTATAATATAACTATTTATATTCCGTTGGGTATATACCCAGTAATGGGATTGCTGGGTTGAATGGTGTTTCTGTCTTCAGGTCTTTGAGGAATCGCCACACTATCTTCCGTAATGGCTCAACTAATTTACACTCCCACCAACAATGTATAAGCCTTCCTTTTTCTCCAGAACCTCACCGGCATCTGTTCCTTTTACCTTTTTAATAATAACCATTCTGAGTGGTGTGAGATGGTATCTCATTGTGGTTTTGATTTGCATTTCTCTAATGATTAGTGATGTTGAACTTTTTTTATATGCTTGTTGGCTGCATATATGTCTTCTTTTCAGAAGTGTCTGCCTATTCGTTTCTTTGCCCACTTTTTAATGGGGTTGTTTTTTCTTGTAAATTTGTTTAAGTTACTTATAGTTGCTGGCTATTAGACCTTTGTCAGATATACAGTTTTCTTCCACTCTGTAGGTTGTCTGTTTACTCTATTGATAGTTTCTTTTGCTGTGCAGAAGCTCTAGTTTCATCAGGTCCCATTTGTCAATTTTTGCTTTTTGGCAATTTTTTTGGCATCTTTGTCATGAAATCTTTGCCTGTGCCTATGTCCTGAAAGGTACTGCCTAGGTTGTCTTCCAGGGTTTTTATAGTTTTAGGTTTTATATTTAAGTCTTTAATCCATCTTAATTTTTGTATATGGTTAAGGAAAGGGTCCAGTTTCAATTTTCTGTAAATGGCTACTCAGTTATCCCAGCACCATTTATTCAATAGGGAATATTTCCCCATTGCTTGTTTTTGTCAGGTTTGTTGAAGATCAGATAGTTGTAGGTGTACAGTCTTATTTCTGGGTTCTCTATCCTGTTCCATTGGTCTATGTGTCTGTTCTTATATCAGTACCATGCTGTTTTAGTTACTGTACTCCTGTAATATAATTTGAAGTTGGATAGCATGATGCCTCCAGCTTTGTTTTTTTTTTTTTTTTGGCTTAAGACTGCCTTGGCTATTCGGGCTCTTTTGTGGCTCCATATGTATTTTTTAAAGTTTTTTCTAGTTCTGTGAAGAATGTCAATGATAGTTTAATGGAAATAGCATTGAATCCATAAATTGCTTTGGGCAGTATGACCATTTTAATGATATTGGTTCTTCCTATCTATGAGCATGGAATGCTTTTCCATTTGTGTCATCTCTGATTTCTTTGAGCAGTGGTTGGTAGTTCTCCTTGTAGAGAGCTTTCACTTCCCTTGTTAGCTGTATTCCTAGGTATTTTATTTTATTTTATTTTATTTTATTTTATTTTATTTTAATTTTATTATTTTGAGATGGAGTCTCACTGTCGCCCAGGCTGGAGTGCAGTGGCATGATCTTGGCTCACTGCAACCTCCACCTCTTGGGTTCAAGTGATTCTCCTGCCTCAGCCTCTTGAGTAGCTGGGACTAGAGGTACGTGCCACCATGTCCGGCTAATTTTTTATATTTTTAGCAGAGACGATGTTTCACTATGTTAGCCAGGATTGTCTCAATCTCCTGACCTTGTGATCTGCCCGCCTTGGTTTCCCACAGTGCTGGGATTACAGGCGTGAGCCACTGCACCGGTTGGTATTGTATTTTTTTGTAGCAACTGTGAATGGGAGTTCATTCGAGATTTGGCTCTTGGCTTGACTGTTGTTGGTGTATAGGAATACTAGCAATTTTTGCACATTGATTTTGTATCCTGAGACTTTGTTGAAGTTGCTTATCAGTTTAAGAAGCTTTTGGGCTGAGATGATAGGGTTTTTTAGATATAGGATCATGTCATCTGCAAACAGGGATAGTTTGACTTCCTCTCTTCCTATTTGAATGACCTTTATTTCTTTCTCTTGCCTGATTGCTCTGGCCAGAACTTCCATACCATGTTGAATAGGAGTAGTGAGGGAGGGCATCCTTGTCTTTGTACCATGTTTCAATCCCACCAGCAATGTATGAATAAGGGTATGATCTCTTTTTTTTTTTTTTTTTTTTTTGAGACAGAGTCTCTCTCTGTTGCCCAGGCTGGAGTGCAGTGACCCGATCTTAGCTCACTGCAAGCTCTGCCTCCCAGGTTTACGCCATTCTCCTGCCTCAGCCTCCTGAGTAGCTGGGACTACAGGCGCCCGCCACCACGCCCGGCTAATTTTTTTGTATTTTTAGTAGAGACGGGGTTTCACCGTGTTAGCCAGGATGGTCTCGATCTCCTGACCTTGTGATCTGCCTGCCTCTGCCTCCCAAAGTGCTGGGATTACAGGTGTGAGCCACCATGCCCGGCCCGAGGGCATGACCTCTTTAAGCAATTATTTTTAATACCCCATTTACTAGCCTTAATAAAATAGAAAATACATAACTACCTAGAGGCATAATTATTAAAAAATAAAAATAACTTCTACTATAATATAAAAGAGAAACAAATGAAAGTAACATAATGAAATTGTATTTTAATATATAAATTCCCAGGCATAGCTACACTCAAAGACATAATAAAGAAGACCAATGCTTGCCTCTATTTGAAATTAATAAGACAATTTAAGAGAAGTAAAACTAGAAGCCATTCTGTATATGAAGTATAGGTAAATAAAAAAGCAGAAGTTTTGATAGACATAAATAAAAACTACTGTTATTTTAAAAAGCTAGTGTTAGAATAAGTAATATCAGGTCAGATCTGTATACAGCAAACAAAGATAAAAATAACCTTAGTTGAAGTAGTGATAATATACTAAGATAAACTATAAACTACTGAAGTAGAAAAAATAAGGAAGCATGATGTTCTTGTAAATGAACCAGGCCTTTTTATAAGTATAGCACCAAAACAATTCCCAATATTATTTTATAGAAAACATATCTCCTAACTTAAAATGTTGAGGCATTCATTTATCTTCTAATACTTAAGAGAACTTGGAAAAAGTATCTTGTGACAAGGGAAGAGAGAACAGACTGAAAGAAGAAATACTAAAAGAAGGCATAGAAAAGTAATAGACTTCGGGAACAATTTCAGAATGAGACTAAAAAAAATAATCAGGCAAGCCAAAGATGCATAATCTCCATGTGTAATTTTTACACAAATTCCTTATATTTGGCCTATAGTCAGTCACTGAGCTGTAACAAGACCCTTGCTTTTCATGTGCCTCCATCAATTCAGTAATATTTGGTTTTAAGTCTGTTTGTTAAAAGAAGTTTCAAATCTCTTGTTATATACTTGCAATTGGTTTCACTGCTTTTACAGTATGATTATACTATTGCACTAAAACGCTTTTGACTAAATATATATGTGTTACAATATTGGATGTGTTACAATATTGAGCAAACAGAGAACAATGCTAGCCCAACCCTTCATATTATTTCCTCCAAAAAACCCACACTTTTGATTTGGCCCTAAAGAGTACCAGTCAAACCCAATGAGGCTCCCTCTTTCTTCAGGCTTCTCTAATACAGTCCCCAACTTAGAGCAGTTCAACTTAAGATTTTTTTACTTTATGATGGTTTTATCTGGGTATTAAATGCATTTTCAACTTAGGATATTTTGGCTTACGATGGGTTTATCAGGAACACCCCAAAATAAGTGGAGGAGCATCATAATAATAAGGAGAGAAGGAGAAAAGATGATAAAGCAAGGCCAGCTTCCAGGCAAGTAAACAAATAGTAAAATCAATTAGAACAGAATGATCTAGGAAAGAAAGAAGCCACTTAGGCAAGCAGTTATGGATACAAAAGGGCGATTAAGTAAACAAAACTATCTGAAAAGAGAGGAGGAAAGAAAAATATATAAGGACAATGAATATGAAGGAAAAAAAGGATTCTAATGGGACTAGGAATAAGATCCCAGTCTAACAAAGTTTGTATTTAGATTTTTTTTTTTTTTTTTTGGTAGAGATTTGCTAAGTTTTGCATAGGTCTCGCTATGTTGCCCAGGCTGGTCTCAAACTTCTGGCCTCAAGCAATCCACCTGCCTCAGCCTCCCAAAGTGCTGGGATTACAGGTGTAAGCCACTGTGTCTTGCCTGTATTTAGATTTAAGGCATCCCTGACTCTAAGGTCAGGATTTACTAAACACTCTTCAAGTGTTTAGACAGTTCCTTTGAGGAGAAGTAACAATGGAAAGTTGGAGAGAAGAGAAGGGGGCCCAAGTGTGAGAGAATGGAAGGGAAAGAGGATGGAGAAGGGTATAAAAGTAATACAACTAGCAAGTTGGCCATCAGCACTAGCCACTGATGAATGACCAAGGTCCTAGTCTATCTGTTTAACACTGATGTCAAGTTCCTCAAAATATAATTTATGCAGCTCTAGAAACCACCCCTCCTGGGAAAACTACTTTTCTGTCTTTTGTTGAACATCTGTATAATCCCAGCTATGAAACCACCAAGCCTCAATTACTTCCAATCACTGTCACTGGGCCAGCATCTATCTACCCTTACCTATTAATAGATAAACTCTTCACTTTGCCTTAGTAAATATCCTTTTACTAGATGTACTAGATTCCCCAAAGGAGCTATCTTTTTGTTAAGTGCTAAGAGGACAATCTGAGATGTGGAGTTAGAGATGTCTTAAATCTAAATATAAACTTGTTAGACTGGGTCTTATTTCCAAACCCATCAGAATCCTTTTATTCTCTCAAATTCTTTGTCCTTACATATTTTTCCTTCTTCCTCTCTCCTAAGACCTCAATTACCAAAAAGAGTCAATTTAGGCTGCTCTACAGTGACAGTATTAGTGACAGGTGAAACAGAAAGACCAATTTACAGATGTACACACTAGAAGACATTCTAAAAAAGAGTGCCGCAGCATACCTAGGTTGTTTGAAGGGCAGTAGGAATGCTGCCTGTATCCACTGGCTTATCAGAACACCTGAAATGTTCTCAGTTAGAAAAATCTTGAAACTTTTGGTTAGGATTTCATATTTACCAGATTCTCCATGTTAAAATGCAAATAGCCATGGAAATGTAATAGACTAGGTCTCTGATACATCCAATTGTTTTCCATTACAATACCAAGCTGACAACAGAACCCTGGCAGGAATAGGACAGATAAGTATTGGTGAATAAGGGCCAGAAGAAAAATATGGTTTACAAAGAATTGCCTAAGGGGTTAAGTCTGAGTGAATTCCTGCCCTGGGTAATACTGGGAATAAAGAGAAGGATACGAAATCCCTAGGCCCTGGGGAAAATGGAAGAAGAGGAAACAGAGATAGAGAAGACTGAAAAACAGGAGAAGCTCAAAAACAAATTAACTATTTCACAATCTGTGTGTAGGCTAACTGGATGGTCAACTTCCCCAGGGCATAGTCTGAGAGCAGCAGCAATCCTGAATATGCAGCAATATCAAGCAATACTGAAAATCAGGTTCTATCTTTGGCTACCAGAAAGTCTGGGAAAAACAGGAAAATAACCTCTTAGACTGGTGCTTGCTAATGGAATGTAGTACATATATCAGGATAGGAGACTTCTAAACCTTTCTGTCCCTCCACTCACATTCCTTATTCCACCTCAAACCAGGGGGAAAATTGGTGGGGGAGGGGAGGTATGCAGAATAAAAAGTAGACCTGCATAGTTTGAAAAAGACCCCCAAATGATTTGACATATATTGTTCCTCTATAACAACAAGCTTCTTCCTCCACATAAGTTTAGTTACACCCCAGTTCCACTAAAAGGATAAGCAGAACCATCGTACTTTCAGTCCAAAGCAGTTATTAAAATTATGTGATTTTATTGCCACCTAGTGGAAGAGATATAAAACCACAAGCTAAACTGAGGATAAGTAATCTAAATATATACTTGACATACTCTGACAGCCAAAGACAGTTTCTCAAAGTATGGTAGTATGTAAAACGATTGTAAGTAGCATAAGAATAAAGGGTATTTAAACTAGTTCGTATTTAATGCAATGCGTATTAGAAAAAAAGCATAAACAACACTTCAAATCCATCGTTTTACAAATCTGTGTTGAGGCTAAATTAACCCTAATTTTAAAAAGTAGATTTTTGAAGAAACATTCACTTATATTATACAGGTACTACTGAAGATATTGCCAAAGTCATAAGGTAACTGTAAAATGACTACAGTTTTGGAAATAGTTGTCCTAATTTGGTTCTTCAAATGGAAGATAATTTTCCCTCAGTGTAGATGAGTTTTATTTATATATGTAACGTGAAGTAATCCATATTTTAACAAAAATAACAATGTTTTAAAGTGCTCACATTTTTTTTCATTAGTTTGTTTTCCTAAACAAATTATTCCACAAGCAAATTAGCATTTAGTACTGCTAAGTCTCTGTATTTGCCTTTCTTAAAACATGCTTACCTAGGTAGTTATGCCATGATTGTAAATAGCTGATTCCCTCTCATTTCAACAAGTTTCATTATAGAAAATATATTGCCATTTAATCTACCCAGTCGAACAAATTTACGGAGAACTGTTTGAACCCCTGCCAACTTACTGTAATGGAATGCACTTTAATGACTTATGTTCTGTTGTCACAGTGGTCAATTATTTATCATAGAATTTAGAAGTTTCAAGAAAACCCTGAGCATTCAAGTCAGCATTCATTAGTGCTTATATTTACTGACATTGGAATATATAAGAATCGAAATTTTTATTTCATTATCTTTTCCGATGGCCACTATAAATGACAATGATAAATTTCTCATGTGATAAATTTCACATTTCCACCTCTAGTTGCAAGAAACACTGAAAAATTAAGTATGTGGGAATGAAAATAGGATTATCAAGATTAGCTTAAACCAACCATCTTTCATCTCTTGGATGAAGACCCATTGTGACTCAAAAAAATAAGGATTCTGTTGACATTAACGAATAGGTAGGGTTGCTGAACAATTGTTGGGTGTCTACCTTACAGTATCTGCCACACCATCCCGCCTAAAGTACTCAGTTTCCCTCTGAGGGGGCAACCATCTTACAGTTTCCTATTTACTACTCAAAATTTCATTTATACATATTATATTAATTTATTTTTACCCAAATGGTGGCATACTATACATACTGCTCTCTACTTCAGTTTTTCACTTAACAAAATATGTTGAAGACTTGTTCCATTTTGACATGTAATAAAGCCACCTCCTTCTTTTTAATAGAGGAAAAATATTCCATTGTATAAATGTGCCACAACTTATTTATCCTATCCTGTAAGAAAAGAAATTTTGATTGCTTTTAATCTTTACTATTATGAAAAATACTGCATTACACTACCTTGTGCACATATCATTTTTGACAAAGTGAATTAATACTTAGAAGTGAAATTACTGATCCATATAAACTTTGGAATAGGCTGCTGGCATTTTAGGGGCAAAATCACATTAAATTTATGGATGAAAATTTGAAGACTATGACATCTTCAGAGTCTTCCCAATGAGAGCAGAATATGCCTCATTTTATTATTTTTATTACATCATATTTTACTGATTCTAATATACACATTTAAACACTTCTAAGTAAGGATGAATCTCATAATCTAGAACACCTTTTCATCACTGCCAGAGTCAGGCGTGGTGACTCACACCTGTAATCCGAACACTTTGGGAGGCTAAGGTGGGAGGCTTGCTTGAGCCCATGAGTTCAAGACCAGCCCAGTCAATGAAGTGAGATGCCATGTCCGCAAAAAATAAATGTAAAAATTAGCCTGGTGCAGTGGTGTGCGCCTGTAGTCCCAGCTACTTGGGAAGCTGAGATGGACAAATTGCTTGAGCCCAGGAGTTCAAGACCATCCCGGTAACATAGCAAGACCCCTTCTCTACAAAATAAAATTTCTTTTTTTTTTTTTTTTTGAGACAGAGTCTCGCTCTGCCGCCCAGGCTGGAGTACAGTGGCCGGATCTCAGCTCACTGCAAGCTCCGCCTCCCGGGTTTACGCCATTCTCCTGCCTCAGCCTCCCGAGTAGCTGGGACTACAGGCGCCCGCCACTTCTCCCGGCTAGTTTTTTGTATTTTTAGTAGAGACGGGGTTTCACCGTGTTAGCCAGGATGGTCTCGATCTCCTGACCTTGTGATCCACCCGTCTCGGCCTCCCAAAGTGCTGGGATTACAGGCTTGAGCCACCGCGCCCAGCTCTACAAAATAAAATTTCTAAAAAATTAGCTGGGCACAGTGGTACCCACCTGTAGTCCCAGCTACTCAGGAGGCTGAAGTGGAAGGATTGTTTGAGCCCAGGAGATCAAGGCTACAGCAAGTCATGATTGCACATTACAGTGCAGTCTACAGAGCAAGACTCTGTCTCAAAAAACAAACAAACAAAAAATCACTGTCAGCAAGTGACAATATAATAGTAGTTATTCCTGATGGCATGACAGGTAACTGCCATCCCTGGTCACGTTAGACAAACCATTTGAGGAAGATAGATGGGTCATGTTGTTGTTAGAAAACCTTTTGTGACATCTTCTGGTAAGATCAGGAAAGTGCAAGCATCAGAACTTAAATGTCAGTGACCTGGAAGAAAATCTTTTCAGGAAATGTTACAGCACCAGGGTTGTTACACACACAGGGTTGTAAGGACAATTCTGTGTGTGGGGGGGGAAAACACCTATTTTGATGGCTTTACATCAAAAAATAATTCAGAAGAATCATATTCTAAATGTGAGGTGTCAGTAATACCTTAATCAATATACTTTGTTTCTATTTTCATTTTTATAACTGCATAAGAAATATAGGATAAAATATCACATAAGTCCAAAGTAAGTCTCCCTTTTCCCTTTCCCCTTTCCTTTCCTGACAGAGTCTTGCTCTGTCACCAGGCTGGAGTGCAGTGGTACGATCTTGGCTCACTGCAACCTCTGCCTCTCAGGTTCAAGGGATTATCATGCCTCAGTCTCCCAAATAGCTGGGATTACAGGTGTGCACCACCACACCCAGCTAATTTTTGCACTTTTAGTAGATACGGGGTTTTGCCATGTTGGCCAGGCTAGTCTTGAACTCTTGGTCTCAAGTGATCCACCCACCTCAGCCTCCCAAAGTGTTGGGATTACAGGCATGAGACACCGCGCGTGGCCCAAGAGTTCTTTCAGTAAATACAAAACAAAAACTCTAAGTCCTAAGAGGTTATTGCATCAGAGGTATGGGCAGCAGTTTTCCTTAGTGTTAAATTTTTTTAAAAATGCAATTTATAATCAGTAGCTTCTCAGATTTTATGAAATACTCTAAATCTCATTTCATGTCAGAAGCATTTTAGTTTCTCTCATATAGATTTTACACATTCATGATAAGACCATTTCTATGTATTTTACTTTTTCTTCCATTTTCTCATTGGCAGTCTATTTATTTTTGCCTGTTTTGTAAGCAGCTACTTTATTGAATTCTCTTACTGTTTATAATTTTTTCATGGATTCTTTTGGGTTTTACAGGTATACAATGAAATAAAATTTAAACTCAAATTATTTTAAACCATCTTCTGAAATTTTACCTCGATGAAGGTAAAGATTTTCTACTACTTTTACTCTTCTACCTTGAGCACTTAGCATATTACCTTGCACAAAGCGGGTAATCAATACATATTTGTTAAATGAATTATATTAACGTATCTTACTTTGTAAAGTTACCACAACCCCTCCCCCAACAGAGATGTTGAGTTTAGTGGGAAAAAAAATCAAATATAAACCAGTATATAGTATTCCTATTTACTTCTCTCCACATGTACACACACAAATCCTGTAAGAAATCAGATATTTTATAATCAAATCTATACATGTTTGGTTATAATTATATGTATTTTAACCATTAAAGACTCTAATTATGAAATAAGTGTTTTATTTTAAATGCTTACCTTTTGGATCTTAGATCTGACGGCTCAAACTGGATATTCATAGGTCCAGGATCTCTTTCATGATCTACCTTAGAGGTGCCAAGATGCCTAGAATCACTATTCATATTTGCCATTTTTCTCACACTCTAAGCACTGAAGAAGTTAGTCCTACACAAAGAAGATAAATAATTTAGTTTAATTTTAAAATATTTTATTATCCATAACTAATAAATATTCATGAATAAGAAACTGGAAAAATACTGGAATTTGCTGAAGATATCTTAATGAGGTATATGCCTGAAATATGTATCAGAAACTTGCTAACCTTAAATGGAGTTATTTCTTATTTTTCAGCTTACTAAAAAATAAGTGGGGCAATTCATTTTCAGTAATAAAACAGATTAGGCTATTTGGACTAATTTTTCCTGCAGGAAAAAAACTAAAAATACTGAATAAAATACTTTTAAAATCTTTAGCTTATTCCCTCATAAGGGAACTACAAAGAAGTCTTCTTAAAATGGACCAGAGGCTATAGTGTCTCATACCTATAATCCCAGCATTTTGAGAGGCTGAGGTAGATCGCTTGAGGCTAGGAGTTTGAGATGAGCCTGGGCAAAAATGGCACAACCTCATCCCCACTAAAAAACAAACAAAAGTAGCTGGGGGTGGTGGCACATGCCTGTAGTCTCAGCTACTTTGGAGGCTGAGGCTGAAGTGGGAGGATTGCTTAAACCCAGGATTTGGAGGCTACAGTGAGCTATGATTGTGCCACTGCACTCCAGCCACCTGGGTGATGGAGTGAGACCCTGTCTCAAAACAAACAAACAAAAAATGACAAAAAAAAACCAAACAAACTGGCCGGGTGGGGTGGCTCATGCCTGTAATCCCAGCACTTTGGGAAGCCAAGGTAGGTGGGTCACTTGAGTTCAGGAGTTTAAAACCAGTATGGCCTACATAGTGAAACCCCATCTCTACCAAAAATATAGAAAAATAGCCAGGTATGGTGGCATGTTCCTGTAATCCCAGTTACTCGGCAGGCTGAGGCAGGAGAATAGCTTGAACCCAGGAGGTGGAGGTTGCAGTGAGCCAAGATCGCACCACTGTACTCCAGCCTGGGCAACAGAGCAAGACTCCATCTCAAAAAAATTAAAAAAACACCCCAAACTACTGACCACAGCATATGTGTGTATGAGCTTTTTTATTACCATAAACTGATAATTTACTACCATAAACTGTACCTCATGAGAATTTGCAAGGAACACTGAAAGCTATGAATGTAATTTAAGATTAACCTGCTTGGTAGCACTTCTAGGTAACCAATAGAAGCAAATGTAAATCTTTCCTGTGAAGACACACCTTCATCGTAGGCCTTAAAGAAGTCCTGCTAACAATCATTTAAGGACAACAAACAGTGAGTCAAAAATAACCTAGCATAGCAGGAAATAAAGTACTATGAGTGAGAACAAGAAACAAAAGCAGAAACAGACCCACGAGAACTTCAACTATAAAAATCAACAGAATAAAAATATAAAACAATATTTCCTATGTTTAAATAAATAACAGAAAAAGTAGACATTTTCAAAAAGTGACTTAGTATGTTTAAATAAGGACCAGAGTGAATTTTTAGGAAAAAAAAAAAATTCAAGAGCCAAAATTCAACACTCAATGAATGAGTTTAAAAGTTGAAGAGAAAATCAATAACACAGAAGATAAGTCAGAAGAAACTACCTAGAATGTGGCAGAGAGAGAAAAATAAAGGCAGAAAATGTGGAAGGTGTTTAAGAAACATGGAAGATAGAATGAGAAGGTCTAACAAGCATGTAACTGGAGAATCAGAAAGAAAGAAGACAGAAGTAATATCTGTAGAGATAATGGCTGAACATTAAAGGTACCTATCTACAGATTTATGAAATTTAATGAATGTAAGGAATAAATATTATAGGGTTTGAAAAAATAAGTAGGGCTGGGCACGGTGGCTCACATCTGTAATCCCAACACTTTGGGGGGTCGAGGTGGGCGAATCACTTGAGGTCAGGAGTTTGAGACCTGCATGGCTAACATGGTGAAACACTGTCTCTACTAAAAATATAAAAATTAGCCAGGCGTGGTAGTGGGCACCTGTAATTCCAGCTTCTTGGGAGGCTGTGGTGGGAAAATCGCTTGAACCAGGGAGGCAGAGGTTGCAGTGAGCCAAGACTGCACTACTGCACTCCAGCCTGGTCATCACAGAGTGAGACCCCATCTCGAAAAAATAAAACAAACAAAACAAAACAAAAAGAAAAAAAGAATTAAAATTCCAGACCAAAGGGGGAAAAAAAAAGTCAGATGAAGGTCTTGGAATTAAAATGTCCAAAGGTCCTTATGTTGTCCAGATCAGTATCACACATTGATGTTGTTATTTTAAGGTAACTATTAATAGAAAGCAGTGTATAACCTTACATTTAGTAGAGGGGAAAGAAGAAGGATAAAAAATAACTGAACTAAAGGAAGGCAAAAGAGGAGAAAAAATACAAAATAGGTGGGAAAAAGTAGAAAGCACAAGATAAATAAGATCCTCTCATTCTTTCTTCAGCCTATGCTAATCATATCTTTCCTATCACTATACAGAAGCTGTTCTTATTGGATCACTAAAGACCTCCATATCAGTAACCCCAAGGGTTATTTTTCAGTCCTTAACTTACTTGACCTATTGGAAATATTTGCCAAAAGGATCACTTTCCTCCTTGATAAGCTGGATTCACTAAGCCTCCAGGTTTTTTCCCTACCTCACTGGTCCCTCCTACTTCTCTGCCTCCTTTGATGCTTTCTCATTTCTCAGATCCCTTTACAGTTGCAGAGTTCCAAGGTTCAGTCTTGATCTACCCTCGATCTCTTGGTAATCTTATGCAGTCTTATGGTTTTACTATCATAGCTTGTGCTGTCCAATACAGTAGCCACTAGTTAGATGTGGCTACTTAAATTAACTAAAATAAAAAAATTCAGTACCTCAGTCACACTAGCTACATTTGATGTGCTCAAAATCCACATGTGGCTAGTGGCTACCATATTAGACAGTATAGATATAAACATTTTTCCATCATTGTAGAAAGTTCTGTTGATTTAGGCAATGACAACTTCCACGCTAATATCTCTAGCCTAAACATCTCTTTTGAATTTCAGACTTGTATATTCAACTGCCTGCTCAACATCTTTAGCTAGATGTAACAGACAACTCAAACCTAACATATCCAAAACGGGATTTCTGATTTTCTTCCCCCAAAACTACCCCACCTAGTGTTTTCCTATTTCAGTTGATAAAATCTCTTTCTACCTGCTCAGGCCAAAATTCTTGGAACCACTCATTACTTCTTTTTCTCACAGTCTACATTCAACCCATTAGGAAATCTTATTGGCTTTTCCTTCAAATATATCCAGAATCTAATCATTATCATTTCTTACCAAGATTACCACAACAGCATTCTAATGGAACTCCCTGCTTCTATCCTTATCCCCCTACACTCTACACTACACAGCATGTCAAGAGTTGTAGAAAAGGGTAATAAGGAATCTGGCCTTACCCAGCTTGTTGTTAGAATTAAAGGGAGTGCTACTGACACCCAGTGGGTAGAGGTCGGGGATGCTGATGAAATAAATAGGTCTTAACATGTAAAAGCAAAGGATGTAGCTTTATTACTTACCCTATAAGTTACTATTATTATCCTTATTTTATAGATAAGGATACACAGCAGAGAAGTAACTGATCACAAAGTTAGTAAGTGGCAGAGTTGAAATTAAAAATGAGGTAGTCTAAATCCAGAGCCTGTGCTCTTTACCACTGTGGTGTGCTGTCTTTCCTGATCCTTGCCATTTCTTTCTCAGTCCCCTGTATCTTTCACCTTCTTCTGTTTCTTGTTACTGCCCAGACTACACAACAAGTACAGTTTTATTGTTGCCATATTTGTTTAATGGACTCATATGTCCACTTTTCTTAATTTTCTAAATGTAACATTTATGAAACAGTAGGAAGAAAATAAAGTTTTTGAATCGGAAATCCTGTATCTAACACTCACTACCTGTGTAAATTGGCACTAACCATTTAATCTCCATGAAACTATCTCTGCATCTTCAAAATTAAAAAAAATTAATGTTCGAGGATTAAATGAGATTACACATATTACATTTAGCATAATTTTTTTTTTTTTTTTTTGGAGACAGGTTCTCACTCTGTCACCCAGGCTAGAGTGCAGTGACATGACCATGGCTCACTGTGGCCGTGACCTCTTGGGCTTCAGTGATCCTCCCACCTCAGTGTGCACCACCATGCCTGGCTAATTTTTTTTTTTTTGGTAGAGACGGGGTTTAACTATGTTGCCCAGGCTGGTCTTGAACTCCTGATCTCAAGTCATCTTTTTGCCTCAGCTTTCCAAAATGCTAGGATTAAAGGCATGAGCCAGCATGTCTGACTTCATTTAGTACTTTGTAATGGGAAAATAAATGTTCAAATGTATTATCATTCCCATCAAAAACCAAATGAAAACACTTGCTCTTTTTTTTTTTAAACATAGGCAGCCTCTTGAGGTTTTTCCTTTTTTAAGTGAAAAAAATTCTTCTTCAGTAAAGAACATCTAGGCAAATGATGTCAACCTGCCACTGATTATTATGTGATACAGATGTTGGCAACATGTTCTATTTCCCAAATATGTGCATTTTCTTTTCTCTGTTGCTTTGATTTCCACTTCCCTTTTCTCTTCTGCTTTTCTGCCCAACGTTTAAGCAAGTCAAAGCTCTCTTTAACTTAGTCCTACCAAAGACAAACAAAGTTAAATAAAAATATTAAAGTAGTACCTTACAACAGTAACTTAAAAAAAAGTAAAACCAAAATACCACTATTTCCAAACAAGAAGGGCTTCATTTCTATATCTTATGAAGGGAGTGTGATGGTAAAAATGATGATCTATTTTAAGATGTGACAACTAAAATACTGAGTAATGGTAAACCCCGAACAATATATTCATTCAACAAGTTCTCAAGAAGTCCCTACAATATACTGAGGTATTGAAAAACATAGAAAAAAAAATTTAAGTCATGATCCCTACCCTCAATAAAGTTAAAAAAAAAATCATTTATGAAGCCTAGAGAACTCAAGTAACTTGTCCTAAATCACTTGAATAATAAAACATAGTAGGATGCTAATAACCAATTCCCATTTTCAGTTCTTCATTTCACCTTTAGCTCAAATCTACACCAACTGCTAGCCCTAGCTGTCAAATTAGCTTAGTAATAGATCAGTGCAAAATTTATTCTTTTAAGGTAAAAAGAATAAATAAGCTGACCCTTTGAGACATAGATTCATATAATGTATTATACATATTCGAAAATCTATAGCATAAAAATGTTCTTGACTATAAAGTATATTATTCAATAATTGTTACGAAAATCCCACTAAGATGGGACCAACTGAGATAAAGTTACTCATTACTGTTAATTTCATTAAAATAGTTGAGAAGCAAAAAACAAAAGCCTGCTCTTTCTCTTCCTTACTTTACATAATAAAACTGATTAACAATTCAATTGACTTGTTTGGTCTTAAGTTTTAAAACCAAAAGGCAGAATTTTTCAAAATTAACCTTCTAATTTATGACATTAAGATGGAATGAAGTTAGGATTGATGGAATCTGTTAAATTTTCTTAGCTTAAAACTATCAAATTGACTAATTAACTTGAAAAGATGATTCCCCAGATGTAATAAATGAAAACATTCTATATAAATGGGCCTGGCATGGTGGCTCATTCCTGTAATCCCAGTACTTCAGGAGACTAAGGCAGGAGGACCCTCTGAGGCCGGGAGATTCAGAGTCGAGACCAACCCTGGCAACATGGCAAGACCGTATCTCTACAAAATTTTATATATATATTAGCCAGGCATGGTGGTGCTCGCCTATAGTCCCAGCTACTCAGGAGGCTGGGGTGGGAGGACAGTTGGAGCAAGAGGGTTTGAGGTCTCAGTGAGCTATGATCACACCTCTGCAATCCAGTCTGGGCAGAAGAGTGAGACCTTGTCTCAAAAAATAAAATACAATACCAACAAAAAATATGTTTTAAATTAACCTGGGTGTAGCACCAGAATTAAAAGCTTAGGAAAGAAATAAACATATTGTAGAGAAGTTCCATTTAGAATTGTATTATAGCTTTACAGATTTTTAAAGCATTCTCTCAATTCAAAAAATTAAACATTTTAGAAGTTGAAAAGATGATTGTAGGGAAGCCAGTATCCTTTCATCAAAAAGAATAACATAGAACTTGGGAAAAACTTGTTCAGGAAACCCTAAAACACATGAAATTAAAAAAACCGATAAGTTAGTAAGTATAAGCATTTAGAACAATGTCAACCACTTACCAAACTGTGTAAAAGTTTGCTATTATTATTTTTGAACTTAATGAAGGTTAATAAAAGTTTTATATTGTAGGGAAGAACAGCAATCTATATAATTGTTAAGAAATGTCAGAGAAAAATTTTAATATTGATAAGTAGCCAGAACCTTATCACTCCTAAATCTCCAACAACGGATAAAAGCACTTTCAGAAAGTACCGCAAAGCATTAATTTGTTTGAATTATACACACTGGGTAATTTGAGATTTAGGCTATTCTGGTGCTATCAAGTAGTATGTGGTGGTTGACAGCTCACAAGTAAGATTGCCTGGATATGAATCTTGGCTCTGCCATTCATTAACTGTGCAACTTTGGGCAACTTACTTAAATTCCCTAAGATTCACGGGTTTTGGAAATAATAAAAACACTAGTCTTACAGGGTTTCGGATGAAAATGAGATAATACATATAATGTGCCTGGTACACAGTGAATATTCAATAAACATAACTATCACTTTTTATTATGAATTTGGCTGTTTAAAACTAGAAAAATTACTCATTGGAAGGACATACAAGAAGAAACTTTTTTTAAAAGAAAAAGAAAAAATATGTATTGGCTTAATTTAGCGGCCTGAACAAAATCAGCCGACATATCTACATGCCTTTAGTATAAAGTTAGCAAACTTAGCAAGGTAAGAAAAATAAAAAGGTTGACCTTCATATAACAGAATTATTGAACTGCCACAAACAAGATAGCACTAAAGGATATCAAAAAGACAAAACTTGGTGTCATTTATGAAGGAAAATTGAGAGAAAAAGACAAGTTAATAGAAGATAGTAGGAGACGGAACTAACATTTATTTATTGAATGCCTAATACTGGCCTAATGTTTTACATGTTATTGTTTAAATCCAACTAATCTTTAGAATTTGGGAAATTGGTATTACCTTCATATCACAAAAAGAAAGAAAGGAAGGAAGGAAGGAAGGGAGGGAGGGAGGGAGGGAGGGAGGGAGGGAGGGAGGGAGGGAAGGAGAGAAGGAAAGAAATTGAAGCTCAGAGAAGTAACTTGTCCTAAATCACTAAGCTAATAAAACCATATTTGGGATTGAAACCAGGTCACTTTGATTCTAAATGCTATTTCCAGTATACTCTAATGTCTGCCTTAAAAAGGAGGAGTTAGGCTGGAAGACAAAAGAAGCATCTGAAAATCAGGTCTTCTTTGTTTAGTTTTATAAATATAAAATAATAGCTATAATGGCAAATGACCTTAAACTCTTTTTTTTTTTTTTTTTTTTTTGTGATGGAGTCTCGCTCTGTCACCCAGGCTGGAGTGCAGTGGTGCAATCTTGACTCACTGCAACCTCCGCCTCCCAGGTTCAAGCAATTCTCCTGCCTCAGCCTCCCAAGTAGCTGGGACTACAGATGCCCGCCACCACACCCAGCTAATTTTTTTGTGTTTTTAGTAGAGACGGGGTTTCACCATATTGGCCAGGCTGGTCTCGAACTCCTGACCTTGTGATCCGCCGGCTTCGGCCTCCCAAAGTGCTGGGATTACAGGCATGAGCCACTGCGCCCAGCTGGCCTCAAACTCTTTAAGACATAATCAAGACTAGAATGAGTGAAACTTCATGCCTGGGTATCCGAATTACACATTAAACACCATGAATCTGTTTTTCTTGAAGCAAGCTAGTTTAGGTAAATTTCTTTTGTTGAACTTTTTTGTCTCAAAGTTCAATATTTCCTTAGCCAGCAACAACCCTTCCAGTGGCAGTGAAGCAAGGGAAAGGACAGAAGCCAAGTGAGAGTAGTAAAAACATATCTGCCTAAACAATGGCAGAAATATATGGCTATACTTTCTAATTTACTTTGTAAACCAATATACTCTGTAGTATTCGTTCCTAAACTAAACTGAGAATGTGGGTGAGTTTAGAGAGAGAATATCCTTTCACTTTCTGGAAATTAATACTTTACTTAAAGATTGAAAGTGAAGAAACCAGGAAAGAGGAGAAATCTAGAAAGATCCTTGTATTTCAGTGAGCCTTACCAAAAAGTGAAATCAAGGTTGGGGAAAAATGTGAGGGCCACTGAGGAATTAAAATTTCCAGTTTAGTCACCTATGTGTATTTGTTCTGAGCAAATCCAAAGTTCTGTGGCATAGTAGAATTAGCTATTTATTCTAAATAAGTAGAAAACTGATGATTTTAAATAACAAATCATAAATGAGGAGTTCAAAGTCCCTGGTGCCTTTCAAAGATTTATAATATTCAAGTAAATAAGAATAACTGAAAGAAAATTGGTAATTTGCAGTTGTCTCAATTAGTCAACTAGCACGATCTCAAATTTTCAACAGCAATTTAATGCCTTCTCCTTTTTCCCCACACAGAGCCAAGGTGGAATTTTTTTTATTTCAATTTTTTAATTTTTAATTTTTTTTTGTAGATGGTACAAGTTTTATCACAACAGAAACAACTATACTTGTTGCTCCTGAGAATTTTAGGTGACTACAGATATGCTTTTCTTTCTTTCTTTCTCTCTGTCTCTCTCTTTCTTTCTTTCTTTTCTTTCCTTCTTTCTTTTGAGACAGGGTCTCACTTTGTCACCCAGGCTGGAGTGCAGTGGCACAATCTGGGCTTGCTGCAACCTCCTCCCGCCAGGCTCAAGCTGTCCTCCCACCTCAGCCTCCCAAGTAGCTGTGACCCCAGTTGTGCGCCACTATGTTGCCCAGCCTGGCCTCAAGTAATTTTCTTGCCTCAGCCTCCCGAAGTACCAAAGTGCTGGGATTATAGGCATGAGCCACCATGCCTAGTCTTAAAGTTTTTTTGAATGTCTTGATGAGAAGTATAAAATATTCTGAAGTTTGATGAATTACGTTGAGAGGAGAATTAGAGTTCCATAGCAAATATTACATAGGTGATAATGCAGAATAGTTTATCAATGATTAACTAAAATGCTAATACTTCTATAACATTAATTTGTCAAACATAACATTGATATAATTTGCACTAAATATACAAGATGACATAAACAGACATACTCCAGCCTGGCCAACATGGTGAAACCCTGTCTCTACTAAAAATACAAAAATTAGCCAGGAGTGGTGGCACACGCCTGTAGTCCCAGCTACTTGGGAGTCTGAGGTAGCAGAATTGCTTGAACCTGGAAGGCAGAGGTTGCAGAGCAAGACTCTGTCTCAAACAAAACAAAACAAAACAAAACCCAGACATAATCACTTTGAACATCTCACTCAATCTCTGAGTTTTAAAACAAAGTCCCAGATGCAAGACCACTAAGTCAAACCTAAGTCATTAAATGAGTCTGTAATTAAGATTGGTTTTAGTATGGAGTTCTGCTATGATTTGAATGTTTGTGTCCCCTCCAAAATTAGTATGTTGAAACTTAATTGCCAATGTTACAGTATTAAGAGGTAGACCCTTTTGGAGGTAATTACGTCAGGAGGGCAGAACTCTTATGAATGGAGTGGGTTGAAGGGAACTAGCTAGACCCCTTTTGTCTTTCCATCCCTTCCCCCATGTGAGGACACAGCATCAAGGCACCATCTTGGAAGCAGAGACCAGATCCTCACTAAACATCTTGATTGGTACTTTCAACCTTTATTTAAAATGTTGGTGACTGAGCCAGGTATGGTGGCTCATGCCTGTAATCTCAGCTACTCAGGGGGCTGAGGTGAGAGAAGTGCTTGAGCCCAGGTGTTCGAGATTGTAGCGAACTACAATGGCACCACTGCATTCCAGCCCAGGTGACAGAAGGAGACTCTGTCTCTAAAAGAAAAAAAATGTAGTGCCTGGACTGAAGCACTTCTCTCCATAAAAAGGACATAGAGAGTAATCAAAGAAAACTGGTATGACATTATTTTAAAAAGGTATTGACTGTGATTATTGGTGTATCTCAAAGAATATCAGCCCTTTCTATACTAGGCTCAGAAATGTCTTTTCACAATTCTTTGCAAAAACAAATCTATAGTATCTATGCCAAGATGCTAGCATCAATCTGTAATAGAATACACTAGCTTGTGCTCAAATAAATGTGACTATGGACCCACATACAACTATTATATATGTTCTTTCTCAGAGACTAAAAATGAGTATTACTGAATACTTCTGTGTATATTATAGAGTTTCAGATACTACATTTATGCTCAGTGTACTAGGCTAGGGGTTGACATATTTTTTTCTGTAAAGGGTCTGATAATAAATATTTCAGGCTTTTTGAGGCATATAGTTTCTGCAGTTACTCAATTCTACCTGTTGAAAGGCAATTAAGTATGCACGGCTGTGTTCCAATAGAACTTTATGAAAAAAATATATCTGTCAGCAGGCCAAATTTGGTCATAGTTTACTTACCTCTGTAGTATGCCAACATAAAAGCAAATGGAATCACACCACAAAAAAGGCACCCTGGTGGAAGCAGTTATGCTATGTATATCAGTTATGCTATGTATATATGTTTTCTTCCGTATTAGTCTGTAACAGCTATAAACTCCAATAACAAACTTACCTAAATTGCTTCCTGATGAATCATGTACTGGTTAGCCGATAGGATCTATAATGCTCCTATTCTGATGTGACAGTTGGAACATGCTTCCAACCTGATCAATAAATGCTTCAAAAGGCATTAAATTTGACAGTGCTGGAAGATAGTGTGGTCTCACAAAGAAATTACCAAAGCAATGCTATGGTACCAAAGAATCTCTCCTTCTACACTGGAAACACTAAATGTTCTCAAGTTATATTTAAGTGATAAGAAAGAAAGAACCCTAGCAAAGGACAGAAATTTAAGTATGCTATAAAATGCAGGCCTGGTAGACATTTTTAACCTCTAAGTGATTTTTTTTTTAACCTTTATGCCCATATATACTTTTTAAAAAAATACCATATAGGTCCAGTGTGGTGGCTCATGCCTGTAATCCCAACGCTTCGGGAGACTGAAGCAGGCGGATTGCTTGAACCCAGGAGTTCAATGTTACAGTGAGCTATGATAGTGCCACTGCACTAAAGCTTGAGTATCAGAGCAAAAAGAACCCCAAAAAGAAAAAAAAATACTAAACAATACTATTTTAATTTGTAGTTCAGGTTGGTATTCCATCCTCCTATGCTGAGTTTACCCTTTATTGTAAATATTAAGGGTATTACAAAATCACAATTAAAAGTATATTATTTTATGTATGTAACTGAAATATATAGTATTTAAGATTGTGATTGGACATCTAAGGCTAACTGGCTGGCCACGTGTCTCACGCCTGTAATCCCAGCACTTTGGGAGGCCAAGTCAGGCGGATCACGAGGTCAGGAGATTGAGACCATCCTGGCCAACATGGTGAAACCCCGTCTCTACCAAAATACAAAAAAAAAATTAGCCGGGTGTGGTGGCGT
Source organism: Chlorocebus sabaeus (assembly GCF_047675955.1). Lineage (NCBI taxonomy): Eukaryota > Metazoa > Chordata > Mammalia > Primates > Cercopithecidae > Chlorocebus > Chlorocebus sabaeus. The sequence goes on along the minus strand of NC_132907.1, from coordinate 39,628,354 downwards.
GTGCCTGTAGTCCCAGCTACTTGGGAGGCTGAGGCAGAGGAATCGCTTGAACCCAGGAGGCAGAGGTTGCAGTGAGCCGAGATCGTGCCACTGCACTCCAGCCTGGCAACAGAGCGAGACTCCATCTCAAAAAAAAAGAAAAGAAAAGAAAAGAAAAGAAAAAAGAAAAGAAAAGAAAAGAAATCTAAGTCTAGCTGTTCTCAGAGGTCTAGGGGAAGGAAAGGTAAATTTTATTTTCTTAGAAACAAAGAAACTATAGACAACTTTTTTTTTTTTTTTTGGACAGGGTCTCGCTCTGTGGCTCAGGCTGGAGTGCCGTGGCGCAATCTTGGCTCACTGCAACCTCCGCCTGCCAGGCTCAAGTGATTCTCCTGCCTCAGCCTCCCAAGTAGCTGGGATTACAGATGAGAGGCACACCACCACGCCTGGCTGATTTTTGTATTTTTAGTAGAGACAGGGTTTCACCATGTTCGCCAGGCTGGTCTTGAACTCCTAACTTCAAATGATCCGTCCACTTCAGCTTCCCAAAAGTGTTGGGATTACAGGTGTTAGCCACCGCAATCGGCCCAACCTTCTATCTTAACATGAAGTTTGTAGTTGTTTACGAGGCAGAGAGATTTTTCTTAAGTTAGGACATGGGTTATTTTGACCTATTGAAACATTTTTTTGTTTTGTTTTTGTTTTTTTTTTTTGAGACAGAGTCTCGCTCTGTCACCACGCTGGAGTGCAGTGTGGCACGATCTCGGTTCACTGCAACCTCCGCCTCCCAGGTTCAAGAGATTCTCCTGCCTTAGCCTCGTGAGTAGCTGGGACTACAGGCATGCGCCACCACACCTGGCTAGTTTTGGTATTTTTTTTTAGTAGAGACTGGGTTTTACCATATTGGCCAGGACAGTCTTGATCGCATGACCTCGTGATGTGCCTGCCACAGCCTCCCAAAGTGCTGGGATTACAGGTGTGAGCCACCGCGCCCGGCCGAAACGTTTTTAAAAAACCTTTCTCCTCAGCAGCTGCCTGCTATCCTACATATGTCAGATCTTTGTCATGTCTGAAAATATTAAAAAGAAAAAAGGGGCCGGGTGCGGTGGCCCACGCCTGTAATCGCAGCACTTTGGGAGGCCAAGGCGGGAGGATCATTGAGATCAGGAGTTCAAGACCAGGCTGGCCAACATGGTGAAACCCCATTTCTACTGAAAATACAAAAATTATTGGGGCGTGGTGGCGGGCAGCTGTAATCCTAGCTACTCAGGAGGCTGAGGCACGAGAATCGCTTGAACCAGGGAGGCGGAGGTTGCAGTGAGCCAAGATCGCTCCACTGCACTCCGGCCTGGGCGACAGAGCGAGACTCTGTGTGTGTGTGGGGGGGGAAGAAAAAAGAAAACAAAGTGGAGGTACAACTTATAGTGTGCTGATCTATGAGGGGGACGGAGCTCGGCAATGGATAAGACACTGCCTGGGAGTCATAACAATTAGGTTTTAGTCAAGTTTGCCATTAAATGGTTACCTGGTGTTGAGTGGGTTTCTCCAACTCGGTGGACCTCAGTTTCCTTCTCTGTAAAATGAGGAGAATGCGCTTGACTAGCTGCTCTCAAACCCCTCTTCCAGCTCTACTATGCTGACATGTCAAGCTACCCACTATCGACACACTCATTCTCACAACTGAGTCGTGTGAAAAGCGTGGCGAGGGCTTACCAGTCATGGCCCTCACCCCATCTGTGGTCCTAGCTCAAGGCCTAAAGGGGGTTCCTCCCTCATGTTCCTCCCTAGATCTCCCCAACTCGGGATGGAGAAAGGTGCTCCTAGCCGTGATCGCCGCCACCTCACTCAAGCCCAAGCGACGGAGCGAGACCCTGTCTCAAGAGAGAGAAAGAAGGGTGCTCCCATTCCTACAAGCCCCCCAATTCTCCTGCTCCCTCCTTCTCTCACCCGAGGGTCAGGGTGTTCATTTACCCTAACCCTATCTTTTCCCTAAGGCTCCAGCTGACACCGACTCCCACAGACACTCGGATTCCCTCAGACCCCGAGGGACTCCTGACTTCCTTTCACTGAGCCCTTGAGGAGCGCGCGCCGTGCCTCCGGAGCAGTCTCCGCGGCTCCAGGCTTTGGCCTCCCTGATCCCCAAAAGAAGCTACGGTTCTGACGCGCTACATTGAAGAACTATCCCAGGTGACAGCCGGCTTCGCCCCAACCTCAACCCTTCCCGCCGCCTTCCCTCGGATACCTCCCCACCTCCCCGAGAGGCGAGTATGCTAGACGTGGGAACGTGATCTACCTGAGCAGGCGGAGCCTTCAACCTCGGAGAACTAGACGAGAAGATGAAGGTTCCCTTCCCAAATTCTCACAATTTGCGACCGCGGGACTCCCAGTCCAAACAGGAAGCGGCAACAGACTAGGCCGCGGGGGCCGGCGGGGGTTGGAGTTCTGAATGCGCCAAGCCGGCGGTCGCTGTCAAACCTCTCGCCGCTACGGACTACAACTCCCAGAGGGCTCTGCGACGGCCAGCACGCCTATCACCGCAGGGCACAGCCCCACCGGCTTCAGGAGAGTGGGCAGCCGGCGCGCCCGGGTAGGCAAGTTTGGTCGGAACTGCAGCCCGGAGTTTGCTCCAGTTCTTTGTCCCGGCTGGAGGCCGGGAGGGATAGTAGAAGGAATGCGATCTCTTGCCATTCATAGAGCCCCGGAGGCCACGTGAGAAAACGCTGATGCGGCACCTCCATCGAGGGATCACCCCTCTTTTGGGCTTTCCTGGCGAGTGTTGTGTGATCTAGTTACGTCCTTGGACCCTACAGACGCAAAGGGAAGCTGGTTTGAAAAAACTGTTGAGTTGGCATGCTCCCTCCGTCGTCTAGATATTTGGGTTTGTTTTTTAAAACTGTGTTTGCAAGTTAGTCTCTAGGCTAAAAGCGGCTTTACAAGGATTTTAGAGGCCCACCCCACATACCCAGCAATTTTCCCCAAAACCTCCCCAAGTAAACATACAGTCTAAGTAAAATTAATGTGTTTGTTATGAAAATCAGTTCAAGGTCAGTCCCTGAAAAGCATGTGGCAACCCTAAGCTCTTCTTACAAAGGAAGCCAGTAGCTCTTTTTCTTTTTCTTTTTTCTGTTTAAACCAGAAAAAAACAGTGTCTGTAATGCCAGAAAAAAACTCAAAATTTAGGCCGGCTCCGTGGCTTATGCCTGTAATCCCAGCATTTTGGGAGGTTGAGGTGGGAGAATCACTTGAGGCCACTTGAGTTGGAGACCAGTCTGGGCAACATAGGGAGACCCCATCTCTACAAAAGAATTTAAAAAATTAACTAGGGAGGGTGGCACCTGCCTGTAGTCAAGCTTACTTGGGAGGCTGAGGCAGGAGGATCGTTTGAGGCCAGGAGTTAAGGCGGCAGTGAGCTGTGATGGTGCCACTGCACTGTAGCCTGGATGACAGAGCAAGACCCTGTCTCAAAAACAAAACGAAACAAAACAAAAAACCTAAACTTGAAAATTGAAATTTAGACTGGGCACGGTGGCTTACACCTGTAATTGCAGCACTTTGGGAGGCTGAGGAGGGCAGATCACAAGGTCAGGAGTTTGAGATCAGCCTGACCAACATGGTGAAACCCGTCTCTACTAAAAATACGAAAATTAGCCAGGCATGGTGGTGTGTGCCTGTAATCCCAGCTACTCTGGAGGCTGAGGCAGAAGAATCGCTTGAACCCAGGAGGCAGAGGTTGCAATGAGCTGAGTTTGTGCCACTGCACTCCGGCATGGGAGACAGAATAAAAATTCAAATTTAACAAATAGCTAACATTGAATGCGAAGAATTTTACATGTATATCTTTTTAAGTCTTTACCACAGTTCTGGAAATGATAATATCTCTTTAAGTCTTTATCACAGCTCTAGAAATGTATATTTTTCCTGTCTTACAGATAAGGAAATAGTCCCAGAGAATTTAAGTGCCTTGTACAATGCCAAACAACTACTAAGTGGCAGAGGATCTGGAATTCATGCTAAGATCTTATCCCAAAGCCTGTGTGCTCTCAAACATTGCCTCTGTTATGGAGGGCTTGACAAATGCAAGGCAAACGATTTAATGAATGTTGTCTTTAAGGTAGATAAAAGTTGTTTTGCTGATGGTATTATTGTTCAAAAACTTTTTGAACTGCTCTTTGGCCCTGCCTTCAAGTCAGGGCCAGTCAAGTAACACAAGTCAGTAATACATTCTTTTGGTAGTTTCAGTGATAGCAAGCTTTCTTTTTTCTCTGCATTCCAGGCTGAGAAAATAATTTCAAGCAAGGCTGGGAAACACAAAAGTAAATAGTATGAAATTATGTCAGCAAAAAATGGAAAAAATGAATAAGCTGGCAAAACTGTCAGAAGCACCTTTTTTGGAAACTGTGAAACTAATTTAAAAAAAAAAAAAACCAAAAACCTCACAAAAGTCAGGAGAACATGTAATGAAGAAAAAACTGCTGAATTTTTGTAAGACAGTTCTGTGGTCATCTACTCTTCAAGCTGGCAGTGGCCTTTAAGATGGCAGCCACATTCCTGGTGTGGGTTGCTGGCACCAGAGGGAGCACTATGGACCTTATCCTCAAGGAATCGTAGATGTGTTTTGACCTCTCTGATGGTTTCCTGAAGGTTCAACTCAAGGGCTTGCCTTTGTTTCACCTGCCTCAGAGCTTCCTCAGGGCTCAGGCAGCTTCCCAGGCAGCTCAAAAACATTAGAGGCAAACAGCCAGTGTCACAGAAAGCATGGTATGAAAGCCAGGGCAAGCAATAAACAGACAAAAATTGTGGGAAGGAAGAGGCTGGAGAAGGAGATACTTGGGGGAATAAGGGCTTTGGAAAGCTTCATTTTTTTCTGGGGAATCTAGAAGGCCATCAGCATGCCCTGGTCTGGATGCATACTCAGAAAAAACCTAAGAACACGGTAAACTCTCACCTCTGACTGACCTTTAGCCTTCATGCAAGCAGGAAGTGAAGGCTAAGGCGGCATTGTAAAGTACTTATTTGAGCATTGAAGGGGTGCTGCAAAACATAGCTAATTGGCAAAGACTGGGAGTGTTTTCTCGCATTTTGGGCTTTTATCTTTTTATTTTTTGGTTCCAGACTTTTAATAAAAGAAATAAACAACAATAACAAACTCTGGTAGGGAGTGGGAGGAACAGATACCCAGAATTATCACATTATAAACAAAACGTCCAATTTTCAACAACAAAAAATTATGCGGCATGCAAAGAAACAAGAAGGTATGGCTTATTTACAAGGAAAAAATGTTTAAAGAACATTCCTTTGGGAAGCCCAGACATTGTCAATTGCCTTCAGTATGCTCAAAGAACAAAGAAAATAATAGACAATAACTAAAGGAAACCAGGAAAAGTGAATTGTTCAATAAATAGAGGTTACTCTTAAAGAGGTAGAAATTATAAAAAGAAACCAAATAGAGTTGCTGGAGTTGAAAAGCACAATAGTTGAAATATAATGTTCACTGGAGGGGTTCAATAGTGGATTTGATCACGCAGAAGAAAGATTGGGGAATTTGAAGATATATCAAGAGTATACAGTTTGAGAAACAGAAAGAAAAAATAAGAAAAATGAACAAGACCTGTAAGGATTGTGGGACACCATCAAGCAAACATTTGCATAGTGGGAATTCCAAAAGGAGAGGAGAAAAGAAAGGAGTGTAAAGAATATTTGAAGATATAATAGCTGAAAACTTACCAAATTTAATGAAAGACAGGAATCTACACATCTAAGAAGCTCAATGAACTTCAGGGCAGATAAACTGAAAGGGATCTACACCAAGACAAATTGTGATTAAATTGTTAAAAGACAAAAACAAAGAATTTTGACAACAGCAAGAGAGAAATGACTGGTCATGTATAAGGAATCTTCATTAAGAGTAACAGTAGACTTATCATCAGAAACCATGGAGCTCAGAAGGCAGTGGAATGACATAAGTGCTGCAAATAAAAACCAAAAAAGAATCATGAATCTGGCAAAAGTATCCTTAAAAAATGAAGGAGAAATAAATATGTTCCTAGAACAACAAAAAAGGAGGGAGTTCATAACTACAAGGAATACTAAAGGAAGTCCTTCAGCCTGAAAAGAGGCTAGGAGAGAGTAACTCAAAGCCATATGAAGAAATAGAGAACATCAGTAAAGATAACTACATAGGTGAAATTAAAAGTAAGTAGTTTTCTATTTTTGGGTTTGTAATTCCTCTTTTTTAAGTAAAAGGATTTAAAAAATAAATGCATAAAAGACTAATTATAAATCTATATTAATGAGCACATAATATATAAAGATGTAATTTTAGACAGTGCCACCCTAATAGTTGAAGAATTCAACACCTTGCTTTCCATAAAGGCCCAGATAGAAGATCAACAAAAAAGTTGAAGTCTCAAACAACACATAAACCAGCTAGTCTAACAGACATTTATATGACACCACCGCCTCCCAAGAACAGCAAAGTGTATGATATGGTTTGGCTCTGTGTCTCCACCCATATCTCATCTTGAATTGTACTCCTATAGTTCCCACGTGTTTTGGGAGGGACCTGGTGGGAGATAATTGAATCATGGGGGCAGTTTTCCCCATACTGTTCTTGTGGTAGTAAGTCTCATGAGATCCGATGGTTTTATAAGGGGTTTCTACTTTTGCTTCTCTCTCATTCTCTCTTTGCCTGCCATCATCCGCATGAGATGTGACTTGCTCCTCCTTGCCTTCTGCCATGATTATGAGGCCTCCCCAGCCATGTGGAACTGTAAGTCCAATTAAACCTCTTTCTTTTGTAAATTGCCCAGTCACAGATATGTCTATATCAGCAGTGTGAAAATGGACTCAATACAGTAAATTGGCACCAGTGGAGTGGGGCGCTGCTGAAAAGATACCTGAAAATGTGGAAGCAACTTTGGAATTGGGTAACACGCAGAGGCTGGAACAGTTTGGAGGGCTCAGAAGAATTCAGGAAAATGTGGGAAAGTTTGTAACTTCCTAGAGACTTGTTGAATGGTTTTAACCAAAAGCCTGATAGCGATGTGGACATAAGGTCCAGGCTGAGGTGGTCTCAGATGGAGATGAGGAACTTGTTGGGAACTGAAGCGAAGGTGACTTTTGTTATGTTTTAGCAAAGAGACCGGTGGCATTTTGACCCTGCCGTAGAGATTTGTGGAACTTTGAACTTGAGAGAGATGATTTAGGGTATCTGGCAGAAGAAATTTCTAAGCAGCAAAGCATTCAAGAGGTGACTTGGATGCTGTTAAAAGCATTCAGTTTCATAAGGGAAGCAGAGCACAAAAGTTTGGAAAATTTGTAGCCTGACAATGCAATGGAAAAGAAAATCCCATTTTCTGAGGAGAAATTCAAACTGGCTGCAGACATTTGCATAAGTAACAAGAAGCAGAATGTTAATCCCCAAGACAATGGGGAAAATGTATCCAGGGCATGTCAGAGGCCTTCATGGCAGCCCTTCCCATCACAGGCCCATGGCCTTGGAGAAAATAGTTTTGTGGGCCGGGCCCAGGGTCCCCATGCTGTGTGCAGTATAGGGACTTGGTGCCCTGCATCCCAGCCACTCTTTCTGGAGCGGTGACTAAAAGGGGCCAAGGTACAGCTCAGGCTGTGGCTTCAGTGGGTGGAAACCCCAAGCCTTGGCAGCTTCCACGTGGTACTGAGCCTGTGGGTGCACAGATGTCAAATATTGAGGTTTGGGAACCTCTACCTAGATTTCAGAGGATGTATGGAAACACCTGGATGCCCAGGCAAAAGTTTGCTGCAGGGGTGGGGGTGCTCATGTAGAACCTCTGCCAAGGCAGTGTGGAAGGGAAATGTGGAGTGGGAGCCCCCACACAGACTTCCTACTGGGGCGCTGCCTAGTGGAGCTGTGAGAAGACAGCTACCATCTTCCAGACCCCAGAATGGTAGATCCACCGACAGCTTGCATCATGTGCCTGAAAAAGCCACAGACACTCAATGCCAGACCATGAAAGCAGCTGGGAGGAAGGTTGTACCCTGAAAAGCCACAGGGGTGGAGCTGCCCAAGACTATGGGAACCTACCTCTTGCATCAGCATGACCTAGATGTGAGACATGGAGTCAAAGGAGATAATTTTGGACCTTTAAAATTTGACTTCCCTGCTGGATTTTGAACTTTCATGGGGCCTGTGGCCCCTTTGTTTTGGCCAATTTCTTCCATGTGGAACAGCTGTATTTACCCAATGCTTGCACCCCTATTGTATGTAGGAAGTAATTCACTTTATTTTGATTTTATAGGCTCATAGATGGAAGGGACTTGCCTTGTCTCAGATCAGATTTTTATTTTTTTTAAGATAGTATCTCACTCTGTCACCCAGGCTGGAGTGCAGTGGCATGATCTCAGCTCACTGCTGCAACCTCCACCTCCTGGTCTCAAGTGATTCTTCTGCCTCAGCTTCCTGAGTAGCTGGAAATACAGGCGCCCACCACTACACCTGGCTAATTTTTGTATTTTTAGTAGAGATAGGGTTTCACCTTGTTGGTCAGGCTGGTCTTGAACTCCTAACCTCAGGTGATCCCCCCACCTCAGCCTCCCAAAGTGCTGGGATTAGAGACGTGAGCCACTGTGTCCAGCCAAACACCCCAATTTGAAGAGAAAAGACAACTAACAGAGAGACCAGCTCTAAGATGCCCAGATGTTTGAATTAGTAGACAGATATTTTAAAGTAGCTATTTAAACTAAGTCAAGGATGTAAAGGGAAATAAGATCACAATGATGAAAAAGTAGGAAATATTAGCAGAGAACTAAAAACCAGATGTATATACACATACAAAAAATCCCTGAAAATTTTAATATCTGAACTTTAAAATTCATCTTTTTAGTGAATAGGCTTAACAGCAGAATGGAAGTGACAGAAAACAGTCAGTAAACTTGCAGATAAATCAACAGAAATTATATAATCTGAACAAAAGTGAAGTAAATAGTTGGAAAAAATAGCCTCAGGGACCCTTTTGATATGGGACAATATCAAAAGTTCGAACATAAATGAAATTATTTTCCTAGAAAATGAGGAGAGAGAGAATATTTGAAGAAATAAAAACTGGGAAATTCCCCTAATGTTGTGAAAAATAAAACATCAGATTCAAGAAGGTTAAGGAAACACAATAAGATTAATTGGGGGGACAGCCGGGGCCTGTGACTCATGCCTGTAATCCCAGCACTTTGGGAGGCTGAGGCGGGTGGATCACCTGAGGTCAGGAGTTCGAAACCAGCCTGGCCCACATGGTGAAACCCCATACAACCTAATACAAAAAATTGGCCAGGCATGATGGTGCATGTCTGTAATCCCAGCTACTCAGGAGGCTGAGACAGGAGAATCACTTGAACCCAGGAGGCAGAGGTTGCAGTGAGACAAGATTGCACCACTGCACTACAGCCTGGGTGACAGAGTGAGACTCTGTCTCAAAAAAATAAATAAATAAAAATAAAAGCTGGAAAATTCCCCTAATGTTGTGAAAAATAAAACTTCAGATTCAAGAAGGTTAATGAAACACGGTAAGTTTAACTGGGAGGACAGCGGGGGCCCTGTGGCTCACACCTATAATCCCAGCACTTTGGGAAGCCGAGGTGGGTGGATTACTTGAGGCCAGCAGCTCGAGACCAGTCTGGCCAACATGGTGAAACCCCATCTCTACTAAAAATACAAAAATTAACCAGGCCTGGTGGCGCACAACTGTAGTCCCAGCTACTCGGGAGGCTGAGGCAGGAGAATTGCTTGAACCTGGGAGACAGAGGTTGCAGTGAGCCAAGATTGCACCACTGCATTCCAGCCTGAGCAATAGAGCAAGACTCTGCCTCAACAAATAAAATAAAATAAAATAGAATAAAATAAAATGTAATTTAATTAAAAAAAAAGATTAATAGAGGGAAAAATTTGAGTGCCACAATTTTTCTCCAATCATTTCCTTCCTCTAACAAAATCTACCTGTTTAATGGTAATTTTTGTCTGACTAAGCAGGCATAGAGTTGTTTTTTTTTTTTTTTAGCAATATAGGTTGTAAAAATATAAAAGTATAAAATATAAGTTGTAAAAAACTTTATGCCTGCTTGTTAAGAGGAAAATTCGTATTTATTTAGCAATAAATACAAGTTGTAAAAAACTCTGTGTGTAAAAAACTCTGTGCCTGCTTAGTTGGACAAAACTCAGTCCCCAAGTCTGCCCCGCACCTCACCACACCAGTTTGAGTTGATTTAGACACCCTAATCTACTACAAGTGAATTGGAATGACATGGTCTCTTCCAAGAAGGAACTAATATTCAAGTCAAGGAGAAACACAATAATAATAACAATTAAAAGTGAACATTTTATTTAATAAATAGATGTTATGGTAAGTTCTGTTCATAAGTAAACTGGGTGCCATTGTACAGTGTAATGCTTTGAGGGTACTACTTTAAATCAAAAAGTCAGAAAAGGATACTGGAGTAGTTTAGATGAGAGATGATAACCACTAAACTACATTAGTGACAGTAGGGAACAGATAAATGAGCATTCAACGTATAAGATATGAGCATATTCAAGATAGAGAAAAGCAAGGTAGAATTGACAAATTTTACTACCTGAATGTGGGGAGTGATGGATATTGAGGAGTAAAGAATAGGATTCCCAGGTTTGGGGATTGCACAAGTCTATGAATGGTAGTATCCTTCATTGAGATTGAGAATAAAGAGGGAAAACAGATTGGGAGGAGAGGTTGAGAGGATGAATTCGGCATTGGAAATGCTGAGTGAAGAGCAGCTGTAAAACATCTGATTGTAGGTATCTAGTGGGCTGCTGGGTGGCAAGATGTGGAACTCTACATTTGAGAGTTACCAACATTGCAAGGGGTCACTGTAGCTTTCTTTAGGGAACTGAGATAGCTACTCTTATTTGCCCAGTAAAAATTTCCCTTTCTTCTGATAATAGACCCTTCTGCCTTGGTCTTAGCCAGGCCTCATCATTCTATGTCATCCTCCCATATGGGGAACATGACTCAAAAGGCAAATCAGAGTCTTTCCCTAGAGTTGGTCTGTAGACAGGAAGAGAAAGAAAATTCTTCCCGGAGTTGCTTATTTGTTCACCAGATGGCTAAACTAGATGAACGTGATTCTGGGGCTGACGGTAGTCATCATTTTCTTTTCTTTTTTTTTTTTTTTCTTTTTTTTTTTTTGAGACAGAGTCTCGCTCTGTCTCCCAGGCTGGAATGCAGTGGCTGGATCTCAGCTCACTGCAAGCTCCGCCTCCCGGGTTCACGCCATTCTCCTGCCTCAGCCTCCCGAGTAACTGGGACCACAGGCACCCGCCACCTTGCTCGGCTAGTTTTTTGTATTTTTTAGTAGAGACGGGGTTTCACTGTGTTAGCCAGGATGGTCTCGATCTCCTGACCTCGTGATCCGCCCGTCTCGGCCTCCCAAAGTGCTGGGATTACAGGCTTGAGCCACCGCGCCCGGCCTAGTCATCATTTTCACTGCAGCATAAAGAGAACCTGTCTTTAGAACAAAGACATCTCTGCTCAATGCATGGAGATAGAGTGACTAGAGCAGTGGCACTAAGTCTAGAACTGAGGTCTTGGTTCCTATAACTCTGATCTTCATTCTGTATTCTTTCAAGATAAATCTCCTTCACTGTTTTTTTTTTTTTTTTCTTAAAGTGAGTTGAATAAGGTTTGTTACTGTTGGGGAGAAACTCTCAAAGTATGTTTTTCCTCTGCTCTCACGCTACCATGACAACAATCATCAACACGGAAAAGGTCTTCTGTGACCAAGTGTGTGAGGGTTTCTCCCCACCACCAAGCAAGCAATGAATTCTGCAGTGGACACCAACTGGGAGTCCTCCAATCAATTCTGATACTGGAGATAGCAACAGATTCCACAGGCTGAGGACTCAGTGCCCAAGATTGCCCCCAACCTCACCACACCAGTTGCAAGTCTAGGCCTCTGGAACTTCTGGTGGACTAGCTTCAAGTTGGGGTTCCCGTGACCCCATCTCTGGGTTCAATTAATTTGCTGGAGTGGCTCACAGAACTCAAAGAAACACTTACTTATATGTACTGTTTTATCATGAAGGATATTACAAAGGATACAAATGAAGACATGTATAGGGTGAGGTATAGGGTGAGGTATAGGGGAAGGGGCATGGAGCTTCAATGTACCCCCTGGGTGCACCACCCTCCAGGAACCTCCACATGTGCAGGTATCCAGGAGCTCTCTGATCCCTGTCATTTTGGGTTTTTATGGAGGCTTCATTGCATAGGAATGATTGACAACTGTGTAGAAATGTGACTAGACAAGAAAATATGATTTAAACCCAGCAAGACTGGTCTTTTCAGACTTTTCTTGGCCTCTCTGTGTTGTATTCTTTCCTCTAAGGTGTGGGGTAGGGCGCTCTCTGGCTTAAGGGTCTTTTGACCCACAATCAGATTACAGTCTTGGCGTGGGCAGGTAAAAGGAGGACGGGAGAAAGAAAGAGAGATTCTATTTCCTAAGGCCTTAAGTGCCCCAACATTATAACAATGACTATGGGAGATAGGGATCAGGAACCATGGACAAAAAAACAGTATATATCATAACATCATAGCCACTAAAACTTTGTTTTTGTTTGTTTGAGACAGGATCTCACTCTGTCACCCAGGCTGGAGTGCAGTGAGTGGCATGATCACAGCTCACTGCAGCCTCTACCTCCCAGGTGCAAGAGATCCTCCCTACTCAGCTTCCTGACTAGCTGGGATTACGGGTGTACACCACCACAACTGCCTAATTTTTAAATTTTTTGTAGAGATGAGGTCTCCCTATGTTGCTTAGGCTGGTCTCCAACTCCTAACCTCAAGTGACCCCTCTCATCTCAGCCTACAAAAGTGCTGGGATTACTGCAGGTGCCATTGTAGCCAGAGGCCCTAAAACATTTTTGATTAATACATGTGTGCACTGAGAGAAGATAAAATCACTCAAGACAAAGAAAGGATGGGGCCAGGAATTGAGAACAAATTCCAAAAAAAACCCCAACATTTAAGAACTAGGTAGAGATTCCCTGTATCTATCACTTATAGATGTTGCCTTATCTGTGTTATCACAGATATCACTTACCTGTGTTGCCCAGGCTGGCCTGAAACTCCTGAGCTCAAGGGATCCTCCTGCCTCAGCTTCCTAATTAGCTGAGATGATAGGTGTGTACTACTGTGCCTGGCAACTCAGTATGTATTTCTTTCTTTTTTTTTTTATGATTTTTACAAATATTGTTTATTTTAATGAAGCTGGTACAGACAATGTCCATTTAAAACCCATATCCCAGGCCAAAAAGTACAAATAAAATCAAAAAGAGCAGTGTTCTGTTGTATTCATTTCTGCATGTATAGTTTTATTAATTGCTAATGAAAATTAGAACTTTTCTGGGATCTTCTGACAAGATTTTTAAAAAATCTTAAAATGCCTTTTCTTCGGTGAAGCCATCTTTGGAGTTAGTTATTACTTTCACCTTATCTGTCATCTTGACTTCAACCTGATATTCCTCTTCTTTTGGTCCAGACCCTCAAATTATAAAAGTAGCTTCAAGTTAAAGAAAGGTCATTTTTCCACAGTTCAGTTCTCTGAAAAACTTCCCTTTCCCACTGAAACTCATAGTCCAGGAGTGAAGCAATCACATGCTAGAACATCAGGGCCAATTGGAAAGTCATTATGAACACTTGCATTGGTCAATCTTATTTATCACCACAAGCCTGAAAATGCAATGTCCTGAAAAAGGTGGCCTCTCTGTGCACACGTAATTTTTAAAAAGGAGAGGGTAATATGAAGGGGACTGAGGCTTGATCACCAAAAATCAGCACAATGAAAACAAACAATAATGAATAATGAGCACTAGAATTCAAATTACCAGATGTTTCAAAGAGATGGGTGCCAGTTTTCAATTCCGTTTTGAACACCACATTACAAAAGAACTAGTTTTAAAAATAAAAAAGGATTGAGGGAAAAGAAAAAATATAAAAAGAATATCTAAACTGTTGAATGACTACCCGTTTGTTCCTGATAAACTTCAATCACATCTTCTTCCTCCATTCCCAGTTCTTTTGGAGTATGATCATCAGCAATTCTCTGACTCTCAAAGAGAAACCTGAGTGAATTCATTGGAACGCCCTGTCTTTGACAGTATGATTCTTTGAGTTTCTTGAGATGTGTTGTCATTTTCACTTTGAAGTGAATCTCACTGCTATCCTGTCCAATGACTTTGAGTTTAATATATTCACCTTCCTTCTTATCCCCCAAGTCCTCAGTTAAAGGTTTTGCCTCCTGGTCAGATATGATGACGGTGGTTTCACCCGGGGGTCTCCGCACAGCAGCAGCCTCGGGTAGGCAGAACCTCCCTCAGTATGTATTTCTAAAAGATAAAGACTCTTTTAAGGCCAGGTGCAGTGGCTCATGCCTGTAATCCCAGCACTTTGGGAGGCTGAGGGAGATAGATCCCTTGAGTCCAGGAGTTCAAGAAGAGCCTGGGCAACATGGAGAAACCCTGTTTCTACAGAAAATACAAAAACTAGCTGGGCATGTTGGTGTACACCTGTAGTCCCAGCTACTTGAGAGGCTGAGATGGGAGGATCACCTGAGCCCAGGGAGGTTGAGGCGCAGTGAGATTGCACTATTGCAGTCCAGCCTGGGTGACAGAGTGAGACCCTGTCTCAAAACAACAACAAAAGACTCATCTAAAAAATTATAACCACAATATAATTATCATACTAAAACATTATTTACTTAGTATCATTTAGTATCATGAATTTACAAATTCTTGAATTGTATTGTAATTTAATTCAGTTGGTTTGAGTCAGGATCCAAACAAGATTCACACATTGCAATTAGTTATGTTTCTTATATCCCCTTTAGTCCTAAGTTAACCACCTCTTTTTTACCTTTACATTTTTTTTTAAAGAAACTGAAGTATTTTTTTCCAGTAAAATTTCTTGTAGTCTAGATTTTGCTGATTATATCCCTGCAATGTTATTTAACATTCTCTATTCCCTCTAACTGCTGTAGGCTGATAGTTAAGTCTGGATAGTTGAACAATTGATCATATTCACACTTGATTTTTTAAAATCAAGCCTTTATAGATAGTATTTTGTACTTCTATTGTAACACTTTGGGAAGCACACGATTTCTGGGGGTCTTTCTTTTGTGAGATTAAGGCTGTTCAGTGGGCTCAAATATTGTCTATAACAAAGTTCCTCATCTGCTTTTCACCTAATTGTTTCAGCAGCCATTGATGATCATCCACTAGATCAGAAGTTCATGGCACCTTTAGTGTCTGAATAATTTTTTCTCAGTTCCCATAGGTCAAAAGAAGTACCTAACATTTCTTTTTATTAAGTAGTTAGGGTCAAACAAATTAATATTAGGTTGGTGCAAAAGTAATTATGGTTTTTGCTATTACTTTTAACATATGTATTTATGTCCTAATAACTTAGTAGCAACTTTAAAGTATACACATAAATTGAAAGAAAGCATAATACTTTAATTTCATCCTTAAATAACCACATTCGCTTACTAATGGGATGTTTATACCTCTTTGGTACCTCATAATTTCTGAAACCTTGAAATCAGGTGGGACACCACTACCCTCATTTCCTGTTCGTAACTGGATTCTGCACAACGCTTTCTTGAGACCATATCTACCACTGAAAACCTGACTGCAAAGATAGGTTAGTCAAAAGAATGTAATTTGCTCTAATGTTGAAACTTTGAATTAACTCAAGCTGGTAGTTCACATGGCTTCTGATAGATGTCACTGTTGTTTCCTCAGAAATTTAAAATACCCTGTGATGTCCCTGTGAGTTTGTAATAGTGCCCTCACCGTTTGGGCACTGGAGGTCATTGGCCATTCTTCTCCTGGACTAGAGCAAGGATTGGCAACCTTTTTCTGTAAACAGCCCAGTGGTAAATATTTTAGGCCCAATAGCCATGTGGTCTCTGTCATAACTACTAAATTCTGCCTTTATGGTGTGAATGCAACCAGTATAGACAATATGCAAACAAATGGGGTGATGGTTGCCATGATTTGAATGCATGTTACCTCCAAAATTCAGTGGGGCCTTTTTAGGAAGTGATGCTTATGAGAGCTATACCCTCACAAATGTAGTAGGACATTTATAAAAGGGGCTTGAGAGAGTAGGTTTGCTCTCTTTACTCTTCTGCCATGTGAGGACACGGTGTTCTTCCCCTTCAGGGGATGCAGCAACGAGTTGCCATCTTGGAACTGGAAACTGAGCCCTCACCAGACACTGATCCTGCTGGTGCCTTAATCTTGGACTCCCAGCCTCTAGAACTGTGAGTTTATGTTCTTTATAAATTACCCAGTCTCAGGTATTTTTGTTATAATAAGCACAAACGGGCCAACACAACTGTATTCCAGTTTATTTACAGCCACAGGTGTTGGGCTAGGTTTGTCCTGAGGACCTTGGTTTCCCAATCCCTGGTGTAGAAAATAGAGAGGAATTTTTCGTTTATTAGCTGGAATTCTTCTAAGGAGAAGAATTTTCCCTCAACAGTTTGATTACCCCAAGATAAAGTGTGCTTAGGAAATGTAGTATAAACATTTTCTTCTGTTTCTTGGGGGGATGGGAGGACGGAGTCTCGCTCTGTTGCCCAGACTGGAGTGCAGTGGCATGATCTTAGCTCACTTGCAACCACCACCTCCTGGGTTCAAACGATTCTTCTGCCTCAGCCTCCCAAGTAGCTGGGACTACAGGTGCATGCCACCACACCCAGCTAATTTTTGTATTTTTAGTAGAGATGGGGTTTCAGCATATTGGCCAGGTTGGTCTTGAACTCCTGACCTCGTAATCCACCTGCCTCGGCCTCCCAAAGTGCTGGGATTACAGGTGTGAGCAACTGCACCCGGCTGCTTCTTTCTTTTTACTAGTTTTCAAGATTGGTTGATTCCCTAGCATCCAGCAAAGGTGGCCAATAAGGTATTTGGGTTTTGATTTGGACTTTTTTTTGCATCGTTAATGATGAAGTCATAAAAATTTAAAATATCTTTGATATGTTTTGGTTATTTGAAAATATTTTCTTTAATTTGAAATAACTTCAAACTTGTAAAAATTCTGCAAAGATAGCACAAAGAATTCCGATATACTTTTCACCCAGAGTTACCCATTGTTATCGTTTTGCCATATTTTATTATTCTCTCCCTTCTTCACCCCTCCTGGCTTTCTCTCTCTCTCTCATACAGTTTTTCCTAAATCACTTGAGATTAAGTTGCAGACAATATGCCTCTGCCCTTAAATTCTTCAGTGTATATTTCCTAAAAACAAGGATGTTCACAGTACAGTAATTACAATTAGATCATTTTTTATTGACACAGTGCTCTTATTTAATCTATAAACCTAACTCAAATTTCACCAATTGTTCCAATAGTGTCTTTATAGCATTCTTTTTTTCTCATCCAGCATCCAACCCAGGATTAATCATGCATTTAGTCTTCATGTCTCTTTAGGCTCCTTTAATCTGAATTAATTCCTTAGGCTTTCTTTGTCTTGCATGACATTGACATTTTTGAAGAGTATAGGCTATTTGGTAGAATGTCCCTTAATTCGAATCTATCGCAAGTTTCCTCATGATGAGGTTCAAGTTAAACATTTCTGGCAGAAATAGCACATGAGTGTTATAGTGTCTTTCTTATTGCATTACATCTGGAGGCACATGATGCATATTGATCATCATTGATAGCTAGTCTCCAAGTTCTTCAGTGAACTATGTCCCCAGTTTTCATGGCCTTATGTTGTTGCCTCTCCTCGAATCTGGACTGGCCCAATGACTTTCTTTTAACTAATCGAACGTGGCAGATGTGATTGTTTCTTCTTCTACTAGATCTGAAGAAGCCTTGCAGCTTCTGCCTTGGTCTCTTGGAATTTTGTCCTTGCAATGTTTGCTTGGTTGGAATGCTCACTCTGGGGGTAAGCCACCAACATAAGAAGTCTGACTGAGACCATCAACTGTGAGGAAGCCCAAGCTAGCCACTTGGAGAGAGAGAGATGCCTGGCCAGCACCCAACTGTTCCAGGTATCCCAGCCACCAGATAGCTCAAGAAAGAAGCCATCTTGAATGTTAAATAAATTGATATCAAACTTTAAGATGAATCAAGTCCCAGCCAACATCTGAATGTAACTCCATGAGAGATCCCAACTGAGCCCCCTCAATCCACAGAACCAAGAAAGATAATAATAAATTGTTTTAAGCCACCAAATTTTGGAGCAGTTTGTTATGCAGCAGTAGATCACCAGAACAGTACTACTAACTTTGGTCACTTAGTTAAGATAGTATCTTCCAGGTTTCTCCACTGTACAGTTATTATTTTTTCTTTATAATTGATTACTAATTCATGAGGAGACACTATATAAGACCTTATTAATGTCCTTTTTTCATCAAACTTTCAGCTGCTAGTTTTAAGTAAGCCAGAATCAAATATTGGTATGATAGTTGCAAAATGGTAACTAAAAAACTCCTCTATTAGTTCTTCTACATTTGTTAGCTAGCATTCTGCTGTAAGAAAGAGATTTGCTGGCCGGGAAATCTCTTTGCACCCGGCCTAGCACACGTTCTTATCCTTTGCTGGTTCCCTCTTTTCTTTCCATTTTATTAATTTTGGTTTATCCTTCTAATAAAAATGAGCAAATATGTCTTTATAGATACAAGCTAGCGTACTGGACACACTACTCTGGTTTTTTTCCAATAATATATCCTGGCAATCACTCCATAGCAGTGTGTAGAGATAATCCTCTTTTCTTTTAATAACTACAGAGTATTCCATTGGTAGATGTTTTGCCCTGCTGTTGAGGAAGTTTTTGGTTGTTTTCAGTCTTTAGCTTTTGGTTCTGCAGTGAATAACTTCGTGTAAAATCCTTTTGTGTTTTTTGCCAGTGTATCTCTGAGATAACTTCCAGAAGAAAGTTTGCTGGATCAAAGGGTAAATGCATGTGTAATTTTGCTAGATATTGTCAAATTCCTTTCCCTCAGGGTTATGCCATGGTGCATTCCCAAGAGCAATGTGAGTGCCTATTACTTTACAGCTTTCTAACAGAGTGCATTATCAAACATTTGCCATTCGAATAGGTGAAAAATTGTTTCTCAGTGTAGTTTTCATTTGCATTGCTCTTAAAACGAAGTTGAGATTTTCTTCATTTATTTAAGGACTATTTGCTTCTCTTCTTCTGTGAACTCTGTTTATATCTCTTGCCCATTTTTCTTGAGATTTGTTAATCTTTTTCTTTTTTACTTTTAGAAGCTCTCTCCATATTACAGATCTTAATCTTTTTACTGGATGTATGTTGAAAATATATTTCTCCAGCTTATCATTTGTCTTTTGGCTTTCTTATAGTTATTTTTTGCTATGAAGTTTTATTTTTTAGCCTTTACTTAGTCATATTACATACAATTATTCCTTCGGGATTTTAAATCATAGGTAGAAAAGTTTTTGCAAGGACAGAAGAATTCATCAGTGTTTTCTTCTAGTTTTTGCATAGTATTTTTGTTCTTATATGTGAATTTCTTACTCTGTATAATGTGAGAAACAGGTCAGATTTTGTTTTTTTCCATATGGCTATCTAGTTACATATAGAGTATTTTCATAAAGAAGTGGTCAACGGTGTCACTGACTGCTAAGAGGTCCCCTAGGTTAAAAACTGAAAACTGCCAGTAGAGTAACAAGGAGGTCAATGTGACCTTGCCAGTAGCAGTTTCAATAAAGCAATGAGACAGAAGTCAGATTGCAGTGGATTGAGGATTGAAAGGTGAGGAAGTAGAAGGAACAAGTGTAGATAACTCCTTGTGAGGTCCTAAATTGATAGTCTTTTTATTAGGCACTCTATAATAAAGTTTCAGAATTCCAAAAGACAGATTTCAGGCAAAGAAGTTTTCCAATAAAACCCCTGTATCAATCAGGGACCAATCAGGCAAATAGAAACAATTCTAAGTATTTTAAATAGAGGGAATTTAACCTTTGTGAGAATTGGAATGGTGCCTCATATGAGTAGATGCAGCTGTGCAGGTGCCCGGCTTGTTCAGTAGAGAGCAGGCAGGGAGGGTTCAGCTATTTCTTGCCTTTTGGTTTGGTGCCTTTTTGCAGGATACAACCTCCATATCTGTATCTGATGACCCTGGTTATCTCCATTTTACAGAGAAAGATTAAATAATTTGCCCAAGGTCATATGCCTAATAAATGAACAATCAGAGATTACCAATGTTGAATTCACAGCCAGTTGTTGGTGACTTTCCTCCTATTTGAAAGCTGTAATCCTTCAGTCTTGAGAGAGGCAGACAAAAAGAGATTCATTCCTGGCCAAGGTTCATGGACAGGGTCTGGTCACTACTTCTCCTCCTAGGGTACTATGCTTTCCTAGTGACTCTTCACTAAATTCCATAGTTCACTGGTCAACCACTGTTCTGTGACAAAGGGCCAATAAGACCCCTTAGTCTAAGGAAGTATTGTCCAAGGTAACCTGACACAGTGTTTGACTTTTATCTTTCACTTACTTTAAGCTCTCATTAAACACACTGATAACAGAGTTTAGGTGCCACAGATTGTGTTATGTCATCTAGGAAGGCTGGTTGATTGCAAACAGGACCTCTCAGGAACACTAGTTAAGCTCAAACAAGACTGATTTCTAAACCAGAATTTCAATGTATTAATTCATAATAAGGAGCAAGTAAGGCTTGTATGTCTTATTTATGGCACCTCCTTTCCCAGTATCCAATCACTAGGGAAGTTGAGTAATTAGTAAAGAAGTTGCTAGGTAAGCATGGAATCAGAACAGGTGCTGATTAAATATCTTTACTCATAATAGAGAACACTTCTCTAGTGGTCAGCCTCCAGATTTAGAGTCTTTTAAATTTGCACCAGTGTTTCCCAAGCTTCAGTCATTTGAATATCACCTTCATGATTTTACCATTTTTGTATTTTTAGTGGAGACGGGGTTAAACCGTGTTAGCCAGGACAGTCTTGATATCCTGACCTCGTGATCCACCCGCCTCAGCCTCCCAAAGTGCTGGGATTACATGCGTGAACCACTGCGCCCGGCCCTTAGTTTTCTTAATTTAACAAGTTTTTAAAACAAAACATTTACTTTAGCTTCAGTCTAAGCAATTATATTTCTGAAATCATATTTGCTGTGCTAGTTTTCTAACACATATTAAAATAAATATAGGCCGGGCATGGTGGCTCAAGCCTGTAATCCCAGCACTTTGGGAGGCCGAAATGGGCTGATCACGAGGTCAGGAGATCGAGACCATCCTGGCTAACACAGTGAAACCCCGTCTCTACTAAAAAATACAAAAAACTAGCCAGGCGAGGTAGCAGGCCCCTGTCGTCCCAGCTACTCGGGAGGCTGAGGCAGGAGAATGGCCTAAACCCGGGAGGCGGAGCTTGCAGTGAGCTGAGATCCAGCCACTGCACTCCAGCCTGGGAGACAGAGCGAGACTCTGTCTCAAAATAAATAAATAAATAAAAACATTAAAATAACTATCAAAATGAAAATGTCCATGCACTGCTTAACTCAGTGGTATGTATACCACACCTTAGTAAATATTGCCCTAGCCATTACTGGAAAAATAAAATACAGAAGTTTCTCTGAATCCTGGTTGGTATGCTGAACACCTCTCTCTGTTGAATTTCTTCCTCAGGTGTGTACTAGCATCATGATATCTTTTACCATCATTATACCCATCCCCTCCATTTTGTGTTGATTTTACAGGGCTCCAACCTACAGTATTTTATTCTATTTTATTTTTTTTAGATGGGGTCTCGCTCTGTTGCTCAGGCTGGAGTGCAGTGGTGCAATCTTGGCTCACTGCAACCTATGCCTCCCAGGTTCAAGTGATTCTCATGCCTCAGCCTCCCGAGTTGCCAGGATTACAGATGCCCGCCAGCGCGCACAGCTAATTTTTGTATTTTTAGTAGAGGCAGGGTTTCAGCATGCTGGCCAGGCTGGTCTTGAACTCCTGATCTCAAGTGATCCACCCACCTCAGCCTCCCAAAGTGCTGGGATTATAGGTATGAGCCACCATGCCCGGCCTCCAACCTACTGTATTTCATATTTTATCTTTAGTATTTGTGATTTTTTGCATAGTAAGAGATTCTCAAATATTTGTGTACCTAATATTCTTGATATTTTCTAACTATTCTCAAATATTTATAGTATCTAAGAATGAACATATACTCTACCATTTGAGGTGATTAATTTTGGCCTACTGGTGGATTAAAACAATTTTTAACAGTGTTGATGTGGCGCTAGGCACAATCCACATCAATAAAAAATCATTATTTGAATAAGATGAAGATAATGCTGAAAAGATAAAAAGACTAAAATATCAGTTCTCTTTATTTGTATTAACTTTGAGAATTTAGTGTTTCGAAAGTGTGAAGGGTCTTAACTTAATTGATTTAAAACTGAGACTTCTTTGAGGAAATTGTCTTGCTTTAATCAATCCTTCTAATTATGGGATTTAGAGAATTTGGAGGAACTGTATACAATAAAGTTTTTTTCACCTGAGCTTTCTAGTTAATCATTAGACACAGCAGTCTTAAGATTTTAAATTCCAGTTGCCACTGCCGTTCTTTCCACTAGAATGTTCCTTGAGATATGGGCCAATTTTACTTAACACCTAGCTTGGTACCTGGTGTACAGTAGGTGCTCATTTAAGGCTTATTTTACAACTAAGTGAATTCCTACCTTTTCTCTATGTTACAGAACATCACTAACACTAACTTAAGATCTATAAGAGGGAATCAGAAAATAGAATATTAGCTTCACTTTCTTGGAACACACATGAAGAAGCAAATCTTTACAAAACTGTCTTTTTTCACTATTCATGGTCAATATTTAAATTATATTATTTTTATCCACTGCTTATTTATGCTATTGAACTTTGTTTCTCATCAGAATTCACTTTTTCTTAACCAAGGATTCCTCTCACACATTATACATGCAGACTTTTTCATTAAGAGTCATTTTATTGCAATACCTGAGAGCAACAAGAATCTGTACTCTCCAAGTGAGTGAATAGCAGAGAATGTTCGCTAAGTGTTTTTAAAAAAGTCTTCATTTTAGAAAATTTGCCCAAGTTTACCATACTTGAAAAAAAAACCTAGTTGTCATTCTCTCTACATGATTTTATATCTTGCTTTTTCTGCTTAGTAAATATTTTCCCATAGAATTAAAAATTTTGCAAGAACAATCTTTAATTTGAATGGAATTAAAATACCTTAGAGGACCTGAATACAAATTCAGAACCTTGAAGATTGGTTGCTCTCCTCCACCATGCCTCGAGGGTATGTGATGTGAAAATTTGGTTTAAAAATGGAAATTATTTAAAATGAATTATATCGAACTGTATTTTGGTTTGACCTTTGTTAAATATAATTTTTTTTTTTTTTTTTTGGCCTAGTCTCGCGATCTCCACTCACTGCAACCTCCGCCTCCCGGGTTTGAACAAGCGATTCTCCTGCCTCAGCCTCCCAAGTAGCTGGGACTATGGGCGCTTGCCACCACCCCCGCCTAATTTTTTGTATTTTTAGTAGAAACGGGGTTGCACCATGTTAGCCAGGATGGTCTTGATCTCCTGACCTCGTGATCCACTCGCCTCAGCCTCCCAAAGTGCTGGGATTACAGGTGTGAGCCACTGTGCCCGGCCTAAATATAATCTTTTAAGGTTGGGTGTGGCAGCTTATGTCTGTAATCCCAGCACTTTGGGAGGCTGAGGCAGAAGGCTCACTTGAGGCCAGGAATTGGAGACCAGCCTGGGCAACACAGAGAGACTCTTTCTCTACAAAATTTTTCTTTTTTTAATTAGCTGGGCATGGTAGCTCACCCCTGTAGTCCCACCTATTGGGGAGGCTGAGGTGGGAGGATCACTTGAGCACAGGAGGTTGAGGTTGTGGTAAGCTATGATCATGCCAGTGCACTCCCCTCTGGGTGACAGAGTGAGACCTTGTCTCAAAAATAAATAAATAAATAAGAAATTCATTTTAATCACCTTGAGAATAATCTGACAAAGTTTATTGCTAACTAGATAAATCCTGACATACTTGGTGGTGATGGTTCTACAGATAAAAAGTATAGAGATGAAAAGTATGAAGCAAGCCTGAGCCTATTAAGTGCTTCATCCTTTATGTACCAGTATCAAACTGTGTTGCTATTTATGTTCCTGAATGAGATAGGAATTTCTTCAAAGATTCAGAGAAGGGAAAATGACAGAAACAACAACAAAAATGAGAACTACACCTTTTTTTTTTTTTTTCTTGAGACGGAGTCTCGCTCTGTCACCTAGGCTGGAGTGCAGTGGCGCGATCTCAGCTCACTGCAAGCTCCGCCTCCCAAGTTCACGCCATTCTCCTGCCTCAGCCTCCCGAGTAGCTGGGACTACAGGCGCCCGCCACCACGCCTGGCTAATTTTTTATGTTTTTAGTAGAGATGGGGTTTCGCCCTGTTAGTCAGGATGGTCTCCATCTCCTGACCTCGTGATCTGCCCGCCTCAGCCTCCCAAAGTGCTGGGATTACAGGCGTGAGCCATCGCGCCTGGCCTCTGAGAACTACACTTTTAAAACAGCCCATGGTCACGCTTTTTGAAGGGCTGGGGAAAATACTGAGGGATTTTACCTGCTTTGGGGTTGGGGGCTGGGGACAGAACAAGAAAATCTGATTGAAGGCAGCATGAAGTATCAGAATAACCCTTGGCCACTTTGGCTAATGCCGGAAGGAATGTAAACAGGTGGACCACAAATCCAAGCCTTGATGAATGACCTATGCTAGCACAATTTCCTCCCTCCTTCTGGAGCAGAGCCTGTTTTCTTCCAAAGTGGTGGACCCCCCAACTCTTACAGGCTTTTTTTTTTTTCTGTCTCACTCTGTCGCCCAGGTAGAGATCAATGGCAGATCTCTGTTCATTGCAACCTCTGCCTCCCAGGTTCAAGCGATTCTCCTGCCTCAGCCTCCTGAGTACCTGGGACTACAGGCGCCCGCCACCATACCCGGCTAATATTTGTAATTTTAGTAGAGACGGGGTTTCGCCATTTTGGCCAGGCTGGTCTCGAACTCGTAGCCTCATGTAATCTGCCCGCCTCGGCCTCCCAAAGTGCTGGGATTACAGGCATGAGCCACCACGCCCAGCCGAGTCTAACTTTCTTTACAACTTCCTGGGGTACCAGCTGGATGGAGTCTTATCCCTGCCCCCCTTACTGGAAGGAAAAGGGAATGCACCTCCTCCATGGGCCTCAGCTGCACTTTGAGGCACCTGGAATCCCCAGATGTGAAGCGAGCCTCTGAAATGCAGAACCCGAGGGGCCAACTGCCCAGGGACTGCGATGGGTAAAATGGGAGAGAGCACCAAAGAGGCCGAGTAGGGAGAGCATTATCCCTTTCCCCTTTTACTATCATTTTTTGTTAGAAAAACGCAGGTGGACATCTTTGGCATGTGGAGCTTGCACAAGGAAAATCCAGAGCGTCTCCAGAATAAGGACCCCACCAGAGAACGTGGACATGAGTGGGCCCTCGGCCAGCCTTGTACTCGTAGGCCCAACAGGCCATTTGGCAAGGAGTCCAGAGCGTCATCATAGGTACCCGAACGCTAGCGTTTAGGGAATGCGCAGGCTAGAAGTGGAGGCGGGACGCCACTGGACATCTGAGCGATGATTTGCTGGTGGCGCTAGGCACCAGCCAATCGTTAACAGACGCCATTTGTTGTTGGAGCACGCACCTGACGCAGTGGGAGTCTTGCACGTGCAGCCGTTTAAGCCGCGTGGGCGCCTGCGAGGACTTGGGAGAGCAAACAGCGGAGAGGTGAGTGGGCCGCCTTTCTGCGGGAACTGGCCTGAATTCGGTCGTACGGGCTCCCCAGTAACCGGCCTTTGGTCAAAGAGTGGATGGGGTAGGCGGGGTTTCGAAGCCGTCCTTCGGAGTCTTTCTGCCTCAGGGTCTCAAGAGTCCCCTGGGTGCCCAAAGTCTGGGCTTGAGGCCTGTAGAGGAGGCAAAGGGGCCTTCTTCCCGGCCTCTACACTACGTTTTCTCTGAACAGAGATGGTCCTAGTACCATTTGTGTACAAACCCTCCTAGTTGAAGCTGGTTGTCCTTTGTCGGCAGGATTTGGGCGACCCTATCCTTCTTCCCTTTCCCACTAAAATCCAAGGCCTCCCTCTTCACCCAATTCCCACCTCCCCGCCAACTCCCGTACTCCTGCCCCCGCGCACACCAACACCCCAAAGCAAACATCCTGTCCACCTTAGACGTTAATCTGGAAGGGAGAAATCTTAAGTAGTTTCTGAAAAAATTTTCCTCTCCCTTAATATTCAATAAGTCGTTTGGAGACTCTTTGAGGGAGGAGATAAATTCTATGAACAGATTTTTGGGAAAAGCCTAAGGCTCGCTGGGGACATGGTGATTGCTAGAATGACTAGGTAAGAGGTTCGACTAGTTTTTAAAGATAAAAAAGGAGATAAATGCCACCTTTAGATAAGAAGAGACCTAATTCCTTCTTTGGAAAAAGCTTCTGGGGAATCAGCACCTAGTTGGGTAGTTTCAAGAGGTGTATATGAAACAATGAGTTTATACTTTTAAAGTTATGATTCTGATCTAATTGAGTCCAAATATGCATTTTTTTTTTCCTGAATAGAACTTGAAGCCACCATGGGAGATGAAGATTGGGAAGCAGAAATCAAGCCTCATATGTCTTCCTATGTTCCCATATTTGAGAAGGTAATAACATTTGAAGTTGAGTTATTAAATGCTATGGATTTTATCAAAGTTGAAAATCACTGTGGTGAGAGTTCTAAATTATACAGTCTGTGCCAGTGTTTATCTCCATGTGATTGTTATTAACTATTATATGGGAAGTAAGAGGCAAGCTACACCTCGTATAGGATACAATAGCTTGAGAAAATTTGATAATTAAAAACTAAAATAGATGTAACAATATTAATGACCTAATTTAAATCTCAATGATTTAGGACTTCTTCAGGTGAAAGCAAACTTGGACAAATGTGGTTGATATCAGTGAAAGACCCTTGTATGGAAAATTGAAAACAATAATTATGTTTTGGGAGATATTTTGAATTCTGAAAATTGATTTTGTGCAAGGAGGGCTCTCAGAATAAATGATACTAGGCTGATTGAGTTGGTAACGTCAGTTTGTATGAATCTTCAGATCTTTTTTCTTAATGACATTTGGGGAGTTACGTTGTAATTTAGCAGGGGACAGTGGGGTAAGCTTTTTGGGCTTCAGTTCTGACTTGGAAATTGGCTTTAAAAAGATTAATAGAAGGTACTTTAAAAGATAATATAAGAGATTATTTTTGCATGTGTTACTTACTTGATGGTGTCTCTACAAGTTGATTTTTTTTCCCCCTTCAGAATTTCCAGTTTGAGTGTATGTCAGTTCTGACACTTTGATTTCAAGTATTGCCTTAGTGGAAGTTCTTATTTTAGACAAAAATATAAAATATGCTATCTTTTGTCTTAGTTGAATTTGATCTATATGTGACGTTTATATTAAAATACCCAAAATACTAATATAAATTTATCATGTTTCTTGTCTTGGAACTTTTTTAAAGAAATAACATGTTACTTTTTTTTTTTTTAATTTTTAAAAATTTTTGTGGAGATGAAATCTCACTATATTGCCCAGGCTGGTCTCCAACTCCTGAGTTCAGGCAAAATTCTCAGTGTTGGGATTACAGGCGCGAGCCATTGCACCTGGACTATGTTATCTTTTTATAGTTCTCTTCTCATCATAAAAATATTATAGCTTTTTTGGGAAAAGAGGAGAAAGTCACCTACAAATCTTGCCCAATAGACAAGCACTCCTGTTAAATTTTTTAGTCAAGTTTCTTTTGTTTTTTCCAGACATTTTTTGTTTGTTTTTGGTACAGAGTCTTGCTCTGTCACCCAGGCTGGAGTGCAGTCGTGCAATCTGGGCTCACTGCCGCCTCTGCCTTCTGGGTTCAAGCCATTCTCCTGCCTCAGCCTTGCTCAGCTGGTACAGGCGCATGCTACCATGCCCAGCTAATTTTTATATTTTTAGTAGAGATGGGGTTTCACCATGTTGGCCAGCCTGGTCTTGAACTCCTGATCTCAGGTGATTCACTCACCTCAGCCTTCCAAAGTGCTGGGATTACAGATGTGAGCCACCGTGCCTGGCCGAAACATGTTTTATATAGTTTTGATGATAGTATATAACAGTAATTTTTTTTTTTTTTTTGAGATGGAGTCTCACTCTATTGCCCAGGCTGGAGTGCAGTGGTGCCATCTCGGCTGACTGCAACTTCTGCCTCCCAGGTTCAAGTGATTCTCCTGCCTCAGCCTCCCAAGTAGCTGAGACTACAGGTGTGTGCCACCACACCCAGCTAATTTTTTTTTTTTTTTTTTTTTTTTTGTATTTTTAGTAGACGCAGGGTTTCACTATGTTGGCCAGGCTGGTCTCAAACTCCTGACCTCAGCTGATCCTCCCACTTTGGCCTCCCAAAGTGCCAGGACTACAGGCATGGGCCACCACACCCAGCCACATGATAGTAACTTTTGAATCCATCTTTTTTCACACTTCAGCACTAACTATTCCATATTACAACTTCTGTAGGAATTTCAGTGGTGTTAACTTCTCACTCTGGTATTGTCATTAATGTTTACGTCTTATTTGTTTTAATGTGGTGATTTTTTTCAAAAATGGAATTACTTGTTCAGAGGACATTTTTTATAGTTCTTTTACTTCCTTGTTCTCAATAGATTTGTTATAATACAAAGTTTAATTCACAGATACATACTTTATTCCCCCTGGTTTTAATGGCCATCTGTCCATTTCTTTTTCTTAGTTTGAGATTTTTGTCTTCATGAAGTGTTTAAGCAGCACGCTGCACTGTAGCATGTTGTGCATATTTATTGCATTGGGTTTCTGAAATTAAGGATGACTGTCGAATCTTTCAGATTTACCTTTTTGGGATTTTTATGCTATTCAATAACATAGTTTCTTCACATTGGGAAGACTAAATTGAATATGTTGACAAGTCTACCTTATGATGCTTAATACATTTGTGTTGGGTGAATTTATAGTATGTCTTTTGCATTTGTCTGCAAACTTAACACCTGGTGTTGTGCTGGTTGTGCCATTAGTTCTTGGGCTTAGTTGACTCAAAGGAACTTGGTGCAATCAGGATCTTTATTTGCCTTCCTAGGTTGAATAAAAAGTACAGAGATGGGCACGTGCAGTGGCTTATGCCTGTAATCCCAGCACTTTGGGAGGCTGAGACAGCCAGATCACTTGAGGCCAGGAGTTCAAGACCAGCCCGGCCAATGCAGCAAAACCCCTTCTCTACTAAAAATACAAAAAGTTAGCTGGGCGTGGTGGCACGCGCCAGTAGCCTCAGCTACTCGGGAGGCTGAGGCAGGAGAATCGCTTGAAATCGGAAGGTAGAGATTGCAGTGAGCTGAGACTGGGCAGCTGCACTCCAGCCTAGGCAATGGAGCAAGACTCTGTCTCAAAAAAAAAAAAAAAAAAAAAAAAAAAAAAAAAAAAAATGTGGAAACTAGAGATGAATACATTACATTTTTATGTAGAAGAAATCTAAAGTATTTTATTCCATTTCTTTTAAAGACACCATTTTGATTTGTTGTTCTAACTGAATTTGGTTTTCAAGAAAAAGCTGGCCTTCTCTTTTAAATTTATAGCAGTTTTGTCTGTGATGATCTTTTTCTGAGTGCTTCTCAGGAACTTTATTTGGAGACTTAATATTGACATACGCTTATATAATTTTGAAATAATATGTCATTGTTCTGGTAGAACTGATAGAATTTTGGGTAGAACTTCTCAATTCTAGATTTTAAAGTGAGTGTACCACCTGGGGATAGAATAGCGAAAGATGTGAAGTTAAGAAAGATTTGATAATCTGGCAATTATATCGTCCAGAAATCTCCACCGTTAGGCATTTGCACATTGCCTGCAGGCTTATTGGGGTGAGTGTTAGAATGGATGGGTATGGTGAGTATATTAGATAATTCCGTTGCTTACTTACTAGCTGTAAGGCTTCTTGCTAACTGACCATGAAAGTAAGCTGGTATAGTGATCACTTCTGTCTGATCTATTTGCCATTTTTGTGGCACATTTCAGAAGGCAAAATCTCTTGTGGTTAAAGTGGAAACACTAATTGAGTAATTAGACCATCCACAATTATAATTTTATTAAGCAGCAGTAGCAAGGTTAGTAATTGTTGAGATTAGAAAATAAACGTATTATGATATGCCAAAATTGAAAATAAGAATACAGGTGAAAAAAATGTGTTCATCAAAATGCCCTTTTTATTTGTAGCTGCATATGAGAACTCTTATGTGTTAAACATTTGAAATTTCTGAATTGGTGCATTTGGGTGGTTTGAGAGATAATAATGGTTTACAGCTAAGTATTTTAAGAGGTAAGCTAATGACAAGACCTATGATTCATTCAGCATATCTTTGAGTTCTAGTAGGTGATGGAGAGATAGTGGTGAACATAAGGTGCTTGCTGTTACATTGTATGTTACTGGAGAAGACAGAATAAGCATGTTTGAGAACCAAATAATTATAGTGAAAAGTACTATAAAAATTAGAGAAATGTGTGTGTGAGACTGGTGTAGGATGGATTTAGTTGGAGAGGGAAGGCTTCTCTGAGACAATGACTCATGAACCTGAGACTTAAAGGAGTCCCAGCAGGACATCATGTGCACAGGTTCTCAAGGAACCTTTGAGAAGGAGGAGGAAACAAACTTGGGGTATTAGGGCAACAAGAAGAAGGCCAATGTGTTAGTTTTCTGTGGCTGCTATAACAAATTAACACCAACTGGGTAACTTAAAGCAACATAAATTTATTCTTATAGTTCTGGAAGCCTGAAGTTAAAAATCAAGGTGTCAGCAGGGCTGCCCTTTCTCTGGAGGTTCTAGGACAGAATCTTTGCTGCTTCTAGCTTCTAGTGGCTATAGGCATTCCTTGGCTTGTGGCTGCATATCTCTTGGCTCTGTCTTCACATTGCCACCTCCTTTGTGGGTCTTTGTGTTATCTCCCTCTAGCTCTCTGTTATAAGGACACTTGTGATGGCAATTAGGACTCATGCCGATAATCCAGGGTAATATCATCTCAAAATCTTTAACTTAATTTCATCTGCTGTGACCCCTTTTCTCCTTTTTTTTCTTTCTTTTATTTATTTATTTATTTATTTTTTGAGAAAGAGACTTTTTCTGTCACCCAGGCTGGAGTGCAGTGGTGCAAATCTCGGCTCTCTGCAACCTCCACCTCCTGGGTTCAAGCGATTCTCCTGCCTCAGTCTCCTGAGTCGCTGGGATTACAGGCGCCCACCACCATGCCTGGTTAATTTTTGTATTTTTAGTAGAGATGGGGTTACACCATGTTGGACAGCCTGGTCTTGAACTCCTGACCTCAGGTGATCTGGTTGCCTTGGCCTCCCAAAGTTTTGGAATTACAGGTGTGAGCCACCGCACCCAGCTGGTTAAGGTTTTTCATGATACAATTCTGTTGGAAATTATTTTTGATGTCTTTTTTCAAAATTCATCTTGGAATTTGTAAGTTGGACATATGTGGGATATTAAGTTCCATAGCTTGAAGAGTAATAATAAGTGTTTCAGTTCTTTAGTGTAAGAGTGTTTTATAACACTTGTAAAAACAGTCTTTTTTTTTTTTTTTTTTTTTTGTGGCTCTGTTCACTCTAGTACGTTGAGCATTGCAAACAAGAAAAAAGTCTTCAGATTTTGAATGTAAAATATTGGATAATTGTTCTTGTTTTAATGTCTGTGGTAGTAATAAACTGGAACTTTTTTTTTTTTTACTGTAGCAATTACCAAAACCTCAAGGCATTTCAAGTATGTTGTTATCTTTGTGCTCTTCATGATGACTCAGAAAAATGTTTGGACGACTCTTGAGCTTTTTTAAAGTAGGTTTTTTTTTTTTTTGAGACCGAGTCTTGCTCTGTTGCCCAGGCTGGAGTGCAGTGGCCAGATCTCAGCTCACTGCAAGCTCCGCCTCCCAGGTTTTCGCCATTCTCCTGCCTCAGCCTCCCGTATAGCTGGGACTACAGGCACCCGCCACCTCGCCCAGCTAGTTTTTTGTATTTTTTAGTAGAGGCGGGGTTTCACTGTGTTAGCCAGGATGGTCTCCATCTCCTGACCTCGTGATCCGCCCGTCTCGGCCTCCCAAAGTGCTGGGATTACAGGCTTGAGCCACCGCGCCCGGCCTTAAAGTAGTTTTAAAAGTCAGTGTCTTTGTGAAAGAAATTGTAGTAAATAGATGTTAGCTAAAGATGCCTACCTTGGTGCATTCTCTCTAGGTTTGGGACTTAGTTAAATGAACTTATTTGAAGGAACATTTTAACTGTTGTAATATAGTCAGTTGATTAAGAGATCATCTGTAGATTTCCTTTCATTCTTAAATTATTAAATTCTGATTGTCATGTGCAAGAATTTCGGAGCTCTATTCTGAACTTTTGCCATAATTAAAGGAAGTTTATGTGAGAAGGAGTAAAGGTGTGGATTGATGATAAGGACACCCTAAGAGTTAGAAGTGAGAAAAAAATGTACTCAAATTGTCCTTAATCTAGAGCTGTCCAGAGAAATGTTGGAAGTTTCCAAAATTAACCTGCATTCAGCTATTGATTTTATAACAAGTTGAATTTTCTAAATCCAGCAGTAATTCGACCACTGCTAATGTAATGCTTGTGTGTTAATAGTAAGTAATTTTCTTTAGCCTAAAGTAGGGAAAGTGGAACAGTTAGTATTTGAGAGCAAAGACAGTCTTCAGCTACTGCTATGGCAAATTTGATTAAAATTAACCATGAATATTCTGATGCTATAGCTGAGGATACACCTTTTCATTGTAGTTATAGTGCAGTGGCAGGTTGCATATATAAATTGTTTTCAGTCCATAAGTGAATTTACTTTACAGTGAACCTTTTTTTTTTTTTTTTTTTTTTTTTTGAGACGGGGTGAGACAGTGTTTTGCTCTTGTTGCCCAGCCTGGAGTGCAGTGGCACAATCTCGGCTCACCGCAACCTCTGCCTCCTGAGTTCAAGCGATTCTTCTGCCTCAGCCTCCTGAGTAGCTGGGATTACAGGTGCCTGCCACCATGCCCGGCTAATTTTGTATTTTTAGTAGAGGTGGGGTTTCTCCATGTTGGTCAGGCTGGTCTTGAACTGCTGACCTCAGGTGATCCACCCACCTCGGCCTCCCAAAGTACAGATGTGAGCCACTGAGCCCGGCCAGTGAATTCCTTTTTAAAACATAAGAGTACCATTAATTGGTTTCACTATAAATGCAGTAGAGGTTTTAAAAATTTCTGTGGTACTTTTCTAGAACAAAGATTAGTGTTAAATCACTAATACTCTGTAGTATTGATGAATATACTGTAATATATGGAACTCAGCACACAGTAGTGTATATTGACCAGTGTTGGTTTATTCATGTATTACTTTGTCAGATTTTATAATGATATTTTATTATATTTTCTTTTCTATTTTTATTTTGTGAGACAGGGTCTTATTCTGTTATCTGGCTGGAGTGAGTGGTGTGATCTTGGCTCACTTCAACCTCTGCCTCATAGGCACAAGTGAACCTCCCACCTCAGCCTCCTGAGTAGCTGGGACTACAGGCTCATGCCACCACACCTGGCTTTTTGTATTTTTAGTAGAGCTAGGGTTTCGCCATGTTGCCCAGGCTGGTCTTGAACTCCTGGGCTCAAGTGATCCTCCTGTCTCAGCCTCCCACAGTGCTGGGATTACATGCGAGAGCCACCACACCCATCCTGATTGTACTTTTCAGGAATATGGGTGACTTAAATGACTAAACTTTTGTTTTAAGTCAGGTGTCAGCAAACCCTTTCTATAAAGGGCCAGATAATAAATAATTTAGACTTTATAGGCCTTACTTGTCTGTCACAACTTTGCTGTTGCAGTGCTCCAATACTGTTTACAGAATCAGGTGGCCCACCAGATTTGGCCTGTGGCTGTAGTTTTCTGACCACTGTTCTAGTGATATATATTAGTACTATATATACAATGTTAAAAGTGAAGATGTCTTGGAATAATTAGTAAAGAAACTTCTAGTGATTTAGAAAACCTTACAGTATGTCATTATTTTGTTCTGAATAAAGCCCAATTGTTACAATTTTCTAGTACTTGTGAAATAAATGACACATTTGTATTCAAAGTAGGAAACTAGTCTTTTCTTTCTTCCTTCTTACAGGATAGGTATTCTTCTGGAGAAAATGGAGACAATTTTAACAGGACTCCAACTTCATCATCAGGTATGTGTTATGTTTGGAAAACGGTAAAACCCTTTTTAGTTTAAGGGTTTCATCTAGTGAATGAAGAGCAGCAGACTAGTAGACATCTTGTAGAGGGTGTTTTAACAAATTTAGTGAAAGTTCCTTCTGATTTGGATATTGTGGAATGGGGGTACTTCTAGTTAGAGGAATTGAGAGAGGGGAAAGTATAGACTGTATTATTTGATTTAATGGGTTACTATAAAACGTTTGCCCAACTTGGAAGTTGCACATTCAGCTTCCAGGCTGCTAGGGCATCATCATCGTCAGGGTTCCTGACATAAGGGAGTAGAATATAGGACTATAAGGCTGTTGAAGCAGGTTACGATGGTGATGACCTGTCACAATAATAATTGTTTAAGCCAAATCTGCCATACCATCAGGATATTGTGAGTTTCTTTGGGATCAGAAAACTAATTTGGGAAAGGCCTTAGGAGAACAATAGAAACAAGTGTCAAGGTAAAGGAACCCATATCCTTC
Source organism: Chlorocebus sabaeus (assembly GCF_047675955.1). NCBI lineage: Eukaryota > Metazoa > Chordata > Mammalia > Primates > Cercopithecidae > Chlorocebus > Chlorocebus sabaeus. The sequence continues at coordinate 39,593,566 of NC_132907.1, read as the reverse complement.
CTGATGCACCCTCCTCCCAACCTCACTGTGAACTTTTCATTTTGGTTGCCCCTCCCACCATCATTTTTCCCCTTGGATTGTCCAACTCTGTTTTACAGAGTGGATGTAGATGGGAAGATGGGTGGAAGTGGTAGGACTAGGCTGGGAAATTGAGCTCACAGCAGTAGTTTTTCACATTGTTGAAGTCCAAAGCAGGATGAAATGCAATTGTTACTGCATTAAAATAATTTTGACCAGGCTCAGTGGCTCATGCCTGTAATCCCAGCACTTTGGGAAGCTCAAGTAGGAAGACCATTTGAGACCTGGAGATCAAATGATCATTTGAGATCATTTGAGACCAACTTGGGCAACATAGTTGGAGTCTATGTCTACAAAAAATTTAGGCCGGGCCTGGTGGGCTCACGCCTGTAATCCCAAAACTTTGGGAGGCTGAGGCAGGTGGATCAGGTCAAGAGATCAAGACCATCCTGGCCAACATGGTGAAACCCCGTCTCTACTAAAAATACAAAGATTAGCTAGGTGTGGTGCTGCATGCCTGTAGTCCCAGTTTCTTGGGAGACTGAGGCAGGAGAATCGCTTGAACCCAGGACGTGGAGGTTTCAGTGAATCGAGATTGTGCCGCTGTACTCCAGCCTTGTGATAGAGTGAGACTCTGTCTCCAAAAAAAAAAAAAAAAATTTAAAAATTAGCTGGTCATGGTGGCCTGTGCCTGTAGTCCTAACTACTTGGCAGGTTGAGGATTGCTTGAGCCCAGGAGTTCAAGGCTATAGTGAACTATGATCATGCTACTGCACTCTTCCCTGGGCAATGGAGTGAGACCCTGTCTCTAAAAACAAAACAAGACAAAAACATTTAAAAAACTATGGTGAAGTATACATAACGTAAGATTTACCATTTTCATGTGTACAGTTCAGCAGCATTCGGTACAGTCACATCACTCTGTAACCATCATGCACCATCCACCCCCAGAACTTTCTTGTCTTCCCAAACTGGAACTCCGTACCCAATGAAAAATGACTCCCCATTTCCTCCTTTCCCCTGATCCTGGCAACCACCATCTACTTTCGGTGAATTCGAGTAACTATGACTTTACTATGAGTCTCTAAATTGAGTTATTACTATTTTTAAGGCTGACTAGCATAAAAGGAAGAGGGCCTGGTGGCATCAGGTAGTAGTTTTATCATTTCTCTTATCAAAAATTAGCAGATGAGGTAAAACATTTTATGGTCAAGTGAGCTACATGTTCACTGAAACCTGGCCTATGTTGGAAAACACTCGTGGTGAGGTAATTTCCAAAATGTGAGGATACTTTGAGAGTTAGTTTATCGGGTTAAAGCAAATCTAATTCTCATGAAGATCTTTCTTAAGTTCAGGGTAAATATCTTTACAAAAGTTAAGTTTAAAAGAGATGCTTTTGCTATTTTCAAAACATATTTATCTTTTATAAACATTAAACACAGTGGTTTAATACAGAAATACTCAGATTCTCAGAAGTTCTTGGAATCCTGCCTGCTGAAACCCCAGCAAAGGGCTAATTTTGCTTCTACCATATAAACTCTGTGTGTACTTAGAGTATTCCAGAAAGACAAATGGGTAAACGTAATCGATGCCTCTTAACCTGTCTGTTTGCATAGATCACTAGGAGAACCCTGGTTTTTTGAGGTACGAACAGAAGCCATTATTTGTAAAGGAGTGAAAGCTTAGATCTATAGTGTATTAAAGCATAACACTGTTTTATATTGGAATTTTCAATAAACTAGACTGAAATAACCACCAACTAAAAGCTAAGTTTTTTTTAGCATTAGACCTATGAATGTTTAGGCTAATGAAATGAAATCACTAATGAAAATCACTAATGAAAAATATTGATTGCCTGCTTACCTTCTTCTAGATAACAAGTACTTTTTGTAGTTCTTCATAATTTTTTTATTTTTTAATGAAAATTTTCTTATTAGAGAAATGTAAGCCAGGCCAGTGAATGTATGCCAAGCCAAAACCTAAATATGCTTATTGTTTTAAAAAAAGTAAAAAGGGATAAATAAAATCTGAAATCTTAGCCCCTAAATTTAGCCACCATTTGATGTCTGTTGACTCTGACTTTTTAGATTCCTGTGTATATTCTCCACATACATGATCGTATACACTGGCATAATACATATATTCCTTTTATTATAAATACCTGTCTTGCTTTTCGTTTGCTTACCCATGCTTACCTTCCATACCCTTTTCATGCTCTTAAAATTGTACTTAGACCTGCTTCTTTTCATTCTGTATTTTATAGAGATGGAATCCTGTTATATCTTGCTTTTATTTAATGGTCATGGAAACCCTTCTAAACAACTGGTATTGTCTGATTATTTCCAAAATTAAGTGAAAACAATTTCACATTACTTGGCTTTAAAATGTCAATACGAGCTGTAGTGGCTTATGCCTGTAATCCCTTTGCTTTGGGAGGCTGAGGTGGAGAAGTGCCTGAAGCCAGGAGTTCAGGACCAGCCTGGGAAACAAAGTGAGACACTGTTTGTACAAAAAAATTTTTTAAATTAGCTGGGCATGGCGATGTGCAACTGTAATCCCAGCTACTCAACAGGCTGAGGTAAGAGGATTGCTTGAGCATAGAATTTTGAGGTTACGGTGAGCATTGATCACACTGCTGCACTCCAGCCAGGCTGATGGAGTGAACCCCTGTCTCTTAAAAAAAAATTCTGCTGAACCTTAGTTGCCTTGTTGTTTTTGAGGGTGGATCATTAAAATGCTGATTAGAAACTCAACTCTGTGCAGGGATGCACTGATGGGCTCTACTGTGAAATGATTGGGCCAGGGCCAGGCTGTTTTGTTTGGGAGAGCAGGATCCTCTAGTCTCTGAGATTTAAGTATATACTAGTTTCAGCCTTCCCTTCCTCCCTCTCTGTCCTCACTATATTGTACAGCTCCTATGTTGCTTTTGCTTATTTCTTCATTACTCATGTTTGATTTGAAACAAGCTGTTTATGGGAGGAAGTTTCAGGGGTTTCTTGCCCTCCCCTTCCCCAAAGGAACAATTATGTTGTATGTGTGTGTCTTTTTTTTTTTTTTCCCAGAAAACTTTTTGCGAGTTTTATTTGCAATGCTAACTTTTAAAAGGCCACTAAAGTTAACTGGATTACAAACTAGGCAGAAATTGCTTTACAAAAGGAGGGAAATACCAAAACGTTAGTTTCTATAGAGAATCCGCAGTTCCGTTTTATTCAGAGCAAAAAAAACCAACAAACTTTTAATCACACTAGAAGAAACTCAGCATTAGGTTTGGAATCTGTACTCAAACGATACGTACAATGACAGTATTCTGCTAATGCAGTCGATTTGCTGTTGTATTTGTCTACTTTTTTTTGTATTAATAATTATAAACTCTAGAGCAGTGCAACTAGTATTTGGAACAATCTTTACAGTGTCAGGCACATTTCGCGTTTCTTCACACCATTAGTTCTGTGTACGTGGGCTTCCTCCCCTTCAGTAAAGTTGTTTTGATATTGAAAGGCTTGGGAATGTCCACAGGTGTTTTCTCCTTGATCTTATTGGCAGCAGTCTTGCATGTAACAAACCTTTGATAGTAGCTTGCAGCTAGAGTAAGTTCAAAGAGAGTTCCTTGGTGAATTTTCAGGAATTCTTGATCCCAAACAGGATTTTTATCTGTTCGCTTTTCTTCTCAGTATTCTCAGGAGGAGGAGGAGGGTCATCTTTATGGTGGGTGCACCACTGAATGACCTTTTAAAATAGTGCTTCATTAACATTTGGTAGAGGAACTGGGTCATCATCTCCTTCATTCATTCATTCCCACGTCTTCCAACATGATCTTGATAGTACAGATTGTTTGGTAGTTTCCACATTAACCTCAAATATTTCTTCATTGGAACTCCACAACTAATTGAAAGCAGTCTAGAGGCTGATATGAGCTGGGCAGCATCAGCACAGAAGGGAAGGGTGGAGGACATGGGTGCTCTGTGTATGTTTTTAAATGTATGTTTTTCTGAGCATATTTTGGTGTGTATTTTTAACTTAGAAAAATTATTGTGCCTAAGATTTTTGTTTTTTAAATTTTCTCATGGTCACTGTTTAAGATATATTCCTAATTGATAATCGATTTCCTTATTTCTAATGACTGCATGGTATTTCATATACTTTTATCACCAAGTTTTATCTACCCCTGTTTTCCCTCCGTGATAGGCACTGAAATTACCTCCTTTTCCCCTCTGCTACCATAGGATGGGCATTCTTGTATATGTTTGTTTATGGGCCAGAGTGAGAATTACTTTGAATAGTGGACTCGAGTAGAATTACAGGGTTATGGAAAGGGGTAATGCCCTTAATTTGTCTAAATATTTCAAAAATTGCTCTCCAGAATAGCTATACCAGTTTATACTCCTGTCATTAGGTTGTGAGGGTTCTCATAGTCCCTATATTCCCACCAACATTTGACATTTTTAATTTTAATTAATTTTTGCCAGTCTATTTGGGTATAAAGTAAAAAAAAATTTTTTTTTTTTTTTGTAACAGGGCCTTGCTCTGTTGTCCAGGCTGGAGTGCAGTGATGTGATCATAGCTCACTGTGGCTTCAATCTCTCAGGCTCCAGGAATCCTCCTGCCTCAGTCTCTTGGGTAGCTGGTACTACAGACTTGCTCACCATGTCTGGCTGATTTTTAAAATTTTTAGCAGAGATGAGGTATTGCTATGTTGCCCAGGCTGGTCTTGAACTCCTGAGCGCAAGTGATCCTCCTGCCTTGGCCTCCGAAAGTGCTGGGATTATAGGCATGAGCCACCATGCCCAGCGTCATTGCTTTAATATGCATGTATCTGGCTGTCTCTTCATATACATGTTGTTATTCTGTAAGTTTCTACTTTTGTGAGTTGCCTGTTCATATTTTTAGTTTATTTTTCTAGTGACCTAGCTCTTCCTATTGTTGATTGGCAGGCATTGTTAATATTCTAGATTTTAGGCTCTTTCCTGATTTAGACACTGAATATCTTCTTCCATTCTGTTGTCTGTCAGCTTTGTTCATGATATGCCTTATTAATCAAAAATTTAATTCTGAAGTTATTAAATAACTTTTTTGCTTCTGAATTTGATTTTGTAGTTTAAGAAACTCTTCCCCATCTCTGTCAAAAAGTAGCCTTCTACATTATCTTCCTTAGACTTTTGCCTTTCACATTGAGCTTTTAATCATCTGAACTCACCCTTTTTTAATCATGGTGGCCATCTCTGAGTGTGAAATCAAGACATAGTGTATGCAGTATGAGTATTCCTAAATGACTCATAAAAAAGGATCTTTGACATTAAAGTTTTTCTGGTCAGCCCTGGCCATGGGCCTCTAGTTATTTAGGAGTTGTATTTGTGAACTGTGGTAAACTAGACATAATACAAAATTTATCATCTTAACAATTTTTAAATGTACCATTGAATCCCTTTTTTTCAATACGGTGAGAAATAGGGATCCAATTTTATTTCTCTCCACATAGCAACCTAGTTTTTCCAGCACCATCTAATAAGCATCCTGTCTTTTCCTTGTTGATGTGTGATGCAAATTTCATCTCTTAAATGATTTTGTTCTTTGTTGTCTTAAAGCATTGGATAAAATCTACAGCTCATTAACGAGTACTAGAAATAACAAACATCTAGGCTTTTCCTCACTTCAATGGGAATGCTCCCAAATTTTTATAATTGTGATATTTGCATTAGGCTACTAATAGTTGTTTTTTTTTTTTTTTTTTTATCATGCCAAGAGAATTTCTTTTCATTTCTACTTGAATATTTGTTTTGTTCAGGAATGGCAGTTGAATGTTATCAAATGGCTTTTTAGAATTACTGATTTCTATTATTTCTCCCTTATGTCTGTTAATGTAGTAAATTAATTTTTAAATGAACTTTTTGTTCCTGGGCTAAGCCTTACATGGCTCTTTTATTGTAGTATTGGATGAAATTAAATATTTTAGTTAGCACTTCTGAATTAATGTAAGATTGGTGTATAGTTTTCTTCTGTCATGTTGTCCTCACTTGATTTTGGTTTCAAGCTTTTCATGTTTTCCAGTAAGCTCTGGAATGTGAAAATTACCTGTTTTTTACAAGTTATATAGCATTTGTTCATAAAACTGTCTAGGCCAGGGCAGATTCTTTTCTTTATTTTCAACTTTATTGAAGCATAGTGTACACATAGATTCAATATGTATTTCAGTATGATACACAGCATAAATGTCCAGCTCACTAAATTATCACAAGGTGAGCACTCCCTGAAAGCCAGCACTCAGATGAAGAAAAACAGCATATTAACAGCACCCTTGAAGCCTTCCTTTTTCTTCTAGGCACTGTGCTTCTGTCCAGAGGTGACTACTATTCTGATTTCTAACAGCATAGATCAGTTTTCCCTATAAATGGCAGTCATATAAAATGGCATCATACATTATGTTCTTTTTTTGTTGAGGTTTTCTCCAAGTTGTTAGAAGTAGTTATAGGTTATTCGTGGATGTATGATATTCCCTATGTAAATATACCATAAATTAAAATTTTGATGGTCATTTTTGTGGTTTCCAGTATTTGCCTATTATGAATGGTTCTCTTAAGAATATTTTCTAGTTCATGTCTTTTGGTGGATATAAAAATCTTCTCTGAATGTGATTGACAGAACAATAGCATTGGCATCACCTGGGAACTTATTAGAACTGAAGAATCTCATACCGCACCCAGGACTACTGCATCAGAATGTATGTTTTAATGAGATCACCAGGTAATTTGAATGCACATTACTGTTATACTCTGAGGTCTCTACTTGAAAGACTTGACACTGAATTCTAAGTGTTTAGTGTTTTAGCTACTTTGGATAATGAAAGGGATTAGAAGTCAGTACAGCTGGCAGCCCTAAGCACCACTAAATAGTTTCAAAACTCTTTGCCACCAAGTCTTTTCTCATCTTCCTTTAATTTTCCTCATTCTGGTTTAGGCAAATCACTGTGAAGAAAGGTTGGAAGATTATAGAGTCCTAGAGCTCATACTGAAGTCTCATACATAATTGGGTTCTTTTGCTTGGTGGTTTTAGTATATGGATTTTTTTTTAAGTTGTTGTTCAATATTTGAGCCTCTTTGGATTTGATCCAAGTGTAACTATGTTGGGAGATACTCTTTGTGGTCAGTTGGGGATTGTGTACACTAACACTAAATTCATTTTAAATGGACTTCATTTTTATTTCTTTTGGTTTATTTTCGTGGATTTCGTAGCATTCAGGAAGAGCATCTATACTCCATCATTTATTGGTATTGGGGCTTATTTTTATTGCTATGTATAATATGTATTATGGGGACTGCCATGATATATATCAATGACAGCATATCATTACATTCATGAAAGTGAATGTAAACTTTCACATTTACATGTGAAACTACTGTGAGATTTAAAACTACTAAAAAATGGAAAGGAAATAATTGTATATTTTCCTTAGGATTGTGTGCTAATAACAAGGTAAACTGGGTTAATTCTTTCTTAGAACCTTATACTTTTGTACCATCATTTTTATGTATTTTTTATTTACATAGGTTTTTGGGAAACAGGTGGTGTTTGCTTATATGAGTAAGTTCGTTAGTGGTGATTTGTGAGATTTTGGTGAACCCATTACCCGAGCAGTATACACTGTACCCAATTTGTAGTCTTTCATCCCTCACCCCCCATCCCACTCCTTTCCCCAAGTTCCCGAAGTCCATTGTATCATTCTTACCCTTTGCATCCTCATAGCTTAGCTCCTGCTTATGAGTGAAAAGCTCTGCTATTTGGTTTTCCATTCCTGAGTTACTTCACTAAGAATAATGGTCTCCAATTCCATCCAGGTTGCTGCAGATGCCATTATTTCATTTCATTTTTCTGGCTGAATAGTATTCCATTGTGTATGTATACACCACTCATTGATTGATGGGCATTTGGACTGGTTCCATATTTTTGAAATTGCTAATTGTGTTGCTATAAACATGCGTTTGCAAGTATCTTTTCATATAATGACTTCTTTTCCAACTAGTGAGAGGTAGGATTCCCAAGAATAATTGTTACCTTGTGATTTTATTGTAGAATCTTTATTGAAGAATTTTTCATTTAAAAAATCTAATGTATTAAAGTCCTATGTAAAACCATAAAGCTTAATGTTTTGAACCACCACTAATTGTAAGAACATTACCCACCAGGCACGATGGTTCACGCCTGTAATCCTAGCACTATGGGAGGCCGAAGTGGGTGGGTTACTTAAGGCCAGGAGTTCAAGACCAGCTTGGCCAGTGTGGTGAAAACCTGTCTCTACAAAAAAAATACAAAAATTAGCTGGATATTGTGGTACACGCCTGTAGTCCCAGCTACTCAGGAGGCTGAGGCGGGAGAATTGCTTGAACCCAGGGGGCAGAGGTCTCAGTGAGCCGAAATCGCGCCACTGCACTCCAGCGTGGGCGACAGAGCAAGACTCCATCTCAAAAACAACAAAAAAATTCTCATGCACATTTGGGTTGTTTCCTTTTTTGCTGTTATGAACAAACTCATCATTCCTTAGTTTGCTAAGTATATGTTAAGTCATGAAAGGTGTTAAATACTTTCATGACTTTCAAAAAGTGTATGTCATATACTTTTATCTGGAGAGATTAGGTTTTTTTTTTTTTTATTAATGTATGTTACCTTTTTTAGATGTTGTAATGTTAAATACCCTTGCAAACTGGGATAAACCCAATTAGTTATAATATATTTTATCCGTTCAATTTACTGTTGGGTTTGGTTTGCTAATATTTTTTTTTGAGATTTTGTATCTATGAGTAAGAGGTTTATAATTTTCTTGTGAACTTTCATATCAAGGTTATGTTGCTCTGTAGAATGAGTTAGTGAGTTAACTTCTCTGTTTCCTGGAAGAGTTGTGTGACAGTTGAATGATTTGTCCTTTGAGAGTTTGATAGAACTCACCTGTAAAACACGATCTCTGCATCTTTCTGATGCAGAAATTTAAGTACTGATTTAACTTCTGTAGGAAAGTTGGGTTTTTCATTGATTCTTGAATCACTTTTGGTGAGTTAATTTTCTAGGAACTTTTTCATTTCTTGTAATTTAGTAGCATAAAGTTGTTCAGAGAAGTTCTCTAGTTGTCTTTCTCTTCTATCTTTGAGATTCTTTTTAAACACGTTTCTAATACTGTTCATTTGTATCTTTGTATCTGTTCTCCCCTCACCCCCTTTATGGGTCCTCTAGTAATTTGTTACCCTGGCAAATTTTATAGGTCTTTTCGAAGAACCAAGTTTTGGCCTTTTTGAGCCATTATATTACGTTTGTTTCCTTAAAAAAAAAAAAAGAGAGACACAGAGACAGACAGACAGAAAGACAAGGTCTCCTTCTGTTTCCCAGGCTGGAGTGCAGTAATTTAATCATAATTCACTGCAGCCTTGAATTCCTGGGCTCAAGTGATCCTCCTGCCTTAACCTCCTGAGTAGCTGGGTCTACAGGTGTGCACCACCACACCCAGCAACCTAATTTTTTTTTTTTTTTTTTTTGGTAGAGATAGGGTCTTGCTTTGTTACCCAGGCTGGTCTCAAATCCCTGGCCTCAAGCATCTTTTCCACTTTGGTCTCCCAAAGCTGTTTCCTATTTTATTAATTTTCATTCTTTATTTCCTTTTGTGCGATTTACTTTGTTTTTCTAGTATTCTTGTTGAGATGGCTATTAAGCTTATTGAGTTCTTATTTTCTAGCGTAAATATTTAAATACTGATAAAGTCACATTTTTATCATACAATTTGTAGTATTTTTAAACTTCCATTGTGTTTTTTTTTCTTTTTTTTTTTTGAGCTGTGGGTTATATAGAAGTGTTTTTAAAAATATGTCACCAAATGGGATTTTAAACAATTTGTCTCATATTTAATAGGTTTTGATTTGATTGCATTGTGATAAGAGAATCTCGTGTATATGAATTGATTTTTGAACTCTTTTGTTGAATTTGCATTATGACCTTCTACATGGCCAGTTTGTAAACACTCTCCATTGTTGAAGAATGTGAGCTCTTTAATGTTGAATGCTGTATATTTCTGTGAAATCTATGTGCATACTATTGTATGGATGACCATAATTTCTTTATTCCACTTTGATCATTTATTTGGTATTACAGACAATGCTTATAAAAACTTTTTTTGTGTGTCTTTCTGGATAACCATGTGATTGTATCCAGAGGAGAAATTCATGTTACTGTACTTTCAGCATATATGCCTTTTAAATTAGGATCAAGATTGATCTAGTTTATATTCTAAATACAGTGTATGTTTTATGCTTGTTTCCGTGTGTCTTTGTCCTGGCTATTAGCAAACTTAAGACTGGTTTCCATTTTTTAAAAATTTATTATGTTATTTTCTTTCAGGGAATGGAAAGGACTGTTTTCCATTCAATTATGAGGTTAAAAATTGCTGTCTTTTGATTTCTAATTCTTTATGAGTGAGATTTAGTCACAATTTATTTTTCTTTTGGAGAGCTATTCATATAGCCATTTTTTTTTAACTGGGCTGATTGTCATCTTTTTTACTGCTATGTAAAATTTCTTCTTTGCCACATGTGGCACATTGAGAAGGCTTAAGGTTTGCAAGTACTAGATACTTGTTTTTATTTGACTGACTTCAAAATGTTGTTTGCTTTAGAAATGGATGATGGACCTTCTCGAAGAGATCATTTCTTGAAAAGTGGATTTGCCTCTGGGCGGAATTTTGGAAACAGAGGTAAGCATCTTTGTCTTTCCTTAATCTCCTGAACTGTTGAGTAATTGTATATACAGAGGCTTTCATAGCCGTTTGGCACAAAACTAAGTCTGTTGTAACTCAGTGTATAGTAGACTTGGTGTTGAGATAATGAGTTCATCGTTTTTCCAAGTTCATTTTCTTTTTGCTGTTTTACTTCTTTGGGCTAGTAGGGAGTAGTGTTAAGTTGATTAGACAGATTGGTTGGAGGGATGGATGGGTTGGATGGACGGGTGATTCACAGAGCTGCTTCTTAACGTGTTTATGATATTGATTTCCATCAATTGACGTGGGAAGAATGTTTGTAAAAGCTTCAGGGATTAGAGGTGAGAAGGACTCTTTCTTGAATTTTATATTTTTCAAGAAAAGGCAGTATAGGAAACGTGTTAGCTCATTAGTATTAATTTTTTAAGAGCTTATTTTGCCATTATTGGATTTTTTAATTTTACTTTTAGAACAACCACCTGATATGACAGATAATGACACAGCAAAACCTCTTTCTACAGTCCATTTTTAGACTTAATATTAACATGCTAGAAATACTATGTGCTGTATTTTATTATTGTGCAATAACATATTAGAACTTCAAGTTAAATTTATTTGAAAATCCCTATGGTCATTTTTTTTTTTTCTTTTAGGGGTTGCTATAGCTAGGGCTATTTGGTAAACATACTTGACACTTATTCTTGAATTTATGAGATGTTATTTTTTGAAAAACTCTATTGATACTTTCAGATATTTTTGTTGTGGAAACTAAAAGATGCATGATGTTTCATTTGACATTTGGAAAATTTCTTTAGATACAGTGAACGCAAATTTGAGTCTTATATTTTGACATGTTTCTGCCACTAATGGAAATGATTAATCAAATATCACATATATTTTGGTTTTTAAGACTGCATATTAAGATGCATTGCTTATTTGAACAATGTAATTGTGCTAAGAGATTCAAATGAGGTTTTATTAGCTACCACTGACATTAGAAATAATATATTTAGGAGCATATTTAGTATTTAGATATATTTTAAAATTACATTTTAGTAGAGGTTATGTGATATTTTGATACAGTCTTCTAAATATTATTGAATAAAACCTTTTTCAGTGAGAAAATCATCACTGAGGCAGATTTTACCACAAATTATTTTCATGTTTTAGATTGAAATATGCATAAAATTTCTGATCAGAACTCTCAGTTGTTAATACTTTAAACAATTAGCTTTATATTTTCTATAACCTGGGACATTTGTAGACCCATGAGTATAACTTACTTTCCGTATGATTCTTCCAACATTTTATATAGTTTCTTTCTTTTTTATTTTTTTATTTTTTTATTTGAGACAGTTTTGCTCTTGTTGCCTAGGCTGGAGTGCAATGGCACAATCTCCGCTCACTGTAACCTCCACCTCCCAGGTTCAAGCAATTCTCCTGCCTCAGCCTTCCAAGTAGCTGAGATTACAGGTGTGCACCACCACCCCCAGCTAATTTTTTTGTATTATTAGTAGAGATGGGGTTTCACCATGTTGGCCAGGGGAGTCTCAAACTCCTGACCTCAGGTGATCCACCCACCTTGGCCTCCCAGTGTGCTGGGATTATAGACGTGAGCCACCGCGCCTGGCCTATATAGTTTCTATCTTGATTTTCTTCTCAGTAGAACTTGCATAACTAATAATGTGGTTTTCGAAGTTGACTCTTAATTGCTTAAAATATCGACTAGCTTGTTATGTCCTGTGAAGTATGTCTAAGTAGCTTGGACTTCTTGAATCACACATCTTTGAAATCTGATTAAAATACTTTTATAGTTGGGCATACACAATTTTACCTGTGGTTTTAGAAGTTACACAGATCCCTTTTAACTCCCCTCTACAAGGGTATTACAGAGGTAAGTAAGTAAGACAGTATATAGGGATCACAGGGAATGCTTTAATTTTTTTCTCAGTGATAGTTTAAGGCATCATTTTATGCTGTTTTGGATGTCTCTCCTGTTTTTTTTTTTTTTTGAGACGGAGTCTCGCTCTGCCGCCCAGGCTGGAGTGCAGTGGCCGGATCTCAGCTCACTGCAAGCTCCGCCTCCCGGGTTCACATCATTCTCCTGCCTCAGCCTCCCAAGTAGCTGGGACTACAGGCGCCCACCACCTCGCCCGGCTAGTTTTTTGCATTTTTTTTTAGTAGAGACGGGGTTTCACCGTGTTAGCCAGGATGGTCTCGATCTCCTGACTTCGTGATCCGCCCGTCTCGGCCTCCCAAAGTGCTGGGATTACAGGCTTGAGCCACCGCGCCCGGCCTTCCTGTTATTTTTTTTAATTTTTTATTTTAAATAATCCTGCTTCTTGCTATCACATCTCTGCCCTCGAGATTTTTAATTTAGTGGTAGAGAAACACATGGAAAGAAATACTCCTTTAAAAAGGTACAGATAGTATGCTGTGGGAATGTGGAAGAAGGATAAATTATGACTGGAGGGCTAAAGGAAGACTTCACATAATTGTTTTTTTGAAGAATGAAATGAATTTTGATAAGACAAATAGGAAACCAGGGAATGCTATGCCAAAGGAATAGCATGTACAAAGATGTAAAATTAGCAGTTGACAATGTGGAGTTTTGGAGTTGTTTGGTGTGAATTAAAATGTTGGGTGTTTAGAATTACGTAGTGAGAAACGAAGCTAAGAAAGTTAGTATAGGAAAATAGTATGGTGAAAGGTGGAGGCCAGGAGGGGAGTGGTAGTCTTAGGTTTTTCTCTTATGTATTCCCTTGTTTTAATTTTAAAAGTGGAAAGGATGTGATAAATATAAGAAATAGAAAAATAAAAAATAGAACAGTTAAACAGGACACAGTGTAGCATTTTCAATAGCAATGACTTTCACACAGGGCAGAGTATAATAGCTGGCTCTATCAGGATGAGAATTCAACATATAGAAAACTATGGAGCAGAATTTTCCTGCTTGAAGGTCTCCAATATAATACCAATAAGTAGAAAGCTGTATTTCACCAGTAGTAGATTTGTTTTTACCTTGATATCATAATTTAAGAGTTTTTTCTTTTAAGTTGCAGGTATGTTAATTAATTTTAGGTTTCTATGCTACTCTATTCCCATCCTTGGAAGTCCCTTTACGCCGGAAATTCATTTAATTCTTAGTTTTTGATGATGACACACTTAATTTTGTATGTTAAAGAGTTTAATTTGACCTTTTTCAGATGCTGGTGAGTCTAATAAAAGAGATAATACATCCACAATGGGTGGTTTTGGAGTTGGAAAGAGTTTTGGAAACAGAGGTAATTACTTGGTTATGATATCTTACAATCAAAACTTGAGTGATTTTTAAATAATTGAGTTTAAATACTGATTGACAGACATTCCATATTGACATTTAATTTGAAGGTATATATTCCCTGAGTGCCTTTGCACTAAAGATTATTTTATTTAAACTTATTAAAAACATTTTTTAATTTTATGAAAGATTACTGATGAATACTTTTAAAATTAGTTCTAGAGACCTGTCTGTATGCTCCAGAGATGCATAACTGTTAGACGTAGGTTTTTAGGAAATAAGTTTGAAAGCAAACAAACAAGTTTGATGACTTTTTTAAAAAGAGTAAACAAAAAGAAGCTAACAAGATTTTCATGTTATTGAGGAGAAAATCATTGAGTTATTGGATTATAATTTAGTTGTATTGTCCTTAGCAGATAAAGAGATTGAGTTTGTAAAATTTTGAGAATTTTGATGGTTTGAAATAGAAAACATATAGTGGTTACACTGACATATTCCTCTGTTTTGCCGATGTGCATATAGAGGAGTATGTGACAATTGAGGTAATATAAAATTGGCTGAAAAGAAAGTTGTTTTTAACCTTAAGAGAATGGAGTTGATAAACTGACACAAAGCAGAAATTGTTTACAGCCTGAGTGAATTTGCATGTGATAGCTATGTATACAATTGTGTACTGCTTATCTTAAAAAGTCTTCATAACTAGTAATCCCTGTGTGGTTATTATTATTATTATTATTATTTATTACCACAGAGGTACAGGAAATTGTTTCATTTTATATTTTGTATAGGTTTTTCAAACAGCAAGTTTGAAGACGGTGATAGCTCTGGTTTCTGGAGAGGTAAGGTCAATATTTTTGTGTTTTAAAATTTTTGTCAAGAATACATGCTAAAAAAGAGAAATGAAGATTAAGTCTCTTAGTCTGGGCCAATTCTAATTTATTTAAACCAGATTTTATGACGTAGCTATATCCAAAGCCTTAACCAAGGATATTACTACTTTGTACATAAATAATTCAGGCATACTAACTTGGCCTGTTGCCATCTGCCTTAATCCATGAGGTACAACTTTTGAATGCTCTGAAATTTAAGAAAATGGGATAGTAAAAAGAAGTAGTCAAGAAGTGAAACTTCACTCTCTATATAAATACAGTTTGTGATGTGTAGGGTCATGTTTAGATTCAAATAAATCTAAGAAAAAGTTTCTTGAGAATGTAAATCAGTGCTGAAATTAAAGACATTTCCATTGAAGGTACTGAACTCTACAGGAATACAGAGAATGATGAAAATAATGATACCAGAAGATGGACTACGATAAACAGTGCATTCCCAAATCTGATTGAGTCGATTTGGGTGAGGCCTTAGAACCTGTATTTAAAAGCATCCATGGTGATTCTGATACCTCCTGTGTTTGGTAACCATTGATGTATAAAATCTTTATAACATAGAACACTTTAGGGTGCCAAACTTGGCTTCAAACTTGTCTCTGCCTTGCTACCTGCTAGCTGAAGTAGAACAAGCTGCTTAATTTTTCTAAGCCAGTTTTCTGTTCCATAGAATGGAAGGTATTCATTTCATAGATGGTTAGGCAGACTAAGTGAGAACGCGTGTAAAAGCACACAGCTCAATACCAGACACATTCATGATAAACACTCAGATGTCATCTATCTTTCTTCATTAAATATTTGAAGCTTGATCTTATTAAACACTTTGATTCCCAAAGTCAAAACCAAGTCTAGGTCTGATCACCTTAAAACACTTTTGGTATAAGGCCGGATTTTAATTATCAAACGAGACTGTTTCTCCAAACTATTGCCAGTCTCTTTCTCCCTACTTCTCTTCTTTTTCTCCTATCCCATTCAAATGAAAACATATATGACGTAGAACTAGTATTTGTGAGAGAAGAAAAATACCATCATTTTTATTCTTTTCCATTTCTATTTGTTTCTATGCTGATCTCTCAACTTTGAACTCATTTAATATTCAAGATCATTTCTACTTATACACAGACCTTTCTACCTACTTGACCTCTTTCTAGAGATGGTGGGCCAGAGAGCTTTTGAATACAAATTCCAGTTTCTGATAACAGTTGACAGAACTTCTCTCTGAAGTGGCCTGCTTCTTTTTTCCTTCTTAGTTCACCTAAAATAATATATATATTATATGTAATATATATTATATATTATATAATATATTATGTATAAATAAATTTATATATATAATATATAATATATCCCATTCAAATGATTATATATTATATGTTATATATTAAATATATATTAAATATATGTATCTGTAATGTATAATATATATATAGATTGAATTCATTCATTATCCTGATTGTTAACAAGCCCAGGTTTCAAGCTCACAGTAGAAACTTTTTACTCTGGACACAAACGAATAGTATGTTTTTAAATTTTTTTTCCCCTGTAATCTACTTTGCTTAAACTGGTATATTGTAGTGATAAGGAACTCAGATACTGGATTTGAACACCTAGGTGTGAGACTCAGATCCTCCTCCTGGCAATTATATTATCTTGAAAAAGCCTATAACTTTCTGGTTTTCATTTTCCCTATTTATAAAATGATGATTATATCTACTTCACAAGGTTTTTGTGAAACTTTAAAAAAGTTAATACATGTGACACATTTAGAACAGTGCCAGGTACATACTTTCTTTATATGTTGTTATTATTATACTATTTTTTGAGACAGAGTCTCGCACTGTCGCCTGGGCTGGAGTGCAATGGCACAGTTTTGGCTCACTGCAACCTCTGCCTCCAGGGTTCAAGCGATTCTCCCGAGTAGCTGGGATTATAGGCGCCTGCCATCACACCTGGCTAATTTTTTTTTTTTTTTTTTGGTATTTTTAGTAGAGCGGAGTTTCACCATATTGGCCAGGCTGGTCTCAAACTCCTGACCTTGTGATCCACCCACCTCGGCCTCCCAAAGTGCTAGGATTACAGGCATGAGCCACTGCAACAGGCCATGTGTTATTTTTATATAATTAATAGGTTGTAACTAATCTTGGGATCATTATCTCATTTTTGTTTGTGCTTAGCTTTATTTCCTAACTATAGAGATCACTTCTTTTTTAAAATACTTTTTCATTTTAAAATAGTTTTATTCATAAGAAGTTGCAAAAATAGTGCGGAGGTTTTTCACGTACCCATCACCCAACTTCTCTTAATGTTTTCTATTTTTATTCCCACTGTGATCAAAGTAACTATAGGTTTATTTTAGGGAAATAATTGGCCAAATATATTGTGAGACTCTTTTCCTTGCCAGGTCCCAGATTAATAGTTTTTTTTTCCTCTAAGGTAGTAAATACTAGTTATCATCATTGTTATTCCAGGGCCAACTTTTCAAAAATTATTTCTTTCCTGCCCTTCTACATTGTATTAAATCCTACTTTCCAGAAAGTTGTCTTGTTAATGGCTCTTCAGGATTGTTTGTCGGTTGTCAGCTGCAGCTGAAATAGGAGACTGCAACAAGAGCTTTGAGTCACTGCTTATTGTAGAACAATCATAGCTGTTAAATGGATTGGGACTTTTACACAGGAACTTAGCTAATAGCCTGCAAGCTCTTTAGTCACTTGCTCTCATTATTTTGACTTAATGTTCCCAGATGACAAGTACAAAGATCCCTTGAAACCATCTTTGTATTCCTGAATGTGACTTTTTTTGGAATCTTCTGGAAAGCTTGATGATACAGTAATAACATAGAACTTTTACATTTTGAAAAATCATTCCTTTGAGAATAAACATTTCTGGGAATGGGGCCTAGGAATTTATTTTTAACCAACTCTCCAGGTAGTTTTCAGGCCGCCTTCAGTATAGTAATCTCTCATACCACTATTTTAAAAGTCTGGGAATGTTACTTCATAATATCATTAAAAATGGAAAAGCTGGGATATCCCCAAATTATTTCATTAGGATGAATGGGGGAAAGTTTGCATATATTTAAGAAAGCGCAAATGTCTCAAGTTTATTAAGAATGGTAAATTGGCTCGGTGTGGTGGCTTACGGCTGTAATCCCACCACTTTAGGAGGCCAAAGTGGGTGAATCACCTGAGGTTCAGGAATTCAAGACCAGCCTGGCCAACATGGCAAAACTGCATCTCTCCTAAAAATACAAACATTAGCCAGGCATGGTGGCTCGTGCCTGTAATCCCAGCTACTCGGTAGGGATAATCGCTTGAACCTGGGAGGTGGAGGTTGCGGTGAGCAGGGGTTGTGCCAGTGCACTCCAGCCTGGGAGACAGAGCTTGACTCCATTTCCAAAAAAAAAAAGTAAATTACAGAAAAGATACGACATTATAAATAGAACAGTCTAGTGGTCTGTGGACCTTACGTGAGAACCACTTGATTACTTAATAGTTTAGATATTCCTGAAATCATTTTTGGTTAGACTGAAATTTATGAAATTCTAATTTTTTTTTTGGCTTGTTTTCCCTAGTATAATGCTTGGCAAATAGTAGGTTCTCAATTTCATATAAGAACATTTAATATTTAGATACATGAGATGATTTGCATAGGGAATTGACTCTGAATAATGTCTTTATATATCTGTTAAAATTATTTGAAGGAATATGTTTATATTTTAACTTATGAAAATATTTTGTTTTCTAACTAATTTATCTTGTGACAGTGCTATTCTTTATATAATTGCATCATTTAAGTTAATTAAATGCTATTTACATGTTAAACTTTTATTCAAGAGTCTAGTAATGACTGTGAAGATAATCCAACACGGAACAGAGGCTTTTCCAAGAGAGGCGGTAAGGACCACATTTTGGAACAATTTGTACTTAACACAGAGACACTAAACTGGTAAAACTGATTTTGAAGGAGCTGGATGAAAAATACTGATGGTGAAAACCTTTGAAGGAAAATACTTTGGTATATGTTTTCTGCTTTTAATATTTGAGTGAGTATTCAGTAGGTGCCCCTCCTTTCAGTCTTTTTTTTTTTTTAACTTTTAGGTTCAGGGGTACATGTGTAGGTTTTGGTTATCTAGGTAAATTGCAGGTCATGGGGTTTTGGTGTACAGATTATTTCATCACCCAGATAATAAGCATAGTACCTGATAGGTAGTTTTTTGATCCTGTACCTCGTCCTACCTTCTACTCTAAAGTAGGCCCTAGTGTCTGTTGTCCCCTTCTTTGTGTCCATGTGTTCTCAGTGTTTAGCTCCCACTTTATAAGTAAGAACATTCAGGATTTGACTTTCTGTTCCTGCATTAGTTTGCTTAGAATAATGGAGCTCCATTCATGTTCCTGCAAAGGACATTATGTCGTTCTTTTTTATGGCTGCATAGTAGTTAGTCCATGGTGCGTATGTACCACATTACCTTTGTCCAGTCTACTGTTGGTGGGCATTTAGGTTGATTCTGTGTCTTTGCTGTTTTGAATAGTGCTGTGATGAACGTATGTGTACATGTGACTTTATGGTAGAATTATTTATATTCCTTTGGGTATATACCTAATAATGGGATTGCTGGATCGAATGGTAGTTCTGTTTTATGTTCTTTGAGAAATCGCCACACTGCTTTCCACAATAGCTCAAGTAATTTACACTCCCACCAGCAGTGTATAGGCATTCCCTTTTCTCTGCAACCTTGCCAGCATCTGTTATTTTTTTATTTTTTAATAATAACCATTCTGATTGGTATTAGATGGTATCTCATTGTGGTTTTGATTTGCATTTCCCTAATCATTAGTGATGTTAGGTCATCTGCCTGTTGGCTGTATGTTGTCTTTTGAAACATGTCCATGTCCACTGCCCACTTTTTAACAGAGTTGTTTGTTTTTTTGCTGGTACATTTAATTTCCTTGTAGATTCTGGATATTAGGCCTTCGTTGGATGCGTAGTTTGCAAATATTTTCTCCCATTCTGTAGGTTGTCTGTTTACTCTGCTGATAGTTTCTTTTGTTGTGCAGAAGCTTGTTCATTTAATTAGGTCCCATTTGTCAATTTTTGCTTCTGTCAAGGTGACTTTTGGCATCTTCATCACAGAATCTTCCAGGGCCTGTGTCTAGAATGGTATTTTGTAGGTTATCTCCAGGGTTTTTATAGTTTTAGGTTTTACATGTTATTCTTTAATCCATCTGGAGTTGATTTTTGTATGCAGTCTAGGGAAGGGGTCCAGTTTCAATCTTCAGCATATGGCTAGCCAGTTATCCTAGCACCATTTACTGAATAAGGAATCCTTTCCTTATTGCTTGTTGTTGTCAACCCTGGCAAAAATCAGATGGCTGTAGGTGTGTGGAATTCCCGTTTGCAGATGGTATGATTTTATACCTAGAAAACCCTATAGTCTCTGCCCCAAAGTTCCTTGATCTGATAAATTCCTTCAGCAGAATTTCAGGATACAAAATCAATGTACAAAAATCAGTAGCATTGCTATCCACCATATTGTTAAAATGGCCATACTGCCCAAAACAATTTACAGGTTCAATCTACCAATGACATTCTTCACAGAATTAGAAAAAGAAAACAATTTTAAAATTCATATGGAACCAAAAAAGAGCATGAATAGGCAAGGCAATCCCAAGCACAAATAACAAAGCTGGAAAGCATCACATTACCTGAGTTCAAAGTATACTACAAGGCTACAGTAACCAAAATAGCATGGTACTGGTCCAAAACCAGATGCCTAGACCAATGGAACAGAATAGAGAGCACAATTTTAATTTAATTTAATTTTTTTTTGAGATGGAGTCTCACTCCGTCACCCAGGCTGGAG
Organism: Chlorocebus sabaeus; assembly: GCF_047675955.1. Taxonomy (NCBI): domain Eukaryota; kingdom Metazoa; phylum Chordata; class Mammalia; order Primates; family Cercopithecidae; genus Chlorocebus; species Chlorocebus sabaeus. The sequence continues at coordinate 39,572,798 of NC_132907.1, read as the reverse complement.
TGCGGTGGTGTGATCTTAGCTCACTGCAACCTCCACCTCCTGGGTTCAAGTGATTCTTGTGGCTTTACCCTCCCTCATAGCTGGGACTGCAGGCATGTACCAGTACACCTGGCTAAGTTTTGTATTTTTAGTAGAGACGGGGTTTCACTATGTTGGCCAGGCTGGTCTTGAACTCCTGACCTCAGGTGAGCTGCCGCCTCAGGCTTCCAAAGTGCTGGGATTACTGGCGTGAGCCACCGTGCCTGTCCTTGTTTTACTTGATGATACCACTGATCTGTTGTTCTCCCCCTCCCCCCATGATCGTGCTATAAATTGCAGAAGGAACGTGCTATAAATTACAGAAAAGGGACAATGTGAATCTTGGTCAGTCGCGGTTTAGATGAACTGGGGATGTCTTTGTCTCTGAATAGAGTCATTGGAAATTTGAGGAGGGAAGAAATTGTAGATTATTTTTTGTTCAAGTCTAGCAGTATTTCACCATACTCTAGTAATTCAGCTTCTATTGAATTCGAGATGAGATAGTATCAAAAATTACCATGCTTAATTCTTGATTACATATGGGCAGTCATGTTAAAATAGCAATGACAACAAAACAAAACATATGAAAAATATAGTGAACTTATTATAAAATTGCTACGGATGTGCAAATCTATGTTAAGAGGTTTTATAGTAATCACATACATGAATTTTTGCTGCACCTTGGTGACATTCTTTTCCTTTGCCCATTAGGTAGGTAGTTGGCTGAATTAGGCCCTCCCTAGTGAAGGTAGGACTTGTGGATTTCAGAATGAGGGAAGACTGTCTCGTTAATTACTTCTTATGGTAATTATGGACAGGGGTGGTGGTGGGGAGAAAGCTAAGCTAAGAAAAAACAAGACTCATCTTTTACCATATTTTTTTTAACAAGCAATTTTTGGCACTTAATGTTCCTAAAACATAGCTCATATTTGAAATTTTTTTCTTCAGACCAGTGAATATCTTTTGTACTATTAACATTAACATTTACTTTAAATCAATTTAATTCATATTTAAATGAGGCAGTCGAAACCATTTGCAGCTCTATGTGCTTGGTCCTGTAGCAAGTGTAGGATAATTAGATTATAGATTAGTGTAGGATAATTAGCAGGGACACAGCTATTTTTCAGGATATCCCTGATTCCCATTCTCTGTAGATGTGTACATTTGAGGATAAGAAGACTGCATATAGTGGTCGCTCAGAAAATACATGTGTGTATATATGTTTGTATTAAAATATGTAGACAGGTATATATACCATAAATGTATAGCTCAACTATATTTCACAAACTGAACTCACTTGAGTTCAGTGTGTTCACCAGCATTCAGGTCATGAAATACAAATTACTAGTACAAAATACAAAATACACCTCAAAAGCCCCTTTTCATGTTCATTTTTTACTCACTAATTACTCATTACCCCTAAAACCTCTATTAAGCCTTCTAACAGCAAACAATAATTTTGTCTATTTTTATACTTGATATAAATGGAATCATATCATATGTAGTGTTTTATGTTTACCTTCTTAGTGTGTTTGTTGCAGTTGTAGGTCATTATTACTGTTTAGTATTCTTTTGTTTTACTGTTGTTCTATTAATGATAGGTATTTGGATTACCTCCAGTTTGGGGCCATTATGAAAGTACTTCTGTAAACATTCTAGTATTCTTTTGGGTGTCATTAGTACATACTCAGAAGAAGAATTGCTAGGTCATAGGCTATATATATTTTTGGCTTTAATAGTATTGTCAGATGTTTCAGCGTTTAAACTAAGATACACTTTCATATTCTAACCAATGCCTGGTATTTTATTTTTCTCTCATTTTAACCTTTCTCCTGGTTGTGTGGTGGTGTACTCATTATGTATTACATTTCTGTGTTTTTGGACTAATGGAATGTGGAGCACTTCTTATGTTTATTGGCCATTTTGACATCTGGACATCTTTTGTCATCTGCCCGTTTTTCTGTTGAGTATCTTTACTTTTACCTTTTTATTTGTAAATGATTTAAGACTTAAAAGTTGCAAGAATAGTTCATACAGATAGGCCAGGCGTGTTGGCTCATGCCTGTAATGCCAGTACTTTGGAAAGCTGAGGCAGGCAGTTCACTTGAGGTCAGGAGTTTGAGACCAGCCTGGCTAATATGCTGAAACCCCGTCTCTACTAAAAATACAAAAATTAGCCGGGCGCACTCCTGTAGTCCCAGCTACTCGGGAGGCTGAGGCAGAAGAATCGCTTGAACCCGGGAGGCAGAGGTTGCAGTGAGCTGAGATTGCACCACTGCACTCCAGCCTGGGTGACAGAGAGAGACTCCGAATAAAAAAAAAATAAGTAATTGGCATTAATCTGGAGTTTATTTTTGTATGTAATGTAGGAATCAATATACATTTTTTTCCATATAGATGTTCAGTTGACCTAGTATCACTTATTGAAAAGACTGTCCCTTCCACTCTGCACTACAGGGCTGTCTTTGTCCTAAATTAGGTGGCTTATGTATGTGTATCTGTTTCTCTAGGTTTTATTCCATTGGTCGGTTTTTCTATTTTTGTACCATTGCCCCATAATCTAATTACTGTGATTTCATAATAGGTCCTGATATCTGGCATTGTAAGTCTTTCAAGGGCTTGTTTTTCAAGGGCTGTGGTTTGGATGTTTGTCCTTCTCATGTTGAAATTTGATTCCCAGAGCGGGAGGTAGGGTCTGATGGGAGACGTTTGGGTCATGGGGGCGCAGATCCCTCATGAATAGACCTGTTCTCCTTGCGGGGGTGTTGAATGTGTTCCCTATTAGTTCCCTTGAGAGCTCGTTGTTAAAAAGGGCCTGGTACCCTCTACTTCCTCTGCATCATATGATCTCTGAACACACCAACTCCCTTTCACCTTCAGCCATGGGTGGAAGCAGCCTGGGGCTCTTACCAGATGCCCAATCTTGAACATTTTCAGATAGCAAATTGTGAGCCAAATAAACTTTTTTTTTTCCAATTAATTATCCACTCTCAGGTATCCCTTTAGAGCAACACAAAACAAATGAAAACCTCAAGATTGCCTGTTATTTTTAGTCCTTTGCATTCCTGTGTGATTTTTAGAATCAGCTTAATCAATTTCCAGAAGAAAAAACTATCTTAATTTGGGTTGCTATAACAAAATGCTATAAACTGGGTAGCTTGTAAACAACAGAAATTTGTTTCTCACAGTTCTGGAGAGTCAGAAGTCCGAGATCAAGGCACCAGCAGATTCATTGTCTGGTGAGGACCCATTTCCTGGTTCATAGATGATGTCTTCTCTCTGTTTTCTCACATGGTGGATAAGGCCAGGCAGCTCTCTGGTGCTTCTTTTATAAGAACACTAATTCCATTCATGAGGGCTCTACCATTGTGTGGTTACATCATATTTGTTTATTCTTCAGCTGATGAATGAGTTGTTTCTACTTTTGGGCTATCATGGCTAATGCTGCTATATTCATTTGTGTACAAGTTTTTGTGTGAACCTATGTTTTCATTTTTCTGGAGTATATACTTAGGAGTGGAATTGCTGTGTCATATGCTAAACTCTTAATGTTGAACTTTTTGAGGAACTGTGAAATTATTTTCTATAGCAGCTCTACCATTTTATATTCCCACCCTCAGTGTTATAAGGGTTCTGATTTCTCCACATCCACCAATACTAGTTGTTACTGGTGTTTTTTTAAATATAGCCATTCTACTAAGTGTGAAGTGGTATCTTATTATGGGTTTTTTGTTTTTTTGAGACAAGGTCTCACTCTCACCCAGGCTGGAGGGCTCTGTCACGATCTTGGCTCACTGCAGCCTCAACCTCCTGGGCTCAAATAATCCATCCACCTCAACCCGCTGTGTAGCTGGGACTACAGGCATGTACTACTACATTCGGCTAATTTTTGTATTTTTTGTAGAGATGGGGTTCCACTATATTGCCTAGGCTGATCTTGAACTCCTGAGTTCAAGCAATCTGCCTGCCTCAGCCTCCCAAAGTGCTGGGAGTACAGGCGTGTGTGCCACAGTGCCCAGCCCTTATTGTTGTTTTGATTGCGTTTTTTGGTGACTGTCATGTTGAGCAGCTTTTCATGTGCTTATTGACCATTTGTATATCTTTGGAGAAATGTCTGTTCAGATCCTTCATTCATTTCAACAATTGGGTTGTCTTTTTATGTTTTAAGATTTATTTATATATTCTCAATATGAGTATCATCAGCTACATGATTTGCAAATGTTTATTTTTTTTAATTTGTCTAATTTTTTTTTTTTTTTTTGAGACAGAGTCTCGCTCTGTTATCCAGACTCTGGGGTGCAGTGGCAGTCATGGTTCACGACAGCCTCAACCTCCTGGTCTCAAGCAGTCCTCCCACCTCAGCCTCCTGAGTAGCTGGGACTATAGGCGTGTGCCACCATGCCCAGCTAGTTTTTTTATTTTTTGTAGGATGGGGTCTCACTGTGTTGTCCAGGCTTGTCTCAAACTCCTGAGCTCAAGCAGTTCTCCCATCTTGGCCTTCCAAAGTGCTAGGATTACAGGCATGAGCCACTGCATCTGGCTTGCAAATGTTTAATAACCTCCTGTGGGTTGTCTTTTCCTTTTCTTTTTTCTTTTTGAGACAGAGTCTCGCTGTGTCGCCCAGGCTGGAGTACAGTGGCGCAATCTTGGCTCACTGCAAGCTCCGCCCCCTGGGTTCACCCCATTCTCCTGCCTCAGCTTCCCCAGCAGCTGGGACTACAGGCACCCGCCACCATGCCCAGCTAATGTTTTGTATTTTTAATAGAGACGGGGTTTCACCGTGTTAGCCAGGATGGTCTTGAACTCCTGACCTCGTGATCCATCCGCCTCGGCCTCCCAAAGTGCTGGGATTACAGGCATGAGCCACCGCACCCGGCCTCCTTTTCTTGATGGTACCCTTTGAAACATTAAAATTTAAAATTTTTATACAACCCAGTTTATCTTTTTTGTTCTTTAGGTATCATAACTAGAAAACTGTTGCCTAATCCAGAGTCAGGCAGATTTTTTCCTTTGTTTCCTTCTAAGAATTTTATAGTTTTAGTCCTTACACTTAAGTCTTTGATGCATTTTGAGTTCATTTTTATAGATGGTGTGGGGTGGGGGTCCAAATTCTTTTGCATGTGGTTACCCAATTGTTCTAGCACCATTTGTTGATGTTTTATATTAATGTATCTAGATGTGGACCTTTTTGGGTTTACCCTCCTTGGAGTTGAGTTTCTTGGATTTATAGATTAATAGTTTTCATGTAACTTGGGATATTTTCAACTTTTTTTTTGTGGTAAGATCTCTATAACATAAAATTTTCCATATAAACTATTCTTAAGTGTATAATTTTTGCCTTTAAGTGCACAGTATTCTGTCATCACTATCATCACCCAAACAGAAACTTTGTACGCCATTAGACAACAATTCCCTGTATACTCCCTTAACCCTGGTCTTTGGTAACCTCTATTCCTTGTTCTCTATGAAATTTGTCTGTTTTAGGTATTTCATTACAAGTGGAATCATACATTATTTGTCTTGTTGTATTTGGCTATTTTACTTAGCATCTTGTTTTCAGTGTTCATCCATGATGTAACATGCATCAAAACTACATTTCTTTTAATGGTTGAATAATATAATGTATTTACCACATTTTATTTATCCATTCATCTATTGATGGACACTTGGATTGTTTCTTCTTTCCGACTATTGTGAGTAAGTCCTCTATGTCCTCTATGAACATTCACCTACAGTTATCTGTTTGAGTCCCTGTTTTCAAATCTTTTGGTTATATACTTACAAGTTGAGTTGCCGAGAGAGGGAACTGGGTAAGTTAAAATGCTGCGGAATTTGCTGTTCTTACCAACAGTCAGCCTTGACTGAACAAATATTCCCTGGGTTGCTTCAAGCCTTTGATTCATTTCTAGAGTTTGGAAAAAGTTAATTCTGACAGTTCTTGCCCATTTTTTTCCTTGCCTTTTTGGAGTAGTGGAATTTGGAGTTCCTTACTTGGCCATTTTTGCTGATGTCAGTGATACATATCATTTTAATGTTTTCATTTTATTTGTTAGTATGTAGAAATATAATAACTATCTGGTAAGTACTTTTTAAAAAGTGAATAAAAGATGTTCACTTTTCTTTTATACAAAGGTTAGATCATTTATAAGCTAATTTCTTTGTGAAGATGTCACCAAACATCTTTAAGAATTATAAGAGATTGTCAGCTGTCCCTTATGAAATGCAGACTATACCTTCTGGAAGGACTCATGTTACTTTAAGAAAATATGTTAATGTTGGCCAGGTGCAGTGACTCACCTGTAATCCCAGCACTTTGGGAAGCCCAAGCGGGTGTATCACCTGAGGTCAGGAGTTTGAGACTAGCCTGGCCAACATGTTAAAACCCCGTCTCTACTAAAAATACAAAAATTAATTGGGCGTGGTGGTGCAGGCAATGAAATTAAGAGCAAGGAAATGAAAAACTATTCAGGATATTGGCTACTCAGAGTCTGAGGCAGGAGAATCACTTGAACCCAGGAGGTGGAGGTTACAGTGAGCTGAGATCGCACCACTGCACTCCAGCCTGGGTGACAGAACGAGACTCTGTCTCAAAAAACAAAAAAAAAAAAAAAGAAAAGGGCTCAATTTGAATTTTTAGAAATTTACAGAAAAGAACAGAGTGATTAAAGGTAAAGATTAAACACAGATGAAGAGAATGAATTAATCCAAAGATAGATCTGTGAAAATTCTCTAAACTTGGAAATGGAAAACACGAGTGAGAGCAGTTAATAAATAAGGTATGGAAGATAGAATAAGACCTGTGGCCCAACATATGACTGTCTCCTGAGGAGAGGCCAGAAAATGGGAGAAGGAGAGGAAAGAAGAATATTCAAAGAGAATAGATGAGACTTTTCCAGAGTTAGAGAGGCACAAGAGTCTTCAGCAAATTAAATTTAAAAATTTATACCCTTATGCATGTATTGAAGTTATAGTTTTAAAACTTATAAAACTACTAGAGGAAAAAGGTAGATTCGCCTTTAGAAGAACATTGTATTCACAACAGAATTTTCTTCAGTAAAGGTAGATGTCAGAATGTAATAGTATAGTATATTCAGAATGCTGAAGAAGAATAGCTCTGAACCCAAATAAGTATATTCAGATAATTAGGTGCCAGGGAGAAATAATGCCATTCAGATAAAAATGGTGTTTAATACTCTCAGACTGTTGAGTAAGAACTACTAAATTGTATACAGTAGTAAGACAACTGATTGCAGGAAGAAAGGCATAGGAAACGAAGCAATAATGAGCGAAGAAAAGATAAAAATTGTAAAACAGATAAACCTATTGGTAAACTTAAATAAGTATTGACTAAATAAACTAGCAATAATGACTATTAATTTAGGGGTTCTAGAAATAAAAGTGAACTAAAATACTAGCAAATGAAAAGACTTAAATTCTTGCCAGCTCAGTTGGAAGGAAAAATATTTCTTAAGTATAATTGAAGAGTAATCAGAGAAGGGATAAGATAAAATATGTAACTTGCTAATGCAGGAAATCTAATAGAAGGACAGAGCTTTGTAGGAAGGAAGCTAGATTGAAAATAGTTTAAATATTTACTAAATATCCATGGTGAAAATAGGTAAAAAATAAAATACATAGCTTACCATTTGGGGAAAACAGAACAGAAAGGAGAACAAAAAGCATTGAAAAAACTCAGTAAAGAGAAAACACAAAGATGGTAGAAATAAAAGATCCATACATCAGTAATTATAATATAGGTAAGCATATTTCGGTATGGAGTTGAAAGTCAAGAGGTCAGGCGTGGTGGCTCATGCCTGTTGGCTCAGGCCAACATGGGAGGAATCTCTTGAGGCCAGGAATTCAAGGCCAGCCTGAGAAACTAGATCTTGTCTCTATAAAAAACCTTTCTTTTTAAATTAAACAATAGTCTATGGCCGTACCACCCTGAACGTGCCCATCTCGTCTGATCTTGGAAGCTAAGCAGGGTTGTGCCTGGTTAGTACTTGGATGGGGGACTGCCTGGGAATACCACCAGGTGCTGTAGGTGTCGGGGGAGGGCAGGCAGCGGGGAGAGAGCATTAGGGAAAAGAGCTAATGCATGCTGGGCTTAATACCTAGGTGATGGGTTGATAGGTGCAGCAAACTACCATAGCACACATTTACCTATGTAACAAACCTGTACATCCTGCACATGTACCCTGAAACTTAAAAAAAAAATAATAAAGTAAAAAGAAAAAAGTGTTCAATAACTCAAAGCTGGTATAGAAATAGGAGACAAAGTACACTGTAAGGTAGAATTATTAAGGATAAAGAAATTTATCAGGAAGGCATTACAGTTCTGAACATAGTTCAAATCTAACAATATACTAAGATGGACAAAGAAAAATAGACATAAGGAAAATTTTGCAAATCCTAGTAAGTTGAGACAGCAGAAATAGACATCAGTAAGAATATAGAAGATCTGAAAGCCACTTACTCAGCTTGATTTAATATTTGTTTGGAATCATATACTCTAAAATTATAAATCACATATTTTTCCAGCATATATGGAAAATATGTACAATTTGATCATCTTTTAAGGCCAAAAATATGCCATGGATATATCATCAGTCATGTTCTCTTATTAAAATAAAAGTAGAAATCAATAAGTCTAACCTTCATGATTTGGAAACTGAATTTCTTAGTTTATGAATAACAGTTCATATGGAAATCCGGAAATATTTAGAATTTAATAACAGTAAGAACAGAACACAGGAAAACTCTGAGGATATAGCTAAAGCAGCTGCCTCTTAGAGGAAATTTTATAGCCTTAAATGCATCAGAGAAAGGATAAAATGTAAAACTTGCTAATAGAGGAAATCTAGTAGGACAGCTTTGTAGGAAGACGACTAGATTGAAAATAGTTTAAATATTTCTTTTCTCAGAAAAAAGAATGAGTTAAGTGTTCAAGCTAAGTAGTTAAAAGAGAAGGAAGATGCCGGGCGCGGTGGCTCAAGCCTGTAATCCCAGCACTTTGGGAGGCCGTGGTGGGCAGATCACCTGAGGTCAAGAGATCGACACCATCCTGGCTAACGTGGTGAAATCCCATCTCTACTAAAAATACAAAAATTAGCTGGGTATGGTGGTGCACGCCTGTAATCCCAGCTACTCGGGAGGCCGAGACAGGATGAATTGCTTGAACTCTAGAGGCAGAGGTTGCAGTGAGCGGAGATCACGCCACTGCACTCCAGCCTGGGTGACAAGAGTGAGACTTAAGTCTCAAAAAAAGAAAAAGAAAAAGAAAAAAAAAGATGTGGAAGAAGAATATGTTTTAGTTCCATTATCTAAAGCTCTAACATAATGCTAATATGTTGCTTAAGGCTATGTACGTAGCTGATGAAATTAAGAGCAAGGAAATGAAAAACTGTTCAGGATATTGGCTGGTTGGGTGTTAGTTGGAAGGAGTGCTCAGGGAGAAGAGAAGCAGAGGGCAAAAGAAAAACACAGGCTGCAAATACATTGGAAACATTTTAGTGTTAAGCTGGGCAGTGGAGATAAGCTTTCATTTTATTATATTTTTAATTTATATATGTGTTATATGTTCTTTTACTTTCATGAAAATAACTTATACCTTTACAGAAAAGTTTTCAGAAAATAAATTTTTTGAAGAGTTTTGTTTCATTTTTAAATAGGTTTTAAAATACATATACTCTAATATTCAGAAATAGCATATATAGAATTTCTCTTTATTCATCATTCTCTTTAGGTGTAAATAGTTGCAAGTTTACAAACTGAACAGTCTCTATTTCCTGCCCAGTTGGCACTTTGGTTTTGCATTAATCTGGTTCTGCCCTATGAGTCTGCCCTATGTGCAATTAAATTTTACTTGAACTGTTTCTACTAATCTTTTGGTATTCAATTCAATTAAAAATTGTTTGTACCTGGAAATCAGACTTTATATGTATCTGCATGTCTGTGCTTTGAGTAAGATGTTTACTATATTCTGTATGGAGCAGATAGAAGTCTAGGATTTATTTAATTCTTTTGTGTATTGTGGAAATCCAGTTAATGGTGCAGTTTTGGTGACTTTTAATGTATTAATTCAAGTGCCACTTTTTCCTTTAGGTGATTTTTAGACTCGATTCTCAAAGCAAGCAATGAGGTTTTAAAAAATTGTAGCCATATCTATTTATATTAGTAAAGTTGAACACTTATAGGTCAAAATGTCATTTCTTTTTGACAACAATGCCTTAAAATACTTGTTTAAAGTTACTGAATTATTCAAGGCTTAAATTAAATTTGACCATGTCCCCAAGATTTCTTTGTTGTTGTTTTGTGTTGTTCTTGTGTGTGTTTTAATATTATAGGCTATCGAGATGGAAATAATTCAGAAGCTTCAGGGCCATCCAGAAGAGGTGGAAGAGGTAGTTTCCGAGGTTGCCGTGGAGGATTTGGTCTAGGAAGTCCAAGTTAGTAGTGGATTTGCAAATGATGTGTTTCATCTGTTAAAAAGAAAATGATTTAAAAGAATATGTATCAAAGAAGGTTGTTATGAGGATTATATGAGAATAGCTTAGTGACTAATACACGTTAATCACCCACATTATCTATGACATTAGTTTTTAGACAGATTTAATTGCATATTGGTTAGGTTGAAATACATGAATTTAAAAAATAAGTTTGAGTGACTCAATTATTTAATATTACATACTATTCATTGTTTTAGAGCTTTGATAATATGGCTGACCTTATAAACAGGTGACTTTCTATGTGGCTCTACCTCCCCCCATACCTTCTTTCACCAATGTGGCTTTCTACCTTAAATTTTTCCAGCCATCATTTTTCAGAGATAAGGTACTGACTTCAGAGGTCACTGCTGGAATGTATGTGCGTCTAAACAGAGGAGGACAGATTACAAACATAAATTTGTAATAATGATTTAATAGATCTGTAGCAGATTAGAGAATTGTCACTTTGACAGAAGTTTAGGGATTTTGAAGGGTACTGTGCAGGACTGGTAAGGTTTGATTTGGCAACAGTGGGGGCAAGGGGTGCTACTTTGAAGAATAAGTAGTGAAATGATGCAATGTGAAGTTTCTCAGGCAGTTTCTAGAGATTTAACTTGCTTGTATCATATTTTGGCATAATACTGGCCCTAATTTATGAAATATTTTAAATACATTTTGAGGAAGTAGTTTTTCATTGAAGGACATTATTTGTAGAGAATTCCTGTGTGCAATACTTAGTTTAACCAGAATAGTATTTTTCTATTTTACCCTGCATCTTTTAACTTCTGATAGCATAACTTGATTTTTTTCTGTTTACTGAACGATTAAAAAACTTCTTCAAAGTAATATAATCTAATTTTACTTTCTGCAAATCAAGATAATGACTTAGACCCAGACGAATGTATGCAGCGCACTGGTGGCCTTTTTGGTTCTAGAAGACCAGCATTAAGTGGCACAGGTGAGAAATAAAACTTATTACTGAATATGATTGATATATGTTTTTAGCACTAGGATTAGTAAACCTAATATATATGTTAAAGTATATTAGTTTGGCTTATGATTGTCTCTGCTTTTAGATCTGTAGGTAAAAATATGTGGACAATTTTGTCTCCCTTATAAAATTTGTGTAATGTGGATTATTTATTCTGTGTTATCTACCAGTTAATTTGAGATGTGAATTATTAACTAGAGGAATAAAGGATTCTGAGTTAGGGGAAAATGATTTGTGTGATTTGAGGTAAAAATGAAAACACAGTTGATGAAAAATGTTCAAATGAGGTTAAGGTTAACGTTTAAACCTAGAGGCCAGGCCTGGTGGCTCATGCCTGTAATCCCAACAGTTTGGGAGGCCGAGGCAGGTGGATCTCTTGAGGCCAGGAGTTCGAGACCAGCCTGGCCAACATGGCAAAACCCCATCTCTACTAAAAATACAAACATTAGCTGGGCATGGTGGTATGTGCCTGTAGTTCCAGCCACTCAGGTGCCTGAAGCACGAGAATTGGTTGAACCCAGGAGACGGAGGTTGCAGCGAGCCAAGATCGTGCCACTGCACTCCTCAAAAAAAAAAAAAAAAAAAAAAAAGTTAAATCTAGAATTAAGAGATTGATGGGTTAAAGGACCGGAATTCCTAAGTAATAACTTTGTTGAATAGAAATAACCACATGGTTTGTGTGCTTGAGTAGCAACTGTGTGTTATCTAAATATTTTGCAAAACAATGCTTTACAGGTAATGGTGACACTTCTCAAAGCAGAAGTGGCAGTGGAAGTGAACGAGGTAAGTTCTTATTTTGTTTACCTGAAAGAAGTTAAAATCATTGTATTCCAAATTTAATTTTTTTCTGTACTTCACTGGTTGGAAACTAATTTTTGAAGTTAAAGGTAACTTACTGCTTTTGTACACTGTGAGGAGCATAAATTTACACAGCCTGTTTTAGATAGTTCTTTAATACTCTCCAGGTTATTGCCTCTCTGATCCAGCAATTCCATTATAGGAATTATATACTATAGATGTATTTGCAAATACATGTACAAGGATGTTCACTGAAATGTTATTTATAATAAGTAAAAACTGAAAATCACCTGAAATTCATAAATAAAACACTGTTTAAGTCCGGGTACGGTAGCTCATGACTGTAATTCTAGCACTTTGGGAGGCCTTAGGTGGGTGGATCAGAAGGTCAAGATATCGAGACCATCCTGGCCAACATGGTGAAACCCCCATCTCTACTAAAAATACAAAACTTAGCTGGGTATGGTGGCGCACGCCTGTAGTCCCAGCTACTTAGGAGGCTAAGGCAGGACAATTGCTTGAACCTGGGAGGTGGAGGTTGCAGTAAGCTGAGATGACACCACTGCACTCCAGCCTGGTGACAGAGCGAGACTCCATCTCAAAATAAAAAACAACTGTTTAATAAAATAATAATCACGAAATGGGATGCTGTGTGGAAGTTAAAGACTGAGTTATAATATGTACAAATCCTTATTAAAACTGTCATACACGTCCATGCGAAGAGACTACCAAACAGGCTTTGTGTGAGCAACATGGCTGTTTATTTCACCTGGGTGCAGGCGGGCTGAGTCCGAAAAGAGAGTCAGCGAAGTGAGATAAGGGTGGGGCCATTTTACAGGATTTGGGTAGGTAAAGAAAAATTACAGTCAAAGGGGGGTTGTTCTCTGGCGGGCAGGAGTGGGGGTCATAAGGTGCTCAGTGGGGGAGCTTTTTGAGCCAGGATGAGCCAGGAAAAGGACTTTCACAAGGTAATGTCATCACTTAAGGCGAGGACTGGCCATTTTCACTTCTTTTGTGGTGGAATGTCATCTGTTAAGGTGAGGCAGGGCATTTGCACTTCTTTTGTGATTCTTAGTTACTTCAGGCCACCTGGGCATATACGTGCAAGTCACAGGGGATGCGATGGCTGGGCTTGGGCTCAGAGGCCTGACAAAAACCATATGCTTTTTCTTACGGAATACTTATGTGATTTGATTTGAAGGATAGAGTTAGCTCAATATATAATTTTTTACTCTTAAAGTTTTTTCTTTTATCTTTTTGTTTTTTGTTTTTTGAGACAGAGTCTCTCACTCTGTCACCCAGGCTGGAGTGCAGTGGCACGATCTCAGCTCACTGCAACCTCCGCCTTCCGGGTTGAAGCCATTCTCCTGCCTCAGCCTCCCTAGTAGCTGGATTACAGACATCTGCCACCACACCTGGCTAATTTTTGTATTTTTAGTAGAGATGGGCTTTCACCTTTGCCAGGCTGGTCTCAAACTCCTAACCTCAGGTGATCTGCCCGCCTCGGCCTCTCAAAGTGCTAGGATTACAGGCATGAGCCACTGCACCCGACCTTAAAGTTTTTTCAAAGTATAAATACTTCAGTGTCATATAAAAGTTTAAATGCTCTCCAGACTAGTAAATTGGTGAAGCTTGCTTGATGTATTTGAAGATTCTCAGTAATTATTATTAGTCTGAGAGTATTCAGAGTGACATTCCCCCAACCCATGCTGATTCTTGGATTCTTCAATATAGAAAAAGTTTATGAAAGACTAGCTAAACCAAATCTTCTACAAATATTCACAGCTTATATGAAGGAGGATTTCAAGACCTGTGGACATACAAGATAAGGAAATTAGAGTTCACGTAGAAAAAGTGTTCTATCTAATTAGCTCTTGAATCTAATGCAGTCATAGTACCTAAAAGTGGCACAACAGATTACTCGTTATCTAAAAATCAGAAAGGTAGTCTATAGAAAGGAGTTAACAGGCCTGATTGTTCATCAAAAATTCATCAGTAAATGAAATTGAAAATCTTACTTAAAAGGCCGTTCCTTGGCTAGTGTATATTAGTTAGGGTTCTCTATAGAGACAGACCAAAAGGAAGGAGGGAGGGAGGAAATGGATGGATGGATGGATGGATGGATGAGAAGGAACTAATTAGAGGCATTGGCTCATGAGATTATGGAGGCTGAGAAAGTCCTATGATAGGCTGTCTGCAAGCTAAGAACCAGGGAAACCGGTAGTGTTGTTCAGTTCAAGTCCAAAGGAACCAGTAAAGTTTTTTTTTTCTTCTTTAAATTCTAGGGGACATGTGCACAACATGCAGGTTTGTCACATAGGTATACATGTGCCATGTTGGTGTGCTGCACCCATCAACTCATCATTTACGTTAGGTATTTCTCCTAACGCTATCCCTGCCCCTGTCCCCCACCTTCCAACAGACCCTGGTGTGCGATATTCCCTTCCTCGTGTCCATGTGTTCTCATTGTTCAGCTCCCACTTATGAGTTAGAACATGCGGTGTTTGGTTTTCTGTCCTTGTGATAGTTTGCTGAGAATGATGAGAACCAGGGAAGCTGATGGTGTAACTCTCAGTTCAAGGCCAAAGACCTGAGAACCTCTTGGTGGGGCAGAGCCAGAGGGCGGGGGATTGCTGGCATAAGTCCTAGAGTCCAAAGGCCAGAGAACCTGGAGTTCTGATGTCCAAGGGCAAGAGAAGAAGGGTATCCCAGCTGCAGAAAAGAGAGAAAATTTGCCTTTCCTCTGCCTTTTTGTTCTATCTGGCCCCCAGCCTATTGGATGGTGTCTGCCCACGTTGGATGAGGGTCGATCTTACTCTCTCCACTGATACAAATGCCAGTCTCTTCTAAAACACCTTCACAGACATACCCAGAAAGAATGCTTTATCAGCTACCTGGGTATCCCTTAATCTGATCAAACTGACACCACAAATTAACCATCACAGCTAGCATCTGAAAACTTGGATTTGGGACGGGTTCCCAATACCCTAATAGGTAAGAGCAACTCATTGTGCCTAAACCATTTGTGCATTGTGGTTTTTGCTGAATATTTGCTTTCCTTCTGGGAGTCTGGAATTTGGTATGTGCCAGGCAGAAGGTGAGTACATTATTAGCCCCTAATAAAAACCCTGGGTACTAAGTCTCTAATGAGCTTCTGAGTCTCTAATACTCTTCTCTGGTAGAGTTTACATGTGTTGTCACAGCTCATTGCTGGGAGAACTAAGCACATCCTGTGTAACTGCAGTAGAAGACACTTGGAAACTTGTGCCTGGTTTTCTCTGGGTCTATGCACCTTTTTTTTCTGCTGATGGGACTCCCTATTTTTTCACTAATAAATGATAAGTATGACTGTATTGAGTCTGGTGAGTCCTCCTAGCAATTACTGAACTGGGGATGGTCTTGGGGACACACCCCAACACAGGTTCTTTTAGAAAATACATTCCTTTGCTGATTAGGAAAGAAATATAACAGCTTAAACAAAATGTAGTGATATGTAATAGTCTCATCTACATAAAATCATTTTGAGTACTACAGAAACTAAAAAGGTACAAGATTCTATTTAATTGTCTCAAGTATTTGTAAGAAGGGAATTTAAAGTTTTTTAGAACTTGTTCTCTTTGAAGACAAGCAACGAAAATAAAGATGTGCACAACCTTGCATCTTGACCAATTGTCACTTATGAATTTGTTTAACAGGTGGTTACAAAGGTTTAAATGAAGAAGTAATAACAGGCTCTGGAAAGAGTAAGTTTTCCTGAAACAAGGTATTTAATTTTTGTAGTGAGAGTTCTTTTACCCTTCAATTTTAAAAAAAAATGTATATCTTTTTTATTTGATCCTCTTTAAGATTCTTGGAAGTCAGAAGCAGAAGGAGGAGAAAGTAGTGATACTCAAGGTATATTAACGTTTATGTGACTCACATGGGAGTATATTGTGTTTTAATAAAAATGCTTAAGTATTTTACTTAAAAACAAAGTTATCTTTTAAAAATTTGAGCAGTGAAAACTTTAAAGGTAAGCAGTGGGAAGTTCCATAGTATTTAAAATTTGATCTTGTCAATTTTTGTCTGTTTTCTCTTATATTTTCTTTTAGTCTCTGTAACGTACGTTATGTTTTTAATTTAAATTCCAAGGACCAAAAGTGACCTACATACCGCCGCCTCCACCTGAGGATGAGGACTCCATCTTTGCACATTATCAGACAGGCATAAACTTTGACAAATATGACACTATTCTTGTGGAAGTGTCTGGACATGATGCACCACCAGCAATTCTGGTCAGTGAATTAATTGTTTCTGTATTGGCTGTGTAGCAAACTTTACTTTTAAAATACATTGTATAGTTTGTAAAGCTGATATCAACACACAAATTTCACCTCTGGTATCTAAGGTCTTAGGTTGGAAATTTAGAGTGATGTCTTACCATCTACAATAGAATTAATTGCTATGTCAAAAGAGAGTAATAGATTTCATCCCTACTCCCTATACCAGGATGAGAATTTTATTTAAACTTCCTTAATATAATACTTTTCCTAGTGATTCAAGATGTTTCCCCAAGATTGTGAGAAAGTGTGTCTTAGGGCAGTGATTTTTCTGAGAGGGGGAGCCCTCTGTCTCCTATTGATAATTATACTTAGAACAAACCATTACTAGCAGAATTCTTCATATCTCATAGGTTTTAAGGGGGCAGGAAAAATGTGTGAAAACCACCATTTGTGGGGAATACTTCCTGATTCTGTCAAATCATATTATAATATACAGGCTTTGAATATTTGAGTGGGGGCATGTTACTAAAGTCACTTTAGTATATAAAGTAGAATTAAACAGAACTTGGAAAATAGCTTGAATGAAATATGCTTATAAATGATCTGCATATGATATATAGAATGTAATCACTGCTTTTTTTTAAATTTTCAGACTTTTGAAGAAGCTAATCTCTGTCAGACACTGAATAACAACATTGCTAAAGCTGGTTATACTAAGCTTACTCCTGTGCAAAAATACAGTATTCCTATCATACTTGCAGGACGAGATTTGATGGCTTGTGCTCAAACAGGGTCTGGGAAGACTGTAAGTCTTTCCCCACATGTCCAAACTGTTAGGTTTTTTGAGCTTTGGTTCTTCCTTAGTAACTTGGTTTCTTCTTTTGAGTAGAAGGTTTGTAGATGGTTTCAGTGACCTGTCATAAGTATTGATGGTTTTGCTTCTGATTTTTATTGGGATTTGTGTACTTCTAAAGAAAGAATTCTGAACTATTTCTAGGGTAGTGTTGCAGTCCATAGATGTTTAATCTTTTCTGTGTGCAGCTCTTTCTGAAGCATGGTAGTATCTAAAACAAAGTGTCTGAAAGTCAAAGCAGAGATTATAAAACAGTGAGAGAGGGAGAAAGTAATTTCTGTATTATAGCTGGTACACTCTTGAAGTCAAAAGATAAAGAATGAGAAACAGTTACATGCATTGTGCATGATTCCTTAGTATTCAGTGACCTCAGGTTATGCTAATTATAAAAGAAGTCTGATGAGACCAGGTTGGTTTTAGGACTAATCTGGGAAATTTGTGTGTTAATTACGACTCCGTGAGATGAGACTCTTATTTCTATGATCGTAGAGTCCATGAGGTCATACTATTTTAGTCTTAATAAGCCTTCATAGTAGAATTGTAAGGAAATATAGGTATTATATAGCAGCTGATTGAGAGTGTTACATATGGTATTGGAGGTGAAGTTTAGCAAGTGTCTTATTTGCTTAAATGAGAAAACTCTAGCACAAAATTTCTGTTGCCAGATGTAACTTCAGTAAGGGTAATGTGTTCAGTAATACAAATGATGATTTCTAAGTTTTTGCTCTGTGGACCACTTTTGTCATCCATTCTGAATGATGATTTTATGACCTCAAAAGGACTAACTTAGAGTAATTATTCACTGTAATGATTTGCAGCAATTACATTTATTATTTTCCTCTATAAATAGGCTAATGTTGTTGATCTGTTTAGAATTCATGGGTATGCTTTTAAAAATACACCGGAAAAATTTGATAGAGTAGTTTTACCAAATTTTATATTGTATAATAGGAGCATAAAGACCTAAATGTTAAGAACACATTGAAATGAAATTTGTTTTCATTTTTCATCTTAAATTTCCCAGTAGGATGGAAGTAGAGTCTAAAGGCTATAAGGACATGAGGATTAGCTTTCCATAGGGATAAAAGTGATGTGCTATAAGTTTGTAAAGTAGGCAACTTAACTTCTAGGCGGCTTTTCTCCTCCCAATTTTGGCTCATATGATGCATGATGGAATAACTGCCAGTCGTTTTAAAGAGTTGCAGGAACCAGAGTGTATTATTGTAGCACCAACTCGAGAATTGGTCAACCAGATTTATTTGGAAGCCAGAAAATTTTCTTTTGGGTAAGTACATCAGAATGCTACTCACAAAATAGTTTTTTCTTTAGAGATTTTTTTCCCCTCACTTTTGGAAGAACTCAGTAATACTGCACTCATGTAATTTTTAGCATTACTTAAAGTATACTTTTTTATTATCTTGTTTATGGAATCCTTTTTATTTTTAAAAAGAAACATGCTTATTAAAAATTAGGTTAATAGGTTGGACTTAGTGGCTCATGACTATAATCCCATTGCTTTGTGAGGCCCAGGCAGGAGGACTGCTTGAGGCCAGGAGATCGAGACCAGACAGGGTAACATGGTGAGACCCCGTCTCTGCAAAAAATAAAATAACTAGCCAGCACGTGGTAATGCACACCTGTTGTCCTAGGAGCTTAGGAGGTTGAGGCAGGAGGATTGTTTGAGTCCAGGAGTTTGAGGCTACAGTGAACTGTGATTGCACCACAACACTCAGCAAGACACTGTCTCTAAAAAAGTAAAATTTTAATTTAAAAAACAGATAATACTAGAAGTAGAAAATAGTGAACATACTGGTATTATTTCTTGGTAGTTTTTAATGTATATTTAAAAATGAACTCAGGGTATTCTAATGATTTCCTATTCTTTTACATAAAACTTTATAATACAGAAAATGCTTATTGCATAATAAGAACTGATTTTTAATGACTTTTAAATTGCCCATGTGCATACATTTTATTTCTCTATTCTGGGATATTTAGGTTCTTTCTAACTTGGGGCTATTGTAAACAGAATTCAATGTATATCTTGCTATATAGTTTTTCTGTTTTGGCTGGATATGATGGCTTACACCTGTAATCCTAGCACTTTGGGAGGCCAAAATACAAAAATTAGCCAGGTGTAGTGGTGCACCCCTGTAGTCCCAGCTACTCGGGAGCCTGAGAGATGGGAGAATTACCCGAGCCTGGGAGGTTGAGGCTACAGTGAGCTGTGATTGCGCCATTGCCCTCCAGCCTAGATGACAGACCTTGACTTAAAAAAAAAAAAAAGAAAAAGTTTTCTATTTTAAGTATTTTCTTAGAATAGAGTTTTATCAGTTTTAATGTTAAAGAGCAGGAACTTATTTTAAAGCTTGCAATTAATGTGTATTTGTGCCTGCAGTGTATCAGAAGTCCAATTTCAGTATACCTTTTGCCAACATTTAGTTATTGCTGTCTGACAAACTCCCTTAAAACATAGTTACTTTCAACAATAAACATTTACTGTCTCACCATTTGGGGGGCTTAGGAATTGGGGAACAGCTTGGCTTAGCTGGGCCCTTCTGCGTTAAGAGTTTCTTTTATTTTTTTTTTATTTTTTTTTTATTTATTTTTTTGAGACGGAGTCTTGCTCTGTCACCCAGGCTGGAGTGCAGTGGCCGGATCTCAGCTCACTGCAAGCTCCGCCTCCCGGGTTCACGCCATTCTCCTGCCTCAGCCTCCGGAGTAGCTGGGACTACAGGCGCCCACCACCGCACCCGGCTAATTTTTTGTATTTTTTAGTAGAGACGGGGTTTCACCGTGTTAGCCAGGATGGTCTCGATCTCCTGACCTCATGATCCGCCCGTCTCGGCCTCCCAAAGTACTGGGATTACAGGCTTGAGCCACCGCGCCCGGCCTTGCGTTAAGAGTTTCTTATGAGATTGTAGACAAGATGTCAACCAATCCTGGTTGACAAGATTGTCAACCAGACAAGATGTCAAGCCAGTCATCTGAGGGCTTCACTGGATCTCTCCATAGGGATGCATGATTAAATGGCACTGACTTCCCCTAGATTGAGTGATCAGTAAGAATAAAGAGGTGGCTGTAATAGCTTTTATGAAATAGTCCCAGAAGTCACACATTGTCATTCTGCCACATTGTAAGAAGCAAGTCACTAAGTTTGACCCCACTCAGGAGTGGCTATTATAATTGGAACTAGTGCAAAATTGAAAGTTCAGGTCCTTTGTTGTAAAATTATTACAAATTTCAGGGCAGCGACAGCAGAGCGTTAAATGAAGCACAGGGTTCTTCTAAACTTGGAACTCTGACTGGACAGGTTGCATACTCATGAGGCTAGCCTTGCCCACACTGAAGGGGAAAGGTAGAATCCATATTTGAAGGAAGGAATATATTGAAGAATTTGTATATGTATGTTAAAACCACCACAGGTGATTTTATTTTTTTTCCATGCTTGTCAAAATCACTTTAATATCAAACCTGATAGATCTTTTGGAAAAACATGTGGATTGCTTATTTCAGTGTTTGTATCTTGCTAATCCTCATGTACCATGTTGCTTTCAGGCTTTTAAATCAAGTAAAAGGTCTCGGAAATCACCACTAAATAACTTACTCATGTGATGAAGTACCACCTGTTCCCCCAAAAGTATTGTAATTTTTAAAAAATCAAGTAAAATATCACATTTTTTTGTTTGTTTTTTTAGGTGGAGACTCGCTGTATTGCCCAGGCTGGAGTAGAGTGGCGGGATCTCGGCTCACTGCAACCTCTGCATCCTGGGTTCAAGCGATTCTCCTGCCTCAGCCACTGAGTAGCTGGGATTACAGGCACATGCTACCATGCTTGGCCAATTTTTTGCATTTTTAGTAGAGACTGGATTTCACCATGTTGGCCAGGCTGGTCTCAAACTCCTGACCTCAGGTGATCTGCCTGCCTTGGCCTCCCAAAGTGCTGGGATTACACGCATGAGTCACTGCACCTAGCCATAATTTAATATATTTTTTAGATAGTTGAACTTTTTTCTTTTTGGATTTTGTTTTATATCTTGTTAGAAACAGATGCCTAATTTTTAAATAGAAAGTAACATTTAGCTTTCTTGTTAATAGGACTTGTGTAAGAGCTGTTGTTATATACGGGGGAACCCAGCTGGGGCATTCAATTCGACAAATAGTACAAGGCTGTAATATATTATGTGCTACTCCTGGAAGACTGATGGATATCATAGGCAAAGAAAAGGTACGCCATATAGGAATAATGAAGTTGTGAGATTGATCCATTTTTTTGGTATGGGAAAAGGAAAGAATGAGGTAAAGACAGATGTATTTACTAGAGCACCATTTATGTGTTAGCCTCCATCACATTCGTTGAATGCATTCTTATATAATTCTCAAGATAATCGCAACAGGGAATAGTGTTTTCTAATTTATACTCGGGAAAACAAACTTATTGAGATTATGTAATTTATTTTTAAAATCCCTCAGTTAGCTCTAGTAAGTATAGAGCTAATGTTAGAATCTGGGTCTGGTTCCAGAAACCATATTCTATGTCCCACTACGCTGGGGGAAAAATGTAGTTAATAACTTTTTATCTGATTTCATACATGTCTTGAGGAAATAGTTTTTCTCCTGTAAGAAACCCTTTGTGGCATCAATAATTCTGTCTCCTGTGTAAGCATGGGAATGATATTAACCAGGATTGTTAATTTTCTAAATCTTTAAAAAGATTTTAGGGCCATGTACTTATTTAGGAATTCATATACCATATTTTTACATCTCTAAATCAGTACTTTCAGTTCACCTTAATGAACCAGATACACTTTTTAAAATCTCTTTAAAGGGTCCTTCTGAGTTAAGAGTCTTTTCTTTTTTTTTTTTCCTGAGACAGAGTCTTGCTCAGTCACCCAGGCTGGAGTGCAGTGGCGCAATCTCAGCTCACTGCAAGCTCTACCTCCCGGGTTCACGCCATTCTCCTGCCTCAGCCTCCGGAGTAACTGGGACTACAGGTGCCTGCCACCATGCCTGGCTAATTTTTTTTGTATTTTTAGTAGAGACAAGGTTTCACCATGTTAGCCAGGATGGTCTCGATCTCCTGACCTTGTGATCCACCTGCCTCAGCCTCCCAAAGTGCTGGGATTGCAGGCATGAGCCACTGCGCCCGGCCGCGTTAAGAGTCTTTTTAATCCCTCTGGGTTACTCAAAAAAATGTTATTTCTGCATAAACACACATTTCTTAGTATACTTATTAAAAGGACCCAGAGATGTCTACCTTACTTTCTTGCTAACATCTTCATAGTGGTACCAAAATCACTTTGCAAGTGTGTTCTTCTGTCTATAGTAAAAGATGTTCATGTGAAGGTAAGAGGTTCCTGATTGTTCCCGAGTGATTAGAGGATGGATAATTTACTAAGGATTTAAAGAGGTTAGAAAAAATTTTACCAGTTAGAAGATATTTGAATATGTCATGCTGTTAGGATATTTTCTTTCTTAGAGTCTAACTTTATGAGATACTGTAATCCAGATCTGTATTGTCCAATACAGTAACTACTAGCCACATGTAACAATTTAAGAATGATAAAATTAAAAATTCAGTTCCACAGTCACAGTAGCCACGTTTCAAGTGCTTAATAGCTAGCTACTTTTGGCTAATGACTGACATGTTAAACAGTGCAGATAGGCCGGGTGCGGTGGCTCACGCCTGTAATCCCAGTACTTTGGGAAGCTGAGACGGGAATATCACGAGGTCAGGAGATAGAGACCATCCTGGTTAACACGGTGAAACCCTGTCTCTACTAAAAATACAAATAAAAAAAATTAGCCGGGCATGGTGGGAGGCTGAGGCAGGAGAATCACTTGAACCCAGGAGGCAGAGGTTGTAGTGAGCTGAGCTTGTGCCACTGCACTCCAGCCTGGGCAACAGAGCAAGACTCTGTCTCAAAAAAAAAAAAAAAAAGAGGTGCAGTTAATAGAACTTTTAAGTAATTGTAGAAAGTTTTATTGCACAGTGTTGATCTAGACGTTTGGTTTCTTTTAGACTTAATTTTAAAAATGCTTTATAACAGAAAATTGAACTGAAATATACAGTAATATCTAAGCATAACAATTCTCATTTTATACACCGATTTCTAGTCTTTGTTCTTCACAGTATTTTAACAGTTGGAATTGTGAAGAATAGTTTAATATAAACTAATATGCATTTTCTCTTTTACCTTTGAAAATATCCTTAAAGATTGGTCTCAAACAGATCAAATATTTAGTTTTGGATGAAGCTGATCGCATGTTGGATATGGGTTTTGGTCCAGAAATGAAGAAGTTAATTTCTTGCCCAGGAATGCCATCAAAGGAACAGCGCCAAACCCTTATGTTCAGTGCAACTTTTCCAGAGGAAATTCAAAGGTTAAGTTTTTTCTTAAAAATAATTTAGTTATATACATACTTTTATCAAAGTGGAAGCAATGCGAATATCCTATTTTTAGAGATTTGTCTTTAAGATTTTAATATAGGTAGTTTAAAAAGTAGATGTATTTCTAAAATGTTTACCACATTTTCCATTGTTTCTTACCTTTATTCCTGGCTTTGTGTTAACATCACATTTTATTTAAAAAGTGTGTGTGTGTGTGTTGCATAGAATGCAGCTAGGGTTTAATAAGTGCTTACTAAATGAAGTTATTTTTATTATTATGCCTTCTTTTCAAACCTAAATGTATAGGATTTGGGAGAACTGAGGCTTTGGTAGAAAATTCATATACCAATTATTGGCAGATATTTGAAGATCATGTTATATACCATGTGGTCTAGTGAATTCAGAGATTAGAGTGACACATCCCTACTGGCATGGTGACTCTTTTTCCTGCCAGCCCCTTGTCTCAAGGAGCCAGAAGTGCCCAGGCAACAACAGAAGCTTATACAGATGGTCCTGTGGTTCAACGTATGATTTTATGATTTTTCAACTTTGTAATTATTTATCGTAGGTATTAATTACATTTTTGACTTAAGATATTTTGGACTTACAATAGGTTTATCAGGATGTTAACCCTGTTGTAAGTGGGGAACCATCTGTAATTCAGCAGGACTCTTGCTATTTTCTCTAGTGGAACTGTTTTCTCTTTGGGAACCAAGACCTCAAAACCTACAGAACGTAAAGTTGGTGGACAAGAAGGGATGGGAAGCATAGATTTCCCAAGTGGGTCATTGAGAGTGATGGTAGGTGGGCCTGTGTTGCTTGCTTTCCTGGATTCCCAGACTCATGCACCATATATGGGTATTTGATTTGAAGAATTACTGTGTCGTGTTGGATAATGCCCCATCTTCATAAAGAGTTGCCTCCAAACTGGCCCTTGAACTTTTTTTTCTGCAGACAGTTCCAATGTTCTCTCAGGTTGGCAGTTTCTGAGTGATGCGGTATATATTATCTGTGAATCCTATGGTTATGGGCCTGTCCCAACACCTCTTTTGCTTTAAAGTTGGTCCCCTGGTTTGATAGAATGTTACATGGGATCCTGTGCTAGTATATCAAACATTCCCAAGCCCTTGAATAGTGGTGCTGGCTATTGATCTATTTTTTACATGGTAAATCTTTGTGTAAAGTTAGGAAGAGTTCTTTATTGAGGGAAAATAGAACTCATAAGACAGCATTAGGTCAATTGGCAGGATATTTTTCTTTCTTAGTGATAGACAAAACAATCATTTCTTAACAGTTGAATAGTATTTCCTTCCTTCCTTTCCTTTCCTTTCCTTTTTCCTTTCCTTTCTTTCTTTTTTTTTTTTTTTTTTTTTTTTCATTTGAGACGAAGTCTTGCTCAGTTGCCCAGGCTGGAGTGAAATAGTGCGGTCCTGGCTCACTGAAACCTCCATCTCCTGGGTTCAAGCGATTCTCCTGCCTCAGCCACCCAAGTAGCTGGGATTATAGGCACCTGCCACCACACCTGGTTAATTTTTTTTTTTTTTTTTTTTTTTTTGTATTTTTAGTAGAGATGGGGTTTCACCATGTTGGCCAGGCTGGTCTCGGAATCCTGACCTCAGGTCATCTGCCCGCCTCGGCCTCCCAAAGTGCTGGGATTACAGGCATGAGCCACCGCACCCTGCCCTGGATAGTATTTTCAATTGGAGATGGGATATTTGCATTCCCACCATTTGCTTTGGTAACTATCTAATTAGCAGCCTGACTCTTTTTAGATTTACCCTGAAATGGGAAAGTATTTGTATGTTGACCACCCAAAATGGCAAACGTGTACTACTGTCAGTAATATTTGTTGAGGATCTTTTGTGAATCATATTTGATTATAAGCTTTGGGGATATATGTTAAACAAAATAAGCTCCTATCTGACCTTGGGTTGTTTACATTCTTTGCTTCCTGACTCTTCCTCAATTGCTTCATTGTCTACTCTTAAATGTTACCAGTTGCCCATCATTCTGTGCAAAGTCCTTTTCTCATTCTGCATATTCCCTGAGTTATGGTATATCCGTTCCCTTGGCTTCTAGTTATACCTGTAACTCTGCCATGGCTTCTAGTTATACCTGTAACTCTCCCAGATTTCTTCCCTGTATTCCTAATCTCTCTCTGTAGCCCCAGACCTTTTTTTTTTTTTTTTTTTTTTGGAGACAGAGTTTCGCTCTTGTTGTCCAGGCTAGAGTACAATGGCACGATCTCAGCTCACTACAACCTCCACCTCCAGGGTTCAAGTGATTCTGCCTCAGCCTCCCCAGTGGCTGGGATTATAGGCATGCACCACCACATCTGGCTAATTTTTTATTTTTAGTAGAGATGGGGTTTCTCCATGTTGGTCAGGCTGGTCTTGAACTCCTGACCTCAGGTGATCCGCCCGCCTCGGCCTCCCAAAGTGCTGAGATTGTAAGTGTGAGCCACCACACCCGGCCCAGACTTTCAAATTTAACTTCTTGGGGTGTTTTTTCTCTCAGATGAATAACTAACTCACGTTCATGTCCAAAATAGAATGCAATTTTTCTTCAGCTCCCTTTTTCCAGTTTTCTTTATTCTGGTTATTGGCATCATGATCTTTTGAAGCCAGAAATTTTTGAATCATGGTGATTCTTCTCTCACAGTCTTTTAACTCCGCTTTTAAAAATACTCAACTTGGGCCAGGCGCGGTAGCTCATTCCTATAATCCCAGCACTTTGGGGAGGCTAAGGTGGGAGGAGCATTGGAGCCTAGAAGTTCAGGCCCAGCCTGGGCAACATGGTGAGACCCTGTCTATGTAAAAAAAAAATTTTTAATTAGCTGGGTGTGGTGACATGCACCTGTAGGTTCAGCTACTCAGGAGACTAAAGTGGGAGGATGTCTTGAGCCCGGGAAGTTGAGGCTGCAGTGAGCCATGGTTGTGCCACTATACTCTGGCCTGGGTAACAGAGTAAGACCCTGTCTCAGTACAACATGGCAGTGATATTAGGGTTCTCCAGAAGGACAGAACCAATAATATATATAGATAGATATAAAAGGAAGTTTATTAGGGAAAATTGGCTCACACAATCACAAGGTAAAGTCCCATGATAGGCTATCTGCAAGCTGCAGAAGAGAGAAACCAGCAGTGGCTTAGTCCAAGTCTGAAAGCCTCAAAACCAAGGAAGCTGATAGATCCCCCAAGAAGCCGCTGGTGCAAGTCCCAGAGTTCAAAGTCTGAAGAACCTGGAGTATGATGTCCAAGGGCAGGAGGAGCAGAAGCAAGCATCCAGCATGGGAAGAAGAAAGAGAGCTGGAAGACTCAGCAAGCAAAGTTACCCCACCTTCTTCTGCCTGCGTCGTTGTAACTGCGCTGGTAGCCAACTGGATGGTGTCCACCCACATTTAGGGTGGGCTTTCTTCTCCCAGTCTACCAACTGAAATGTCAGTCTCCTCTGGTAGCACCCTCAGAGACACATCCAGGAACAGTTTTTCACTGACCATCTAGGCATCCCTCAATCCAGTCAAGTTGACACCAAGTATTAACCATTACAGCAGTAATCTCTAAAATATTGCATATCTGTTAGCTTCTTCTCTATTTCCCACCTTAATTTAGGTCCTTATCAGTTTTGCCCTGCTCACTGGAAGTGGCTTTTTAACCTGTCTCCCTGCTCCTAGTGTCACTTCTGCATTAGTGGCAATGCCAAAATAAAGTCTGATTCTTTTAGACATTTATTTAAAATAAACCTTCCCATATCTTTCCATCTTCATAGACTGATTTTTAAACTCTTTAACACATGACAATCTCAGGCTTAGCTGCTACTTTCTTACCTGGAGTCGTGTGTTTCTAGTCTACTAGAGCTATTTCCTCTTGGCTGAGAAAGCTGAATTTTACTTTTCTCATTATTTGTGCTTGTTTCTTCTTTCCTTCTGCATAGAATGCCTTTCCCCAATTGTTAGTGTTCCACATTCTTGCCTGCTGCTTCCCTACATGAAGCTTCAAACCTGAAGACTTTTTTTTTTTTTTTTTTTTTTTGAGATAAGGTCTCACTCTTGTTGCCCAGGCTGGAGTTCAGAGGCACAATCATGGTTCACTGCCACCTCGACCTCCCTGACTCAAGCCATCCTAGACCCACCTCAGCCTTCTGGGTAGCTGGGACTACAGGTGTGCACATACGTACCTGGCTAATTTTTTATTTTTTGTAGATATGGGGTTTCACCATGTTGGCCAGAATGGTCTCAAACTCCTGGACTCAAGTGATCCACACGCCTTGGCCTTCCAAAGTGCTAGGATTATAGGCGTGAGCCACTGTGCCCCGCCTCAAACTTGAGGCTTTTTCTAAATCATTTCATCCATTTCCTGCCAGTGTATCTTGTGAAAGAAACTATTTAAGTCATTTTGTACATTTCTTGGAACCTAGTGTTCAGTAAACATTATTCTAACACTAAAATTGTAAGTTTTTAAATATATCTTTCCTACTTGATGTGAGGACCTCATAAGCTAATGTTCATCTTTCTACTCCCAGTACCTTGTACACATGACACAAAACACTCTGTAGTTTTAGTGAATGAAAAGAATGATGGAGAATTTCAGATGATTTTAACTTTTGTGCCTGGGTGAGAGAGTGACTCTAAAAGAAGGCAAAAAAAAAAAGCTTTGCTTTTATGATAAGAGATGAAGTAAGGAGAAAGAAGAAGCAGTGATTTATTAAGATTCTGGATATGGTGAATTTGAGCTATTTTCATGAAGGAGCCAGCTGGTAAATAAGGGACTGCTACATAGGAGGGAGAAGCATTGTAGAGAGATTTGAACCTCCCCATTTATCCCTAAAAACTCATCTTTCTCATTAGCAACTTTGTCCACTCCCCCATGTTTCTATGTGATCTAAAGCAAGACTTCTCAGTTGCATGCTGATAGTGAGTTAACTATGTGTCAAGATATTGATACCCTTAACCTTTGGGGCAGACACACCTATCCTGATTCCACTATGTCCCTGGGCCTTTCATCGTGTCTCACTTGTTTTGCCCAATTGTGCCTTGCAAATACTACTTTCTATGTGTGTCATGACATAGAGAGCACTGACCTAAGATCTGGTTTGCTTGAAATCATTCATTTGAAGTAGAGTAATTTAATAGGTAATATTTTCTGAAAACAACTAATAATAGCATACATAAAAACAATGAGTGGAGAACAGAATTTGTGCCTTAGGCTTACATTTCAGTTTTTACTAAAAAATAATTCCTGCTTATTGCAGTTTATTTCTTTTAGTTCATGCTTTTTTTAAGTGTTATACACATATTT
The DNA here is from genome assembly GCF_047675955.1 of Chlorocebus sabaeus. Classification (NCBI taxonomy): domain Eukaryota; kingdom Metazoa; phylum Chordata; class Mammalia; order Primates; family Cercopithecidae; genus Chlorocebus; species Chlorocebus sabaeus. The sequence continues at coordinate 39,543,701 of NC_132907.1, read as the reverse complement.
TATATAGTTTTGCGTGGATAGCAAATCCACTTGTAATTACCTTTGTGACAAACTTTTTCTGTAGTAGTTACGTATTTTGCAAAATCCTAATATTTTATACTGATCTTTCAAAATAGTACTTGGGTGATATAAGTAACCTAACCATCTTATAGCTGTCGTAATCTGCTGTCTGATTAATATTGAGATAACACCTACAGGAATTCAGTGGATATTATGAATACTAATGGAGAAGAGGATAAGTTAAAGAATAATCTTTTGTTTTTCAAGGTTGGCTGCAGAGTTTTTAAAGTCGAATTATCTGTTTGTTGCTGTTGGACAAGTGGGTGGAGCATGTAGAGATGTTCAGCAGACCGTTCTCCAAGTTGGCCAGTTCTCAAAAAGAGAAAAACTTGTTGAAATTCTACGAAACATAGGTATCTTATGTTGATACATTTTTTGTCATGGTTTTTTTTAATGAATAATTTTTAAAAATCACTAAAGAATTGTTTGGTCTGACTTTTAATAAGTTTGTTTGAATTCCCTCTCCCTCTAAAGCTCTTTTATAAAAAATTTTATGATTCAGTTTTCTGGGTAAATTATATAAAAATACAGTCCTTTCTCCACCATTAAGTTTGAAAATAGGAAGGATTTGAGACTGCGTTTTAACTATTCCACCAGAGGTATATCTATTTTTTGTTTTAGGAAACTAGAAAGGCTTAGTAGTGACACATGTTTACATCACACTATTACTCCATCAAAAGCAGATTGTTTTTCTGTTTCTGGTTCCTAGTTCTTGCTTCTTAAGGCTTCCCAAATTCATAGATTTGAATAACTTTTTAGCTAAAAGGGGCTTAAGATCTAGTTGTCTTCCTTCGCAATATCTGTGGGAAATTTTTTTTCTCCTCTACTCCCCCAATCAATTTTTATTTTTATTTTATTATTTTTTTAGAGACATGGTCTCACTTTGTTGCCTGGCCTGAAATAATTGTGTAGTCATAGTTCACAGCAGCCTCAAACTCCTGGCCTCAAGCAATCCTCCCACCTCAGCTTCCCAAGTAGCTAGGACTATAGGCATGCACCACCATGCCTGGCTAATTCTTTATTATTTTTCTGTAGAGATAGAGGTCTCACTGTTGACCAGGCTGGTCTTGAATTGTTGGCCTCAGTCCTCCTACCTTGTCCTCCCAAAGTGCTGAGGTTACAGCCATGAGCCACTGTACTCACCCCAATTTTACTTTTTATTATTTTTATTTTTTTGAGGCGGAGCCTTGCTTTATTGCCAGGGCTGGAGTACAGTAGCATGACCACGGCTCATTGCAGCCTCAAGCTTCCAGGCTTAAGCAGTTCTCCCACGTCAGTCTCCTGAGTAGCTGGGACTACAGGCATGCACCACCATGCCCAGCCAGTTTTTTAGTTTTTGTAGACATGGGGTTTTTACCATGTTGCCCAGGCTGGTTTTGAACTCCTGGGCTCAAGTGATCCACTAACACTGGCTTTCCAAAGTGCTGGAATTACAGGCGTAAGCTGCCATTCCTGGCCCAATTTTTATTTTTGAAGTCTTGTTTTTTTAGTTTGGTTGTTTAAGATAGCCTTATTTTGAGACTGGAAACAAAAATTTTAAATATGTTCATTTTAATACCTTCTGATTACCTCACAGGCTAGATCTACTTATATGTTATACTTTCCCCATCCACACCCTCCATTTTAGTACTTGCGTTTCAGCTTGAATGTCAGTGTTGAGACAGAGGAGTGTGAAGGTGGCTCATCTTTTAATTTCCAATAATGAGCAAGAAGAAAAAATGGAAAGGTGACTTTAAAAGCACTTACAGGCTTCTAGTCTTTAGTTTGTGCTGAGTTTTATAAAAACTTTTAAAAACCAAATACTCATCTTGAGTTTGAGAAATTTTATTGGTTGGCTTCATCAAGTGTTTCATAATATACACTGATAGCATATAAAAATAATAATAGCTATGGGCCACATACCATTCTAATTATTGTACATGTGTTAGCTCATTTAATTCCCAAAACAACCTTATGAAGTAGATTTTGTCATTATCCCCATCTTAGGGATGAAGAAAGAAATATAGAGAGGTCAAGTAAATTGCCCACCATAAGTCGATGCTGCTAATGCAGAAGAGATGAGCACTATATGGTTTGCTGAAGTTAGAACGTATTTCTAATATAGGCACTTTAAGATTTTTTTTTTTTTTTTCTGAGATGGAGTCTCACTCTGTCGCCCAGGCTGGAGTGCAGTAGCATGATCTCAGCTCACTGCAACCTCCGCCTCCCAGGTTCAAGCAATTCTCCTGCCTCAGCCTCCCGAGTAGCTGGGACTAGAGAGGCACCCACCACCCCCGGCTAATTTTTTTGTATTTTTAGTAGAGATAAGGTTTCACCGTGTTAGCCAGGATGGTCTTGATCTCCTGACCTCGTCATCTGCCCACCTCGGCCTTCCAAAGTGCTGGGATTACAGGCATGAGCCACTGCGCCCGGCCAAGATTTTTTTATATATGACTTTGTGGGATAAAGTTTATTTTGCAAATAATCCAAAAGGAGAGTTTTTCAGAAGTACTGGTTTGCCCTTGACAAAAGGTCAATGTATTATATATGAGCACTATTGATATACTTCTGTATTATTTAAGCTGTGAAATATTTTTTTGGTTTAGTGTTCATAGTTGATATCTTTTTAACTTTGCATGTAATATCCATCCAGTATATCCTCAAATTATACAAATTTTTGTTCATATAATTTATCTCTTTTTCTACTCTTTCACTTAATTATGCTATTTTTTTCCTTTTGCCTTTAAATTATAGGTTTATTTTAGAGTAGTATAGCCAAACTGCCTTTTTCATAATTTTAAGTCAACATGGATCAAAGAATTTATTGAGCTCTTTAGTTACCAAAGGAACCAGTAAGATGTTACAGCTAGTCAAAAGGAGAATTCAAAAAATACATGTATGTTTAGGCCAAGCTTGTCCAACCCACAGCCCACAGGCCATATGCAGCCCAGGATAGCTTTGAATGTGGTTCAATGCAAATTCATAACCTTTCTTAAAACATGATGAGTTTTTTTGTTTGTTTGTTTGTTTTTGTTGTTGTTTTTTAGCTCATCAGCTATCAGTAGTGTTAGCATATTTTTTGTGTGACCCAAGACAGTTCTCCTAATGTGGCCCAGGGAAGCCAAAAGATTGGACACCTCTGGTTTAGGCAATTAGGAATGCTAAAATTAACTTAGAGATAGATGTTAAACTGGTCATTATTCAAATGCAATAATCAATTACATTTCAGGGGAAAACTTTATGTGCATTTTTACTGAGAATCATTGGCATTGCTGTCAATTGCAACAGTTATGAAAAAGACTATAGAAGGCACAAAGAGTGTGCTAGACAGTGATCTTTTTTGCTTACTTCAAATTCTTCCATAATGTTTTCTGACAGCCTATATCTACCTCATGACCATAATAATCTCAGAGAGAGTCTTGATGACAAGAAGTTTGGTCTTATGTTTGGCTTGCTTATTGGCATAGGTGCAGCAAGATTGTTCATTAACAATAAATAGGCCTCCTTCAGTATGCTTTGCAAATCTAGAGCCGTACAGTATTGACTTTTACTAAAGTCACAAAATTAACTTTTGTCTGGAAGTTTTCATAAGGAATGTCAGATTGAACTTTAAAAATCCTTGATTATTTGCTATCTAAGGGATAGGAAACTAAGTCTCAGAAACTCTTTCTACTAGGTTTCACCTGCAGTAGGTATACATTGGAGTGAATTTCACTCTACTAAAGGTCCCCCATATTTCCTGTGGTTCATGTCCTGTCAGGAAGTGTATGGCTTTCCTTAAAATTTCCAAGACTGGGCTGTGTAAGACAAGCACCAGGCCAGCTTATATGGGAGGTCTTCGTAGGCACTGATTCCATAAGGAAAGCCAACCTTTGTTCCTTAAAAAAAGTATCTGGTTGTACCTACTATGCCGTTTTCAAATACGAAATCCAGGTGAGATGTTAGTTGCACAGGTAACTTGTCCACTTATATCTTGGTTAAAGGAGGCAGACAGATTCTTATTTAACTGTTGCAGATAACTACCATGAAAAGTAAGGAGACTTAGTTAAGAAATCTGAATTTGGGTTGGGATGGGGTGTCAGTGAGATGCAAGGTCAGATACGATTTTAGAATGTTTGATTTTAGTTTACAAAAGCAGTCTGCTAAAATGTGTAGATGACAGCTAGCTTAAGAGAACAAAAAGCTTCTTCATATATCCAGAAAATAGAATATTAAAATAATATTAACAGTATTGCCAACACATGACCACAGAGAGATTTTCTCCATCAGCTCATTCAGTCCTTATGTAATTCTTACTTCATTGTATATGTTAGGGATCAGCTTGCATGATTCTGTCTGTTTCTAGAAGGACTAGTCCTGGAAATCTCACTCAGTCCAGTGATAGGGTCTAAAAGTTGTCAAAGCAGTCAACTTTAGAACCTTCTACCCAAGACTCTGTTCTTTGAAGTATTAATAGTTCTTCACAAGGCTTGGAGTCTCTCCTTTAGGACATAGACTCTGATCTATATAGCTTACAGCACAGCCTTTGGGCAAGCATCTAAAGAAGACAAAAGCGGTCTGAAGATGACAGATTTAATGATCATGGTAAATTTGTTACCGGTAATTGTTAAATATCAAGGGTCTGAGGAGGGCTCATAATAAGAATAATGCTACTGATAAAATTTTTTCTATGACATGCAAAATAAAGAATAAAGCCATTCAAAAAAATACTAGGCAAAACATCTGATTAAGCCTATTTTCAAAGAAGAAACCTGTTTATGAAAATGGGCAGATGTAATTTTTCATATCAAGAGTATAAGGTAAATAGACCTAGTAGTATAATTATGAAAATTGTTTTTACCTCGCAGACCTCTTTAGAGGATCTTGGAGACTCTGGGAAAGACTTATTTTGTCATGAAGTGTCAGTTTGTTCCAGAACATTGAAAAAGCACAATGAAAGACAAAATGGGAACTGAGTTCACCTGTAGATGTAGAAATAGGGTCCAGACATTTATATTTTTACAGAATGCCATGTGTAAGTCTGACGTACATCCCTAGTGAAGAACCACTGGAGAAGATGCTAGATTCAAGTTAGGAAAGAAGTAAGGTTATAAATGTTTTAAAAAGTGAAATTATAATGGGCAGCACTGTACTGTTGCATCAGGTAGCGTACTTTCAGGACTTTGATAAAGATAGGGAAACTCCACAGAGTTACTTTGTAGAATTTTGAACAGTGTTTCTCCTGAGGGTAAAAACATACTTTGGATGGTGAGGGAATTTACAAATCATGAGGGACTCCCATAAAGCATACATTAAAAAAAAAAAAAATACAGGCCGAATATCCCTTATCCAAAATGGTTGAGACCAGAAGTGTTTCAGATTTTTTTTTTTTTTTTTTTTTTTTTTGGAGATGGAGTTTCACTCTTGTCTCTCAGGTTAGAGTGCAACTGTGTTATCTTGGCTCACAGCAACCTCTGCCTCCTGGGTTGAAGCGATTCTCCTGCCTCAGCTTCCTGAGTAGCTGGGATTTCAGGCACCTGCCACCACGCCCAGCTAATTTTTGTATTTTTAGTAGAGATTGGGTTTCACCACATTGGCCAGGCTGATCTCGAACTCCTGACCTCAGGTGATCCGCCTGCCTTGGCCTCTCAAAGTGCTGGAATTACAGGTGTGAGCCACCACACCTGGCCATGTTTCAATTTTTTTTTTAAATTAACTTTTGGAATATTTGCAGTATGTTTGTCACTTGATCATCCCTAATCCAAAACTCTGAAATGCTCCAGTGAGCATTTCCTTTGAGCATCATGTCAGTACTCAAAAAGTTTGGGATTTTGGATTTTCATGTTAGGAATGCTGAACCTGTATTAATATGTATTAATATTTTACGTATTCTCTTTAATCTTGGAAAAGTATAGTCTTTTCTGGTTTGACAACTCTTACCATACAACTCTTAAATAGTAATACATTTAAAAAATAGTAATTTCTAGAATCCCTTGTTTTATAAGGTGAAATAATAAACCTTTGTGCTTTTCTTGGGGCTCTCTCTGAGAAATCTCAAAAGTTTTCTAGGTGAATTTCTTCTTCTAAATTTATAATTTGATCTTGAAAAGACAGAAGGAGTTGTCAGAGGAGAGTTGAATATTTGATTGTAGGATTCGTGGGTATGAGAGAAACTATTTGGTTATCAATTTAATTGAAGTGACAATAAAACATAGAAATTAACATAGAAATTAACATGGTTGTAAATAACCACAGCTCTTTCATAAATAGGGAACCTTCTCTCTTTAGTCTTTTTTTCTTCTTTTTTTCCCCTTCTTTAGTCTTTTTTTTTTTTTTTTTTTTTTAAACAATCAGACCTAATAAAGTCAACAGAATCTCTGCGATCTAGGCTGATTACAAGGAGGGTAAAGAATAACTTTTAATCCAGTGTAATGGCTCTGAGGAAAAAAAAAACTCCTCATATAATAAGTGAAAGCATTAAACAGTAAATCAAGAAAGTAATTCCATCAAAACTGAGTGACCTTTGCTAAAATATTAACACCTTTTATAGCTTATTTTGACCCAAGTGTTATAAATCAAAGCAGATAAAATTCAGTTTCCAAGTTTTATCTTTCATTGTGCTTTTTCAATGTTCTGGAACAAATTGACATTTTAGGACAAAATGTGTCTCCCACAGATTCTCTAAGATCCTCTAATGGGGTCTGCAAGGTAAAAATAATTTTCATAATTATTCTAAGAATTATTTTAATATGCAAATATTCAAATAATTATTTAAAGGTTATCTAGGTGTTAATTTTTAATATGGTAAATATCAAAACACACACAAAAAACTCCAGGATTGTCAATGTTTTGTGAGTTTAAAGGTGACAGAGACCAAAATGTTTGAAAGCCACTAAACTACTTTTTTTCCTTGAAACAAAAGCAATTACAGTTTTTATTTCTGTCACTGTTGTTTCTGGCGTAGTTGCAACCACTTATGTTAATTATATCTTTTAATTATAGTAACTTCTATTTCATAAAGGAAATTAGGAGCAGGGAGATGGGAAACTGGGAGATGTCATACACAAGCATTGTCTACTGTTTTCAGTTACCTGAAGATTTTGGAAATTACCTTCAAGATGATATTTTTCAAAACATAAATACTATTGAATAAATGACTAAATTTAGTTGAACACAAATTTCCATTTTCATACTCTTAAACATCATGGAGGAATAATACTAGCTTATTTCGCTGGTAAACCTCTATACATTAGGAAAAACAAACCCAAGTAAAATAAGTGTGTTAAATTTAACACTGATAATGGGGAAAAGATTTTTTTTTTCTTGTTAAAGCAAAGGTGTTAGTCTCATTTACCAAAGATTTCACTTAATTATGTGAACTTGCATTCTTAAAATGTTTCTGATTCTTGTAATAAGTTTTTTCAAAAGTTTAATATAGTTTATATTTTTCAAAAGTTTAGAGCATTACAAGTTCAATTTCTTTACTTTCTGATATTTTAGGAATATTTACCTTAATAACATTTCTCTTCTATTCATCTTTATAAACAAATTTGAATAGACTTCCTTTAAGAGACTTTGTAATTTAATATGTTAATACTTCTATAGGGGCTGGGCACAGTGGCTCACGCCTGTAATCCCAGCACTTTGAGAGGCTGAGGTGGGCGGATCACAAGGTCAGGAGACTGAGAGAGACCATCCTGGCTAACATGGTGAAACCTGTCTCTACTAAAAATACAAAAAAAATAAGCCAGGCGTGGTGGTGGGCGCCTGTAGTCCCAGCTACTCGGAAGGCTGAGGCAGGAGAATGGCGTGAATCCAGGAGGCAGAGCTTGTAGTGAGCGGAGATTGTGCCTGCACTCCAGCCTGGGCGACAGAGCGAGACTCCATCTCAAAAAAAAAACCAAAAAAACTTCTGTAGGATATTCACAACTGATTTCACATAATGATAAAACCCTTTCTGAATTACAGGCACATAGATAACTTATAGCCTCAGTTCCACCACATCAGCCACATATCAGGAGTGAACACAGAAATACAAAAATTTATGATCAAGTAACTAAAGCCAGAATTCTTTATATTCTTAGTTGATTTTGGCTCACGGGGCAAATACACACAGAAATAGACCAACAAAATTGATTCTCTATCATTTTTCACCCAACAGAGATCATCAGATAGTCTTATAAAGCTAAATTTGCAGTCATTGCTGCCACCAATGGGAAATAGCTCATTGTCTGACCTGGAACAAATACAAAATTAGTAGGCAAAAACTAAAGAAATAGAATCAGCAGAGTTAAATTTTTATTGCTACTTGCAGTTCACACTGGGAACCAAGGAAAGACAAGACCAGGGCTTGAGCTGCTCAGCAGTGCTATGTATGTGGCTCTGTCAGATGAATCCGTTTTAGCCTTGGGCGTCTTGTTGGATGACCTCTGGAATTGTTGAAACATAATTTTTAATAAAACATAAAATCATCATTCTGAAATAAATGTAAAAGGACCATGATTCAAAGATTTAACTCATTGTTATGGGAACCAATTAGCATTTTGATTTTGCTACTTGGTCATCTAATAGATATCTGAAGCTTAAATATCATCTCTAAATGATTTTTTCCTGTAGTCTTCCTATATCAGTTAATGTTAGTTCCATTTTTCCAGTTGCTCAAACAGAAAATCTTGGAGTCACTCTTGATTTCTTTCTCAAACTATACGTCTCATCTGTTAGCAAAATCCTCTTGTACCATCAAATTATATGTAGAATCCTTTAAATCCTCAGTTAAAGATCAAATCATGTTACTTCTCTGCTCGAAACCCCATGTTTTCCCTTCTTAGAGTAAAAACGTTCTTTCAGTAGCCATCAAGGCCCTTTATGATATGGCCTCCATTACCTCTCTGACTTTATCTCCTATTGCTCTCCCTACTCCAGCCACACTTGGCCCATTACTCTTCCTCATATATACCAGGTAGACTTCTGCCTCATGGCCTTTGTACTTGCTGTTCCCTCTGCCCAGGATGTAGAGGCCACATTAGGATCTCTTTTCTGTTTGATGAGTATAAGAACACCCATTTCTCAGAGGCTTAGACTTGTCTTTCCCTCTTCCTTAAGCTCTTTTCCTAGATACCTGCACAGTTCACTATCTTTATTAAATCTTTACTAAGATACCATCTAATTGGGATATCTAAAGTAGGCCTAATAAGCCTATCTTAAAGTATCTAAAGTAATCATCTCTGGACCTTTTATCTTACTGATTTTTTCCTTTTTAGTACTAAATGCATAATATGTATTTGCCTCCCCATAGTGAAAGCAGGGGCTTTTATTTCTGTATATCCAACAGAAACGTTGACAGGCATCTAGTAGGCACTCAGTATTTGCTGAATAAATGATGTGAGCTGACAGAGAAATGGGGAGTGTGATTATGAACACTAATACATTTGTATATGCTTTAAAGCTATAAATTATCTTTCTTCTCTAACATTTTATAGGGAAATTCCCTGTGTGGGAAAATCTCTGGCCCATGCTTGAATTTCTACTGGTTAAGTATTTTAAGAAACAAATATTCCTTAACAAGTTAAGACCCTGGGATAAGGCTGTCATTTAATTTTTTAATCTGTAAAATATTTTGGGAATGAAGGGATTTGAATTAGAGATAATGTTTGGAACACTGATTATATAGAATTAAGCAGCCCCAGGTCAGATGCCACTATTGTAAACACCTCGGGCAATCACGGGAGAATGAAAGATTGGATTATCTTGAGAGGTAGAGAGCAAAAATCATTTATAGAGTGAGGGAAATGGAGGGGAGGAAAGGACTAAGACGATTTTATACTACTAAAGAGTTGGCAGGCAGATATGACTTACCTTTCTCTAAGGTTCTACTTCTTGTGTTGGCCTGGGAGAAGGAAGGACGAGCTAATTTTTTAAATCCCCAAACTAGGAAAACAGTCCTTGTGTCTTTGACATCCATTCTAGAATTAGAGTCTGTCTCATGTACCAGGTCTGGCTGTGGTGCTGGTAATAAATACAGTGGCGGACAAAGTTTCCTGTTCAAGCTCTGCCTCCTACCCCTGCTTTATTTTTCATTTCCTGATTTTGAAGTTTGACTATTAATAATTTCATTTGTCTTGTAGGGGATGAAAGAACTATGGTCTTTGTTGAAACTAAGAAAAAAGCAGATTTTATTGCAACTTTTCTTTGTCAAGAAAAAATATCAACTACAAGTATTCATGGGTGAGTAGATGAATATAATTTCTTATTAGGGGAATGACTTCTATTTGGTATTTAAGAAACATCAGTTTATATAACTAATATGATACAATCCTAGGATTGGGATTCAGAATTCTCTCAGATCTAAACTGTTATTGTCCTTTATATGAGGAAAAGGGTAATACCCAGGAGTACTAAACTAGTATTTTTCGTCTTCATTCTTAGTTTTTAGAACTAAGCGGTTGTGGTGGGTAAGATAAAGGTCTGCCTTAGCCTCAACATAAGAAGTGGAAACTTCTCAAGAGATCTCACTTAAGGATCTCTGGCCCCATATCAAGTTTTTCCTTTGCTAAATGTAATCTTTCTTAGGCCTTTTTAAAATTGGAGTGCTTTAAAATGTCATATTAATACAGTTTTATTGGCACTTTATTAGTAGATCCTAAAATATTGCATAGTATATGGTATTCTGAAATTATACTTTAAAAATATATTTTTAAGCAAGCCTTCTAATCAAGTAGTTGTATATTTTATGTTAAGGCTATAAAGCATAGAGATTATAATAGGATTTGATTTTTGTCAGACTTGAGTTTGTATTCTGTCTCTACATATTAGTTGTTACTTTACCTCATTTGCAAATGGAGATAATTTTTGCAACTCAAAGTATTATTGTGAGGATTAAATAAAATGGTAGCTTGGAAGGAATTAGTATACTACTTGGTATATAAGAAGTGAACATTAATGTTAAATGCTGCTATTCTTTTTTTTTTTTTTTTTTTTTTTTTGAGATGGAGTCTCGCCCAGTTGCCTAGGCTGGAGTGCAATGGCACGATCTCGGCTCACTGTAACCTCTGCCCCTCCAGGTTCAAATGATTCTCCTGCCTCAGCCTCCCGAGTAGCTGGGATTACAGGTGCATGCCACCACGCCCAGCTAATTTTTGTATCTTTAATAGAGATGGGGTTTCACCATGTTGGCCAGGCTGGTCTAGATCTCCTGACCTTGTGATCCACCTGCTTCAGCCTCCCAAAGTGCTGGGATTACAGGTGTGAGCCACCGTGCCCAGCCAAATGCTGCTATTCTTACTATTATTAAAAAGAAATTTGTATGTTGAACTTTAATGATTCACTTTAATGATTTTAAGAGTGGTTCTAATAACATGCTTTCTTTTCTTTCAAGTGATCGGGAACAGAGAGAGCGGGAGCAAGCTCTTGGAGATTTTCGCTGTGGGAAGTGCCCAGTTCTTGTTGCTACTTCAGTAGCTGCCAGAGGGCTGGATATTGAAAATGTGCAACATGTTATCAATTTTGATCTTCCTTCTACCATTGATGAATATGTTCATCGAATTGGGCGTACTGGTCGTTGTGGGAATACTGGCAGAGCTATTTCCTTTTTTGATCTTGAATCGGATAACCACTTAGCACAGCCTCTAGTAAAAGTATTGACAGATGTAAGTTAAACTTTTAAAATGGAATGGATAGTTCTCTTACTTCGTTGTTGAAAGTAGACATTTTATGCATATATATAAAACAAGTAAACTTTTCCAATCTTTAAGACTTTATGTTGCATATGAAGTCAATTTTTTTTAAAGGCTCAACAGGATGTTCCTGCATGGTTGGAAGAAATTGCCTTTAGTACATACATTCCTGGCTTCAGCGGTAGTACAAGAGGAAACGTGTTTGCATCAGTTGATACTAGAAAGGTTAGTAGAAGGGAAAAATTCAGAACTTATCTTCTGGTTACTCTTTGTCAATGTTGTGCTTAATATTGTGATGTAACTATAATATTTAATAATCAAGCCTGGAAGGTAGCTACTTTATTATTTCATTAACATTTTATGTATATACATATTTTTGGTTTTAAAGGTCAGGAATTAACTTTGAGATTTTTGCCTAAACAGTCTCCTTTCCCAGATTTTAAATTTTAATTTGGAATCTTTTAAATTTCTGATGGAATTATTTTTGAATTCTGACATTAATAATTAATATAAAATACAGGACCTATTGGGGTTACAAGCCTTTTATTTTCTCTCTTTTTTTTTTTTTTTTGAGATAGTGTCTGGCTCTGTTGTCAGGCTGGAGTGCAGTGGCATGATCTTGGCTCACTGCAACCTCCACCTCCCAGGTTCAAGCAATTCTCGTGCCTCAGTCTCCAGTATATCTGGGATTAAAGGCATGTGCCACCATGCTCAGCTGGGGTGTGTGTGTGTGTGTGTGTGTGTGTGTGTTTTTAATAGAGACAGGATTTCGCCATGTTGGCCAGGCTGGTCTCAAACTCCTGGCCTCAAGTGATCCACCTGCTTCAGCCTCCAAGTGCTGAGATTACAGGCATGAGCCATTGTGCCCAGCCATGAGGCTACAAGTCTTTTCTGGTATGTCAGGTTTTTATAGACTGAGCACCACCTTTATATAGAAACAATGAACATGCTAATTAAATATTTATGCTGATTCATTGAGTGTAGTGCATTAAGTTTTCCCCACTTGTCAAAAACTATTGACTTAAAAAATATTTTTATTGAAACATTTTGTGCAATTTAGACTTCCTGGTTTGACATGAGCCTTTTTTCAGGTGAATCAGATTTAGTGAGAATAAAGTTCTTTGTGTATTTGGGGAAGACATGATAGATACTTTGAGTCCTTGCTCTCAGTCTGAGTGATGTAACTTTAAAGCTGTCATAAAATTAAATGTTTGTTTCTTTTTTTTTTTTTTTAAATAATTACCAGGGCAAGAGCAGTTTGAACACAGCTGGGTTTTCTTCTTCACAAGCTCCCAACCCAGTAGATGATGAGTCATGGGATTAAAGCCAAAACATCCTTCAAGTCTGTGGTTTTGATGCAGAGAAGAAAATAGTTTTGATTTTTGAGTTTTTAAGAGAAGTATAAAACTTGACATTCTCATAGCTCCTGTCCTTGTATTCTCACTCCTACACTTAAAAAAAAAATCCTTACTGACTAGTTATGTGAGATGCTAAAACTTACAACAGTGCAGTTACTGATACAAACGGTGTTAACTAGAAATATTAAAGCATTCTAAATGTCTTTCTTATTTCTGGTATATTCTTCAGGGGGCTTAGACATGTTTAATGTTTAAATGCCAAGTCTTGCTATAGTGTTTATTGATCTTATAAAACAAGTAAATAGGATGTGATACACTTTTGGTTAAAAATTACTGGGTCTCATTTTTACTTGAGTCTTTAAAACAGTAGTGTGTCACTATAATGTGATAACATAATCTTTAAGAAACAGTAGAATACTTAAGCCTTTCAAAGTGATTTTGATTTTTAGATCATCAGATGTATGATGAAAATGGTTAAATGTTTGTGATGGAAGCTCTGTACTCAATGGCATAACAATGTTTGTTTTTATAATATACAATCTTTCCTTGAAATAAAGGATGAAACACTTTTCCCTTAAGTTTTCCATCAGCACTTTAAATTTTTCTTTGTTGCATATCCTAGCCCACACTCCTATATTTTTGAAACTGGTTTTTTGTGTCTTGTGTAACCAATGCAGTGAACAAAGTCTTACATAAATTAAATATTAATTATAAAATACATTACTGTACAGATGTGGCAATGAAAATTAATCTTAGGACTCAAACCCATTTATCAACAAAAAACAATGCTGCTTACTCTTTCCATAAATTTTCGATTCATATTTTAAGATTGATGAAAGAACCCTGTCTTTCTTCATTTTCCATTATATATCTTGAACTTGCTATGCCTAGAATAGATGAAGTTTCTTTTTTTTTTTTTTTTTTTTTTTTGGAGATGGAGTCTTGCTCTTGTTGTTAAGGCCGGAGTGCAATGGCGTGATTGTGGCTCACTGCAACCTCCGCCTCTCGGGTTCAATCAATTCTCCTGCCTCAGCCTCTCCTGAGTAGTTGGGATTACAGACACGTGCCACTGTGCCCAGCTAATTTTTAGTAGAGACAGGTTTCACTATGTTGGCCAGCCTGGTCTCGAACTCCTGACCTCGTGATCTGCCCGCCTCAGCCTCTCAAAGTGCTGGGATTACAGGCATGAGCCACCACGCCCAGCCCGAAGTTCTTAATAAATTGTTAAATGAACGAACCCAAATATTTAAGACCCAGTGAGGTGTAGATACTGGGGCAACAAAAATGATTGGTATTGTTACCGTTCACCTAAACAATCCAAAGTGACATATCCCTGATGTATATCTTGTTATAGGAATTTAGTTAATAAATGAGGCATCACATATGAAAAAGGAAGGCATATCAACAGATAGTGTGTTAGGATAACTGGGTAGATGGCTGCCTCATGCCGTATTCAAAATTAACTTCATGTGAATTATAAAATATTAAAACTAATAGTTAAATATTAACCCTTTGAAGGGTTGACTTTAAGCTAAGGAACAGAAATCAAGGAATCTGATTTGATCACTCAAGGAAGGATTAGTTGCCTACATAAAAAATAGTGAAAAATAGACAAGGAAAAATACTACTGTGACCACCATGGTTATCAATGTTCTGTATATGTGGATATACTAATAGAAGAATGCAAAGAACATAGAAACTCAAAAAAAGAAGTTCAGTTAATAAAAATACAGGACATATTTCACTTTTATTCTGTTATCTCACTTCTGGGAAAGGCTAAATGAATGAAGGTGTTTAGATTGTAATATCTGTGTGTCTTAATTTTCTAGTTTCATTTAGGAAGAGTATAGGCCAGTCTTGTCTTATTTTTTTCATTGCTTTTTTTTTTTAAAAAAAAACAGATTGCTCCTTCTGAACTGATTGCTTTTCAGCTTTTGCTTGATTTGTCAGATTACCTAGTGTTACTGAATCAAATACAAAAAAGGAAAGGAAATGTATCATACATCTACCACCATTACAGATGAACTGTAAATGTCCCTATGTTTAATTACTCTCCTCATTTGTAGGTATAGGTTTGAATCATCTCTTTAGAAGTTATCAAAGTAACATGCATGAATTAGAAAATAAAATGCCATAGAAGCATTTGTAATAGAAAGCAATATTCTTCTGCCCCTCCCCCTCCAAATTGCCATTCCACATCCAACAATCAACTATTAACCATTTCAGTTCACGGCCATCATATACAGGTTGAGTATCCCTTATCTGAAATGCTTGGGACCAGCAATATTTCAGATGTCAGATTTTTTTTTTGATTTTGGAATATTTGCATAATATATAATGAGAGATCTTGGAGATGGGTCCCAAGCCTAAACATGAAATTCATTTGTTTCATTATACCTCATGTACAACTTGAAGATAATTTTTGATATTTTAAGTAATTTTGTGCATGAAACAAAGTTTGTGTACCTTGAGCCATCCCAAAACTAAGGTGTCACTATCTCTGTCACCCATGTGGACAATCTGTGGCATCACATTTGGTGCTCAAGGTTTCAGGTTTAGGAGCATTTGGGATTTTGAATTTTTGGATTAGGGATGCTCAACCTGTACTTTTATCTCACCAACTTCAGACATCTGTTGACGTTGATACATAAAGATTTAACTCAAATCTCTGACTCGCCTTAGTATACTTTGTGAGATGATTTTAAAGGCACCTTTTCCTTTCCTCTATTTGTATGTCATAACATCTGTAAACTGCACATTCACATATCCCAGGTTAACATTTGCATTTTCTGTTACCATAAAGTCTCCCTTATATCCACAGATTCTAAAATTGAAAATCTAAAGCCAGAGTTTATATAAATATTGTTCACTGGATGGGCCAATTAACAGTCTTGATTTGCCTCACCTTTACTATCTTCCTAATTTTATGACTTCTGTGTCTGCAGAGAGAATGGGAAGTGTCAGGGTCAAATGAAAACTGCTCAAAGCCATTCTACATACCAATTTGCTTTGAATTTGGATCACACACTTTTTGAGCAATTTGTTTACCCTGTTTGTAGTGTTTTTTTGTTTTTCTGGGAGACAAATCATGCCTTTTTCCTATTACCTTCCCAGGTTCAATGTTAATTTTCTTAAAAGATCCCAGAAGATATTGGTCATCTTCAATTTTATGATGAATGGGACTTTTAATTTTGTGTGGTACTCAGGGTGCTTTGAAAATTGTCTTTTTTTTTTTCTTGGTCTCTAGGAGTGTTTTTTGTATTTGATAATTTTTTTTCCCCAAGTTTTCTCTGTTCTCTGTTTTTGGAGTTTCTATTAGATTCTAGAACTGCTGAATTCTCTATTGTATCTTTCCTGTTTTTTTCATCTTTTTTGTTCTAGTATATATTTTTTACTTTCAACCCTTTAATTAGCAATTGTTTTTAATTCTCCAGAGCTCGCCCGGTCTATATATGTTTAAATGTTGCTTAATAATAGTGAATTTTCTGCTTCACTAGTACTTTTTAAATTCCTGGAATTTCACCTAAGAAATCATGTCTTATGTTGATCGTTTGTTTTTCTGCTGCTTGGTGTCAGAAATCTTAAGCCTTAATCATTTTATATGTTGTATGTACACATGCTCCTCAATTTACAATGGAGTTACATCCGGATCAACCCACTGTAAGTCGAAGATAGCAGTAAGCCAAAAATCCATTAAATACACCTAAACCTGCTGAACATCATAGCTTAGCCTGCCTTAAACGTGCTGACAACACTTAGCCTAAAGTTGGGCAAATTCATCTATACAAAGCCTATTTCATAGATGTGTTGAATATCTCATTTATTGAATACTGTACTGAAAGTGAAAAACTGGTTGTACGTGGGCACTCACCATTAACGTACACAACTGAAAGCACACTGGGCTGAAGAATGTTTGAAACATCTAAAATTGCTGGATGACAGGGATGCCATGGTGACAGGGCAATCAAATTTCTCTTCTGGTGAGGCTCAAGAATAAGTACTTGGGCATCCACACAGAACGCAGTAGAGTTTGGGTGGTTTACCCTCGCGGTCTTGTGGCTGGCTAAAAGCTGTGTCTGGCTGCTGCCGCCCAGCATCACCGTCTCCATCTACCACATACCGCTAGCCTGGGAAAAGAGCAAAATTCACAGTACGATTTCTGCTGAATGCATATCGCTTTTACACCATCATAAAGTCAAAAAATCATGTAAGTTTAACCACTGTAAGGGTCCTTTTGGTATATTTAATGCAACTCAAGATCAGCCTTCATCAGATTCTGCAAGTTCTTCCATTTTTGTACTTTTCCCCTCAGCCCTTAGAATCTAGTGCCCTTTTTCTAATTATTTCAAGGTCTGCTCTCAAGAGAAGGCAGAGGTTGAGATGTCACTGATAAGGCTTAACTTTTCCTTGAATTTTAATAGGAGTGAAAGACTGTGGACTTAGCTAAAAGGAAGCTCAAAATGTGGAATCGTAAACACCAGCTACATATGTGAGAGTTTGGGAATAATGTTGATGTAGTGGGGAAGGAATGTCAAGGGGTACCTGATTTCACACAGGATGGATAACCTACTTACTCCACCAGTCCCTGGGATCTTGGGGGTGGAGTAGATATGTCTTTTCTAATTTCATTGTTTGCACTGAGAACATTTTCCCCTATTTATTTAATAGAGACAGGGTCTTGCTGTGTTGGCCAGGCTGATCTCGAACTCCTGGCCTCCAGAAGTGCTGGATCACAGGTACATGCCACAGTGCCTGGCCTTGATAACATTTTTATTATATAGGACAGCAGCAGTGCTCAGTTTTCTCCTCGCACCTTCCCCATAGCTTCACACTTGTGCTGGTTTATGTAGTTCTCTCTCATTAGTGCCCTAACTTGGGAGCAGTCATTTTTTCATTTTGTTTGGTGTGGCCTTCATCAGTTTTTTTAGTGTATTGAAAATAGTGTGGTATTTCGTTTTCTAAAGCATTTTCTAAAAACTTCGACTTGCCAGTATGTGCTTATGCTCACTGTTGGATTTAGATTCCCCGTTCCACACCGAAGCGCGAACCTAGTACCTCCAGCATGAAACAATCCAGAAGGCAGTCGCCTATGTCCTGGGGCCCTGGCCGGGAGAACGCCGCAGGGCGGGTGGGCTGGTGGCTGGCTGTGTGCGAAGAGCCGCGTCGAAGCTGCTTCCGCCCGCGCGTCCCGAGCTCGCGGAGGCTGGCTCCCACGGGCGGCCCTGACCTGGGGATCCTGACTCTCTCCCAGCCAGCGGCGGGAAGCTTCCCAGGGGCGGAGCGAGAGGTTGCCCGGGTAGGATGGGGGACTGAGCTAGAGTCACGGAGCGGTTCCTGCCCTGGGAGTCCGGGCTGGCCACACCCAGGTGAGTGGCACGGTGGGGCGCGGTGCAGCTGCGCTGGCCCCGCGGGTTTTCCTCGGGCTTTCACTTTAGAATAGCAGTTCTGATCTCTTTGGATCACATAAATTATAGAACCAAGTTTTACATAAAATTGCAGGGGCTTTAACCTTTGACCTCCTTGAAATCCATTAACAGACCCACTCAAAGGAGCTGAGAACTGCACATTGACCCCTGCTCTAGAGACAGATGGTACCGTGAGGGATTCCATGTCAGAAGGGGACAGGGGAACAGGGATTGGCGTGTGGAGACACTGACGCTGGACATTGAAGTGAGCCAATGAGATTTGTCCCAGTTCTTAGATCTTTACCTAAGTGATCCGTTAATTGTTTTGCTCTAATTTGGGGGATGTTTATCAAATCATCAAGGTAGGTCATCTGGAATATATTTTTTCTGTAGGAGTTGAAAGATTTCTTTTGTCTCCATCAGAGTTTTCTGGATGTAGAGTCTCATATTTCTGTGGGATTCTTTTTTCAGAAACAAAAATCTTTTCCCTCTCCTTCTGAACATAGGAACTTACTATCCCACCATCTTGGATATTTTAACTTGGTTTTAATTTTAGTTTTGGGATGAGGCTTACCATGTGGGAGATTGAAGAATTCTCAACAGAAATCAAAGCACTTTAAAATATTTTTTAAAATTATGGGTAGCAGGAGAAGCTTCTTCTATATAACAAGGTAAGGTTACTCCAACTATTTAATTAGTTGGAGTAGCTTTAACATTGGCTGTATTTGCCGACTTGTGTGGTACCTAGCGTATCAATGACCTGCTTTAGGCTTTGATTTGCTTATGTGTAAAAGGAAGACAGTAACTAGATTTTTTCCCCCACATCTCCATCTGATGAAGTCACACAGTCCATACAGTTACATAAAGTATTTTTAAGAGGCAGCCCTGTATCGGTATCGTATTAAGAGGCTCGGTATCATAGCTGCATGCTGGTGCACTTGGATTTTAATGCTCAGGTCTTATTCTGGTATTACATTAACTGCTTTGTCGATTTTAGAGAGTTGATTCTTGAGAAGTCAGTGATCACTTTGCCAACTCTAGTGGTTGAATCTCTATTATGATATAATTTGCCCTTGGGATATCATACAGCAAGAGTGATACTTGTTAATTGACCATCTTGGCATCTTATTATATACCTCCTCTAGCAATTGTTTCATCAAGTGTTCCATCACTGGAGATTTATTCATGATAATCCACTTATGCCAATCAGCTAAGAATACTTCCCAATGTGTTCATGCCAGTTAAATGTTGCAGTTACAAGTTCTGGCAATTTTATCTTAACATGTTTGTTCTTCAGCTGAGGTATTTGATTGGGCTAGCAGTCATCTGGGTAGGTGGAAAGCTTGGTTCCAATAATTATTTCAATTTTATAAACATAATTACTGTTGCTATGATGCCACAAAGAAAACACTATCATTTGGAGTAGAATTTAGAAGGTATACGTGCCAAAATAAGTTCAGTTTATCATAGTGTGGATACTATAAATATGTACTGAGAATAATGCTATCACTTATTTAAATAGTAACAAACCTGTAGTTTTCTCATCTGTGTATGTAATTCACTAGGAAAATGAAATCTACTCTGGTGAAATGACTCAGATTAACCAAGGTTTGAATCCCATTACTAATTGTGTGATCTTAGGAAAGTTAATTTTTAAAATTTGAAATAAAATTTGCCTACAATAAAATGCCCAAATCTTAAGTGTACAGCTTGAATGTTTACCTATGTATGCTCCTTGTAACCATCACTTAAATCAAGATGTGAAACATTTCTATCACCCTGGACAGTTTCCTCTTGCCCCTTTACAGTCAACTTCCTGGCCCAGAGCACTATTTTGATTTTTATTACCATGAATTGGGTTTGCCTGTTCTTGAATGTCATTTACATGGAATCATAGAGTATCTGTCTTTTATATGTGGCTTCTTTTGTTCAATATAATAGCCGTGAGATTCAGCCATGTTGTTTTGTGTAATAGTTTCTTTTTATTGTGTCATTTGAATAACTACAAATTATTTTTGTAGTCTCCTATTGACAGGCATTTGGATTGTTTCCAGATTTTGAACAAAGCTCCTACAAATATTTTACTACAAGTCTTTTGGTCAACACAAGGACTCATTTTTCTGGGCATATACTTAGGAGTGGAATTGCTGGAACGTAGGGTATAACTTTTTATTAGAAACAGCTGAAGAGTTTTCCAGAATGGTTGTACCATTTACTATAGCCACCAGCATTATAAGAGTGTTCTGTTTGCTCCACATCCTCACCATCACTAGGTGTTACTGCTGTTTTTAATTCTATCCATTTACTGTGGTTTTAATTTATATTTCCCTGATGATTAGTGATGTTGGGCACCTTTTCATATGCTCACTGGCAGTTTCCTTCTTTCTTCACTTGTTTACATGTCTGTCCAGTCACATAAAAGGGGAGGAGAAAAGGTGGTGAAGCGGTGTTGTTTGTCTGGGGTAATGCCTGAGATTCGTTGTCTCATGCCAAGAAAATCAAAGATGCAGCCACACAAGGAGTGGATTTAGGAGCGGAAAGTTTAATAAGCAAAAGAGAAAAGAGAATAGCTCTCTCTTTTACAGAGAGAGAGGGATGCCAGAGTGGGTCTTCTGGTCCCATGGTGAAGTACACAGGATTTTATAGTCTGGCTTGAGGAGGCAGTGTCTGATTTACATAGGGCCCAAAGATTGGTTGAACCAGGTGTGATGTTTATATAGTAATCAAAGGAGCTGGCCACCCCACTCTAATCTTTTATTATGCAAACAGATTTTCTACCTGGCTGGTGCCATGTTGTCTGCTCCTTACTGTACATATGACTGACAAAGAAAAGGGAAGATGGAGCCGCCATGTTGAACATGCCTAGCCTCTGGGTAGCCTTTTCCTATTGTCACAGCTGCCAGCTTTCACCCATGCAAACTTCCAGCTTGCTTCTCCATGTCTGCAGCTCAATTTTACAGGCTGCTTTTTGTTAGAAAAGAAATGATTTGGGGGCTGCTTTTTATTAAAAGGGAAACCTGATCAAGGACTTCCTTACCCTCACTGTCTGCCTAAATAATTTTTTTAACTCCTATATCGTTGGGATCAAAGGATGGGGTACTGTCTTGCTGTTCAGTGGTGATACCAACAGTTGTGAAAATAGTTTATCCTTAGGCTAAGTTACAGTCCTTTGGGTTGCTTATTATATCTTCAGGGTGACACTTGCTGCTGTTACAACCCCAAAACTTCAGTGGCTTAACAAAATAGAAGTATGTTTCTTGCTCACCTGACTGTCCAAAAAGGGTATTCCCAGTAGATAGGTGTCGTTCCCAGTAGTTACTTAAGAATCCAGGTTCCTTCCTTCCTGTGGCTCTGCAGTCTGGTATGGCTTCCAAGATCTTTATGCTTCTCTTCGTCAAGCCAGAGAAAGGGAAAGAGTTGGGGAGGAGAGAGACAAGATGGACTTGTAGAACATTTTTATGGGTCAGGCAAAGAAATAAGCATATACATCTCAGATTCCACTGTTAAAAACTTAGTCACATGTAACTGTAAGAGAGACTGGGAAATGTAGCCTTATCTGTGTGCTCAGAAAGCTGGGAATCAGCTAGCAGTTTTTGCCAAAACTGATGAAATGGGTTGTTGTCCAGGATGGTCAATGGATTTCTGTAGTAAATTGAGTAAATTGAGACTTCTTGATCTTCACATTTCAAGGAATCTGTGTAAACTGCTAGGAGTTCTTAAATAAGACACCTTCCCATTCTCCGCTTTCTGCAGCATGAAGGAGAGTGACCATGGAAATAAAGATAGTGATAACTGAAATCCATTCTGTGATGGTAGAGAATGCTTGGCTGAAAGCTCTTCTCCATTCATGATGATTTTTAAAATCTAGTATCTGATATTTATAAAATAAATACAATTTGGAATAATATATTTCATCTTTCATAAATAATCCAGAACTTAGGATTTTAAAACTTTAAAAAAGTGATTAAGTAGTTTTAGTGACTTATTAGAAAATGACTTCTAAGACAGTCCATGGGGAAAAGCAAAGCTGTTTCTTTCACACCTTTTTTTCCACTGGGCTACTAATATACTCCTATATTTGAGTTGCCAAGTCATTATACTGTTCTTTTGTGTTAAAATCCTCTACCTATGAGAAATTACTGTAAACCATTTAAACCTTGGGTCAGCAATCTTTCTAGCTCGTAAGAGTTCAGTACACATCATTGTTAGAGGAAGGCGAGGAAGAAGAAGTTAAAAGGGGAACAGAAAGAAAATGATCATGAGTTGAGGTGCAGTAGAGCTTCTCCAATTCTTATGTCTTGTAATAAAGTGGCCTTGTGTTGTCTAAGCTTTTCTTGGGCAAATTGTTACTCTAGGGCTGTCCTGTAAAAATATAATGTGAGCCATATATGTAGTCGATATATCCCAAATACTGTCATTTCAACATGTAGTCAATGTAATGATTATTGAGGTATTTTACATTTATGTACTAAATCTTTGAAATCTAGTACATATTTTGCCTACACTTACATCTCAATTTGAATGCTAAGTTATCATTGGAAATATTTGATCTGTATTTAGAGTGTATGAAATGTGTAGTTATAGAGTAGATTCACACACCCAAGTTGTCCAAACATACTTGAAAGTTTTCCAACAGCTGAATCAAGTCTCAGTTTTTAAATTTAAATTTAGATTAAGAAACATTAAATAAAATTAAAATTCAATTTCTTATTGCACTAACCATGTTTCAAGTGCTTAATAGCCACATGGGGCTAGTGGCTACCACATTGACACTACAACTCTAGAGTCTAGATTGAGTTTAGACTGTAAGCTCTCGGAAGGCAGGGACTTCTACCTGGCATTGAGAAAGTGCTCAAAAAATGTTTGTGAATTGAAAATATTTACATAGTTTTAAAATGTCTAAAATAGAATTGAAAGTGGTGCTTAATAAATAAGATAATTTAATTGAATAGCTGGAGGGAAGCCAGACTTCCAAAACTAAACCTTTATTTCAAAAACTTATTCCTGATAAGCATGCAAAGTACAGATACTTAGATCAGAATGGCTATACCTTTTTTTGGAGAATGCCTCTTTCTAGCCCAATGGCTGGCAATTCTGGTCAAATTGCATGTTAATTGCCACATAATGGTTAGCTAACCAATCGTGGAGGAAAATTTTAAGCTGTCATTTCTGTAATCCATTGGTTTGCATTTGGGCATTATAAGCTAAACATGAATGTAGTCAAAACAATTAAGGTTGAAATTTTGAAAATAATTATGCCCCATTCCATATTCCATGTCACTCTGCAGAGGAAACAATTTTATTGTTATAGGGGCATGCACATCTAATTTTGAAAATATAACTTGCAAAATATCCTAAGTGTGAAAAAATCACTCTATTCTTTGAGAATGGGATTCTTCTACCCTAAAGGCCAGATGTCTTTTGTACTACCCAAATTTTACTAGTTCAATGCTTTACTCAAGTCGACCTTCTTTCACAAAGCTTTCCTTGATTACTATAGTTCACATTGATCCCTCCCTTCCCTGAATTTCTTTCTCACTCATGGTAAGAACCAAATATTTTGTCATCCAAATACTATGTATCTACAATGCTGTGAATTGTTTCCCATTTGAGTATTGAGTTTCATCACATCTAGCACATCCAACTCAGTGATTGATAAGTGGCAGTTGCTCAACATTTGCTTGAGTACACAGAAAACAAGAACACCATAGAAATCCTGGTTAATAAACATAAGAACCTCTGACTGTTCCATGCTTTGTGCTCAGATTGCTTTACTGCATTCTTTTGTCTTGAGTAGTGTCAGGAGCGTGGCTCAACTGGAGAGAGAGTGCTGAACTGCCAGGTGTTGTTGGAATACTGGATTAAAGGACAATCAAAATGAAAGTGACAGTCCAGCTTTTCATCAGTTATGGCAATAGTATAAACGAGTCTAAACCAGAGAAAGCACCTGCTGCATTCCATTCCTCTCGCAGTCCCCATGGAATGGCCCACTAGTTGAAAGTCAAGTAGACCAGCACAGAGAGAGGAGTCGTGTCACTGTCTGAGAGCTCCAAACAAAAGGCTTGGGCAGTTTGATAGGTCCAAGGCCTAGCAGGAGGCAGAGGGAAGGGTTAGGAGTGCAAAAGTACTAAGCAGTGAGTCAGGGGGGAGCAAATGGTCTTTGAGTTTTCCCGATAAGGATACCTCTAAATGGAGGCAGCTTAGCCAGGAATGCAGTTACATGTAAGGTCATGGTGGGCCAGGGGACTGTAACGACTTCCAGAGACTGCAGTGCACTGGCAGTGCCACGAAATCTGATGTGGAGAGAGCAACTTTCACCCGTGAGGCCTGTCAGATAAAGTGTTTGTAATTGACTATGATCAGGCCTGCAAAATCACACAGGTTTTTTGCTTTTTTTTTTTTTTTTTTTTTTGCCAGGAACTAGACTCCTCAAGTAGGAAATCACTTCTACTGTCAAGGCCCAAAACTACTCTCATCTATTCTAGGAGGCACATTTTCTCACATTTTAACACCTCTGAAAGCAGGATGCATTTTACAATTGATGTCCTACAATTGTAGTGTCAGGTAACAGTTTATGATCTAGTTCTATGAAAAGCTTCTTTTGACACTTGTGTAAAGTCAAGAAAGCAGCAGCATCAAAAAGTCTTACAGAATACTGATGAGATACAGTATTCTTTTACATCATAAACAGTGTTTACATCACATCTAGAGTTTGGCAGTTTATGTCTTTGGCATCTCCATTTTAGGCCTTCCTAACATGTTCCAGTGAGCTTCCCAAGACTGTGTAAATTCTTTCTCTGCCAGCTGAGAAGAATCTAGTTTCTTTTCTATTTTTCTTTGACCAAAGGCCCTTGTTCTGTAAAGGTCAACATAGTCTAAAAAAAACCTATCAGATCATATATCCTTTTTTTCCCTTACTGATGCTTACCTTTTCCAGGGATTGTTGGAATCTTAAATCATGCCAAGCCTTTCTGGGAATTGCTTGAAGAATTTCGAGAAATAAGTGACATGACTAAAAATGAGCTAGCTGATGGGTCTAAAGTGGAAGGAGTTGGGAAGACACTTCACACATGCAATGGGTCATTTCACTTGACTTTGTTGGGACTGCTGTGAACTGTCATAAACTCTGCCAGGGCAGAACAAATGAATTAAACTGTGGAATGTTCTGTGGACTTCAGCATCCAATTGGAACCATTTTCCCCAAATCCAACTGTTAAACCTGTCTAGGATTAAGGACTGGGGATGAGATTCTGATGACCTTCCAGTGGTGAACATCTGCACTGTTATTTGTCTTTAACGCAATTTGGGAAGCAAATTCAAATGGTAGATAGGACTAGGGAACCAAAGGATCCTCAGGGACCACGTAAAACATGTGGCAAGCAAAAGTCTTTTTATAGAAAAAAGATTTGGAGACAAAATTTTGGGATAGTGGTCCTGCCAACCCTGTCTGCCAGTGACTGAACAAAAGGCTCAGGCACTGGACTCCCTGAAATGGACTCTACCTTCCTTCTTTTGTGTGACCCTGTTTACCTTTTCTATATATTTCTCCCTTCTAACACTCTCCTTAGCCCTGAGTTATTCTGATGTCCCCCACCTGCTCAAGAACAACTGGCTAGACTTTAGATATAGACAGCATGTTTAGATTGATGTATAGTAACACCTTCTGTTCATTTTCTGCCTTCCTGAAATTTGTTTTAGTTACCCATCGCTGCATAATAAATTACCCCAAAGCCAAGTGGCAGAAAACTACATGTATTATCTCACCCTTTCTGTGCATTAGGAGGCTGGGCATGGCTTAGCTGGGTGCTCTGGTTCTGGATCTCTCACAGGATACAATCAAGGTGTCGGCTAGGATGCAGCCATCTCAGGGCTTAACTGGGAAAGTATCTGCTTCCAAGCTCACTTGGGGTTGTTGGCAAGGTTCAGTTCCTTTGGGTTGTTGGACTAAAGGTCTCAGTTTCTTATGAGCTGTTGACCAAGGGCTGCCCTGATTTCCTTACTATAAGTGCCTCTCCCTAGTGCAGTTTACAGCAAGATAGCTGACTTCAGCAGAGCAGGCGAGTGAGAGGGCTGGAGGGAGGGTGAGAAAGACAGAAGTTCCAGTCTCCTAACCTGATCTCAGAAGTGACATTCCGTTACTTTTGCTGTACTCTGTTAGAAGTGACTCACTCACTAGTTTCAA
This sequence comes from Chlorocebus sabaeus, assembly GCF_047675955.1. Taxonomy (NCBI): domain Eukaryota; kingdom Metazoa; phylum Chordata; class Mammalia; order Primates; family Cercopithecidae; genus Chlorocebus; species Chlorocebus sabaeus. The sequence goes on along the minus strand of NC_132907.1, from coordinate 39,517,066 downwards.
ACTACACTCAAGAGAGCATTATATAAGAGTGCGAACTGGGAGACATTTTAGAAGCTTTCTACCACAGAATGCAAATTATTACGTGAGTGATGTACCATTTAGAACAAGGGTATGGGTGTGAATCCTATTCCACATGTCTTGAATGTAATAATGTCACAGTGTTAAAAATTCAACTTGAATCTGACAGTCCCCATCCTACTGGAATAGCTGGAAGTTTGATCACAGTCATTAGTGGGGAACCCCTCACCTTGTCACACACATTCATGCTTGTGCTGAGGTCCCAGGGTCATGAGCACCACCAAAGCCTGGGGGAAACTCCTCAGTTATCAACTGCATGTCCACACTGCTTACTTCTAAGTTAGTTGTGGTGCTCTCAGCCTCCACAGGCAGTGCTTTTGGGGTCAGTAGCCTTGCTGCTGCTGTGCCGTCCTGGGGCAGGGAGTCTTTGTCAAGGCTGAGAGCTCCTGTTCCCAAGACCTGGCCACCCTCAGTGTACTCTGTAGTCACCCTTTTTGGAGCATGACTACTGAGAGGAGCACCAAACTATATGTGTATGTGATCTGGCTTTTGTTGTTAGTGTGGAAGTGACATATTCTCTTGCAGTTTTCTACATTCTAAGCCAAAGTCTGAATTCAACGTTCTATGACCTAGAATAAGCAAGACATTTTCCACAAATACAACTATAAGTAATCTTCAAGGTAAAGGCTATATTACAAAAGCAGAACACAAAACGTCCTCATTGTAGTTAATGTAGAGTCTTATAAAATTGTTTCTCACAAAACAGCAACAACAATACACACACACACACACACACACACACATATAATGATAACAAAATGAAGAGTACACATAATCTTCCAAGAAAGAAAGCTTCATCCCAACTTGGTTAATGGGATGTTTGTATTCTTAATGTCTTCAGGATACCTTCTGTGTGCATACATATCTTTTTTTTTTTTTTTTTTTTTTTTTTTTTAGTTTATCCATATAGCAAGATGTAAGGGCCATCTGTGTCAACTGTCTTTTGATTTTTTCAAAATTCTTTGATAAATTGCAATGTAAGTCCTGTGCTCTCTGGCTTTAGCTCTACTTGGCCAAGGCTGATTTGCATTCATGGACTATAATAAGCACACCAATAATAGTGCAGGCTGTGTTTGGATCCGGTGGTTCCGTACCACCTAGACCTAGACCTTGATTTATTTTTATCTGCTCCTTTGGACTCTTAGAATAAATACAGAGTGCATGTATGTTTCAAATCAGCTCTCATGTTCCACCTTATGACAGGCTTTACTTTGTAACAAATTAAGTCACTCTTCCCTTTTGCCTTACATATTCTGCAGACTTCCAAGGAATGAAGGAAAAGATTGCAGTTACCTAGGGCCGGGTGTGGTGGCTCACGCCTGTATTCCCAGCACTTTGGGAGGCCGAGGTGGGCAGATCACAAGGTCAAGAGATCGAGACCATTCTGGCTAACGTGGTGAAACCCTGTCTCTACTAAAAATACAAAAAATTAGCCGAGTGTAGTGGCGGGCGCCTGTAGTCCCAGCTACTCAGAAGGCAGAGGCAGGAGAATGGCATGAACCCGGGAGGCAGAGCTTGCAGTGAGTCCAGATTACACCACTTCCCTCCAGCCTGGGTGACAGAGTGAGACTCTGTCTCAAAAAAAAAAAGAAAAGAAAAAAAAATTGCAGTTACCAGTGTGGGATTGATATGGTTTGGCTCTGTGTCCCCACCCAAATCTCATCTCGAATTGTAATCCCCACATGTTGGAGGAGGGGCCTGGTGGGAGATGATTCGAACATTTTGGGTGGGGGAGGCAGATTTCTCCCCTGCTGTTCTCATGATAGTGAGTGAGTTCTCATGAGAGCTGATGGTTTTAAAGTGTGGCACTTCCCCGCCTCCCTCTAGCACACTCTCTTCTGCTGCCATATAACATGTGCCTTGCTTCTCCTTCGCCTTCCACCATGATTATAAGTTTCCTGAGGCCTTCCCAGCCATGTGGAACTGTGAGTCAATTCTTTTCTTTATAGATTACCCACTTTCAGGTTGTATCTTATAGCAATATGAAAACAGACCAATACAGAGATGTATCCCTTGTCCCAGCTTTGGGGCAGATCCGTGTCAGAGGCAGTGGTTAGTCTCAGGGACAAAACCCCTTTCTGGTAAGAGTTTTGATTTTTATAAACCTTGGCTTTGATTCTGTCATCCTCTCCTGAAAAGGTAGGTAGGTGGCTTCTGCGCTCTGTGATGTTCAGGGAAATGGATGCTTTGATTCTCATGTGGTGATACAGTTTGGATATTTGTCCCTGCCCAAATCTCATTTTGAAATTTAAACTCCAGTGTTGGAGGTGGAGGCAGGGCCTGGTAGGAGGTGTTTGGGTCATGGGGGTGGATCCCTCATGGCTTTGTGCTGTCTTCCTAATAGTGAGTTATGAGACCTAGTTGCTTAAGTGTGTGGCACCTCCCCCTCACTATCCCTCTCTCTTGCTCCTCCTTCACCATGTGATGTGCCTGCTTTCCCTTTGTCTTCTGCCATGATTGGGAGCCTCCTGAGGGCTACCCAGAAGCAGATGCTGCTATACTTCCTGTACAGCCTGCAGAACCTTAAGCCAATCAAACCTCTTTTCTTTACCCAGCCTCGGGCCTTTCTTTATAGTAATGCAAGAATGGACTAACACATGTGACAAAGCCTGACACTGCACTGAGGCAGCCCTACTGGCAGAACTCTCATCACAGTTACCAAGCCTTTCCAAATACTTAGCTCGGTGCCCACTGAGGAGCCTACCTGCACCACATCAGTACCATTGTAAGCGTGATTCATTCCATGTTCATTCAGTGAGGGAGTATCACAAGAAGATGAATTTCAAGAACTATTTGAAGAAAGAGAGAGAGAATGGTGAGTTCTTCTAGGGTACCATTTGGAAAATGGCTATTCCCAGTGAATTATCCTTTGCAAATAGCATTTTGATGCTGTTGTTCCTTTCTTTGAGGATCCTAATGGTTCCTAGTTTTCATCTGATTTATGAGACCCAGTTATCCAGCACATGAGCTATGGAAGGGCCTTTCCAGCATAGCTCACAATAAACTTACTGCTCTAGCTTGGCAAAAACACTCCTCTGCTCCTCAAACATTCCTTCTCCAGTGTGCTCTGGGATGTAGCACCTGTCAGTCCTTTACTCAGAATGCTTTCACTCTGTGGAGCCACATGTTTTTCCTGTTCTGAAATTCTGTTCAAGACCCATCATTCTAGGAAGGCTTCCCTACCGGCTCACTTAGGTTTGATGGTGAGTATGTATCACATTCTGCTGACTGTGAGCCTTTCATGAGAAGGGACTGTGTGGCACTAGTATGTTCATATGTGGGTCCCCAATAAATGGTAGCTGGCTGGTTGTGCCAGGATCCCCTTAGTGCTTATGCTACATTCCACTCACTGCTGTGGGCTTAGCTTCCATCCTTTGTGCCAGGAAAGAAAGCCATGGGAGAGATAGGATGTGACCAGAGATGAAAGCCTAGGAATCACAGAAAATGTGTCTGACAGTGGAGACAAAGTAATACAAACCGCAATGATGAATTTTAGTTATGATTGCCATGTGTATTTGGGAAAGGAATTAGAAGATTCTGATTAGCACCCCTCATTAAGAACCAGACCTGGCTGGGCGCGGTGGCTCATGCCTGTAATCCCAGCACTTTGGGAGGCCGAGGCACGTGGATCACAAGGTCAGGAGATCAAGACTCATCCTGGCTAACACGGTGAAACCCCATCTCTACTAAAAATACAAAAAAATTAGCTGGGCATGGTGGCGGGCACCTGTAGTCCCAGGTAGTCCCAGCTACTCGGGAGGCTGAGGCAGGAGAATGGCATGAACCTAGGAGGCAGAGCTTGCAGTGAGTTGAGGTCGTACCACTGCACTCCAGCCTGGGCGACATAGCGAGACTCCGTCTCAAAAAAAAAAAAAAGAAAGAAACAGACCTGTGGATGGGACTTGCTTATACGTATATATGTTGTGGAGCTTAGTGCAGAATGAAAATATGGGGCTTGGGCTCAGAAAGTTAAGAATTTCAAGACAGCAATAGTGAGGCATTAAACCAAATTCAGGGACCTTCTCATTGTAAGGCCCCGAGTGACACAATTGTGCAGCTTGCATATCTTGTCTATAAAAGATTAACAAATAAGAGACAAAGGTTGAATGTGACTCACTGAAAATAAAGATTTATTTAAAATCAAAACCAAAAAAGCCTATTACATTCCCAATACAAATTACAGAGTCATGTTAGACTAAATCTTCTTGGTCTCATGGGATACACAGAGAACTGACTCTATCTTCAATAAGTCAGATTTTCAGCTAGAGAAAGTCACCTACTATGTGCTGTCTCTGAGAGTGGGAGTGAGTCAGATTTTTATGTTGATAAGAAGAATGGGCCGGGCGTGGTGGCTCACGCTTATAATCCCAGCATTTTGGGAGGCCGAGGCAGGGGGGATCCAACGTGGAGAAAACCTATCTCTATGAAAAATACAAAATTAGCCAGGCATGGTGGCACGTGCCTGTATTCTCAGCTACTCAGGAGGCTGAGGCAGGAGAATCGCTTGACCATGAAGGCAGAGGTTGCAGTGGGCTGAGATCGCGCCATTGTACTCCAGCCTGGGCAACAAGAGTGAAACTCCGTCTCAAAAAAAAAAAAAAAAAAAAAAAAAAGAGTGAATTTTTTATGTTGAGAAACATGGCTCTAGAAGAGATACAAATTTGGATATGAAAGATTGCTGTGAGATTTGCAAGAGACGGTGATTGGTCTGTCTATACCTTCATTCAACAAATAGTCATGGCCTAATATATTGCCAAATGCCAAGCTGCATGGCCAACTTCCTCTTGTATTGTGGAAATTTCCTGTGCTTGCTTTACTTTGGGGCTTTTGGTACATAGCGTGTTTATCAATGTCTGTGAATGGGAAGGGGCAGGAGCAGGATTGGGCAGAGTGAGAACTCTGAATTTCTGCATTTCTTTTTTATTTGTTTGTTCTTCTTGTAGAGACAGGGTCTCACTCTTTTGCCCAGACTGGAGTGCAGTGGCACAATCATAGCCTCAAACCCCTGGTCTCAAGTGATCCTTCCTCCTCAGCCTACTAAGTAGCTGGGACTCCAGATGCATGCCACCAGTACCAGCTAATTTTTGTTTTGTTTTGTTTGAGACAGAGTCTCACTCTGTCACCCAGACTGGAGTGCAGTGGTGTGATCTTCGCTCATTGCAACCTCCACCTCCCAGGTTCAAGCAATTCTTGTGCCTGAGCCTCCTGAGTAGCTGAGATTACAGGCGTGCGCCACCATGCCCAACTAATTTTTGTATTTTTAGTAGAGATGAGTTTTCACCATGTTGACCAAGCTGGTCTCAATCTCCTGACTTCAAGTGATCTGCCTGCCTCGGCCTCCCAAAGTTCTGGGATTACAGGCGTGAGCCACTGCACCTGGCCCAATTTTTTATTTAATTTTTTAATTTTTTTGGTAGAGATGGGGGTCTCACTATGCTGCCAGGGTGATCTGAAACTCTTGGCACTAAGCAATACTCTCACCTCAGCCTCCCAAAGTGCTGGGATTAAAGGCATGAGTCACCACGTCTGGCCAGAATCTGCATTTCTACACAAGTTTCCAGTTAACACCTATGTGACTGGTCATGGCCACAGTTTGAATAGCAAAGTTCTGTAGCAAACTGACTGGTTTTCAGCTGATAATACAACAATGAAGGAAGAAATGAACAACTGCTGACTGTATCTATGGATTCTTCATGGTTTCTTTTTTTAATTTTAATGATGTGGAAAAACTATTTGTGAGCTACAAATAGTTTTTATGTGTAGCTCACAAATAGTTTTTCTGTGATGAATTATGTGATGAAAATGCAAATAACACTTTCTCTTCATGGTCTTAAAGAAATGTTTTTGAAGATTAATGAGGTGAATGCTCGAAAGGCGGTAGAGTTTCCAGAAAGCATGGTACTGCTTTAGTGCTTGGCATGAATATGTAGTGGAGTCCACATGTGAGTATTTCCTTGGAAAGTTGTTACGTGATTCTATTATATTTCAGAAAATGAGACTTCAGAAACTGCATTTTAAAGTTTCTTATTCACATCACTGCTCTTAGGGACATGAACTTGTGTGCACAGAAGTTTGGGCATTTTATTGCAGCTTTCCCTGTTGAGTTAGTGTAACCATAACCATATTCCATGATTAGCTTATTAAGCTCCCAAGCCCTGGGAATGGGATTGTTCCTTCTTGAAGGTATAGAGTTGGATTTGAGTACTGCAGAAGGCATAACTATACAGTCTAGAGATTTATTTTTTGAAAACAAACCAGAATTTAGTAATCTGAAAGAATGTTATCCATCAGGGTGTCTGCTTATAAGACCACAAATGTATTTCAGGGATATTGCAGTTGCTCAACATTCAGTAATCCCATCTGCCCTTTTGGATATCCACGTCAACTGGCCTTTCTCAGCCAGGGCTCTGTGCAAGAATTAAGCCTGATTCCCTAAAGGTATCCATTGTATATAGAACATTTTGTATGTGATAGGAATTAACTTCTTTTCTGTGCATTTACATTGGTACTAATTATGTTCCATTCTTCGTAAAATAGAATAGTCACTCAAATTCTTTTCTGTGTTTTGTGGTTCAGATCAGGAACCTGGATGGAAAGGCTGCCAGTGATTCTTATCATTTTCATAGAGCTATAATTATTAATTGGCAGATTGCTGTGTAATTAGTTCCTACTATAATTATTAATTACAATAATAATTATTAAATTGAAGGAAGAGGGAGGGAGTCAGAAGTTTAAAGAAACAGTAACATATTTGCAACCTCCATTTGAGATGGACCAGGAAAACAGTCTTTGACTTAACACCAAAAAGTAGCATAGTATAGCCAAAGATTTTCAGAGGCGGAGTAGGGGAGGAGAGAGGTAGAGGCAAGTCTGGAGTAAAGATCTCAAGCAGTGCTGTCCAGTCAATGTGAGGCTGGGAGTGGTGACTCACGCCTATAATCCCAGCACTTTGGGAGGCTGAGGCTGGTGGATCATGTGAGGTCAGGAGTTCAAGATCAGTCTGGCCAACATGGTGAAACCCTGTCTCTACTAAAAATACAAAAATTAGCTAGGGGTGGTGGCGGATACCTGTAATCCCAGCTACTCGGGAGGCTGAGGCAGGAAAATCGCTTGAACCCAGGAGGCGGAGGTTGCAGTGAGCCAAGATCACACCACTATACTCCAGCTAGGGTAAGAGAGCAAGACTCCATATCAAAAAAAAAAAAAAAAAAAAAAAAAAAAAACAATGTGAGCCTCATTTTAAAAAATAAAAACGATAAAATTAACTATAATAATGTATATAATTTAACCCAAAGTGTTATTTTTAAATTATGATCAATATAATTATTTTTAATGAGAATTTTACATTCTTTTTTTGTATTCCTCTTCAAAAGCTTGTATGTATTGGATTTCCAGCACATCTCAGATTGGAATTGTCACACTTCAGTTGCTCAGTAGTCACCTATAGCTAGCGCTACTGCATTGGACAGCACACCTCTAGATGCCATATCACTTACAAAGGTTATGTACTTTATAATTAAATAGTAAAGTTGTATTTTCCAAAATGTCATAAAATACAAATATGCTAAAAGTAAAAATAAGTCATTTGTAGACTTTCTTTCTTTTCCTCTCTCTCTCTTCCATCTTTCCTTCTCCCTCCATTCCTTCCGTCTAAGCCTTGGGGCACTCTAACATAGAGAGGTCAGGGAGAACAGGAGGCCTAGGTAAAGCGACGGAAAAAAGACCAGTGAGGCAGGAGGAGAACCAAGAGAGTGTGGTGCTCCAGAAGCCACGGTATCCTGGAACCAGCTTATATCAGCTCATGAGGGCTGATTGGTAAATTTTCTGGAATGTAGTGAACAGCTTGAAGTATGTCATTGATAAAAATTATATAACTTAATTAAATAAATTGTACTTTTAAAAAGTAGTACTCAAAACTCATTTCTTCTTAATTTTTTTTGAATGAGGATTTATTTGACAAATTTTACTTAACACAATATACATAAAAGGAAATCACAATACAATGAAAGACTTAAATCAAGGCCTCAGAATTTCATACAAACATCAAGACCAAAATCCTAAAGTATTGGTATTGCATCTCAAAATTTTCCCATTAATTAAAAAAAAAAAAAATCCTAAATTTACATGCCTTACAGGTTATTAAATAAAACTAGAATTAACAAAGATGCCAAAATGTTTCACTTTAATTGTAGACAGACAGACACACACACACACACACACAAAACCACGTCTTTCAGCATGCATCTACACAGTGTACAATGTAGCAAAGGGCAACAGTGAACATAATTCAACTCCTTTTACCTCAATATGCTTTCTGCTTAAGAACATCCTATAATATAACTAACTTGAGCAAAGCTGGAACTTGTTTAACAGTTATAGTTTACTCAACTTCACTGTTACATCCTAGATGAGTATTATGTTAAAAAATACTGAGCCTTAAGTCTTCGTAACAATACTGATTTCCACTTAGAGAGTAAGCATAACTCATAAGCTTGTATTGCAGAAACTGTTAAACTGAAGTTTTGGGTTTTTCTTTAAAAAAAATTGAGCAAGAGTCAGTGATCAATTATATTCCCCATCCACCACTCATAATGGACATGGTAGACATCCCTCCCATTCCATTCATGCCTATAGATGCACGGCTTCCATTACTGTAGTAGCTGCTGTTCATTGCTCCTTGGCTGCCTATGCAATGTCTGAGAAAATCACATAAGTTTTCCTGTAAAACTTGGTCATATCCACTCATGCTGCTGTGGCCACCACAGCCACCTCCATAACCACCTCTCAGCTGCTGGCTGGCTGGGCCACCATAACTGGACTGGATTGACAAGCCCATGCCCCCCATCATTTGGCTACCGTAAGCACTACTACTGGCTCCTGCTGTAGAATTCAAGAAGGGTTCTACATCGCTGTGTTGCATATTTCCTTTGTCTTTTGACATAGCTGCCACAGCATCTTCATGAATTGCAAACTCAACATCTGCTTCACCAGTTACTGTGCCATCAGGACTAGTTTCAATGTGTACCCTCACAGGATTGAACAGTGAAAAAAAATTACAAATGTCATTCTCAGTAGCTCTGTAAGGTAATCCACACATGTGTACACTGCGTCCTGTTGTGCTCTGGAAAGTAGAGCCACCATTCCCATATTTGTGATCAGACATTCCTGAAAAACAATAATTGAGGTCTCTTCCAAATCTATCTGACCCAAATCCATAGCCATAGCCATTATAATTATCATTGGCTCTATATCCTTCACTATAAGTAAGCACCATGCCTCATCCTCTCAAAGCCAGCTCCTCTGCCAATGCTGTTAAACCCTCTGCCAGACCCAGGTCTATCATGGGACCTGGCCTCTGCATGGCCATAAGCTTTTATAGTGGATTGTAGTGAGTTCTAACTTCAGCCCTGCTGCTCTTAAAGATTTCAATATACCTGTGCCCTATTATTTCCTTGTGTTTCTTTAGAGAGCCTTTTCAGTTATTTCCTGTGAAGCAGACTGCACGAAGGCCTCCCCTGTACTCCTCCGCTGGAGTCCACCGGCAGTGTTAACCCATTTGGCATGATTTCCAACCTTGAGAAGAACTGAGCAATTTCTTCCTTGCTGCATTCAAAGGGAAGTCCTCTAAGCTGTACAAAGCCATCATTGGCCTTGTCAGGACTATTTGGACCAGTATGCTGCAACACCCAATCCATTTCAACGTTGTTTGACTTGAATGCTTCAACAAAACTGTGTCCCATAGTTTCTCTGTCTTTTTTTCACGGCCAATTTGACTTCATCTTCTGATTCAAGTTCAACAAAAGCCTTGCCACCCAGCCTGCCTTCTCTGGTGTAGATGAAATGAATACCTTGACCCTCATTTTGGATTTTGCAGTCAGAAAAAAAAAAAAAAATGCTGCACTTAATCGGCTGAGCAAGACCAGGGCAGGCCATGGACCTTCACCATAAATCCCTCTCTACCTTCAGTGCGCAACATCATTGTCTCTTACATGGTCTGGTGTCAAAACAGACCAGACACTCGACTTTGGCAGGGCTAAAAAGAAATGGCCCACTTCTTAATTATTTTAGTAGACTTTACTAACATCTATGCTCCTGAGATTATGGCTGTTGCATCTGTGTGGCGGAAATACTACATAATGGTGTGTACTACTGTTCATCTCTTTCCAACTCAGCAGTCACACTGGTAGACTGAAATTTACCATAGTGGGAGTACTTACATCACAAAAATCAGCAAAGGCAACAAATTGGAGCTTTTGAAAATTTTTCTGGAGAACCTGTTGTTAAACATTTACCAGCACACTACTGCCTGGAAGCCAAGAGAAGATAGAGTGTCAAGGCGAGAGGAATCAGTTGCGTCAAATGCTGCTAAGATGAGGTTAGTAACATAAGATTTGGGAATTGAACACTGGATTAAGCTCCATGGATTTCACAGGGACTAAAAAAGACAAAATCACCACCTTTGTGGAACTTACATTCTGATGATTGACTTGGAAATTTAATAGCAAATAGAACAGAAAAAAAAAAAGTCCTGCCTTCATGGATTGGGATGTAGTAGGCATTTTGAAGGACCTGCTGTTCTTGGAGTAGTAAATTTCATTTTCTCCACCTTCTAGGCTTTGTATGTTCTCTATGTTTAGACTGCCCTTTGCTGTCTTATTCCGCTGGTGTACATCTGTCTACTCATTTCTTTAGGATTCAGCTCAAATGTATATTCCTTTGGGCAGCTGTCTCTGAACTTTGCAGGCAAAATTAAATGCTTGCCCTGAACATTCCTGTGTTTTTCTTATGCCTGTATTTTTCTCACAGCTGTAATGATGGCCCGTTTCTACATCTTTCCTTGATGAGCCCACTGACTGATAGTGGCTGGGATCTTCATCTTCGTATCTCAGGGCCTGCCACCATCCTTGGCACATAGTTGATGCTATGTGTCTCTACATCTTTAGAGACTGAAGGAATCAATTAATTAATCTGGGATTAAGGTACTGAGACCTGATCCAAGGCAGAGGGACCACAAGACCTACTCCATGGGGGGGATGTAAATGGTTTTCAGTAGAACTGTGCTTGTTTCTGTCTCTGGACCATTTGATACTCTCTCTTTATCATTCTCTCTCCTGATGTGAAGATCTAATCTGGGGCTTGAAACAATCAATGTGCTATATTATAAAATAAAACTTGCTTGTTTTTCTATTCAGAGACCTTTTATGGCTAAAATTTTCCACTTGTTACCTTTTCTTTCTCAATCAATTTACACTTTGAATTTATTCATTTGTTTAGCAATTTCCATTTTATTTTCACCTCCTCACGGTTTCTTAAAACTAAGTTACTTCTTAGCATCATGGTTATATCAGGGATCATTTGGTTGCAAGGAACAAAAACATGTTCAAGCTACTTTAATAAGCAGCATTTTACTGCATTGATATAATAGGCAATGTCATGGGCATCCATAGGCAGGGACTTAATACAATAGGGTCTCATGTGTTCCACATGAGCACCCATACTGAACTGTCAGTCATCACGTGGACTCTCACCCTTGCTTCTCTCTTTGCTTTTTCTCACTGTTCTCTTAGCCATCTTTCTTTTCTCGTATGTCTAAAACGGGGCTGCCAGAACCCATCACCTGATAGCTCCACTCAGCTGACTTTGTTTCACATTCCCAGGTGAGAGGATCCAGTGACTTAGCCAGGTCTATGGACCACATGTAACCTGGGATCCTAATTTGATGAAAGGGTGTATTCTTCATTTCCTAGGGATGTTGTAGCAAATTACCACAAACTTGGTGGCTAAAAACAACAGAAATTTATTCTCTCACAGTTCTGGAGAACAAAAGTCCAAAATCAAGATGTCAGCAGGGTTCTTTCTGGAGTCTCTGAGGGAGAATCTGTTCCATGTTTTTCTTTACAAAAAAACTTTTTTAAAAGAGATGGTCTTGCTATGTTGCCCAAGCTGGTGTTGAACTCCTGGCCTCAAGCAATCCTCCCACATCAGCCTCCTAAAATGCTGGGATTACAGGCATGAGCCACTGCCCCTGACCTTATTTCATGCCTCTCCTTCTCCTAGCTTGTGGTGGCTCCAGCAGTCCTTGGTGCTTCTTGATTTGTAGACACAACATGCCAGTCTCTACTTAGTCATGTGGCTTTTTCCTTGTGCCTCTCTGTGTCTGTCTCTTCTGTTTCTTACAAGGACACTGGTTATTAGATTAAGGGCCACACTAATCCAGAATGATCACATTTCAAGATCTTAATTACCTTAATTATATCAGCAAAGACTCAATTCCAAGTAAGGTCATATTAGGGTACCAGGTAGACATATCTTCTGTGGGCCACTATTGGACCCACTATGGGAGGTGTATGGGACTGTATGCGAGGTATAGTCAAAGGCTACCAGCATGGCTTTGAGGCCCCATTGCAGGTGCCAGTAAATGCCTAGTTGTTCCACACCTCTACCAGGAATACTTGTCACTTTATCATTTTGAACATTTACTTTCAATTAACATAGTCTGCTGAAATGTCCCTTTCTCTAAGTAACTTTCAGGGACTCACATCACTTAGGGTGGAATTAATGTCTTCCCTTTCCCATTTCCCATAGCATTTTATACACACCTCTGACAGCACTTGCCATTTTCATTTATAGCACTTTGTTTACATGTCCGTTTTCCCACTTAAGTTATGGACTTTTCCTGGGTAGGGCCTGTTCCTTACTCAGTTTTGCTTCCACAGGGTCAAGCACAGGATCCAACTTTGAGTTATGTTTGTGGAACTGCGTTGAAAGTCTGGGCTTCATGGATTGAATCTCTCCCCTTCCAGCCTTAGTGTTACTTGATTCAATTGTGTTAATTGTCCATTCCAGCCAGTTTCGTCTGTGATTGTACCCTGTTGTGTTCTCTGTTACATGCTCAGCTCTGCCCCACCTTGCTGCTGCCACAACCTATGTTAGCCCTCATCAGCATATTTCTGCAGCCCAGCTTCTTTAGGCCCTGCATTCTCAAGTTGTCCCCACCACCCGTTCTGTTCAGGTTAATCTTCCCTTTTGCATGCATGTGCCCACACATGGGGATCCACTTTACATGTTTATCTTAGCCATGGTTGGTGCAGTTAGGATTCCCAAATTACATTATCAGTACCAAATTGGATTTGAAAAAGGAGAGGGAGCATTTATTTCTTAAGCAATCTTATCACAGTGTTTCCTGTGGTCCCAGAAATCATGGTGGAAAGAAAATTGGGATTTCAGAAAACATTGCTTGATTCTGCAGGAAGTGAATAACGTTTTCTAATGATTTCCAGAAAGAGAAACATGTCATATTTTTCTGGAGTGCTTTAGAAGGAAGTAGTGCAGTCAGTGGTGGGAAATATGTCCTCCACTCCCTGTTAAGTTCTCTGTGGCAGATCTTACATATTGCCGGTGAGTTCCTGCTCTTATTTACAGAATGAAGATAATGATATTCTGCAGCTATGAATTTTGAGTTCAACTATGTAGTTGCTGATTTTCTGCCTATTGGGTTTGTCCACTTCCAATAGAGGGATGTCAATATCTTCAGCTGTCATAGTGAATTCTTCTATTTTCCATTGTAGTTCTGTCAGTTTTTGCCTCATGTATTTTGATGCTCTGTTGTTAGATGCATACAAATTAAGGACTGTTATGTCTTCTTGGAGAATTGGCCCCTTTACCATTATATAATGTCCCTCTTTATCCCTGATAACTTTTCTTGCTTTGGAGTCTGCTTTTTCTGAAATTAAGGCAGCTATTTCAACTTTCTTTTGATTAGTGTTAGCATGATATCTCTTTCTCTATCCATTTATATTTAATCTATATGTGTCTTTATATTTAAAGTGGGTTTCTTTTATTTCCTTTTGTTTGTGTGTGTGAAATGCAATCTTCCTTCTGCAGCTTTCTTTATTGAAGTGTTTGGTATATATTTGGTGCTAGCATGGCCATTGCTAATTCATGATTTTTTTTTTTTTTTTTTTGCTTTATTTGCTTTATTTACAAATGTAATTTCAACTTTTAGTTTAGAATCATGGGGTACATGTGCAAGTTTGTTATATGGTATATTGTGTGATGCTGAGGAGCCAGAGGGGGAAATAAACCACCTTTCCTATAAAGGCATAAATAAAATAATTACATCCAATGTCTCCTCAGAAATCATATAAGGAAGAAGAAAGTAGAATGAAATATTTAAAGTGTTAAGAGAAAAACAACCCCACCAACCTAGAATTGTTTATCCTATGAAATTATCCTTCAAAGTGAAGGAGGAATAAAAACTCAAACAAAAATTGAGATAATTTGTTGCCGGTAGACCTGCCTTGCAAGAAACGTTAAAAGTTCTTCCAAGAGAGATAAATAATACGAGTCAGAAACTCAGATCTACATAAGGAAAGGAAGAGATCACAGAAGAAATAAGTGAAGGTAAAAGAAACACTTCTATTTTTCTTATTGTGACTTGACCTAACAGATAGCAGTTTGTTCAAAGTGATAATAATTATAACAATGTATCTGATTAATATTGTTTATGTGTAAGTGAAAAACAGTAGTTTTATTTTTCATTTTCTACAGTTTTAATGATATACCTAGGTGTAGTTTTTCTGGAATTTATCCCACTTGGTGTTCCCTGAGTTTATTGGATCCTTGGTTTGTTGTCTGATGTTAATTTGGGAAAATCTCTGTTTTTACTGCTTTAAATATTGTTTCTGTTCTTTTTTCTTTCTTCCCTTTCTGGTATTCCCATTATGAGTATGTTACACCTTTTGCAGTTGTCCTGCAATTCTTAGACACTGTTGTTTGTTTATTTTTAGTTTTTTTCTCTTTGCTTTTCCACTTTGCAAGTTTCCATTGTCACATCCTCAAACTCAGAAATTATTTCTTCAGCTATGTCCAGTCTACCTATGACCCTAATAAAGGCAGTCTTCATTTTCGTTATAGTGTTTTTAACCTCTAGCATCTCTTTTTTATGCTTACTTAGAATTTCCATTCTGTGCTTATGATATCCATCTGTTCTTGCAAATTGTCTACTTTTTCCACTCACCCTTAGCATATTAATCATAGTTATTTTATATTTATAGTCTGATAATTCCAACATCCCTACCATATCAGGGTCTGTTTGTGATGCTTGCTTTGTCTCTTTAAACTGTGTTTTTTGCCTTTTAGTATGCCTTATAACATTTTGTTGAAAGGTGAACATGATGTACTAGGTAAAAGGAACTGGGGTAAACAGACCTTTAGTGAGGTAATGGTAAGATGTGAAGGGAGAGGAAGTGTTTGACAGCCCTATGATTAGGTCTCAGTCTTTTAGTGAGCCTGTGCCTCTGGACTGTGAACTTCACAAATGATCCTCAGTTTTTCTTTTCTTCTCTATTGCCTTAGGTGGTACAGGATGGCAAGAGGGGGCTATAGTGGAGTATTTTCTTTCCCATTAGGTTAGCCTCTTGTAAAATAGTTTCTCTTGAGGGCAGGTGATATGGTTTGGCTGTGTCCCCACCCAAAATCTCATCTTGAATTGTGATCCCTGTAATCCCCATGTGTCAAGGGCAGGGCCAGGTGGAGGTAATTGGAACACGAGGGCTATTTCCCTCATGCTGTTCTCATGATAATGAGTGAGTCACATGGGATCTGACGGTTTTTTAAGTGTCTGGCATTTCTCCTGCTTGCACCCATTCCATGCTGTTGCCCTGTGAAGAAGGTGCTTACTTCTCCTTTGCCTTCTGCCATGATTGTAAGTTTCCTGAGCCCTCCTGAGCCATGTGGAATTTATAAAGGAAACCTCTTTCCGTTATAAATTACCCAGTCTTGGGTATTTCTTCATAGCAGTGTGAGAACGGACTAATACAGCAGGCCTTGTTAAGAAGAACAAAATGTTCTAGTGTATTTCAAAATGTTTACTCCCCTCTGTCCCTCTGCTACCTGCTATTTTTCTCTAATCTTTGCTATGAGAACTTGGTGGTTCTCATACGAGCTCCTGAAAGTAAAACTCACAAAGTGTGAGGGCCTCTTTATGACTTGGGCTCCCTGGAGTTTTTGACTCTTATACTTTTCCACACTGAACCTTGAGTGATTTAACAATGATAGTTCAGGTTTTCCTACCCTGGTACTGGTTCCTGTGGAAATGGGTTTGTGTTCTGGTGAGCTGTGATTCTCTGCATACCCACCTGTCTGTCTCTCCAATTTTGGGGACAGTGGTTTGTCTAGTGACCTCACTTCTCTGATGGATCTAAGAAGAATTGTTGATTTTCAGTTTGTTTAACTTTTTACTTGTTGTTAGGACAGAGTTATGCTGTTTAAGCTCCTTACATGGGGAACCAGAACCTGGAAGTCCCAGCTGTAAATACTGAAGGCATAATGATTTCTTAACTTTTATATTCTGATTCCTGTTGTTTGGTTCTCTGCCTCTCCAAAATAGGAATTGACCCCATAGTATTTCTGTACGTTTTAACTGGGAACGTTAAGACCTGGATAAATTCTAATCTTGGCTCTGCTGCTAATGATTTACCTTGGGCAAGTCAGAGACTGAGTTTTCTCATCTATAAAAGTGAAGGGTGGAGACTCATTTCTAAGTCTCCTTCTAGCTTTAAAATTCTGAGGTGGGCGGATCACGAGGTCAGGAGTTCAAGACCAGCCTGGCCAACATGTCTCTAGTAGAAACTCCGTCTCTACTAACAATACAAAAATTAACCAGGTGTGGTGTCATGCGCCTGTAATCCCAGATACTTGGGAGGCTGAAATAGGAGAATCGCTTGAACCTAGGCAGAGTTCAGTGAGCCGAGATCGTGCCACTGCACTCCACCCTGGGTGACAGAGCAAGACTCCATCCTGGAAAAAAAAATCTATATTTTATGATGTTACAAAATATTCTCTGATTTTGAATACTAGTACCAGTACTCTGGGTAACCTGTGTGCTTAAGCAGGTGACCTATTATACTTTCTGGAATTTAAAAATAAACTTTTTATTTTGGAATAAATTTAGATTTATAGAAAAGTTGTTGGCTGGACATGCTGGCTCACACCTGTAATCCCAGCACTTTGGGAGGCTGAGGCAGGTGGATCACGAGGTCAGGAGTTTGAGACCAGGCTGGCCAACATAGTGAAATCCCATCTCTACTAAAAATACAGAAATTAGCTGGGCATGGTGGTGTGCACCTGTAATCCCAGCTACTTGGGAGGCTGAGGCAGGAGAATCACTTGAACCTGGGAGGCAGAGGTTGTGGGGAGCCGAGATCGCGCCACTGCGTTCCAGCCTAAGTGACAGAAACAACAACAACAACAACAAAGAAAAGTTGCAAAGATAGGGCTGGGCGCAGTGGCTCACACCTGTAATCCCAGCACTTTTGGAGGCCAAAAGGTGGGTGGATTACTTGAAGACCAGCCTGGCCACCATGGTGAAACCTTGTCTCTACTAAAAATACAAAAATTAGCCATGCATGTTGGTGCATGCCTGTAATCCCAACTACTCTGGAGGCTGAGACAGGAGAATCGCTTGAACCCAGGAGGCGGAAGTTGCAGTGAGCCAAGATCGCACCACTACACGCCAGCCTGGGTGACAGAGCGAGACTCTGACCCCCTCCCCCACCAAAAAAAAAAGTTGCAAAGATAATACAGAGAGTTCCTGAATACCCCTTACTGTTTTCCCCATGGCAACATTTTATATTATTATGGTACGTTTGTCAAAACTAAAAAGCAGATCATGAATGGTACATTACTCTTAGCCAAACTCTAGACTTATATTTGGATTTCACCAGTTTTTCCACTAATGTCCTTTTTCTGTTCCAGGATCCAATGCAAGCTACCATATTACACTGAGTCGTCATATCTTCCCAGTCTCCTCTGGTCTGTGACAGTTTCTCAGTCTTTCCTTGGTTTTCATGACCTTGATGGTTTTGAAGAGTGTTGACTAGATATCCTGTAAAATGTCCTCAAACTTGGGTTTTTCTGATGTTTTCTTCATTGCTAGACTGGGCTTGTGGGTTTTTGGAAAGAAACCACAAAGATGAAATACCTTTCTTGTAACATCGTATCAGGGGTTGGTTATATCTATATAACATCACTGGTGATACTAACTTTCATTAAGTGGTTAAGGTGGTGTTTGCCAGGTTTCTCCACTGTAAAATACTATTTTTGTCTTTCCCAACTCTGTTCTTTGGAAGTGAGTCATTAAGTCTAGCATACCCTGAAGGTGGGAGAAGAGAGGGAGTTAAGCTTCATTCACTTCTTAAAGAGAGCAGCATCTACAGATCACTTAGAATGTGTCTGTAAGGAAAATTAGTCTCTTCTTCCACATTTATTTATTCAATCATTTATTAATATTAATATGAAGTAATGTATATTTATTTTATACTTTGGATTATAATCCAGTATACATTGTTTACTTTTTTGCTTAAATTGTTCTGGCTTTGACTGGAAGTTCTTTCAGATTGGTTCCTGTGTCCCTTTGATATGCTCTATCCTTTTGCTTTTTCAACATTTCCTTACTTTCTGGTACTACAAGATACTCCAGGTACATTCTGTATTTTCCTTTTTCAAGTCCTAAAATCAACCATTTCTCCAAAAAGCTCTGAGTTTTAAAACAAATGACAATTTATCTGTTTTGGTATTTATAAGCATTGCCATGATGACCATCCTTGATGATATATCTCTGGAAAACTCCATGATTATGTCTTTTAGATAAATGTCTAAAAGTAGAATTCCTGGATCAAAGGCATCTAAAATGCTTTTACTATGTTTTCCACTAACAAGGCATGAGATGGGGGGCTGCCTCAGGGGCTGCACCTCAAAGCCCACTTCAAATGGGAAACACTATCCATCCATCAACCAATTTATCTGTCTTAGAACTCTCTTTCTATGACTTTCTTATTTTCAAAACAAACCAGGAATAAAGAAAGAACAAAATGAAACAAACAAAAGACCTCATCTAGACTCTCTCACCACACAACAAATCACAACATTGCTCCTCATGGGAGGAAATGGTTGAGGTGTCAGACTGAGAATGACATCTGTTTCCCTTCATGGGGAGAGCACTTGTTAATTCACCTATTAATTCACTTTTAAAATACAATTTTACATTTTATCAAAGTAATACGTGTACATAGTTTAAACATTCAAGTGGCACTCCAAGACTTAAAATGAGTAACAGCAATACAGTGCTACATCCCTTCGCATTGCTAAACTTTCTTCACAGAAAAAATCACTTTCAATTCTTTTAGCTTTTTTTTTTTTTTTCTGGGGTTTATTTCCGTATCTATAAAGAACATGCTTATACTGCAATTTTAAAATTTTTTCAATTTTAGACATTATCTATTGACTTCTTACTTACTATGGAAGATAAAGACTGAAGTCTCTTACCAGTCCTATACACAAACACACATACATGTGCATCCTTTCCTAACCCCATCCTTTCAATATAGTTATAACTTTTGTTAAATCCATTAATGTTTTCGTTGTTGTGATTCTGTAGTTATTCATAGCTGAGCCACATATTGGACTTTAAATATATTTTCTTATATAACATTGTCTTTTTCCTGGAATTAATAATTATGCCATTGTTTGGTTTCCTTAATTTACTGAGCCTATTACTCATCCTTCTCCAAACTTTCCAAGAGCGCTGTAAAACTTTTCAAGTTTCAAGTTTCAACATCTGTCACATCCATTGGGTCCTCTCCATGTATTTTTTCACTGGAAATATCCCTCCTTGAGCCTGGCGCCTGCCTCTCACTTGGGCTAGTTGCTCTCCAAGCCTGCTGCATTCTTGTTATCTTGGGATCTCCCTTGGCCACCATTCTTGGAGTTCTCTCTCTTATATTTGAAATTTCCTGTTTTCGGGAGCCCATTTTTCCTTTTTGTTTTGGCTTGTGCTCTTGTTTTGGTAGTCACTTTTTTCACTAACATCTCAAAAACATGGGAGATAAACCTGTTGGAAAATGCAAAGTTCCAAGAACTTTATTTTACCTTTCTTTCTGATGGATTATTTTGATGGGTAGAGCATCCTAGGTGAGAAATAATTTTCCATTAGAGTTATAAAGGAATTGATCCATTGCTTTCTAGCTTCTGATTTTGTTATTAAGTCTAAAGCCATTCTCATCCTTGATCCTTTATATATGACTTACTTTTTTTCCTATCTGGAAACATTTTTTTCTGTTTATTCTTGATATTCTGAAACTTCACTGTTTTGTACTTCAGTGTAGATTTATTTTCATTTATTATGCTGTTTACAGTGGGCCCTTTCAATGTGGAAACAAATGCTCCTCAATTCTTGGGAATTTTATTGTATCACTTCTCTCATTATTTCTCCCCCTCCGTTCCTCTGTTCTGTGTTTCTGGACTGCTAGTAGTCAGATGTTGGCTATTCTTCATCTCTTCGTCTTTTCTTCTATCTTCTGGAAGATTTCCTCAACTTTATTTTCTAGCCTTTAGACTTCAGCTCTCATATTTTGAATCTCCAAGAGTTCTTGTTCTCTAATTAGGCCTTTATCATAGTATCCTATTTATATTTTGTGGATACAACATTTTTTCTTATTTTCTATGAAGGTTTGAGTGATAGTTTCTTTTAAAAAAATATTCTGCTTTCTGCATTGCCTTTCTTTCAGATTTTTTCCCCCCATCTGCTGTTGGGATGGGAGAAATTTAATGAATTTGGCTTTGTGGGGTTAGGATTAGGCAGTCTGTTTCTTTATCAGATTTTCAACCAATCTTACGATTTTTGTTTCAGAGGTACAGTCAATTCTCATTATTCCTGGCAATTATGTTCAATAAAGTCGCCGCAAACACTGAATTTGAAAATACTGCCCGGCGTGGTGGTTCACGCCTGTAATCCCAGCACTTTGGGAGGCCGAGGTGGGTGGATCACCTGAGGTCAGGAGTTCAAGACCAGCCTGACCAACATGGAGAAACCCCATCTCTACTAAAAATACAAAATCAGCCGGGCGTGGTGGTACATGCTTCTAATCCCAGCTACTAGGGAGGCTGACCTGAGGCAGGAGAATCACTTGAACCCGGGAGGTGGAGGTTGCGGTGAGCCCAGATGGTACCACTGCACTCCAGCCTAAGCAACAAGAGCAAAACTCCATCTCAGGAAAAAAAAAAAAAAAAAGAAAGAAAGAAAGAAAATACTGAATTATTCTCTGTAGGGGAAATATAGAGTTAGGTGCCTGTGAGCCTCTGGTCACAACATTTTTGTCAACTAATCAATACATAACCTTGTTTTGTGTGTGTTTCTGTTTAAAGACACCTTATTTAATATACATTGTTGATTCATTAACATTGAACTCATGGCCAATAACAGTACTATGCCTCATGCCTGAATAGACCTTATTTAACACGTATTTTCTCCATGAGGTACAGCCTTCTTGTGCTTAGGAACACCAGACAGCACTCCAGCACTCTGCTTGGGGGGCATTTGAAACAGCAAAGTCACTTATAAAAGGCAAAAAATTGCAAAAATAAAAATAAAAAATAATAACCAGCATGGCACTAAATAGACCATGAAAAGACTTGTGCATGCAGTATGAAAATTGAGACAGGAAGGCAGAGCGTCAGCTTGTTCCACCTCAACTAGGAATGTGCATCAGGCAACTCAAGTTTTTCACCACGGCATGTGTCTGTGAATGACCGCAAAACATTGTGAGTATTGATTTGGGAGTTACAAATAATTCCTAGCAAGTAAGTGAATTCACAAATAAGGAAGTTGTGAGTAATGAGGTAATGAGGGTTGATTGTACCTACCTAGTGTTTCCAATTCCTGAGCCATGTGAGATTCCATGGCATAATTATGTTTGCTTCTTGTTGGCAACCTTATTAGGCATTTTTAGGTTTCTGCTTTACCAGTTCAGTTATGGCTTGATTCATTTCTCATTTTCCAAAGATTTGTTGACATCTCTTATTTGCTGTTGTCTCTTCCCATTTGTTTTGTCTTGAGGTTCTATATCTTTGCTATATTTTTTGTGGAGTTTCCTGAGAGAGTGGAGACAAATGTATATGCTCAATTGGTCATGTCTTAACCAGAATTCTATTTAATACACAATACCTTTAGTGAAGTGTTATGCATGTAATAGGTGTTTACAAGGTATTGGTTGAATAAATTAAAGAAATGCTTGCTATTTTTATGCTAGCATTTAGCTTTTCTATAGAGTATGTTATAATAGAATTTTATTTTATTTATTTATTTTTTGAGATAGAGTTTCGCTCTTGTTGCCCAGGTTGAAGTACAATGGCGTGATCTTGGCTCACTGCAACCTCTGCCTCCTGGGTTCAAGCGATTCTCCTGCCTCAGCCTCCCAAGTAGCTGGGATTACAGGTGCCTTACACCATACCCAGCTAATTTTTTTGTATTTTTAGTAGAGATGGGGTTTTGCTATGTTGGCCAGGCTGGTCTCGAAGTCTTGACATCAGGTGATTCACCTGCCTCAGCCTCCTAAAGTGCTGGGATTACAGGCGTGAGCCACCACGCCTGGCCAGAATTTTAAATATCTCATAATTGTAATCTGCTAAGTAAAAGACTAGCTCTCTTTCTCCCCCTTGTTCCTCCTGCTTAGTGAAACATTGCCTAAGGAAGATGCGGAATGGGTTAAGAATTAAAATCTGGGGCTGGAAACCATAGCTTGTTTTAAAGCTTAGTTTTCTTTCCTTTTGCATCATAATCTCTTCCCTAGTCTATTTATTTCTTTGTGGTTTTGTCAGTCTGTTACAAAAGGTTGCAAAATTGTGGTACTAGAAGGGATCCTAGAAATAATCTAATTTAAACCTTTGATTGCTAGGAAACTGAGAGTCAGGCTACCTTGGTTCAAGTCCTGGCT
The DNA here is from genome assembly GCF_047675955.1 of Chlorocebus sabaeus. Lineage (NCBI taxonomy): Eukaryota > Metazoa > Chordata > Mammalia > Primates > Cercopithecidae > Chlorocebus > Chlorocebus sabaeus. The sequence continues at coordinate 39,494,216 of NC_132907.1, read as the reverse complement.
CCACCACCCATGTAGGACAAGTGGCTTATTGTTTTGACCTCAGTTTCCTTGCCTGTAAAGTGGGAATAAAAATACTCCTGATGTTATAGGATTGTTGTGAAGATTAAAAGAGATAATTAATGTGAAGTTGTTAGTACTATGCCTGATACACAGTAAGAGCTCCACAAATTATTAATTATGATGATTATTACTAGTGGTTAAGCTCGAGCTTCTGTTTCTCAGTTCAGTGTGTTTTCCTTTAGACATAAATAAGAATTTGTAAGCCTCTTTTTTGAATCAGCTACCATTATTTTCTTTCCTTCATTATCTAAAGACAGTTATAGGATTGCATATTTCTCATTTCAAGCTAAAGATGCTCTCAATGTTTCAGCTATTACCACATTTGTAAGGACTTCCTGAAGAGAAAATTTAAAAGTTAGTCACTTCTTTTAGCTCTTTCTGGTCTTTCAGATGATACTTTTTTTTTCTGTAAAGTTGAGTGTTTTTGTTTTTGCTTTTGTTTTTAGTTAACAATAATGCAATCCATTTCCCAGCATAAGTGGGTAAGTGCCACTCTGACTTGGGCTGGGCTTAAAAGCACAAGAAAAGCTCCCAGACAGAGTGGAAACACTCCCAAATCTTAGTGTGGATAAATTAAAGTCCAGATTGTTCTTCCTGTCCTGACTTGTGCTGTGGGAGTTGGAGTTGCCTTTGATGCAAATCCTTTGAGCCAGCAGAACATCTGTGGAACATCCCCTGGTATGTGAAGGTGAGTGCCAAAGCATTTAGAGAGTGATCATTTGAATCATCTTTTTCTACTCTGTATAAGTCTTTTTCTGTTTTCTTCAGTGAATTATGGGTCGGACCCATCACATGAACTTCTCCTTGAACTGGTTGTTGATAGTTAAGGGAATCTAATCTTTTGGCAGGCGATATTTTAAAATGCTGAGATCAGAATGGAGAATCATGAGTGTTGGAGGTGAAGGATTGGGGAAAATATCTGAAATAATGGATTTATCTTTCAGGAAACTCTAGGCTAGAGAAAATTAGACCTAGAGGATTCAGAAGAAAACCCTTGCGTGTACTGGTATTTCATGGCAGGAGAGCTGAGAGAGAGTAAATCACTAATAGCTACCACATGATTTTAGTGGAAAGAGTTCAGGTTTGGAATAAGACAGTCATGAGTTTGAGTCTCATTTATGCTGCTTACAAACTATTATTTTTGGACCATTTACATGATATCTCTTGGCCTCCGATTCCATATCCGTAATCTAGAGATGAGTAATACAAACCCTACTGGGATTTTTAGAAGTACAGGATGTAATTTGTATAGTGTAATTAGCACTTTACAGGCTCTCACTGTTCCATCATGATAGTGCTTTTGCCAGTCTCACTGCTGGCTGTCTCAGAATGTTCTTTAAATGAAGGCAGCCCACAACCCAAATGGGTTTATAGACTTTGAACCTGGAGGTAGTCATCTGACAGCTCATAATCTCATCTTGGGCAATGTATATATAATCAATATCCTTACCCAAAAAGTAAGGATGTCATTATTTTATTAGGCTGAAATTGCCAATATTTAACTGTTTTTGACTTGATAAAAATAGCAATTTCATTTGGTTTAACCTAAAACATAATATAGAAATAAAATTTAAAATATACAGGCCGGGTGCAGTGGCTCACACCTGTAATCCCAACACTTTGGGAGGCCAAGGCAGGTGGATCACCTGAGGTCAGAAATTTGAGACCAGCCTGGCCAACATGGCAAAACTCTGTCTCTACTAAAAATACAAAAATTACCTGGGTGTGTTGGCGGGTGCCTGTGGTCCCAGCTACTCGGGAGTCTGAGGCAGGAGAATTGCTTGAACCCGGGAGGCAGAGGTTTCAGTGAACCGAGATTGCACCACTGCACTCCAGTCTGGGTGACAGAGTGAGACTCTGTCTCCAGAAAAAAAAAAAAAAAAAAAGAAAGAAAGAAAGAAAGAAAGAAAGAAAGAAAGAAAGAAAGAAAGAAAGAAAATATAAAATATGCAACTATAAATAGAAAATATAAAAATATGTCTCATTTACCTGAAGGGTGACAAGAATATAAGGAGATAATATACATGAAAGTGCTTGTAAATCTAAGGCCATTATTATTGTGACTATTATCATTACTGCAAGCTCCAAATAAATATTTAAAAGAGACTGAGAACAGGGTACCCTTCTACTTGATCAGTGAAAGTAAAACTATAAACCAAGTCCTCCGGGTCTTGAGGAATTCTGAGGCACTGAGGGAGGCTGGGCAGCGCATCGCTTGGCTATCTCCCTCTCAGTGTTATGAGTCTACAGGTGCTTGAACTTATGGCCATAGTGCTGGCCCTAGAAGTTACTCCCTCTTCTTTTCCATTTTTTATTTTTTTATTTGAGACAGAGTCTCCCTCTGCTGCCCAGGCTGGAGTGCAGTGGTATGATCATAGCTCATTGCAGCTTCAAACTCCTGGGCTCAAGTGATTGTCCCACCTCAACCTCCCGAGTAGCTTGGACTACAGGTGCACCATGACACTCAGATAATTTTTTTAAAAATGTTTTTAGAGACAGAGTCTTGCTATGTTGCCCAGACTAGTCTTGAACTCCTGGTTTGCCATTCTTTAAAAACCCAGTTCTATACTGCAGGAGATAGTGTTTGGCACAAAATGTGAATCAACAAATAATAGTTGAGTGAACGTATGAATGAATGAACCAAAGGAAGGCAAGCCCTAGGAAAATCACGTAGTGGTACATTCTTGTACAAGTGAAATGAAATGAAGCTCAGCATCCAGGACACAGCCTTGAAGGGGAACTGAATGGCCAAAGAGCACCCTGTGAGGTATCCATTTGATGAGGGATTGCGAGGGAGTAAAACAGCCACACTCTATTTCCTTTGCTTTGGTCCTGTGAGACAGGATGTGGGGAGGCAGGGATAATTTAACATGCTGAAATGTGTAGCGTTTCCCAGCAGAGGCAGTAGCTCCCGTCTTTGCTTTCTTCTCCTGGTGTTCCCAGCCACTGCTGGTAACCAGTAATAAGTGGTTGGATTTGTTTGCAGTCATTCGTCTCCAAACAGTAGCTGCTACTAGGTTTATATCTTTTTTGTTGTTGTTTTGTATTGTTTGTTTGTTTGTTTGTTTTCAGATAGAGTCTTGGTCTATAACCCAGGCTGGAGTGCAGTGGCACAACCTTGGCTCACTGCAACCTCTGCCTCCTGAGTTCAAGCAATTCTCCTGCTGTAGCCTCCTGAGTAGCTGGGATTACAAGTGTGGGTTACCTTGCTCAGCTAATTTTTGTATTTTTCATTCAGATGGGGTTTTGCCATACTAGCCAGGCTGATCTCAAACTCCTGACCTCAAGTGATCTGCCTGCCTTGGCCTCCCAAAGTGCTGGAATTACAGGCATGAACCACCATGCCTGGCCAACATCTTTAAACATAGGACACTACTAGTTACTTAAGTGGCATCACTGTATATTCTAAGAGTCCTTTAGTTCAGTATGGCATATTTGTAGTGTTGTTGGAAGACTTTAGAGCTCTGCTAAATGCTGTACTCAAATGAGATCCCACCAATGTGAAATTGTTTCTAGGAAGTGACCCCTTTTTGAAGACCAGTTATTCAAAACTGCTGCATTTCAAAGTTAAGGCTGATGACCCAGGGATGCAGGAAATGGTTGATGGTTCTCAGGAGCACAGCAGAATCTTTGGGAATTTCTTATGGCCCAGATTTAGGGAGGCTGATTCACCTCATTTAAGTCTTCAAGAGACTGATACATTGAAACCAATAAGAAATCGTCTTTCTAATGCCTGGAAGGCTCATATTCTTTGTTCAGAGCCTCCTTCCATTAAATTAGTAATCAGAGAGGGCATCAGAGAATCAGAGCAATCAGAAAGAGGGATTCGGGGTTTTGAAGTATCTTTCATCAGGTTTGTGGTGAGGTCTTATGGCTGCCCTGTCAGAGTCTTTTGCTCTAGTGACAGGAAATTTCATAATTTCCTTTCATAGATAGTACTGGATAAAAACTGCCAGCTTCTGTCTTTTTTAACCATCAATGTTTTACATTCTAAGCTGACCTTTCCTTTCTGTCCTCAAAGTCTTCTGTTTAGGATACAATTAGTTGAGTAGATTCCTGCAACTAAATGACAGTGAAGGTTTTCCAAATCCAACTCTTTGAGATTACACACAGATTTCTTTGACTGGAGTCCTGAATGAACTCAAGTTTATCAACTGCACATCTCCCCTCCACAGATAACTAGAATCACCTTGAACTCTCAACTGGACTTATTTCTAAGCCCCTGGGAGGCATCTCACTTTTTTGCATTTTTTTTTTTTTTGAGACAGGGTCTCACTTTGTTGCCCAGGCTGGAGTACTGTGATGAGATCACAGTTCACTGCTGCCTCGACCTCCCAGGCTCAAGCCATCCTCCCATCTTAGCCTCCCAAATAACTGAGACTACAGGCACATGCCACCATGCCCGGCTAATTTTATTGTGTGTTTGTAGAGATGGGGTTTCACCATGTTGCTCAGGCTGGTCTTGAACTCCTGACCTCATCTGATCTGCCCACCTCAGCCTCCTAAAGTCCTGGGATTACAGGTTGTGAGCCACTGCACCCAGCATTTGTTCACTTTTTTTTTTTTTTTTTTTTTTTTGAGACGGAGTCTTGCTCTGTCACCCAGGCTGGACTGCAGTGGCTGGATCTCAGCTCACTGCAAGCTCCGCCTCCCAGGTTTACGCCATTCTCCTGCCTCAGCCTCCCAAGTAGCTGGGACTACAGGCACCTGCCACCACGCCCTGCTAGTTTTTTGTATTTTTTAGTAGAGACGGAGTTTCATCATGTTAGCCAGGATGGTCTCAATCTCCTGACCTTGTGACCCGCCCGTCTCGGCCTCCCAAAGTGCTGGGATTACAGGCTTGAGCCACTGCACCCGGCCTTTGTTCACATTTTTTACCAGCAAGCAGTCCTTTTGGTGGTGGTTCTCTAGTGTGAGAGGAGAAAGTGGGAAAGGCTGTGGAGGACAAGCAAGCATTAGAATGAGAGATTTCATCCTAATGGCAAGGCTTGTTGACTTCCCACAGTCATTAGCTCATTTCTGGTTTTGGATGCTCTTTGTGCTCATTGCACTATTGTAACTACAGCACTTACTATATGATATGTGAGACTACTGTCTAGGCTTCTGTCTCTGCAAGTGGACCAGTGGTTCTCAACCCATTTCTATTCAAACCTACTGCAGAAATATGACATGAAAGTCCTCAGTAACAGCAGCTCACTCTGAAATTGGTAGTTTCCAAAAATATCACTGCCATCCTCTCCATCCTTTTCCCCCTTCCCGTTGTTAAAAATCACTGAACTTGAATATGAGCTTTTTGAGGTCAGAGATGTGCTCTTCCTTGATTCCAGGCATCTAACACATGGCTGGGACAGTGCTGAAAGCATAGAAGAATGCCTGAGGTCACCAGTTTGTTTGTGACAGGGCCAGGACCACAACTCAGGCAGTCTCAATTTCTAGAATGCTACACTCTTCAACTACTGTAACTTTTCCAGTTTTGTCTCTGGGATGATTTAGTACTGTTGATTTTTTTCCAAGGTTTTTTTTTTTTTTTAATTTCACAAATAATAGCTGAGTATTTTTATTGTAAAGGAGTCAAGCAATAATTACCATTAACTTAAAAATATTTTAATATTTTATTCAACATTTAATATTGATAGGATTTTAAATGCAAAACCACTTGCCAGAATAACAGTTTTAGTTTAGCATCCATCATTATTCATTGATTCATTTATTAAGACTGCCAGCATCTTGGCTTTCATAGTCTTCCTTTTTAATGTGCCTTTAGGACTTATAAATAATGTGAGCTAGAACTAAAGGCATGTCTTCTGCCTAACAGATGGAGAAAATTAAGACAACATCCTGAATAATTAGACACAAAAAAGAATATTCTTAGGGTCATAGTTATTTTTAAAGACACATTTTTTCTTCATTGAAAAATTAAAATGTTTCCCTTTGAGTTATATACCCATTTAAATCAAAATGGCTATCTCTTGAGAGGAAAACTACTGCTACTGAGTGATACCAGCACTTGCTGCTGTGTGACCAGTCTTTTATTATTTCATCATGGTGTTTTTATTATTGCGGCTCCAAGTTCTCACTCTGCTTTATTATCTTAGGCATTTCCAATTCGCTAAGGATTTCAGTTGGTTCGTATGTAAGAAAACGTTCTCTCTCTAATTTTCTCCAGAAATCCTGCATGCACATTTTTCTAAAGTAACTTATTTTGTAAAGAACCCTTTTCTTTTTTTTTTCTATAATCATTTGGCAGATGAAAATATAACATCATTTATTTCTTCCTGAAATGAATGACTGGTTTTACATTTGCTTTATTCTTAGACTATCCCACCATCTCATCTTAGATGAGATGATGAGCTAGCATTCTTTTTGTTCCAATAAACAAGTAAATGCCACAAACAGTATTGTCTACCAGGTACCAGGCACTGCCTTAAGAAGGTCCCTGTAGGTAGGAAAGTTGTCAGGTAAATTGCTGACCACCATTCTTGTGGCAGATGCTGTAGGACACATGATATAGTGGAGCGTGGGGCACAAAGGAGGGACTGACTGGCAACTCCGTGTGGGAATTCAGAGAGGGCATCTTAGGGAAGGAGAGCTTTGAAATGAGTCTGGAAAGATGATTACTTTGTCAGAAATAAGGGGAAAGGAGCACCGTGGGCATGCACAGAGCATGGAGATGTGAGATAGCATGGTGCTTGAGGAAACTGTGAGTTGTTCCATTTGGCTGGAGGGCCTAGGCACTGAGGCAGGGGCCAGAGGATGGCCTCAGAGCTGCACAGACTCATTTTTTTCTGGAGCATATTCTTGGTAGTTGGCATACTTTTCATAAGACGTAGCCGAGTGGACTATGGATGAAGGAAAACATGTTGTAATTGCAAATCTTTAAAATGTTGACTGGGGTTGATGGAGTAATTATGAAGGATCTAGATGATGATAGACAACAAAATAAAATAAAATAAAATAGGCTCCTTCCTCCCTCCAAAATCCCCCGAATCTATTTGCCACTGGAAATAGACCTTTTGAAAAGAGATATGAAGCAAACCAACTCTTGACTGATGTCATTTTCTGTTCTCTCCCCAGCCTTTGTGGTTAACCTGGGGATGATGTGGACCTGGGCACTGTGGATGTTCCCTTTACTCTGCAAATTCAGCCTGGCAGGTAGGTTGGCCTGGGCCCTTTTACGGGTCATGTGATTATTATCCCCTTCTTTGAACAAGAGGTGTTAACTTTAAAACGACACTGGACTATGGACATCCACAGATAGAAAAGGGGACTTGTGAACACCCTGAATTTGTATGTGTGTCTGTGTGTGCAGACATGCATGGAGTTTCACATATACTCATGCATTTGCAAATGTGGCAAGATGGCTTACCATATTTTCAAAGGGAGATACGACCCCAAAAGTGCTGACATCTACTGTTTTAGAATAGAGTAGTCTCCCCTTATCTGTGGGGGAATATGTTCCAAGATCCTCAGTGGATGCCTGAAACTGTGGATAGTACCAAACCCTATATATACTAATTTTTTCCTTCACATACATACCTCTGATGAAGTTTAGGCATGTTTGGGCATGAAGAGATTAAAACACTAACCAATAATAAAATAGAGCCATTATACTAATTTAGTATAATAAAAGTTAGGTGAGGTCGGGCACAGTGGCTCACACCTGTAATCCCAGCACTTTGGCAGGCTGAGGCGGGCAGATTATTTGAGGTCAGGAGTTCGAGAGCAACCTGGCCAACATGGTAAAACCCCATCTCTACTAAAAATACAAAAATCAACCAAGTGTGGTGGCTCATGCTTGTAATCCCAGCTACTTGGGAGGCTGAGGTGGGAAGATCACTTGAACCTGGGAGGCGGAGGTTGCAGTGAGCTGAGATCATGCCACTGCACTCCAGCCTGGGCCAGAGAAAGACCCTGTCTCAAAAAAAAGAAAAAGTTATGTGAATGTGGTCTCCCTCTCTCTAAATATCTCATTGTACTGTACTCACCCATTTTCAGATGGCGTTGATCACTAGTAACTGAAACCACAGAAAGTAAACCCACAGAAAGAGGGAACTACTATGATAGGAAGTGCTTAGCTCCATAGTTTTTGTGTTGTTGCTATGGCTTCATATAATACACATATATAAATACAAAAATAATCAGTTTTCATACTATTTGCCATAAATTCCAAGGATATAAAGGGAAATAATGAAGCAACATATTTCTATAGTGTTCCAACTCAAGACTACAGGCCTAATATCCATACAATGGCTTGTAGATCTAAGATCCATTAGTTTGATTATATCTTATGTTTAAAAAAACATTCAGAGCAGAGACACTGGTCTGGTAGTGGGAAGGTGGGGAAGGCGTCATGTAGTGTATTCATGTGCTTAGGCTGCCATAACAAAATACCTCAGACTGGGTGGCTTAAGCAACAGAAATTTATTTTCTCACGGTTCTGGAGGCTGGAAGTCCAGTGTCAAGGTGGCAGCTGGGCTGGTTTGCAGGTGGCCATCCTTTTGCTGCCTCTTTACATGGTCATCCCTCTGTGCCCACATAGCCCTGGTGTCTCTCCTCCTCCTAGGGATGCCAGTCAGATTGGATTAGGGCCCATTGTAATCATCCCATTTTAACTTAGTTACATCTTTAAGTGCTCTATCTCCAAATACAGTCACATTTTGAGGGACTGGGGGTTAGGGCTTCATTATATGATTTTGGAGAGACATAATTTAGCCCATAACATGTACTAATTGGAGTCACCAAGAGGGCAGAGATGATGAGAATGCCTTCAGACTTCTGTCCTGGCATGGCCTACCTTAGCCCCCTGGGGTTACTACACCTGTGGCACTCAGGAGCTTGATAGACCAGGGGTCCCCAACCCCCAGGCTGCAGACTGTGTTAAGAACTAGGCCACACAGCAGGAAATGAGCTGCTGGTGAGCCAGAGTTACTGCCTGAGCTCTGCCTCCTGTCAAATCAGCAGCTGCATGAGAGTCTCATAGGAGCACGAACCCTATTGTGAACTATGCATGTGCGGGATCTATTGATAGATTGCGTGCTCCTTATGAAAATCTAATGCCTGATGATCTGAGGTGGAACAGTTTCATCCCGAAACCATCTGTACCCCAGGTCCATGGAAAAATTATCTTCCACAAAACTGGTCCCTGGTGCCAAAAGGTAGGGGACTGTTGTGATAGAAAATAGATGATACAGGCAGACAGGACTGTTGCTCTCCCTCTCATCAGCAATTGCTCCCAGTTATCCAATCTAAACTTCTAATTACAGACACTGTGGCTCCTATCAAGTCACCCTTTCCCTCAACTTGTCTTTTTCTGTCTTCTATCTCTGTTTTCCACTCTTCTTATGTTGCACATATACCAGCTCCTACAAAACTGGCTCCAATATCTACCATTGTTTTCATCTAGAATATCCTTCCCTTGGTCCTGCTTAGCTTTGCTTTTCTTCTAGGTCAAGATATTTTTCAAAACACTGACTTTGCAACAGCACCAAAGTGATATGAGTATAGAGGGAAGGAGGGAGATGGAGAACATCTTTATAATTTTGGAAAACGTTCTTCTTGCATACGGGAAATTCTCTAATAAGCAAGAACATTCTCCCAATTTTTCTTAGAGGAAAGTGATGAATGTTTTTTCCCTTATTTCTAGAAATAGGGGGATATTGCTATGGTTTGTATTTTGAGGGTGTAGGGAAAGATAGATGGGAGTGACCAGCATCTGAGATGGAGTCTTGCTCTGTCACCCTGGCTAGAGTGCAGTGGCACAATCTCAGCTCACTGCAATCTCTGCCTCCTGGGTTCAAGCGATTGTCCTGCTTCAGCCTCCTGAGTAGATAGGATTACAGGTGTGTGCCACCATGCCCGGCTAATTTTTGTATAATTAGTAGAGATGGGGTTTCACCATGTTGGCCAGGCTGGTCTCCAACTCCTAACCTTATGATCTGCCCATCTTGGCCTCCCAATGTTGGGATTACAGGCATGAGCCACTATGCCCAGCCTGAATGATTTCTTTCTATTCCAGGATCCAATTTAGGGTACCATATTGCATTGAATTGTCATGTCTCCTTGGTCTCTGCTGGTCTATGACAAATTCGTAGTCTTTCCGTACTATTCATGACCGTGGCAGTCTTAAGGAATACTGACAAGTATTTCTGGGTTTGGGGGGAAAATACAACACAGGTGAAGTGTTCTTCATTGTGCATCACAGTTTTACCCATGTTTGTGACAATCTTCTGATGGAGAATTGAATAAGACTTAAAATAGGCATACTGATTGCCAACAAGGAGGAAGGCAGGACAACAAATGTGTAGGCTCTGCCAGCCAAGGCAGTTCTAGTACATAGAGCCAAGGTTGTTCAGCTATGTGGAATCACTCTAGATAACTGAAACTGGAAATGGTAAAGAAAAGCAGGAAAGTAGAAGTGAAGTCTAACATTGTTGATTTGGTTCAGTTTTTATTCCAGTTCCCCTCAACCCCCTAATCTGTGACAAAATGAATCTAAAATCCTCATATGCAGAATTAAAATGTCATGAGGACACAAAACTAGGGAAAAGTACTGTTAAGTTCCTCCTGTAAGTCTGAGAATACTGGAGAGAGCAGGCTATTTAGATATTAGTCAGGGGGAGTTGTTTATGCTGTAATAATAAACAAGCCTAAAATATTAGTATTTAAAACAGCAAACTACATGTCCGTCGCAGGTAAGTAGGGACCCAGGCTGGTGGGGTTCTGCTGTCCTCACGCACACCATGTCAGCATGCGTTTTCAAGGTGTGCAGTGACAGGAGGAGGAGAGAGAAGAGAGTCATGCACCAGCATTTGGACGCTTCCTCTCACATGACAAAGGCCAAGGCAAATCCCATGGCCATCCTATGGAGGAGCACTGGAAATATTGGTGAGCATTCATTTTATCTACCACAGATCTATTTCGTAACACCAATGTCAAGAGAGCCTTTGTGAGACTATTGCTGTCTCTCACCATATGCCACCCAGTAAGGGAAAAACAAGTGTAGTCTCATAAAAACAGCCTGGGTTGAGTGGAAAATCATTTTGGGAGCCACATCCTCTTCTCCTGGTGGCTCCAAAAATCATTGACACCTGGTGACACTTTTAATGGTTCTGAAAAACAGATATTTGACTCTCTTTTTGGCTGATGGCTTCTAATATATGTTACCAAAGCTTTTGAAGAAGCTTGGAAGAGGTATTTAAGGAAGAACAGGAAAGAGCAGAATTCACTTAGGTTTGACTGGGGTGTATTTAGATCTATGAGGATCTATTCCTACACTGATATCTTGGTGGCTGGCTTTGGATTCAACCAACACAAGGGAGAGCAAGAATGAAAAGGAAATAAAATAAAATATGACCGCAGGAGGCCGTAATGAGAATAGTATAAGACTAAGACTATTCTGGGGAAACAGGGAAAGGCTTCTTGTTTCCTTGTTCTCTGGCCAAGAATCAACTTTGAAATCCTCCTGAGAGTTAGTGTGACGAGTATGAGTGAAATGGGGGTGGGGCAGGCTACCTCTGTGTGAATATGTGTAAGAAACTTGGCCAGGGACTAAGGATAGACCCACATGTATACACACAGACACAGACACACCACACATACCGCACATATACATCACACACACCACACTACACACACCACACATACCACACATATACATCACACACACCACACACACACCACATACCACACATATACATCACACACACCACGCACACACCATAAACATACTACACACAGCACACTACACACACACTATAAACACATTACACACACTACACATGCCACACATATGTCACACATACCACACAAACATGTCACACCACACACACATCATAAACATACCACACACCACACATATGTCACATATATCACACAAACATATCACACTCACCACACACACATCATTTACATACCATATACACCACACACACACCAACACACACACTCCAGCAGACACACACTATACACACATTATAAACACATCACACACACTACACATATACTGCACATACACCACACATACCCTGCACACACTACACACACACACCACATACACATCCACACTACACACATACCACACACACTACACACTCATACCATTCACACATATACTATGCACACATACTACACATACCACACACACATCACACACATTATACACATCACATACACACCACACACTACACACTCCCCCATACACACACATGCACTGTGCATGCACTGCCCTTATCTCTGAGCCATGGAGACAGGGAGTGAGTGGGATAGTGTGTGAGTTATTCCTCCTGGGTGTTGCGAGCTAACCCTTGGTTCACCTCATGTAGGACTTTGCACTTCCTCCTGACAGTTGGGAGGCATGAGATCTGTTAACATTCTGCTTGTTTGACCCCAAAAATCCCCAGGGAGTGTTCCAAGCTGCATAGGCTGTTTGAGAAATGTGTTAATGGTGTAGCTTTCAATCTCTATGTAACATGCAGTATTATTTGATTCAGGTCCAGTAACTTTGGTCCTTTTAAGCATTTGGATCTGGAGATCACTGGCTTTGTCATGGTTTTCAGTGTGCAAGTAGTAAAGATAGAAAGCCTTTGAACTGCTTGTTGGATGGGTGCTGTGGGTGCCGGGCTCATGTGCAGGACTAGGAGGAAGGCAGCTTCTCTAGAGAGAGCTAGAAATGTTGACACAACAGGAAGCCATTTAGCTCTCCCTCACCCTCATTTGTCATTCTCAGTGGCTCCTTTACCCATGTAGACAATGCTTAGTTCATAGACCAAATACATGAATGTATATACAAACACACACATTTACAGCCCTTTTAAAATCCCAAACCTAAACAAAACAATGAATGCCACCCATTCTGGAACCCCTTTACACCACCTTCGTGTTATAGGGTAATACCTCTGACAGAGTTGAAATATATATAATATTATTCAGATATGCAGAGAAATGAGGCATCCCTATTTTCTATGATCAAACAAATCAATTTCTAAAGTCCCCTTACCACTGGAAAGTCAGGCAAGGGTGAGAAAGAGGAGGGTGTGGGTAGCACTTAAATTTTTTAACATTGTGTCATTTCTTCTGGTTTAAGATGTCTTTGGCTAACTCAGTCTCTTTGGGGTCCCTGCCTTGCTCTCTGCTCCTCCTTAAGATGGTGTCTGAATATATGAGCAAGGCTTATGTGACTGCAGTCTTGGATGTGTGGGAAGAAGTCCTTGTGTTGCCCTCTGTCTTTCCTGAACTGTCTGGTGTGGTCTGATCCCCCTCTGCCATCTGCCATGGGACAGCTGGCTTTGGCTGTGCTTTGAGCCATAGCTTATGCTCCAGTTGTTTGCCCATGGTCCTGAAGTTCCTCTGTGGATGGAAGCTGCTTCATCCTCATCCCAGGCCTGGTCCAGTCTCACAGCTGTATCCTCACCCCCCACTCTGAGGGCACAGGGAAATTTCTGGATCCCTGTGTGCTACATTCACCTGCATGGAGCTTACATGAAGAGTTGCACCAGGCCACCCTCTGCCAGCACATTGTTGGGACTTCAATGCCACTGTAGAGTTGGTGCTTAGTGGAACATGAGGCTTGCCCTAGACTAGTGGTTCCTAGCCTTTTTGGCACCAGGGACCAGTTTCATGGAAGACAATTTTTCCATGGACAGGGGGTGTGGGGTTGGGAGTCAGGGAATGGTTTTCGGATGAAACTGTTCTACCTCATATCATCAGGCATTAGTTAGATTCTCATAAGGAGGGAGCAACCTAGATCCCTCGCATGAGCAGTTCACAGTAGGGTTCAGCTCCTATAAGAATCTAATGCTGCTGCTGTTCTGAGGTAGGGGTGGGGGTGGGGGCGGGGAGCTCAGATGGTAATACTCACTCAACTGCTGTTCACCTCCTGCTGTATGGCCCAGTTCCTAACAGGCCAAGGACCCATACCTTGCCCAGCGGTTGAGGAATCCTACTAGACTACAGCCTGGCAATCTTCCCCAGGCTTGCTGTACCCGGTGAAATAGGCTACCAGCCAGATGACCTTGGTGCATGGAACCCATCCGCTTGTTTGTACTGCTCTATCAAGAACACTGACATCAGAATTCTTTCCTTTACCTTCCTTTCATTCCCTCCCCATCCCTGCCCCCATATTTACTTGTTAGAAGTGATCAGCTTTTTCCTACTTCTTGTCTGGTAGAGACTTCCTTCCTAGGAAGCACTAGAGCTTCCTTTGATATGTAATTTAAGAAGTTGCCCTCCTCTCTCAAAAATGCCTGCTTCTTAAGACTATGATCTTGCCAAAGGTTCAACAAAGAATTGAGTATAAGCCTCAGAGCTGAACATGGCCCTTAGTCTAAAATTGCTCTTAGTTCTTAGTTGTGCATGTGTGTTTGTGTGTGTGTGTGTGTGTGTGTGTGTTTATGATCAACCCCTTGGTCATCTAGTGAAGTCTATGGGCTGATTCTCAAAACAATGTTTGTAAATGCACAAATAAAATAAATAGCATTACAAAGATACCAAAATATACTGAAATGAAATCATCAAAATATTAAAGAAACAAATTTGTGATCTGGTAATATGTGGTCTTCATTATTAACACATTAAATAAGAAGACCTAATAATTGCCTTAATTTAGGTCTCATATTAATAATTACCTTAATTCAGAAATAGTGATAATTTTTTCAAATTGTATTAGTCCATTTTCACACTGCTGATAAAGACATACCGGAAACTAGGAAGAAAAAGAGGTTTAATTAGACTTATAGTTCCACATGGCTGGGGAAGCCTCAGAACCATGGCAGGAGGCAAAAGGCACTTCTTACATGGCAGCAGCAAGAGAAAATGAGAAAGAAGTAAAAGCGTAAACCCCTGATAAACCCATCAGATCTCATGAGACTTATTCACTATAATGAGAATAGCACAGGAAAAACCAGCTTCCATTATTCAATTACCTCCCCCTGGGTCCTCCCACAACACATGGGAATTCTAGGAGATACAATTCGAGTTGAGATTTGGGTGGGGACACAACCAAACCATATAAATATTTTAAGGTACCTGCAGCAACCAAAATATGATATGAAAATATTTGTGATTTATAATGGTGTCAAAGTCACAGGCAATAATGCTATTACTGTGGTTTGCTGATTACACTTATGATGGAAGGAAATTCTAAATTTCAACAGTAGGTTAGTGAAAATTAAAAATGTAAATTTTCCCCATTTAAGTTCATGGACCCCTGAATTCTACCCATGAACCCTTAAAGGTCTAAGTCCCTGTTCTAGATGGTAGTATCTGGTTTCCCTATGAAAGTGTGGATGCTATGGAGTGGGGAGCTCTCAGGAGCAAGATTTCTAAGATATGAAGATACAGTTGAAGATATTTCATAAATTACTATACAGTCTTCTGGAAAAGAAAATTGTTGATACACATGGTTGAAGTGTGGCATGGTCGTATTCTTGCTTATGCCCTCATCATCTGTTACCCATGGGTTATCCAGAGTGATTCTACCATTTGATGCTTTACTGAGTATATCACAAATACTTTGTATGTATTTCTTGGTGTTTTAAAAATGCTTGCTTCTCCAATGTTACTTTTAAGTAAGAATGTAAAAAAGGATTTCTTAAAAAAGTAGAAATCTAGCTCTTCAAAGGCAATAATTAAAGAGATGAAGTTAGATTCTTTCCATTGAACCTAATTGAAAGAACCCGTTACACCTAGCCACTAACCAAAAAAATCTAGCTTTTAATCAGCATATTTTCCATTAAAAATGTTCAATGCTGGCAATATTTATTGTATACTGAAATTTTTGTGTTTGTGTGTGTATGTTTTTAATTTATTTAGCTCTGCCAGCTAAGCCTGAGAACATTTCCTGTGTCTACTACTACAGGAAAAATTTAACCTGCACTTGGAGTCCAGGAAAGGAAACCAGTTTTACCCAGTACACAGCTAAGAGAACTTAGTAAGTACAGGAGCTTGTGTTTTATCGGTCGGGGCATGGGGGAGGCAGAGGCTCCTGATTCGTTCATGATTCACATCCCAGATGAAGCAAAAAGTTTCCTCAGTGACAGCTTCTGGGTGATCTCTGTGTGCATCCAGTGGCTTGTGGACGGGATCTGGAGCTGCAGAGGGAGGGGAGGCATAGCCAGTGGTGACCTCCTCCTGGATTCCCCATTGGCTGAGATCAGTCACAGTGGAAAAATCTGTTTATTTACTCCACCCAACTATACCCTGCCTCTTCCCAGAATGTGTTATAAAACTGCTCATTCTTTCTGGATCCAGATATAGTAAGTAGGGTTGTAATCCCAGAACCAAGAGGCAATTGACCATGGTCTGCCACTAATTTGCTGTGTGACCTCTGTCAAACAGTGTTCCACAGGACAATGATTCCCCAATTTTTTTTTTTTTTTACTACCTCAAGCATCCCTCTTTATTCCAATTCTGTAGAATGAAAATTTTATAATTTTTAATTATAATTCTAGCCAAAAGTTAGATGTTTTAAGTAAATATTTGCAGGTTAAAAAAATTTTTTTTCTTTTTTTGAGACAATCTCACTCTGTCACCCAGGCTAGAGTACAGTGGCGTGATCTCAGCTCACTGCAACCTCCATCTCCCAGGTTCAAGTGATTCTCCTGCCTCAGCCTCCCAAGTAGCTGGAATTACGGGTGCACACCACCATACCTGGCTAACATTTGTATTTTTAGTAGAGACGAGGTTTCACCACGTTGGCCGGGCTGGTCTTGAACTCCTGACTTCAAGTGATCTGCCTACCTCAGTCCCCAAAAGTGCTGGGATTACAGGCATGAGCCACCGTGCCTGTCCTTTTTAACAAAACTTTTTAACATAGCTCATTACTTCCTTCTTGTGAATAATGAATAAGGGGGCCCATGTTGGGAAGCATTGTAAGATGATCTTTAGTCTGTGATTGCAAATTCTTTGTTTTTAAGCAAAATCTCATGTTGCAAGGGAAGTCCACTTTATGTTTTCAGTGGAAAAAATGAAAAAAAAAAAAAAACAAGCAGTATTCTCTGCAGCACTGATATAGCTATGAGCACCTATGTCAGAGAGATGCTTTAAAATATGAGTCAGCAAACTTCTCCTGTAAAGGGCCAGATGGTAAATATAGTAATATTCAGAAGGAGATTGGTCTCTGTCAGAACTTTTCAACACTACTGCTATAGCATTCACACAGCTATATAAACCAATATATAAGGCAATATATAAACCAATAGGCATGGCTGCTTTCCAATAAAACTTTATCCATGGCCACTGAAATATGAATTTTATGTAATTTTCACATGCCCCAAAGTATTTTTCTTTGTTTTATTTATTTTTCAACCATTAACAACATGTAAATAGTCTTAAGCCTACAGGCTGTGCGAGAGCAAGAGATGGGCTATATTTGACCTACAGGCTGTCATTTGCTCATCCCTGTTTTAGAAAATAAGAATGATAGAGGCCTAATAACCCATGATCCAAATGACTTTTCTTCCAGATTTGTCAGTTCTAGTCCCAGTGTTGAATATCAATTGCTAGTAGAATGAGAATCTGGGCACCTTTATAGGTTTACTCCTATTTTTCTGTCTTATAGAAACATCTCCCCTCTTCCTCCATCTTTCCCTTTGGGTTGTCATTATTATCACCAGTTGAACATGGAGAAATAGAAAACACCTGGGCATCCCCAGGCCTATACACAGCTCCCCTTGATGGCCTCAGGCCAGCTGGGCTCTCCAGAACTCCTAGGCTGCTTGCACTTTTGCAAGAGGATCTCTTCCAAGCAAAGTGGAAGGGTTTCCCTGTGGATGGCCTATCTGGGAGCACTTTTCAGTGGGTCATGTTTCTGATGTCCAGAAACAATAGGAAATAATTTTTCCTGGGGAAAAAAGGAGGAGTTGGGGATGCCTTCATGGAGATAGTGATTTTTGAACTGAGGCTGAAAGGAGGTCTAGAGGTGTGGAAAAGGAGAGAAAGGTCATTTCTCAAAGGTCACAGCATGAATAAATGCAGAAGCATTCAACTACAATAACAGTAGTAACAGCTCACATGTATTGACTCTGTGCTGTACGTTTTAAAAGTGCCTTATGTGTATTAGCTCATTTCATCCTCATAACCCTATGCTATAGATATATTACTGTCTTCATTTTACAGATGAGAAAACTAAGGCACAGAGAGGTTAAAGAACTTGCCCAAGTCACACAGTTAATAGGGGCAAAGCCATGATTCAAACCTGGTCTGATTCTAGAACCTATGCTTATAACCATGACACATTGCCCTGGAGGCCATTTTTGTGCTGTAAAATAACCATCAACCACTCTTGAGGTCCTTTCTAGTTTCAAAATTCCATGATTCTATGTGACTATGTCTTCCTGTATGTATTCTATGTGTATATGTCTTCCTGCACACCAGCAAACACTGGTACTTTGCAAGGTGGGCCTTCTTTTCTGTTCTCAGCCTACTTTATCTCCTCCACAATCTCCAGAACCATGTGGACTATAGCTAGAACCACCCATCTGATTCCCACTAATTTGTGTATTTGTTTTCGTTAAGTTACAGCTTAATGGTATATATCTAATCTATCATCAATCTATCTGTTTTAAAGATTTTTCTGAAAACAATATATACTAATGTTCAAAAATTCAACTTGAAAAATTATAAAGAATGTAAAAAGTTACCCAGAATCCCACCGCCAAAGGTAACAACTTGAACATTTTGATGATCTCTCTAGATATCTCTACAAATAGTTATGTAAATATCTTTATATTTATGTAACTATGATTGTTCTATACATGATATGCATCCTACTTTTTTCACCAGCAGTAGATGTATCTTTCCATATCAATCAATATAGTATGTTAAAAACCATCATTTTAAATTCTATTTATGTATCTACCATAATGTATTTAACAAATCCTTATATATAAAAATATATTTTTACACACATATGTAAAAGAATAAATTTTTAAGGCTAGAATCTGGCTTTTTCAGGAACCTACCCATGATTTCTTGCCAATAGGACATACACTGCAACTGTAGCTTTTCATGACTTACAGGGATCCAAAGAGGTTTTCATGGCTCCTAAAGCATCTCAGGTGGCAGAAAGCAGGTAACCTTTACCTTTCCTTGGAGGCGAGGAAGGAAGTTGGAAAGAGGACAACCAAATATCCTGGACTATACAGTTCTCAAGAGAAACCCAGAGAAAAACTAACAAATACTGCTTAATACATTAAATATGGCTAAGTTTCCAAACCATTGTACTAAACTCATGTTGAATAACTTTTTCCTTCAAAGCGCTTTTGGAAAAAAACATGATAATTGTACAACCAGTAGTTCTACAAGTGAAAATCGTGCTTCGTGCTCTTTTTTCCTTCCAAGAATAACGATCCCAGATAATTATACCATTGAGGTGGAAGCTGAAAATGCAGATGGTGTAATTAAATCTGATATGACATGTTGGAGATTAGAGGACATAGGTAAGTGTTATTTGATATTCTTATATACTCTTTATTAAATGTTTACCTCCTTCTTTGTTAAAGAGGTATCTGTGAACTCAAAAGTAGGCTCATCGAGTTCAAGGATATAATACGTGTTGTGGGTATACAGAAAATTCATCTTCTAATTAAAGAAGAAAGGAAGTGGGGGAGGGAGGGAGGGAGGGATTCACCAAATGAGAAAAAAGGAATGAGAAACAAGAGCTATTTTTTGGGCCACTGGTTTCCTGTTGTAGTTTGTAATTGCACTCAAAGAAACAAAAAGGTCTCTCCCCACCACCTCACCCTGCCAATGTCATTGCTCATAAAGGAAAAGAGCATAAAATTATTTGTTTTTAAAATGCCTCACTACTTCTGACTTAAAAAAAAATTTTCCGGCCAGGCGCGGTGGCTCACGCCTGTAATCCTAGCACTTTGGGAGGCCGAGGCGGGCAGATCACAAGGTCAGGAGATCGAGACCATGGTGAAACCCCGTCTCTACTAAAAATACAAAAAACTAGCCGGGCGAGGTGGTGGGCGCCTGTAGTCCCAGCTACTTGGGAGGCTGAGGCAGGAGAATGGTGTGAACCCGGGAGGCGAAGCTTGCAGTGAGCCGAGGTCGTGCCACTGCACTCCAGCCTGGGGGACACAGTGAGACTCCGTCTCCAAAAAAAAAAAAAAAAAAAAATTTTCCAAAGACTCATTTTCACCACTTTTAAAATTATAACTGTATTGAGATATAATTCACATTATGTAAATTTCACCTTTTTAAAGTGTATAGTTCAGTGGTTTTTATTGTATTCACAAAGTTGTACAAATGTCACCACGAATTCCAGAACATTTTTATCGCCCTCAAAAGAAAATTCATACCCATTAGCAGTCAGTCCCCAATCCTTTGTTTTCTCTTTCCTTCATTCCCTGGCAACCACTAATCTATTTTCTGCCTGTATGGATTTGCCTATACATTTTATAAAAATATAATGATAAAATATGTGGTCTTTTGTATCTAATTTCTTTCACTTAGCATAATGTTTTCAAGGTTCATCAATGTTGCAGCATGTATTCGTGCTTTATTTCTTTTTATAGCTAAATAATATTCCACTGGATGGATATACCACATTTTGTTTACCTGTACATCAGTTTATGGACATTTGGCTTGTTGTTACCTTTTGATTATTATGAATAATGTTGCTGTGAATATTTGTGTACAGTTTTTTGTGTGGACATGTTTCAATTCTCTTAGATATATACCTAGTGAAATTGCTGAGTCACATGGTAACTCAATGTTCAACTTTTGGTAGAACTGCTAAACTTTATCAAAGTGGCTGTACCATTTAACATTCCCACTGGCAATTCATAAAGGTTATGATTTCTGCATACCCTCACCAACACTTGTTATTGTCCATCTTTTTATAATTATAGCCATCCTAGTAGGTGTGAAGTGATACCTTGTCATGGTTCTGATTTGTATTTATCCAATGTCCAATGATGTTGAACATTTTTCATGTGTTTATTGGCCATTTGTATCTATTCTCTGGAGAAATGTTTATTCAAATCCTTTGCCCACTTATAATTGAGTTGTCTTTATTGTTGAATTTTAATAATTCTTTATATATTCTTGGCACAAGTTCCTTATCAGATATGTAATTTGCAAATATTTCCTCCCTGTTTCGGGGTTTTCTTTTACTTTTTACATGGTTAAGGTAGAAAAGTATTTATATGAAGTCAAAAATGTATATTTTTTTCTTTGATTGTTTGTACTTTAGGTGTCATATCTAAGAAACCATTGCCTAACCTGAGGTCAGAAAGATTTACTGCTGTAGTTTTTTTCTAAGAGTTTTGAAGTCTTAGTTCCTACATTTGAATTGTTGATCCATTTTGAGTTAATTTTTGTATATGGTGTTAAATAGGGGTCTAACTTTATTCTTTTGCATGTGGATATCCAGTTATCCCAGAACCGTTTGTTGAAAAGATGACTTCTGCCCCCACACACCCCCCACCATGTTGTTGAATTGTCTTGGCACCCTTGTGAAAATCAATTCATTCACCATAAATGTAAGGTATTTTTCAGGGTTCTCAATTTTATTCCATTGAACTATATTTTTGTCATTAGGCCAAGAGCATACTGTCTTGATTACTGTAGCCTTATGATAAATTTTGAAATTGGGAAAGTGGGTCCTCCAACTGTGTTCTTTTTCAAGATTATTTTAGCTGTTGGGTCCCTTGCATTTCCATATAAATTTTAGTATTAGCCTGTCAATTTCTGCAGAGAAGGCAGCTGCAATTTCAATATGGATACTGTAATCTTCAGAATATACAATCTTCCAATCCATGAACATGGGATATCTTTCCATTTATTTAGGCTGCCTTCAGTTTCTTTCATTAATTTATTACAGTTTTCAGTGTAGAAGTCATACACTTATTTGGTTCAATTTATTCCAAAGTATTATATTCTTTTAAATGCTATTGTAAATGGAATTGCTTTCTTAATTTATTTCCAGATTGTTCATTGTTAGTGTATATAAATACAATTGATTTTTGTATATTGATTTGGTAATTGGATGTTGAACTTGTTTATTGGTTCTAAAAGGTTTTTCAGGTGGATTCCTTAGGATTGTCTGCATACAAGGTAATGTCATCTGCAAACATAATTCTATTTTTTCCTTTATGATCTGGATACATTTTATTTTTCTTGTCTAGTTGCTTTGTCTGGAACTTTTAGTATAGCATTGAATAAAAGTGTTGAAAGCAGACATCCTTTTCTTGTTCCTGATCTTAGGGGGAAAGCATCTAGTCTTTCATCATTTAAGTTTGATGTTAGCTATGGGTTTTGTAGATACCCATTGCATTGAGAAAATTTCCTTCCATTCATAGTTTGTTGAGTGTTTCCCTATCGTGAATAGGTGTGGGATCTTGTCACATGCCTTTTCTTTATCTGGTGGGATGGTCATGTGGTTTTGTCTTTTATTAAAATGGTGTCTTACATTGAATGATTTTCATAAGTTAAACAAACCTTGTATTTCTGTAATAAGTACCACTTAGTTGTGGTGTATAATTCTTTTTATATGTTACTGAATTTGGATTCCTAGTTTTTTGTTGAGGATTTTTGCTTCTATATTCAACATGGATATGGTGTGTAACTTTCTTGTGATATCTTTGTTTTTGGTATCAGGGTAATATTGGCCTCATAGAATGAGCTAGTAAGTGTTTCCTCATCTTCTATTTTTTGGAAAAGTCTGTGAAAGACTAGTGTTAATTATTTTTAAATCTGTCATAGA
This sequence comes from Chlorocebus sabaeus, assembly GCF_047675955.1. NCBI lineage: Eukaryota > Metazoa > Chordata > Mammalia > Primates > Cercopithecidae > Chlorocebus > Chlorocebus sabaeus. Next base: position 39,471,448 of record NC_132907.1, on the reverse strand, counting down.
TTTCCTCAGTGAAGCCATTTATGCCTGGGCTTTCTTTGTGGGTAGTTTTTGACTTGGTTTCTTTATAAAACTTTTTTTAAGAACTCCATTTGGAAGACACTCCACACTGTAAACATTGTTGTTAATTCACGGTGATGGGCCTGGAAAGGGACAAGATTATTTACTTTTTCTCAAAAACCTTATTATTATTATTTTTACTTTCTTAAAATAAGTGTATTATTACTTTAGCAATTAAAATATTAAAAAACAAATTCAGTTACAAAGAAAATGCAAAACAAAACAAACTTTCTAGTCCCTCTTTCAACCAGATTTAGTATCTATTTAAATATTCTGTAATTGGCACTGCTTAAAATGTTGAGGAGGAATTTTGGCCTCAATTGATACAATACTGGAATTATAAAATTAACCTCTGAAGAAACTCTGTTTTTATTATATGTTTCTAGGACCTGGCAAAGTGTTGCTAAGTACTAAGATTTTTTTTTTAATCCTTTAATAAAAGCATATAATATCAGAATAATGAGCCTAATAATTTTATAATTTTTAGGTTAGTACAAAAGTAATTGTGGTTTTTGCCATTACTTTCACTAGAACTTTTCTAATTTAAATTCAAGTGGATAGAACTATGACAGTGCTTTTAAGAGCAATTAAAAATATTTTGGGCCAGGTGCGGTGGCTCATGCCTGTAATCCCAGCACTTTGGGAGGCCAAGGTGGGCGAATCATGAGGTCAAGAGATTGAGACCATCCTGGCCAACATGGTGAAAGGCTGTCTATACTAAAAATATAAAAATTAGCTGGGCGTGGTGGTGTGCACCTGTAGTCCCAGCTACTCAGGAGGCTGAGGTAGGAGAATCGCTTGAACTCGGGAGGCAGAGGTTGCAGTGAGCCAAGATCACGCCACTGCACTCCAGCCTGGTGACAGAGTGAGATTCCATCTTTATATATATATATTTTTTTTTTGATTTCTAATTGAAATATGTCCCCCCTACTCCCAGTTTACAGTGGTAATTTGCTTAAACCTTTTTTCACAGATAATGCCAGGGTTTACTTTGGTCCAGTCTCTGACACAAATTATTATAATTAGTGGTACCTAAATGAATAAACTTTTGCTATGTTTGATATGCATCAGTTTTATTCTATTCTGTCTGATTTTAGTATGCCCATTCTGCTCTCTTTTGGTTACTATTTGCATGGAACATCTTTTTTCATCCTTTCACTTTCAATCTATTTGTATTTTCAGATCTAAAGTTAGTCTTTGTAGATAGCATATAGTTAGATCTTTTTTTTACATTTAAAAATTTTATCTTATTTTTTATAGAGACTTGCTATGTTACCCAGGCTAGTCTTGAACCCCTGGCCTCAAATGAACCCTCTGCTTTGGCCTCCCAAAATGTTGGGATTACCAGCATGAGCCTTTGTGCCCAGACAGTTGGATTTTTTTTTTTTAATTATTTGCTAATCTGTGTATTTGGGCTAGAGAGTTTAACCTATTTACATTTAAAGTAATTATTGATAAGAAAGGACTTACTTTTGACATTTTAAAGGTTTTCTTTATATTTTATAGTTTTTTTATCCCTCTTTTTTTCATTATTGTCTTCTTTTGTGTTTAGTTGATTTTTTTTTTTTTTTTTTTTTTTTTGAGAGGGAGTCTCGTGCTTTCGCCCGGGCTGGAGTGCAGTGGCCGGATCGCAGCTCACTGCAAGCTCCGTCTCCCGGGTTTGTGCCATTCTCCTGCCTCAGCCTCCCTATAGCTGGGACTACAGGCGCCCGCCACCTCACCCGGCTATTTTTTTGTATTTTTTAGTAGAGACGGGGTTTCACTGTATTAGCCAGGATGGTCTCGATCTCCTGACCTCGTGATCCGCCCGTCTCGGCCTCCCAAAGTGCTGGGATTACAGGCTTGAGCCACCGCGCCCGGCCGTTTAGTTGATTTTTTATGGTGACATGTTTTGACTTCCTTTTGAGGATTTTCTATAGATACTTTGTTTGAGAGTACCATGGGGACTACAAATAGCATCTAAAGTTATAACAATCTAATTTGAAATGATATTAACTTAACTTCAATTGCATATAGAACTCTACTGCTACACAGCTTCATTCCCCACCTCCACTTTATGTCACTGATGTCACAAATTATATCTGTATCCATTGTATACCATAAAGCTGTAATTGTTTTTTATGCATTAATCTTTTAAATTCTTTGGAAAATTAAAAGAGGAATTATAAACCATAATTACAATAATACTAGCTTTTATATTTGCTCATGTATTTATACTAGAGATCTTTATATCTTCATCTGATTCCAAGTCAATGTCTAGCGTCCTTCCATTTCTACCTGAAAGACTCCTTTTAGCATTCCTTATAGGGCAGGCCTATTGGTAATGAACTCTCTCAACTTTTATTTATCTTGGAATGTCTTAATTTCTCCCTCATTTTTGAAGAACAGTTTTGCCAGGTGTATAATTCTCATTTGACAATTCTTTTTCTCTTTCAGCACTTTAAATGTATTAGCCCACTGCCTTCTGGGCTCTAAGGTTTTTGCTGACAAATTAGTTGATATTATTATTGAAGATCCATTGTATGTAATGAGTTGTATCTCTCTTGCTGCTTCCAAGAGACTGATTTTCTGGGGTTTGGTTGTAATGTGTCTTAGTGTGGGTCTCTTTGGGTTTATCCTACTTAGTATTCACTGGGATTCTTGGATTTGTAGATTTGTGTGTTTCATTGAATCTGGGGACTTTTTAGCTAGTATTTCTTCAAATAATCTCTCCACCACTTCCTCTCTCTCTTCTCTTTCAGAAACTCCCAAAATGTGTTTATTGGTTGGCTTGATCCTGTTCCACAGGTCCCTTAGACTCTGTTTATTTTTCCTTATTCTTTTTTCTTTCTGTTCCTGAGACTCAATACTTTCAGTTGTTCTATCTTCACCTTTACTGATTGTTTCTTATGCCTGCTTAAATTTACTGCTGAACCCCTGTAGTGAATTTATATTTCAGGTATTGTGATTTTCAACTTCAGAGTTTTTGTTTGCTTCTTTTTTAAAAAAAATTTCTGTATCTTTGTTGATATTCTCATTTTGTTCATGTATCATTTTCCTGATTTCCTTTAGTTCTTTGTCCGTGTTTAACTTTAGCTCTTTGAACATATTTAAGATGTTCATTTTAGGGTCTTGGTCTAGAAATTCTGATTGCTGGGCTTCCTCAGGGACAGTTTCTGTGGTTTTATTTTGTTTACTTAAACGGGCCATGTTGTCCTGTTTCTTTGTATGCCTTGCAATTTTTGTTGTTGTTAAAAATTGGGCATTGGAAAAAACAGCTACTTCTCCAAGTCTTTGCAGACTGACTCTGTTCTGGGACTGTTCTTCATAGATTTGTTGGGCTTACTCTGAGCCTAGGGATTAGCCCTAGGTGAAAACTTAAAGTCTTCTCAGTTCTTTTCTGAGTATACAGCTTGCCTAGGTCTGGATGGTGCTTTCTCAGTTACAGTATGTATACACACAGCTGCTTTTTTTCTTCGTTTTTTGAGACAGGGTCTGGCTCTGTTGCCCAGGCTGGAGTTCAGTGATGTCATCATAGCTCATTGCAACCTCCCCTTCCTGGTCTCAAGCCATTCTCCTACCTCAGCCTCCCAAGTAACTGGGACTAAGGTACACACCACACCCAGCTAATTTTTATATTTTTTTGTAGAGGTGGATTTCACCATGTTGCCCAGGCCAGTTTCAAACTCCTGAGCTCAAGCGATCTGCTTGCCTCGGCCTTTCAAAGTGTTGGGATTACAGGTGTGAGATGCTGTGCCCGGCCATAGCTGCTTTTGAATGTCTTAATTTCCCAAAGAGTCTTACCCAGTTTCTCCTTATGATTTTATATAATTTATTGTATGTCTCCTTACATAATCTCTTGCCCCAGGCTTCCACGAATCTGTAGTCTCCCTGTAGCTTTTATGAGCACTGCCTGGCTCTTTTCCTGCCTAAGATTAAAGTTAGGCAAAACAGAGACCAGTCGTTTAGTCTGCCCTCCAACAGGCTGGAATGTAAATAAGTATTCTTTGTTCTCTCCAGTTGGTAGAAGGGAAATAAGAGCAGAGATGCCACCTTCTCCAAACCAAGACCACTGATGTTTCAGGCAGAGGGTGGGGCAAGAGCAAGTAAGACAGCCACAAAACTATTTTCCTGCCACTTTTAAGGTGACTTTGTCTTGATTTGGTGTTTATTATGGTTATAAACCTTGGGTTGGTTTCCAGATCTCCTACAAGTTTAGTTCAGCCAGTGTCTGTCCTTTTTTTTTTTTTCTGAGACAGAGTCTTGCCCTATCTCCCAGGCTGGAGTGCAGTGGCACAATCTCAGCTTACTGCAACCTCTGCTTCCCAGGTTCAAGTGATTCTCCTGCCTCAGCCTCCCAGGCAGCTGGGACTACAGGCACGCACCACTTTACGCAGCTAATTTTTGTATTTTTAGTAGAAACAGGGTTTCACCATGTTGGCCAGGATGGTCTTTTTCTCCTGACATTGTGATCCACCCGCCTTGGCCTCCCAAAGTGCTGGGATTACAGGCATGAGCCACCACTCCCGGCCCTGTCTTTTTTTTTTTTTTTTTTTTTTTAATCTTTTCATGGAAGAATAAGAACGTAGAGCTACCTAGTCTGCCATTTTGCTGATGTCACTTGATATAAATCAGTTCTTAATGAGATATTCTGAGAGCCATTTTTATTCAGAGGAGTAACTAATACTTTCTATCTTCTTGGTGACAGAGTGTTAGAGTTAAGTGGAACTACACTAGGTATTTGTGTTTATTCTGACTGGAGGTAGTTTAGTGTAATGAGTAAGGGCAGGAACTTTGGTGTGGATACAAATGAGCCTTAGATTGGCTTCTTATTAGAAAGTTATTTTCCCTTTTCCAATACCAGTTTTATCTTCTGTAGAATGGATATAATAAATGTTAGGTGGTTGAAAGGATTCAACAAAATGATTCACCTAAAAAAATACTTATCAAGTGCTCAATACATATCAATAATTTTATGGAAATATTTAATATGTTTATTGTATACAGCTCTACTTACTAGTGGCCACACGGATTGATGATCACCCTTTAGTCCAGGTATCAGTACAAATTATTTTTTGAGTAGCTAACAAGAGCTTTCTGAATATTTTTACCCAGTTAATGTTTTAAAGTCCATGTCTCTAAGTAGGGATTTTGCTTTCCAAAACTCTTCAAGAATTACAAAGACCCCATTCTCCATGATGTGATTATTTTACATTGCATAAAACAGCTCATATGCTCCATAAATATATATACCAATTACGTACTCACAAAAATTAAAAATTTTAAAAATTAAAAAAACAGTATTGCAAAGACTGAAAAGATAATACTATTCAATTCTAGCCAGCAAGAGTGTGGTGAATGGGTATTCATACAATGTTGATGGAAACTGAAATTAGTATAACCTTTCTGGTAAGCAAAATGGCACTGTGTGACAGCAGCCCTAAAAACAGTCATGCCCTTTTACCCAGTCAGCCAGTGCTAAGGGGTCTAAGGAAACCATCAGAGATGTAAAGGGAAATTCAACTATCATCCATTTACTCATTCACTTAACAAATATTTGATACCTGCTAAATGTCAGGTGTTAATTCTAGACTCTGTGATCAAGTCCAGCCTTTGTCCTTAAGAAGTTTTAAATGAAAAATTAGAAACACTATTGTTAGTGGTGGAAGTTATCTGAGTTACCTGCAGCAAATCCAAATGGGTCTGCAGTAACCTCAGTTCTTGCCTCCTCAGAAGAAAGAATTCAACTGAGGGGCATAGGACAGAAGGAGAAACCCACACATGTTTTACAGCAGGAGTGGAAGTTTATTAAAAAGCTTTAGAGGCTGGGTGTGGTGGCTCACACCTGTAATCCCAGCACTTTGGGAGGCCAAGGCGGGCGGATCGTGAGGTCAGGAGATCGAGACCGTCCTGGCTGACACGGTAAAACCCTGTCCCTATTGAAAATACAAAAAAGTAGCCAGACATGGTGGCGGGCGCCTGTAGTCCCAGCTACTTGGGAGACTGAGGGAGGATAATGGTGTGAACCTGGGAAGTGGAGCTTGTAGGGAGTCGAGATCGCGCCACTGCACTCCAGCCTGGGTGACAGAGCGAGACTCCATCTCAAAAAAAAAAAAAAAAAGAAAAAAAGAAAAGAAGTTTTAGAGCTGGAATGGAAAGAAGGTAAACAACCCTTGGAAGAGGGCCAAGTGGGCGTCTTGGCAGTCAGGTGCCCCATTTGACCTTGGACTTAGGGTTTTCCATGCTGGCCTGCTTCTGGCATCTTGTGTCCCATTTCCCTTGATTCTTCCCTTAAGGTGATCTGCCCACTTGCACGTTGGCCAGCTGGCACTTAGGAAGTGAGCATGCGCAGTGTGTTTACTGGAGTCGTACGCATGCTCACCTGAAGCGTTCTTCCCTTTTCCAATAGAATGCCCCCAGAAGCTCATATACCAGTTAAACTCTGCCATTTTGCCTCTTAATGCCCATGCTTGAGCCTACTCGTCCAATTCCTAAGTTTTTGTTTCTTTTTTTTTTTTTTTTTTTTTGAGACGGAGTCTCGCTCTGTCGCCCAGGCTGGAGTGCAGTGGCCGGATCTCTGCTCACTGCAAGCTCCGCCTCCCGGGTTCACGCCATTCTCCTGCCTCAGCCTCCCGAGTAGCTGGGACTACAGGCGCCTGCCACCTCGCCCGGCTAGTTTTTTGTATTTTTTTAGTAGAGACGGGGTTTCACCTTGTTAGCCAGGATGGTCTCGATCTCCTGACCTCGTGATCGCGATCCGCCCGTCTCGGCCTCCCAAAGTGCTGGGATTACAGGCTTGAGCCACCGCGCCCGGCCTGTTTCTTTTTTTTTTTTTTGAAACGGAGTCTCGCTGTGTCGCCCAGGCTGGAGTGCTGTGGTGCAATCTCAGCTCACTGCAACCTCCACCTATTGGGTTCAAGTGATTTTCCTGCCTCAGCCTCCTGTAGCTGGGATTACAGGCACCCGCCACCACGCCTGGCTAATTTTTGTATTCTTAGTAGAGATGGGGTTTCACTGTGTTAGCCAGACTGATCTTGAACTCCTGACCTCTTGATCCGCCTGCCTCAGCCTCCCACAGTGCTGGGATTGTGAGCCACTGCGTCCAGCCCAATTCTTGAGATCTTATTATGGAGCTGCCAATCACTAGTTACAGATGTTTTTATTTATTGGGAAACTGCCTTTCCCTGTTGCTGGCTGCAGCCAATTATTAGGTTTGCAAGGCAGGGTGACAACTGTCTGAGGATCACCTGATGGTCACCTGACTTTCCTGGTGGTGTGTAGGGGGAGCCCTCTCCTGTCCTGCTCATGCCTGATTAGCTACCTACTGTAATACTGTGAATGTGCAATAATAGAACATAAGTCAAAAAATTATGTTAATCCATACAGTAGAATATTATGAACCTTAAAAATCATGTTTTGAAGAATTATTAATAGAAGGTGATATATGCTGATTGCATATTTTAAAAAAACAAAAGCTTTATTTAGCATATCAATTTTGTTTAAAAGATAATGCAAATAATTATGCAGAAAACAGCTGAAAGGAAATATACCAAAATGGTAATAAGGGTTATCTCTGGTTGATGGGGTAATGGATGATTTTTAGTTTTTCTTGGTATTTTCTACACTTAAAAAATGTTGTATAATGAGCATATGCTACTTTTATAACTAGAAAAATGCATATTTTCAAAGAGAGAAATTTGGGGCTAGAATGTTTGCAGTGTGGAAGGAAAATGAGAGTTATTTGATAGTGTTTATAGTGGGTATTCCATCATCCTGGAGGTCAAGGAAGGAGAGGCCTAGGGGAGGTGAGAATAAATAAGAGAGACAGCCTATTTTCTGGTTCTGTGGTCTCTTTTTACCTTCTTTCTGCTTGGTATAGCATATGATGACCCAATCAATAAGAGGCTGATTTGCTGAAAAATCACAGGAATGCATCCTTTTTTCACTGGGTATTCCTTTTTCAGAGGTGTTGGGGTTGGTGAGGGGCGACATTCCTTTTGTACTGCCTTGCAAATGCCATCTGCGTTCATATAGCAGACCACAATGCACTATCATTTCCTTTCTAAGGTTTTTTCTTTTTTCAATTTTGGATGGATGCTGTTAGCAAATTCTTATCTTTTTGCAAATATGAGAGTTATATGATTTTTATTTTCAGCGAAAACTGAACCACCTGAGATTTTCAGTGTGAAACCAGTTTTGGGCATCAAACGAATGATTCAGATTGAATGGATAAAGCCTGAGTTGGCGCCTGATTCATCTGATTTAAAATATGAACTTCGATTCAGGACAGTCAATAGTACCAGCTGGGTAAGTTATGCCGTTGTAATAATGTTCCTATTAGAGGCCCAGAGGAAAAGAATCATTGACAACTATTGTTGACCTGGAATCATTATTTCACTTTTTACATTGAAAATAGAAGAGAGACACTAGGAAGTACTTCTCTTCCTAGTGTTCCATTTTTCCTTCTGGACCTTTTAGATTGGAAGAGTGTTCTACAATAGGCATTTTTGCCTTCTGAGCGCAGGGACACAATAAAGAGTGAGAAATTTACTTCTGCATTATATCCAAGTTTGCGTCTAGCTGTGTGGCTACCAGAGAGTCTATGGTTTGGCCATTTTATTTTTTATTTTTCTGACCCTTTATAAAATCATGAGGTATAACGTACATTTGGAAAGGTGAACGAAACATAAATATTGCATTTAACAAATTACTAAGTCAGTGCTCATGTAGAAACCACTGCAGTCAAGAACAGAACATCTCCAGGATGCCAGAGCCCTCTGCTTGCCCTTTGCTCATGACCTCCGTGAGAGCTAACTATTGCCCTGATTTTTGTGGTAATCTTCTTTGCTTTCATTTTTTACCATTTAAGCCTGCATCACTGAAGAACATAGTTTAAAAGACTATGCCCTCTTTCCTTGAGCCCTCCTCCTTCATCCTGAAGGAGCGCCCAGTAGAAATAGAGGAGCATATAAAGGGAATCCATACATTTTGTATTTTCTAATGTTTGGCTTCTATCTCTCAATATTGTGCTTTTAAGACTTATTCATGCTATATAATGCTGTAGTTTATAAATCTTCATTGCTGTGTAGTATCCTGTAGTCTGAACATGATGGAATGGTGACTTTAATTTGCATTTACTTGACTTTTAATGAAGTTACACACCTTTTCATATGTTTATTGGCCCTTTGGATTCCTTCTTCTGGAAGTGCTGATTTAAGCCTTTTGCATGTTTTCTCTATTGGCTGGTCTGCCTGATTTTTCAACTGATTTGTAGGCATTCCTTATATATTCTGTTTATGAGTTTTATTTGCTACGTGTATGGCACACATCTTTCACTATGTGGCATGACGTTTCACTCTCTTAGTGGTGACTTTTGAGGAACAGTCACTTAATTTTAATATGGTTAAATTTTATCTGTCTTTATCTTTATGCTTATGCCTTTTGTGTCTTAGGAAATGTTTTCTTACCTCAAAGTTCAGAAAATATTCTGCAGTTTCCATCAATGCAGCCTGAAATTGTATCACCTTTTTGTAATCATCTCATATTTATTGCCTTTTTATAAATTTTAGACAGGGTCTCACTCCGTTACCCAGGCTGGAGTGCAGTGGTGTGATCGCAGCTCATTGCAGCCTTGAACTCTTGGACTCAGATGATCCTCCTGCCTCAGCCTTTCGAGTAGCTGAAACTACAGGCATGTGCCACCATGCCTGGCTGATTTTTAATTTGTTTTTGTAGTGTTGCCCAAGTTGGTCTCGAGCTCTTGGTCTTAAGTGATCCTCCTCCCTCAGCCTCCCAAAGTACTGAGATTACAGGTGTGAGCCATCATGAGCAGCCACATTATTGACTTCTAATCAACTATTGGCTAATTAAACCTTTAAGACTTTTTACCTCCTGAAGACTTGCTAGTAAAACATACCTCTACTATCTTATCGTTTGTCGATTTTTAACCTAAGTTCAGGTGTTTTATTTATTCTTATTGAATTTCTTCATGTTGGTCTTATCTATCATTCCAGCCTATTTAGAATCCTGTTTGGTCCAAAACTTATGATTAACTTTTTACTTTTTAACTTTTCAGTATCTCCAGATTTGATAACACTTCCTTCTATACCTTTATCTAATTATTAATAAAAATGGTGACTACATCAGAGCCCTGTGGTAAACCAGTAGAAACCATCCAGAGGATCAACCGTTCTTTTGGATATGGTCATTTATTCAGGGTTCTATGAATATACCTAATTACCACTATCGTCATTCAGGCTACTTTTTTTTTATCTTGTCCAGGAGGCTATCATGCGACCCTTTCCCTTGTGGAAACCCACAGACACCCTATTTACTGCAGCGTCATCTCCTTGTCTGGAACTCTTTCAGTAAAGCATTATTTGTCCTATTGATGCAGAATTTTTGCTCCTTAGATCAGCTAAATCCGGGTTCTTGTGTCACCAAGAAAAATTAGGCACGCGGACACATTGAAGGGTGAGGAGAGAGGAATTTATTGGGCGAAAAGGAAACAAGAGAAAAAAACTCTCAGCAAAGCGAGATGGGCTCCTACTAACAGGCTACCATCTCACAGATTGAATACCAGGCCACCACACAGGAGCTGAAGAGTCCAGGCTCCTTCTCCCTGCACAAGGTGTGAACTTCCCGTGGCTCCACCCCATTCTCCCAGCGCACAGACGGATCCCCAGTCCATTGTGGGCATGCGTGGACAAGACCCTGGGCAGGTTTCCCCATCTGCACAAAAGCATCTGATGTAAACACTTGTGGGGCGGGTCGGAGATTCTCTGGGAACCCCCCTTATCTGCCTTCTGCCTCTATCACTATGTTCAGAGAGGTGATAGTGGCCACTTCTCCCCCCAGCTTCCTTTCTAAGCCAGCTCTGGAACCATTCTCTTTGAACCTGCCTATGTGGAACATTAGATTCAATAATCGTAGTTTGGGAAACCCCTAAGTGGGGCGGTCCCTGGTACAGCACAAGCTCCTCTTCATACCACATGTCATGGTCTCCGTGAACCTGAGAAACTTCTGGGATAATCTACTGGCTATAAACCCTTAATTCCTTCTATTTGACGAGCTCAGAGTCACTACAGCTGCTGGGATAGGATTCAACAAGAAAAATAAACCAGGACTAGAGTCCCTCTGGAAAATTACTATACCACGTACAACACTAAGTGAGGGCAACAAGTATAAACTACCCAACCCTTGGCAGCCTGTACCCTGTCTCTTTGACAAACTCACCTACATCTGTACTCTTCTTCTACATCTGCTTCCTTCCTTCCAGTCCCCAAGGTAAAATGTCCTGCCTCCTGTTTTCCTGGAGGATGCAGGGAGGAAGGTGGAAGTCTGTACTACTCTTTCTCTCTCCTTGGATTTCTTTCTTTCTTTCTTTCTTTTTTTTTTTTTTTTTTTGAGATGGAGTTTCACTCTTGTTGCCCAGGCTGGAGTGAATGGCGGAATGGCACAATCTTGGCTCACTGCAACTTCCACCTCCGGGATTCAAGTGATTCTCCTGCTTCAGCTTCCCAAGTAGCTGGAATTACAGGCTTGTGCCACCACACCTGGTTAATTTTTTGTATTTTGAGTAGAGATGGGGTTTCACCATGTTGGTCAGGCTAGTCTCAAACTCCTGACCTCAGGTGATCCACCTGCCTCAGCCTCCCAAAGTGTTGGGATTATGGGTGTGAGCCACCATGCCTGGCCTTCTCCTTAGCTTTCAAATACGTGCAGTTATCCTCAGTTGTAATCCCAGCTAAACCCAACTCAGCTCTTCCCAACCAAAGATTTCCATTGTTAATGGAAAAGGGTCCAAATTGTTAACCCTGTGAGACCTGGCTTCTACCGACCCCTTCACGCTCTCTCTCTTGCCTCTCTGGTCATTCTGAATTGCTTGTTTCCTTTGCATCATGTTCTCTCACTCTTTCTGTGCCTCTTCCTAGAACACCCTCTGCTTTTGCATCTCTTCTCCTACCCCAGTTTCTTCACCTTTCAGAACTCAGGCCTGACATATTTCCTTCTGAGGACCTGGGCCTGGTCCCTCCTCTGCATGCTTCTGTCATTGCACTTAACAACAACGCATTTCAACTTTCTCTTCCAGTTAGACTGTAAGTTCTTCAAATGCCGGAATCTTTGCTTTCATCTGTTTTCCCTTTGCCTGGTACATGCCTGTGCTCAATAAATATTTGTTTAAGTGTAGCCATGTAAAACTAATGCTAAAATTCCAACATGTCCATATAACAAGGCCCATATTTGTGTGATATGTGAGTAACAAAGAGCTTCCTTATACTCCAAATTATTGAATCCTTGCAAATATCCTGTAATTGAGGCCTTGCTATCCCCATTTTTGCAGGTTAGGAAATTAAGATGTTGAAAACTTAAATGATCTATCAAAGATCACAGGGCTTGTCAGTTGCAAACCTAAGCTCAGGTTTTCTGTCTCCCAGGTTTGCCTTCCATGTGACCATATCTCAGCAGCCTCCAGATTCTTTTATGGCCCTAGTTTAAAGGGTTTGCACCTTTATATAATAAAGCCATGTGAGCCTCTTAGAAAGGGATCTCAAAACTGTTTTAAGAATTTGATGTATGGACTGGGTGCAGTGGCTCACGCCTGTAATCCCAGCACTTTGGAAGGCCGAGGCGGGTGGATAAATTGAGGTCAGGAGTTAGGGACCAGCCTGGCCAACATGATGAAACCCTGTCTGTACTAAAAATACAAAAAAAATTAGCCAGATGTGGCTGGGCGCGGTGGCTCATGCCTGTAATCCCAACACTTTGGGAGGCCAAGGCGGGCGGATCACGAGGTCAGGAGATCGAGACTATCCTGGCCAACACAGTGAAACCCTGTCTCTACTAAAAATACAAAAAATTAGCCAGGCATGGTGGCAGGTGCCTGTAGGCCCAGCTACTCGGAAGGCTGAGGCAGGAGAATGGCAAGAACCCAGGAGGCGGAGCTTGCAGTGAGCCGAGATCACTGCACGCCAGCCTGGGTGACACAGCGAGACCCTGTCTCAAAAAAAGAAAAAAAAAAAGAAAAATTAGCTGGGCATGGTTGTGCAGACCTGTAGCCCCAGTTACTGGGGAGGCTGAGGCAGGAGAATTGCTTGAACCCTGGAGGCAGAGGTTGCAGTTAGCCAAGATCTTGCCACTGCACTCCAGCCTGGGCAACAGAGTGAGAAACACGCACACACACACACACACACACAGAATTTGATTTAGGTTTTGTATCAGAACTTCTGACTCATCTATTAAGACAAACACTTTGGGTGAGTTAGGATTTGGCACAAAGCATAGATTGTTAACAGTGAACCTGATGAAGCTAATTAGTGTTTTGGTAGGGTTCCATTGCCTGTGCAGAGTTGGGGAAGTTTTAGATCTAAGCCTGTATATAAAGGATCAGTTGATCCTGGACCCTGTCAGGGCCAGAGGATCTTGGCTGGACAAAATAACAAAGTAAAGGAGCCTTACAGGCCCCTTGTTTAAAAGACTGAGCAGTGGTTTCATCTCCTCTGAGCCTCAGGCTGGGAGGAAGAGGCTTCCATGGCTACATTAGGCAGAACTTTCTGAGCATGAACGTGATGAGAACCACGACACAGGCTGAGCATGTGCTAAGGGTACCAAAAAGCAGGAGGAAAAATTGAAAGATTAGAAAGAATATTATGTATTTTTTAAAGTGTGAAAAGTAAAATAGAGCTTTATTAGACTTCCTTACACTTGCTGTATGGATTAGTATTTGTATTTTAAATCATGTATGGAGGGCACCATGTGGTTGGGCCTTTCCTGGCAGTCTTTATCCTTTTCTAACTGGATCCCTGACTAACAACAGGTTGTCCCAAGTTATGCTCTCCACAACCCTAGTCTGCCGTCACAGCATCTCCAGGGCCTGTTTGAAGGGGATGCTCAGGGAACCTGGGATTTAGCCCCCAAAGTGTCATTGCCTCTTCTTGTTCCACCCCCATCTCACCAGACTGGGAGTTCCAAAGACCGTCTGCAGTTGTCAGCTTTCTGCCATAGACACATATCCTCCTTCTGCCCAATTTCCTTAAAGCACAGGAGCTGCAATTAGGTACTCATTTTCAAAGCTGGGACATAGATGTAAGTAGTATCAGGACTTCCTTCTCTTGCAGGATCCCATGGGACTATGCTGTGTGCATAGTAGTTAAATAGACATGTCTATTAGTGCAGTTTGTTTGATTTATTTATTTATTTATTTATTTATTTATTTATTTATTTATTTTGAGACGGAGTCTCTCTCTGTAGCCCAGGCTGGGGTGCAATGGCGCGATCTCGGCTCACTGCAAGCTCCACCTCCCAGGTTCATACCATTCTCCTGCCTCAGCCTCCCGAGTAGCTGGGATTACAAGTGCCCACCACCACGCCTGGCTAATTTTTTTTTTTTTTTTTTTTTGGTATTTTTAGTAGAGACGGAGTTTCAGCATGTTAGCCAGGATGGTCTCGATCTCCTGACCTCGTGATCCATCCACCTCAGCCTCCCAAAGTGCTGGGATTACAGGTGTGAGCCATTGCGCCCGGCCAGTGAAGTTTATTTTTTATTAATCAGCTCAAAATAAGCTGTATAAACCTTTAGGTTTTGGGTTTTATAACTTTAGGTTTATAAAGCTTATATTGAGCTAAATGTTTATACTGAACTAAAGGTTTATATTGCAGCAACAATGACTGTGTTCAGAAAAGGAATAGCTAAATGTTTGGTTTCTCTTGGAGAGCTGAGTCCCAGAAATTGTATAAAGCAACACCTTCACTTTACCAATGAGAAGCTGACATCTAGAGAAAAGAACTGATTTATTTACCTCTTCCCTCCCCAAGAGAGTATCAAAATTAATTTATACATTCAGGCTGTTGAGACTTTCAGCAGCTTGACTGGTCACCCAAAGACCAATGCTTTGAAGTGAAAGATTTGGGTAAAATGAAAAAGCCTAGGAGTGAAGAAATCTATGTTCTGGTCCTATTCTGCAGATCTCCTAACTTTCATTTAAATGGTTATTTAACTTTCCTGGGTCTCGTGCATGACGTGAGGATTGCATTTGATGCAGCTAAGGTCTCTGTTCCTGCAGTTCCATGAGGCAGTATCTCTAGGTGTTGGAGTCACCTCCCAGGCTCAGGTTGCCCTGGTTCTTGAGGCTTACATCTTCTAGAACAGCAAGCAGCAGAGCTCTGCTCATTCAGACAGGCCAGAGGCAGGAATCTCTGCCCCATAAGCTTAGATACAGGAAATGGGGAGGGAGGTGGTGGTTCACGGAGATGTTCATATCTATGTAGGTACCAATTGTTCCCAGGCATATATGAAAGTCTGTTAATGAAAATGATGTATTTTAAAATTTGATTTAGAGCGTTACTAGTTCTAAAAATGTAAGAGTAAAGAGTAGTAGTTCTAAAAATGTAAAAGTTGGGTAGTGAAGAGGAAAATGGGAGGATAACATGTGTGGTCTCCATTTCAGTTTAGAACTGTCTCTGTCTTGTAGATGGAAGTCAACTTCGCTAAGAACCGTAAAGATACAAACCAAACCTACAACCTTATGGGGCTGCAGGCTTTTACAGAGTATGTCGTAGCTCTGCGATGTGCGGTCAAGGAGTCAAAGTTCTGGAGTGACTGGAGCCAAGAAAAAATGGGAATGACTGAGGAAGAAGGCAAGCTACTCCCTGCGATTCCCTTCCTGTCTGCTCTGGCGTAAGGCTGCTTTGGGCTAGACTTGGTGGGGTTTGTCAAGTGTCCTGGTTGGGAATCATGGAATCTCATGACCCCAGGGGCCCCCTGTACCCTCCAAGAGTGAGCCTGCACAACTTTGTGCCTCAGAGGCAAAGGGTCACATTTTAATACTCATGAGATTCTTGTACTATACATGAAAGGGTATGTTTGTTTTGTTTTGTTTTTGAGATGGACTCTCGCTCTGTCACCCAGGATGGAGTGCAGTGGTGTGATCTTGGCTCACTGCCACCACCACCTCCCGGGTTCAAGAAATTTTTGTGCCTCAGACTCCCAAGTAGCTGAGATTACAGGGGCCCACGACCACACCCGGCTAATTTTTGTATTTTTTGTAGAGACGGGCTATCACCATGTTGGCCAGGCTAGTCTTGAACTCCTGACCTCAGGTGATCCGCCCAGCTTGGCCTCCCAAAGTGCTGGGATTACAGGCGTGAGCCACTGCGCCCCGCCAGTATCATATCATTTGAAGGTATCTTGTGATAAATTAAAGATATATATTGTGAACCCTGGAGCTACTACTCAAAATAAAGGTGTAACTAATACAAAAAAAAAAAAAAAAAAAATCACATCTTTAATGACAGTGAGGAAAGGAAAGAGGCGTGGATTGCTGGTTGATCAAGCGCTTACTAAGTGTCAGTATGGTCATTAAGAGCAACGCTTCCTGTCAGTGGGCTTGGCTTAAATCCCAAGCCAGGTATCTTTGGGCAAGATACCTAATCTCTCAGTCCATTCTCAGAAGTTTCCTCACGTTTGTTCCCCTTTTCTATATTGAAATATAATATGTAAGTTAAGTTTATAGTAGTACCTATTTTTTTAGCATTATTTTAAAGATTAAATGAAATAATGTGTTTAGCCCATAGTAGATATTCACTAACTGCTAGATTTCCTATTCTTATTATTTATCCTACTATTATTATTTTTAACTCTCCTAAAAGCACAATAAAATATGTAGAGTCATTCCCATTTTGGAAATGAGGAAACTGAGTTTCAGAGACGCTAATAAATGGCTCAGGGTCACTCAGCATGTGTTACTTTTCTCAAGAGTCTTGCTCAGAGTCTGACCCTCAGTAGGTGATCAATAAATGTGTGATGAATGTATCAGTTTTCTATTGCTGCTGGAACAACATAAATTTAGTGGCTTAATGCAACACAAATGTATTCTTTCATAGCTCTGAAAGTCAGATGTCCAAAATCAGTTTCACTGGGCTAAACAAAAGATGTCAGCAGGGTTGTTTCCTTCTGAGACTCTGAGTGGAGAATCTGTTTCCTTGCCTTTTCCAGCTTCTAGTGGCTGCCTGTATTCTTTGGCTTGTGGTCCATCCTCCATCTATAAAACTTATCCCCCCATCATCACATCACCTTTCCCCGCTCTTGTGTGTCAGACCTCTCTGCCTCTCTCTTATAAGGACTTTTGTGATCACAGTTAGGACCCACCTGGCTAATCCAAGTCCCCATCTCAAGATCCTTAACTTAATCACATCTGCAAAGTGCCTTTTACCATATAAGGAAACATTTACACGTTCCAGGGATTTGGACGAGATATTTTGGGGCCATTTTTCAGCCTAACACAGTAAATGAATGATTAATTGGATACATACCCAGTGATGGCCACACTTCTTCTTCTGAATTATAGACAAGAAATTTTAAAATGCCCACCCTTCTAACCTTCCTCTGAGGCTTTAACCTTATTTATTTATAAGGGATGTGAGTTTTAGAATATGAATTCCCCCATTGCCATGATTTCAGGCCTCATGATTTCAGGTAGTTTAGGGATACCCATATTGTAATAGAAAATGAGATTTCAGTCTCATACCCAAGTTGCAGACTAGTCTCAGATAACATCTGGGGTCAACTTCTGTGCTACCTCATCCACACAATAATGATTTGTTCCTTTGGATCCTGGTTGAGTTTCCAGTATTAACACTAGTATTAACAGATGTTTGGTGCATTCACCCCTATGGTCAGATGTCTGGAACCAATTTGATGCCTTTTGAATGTTGTGTTCCCCACCAGAGATGTTCATGCAGTATCATTCAGCAAATAGTTCTCTTCCTTTGCCTCACTCTTCAGCAGGCAAGCTGATGATGAAGTGTTCCCTTGGGTGCCGTTGTGTTTTACCTAGCTCTTCCCCTGCCATGGCTGTCACTCTTCTTTCTAGTGACCTCCTGGTGCCATCGTGGCTCAGAGTCTCGAGCTCCTCACAGACCAGCCAGTCCCTTGTGTCAGTTTTCTCAGCTTGTTTTGCTGCCAAAAACAAGATTTACTATTTCATCTGATTTATTAGTTCAGCTAACTTGATTTAATTAGCAAACACCAGATGCTGGTGTTACCTATGCCTTTTGCTAATTAAACCAAATCAACACTTATTTATCCAAGTCACCACTAGAGAACTTTTGCTTTTGTCCTTCTTCCTTTTTTCAGGATCCCAGAAGAAACTGATTAAAATGCACCCCCCAGCCCCCAGCAAATCCTCATTTATTGTTTTCAAATTTATAAACCACGTGTTTTCCTATTTCAATGAAATGCCACTTGTTTAATGCATACCACTTCAAACCTTTCTAATTGTTTGAAAACATGTATTCTAAGTTGAATATGAAGCACTGACTATTTTCTTTTGGATTTCAATATATTGATTATTAAAGTTATTTACCTATATTTAGACAATCTACTCACTACATGATACAGATATAATTTGATTCAAATCCTGGCTTTATTTCTTAAAAACTTGTGATATTGAATACCTGCTTAATTTCTCTATGCTTCAGAAATGACAGGACTGTGGGCATTAAATGAGAAAATTCACAGAAACTGACACTTGCTAAGAGTTAGCTTTTCTTATTGTTGTTCTTCAGCAGGGGTACCTGTATATGTCTAACGGGTGGTCGCTGTGGGGATACCCATATTGTAATAGAAATAGTATAGCATCAGTTGTTGCTGTATCAATCCAGAGAATTGATGCCTTCGAATACATAGATATTTTGGTTGATTTGGAAAATTTTAATTTTGTTATCTTTTTTCAGAGTCCTTACTTTTCCCCCTCTGATTAAACTGAAAATCCATTATCAATTTATGGTTAATGGAAAGCTGGCTATAATAACCATAGAAGACTTACATGCTAGTGAGGCAGTGGTTTCACTAACAGTTGCATCTGTGGGAAGTGTATACTGAGAAGACTGTTTCTCTTTGGACCATATTTGCAGGAAATAGTGACATCGATGAAAAAAGAAAATATCCATTTAAACTCATTTATCATTACCATCTATGAAAACAAATGACTGCCTATGGGAAATTTTTTTTTTTTTTTTTTTTTTTTTTTTTTTTTTTTGAGACAGGGTCTCACTGTGTCACCCAGTCTGAAATGTAGTGGTGAGATCTCAGCTCACTGCAGCCTCCACCTCCCAGGCTCAAGTGATCCTCCCACCTCAACTTCCCGAGTAGCTGGGACTGCAGGCGTGTGCCACCATGCCCGGCTAGCCTATGGGCTAAATCCAAGAAGAATTTCACTCATATTTCTAGTCAAGTGCCTGGAATGATTATTTAATAATCAGTTTAGTTTTGCCTGTATCTGTCCTTGAGATGAATATTTAGGACTCGGTAATAATGAACACCTTGTCTTTAGTTTTTTTTTTTTTCTTACTCTCAATATTACTAGCCCTGAGTTTGACTCTCCACATGATTGGAACAGAGAGATTCTGCATGTGAGAGATGGAGTGAATGTCCCTCTAATCTTGTGCGTTTCCTTGGAAGGTCTAATGACTTTGTAGCCCTGTACAAAGGCTGTCTTCTGGGAGGAACTTGGCCACTGCTTACATCTCACTGAAACCAGTCTGTTGCTTCCTGTCTGAGTAACTTGAGTACTGGCTGTTCTGTCTTCTGATTCAATAAAAGCTTTTGAGAAATCAGAAAACTCCTGGCAGAGCTTTTGAGACAACACGTCAGCGGGATTTAGATGAAGTAATATGTAAAGTCAACACATTTCAATCTCCTTATAAACAATTCTAATAGAATTGCATTTAATATATCTCATTGGGAGATCCTGGGCCTAACAGCTAGACTGTGTTAACTAGACTTTAGCTTCTGCAAGAGTATTTGTAGAAATGTGTCTCTCCATTGAAGGCAAAACAAGTCATTAACTCAATTGTACTTGGTACATTTTCCTCATTATAAGATTGTCTTTAGTTGGAGTTCAGTAATTTTGCTTTTTTTTTTTTTTTAATATTTTGAGACATGGCTCCCTCTGTTGCCCAGGCCGGAGTACAATGGTACGATCTCGGCTCACTGCAATCTCCGCTTCCTGGGTTCAAGTGATTCTCCTGCCTCAGCCTCCTGAGTAGCTGGGATTACAGGCACGCACCACTACACCCGGCTAATTTTTTATATTTTTTGGTAGAGACAGGGTTTCACCATTGGCCAGGCTGGTCTCGAACTCCTGACTTCAAGTGATCCACCTGCCTCGGCCTCCCAAAGTGGTGGGATTACAGGCATGAGCCACCGCACCCAGCCAGTAATTTTACTTTAAGATATCCAATCACCTACAATTTAAAAGATCCCTGAAGACAATCTCTTACTTCTAAAAAATAGTTTAGATCTTGGTCTGAGTGGTAGACTCATTCTTTGTGGACCTAATTACATTATCTGCAGCCATGTGACTTCCTCAAGAAAAAATTCAGAGTGCAACTACTGCAGCTTTGACTAGGGACATTTACTCTCTTCTCCAAATCATGGGCCACTAGCCTTCTTGACATTTGTTTAGAACTCTCTGCTTTCCTCTCATGGCTAAAGTGGGTGGGTCATTCTTTAATCAGTAGCTCAGTATTTTGATATCTCAGGTGCATGTCAGGGCGTTCAACTATAAATTGCCAGTGAGCCATCTCTTGACAAAACTTGCTTGAGACAGGATATTTGAGAGATGCAGTCCAGAAATCAAGTGAACTATAAATTCCTTGTTTTTTGTAAGTTTCATCCCTGTATGATTAGATCATCAGAAGCCTGTACACTCGGACTGTTGTCTCAGACTGTGTTGTTTACTGGAAAAAGGTATGTGCCAGGATTTACGCCCTAGCTATTATGGAAAACAACTATGAAAAATGCGCATATATGATATTTCTGTGCTTTTGCTCTATTGGGATTGCGGATATTGGCTTTTACGTTACTCTGTGTCGTTTTTGAAAAGATCCACGTGATAAATTCCATTTATGATTTCAGTGTTCGTAGCCAGAAAATAGTTTTCCTTCATACAAATTTCTAGGTTTCCTTTTTATTGGGCCACGAGAAATAGGCACCTCAATGTGATTCTTTTTTATTTTGGAAAAACCAGCATTAAATTTAGAGCTCAAGGAGGGACCTAGTGAAGCTTATTTTCTTATTCCTTTGTCATTTAATTTTTTATTATATTTTATAACATCTTAAGTATGTAGTTTTATTTTTTTGGAAGCAGACTTGGTATAAATTGTATATACATATATCTCCTTGTGAGTTATCTGTGTCATTCCCAGCTTTAATATATATGTTATGTCTAGAGGACATGAGATAGTCACATTTTGATCTAGATTTGGGTGACAAATTATATTACAATGGGGCCTATTATGCTTTTCCTTTAGCTTACGTTAAATCATCAGACTCAAGAGCAGTTTTATTTTTTATCTTTGGTAGATTCCAGTTCCTTGGCCACAAAATGAAGACATCTTTGGTCATTGCAAGGCTGCCATCCCTCCGCTCCTCACCTTATTCCTACTGGCTCCCTCGAGCAAATCCTTCCCAACTGCCCAGCTGACCTTCCCTGTCTCCTTTGCAACTCCCTTCTCTCTGGGTTGAGTACCTCATTCTTGTTCCTTACAGCTCCATGTGGCCTGGAACTGTGGAGAGTCCTGAAACCAACTGAGGTGGATGGAAGAAGGCCAGTGCGGTTGTTATGGAAGGTGACCTCCCTCTGGGTTATTTTTCTCTCTCTTTCTTCTCCTTCCCTCCCTTCCCTCCCTTCTCTCCCTTCCCTCCCTTCTCTCCCTTCCCTCTCTTCCCTCCCTTCCCTCCCTTCCCTCCCTTCCTTCCCTTCCTTCCCTTCCTTCCCCCTTCCCTTCCCTCTTCTCCCCTCCCCTCCCTTCCCCCTCCCCTCCCCTCCCCTTCTTTCCCTTTTCTTCCCTTCCCTTCCTTTCTCTCTCTCTCTCTCTCTCTTTCCCTCCCTCCCCCCAACCCCCTGCCTTTCTTTCTTTCTTTTTGAGAGTCTTGCTCAATCACCCAGGCTGGAGTGCAGTAGTGAAATCATAACTCACTGTAGCCTTTAACTCCTGGGCTCAAGTTATCCTCCCACTTCACCTACTCAAGTAGCTGGGTAGGTGTGCTAGTACACCCAGCTAATTTAAATATATATATATATATATACATATATACACACACACATACATATGTATGTGTGTATATATATAGTAGAGGCTGGGTCTTGCTATGTTGCCCAGGCTGGTCTCAAACTCCTGGGCTCGAAAGATCCTCTTACCTTAGCCTCCCAAAGCATTGGGATTATAAGCATGAGCCACCATGCCCAGCCTGTTTCTTTATCCTATTTAAAAGCCTTTGGTCTCTTACCCTTCCAAAAACTGTGATTCTTGAAATTTTACCTCCAGAATTTCCTTCCCTAGAGGGCTTTATGATGCCCCAAATCTCACATTGGTTGGCCAGCTCAAAAAAGCCCTATAGGTCATCTTGCAGATGGCCCAAACATGACAGACCCTGGCCCCCGTCCTCTTTGGTCTGAAACATTAACATTTGGGGAAGGTAGAAAGTGAAAGTGCAGGAGGCACCATGGCCTTCTGGAGGACACTGTCACTGACAAGCCTCTGCTGACTAGTCTCTGGAACCCTCCTCCCAACCCAACCGTCTAAGAAGAGCTCTGATCAGGGTCAGCTTGCTGGTGTGTCCTCGAGTCATTGGCAACATATATGGCACATGTGTATTGAAACAGTGGGGCACAAAAACCGAAGAGGGACCACATGGTCCTTTCTAGGATGGAGGCCTGGGAGTGAGGAACAGAAGTCAGGTGGGGAATGCAGAGAAGAAGAGGAGGAGAGAGGACCTGAGAGAAGAAAGTGAGAGAAGGAGTAGAAAATGGGGGGACAAGGCAATAAACAGGAAAGGAAAAGGGCAGATGGAGAAAAAAAGAGTGAAAAGGTGGGGAAGAAGAAGGAGGAGAGGAGGGAGATGCCAGAATTCCCAGGAAATGCTCACGATGTTAGCTCACACTTGCTGAAGTCCAGGCAAGTTCAAAATCCTGTTGAAAATGGAGCAAGTGTCCTGCTTTGCCAGATGACATTCCAATTACCTCAGGGTTGGAGGCTCCCACACCATCGCCCACTCCCTCCACACCTGCAGGCTATGGGACTCCCTGGGTTGCCAAGCCTCCACCGCCACATGGGACAACAGCCAGAGATGCTGGGGAATCCTTGAGAATCAATCCCAGATGCTGTACTGTCTTTCTCAGCCATCAAGAATGAAAACAAGTGATTTTGGCAACACATTTTTAGGGGAGGAAAGCCAACAACCGCACACGCCCACATGTGGTCTTAGCTACATAGCAGTGGCGAAGGGCCAAGTAGGGCAGCTTGTGAAGTAGAGAAGATGGGTTTCAGTGCCCACCTCCTCCCCACCACTTGGTGGGTCTGGTCTTTTTTTTCCCCCTCCCACCTTCAAGAGGAAAGAGCTCGCTAAGAATTTGAGTTGGTTAAAAAAGAATGTACTAAAATGCTCTAAAATTAAATAATAGTGATAGTTGCATGACTGAACATACTATTAATAAAAGCCATTGAACTCACACTGAAACAGTGAATTTTATGCAATGTGAATTGTATCTCAATTTTTATTATTATTTAAAAAAGAATATGTTATTTAAAAAAGAATTGGGGCTGTAATGTCACACCTGTAATCCTAGCACTTTGAGAGGCCATGGTGAGGGGATCACTTGAGGTCAGGAGTTCAAGACCAGCTTGGACAACATGGCAAAACCCTGTCTCTACTAAAAGTACAAAAATTAGTCGGGCATGGTGGTGCACGCCTGTAATCCCAGCTACTTGGGAGGCTGAGGCAGGAGGATCGCTGGAATCCAAGAGGCGGAGGTTGCAGTGAGCCAAGATCAGGCCACTGCATTCCAGCCTGGGTGACAGAGCAAGACCCTGTCTCAAAATAAATAAATAAATAAATATAATAAAATAAAAAAGAAAATAGGTCGTCTTTAGAAATAAAAGGCTCCTGGTCATTAGGAAGATTCTAGCTGACCTTTTATGCCAAGGCAAGTGTGAAGGAAATTCCTGAACTAGGAAGGCACTGGGACAAAGTGCCTGCTAAAGTCCCACTTGTAAGTCCTGGACTTACATTCAGGCGTTCCGCTCCATCTATGTGTGTAATCAGTAACAGAAAGGGAAGCCCTATAAATTCTGGGAAATACTCACCATGCTGTCTTCTAGGCAAATACTGGTGAGTGGGCCCAAGTTCAAGGCAGAAAATAAAAGTTTAGCTTAAAGTCCTCAGGATTCTACCTTAAACTTCTCGCCAAGCGTTTGGGACTGGTAGGGCAGCCCTCTTAGCTAGGACGCCTGGCTGGGGTGCCTGGTCCAGGGAAGCTGGCTCCCTTCTCAGAGGGAGAGGCATGGAAATAAAAGACTAGGGCATAGGGTGCTCTCCAACCCTTGGATACTCCAGGCAAGAGATGACTCAGGGCCAGACCAGACTTGGGATGGGCTCAGAGGGAATGTGTCAGCTTTTTAGCCCTTACTCCTCTACATGAATAGGATGGAGGGAAAGAAACAGGCAGAAGGAAATAAGGGTGGCTTGTTTACATTGTCTTGGGCATTCTTCTAGTTTAGCCTCATGGAATTAGTCGAAATTTAGTAAATCCCCTCTTCTGGCACTTGAAGGGTTAATATCACAGCCAAGGATGTGATATTCATCCCTGGAGGGTAATTACCTCATTGTAGTTTAGTATCTAATAGTTAGCCTTACTCCCCACCCTCACCCCCACTGCTTCTCACTGTCTCAATGCCTTTCTTTTTCTCTGTTATTGGCAATAAATTTTGTTTTTGGGTTCAGAAGGCAAGAGGAGCCCCAGTCCTAGAGAAAACACTTGGCTACAACATATGGTACTTTCCAGAAAACAACACTAACCTCACAGAGACAGTGAACACCACTAACCAGCAGCTTGAACTGCATCTGGGAGGCGAGAGCTATTGGGTGTCTATGGTTTCTTATAATTCTCTTGGGAAGTCTCCAGTGACCACCCTAAGGATTCCAGCCATTCAGGAAAAGTGTAAGTAGAGCATCAGCTTCTTCCTTAGGTGCCTGGTCCCATCGACTGGCCAAGGAGCAGTCCCTGGGCTCTCAAGGGTGGCTGTTTCTCTTGAGTCAAAACGAAAATGGAGTGGGGCCTTTTATGTGGTGGTGAAGCAATGAGAATTTGCTGGTAATTAATGAACCACTTGAAGTCATGTTCCTTTGGAACAAAGCCTGTGTTAAAAATCAGAAACCTTATAAATTACAGAATAGAAAGCCATATGCCTAGAAGTTCTGTGTGCAGCTTTGATTTGTTCTGGTCTGGGTGAATGTAAGCTGGGTCGAGTCCTGTGAAACTGTCCTCTTTGTCACATCTGTCCTCCGTGACCGAAGCTGCTCTTGAACTCTTCTCCTCACAGATGGGGACTCACCACATCCCCATCCTTGGTTTAATGCTTGCTGTCCTGTTTTCTTCCTTTTCCCCTTCCATTTGTCACTGTGGAAAAATTCTAGTGTTTATACTTGCCAATAAATTGTTCATTACACTTTTGGTTGAGTAGTTTTTGACATATTACTGCTCCCAGGCAAACTCATATTTATCCTGTTTTGGAATAAAAAAACTTTCATTCAAAGAATTGCAGACAATAGATTTCCTCTTTTCTCTCTTATTTTTCTCTTTCAAACTTAGTGCTATCCCTTATTCTATAAATTATTTATTTTACGACCTTTTTCTTCATCAATACGATGTAAGCGTCGTAAGGGCAGGGATTTTTTGTCGATTTTTCCTTTCTTTTTTTTAACTTAATTCCCAACACTTAAAATAGCATGAAGCTATTTTAATCCTGGCTTCTTCAGGCCAGGATTTGTGGGCAAGTCATTTTTTTTTAAAAAAACGCCTCCAGGGAGATGAGAAAAGGAAGCTGCGGAAGCAGGCCAGGACATAGCAGAGGCTGAGACGAAGGTGGGCTTTCAGGGCTGCCAAAACAAAACACTGCAGACTGGGGGGCTTCAAACAACAGAACTTTATTGTCTCTTGGTCCTGGAGGCCAGAAGTCCCAAGTCAAGGTGGTGGCTGGCCACGCTCCCCAAAGTCTCTAGGGGAGAATCCTTCCTTACCCCTTCCAGCTTGTAGTGGCCCCAGGTATTCATCAGCTTGTGGTAGCTCCAGTAACTCCCATAAATCCAATCTTTGCTTCAGTCTTCACATGGCTAGCTTCTTGTGTGTCTCTGTTTCCATGCCCAGATTCCTCTTTTCTTATAAAGGGCCCGCTGTCTTAACTAATTACATCTGCAGTGGCCTATTTCCAAATATGGTCACATTCTGTGGCACTGGGGATATACTTTGGGGGGACACAATTCAACCCATACAGGTACAATCTGAGATAAAAGCCCCAGGGAGGGGGGTTCCCACTGGATCTTGCAGGGGACTCTAGAGTGTAAATGATGTCTCATAGTCATCGCAGTCAAGCAAAACACATGCACACAGTAAGAAGGAAGCTGAGTGGGTCTGGGTGGAGCACCAACATTGGCTGCTAGAAGAGTCTAGTTACATCTCCAAGGCTTCAGCAGGGACTTTCAGCCAGGACTGGCTGGGGAGGCTTCCAGGTGGTGAGCAGGGGAAGGCTGGAAGGAGAAACTCAGAGCCCTAGGGTTAGGTGGGGTCGATCTCCAGGCTCTGTGTTTCTTGCTCTGGCCTCTGCTCCTTCTGTGGCTTCACATTTCCTCCATGCCTCAGTTGTCCTTCTTGGAGTTACCTTTTCAGGTTGACAAATTACCTGGCCTTGCTGCTAGGACTAGCCCCTGGAGTGTCTCATAAGGGCCCTGTTTGGGAAAAGGATCCGTCTACTGTGGCTTACAAGAACAAGACTCCTAAATATACACACAGCCTGCTGGGGTTTGTTGCCAAGGAACAGCAGGATGCAGGACCCCCGGTCCCCACCCCAGATTCCTACATGTGGCCTTGGCTTCCAGCTTCGAAAGGCTTTTGGGGGTTTTTTTTGCAGGACACTTTTGTGCCTGCATCCAGGATCATCTCTGGCATTCATTGAAACACTCTTCCCAGCTGGGCACAGTGGCTCATGCCTATAATCCCAGCACTTTGGGAGACCGACTGAGTTGGGCAGATCACTTGAGGTCAGGAATTTGAGACCAGCCTGGCCAACATGGTGAAACCCCATCGCTACTAAAAATACAAAAATTAGCCGGGTGTGTTAGCATGCACCTATAGTCCCAGCTACTCGGGAGGCTGAGGCACAAGAATCACTTGAACCCAGGAGGTGGAGGTTGCAGTGAGCCAAGATCACACCACTGCACTCCAACCTGGGTGACAGGGCGAGATTCTGCCTCAAAAAAAAGAAAAAAAGAAAGAAAAAGAAACGCCCTTCCCATGGATTCCAGTTTTGCAGGCTGAGGAGTGCTACGCTGGTAAGGATTGGGTGAGGGGAGAGCATGCCCTGGAATTTCTGAGCCCCGCCCAGTTTGTACCTTCCACATTCTGCCTCGCTACACCTCCAATAGTTCTCTTCTCTTCTGTGTGTTCAAACATTTTCAATAAGATCTCTCTCTGATTCAGATTAAGTTCCAGATATTGGATTGGAAGCCACACACTCAAATTTTTTATTAAATAAATCCTTGTGACCTGTTTCCAGATTGTTCTAGCCAGTCCCGCAGAAAATGTTGCCATTTGTGTATTGATCCATACTGGGTAATTTGTATGGCAGTGTCTTTATCTTTCTGGTGCAAACACAATACTTGCTGCCTTGAGGATAGGAATTCATATCCAGCTTGTGTAGAGCCAGACTATACAGTGAAAGCGTGAAGCCATCTCCCTGGTATGATTTTAGGGTCTCCATCTCCCAGCCTCCCAGCCACACAATTCCCAGAGCCTGAAATTCTACCTTTGGAGATTCTCTCTCTCAGGTTTCCTTTCTGTTTGACTTGCAGAGACGCCTGTGGAAGGTAAGTCTTTTTAGCCATCAACTCTCTAGTGAGATCCTTTTCTGCAAACAGGTTAATTTGGGGTAGGTAAAGGAAGATTAAGAAGCCACTTACTCCTCAAAGGTGTTGTGTAAGGAAAAAGGATGCAATAAGAGGAGGGAGAAGAGCCCTATCCGGGGAGGCTGCCGTGGAGATCCTGAACTTTGGCCTTGTTTTACAGTTGAGGCAATGAGGATGCCAATGTGGTTGTTGCATTTGGGGAAGGAGGTGGGTAGCTATGAAGCAGTCCTTTTCTCTCCTTTCAGCATTTCGGTGCATTGAGGTCATGCAGGCCTGCCTTGCTGAGGACCAGCTAGTGGTGAAGTGGCAAAGCTCTGCTCTAGACGTGAACACTTGGATGATTGAATGGTTTCCGGACATGGACTCAGAGCACCCCACTCTTTCCTGGGAATCTGTGTCTCAGGCCACGAACTGGACGATCCAGCAAGGTAGCCAGGGAGGAACCCACAGGTTCCCTCAGTGCAGGGTTTAATTTCATTTTCATCCAGTTTTAGATCTTTAACTTTGACTTCAAAGCTGTTCGTGTGGTTAATAGCATTTGACAAGCTTGTGCAAGCTTAATGAAGTGACACGCTTCTTGGTATTTCCAAGGCGAGGCTGGCACAGAAAGCTGTGGGTGACAAGCAGACCAGGTATCTGACCGGTCTCCAGGTGGAAAACACCATCTTAACACCCCCCATCAGAGAGCCCTTCCCAGACAGCTGGGTCATCCCATGGGTAACTCCAGAGTGTGGATCCCAGCTGGCCTACCTAGGATACTTCCTTCAGTTCTGGTTGCCTATTTAAGAGTTAGGCCACCTTCCCAGGTGATTGTTACAGGAATAGCCTTCTTTTCAGGAAAGTCCATGCCCTATGTAAGATACACGAGTGAGGCTTTACTCTTTATTTTTAATTTTGTTTGAATTTTTATTTTCTAGAGACAGGGTCTTGCTTGGTTGCCAAGGATGGAGTGCAGTGGCACGATCATAGCTCACTGTAACCTCGAACTCCTGGGCTCAAGTGATCCTCTTGCTCAGCCTCCCTAATGAGGCTTTACCCTTTTAATCCTGTCACTACAATCATTTCTTAGTGCTTCAAACATCCATATTAAGAATAATACACACGCAGGGATGCAGGCAAGTAGAGGAGATAGAATTCGAAGTGTTTGAGATCCACAGGGTGATGATCTGTTGTTCTAGGACTTAATTAGGCAGCGCGTTCAGCGATCCTGTGGATCTCTCTGCTGCAACAGTATTTGGTCAGAACAGACCTGGGGATTCCCTGCCTCCAAAAAAGGAAAAGCTAAAAAGTTAAATTTTAAAATAAGAATTCATTAGAAAACCTGAGAAAAGCAATAGATATTAGAGACCATTCAACCTAACCTGTTTATTTTCCAGAGGTGGAAACTGTAGAGAAATTGAATATCTTCCGTAAATGTTTGGCCATAACTTAGTCTAGTATTCCTTCCACTCTGCCATGCTCTGCACTTACGCCTTTTTTTTTCTTTCTTTTTTACAGATAAATTAAAACCTTTCTGGTGCTATAACATCTCTGTGTATCCAATGTTGCACGACAAAGTTGGCGAGCCATATTCCATCCAGGCTTATGCCAAAGAAGGCAGTATGTATGGACAAGGCCCTGTGGGGAAAAGGAAACAGTGGGACCTGTCCAACATGTGAATAAGGCTGCAAGTGCCTGTAGCTCATTCCCAGCCATCTTAGGGCTCATTTGTGCTTCATCTTGTAGTGAGCTCTGTATGTTATGAACTTGCTGAATTCTGAAGCTGGGGTAGACATTAGAGATCATTGAGTCCAATCCCCTCATTTCACAAATGGAAAATTAAAGCTCAGAGAGGTGAAATAACTTGCCCAAAGTCACAAATAAACAGTGCAAATAGAGCTGCTACCAGCAATAACACTGAATTAAGACCACATCAGGGAGCCTACAGAGTTCATCCTAAGCTAGGGATGTTAAAAAATTATTTTTAATTATGTAGCAATAAGCAAGGGCTTTACTGGTGAATTGCTCAAGCTTTACTTTTATCTTTCTGGAAGTTCATGTCTTCCAGATTCAACATTGGAAAATATCTTCTGCCACTCAGAGGTAGCTTGTGGAACCATATTCTTCAACTATTTGATAATAACTACACTTTACAGATATGAATGAAAAAGCTGGGTACCAAATTGGAGTGAGCCATCTATAAGAAAGGACTTTTTCAAGTGGTCTTGATGCCACTTCTCTTGTTGCTTAAGAGAGATGGCTCTAGAAAATAATTTTCCCAAACAAGCTGATTAATCCATTCCTTACTCAACCCTCGCCCCTCGCCTCCCGCACTGTGGTCTGGTCTGAGTACTGGCGAGAGCCTTTGTAGGGGGAACGATCTCCTGGAGTGTGGTCAGTGATTATCATTTATCCCCCATCCCTTCCAGTTCCATCAAAAGGTCCTGAGACCAAGGTGGAGAACATTGGCGTGAAGACAGTTACGATCACATGGAAAGAGATTCCCAAGAGTGAGAGAAAGGGTATCATCTGCAACTATACCATCTTTTACCAAGCTGAAGGCGGAAAAGGATTCTGTAAGCGCACCCGTAGCCAAGTGGGAAGAAACCCCAAGCCCCAGATAGATGCTATGGATAAATCTGTCATAGGCATGGCTCCCCCACCTCATTGTGACCTGCCACCTGGCATGAGTCACTCAGCTTCTTTAAGTCTCTCTGAAAATGGGACCAAGAGTACCTGCCTTTTGGGGTTTTGGGGGTTAAATGAGAGTGAAGTGACAGTACCTGAGAGGAGAGTCCTGTGGGAATGGAAGGAGTTGATATAATTTGTCTTGGTTGGGCCCTGAATTGACCTCCCGGGAGCTCCCGGACCATCATTCCCAGGAATGGCGTGCCTGGCTTAAAAAGTGAGGAGGAACAGATCCTGTCACCATGACTTCTACTGCCCCTGCCAAATCATGCTTTTGTTCTTCAGTCCACTGTATCTCCTGACATCTTAAATACTGGGCAAGGCTTGGATTCTTGCTGAGGCTAAATAATTTTTTCTTATGGTAAAATACGTGTAAAATATTTTTCCAGTTTAAACATTTGAAAGTGTACAATTTAGTGGCTACTGTGAATTTAGGCTACTGTGAATAGGGCTGCTATGAACAGATGTCTGCTACGAACATATGCTGCTATGTACAAATATCTGTTTGAGTTTGTGCTTTTCATTCTTTTGGGCATATACCTAGAAGCTGAATTGCTGGATCATACGGTAACTCTAGTTTAACTTATTGAGGAGCCACCAAACTGTTTTCCACAGTGACTACTCCACACTACACATTTCTTACTAGCAATGTATGAGGGTTTTCATTTCCCTGCATCCTTGTCAATACGTGTTATTTTTCATTTAAAAAAATTATTATGGCTGTCCTGGTAGGTATGTAGTGGTTATCTTGTTGACCTGCATTCCCTACTGGCTAATAATGTTGGGCATTTTTTCATGTAGTTTTTGCCTATTTGTATGTCTTTTTTTTTTTTTTTTTTGAGATGGAGTTTTGCTCTTGTTGCACAGACTGGAGTGCAATGGCACGATCTTGACTCACCGCAACCTCCGCCTCCCAGGTTCAAGCAATTCTCCTGCCTCAGCCTCCCAAGTAGCTGGGATTGCAGGCATGCACCACCATGTCCAGCTAATTTTGTATTTTCAGTGGAGATGGGGTTTCCCCATGTTGGTCTCGAACTCCCAACCTCGGGTGATCTGCCCGCTCCGGCCTCCCAAAGTGCTAGGATCATAGGCGTGAACCACTGCGCCCGGCCAGCCCATTTATATATCTTCTTTGGAGAAGTGTCTTTTTAATCTTTTTTCTTATGTTTAAATTGGGTTGTCTTTTCGTTATTGAGTTTATAAGAGTTCTTTATATATTTTAGATGTAAGTTATTTATCAGATATATGATTTGTAAATATTTTCTCCCGTTCTATGGGTTGTCTTTTCATTCTCGATATTATCTTTTGATGCACAAAAACTTTGAATTTTAGTGAAATCCAGCTTAACCTATTTTTTTCTTTTGCTGCTTGTGCTTTTGGCGTCATATCTAAGAAACCATTGTGAAATTCAAGGTCATGAAGATTTATCCTATGCTGTCTACTAAGAGTTTTTATAGTTCTAGCTCTTATATTGAGCTCCTTGGTCCATCTTGATATTTAAGCAGGACATGAATAGGGGTCAGAATATGAGACAGCTGAGCTTGGAAGCACAGGTTCCAATGTTCTTATTTTGGTGCTACTGGGACACAATTTTCAGTCTGGTTTGACTGTGGTGTTTGATCTCTGTATTTTTGCTTTAGCCAAGACAGTCAACTCCAGCATCTTGCAGTATGGCCTGGAGTCCCTGAAACGAAAGACCTCTTACACTGTTCAGGTCATGGCCAGCACCAGTGCTGGGGGAATCAACGGGACCAGCATAAATTTCAAGACATTGTCATTCAGTGAGTATCTCCTTCAAGCCTTAAGTACCTCTCCCTCACGTTTACCTTATATCAGAGAGAAATGACATCTGCCAAAGGCTGGAGGAAGTCAAATGAAAGGGCAGTGCCTAGGTGAAAAGAGCTACCCTGCTCTCTGGCTCACCAACCTTCCTGGGAAGCATATTGGTGAGGAGATGGCGGGGAGAGAGCAAGCGAGTTGAGAGCTGAATTTGGAGATGCTGGTCATTTTGGTCATTCCTCTTGGGCAGCCACAAATCATCTGGAGGAGGAGGTGTCAAATTAATGCCAACTTCAGTCTTAGCACCAAACCAGCTCCCGTCTCAAGGCTGTCTCCCCGTTCACAGTCATCAGTTTCTGCATGTCATAGGTTACGGTATGTATTAGTCTGTTTTCATGCTGCTGGTAAAGACATACCCGAGACTGGGTAATTAATAAAGAAAAAGAGGTTTGGTGGACTCACGGTTCCACGTGGCTGGGGAAGCCTCACAGTCATGATGGAAGGCGAAATGTACATCTTACATGGTGGCAGACAAGAGAGAATGAGGACCAAGTGAAAGTGGTTTCTCCGTATAAAGCCATCAGATCTCATGAGATTTATTCAGTACCATGAGAACAGTATGGGGGAAATTGCCCCCGTGATTCAGTTATCTCCCACTGGGTCCCTCTCACAACATGTGGGAATTGTGGGAGCTATAATTCAAGATGAGATTTGGGTGGGGACACAGCCAAACCGTATCACTGTACAACAGGGCCTTCAAGGGAAAACCTTGGTTAACACAGGACCACTGACCCATAGGAAGGGGCTTAACCTCATCATTTGTGGAGGCTTTTTTTGAGCAAAAAGGCATATGATATATTTAACTTACCCACTTTTACTTTAAAAAATAGCAAGAAAAATTTACTACAGACAACAAATAATGTAAAATAAAATGTAGCTTCATATGATGGCTGGTTAAGGGAGATATTTGAGAGGGAGGCAGATGGAATGAGGAGGGGGATGAAGCAGAAAGTAGGAAGGAGAATGGGAGAAAGAGAAATATGTTAATTTTGCTAAGTCCTTGAGTGACAGAGATTTGATTTTTAAGTACGTACTAAAACTGTCTTAAAGAATGAACAACTTTTTAGATCAAAAGTGAAGGGACACTGCCAAGTTTTTGCAGTAACTGAGGCAAGCTAAAAATTGCTTGAAATATTCTTGAAAGCCTCTTATGCATCACATTTTTCAAGAACAAAATTGCTTTATGACTCTGGAAAATGTGAGTATGACATTTTTTTTACAGAGAAAACATTCTGTTTTGATGGACTAACATTGCCTTCTAGGAACTCTTTTTGATATGCTGTTTAAAATTTTTTAAAGCTATATTGAAGTTTTGCAACACTGGGCACAAATTTCATCAGCTCAAGGAGTTTTCTCCAAGAGTTAAATGAAAGCAAGATCCAGCCCTGGAACCTAGAAGTTTCCTACCCTGGTCTATAGATTATAAATCACCCTGCTTCCGTTTTTGATAATCTATAATCCATTTTCCACACAGCAGCCAGAGTTTTAAACCCTGAATTCTCTGCTTAAAAGCCACCAGTGACTGTTACTATATTTTAAAGAAAATCCAAACTCCTTCCTATAACTTTCAAGGTCTTTCATCATCTGTCCCTTACTGACCTCATTTTTCCTACTGCTTTCTGCCTCAATTTATCTTCCTTACCTTGTTCCTGCTTCAAAGCTTTTGCATCCACTGTTTCTTCTGCCTGGAATGCTTTTCTCCATGGTTTTACATGGCTGGATCCTTCTCACTATTAAGATCAGCTTGAATTTTACTCCTTCCTTGGACACCTTAGCTAAAGGTGCTGTCTGGACGCAGTGGCTCATGCCTGTAGCTCCAACACTTTGGGAGGCCAAGGCAGGAGGATCACTCAAGGCCAGGAGTTCAAGACCAGCCTGGCCAACATGGTGAAACCCAGTCTCTACCTAAAATACAAAAATTAGCCGGGCTTGGTGGCAGGCGCCTGTAATCCAAGCTACCAGGGAGGCTGGGGCTGGAGAATCGCTTGAACCCAGGAGGCGGAGGTTGCAGTGAGCCAAGATGTACCACTGCACTCCAGCCTGGGTGACAGAGTGAGACTCCTTCTAAAAAAAAAAAAAAAAAAAAAAAAAACACCTAAAAATTAGCTGGGCATGATTGATAGCTTGCACCTGCAAGTCCTAGGTACTTGGGAGGCTGAGGCAGGAGGTTGCTTGAGTCCAGGAGTTTGAGGCTACAGTGAGCTATGATCATGCCAGTGCACTCCAGCCTGGGCGACAGAGCAAGACCCATCTCAAAAAATATATATAAAAATTAAAAAGTAAGTGCTCAATAAATACTCACTGAATGAATGCTGTTGGAATGAATGCTGCCAGGAGAAGACGCCTAGATGGGGAGCCACAGAATTCTGTTTTGTTTTTGTTTTTGAAATGAAGTTTAGCCCTGTCGCCCAGGCTGGAGTGCAATGGCACGATCTCGGCTCACTGCAACCTCCACCTCCCAGGTTCAGGCGATTCTCCTGCCTCAGCCTCCTGAGTAGCTGGGATTACAGGTGCATGCCACCACACCCAGCTTGTTTTTTGTATCTTTAGTAGAGATGGGGTTTCACCATGTTGACCAGGCTGGTCTCAAACTCCTGACCTGGGGGTTTTTTAGTGGAAAGAAATGGAATTTAATTGAAAGCAAACTAATAAGAAATTGTGTTGCTGAAGCTACTAGAAGAAAAAGTTAATCATTGATTTTTGTAAAGGAGGTGAGGAACTCACTACTGACTTTTGTTCTTTCTTTTTCAAAGGTGTTTTTGAGATTATCCTTATAACTTCTCTGATTGGTGGAGGCCTTCTTATTCTCATTATCCTGACGGTGGCATATGGTCTCAAAAAACCCAAGTGAGTCTGCAGACAACAGTGGGTGCCTTAAAAATCAGGGACAAAAAGGGGTTGAAGTCATCATAGGTGCTTCGTAGGAGAGGGCACTCTACCATTGAGGGGTGTTCATTCATGTATTAACTTGGTGCATATTTATGGAGGTTATTAAAGGCCACGCTCAGTGGCTCATCAGAATTCTTACCAAGCAAAAGCACTTTCGTTTCCCAGAGCTCCATGCCCAGGTCTAGGCCTTTTTGAGGCCAGGAGAGTGCCAGCTGCCCCACAGACTCTGTCTGCTCCATTTGCCATCTGAGACTGGAGTTGGAGAGCAGGCCCTTTCTCTTAGTGTCTAGCAGGGCCCCTGGCTGCAGCAGGAGGCCTTCTTGCAAGCTTCTGTCTCAGGCAGAGCAGGGAGCAGTGTCTCCATGGTGTTGGAGTGCTGGCCAGTCGTCTGCAGGTGCAAGCTTGTTGCTTGCTTGCAGTGCAGTGAGAGTCTGGGTGCAGGGGCCTTTGCCCTGCTTGCCCTGGCCACTGTGGGGAAGAAAGCACGTCTTCAGGGTCTTACACTTTCTCTCTGCAGTGAGCTGTATGGCACCCTAATGGTCCTTCCCTGGTTGAACTGGCTCTCCAAATTAGACAGCTGTGAGTCATCTCTGTCAAGCAGCTGCACTTAGTTAAGCTAATATCAACCTCAGTTACCAACTGTAGGTGGTAACCAAGCCACCAGCATAGATTCTTGTACATTATACACTGAAGTAATCATTTTGATCTTAGCATGCATCAGAATCAGGCCTCATCCCCAGAGTTTCTGATTCAGTGGTTCTAGGGTAAAGCCCCAAATTTGCATTTCTAACAAGTTCCCAGGTGATGCTGCTGCTGCTGCTTGGGACCACACTTTGAGAACCATTGCAGGAAAGTGTGGGTAGCTTATAAGGTTTGTAAAACCTTATAAACTTGTCCTTCCCAGAGGATAAGCCTCAAAGGAATGACTCTGTGATGGTGCAATTTACAGCATTGGGGCAGGTATGGAGATACCCGGATGGGAGAGAGGGGAAGATAAGCTTTGTATGGGGAGTCTCCTTTGATCACATCCCACAGAGAACTTGCAATGTCACTCCCCTGCACACACTGCAAAACAACTCCACTTTCCCAGATTCTATCAGGCAGACATGCCCTTATTTAGGAGGGAAACTTACAATTCCCTTTAGCACAGCCTCACTCTTTTGACTCAGCCATATGGTGCTAATGCTTCTTGGATTCACCTCCCATCTTAAAATCTTCTCTCTCATTAGCAAATTGACTCACCTGTGTTGGCCCAGTGTTCCCAACCCTGCTGAAAGTAGTATAGCCACATGGCGTGGAGATGATTTCAAGGTAAACTCTTCTGTTTTTATTAAGGAAATCATCGTCGTGGGAGGTAGACAAGGTGAATGGAGATGGGGAAGAGTCCTAGGCTGAGCTTTTTTCGAGGTTCACATCAAGAGAACTCGAGTTGAAAAGTCTCAGGGAATGGCAGGCAGGGCAGATGGAATCAGCCTTCCTGGAACGACTTTGACCTCATGCTTTGATAAGAGGAAAGGGCTTCACCAGGCTCATGAGGACCTAGTGTGTTCCCAGGTGGAACTGGTCCCATAAAGGATGCTGCAGAATAAAGACACTGGCCCTACCCTTCCTGACCCGATGGGCTAGAGAGAGAGAGGAGGCCTGGCTATAGGCCTCCATTTACAAAGCAGCCAAGAGCACATTAATCTAAAGACTGCCTAAATATCACCAGGGAATGTTGATGGGCATGGCCGTCTGAGGCTGCCTCATGTTGTTTTTCTCAGGTTGGGGACATCAGAGTCAGGCTTTGGCTTTATTTAACTGACACTGGGGTTTTCTAGTGAGTATTCCTTAACTAGAAACCCTCCATTTTCATAAATTTTTAAGTGGAAAACTGTTAGGGAAATTTTAAGGTTTAATTTCTTGCTTACATAGAAACAAGCCCAATCAAATATAACCTTTAAATCCTTACTACAGAAAGGCTGTTTCCAGTTTTTCCTTGATGCACAAATTTTAAATATTAGTCCTTGTTCCAACTCAGAAGTCTTTTTTGAGCATGGGCATTTTGTTATAATGGACTTTCTTTCTATTTCCTCCTCTTACCAGTCCGGTATACTGGACTGATTTATACCATTTACTTTCCTGCTTATTTAATGTCATTTAGAGAGTAAACGGATTCATAGGCAGTGCTCTCTGATAACTAACATGCTTTTTGAATAATGTGCAGGTTGGGCCTCTAGAGTCAGCACTTATTAATCACTGACTACATGCCAGGCACTGGGCTAGGCCGTAGGGATACGAATGACAGAGTCACTGTCCCTGCCATGAGGCCGCCTCTGATATTCTGGTGAGGTTGAACAAGTCTGTCTCTATGATGTGGTTTTTCCATCCCTAAGAGTTGTAATTTTGGTGCTTCCATCTTAACTGGGGTTTTGTGAGCATGGGATGATGTGGAAAACAGCCTTGCACACTCTAGCAGGATACATTGTTTGAATTGGCTGGGTGCGGCGGCTCATGCCCATAATCCCAGCACTTTGGGAGGCCAAGGCAACAGATAACTTGAGCTCAGGAGTTCAAGACCAGCCTGGGCAACATGACGAAACCCCATCTCTACAAAAAATAAAAAAATTAGCCAGGTGTGGTGGTGTGCGTCTGTAGCCCCAGCAACTCAGGAGGCTGATGGGGGAGAATTACCCAAGGCTGGGAAGTGGAGGCTGCAGTGAGTGGTGATCATGCTACTGCACTCCAGCCTGGGCAACGGGAGTGAGATCCTATCTCAAATTAAAAAAAAAATTATATACATATACATAAATATATTTAAAACATTGTTTGAATTCAGGGCACTGTTTCTCAGGAAATGTGCCACTCCTTCCAAGCTCTGTGGAAGGGCATATGGAGAGGGTTGGGCACCACTTCTGGGCCTGGGAGGAAGGTGGGGGCTGTTCCAGAGGTGGGCATTTGCTGTCCCAAGCCTAATAAGTTTTTGGCTATGTTATGTGTGACTTCTAAATGACTACTTGGGATGTCTCTTTTCCTTTTCCAGGATAAGCTAAACCTGAAGGAGTCTGATGACTCTGTGAACACAGAAGACAGGATCTTAAAACCATGTTCCACCCCCAGTGACAAGTTGGTTATTGACAAGTTGGTGGTGAACTTTGGGAATGTTCTGCAAGAAATGTTCACAGATGAAGCCAGAACGGGTCAGGAAAACAATTTAGGAGGGGAAAAGAATGAGTACGTGACCCACCCCTTCAGGCCTGACTGTCCCCTGGGGAAAAGTTTTGAGGAGCTCCCAGTTTCACCTGAGATTCCTCCCAGAAAATCCCAATACCTGCGTTCGAGGATGCCAGAAGGGACCTGCCTAGAAGCCGAAGAGCAGCTTCTCGCTTCTGGTCAAAGTCTAGAAAGTCTAGCACCAGACCATGTGTGGGAGGCAGCGGCCCCAAATCTGTATTTGAAAAATTCAGTGACAACCAGGGAATTTCTTGTGTCTCAAAAACTTCCAGAGCACGCCAAAGGAGAAGTCTAAATGCGACCATAGCATGAGACCCTCAGGGCCTCAGTGTGGATGGCCCTTGCCAGAGAAGATGTCAAGACTCAGCATGCAGCGCTTGCTTGGCCCCGCCACATCCTGCCTGGGTTAAAGTCTCCCCTGCCCTTGAGCTGCCAGTTGAACTTGGTCGGCACAGGTGTGACCTTGTGCTGGGAAGAAGGGATGGTGATAAGCCCAAGTTTTGGAAAGGAACAGCAATCTCTTTTCTTTTGTTCAGATACCAAGCTCTCACAGAAGCTGTGCCTCCTGACAGATTGGCTTTGGAGGAAGGGCCCAGGTTCTGAGCCCAAAGGACCCCCAAGGTGGACATACCTGGCCTCCTAGGAATTGGGTCATGGTGCCAGCCTTTGCTGGGGCTACGCCTCAGCGTTCCGGAAGGCCTTTCCCTGCTGCCAGAGGACAGCTGTTTTGTTGGCTTTTGGGTGGTTTGGGCTCTGGGCTTCCCCTACGAGGTAGCCCTGAAGCCTTCCTCTCTCCCCACAGTTGGGGCTGGAGGTGGAGTGGACCTTCCTAAGGGGGTGCCTGAGGCTCCTCACATCCTCTTAGATCTCAAGTGTCTGTAGCAACACCACACCTGAGAATCCTCACCCCCAGTTTAGAGTGCCCTGACTACTAAAAAATCAAGGAATGGGGAGGGCCCTGGGGAATGCACGCTGCCGGGCACAGCTCTGTCCAGTCTCCAGGGGCCACTTCCCAGCTGCCACTGCCCTTCTATTCAGCACCCAGCCTGGGAGCAGAAAGGCACCTGACATTGCAGTGGTTGTCAGTATGAGGGGACGCTGGCCCCTCATACTGGCTCAGAGCCCAGGAATGTTTACTGAACATATCCTTAAAAGGCCTCTTCCCGGAAGCAGCAGGGCAGGGCCTGGGAATATGTAATGCTTAGCAGCTTTGCAACCCCAGCAGGAGGACTTCTTCTCCTTCGCTCTAGCTGAGCACAGAGCTTGTGACTATTAGTGGAGCCTTTCACGAAAGTGTGGATTGCTGGCTTCAGCACTGAGATGATACTGGGCTCCTCCTGTAACTACAGTGACAGAGTCAGCTGTGACTCCCTTGACCTTTGTGGGAGGTCACTAGGAGCCTGGTGAGATCAGGGCAGGCGAGACAATGAGTGAGTGACCCAAGGTGCAGTGAACCCAGCACTTGCCAGCTGGGAAGGCTGATGGTATTTTTTCTAGGCGAGTGTGAGGAATCAGTACTAGGATTGCAGGCGTGAACTTCGCAAGCCACCCACTCAGGTGTGCAAAACATCACTTTACTTTCCTAAAACTAATTGCTAGCCTGAGACCTGAAACTTCAAAGTAACCTCAGCCCAGTATGATGATTTCGGAGTTGTCTTGGGTTTGTGACTCGGTCACATTTGGGGTTTTGCCCTCCTGTGTCCTGCCCGGGACTGGCTCTGAGTGCCGAGGATGTTCAGTGGCGCAGCATCTGTTGGGCAGTTGGTCACT
Source organism: Chlorocebus sabaeus (assembly GCF_047675955.1). Lineage (NCBI taxonomy): Eukaryota > Metazoa > Chordata > Mammalia > Primates > Cercopithecidae > Chlorocebus > Chlorocebus sabaeus. The sequence goes on along the minus strand of NC_132907.1, from coordinate 39,431,073 downwards.
CAGTGGAGTCCTCTGGGTCATGTATTTGTCCGGCTGTGGTTTTGACTCTGGCCTCGTGTATTTACTATGGTCCCTCCTGTCCCTGTTGGGTCACCTGCCATTCACCTTAGCCAATTGCTGCCTTGTTGCTGTGGGTACAGGAAGGTGTGACTGCTCTCTCAAAGCTCCGTCCTCATTAACATCTCCAGCGGCTGCAGCCGTCCCCCAACCACCCCACCCAGGACTCAGTACTCCCGGTTTACAGAACACTGACTTCTGGTACAGCAAGGAATGAGGGAGGCCCTAGGCAGGGCACTGGGGAACAGGACTCTAGGGCAATGTCCCTGACGCTTTGTCCTGCACTCAGGTCCAGGTGTAGGAAGGGACCAAACAAAAGGGATGCGTCCTATTCTCACACCGCCCCGATGTCTGCTCTCCCTGCTCGCCACCCCTTCTGTGGTGTGGGCTCTTCTGTGAGCCCACTGTCCCCCGAGTTCCAGATGGAGCCTTTGGCAACCCCACCTTCGGATTCGTGAACATACAGGGAGATTCTAGCCTTGCCTCCTGTCTTGGTCCGAGGATGGGGGAGGGCACAGGTACTCCCACAGCTGTTCTTTCAACCCTCCTGCCCAACCGTAGTTGGGGGAATTTTCTCAAATTCTGTGGGAGGTGGGTGAGAAGAGAGCTTGGAATTAGTTTTCACAAACTTGTCTGTCTCACACCTGGATGTAGATGAAGCTTTTGAACCTAAAATCTAAGAATTTGATGGGAGAGAAAATGGATCCCCAGTGGCTCCTGTGAGTGGATTCCAGAGATAAGTACGTTGCCCTCTGGCCTCTGCTCCTTCATCATCAAAGCTGGAAGCGTCTCCTGCTGGACAATTTGCAAATCCCCACCCAGGCCTTCCTGTTTCATTTCTTCTTTCCTTTCTCTCCTCTTGCCCCTATCTTCTGCTTTGTTCCCCCACTGCCAGAGCTTCTCATCTTTTAACACTTCCTATTTTTTTTCTTGTTTCTTTTCATTCCTTTCTTCCCTTCCATCAGCCTCCTTTGATCATTTTCCATGATTTTATTACCTTTGAGGGGTGGGAAGATGGTGTCTTTGTTTCTCTCTAGATGGGAAGAGCTGTTTCTGTGAGTCCCCAAAACGCACTGGTGGGCCACACACTTAGCTCTCTTGAGCAGATTCACAGGATGCGGGCTCAGAGTTCAGAGCGCTGGTTTCTTCCTCTCCTGGATCGAGTCACCAATTGTCCCAGCTCTGGGCACCCGGGACTGCCTCTGTGACTGGAGAAGGCCATCTGTGTTTTCCCTGTTTACTGTCAGAGACATTGTGAGGACACAAACAGGAAGGCTTGTGTTTTAGCAAGGTCATTAAAAATGGATAAAATTCCTGTTAACCAGTTTTCTGAGTCCCTGGGATCCATGCAGACAGCTAGGTTAGTGGCCTTTCTTTAACAGTAAGAGCAGAAAATTTTTGAAGAATGACAGAGAAGCCAATCTGTGGCTTAAATAAAAAGACCACAAGTTCCTTCTGGTGTCTTGGGAGGCAGCGGTGTGAAAACAGCATGCAAGGGTCTGGAGGAGGCAGGAGATGGGGAGAGATGAAAAAGGAGAGGCCCCCAGCATGGATCCCTCCGGCCACTCTGCTGATGCTCCGGGTGCAAGGAAAGCCTGTGCTGGCCAGTCCACCCCAGTCTCATTCTGTCCCCATTTCCTGCATGCCCCTAGTTACTCCTGCTGCAGGAGGCACCCTGCCGCCCAGGGCAGTGGCCCACAGGCCAAATCCAGGCCCTGTTTTTGTAGGTTCATGAACTAAAAGCCACAATGACCTGTTTAGATGGTTGAAAACAAAAAGAATAACATTTTGTGACAAGAGGAGTCCATGAAATTCACATTTTAGTGTTGACAAAGTATAATTGGAACACAGGCATGCCCATCGTTGACCTATTCCCTGTGGCGGCTTGCCCCTACAAAGGCAGAGTTGAGTAGTTTCAACAGAGTTTTTCCCACAAAGCCGAAAACATTTATCCTTTGCAGAAAAAATTTGTGGACAATTTTTGTGGGGTACGGTGGACGCCTACCGCAACCCACAGATGTGAAACTCAGACTGCCACTGTGTTTCAACCTTGAATTAGCTGCAGATTACAAAGAAATCAGGATATGTCATTCTGAATTTCCGACCAAATAGGGACTGCCTTCTTTGAAGGGCCCACACACACTGGTTTCCCACCAGCCCTCCTAAATTCCTGTCCCCTTCCCATAGCTAAGGTTGAGAGCTGGTGGCTTACACCAGTGGTTTTTCAACGGGAGTGATTTTGACCCCCAGCCTCCAAACCTCAGGCATTTGGTGATGCCTGGAGATATTTTTGATTGTCACTACTGGGAAGGTGCTACTGGCATCTAGTGGGTAGAGGCCGACAATGCTGGAAATTATCTTACAATGCACAGAACAGCCCTCACGACAAAGAATTATCTGGCAGAAACGTCAGCTGAGGCTGAGAAGTCGTGGCCTGAACTACCTTCTGCCTTCTAGATCCACACACAGCATTCGCATGGGTGAGACTCACCTCTAGCTGTCCCCTCTTTTTTCTAATTTAAAATTTGTTTTAAATTCAACTTTACAACAATAATCCCAAGAGTTTTAAATAGCAATGATTTGTCATGCTTAATTAACTCCTGACGTGATCTGTGTGAACCTGTACACATTTTCAGCTAATTGCAAATCATACTGAACACATTATGTTCTCCCTTTACTTTCAGTTATTTCATATATAAAAATTCATGCATGAGCAAAGCATTTTGAACGTCCACGAAGAACCCCATGGCATGCTGGCATGGTGTGGTTTGCTAAGGCATCCCTTGGTCGATAGGATTCGTTTAAAGTCCTCCTAGCATAGAGTGCAATGCAATACACATTTATCTTTTCTCACCTTTGTCCTGTCTCTTTGGGGCTGTTTTTTCAAAAGTGGAATTGCTGGGTCAGAATTTTATGGTTGTCACATTTTGCATGACTGTGTCGCATCAAAGGTTATGCTGATTTATAGTATCACCAGACATGTCTGACGGATCCTTTGTCCTTTTCCGCTGAGAATCAGCTGTCTACCACTGTGAACTTGATTTTGTCAATTTATCGGGAATAGTTAATGAAACTTTATAGTTATTTGTATTCCTTTAATCCTTGTGAAGCTAAACTTTTCCCATTTTTATTTTATTGTTGCCATGTCCCGGTGTTGACATTACAGAATGTTCTCTGCCTCCATGCTCCTGGGGGCATTGGGAGACCAGCTGAGTTGCTAGAAATAAGAGGGACTCAATAGGCCCTCAGCACAGCGGGTGGACTTTGCCACTTGGTTGACTTTTAAAATACTTGTTTTTGTAGGGCATTTGAAAAAGAAATTTCACACTGGTGTATTTTGTTAATTGTTTTTATGTAAATGTTGATTATTGACAAGCCTACCTGTAATCAAAATATGTAGTGTGGCCAGTGTCTTGCACTCTTATTGTGGCGGGGGGCAGGGGGGTGGTCCTAAAGAGTGGAGTATGACAAAGGATAACAGCAGTCCTCATTCCCTCTGGACACTGGAGTCAGTGACGAGAGAGTTTGCTCTGAAGCACAAACAGCTTCAATCTATGCTGGAAGAGTCCCCCGGCCACACTAGCCCTTGACATAGAGCTCTATGCAGGGCTGTCCTGCCCAAGATGCTTGCTGTGTGCTGATGAGAAGGGCTGGGGAGAGGCGAGGGGCAGGGGAGGGGCAGAACTCCACAAGAGGGCAAAACCTGCTGTCAGCAACGCTCTTGTGGCTCTTCAGGGGAAGTGAGATACATGTACTATGCATTTCATTTTTAGGAATAGAATTCTCTCTTCCTGCCCAACTTCAATATAAGTGTGGACTAAAATGCCAGAAAGGTGTCCTGTGGACTGCACTTTAAAGTAGAAATAAAAATATGCAAACTAGAAAGGACATGCAGAGTTTTCCGACTAGGAAGACTGAGTCTGTGGCCCCAAGAGAACCATCTCTGAAGACTGGGTATGTGGTCTTTTTCACACATGGACCATCTACGGATGCAGTCTGTGATGCATGTGCATGAGAAGTCTGTTATTAAGTAGAATATGAAAACATAGTTATGCTAATAGGAACAGCTTTTAAAATGCTTTTGTATTTGAGCCTTCCATACAAAAAAGCCATAATACCATTTTCATGTAATGCTATACTTCTATACTATTTTCATGTAATGCTATACTTCTATATTAAAGGTTTACCTACTCAGCCAGGTGCAGTGGCTCACGCCTTTAATCCCAGCACTTTGGGAGGCCGAGGGGGGTGGATCAGGAGGTCAGGAGTTTGAGACTCGCCTGGGCAACATGGTAAAACCCTGTCTCTACAAAAAATACAAAAATTAGCCAGGCGTGGTGGTGGCAGGCGCCCATAATCTCAGCTACTCGGGAGGCTGAGGCAGGAGAATCACTTGAACCCAGGAGGCAGAAATTGCAGTGAGCCAAGATCATGCCACTGCACTCCAGCCTGGACAACAGAGCAAGACCCTGTCTTAAAGTTTTACCTACTCAGCTATCTAAACTGAGACTCCACAATGTAAATACGTGAGAGATCAGGGGAGCCTGGTGGCTATGGGAAAGGGCTCCAGGTGACCAGGACTCGGCAGCTCATTACACTCTTTGCTGCAGGAAATAACTCCTGCCTGCATTTCCTGTGGACGATCCGGGGCCCACACCTGGGCTCTCATTGTCTTCCTATTTCAGACTCCTTCCCACTCCTGGAGCTCCTCCGGGTCTCAGCTCTCTGCTCTGAGGCTGCAGCACCCGTGGAGCTCCCTGACTTGTTCCTCTTCAGGCTTCCAGGAAACCTCGGAGTGGCAGGTGCCTGCTGTTTTCTCTGTCTCCCGCCCACCCCGCCATGGCCTCTCCTGCACTTTCAATTTCTTTTTCTCTAGCCATTCCCTCCCTTCAGCTTCTAAACACACTTGGGTCACCTCCATTAAAGAAAGAAAGAGCCCCTGGATCTTCCTCTCCCTCTGGCTTCCCACAGACTGTGTCACAGTGCAGGCTGTGGTTTAAAGGGAACGGGGTCCACAGCCCGTCTGGCAGCTTCTCCAGGCAGCTAAACTTGTTTCCGTTTTTTTGGTAGTGAGACAATTGCACTGCTAGAACTTTCTAGAGGTGTAGAAAGCAGGGAGTCACTCTGAACCCATTCTGGTTAGGGGGACTGCCTGATTTAAAAAAAAATGTAGAAAGTAAGCCCTTGAGAGCAAACAATTTTGGAACAAGGAATAAGGACACCAGAACAGACTGGTAAGTATCCAAATATACACCAAACATCCACCATGGTTCTAGGAGAAGCCCTGGGGCAGGGCGACATTCACACGCAGTGACCCCTGTTCATCACGAAGCTTATGAAGAACCATTTACTGGCATTTAGCGCTAGGTGCTGTGCTCAGGGCATGGCACGCAGTACCCAGTAAGCCTCACAACTGCATTGTGAGTAGGTAGCTCTGGCCAGTGGCAGATGAGAAGGCTGAGCTCAGAGGCTAAATGTCTTGGTGGAGGCTCGCTGAGGCTGTACACGGGAAGTGGGGGGGTTGGAGCCCAGACCTTTGACTTTCCTTGTGCTTTTCTACCTCAGGTGAGTAAGATGACCAAGGGGTCGGGGAGATCAAGAGGAGCGGAGACTCCAAGGGGTGCAGGGCCTACAAGGACCTCTTTTTGGTGAGACATGTAGACCATTCCCCTCTCCCCTGGGTGCCTGCAGAGCTCTTGATACTGGTTTTAGAGCCAGTGAGGTCTAAGAGAAATGCTGACGGCAGGTTGGGGGGGGTGGGAAGGGGCACCATGTCCATATTCACAGCCCCGGTGACAAGAAGACAGAAGCCTTCACAGCCCCGGTGACAAGAAGACAGAAGCCTTCAGGGACCCTGAGCTTCAGAAGGGTTTACAATGGCTCCAGAAGCAAGAAGTTCCATGAGAGTGTAGAATCTGTAAGCACCCCGAGGACCTAGGCAGGGCAAAAGCAGGTCTGCTGGAAGAGTGGATGTCCCATGACTGTTGGAACAAGGTGCCTCCTCCTAATCCTTGGGGCAAAGCGAGACTTGTCTCAAAAATAAAAATAAAAGTTATTGGCTCATGAGTTACACTTTCAAAGAGTCCACAGACTTAGTAAGGATTCGTGTCCTCTTGCTGCTCTAACACATTTCCATAAGCTCAATGCCTTAAACAACAGGAATTGATGATTTCACAGTTCTGCAGGTTGGAAGTTGCACTGGGCTACAGTCCAGGTGTTGGCAGGGCTGTGTTCCCCTCTGGAGGCCATAGGGAAGAGTCTTCCTTGCCTCCTCCAGTCCTAGGCGATGCCTTTATTCCTCGGCTTGCGGCTCCTTCCTCCGTCTGTGGAGCCAGCACAGACGGCTCTCAGTGTCGCGTCTCTCAGTTCTACAGTCACACTTGCTCTGCTTGCAGGGTCTGGGCCGCACAGCATGAAGGCCCCAACTAAAGCCTCCCTGTCTGTGTGGGGACTTTCTCCTGAGATGCCAGGTTTGTCCTCTTAGGAGTTCCTGACCCATAGAAGACTGTGGCCATATAGTCTTACGTGAGATCAGAACCCAGTGGGAGCTTGATGGGAACTGAGCCCAGAAACCCATCAAAATCTCATCTTATTGTTGTCAAAGCTATAGAGCCTAGAAAACCTGGCCCTAGATCCATGGCCCAGGGGGCTCACTAACAGTGCCCCTAGAATTAGACATCCCGGGTCCCTGGCCCAGCTGGATTCCCATAGGCCTTGCTCTGCAGGGACAGGATCCTGAGAGAACAGGAGGGGCAGGCTCTGGGGGTAGAACCAGGGGCTGCCTTGGCTGACTGGGCCAGTGGAGGCCTTGGCCCATCAGAACCTCAAGAGCGGGCCCCTAGAAGGCTGAATAAGGGAAAGTCCAATAATAGTAAGGTCCAAATGAACTTTCATCTGAATTCAGAATTCTTAAGGATTAGCAAGTGCTGCAGTTTGTGCAGTGCTCAGGTGTACCCCAGTTAGTGAAAAGCCTAGGGTGCTGGTTTAGTCAAAACCACGACTGCATACGTGCACCTCACACATCTCCCAGGGGCTTGATTTCAAATGTTCCTTCACAGGAAACAAGCCACAGGACACAAAACACTTCCAGTTGGCCTTTTGAAAGAATAATATGTATTTACTTAGAATCAAAATTGCAGTTTTCCCTGTGAGTCAGCAAATGCTAAGGATTCTGGATGTCAAATACCTCCCAAGTGTTTTATCAGCCAGACTTTGTTGTCCTTCAGGAAAAACTGTGAGTTCCAGGAAAAATGACAGGCATGCGGGATGCTGATTTCCTTCCTGATAAGGAAGCAGCCTCCTAAACTGACGATTTCATGACATCTCAGGGGCTGGTTCCAGAGAACACCTTACTTTAACCAAAGGGAGAATGTGCTGTCCAAAGGCATCTTCTCTTGAACCCAAAGCAATGTTTTCCCATCATATATCAGAATTTTCACTCTTTTCTAGATCCTTATCCCCTCAGTACCCCTTCCCCACCAAAAATATAAAACAAGAAAATTTTTTTTAAAGTCTTTTTTTTCTTAGAAACATGGTCTAACTTTGTGGCCTAGGTCAGAGTGCAGTGGTGGGATCATGGCTCACTGTACCTCCATCTACTGGGCTCAAGGAATCCTCCCACTTCAGCCTCCCACATAGCTGGGATTATGCCACTACACCCAGCTGATTGTTTTGGTTTTTTTGTAGAGATGGGGGTTTTGCTTTGTTACTCAGACCAGACTGGTCTTGAACTCCTGGCCTCAAGCAATCCTGCTGCTTCAGCCTCCCACAGTGCTGAAATTACAGGCATGAGCCACTGCGCCCGGCACAAAATCTTCCAAAAAACAAAACAAAATGAAAACCCCAGGAGTCCTGACTATCATCCTTCAAATCCTCCTGACCTCCTTGTTTGGGAGAGCCCTGAGAGAAGGAGCTCAGGACGGTACCCCTGAGGCCTGCACTCCAGCCTGGGTGACTGAGCACGGGTGACCCGTCACTGTGCTGCTGACAGCAGAGTGGACTTGCACGGCTTCCAGATGGGCACCTTCCCTGTGAGAGCATCTTAATGCCTTAGGCTGAGTCCCTTGTCAGAGTCAGGGCTTAGCTAACTTAACAGGTGGGAAGCTAACTTAACTCACGGCATGTTTACAAGTGTGATAACATTTATAAATTCTAAAATAACAAAGCTAATTGTATTAGTCTCTTCTCACACTTCTAATAAAGACATACTCGAGACTGGGTAATTAATAAAGGAAAGAGGTTTACTGGACTCGCAGTTCCACGTGGCTGGGGAAGCTTTGCAATGATAGTGGAAGACAAAGGGCATGTCTTACATGGCAGCAGGCCGGAAAAGAAGGATAACCAAGTGAAAGGGGAAACCCTGTATAAAACCATCAGATCAACCAGAGGCCGTGGCTCCCGCCTGTAATCCCAGCACTTTGGGAGGCTGAGGTGGCGGATCACCTGAGATCGGGAGTTCGAGACCAACCCGACCAACACGGAGAAACCCTGTCTCTGTTAAAAATACAAAATGAGCCGGGCATGGTGGTGCATGCCTGTAATCCCACCTACTCAGGAGACTGAGGCAGGAGAATCAGTTGAACCTGGGAGGTGGAGGTTGCAGTGAGCTGAGATCGCGCCATTGCACTCCAGCCTGGGTAACAAGAGTGAAACTCCATCACAAAAAACAAACAAACCAACAAAACAAAACAAAACAAAAAAACACCACCATCAGATCCAGTGAGACTTATTCATTACCACAAGAACAGTATGGGGAAACTGCCCCCATGATTCAATTATCTCCCACCTGGTCTCTCCCACAACACGTGGGAATTATGAGAGTATAATTCAAGATGAGGTTTGGGTGGGGACACAGCCAAACCATATCACTGGCCTGGGAGCCTGCCTCTCTGTTGCCAGCTGGATAGAATATCTCTGGCTGAGTGTTGCAATGCAAATGCCCTGCTAGCATCTAATTGGAGACCATTGCGGAGGCCACTCAGGGAACTGCTACTTACTTGGAAGCAGGGTGGTCCCAGGTGGAGGGCATGGGGTTGGGGTCAACTTGGCCTGTGGGTGGAGAGGCAGGAAGGCACCTGCAGGCTGACAGGACCCAGCCGTGGTTTCCCCTCGTCCAGATTTCTTGTTAGAGCTGGTCCCAGACTGGGTGGTGTGACGCATTGACAGGTAATCCTGATGGGCCCTGCTGGAGTTTGCTAAAATGAGGTCTGGTGAGTGAATCTGACGCTTTGGGTGGTTCTGTGTCCAACCATCACCTGGACCCTCCTGTGAACACCTTCCCACTGTCACCGAAGGTATTGGGCCACGCCCAAAGCGTCCCAATTCTGAATGCTGTATTTGTACAGGGATGAGGTTAGGAATGGAATCTCAGGTTAAGTCCCCCAAAAGCAAATCCTGAGACAAACATCCAGGTGTAACTAATTCATCCAGGGCATATTCCCAAGAGAAACTGGTGAGCGAGTGAGGGAGGCTTGCCAGGGCAGGATGAGGTTTCAGGCAGAGCCCTGCAGGGCAGCGCCAGTCTCATTTCCAGATGATGCTGGAGGTAAGTGACTCAGTCCTCGGCGTGTGTCCTCCCCAGGCAAGGGGCCTGGGCTGTCACACTCCTAAGCTCCTCAGTCATTAGTAACAGCCTTCCCCACAGGGTATGAAACCTCCAGGCACCTTTGACTGTGTGCTTGGAGGCCCGGAGTCAGGCTCAGGTAGCCTGAGGGAAGCTGTGGAAAGATAGCTGCAGGTGCCCGCAGTGGGAAGCAAAGCCCAGGGAAGCTGGTGGAGATGGGGGCGGATCCTGTTGCCAGATTTGCCAACACAAAATGCAGAGCACGTATTTACATAACACGAACCAGGTACTAGCCTATGTGTTTTTCAAAGACTGTCTTGTTGAATCCCAGCCTGGCCAGCTCTGGAGTGGGTGCTCCCCTATTTTTTTTTTTTTTTTTGAGACAGAGTTTTGCTCTTGTTGCCCAGGCTGGAGTGCAATGGTGCAATCTCGGCTCACCGCAACGTCTACCTCCCGGGTTCAAGTGATTCTCCTGCTTCAGCCTCCCGAGTAGCTGGGATTACAGGCATGCGCCACCACGCCCGGCTGATTTTGTATTTTTAGCAGGGACAGTGTTTCTCCGTGTTGGTCAGGCTGGTCTCGAACTCCAGACCTCAGGTGATCCACCACCTTGGCCTCCCAAAGTGCTGGGAGTACAGGCGTGAGCCACTGCACCCAGTCCAGTGCTCCCCTATTTTGAAGGTAGAATGTAGTCGTTTGAAGCAGGAGCACTGGGGTCAGACCAAATTTTAAGTCCCAGCTTTGCTCCCTGCTCCTCTGTTGCCTTCCACGAGTTCCTCAACCTCTCTAAGCCTCAGTTGCTTTATCTGTAAAATGGGTGAAATCGTATCACCACAACAATTGGGGCAGTGAAATGAAGCAATGATTCTACCACTTCTTTCTACCACTGTCTGCTGCACATGGTGCTTGGCACATAGTGAGCGCGGGGAGAATTACAGCGGTGCTTGTCGTCATCACCACAGATGAGGTAACTGAGGTGAGAAAAGCCCATGCTGTTTCTAAAGGGTGGCTTTGCATTGGTTTTCATTTCCGTGTGGGGCCAGGGGAGGGGCGGACTCTGGGGAGGTATGAACCCAGCTGTGAGTGTCTAAGGCAAGAGTCCCCTATTTTCCAGCCCTCCTCTCAGGGTCACCTTCCTGATACTCTCCACAAACAAGAAGGGGTCTGCCCAGGCTGGAGGACCCCAGAACCTCACGGCAGGCCTGGGGGAGGCTAGGCAGTGGTGCTGGAATAAAGGAGGAGGCATGGAGGAGAAGCTGGGCAGGGGATTGTCTAGAATTGTCCAAAAAGAGGAAATGAGGTATTTCTCAGCTATTTGCCTTTAGTGCTCATCTGGAGATACCATTGTTAGGGTCCCAGGCCAGTCCCACAATCTAGAAACCCTCCCTCCCCACCTCTGGTAGACACAGCCAGAGTCGTGGCATGGACACTGCATAAGCCTCTGCAAGCAACGCACAGGCCTCCTCAGGAGGGGAGGCGCCACCTGGTTTCTGGAGCCTCAGGCCTCCCTCACCCTCTGCAGGATGCTTCTCCTTGGACATGGTGTCCCCAGGCTTGGGAGCAGCTACCCTTCCTTCGCGTCCCTGGCTCGTTGCCCCTCTCTTTCCCTGGAGCCTTCAGCTAACCAGTCGCCTGATCTGGCAGCGCTGTTCCTGAGCTGGCTTAGATTTCCTATTTTCTTCCTGGCCTCAGCCCCCTTCAGACTTCACCTCGATGAGAAAAGTGCTCCTGAGTAGTGTCCTGTCCCAGGCTTACCCTCTCTAGTCCATTCCTCAAGTAGGTGCCACAATAATCTCAAAGACAAGAAATGTGAGAACTGGAATAGTCCCCATCTCATGGGATGAATGACAGAAAGCCCAGCTCCCCAGCTGATGACATCGTCACCAAGCAGGGCCTGGACTGGGGCGAGTCTAGGGCTCACAACAGAAGGAGGTGCTCGCTCTCGGGGTCGGCCAAGGGCACTGAGTGCCTCCCATGACTGTGTGCCCTGGGTACCTCTCTTGTCTCACCCACTGTGTTTCGTACTCTTCTCTCTGCTACGGGAGGCCCTTTGACATCACCAGATTGTGACCTTTCGTTTATCATGGAATCAGGAGAAAATCTGACACCTGCAGAATTATCTGCACAAAGAAAGCCTCCTGGTTTGGAAATGGGGCTGGCTTACATTCACACATGACTCTATTGGAGAAGACAGAAACCTGTTTGATGTTGCCTTGTGGTTGGGTTGTGGTTGGACGGGCACAGTGGCTCACAACTGTAATCCCAGCACTTTGGGAGGCCAAGGCAGGAGCATCGCTTGAGGCCAGGATATTGAGGCTAGCCTGGGCAACATAGCGAGACCCTGTCTCTACAAAGCTTTTTTAAAAAATGAGCCAGGTCTAGTGGCCCACGTCTGCAGTGCCAGTTGCCCGTGGGGCTGAGGCAGGAGGATTGCTTCAGCCCACGAATTCGAGGTTGCAGTTACGTAGGAGTGTATCACTGCACTCTAGCCTGGGCCACAGCGTGAGTCTGTGTCTCAAAGAAAAGGTGGTGATTAGACGTCTCTTTTGAACCTGCCTCAATTAAGGTCAGAAGTCTATGATTAGGTGCCAGCTTGGGCATTCATTTCTGTCCTGGGAGCAGGACTGTAAGATGACCTCCCCACGAGCACTTGAGCATGGGTTGTAGATAAACTCATCTGTGTCCCTGCTGGGGCTGATGGAGATACGAGGACTGAGGGATCCTCCTTACTTGAAGTCACACCTTTGGCAAAGGGCTGGAAGAGGGCAGGGAATATCTGGATGTTGCTCAGAGGTCAACCAAAATTCTTGTGGCCAGTCCTGAAATATAAGTCTCATTGTAACAATAGGAATTATAGTTTAGTCTGACCCAGAGAACTGAGGCAACGTTAATTGAAAATAGTTTGTGCACACTGCTGGCTCTCCTCGTCACCAGCTCATGCCTGCATGACAAAATTCTACAGAAGAGGGCATCCCGGATGAGCACAGCTTTTTGCCTGAACATAAAATGTTTTCTGAAAAATCTTTCCCCCAAAAAGAGGGAGTCCTTTAGCAAAGTACTTACAAAGTTTCTCATATCACAGTTTCTCTCTTCTTGTTTATTTATTTATTATTTTTCTGAGACAGATTCTCGCTCTGTCACCCAGGTTGGAGTGCAGTGGCATGATCTCAGCTCACTGCAACCTCCACCTCCTGGGTTCAAGTGATTCTCCTGCCTCAGGCTCCCGAGTAGCTGGGATTACAGGCACACACCACCAAGCCCTCAAGCAGTCCCCTAATTCAATCAGTCGGGCTGATTCTTTTACTTTTAGTAGAGATGGGGTTTCACCATGTTGGCCAGGCTGGTCTCAAATTCCTGACCTCAAGTCATCCACCTGCCGCAGCCTCCGAAAATGCTGGGATTACAGGCATGAGCCTCTGTACCTGGCCTCTCTTCATTATTTAAACACAAAAGTTCTGTTTGTGAAAGACCCATTCACCAAAATGATATCATCCAATGTTAATTTTTAATTTCGAGAGGCTCATGGAGATCACCAGAAGGAACTGGCATAAAAGGAGACGAAGTCATAGAACAGGGATTTAGTCATTATTCCTGGGGTATGATCTCAATATTAACTAGGTTAGATTTCAGTATAAAGTTTTTTAAAGACCATTTTAAAAAGCAAAATGGTAAGAGGTTCCATTATTGGGATGGGGGGAAAGTCTCTTAAGATAAAAGTGGATACTTAAGGCTTGAATACTGTTTTCCATGACGGCATCGTCTGCTGTCTCTCACACAACTAGATGGAAATGTTAGGAACGAGCTCCCAAAACCTGTGCCGATGATTCACAAAAGGGATCTGGTAATGATGAGGAAGGACCTCAGTGTCCAACTGCAGGTGAAGAGTTGCATGGAACTATCATGAGGTACGAGTGAAAAAAATCAATTCTATATTTCTGCATTGTTCCACATCATCTTACTTAAAATACGGATCATAGGCAGACATCTATTTAATCAACATCTGTAAGGCTTACACAGTTAAAGTTGTCCAAAAACTTTTCTTAGGATCTTCTCATTGAGGAATTGGGGGATTGTTTTGTATTTGGGGCTGCCTGGTGTTTGGCCAGGGGTTAGTCGTAGTCTGCTTTGTGTGGCCCAAGCCTGCTTGCACTTTCTGATGTGTTCTTAAGGCGGAGCCTGATCCTGGTTCACTCCGTCTTCCTCGCTAGACAGTAACTTCCCAAAGGGCAGTGCTGTCCTTTTATAACCCACAAACCCAGCCTTTTCTCCTGTGCTGTTGGAAAGTTTACTGGCCCCTCTTCTCTGAACCTCATTTTCCTTGTCCAGGATGAGGAGTTTGGACAAAATGATTAAGTAAGGATCCATCCAACTTTAATTTTCTCTAAATTTTTGCTTTTGGATTGAGTACGTATTTTGCTTCAAATGAAAGCTCTCGCCGAGGCATGGTGGCTCACAGCTATAATCACGGCACTTTGGAAGGTCAAGGATGGAAGATGGCTTAAAGCCAGGCATTTGAGACCAGCCTGGGCAACACAGTGAGCCCCTGTGTCTACAAAAAAAAAAAGAAAAGAAAAAGAAAAATTAGCCAGGCATGGCAGTGCTGCTTGTAGTCTGAGCTACTTGCAGGCTGAGGTAGGAGGACTGCTTGAGCCTGGGCAGCAGAGCAAGACTCTCTCTCGGTGGGGGTGGGGGAAGCTCTTGCCTGTAGCCAGGGTGGGATGGGAATCAGGAAATGATCCCAGGTTGGAGGTGCAGAGGAGGCAGATTCCTGACTGCCCATGGCACTGTGCAACTCTGGATTAGATGAAACCTGAGACATATTTTAAACATTTTTTTAAATTAAAAATAATCTGTTTATTCACCCACTTACCTCTTCATATAAGCAAGCTCTGCCAACACCAAGCACTATGCTGGGCCAGGAGAGGACTGAGCCGGGGCCCTCTCTCCAGAGGCCCAGCAGTAGGTGTCAGGGTATAGAAGGCCCTTTTTTTTTTTTTTTTTTTTTTTTTTTTTTTTTTTTTTTTTTTTTTTGAGACGGAGTCTTGCTCTGTCGCCCGGGCTGGAGTGCAGTGGCCGGATCTCAGCTCACTGCAAGCTCCGCCTCCCGGGTTTACGCCATTCTCCTGCCTCAGCCTCCCGAGTAGCTGGGACTACAGGCGCCCGCCACTTCGCCCGGCTAGTTTTTTGTGTTTTTAGTAGAGACGGGGTTTCACCGTGTTAGCCAGGATGGTCTCGATCTCCTGACCTCGTGATCCGCCCATCTCGGCCTCCCAAAGTGCTGGGATTACAGGCTTGAGCCACCGCGCCCGGCCGAGAAGGCCCTTAACTCAAGCGGAAAGAGAGAGGAGAATGGAAGATTTCCCTGAAGAGGGTATCTATTTAAGTTGATTTTTGGTGAACCGGTAAGAATTTCCCAGCTTAACAGGGACTGGGGACTGGAGAACATTCTATGAGAGGAAATCATGTGCATGGGCTAGGTTAGAAGACACTCAGTATGTTCTGGAAACTATAAAGTGTGGAGCTAGGGGGTTGGAAAGGTCTAGCGAGGCCCCAAAAGGACAGAAAGCAAGCATGCGGAATGAGGTTAGCACAGTGGGGCAGCAGCAGGCAGCCCCTCTGGGAGTGGCAGGAGATGGAGTGGAGTGGCTGGTGGTATTGTGAAGGTGAGGCAGGCTGGGACAGGTGCTTGCGCTAGGCAGCAGGCCCAGGGAAGTCTGCCGACAGAACCACCTGGGACTGGACCGTGGACTGAGCACCCAGGAAAGGCCCCTGCCAGAGATCCTCCTGTCACTAGTTGCCATGGGCTAGATTCCACCAATAGAGGAGTCTTTCTTTGACCAGAAGAATGAGACTCTAGGGGTCATGTGAGGGTGCATTCTCAGGAAAGTGGGACACATTGATGTCTTTGGCAGGTGTTGCTCTATAGGGTCAGAGCAAATGTATGTGCTAGTAGGGGTGGGGAGCCGGCCGAGGAGTAAACCTTGAGGGCATAAGGAGAAACACTGCTCTGGGCTCAGTTAGGACACCTCAAGGTAGGCAGTGGCAGGGGGCTGCTTGAGGGCATGAGGTGCCTCATATTCACAAACAAGAGTGGTGGGGAGGGAGACGACGAGGGGAAGAGAACCTCAGAGGAGTATGAAGGGCCTGTAGCAGGTGTGCATTCTCCACAAGTTAGCCAGGGCATGACATCATCAAGGATTTTGCTTAAGTGGTAGGGTACAATTGGCGTACACATCAAAGAATGCGGACTTTGGATCAGGTTGGAGTTGGAACTCCACTGTTTGTCAACCACATGACCCTGGGCAAGTTATTCAACCTCTTGGAGCCTGCATTTGTAAATGGTGCAGGTATTTACCTCATAAGTTTCTAGGATTTCATAACCCACAGTAAACACTTCATAGATGGCATATATTTGCTCACCTTTGGACACCCTGGTCCGGCATGTGACCCCCAGCAGGTGATCAGAAAGGTCTTCTGGTTCATTTGAAGAGGAGCGGTCCTGCACCCCCAGCAACAATGTCTAGTCTCGATTCTAACCGTGGCAGTTAGAGTTTCTTAGGGGTCCTTTCTAGGCACTAATGCTGGCTGGGTAGCCCTGGTGTTCGTATGTCTAGATTGAACAACTGGCAAAATCCACACTGACTTTGACCTGAAGAGTGGCTGACTTTTCATTCTCGGAATGCTTATGCAGAATTATGGTTTCTACTGTTAGAATCTCAGTGCCTTTTTATTTAAATATTCCCCTTCATGCCATGCATTTAAAAGCATTATCCCTCTCATAGAAGCTTATAGAGCCTATTTGCTAGAATTTTCTATGAATTCATTTAAAAGCTATCATTAGTCAACAGGCTGCTTCTGGCTACAGGCAAGACTGCAAGGAAAACCCTTTCCTACAGGGACAGGACCCAGATGTATACTTAATAGTTGTGTCTTGGATCTATTACTAAGTGAAGAGTGTTCTAGGAAAGTAGGCCTGGACTGAGGTATTAGATTTCTAGTCAACAGGCCAGTTTCATTCAGTTCGAACCAGCACTCTGGGGGAGAAACCACTTGTGGCCACTGAATTACTCTGGCTAGCCTGTCTTAGGACCATCCACAGCCAGGGCTAATGAGACAGCTGAAGAGAGAGAAATACTTTACCTGAGGGTTTTTTTTTTTTTTTTGGGCTTTTATTTTTGTGTTTGTGGATTACCACCATATATCTCACCATGTTATCCCGGAAATACTCCAATTTCATACAGAATGCACAGATGTTTAAATAAGAAGCCATTTAAGTGAGGGGATAACTCTCACTAAAAAAACTCAAAAATAAGAAATGACAATTCTAGATAAACTTTTTTGACATGTAAAATGACATAACCATAGTCACAGGGAATAGAAGAATCAGGTTTGAATGTCCACAGTTTCTAAAACTAAGCTCTGGCTTCATATCTGTCAAAAATCTTTAGCAGTTGGGGAAATATAGCTGTATTTAAAAATAAATATTGAATTTTGAGTTGAAAGGTAGATTTTCCTCCATCGATGGAGACAGAACTTTTAAGCTATGGAGAACCCAAGCAGCCTTTCCATGATCTAAGTTGTCCAAGAGCCAACCCCAATCAGCAGCAACAAGACTCGAGCTGTTCACCCTGATTCCGAGTTGGCTGAGCTTCATGCTGCTTTCACACATTCTTCTTTTTCTACCTCAGTTACTCTTTGCTCATATTCTGTTCACTCCATTAACTTGCCCAAGCACTGGACTTAAGTATGGAAGAGCCTATACATAGTTGTAATATGTTTCATATTTTGAAAGTGTAGAAGTTTGTATTAATTTAAAAAGAAAAAGCTTAAATGGAAAGTTAAGCAATCCTGAACAAGGAAACTGTTTCACTGCCTTTGGGCTAGGGAAAGAGGATGCGCTCAAGGAATTACATATCTTTTCCAAAGCAGGATGGACTGTATCCATCACACAAATTAGGATAAGATGAGTCACTCACACCTTAAAGAAATCAGGCTTGAGCCTACACAAGCCATAACCAAACAGAAGATTTTAAACAAAGGAGCACATAGCCCAAAGCTGACATGTTATTTCTATAAACTGGTATATATGTGAAGGACTTACTGTTGGCTGGCTTGTGGGTTTTTTGACTCACTGTATTTTTTTAGATAAAATCACAATGTGAAGGCACATTAATAGTTGAGATTTTCTTTTCCTTCCAGGTGGACTTGCTGACTGATTCGTTTCATATAATGCTTAGTAACCTCAAGAAGTAGCAGGAGGATGCCATGTATCAATCTCCTTCAAGTCTCACTGCAGCAAGGATGGACTCCAGCAGTGCGGGGTGGGCACAGACGGCCACAAGACGGCGCAGCACCTCCATACTTGGGCTCTTGACAACCAAGTAGTTTTTTTTTTTTTTTTTAAAAGTCCACTAGGAGGTAGGATGCTGCGATTTCAGACCTCAGCTATTAAACAGTAAATCTGGAAAACTAGTGGATAAATCTGCCATCTCCATTCTATGTTATTAAGGCCAAGATAGTATACTGGTTTTCTTTTAAATCACATTCCATTATGTCAAACATTTAAAATGTCACAAAACCCACATGAAGCACCTCATATACGCTAAGATGCTTATTTACCTAACACCACTAATGATAAATGCTGTTACAAATATGCGTAGTCAGATGATAGTAACCACATACAGGAAAAAATCTGAACAAGAATTTATTTCTTAAACTTTACTTAAGGGATTAGAGATGATATATAATAGAACATTTAATATAACATTTGGAGTTATGTCAACATAAAAATAGCTGTGGTTACAATTAGCACATGCAATTCACTGCAAAGGTAAAAATACATGCTATACTCTAGACAAGCCTTCCAAATGCAGTTAAGAGTAGATGGGATAAAACAGCAAGTGAACATGAAAGGATTGCACTTAGAAGAAAGTGGGACACAGCTAGGATATAAAAGAGACATACCTAATGCTAATCACTGCATTGTCCTACTAGCAAATTGCACATTTATTTTTAGAGTATATTCAATACACATATACATTGAGACTAGAGAATTTTCAAATATCTACCTTTGAAATATCCCTTTGTTTCTAACACATCACATTATGGTATTAATGTAACAGCACTTAAAACCTGTAGTTATCATTCAAAGCTTGTGTTTAAGAGATAAAAGAGTATCATTCAGACAAAGCTCGTGTTTTTTTCAAGAAATAAAAAACATCTATCACTATTGGCCTTAAATGCATCTTATCATGATCCATCAACTTTAATGAAATGGGTAATGAAGTTAAACTAACCAGTTTGTACAAACTATTGACTGAGAAAAAGTCCTTAAAAATTTAGGAACAAATGAACAACAGAAGAGCTCACCCTGAGCTGCCACCTTTTAATTTTTAATATAATGTATATGAGAATATCATGCTAATGCACATACTAGTATCATGTATGATGGAGAAATAGGTTAATGCAAAAGATAATACGCTTGGCTTTGTAAAGTTTTGTTTTGACTTACATCTATCTGAATTCTGTTTATTGAGTCTGAAAAGTAACTGCTGCCAAGGACCAGTCCAAAGATTAGGCTGTAAGCCTGCTAGTTCATACCTTCTTTGAAATCGATGACAATGCCCAATTTTAGGCTAACCCTAAAACACGTGCTATTTTATGACTCCATATTCTTTTGATTTACAGAAAAGTACAAACTTTTTAGAAAGTAATCTTACCAGAGCAATATAATCTAACAATACCTATAATAAAAAGCTATCCCAGTAAATTTTTTTGAACAATTGAACTTTTGTCTTATGTAGCTTATAACTTTGATATTTTATTCATCTCAACAAAATAAAACTTTATTGAAATAAAAGTGTATGGTTTAGGAATATGCTCTTAATAATAACTGAGCAAAATTAGAATGATGTGGACTCTAACAGAATGAAGGAAGCTCTCTCTGTTTGATGTACTTGCTCAATGTTAGTAAACAAACATTTTAGGGAATTCTGTATGATTATTCTACTTCTACATTTACATGTCATGGTTTTAACTAGTTAAATGGGTAGACATCTTTAATAATTGATTCTATTTCTCAAACTAGATGTTCTACTTTAAATATGAGCTTTGTTAAATGTTTTGTAACATTTTTAAGTTGTAACATTTGTAATTATACTCCACTAACTTCACAGTAAAAGCTAGGGACACTGGATGACTTCATGTGGTAAAATCCCTTATCAAGGAACAAGGCTGAAATTAAATGAACAATTAGGTAGAGAAGAGAGATGAACACAGAACATGTGAATGAAATTTGCTTTTTTTCCTTGCTGCTGTTTCTGAGTGCTGACTGATCCATGATAAAAAAGGATAGGATTAAAATTTTAGGTCTTAATGGTACAAAGTGTGAAGTTTTATAGTTTTCTAATAATTATTCAGTATTATCCCTTTCAGAGGTGAGGGTAGGATACTACAGACATCAGTAACTGACAAGTTATAATATCAACATATGTAACATTTGGGTCCTTTTTCTATAACCCTGAAGGGAGCAACTGCAGTTGCAGAAGCAGTGAGTGAACTAGTTTTGTCCAGACAAGGTTCTCTGATGTGCTAGTATTAGTTTAAACACCACTTTTAGACTCTAAAGATTTAAAGTGATAAAGTCACTAACTTTATTAGATTAGTTTTTACATAAATAACCAGATTTGTTTCTTTGCCTACCTAAAGTACAATTTACATGCATCAACACACAGATTACTCTAAGACATGCTCGGGAAAGTAATTTTGAATGTAAAACAAGTTTTATAATTTATTTTCTCCTTAGGGCAGAAGATGTACATTATATATTAGTGCTCAAATGAATGTTCATTTCCGGAATGCATTTTTGGACAGTAATCATATACCCATTTAATATGTATAAAGTGTTCTTGGGGATAGGGGTATTCACTCACTGTACCATGTTTTATACAGGCTTTAACATGTACATTTGTTTGTATCATGGCCTTCAATGATCCTCCATTCTCATTCCCATAAATCAAGAGTTCACATTGTATAACTGACTCTGAAATGTACAAACCTCACACTAAAACATTCTTCATGACACTATTTGTTATAAGTTGCAGCTAAACATTACAGTCATGTGACTTATTTTGAGAAAATAGAAAATGTAATAGGTATAAATTTCCTGACACATATAGCAAGACAAATCCAGCCCAGCCTTTGATGACCAACTTAAATGCTGGCAATATCATTATCTTGTTGTGTAAATTTGGGTCTATCCCTACCTTTACTTCTCTGTGCCTGATTTTCCTCATCTACTTTGAATTAGTGATTCTATTAATCTAATTTTGCCTCAAGTGGGAAACTGAATATATCAGAATAAAGCATTTTTTTTCATAAAGACGATCATATAATATGTGAAAGAACTTTGAAAGGATCAGGTGTTATATAAATGCAAGAATATAAAAGATAAACAGGAAGTCTAATGTGAATAATATTCTGAGAGTAAAAAGTGTAATTATATTTCAATTGTAAATGTATGTCAAGTTTTCTTAGCTTTCTATTCTCCAATAACCTCCAGAAACTATTCTAAGCATGCCTGGTTTCTGTAACTTAAATATGGCATTAAAAATCTGTTTCCTTTGAATTCACTTGATAGCAGTAGTCAATCACTAATAATGCTTGCTAATTTCCTCTTACTTTCTTAAGAAAGCCCTATTTTTAGCCTCTATCTCCATAATGCCAAGTGGTGGTTAGGGGACAGCATAAGTACACTAGCGGCTTTAGCATTAAACTTGAGGCCTGGGTCACTTCTCCCTTGAAGAAAAAGGGTTTTAAAAATTCCTAAATCACAATGTAGAACTAAGTTCCACCCTACCTCAGAACTGCAGATATCAAAATACCATTTCTTTACTGTCTCTACAATAAGGATATTTGCTAAGATCAAGATATACATTTTTTGGGGTTCTGTTTTGTTTTGGTAAACATTGCCCAAGTCATCTTAGTTTGCTTCAAACATTCACTAAAAAGTTTTAAATCTTTACCTACTTAAAAATTTTAAAAAGTACTCTAAACAAATTTAAGCTGAAGATATATACTGTATAAAGTGCTTCATCTACCCAATTCTCTGAAGTCTTAAGGTCAATGATATGTGTGTATATATGTGTGTGTGTGTATATATATAAACATCAGCAATTTAAGCCTTTAAAAATGCCATTTTTTTAGATGCTTTATGGGTTTTTTTCCCCCTTTACTACCACTTTCTTTTTCCCCCTTTATTACTACAATTTAAGCCTTTAAAAATGGCAATTTTTTAGATGCTTGAGATAGTCTGGGGGATCCCTAGCTCTTATCATGGCACTCTGTTGAGTCTGTGAAATAGATCTTCAAAGAGGTTGTCAATAATATGCAAATTTTTGAAAACTAGTGAGATTACTAATTATTGATGAATAAAAAATGAGTACTTTTAACCTGCCAAGTTAAAGCTCTAGAATTCCTTTTCTCCAGTAATAACTGGCAGCATCACTACCAATGGAAGGGACCTAAGGAATATTGTGTACATTGATATACACAAGGCTGCTCATTTTTTTTGGCAGATTACAAAAGCTGGGCTCATATAGCTATGGCCTATGGATCTCTTTTTAAGTTATTTTAGCGGAAGTAGATGGTCTACACCTTGCTCCTCTAATCTTTTATATTAACTGTCCCTAAGCCACTTTGATGACTAATCAAAATCAGTATAGCTGTGCTCACTAAGCATATCACTGCTTATTATTTAAATA
Source organism: Chlorocebus sabaeus (assembly GCF_047675955.1). Classification (NCBI taxonomy): domain Eukaryota; kingdom Metazoa; phylum Chordata; class Mammalia; order Primates; family Cercopithecidae; genus Chlorocebus; species Chlorocebus sabaeus. Next base: position 39,408,693 of record NC_132907.1, on the reverse strand, counting down.
CCTTGTTTTTTATGTAGCAAAACAAAAAGTTTTATAAATTTCAAATAAGCTTTCTATTTTTCTTCAGTGCAAACATCCTGAAACAGCACAAAATCATTCAGCTAGTCTGAGGATGAAGTCAGTTTATGTAGTGCTTAAAGTAGAATCCCAGATATTCTGGAATGGAAATAGCTCATGTGAAACTTCAGTTCATTTTTGTCCTTAAGGGCAAATGATCATCTTCAGAGAGTGAAGACTTTTTGAAATCTGAATTCACAGATAAAATAATTTTAGCTTTACTTTATAGGTACTGCTGAAGTTGCAGCAGGAACTACTAGTCCTTCACTGAGGCATGTAGCCGCCTTGCCGTACAGTCTGTGGTAAGTAACTTTTAGGCATTCCTTCATCAATCGCAGCCTCCATCCCAATTGTTTCAAATCTTTCTACTTGTCCCTCAGTACCTGAACCAAAAGCATCTGCTGCAGAAACTTCCTGAAACATTTTCATTTCCCCAGATCCACAGGATTGTGAAATATGATCTGAAATCTGTTGTTTAAGTCTAACAAAATCTTCCTCATTGACTGATGAAACTTGCTTTGACCTTTCAAAATGTGAAATATCGGGACTGGATTCATGCTGACTGCAGTTCTGTTTGAAGTACTGTTGCCTGGGCAAAATGTCATCACTGCCATCTACATGATCTACTAATTGTAGATCTTCTGGCCGCTCCTCTGAATCTAACAAGGGCTGGGTAGACTCGGATCTTGAGAAGACTTGCACGGATGGAACTTGGTGTCTGTAGCCACTGTGCACCACAGTAGAATACTGGACAGTGCTCGAAGTGTTTTGTGAAGATTCATTTTCATCACTGCTAGAAATGCTTGGCCTAGAAGATGACATGCATGAAGAACCCCCAATACCACTGCTGTGTCCTTCAGTATTAATTTTTTCCTTTTTGAACAGGTCCAATGATTTCAGATCTTCTGGAAAAGGTTTTTTGTCATTTGCTTCTATTTCCACAACACTTACATCAGTGAAATTGCCATCTGAATACATTTGATCTTTTGAACTAAAGTTGTGCTAAGGAAGAGAGAAAATTGTATATGGCAAGTATTAGTTAAAGCCACAGAGTTAATGCATCTCTGAAACTTCCCAGTAACACTCAGTGGTACAGAAATAACCTGCATTATGTCACTAAGTCACTGTCAACTACCCAAAATGCAGATACTGTAAAATGAGTCTAAGTAGCCTAAATCAGTATTGTTGGTGCTACATTTTGATAAGCTAATGGTCTATAAATAGTATTTAATATTTCATGCCTAGACTAGGCAGCCTAGGATTAACCGGACAGAAAACTAGAAAACATTAAGGAAAATCAAATCTGAATGACGGAGATTTTGTAGAATATAAAAATACATAATACATTTTACTCTGTTAATATAAATTTTAAGGACTACTGGAGGATAATAAATACAAACGAGTTCCCCTTTGGGGCATATTTAAAATTCAGAGTTTAGAGTAGGTTCCCAGAGATCATTTCATCAGTGCTAAAATGACAGACTGTTGAACTTGGTCTTAATACTCAATCCAAAATGCTTGCCTTGAGGTAGTTACCATCACATAGCAGTTTCAGCACCTCAAGTTTTCAGTTTGCAAGTTCAACCAAACATCTGTAATGTTTACTAAACAATTTAAAATATCAGAACAAATACGCTATGATGGTGATATACCCCTAAAATGTGTCATACATATTAAATTTTGATTAAAATTTTCATTTATGTACCATTTTATTTTCATTTACTTTTTGACTCAGCTTGAATATCTTTTGGTACATCTGTAGATACTCAATATACCTACTAACATGTCAGTATATTATAAGCAACTCAGAAGCATTTTCTTTCTCTTACCCTTGGAGGAGTGTGAGGTGACCACTGGGCAATATGACTCTTTGAAGGATCTGGAACATTAGGCCAGATGTGTTTTTTAATTCTGAAGAGAAAAGAAAAATGGCCTATGTAAAACCACACATAATAAACGATGAACAGTCCCTATTTCTAAACATGTTCATCAAAGACTTACAAACCAAATCAATCACCTAAATGAACAAAAATACCTACTCTACCCCAAACAAAAATTATTTTTCTTATAAGGATTGTAATGTATTCATAATGAATTAACAAGGCTAAATCTAATCAGTGTTCAATTTTTTTTTTTAACTCTCAAAATTCTGCAATTAAAACCACTTAAAATCTTTATCCAGGCCACATGTTGTGGTATTCCAATTAAAAGAATCCAGATAACAAATTAATGTTCCCACTGATACCAAATTATTTTTAATAAGAAAAGGCTAACAATATGTAAAATTCATTTAGGATATCCATATAATCAAAAACCTACTGAAATATGTCTTCCTTACAGTTAATACAGTTCCTAGCTCAAAGAGGTTCATAAGTGCACAGGAAATGAGTCATCTTGAGAATAAGTTCAAATATAAAAATCAAATTTAAAAAAGTGACTACTGAGAATGGTGCTTCAAAGAGTGAGAGCCTACCAGACTGACTCTCCTGTAGGAAATACCTATAACATTTGGAAGTAATATAAAAAGCAGTAAAGCTGACAACCTAGACAAACCCATGAATGAATCCTTGAAAGACACAAATTACTAAAACAGACTGAAGAAAAAGAAAGCTATGATATATTTATAAAGAAATTGAATTTTTAATTAGAAACCTTCCCACAAAATTCTGGGCAAAAGGAAATAATATTAACACTACACAAACTCTTCCAGAAAATAGAGGAGGTAACATGTTTCCATTCATTTTATGAGGCTAGTATTATCCTGATTTTAAAACCAGACAGACAAGGCACAAAGACAGACTAACCACTCAAGAACACAGACACGAGGAGAATTCAACTGAATACAGCAAAATCCAAGGAATGCAAGGATGATATAGGAAAATCGATAAAATTCACCATATTCATGGAAGGAAGGAGAAAAACCGTATCACCTCAACAGATTCAGAAAAAGCACTTGACCAAATTGTGACACCCATTCATGATAAAAATTGCTAGCAAAGCAAAACAGAAATAAGAACTTACCCCTGGAAGTAGTAGTAAAGGGGGAAAAAACTCCACAAAGCAGCCGGGCATGGTTGCTCAGACCTATAATTCCAGCACTTTGGGAGGCTGAGGCGGGTGGATTACCTGAGGTCAGGAGTTTGAGATCAGCCTGGCCAACATGGTGACACCCCATCTCTACTAAAATAAAAATACAAAAAAAATTAGCCAGGCATGGTGGTGCATGCCATGTAATCCCAGCTACTCAGAGGCTGAGGCAGGAGAATCGCCTGAACCCAGAAGGTGGAGGTTGCAGTGAGCCAAGATTGCACCACTGCACCCCAGCCTGGGCAACAAGAGTAGCAGTCAGTCTCAAAAAAAAAAAACCCACAAAGCAAAAACTTCAACCTACAGCTAACATCACATGTGATAGTGAAAGACTAAATACTTTCACCTCTAAAATCAGGAACAATGCAATGCTCTTATATGGTCTAGATATATGTACTAGAGGTCTTAGCCAGTGCATTAAGACAAAGAACTAAAAGCATAAAGATCAGAACAACTATAATTACTCCCAAGAAGCATGAATGTGTATGTAGAAAATCCTAAAGAATCCAAAAAGCTACTAGTAAATGAATTTATCAAAGTCTCAGTATATATGATGAATATATTTTAAAAAATCAATTGCATTTCTATATACTAAGAATTAGAAAATATTTTTAAATATTCCACTTATAATAACAAAAAATACTTTTGTCATGAATTCAAAAAAAGTTACGTAAGGCCTGTCTACTGAAAACTACAAAACACTGCAAAAGTAAATTAAACAAAACCCAAATACATAAAGAAATAAACCAGGTTTACAGACTGAAAGACTCAATAGCGTTAAGATTGCAGTTCTCTCCTATAGATTCAATAAAATCTGATCTATAGATTCAACAAAATCCCAATCAAAACTATAGTTTTAAAAAAAATTGACAAGCTGAATTAAAATGTATATGAAAAAGCAAAGAAATCTAGCCAAAATAACTTCTTTTAAAAAAGAACATACTGGAAGAATTCTACCTATTTTCAAAATTTACTATAGAGCTATACGAATCAAGACAATGTGGTACTGGCAGTACTGGCATAAGAACGGACATATATACATTTATGAAACAGAACTGAGAGTATGGAAATAGATACAGACTTATAAGCACAATTGCTTTTGGCAAAGGTACCAAAGCAATTCATGGGGAAAAGACAGTCTTTTCAAAATAAATGACAATGGAATTAGACATCTGTAGGAACAAAATGAACCTTGACCCTGATCTCCCACCATGCAAAAAAATAACCTGAAATGGATCATAGACTAAGAGCTGAAACTGTTGAACTTGTGGAAGAAAACATGAGAAAATATTTTGATACTAGGTTTGGCAGAGACTTCTCAAATAGGACACAAAACTCAGGAACCACAGAAAAAAACTGATAAAATGAACTTCATCAAAATAAAAAATTTATGCTTTTTTTTTTTTTCCAGATGGAGTCTCACTCTGTCACCAAGGTTGGAGTGCAGTGACGAGATCTTGGCTCACTGCAACCTATGCCTCCTGGGTTTAAGCAATTCTCCTGCCTCAGCCTCCCAAGTAGCTGGGACTACTGGTGCGTGCCACCATGCCCGGCTAAGTTTTTGTATTTTTAGCAGAGATGGGGTTTCACTGAGTTGGCCAGGATGGCCTTGATCTGACCTTGAGCTGCCAGCCTCGGCCCCCAACGTGCTGGGATTACAGCACTTCTGCTTTTCTAAAAACTTCTGCTTTTCTAAAGCTACAGTTAAGACAAAAAGGCGGCCAGGTGCGGTGGCTCATGCCTGTAATCCCAGCACTTTGGGAGGCCAAGGCGGGCGGATCACAAGGTCAGGAGATCGAGACCATCCTGGCTAACATGGTGAAACCCCGTCTCTACCAAAAATACAAAAAATTAGCCAGGCGTGGTGGTGGGCGCCTGCAGTCCCAGCTACCAGGGAGGCTGAGGCAGGAGAATGGCGTGAACTTGGGAGGCGGAGCTTGCAGTGAGCCGAGATCACGCCACTGCACTCCAGCCTGGGCAACAGAGCAAGACTTTGTCTCAAAAAAAAAAAAAAAAAAAAAAAAAAAGACAAAAGAGCAAAGCATAGACTGGACAAAAGTCTGCAAAACGTATTTAACAATGTTGTAATTAGAACATATAAAGCACTTTTATAGCTCAATTGTAAACAAAATAACCAAATTTGAAAATGGGTAAAATATTTCAATAGACACATCACAAAAGAAAATATGTAAGTGACACATGAAAAGATCCATTACTAGGCATCAGAAAAATTAAAATTAAAATGATATTGTATTACACACTCACTAGAATGAAAGAAGTCTGACAGCACTAAGTGTTGGTGATAATATGGAACACTGTTGGCGGCAATCCAAAATGGTATAGCCACGGTGAAAAAGTTTGGCAGTTTCTTATAAAGTTGAACATATACTTACCATATGACCCAGCACTCTCACTCCTACTTATTTGTTCAAGATAAAGGAAAACACGCTCACACAGTTTTGTATGTGAATATTCATAGCAACATTATTCATAATAGCTAAAAATTAGAAACAACCTAAACTTCCATAACAGATGAGTCTAAAAGTTTTGATGTATTCATACTACTGAATACTAGTTAGCAATGAAAAGGAAAAAGGTAGGCCAGGTGCGGTGACTCATGCCTGTAATCCCAGCACTTTGGGAAGCCGAGGTGGGTGAATCACTTGAGATCAGGAGTTCGAGACCAGCCTGGCCAACATGGTGAAACTCCATCTCAACTGTAAACACAAAAATTAGCTGGGCATGGTGGCAAGTGCCTATAATCCCAGTTACTCAAGAGGCTGAGGCAGGATAATCACTTGAACTCAGGAGGTGGAGGCTGCAGTGAGCCAAGATCATGCCATTGTACTCCAGCATGGGCAACAGAGTGAGACTCCATCTCAAAAAAAAAAAAAAGAGAAGTATATGCAACAACATGGATGAATCTCAAAAATATTACGTGAAAGACATACACAAAAGACTACATGCTATTTATTTGTATTTATATAAAATTCTTGGCCATGGCTTATGCCTGTAATCCCAGCACTTTGGGAGGCAGATAAGGGTGGATCACTTGAAATCAGGAGTTCGAGACCAGCCTGGCCAACATGGTGATACCCCATCTTTACTAAAAATACAAAAAATTAGCTGGGTGTGGTGGTGGGCGCTTGTAATCCCAGCTACTTGGGAGGCTGAGGCCAGAGTCTGAATCAGGGAGGCAGAGGTTGTAGTGAGCTGAGATTGCACCGTTGTACTCTATCCTGGGCAACAAGAGTGAAACTCTGTCTCAAAATAGATAAATAAATAAAAATTATAGAAAAGGCAAAACTATAGTTACAGAAAAGCAGATCAATGACTGCCTCGGGTTGAGTTGTGGAGAGGACAGATTACAAAGGAGAACAAGGAAGCTTTATAAAAGTGATGAAAATGTTCTATATTGTGATTGTGGTGGTAGTTATACGTCCGTATGTAATTACAAAAATTCATCAAACTGTACACTTAAAATGGATAAATTTTATTGCACATAAATTACAGCTCAATAGAGCTGGGAGAAAATGCAAAAATATGAATAAGGGTACTTACAGGTCTCGCTTATTAAAGCAGAACAGCACTCCCAGAAGAGTTGTCAATAGGAACGCTAAGCAAACAGGCACGACTATGGCTTCAATTTCTCCTTGAGCTTAAAAAAAAAAAAAAAAAAAAAAAGAGGTGTGATGGGAAATAATTGTTGACACATGCACTAAGGAGATATAATACAATTTCCCAACCAGATTTGCTGTTGAAAAGATAAAATACAATCCTAATTATTTTTCAAGGTATCTTCAGACTTGATGTTTTTTACCCTCTTCTCTCTTTGGTAAATCACATCCCAACCATTTATGTCTTACACAGTAACCAGGCTGCATAGCATAAAATGTTGGTTGGGGGATAAAAATGATCAGTGTATTGGGTAATCTACTGGGTAAGTTAGAGCTTTCAAACATAACCATTTGTAACATTTATGACCTGCATTCGGTAGAATCTTAGTAAAAGTTTATCTCTCAGTTCTAATACTGTATAACAGAGAAATTATGTCAGAACAAATATAAATACTGGGTAAAATGGAAAAGCTATAAAAACATAATTGAACTACACATTTAACCTTCTAAAAAATAAAAATGCACTCTCAGAATTTTTAAGTTATTTACCATTTTCCAAAAAGACGACATATCTGACACAGGGCTAAGAATTTTAGGAGCTGCTCAACGGGCATGAGGAGTGGCACAAGTAGGAATAAACTAAAAAGTAAACAAGCCTAAGATCCCTAAATACCACACAAATCCTCATCTGCATTTAAAAGAGGACTTATTCATCAAATTAATCACTAATTGGGATAATAAATATTGGAGATTTTTAAAATGACTTTCCTGATGGTTGTTTCTGGTTAATTTTGAATTTTAATTAGTCTTTTACAGGAAAAATGTATGAAAGTAATATTGCAGCCATATACTACTCACTCAATTTTATCCTTCCACCACACATATCCCTTTGTAAGTAACTACTATCCTATGAAGCTCAGTAGAAATCAAGAAATCAGATAAATGCTTGAGAATAAACTATGGGTTGGCAAATATTAACTCTTAAATGCTAAAGATTATATATATGAGTGTACATATATTTATGTGTGTATATATACTGATATATGTGTGTATATATTGATATGTGTATGTATGTTTGTGTGTGTGTGTATATATATATATATAAAAAATGCCAAATCTAATTTAGGCAGAAACTTTTATTTATTAAACATCTGCTTTTATGTTTTCAAGCCTGTGCCTTTGCTCATGCTGCTAAGACGCCACCTTCTTCCTATTTGTCCACATATTAACTCAAGGCTCAAGTATTTTCTTCTCCATAAAACCTTCTTTGAAGGTAAAATTATCCATTACTGGTGTATTTACATTCCTACTCTATTTACTATCTACATAGTTCACAGGTTCTCCTTTTTCTGATTTACTTATACAAAATTTCTTCAACTAGCTATAAGCTATTGGCAAGACTCATGCCATGTGAAGAAGCCATAATGGATCCATGAGACTATACATAGAGAATTGAAAAAAGTAGGTTATAAAGTAATACTAAGTATAATTTAATTTTTGGAAAAAATATATACAGAGAAGAGACTAAAAGGATATACAAATATGTTATTTTGGGGTAAGGGACTAGGACTAATTTTTCTTTCTCTCTACATTTTACTGTACAGTCTAAATTCTCTATAATGAACACTGTTATAATAAAAAAATGTTAGGCCGAGCATGGTGGTTCATGCCTGTAATCTGGCACTCTGGGAGGCTAAGGCAGGAGGACTGAGGTCAGGAGTTCAAAGCTAGCCTGGGCAAGATAATGAGATTTCATCTCTACCAAAGAATTGTTTTAAACTAGCCAGGTGTGGTGGTGCCTACCAGCACTCTTAGCTACTTGGGAGGCTGAAGCAGGAGGATCGCTTGAGCCCAGGAATTTGAGGTTACAGTGAGCTGTGACTGTACCACTGCACTCCAGCCTGGGAGACAGAGCAAGACTCTGTCTCAAAAACAAACAAAATATATATATATATGGGTTTTTATGTGTGTGTGTATACACACATACATATATACAGAGCTCTGTAGAGATGGCTGGTCTCCACAGAAATACATAAAATATACATTTTTATTTTTTAATTTTTCTCAAGATTATGGTATAAAGTTTTATTTTAAATAACATAATATATCTATTAACATGCCACCATATGGGACCAACCTTATCCCAGAAACTATATTCATTACTGGCCCTAACAGCAAAGCTCAGGATCTTTTTCAGCAAGCATTCAACCAACAAAGCACATGGAACTTACTACTTAACATTCAGTAGGTTGGCACTTGGGGGTGGGGATTACAATTATGGTAAAATAAGGTAATTTTCTATAATGATTCAAAATGTAGTGGGAACAAGAAAGAATGTTGGTTAAGTTTGCTTTAGGGAAGATACAGAACAGCCACATGATGAGGTGAAGACCTCACTGAGGGCAACGCACTAAGAAAAGAAAAGTTAGCACAAGGAGCTTGCAGTTGAATGATGATGAAAGGGTACGCACAATCAATAGGACTTGACACTCAGCTTATGTGAGAGAAAAATACATTTATTGTAATCACATCTAAATTTCTGGCTTTGGCTAGGAGTTGGATAGTTGTGGCACAGAATGAGGGAGGGGAAATGTATTTGGGAAGGAGAGGATGGCTAAAGCCATGGACAGAGTTTGAATAGGCAAGTAAGAAAACAGGGTCAAGTGCGGTGGCTCACGCCTGTAATCCCAGCACTTTGGGAGGCCGAGGCGGGTGTATCACCTGAGGTCAGGGGGTCGAGACCATCTTAGCCAACATGGTGAAAACCCCTCTCTACAAAAATACAAAAAATTAGCCAGGTGTGATGGTTACTAACCCCAGCTACTTGGGAGGCTGAGGCAGGAGAATCACTTGAAGCTGGGAGGTGGAGGTTGAAGTGAGCTGGGATTGCGCCATTGCACTGCAGCCTAGGTGACAAGAGCAAAACTCTGTCTCGAAAAACAAAAACAGAAAATAGGGTCAAGAACAGAACTCTGAGGAAAACAAACCATTTAAAAGTTAAAAGTAGATGCCAGTCACAGTAGCTCACGCCTGTAATCCCAGCACTTTGGGAGGCCGAGGCAGGCACAACACAAGGTCAGGAGATTGAGACCATCCTGGCTAACACGGTGAAACCCCATCTCTACTAAAATAATACAAAAAATTAGCCAGGCGTGGTGGCACGTGCCTGTAGTCCCAGCTACTTGGGAGGCTGAGGCAGAAGAATCACTTGAACCTGGGAGGTGGAGGTTGCAGTGAGCCAAGATCGCACCACTGCACTCCAGCCTCGGTGACAGGTTTTTTTTTGTCTCAAAAAAAAAGAAGAGCAAAAAAGGAGAATGAGAAGAAAACAACAGAGAAAAAGGAGACTCAGGAGACTGTACTAGTAGAAAAAGTATGGTTAGAAAACCCAATAGAGGAGGGAGTTTCAAGGATGGAAGGCCAACAGAGTCAAATGTTGAAAAGAATAGAAAGGCTGGAGGCAGTGGCTTATGTCTGTAATCCCAGCACTTTAGGAGGCCAAGGCAGAAGGATCACTTGAGCCCAGGAGTTCGAGACCAGCCATCTCTACAAAAAAAAAAACTAGCTGGATGTGGTGGCGCTGGTCCCAGCTACTTGAGAAACTGAGGTAGGAGGATCACTTGAGCCCAGGAGGTCAAGGCTGTAGTGTGCCATGTTCATGCCACTGCACTCCACTGTAGCTTGGGCGACAGAATAAGACCCTGCCTCCAAAAAAAAAAAGTAGAAAAAAGATGAAAACTAAAAAGCATGCAGTAGATATGATGATCAAGAGGTCTTCTGAGTGACACCAGAGAGGTTTCAGTGCAGGGGTAGGGTTGGACCCCTAATTTCAGTATGCTAAAGACTGAGAGGGAGGTATGGAAGTAAAGAAAGTGGAGTAGTCCTTCAAGTAATCTGTCTATAAAAGAAAGAAATGAGGATAGAGAAGGAAAGAACACACCCAAACCAGTGAAAAAAATGAACCCACTTGGAAAGATATACGAATTCTTTTGGGATTTTCAATATAGCTGAATAGTCAGAAGTTGTTAATAAAATACCAAAAAGGTGAGAAATAACACTTTCTATAAAGAAACAACCAACCAAAGCCACATAATATAAAAATCATGACTCCAAAGATGTACTTTTTAACACAATTTTAGCACATAAACTAAGTTCATTTCTAATCTAAGTTTGAGAAAGAAAAAAAACAAAGTTCATTATTTCTTACCAAACTTTGGGGTAGTAAAAGTGAATTCTGGACCATCCTTCCCACCTTCATCTGTGTATGCTGCCATTCGTACCATGTACAATGTGTCACTAGTCAAAGAGGACAATGTATATTCTGTGTGGGAAGAATCTACATTCACAGCTGGAAGAAATAAAGAACTGTGCTTCATTCAACCATTCAATGCTTTTGCTTATCTAGCCTATATTCGGTATTGTGAAAGTATTAAAGAAGCAAAGTATTTTTGTCAGAAAACAACGTTTATAATGTTCTGACATAATTTTATGTTCTAAAGCACAATGCAGTACTTTTTAAATAAATCCATGAAAACAACCATAAGGCAAATTCTCAGGTGTCTCCTGAGGCCAATATACTACAATAAGATGTATAACATAAGAACAGACTTAAATTAGTACTTAAAAGCTTAAGGAAAAAATAAGTGATTCTTAATAACTGATAGTTTTATTACCAGTTTCATTTCCAATGATGGTTCTATAAAATATAGTATAATTTCTGATAAATCCATTTTGAACATCTACAGGAAGTTGGTCCCACTCTAAGACAGCTTCGTTTTTCCCTACTTTTTTTGTCCGAACAGTAGGTCCTTTGGAAGGTGCTGTAAGAAAGTAAACACATTTGCTAACTGAAAATCATTTAGAATCTAGTAAAATTTCCTTGTCATAAAATTATTTGAACATATGAGATACATCTTTATTCAAAAGTGATAAAATGTGTTTGCTAATACAAAGCCCTAAACTTTTTTTTCAAAGAAGTGAGTTTGGACTTACGAGCTTGTTTAAGGTATGCCTTTATGGATTCAGGGCTTCCTGGTCCGTCAGCATATACTGGAGTAACTGTTATCAAATAGCATTTGCTCTCTGCTAAGTTCCCTAAAGCAAGAACAGCAGATTAAGCATGTTTTTCCATAATGAAAAAGTCAAGTTAAAACCACAATTTATTTTACATTGTAATTTCATGACCACTTAATTTTCTTTTAAAACTGCAGTTGTCTAAGTACGCATTGCCTTTTGTGTACCGGATTCAAGCTTAATCTCTGTGAAAGTATTGCCAATGCAGTGGATAAAAAAATATATTGTTAAGAATAATGATGGTATTTACATCTATAATTTATAAAACAATGATCTCAGATTACTCTGGATCTTACAGAGTCTGACAATTTTTGTATGGCTTACCTACAAGAGAGAACAGCCTAAGGAGCAAGATGACTAAACTAGTAAGACCTAGGGGAAAGCACTAATGGCCCTAGTTTATCGGGTGAGTTGGAAAAAAGGGTATCTTAAAAAACTTCCTCGGCCGGGCACCGTGGCTCACGTCTGTAACCCCAGCACTTTGGGAGGCTGAGGTGAGTGGATCACTTCAGGTCAGGAGTTTGAGACCAGCGTGGCCAACATAGTGAAACCCCACCTTTATTGAAAATACAAAAATTAGCTGGACATGGTGGTGGTCCCAGCTGCTCAGGAGGCTGTGGCAGGAGAATCACTTGAACCCAGGAGACGGAGGTTGCAGTGAGCCAAGATCGTGCCACTGCACTCCAGGCTGGGCGGCAGAGTGACTCTGCCTCAAAAAAAAACAAAAACAAAAACAAACTTCCTTTATTTTTATCTTTTTTAGCATGCACCACTAAAATTTTTCTTTTTTATACAGTATATTATTTGTACATATTAGAAAATGTTTTACTGAAATTTATACCTTCAACAAGAATGTATATTCCTTAACTATTACGCATGAAGTTACTTGCTCCTTTACCTTCTTAAACAGAGTGATTTTTACCTTTTCTTGATGACTCAGTATTACCAAAAAATGAACAATTTCTATATTCTACTCTAACGTGATGCTTTTAGGGTTACTGAGCAATATACGACTACCTACCCAAACCTAATGTCTCCACAACCTATGCTAGCTTCTATTTTTTTTGAGATGGAGTTTCATTCTTGTTGTTCAGGCTAGAGTGCAATGGCGCAATCCTGGCTCACTGCAACCTCCACCTCCCAGGTTCAAGGGATTCTCCTGCCTCAGCCTCCCAAATAGCTGGGATTACAGGCATGTGCCACCATGCCCAGCTGATCTTGTTTTAGTAGAGATGGGTTTATCCACGTTGGTCAGGCTGGTCTCAAACTCCTGACCTCAGGTGATCTGCCCGCCTCAGCCTCCCAAAGTGCTGGGATTACAGGTGTGAGCCTCCACATTGGCCGCTTCTTTAAAATGTTTCTATTGGCTCTGAGCAGTGGCTCACGCCTGTAATACCAGCACTTTGGGAGGTTCATGTGAGAGAAATGCTTGAGGCCAGATGTTGGAGATCAGTCTTTGCAACACAGTGAGATTCCCTCTCTACAAAAAAATAAAATAATTAGCTGAGTGTAGCATGTGCCTGTAGTCCCAGATACCCCAGAGGATGAGGCAGAAGGATCACTTCAGCCTGGGAGTTGAAGGCTGCAGTGAGCCATGATCACGCCACCATACTCCAGTCTAGGCAACAGAGTGAGACCCTGTATTTATTTTTTTAAAAAAAGTTTCTATAGTTATTTCCAGCCTGTTTCCTCCCTAAGCTCTACTATGTTTTTAATTTGATAAAGTCAATAAACTAGAAAACCAAGCTTATTAAAACTGTATACTAATACTGTGTTATGACTAAAGTTCAAAAACTTCAGGGCAGGAATCTCTCTGCTTAGGGCTTTTCTCTAACTAACCATATTATTCACAGCTGAATTCTAATTATTAATTATCCTTCTTTATCAACAAAAGAACATAAACTGAATTTTTTTCTCTTCAAAGTTGTATCACTTTATAACCACTTAAGCAGCACCATAACACACAGACTGGAGTGCTATGACTCATTACTTCTGTCCTTTGTTACTACTTCCAACTGAAAGACAGAAGGAAATCTGAGTTCTAGTTCTGCTTCCCCTATCTGACGGCTCTAAGACATTAAACAAGTCATCCAGATGCTCTAGTAAACTATTTTCTCATCTGAAGAATGAGGGTGTTCGGTACAGAGAACATACAACTAATCAACAGCAAAGTTCAGACTATTATATTTCTCTATACTCTGTAGTTTTAGGAGTTTCCCCTTGACGATAAAATCATATTGGGGTACAAAAAGAAGAAAGTATTAACCCCACTCTCTTCATAAAGAGACTGCAATTCAGAGAGGTTAAGTATGACTTGCAGAAAGTCACACATCTAGTAAGTAGTGAGGCTATGATAAACTGGAAGTCTTTTCAATGGACCACAACACTATAAGCAAAATAAAAAGCTGCCTAAAGAGTTAGAAAAAGGATATCAACTTAAATGTTTCTAGTCAGGTATACCTCTTAAATGGGTGCGATGCACAGTACCATCTTCCTGTTGCCAGTCTGCGATACAGGGCGCTTTATCTGATAACACACACCACTCAAGTATATATTTCTTTACAGATTCCCTTGGAGTAGTCCATTCTACCCAAAGCATGTTATCTTTGGGGAATGCTTTAAGATCCATTACAGGGTGAGTAGCTTTAAAACAAAGTTTGAATATTTAAATAATAAGTATTCACAAATTTGAAATTTCCATATTTTACAGTCATTTCCAAAACATGTGATTTATCAATTTTTGTAGCATATAACATATATTTCCTTGCATAAAAGCACTTTATTATAACTTACAGGTAAAGTAGTCAATTAATTTTTAAACTTAAATTTTGCTTCCCCGCTGGGCATTGTGGCTCATTCCTGTAATTCCAATACTTTGGGAGGCCGAAGCGGGCAGATCACTTGATGTCAGGAGTTCGAAACCAGCCTGGCCAACACGGTGAAACCCCGTCTCTACTAAAAATACAAAATTAGCCAGGCATTGTGGTGCGTGCCTTTAATTCCAGCTACTTGGGAGGCTGGTGCACAAGAATCACTTGAAGCCAGGAGGCAGAGGCCGAGATTGTGCCATTGCACTCCAGCCTAGGCAAAAGGGCAAGAACTGTCTCAAAAAGAAAAAAAAAATTGCTTTCCCTAAATTCTTCAAATGTTTTGTAAGTTTGTAATTGCAATTTTTCTTCTTTGAAAGCTACAAATAAAGCTACAGATAAACATATTTCAGTCATATGTATACAAAGTTCTCAAAATCTTGAAATAGTATTTTAAAAACCAGGTAAGTAACCAGAATATGCTTAAATGAATGAAGTAGCTTACTGCGAAGTTTAAGTGAGCATGTAGTGATGGAAATGTTTCTTCCATCCTGATGAAATTTGTCTGCTGACTGATTCCTAAAAATGCAATCATTGGCTGGGTGTGGTGGCTTATGCCTGTAATCCCAGCACTTTGGGAGGCCAGGGGAGATCGCTTGAGCTCAGGAGTTTGACACTAGCCTGAGCAACCCGACAAAACCCAGTCTCTAAAATAAAGAAAATAATCATTATTTATAAAATTTTAAAAATTAAAAAATAAAACAGTGATTATCCCTGATACTGAGGAGACAGTCTTAGATCTAAAACTCGTGTTTTTTATGGGAGCCCTGTCCATACCTAACCACCACTTTTCCATCCAAGAGTCAGGCTCCATCTCATAGATACAAACCTTGAAAGTCACAGGCAGGGATAGTTAAAACAGCTGCATCTGATTTGCCAACAAGATTTCTTGCTGTTAGGGTTGCTACATAGCGATCATTTGTGAGATTTACTGTCAGTTTTGTGTCATTAACTGTGTAATTTTGTAAATGTGATTTCCATCTTGTGAGAGTCACTTCATAATCCAAGATTTTTCCATTGGCTTCAAAAGGAGGCAATGTCTGTAATAAAATAGTTTATTTTTAAAAACAATTTCATAAATCTTGAATAAAAATCAGTTTTTCTTCATATTCACAAATCGTGCCATCATGTCAAATCTCTAAATATTTAACTGCAAAGGATTCACAATCTCATTTTAAATTCGGTTCTAAAATAAAACTAGTATATACTAAATGAAGAGTAAAAGCATGACCTCAACTAAAAGAGGGTAAGTAGCATCATTCTGTTAGCTTTTGGTTCTGTATGCAATTCTGCACTGTGGCTACGTAGGCCTAAATTATTTATTTTATGCTTGAGTATTTTTCTACCTTCTTTTTTAGTATGATCTACTTATCAGCATACATTTTAATTATCACAAACTTTTATTATTTTCTGAGGTACTCCGGAAAATTCCAAAGTACAAAACAACATCCCTCTTCTTATAGAACTTACACTTTCGCAGAACTGTAATTAAATACCTGTAAGGTATTATTTGTAGTTCATGAACCTGACTTCTACATAATATACATAAAGCATTACCTTTCTATTTAGTAAAAATAGTAATCAAATGCTTTGCTATTAAGATGAATAAAAATTTATTTAAAATACCTCCACTCACAATACCATACAAAATACATTTATAAGGGCCAGGGTGGTGGCTCACCACCTGTAATCCCAGCACTTTGGGAGGCCCACACAGGCAGAACACGAGGTCAAGAAATCAAGACCATCCTGGCCACCATGGTGAAACCCCATCTCTGCTAAAAACACAAAAATTAGCTGGGTGTGGTGGCGCGCACCTGTAGTCCCAGCTACTTGGGAGGCTGAGGCAGGAGAATCACTTGAATCCGGGAGGCGGAGGTTGAAGTGAGCCAAGATCACGCCACTACACTCCCGCCTGGCAACAGAGTGAGACTCCGTCTCAAAAAGAAAAAAAAAAAAAAAAGATTTACAAGAGATAAAGGACTATAAATGTGATTTTTTACCTTCCACATGAGTTGTACAGTTCTATAGCCTTGAGCATGGGATGGATCTATTTTATACCAGAAACTTGGTGCTTTAGATGGTCCTAAAGAAAAGACATAAACTTCTTAAAATAAAAAGGTTTTAACAGTAAAATAAGATTCTGCAAATTATTTTTACTTTGTTCTTAGTACTCTTGCCCTTCAACTGCATGGTGTCTCTACCTCTTTATACCAGCATTTTCCCACCCCAGCATAACACACCGGGCTCTTCCTTCAGTCAGGGTGATAGCCTGATGATTCCAATTATACTGCAACTCTTTTCTAACCTCAAAATGGTAAAGGTAAAAATGTATCCTGAGCAACAACTAAAGACGCATCACTCTTTCTTATAACTTCATGCTCTTTATTCTGTTGTATACTGCACTGTATTCTTGTGTATTTATCTACTTGAATCTCCTGTACCAGCAGCCTTTTCCCAGCCTTCCTGGGTCTGCCTGTCCTCACTTCTGTTTTGTCATCTGTAATTGCCTCTTGATGATCAACCCGTCACTGCTTAGATTTTATTTAACTCCTCTCTTATTCTATTAAATACCAGGTCTTCTGATTATAAAAATTTTGAAAAATTAGTTTATATGATTTTTAAAGAAAAAATGAACTTTTTGAAACAAAGTTTTTAACAGTGAAAAATAAAAATGAAACAAATATAAGTTGATACTACTTATCGCTGAAAATCAAACTGGAAAATCTATTTAAACACATTGCTTACCCCTAAATATTCATAGGAATAATAAAACAAATTAAGATAAATGTACTAAAATAAGTTTGTTACTTTATGTAAGGATGATTGAGAGTGATAGGATGTAATAAAAACAAATGCACAGTATTGTTATGATAATCACTAACCATCTGAAAAAGCACTCCATAAAACAGTGTTTTTTTCCAGAGACAGTGTCTGGCTCTGTTGCCCAGGCTGGAGTGTAGTGGATGACTGTAGTGCACTATAACCTTCAGCTCCTAGGCTCAGGTGATCCTCCCACCTCAGCATCCCAAGTAGCTGGGGTGTGGCCAACATACCCAGCCAAAACATAAACTGTTAAATACCAGTAATTAAATTTGGTTTTAAAAATACCTGCAGTATTTATTTTTTAAAACTTTTATAGTAGCCATTAAATGTAGAGTAGTATATAATTCTTAGCAATAAGTAATATCAACTGACATTTCATTTTTACTTATCATTGTTAAGCTTTTTATTGTAAAAAGTTTGTCTTTAAAAAATCAATGGCATTAACTGGTTTCTCAAAATTTTTATAAATATAATAGCAAGATATGGTAGTCAGTAGAATAAGAAAGGAGTTGAATAAAATCTAAGCAGTGAGGTTGGGTATAGTGGCTCGTGCTTGCAATCTCAGCACTTTGGGAGGCCGAGGCATGTGGTTCACTTCAGCTCAGTAGTTAAAGACCAGCCTGGGCACCAAGGAAAAACCTTGTCTCCACAAAAAAATGCAAAAATTTGCTGGGCATGGTGGCACGTGCCTGTAGTCCCAGCGACGTTGGGGGCTAAGGCAGGAGGATCGCTTGAGCCTTGGAGGTTGAGGCTGCAGTGAGCCGTATTCATGCCACTGCACTCCAGCCTGGGCAACAGAGTAAGGTACTATTTCCAAAAAACAACAAAAAAATCTAAGTACTGATATGTTAATCATGAAGAGGCAATTACAGACAACAAAACAGAAAGGATAGGACAGGCAGACCAGGAAGGTTGGGAAAAAGGCTGCTGGTACAGAAGTTCAAATACATAAATTCACATGACTACACTGCAGCACCCAGACAGAAGAAAGAACATGAAATTACAAAAAAAAAAAAAAAAAAAAGAGCTGGAAATATTCCCTAACATAAAGAGAACCCAGAGACTTCATTCACTCATTGATTTGATGAAGATTATGTACATTTGTCCATTAAAAATGCACACAGGCACTAACCACAATATTGTAAGTATTTCATGAACTCCTCCCCATGCATCTCATTTTAAGGATTCCTGGTCAAGACAAAGCAATCTGGCTGAGGACTCCCAAAGCAGCAATAGCAAAATTGCTTTCTTTCTCAGCATTTATGAGTTAGAGAAAATTCTTAGGGGAGGAGGGTACTTTTCTGCCTTTGACATTCTCAAGTCACATGACCTAAACCTCTAGAAGAGCTGGAAGTAAAGGGATATAGGTGGTAGGGGATTTTTTTCAGCCACAGCTACTGCCACTGATAACTAAGAGATGAGTCTGTGATAGGAAGGTCTCAAAATGAAAAATCTATGCCACAGGATTATTTCTTGAACTTAGTAACATCAGCTGCTTTGCAGTGAAGATCTTACTTTAGACTGTACACTCTTTTTGTGCCTTTTAAATTCTATACCATATACATTATCTATAGGAGAAAAAAGGAAAATAAAAGCCAACCAACCAAAATTCCAGGATCAACCGCTTCCCAGGGGCTTATCAAATGCTATTAGAAAAAAATGAATAAAAGGTATAATACAAATATCTTTTTGATAGTGAGGATCTAAGGTATAGTTTGCTAGACTGTGTGATTTTAATGATTCAGGATGATTCTCTAGTTAGGAGTATCTCTGGAGAAGTCTCCTTGAGTAAAATGTTCTAGACTTATCAACAGTTAAGTCAACGGTTTTCTGATTATCTAAGTCACCATTCCATGATGACTTTTTTTTGTTTTTTGAGACGGAGTCTCATTCTGTCACCCAGGCTGAAGTGCAGTGGTGTGATCTTGGCTCACTGCAACCTCCGCCTCCCAGGTTCAAGCGATTCTCCTGCCTCAGCCTCCCGAGTACCTGGGACTACAGGCGCCCGCCACCATGCATGGCTAATTTTTGTATTTTTAATAGAGAAGGGGTTTCACCATATTGGCCAGGCTGGTCTCGAACTCCTGACCTTATGATCCGCCCACCTCAGCCTCCCAAAGTACAGGGATTACAGGCGTGAGCCACCCCACCTGGCCTCCATGATAATTTAATTAGGTATCAAATAGACTTATACTATCAATGATCCATATTAAATTTTACATCTTAATGTCCTTAAAAATGAAAACATAAAATACTGCAGTTTGAATAAAATGATCACAAACCAAGAAGCAATGAGGCTATATTATTAAAACCAGAACCAATTCACAGATGGAATTCCAATAGCTTTACTTCTTCATATACTTTTTTACTTACTATCTTCATAGGTGATCCCATTTGCTTCTTCACTCCAGTCACTCCAGTATCCCTTACCATCTTCCTTCATACAGCAAATCCTAAACACATATTCTGTAAAAGGTTTAAGGTCTTGGACAGTGAATGAAGATCGGGTGGATGCTGTATCTTCAGGGGGAATCTGAAAAAAAGCAAATCAACCAACAGAAAATCTCAATTAGTAAGGTCTTCTAAGTTGTGTTAAAATTTAGAAACTTTTTTTTTCTGCGGCACAGCCTTGCTCTGTTGCCCAGCTTGGAGTGCAGTGCTGCGATATTGGTTCGCCACAACCTCTATCTCCCAGGTTCACGCGATTCTCCTGTCTCTGCCTCTGAGTAGCTGGGACTGCAGGTACCCACCACCACTCCCAGCTATTTTTTGTATTTTTTAGTATCAACGAGGTTTCACCATGTTGGCCAGGCTGGTCTGGAATTCCTGACCTCAAGCAATCCACCTGCCTCGGCCTCCCAAAGTGCTGGGATTATAGACATGAGTCACTGCACCCAGCCTAGAAACTATTTTTATTTATTTATTTTTGAGACAGAGTCTCCCTCTGTGGCCCAGGCTGGAGTGCAATGGCGTGATCTCAGCTCACTGCAACCTCCGCCTCCTGGGTTCAAGTGATTCTACTGCCTCAGCCTCCTGAAACTATTTTACTGACACAAGACTAATACATTAAACTCAACCTCTGGAGAGAAATAAGTGTAAGTTAAAAGGCAGTCCAAATCAGTAAAGTTATTAGGTTTGAGGAGTATGGAAACATCTATTATCTTTCCTTTTTTCCCTTTATTTCTTCCACAGGGCCTATAGCTTAGGATTTCTGCAGGAAACAGATGGCACACTCCACTTAGAATAATTCAAGGAGGGCTTCATAAAGGGACTACGTGCAGAGTATATGGATCCTTAGAGAGTGCAGTTAGTACTCTGGTGCTTAGAGCTGTTTCTACCTCTAGGCCCAAAGGGATGAGGAGAAGTACCAGAACCTGAAAGAAGGTCAGCTAGAGAGGGCTGCCTTGACAGGCAGTGACCTACGTTGAAAGACAGCCAGCTGGGTGCGGTGGCTCACGCCTGTAATCCCAGCACTTTGGGAGACTGAGGTGGGTGGATCACCTGAGGTCAGGAATTCGAGACCACCCTGGCCAACATGGTAAAACCCCATCTCTACTAAAAATACAAAAATTAGCTGGACATGGAGGTTACAGTGAACCAAGATCATGCCATTGCACTCTAGCCTGGGTGACAAGAGTGAAATTCCAACTCAAAAAAAAAAGAAAAAAGAAAAAAAAGATGGCCAGTTCCCAGGAAGAAGCGGGGAAAATCAACATGCCAATTTCACTGTTCTTCTATCTGTCTTCTCTCCTGCCTAGTCCCTTCCTTCCATTAACCAGTCACAAGGAAGCTACAAAGAATGGGAACCCACAGATGAAATCTATACAGGTCAGCATGACACAACAAAGAGAAGCGTACAGTATAGATGTGGATGGGCAAAAGGAAGATATCCAGCCCAAACAAGAAAAACAAAAGTTTTCCGCTTTTAAACTTGGCTTTCAGATAAAAAGAGGAGATTAAATATAGATAAATAACTGGTCATATCACTCTAATAATTTAATATTGGATACAAAATAAATGTCAGTCTTTTTTGTAGCACTGAATTAAGATTCTGTGCTTAATATCACATTTTGAAGAACTTCGGGTATGTATATTCTCTGTACAACATGAAGCATTAATCCAATTTTGTTTTATTGCTTTTTCTGATTGTATTCTCAGCCCTTTAGATAAGTGGGGTAAGGAGACAAGTAGTAAAGTCATCAGCCCAATTCCCTTACAAGTTCACTGTGACCACAGCAACAAAAGCAAAGACATACTGTTTGTGATAAATGGAATCAAAACAGAGAAGAGTATGGATAACTGAATGCTATGGTGACAGCCTTTTTAAAAGCTCCAAGTATTTCTTTTGCCCGCAGCATCATCTATCATTTTCAGTCCTACAAGTTCCCTACCAATCCCTTCCTCTACCTCAGTGGTTAACAAACTTTCTATAAAAAGGTAGATAAAATATTTACTAATATTTTAGGCTTGCGGGCCAGACAGTCTCTTTGTAACTACTCAACAATTCCACTGTAGAATAAAAATAGAGACAATATGTAAAGAAATGAGTGTGGCTGTGTTCTAATAAAACTTTATTTACAAAAACAAGTCACAGGCTGATTTTGGTGAACTACAGCACACCAATCCCTACACTAGCTACCTTATCCTTATAATCTCTTTATTTTTGCTCCTCCACTTAATTTGCTTCTTATTACTTGTATTCTTTGTATCTCACATCAAAAATGCCATTTCTAGGCTGGTAGTGGTAGCTCACATCTGTAATCCCAGCACTTTGGGAGGCCAAGGTAGGATAATCGCTTAAGGCTAGCAGTTTGAGACCATCCTGGGCAACATGGTGAGACTCCATCTCCACAAAAATATAATAATAATTTTAAAAAGCCAGGTGTGGTGGTGCACACCTGTAGTGAGACTAAGGCAGGAGGATCACTTAAGCTCAAGTTTGAAATTGCAGTGAGCCAGCAGCCTGGGCAAATGGACACCTTGTCTCTAGAAGAAAAAAAAGAAAAGCCATTTCCTATCACCCTATATAATTTTCATGTTTTACTTAAAGGCTACTGTATTTAGCAAAGCTGTATTTTCTATCTGGATATCTTCCTGATTCCCCTTGTTTGAAATAAAGACCTAGAAGAGGTGTCAAGCAAAATATTTCACATAACCAGAAACTTTAAGACATTTAGAAAATGACTGAACCTTTTTAAGATTAGAGGGCTGAAAGAAAGACTATTTGAACAAACAGTAACTTTCAATTTACCTGGCTCCAAGTTGAGGCATCTTTGGTCCTATATTGAATGTTATATTTTAGTCTTATAACACTCTTAATACTTGGGTTGGTCCATGTCAATTTTAAGATACTAGACAGTTCCTCTGAGTTGATCACTGATAAATTATGTGGCGGATTGGGCTTCACTGAAAAATAAAATAAATCCTAAGGTTTACTATGTTTTACAATTTCATATAGAAACTCAAATATACTCTTTATATTGTCCTTCCTTTATTTTACAATATTCATTTATCCTTACCAAATGAACTAAATTCTCTGAAAATTATGCTATGCTATATACCTTATAATGGAAACAAAAAAGACTTCCAAGGAATCTTTAGTTTTCCTTGTTAGTTTACTACATTTGTTAATCTCTTCAGGTTCATATGTCAAAAGACAAATACCTATGATATCAAATTTTTAAAAAAGAGAATAAAAATGGAACATACATACTGTAATTACAATGGTGTAAGATGTTCGAGAACAGAAAATATTCAAAGTGAAAACAGCTGTTAAGTGTGGTTGGATTATGGATATTTTTCTTTTTCCCAATTCTATTTGATATTATTGATAAAATTACTTCATAAAAATCACTAAGATAAATAAATCCTTGTTTCTACATTAATAAAAATCTAAAATCTACATTAATTATAATCTAAAATTTAAAATCTAAAAACTACATTAAAATC
The DNA here is from genome assembly GCF_047675955.1 of Chlorocebus sabaeus. NCBI lineage: Eukaryota > Metazoa > Chordata > Mammalia > Primates > Cercopithecidae > Chlorocebus > Chlorocebus sabaeus. The sequence goes on along the minus strand of NC_132907.1, from coordinate 39,385,217 downwards.
TAAAAATCTACATTAAAATCTAAAAAAATCTAAATATAAAAATTACTTTAATTTATAAACTACTACAGTGTCAAATAAACTCTCAAATTCAGGTTTATAACTACCTTTATATACAGGATCAAAATTGATATGATCTGATGTAACCTTCCCAAGGGCATTCTCTGCTTCTACCCAGACTTCAATGTTGACAAAATACACAGTAGAATAATCAACAGTGCATGAGGTGGGGGTGTCACGTTTTGCTTTGCAATCAGCAAACTTGTGTGTTGCCCTAAACACAAAAAATTGAAGAATCAGTCATTAAAAACACATCTGAAAAAATCAGAGTGAAAAAAATTACTTGCAAAGAATTTGATGAGAGACTTAGATTGTTGTGGCAAACTTTGCAATAAATTGTTGATAACTAACAAAATTTCTTAAAAATTAAACTTTCTTTCAAATTGACTTTGATCTATATCTTAAGACATAAAATTTTCAAATTTGTAGTCTAAAAATATTGTGCTTTAAAATTTTAGGCTCCATCCCCACTGATTCCTCTCCAAAAATTATCTATTTCCTTGTGATCCCAGTGCTGTTTTTTCTTTTTCCTAAAACAGAACCCTTACTGTACCAGAAATTTCTTTAAGCACAATATGCTAGGTGACAGGAGGTTAGGGGTAAGAATTTCTATCACCCCTGCGCCTTTAGTCTGAGAGCTAAAATCTCTTGGCCTCTTTCTAGTCAAACTTAGGCAACTACTTTCTGATTTCTATCACTATGGAAAGTTCCAAGCAATATTACTATATTTATTTTTAATTACATAAATTATGCCTCAATTAAAAATATTTATGTATAACACTCTTTTTAAAAATAGAAGGATAAACCAAACCCCAAATTGAACCAAAAGAAAAACAGTCAGCCTCTAAGGAGAAGAAGGAAATAAGGCAGAGGATTCAGGAATAGAATATAGACTTTTCTGAACATGTCTTAATACTATTAATATATTTGACTTTTTGGATTGTTTTATATAATTATTAATAAAAATTCCTAAAAATCAAAAGCAAAATGAAACATAAGAACTTGTGTACTGAGGATGTGGTATAACCACATAGAAAGGAACTATTCAAGTAACATTAAAACACAGTAATTTGACTACTACACATCCTTCATAGAAAAAAACAGTCTTAAAATCATTCTTAGTAATCATTTTGTTGGTGCTAATACTGGTGTTATTATTCTGCAGCTGCTGTATTAACCATAGGATAAAGCAAATTAATAATTATGTTAGCGTTGTTGTGAACTATGTTTTTCAGTTCATAAGAAAGAAGATGTAAATGTCAGGCGAATGTAATTATGTAAAAACCTATAGTCCTAATTTTAAACTGAAAATATCAGTATGAATTCGTATTTTTAAAAGCTGTATTATATCTCAAATCACAAAACATGTCCTAACTCTTTCGACTGAAAAAATCTAAAATCTATGACAAACCAGTAGTGATGAATTCCTGTAGCACCCGGATTGTAGTCTATAAATATTATTTCACACTAAATGAAACCAGAGAGTTTTGGGAAAAGGTTGATTCCAGGTCTGGGTCAGGAAATACATAAGATGAGCCTGTAAAAAAGCATGTTGTATCAGAGAGCTATTAAAGGCTAAGGAAGTTGTGTTAAGTGGTGGTGGGTGCCTATAAACCCAGCCACTCGGGAGGCAGTGAGCCAAGATCACGCCACTTCACTACAGTCTGGTCATAACAGCAAAACTCTGTCTCAGAAAAAAAAAAAAAGGATGAACGAGCCAATTTGAATAGAGTGCCACTAATCAAAGATGGGACAATCCATAATGAATTAAAACACAACAAATATGTTTAAATATAAATTCATAATGAGAAAGAAAAGCCCTCATTATCTACCTTTGGTACCTTTGGAGGATACTAGGTAATCAACTAATTATAAAACTGGTAATTAAGGAAAAATACTAAACCTATCTTGCTTCTCTTATCTGAACTGTATTTCAGGGTAAACCACAGCTGATAAAGGCAAGTTTCTCTTTAAGTATTTCAGCTAAAAGAAACAAAACACAGAATACCACAGTTTTGTAATTTACATACAAATTATAATCAGGATGACTGCTCAAAGCTGTAAGGGAAATACTAGTGGGAAAACAATATGGCTAAATTTTAGAAACATTCTGTTGAGTTATAAAACTTTTCACAAAAGAGTATATACTATATGATCCCATTCATATGAAACATTCTGTAGCAGGAAAAAATAATCTGTGGTGAAGAATATCAGACAGGTAGTTGCTCATGGGGTGGGGCAGTTGCTGAGACTGGCTGGGAAGGAGCAGGAGGGAACTTTCTGGTGTGTTAGTAATGTTCTATGTCTTGATACCGATTTGAGTTACACAGGTGTCTGCACTTGTCAAAACTCACTGAATGATACACTAAGATCTGTGTTTTCACTATATGTAAACTTTATCTGAAAACTATACTGAACTCTACCGAAGTGATTAAGAATGAGGTATATTAATGACTGTAACTCACTATGAAATACTGAAGTGATTAAGGGTGAGGTATATTAATGACTGCAACTCACTATGAAATACATAAAAAAGAGATCGATTGAGAGATGGAGAGAAGGATGCATAGATAAATAGGTGATAAAGCAAATACAGTAAAATGTTAATTGTAGAATCTAGGTGATGGGTATGCAAGAGTGTTCACTGTAAAATTCTTTCAGTTTATCTGTTTGGAAAAAACAAATGGGAAACTTAGTAAAATAAAGGAATAAGGCTGACAACACCCAAAACCACTGCTCAATCTTAATATCAGAAAAAAGAAAAACAGCGAAACATTATCTGGTCGTTCCTGATAGAAGTACTTATCACTCCTACAAAATATTTTTTTGGGGGGGAAAAAAATCAAACCCAAATCTGCTGTAATTTGTAGATCTAACAGCAATTTTTTGGAAAAAAAAAGACAAGGGGGTCAGGCGTGGTGGCCACGTCTGTAATCCCAACACTTTGGGAGGCGGAGGCGGTCAGATCACGAGGTCAGAAGTTCGAGACCAGCCTGAACAACATGGTGAAACCCGTCTCCATTAAAAATACAAAAAAAGAATTAGCTGGGCATGGTGGCACACGCCTGTAATCCCAGCTACTCAGGAGGCTGAGGCAGGAGAATTGTTTGATCCTGGGAAGCTGAGGTTGCACTGAGCGGAGATCACGCCACTATACTCCAGCCTAGGTGACACAGCAAGATTCCATTTCAAAAAAAAAAAAAAAAAAAGACAAGGGAATATGTTAAACAATGTACAATGTATAACAGTTTAACAACTGAATTGTAAGGAAAAAGAATATAACCTATAGTTTAAGAGATACATGACATAAATTCACATATACACATATTTATGAAACAATGGGGGAAATCAACACTAACTGAAAATGTAATATTTTATATTTGAGTGTAACAATGGTATGTTGTTACGCTTTTTTTTAAATGTCCTTATCTTTTAGAGATGTGTACTGAAGTATTTTTGGATGAAATGATATGATGTCTGCGATTCTCTCTTCAAGACAATATGGGCAAAGAGTACCTTTGAAATAAGACTGGTCATGAGCTGACCAGTGTTGAAGCTGAATGATGGGTACGTATGGGTATTTATTATACTATTCTTTCTACTTTATTTATTTGTTTGTATATTTAGAGATGGAGTCTCATTCTGTTACCCAGGCTGGACTGTAGTGGCGTGATCTTGGCTCAGTGCAACCTCCGCCTCCTGGATTCAAGTGATTCTCCTGCCTCAACCTCTGAGTCACTGGGATTACAGGCACCGACCACCATGCCTGGCTAATTTTTGTATTTTTGGTAGAGACGGGGTTTTGCCCTGTTGGCCAGGCTGGTCCTGAACTCCTGACCTCAAGTGATCTGCCCGCCTCAGCCTCCCAAAGTGCTGGGATTACAGGCGTGAGCCACCATGCCTTAGGGATTACAGATGTGAGCCACCGCGCCTGGCCTCTTCTTTTATATTTATTTGAAATGTTACAAAATAAAAATTTAAATGTTTTAAAATAGTATTTAATATTATTACTTGGTAAAATAAAAATTCCAGCAAAAATGACTAACTTAATAAATCTAACATGAAACAAATTTAAAATAACATACCATTCAGATTTTAAAGTGAAGTTTGTCTCCAAGTGTGTTTCCCTTCCACGATTCCACTCACACCTCATTTTCTTTCCCTCATTCACAATGCAACTCAAATTTTTAGGTTTTTCTGGAGGCACTAAAAGGGATTAATATCTTTCAGAAAGCTTTGTATCCACAAATATTATGCAATCTATATACTACCCAAGGCATTTGTCATCTAGATTAGATGAAAAAAATCAAACCCAAGCAAAAAGTATGGACACAATGAAAGGCTGATGAAAATTTCTTTTCTATCCCAACTCTTACACTTCTTTTTAGGTAGTAATACATATACATCCATCCTAACTGTCATCAACTGGTTTGCTTCACATTAATTTTCTACGTAAAATCAACTTTCATTTATAACTGGAAAAAATATCAACTGATTTCTCCATTAAGTGTATTTTTAAAAGTAATAGTTACATATGTTTGTAAGAGGCAATTAAGTAGAAGTCAAAATGATTCATTTGTATTTCTCTTCTTATTGCTTTCCCAAACTCTGCTGGAAGAAAAGCAAATGCCAAAACAGTAAAGTCTGGGTGATCCACAAATTAGATAACCCACTTTTGGATCATAGTAAGTTTATTTTGTTTACTTTGTTACTCCAAGGCCAGGCACAGTGGCTCACGCCTGTAATCTCAGCACTTTGGGAGTCTGAGGCAGGTGGATCACCTGAGGTCAGGAGTTTGAGACCAGCCTGGCCAACATGGCGAAACCCCATCTCTACTAAAAATATGAAAAATTAGCCAGGCGTGGTGGCTCATGCCTGTAGTCCCAGCTACTTGGGAGGCTGAGGCAGGAGGATTGCCTGAACCTGGGAGGTGGAGGTTGCAGTGAGCTGAGATCACACTACTGCACTCCAGCCTGGGTGACAGAGTGAGGCTCTGTCACCAAAAAAAAAAAAAAAAAAAAAGAAAAAAAGAAAAAAAGAAAAAAAGGATTTACTCCAGTATTTGTTCACTTTCTTCAGGTAGCTGGCTTTACATGTGCATTTTCTCAGCAATTAAGGGATACTGTGAATAACCATCATTCCGTCAATTCAACAATACTTTCTTGTGGTGGGGGGTCTCATGTCAAATATTTCTCTAGTAAACTGAAACTGCTTGGCTTTCAGGAAAGACAGGAGACTTGTAGTTCCTACTTCTAAGCTTTTTAAAAACCAAACATGTCCAAGTCATTAAGTCCACAATTACTATATTTTATAAAGATGAAAGGACAACATTAAAGATGCAGTTCAACAGTCATGACATAGTCTGAAATAAGACAAAAACAAAACTTACAGCCTGAAATTATTGTGATTCCATAAACATTCTGTTCAAGCTGTCCAAATGTAAGGATGTTGCAAGTGAGCTGAATATTTAATGAAGATATATCTGTAAAGGTGACACTAGATGCTGTTCTGTTTATGACAGTATATTGCTCCTTAGGAATAGTAAAATGGTTTGTTTTCCAGACAATGTAATTAGCATTTACATGAAAATAATCCATACATTTTTCCTTTAGCACACAAACTGCAGTGAAATTAGAATGAAGTTGTACAACTGGAGATTCAGGACTGATATAACCACACGGATCTAGAAGTTCACCTAAAAAGGAACAATAGAAAATATATAAACGGACTGAATTTTTCTGATACAAAATGATTATCTAGCTGGTAGCACTCAATATAGAGTCAGTCCCTCAACCTTCACTAAAATATCCCTAAAGACACAGAAAAAGACAATATACAACTGAAAATTAATATGATTAGAATTTAATGCCTGAGTTTGTAAAGAAATACAAAAATTATAAGGATAATAGAGCTGAATTAAGAAAAACCCATTCATGCTTTATAGCTCATGGTATAAACTATTTCTTTAAGAAACACAGACTGCCTGCAGCATTATTCATACTTGCCCCACAACCTATCCTGTCCCTCCATTTAGACCCCAGGTCTAAACTAAACTCTCCAGAAAACAGGCAGTGGTAGTCTCCTCTACAGTCCTGAATGCTATTATGGAGTACAGTTGGGGTCACAGACACATTGTCCACACATCAAAACTCAGACAACAAAGGAAACAGCAAGGGACCAATACAAAACAGGAAGAATAGAACAAGATGGCCAAATAGTTTAGTTTTAAGAATAAATGCATGGGCCCCGGTGTGGTGGTTTACATCTATAATCTCAGCACTTTTGGGAGGCCGAGGCAAGAGGATCGCTTGAGTTCAGGAGTTTGAAACCAGCCTGGGCAACATAGGGAGACGCCATCTGTACTAAAAGTAAAAAAAATTAGCTGAGTATGGTGGTGCACGCCTATAGCCCCAGTTACTCGGGAGGATGAAGTGGGATGACGGTGTGAACCCAAGGGGTCAAGGTTGTAGTGAGCCACTGCACTCCACCCTGGACAACGGAGTGAAAATAAATGCACGGGATGAGATCCCCTATTTAAAAACAAAGAATCAGCCTGACCAACATGGTAAAACGCCATCTCTACTAAAAATACAAAAATTAGCCGAGTGTTGGGGTGGGCACCTGTAATCCCAGCTGCTTGGGAGGCTGAGGCATGAGAATCACCTGAACCTGGGAAGTGGAGGTTGCAGTGAGCTGAGATCATGCCACTGCACTCCAGCCTGGGAGACAGAGTGAGACCCAGTCTCAAAAAACAAAACAAAACAAAGCAAACAAAACACAAAGAATCAGATCAGGTAAAAAAAAAAATAAACACAACTATACACTTTACCTATCACCTACTCCACGTTGATGACATCTCAATCCCTATCTGTAAGCACTAAACCCCCATGCCCATTAGACATATATCTTCAACAGCCCATTAGACATATATCTACCTGAGATATCCCATAGCTATTTTTAAATGAGCATGTCTAAAACTATATGTATTATAATCTTTTCAAGCTTACTATTTTTTATTTTTATTTCTCTGCCTCTGCTAACACTACCACTCCCATCCAGACATCTAGGCCAGATACTCTGTAGTCATCTTCCAACATCTCTCATCAGCCTCCTCTAACCTCCAACTTAACAATATTGCACTTTGTTGGTTCTATGTGCATAATAAGCATCCAACCTCTTCTTTCCAATGCCACTTTGACTGCTGAAGCACAGGGCACTGTATTGTATCATTCTGACGTCCTTCCAGTTTATCTTACATACTACTGTCACGGTTACTGTTCTAAAATAATTATGACATTTTTCTACTTTAAATTATTTAGTGCCTACCTATTATCAAGACAAAAGTTCCAACTATTTGACATGGTTTCATTCTTTCTCTCTAGCTTCAATGTCCACAATTTTAAGGTGGCTTTCCTCAATGAATCCTATTTGCTGTAGGGTTCCTGGGTAGTTACCCATGAAGTTTTTTTGAGATTAAGAATTACTAGCCTGGGCTATATGGCAAAACCCCATCTCTACAAAAAAAAATACAAGTATTAGCCAGGCATGGTGCACATGCCTGTAGTCCCAGCTACTTGGGGGTGAGGGTTGGGTGCTGAGGCAGGAGGACTGCTTGAGCCCAGGAGGTCAAGGCTGCAGTGAGCACAGGAAAAATTAAAAACAGTTTTTGCAGTCAAAATTGTATCCCCAAATGGAATCCCAGGACCTCTCATAAAGCTGGTAAAACCCAGAGCTGGAATGTGTATTTCTTTGTTTCAAACTTATAATGTGGCCTGTTTATATCATCTTGCTGTTATTTATACATGTCTACTGTAAATCTTAGTGCATATATTACTCTCAATTTCCAATAGTATGGTCCTTCATCTAGTGGAGAATCTCTACTAAGTTACTCTGTGATACTGGGTCAGAACTTACAACTTCCTAGACATCACTTTATTCTTTGGCAAAATCACTTGTTAAACTTTCTTTAAAGTAATTATAGGGACGTTAAATATAAAATATACTCTAGAGTACTAAAAACATAATATATAATTAGAGACTCAATATGATTAATTTTTACACATAGAATAAGAGAAATATTAAAAATGGGCAAATGGGTTGGGCACGGTGGCTCACACCTGTAATCCCAGCACTTTGGGAGGCCGAGGCAGGCAGATCACGAGGTCAGGAGATCAAGGCCATTGCGGCTAACACGGTGAAACCCCGTCTCTACTGAAAATACAAAAAATTAGCCAGGCGTTGTGTGGGCACCTGTAGTCCCAGCTACTCGGGAGGCTGAGGCAGGAGAATGGCATGAACCCAGAAGGCGGAGCTTGCAGTGAGCCAAGATCACACCACTGCACTCCAGCCAGAGTGACAGAGTGAGACTCCATCTCAAAAAAAAAAAAGGGGGCAAATGTTCCATTTTTCAAAGTGAGACACAGCTTCACTAAAACCATCCCATGCCAAATTAATTCTATTTTATAGGGCTACCAGGCTGAGATTAAATTGTAAAAAGAAAGTATTTTAATTAAGAAAGGTATCTGACAAAGTTATTTTGAATGTTTATAGGGCAAGATGAAGAAATGTGAATTAGAATACACGATAACTGAGTCGGACGCAGTGGCTCACATCTGTAATCCCAGCACTTTGGGAGGCCGAGGTGGACGGATCACCTGAGGTAAGGAGTTCTAGACCAGCCTGATCAACATGGTGAAACCCTGTCTCTACTGAAAATACAAAAATTACCTGGGTGTGGTGACCCGCACCTGTAATCCTAGCTACTCAGGGGACTGAGGCAGGAGAATTGCTTGAACGTAGGGGGCGGAGGCTGCAGTGAGCTGAGATTGTGCCACTGCACTCCAGCCTGGGCGACAAAACGAGATTCCATCTCAAAAAAAAAAAAAAAAAAAAAAGAAAAAAATGGAAAAAGAATATACTGTAACTGATATTACAATGAACATTAAGATATTACTATTTTGCTACTTTTATAGGTTCATACTCATATTTATATTTGATTACCCATACATAAAAATATTGACTAAGAAAAAAGTCAATCAGAGGGTAGTCTTAAGTAGAATATGCTGAAGTGCATGCCCTCAACTCTTGGAGAAGACTGTATTTTAAGAATGGCCACACCTACATATTTATCCCATCCCACATATTCTTACAATGTCACGCATACTCTTTTCATGAAGAGGTGGGGACTGCATTTCCCCAACCACATCAGATCTGTATGGGTGCCTTGTGTCCACTCCAGCCAATGGAGTGCACTATGAGACTTCAGAGGCTAGATCATTAAAAGAATACAGACTCCAATTAGCTTTCTCTCTCTCTCCTGGGATATCTGCCCTTAGAACCCAGTCACACATCGTAAGAAAGCCAAGGCCATAAAAAGAGGCCATGTATGGTGTTTTGGACAATGGCCCCAGCAAAGCCCTCAGCCTGCAGATACCATCAACAACAGACATATAAGCGAAGGAGTCTGCAGATGACTCCAGCTCCCAGTTTGAATATTGCAGCTGAGGCCCCAGACATTGTACAACAAAGACGAATAAGTCTGATTGTGCCTGCCTATCTATAGTCCTGTCCTATACAAACCATGAGAGATATTATTATCATTTTAAGCCTTGAAGATTTGGAGTATTTGTGAGGGACCAACAGGTAACTAATGCAGTCCTGTTATTTTCAACATTTTAATCCACAACTTAGGAAAAGATAGACACACATGCTTATCAAATTAGCACAGGACAGGACTACAAACAGCTGCTGACACTTCAGATGAAAATGTTGGGATTCAAAACTATGTTGAAAGAGTAGAACAACAGGCTAAAACTGATAAAATGAAATTAGCAACCGAGGAAATATACCCTATTTAGGTAATAAGAAACATACATAGGGTGAGGAAGAACTAGTTTAAGAGTAACTCATGTAAAAAACACCTGAGAATTTTCACTGATCACTAGCTTAACATGAAACAAGGGTATATCTCAGCTACCACATAGTTACATAACTTTATAAAAATGATGTTCACATCAAAGTATGAAAGCCACTGTAGTCAGACTGGTTTTGGTATATTACATTTTTTTTCTCATAAAGAACCTTTTATTCAAAGACAACAATAACCTTTATAATAAATATGCAGTAACTATCATTTTTATAATGCTTATTGTAGGCCAAGTACTGTCCACGTTTCCTCTATATTAACTTATTTTTGGTTGTTTTTTGAGACAGGGTCTCACTATGCCACCCAGACTGGAGTGCAGTGGCACAATCTCCACACACTGCAACCTCTGCCTCCTGGGTTCAAGTGACTCTCCCACCTCAGCCTCCCAAGTAGCTGAGACTTTCAGGCATGTGCTACCAAGCCTAGAATTTTTTTTTTTTTTTTGAGACAGGGTTTCACTGTCACCCAGACTGGAGTGCAGTGGTGCGATCTTGGCTCACGGCAACCTCCACCTCCCAGGCTCAAGCGATTCTCCTGCTTTAGCCTCCTGAGTAGCTGGGATTACAGGCGTGTGCCACTACCACCTGGCTAATTTTTGTATTTTTAGTAGATACGGGGTTTCACCGTGTTCGCAAGGCTAGTCTTGAACTCCTAACCTCAAATGATCCACCCAACTCGGCCTCCCAAAGTGCTTGGATTACTGGCATGAGCCACCATGCCTGGCCTCTATATTAACTTCTTGAACCCTCACTAATAATCCTAGGAGGTAGTGACCATTATTATCACCATTTCATAGATCAGGAAATTGAGGCACAGAAAATGACTGACCAAGGTCCTATAGCTAGTAAGGGGGAGAGCTGGAATAGATTTATACACACACACACACACACGTACAGGTAAGTATTTTTCATGAGACAGGGTCTTGCTCTGTTACCCAGGATAGAGTGCAATGGCATGACCATGGCTCACTGTGACCTCGAGGTCCAGGGCTCATGATTCTCCTGGCTCAGCCTCCTGAGTAGTTGGGACTAGAGGCGTGACATGGTTTGAATCTGTGCCACCACCCAAATCTCATGTCATATCATAATTCCCAGTGTTGGAGGTGGGGCCTGGTGGAGAGGTGATTAAATCATAGGGGTGGATTTCTCACTTGATACTGCCTCGAGATTGCGGATGAGGAATGAGTTCTTGTGAGCTCTGGTCATTTAAAAGTGTGTAGCACCTTCCCTTTCTCTCTCTCTTCCTCCTGTTCTCACCATGTGAGATGCCTCACTACCCCTTTGCCTTCTGTCATGATTGGATACTTCCCAAAGCCTCCCAGAAGCAGATGCCACCATGCTTCCTGTACAGCCTGCAGAACTGTGAGTCAATTAAACCTTTTCTTTATAAATTACCCAGTCTCAGGTCTTTCTTTATAGCAGTTTGAGAATGGACTAACACTTGGCTAATGTAAAAAAAAAAAAAAAAGAGATGGGGCCTTGCTTTGTTGCCCAAGCCGGTCTTGAATTCCTGGACTCAAGTTATTTTCCTGCCTATGCCTCCCAAAGTTCTGGGATTACAGGTGTAAGCCACCATGCCCAGCCAGTATTCTATTTTAAATGTAATACAGGCAACTAAGTGAAGAATCAGTAGGGTAATCAGCATGCACAGGGTTAAAAGCCAGATCCTATAGAATGACTGGATATCTGGGTAACTGTAGTTTGGGGACGAGGACTTATGAGACGCAAGAAGGCAGCCCTTCAATACTTAAAGAGCATGTAGTATGAATGATGTAAAATTTAACAAGATTTAACAAATTTTCTACTATTTACTGAAAAACAGAACAACCCACACACTTTTTTCCTTCCCCATTTTAAAGTTATTAGTATTGATATACAGCATCTAAGATTACTGAATGACTGTTAACAACTCAAATTATACAAAAACATTATTGAGAATATTTTTATTAAAATCAATTTAAGATATTCTCTCGATTATCCTAGAATATATGAACATAATTAATAAACATAAGCTTAATTATATAATAATACAAAAATATATATACCTAATTTGTGAAGTTAGAAGATACGAGTATTTCATGAACCTTACCTATTGATTCAGTGGTGAGAAAAATAAACAAGGCTCGCACGAGCCAAGTCTGCAACCTCAACATCTTGTGCGGATATTTCTGCAACAGACACATGTAATATTACTTTTAATGTTTTTTCTCTTATATACACATAATTTAAGATACAATCTCGTTTCCATGCTGTAGTTATGTTTCTAAAAGGTGGTAACATTCTTATGCGAATGTAGAAACCTTAAGTCTTCACATTATTTTTCTTTATTCTCACTGAAGTAATGGCTACGGAAAATACTGCTAGAAAACATAATCTATACTTTAAGGTTAATTAAAAGAGATATCTTGTTTCTTATGTGAAGTCCTGTATTAGTAAATAACTGTGAGGTTAAGAACTTCAGAGTGACAAATTTCTACATGGCAAAACTCACCATAATATGTCTCCTTAAAAGATACCTGACAAATGGAAAAAGAAGTCTGTAATTCATAGCACAGTCAAAAATTTTCCCTGATATATAAAGAATGCCTACAAATCACTAAAAAATTTTATCACCTAATAGAACAACAGGCAAAAAGATTTGAATAGTTTATAGAAAAGGAAATACAAGTAAATCAAGCATACGAAAAGATACTTTCAACCTCACTTAAAATGAGAGATTAAAAATTATAACTATTCAGATAGGAATGCAAAATGATACAGACACTCTGGTAAACAATTTGGTAGTTTGTTACCAAGTTAAAAGCACACCATAAGACTTGGTATTTCCACTCCAAAGAGTGTACTCCCCAAAATAAAAACATATGCCCACACCAAGACTTATACTCAAATGTTCACGGCAGCTTTATTCTTAAGTCGCAAACTGGAAACAATCCAAATGCCCACCAAATGCTGAACGTATAAACACACATCCAAACAGTGGTAGAGGCATAGAATACTAATCAGCAAACAAACAAAAAAAAAAGAGTATGAACTAGTGATAGACGCAGTAGTATAAATGAATCTCAAAAGTATTACACTGAATAAACGAAGCCAGACACAACAGGCTATATATTGTGTAACTCTATTTACAGGAAATTCTTTTTTTTTTTTTAAGAGATGGGGGTCTCACTATGTTGCCCAGGCTGTCTCAAACTCCTGGGCTCGAGTGATCCTCCTGCCTCGGCCTCCCAAAGTGCTAGGATTACAGGCATGAGTCATTGTGCCACTGTGCCTCGGAAATTCTTGATACGGCAAAACTAAGGTGACAGAAAGCAGATCCAGGGTTGCCTAGGGCTGAGGCAGAGGCGGCACATGTAAAGGGACATAAAGGAAATCTGGAGTGATAAAAATAGTCTATGACTTGATTGTGGTGGTAACTATAAGACTCTATACATTTGGCAGGGAGCAGGGGCTCACGCCTGTAATCCCAGCACTTTGGGAGGCAGAGGTGGGCAGATCACTTGAGGTCAGCAGTTCAAGACCAGCCTGGCCAACATGGTGAAACCCTGTCTCTATTAGAAATACAAAAATTAGCTCGGCATGGTGGCAGTTGTCTGTGATGCCAGCTACTCAGGAGGCTGAGGCAGGAGAATCGTTTGAACCCGTGAAGCAGAGATTGCAGTAAGCCTAGATCACGCCACTGGACTCCAGTGTGGGCAACAGAGCAAGACTCCTGTCTGTCTGTCTCTCTGTCTCTCTCTCTCTCTCTCACACACACACAAATGAGCCAGGTGTGGTGGTGTATGCCTGTAGTCCCAGCTACTGAGGCTTGAGTCAGAAGAATTGCTTGAACCTGGGAGGTAGAGGCTGCAGTGAGCTGAACCTGGGAGGCAGAGGCTGCAGTGAGCTGAGATCGCACCACTGCACTCCAGCCTGGGCAACAAAGAGAGACTCTATTTAAAAAAAAAAAAAAAAAGACTACATTTGTCAAAATCCACTGAATCCTGTGTCAACTATTTCAAAGGCACTGAGATTTTACCTTACTTTCAAGCTAACAAATCAGCCTACCACAGTGTCATGGATACTGGCAAAAGGCATGACATTTTTGAGTCAGAGACAAAGGACTGTATTACTCATAACAGTAGTCAGAGTATCAGCATTTTCTTGTGCCAGCTGCTTGAGTCCCAACTGCCACAGGGCGTTGTGAAGTCAGATGACACCTGAACAGGCTATTTCACAGGAAAGAAAGACAGACCTTAAGTAACCCCAGACTTGAAAAATGTGCAGGAAGCATATCTGCCGTTTACTCTAGAGGGAGACATTATCTCTATCTTTGAAGACTGTAAGTAAACCTGTCCTTTGCTTCATGGCTCTGAGAGTCTACCTTCCAACATTCTTTAAAAGGTTAAGTTGGCCAGGCATGGTGGCTCACGCCTATAATCTCAGCGCTTTAGGAGGCTGAGGCAGGTGGATCACGAGGTCAGGAGTTCAAGACCAGCCTGACCAACATGGTGAAACCCTGTCTCTACTAAAAATACAAAAATTAGCCAGGCGTGGTGGCGGCCGCCTGTAATCCCAGCTACTCAGGAGGCTGAGGCAGAGAACTGCTTGAACCCGGGAGGCGGAGGTTACAGTGAGCTGAGGTCACGCCACTGAACTCCAGCCTAGGCAACAGAGCAAGACTCCGTCTCAAAACAAAGTTCAGAAAAAAGGCAGCCATCAGGGTTTTTGCTGATAAGAAATGCAGAAATGTTAGACTCATGAGTTTCCTATCAAGTTGTAACTAAAAAATGGTGAATTTTATTGTTTATAAATTAGACCTTAAAAACAAACAAAATCTGCCCAGATACAGTAGAGCCAAAAGAAATGAGTGCTTAATACCTCCAAAGACATGTACAAGAATGTTTACAGAAGTTTTATTCAAAATAGATGAAAAATAAAATCAACCAAATATCTATTTAAACACTAGGACGAATTATGGTATATTCAAGTAACTGAATCGCAGCAATGAAAAAGAATAACAGATACATGCATCATGTATGAATCGCACATATAATACAGAATGAAAGAAATCAGACAGGCTGGACGCAGTGGCCCACACCTATACTATCAGAACTTTGGGAGGCTGGGGGAAAGGACTGCTTGAGGCAAGGAGTTTGAGGCCAGTCTGAACAAAATAGTGAGACCCTGACTCTACAAAAAAATTTAAAAAGAGAAAAAAGGCAGGAAAGTATGCTCTGTATAATTTATTTTATAGGAGTTCAAAAAGAGGCAAAAGTCTACCATGTTTGGTGACAGAGGTCAGAGCAGTTGTTTATTGTGAGGAAGTGTATAAAAGGGGACATTCTGGGTGCCGAGCATGTTCTTTATCTTGATCTGGACAGTGATAAACTCACTGAGCTGTACACTTATGAGTTCTATTTTACAGTATGTAAAAAAAGGTAAACAAATCAAAAATCATCCCAATACCATTCTTACATATTATTGTTGGTAAAATATAAAAACCCAAAAGGTATCAACAGGGTGTTATGAAACTAAGCAATAAAAGTATTGTTACACACTACAGGTTATAGTGTAAATTGGCATAGGCTTCCCAATACATTGTGCACTTTAAAAACTGTCAGTTTTGTTGTTTGTAAATTAGACTTAACTTAAAAACAAAGAAAAAAGCTCTACCCAAACAAGGCAGAGAGCCAGTTTGGCAGTATCAATCAAAATTAAAACACACACATTTGAATCTAATGATTCTACTTTATCCTATAGATATGAATAAAACAACACAGGTACAAAGTTATTCACTGCATTGTTTTTAATAGTAAAAGACTGAAAAAACCTAATTATGATGGGACACTAAATTATGGTATACCAAAACCAAGTAAATGTAAATACTTGTAGCCATTAAAAAAAAAAAAAAAAGAAGACACTCTATATGTACAGAAACATAAAGTTATCTAAAATACACTGTTACATTGTTAAGGTACAGAACAATGCATATGCTGTTATTTGCGGGCAAAATAACACACAAGAAAACAAAACACACATTCGTTTCTTTATATATGCATACACTATCTCTAGGAGGATAAAAGTTCAAATACTGGCTGTGACAGGGTATTTGAGAGATCAGGGTGGGAGGGAGACTTTCCACCATATACTCTGCAGCCTTCGAACGCTGACCATGTGAATCTTTAGTACTTATGCAAAAAATAAATTTAAATTAAAAAATACTTAATGTTGGCTAGGTGCGGTGGCTCGCGCCTGTAATTCCAGCCTTTGGGGAGGCCGAGATGGGTGGATCATCTGAGGTCAGGAGTTCTAGACCAGCCTGGCCTACATGGTGAACTCCGTCTCTACTGAAAATACAAAAATTAGCCGGGTGGGCGCCTATAATCCTAGCTACTTGGGAGGCTGAGGCAGGAGAATCGCTTGAACCCGGGAAGCGGAGGTTGCAGTGAACAGAGATGGCGCCACTGCACTCCAGCCTGGGCAACAGAGTGAAACTCTGTCTCAAAAAATAAATAAAATAAATAAATACTTAATGTTGAAACTATTGGGTACTATGCTCACTAACTGGGTGACAGTTCAGTCATACTCCAAACCTCAGCATCACACAATATACTCATGTAAGCTGCACATGTACTCTCTGAACCTAAAAGAAAAGCTACAATTATTAAAGGCAAAATACTTAATGTGTAATTTTTTTCTTCTAAATAAAACTATTAACTCTTCTTGAGAAATGGCTTCCTAGTTCTACACTTGGAACACAATATTGTTTTATTAAATATACATACTAACTTGATTTTACGCACTCCCTAATCATGTAACAGCTTGCAGGCATGCCCAGCTAATTTTTTAAAAAATTTTCTGTAAAGACGGGGGTCTTACTATGTTGCCCAGGCAGGTCCCAAACTCCTGGCCTAAAGCAATCCTCCTTCTTTGGCCACCTGAAGTGTTGGGATTACAGGTGCGAGTCACTGTGCTAAACCAAAGGTACTATATTCTTGCAACAAAGCTGCTCCAGAACAAGAGGTCCATGAAGAATTTATGATTACTTCAAAGCAATTAGATTTGTTTGAGTAGTACCATGGAACACAAGTAAAGGGAACTAGGCAAAGGTAGATTTCACATTTCACATTTAGAAAGTAATCTTTCCTAACTTTTAAAAGATTGTCATGAAGAGGTGATGAAGAAACATCTATTACGGGACTTGATTTCATAGTCCAAACCTAAGAGATGAAGACACAGTAACACTATATAAAATATTTTATGCAATACACTTAACTTCACTTGGGGCTTGTTTAAAAATTGACAGAATTATGGCCGGGTGCAGTGGCTCATGCCTGTAATATCAGCACTTTGGGAGGCCGAGGCAGGCGGATCACAAGGTCAGGAGTTCAGGACCAGCCTAACCAATATGGTGAAACCCCGTCTGTAGTAAAAATACAAAAATTAGCCGGGCACGGTGGCGTGTGTCTGTAGTCCTAGCTAGTCAGGAGGCTGAGGCAGGAGAATCACTTGAACCTGGGAGGCGGAGGTTGCAGTAAGCCAAGATCACGCCACTGCACTCCAGCCTGGGCGACAGAGTGAGACTCCATCTCAAAAAAAAAAGACAGAATTGACAGTACTTTGCTTATTTTTTCCCTCCTTTCCTTCTGTTGACACCAATACTTAATTTAAAATTCTATTAATAGCACTATTGCCTCACCTCTTGCAGAGTTTTCTAGGCATATATTATAACCATACATTGTATACACTATCCTTCCTTGAAATCTGCAGGTTACTTGAGAAGCTTCTATGAAGCCAAAACCTAACTAGTAACCATAAATACAGGAAAGATTATTTCTGAAAACCAAATGCTGTAATCATTCCTCAACTATGGTGATATAACATGGTAGTGTGCAGAAAGGAGCTAGACGATGTATAACAAGTATTGCTACTTTTAATGTTAGAGAAACAAAGATTATAAATGATTTACTTAAAATAGAACAAATTCAAGATTATCCCTATAGTTGTTCATTCTCGTTTCATTTCCATATATTTTCTCAAATGGGAGAAAAAGCAGTAGAGTTACAATTGATAAATATTTAATGGTTTTTATAAAACCTTATAAATTATTTTTGTCACCTATGGATTGTGATTTTTTTTCATTTTCTAACTTAACCTAAGGATGAAATAAAAAGCATGAATATACTTAGATTTACATTGCAGGTGAAAATTACATTGCATGTCAATATAAACTTTATTACTATGGTAACATTACTATTACAATTGTAGAATAGTATATGAACTAAAATTGCCAAATAGAAGGCCAAATAATGCTTGTTGAATGAGTAAGTTGAGTGGGGATCAAGATGAAGAAAATTTCTATATATCTTTCATGGTACAGTGTTACTGTGAATGAATTGCCAGAAATTGGTAATACCTGCACTAAATTAACTAATTATTAGTTTTTAAATTATCCAATTATCCACATTCTGTTTTCTTCCATTAGTATCAATTATGAGTTCATAACAATTAACACTGGGATACTATTTTATATTACACAAAATGTTTTCAAATAAATTATTTTACTTTAGTCTCCTAATATCCTAAAGAATTAGGTGAGTAGGGCAGGGATTATTTATTGGAACTTTACAAAACAAAAAATCAAAAATTCAGACAAGACCAATTACTTACCCAAATCACAAAATCACTAAGTGAAGGAGTAGGGATTTGAAGCCAAGTCTTCTGCTTCTAAATGTCATGCTTTTTCCATTGGGTTTCACTGTAAAGAGAGGAGAGTCTTGTTCAGAAGGCTGGCTTTGATAATTTTATTACACAATATGTATACTTTTAAAATCCCCGTCTGTTCTTAGGCTTTCGGGTTTGCAGTAAGTATCCCACTTTAGATATGTTCTGAGCTTCAGAATAAAATAAACCCATAAACACTTGTATAAGAGTAATCAAATATCCTAGTGCTTTTTTTTTTTTTTTTTTTTTGAGACAGTGTCTCACTCCTATCACCCAGGCTCCAGTGCAGTAGCACAATCACAGCTGACTGCAGCTTCAACTTCCCGGGCTCAGGTAATTCTCCCACCTCAGCCTCCCAAGTAGCTGGGACTATACGTGGCACCATCATGCTTAGCTAATTTTTAAATTTTTAGTAGAGATAGTGTTTTGCCATGTTGCCCAGGCTGAACTCAAGCGGATCTGACCATCTCGGCCTCCCAAAGTGTTGGGATTACAGATATAAGCCACCACGCCCAGCCATACTGCTATGATTTGATATATACTTGCAAACATTATTGGCTCACCCACACCTAATGCAAACTTCCCTGATGTCTATGTAATGTCACAGAAACATGAAAGGAACATTTATGACAGAAGGAGTTCTTTAACAATCACATCTTTTTTCTTCTACTAACACTAAATTAAGCCTGCTAACAACTATTCTATGTAACCAGAGATAAAAATTCATTTTAAGATTTGTTCTCTTAAATTCTAGCTTAAGTACTAGTGCTCCTCTTTGAAGTAACTTGAAACTTAGGCAAGGAGTTGAATCTTCCATTATTGTTTCATACACATTAAGCCTTTGATATAACTTAATAACACATAAGGAATTAAATTTATAAAAATATTTTTTTAAATGTCTAACGAAAAGAAATTGAAAAAATGCCATGTGAAAGTGCACTATAATCCCACCAAGAGATAACCACTATGAACATTCTGGTGGATATTCTTGCAAAATTTTCTGTACATGTATTATATAACTTTATATTGTATAAATATACACTTTCCTATTTTACAAAGATGAAATCATATTAAGTGAGAAATGTTTTATAACATTTTTCACTTAACACTATATAGTGGACATCTTCCTAAGTAAATATTAACATATATGGAATAATTCCTTGTAGCCTTTGCTCAAATTCACCTCCTTATAGAGATCTTCCCTAACCACCCTGTGTTGCCTACACCCCTTTCCTGTTTGTTTGTTTTTTCCCTACAACACTTAACACCTTCTAAAACAGGCGAGCAAACATTTTCTGTAAAGGGCCAGACAATAAATATTTCAGGCTTCGCGGGCTTTAAGTTCTCTCTTGCAATTAGTTAACTCCATTATTAAAGTGCAAAAGCAGCCATACACACAACATGTAAATATTAACTGGGCATAGCTATATTCCCATGCAACTTTATTTACAAAAATGGCCGCAGCTGGATTTGGCTTACGGGCTATAGTTTGCCAATCCCTGTTCTAAATACAATACAATTAACTTAATTTTCTTGTTGTTTGTTACGGGCTGAATTGTTCCCCGAAAAAGACATGTTGCCCCAGTACCACAAAATGTTACTCTATGGGCAGATTTAATTGGACGTTATATTGGAGTATAATAGGCCTTTAGTACAATATGACTGGTGTCTTTAAAGAGACAGAGCCAGGAAGAATACCATGTGAATACAGAGGCAGACATCGGAGTTATGCAGCTGTAAGCTAAGGAACGTCAAGGACTGATGGCTACCACCAGAAGCTAGGAGAGGCAAAGGAAGATTCACAGAAACATGAAAGAGTTTCTGTGTTACATTAAGTCCTAGCCTCCAAAACCTTGAGAGAATAAATTTGTTACTTTGAGTCACCCAATCTGTGGTACAGGTTGAACACCCCAAATCTGAAAACTGAAATGCTCTAATTCCAAAACGTTTTGCGCTCTGCCATTTTGGATTTCAGATTTTAGGATTTGGGATGCTCAACTCTAAGTATATAATGCAAATATAACACAATCTGAAAAAAAAATCCAAAATTCAATATACTTCTGTTACTAAGTATTTCAGATAAGGGAGACTGTAACAAAGGGATGCTCTATCACAGTAGATTCTAGGAAACTAACACATAGTCTATGTCCCCAAAATAAAAGGTAAGTAAAGAGTGGAATGGCTAGGCCCTATGGCAGGTGTGTGCTTGGCTATATGTTCTTTGGTGATGTGTCTGTTCAAACATATTGATCAACTGGGTTTCCTGTTTTCTTATTCAGTTTTGAAAGTTCTAAGAAGATACTCTGGCCTTTATTAGAAAATGGATTTTTGCGTTACTTTCTTGTATGCTTGCCTTTTCATTCTTTTAACAGTGTCTTTTGAAAAACAGGAGGTTTAATTTTAATAAAGTTCATCAATTTGTGGTTTTGATGTATCTAAGAAGTCTTTGCTTAATCTAAAATCACAAAGGGCGTAATCCCAGTGCTTTGGGAAGCCGAGGTGGGTAGATCACCTGAGTTCAGAAGTTTGAGACCAGCCTGGGCATATGGTGAAACCCTGTCTCTACTAAAATATTTTAAAAATTAGCCAGACATGGTGGTGCACATCTGTAGTCCCAGCTACACAGGAAGCTGAGGCAGGGGAGTTGCTTGAACCCGGGAGGCAGAGGAGGCTGCAGTGAGCAGAGATAGCACGACTATACTCCAGCCTGGGTGACAAAGTGAGACTCCTTCTCAAAAAAAAAAATAAAAAATAAAAAACAAAAATAAAGTCAAAAAGGGTTTTTCCTATGTTTTATAGCTTTAGAGTCATTTAGGTCTCAATTATCTTTTTTTTTATTTATTTATTTTTTTTTTGAGACGGAGTCTCGCTCTGTCGCCCAGGCTGGAGTGCAGTGGCCGGATCTCAGCTCACTGCAAGCTCCGCCTCCCAGGTTCACGCCATTCTCCTGCCTCAGCCTCCCGAGCAGCTGGGACTACAGGCGCCCGCCACCGCGCCCGGCTAGTTTTTTGTATTTTTTAGTAGAGACGGGGTTTCACCGTGTTAGCCAGGATGGTCTCGATCTCCTGATCCGCCCGTCTCGGCCTCCCAAAGTGCTGGGATTACAGGCTTGAGCCACCGCGCCCGGCCAGGTCTCAATTATTTTAAGTTAATATTTATGTATGGTGTCAAGCTGAAATTTGAGTTATTTAATATATATATGGATAATTATTTCAAAACTATTTGTTGAAAAAACTATCCTTTCTCAAGTGAATTGCCTTTGCGCCTTTGTTAAAAATCAGCTGTTCACATAGGTGTGGGTCTATTTGGGTACTCTCAATTCCAGGGTGGGCAAGCTTTTCATGTATGAGCGAGGGGGTAAATATTCTAGGTTTGTGAGCCATAAGGTCTCTACTGGAGCTACCAATCTACTGTTATGACACAAAAGCAACCACAGAAAATACATAAACAAACAGGGGTGGTTGTGTTCTAACAGTACTTTACGAAAACAGAAGGTAGGTTGACTCCTACTCCATTTGTTTCACTGATCAATTTGCTTATTTAAATGCTACCACCACACTGTCGTGATGACTGTAGCCTTATAAATCTTGAAATCAATATTCTGTGTGCACTTAAAAAGCACTGCTGTTGCTGGTAGAGTGTTACATAAATGGCCATCACATGAATTTGGCTCATAGTGTTCAAATCTTAGATATCCTTACTGATTTTCTATCATTGTTCAAAAGGGATATTGAAATCCCTGAGTATAACTGTGTATTTATTTCTCCTTGCAGTTTTTACCCTGTGTGTTTTGAAACTATGTTATTTGGTAGATCCTCTTGATAAATTGACCCCTTTATCATTAGGAAACACCCTTCTTTACCACTAGCAATATTCTCTCAAATCTACTTTGATATTACTATAGCCAATTCTGTCTTATTTTGATTACTGTTACCATGATATATCCTCTCCCATTCTTTTTTGTTTAATCTGTATGTTTTTTCATATTTAAGTGGCACAGGTAGGGGGTAGGCTGCATGTGATTGTAGCCAATCTGATAATCTCTGCTTTTCAATTGGATGTTTAGGCCATTTACATTTAATATAATTTGTGATATGATTAGGTTTAAAGCTATCAGCTTCATATTTGTTTTCTACTTGATTGTTCTTTGTTCCTATTTACTTTTCTGCACTTATATTTGTTCATTATTTTTTATTTTCTTTTCCTTGTTAGCATTATAATAAGCTATAATTCTTTGTTTTCTTATTGGTTGCTTTAGGTTTACAGTGTACATCTTTAACTTCTCACAATCTATCTTCAAGTAATATTATGTCACCTCATGCACAGTATACAATAGTATACTTCCATTTCTCCCCTCAGACCTTTGTGTTATTTTAGCATACATTTTACTTTTGCATATATTAAAACTTCACATTGGTGGCTCCCACCTGTAATCCCATCACTCTGGGAGGCCAAGGCAGAAGGATCACTTGAGCCCAGAAGTTTAAGACCAGCTTGGGCAATATAGTAAGACTCCCGCCTCTACAAAAAATAAAAAGTTAGACAGTTGTGGTGGTGCATGCCTATTGTCCCAGCTACTTAGGAGGCTTGAGTCTTGGAGGTCGAGGCTGTAGTGAGCTGTGGTTGCACTACTGCATTCCAGCCTGGGTGACAGAGTGAGACTGTCACATATTTACTCATGTGGTTACCATTTCTAGAGCTTTTAATTCCTTTTTATAGATCCATATTTTCATCTGGTATCACTTTCCTTGGCCTGAAAAACTGCCTTTAACATTTTTTTCGTAGTGTGGGCAGAGAAAAGCCTAAATAGATTTGAAAACAAAACCAAAGTGTGAATGCTAAGAAGTATTTAGCCTAAAATAACAAGCACAGTTCAAAGTGAGAAAAGATACTGCTAATTACTATATTAACAGATCAAAGGAAAATGACAGGGTCATTCCAACAGATGTTTGAAAAGCATCTGATAACACTCGACATTCAACAACTGTTCATTTAAAACTTAAAAATAACAACAAAGTGTCAGAAAACTAAGACTGAAAGAGACCATCCTTACCTTGGTGAAGGATAACAAAGAAGATACAGGAACTGTAGTACCAGATTGCCTGTGTTCAAATTTCAGGCCCTATATTTTAACATCTTAGGCAAGTTTTTAAATAGCCTTCACTTTTATTTCCTTTATCTGTAAAAATGGGGTACCACCACCACCTACCCATCTTGGAATGTTATGATTAAATAACTCAATATACATAAAGCGCTTAGAATCATTTGGCTCATTGTAACTACTCAATAGAAGGTTAACAGCTGTTATTAGTGCAGCTTTTGCTGTTGCTGCCACAGGTACTACTATAAGAAACCTGTAAGGCCAGGCGTGGTGGCTCACGCCTGTAATCCCAGCACTTTGGGAGGCTGAGGCGCGTGGATCACAAGGTCAGACCAGCCTGGCCAATATGGTGAAACCCTGTCTCTACTAAAAATACAAAAATGAGCTGGTCATGGTGGTGGGCATCTATAGTCCCAGCTACTTGGGAGGCTGAGGCAGAAGAATTGCTTGAACCCGGGAGGCAGAGGTTGCAGTAAGCTGAGATTGCATCATCGCACTCCAGCCTGGGTGACAGAGTGAGACTCTGCCTCCAAAAAAAAAAAAAAAAAGAAGAAAGAAACCTATAATAAGCATCTATAGGTTTACAGATAAAAATCAGAAGCATTCCTATTAATGTCAGGATTCAGACAAGATGCTTGAAGTCATCACTTATTCACCACTGCTCCAAAGGGCTTAAGCAAAAATATAATAAATAAGATCTAAAAACGGAAAACAAATTGTGAATGATATGATCATCTATCAAGAAAGAGTGAGAATCACATGACAAACTATTAGGACTATTAAGAATTTAACATAGTAATCAAACAAAACATCATCAAAAAATAGCTCTCCAGCTGGCGCGGTGGCTCATGCCTATAATCCCAGCACTGCGGGAGGCCGAGGCAGGCAGATCACCTGAGATTGGGAGTTCCAGACCAGCCTGACTAACATGGAGTCCGTCTCTCCTAAAAATAAAAATTAGTCGGGAGTGGTGGTACATGCCTGTAATCTCAGCTACTCAGGAGGCTGAGGCAGGAGAATCACTTGAACTCAGGAGGCGGAAGTTGCAATGAGCCGAGATGTCGCCATTTTACTCCAGCCCAGGCAACAAGAGCAAAACTCCGTCTCCAAAAAAAAAAAAAAAAAAAAAAAACTCTCCTACATACCAGTAATAACTAATTAGAAAATGTAACAGAAGGCTGGGTGCAGTGGCTCACGCCCGTAATCCCAGCACTTTGCGAGGCCGAGGTAGGTAAATTTCTTGAGCCCAGGAGTTCAGACCAGCCTAAGCAACATGGCAAAATCCCATCTCTATAAAAAATTAAAAAAAAAAAAATTAGCCGGGCATGGTGACGCATGCCTGTAATCCCAGCTACCTAAGAAGTTGAGGTGGGAGGATCACTTGAGCCTGGACTATAGAGGCTGCAGTAAACTAAGAAGCCAAGATTGTGCCATTGTACTGCAGCCCAGGTGACAGTGCGAGACTGTGTCTCAAAAAAGAGGTCTCGCCCAAAAAAAAAAAAAAAAAAAAAAGGTCTAAAGGTAAACATAGCACTGATTGGCAAATGAATAGACAATTAAATCAATGGTACAAAACAACAGTTGTGAAAGGCTTCAGAAACACTTGTGATATACATAGTCAAAATGGCTACAGTCTCTTTTTTTTTTTTTTTTTTTTAAACTGTGGCTATCTGGTATGTCTTAGTAAGATTTAATAAGAAATTAATTAGTTGATTGATTGTGAATAAGAGCTACATCAGTTTCTATGTAACCAAATAATGTAGTTGAATTCTTTCCTTTATCCTCTTTCTTGTCTCCTTTGCTGAATTCTCTGCTAGCTTTTATCTCCAGGCTATGAAGGCAGCAAAAGATAAAAGTATTGGGCATCAACTTTTCTTTTTAAATACCAACTTCTTTGAAGACATATGACTTCAACTACTACCTTCAAACAAAATAATTTCAAGAATTCCGGCTTGGATCTTTCTTTTAATTCCAGTTACATTTCATCTTCTTATTCTGTCTCCGAGTCTTATCAATTTAAGAGGTCTAAAACCAATACACACAGATACATGCTCATGAACACATATACACATAAATGACCACACTTTTAACACTTTAAGTTCTAGGGTACATGTGCACAACGTGCCGGGTTGTTACATATGTATACATGTGCCATGTTGGTGTGCTGCACCCGTTAACTCGTCACTTATATTAGGTATATCTCCTAATGCTATCCCTCCCCCATCTCCCAACCCCATGAAAGGCTGGTGTGTGATGTTGCCCACCCTGTGTCCAAGTGTTCTCACTGTTCAATTCCCACCTATGAGTGAGAACATGCGGTGTTTGGTTTTCTGTCCTTGCGATAGTTTGCTCAGAATGATGGTTTCCAGCTTCATCCATGTCCCTACAAAGGACATGAACTCATCCTTTTTTATGGCTGCATAGTATTCCATGGTGTGTATGTGCCAATTTTCTTAATCCAGTCTATCATTGATGGACATTTGGATTGGTTCCAAGTCTTTGCAATTGTGTATAGTGCCGCAATAAACATATGTGTGCAAGTGTCTTTATAGCATAATAATTTATAATCCTTTGGGTATATGCCCAGTAATGGGATGAATGCCCACACACTTTAAAAAGTCACAAGGACTTACAGTTTTTCCCTATCTACAAACAACTTACCCTCTTCAATTGCCTAAGTCAGTGGAGTCTATCATTTCTCTCATTTATCCCGTACATTTTAGCTTTTCTCAGTTACAAATCTTACCCTGTCTTCTTTCCCATAATATCTTTTCCACCCGTCTCTTCTTTTTACCCTCTACCACAAACTAACCTAATTTGGACATTGATCAACTCAATAATTTCATCTGTGTTCCTGCTTCCGGTTGTTTTCCCCCCTCCCAAGCATTCTCAACATTGTTGGTGGATCACTCTCTCTAAAACGTAACTAAACCTGTCATTCTTTTCCTCAACAGCTTTTTAAAGGGTGAATAATAATGCCAAATATTTTAACTATTTACGAACCTAAAATTTTGGCTTTGGTGTGCCTATCCAATCTATCTTTTCCAATATTCAAGTTTCTCTATTCTTAAAAAAAAAAAAAAAAAAAATCCTTTCCTCTGACTTCTCCCTCGAGCTACCTTACTACTATACTTCTAGAGAGAACTGCTTGCAGTTGCAAGCAATCTAGCTTTTACTCCAATCATGCTGAAATTATTCTTGTAGCTTCCAAATTGCAAAGCAAATATTTAAGCTTCTCATTTTGCTTGACCACACCACACCATTTATAATTTGGTCTTATCTTTCATCACTCCCTACTAACCATCCCTGTAGACTCAGCAAACCACTAGACTTCCTCTAAC
The DNA here is from genome assembly GCF_047675955.1 of Chlorocebus sabaeus. Classification (NCBI taxonomy): domain Eukaryota; kingdom Metazoa; phylum Chordata; class Mammalia; order Primates; family Cercopithecidae; genus Chlorocebus; species Chlorocebus sabaeus. Next base: position 39,358,088 of record NC_132907.1, on the reverse strand, counting down.
ATACCTTGTTCTTTCAGTCTGTGCTTCTACATGTATTATTCCTTGCCTCTACAATGCCTTTCCTGACTCTGCTGTGCACTACAAACTGCTTATGAAATATCATCTCTTCTATGGAATTTCCCCCCACTTTATAAACATCTTTGCTCTCAGTGTACTCTCACATCATTCCCTAATAGGATTCAGAACGCTGCACAGTAATTGTTTCACATATCTTGATATCCTCAGAATCTAACATAGTTTGAGGCACCTAGTGGACAATTAAGGGTGGGTTTTTAAAGACTTTCTGGTATGATCTTATTATTCTATCTACTCACTCTTACTCAAGTATACTGGATGAAGGGGTGGGATGTATCATGGTAAAGAGGTCAGATTCTGAAGCCAGGCTGTCTATGTATGACCTTTAGATCTACCACTTAGCTGGGCAAATTAATTAACCTTCTTGTGCCTGGGTTTCCCTAAGTGTAAAAAGAAGATTATTATCCTATTATTATTAAACTTACTTCATAATATTATGAAGATTAAATGCCTTAATATGGGCAAAGTGCTCAAAACAGTGACTGGCACAACATAAGTACTAATTATATATCACCTGTTTTAATTAATAGACCTTAGTTATTGCTGATCCTTTCCACAAGTTAGTCCTATATTATGTTCTATATTCTCCATTCTATATTATGTCCTCCATGCGCTATTATAAATGGGCTCTCTTCATTTTTCCCTTTATCCAAATCTTACCCAGGTTTCAAGGCCAACTTCAGGTAAATCCTTTGCTCATTCCAATCCTTAAACGATCATTCCCTAATTTTAACATCTACAGGATTTTCTGCATCACTCTGCATTTAATTAAAACTGCTTTGATTCCTTGTAGTTTTTCTTGTATAAGTTTGTCAATTCAATTGTTAGAAACTCTTTGAAGGTCCTGATTACATCTCCTGCACCTTTGTGAGTTCCTATAGCAGGTAGTAATTGCTTAATATTTGCTGTGTAAAATAATAAAGCACAATAGGAACCTCAACTCTGATCGTTCTGCCTTTGCAATCAAAGAAAGGGAGATGGCTGTGAGAACATTCCATGCTTCTCCAGGAGCCAAGCTGCAAATATATTAGGGCCAGATAATTCTGAGTCCCATTAAAATGAGCAGCTCTGAAAGAGGGAGGGGGGGAACCCTTCCTGCCACTGTAGAGGATTTATGGGTAGCCCTTAAGTTCCCAATCCAAATTGTGGCACTGGGTTTTTTGAGAAATGTGTCAACATGACAAAATGATTCAGAGCACAGGATTTGGAGTCACACAGATCTAGGTTTCAGAGGGACTCCTGTTTCCTTCTCTATAAAGGGGACATTTTAACACCTACTTCACAGGTATTTAACTTTCATCCTAACACTGAACTGAAGTGCAAAGCCTTGGAAACAAATTTAAATAAACTGAAAACACTGCAATTCACAAATAAAAGTGAGAACATTTTTAGTTACATAAGAATATATTATATTAAATTAGGTGGCGGCAGTATTTATAATAATCTAAATGGCCTGTGAGAAAATTAAACTGGCATTGTCAATAATACATACTTAAGATGAGAAAAAAAATCCCGCTACAAAGTTTGTCCTTTTTGACATTTTCTCCTTCCTGTAATTTTTTCTTTCACTCAAGATCAAAAATGTTCAAGATTATCCCCAAAGATAGTTGGGCAAGTTGGTTCTATAAATGTAGTATTTCAGTTCATAGTTCAAAAATACTTCCAAATAGGAATTAACATGAATTTAAGAAATTAACATAAGACAGCTAAACTGATGATCTGAGTTCGTAATTTCAAATTAAGATTTGTTCCAACTTGAAGCTGGCAGTCATACAGTTTAAACGATTTGTTAACAGCACTGACAAAAGCAAATACCACAATCTTTCAGAAAATTCACCCTGAAATTCTAATAACTAGTCATTTTAAGGCAGTATAATTGTTGATATACTTCACGAAATGCGTTTCCTTCTGAAGGCCAAAAAAAAAAAAAAAAAAAAAGTGACAAGTCTTATTTTTAACCTGTAATTTTTTTTTTTCAGTTTCGGATTATGAAATAAAATGCTGTTCATCCACTGAAGGACAGACCCTTGCTTCCTGGACTATCTTCAAGCTTAGGTCGGAGGAGGTAAAATTTTAAAAACAGATTTGTTCTCCTCGGGATACAGTGGGATGTGGAATTCGTTAGGAATGATAATTATTAATAGAAGAGATCAAAAGAAGGAAAGAAACGTTAATAATGTTTACAAGCATTGTGAACTTTCAACAATGTTGAAACGTTACGATTTCAAGATGAAAAAACGGCTTTGGGGAAGGGAAATCCACCTCGAGAATAAAGACAAGTGCGGAGCGAACAGAATTTCAGAGGAGATGTAAAGGGGATTGGGAAAAACGTGGGATCTGGTAACAAAAAGGGGAGTTTGTTCTTGAAGGGCGTTCTGCGGGACGGGCGTAAGAGGGGTGCGTGCGTGCGCGTGGGTGAGGTTTGTACTCAGGGCTGAGATAATCGAGGTGACAAAGTTGTGGAAGTAGAATTCAGAGGTGCGGGAGCCGGGAGGGGAAGGAATGTGGGGATTTCCAGGCTGGGCTGACAAGTTCCGGGCGCTGCTCTCAGGAGGAAGGGAGGTCTCCTCGAGTGCCAAATACCCCGTCCGCAAACACCAACCCTCTCCCTCCAGCTACGCGGCCCAGCACCCGGCCCCTCCTCACCTCAGGCCGCGCCGCCTCGACCCTCCGCGTCTCCACAGCGCACGAACCCCTTGGCGCCAGGCTGGGCCAGAGCCGTCGGCCTGGCAGGCACGGCCCCCGGTTCAGCTGGACCGGGGCGGCCCAGCGCGGCTCCGCGGGCCTTCTGGCTGCTCGCCCCGGCTCCGGAACGCTCGCGTATCCTTCTCCGCAGAGGTAGCGCGCCGCCCCAGTCCCGCGGCGGGGCGGGGCGCTCCCCAATCCCACCCAGCTGCGTCCCCCGCCGGCCCCCTTTGCGCCTCGCCCCCAACCGGGACCTAGGCGCTGATTGGCCCCTGAGAGACCCTTTGCGCCCAGGCATTGGTCCAGCGGCCGCCCGTCGACGAGGGGGCGGGACTCCGAGGGGTAGCGATTCCCGTAACGCGGCTCCCCGCGTCCCGGATTCCGGTGGCTGCGCCCGCGTCGCCTCTCCCAGACTAGATCGAAGGGTTCCCCCCACCTCCCCTCTGTGGGCGGAAAGAGCGGAATGTTCCATTTTTCTGTGGAATAACGGGGTCATGAACTGAAGTCCGGGTGCTGCCCGCTGCCCGCTGCCCCCGCCCTCCCTTCTCGCCAGGGCGCCTGTGGCCTCCTCGCGGCCTTCCCCGAGGGACTCAGAGCGGCGAGGGACCGCCTGGCTCCCTTGGGGACGGGGGAGGCGTGGGAGCCTCTTGAGGAAAGTGAAGAGCTCGGTGGCCGTGACTCCGCACGAGACTGCGGCAGATTGTGGCGGCGGCTTCGCTCCAAGACTTATGTAAACGAACCTTGCCACAGTACTTTTTTAAATTAGTAAATGAGTTTGAGTGCGATTCATCAGTGAGCCCCAGAGCTGCTGGCCCACCAAGCGACTGGTGTTTCTTTGCGGTTTATACCTCCCTGTTTATGGTAAAAAATACCGGGTAAAAACCTATTCATCCCCCTCCCCTCCCCGCCTCCGCCCCCCTCTTTCCCTCAGAAAATGGACCTAAAGCCTCACGATGTTTGTTTCTCCCCAAAGGAAGATGAGAATCTCGAGTTAAAAGATAAGGCGTGTGCATGCGTGCGTATTGGGTGTGTGAGTGGGTGTCTGTAAAAGTAAAGAAACACCCAAAGGTAGAGGCTTATGTGGAAGAATGAGAGGATATAGGAAGGAAATAATGGTTTAATGAACTTAAATTATATCTATAAATTAACAATTATAAAGTTCTTCATTATATTGAGGATTCAGATAGAGTAAAACGTAGATCGAATTATAATCTCTTAGTTGTTGATCAGGTAATTTATAAAACGGAAAAGTGGGCCTGCTAACAGAGTCGCAGGCAAACTAGATGGTGCTGCAGCTGATGTGTTCAGCTCTTGCTGCTCCCTGTCATCCTATATCTAACCTATAGATTGTTACCAGATTGTATTCTGGCTTTGCCATTTAGAGGGGTGTTTATTTTAAAACAAACTTTTATAAAAATTTGTTAAATTGAAAATTTTGTATAGATCCAGGAGACTTGATTTTTCTGTTGTTATTGTATAGTCTCATTCTGTCACCCAGGCTGGAGTGCAGTGGCTGGATCATGGCTCAGCGCACGTTCAAATTCCTGGGCTCCAGCGATCCTCCCACCTCAACCTCCCAAGTAGCTCAGACTACAGGTGCCCCTACAATACCTGGCCAATTTTTTAAATTTTTGGAGAGACAAGATTTTGGTATGCCGCCCCAGCTGATCTTGAACCCCTGGCAACAAACGATCCCCTGGCCTTGGTGGCCTCCCAAAGTGCAGAGATAACAGGTGTGGTGCAAAGATGAATTTAGGGGAAAATGTATAGTGGTTAAATGTACTCTCTGGTTCTAGATTGCGTAGGTTTAAATGCTGATGCTGCTATTTCCCATCTCTGTGACCTTGGGCAAGTCTTTTTAAGTTTCTTCATCTGCAAAATGAGAATAACCATACCAACCTTATGGGATTGTTGCAAGGATTAAATGAGTTAAAATACATAAAGTGTTCAGCACATAATAGGTGCTCTGTAGGTATCAACTATAATCATCATTGAATGTCTACTTGGTCAACGCTTCTGAAATCTTTTAGTATCACAACATATATTAAAAATGATATTTTGCTGGACAGGGGAGGGCAGGTACACAGAAGTGGATTGATATGTCACAGCACACCAGCCTGCCTTGGCACCATTAGGAAAACAAATGACTGAGTTAGTGCTTTTATGGGTGTCTTTTTATTGGCTCAGCTCAGGTCCTCCTCCCAAGAAACTCACATTTTATGGGAGTGGTTAAAATCTGAGGACAAAAGGATGAATCAATATTGGAGAAATATTTTTCAGAACAACAGGACAGGAGACCTCTGTTGTGCTGGAATTACATGACTTTGCAGACATCTCTGTAGAGTACTGGCCTTGAAATTACCAATTTCAGATTAAGAATTTGTTATTAGAAAGCCTTGTCAAAATGCAAATTACGGTAAGTAGGGGAAAGTGGTATATTAATAGAGAACTCTCCATTTGTGTCCTGTGACCATTTGGGATTTTAGATATGTCAAGAGCAGGCTGGGTGCAGTGGCTCACACCTGTAATCCCAGCACTTTGGGAGGCTGAGGCAGGCAGATCACTTGAGGCCAGCCAGGAATTCAAGACCAGCCTGGCCAGCATGGTGAAACCCCGACTCTATTAAAAATACAAAAATTAGCCAGGCATGGTGGTGGGTGCCTGTAATCCCAGTTACTTGGGAGGCTGAGGCACAAGAATCACTTGAACCCAGGAGGCAGAAATTGCAGTGAGCTGAGATGGTGCCACTGCACTCCAGCCTGGGTGACAGAGCAAGAATCCTTTTCAAAAAAAAAAAAGAGCAGAGATTGGGGAACCTGTACAGTGAGAAAGTAACATGAAGGCACCGAAATTACAATTACTTGGGAGTAAGTGAGCAAAGCTTAGGAAGTTGTGCCATGGAACAAAGGTGATAAATGTCAAAGACACACTTTGCCTGCATTTCTATTTCCCTAAATCTGGCACTGACTAGGAGATCTCTTTACTTGCTTGTCTGTGCCCAGTTATGTTTCTGAAACTCTGTGTCAGCCCTGGAATTATCCTCATGTTCTGCATCAACTTAATGATTGAGCATCCATGTTCATGACTCATTAGCACTCTGACCTCACAATTTCTCATGCTTTTCTTTTCCAATCATCTTCAACTTCACTCTGTATCAGCAACCCACAGATGGAGCCACACCCTCAACCTAGTCATCAATGAAATTACTTCCCCTCCAAAGCGTTGGATTGTGAGTTTCCCTCTCTACCTACAGCCACTTACCCCCATCTACCTCTATTTTGTGTTCACTCCCATTGAATCTATAATTTGTCCTCAATGTGACAGCGTGACAGCCAGTATTTCTTCTCATAGTTTATCAGCTGTTTCCTATCTTCTTTTATCATACTTATCAGTAAGAACATTTTTTTTTTTTTTAAGACAGAGTTTTGCTGTTGTTGCCCAGGCTGGAGTGCAATGGTGCAATCTTGGCTCACCGCAACCTCCGCCTCCCGGGTTCAAGAGATTCTCCTGCCTCAGCCTCCCGAGTAGCTGGGATTACAGGTGCTCACCACCATGCCCGGCTAATTTTTGTACTTTTAGTAAAGATAGGGTTTCACCAAATTGGCCAGGCTGATCTCAACTCCTTAAACTGCTGGGATTACAGGCGTGAGCCACAGCCCCCCAAGAACCCTTTTATCAACCATTTTAACTACACTCTATTATCTTCAGTTCCCTTGACCTTCAGCTATGTTTACCTTATCAGACTATTTCCTAACTATTTCCTTTTTCCTTGAGCTATCAGCCCCACCCTAACATTTATTCTTAGTACAGAACCTTGTTTTACTCCCTTAAAATCAAGACCATCATTTGTGAGCATGCTTAACTTTTCTCCAACTTAGGAAGCAAATATATATTTATCCTCTTTCTCTTTTCCCCATTCAGAGGAAAAAAGGCTCCTTTACTTTTAAAAGGTTAATTCCTCCTCCTCTGTTCTTCGTACTACTACTAAGTTTAGTCCCCTAGTTTTATGTTTTTGATTATTAACACTAAGTGTCTTTGAAATGTTTAAAAATTAAATATTAACTCAGTGGTGAATTGAGGACAGCCTCTCTGCATGTGTTAAAACCTTTGTAACCTGATAGCACCTAATTCACCAAAATTAAAAATAATTAAATGGGCCGGGCGCGGTGGCTCAAGCCTGTAATCCCAGCACTTTGGGAGGTCGAGGCGGGCGGATCACAAGGTCAGGAGATTGAGACCATCCTGGCTAACACGGTGAAACCCCGTCTGTACTAAAAAATACAAAAAATTAGCTGGGTGTGTTGGCGGGTGCCTGTACTCCCAGCTACTTGGTAGGCTGAGGCAGGAGAATGGTGTGAACCCAGGAGGCAGAGCTTGCAGTGAGCCACGATCGCGCCACTGCACTCCAGCCTGGGCGACAGAGCGAGACTCCATTTAAAAAAAAAAAAAAAGGAAATAAGCACTGCTCTGTAAAGGTTAAACACAGAGGAAGGGATCTAGCTCAGAGATCTCCATACTCTACTTCTAGGGAAAACCCTGGTCAAATAGCCGTGGGCTCGTCAATGATCTTGAGTTACTCGTTCAGAGGGAAACTTGGCTTCAGAGAAGGAAAGGCCAGTGCAAGACGTGAGCAGCAGTTAGGTGCATCCTATTCCCAGACACAGATAGGATAAGGAAGTCAGGTATTGGGACTGTAGCTTTGGAATGGACTATACTTGCTTCAGAATATTATCATGGGGAGTTTGAGAAGCAAGGGCTTTCCTTTGTTGATTCTCCTTTCACCAATCTTCCTGGAAAGAATATTCTGCAGTTACAAAATAGGTTCCTTGGCTGCAAGTCTAATACTTATGCTAAAACCAAATAGATAAAAAAGTATCAACATTAATTTTTAAAAATATATTGTGTAAGCTTGTATAGCTAAGAATTCCCAGCCCCCTACATAGGATCTGAAGAAAGATCTAGTACTAATTGTGTTAAATAATGGTTTAGACAAATGTGTATCTGTCTCCTTAAGAGAGGAAGGCAGTCCCTACTGAAAAGTAAAAATGAAATGGATATACTTCCTGAGAGGGCTGGAATTTTCTGAAAATTGTCCCCTCTGATTTTTCACAGTATTTAGGGAATGGCCATCTTCCGTAATTAACAAATAAATAAATGAAATTTTATGTCAGGGTCAAATGAAACTAGAAACAAAGCTTATCTGGTGATATGTCAAATTATGAAAGTCATTATTTGGATGTAAAGATATATGACAGACTTTTAGGGGAAATGCTATGACCTCCTGCTTCTTGGTATTCCTTGTGTGATTTCCTCTTGAGTGTGAAGGGATGTATGTCATTGGGTTATATAAGATAGTGCCCATCTTGCTGGTGTCTCTCACTCTCTTGTGGCTCTGAAAAATCAAGCTGCCTGCCATGTTTGAACTTTGTTATGGAAAGACCCACATGTTAAGGAACTGAGGGCAGCCTCTGCCAACAGCTAGCTTTGAAACTGAATCGCTCGGCCGGGCACAGTGGCTCATACCTTTATTCCCTGGACTTTTGGAGGCCAAGGTGGATGGATCACAAGGTCAGGAGTTCAAGACCAGCCTGGCCAAGATGGTGAAACCCCATCTCTACTAAAAATACAAAAATTAGCTGGGTGTGGTGGCGGGCGCCTGTAATCCAGCTACTCGGGAGGCTGAGGCAGAGAATTTCTTGAACCCAGGAGGCAGAGGTCACAGTGAGCTGAGATTGCACCTGCATCCCAGCCTGGGCGGCAGAGCGAGACTCCATCTCAAAAAAAAAAAAAAAAAAAAAAAAAAAGAAACCAAATCTCTCAGTTCTACAGCCTCAAGGAACTGAACTTTGCCAACAAAAGCAGATCCTTCCCCAGTCAAGCCTCAGATGAGACAGCATCTGTCAGGCCTCTGAGCCCAAGCCAAGCCATCGCATCCCCTGTGACTTGCATGTATATGCCCGGATGGCCTGAAGTAACTGAAGAATCACAGAAGAAATGAAAATGCCCTGCCCTGCCTTAACTGATGACATTCCACCACAAAAGAAGTGAAAATGGCCAGTCCTTGCCTTAAGTGATGACATTACCTTGTGAAAGTCCTTTTCCTGGCTCATCCTGGCTCAAAAAGCTCCCCCACTGAGCACCTTATGACCCCCACTCCTGCCCACCAGAGAACAACCCCCCTTTGACTGTAATTTTCCTTTACCTACCCAAATCCTATAAAACGGCCCCACCCTTATCTCCCTTCGCTGACTCTCTTTTCAGACTCAGTCCACCTGCAGCCAGGTAAAATAAACAGCCATGTTGCTCACACAAAGCCTGTTTGGTGGTCTCTTCACACGGACACGCATGACATTTTGGTGCTGTGACTCGGATCGGGGGACCTCCCTTGGGAGATCAATCCCCTGTCCTCCTGCTCTTCGCTCCGTGAGAAAGATCCACCTACGACCTCTGGTCCTCAGACCAACCAGCCCAAGGAAGATCTCACCAATTTTAAATCGGGTAAGCGGCCCCTTTTTTACTCGCTTCTCCAACCTCTTTCGCTATCCCTCAACCTCTCTCCTTTCAATCTTGGCACCACCCTTCAATCTCTCCCTTCTCTTAATTTCAATTCCTTTCATTTTATGGTAGAGACAAAGGAGACACGTTTTATCTGTGGACCCAAAACGCCGGCGCCAGTCACGGATTGGGGTAGGCAGCCTTCCCTTGGTGTTTAATCATTGCAGGGATGCCTCTCTGATTACTCACCCACGTTTCAGAGTTGTCTGACCACACTGCAGGGACACCTGCCTTGGTCCTTCACCCTTAGCGGCAAGCCCTGCTTTTCTGGGGGAGGGGCAAGCGGCCCGACCCCTTCTCTCCCTGTTTCTACTCCTTCTCTGCTTTTCTGGGGGAAGGGCAAGAACCCTGACCTCATTTTTGCACCCCAACCTCTTATTTTTGTGCCCCGACCTTATTTTTGCACCCCCAACCTCTCATTTTTGCGCACCAATCCCTTTCACGCCCCGACCCCTTTCCTGCTTTTCTGGAGGGCAAGCACCCCCGAACTCCTTCTCTCTGTGTCTCTACTCTCTCTTTTATCTGGGCTTGCCTCCTTCCCTATGGGCAACCTTCCATCCTCCAATCCTCCTTCTTCTCCCTTAGCCTGTGTTCTCAAGAACTTAAAACCTCTTCAATTCACACCTAACCTAAAACCTAAACACCTTATTTTCTTCAACAATGCTGCTTAACTCCAATACAAACTTGACAGTAGTTCCAAATAGCCAGAAAACAGCACTTTAGATGTTTCCATCCTACAAGATCTAAATAATTCTTGTCGTTAAATGGGCAAACCGTCTGAGGTGCCTGACGTCCAGGCATTCTTTTACACATCGGTCCCTCCCTAGTCTCCGTTCCCAATGCAACTCGTCCCAAATCTTCCTTCTTTCCCTCCCACCTGTCCCCTCAGTGCCAACCCCAGGTGTCACTGAGTCTTTCTAATCTTCCTTTCTACAGACGCATCTGACCTCTCCCCTCCTCAACAGGCTGAGCTAGGTTCCAATTTTTCCTCAGTCTCTGCTCCCCCACCCTATAATCCTTTTATCACCTCACCTCCTCACACCCGCTCTGGCTTACAATTTCATTCCGTGACTAGCCCTCCCCTACCTGTTCAGCAATTTCCTCTTAAAAAAGTGGCTAGAGCTAAAGTCATAGTCAAGATTAATGTTCCTTTTTCTTTATCCAACCCCTCCTAAATCAGTTAGCGTTTAGGCTCTTTTTCATCAAATATAAAAAAATTAAATTCCGGCCCTCAAACCCCACAACAGGACTTAATGAACCTTGCCTTCAAGGTGTACAATAATAGAGTAGAGGCAGCCAAGTAGCAACTTATTTCTGAGTTGCAATACCTTGCCTCCACTGTGAGACAAAACCCGGCCGCATCTCCAGCACACAACTCCAAACGCCTGAACCGCAGCTGCCAGAGGCTCCCGCAGGAGCTTGCTACAAATGCCGGAAATCTGGCCACTGGGCCGAGGAATGCCCGCAGCCCGGGATTCCTCCTAAGCTGTGTCCTATCTGTGCGAGAACCCCCTGGAAATCGGACTGTCCAACTCGCCCAGCAGCCACTGCCAGAGACCCTGGAGCTCTGGCCCAAGACTCTGACTGACTCCTTCCCACACCTTCTAGGCTTAGCGGCTGAAGATTGATGCTGCCCCATAGCTTCGGAAGCTTCCTGGACCATCACAGACGCTTTGGGTAACTCTTACAGTGGAGGGTAAGTCTGTCCCCTTCTTAATCAATACAGAGGCTACCCACTCCACATTACCTTCTTTTCAAGGGCCTGTTTCCCTTGCCTCCATAACTGTTGTGGGTATTGACGGCCAAGCTTCTAAACCTCTTAAAACTCCCCAAATCTGGTGCCAATTTGGACAACATTCTTTTATGCACTCCTTTTTAGTTATCCCCACCTGCTCAGTTCCCTTATTAGGCCAAGACATTTTAACTAAATTATCTGCTTCCCTGACTATTCCTAGGCTACAGCCACACCTCATTGCTGCCTTTTCCCCCAGTTCAAAGTCTCCTTCACATCCTCCCCTCGTATGCCCCCACCTTAACCCCCAAGTATAAGATACTCTACTCCCTCCTTGGTGACTGATCATTCACCCCTTACCATCTCATTAAACCCAATCACCCTTACCCCACTCAACGCCAATATCCCATCCCACAGCACGCTTTAAAAGGATTAAAGCCTGTTATCACTCGCCTGCTACAGCATGGCCTTTTAAGGCCTGTAAACTTCTCTTACAATTCCCCCATTTTACCTGTCCTAAAACCAGACAAGGCTTACAGGTTAGTTCAAGATCTCTGCACCTTATCAACCAAATTGTCTTGCCTCTGGATCTCAAACATACTTTTTTACTATTCCTTTACACCCTTCATCCCGGCCTCTCTTCGCTTTCACTTGGACTGACCCTGACACCCACCAGGCTTAGCAAATTACCTAGACTGTACTGCCGCAAGGCCTCATGGACAGCCCCCATTACTTCAGTCAAGCCCAAATTTCTTCCTCATTTGTTACCTATCTCGGCATAATTCTCATAAATACATACTTACTCTCCCTGCTGATCATGTTCGGCTGGCTAATCTCCCAAACCCCAATCCCTTCTACAAAACAACTCCTTTCCTTGCTAGGCATGGTTAGTGCAGTCAGAATTCTTATACAAGAGCCGGGACTGTGTCCTGTAGCCTTTCTGTCCAAATGACCTTACTGTTTTAGCCTAGCCCTCATGTCTGTGTGCAGCGACTGCCACTGCTTTAATACTGTTAGAGGCCCTAAAAATCACAAACTATGCTCAACTTTCTACAGTTCTCATAACTTCCAAAATCTATTTTCTTCCCCCAACCATTGCTCAAGACAATGCTTACGCTGATAAGTTAGCTAAAAAAGCAGCTAGCATTCCAATTTTTATCCCTCAAGGCAGTTTTCCTCCTTCACATCGGCCACTCCCACCTATTCCCCAGCTGAAACTTCCACCTATCAGTCTCTTCCCACACAAGGCAAATAGTTCTTAGACCAAGGAAATTGTCTCCTTCCAGCCTCATGGGCCCATTCTATTCTGTCATCATTTCATAACCTCTTCCATGTAGGTTACAAGCCGCTAGCCCACCTCTTAGAACCTCTCATTTCCTTTCCATCATGGAAATCTATCCTCAAGGAGATCACTTCTCAGTGTTCCATTTGCTGTTCTACTACCCCTCAGGGATTATGCAGGCCCCCTCCCTTTCCTACACATCAAGCTCGAGGATTTGCCTCTGCCCAGGACTGGCAAATTGACTTTACGCACATGCCCCGAATCAGAAAACTAAAATATCTCTTAGTCTGGGTAGATACTTTCACTGGATGGGTAGAGGCCTTTCCCACAGGGTCTGAGAAGGCCACCGTGGTCATTTCTTCACTTCTGTCAGATGTAATTCCTCAGTTTGGCCTTCACACCTCTATATAGTCTGATAACGGACCAGCTTTTACTAGTCAAATCCCCCAAGCAGTTTCTCAGGCTCTTGGTATTCAGTGAAACCTTTATATTCTTTACCGTCCTCAATCTTCAGGAAAGGTAGAATGGAATTCAGGCCTGTCCTCAGAATGCTACAGGTTCCAGCCCATTTGAGCTCCTGGGTGGACACTCCTTTTTATTTGGTCCCAGTCTCATTCCAGACACCAGACCAACTTGGACTGCACCCCAAAAAACTTGTCATTCCCACTATCTTCTGTCTACTCATACTTCTGTTCACCGTTCTCAACTACTCATAAATGCCCTGCTTATGTTTACACTGCTGGTTTATACTGTTTCTCCAAGCCATCACAGCTGATATCTCCTAGTGCTCTCCCAAACCGCCACTCTAAATTCCCTCTTAAAGTAAATAAATAATCTTTGCTGGCAAGGCTATGCTGAGCCTCCTTAGGCACTCTCTAATTAGATGTCCTAAGTCCTCCCAATTCTTAGTCCTTTAATAACTGTTTTTTCTCCTTCTCTTATACAGACCTTGTGTCTTCCGTTTAGTTTTTCAATCCATACAAAACCACATCCAGCCCATCACCAATCATTCTATGCAACAAATGCTCCTTCTAACAATCCCACAATATCACCTCTTATCACAAGATCTCCCTTCAGCTTAAACTCTCTCACTCTAGGTTCCCACGCTGCCCCTAATCCCGCTTGAAGCAGCCCTGAGAAACATCGCCCATTCTCTCTCCATACCACCCCCCAAAAATTTTCGCCACCCCAACACTTCAACACTATTTTGTTTTATTTTTCTTATTAATATAAGAAGTCAGAAACGTCAGGCCTCTGAGCCCAAGCCAAGCCATCGCATCCCCTGTGACTTGCATGTATATGCCCGGATGGCCTGAAGTAACTGAAGAATCACAAAAGAAGTGAAAATGCCCTGCCCTGCCTTAACTGATGACATTCCACCACAAAAGAAGTGAAAATGGCCGGTCCTTGCTTTAAGTGATGACATTAACTTGTGAAAGTCCTTTTCCTGGCTCATCCTGGCTCAAAAAGCTCCCCCACTGAGCACCTTATGACCCCCACTCCTGCCCACCTTTGACTGTAATTTTCCTTTACCTACCCAAATCCTATAAAACAGCCCCACCCTTATCTCCCTTCGCTGACTCTCTTTTCGGACTCAGCCTGCCTGCACCCAGGTGAAATAAACAGCCATGTTGCTCACACAAAGCCTGTTTGGTGGTCTCTTCACATGGATGCGCATGACAGCGTCCTCGGCCAACTACTTGTTTGCAGCCTTGTGAGAACTGAAGCAGAGGACCCAGCTAAATTGTGCCTAGACTCCTGACCACGGAAACTGAGATAATAAATGTGTGTTGTTTTAAGCTGCCAAGTATGTGATAATTTGTTATGTAGTGGAGAACTAATACAACAGGGAAAAGTTAAAAGCTATTCACATAAATATTTATAATGGATATTATTTCTACACATTTAAATCAAGCTTTTCTTAAGTTCATAAGAAGATATGAATCTGGAGAAGGAAACTATATCAAGCAGAAGGCTGCTCTGGTGTTGTGAAGATGGGATCCAACCATTCGAATGTATTCAATTTATTTATTCAATAAGAATTGAGCATCAACTATGTTCCAGGCACTGAGATATTAATCTAAGGAAGACATATGTGTCATCCTCATTGAGGACCTCAAAAGTCTAATACATAAACTAACAATCATACAAAAATCATAGCCATGTTACAGTGCTATGAGGAAGATGTTAAGAGAATATTCTGGAAGTACTCATACATGAATACTTCAGAAACTGGGCATTGTAAGAACTCAGTTGCTTCTATCTACTTTCAATTCTACATCCTTGTACCTTGTAGTAGATTTAAAATGGCCACAAATTCTTCAATACTCTTCTGTAGAGAGATTTGAGGGCTATTTCCCTTCATCTTGAATTTAGGCAGGCTTTTTCAGGGTCCAGCTTTTAAGAGGAGCTTTCGCCTTGGTCTGTGGAAGTCCTGAGTCACTGTGTACAAAATCCATCTACCTTATTAGACCATCTAGAGAGAGCTGAGACTACAGGGAGATGGGGAGTGACCCGGCTGATCTCAGTCTTCCTAGTGACCCTGCCCAGGAACTTGGCGTGTGAGTAAAGCCATCTTGGAACTTCCATACCAGACCAGCCACCAGATGATTAATACTAACTGATCCCAGTCACTGCCACATAGAGCAGAAGAACTGCCTAACTGAATTATTTCCAAACTGCTGACTCAAAAATTTGTATGATATATAATAAAATGTTTAAGTCACTGTTTTGTTAAGAGTAATAAGCAACCAGAATAAAATTCTGATCTTTATCATGTACCATGCTGAAAATCTGACCATCTCACTCTCCTTAAAACTCCATCAGTGCCTTCCCATTACCCAAATCCTTCTTGTATGTCATGGAAGTCCCTTATTACGTGACCTCTACCTACTTCTCCAGTCTTACCTCCTAACATGGCCCCCAACTCCAGGCTCTCATATTACCTATTCGCTAATGGTTCCTGGGCCAACATCCAACATACTGTTCCCTGCTTCCATGCCAAGAAGAGACAGCTTATTCAGCTTCCTTGGCCGGTCATTGCCTTCTTCATTTGCTTTGCGTAACTTGCTCACCGTGTAAAAATATTCATCTAAGTAGTTATTTCCTCCCAGAAGTCTGCTCTAGGCCATGAGAAACTCACAGCCAAAAATGCAAATGATTCCAGATGATCATTCACTGTAGAAAAGGAATTGAGGGGCTGAGCGTGGTGGCTCATGCCTGTAATCTCAGCACTTTGGGAGGCTGAGGCATTAGGATCACAAGGTCAGGAGATCGAGACCATCCTGGCCAACATGGTGAAGGTCAGTCTCTACTGAAAATACAAAAAATTTGCTAGTCATGGTGGTGGCACATGCCTGTAGTCCCAGCTACTCAGGAGGCTGAGGCAGGAGAATCGCTTGAACCTGCGAGGCAGAGGTTGCAGCGAGCTGAGATTGCGCCACTGCACTCCAGCCTGGCGACAGAATGAGACTCCATCTCAAAAAAAAAAAGAAAAGAAAAAAAGAAAAAAGAAAGAAAAGGAATTGAGGAAGAGATTTCTAGACCACAGAGCAAAAAGGGAATGGGGGAAACCAGATAAAATGGCAGACTGAAAAAATTCTTTGCTCTTTTGGTTAGTCTCTCCCAACATATACAATGTCATGGATGCTGTATTAGTCATCTGAAGAAAGTGCTATGTTAATTCAGAAAAGGGACAATTACTTTTCCCTGGAGAGACTGGAGATGCTTTCTAGAGGAAGTGTGACATTGAAGCAGGTTCATGAAAGATGAGTAGGAACTCACTAAGGGAGATAATGGAGGGAAGCAGTTCTTGGCAGAGGGAACAGCAAGAGGAAGCAGTGGGAATGTGAAAGGGCAAGGTATTACCAAGAGGTCTGGTGAGAGGAGAGCAGGGAGTGCAGGTTGAGAAAATGAGACAAGAAAGTGGAGACCTTCCTTGAAAGCCATGCTACACAGGGGATTTGCACTTTATTTTGTAGGGAGATATTAGAGTTTTTAAATCAGGATACTGTTGCGAACAGATTTGTGATTCATAAAACAAATTCTCTTAATACTGTGGAGGATTAATTGGGGGAACGAGAAACTGGAAGAGAGCTTGAACTAGAGTAGCTCCTTATCTTGGAAGAGAAGGAAGAGGGTGTTCTGAATAATGCTAGGGAGATAGAATGGCAAGACTTGACAGTGGGATATGGTAAGAAATGTATGGACAGATCTGTGATCAAAGCCTGGGTTAATCATTGCTGATGAGCTGTATATTCTTTTTTTTTTTTTTTTTTTTTTTTTTTTTTGAGACGGAGTCTTGCTCTGTCGCCCAGGCTGGAGTGCAGTGGCCGGATCTCAGCTCACTGCAAGCTCCGCCTCCCGGGTTCATGCCATTCTCCTGCCTCAGCCTCCCGAGTAGCTGGGACTACAGGCGCCCGCCACCTCGCCCGGCTATTTTTTTTGTAGTTTTATTAGAGACGGGGTTTCACTGTGTTAGCCAGGATGGTCTCGATCTTCTGACCTCGTGATCCGCCCGTCTCGGCCTCCCAAAGTGCTGGGATTACAGGCTTGAGCCACCGCGCCCGGCCTGTATATTCTTAAGTAATTTCTTCCCCCTCCCCTCTCTTCTCCTCCCCTCTTTGGTCCTCCCCTCCCCTGTCCGCTCCTTTCCTTTTTTTTTTTTTTTTTTTTTGGAGACAGGGTCTGGCTTTAATGCCCAGGCTGGAGTGCAGTGATGTGATCATAGCTCACTACAGCCTCAAATTTCTGGGCTCAAGCGACT
Source organism: Chlorocebus sabaeus (assembly GCF_047675955.1). NCBI lineage: Eukaryota > Metazoa > Chordata > Mammalia > Primates > Cercopithecidae > Chlorocebus > Chlorocebus sabaeus. The sequence goes on along the minus strand of NC_132907.1, from coordinate 39,340,994 downwards.
TCCACCTCAGCCTCCTGAGGAGCTGGGACTATAGGCACGCACCACCATGTGTGGCTATTTTTTTTTTGATTTTTTGTAGATACAGGGTCTCACTTTATTGCCCAGACTGGTCTCAAACTCCTGGGCTGTCACTCTAGTTGTGTCCTTTGTGGTTCTTGGATGTCATCACCCCCACATTAGGCACCTGCAGGGATGTCCTTGTCTGCATCTGGGCTCTAGATGTACATTCCATGCTACTTTCCACTTTTGTGTCTCATGGTCATGACTATAAGTCCCCTTGGACCGTTTGTCAGCTAAATTATGTGTCTTTCTTGAGGGCCCTTTAGCTTTTCTGTGCCACTCTGGGGGCTGCAAAAGATTCAGAGGGACTGCCTCAGACTTTCCCTACCTAGGGCACTATATGTGGCCATCTTTACCTTACTTCTGTGACAACACTGTGGTCTAGTAAACATCTGCTAGACTGCTGCCTCCCAGGATTCCAGATGTTAATAGATTCCCAACATTGTCATGAGCCTCCACCATGTCTCCCCAACTTGGAGCTAACCCCAAGTAAGGGGCATGGTGGAGGACCCTTTTCTTAGATCTTTACTACCTAAAGTTATTTTGCTTAACACTCGTTTCTCTACTTTTGCCCTCCCCAATTTGGAAAGTCTTTATCTAGCCTAGGGGTGGGGGTGGGGTAGGGGGGTTGATATTAGTTGGGGGGGCAATTAAGATGGGTCAGCAAGTATCTCCGCAAATCTTTCTGCCTTACTACTAAGGCTTTTGAGTTTGAGGGTCCAAGGGTTTGGCATCTTCATTCTCTGCTAGTCAGTGGGTTTTTGTTGTTTGTTTTTCTAATGCAATCAGGGAAAGTTGTTAAGTGAAGAATGTAGAGAGAAAAAAAAAATCTGGAACAAATACTTTACTTAAATATCTTGATATACTGAAATAAAGTTTTTGTCTCTTCCAAATATATGCACCCTCTTCTCACATCTGCCAAGACAGTCATAGGTAAGAAACCTCAAATTAGAATAAAGAGTATCTGCTTCCTTAATCTGATTTGTGTGTGCAGATAATGAGAAGAGACGAAGGATGAACCAGATTCTGAAAACTTGCTTTCAGGTACCAGAGGCCAGAGCATAAAACTAGATATTTTCCCAGGATTGACTGATTTGGGAACTCAGCCTCAGGGGTCACATAGAAAATTTCCCAGTGACGGTCGTGGAAGCCCATACTCTATTGTGTAAGAAAAGAGAAAAACTAAAAAAACTGCCAGGTGCCGAACTTCTCCTTGTGTCCAGTTCTGGTTCTGCCTTGTGGAGCTATGGGAGAGGATCACCAATGCCCAGACATGCCACTACACCTTCCCTTCTTTTGCCCACCTTCTTACCTCTTAACATCATTCTCATGAATGTTTTTTCATATACTCCCTACCTTTTTCTAAGTTTATAAAGACAGAAAAAGAAATGAAGAATGAATCATCTGTCTTGTGTGTTAGATGTCATGGCAGGAGATAGAAAGGAAACTGAATATGTCTTTAAACCCCTGGAGCATCTAGCTACAGGTGGACTAAATGGTCCAACCCAAATGCAGAAAACCAGTGTAAACCACTTAGACTGTGATTCTGATTTCAGTAAAAAGTGATTTTTTTTTTCCAAGTAGGAATATGTTAAGCTGTTTTCTCTAATCAGAGACAAATTTTCAATGCCTGGATAACAAGTATTATCCTAAGTGCTACCCTTTTTTGTATGCCAGCTATGTGACAGAAACTCACTATACCATACACTTTATATCCATACACTTTATATCCCAATTAATTTTTGCAACAAACAGGGCAGGAAATAGCAGTTGTTCACTGTACTCACACTCTAATGACCTAGAAGTGTTAATGTATATATATATATGTGAATTATATATCTTCCTTATATATTATATATAATTTAATTATATAATTATGATTTAATTATATATTCCTCGTATATTTTATTATATATTTATATATAAATATTAAATTATATATATAAAGAAACACGTTCTTTCTGTCATGTAGTGGCTGTATCATAACTCACTGTAGCCTCAAACTTTTAGGCTCAAGTGATCCTCCTGCCTCAGCCACCTAAGTAGCTGGGACTACAGGTGTGTGCCATTACGCTCAGCTAATTAAAACAAATTTTTGTAGAGATGAAGTCTCCCTATGTTGCCCAAGGTGGTGTGAACTCCCGGCCTCAAGCAATCCTCTTGCCTTGGCCTTCTAAGTTGCTGGAACTACAAGCATGAGCCGCTACACACAGCTATTTTGGTATATTTCTAATATCTTTTAGATGCATATAATTTTTGCTTTGTTTTGTCAGTTACCACCATGGCCTACCCAATTTCCTGTGTTTTTAAAAGCTAATTTTACTGACTACACTCATGACATTTTTAATAGCTCATTGAAATTTTCCAATACATTTCACAGATATATTGGGAGTAGACATAGCAGAGGGTATGGTAGCCTCAGATTAGCCTGGGTGTAATCTTGGAAGGAGGCAACTGCCTGGCTGCTCCCTCTACTTTTGCCTTTCCTGTAGCCAAGCCTCAGGAGAGGCTTTTTTGCATGGCTTCCAGGGTTTGGTTTGTGAGGGAAGAAGATGAAGATAAAGTCAACTCAAACTTCATGGCAGCATTGTGCCCACTTTGCCCTATCACTGCCATTCTCCGGCAGAAACACTTTGGACACCGACACATGCTCCCTTGTGAATAAGCTTTCTAGTTTGGGTAAAAATACCAAAAAGTGGGGAAAAAATAATTAGAAATATGGAGATCATGGGTAAAAGGAGCTACCATGGCATGACCCTGAAAGCCCTCAGCATACTCTGGCATGGATCTCTGAGGAAATACAGGATGGCCTCTGTGCGAGGTGTTTTTCGTGCTGGTTGGAATTTTCACTGGTAAGAACGCCAGTACCTTTAAGCTTTGGCCAGAAGGTTTCAGATCTTGAATGGGCCCAAACTCATTTGTACTTTTTCTAAGTAGAATAGTCAGGCTGAACCTGTGGATCAACAGTCGACATTATGCCAACCAAAATATTTCTCTTTTTGGAAGCAACTAATGAGTTTCAATAATTCATCTTGAGTCTTTTTCACATAAGGAAACAGCACACATCATTAAAATTGCCTTGGAGGAAATTATATGATAGCCTTTGTAAAACTAACATTCCAGAAGAGAGGAGACTTTACCAATGCAGGGGATTATTAATAGCTATTTTGTGCCTTCAGATGCCATGATGCTTTATGTGTTAGTGAATTTCACAGGATCACATATGTGCAAGGGGGCCAGGCTCAGATCAAGGGGGTGTGTGGCTGCTGGCTCTGATTTTTGTTCTGCTGGGCCTTGGTGGAAGCAACCAGTTAGGCAAATAGAGCCAGACACACTATCCTTAATGTATTAGACAATTGGTAATTCTTTGTTGTTTATGATGATGGGTTTGAGAGGAATCTCAGGACATGGAGATAGAAAACCAGGTGTCTCTACCATTTATTAGTTCTGTAACTATAGACAGACTACTTGTCTCACCTGAACCTCCATTTCCTTATCTGTAAAATGGAAATAAAATCTCTTCTCTTCAATAAGTTGCTATGAAATCTAAATAAGATAATATATGTAAAAGTGCTAAACATGGAAAAATCCTTTACAGTTTTTAAGGCATATTATTATTGTTGTTATGATTATTATTACTAGTAAGTTTAGTCATGGAAGACTTATAGACTGACTGGCAAACTAGGATAACTTAGTGGGGATCTGTGGTTTAGGGTCTCAAAATAACAATGAAAACCTAAATGTCAGACTTTTTTCCCCCCCCCCCCCCGAGAGAGAGAGTTTCGCTCTTGTTGCCCAGGCTGGAGTGCAGTGGTGCAATCTCAGCTCACCGCAACCTCCGCCTCCTGGGTTCAAGCGATTCTCCTGCCTCAGCCTCCTGAGTAGCTGGGATTACAGGCGCCCGCCACCATGCCTGGCTAATTTTGTATTTTAGTAGAGACAGGGTTTCTCCATGTTGGTCAGGTTGATCTTGAACTCCCAACTTCAGGTAATCTGCCCACTTTGGCCTCCCAAAGTGCTGGGATTACAGGCATGAGCCACTGAGCCTGGCCCAGACCTTTGTTTTACACACACACACACACACACACATACACACACATTGCAGTTTGTTTCGTTGAAGACATTGAGACTTGGTTTCAATTAGTTTCTGGTTCAAACAATTAGTTAAGTGCAGGATCAAGATGATAAACCACTGTTTTGGCCAGGCACAGTGGCTCATGCCTGTAATCCCAGCACTTTGGGAGGCTGAAGTGGGTGGATTACTTAAGGTCAGCCTGGCCAGCATGGTGAAACCCCATCTTTACTAAAAACACAAAAATTAGCTGGATGTGGTGGCGGGCGCCTATAATCCCAGCTACTCGGGAGGCTGAGGCAGGAGAATCACTTGAGCCCGGAAGGTGGAGGTTGCAGTGAGCCAAGATCATGCCACTGTACTCCAGCCTGAGTGACAGAATGAGACTGTCTCAAAAAGAAAAAAAAACAGCAAAAAAGATGATAAACCACTATTTCAAGTAAATGTGAAATAGGACTGCGTGTTGAAGCAGCCTGGGTCTGACATTAAATCCTATGGTGACCTATCACATGGAGACACAGAGGCTTGCAGGCAAATAACTGAAGTTCTTGATAACTAAGCTTGTTGGAGGACACAGAGAGATTGTTCAGGCTAAGAATCACCAATGGATTTTTGTCATTTCAATGGTATTATTAATCTGTAAAAGAATTGTTTAGAAAACATTGCCATCTTATAATTCTTGTTAATTGCTTAGGATAATAAATAATACCTGCTATTTATTATTAATCACCTATTACATGCCAGGCATTCTAATTAAGTCATGTCACTTAATCCCTTTGGCCATCTGGAAAGTGGCACTACTGTCCCATTTTACAGATGAAATCAAAACTCAGAGACACTAGGGAACTTACTCAAGGTCACACAGCTGGCAAATGTCAGAGCCAGGATTCTAATTCATGTTTGTATGACACTGAAGCCCAGGCCCTTTCTATCACTTACAGTTAATGAGTATGGATGACCCAGAGACTAAGATTGTTTCCTTCATGGCCACATCTTTAATTTCTGCCAATCTGAAAACAAAACTTCGGCACAAGGATTAGTGTCCTTAACTGGAGCTGCTTGCCCAACACAGTCCACACTGTTAAGATTCTCTACTGCAAACAGGGCTTTCGATCCTTCCCTTTTACAGTGAATTCACACTCAGTTTGACCCCAGCTCTCCAAAGCTTTCTATTTGATCTCGTTTTCTTTTTTCAATTTTCATAAGCATGTCAGATTCCTTTCTTGAATGTGAAAGGGAGGAAAAGAATCATTATATAGGCCAGGCGTGGTGGCTCATGCCTGTAATCCCAACACTTTGGGAGGCCAAGGTGGTCGGATCACCTGAGGTCAGGAGTTCAAGACCAGCCTGGACAACATGGTGAAATCCAGTCTCTAGTAAAAATACAAAAAAATTAGCTGGGCCTAGTGGCAGGCACCTATAATCTCAGCTACTTGGGAGGCTGAGGCAGGAGAATCACTTGAGCCTGAGAGGCGTAGGCTGCAGTGAGCCGTGATCACGCTGTTGCACTCCAGCCTAAGCAACCAGAGCGAAACTCCATCTCAAAAAAAAAAAAAAAAAAAAAATTCATTATATAGAGTCAAGTATGGATACCTTTGGTTTGATTAAACATGAGAGGTAGAGATTAGGGCAAACACTCAGGTTAAATAGGATATGGCTACTGCTTAGAGTTAAAGCATGACAATAAATACTTTTTAGACAACTAACTTATAGACAGGTCTGTCCTCTCATTTTCCTGAGAAGCATATACATACTTGAAGATTAAGCAATGGGTCCTGGAGAGGGAGGTAAGAAGTTTTTCACATTTCTACAATTTTGCTGAAATAATCTTACATGTAGAACATATACATCATGCTTTTCTTTGGAAAACCTCATTCCACATGGAGGGCATTTGGGCTGTGATGGGGTGGGCAGATGAGTAAGTTGGAGTCAGAACATCTCTATTTGAGCTCTGTAACTTCCTGACTATGCAGCCTTTGGCAAATCACATAATCGCTCTGAATTTCACTTTCCTAATCAGTAAAATGTGACTAACAACAGCTATCCCTGGCTACTGCAGAAGGATAGTATGAGGGCCAAATGGGAGAAGAGATGGGAAAGGGCTTTCTAAACTCTAAAGTGCTGGGCAGATGTTGAGAGTTAATGTCAACTCTTGGAGAACATCCTAGCTTTGTGTATTACTGTGCGTGAGAAGGTGTCAGGCTGCGGAGGTGGTAGGTGTTGTGCTAAAGAGGATACTGGCAGTTTTTATATTCAGATGCGAAATCACAGCTGTTGGGCAGGCAGAAAGCCAGGGCAAAGCCTGCTCTCTCTAGCTGTACCTGAAACCCCAGTTTCCTTTACACTATTCACTCATTGCCCTGCCTATGAGCAGGGAAGTGTAAGGCCCTTCCCCTCTCCCACAATCACAAGCAGGAGGGAAGAAGCCAGCACTGAGCCACAGAGAGGCTGAGACACTAATAAAAACTACAAATTATCAAATGCTTACTATGTGCCAGGCATGATTGTAAGCATTTTACCTATATGATCTTACTTATTTCTCATATCAGAAAATATGGCTGATCTGATTATTATCCCCATTTTACAGATGAGGAAAGTGAGTGTTAGAGAAGTCAAATGACTTGCCTAGGATTATAATTAGACAGGAGTCTCTACCAAGAGTCAAATCCAGGAGGTCTGATTGTAAAACCCACATCCTCAAACACTAAGCTATACTGCAACCTCTGGTTGTAACCTCACATACTCAGCTTCCTGCCACCAAACACAACTCCATTGGTAGTATCCAGTTTCCAAAGACAGCAAATACAGAAAAGGAGTTTGGGTGCTGATGTTGGCCTGGCAACTCCATTTCCTACTCACCACACAGACCTCCCTTGGTAAAATAATGTCCTAACTTGGGGAGTGACCAGGCATTTACCTGATAACCTGTATCTTCTCAATGAGAAAAGAAAAGGAGAGCAGAAAATGTTTGTGCCTGGAGTATCTGGCTAATAGTTGTCGTAAAGTTGTTTAAGTCTAGTTAGGCCACAGCAGAATTAGAGTTATAATTAAGGCAGGACGTGGTAAGGTGATCACAGCCAAAAGTCCCACTGTGACCTGGGAATGCGGTTGTTGCTAGCAGCGGCAGCAACTCGTACTTCACCCAATCCTTCATCTCCGTAGATCAACAGAATCGCCATCTATAGCAAACATTAACTTAGCATCTGTGGAGTGCCATGCTCAATATCAGGTGCCAGGAACATACACATAATAAGGCACTTCGACATGAGAAAAAGCAGTAGAAGGAAGTATATAATAATAGCAGATTGGTGCTTCAGAAAGTACGTGAAATTGAATTCTGAAGAGGAGGTGATATGGTTTGGCTGTGTCCCCACCCAAATCTTACCTTGAGTTGTAGCTCCCATAATTCCCATGTGCTATATGAAGGATCTGGTAGGAGGTAATTGAATCACAGGGGCAGGTCTTTCCCACGCTGTTCTCATGATAGTGAATAAGTCTCACATCATCTAATGGTGTTATTAAGGGGAATTCCCCTACACAACCTCTCTTGCCTGCTGCCATGTTAGATGTGACTTTGCTCCTCCTTTGCCTTCCACCATGATTGTGAGGCCTCCCCAGCCATGTAGAACTGTGAGTGAATTAAACCTCTTTCCTTTATAAATTACCCAGCCTCAGGTATGTTTTTATTAGCAGCATAAGAACAGACTAACACAGGAGGTGGTGACAATTTGGGGTGGAGTAATCAGGGTAACTTTTATGAAGGAGGGAGTGAATAAAACTTTGAAGGATGGGTGGGACTTGACTAAATGAGAAGGGATGGGATTGAAAGGAGAAATGTCAGAAGAGATGACATTGTGGGTGAAGGTCTAGGGCAAAGATAGGTTCAAAACAAGTGAGAATGAGCACTAGTGTGTTAGAATGCTTTCAGCTATTTGAAATAGAAATGGCTTAAACCAATTAATTTTTTTACATAGTCCAGAGGTAAAATGGGCCTCTGAATTGCTTGATTCAGCAGTCAAAGTGTGCCATGAAAGAACCAAGTCCTTTTCAGGTCGCTGCTCTGCAGTTCGCAGAGTCATCTTCAACAGCCAGGCAATATGCTCCCTTGGTTCACTTCCAACAAAAGAGAGATTGATTTATCTTTCCCAGAAATCACAAACTAGCCCCTCTCTGTATGTCATTGGGCTCAGGCTGGTTTGGGATCTGCTTATTCCTAAACCAATCATTGATAAAGGAGATTAAATATTTTAATTGGCTTACACTGGTGGACTAAAACTTTAGCCTCCATTGGAATCACCTGGAGGGCTTGTAAAAACATATTGCTGCCTGCCCTACTCCGGAGTTTCTGACTCAGTGGGTCTGGGGTTGGAATTTGTGTTTATGATGCATTACCATGTGATGCTGGTGCTGCAGGTCTGGGGCCACAAGTTCACTTTTGTTTTGTTTTTTTGAGAAGGAGTCTCACTCTGTCACCCAGGCTGGAGTGCAGTGGCACGATCTCGGCTCACTGCAACCTCTGCCTCCCAGGTTCACGCCATTCTCCTGCTTCAGCCTCCCGAGTAGCTGGGACGACAGGCGCCTGCTACCACACCTGGCTAATTTTTTATATTTTTAGTAGAGACGGGGTTTCACCATGTTAGCCAAAATGGTCTTGATCTCTTGACATCGTGATCCACCTACCTCGGCCTCCCAAAGTGCTGGAATTACAGGTGTGAGCCACTGCACCTGGCCGTTTTTTGTTTTTTTTTTTTTGAGACAGAGTTTTGCTCTGTTACCCAGGCTGGAGTGCAGTGGCGTGATCTTGGCTCACTGCAACCTCCGCCTCCCAGGTTCAAACGATTCTCCTGCCTCAGCCTCCTGAGTAGCTGGGATTACAGGCGTGTGCCACCACGCCTGGCTAATTTTTTTTATTTTCAGTAGAGATGGGGTTTCACCATGTTGGCCAGGCTGGTCTCGAACTCCTGACCTTGTGATCTGTGTGCCTTGGCCATCCAGAGTGCTGTAATTAGAGGCATGAGCCATTGCTTCCAGCCCACAACTTTCAAGACTACTATTGTAGGATAATTAATTGAGGTGGAATAGATGTTGGGGTATCAATCCATGGTCTTCTATAAATGTCCTGGTTTACCTGGCTGAGGCTGAGCTGGTGTAATTATGTCCCCCTTTAATGTCAAAAGTGTCTTGGTTTTTTTGTTTTTGTTTTTGTTTTTTTTTGAGATGGAGTCTCACTTTCTTGCCAGGCTGGAGTGCAGTGGCACCATCTCGGCTCACCGCAACCTCTGCCTCCTGGGTTCAAGCGATTCTCCTGCCTCAGCCTTCCGAGTACCTGGGACTACAGGTATGTGCTACTATGCCCAGCTAATTTTTGTATTTTATGTTGGCCAGGATGGTCTCGATCTCTTGACCTCATGATCCGCCTGCCTTGGCCTCCCAACATGGTGGAATTACAGGTGTGAGCCACCACGCCCGGTTGGTTATTCTCATATATAAATTACATGATCATCTTACCACACAGGGCTTTTAGTTCAAGTCAAGGTTCTTTCTCTATAAGTGAACACAGGAGAGTGAACCAGTATTTGTCAATAAAATGTGTGATTCCAATTGGGAGATCTCTTTGTTCTGTGTCCAAGGATCTAAAAGAGAGAGAGAGAGAAAAAAAAAGCCATCAGTATCAATCATATTTCACATTAAGGATCCTGACTGATGTGTTTTAAGGGCATTGCTTTTAATTTATATGGAAACTATTCTTTACTTATCAGAAATATAGCTTTTGCTATCCTTTTTGCTTAACATTCTTAATAGCATGATTTGATTTATAAAAAAATAAGGCATTGATTGCAACTAATTCATTTTATGTCTTAAGTTCATTGACATAGTTTTACAAAAATGTGAAACATCGTGTATTAAGCTAAACTACCATATTTTTAAAACATTGGTCATGGCTGGGGGTAGTGGCTCACACCTGCAATGTCAGTACTTTGGGAAGCCAGGGTGAGAGGATTGCTTGAGGCCAGGAGTTCAAGGCCAGTCTGAATAACATAGCAAGACCCTGCCTCTACCAAAAAAAAAACCAAAAACATTGCAGGCGCCTGTATTCCCAGTTATCTGGGAGGCTGAGGCAGGAAGATCACTTAAGCCCAGGAGTTTGAGGCTGCAGTGAGCTTTGATTGTGCTACTGCACTCCAGCCTGGGTGACAGAGTAAGACCTTGGCAGCAAAAAAACACAAAAATAAACAAACAAAAAAACACACTTTGGTTATAATGGAGGTCACAGTTAAACAGAGTTCAGAAACAGTGTTTGTTGCCAAGTATTTCTGGTTCATCCAGAACCAAGAATTTTTTATTGAAAATTAACTATATCTGGTAATCTTACTAGAGGCCATGTAATTTCTGAAAGCAAATAGTGAATGAATATTTTTGTTTTTCTTTCTTAATCTGGTTTCTTTTTCTTGGCTTTTTCTACCTAAAAGTTACCAAAGACTAAGTTTGAAATTATCTTGCATATTAGATACCTCCAATCTTGTCATGGAATTAGATTTAATCTCTTTAAGGTCTTTCTTCAGAAATTGATTGCAAGCAGTTTGGGATGCTACTTAAGAATTTGCTTAAACCACTTCCTCCCAACCCCACAAAAAAATCACAAACCCAAGCACAATCCAGATGAGAATCATAAACATCTCATTGCTCTTTGCAGCAGCATGAATTGTGAAATTTTAGTTAATCCAAGAATTTTTAAATGTTGTTGTTTTAAACCTTTTACTAGATTTTCTTCTTATGCCAAAATAACCACATATGGTTCCAATCTTTCAGGATAAGGACAATGTGGGGTGATTCTAATAGAATAGCAACATTTAAAAAGTTCAAATATGGTAGAATTGTTTTGTTTTGTTTATATGGTAGAGATAAATTTATGAGTTAGAGAGATCCAGCAGTCTTCTGTTCTTAACTTACATTCATTGTAGGAACCTCTTCAACATCCCTGAGAGAGATGGTTCTTTAAACTGAATTATTAATTCCAGTAATAGAAAGGCTGCAGCCTGACAGGGAGGGATGGTATCAGTTTTATTGTTAAACCGCTTTAGCTAGTTTTCTTACAGTGAGTTACACAGTGTCTCCCAGTACAGTTTGTGTTAGAGGACTGTAGACTATGCTATAGATTGTACTGTACCCTCCTCAAATCGATTTGTTGAAGCCCTAACTCCCAATGTGACTGTATTTGGAGATAGGCCTTTTAGGAGGTAATTAAGGTTAAATGAGTTCATAAGAATGGGATCTTGGCCAGGCATGGTGACCCACGCCTGTAATCCCAGCACTTTGGGAGGCCGAGGTGGGTGGATCATGAGGTCAGGAGTTCGAGATCAGCCTGACCAACATGGTGAAATCCTGTCTCTACTAAAAATACAAAAATTAGCCAGTTGTGGTGTCACACACCTGTAATCCCAGCTACTCAGGAAGCTGAGGCAGAAGAATTGCTTAAACCCAGGAAGTGGAGGTTGCAGTGAGCCGAGATTGTACCACTGCACTCCAGCCTGGGTGACAAAGTGAGACTCCGTCTCAAAAAAAAAAAAAAAAAAAAAAAAAAGAAGGGGATCTCTCCATGGAAAGGCCATGAGAGGACACAGTGAGAAAGTGTGGCTATCTGCAAACCATGAAGAGAGAGCTCTCATCAGAAACCAAAGTGGCCAGAACCTTGATAGTTGGACTTCCCAGCCTCTAGAACTGTGAGAAATAAACCTCAACTGTTTAAGCTACCACTGTGGTATTTTGTTATGGCAATATGAGTAGACTGATATAGGCTATATGTACTGCCTTTTCTTATTTATTTATTTATTTTTTGAGATGGAGTCTTGCTGTGTCACCCAGGCTGGAGTGCGGTGGAACGATCTCGGCTCACTGCAAGCTCCGCCTCCCAGGTTCACGCCATTCTCCTGCCTCAGCTTCCCAAGTAGCTGAGACTACAAGTGCCCTCTACCATGCCTGGCTAATTTTTTTTGGATTTTTAGTACAGACAGGGTTTCACTGTGTTAGCCAGGATGGTCTCTATCTCCTGACCTTGTGATCTGCCTGCCTTGGCCTCCCAAAGTGCTGGGATTACAGGTGTGAGCCATCACACCCAGCCTGTACTGCCTTTTCTATACCACATTTCTCAGCTATCAAGCCCATCCTAACACATTTATTCTTTAAAATTAAACTTCACAGGCCAGGTGCAGTGACTGATGCCTGTAATCCCACCACTTTGGGAGGCCGAGGTGGTTGGATCACCTGAGGTTGGGAGTTCAAGACCAGCCTGGCCAACATGGTGAAACCCTGTCGCTACTAAAAATACAAAAATTAGCTGGGCATGGTGGCAGGCGCCTGTAATCCCAGCTACTTGGGAGGCTGAGGCAGGAGAATCACTTGAACCTGGGAGGCAGAGGTTGCAGTGAGCCGAGACCATGCCATTGCACTCCAGTCTGGGCAACACGAGTGAAACTCTGTCTCAAAAAAAAAAAAAAAAAAAAAAATTAAACTTCACAGTGAGTTCAATTTTTCTTTATTTGATATGATTTCCAGATTGTTGTTTCAACTTGCTGCCCACTTTGAGATCACATAAGTTTGTGTCTACCTCATCAAAATGATGGTGTCTAGGACTGAACATAATATTTGAAGTGAACTCTGATCAATGCAGAATATATTAAAACATTACTTTCTATGAGCTGAATTCCATATCTTCTTGTGGGCCACATATAATATAGTGTTGGTTTTGCTTTTTCAGGAAACACATTATATGCAGGTTAAACTTATTGTCACATACAATATGCATATTTTTAAGATGAGCTTTTTTTCTGGGCTTTGTAATCCAGTAGGCTCTTGGATTACCATGTATGAAACATACAAAAAAGTGCAAACGTTTAGAGAGAACCGATATTATTTCACCATGCAGATGTGAACTCCAAAAAAAGAAAGAAGAAACAACAAAAAACAAAACAAAACAAAACAAAAAGAGATGTTAACTCCAAGAGCTAGTTGGTTTAATGGTAAAATGAATTCTGTATTTGAAACCTGGCCTAGTACACATAACTTCCTACTCAAAAATTGATGCTGTATAAAAAACATTAGACTGAGTGTTAGAAAAGATGAATTTAAATCCCAGCTTTATAAGTGATGAGCTAAGTGGCTCTTGGGAAGTCACCTACTCTAAGCCCGAGTCTCCTTATCTCATTGTAGCATACCTCTCCTAACATACAGGAAAACACACACACACAAACACGTGCCACCAGTTACCATCTACTCTCATGACTATTTTACCAAATAAAAACATTTTAACACCCAAAAAAAGGAAGAACAACAGAATTTCAGGATGACAATTGGCAAATATACATGCACATTTCCTTTAAGGCCTGGTGAAAACTGTCACTTACTAAAGGACCTTTTGGAAACTACTGAACTAGATCAGTTCTAAGGTCTTGTCCAGACCCTCAAGTTGGGTGTGGGGCTTCTGAACACTGGATAGCAGTGAGATGATACATTTGAGGGTGTAAAGTTATTCATTAATCCATTCATGTGTTAAATCAACAAATATTTATTGAATACCCACTATGTGCCATATATTTAAAAGCTGGGATATATCAATGAACAAAATAGACAAAAATGCCTGTCCTTGTGCTACTTATATACTGGAGGGAAGAGACAGAAAACAAGTAATAAACATAAAACAGAAGGCAATTATAGGCCAGGAGCGGTGGCTCACGCCTGTAATCCCAGCACTTTGAGAGGTCAAGGCAGGCGGATCATGAGATTAAGAGATGGAGACCATCCTGGGCAATATGGTGAAACCCCATCTCTACTAAAAATATAAAAATTAGCTTGACATAGTGGCATGCGCCTGTAGTCCTAGCTACTTGGGAGGCTGAGGCAGGAGAATCGCTTGAACCTGGGAGGCGGAGGTTGCAGTGAGCCGAGATTGCACCACTGCACTCCAGCCTGGTGACAGAGCAAGACTCAGTCTCAAAAAAAAAAAAAAAAAAACGACCAACGATAAAAGGCAGTTATATACAGTGTACTACTTTGGAAGACGCTGACTGCTACGGAAAATGAGAGAAAGCAGAGCAGGAAGGGTAGGCAGGGAGTTTGGGGACATTTTTCTGGTCACAGCACAGCAAAGAGCACTGGATCTCATTAACATGATAGTCATTGGCTTCTACTTATTGCCTCAAACCTAGCCATGAGTAAATTGATTAATTTAGAAATTTATTACTTATTTCACGTATTCAATATCTCTAATGCAGGGTTGTTGTAGATCATAGTAATTAATTCAGCTTGGGAAATTGTCACTGAGTTATTTATTTAGAATAACAGCTTGTGATTTTATTTATTAGGGGTATATCTGATTTTGAAAATGCCTTAATTCAATCTATTGATTAATCATTTATCATTTAGTCAATAAATATTTATGGACTGCTTGTTATGCAGAAGGCTGAATTATATGTGCATGTATTAAAGTTATAACTCTAGAATTATTAACTCTAGAATTCCTGAGTGTTTATAAAGGTGGAATTAGGTGCTGTGAAGTATTACCAAGTTAAAAACGGCAGTATTTTTAACCCAGAGAATATAGCTGTATTTGTTTGTTACTTTGCTTTACGATTATCTAAGAACATGTTAGTTGATCTCACAATACTTCTCCGGTAGATAGGGTAGCATATTTTCCTTATTGTATATGTAGGGAGACTTGAGAGTCCAGGAAGTTAGATGCCTTATCCTTAGTCACTTAGGGAGGGTAGTGTCAATATTGCAACGAAGACCTAGGGTTTCAGGGGTCGTTGTTTAGCAACATCTGATCTGGAGCCAGTTGGGATAAGAGGATACATACCTTTGGTTCCTGATCTCTCTGGGAGATGAGGGTCCTTTAATGTGCCGACCCACAGCTCCCCTTCCCCAGCACCCACCTCTTTCTGGGTTCTACATCTTTGATGTCAAAAGGCCTCAGATTTTGAAAATTCTCTGGTGCTTCAGGTCTTCTGTCTCAACCAATGGGGTTCGGGCCTCCCTCTGGTCTAGGTGTCAGCAAGTACAGAAGGAAGGTGGAGGGGTAAGAAAGGGGGCAGAGCAAAAAGCCAAATGAGGGAACCTACCATGTTCATTTCAGCTCTTTCATCTTCCCGCAGCTCGCAGCTTACTACATATTCTTCTTCTGTCCAATTACAGAAAAAAGAGAAAGGATCATCATAAAGGGTTAGAAATGTGACCCTGACCATTTAGCTTTTGGGAGTGACATGTCCAGCCTTAACTTTTGGACATTTTTAGCTGGCGATTTTCAACCTGGTTACAAAATGAGCAGAAGGAATATTACCCTATAAAGGAGATTTTTTTTTTTTTTTGAGTTGAAGTCTCACTCTCTCACCCACGCTGGAGTGCAGTGGCGTGATCTTGGCTCACTGCAACATCTCCCTCCTGGGTTCAAGCAATTTGAAGGAGATGTATTAAAAATACCTGAAGGGGGCCAGACATGGTGGCTCATGCCTATAATCCCAGCACTTTGGGAGGCCAAGGCGGGCGAGTCACTTTAGGTCAGGAGTTCAAGACCAGTCTGGCCAACATGGCGAAACCCCATCTCTACTAAAAATGCAAAATTTAACCGGGCGTGGTGGCACATGCCTGTAATCCCAGCTACTTGGGAGCCTGAGGCAGGAGAATCACTTGAACCCAGAGGTGGAGGTTGTAGTGAGTTGAGATCATGCCACTGCACTCCAGCCTGGGTGACAAAGTAACACAAGAGTCCATCTCAAAAAAATTTAAAAAATTAAAACAAAATAAAAATAATTGAAGGGAGGTTGTCAAAATATTAATCTCCCCTCTCTCCCAGGATCTTATTCTAGCAAAAGTTCTCAGCCTTGGCTACACATTAAAATCACCTGGAGAATATTCACAAAATGCCCAGGTATAGGACCCACCTCTAAGAGACATCCTGAGTTCATTGTTCTGGGATATAATCCTGCTGATATTGTATTAAAGCTCCAGGTACTTTTAAGGTGCAGCCAGGATCACTGCTCTGGCGATCCTGAATTATTGACAGGAGTGTGTCCTAATCCCGGTGTGCTGCCCCCAGGTGTGTTGGAGTGTGGAGAAAAAAACTCGAGAACCATTCATCCAGTGTTCCTCAAAGGGTGGTCTGCAGAACAGCAGCATCAGCATCGCCTGGGAACTTACTAGAAATGCAAATTATTGGGCCTAATTCCAGAACTACTAACTCAGAAGGTCTCTCTGAGTTACTCTCAGGGTGTGACCTAGCAATCTAGGGTTTCAGGAGCCCTCAGGTGAGTCTGATGCATGTTGAATTTGAGAACCACTGTCCTAATCTAACCTATAGTATTCTGAACTGATAATCTGAATATAATTGAGTTAGATACCTTCTTTTCTGATAAAAAGAACATTATATCTATAAGCAGGTGCAGGGAGCTTTGTTTAGATAAAGAAATTAAAGTGCTACAATAGGAATGTCAGACATTAACTAGAAAGGAATCTGGGAATAGGGGCAGAGGTTGTGTATGATTTTCTTTCTGAGGTACAGGATCCTTCCCAGAAAAATTACACCATGTGGTCAGACATCTTCTCTCCTTGAGCTAAAGCTCTTTTTATGTTGACTATGAGTTTATATTTTAACCTACTCCAGGCAAACTCTTCCCCATGATCAAATAAAGTTTTCAAAGACAGTGAAGATTAGCAAACAAAGCCTTGCATTAGACAGAAGGGCTGGGAAACACTAAAAGCAAACTTGAGCCAAAATAATCTCCCTAGTAATCCAGCAGGTCCACCACAAGGATAACAAAATAACTCCAATGACGTCATGGCATGATGTCTGATGACTCTGGGTCACCAGAGTAGGGGCCGAAGAGTGAGTTTTTCTGATCCACTGATTCATTTGGTCCTTCAGTGACTCCTTTGGCTCTGATAGAATCTTTTTTTTTTTTTTTTTTTTTTTTTTTCTGAGAGAGGGTCTGGCTCTGTCACCCAGACTGGAATGCAGAGGTGCAATCTCAGCTCACTGCAACCTCTTCCTCCTGGGCTCAAGTGAGCTTCCTGAGTAGCTGGGACAACAAGCATGTGCCACTATGATCAGATAATTTTTGGGTTTTTTTTTTTTGGTAGAGATGGGGCTTTGCCATATTCCTCAGGCTGGTTTTGAACTCCTAGGCTCAAGTTTTTTTTTTGCCATATTCCTAGGCCGGTTTTGAACTCCCAATGTGTTAAGATTAAGGTATGAGCCACTGTGCCTGGCTCATAGAATTTTTTTTTTTTTTTATACAGAGTCTCACTCTGTCACCCAGGCTGGAATGCAGTGGCGCGATCTGGTCCCACTGCAAGCTCCGCCTCCGGGGTTCACGCCATTCTCCCACCTCAGCCTCACAAGTAGCTGGGACTACAGGTGCCCGCCACCATGCCCAGCTATTTTTAATTTTTTATTTTTTTTATTTTTAGTAGAGACAGGGTTTCACCGTGTTAGCCAGGATGATCTCCATCTCTTGACCTCGTGATCTGCCCGCCTTGGCCTCCCAAAGTGTTGGGATTACAGGCGTGAGCCACCATGCCCAATCAATTCAGAGAATCTTTAGAGAAGAATCTTTGTAGGTGGGATGATACGTGCTTCTGGACATCCTGTGAATCATCATATTTCCAGCTTTCAAGCATATTGATGAGTATTTGAACAATGTCTTAAAGCAGGAGTACCATTCTATTATGAAAGAAGCTTCCTAGTTGATAAACTTTTCATATAGAGTCAAACTTCATTCTAATGGCAATGATTATTTTATTATAAGAAACTGGGGGGCCGGGAGCGGTGGCTCACACCTGTAATCCTAGCACTTTGGGAGGTCGAGGCAGGCAGATCACGAGGTCAGGAGATCGAGACCATCCTGGCTAACACGGTGAAACCCCGTCTCTACTAAAAATACAAAAAATTAGCCTGGCGTGGTGGGGGGGCGCCTGTAGTGGTGGTGGGCACCTGTTGTCCCAGCTACTTGGGAGGCTGAGGCAGGAGAATGGCGTGAACCTGGGAGGCAGAGCTTGCAGTGGGCCAAGATCGTGCCACTGCACTCCAGCCTGGGCGACAGAGAGGGACTCCGTCTCAAAAAAAATAATAAATAAAAAATAAAAAAAGAAAAAAAAAAGAAACTGGGATCATGTTAATTTGCCTGAAACAAATCCAAGGAGTTAGATTGCTTCAGAGCTCACCTAACAGAAATAGCTCATACATTCTCTAGGAGTAAATCACTCTTACTAGGCCTGAAGACATGCTTCAAGTCAGAATGTGATAGTAATGATTCACTCTGGGATTTCATTTCAAGCCACAGGAACTAAAAATGCAAGTACAGTTCCCAAGGCGAAACACAACCTGTAATCTTAATCCATTTAACTTCCTCAAATTGCTGTATTACTCAAAACAGCTGATTTCTTCATGGAGCACAGATGAATTTCCTCTGTGGCAAATGTCACCATCTGACCCAGTGATATGTCTAGGCCCTCCTCACCACCTGTGAGCTCTCCTTCAAGGAAAGGCCATTGAGCAAGCCCAATTGGTCTAGTTAAGAGCATGTGCTTTGGAATCAGATTACCTGTGTTGGAATCTACCAATATGGCTTGGCAGGAGCATATTTTTGGATGTATCTCTTAACCTTCCTAAACTACAATTCCTTCAGCTGGAAAATGGAGAAACAATAATACTGACCTCATAGTATTAGCAGTTGCACAGCATCTGGTATAAAGGTGGTCAGGTATAAAAGTGATCAATAAATATTAGCTCTTATTTAAGGAGGCAATAGTATAATGGTTAAGAGGAGGATTTCAAGGCCAAATTGTCTAGTTTGAATCCCAATTCTGCCACTTTGTAAAAGTTACCTAATCAGTTGGGGCCACGGTTGAGGACAGGTGCCTGGGAAACGCTGGGAAGTGCTCCAGAGAATAAATGAGAGGCTCCAATTTTTATTTTTATTTATTTATTTATTTATTGAGACGGAGTTTCACTCTTTTGCCCAGGCTGGTGTGCAATGGTGCAATCTCAGCTTACTGCAACCTCCGCCTCCCAGGTTCAAGTGATTCTCCTGCCTCAGCCTCCCGAGTAGCTGGGATGACAGGCGCCTGCCACCACGCCCAGCTAATTTTTGTATTTTTAGTAGAGATGGGGTTTCACCATTGGCCAGGCTGGTCTCAAACTCCTGACCTCAGGTGATCCGCCCACTCCCAAAGTGCTGGGATTACAGGTGTGAGCCACCACGCCTAGCAGAGGCTCCAGTTTTTAAAGAAAAAAGGACAACTCAGGAAAAGGGATTGAATGCAAAAGTTGTTCATCATGAATTCTTATTAGTTTACAGGAATAACACTGATTAGTGATTGGCTAGACATTGCTGAACTGTAGGCTATGAGTTATGGTGTCCAGTGTGTGGCATTTTTTGACTCCTTTGTGTCAGTCTAGAGCTCATATAGCAAGTGGCTTCAAGTAGTGATTCTTTAGCTTAAGGGAAGAGTGATACTCCTGTCACATTTCAAATGCCTCTCTGGGCGTGATAATTTAAAGGGGCTTGCGTGCCTCAGATGCAAATTTCTTTTTTCTTTCTCATAGGACACTAGGAAAGAGTACAAATGAGGCCCACCTATGGTATTTTAAATACTTAGAAGTTGTACATCAAGCTAAATAACTATTAAATAAAGTGTTTTCTGGCTGGGCGCGGTGGCTCAAGCCTGTAATCCTAGCACTTTGGGAGGCCGAGACGGGCGGATCACAAGGTCAGGAGATCGAGACCATCCTGGCTAACACGGTGAAACCCCGTCTCTACTAAAAATACAAAAAGTTAGCTGGGCGTGGTGGTGAGCGCCTGTAGTCCCAGCTACTTGGGAGGCTGAGGCAGGAGAATGGTGGGAACCCGGGAGGCGGAGCTTGCAGTGAGCTGAGATCGCACCACTGCACTCCAGTCTGGGCGACAGAGCAAGACTCTGTCTCAAAAAAAAAAAAAATGTTTTCTGTTCTCCTATCTTGACAAATATATCTTCATAGCAAACTAGGTTCAGGTTCAAATGTAGAATTTTTAGAGTTCCACACCAGAGGTTGGCGGAACAGAGGGAGCCAGCCCCTGGACACTGGGTCCTGGCCTCCAGCTACTTCTCTTGCCCAGCTTCTTCCTGCACTTCCCTGGAGATTTCCAGATAGCACACTGTTACCACAGGTATGTGTATGGGACTGGGGCTGGGGAGCCCTGGATACTAGGGCTGGGTGCCTAGTGCCTGGAAGTTGGTGTGGGCTCTTTGGGCAAAAAAAATTCCAGCGTCAGCTGGGCACGGTGGCTTATACTGGTAATCCCAGCACTTTGGGAGGCCAAGGTGGGTGGATCACGAGGTCAAGAGTTCGAAACCATCCTGGACAACATGGTAAAACCCCATCTCTACTAAAAATATAAAAATTAGCTGGGTGTGGTGGCACGTGCCTGTAGTCCCAGCTACTTGGGAGGCTGAGGCAGGAGAATTACTTGAACCCAGAAGGCAGAGGTTGCAGTAAGCTGAGATTATGCCACTGCACTCTGCATTCCAGCCTGGTGACAGAACAAGACTCTGTCTAAAAAAAAAAAAAAAATTCCAGAGTCCAGGAATGCATTCTGAAGAGGAGCATTATGGACTAAATGTGTGTCCCCCCAAATTCCTGTGTTGAAGCCCTAATCCCCAGTGTGGCTGTATTTGGAGATGCGGCCTCTAAGAAAGTAATTAAGATTAAATGAGATTATAAGGGTGAGGTTCTGATCTGATAGGTTTAGTGTCCTTATAAGGAGAGATATCGGAGAGCAGTCTCTGTGCACAGGCACTGAAGAAAGACATGTGAAGACAGTGAGAAGGGGTCACCTGCAAGCCAGAAGGAGAGTCATCACCAGAAACAGACTATGCTGGCACCCTGCTCTTGGACTTCCCAGCCTCCAGAACTGTGAGGAATACACTTCCATTGTTTCAGCCACCCAGGCTGTGGTACTTTGTTATGGCAGCCTGAGCTGACAGTGAGTGTGGGGTGGCTCCTGGGGGATACACCGCTGCAGACCTCTTGGTCCATGAGGAAGAAAAGCAACAAGAGAAAAGCTAGAGTCTCCGCCAAAGAGCAGGCCTTGGTATAGGGACCCCCTTCAGCTGGAAGGACAGAACTGCTCTTCAAAGGTGCTCAGGGAGAAGTGAAGAAATGTTGAATTTCATGTATACTTGGCTGAGGCAGAGAGACTCAATGTGGAAATGTAGGCCAAGAACTAAGTGGACCTGACAGTTATGGTCACAGGCTGTTTGGCTAGAAATTATCTTAGAGGTCATCTAGCCCTCATACAGTTAGAGAACTGAGCTCCAGGGACTTTCCAAAGGTTGAACAGAAACTTGTTGAGATCATGGCTCTGTAAAATCTCAGGCACATACCTTTGTATATGTTAGGTTATAAAAGTTTCCCAATTTGTGGATTAACTTTCAGAGGCCTGCTGAATTTGCTAGAAGGAGAACTTTGAAGAATGCATTAAGAATTTTTGCCTCACTGCAGGCCAGAGCAACTTGTATATGCCTAACCTGGAGCTGATGAAACAAAGCATCTGGTTAAAAAATTATACATAAGGCCAGGTGCAGTGGCTCACGCCACCTCGGGAGGCCGAGGCAGGTGAATCATGAGGTCAGGAGTTCGAGACCAGCCTGGTCAACATGGTGAAACCCCATCTCTACTAAAATTACAAAAAATTAGCCTGGCGTTTTACAGGTGGCAGGCACCTGTAATCCTAGCTACTTGGGAGACTGAGGCAGGAGAATTGCTTGAACCCAGGAGATGGAGGTTGCAGTGAGCCAAGACTGTGCCATTGCACTCCAGCTTGGGCAACAGAGCGAGACTCTGTCTTGAAAAAAAAAAATTATACATAGCCACTGGGTTTTTATTTGTATTTCTTTTAACACTTATTAACTAAAGAAAAAGTGCATAATATTATTTTGGGGAGTGACGCTTTGGATATCCACAGGCAGTTATTCAACCCAATCAGACAACATACGACTAACAGAACAAATATGACCTTATGAGGTTCAAATGCAATATTTGTTTATGTTAAAAATCTATTCAAGTTACATGAAGGAAGCAGATTTTGAAACTGCAAAGAGGTGGCCAAGCTGTAGTTCAGATCCCTTTACATTCCTGAGGGCCAGAGGGTCAGGAGCTGGGCGGTCAGGACTTCAAAGGACTGCAGTCTAAAGAAACAGAATTAGCATCCGGCACACATATAGTTATTTAAAAAAATGTTTCATGACAACGAAAGTCCTTAGCAGGGAGAAATGTCTAATTATAACATATTTTCATTTATCTAGGATATTTTCATTTTCAAATAACTCCTACACATTTGAATGCATTTGAGTTGATTGGCCATGCACTTTTACTTTTCCTCCTTGAGAAGTGACAATATTAAGATTTAGAGAAATTAAATGATTGGTGCAAGTCATAAACTAAGAGTTGAATCCATGTCTTCTGACTTTAGTGTGCCATAAAAATAATATCCAGAGGCCAGCGCAGTGGCTCACGCCTGTAATCTCAGCATTTTGGGAGGTTGAGGCGGGTGGATCACCACCTGAGGTTGGGAGTTCGAGACCAGCCTGACCAACATGGATAAACCCTGTCCCTACTAAAAATACAAAATTAGCCAGGTGTAGTGGTGCATGCCCGTAATCCCAGCTACTCGGGAGACTGAGGCAGCAGAATCGCTTGAACCTGGGAGGTGGAGGTTGCAGGGAGCCAAGATCGAACCATTGCACTCCAGCCTGCACAACAAGAGCAAAACTCCGCCTCAAAAAAAAAAAAAAAAAAAAAAAATCCAGAGTATACAAGGAGCTCAAACAACTCAGCAGCACGCACGCACACGCGCACACACAACAAATAATCCCATTAAAAAGTGGACAAAGGACATAAATAGACATTTCTCAAAAGAAGACAACAGTTGAAACACATGAAAAATGGTCAACACCAGCCTGGCGCAGTGACTCACACCTGTAATCCCAGCACTTTGGGAGGCCGAGGCAGGCGGATCACGAGGTCAATAGATCGAGACCATCCTGGCTAACACAGTGAAACCCCATCTCTACTAAAAATACAAAAAATTAGCCGGCGCTGTGGCGGGCGCCTGTAGTCCCTGCTACTTTTGAGGCTGAGGCAGGAGAATGACGTGAACCCGGGAGGCGGAGCTTGCAGTGAGCCAAGATCACGCCACTGCACGATCTCGCTCCTGAGCGACAGTGCGAGACTCCATCTCAAAAAAAAAAAAAAAAAGAAAAAATGCTCAACACCACTTACTAATTATCAGGAAAATGCAAATTAAAACCACACTGAGATATTGTCTTCCCCCAGTTAGAATGGGCATTATTAAAAAGACAAAAAAACAAAAACAAAACACATGTTGGCAAGGATGGGGAGAAAAGAAAACTCATCTCCACTGCTGGTGAGAATGTAAATTAGTACAACCACTATGGAAAACAATGCAAAGATTTCTCAAAGAACTAAAAGTAGAACAACCATAGCATCCAGCAATGCCACTACCGGGGATTTATTCGAAGGAAAAGAAATCAGTATATTAAAAAGATACCTGTACTTCTTTATCAAAGCAGTATTCATAATAGCAAAGATATGGCGTCAACCTAAGTGTCCATCAGTAAATGAATGGATAAAGAAAATGTAGTATATATATACAATGGAATACTATTCGGCCATAAAAAGAATGAAATAATGTCATTTGCAGCAACATGGGTGGAACTGGAAGTCATTTCGTGAAGTGAAATAAACCTGGCACAGAAAGATAAATACTGCATTTTCTCACTCATATATGGGAGCTAAAAAAGTTGATCTCGTGGAGGTAGAGTAGAATGATAGGTACCAGAGGCTGGGAAGAGTGTGTGGGTGGGTGGTGAGGATTAAGAGAGGTTGGTTAATGGTGAAAACATACAGTTAGATAGAAGGGATAAGTTCTAATGTCCAAGAGCCGAGTAGTGTAGCTATAGTTAGCAACCATGTATTGCATATTTCAAAATAGCTAGAAGAGAGGATTTGAAATGTTCCCAACACATAGAAATGATAAAGACTCAAAGTGATGAATACCCTAAATATCCTGACCTGATCATTACACATTCTATACATGTAACAAAATATCACATGTACCCCATAATTATGTATCAAAAAATGATTAGAGTATAAACATACCTTACTCAGACTTTACCTATGCTTATCCAATGAAATTATTTTTAAGACAGAAAGCAGGCTAGGCATGGTGGCTCATGCCTGTAATCCCAACACTTTGGGAGGCTGAGAAGGGTAGATCACTTGAGGTCAGGAGTTCAAGATCAGCCTGGTCAAGATGGTGAAACCCCATCTCTACTAAAAATACAAAAAAATTAGCTGGGCATGGTGGTGGGTGCCTGTAATCCCAGCTACTTGGGAGGCTGAGGCAAGAGAATTGCTTGAACCCAGGAGGTGGAGGTTACAGTGAGCCAAGATCACGCCATTGCACTCCAGCCTGGGTGACAGAGTGAGACTCTGTCTTAAAAAAAAAGACAGAAAGCAGATATATTTTATCTTTTCCCAGTAGAGCTCCAAGTTTGTGGATGTTTTCTGCTTACAGCTTGGACAGTCCAGGTAGTTTCAAAACCTCTCTCTTCTATTTCCAGAACAGAGCTGTGGCCTTTTTCCTTCACAGTAGCTCTGCCTTGGACAGAAATGATCAAGGGCCACTGCCACTGCTCTTAGGTTTGAGTAGATAAGATTTGGGGGGTATCTCTAACTGGTGGTCCGTTTATCTCTCCAAAGGAGTAAAAGTGGCTCAAAATAATGTTCCAGATAATTCTCTCAAAACAATATAAGGTTCATTGGCTTTTTCTCATTATAAAAACATTTTTTGTTTTGTTTTGTTTTTGTTTTTTGAGATGGAGTCTCACTCTGTGGCCAGCCTAGAGTGCAGTGGTGCCATCTCAGCTCACTGCAACCTTTACCTCCCAGGTTCAAGCAATTCTCCTGCCTCAGCCTCCTGAGTAGCTGAGACGACAGGTGGGCACCACCACACCCAGTTAATTTTTGTATTTTTAGTAGAGACAGGGGTTCACCATGTTGGCCAGACCAGTCTCAAACTCCTGATCTCAAGTGATCCGCCCAACCTTGGCCTCCCAAAGTACTGGGATTACAGGTGTGAGCCACTGTGCACACCCTTGTTTTGTTTTGAGACAGGGTCTTGCTCTGTCGGCCAAGCTGGAGTATAGTGGCGCTATCATAGCTCACTCCAGCCTTGACTTCCCAGGGTAAAGTGATCCTCCTGCTTCAGCCTCCCAAGTAGCTGGGACTACAGGCATGCACCACCACACCTGGCTAATTTTAAAATTTTTAGTAGAGAAGGGGTTTCGCTATGTTGTCCGGGCTGATCTTGAGCTACTGAGCTAAAGTGATCCTCCCACCTTGGCCTCCCAAAGTGTTGGGATTACAGGCATGAGGCACCATGCTGTCCAATAAATATTCTTAACAAGATTCTCTATTTTTTATCTCTAATATCCTTAGGATTGATTCTTAGAAGTGGAGTTATTATGAAAGAGCCTTAATACTTCAAGTCAAATTGCTTTTTGAAGAGGCATTATCATTAATTCCAGCAGCAGCAGCAGTGTAGAATATCGCTTTTCACTATATCCTCCTGGATAGACTCTTGCCTGTTAGTGTAGCACTGGAATCTGGCTTCTGAATCAGCCTGTCTAGAATTGAATCCCAACTCGACCACTTGCTAGCTGTGTGGATTGGGAAAAGTTGCTTAGCTGCTCTATACCTTGGTTTATCTTTGTTTAAATAAGCATGGTAATACTGCCTACTTCATAGAGTTATTATGAAGTTTAAAATAATGTATTACAGGTACTCAATAAAGGCTAGTCTATTACATTAATAAAATTCTCTTCCAATTTGACATGTGAAAAAACTGTACTTCATTATTGCCTTAAATTGCATTCTCTGATTACAACTGATTATAAACTTTAAAAATGTTTATTGGCTAATTTGTGTGTGTGCATGTGTGTGAATTGACTATTCATTTGCATTGACTCCTCCTAATAGTGGTTGGTGTTTTCTTGTTATAGATTTGTTGGAGCTCTTTATATATTGACATTAATCTCATGCATGTCATATACACAAATAGTTTTCATAGTATTTAATTTGCTTTTAATCTTTATGATTTTGGGGGTTATGTAAATGCTTAAATTTCTATGTGGTGAAAAGTGAAATCAAATATGATAATGTTTTCTTTGATTTTTTTTTTTTTTTTTTGAGGCAGAGTCTCGCTCTGTCACCCAGGCTGGAGTGCTGCGGTGCGATCTCAGCTCACTGCAAGCTCCACCTCCCGAGTTCACGCCATTCTCCTGCCTCAGCCTCCTGAGTAGCTGGGACTACAGGCACCTGCCACCATGCCCTGCTAATTTTTGTTTGTATTTTTAGTAGAGACAGGGCTTCACTGTATTAGCCAGGATGGTTTTGATCTCCTGTCCTTATGATCTGCCTGCCTCGAACTCCCAAAGTGCTGGGATTACAGGCGTGAGCCACAGTGCCCAGCACTTTGACTTTTTTTATTGCTTTTTTATTTAGAAATCCAGCTCTCTTCCCAGGTTAGTTTTTTTGTTTTTGTTTTGTTTTGTGTGTGTGTGTGTGTGTGTGTAGAGACTAAGTCTCGCTATGATGCCCAGGCTGGTCTTGAACCTCTGGCCTCAATCGTCCTACTTCAGCCTAGCAAAGTGCTGGGATTACATGCAAGAGCCGCCATGCCCGGCCCCATGTTAGTTTATAATACATAATTTATTATTCATAAATTGAATTTTTATATAGTCTAAAGTTTGTTTTGAGGTTCCCTAAAAGATTCCGTTTTTTAATCAATACTACTTTAATTATTCTAGGTTTAGAATAATTAATTAAATAATAAATAATTAAATAAAACTATAAATAGTTAAATATTAACTGTTAATTAAATTATAGATTATATATTTATATTTTCATAATATATAATTTATTAATAATTATACTTATAAATTAAATTATAAATAGTTCATTACACTATAGTTAATACTTGATAGCCTTTTTTTCAAATATTTCTTAAAAATTCTTGAATGCTTGTTCTTTCAGTTTATTTTTGTATTTTTTTTTGAGACAGAGTCTCACTCTGTTGCCCAGGCTGGAGTGTGAGTGCAGTGGCGCCATCTCGGCTCACCGCAACCTCTGCCTCCCGGGTTGAAGCAATTCTCCTGCCTCAGGCTCCCAAGTAGCTGAGACTCCAGGTGCGCACCACCACGTCTGGCTAATTTTTTGTATTTTTAGTAGAGACGGAGTTCACCTTGTTAACCAGGATAGTCTCAATCTCCTGACCTTGTGATCTGCCTGCCTTGGCTTCCCAAAGTGCTGGGTTTACAGGCGTGAACCACTGCGTCTGGCCTCTTTCAGTTTACTAAGCATTGACAGATGTTAACATCTTGACAAGATGTTCCCACACGTGATTTTTTTTTTTTTTTTTTCCAGACAGGATCTTGCTCTGTCACCCAGGCTATAGTGCAGTGGCATGTTCTCAGCTCACTGCAGCCTCTGCCCCCCTGACACAAGGGATCCTCCCATCCTAGCCTTCTGAGTAGCTGGGACCACAGGTGTAAGTCACCACACTTGGTTAATTTTAAAATTTTTTGTAGAGATGAGGTCTTGCTATGTTGCCTAGGCTGGTCACGAACTGGCCTCATGTAATCCTCCTGCCTCAGCCTCCTGCAATGCTGGGATTACAGGAATGAGCCACCACACCTGGCTGACAAATCTTTCAAATTAGATTTTTTTTTTTTTTGAGACAGAGTTTTGCTCTTGTTGCCCAGGCTGGAGGGCAATGGCCCGATCTCAGCTCACTGCAACCTCCACTTCCCAGGTTCCAGCAATTCTCCTGCCTCAGCCTCCCGAGTAGCTGGGATAACAGG
Organism: Chlorocebus sabaeus; assembly: GCF_047675955.1. Classification (NCBI taxonomy): domain Eukaryota; kingdom Metazoa; phylum Chordata; class Mammalia; order Primates; family Cercopithecidae; genus Chlorocebus; species Chlorocebus sabaeus. The sequence continues at coordinate 39,312,889 of NC_132907.1, read as the reverse complement.
CATGAGCCACCATGGCCGGCTAATTTTGTAGTATTTTTTCCAGTAGAGATGGGGTTTCTCTATGCTGGTCAGGCTGGTCTCGAACTCCCAACCTTAGGTGATCCACCCAGCTTGGCCTCCCAAAGTGCTGGGATTACAGGCATAAGCCACCACGCCTGACCTTAAATTAGATTTGACTTAAACCTACATATTAATTTTGTTTTAGGAACATGGAGTATTTCTTCATTTACTGCAATTTTATTTTGTAAAGTTTTGTTGTTTTTGTGGTTGTTTTCACACAAGCATACTCATTTCTTGCTAGGATTATTTCTATAGTTTGAAATATTTTTGTATTGTATTTGGGCTTATTACTCCTATTAGGTTGTTTACCTTACTGATGGTATATGGAACATTTATAGATATCTGGATATTTTGTATTTGGTGACACTGAAGAACTTTCTTAGGAATTCTGAAAGGCTTGTAGTTGAGCCATGCTGGATTTTCTAAGTGCATAATCCAATCATCTGGAAATAACATTAATCTTTTCCAAATCATTATGTCTCTTATTTCTGTTTCATGAATATTTTCAGTTGCTGAAAATGTGTGAAAAGTGCACTGTCGAAAGCAATCCCTCTTTCCTGCTCTGTTCACTCCTACAACAAATACAGTGAACTGAGGATGAGGTTGGGGGAGGGGAAGAAGGAGAGGAGCAGGGCTGGTGCTTCTCTGGAAAGGGCAGAAGATGCCTTCGGGCTGTGGGCAGATGATGCCTTCGGGCTGTAGGCAGAAGTTTCTGCAGATCTAAGTGCTGACCAGGGGCTTCCCAAGGCAGCTGTGGTCTGAGCTCCTGATTTGCTGTATCAGTGATCTGCCACCTTCCTTCCCCTTGTTTTCTTGCCTTCTGCCTCAGCCTTGCTCCTTTCTCCCCATCCTCCCTCCTCAGCTCTGCTCCTCTCTGTCTCCTTCTTCAGTAGGGATATGGTAGTGGCCACAGCCTCTGCACTGAGGAGAGAACTTGCCAACATACTTTTTGCTCCAGGAGGAGCTCATTCATCTGTGGCCAAGATCAGACCTTGGCTTGGTGGCATGGGCTGCTTAGTGCACCTACCCTGATGTAATTCCTCCCTCTCTCTGTCTTCCCTGCTCCCAACTTCCTTTGAACCATCATCAACTTTCACCTTGACTCCTGCAATAGTTTTCTAAATGGCTCTCCTCCAATTCATTCTTTTCACAGGGAAATATTTTAAAAACATAAATCAGAATGCACTCCCTTTTTGAAAACCTTTCAGTGACTTCCCATAGCACTTAGAATAAACATAAAGTCCTTAATGTGGCCCTGTGTGATTGGTCTCTTCCAATCTCTCATAGCATCTTGTACCACCTCTCCTCTTGTTCTCTGAAACACCACTCTGTTTTCTTTTCTGTCCCTGGAACACACCTAGAGCCTCTGGACTTGCTACTCCCCCAGCCTGGAACATCTTCTCCTAGCCCTTGGTGTGTGTTTGCCTCCTCATTATTCAGGCCTCATATGCAATATCCATATTCCCACCCTTTCTGCTCTCAGAGCACCCTGTTTGTGTTCTTCATGGCATTTACCATAATCTGTAATGATCTTGTTTATCTGTTCACTTATTTGTGTCTTTGCCACCTGGAATGTAAACTCTATGACAGCAGATAATTTTGTCTTGTTTACTTCTGGTTTCCTGAAATCGAGAACTGTGGCACATAGAAAACACTAGAAAAATACCATTTTGCATGGGTTCCCTCTATAAAATAGTCTGTTATCAGGGGTTGCATGCATTTTGGGAAGTGAATCATGCAAGAGGAATGAGGTTAGGGAAGTAAAACAGTGAAGGAGGGGAGGCCAATACTGATGCCTGTTGTAAGTGGTCACTGCAGTGGATCACCCAAGACTGGACTGTGATGATGGGCATCTTCTGTGAAGCCATGTTTCTAAGAACTGTGCATTCCAGGGATAGTAGAAGGCGTATCTACCCACCAGATTCTGTTTCAGCTTTGGGTCAAGGGCTTATGTTTCCATGGATGCATGTAGGACCAGCGACATGATTTGCAAGGCCCAGTGCAAAATAAAATTACAGGTCATTGTTCAAAAAGTATTCATAATTTCAAGATAGAGATAGTAGGGCCCTAAACCAAGAATGAGGCCACTCTGAGCACAGGGTCCTGTGCCACCACACAGGTCTCATGCCCTTGCCCTCATGCCCTGAGTCAGGCAGGTTCCTGCAGCATCCCACTAATGTCAGAGTGTCAGAGAAGCCCCAGAGCATGAGAACTGGTGTGATGAGGCATGGCTGAAGTCAGGTGCTGTCACATTACACCTGTAGGAAGCAGGTGGAACAGCAGTGGTTGGAGCAAAAGGTGGACTGAGAGGATGTCAGGCCGTGTCACTTGAGGTATCAAGATATCCAAAACAATAAATGAGTTTAGAGTTGCTACGGCTCACTGTCATTTGCCTAAAATTCCAAAAGACTTAAATGGTAATTTTAAGAGTAATCATTCTTGTAGTTTTGATGATGCTAATGGGTGGAACTCTTGTGCTTTCCCATTGAGTATGATCATGGTATTGATTTAAATCACTATATTTCCTATGTGAGAAGCCCTATTCCTTATTATTATTATTATTTTTAATTGAGACAGGATCTCACTCTGTCACCCAGGCTGGAGTGCAGTGGCATAATCTTGACTTACTGCAGCCTGCACCTCCTGGGCTTAAGCAATCCTCCCACCTCAGCCTTCCAAGTAGCTGGGACCACAGGTGCACACCACTACTCCCGGCTAATTTTTTTTTTTTTTTTTTTTTTTTTTTTTTGTATTTTTGGTGGAGACAGGGCCTCACCATGTTGCCCAGGCTGGTCTTGAGCTCCCGAGCTCAAGCGATCAGCCCGCCCTGGCCTCCCAAATTGCTGGGATTATAGGAGCGAGCTATTGTGCCCAGTTCACAATTTTCTAAGGCATCCTAGAGAGAAACTCTGTCCAATAGCATGTTCTGTGGTGATGAAAAAGCTCTTGTCTACACGGTTTAATATGGTAGCCAATAGGCACATATGGCTATTGAGCACTTGACCTGTGAGGAACTGTTGGTTAAATTTTATTTAATTTTAATTCATTTAGGCCGGGCACGGTGGCTCACACCTGTAATCCCAGCACTTTAGGAGGCCAAGGTGGGTGAATCATGAGGTCAGAAGTTCTAGATCAGCCTGGCCAACATGGTGAAACTCCGTCTCTACTAAAAATACAAAAATTAGCTGGGCGTGGTGGCCAGCACCTGTAATCCCAGCTACTTGGGAGGCTGAGGCAGGAGAATCCCTTGAACCTGGGAGGCAGAAATTGCAGTGAGCCGAGATCGTGCCACCGCACTCCAGCCTGGGTGACAGAGCAAGACTCTGTCTCAAAAAAAAAAAAAAAAATTAATTCATTTAAATTTAAAGCACCATGTGGCTAGTGGCTACTGTATTGCAGAATGCAGCTATTGATAGTAAATGACACTTGTACATTCCACCAATGGTAAAATTCAAGTCTTTACTTCTATTCAGTCTCTCTGTGAGCTCCACTAACTCAAACATTTATCTCAAGCCTGCTTTATTTTAAGGCAATAGATTCTAGATCCAGGAAAAGAAGTTCTATTTCCCTATTTTGTGTCCAAGACAGACATAGCTGATTGACCATGGCATTTTTATTTTCTCTGAGTTTAGAAGTAGCTTTGTCATCTTTCTCACAGTGAGGCTCTGGAAAGCCACTGCTCATTGAGAGGGGGTAACAATAAACTCATATTTATTGAGGGCTAACTGCGTGCCAAGTACTTTAAGTTACTTTAGAAGTAAATCCCAGTCCCTCCAACCACACAGATCTGCATTGTCTTCTTTGTATTGGGAACCAAGATACTCTTCCAACTGGGTTGGATGTCAACCTGCTCAGCCACCTCCACAGGACAGACCAGTCAATCATTCAAAGGACAAAGGAGTTTATTTCTCCCCTCACAATATTTGACAAAACTTAAAACACTGATCTTTCCATCTTCATTCCACTACAATAATTGTATGTTCATAATGGAGGCCGGACATGGGGAAAGCAAAGCAAAAGAACATTTACTACGTGTCAATGTCAGCACTGTGTAGGATGCTTTAGGCATTTTTGTCATTTAGCAGCTATAGGAACAACACGGACAGGATATATAAAGCATCTTTAGTTTGTCTTTTCTGCTGTGCCTCACAAGAAGTGAGTAATTAATTTTGTCAAAGGGAGTTTAATTTAGTTAACTTATTAATTCATTTACTAAGTCAATGATATTAATTAAGTGTCCAGTAAGTGCAAAAAGCCATGCTAGGTTCTGGGAAGCCACACAGACATCAAGGTCTTGGCCTCAAGACATTCAGCTTTGTGGACTATAAACACAGTATAATGAGCCATGGCGATACAGGGAAGAGAGAGTTTGAGGAGACAAGGATGTCTGCAAAGAGAAGGTGGCCTTTGAACTGAGTGTTGAAGAATAAAAAAAATTCACCAGGTAAGAAAGGAGATTCTAATGTGTAATAGCATAAACACAACAAAACTGTGTGGAATATTTCAGAAATGGCAAGTGTTTTAGTGCAATTTACCAATACTAGAAATTCTGCTCTTAGAGTGATGTGTATCTACTTATAATGGTACATTGTAAATTACTTTGCCATTGCATGATGAACTCAAAGCGTATATAAGTTAAGCTGTCAAGGAAATATCAACATATTATTGAAGTAAAGTCAGAGGGAAAGTGATCTGCTGCTAACTAGCTATCTGACTTCAGGCAAGTAAGCTTGGTTACTTTAGGTTTTAGTTGCCTTATTTATAAAACGAAGAGGTTGATGTATTATTTATCCTCTCCACTATTCTAAGAAGCAACAGTAATACCAAGGGCTTATTCTCAGAATGAAGGAAAGAAGAAAATCAGCAGGTATTTACTGAATCTGCCCCTAGTAAGTTGACAAACAAAGGAAAGGAGGTAATTATATATTCGTTGTCAATTTGCACAAAACAATTAAAAACTGCTAAGAAGATATTAAGGTGTTAGTTTGAACTTCTGAATTCTAATGGCTGGGGGAGGGTGGGACATGGTAAGGAAAAGTGTAAATATGAATCTAAGAGGCTCATTTTGAGGAAGGACTGCCAGATTTGTACAAAGCAATCAGAAAAAGGATACTACTATATTCTTTCAATATCTTGTTCTTAAAAAACAAAAGTGATCATTCCTGGAACTCTGATAAGAAAGGTTCCAGTAGGCAGGTCAGCGGAGGTTCAGCCAGGAAGGCTGTTTATTTACTTAACATTGCCATTGCCTGGACTGAAGGGAGATAATCACTTTTAGTTTCAAACTCCATCTAGTCTATAACACATGGAAAGGAATTTCGTGTGTTTTCTAAGAAGAAACAGATGTTACCCATAAAAAACAAAACAAAAACCCCAAAAAATCTGTATTGCTATTGTAAAATTCGACTATGAGAATTCATGTCATATTCATACACGATAAACGCCATACTTTCTTTGTATAAAGAAAGGTAATAATGCATTTTCAAATAATTTAAAATAATTTTGGTTGGTCAAAACTGTATTAGAAGGTGAATTCTCTGAAGCCAACTGGTGACTATCTGAGGCTCCCACATTTACAGATTTTATGTTATTTCAACAAATATCCATGGAGTGTGGGAGAGGCACTGTGCTAGGTGCCAGATATACACTGGAGGATGAAACAGACACAGCCCTTGTCCTCACGGAGCTTAGAGTCTGGTGGGGACAACATACCTACAAAATAAACACTATAATAGGTATTTCATTCATGCCTTAAACGAAAACAACAAAGGTCGGGGGTGCAGGAAAACTAATTCAGGGCAGGGCAGCCAGGAAAGCAGAGACCCTGGCTACTCTCTTCACTGCCAGTTAAACAGACTCATTCAGCTGTCCGCCAGGAATTTCTCAGTGTAACTTTCAGTGTAAGAGTAAAACAATTCATTTTTCAAGAGACAGAGTATCACTCGGTCTCCCAGGCTGGAATGCAGTGGCATGATCATAGCTTACTGTAACCTCAAACTCCTGGGCTCAAGTGATCCTCCCACCTCAGCCTCCCAAGAAGCTAGGACTCCAGGCACATGCCACCACACCCGGCTAGTTTTTAAGATTTTTTTGTAGAGACAGGGTCTTGCTGGTCTTGAACTCCTGGCCTCAAGTGACCCTCCCACCTTGGCCTCCCAAAGTGCTGGGATTACAGGAGTGAGCCACTTCACCTGGCCATAAAACAATTCTTTAAGCATCTAAGGGATTTAAGTATCATTTCAGGGTTCTGTGGTCACAAGAGTTTTAAAATCTCCATCCTTGACATATGAGTCAAAAACTATTGTCACTCATGGCACCCTGAACCACATAAAAATAACAATGTAAACCATACATCATTTGGGGGTTGCTGGTTCCCTCAGATTTAGATAAGGTTTCCTGAAACCTCCCTCATCCCATGCTCAGTAGAAGTCAAGGCCCATTCCAATACTTCTGCAAATTCCATAGGAGTGGCTCTGACTCTGAACTCTTTGCTTTTGCAAATGGGTTTAGATCATGGAACATGTTGCTTTACTATAAATGTGGTTTGTGTTTCATGCCATGTTAACCTAGATGTGAAACACAGTCTCCTTTTGATTGCCACAGAGCTCTTTTTTTTTTTTTTTCCTTGAGGCAGAGTCTTGCTCTGTCGCCGGGCTGGAATGCAGTGGCTCCATCTCAGCTCACTGCAACCCCCGCCTCCCAGGTTCAAGCGATTCTCCTGCCTCAGCTTCCCGATTGGCTGGGACTACAGGCATGCGCCACCACGCCCACCTAATTTTTTTGTATTTTAATAGAGACGGGGTTTCACTGTATTGGCCAGGATGGTCTCCGTCTCTTTATTTTGTGATCCACCCGCCTCGGCTTCCCAAAGTGCTGGGATTACAGGCATGAGCTACTGCACCCGACCAGAGCACTTATAAGACATTTGTATGTATAGTAGATTTTTTTTTTTTTTTTTTTTTTTTGAGAGGGAGTCTCGCTCTCTTGCCCAGGCTGGAGTGCAGTGGCGCGATCTTGGCTCACTGCAAGCTCTGCCTCCTGGGTTCACCCTATCCTCCTGCCTCAGCCTCCCTAGTGGCTGGAACTACAGGTGCCCACCACCACGCCCAGCTAATTTTTTGTATTTTTAGTAGAGACGGGGTTTCACCATGTTAGCCAGGATTGTCTCAATCTTCTGACCTGATCCACCCGCCTCGGCCTCCCAAAGTGCTGGGATTAGCAGCGTGAGCCACTGTGCCTGGCATAGTTTTTTTTGAAAAAGATTTCAGAGGGGATTAAGTGAAGAAGAGGTTTGTATTAATCAGGATAAGTCAACTGCTGTAACAAACAAGCCCTATTGCAGTAACTTAGCAATAACAACAAAAGGATTCTTTCTTCCTCATATCACTGTTCAGTGGAGGTTGAAGAGGGCCTGATCCATATAGTCCTTCACAGACTGGAGCTCTTCTCTAGTGGCTTCAGAATCTTGTAGGGTATTAGAGTCCCCCACTTGATCCTCTGCAATCAGCCTGCAGGAGAGGGACAGGCATGTGGAAGAACTGCCAGATTTGAAAAGAAGTGTTTGAAGAGACAAAGAAGGCTGCAACGAGATACTTTGGGAGTTATATTGGCCACATCTGGAGGTGGCACACACCACTTCTGCCCACTTTCCATTGACTCGTAGTCACATGGCTATACCTAACTACAGTGGAGGCTGAGAAATTTAGTTTGGTTTTGAGGCCAGGATGAAAACAGTTTTTGTAATCTGTCTTTGCCACAGGATTTATTCTGTAGCAGTACAAACAACTTAAAATTTAACATTTAATCTCCTAGTTTTTAGGAAGTCCTTGACTTTCTCACTTCTATGGATTTTTTTTTTTTTTTTTTTTTTTTTAGACAGAGTCTCGTTCTGTCACCAGGCTGGAGTGCAGTGGTATGATCTCAGCTCACTGCAACCTCCGCCTCCTGGGTTCAAGTGATTCTCCTGCCTCAACCTCCTGAGTAGCTGAGAGTACAGGTGTGTGCCACCATGCCCAGCTAATGTTTGTATTTTTAGTAGCGACAGGGTTTCATCAAGTTGGCCAGGATGGTCTCGAACTCTTGACTTTGTGATCCACCCACCTTGCCTCCCAAAGTGCTGGGATTACAGGCGTGAATCACCACGCCTGGTCTACTTTTATGGATTTTTAATGTAATTTTCAGACTCATGCCAACTCCTCTTCCCCTCTCCACTTTATTCCTTCCTTCCTTCCCTTTCTCTCTTCTCATACGCTAATATTTTTGTTATTTTTTTTCTGGCAGAGTGTATTCAATGACCCCTCATTACCTTGTCCCCAACAGGCTACTGATGTAACTGGGCAGCTTAACTTCAACATGCACCTTAAAACCTTTTTTTCCTTTCTCTTGGGTTTCAAGATATAACCTTGACATAAACTGCAGAAGCCCTTTCCCTTAGCCTTAAGATATCCATGTCCCTCCCCTTCTCACCATATACACTCCCTTCACATTTACCTAACTGTGTGCTAGTATCTAATTATGTGCCTTCTTAGAAGTTCCAGGGGCTAATCTTGAGACGGGCAGACCAAACCTGAAGACCCAGCTGCAAAATTTGAGAGATTACTTCTAGGCAACTAGTCAACCACCCAACCATTGTTGAGATGATGCCAGCCCACTCTTCAGGTAGACTGGGACCCAAGATAGCCACCAGAACAAGACATGCAGACATTGTACTCAGCACAATTCTTGCCTGCCTTCCATATCAAGTTTCCCCCCGCCTTTTTTTTTTTTTGACATGTTTTCACACTGTTGTCCAGTCTGGAGTGCAATAGTGCGATCTTGGCTCACTGCAACCTCTGCTTCCTGGGTTCAAGTGATTCTCCTGCTTCAGCCTCCTGAGTAGCTGGGATTACAGGCACCCGCCACCATGCCCAACTAATTTTTGTATTTTTAGTAGAGATGGGGTTTCACCATGTTGGTCAGGCTGGTCTCAAATTTGTGACCCCAGGTGATCCACCTGCCTAAGCCTCCCAAAGTGCTGGGATTACAGGCGTGAGCCACTGCACCCAGCAAAGTTTTCCCTTTTAAGCCCTGGCCTTTCCCCCCAAAATCAAAGTGATTACTTTGGAGGGCATCAGGCTACATCCCCATTACTAGATTTGGTTAATGAAGTCACTTTCTTTCTAACATACCTCACTCGTGTTAACTGTACTCTGCAAATGATGAGCGACCAAACCTGCATTGAGTTACACTGAGACTCTCACCATCCATCTAAATGTCTTATTTATACAGGTAGGAGGTGGGAAATACTGGGTAGAAGAGGGCAGGGTGCATGGTGAGGGTTTCACCCTCAAGCATGGACCCATGGCCCTAAGTGAGCACGCGCATTCCTGTTTTCCCATCTGAATGTTGCCTTTTCCAAAACCACCCTGGCCTGCCATGCCCCCAACCCTGTACCCATAAAAACCCCAGGCTCCACTGTTAGAGGAGCAGAATGGTGCAGCAGAGAAAGAGAGAAGTGTCTGAATGTTGAGAGGAAAAGAGGGAGCTGGACACCAGAGACTGAGTCGGAGGGGAGTTTGACTGGGAATGGTCAGAGAGGAGTTCCTCTGGGGACGGCCAAACTCCAAGGGAAGATTATCTTCCTACTTCATCCCCTTTCCAGCATCCTATCCCACTGAGAGCCACTTCCATCACTCAGTAAAATTCTCCACATACACCACCTTTCAGTCCTGATTCTTCCTGGATACTGGACAAGAATTTGGGACGCACTGAGTGCAAGCATCCAAAATGGCTGTCACACTGACTCTTCACTGAGATGTTTAACCCTTAAGCCCTCTGTGGATGGCAAAAGCTAAAAGAGCATTGTTTATAATACATGCCTTCTGGGGCTCCAGAGGTCCTGGGCAACACCTAGATGCTGCTGTTGTCTGGTATGGGGCTTGTTCCTGCCAGTACCCAAAGACACTCACCCCAGCTCCTGCACCCGCTCACCCGTGGCTCCCTCTCTCACAAGGGAGTTGAGCACGGAGGTAAACAAGCCACACCCCTGTAGAAAGGCCCGAGAAGGGGTCAAGGGGACTCTCCCATCTCATCATCAGAGAACAAAGGCAGTTCTTCACTAAAGAATTCATTTATAGGACATCACATTTGAAACCCTCTGAGGCCTATATGACATATGGCATATGTCTGTATTTCTCAAACTGACGTAAAGTATATTCTTCGGACTGTGGGGCTTTATGCCTGGAAATTCCTGAAGCCACAAGCTAAAAACAACCTGCTTTTTAGCTCAGAACAGTTCCCCCCAGGGCCATGTCTGTGCTCTTCGCTTCCTTTGGGAGAATTGTTCCTTTGCACCCTACTGTTCTAATACACAACCTGAATCTTCTAAATATGATGGTTGCATTTGCATATGTATATTACATTAATTCTTTTAATTAACTAAAACTGAAATATAGGCCCACAAATCCACTGCCTGTATAAAGAAACAAAAACAAGAAGTGGAGAGGAAAGGTTTTCTTGTGGTCGTAAGCTTTTCTTTTTTTCTTTTTGAGACGAAGTCTAGCTCTGTCACCCAGGTTGGAGTGCAGTGGCTCAAGCTTGGCTCACTGCAACCTCCGCCTCCTAGGTTCAAGTGATTGCCTCAGCCTCCTGAGTAGCTGGGACTACAGGCGCCCGACACCATGCCTGGCTAATTTTTTGTATTTTTAGTACAGATGGAGTTTCTCCATGTTGACTAGGCTGGTCTTGAACTCCTGACCTCGTGATCCGCCTGCCTCAGCCTCCCAAAGTGCTGGGATTACAGGCATGAGCCACTGTACCTGGCCTACAAAGATTTTTTTTTTTGAGATAGTCTCGCTCTGTCGCCCAGGCTGGAGTGCAGTGGTGCGATCTCAGCTCACTGCAAGCTCCACATCCCGGGTTCACATGGTCCTCCTGCCTCATCCTCCCAAGTAGCTGGGACTGCAGGCACCTGCCACCATGCCTGGTTAATTTTTTGTGTTTTTAGTAGAGACAGGGTTTCACCATGTTAGCCAGGATGGTCTCGATCTCCTGACGTCATGATCCGCCCGCCTTGGCCTCCCAAAGTGCTGAGATTACAGGTGTGAGCCACCGTGCCTGGCCGGTCATAAGCTTTTCAATCACCCTTTCCCTTGTCCTTCCTGGTTATATGAAACAACAGGTGCTCTTTTCTTTCTAAGCTATTTAAGGTCATATTTAAGTTCAAAATATGGTCTGTCACAACCAAAAGAATTCTGATTCATATAATAAACATAGCAACTTTCCTGAAGAGTCATTTTTTCTATCAAAATTTTTGCAAATCTTCCAATGTCATTTTATTTTAAACCATAGATATACAGTTTTTATTCAATATCCATGATGGAGATTGGTTCCAGTACCCCTATGTATACTAAAATCCATGATGCTTAAGTCCCTAATATAAAGTGGTGGTATATCTGCATGCAAAATCTATGCAGATCCTCTTGTATTCATACAATGCAAATGCTATACAAACAATTTTTCTGCTATATTGTTTAGAAATAATAATAAGAAAAAAGGTATGTACGTGTTCAGTACAGATGCAGCCATTTTTTTTTTTTTTTTTTTTTTGAGTCAGAGTCTCGCTCTGTTGCCCAGGCTGGAGTGCAGTGGTGCCATCTCGGCTCACTGCAACCTCTGCATCCCAAGTTGAAGCAATTCTCTGCCTCAGCCTCCCAAGTGGCTGGGATTACAGGCACCCACCAACATGCCTGGCTAATTTTTGTATTTTTAGTAGAGACAGGGTTTCACCATATTGGCCAGGCTGGTCTCAAACTCCTGACCTCGTGATCCACCCGCCTCAGCCTCCCAAAGTGTTGAGATTACAGGCGTGAGCTACCACACCTGGCAGCCATCCATGTTTTTCCCCCTGAACATTTTCCATTGGCAGTTGGTTGAATTCATGGATGCAGAACCCATGGATATGGAGTGCCAATTGTATGTTATTAAACAGAATGTCGGACTATGCTCTAGGTCTCCGGGGCTGTGCATTCCTACCTAGAGGCGCTTAGGTGAGAAAGTTGGAGGACTGCTGTCACTGTTTTAAGCTTAAGACAGGGTCAAATTACTTTTTTCCTTCTTGCGTATTCCTTGGGGGGAGGAACTTTTGCTGGGAACCTGTGAAATGATGAGGTTTTTATGCACTTTCTAGTTGGATGCATTTTTGAGATGTGGGGCAACAGAAGCAGGAGCCTGCAAGAGAGCAGCAACATCTGAAAAGTCTGCTGAGCCATCTGGCTTCGGGAGAATTTGCTTAGTTTGCTTCCTGGAAGTCGTGATAAAATTTATAAATAATTTATAACACAAGGACTTCAAGAGAGGCATATTGGAAAACTCAGTGCTATCTCAAACTGTCTGGAGCAAATTATAAGCCTCAGCTACCTCCCCCACTACAAAAAAATTGCAAGTTTTGAATGGAAAGGAAACACTTGTAGCTCCATTTCCTCCCAGGCACAAGCAGCTCTAAAAAAAGAAGCAATGTGAACAGAACGTCTCAGACAGAGTTGCAGCTATTGTTTGCAAAGTAAGGAGGAAGCAAAGCAATATTATTAACAGAAATAGTTTGAAAGTAGAGCAAGCAGGGAGAATTGCAAATTAGAAAGTATACATAACAGGGTAGAAACATCAGATAGGATCTACCTCAAGGCATGGAGAGATCTTTGTTTGTTTTGTTTGTTCCACAGTTGAAATTATCTTTATCTTCCAATCTAAACATTGCCTACTTTTTGTTTCTTTTCTTCTTATTTTATGTGGGAGTTTCTATTTGAATTTTAGTCCTGTTGTTTTGAGTGGATGATCAGCCACAGCAGGATATGCCTTTTTTTTTTTTTTTTTTTTTAAAGTTAGATTAAACACAAAGTTAGGTGGTAATCAGTGAGGCTGGTTTTATACATAAATATCTGCACATTATTTTAATGTTTTCCATAGTTGTAAATTTTCACAAAGAGATCCATGATTCTATGAGGAGTCTATTATAAAATATGCTATCTACTCACTTTGAATCTTGTCTAAGTAAACCTCTTTTCTTTTCTGTAAAATAGGTATTGAACTTTATGAAAAGAACCAAAATGATCTTCACTGGAGTTGGTTAGGATCATTAGCTTTATCAGACAAAAGCTTCTGGATTTTTTTGTTTATTTGTTTTTTATTTGGGGTTTGTCTTAGTCTGTTTTCTATTGCTCATACCGGAATACATGAAGCTGGGTAGTTGATTTAAAAAAAGGAATTTATTTTTTACAATGATAAGAAATGAAGTTATTTCTTACAAGACTGGCAAGAAAGTCAAGCCTGAGGCTGACAAGTCCAAAGTCAAGAGGCTGAATCTGGTGAGGGCCTTCTTGCTGGTAGGGACTCTCTGCAGAGTCTTGAGGTGGTACAGGGCTGAGCGTGCTAGCTTGTCTTCTTCCTCTTCTTGTAAAGCCACCAGTCCCCTCTCATGAAAACTTGTTGATCCATTAGCCCATTAATCCATTAATCCCTCTTGACCCAATCACCTCTTAAAGGCCCCACCTCTCAATACTGACACATTGGGGATTAAATTACAACACGAGGCCAGGCGCGGTGGCTCACGCCTGTAATCCCAGCACTTTGGGAGGCCAAGTCGGGCGGATCATGAGATCAGGAGATTGAGACTATCCTGGCTAACCCAGTGAAACCCCATCTCTACTAAAAATACAAAAAATTAGCCGGGTGTGGTGGCACACATCTGTAGTCCCAGCTACTTGGGAGGCTGAGGCATGAAAATCGCTTGAACCCGAGAGACAGAGGTGGTGGTGAGCCGAGATTGCACCATTCCACTCCAGCCTGGGCAACAAGAGTGAAACTCCGTCTCAAAAAAAAAAAAAAAAAAAAAAATTACAACACAAGCTTTGGAGGGGATAAATATTCAAACTATAGCAGGATTGATCTTAAAAATCAGTTGCTAAACATTATGTTTTGTTAAACATGTTTCAGTTGTTCAGCATATTTTGTGCTAAATTCATAGATTGTATTTTGATCCCACCAGTGGAAATGACTTTCATATCAATGGATCAAGATTAATTTGATGAAGAGATAAAGTATAACTCATTTTAAAGAAAATTCTAAAGTCACTACATATGGTGTGGTGATTTCAGCTTGGCAAACACTAGAACAGAACCATTATGTAGCCAATGCTTTGTGGCCTGTCATATACTCAAATACATACCATATGTGTTGTGTCAGCATGCCAGATTACTTTTGTACCTCTAGTCTGTGGAAAATATTCAAATACTATGACAATGACCAGAGAAATAGTAATGATAAGTCAGTGAGTCCCAAGTGTCCAAAGTGTAACTTGAATGGATTAAAGGATAACTAGGTTGCCTAACATCACCCTGATATGGACAGGAGGCAGGGAAATACTAGGTAGAAAAGGATGGGGTCCCTAGCAAGAGCTGTACTCTCAAGCCTGGACCCACAGCCCTAAATGAGAGCATGCATTCCTGTTTTCTCGCCCAAATGTTACCTTTTCAAAACCACCCCGGCCCACCACACCCCCCGTCCTGTACCCATAAAAACCCCAAGGGTCACTGGTAGAGGAGCAGAGTGGAGTGGCAGAGAAGGAGAGAAGAGAAGAAACAGCTGGACATTGGAGAAAAGCAGTTTACTTCAGAGGGATGGCTTGATGGGTGGGACTTTGGGGAAGAGGTCGGCTGAGGATGGCCAAACTCCAGGGGAAGATTATCTTCCCACTCCATCCCCCTTCCAACTCCCCTTCTTGCTGAGAGCCACTTCCACTGCTCAGTAAAATCCTCCTTGTCCACTACCCTTCAATCCATTTATGTGACCTGATCCTTCCTGGATGCCAGACAAGAACTTAGGTACTAAGAAGGCAGGGTGTAAAAGGCTGTCACTTTGACTCTCCACTAAGCTGGTTAATGCTTAAGCCATTCACAGACGGCAAAGCTAAAGGAACACACTGTAACACACACCCTCTGGGGCTCCAGGGGTCACGGGCAATCCCTAGATACTGCTGCAGGCTGGTAGAGTTTTCGTTCCTGCCAGTGCCCAAAGACACTCACTGTGGCTCCTGCACCCACCCACCTGTGTGCTCTGCCTCCAGCAAGGAGTTTGAGTGCTGCAGGCTGAGTAAACGAGCCACCCCTTCGCAAGTCCTGTGAAAGAGTCAAGGGAATGACTGGAAAGAGTCCTGGAAACCACTAATCTGTTCTCCTTCACTATGGTTTTGCATTTTCCAGCATGTCATATAAATGGAATACAGTATGGAAAATGGATTGTATCCCTTTGTATAATACACTGGAGAGTCATCCTTGTTGTAGCATGTTTGCTTTTTTTAATTGCTGAGTACTATTCCATTGTATGGATATATCACCATTTGTCTATGTGTTTGTTACTCAACTGAGAGACATTTGGGTTTTTACCAGGTTTGGGTGATTGTGAATAAAAATATTATAACTATTCATGTATATAGTTCATTGTAGGAACATGTTTTCACTTATCTTAGGTAACTACCTGAAAGTGAGATACCTGAGAAGTTTTGAAAAATATTCCCCTTCCCATGGATTTGCAATTTTTTCAGTATGGGGCCTTGGAATGTATACTTTTAAAATGTTCCTCTCGTGTAATTTTTTTGTTTTTTGGAGACAAGAGTCTTGCTCTGTTGCCCAGGCTGGAGTGTAGTGGTGCAATCTTGGCTCACTGCAACCTCTGCCCCCCTGGTTCAAGTGATTGTTATGCCTCAGCCTCCCGAGTAGCTGGGATTACAGGTGTGTACCACTGTGGCCAGCTAATTTTTGTATTTTTAGTAGAGACGGGGTTTTGCCATGTTGGCAGACTGGTCTTGAACTCCTGGCTTCAAGGGATTTGCCTGCCTTAGCCTCCCATAGCGCTGGGATTATAGGCATGAGCCATAGCCCAAGTGTGGATTTTTAATGGGTAAGGAATGTCCTTGTGAGTGGTGAAACTTCTTGGAAATAGGTAGAAGTAATGATTGCACAACATTGTGTATGTACTAAATGCCACTGAATTGTATGCTTTAAAATGGTTAATGGTTAATTTTATGTCATATACATTTTATCTCAATTTTTAAAAAACCTAAAAATATGTGCTCCTGGATCATTCTGATATTTGGAAGATCTGGCCTTGGAAGGTTGTACCCGACTGGGCTTTATGTTAAAAGATCTTTATTTATTTATTTATTTATTTATTTTGAGAGGGAGTGTCACTCTTGTTGCCCAGGCTAGAGTGCAATGGTGTAATCTCGGCTCACCAAAACCTCCGCCTCCTGGGTTCAAGAGATTCTCCTGTCTCAGCCTCCCAAGTAGCTGGGATTACAGGTGCCCACCACCGCACCCAGCTAATTTTAAAAGATCTCTATACTGATCTCAGCCTCTGGGTCTTGGTCCAGTCTTCTCCTTGTGAATCTGTAACAAACTGAATTCTCTGTAGAAAGTTTGAGGAATCTTAAAAATTGTTGGTGGTTAGCAGGTAAGCCTGTAGCTTTTGTGCTATCTTGGAGATTGCTCCTGGCTCGCATGGACCCAGAGTTCTGAGGTCATCATCTCTGCTCTGGTCTAACCAGACCTCTGAGGGCTCAGCATGGGTCTGGATCCAATTTCTCTGAGTGGAGTAGCATGGGTGAGATCCTTCTTACTAGAGGATTATCAAGCATAGACTAGTCCTAGAGTCTGTTGAGACAGTCTACAGAATAATTTTGAGTGCTTGGGATGGGTTGGCTATCAATTTGTATCTCTCTGGGTTTTTACTATTTACCAATAGATATACAACTGGTTATTACAGCATCGAAATAGATCACATCTCATTCAGTGGCACAAGTTACACTATAGAAGACCTTATATTCATAATCCTGACTGTGTTAGAGTATGGCCAGGCTTACAGATACGAGAAAAACTAGCCAGACATCCTTATGAGACAGAGTTGTGATACCGAAAGAGCATAGGATGATGATAGTCAAGACCTTGGTTCTGGAATTTTCTTTGTCTTTAAAGACTAAAGCAGTGGCACACAGTCAGAGAGTACTCCCTGTTCTCTGTGGACATACATTCTCCATTCCAGTCTTTCTTAAGCCTCTGTTGCTATAGACACCCCTATGTCCTTATACTTCCTGTTTTTGTCTTTTCTGTACCACTTGAACTTTGAGTCATCTGTCAAACCAGAGGATCCTTATACCCGTACACTTTCTTCTTCTGGGATTTGTGTATGTCTAGCCACTTTGAGGATGAGGGAATAAGCCAAAGGGAGAAGGTGGTTGGGAGTTGGAGTTCAGAGTTGAGCCCTGTCCCTGTGGAATTTCCTAAGCTGGCACCACAGTGGGGTGTGGGGAGTGCTTCTGAAAGACAGGCATCATCCCAAGCCCTGTGCATCTCAGGTAGGACTGAGTCTTAGACTATGAGGGAGACATAGTTTGGGCTCCTTATTACTGGCTCCAGAGGACCTAGTATCTAAGGGGAGTCTTTTCTCTCCCCTTTTCTTGCCCTCTGGAATGGAAGCCTCTTCAGATGGATTCATCTCATTGTTGCAGAATTTTAGACGTTTGTCTTTTCCATTTGCTTAGTCATCTTGCTTTTTCCCATTAGGTTTCATGACTTGAATCATGAAAGGGCAGAAAAGCAGACAGTACTCTACTTAAAATAAAACAGAAATGGAGGGAGGGTCCTGGAGAAGAAGAAGCATCACTGTGTATGATGCTGGGGGGAGGAAAGAAGAGATGAGGGAACCAGGGTTGGGACCACAGAGAGCTTATAGTTCTGACCTGAACTTGTGAAGAAGAGATCATTGATTCAAACGTTCTGCCATCTGCCTAGATTGCATTCGAACATGAGTAAGAAGATAAAGTTACAGCCCACCACATATAACTCACCTTTCCTACCCTCCCTCGATTTCTCAGACTGACTCAGGTACTGGAAGCATTTACTGAGGACTTGGCTATAGGAAATGAGAGACCACCAGGTAAACTCGCAGGGAAGATGATTTGTTTACTGTCTCTTTATTTCTCTTTCTGAACCTCTCCCCCGAGAACCTGGAGTCTAAAGATTTCCAGAGTAGAGAGCTCTGGCTATCTACTCTAGTAGGATTTTATGTACTGGACCATTTCTGACCACTTCTCTTTTCTCAACGTTAGCTTTTCTGTCTCCTATCCTCCCTCTAGAGCTGGTGTGAAACTGGACCTAAGGTGTGGTGAATGGCAGGGTCTTGACATGTTTACCCTTTCTCAGTTTCCAGGTGATAGTTTATTCTCTCCTCATTATTGCTGGAAGAAATGAGCTAGGCAAGGTGTGAGGAAACACAGTAGGGCTGTTGACAGAGATATCTTTTGTTGGGGGAACATTTAAATGCACATTTTGAAGGACATTGACTTGAATATATTGACCTGTCTACATAACTGATCAAAATTCTAGAGTATTACCAGGTGTGGTAGCCTGTGCCTATAATCCTAGTACTTTGAGAGGCCAAAGAAGGAGGATGGCTTGCGGCTAGGAGTTTGAGACCAGTCTGGGAAACATACTGAGACCTTCTCTCTAAAAAAAATAAAAAATACGCTGGGCGCAGTGGCTCATGCTTGTAATCCCAGCTCTTTCGGAGGCCGAGGTGGGCGGATCACAAGGTCAGGAGATCGAGACCATCCTGGTCAACACGGTGAAACCCATCTCTACTAAAATACAAAAAATTAGCCAGGTGTGGTGGCAGGTGCCTGTAGTCCCAGCTACTCGGGAGACTGAGGCAGGAGAATCACTTGAACCCGGGAGGCAGAGGTTGCAGTGAGCTGAGATCGTGCCATTGCACTCCAGCCTGGTGACAGAGTGAGACTCTGTCTCAAATAAATAAATAAATAAATAAATGTTGTGTGTGGTTGTGCACCTGTAGTCCCAGCTACTTAGGAGGCTGAAGTGGTAGGATCATTTGAGCCCAGGTGTTTGAGGCTGTGGTAAGCCATGATTGCACCACTCTACTCCAGACTGGGCCACAGTGTGAGACCCTGAGTCTTAAAAAAAATTTGCCAGGCGCAGTGGCTCACGCCTATAATCCCAGCACTTTTGGAGGCCAAGGCGGACGGATCATGAGGTCAGGAGATCGAGACTATCCTGGCTAACACGGTGAAACCCCGTCTCTACGAAAAATACAAAAAAACTAGCTGGGCGTGGTGGAGGGCACCTGTAATCCCAGCTACTTAGGAGGCTGAGGCAGGGGAATGTCATGAACCCGGGAGGCGAAACTTGCAGTGAGCAGAGATCATGCCACTGCACTCTAGCCTGGGTGAGAGAGCGAGACTCTGTCTCAAAAAAAAAAAAAAAAAAAAAAAAAAAAAATTCCAGAGTGTTATATGGAAGCATAGTTTTAACATTGCCGGTCCATTCATCCATCCATCCAGTAAACGGTTATGGAGCTCTCCTATAAATTACTGACTCAAGGCAATTATTGTATGGGATTTAACGAGAGAGAGAGAGAAAGGGAGAATTTGATAAACTTGGCTGGCATACACATTGATGATCCTTAAGGAAAACAATAAAACTGCCTCACAGGCTGTGAGGGAAAGCACACAATGTAATGACATCTTGGCAAATCATAGCACAGTGCACATTTCCCACAGGGCTGTGGTTCCTCGTGTCCTCACCCGCTTTGATTGTAATAGTGGCTAGCAGGCCATGTTCCATCATTAGTGGGAATAGTGGTGTAATTGTGGACAGAAGTTCATGTTGAGTTCTATTTATAGCTTCTGGTGACTCATTAATATGTTACCTTAGCAAAGGATAGCTCCAGAGCCAGCCTTTTATTACTGTATTAGTCAAAAACATTATCACAGGGGTATTCTGATAAAATGAAAACCAAACTGTAAAACACTTCTAGCAATTTGCATGTCAGCCTTTTAATTGGTGTCATATTAGCATCCTTGCATGTAGTATTGCAAGCTACAATTGTCAAAGGTACCCGTGTCTACAAGTGCTTACTAACATGTAGGTTTTGTGTTAAGGGAAAGAAAAAAGAATCCACTTGTAGTCTTCTGAAGAGTTAAACTCGCAGTTGATCTGGAAAATGTGTTAACCAACCTTCAAAAGTATTTCCGCTCCCGGAAGTCTTTGAGCCCTCTGTGACTATGCCCTTTGTGACATTTTCACACATGTGACCTTCACACTCACCACTTTGATTCCAACAGCGAAGTCGTGGTCAGGGGTAAGATTGAGCTGGGTAGAGATAGTAAGGTAAGACTTTGAAGCTGCTGTACTTTTATCAATCCAGTCTGAAAAACAATCTCTGTGGTTAAGCACGTTAAATCCCCTGTGCTTTCATAGCAGCTTGGCTAAAGGTTATTACTATGAAGGCTGGAGGGAGAGTGGGAGATAACTTCTACCAGAGAGCTCTCACTGAAATAGGTTCAAAGGAGTTACTCATCTTCTATTCCCTTTTGCAGAACCTCATAATCAGATAGCACTTACTCTGTGCTTTGGTAAAAATATAACATACAGGCTGGGCGCAGTGGCTCACGTCTGTAATCCCAGCACTTTGGGAGATCGAGGTGGGCAGATCAACTGAGGTCAGGAGTTCGAGACAAGCCTGACCAACATGGAGAAACCCTGTCTCTACTAAAATTACAAAATTAGCCGGGTGTGGTGGCACATGCCTGTAATCTCAGCTACTCTGGAGGCTGAGGTAGGAGAATCGCTTAAACCTGGGAGGTGGAGGTTGCTGTGAGCCAAGATCACGCCACTGCACTCCAGCCTGGGCAACAAGAGCAAAACTCCGTCTAAAAAAACAAAATGTAGCATGCAATGAAACTACCAATATCAAGTGCTAGCAAGGATTTGGAGCAATTGATATTTGTAAGAACTTTCTTACATTGCTGATGGGAATGCAAAATGGTACAGCCACTCTGGAAAACAATTTGGTAGTATGAAAGGAAATTAAATCTTGGGACCCCAAACTCATTAAGCCAAAGGGAAAAGTCAAGCTGGGAACTGGGTCACACAAACCTGCTTCCCCATTTTTGGTTCCTAAATAAGATGGCTGCAAGATGAAAAGCTACAAACCTTCCCTACATTTTGCCTACAAGGAAATTCCTTGTGAGCTGCAAGATCTTCTAAGGTGTTTCTGTTAAAATTTCACCATGGCAATGTAAATTGATAGCTTATCTTTATGGATGCAGTCACCCCTGGCCCACCAGACACAAATGCATATCTGATTGTTCCCCTGCCCCATTTTCGTTTATGTTATTTTATGTAAAATGCAGATTCCTGGCCGGCAGTGGTGGCTGACACCTGTAATCCCAGCACTTTGGGAGGCAGAGGCTGGCGGATCACGAGGTCAGGAGTTTGAGACCAACCTGGCCAACATAGTGAAATCCTGTCTCCACTAAAAATACAAAAAGTTAGCCAGGTGTGGTGGCAGGCACCTGTAATCCCAGCTACTTGGGAGGCTGAGGCAGGAGAATCGCTTGAACCTGGGAGGTGGATGTTGCAGTGAGTCGAGATCGTGCCATTGCACTCCAGCCTGGGAGACAGCGTGAGACATCATCTCAAAAAAAAAAAAAAAAGCAGATTCCCTGCATTTTTCCTCTGTCCCATTTGTCTATGTCATCTTATGTAAAAACTGCAGATTCACTGAGCCAGACAAAGGCATGAATGGCTATATTTCCTACCCCACTCTTACATGAAAATTGTGTACATCACAATATCCTGCCCTTTCCCCTTTAAATTCGGAGGCCTCAAAAATCATCTTCAGAGAAAGGCATAGATCTGTCTCCCAGGTGTGCAGCCTTAACTTTGGCAAATAAACCTGCTAAAATGATTGAGACTTGTTTCATCATTTTTCTTGATTGACAGTTTCTTATGAAGTTAAGCATACACAAAGCATGTAACATAACAATCTCACTCCTAGGTATTTACTCAAGAGAAGTGAGCAGGGAGCAGTATGAGGTAGATACAGAGCATTCAGGCAGAGAGGACCACCTGCAGGAGCGTGACAGCTCTGAGGAGCTGAGGAGACAAGGCATTGTCATAGATGGAAGCTTATGGGGAGGCAACGAGATGAGGCTGCAGGCTGGGTTTTGTGGGCTGTGGTAGGGATTTTGGTTTCTAGTCTGAGAATGATGAGAAACCATTAAAATGATTTAGGCAAGAGGGTGACATAATCAGATGTACCTTTTTAAAAGATCAACCTCGCTGCAGTGTGGAGAGTGGATTGGAGGGAGGCAAGTACGCCCAGGGAGGTCATTGAGTTGTCTGGGAGAATTCCTGATGGGGCTTGGGATAGGGCTGTAACCATAGAGATGTTCTCTTTTAATGCCCCAAATACCCCTACGAAGGTTTGCACTGATGTCTTTTATATAATAATATTTCTAGTAGAAACAAGAATAATGAATCATTTCTTTTCAAATACGGATTATAAAATACTCCATATATAAAAAAGAATTTATGTGACATTAAGGGGAAATTAAATAACATAAAAAAAATCAGGACTTTCTTTCCTTTCTTCCTTTCTCCCCTCCCCTCCGCTTCCCTTCCCTTGGGGTCTTGCTCTGTCGCCCAGGCTAAAGTGCAGTTGCACAATGTTGGCTCACTGCAACCTCTGCCTCTCAGGTTCAAGTGATCCTCCTGCCTCAGCCTCCCGAGTAGCTGGGATTACAGACAAGAAGCATGCCACCACACCTGGCTGATTATATTTTTAGTAGAGACGGGGTTTCACCACGTTGGTCAGGCTGGTCTTGAACTCCTGACCTCAAGTGATCCACTGGGCTTGGCTTCCCAAAGTGCTGAGATTACAGGTGTGAGCCACCACGCCCGTCCCGTTATCAGGACTTTCTAATAGTTAGAGTTTGTAAGCATTGGAAGAGGCTGACTTGGGAGGTGACAGGAGGCCAAGCTGTTGACAATTTGTGTAAGGGTGTTGAAGAAGGATTCCCAGGAGAGGAGAGAGGTTGGGTAGTTGACTGCGAAGGTGCCAATCCTAAAATCCTCCACCACAATGTAACAAAGAGCATAAATATTTGTTACAAGCAAAGCTCTTAAGGGGCATTTGAAAACCTGGGGTGTTGGTTTCTTAAAATCAAATGTGGAATTGTAGCTCCTTTTTTTGGTTAGTCCTTTGATTTTTGGAACATATAAGATGGAACCATGTGCATACGTATGTTCACTTACATAGCAATAAATGTGGTGGAGGTATTTTAATTTCTTGAGCCCCAGAGGTAGTAGGTGAAGAGCAGGGTGAGAGATTGGATAGAGTTTTTGAATACTAAGGAGACAGTTACAACAATTCCTTTTACTATTCCACAGAAGGAGCTTGCAGACAACGACTTGTGGGCCAAATGGCACTTGTTTTGTATGACCCATGAACTAACAATGATGTTTACATTTTGTTTGATTAAACTTTTAAATTTGAGGTAATTCTAAATTCACTTGAACTTATAGAAGACGCAGTTCAGAAAAAAAACAGATAAAATATACTTCATCAAAATTAAAATTTTTTGCGCATCAAAAGACACTATCAACAGAGTGAAAAGGCAATTCACAAAATGGGAGAAAATATTTGCAAATAATAATCTGATAAGAAGTTAATATCCAGAATATATAAAGAACACTTATAAATCAACAACAAAAGCCAAACAACCGTATTAAAATATGGATAAAGGACTTGAATAGACAATTCTCCAAAGAAGGTACACTAATGGCCAATAAACAAATGAAGAGATGATAAAGACAAATAATCATTAGAGAAATGCAAATCAAAACCACTTCACATCCATTAGGCTGGCTGTCACCAAAAATGTTGATGAGGGTGTGAAGAAATGGGAACCCCTGTGCCCTGCTGGAGGGTATGTAAAATGGTGTGGCTGCTCTGGAAAACAGTATCACATTTCCTTCAAAAATTAAACATATAATTGCCATATGATCCAGCAATTCCACTTCAAAAGAATTGAAAGAAGGGACTTGAGCCTGGTGCGGTGGCTCACACCTGTGATCCCAGCACTTTGGGAGGCCAAGGCGGGCAGATCACCTGAGGTCAGCAGTTCGAGAGCAGCCTGGCCAACATGATGAAACCCCCATTTCTACTAAAAATACAAAAATTAGCCGGGCGTGGTGGATTACGGGCACCTGTAATCCCAGCTACTCAGGAGCAGGAGAATCCCTTGAATGTGGGAGGAGGAGGTTGCAGTGAGCCAAGATCGCGCCACTGCACTCCAGTCTGGGTGACAAAGCGAGACTCCATCTCAAAAAAAACCAAAAAACAAAAAAACAAAAAACAAACAAAAAAACCAGGAAAGCAGGGACTTGAGCAGATATTTATACAGCGATGTTTATGACAGCATTATTCACAATAGCCAAAAAGTGGAAACAACTCAAATGTCCATCAATGAATGAATGGAAAAACAAAATGTGGTATATAACTACAATGGAATGTTATTCAGCCTTAAAGACAATGAAATTCTGATACATATTACAGCATGGATGAATCTTGAATACATTATGCTAAGTGAAATAAACCTGACACAAAAGGACAAATATTATGTGATTCTACTTACATAAAGTGCCTAGAGCAGTCAAATTCACAGAGACTGAAAAGGGGCTGTGGGAGGGAATAATGAGGAGATATTATTTAATGGATACAGAGTTTCATTTTGAGGTGATGTAAAAGTTCTGAAGACGAATGGTGGTGATGGTTGCATAATAATGAGAATATATTTACTGCCAGTGGATTATAAATTTTTAAAAATCTTAAAATGATAAATTTTATGTTATGTATATTTTACCACAATAAAAATGAAGTAATATAGAGAGATCCCATGTGCTGTTTACTCAGTTTTCCCCAATGGTAACATCTTATAAAATTATACAATATAATACACAACCTGCCAGACATGGTGGCTCACACTTGTAATCCCAGCACTTTGGGAGGCCGAGGCGGGCGGATCACCTGAGGTCAGGAGTTTGAGACCAGCCTGCCTAACATGGAGAAACCCCATCTCTACTGAAAATACAAAAATTAGCCAGGCGTCATGGCACTCGCCTGTAATCCAGGAAACTGACAGTTAAATAAACCCAAATCTTATTCAGACTGCCTCAGTTTGACATATATTCATTTGTGGTTTTTTTATTTTAAAATTATTGAAAATGATAAAAAGTAATATTTTGTAACACATAAAATTGATATGACATTCAAATTTCAGTATTTATAAATAAAATTTGATTGGAGCATAACCACATTCCTTCATATAAATATTTTCTTTCTTTTTTTGAGACGGAATCTCACTCTGTCACCCAGGCTGGAGTGCAGTGGCACAATCTCAGCTCCTTGTAACCTCTGCCTCCTGGATTCAAGTGATTCTCCTGCCTCAGCCTCTTGAGTAGCTGGGATTATAGGCACATGCCACCACACCCGGCTAATTTTCATATTTTTAGTAGAGACGGGGTTTCGTCATGTTGACTGGCTGGTCTTGAACTCCTAACCTCAGGTGATTCACCTGCCTCAGCCTCCCAAAGTGCTGGGACTGCAGGCATGAGCCACCACGCCCAGCCCATTTATGCATTTTCTATGGTTACTTTTGTGGTGTAGCGACAGAGTTAGGTAGTTGGGACAGAAACCTATAAAACTTGAAATATTTATTATCTGTCGTTTATAGAAAGAGTTTGTTGACCTCTGTTCTAGAGTATAATCAGCTGCCAAAAAGAAAAAAAAGGTTGTGAGTATAAAATTACTTAAGGGAAATGACTGGATAACGTATATACATTTAGGCAAATGAATCATAATAAAAATGGTAAATTGTCAAGAGTGGTATTTATGAAACTTAGGTTGGTGCTACTTGGCCTTGTTGGGAACTTTGTTCCCAAGATGCGTATGCTTATCTCTTCTCACCAGGGCGAGTATTGAGTATTGTGCTTTTTGGTTCCCATGCCTTTGTACCAATAGATGTACTTTGATGCAAGTAATAGAAAACATGACTAAACGTAGTTTAAATTTAGAAATTTGTAATACCCCTCATAATTTTAGAAGAAAGGGGATTCTGGAGCTGATTAATTCAACGGCTCAAAGATGAGATCAGGGACACAGGTTCTCTCCACTTGTCCGCTCTGCCATTTGCAGCTTGTTCCTAGGTTCACACCCCATGTCCTCAGTGTGGCTGTGGTAGTTCATCATGACCTAAGACGGGAAGAGGGGAAGAGGCCTGTCCTTTTCTTCGTGTTCCATTGTAACATAATGTGATGAAAATTATTCCAGAAGTTCCCTACAGACCTCCTTTCTGAGTTACTTCCCATACCTCTTCTAGCCTTGGTAAGGGGAATAGAATACCATGATAAGGCCTAGACTAATCAGAATTCATCCCTAGATAGAAAAGGGGGCCGGGCCCAGTGGCTCATGCCTGAAATCCCAGCACTTTGGGAGGCTGAGGCAGGTAGATCACCTGAGATCAGGAGTTCAAGACCAGCCTGGCCAACGTGGTGAAACCCCGTCTCTATTGAAAATACAAAAATTAGCCGGGCGTGCTGGCATGTGCCTGTAATCCCAGCTATTTGGTAGGCTGAGGCAGGAAAATTGCTTGAGCTTGGGAGGTGGGGGTTGCAGTGAGCCGAGATTGTGCCACTGCACTCCAGTCTGGGCGACAGAGTGTGATTCCGTTTCAAAAAAAAAAGGTAAAGGGCCCAATATGTCTGAAACACACAAAGTTATCTACTTCTAGAAAAAAACTGGGATTTTGCTAGCAAAGAAAAATGTGGGGGGATGGGTGTGGTGGCTCACACTTGTAATGCACTTTGGGAGGCTGAGGCGGGTGGATCACCTGAGGTCAGGAGTTTGAGACCAGCCTGGCCAATATGGTGAAACCCCGTCTCTATGAAAAATACACAAATTTTTTGGACATGGTGGCTCGTGCCTGTAGTCCCAGCTACTCAGGAGGCTGAGGCAGGAGAATCGCTTGAACTCAGGATGTGGAGGTTGGAGTGAGCTGAGATCCTGGGCTGCACTCCAGCCTGGGTGACAGAGCAAGACTCCGTCTCCAGAAAAAAAAAAAAAAAGTGAGAGAATGAATGTAACAAATGGTGTCTGCCATAGCCATAACTTGATGTCTGCAACCTCAGTTGCGGCATTCACCATTTTCACTAAGCACAGGTGTGTAAAAATAATGTGCATATATTATTTTATTTTATTTTTGAGACAGAGTCTCACTCTGTTGCCCAGGCTGGAGTGCAGTAGTGCCATGTTGGCTCACTGCAAGCTCCGCCTCCTGGGTTCAAGCAATTCTCCTGCCTCAGCCTCCCGAGTAGCTGCAATTACAGGCACATGCCACCACACCTGGCTAATTTTTTGTATTTTTAGTAGAGATGGGGTTTCACCGGGTTAGCCAGGATGGTCTCAGTCTCCTGACCTCGTGATCCACCCACCTCAGCCTCCCAAAGTGCTGGAATTACAGGCGTGAGCCGCCTCTCCTGGCCTGTGATGTGCATATATAAATGAGGAAATCTAAATGACTAGACTTCCTTTATTTTTTCCTCCTCCTTCTTTTCCTCTAAAAACTGGAAGCCTACTTGATGTGTCTTCTAGGGGCATGAGAGATGGGGAAAGAAAGCCCCAGCTTCCATGAGACTTTGTTTGGTGCTATGATCTGAATGTGTTTCTGCCAAATTCCTATGCTGAAATCCTAACTCCCAAGAAGACGGTACTAGGAGATGATTGGAAGGTGATTAGACCATGAAGGCTCTGCCCTCACGGGATTAGTGCCCTCATAAAAGGGGCCCCAGAGAGCTAACTGCCTGACCCTTTCCCCATGTGAGGACGGAATGAGAAGGTGCCCTCATCCAAACACTGAATCTGCTGGTGCCTTGAGTTTGGACTCCACAGCCTTCAGAACTGTGATAAATAAATTTCTGTTTTTTTGTAAATGACTCCATCTATAGCATTTTGTTATAGCAGCTTGAAAGGACAAAGACATTCAGTTTAGATCATGAATACAGACCCATTTGTACCAAAAATTAACACAGCAACAAACCTTTACTGAACACCTATGATGGGCCAGCTTTTGGGGACATAGCAGCTATAAAATAGAAACCCCCCCAGCCCCTATGGAGCTTACATTCTACTGGGCAGATTCAGTATATTACTCTCTAATGTGTCAGTTCACTATCTCCTTCCAACTGGGTCTTAAAGGTTTTTGTTTTTTGGTTTTTTTTTTTGAGACTGAGTCTCACTCTATTGCTCAGGCTAGAGTGCAGTGGTGCGATCTCGGCTCACTGCAACCTCCGCCTCCCAGGTTCAAGCAATTCTTAAGCCTCAGCCTCCCAAGTAGCTGGGATTACAAGCACCCACCACCATGCCCGGCTAATTTTTGTATTTGTAGCAGAGACGGAGTTTCACATGTTGGTCAGGCTGGTTTCAAACTCCTGACCTCCAGTGAGCCGCTCACCTCAGCCTCTCAAAGTGCTGGGATTACAGGCGTGAGCCACCGTGCCTGGCCTTAAAATATTTTTTTGAATGTTGACTTTTCTTTCTTAGGTGATGTAACTCAGTAGTAGTCATCTCAATTTGTGGGTGGAAATAAAACGCTTAGATCATTCTGGTTTATGCGGAATCTCAAATTTACCCACAGCCAACCTGCCCCCTCTTTTTGAAAACAGGAGGAAAAAAATCCGAGAAAGGGATCTCTGATTGAAATAAAGAAAGAGGATCAGCGGTATCAATGAGAAGGTTTCTAGGAGAGTGCAGCTGGTGGGGGTGCAGGATGCTCTGAAAGGCGTTTGGGGGCTGAACACTTATGTGATAGGGGCACAGGGCAAAAGGACATCAGAACGAGAAATTCAGGGGTCATGGTGAGACTGTTCTCACTCTGACTTGAATCTGAAATCTTGACTAATGAGAAGTTTGAGACCGGGGCCTAGTGAGGTCGGACCCTCCAGAGGAAGACTGGCTTGACCTGGGTTAACCCAGAGACTCCTTCCTCTGCTAGGCCGCTGCTTTCCTCACCCTCACGTCTGTCCTTGCCTGCTCCTCCAGGAGGTCTTCTGTGCCCACAAACATAGCTCAAGTCTTGAAGCACATCCAGGGGGTTTGCGCTTCCCCCTCCCACGGTCAGATCTCTTTCCTGTCTGAATTACTCGGGATGCCGTTGCTAGGGCTAGAGTGCCTTCACACTCTTCCAGACTTGAGAACCTTCCCTGAAAGTTCATTTGTATCCACCTGAACCTGGACACACGGGATTGATATCCTGAGTGCAACTGGGATCCTGTAGGTGCCCTTAGAGCATCAGGGCGTTATTAGAAATGAGGGCGGGGAGAGATTTGTAGGGAGTAGATTCTGAGTGTGGCAAAGATAGTTTAGAAGCAGTTGTCATCATTAATATTCTCTGAGGTTAGTGACAAAATGCTGGCACACTTGACACTCGCAGTGAGCAGGCAGAAGTATGAGTGTGAACAAGGGAAGTGGGAAGGAACAGGAGGATAACATCAGGTCCCAGTTACCTTCTTTCTTTCTTTTTTTTTTTTTTTTTTTTGAGATGAAGTCTCACTTTGTCACCCAGGCTAGAGTGCAGTGGCACAATCTTAGCTCACTGCAACCTCTGCCTCCTGGGTTCAAGTGATTCTCCTGCTTCAGACTCCTGAGTAGCTGGGTTTACAGGCACATGCCACCACGCCCGGCTAATTTTTGTATTTTTGGTAGAGACGGGATTTCACCATGTTGGCCAGGCTGGTCTCGAACTCCTGACCTCAGGCAGTCACCTTCTTTCAAAATCTTATTACGATTATTTTTTGGTGTTATGCAAAGATTTTTTGGTACAAATCCAGATACCCATGATAAAACTATAACCAGAAAGTCTTTATGAATGGTTTATTAAATCATATCCCTACTCTCTCAGGAAAGGATATATAAAATATGACAACATATCATGAATAATAATTAGAAATAAAGGAATAAAATGGAGTCATGAACGTGACTACAAAAACACACCATAATTACTAAGCGTGACCTGGCTGCAGATTTAACTCTGGGCTTACTAGCAAACAATTCAAAGTGAGAACTGTGGCTGGTTATACAATTCACACAGTTGATAAGATTAAAAGGCCAGTGGCCCAAAAGAAGGACAATTATTCCTGGAATGAAGACTAGAAAAATTCTTTGGAGAGCCCCCGCATGGAAAAGACAGGGTGAAATGCTGAATAACATGCTCAACTGTATCCTTAGAGGAGATTCAGAGACAGGCTCTTTCTAACAGCATCTCTTGGTCTGGCAAATTCCTGGGACAGGGTGGGTAGAGGTGGCAGTTTATTTGAAGTATCAGTCTGTGTCCATAACTCTGAAGAACAACAAACATGCTGCCAGTTTAGGACATGTCAATGTTTTAGCAAGGAAAAAATGTAACAGTCTATTTTCTAGTAGAAGAAGAAAGCCCTGCCTTCCAAGCCCTAATATCACTGATTACCCCGCCAACACACACACACACACACACACACACACACACACACACACACACACCCCTCTCTAAATGTTCAATCCATAGCTTGACTGAATGAAGGAAATGTTTTAATGTAATATGGGAGCCACCAATTAAGGAAATGAGGACCTGAGACTAGGCAATACATTGAAATTAAAAATTATTCATTCTTAAATAATGGTGGAGCCAGATTTTATGTGAGGCCTGAAGCTTATACAATTTTAGGCACTCTCTTTAAGGAAAAGAATATACAGTTATGAATATAAAAGATGGTATGAAAATAAATATATGGAAAAAGGAAATAAATCACAACAAATGACTGGAGCCACAGAGATCTACGTCCTTTTCTTCTGAGATTAAGTACTTTACCAGAAATGCTTACAGAGAAACACTTCCTGATTGTAACCTGCTATCCCTTCCCACCAGTAATGAATCCCCAGCACTAGCTGGGAGTGGGGGGGCTGTGCAAGTGAGGCCCCCCCAGCCAAGCTTAAGTTTCATTAACTCATGGCTATATAGAAAATCGTCTTAATTCCCATCACTGAGTCCATCATCATTTCCTAGAAGATTAAGCTTCTTCCTTCTCCTTGATACTGCACACTTTGAACTGTTGTTGACAAGACCCCAAATAAATCAATGCCTTTATTTCTTTGAAAATCACTTCATATCCATCTGGAAGAAATAATAGTTCGCAGTCTCATTCTTTTTAAAGTGATCGTGTGTCCCCATTCAGCACGCACGGCTCTAAATTTGGGTATCCTTGGCTGTCATGTGACAGAATTTCCCTAGAAGTGTTTTGGGACTAAACGGGAGGAATGTGAGATTTGCTCTGTTTTGTAAGGCAAACAGCAGGAAGTTGGGAAAGTCTGATAAATCTGAGTGCATTTTCTGTACCATCTTGTCCTCTATTCAAATCAATTTTACTTTTTCTTCTTGGATGAGGAGCCATAATCAGGTTTCCATTGACAAGCTGTGAAAATGTTGACTTCAGTTTTGTAACGGAGTTGAAAGCGGAAAAGCCAGATGAAAAAACAATCTCCAACCCGAAAAGTAAAAATCAAAATGTACTTCTAGAAAAATATTGCATGTGACTTGGAGAAAAACTAGAATAGAATCTGCCTATTTTAAAATGAAACCTCAAGCATGTGGTTTACGCTTAGGGTGTTTCCTCTTTTTTTCTTGTAATTTTACTCTGAGATTGAAGCAGTGTTGGCATATTTGCCACACAATAGGTTTCCTGTAGTAGGAGGAAAGAGTCATAGGTTGAGTTTATATGAAAAAAGGCAAGGCTCACTGATGATTGTTTAACACAGAATGTAAAGTTATCAGATTTTTTAAAAGTAAAATATCAGTTGAACACAGGAAGATTCCCAGATATGCTATGGTGCCTTGTAGTAACTGAGTCCTTGCAGCTGTTCCCTGGCAGTGATTCCCTCCAGGCCCCCAAAAGGTTGTATGTGCTGGGGAACCAGGTAAGTGTGAATACCCAGTAGGGACAGGGCTCTGATCCAGGGCTGGAAGGCAGCGCCTGGAATCCTCAAGGCTGATTTAACCTTCTGATCCATGGGTCTCTGGGGAAACATTTTAGAATTGACATCTTTGCTTGGGAGACTACAGAGCTGCCGATAAGAACACAGCAAGCTTATCCACAAATGTGTTTTTATAGGAAATTTTGTGTGGGAAAGGAATGGGGAGGAATTTACAAGAAGAAAAGAAAAGAAGGAAGGGAAAGCAAACCTAAGTTCAGGTCTAACTAGGGAGAAGAAACACTTGCTAATTGTTTTGAGGCGTACAACTACAATGAACTCTCAGTAACTTTAGTCTCAAAGAGATCTGATCTGAATTAAAATGTAAACTAGACAATAAGTTTTAAGGTAAATACAAATTTATTAGTTTAAGGCATATTCCTTAATAGTTAAATAGCTGAGAAAATGTAGAAATCCTCCTGGGATTGCTCGAATGCCTAAAGGAAAAAAATTGTAATGAGGTCAATTAATTGTTCTTATCTAAATAGATGCTGCTAAAATTACTTTAAGTGTGAAAACTTTGTTTCCTTAAGAAGCTAAACATGATTTCAGCATTTGCTTTGCAAATCTTAATTTAAAAAATATTGCTTTGGCAGATTTTGGCTTTCTACTGAAGTTATAAATTATTCTGTACTCTTTTAGCAGGGTGAGAAAGAATGTGGTCTTATTCCATGTGGGATAGATTAGTATACTGTAGCCATGTGTGTACTAGGCTCTGTACTGGTCTCTTTTCTTTTTCTTTTTTTTTTTTTTGAGATGGAGTCTCCCTCTGTCACCCAGACTGGAGTGCAGTGGTGCGATCTCGGCTCACTGCAACCTCTGCCTCCTAGGTTCAAGCAATTCTCCTGCCTCAGCCTCTCGAGTAGCTGGGATTACAGTGCTCCTGCCACCATACCTGGCTAATTTTTTTGTATTTTTAGTAGAGACGGGGTTTCACCGTGTTGGCCAGGCTGGTCTCGAACTCCTGACCTCAAGCGATCCACCTGCCTCGGCTTCCCAAAGTGTTTGGGATTATAGGCATGAGCCACCGCATCCGGCCTGGATTTCTCTTTGTGTTTATTTTTTTGCATGTTTTTTGAGATTAAATTTTTTGTTGAATTGGTAAAACATTTAAAAGAAATGGAAGAAATCCAGTAAAACATTAAAAGAAATTAAAGGGCATGAAGTGAGATGTACATAAAGTAAGTCTCCTTTCCATTCTTGTTCCCTAACTTTTTTCCCCAGAGTCCCCTACAGCTCACCAGTTACTTATGTGTGCCTTCTAAGATATTGTGCTGAACATTTAAGATATAATAGCTCATTTAATCTCATGCAGTAATTTACTACTTATTATCATCTTCATTTAATAGATGAGGAAACTGAAGCACAGAGCATACTTGCCCCAGATCACAAGGAAAAAAGAGAACCAGGATCAAAGCCCGCGCCAGTGCATCACTGCTTTACATCCTCCACATTATCTTCACTCCAGATGGCCACAAAGTCTGGTCTCTACTTTCTTGTCCCCACCCCTCTGCTTGTTTAAATTTTACTCATGCTTTAAGGCCTTGTTTAGAAGAATGACAGCATTTACTGAGTGCTGAGTATGTGCCAGGCACTTATATACACTATCTTATTTAACCTTCATAATAGCCTTAGGAGGTAAGTAACTGTTATTATCCCCATTTAAGAGGAGTGAAGCTGACACTTAGAAAGCCACAGAGCTAGTAAGTGGCAGCGTAACACTGCCGTGCTGGTCTGATCTGAGGCCCTAGCCTCCCACCTCCGGCCCATTCACTCACAAAGTTCTCCCCAACTTACAGTGATTTCACTTCTAGGAATAGCCTTAGCACTTCTTATCACAAACCACGATGGTATTTGCTTGCAAATTGTTCTGTATTGTTCTTTGGCAGTTTAACTTCCTAGATTCTTCTCTTTCAACCTTGCTGTCCACTTCTAGAAAGCAAAGACTCTATTTGTAATGCTCAGTCATAATGCAGTTGTACAAATCCTACTGATACCTTACAAACTGGAACAAGAAAATGGACTAATGAAAATGGAACTTTTTTTTTTTTTTTTTTTTTTTTGAGATGGAGTCTCCCTCTGTCGCCTAGCCTGGAGTGCAGTGGTGTGATCTCGGCTTACTGCAAGCTCTGCCTCCCGGGTTCACACCATTCTTCTGCCTCAGCCTCCTGAGTAGCTGGGACTACAGGTGCCCGCCACCACGCCTGGCTAAATTTTTGTATTTTTTTTTTTAGTAGAGATGGGGTTTCACCGTGTTAGCCAGAATGGTCTCGATCTCCTAACCTCGTGATCCGCCTGCCTCGGCCTCCCAAAGTGCTGGAATTACAGGTGTGAGCCACCGCGCCTGGCCCTAAAATGGAACTCTTTAAACTTCAGTCTGGAATTACACCACTGGCATATTTAGTTTTTGAAAAATCAAATATATGTGCACTAGAATAAGTGAGAGAGGAAAAAGCAACTTGGTGAAGTGGTACTGTCTGCCATTGCTCTCCCTGGCTCATGCCCCAAGGTATGCACCAGGAGACTGGCACCTGCCTTTGCTGGATGGCCTCTCCATTCCATGGGTTCAGAATGCCTAAGTCCCTGTCTCTGAGTGTGACTCTATTGCTTCAAGATGAATTTCTCTCTCTCTCCCTCTCTCTGTCTCTCTTTCTTTCTTGTCTCACTTTGTTGCCCAGTCTGGAGTGCAGGGTACAATCATGGCTTACTGCAGTCTCGACCTCCTGGGCTCAACGGATCCTTCCACCTCAGCCTCCTGAGCTGCTGGGACCACAGAGGCATGCCACCATGCCTGGCTAATTTTTTTATGTTTTGTAGAGATGGAGATCTTGCTATGTTGCTCAGGCTGGTCTGGAATTCCTGGTTTCATGCGATCTTCCTGACTCGGCCTCCCAAAGTGCCAAGATTACAGGTATGAGCCACCACGCCCTGCTTCTTTGTAAAAAATACAACATTGGCTGGCCAAGGTGGCTCATGCCTGTAATGCCAAAACTTTGGGAAGCCGAGGTGGGAGGATCACTTGAGCCTAGGAGTGCTAGACCAGCCTGGGCAATATAGTGAGACCCTGTTTCTACAAAAAAAATTTTAAAAATTAGCTGGGCATGGTAGTGCATGCTGGTTGTCCCAGCTTCCTTAGGAGGCTGAGGGACGAGGACGACTTGAGTCCAGGAGTTTGAGACTGTAGTGAGTTATGATCATGCCACTGCATTCCAGCCTGGGAGACAGAGTGAGACTCTGTCTCTAAAACAACAACAACAACAACAATGACACAGGGCAAGCAGGACATGGAACTAGGTTCATATGCTGGAAGAAACTCTGACTCTGTATTTTACTTTTAGGGAAATTAAAGGGATCTTAAAATTGAGCATACACATTTTCTACCTTTGGGACCTAACCCAATCTAAGGTGGCTGCATTGTACCCGAAGTTGAAGGATTGTCCCTAGCCAGAAAAACTTCAGATCCCTTTAGTTCACATTCCAACATTGGGAAAATAAACTTGAAAAGTATTTTTCTTAGCAAAGAAAGATCTGGGTGTGAAATGAAGTTCATTTTGTTTTGTTTTGTTTTTTGATCATCAGTCTCCAGTGCCAATGTCTCCGTTGCAGACTAGCTGTAATTACATATGTGGCCTCTCCTTAGGAGAAACAGCAACACACTCTCTGATGGATCAATTTGGCATAAACTGTGAAGTAAAAGGGATTCCATGCTGGGTGGAAGGTTGGACTAGAAGTTCTCCAAGTTTCCTTTCAAACCTCTCTGTGGTAGTATTCCAGCTGTTCTAAGGCCATTGTAAAAGGTCTTCTAAGTGATTTATGGCCTCTTTTTTCCTTTAACCAAGCACATTAGATGATCTCCAGATGTCTCTGCTGTTCCTTTTGGAAGCAGTAGGGTCCTGGATCATTAGCTGTGCTGTGGGGACCGCTGCCTGGGAACTGTGAGGACATATTTAACCTGCTGATCTTGAATGTCTCCAGTTCCTCACTGATCTTGCCTGCCTCTTGCTAGGTCAAGGCACTCATAGGGAGTGGATTCGTTGCATTTAAGGAGAATTAAGTGTTGTTTGAAAAAATATCTGGACCCTGGGGCCCCAAGCGGGGGTCGAGATTTACTGTGGAGCTCTTTCCTGAAAGCAGAACAGGGATCTGGATCTCAAGGCCAGGGCCTTTGGTTTAGGAAAGTGGGGCACTAGGATGGGTGTGATAAGATTGGCTGGGGAGGGCTACCAGCCACTGCCTTAAATTTTGGGCCTGCCCAGCCGTCTCTGTGTCACTGTTAAGGCCATCTTCACCTTGTGGTGACCCAGTTTTGGCTTTTCTGAGAAAAGGCTTTGTTGAGGCTGGGCACGGTGGCTCACACCTGTAATCCCAGCACTTTGGGAGGCTGAGGCGGGAGGATCACAAGGTCAGGAGATCGAGACCATCCTGGCTAACACTGTGAAACCCCATCTCTATTAAAAATACAAAAAATTAGTTGGACGAGGTGGTGGGCGCCTATAGTCCCAGCTACTCGGGAGGCTGAGGCAGGAGCATGGCGTGAAGCCAGGAGGCAGAACTTACAGTGAGCCGAGATCACGCCACTGCCACTCCAGCCTGGGCAACAGAGGGAGACTCCATCTCAAAAAACAAAAAACAAAAAACAAAAAACAAAAACAAAAAAACAAAGAAAGAAAAGATTTTGTTGGCCAGTGACCCCTACACAGAGACCCTGAGAAAACTTGTTCTCCACTCCTCAGATTTTACGAAACTCCAGGGGTGTATTAAGCTAGGTTGCCACCTCCTCTGATGACTCTCTTTCCTGTATCCCCTTTTCCACGTGTGTTCTGCCTGCCTTTCACACTAAACCGTTATCTCCTGAAGAAAAAAAACCGGATTTTGCCACGGGAGGCAGCTCACGCTTGTAATACCAGCATTTGGGATGCTGAGGGACTATTGCTTGAGGCAAGGAATTCAAAACCAGGCTGGGCAATAAAATGAGACCTTATCTCTACAAAAAAAGTTAAAAAATCAGTGGGGCATGCTGGTGTGCACCTTTAGTCCCAGCTACTCGGGAGGCTGAGGTGGGAGGATTGCTTGAGCCCAGGAGGTTGAGGCTGCATTGAGCCATGATCATGCGACTGCAATCCAGCCTTCATCCAGATTTCCCTTGATTGCAACACTTGCCATATTTACTTCATCTGTTCTTTTTGCCCAAATATTTAAAAGTAAATTTCAGATATAATGATATTTTACCCCTACATACTCATGTATGCATCTCTAAAATTAATTAACGTAATAGTTCCTGGCTGGGTGCAGTGGCTCATGCCTGTAATCCCAGCACTTTGGGAGACCAAGGCAGGTGGATCACTTGAGTTCAGGAGTTGGAGACCATCCTGGGAAACAGTGAAACCCTGTCTCTAAAAATACAAAAATTAGCCTGGCATTGTGGCGCATGCCTGTAGTCCCAGCTACTCTGGTGGCTGAGGCAGGAGAATCGCTTGAACCTGAGAGGCAGAGGTTGTAGTGAGCCATGATCGTGCCACTGCACTCCAACTTGAGCGACAGAGCGAGACTCTGTTTAAAAAAAAAAAAAAAAAAAAAAAAATCCTAAATATCGACTACCCTCAGAAGGTCTTTTGTAACTGGTTTATTCAAACCAGAATCTTCTCATGGGCCACAGACTGCATTTAATTGTTTTGACTCTAGTTTCTCTTCCCCTTTTCCTCCATGCTATGTTATTGACTTGTTGAAGAAATCAGGCCAGTACTTTTGAAAGTCCCATTTTCATGGTGCTATTTAAACTTCACCAGACTCCCAAGGCAGAGCTGACTTAAGGAACATTGTAGCCACCACTGTGGGAGTCTTCTCCACTCTAGGAACCCTCCATTTCCTTCCTTCCTTCTTTCCTTCCTTCCTTCCTTCTTTCCTTCCTTCCTTCCTTCCTTCCTTCCTTCCTTCCTTCCTTCCTTCCTTCCTTCCTTCCTTCCTTCCTTCCTCCCTCCCTCCCTCCCTCCCTCCTTTCCTTCCTTCCTTCCTTCTTTCCTTCCTTCTTTCCTCCCTTCCTCCCTCCCTCCCTTTCTTTCTTCTTTTTTTGACAGAGTTTCGCTCTTGTTGCCCAGGCTGGAGTGCAATGGTGCGATCTGGGTTCACCACAACCTTCGCCTCCTGGGTTCAAGCTATTCTCCTGCCTCAGTCTCCTGAGTGCTTAGGAGCCCTCCATTTCTATCCTCCTCTTTGCTCCCATCATCCAGGAGCAAATCCCGAGGGCACTGAAATCCAAGGCTAAAGGCTCACCTATCCAGTGCTCTCTCACCTTTTGCTCAGAGGTCCATTTCCTGGCCTTGCGGTCTGCTAGTGTGAGCCTTCCAGTAAAGCAGGGCCTGGACAGCTCTCTCTACAGCTGCCAGCAACAACCTCAGGAAACCCCAGGGTCCTTCACTTAAGTTGTTGACAAAGCCTTTGAACTTGGGGCTCTGGGGCTTCATTATGGGTAGCAGCAAACGGCAGCCACCATTTTTCAAAATGAAGTTAAAATCCTCTCCTAACTCAATACATCTCTTAAATTCATCCCAGAAAAATAACCTGTTTTCCAAGTGATGTAAGATTCAGCAGCACCACCCCTACCCTATTGCCCCTGGGACTGATGATCTCCAGGCAGATGCTTCTCACTAGTGGCTGCTCCTGCCAGTAAAAAAAAAAAAAAAAGAGGTTTCCATTGATTTACTTGAAAAATGTAAGAGTCTGGGGCCGTAGTCCCTGCCACAAGGTCAATAGAGAATTGTCTTGCCTGAGGTGCCCCAGGAAATCAGCCAGGAAAAGCAGGGATCTACTTTTCATTTCATAGGTAAGGGAGGGGGTAGGAGGCTGGGGCAGGGAGAGAATGGAGGAGGGGAAGGTTCAGATAACTGTGTGTTTAGATCAGAGGACTTGGGCTAAGGTCAGCAAGAAAACATGAACATTCCAAGCACAAAGAGGAGTGGAGTTACGCCATCAGGGGTGTGGGCTGGAAACCCTAAAAGCACAGTTTCCTCCAGCTTCACACGAATGTCTAGCTGTTTACTTTGGCTCACTGGATTTCTCTTTTTTTGAGACAGAGTCTCACTCTGTCTCCCAGACTAGAGTGTAGCGGCTCCATCTCGGCTCACTGCAACCTCTGCCTCCCTGGTTCAAGCGATTATCTTGCCTCAGCCTCCCTAGTAGCTGGGATTACAGGTGTGCACCACCATGCGCAGCTAATTTTTGTAATTTTAGTAGAGATGGGATTTCACCATGTTGGCCAAGCTGGTCTTGAATTCCTGGCCTCAAGTGATCCGCCCATCTCACCCTCCCAAGTGCTGGGATTACAGGCATGAACCACTGCACTTGGCCTGGATTTCTAATTGTGTTTATTTATTTATTTATTCATTTTTTGAGATGGAGTCTTGCTCTGCCGGCCAGGCTGGAGTGCAGTGGTGCAATCTCAGCTCACTGCAAGCTCCGCCTCCCAGGTTCATGCCATTCTCCCGCCTCAGCCTCCCGAGTAGCTGGGACTACAGGCGCCCGCCACCACGCCTGGCTAATTTTTTGTATTTTTAGTAGAGACGGGGTTTCACTGTGTTAGCCAGGATGATCTTGATCTCCAGACTTCGTGATCCGCCCGCCTTGGCCTCCCAAAGTGCTAGGATTACAGGCATGAGCCACCGCGCCTGGCCTATTTGTGTCTATTTATTTATTTTTACAAGGAAAAACTCTCCAACAGCTACGTTTCTGTGGGTGGAGTAGATCACATTTTATTCTTCCTGAACGTGGTAAAATGCTTCATAGGCAATTAAGGGTGGAGAAGAGAGAACTTTATACTTCTAACTAAATCCTCAATTTATGGATCAGTTAAACCTTTTCATTTTTGGCTCTTCCTCTTAATT
This sequence comes from Chlorocebus sabaeus, assembly GCF_047675955.1. Classification (NCBI taxonomy): domain Eukaryota; kingdom Metazoa; phylum Chordata; class Mammalia; order Primates; family Cercopithecidae; genus Chlorocebus; species Chlorocebus sabaeus. Next base: position 39,273,005 of record NC_132907.1, on the reverse strand, counting down.
CAGTTTCTCGTTTTTCCTTTCTCTCACTGCAAGGCTCCCCTTTTTGTCCCCCACACTCCACTTTATTTTCCTACTTTTATTTCAGTGGCTGGCAAAAGCAGAGCGTTATTTGATTTTGAAAGAGTCATTGCGGAAGCTTAGGCAATCTTTTTCTCTAGAATGTTGAGTAAGGTGGGTCTGAGCCTGTCCTTTTTGCAGCAACTTAGGGAGGGTGTGTGTCCATATGTGTGTGAGTGTAGGAGGAGATGAGGGAACCCAAGGCACCCTCTCTTTGCGAGACACAAAATCCCGATCCCCAGAGTGGGGGCAGAAGGCCAGGAGTGGGAGAAGTTTCTCTTTTTACTCCTTAAGATCTGGTGGTTAGGGGCTGGGTGCCGTGGCTTGTGCCTGTAATCCCAGCACTTTGGGAGGCGGAGGCAGGTGGATCACCTGAGGTCAGGAGTTTGAGACCAGCCTAACATGGTGACACCCTGTCTCTACTAAAATTACAAAATTAGCTGGGCATGGTAGCAGGCACCTATAATCCCAGCTTCTCAGGAGGCTGAGGCAGGAGAATCACTTGAACCCGGGAGGTGGAGGTTGCAGTGAGCTGAGACTTGGCCATTGCACTCCAGCCTGGGCAACAAGAGCAAAACTCCACCTCAAAAAAAAAAAAAAAAAAAAAAAAAAAAAAAAAGATCTAGTGATTGGGGCATTTTGGCAAATAGCTTGGCCACCACTTTATTATATGGTTACTTTGGAAAGCAGATCACTGAGAATGGCAATGAAAGACAGAACTTACACTTTGTTTTTTAAGTGAGAAGAGCAAGGCAACCTGTCAGCATCTTTAAGTTCTGGATAACCTGCAGTGTGGGCTTCAGGAAATTGACTGTGGGAATCTGAGGGTAAACTGCACTGGCCCTCTCTAGACTTCGACCTTTAGGTTCTTTTTCCCTTTTCCTTTGCCTCTGCTTCTCTGAGGTCAGCACCCACTTCAGTAATCCTGTCCCAGGGCCACCAGATGTCCTTGAGCTTCAGAAAACCCTCCTCTCACTGTCCTTCCCCAACGTTTCAATGAATGAAGCCTCACTGAGCATACGGCAATCAAATCTGTGATCCAGGTGGCACTCAGAATTCAGCAGTAGCAGTGGTGGTTCCCACACTGCTCACTGGACCTTGGCTAAGACACCACCTGGGACCACAGTTGATGGCTGGGTATTAAGACCTACCTATTGAAGGAAGAAAAGAGAACAATTTAATGACAAGTTTTGTTTTTACTCCTAAGTGAAACCACAATCAGGGATAATTTGTGATCGTAAAGTTGGCACATACACTTTTTTTTAATCAAGGGAATTTTTCTTTTACTTTATAAGAGAAAATTAAAAGCCACCAGCCAGGAACTCACTCAAATTCTTGCCACAAACTTACCTGCAGAGGAATCCATCATTTCCTTCTTCCCCTCCATCATAGTGAAAGAGACATCTCATTGACAAAGCCAATTCTGAGGCTCTAAATCTCTCTTGCAGTCTCATTGACTTCGCTGCTTTGCAAGTTCCTTTTCTCTCCTGATGTTTCACTTGCTGCTGATTCATTGCCATCAGCATTTAAACAAGTGTCTTCTATCCTTAAAATCGTACCCTCCCTAGCTTCCCCACCCCTTTAATTCACTTCTTTATCTGACTTGTTTCGGTTACAGTTGAGTTTATTGAAACAGGTGTCCATACTCACCACCACTTCCTTACCCTCCACCCTGAAACTCTCCTTGAAATCTGGCTGCTGCCCCAACGTTCCTCTGACACTGGTCCAGCCAAGATTACTAACAACCTTGTTGTTCAATTTTAAGGCTGTTTTCCCAGCATTATGTGACTTGAGCTCTAAGTCGGTGATACTGGTGACCATGGCCTTCTTGAAAGTGTCTTCTAGCTGGGTAAGTGGCTCATGCCTGCAATCCCAACACTTTGGGAGGTTGAGGTGGGTGGATTGCTTGAGCTCAGGAGTTCAAGACCAGCTTGGGCAACATGGTGAAACCCCGTCTCTACTAAAAAACAAATTGAAAAAAATTAGCCGGACACGGTGGCATGCGCCTGTAGTCCCAGCTAGTCAAAGGCTAAGGTGGGAGGATCACCTGAGCCGGGAGGCTGAGGCTGCAGTGAGCCGTGATTGTGCCACTGCACTCCAGCCTGGGTGACAGAGTGAGGCCCCGTCTCAAAAAAAAAAAAAAAAAAAAAAAGAAAAGAAACTGTCTTCCTTGGTTTGGTGACATCTATCTTTCACCACAACTTCTTAGAATCCTTTGTGGGCTATTTTTCAGTTAATATGTTCATTGTAGAACCTTTGGGAAATTAAAAAACAATAGTCTACTTGTTATCTCCACATTGGAAGTCTTTTTTATTTTGTTTGAGACAGGGTCTCACCCTGTCACCCAGACTGGAACGCAGTGGCATGATCATGGCTCACTGCAGCCTCAACCTCCCAGGTCCAGGTGATCCTCCCACCTCAACTTCCTGAGTAGCTGGGACTGCAGACATGTGCCACCATGCCAGGCTAATTTTTCTTTTTCTTTCTTATTTTGTGGAGACAGTGTTTCCCCATGTTGCCCAGGTTGGTCTTGAACTTCTAAGCTGAAGCGATCTGCCTACCTTGGCCTCCCAACATGCTGGGATTACAGGCATGAGCTACCATGCTGGCCCCCACATAGAGGTCTTAGCAGCATTTTAGAATGCGGACATCCTAAATAGAGCTCATCATTTCCATTCCTGAGCCTTCTCCCCAACTATAGTCTCTTTCTCAGTGAATGGCTCCATCCTTTCTCCCATTGGTTGCTCAAGCCAGAGTCCTGATGTTATCCTGGACTCTTCCCTCTCCCATATTTCTTATGCCCAGTCAATCATCAAGACCCATCAATTTTATCTCTTGAATATCTCCAAATCCATTTATAGTTGACCCTTGAACAACACAAGTGTGAACTGCAGGGAATCACTTTTAGATGTATTTTTTTTCAACCAAACGCAGAATGAAAATACATTATTTGTAGGATGTGAAACCCACTCACATAGAGGGCATATATGCAGGTTCTGCAGGACTTGAGTATTCACAGATTTTGGTATGGAATTGGGGAGTTCTGGAACCAATTCCCTGTGTATATGGAAGATATGGAAGGACAACTGTACTTTCTTTCTTTCTTTCTTTTTTTGATGCTCTGTTGCCCAGGCTGGAGTGCAGTAGCACTATCTCGGCTCACTGCAACCTCCGCCTCCCAGGTTCAAGCAATTATCCTGTCTCAGCCTCCCGAGTAGCTGGGACTGTTGGCGTGTGCCACCATGCCCAGCTAATTTTTGTATTTTTAGTAGTGATGGGGTTTCACCATGTTGGCCAGGCTGGTCTCGAACTCCTGACCTCTGGTAATCCGCCCCCCTTGGCCTCCCAAAGTGTTGGGATTACAAGCGTGAGCCACCAAGTCTATTCTTTCTTTTTTTTTGGAGACGGAGTCTAAATCTGTTGCCCAGGCTGGAGTGTGGAGTGCAGGGGCGATCTTGGCTCATTGCAACCTCCGCCTCCCGAGTTCAAGCCATTCACCTCCCTCAGCCTCTCGAGTAGCTGGGACTACAGGCGCACGCCGCCATGCCCGGCTAATTTTTTTGTATTTTTAGTAGAGACGGGGTTTCCCTGTGTTGCCCAGGCTGGTTTCCAACTCCTGAGCTCAGGCAATCCGCCCGCCTCGGCCTCCCAAAGGGCTAGCATTACAGGCATGAGCCACCGCGCGCGCCTCCACTGCGTCTGTTCTTACTGCTTCCGTGTTAGAGTTCCTCTCTTTCTCGCCGAGTCAATTTAACAACCTCCTAACTAGTCTTCCTGACTCCATTTTTTGCCCCATTCCTTTCCATTCTTCTTACTACAGCCAGCCTCCTCTGAAACAGTCATATCTGAGCGCATCACCCCGCCACCCCTCTATTACAGAAACCCTTTGATAGAGGGTAATCCTCAGGACAAACTCTACATTTCTCAATGTGACCTTCAAGGATCTACATTTTGTGTTCTTTGCTTGCCTCTTTGGTCTTTTTTCCATCACAACCATCCCCACCCCTTTCAGCCATACTGAACTAATTTTACTAGCCCCTTCTCATCTCCCAGATTTTTTGTTGTTGTTGTTGAGACCGAGTCTCGCTCTGTTGCCCAGGCTGGAGTGCAGTGGCATGATCCCGGCTCACTGCAAGCTCCGCCTGCCAGGTTCAGGCCATTCTCCTGCCTCAACTCCCCCCAACCCCCCGCCACCATAGTTGGGACCACAGGCGCCCGCCACCACACCCAGCTAATTTTGTTTTTGTATTTTTAGTAGAGACAGGGTTTCACCGTGTTAGCCTGGGTGGTCTTGATCTCCTGACCTCATGATCCGCCCGCCTCGACCTCCCGAAGGGCTGGACTTACAGGCGTGAGCCACTGCGTCCAGACTCATCTCCCAGTTTTTTATGTGTATTTGTTGAAATTTTTCTTTTCTCCTTCCTGGCTAACTGAAGCTCATTTGTTGTATTTCAGGTTAGAGATATGAACCTCTCTTAAAGCCTTTCCTGAGTTTTAGGTGCTCCCAGGGCCCCCATCAAAAGTGTTAAGCTTTATTGTCGATGTCTGTCTGCTAATGATTGTAAGCCCCCAAGGAAAGGAATATGTCTGGTTGATGGGATCATTTCCCACACCTTGCACAGTGTGCAGCACAAATAAAAAAAATAGTTACTGAATATATGATTGTGATTCCAACCACTGCTTGTGGGGAAAAAGCAGTTCAATGACATGGTCTGTCCTGAAACATCAAATTTTTTATCCTCACGTTCATCTTTTTTTTTTTTTTTTTGAGACCAAGTCTTGCTCTGTTGCTCAGGCTGGAGTGCAGTAGGGCAGTCTTGGCTCACTGCAACCTCTGCCTACTGGGTTCAAGCGATTCTCTTGTCTCAGCCTCCTGAGTAGCTGGGACTACTGCAGGCATGGGCCACTATGCCTGGCTAATTTTTGCTTTTTTAGGAGAGACCGGGTTTCACCATGTTGGCCAAGTTGGTCTCGAACTCCTGACCTCAAGTGATCCGCCCGCCTTGGCCTCCAAAAGTGCTGGGATTTTAGGTGTGAGCCTGTGCTCCGGGCCCCCTCATGTTCTTTTCATCATAAAGAATAATATTCATAGAGCACTTTACTGGGGGCTATGCTATTTTCCAGGGATAGGGACAGAAGCCAAACAAACCACTTCCTTGTTTCTTCAATTGAAATGATATTGAAATAAAGTCACTTTCATTTGTTTCCTCCTTTTATTCCAGTGGTGATTAAAACCGAAATCACTTTTCCAGGGATTGGTACATAAAAGCCCCAAGGACTAATCACTGATATTAAGCAACACTGACCTCAGGGTGATAGGTTTCCTGCTTATCCTTGATAAATGTTGACAATATGCATCTAGTCATTCACTAGATGCCTGGAAATGTTAATGCAAAATTAGCATCACTTAACAACGGTAGTTGTTTAGGAATTGTTTTTAAAGTTTTTGAGCTGGTCCACTTGTTTCCTATCTCTAGTAATTAAATGAATAATAAACAAATAAGCTGTCTTTTGGTTTGCTTGTGGGAATGCAATTGCTAGTGTGTACTGGGTAAAAGGAGGTCATTGTGGGGCACGGTGAAGTCATTATTTATGAGTTAGTGGAATTTTCAGTGGTTTCCTGGAGCAAGTAGATGTTTATATGTCTGATATTTTGAGCATATCTGACAGAGGCTGTAAATAATATTGTATCTTACACATCTGACTTTTGTGGTTGACATCTAGGGGGCCCTTTTCCACGCTTACCATAGAACAGTATGCAGACACCTAACAGGAATGACCAGGCTCCCTGGATTAAGCTACTCCACATCCATCTTCATAGAGAGGCAATTGTACCATGCAAAGCTTCTTACTTAAACCACCATTCAGACCAAGGAGAAAGGTGTCAATAAGGTCAGTGCTATAGTCAGGATCTGAACTGAAAGCTGAATAAACAAAATATCCTGAGCCAAATCAAAGTATTATTTTTATTTTGTTTTATTTTACTAGATCTTAGTTACTTTTTATTCTTAAACTAAAAAAAAAAAAAGCATTCAGTGGAATAATGTAAATTCAAAATTGGGTCATCAAACTTTTTTTTCCCCTAGAAATGTTTGAATTGGAATACAATTGAAATATTCAAATGTTTCTTAAATAGAGCTTGAAGAGTTGTTTTATGTGAAATCTTGGTTATAACTGAAGACAAATGACCCTTTGGAAATTTAAATTTCTCCGGCGTTCAGCTGCTTTCCTGTTTGTGAGTATCATCCAGAATGAAAGAGTCAGGCGGGGCGCGGTGGCTCACGACTGTAATCCCAGCACTTTGAGAGGCCGAGTCGGGCGGATCACGAGGTCAGGAGATGGAGACCATCCTGGCTAACATGGTGAAACCTTGTCTCTATTAAAAATACAAAAAAACCAAAATTAGTAGGGCGTGGTGGCAGGCGCCTGTACTCGCAGCTACTCGGGAGGCTGAGGCAGGAGAATGGCGTGAACCCGGGAGGCGGAGCTTGCAGTGAGCCACTGCACTCCAGCCTGGGCAATAGAGCAAGACCCTGAGAGTAGGTGTCAAAAGTCCCTTCCTTCTAAACTGAGATGCTGGAGTTCCCAGCCAGGCAGGACATGCTAGGAAGTATGAACCAATTAGCCCATTATCCCCTCTAGGCTTCAAATGAACTGGTTGTGAGGTTGGGAAGTTGAAAAGTTGATGGAGGCCGGGCGCGGTGGCTCAAGCCTGTAATCCCAGCACTTTGGGAGGCCGAGACGGGCGGATCACGAGGTCAGGAGATCGAGACCATCCTGGCTAACACGGTGAAACCCCATCTCTACTAAAAAATACAAAAAACTAGCCGGGCGAGGTAGCGGGCGCCTGTTGTCCCAGCTACTCGGGAGGCTGAGGCAGGAGAATGGCGTGAACCCGGGAGGCGGAGGTTGCAGTGAGCTGAGATGCGGCCACTGCACTCCAGCCTGGGCGACAGAGCGAGACTCCGTCTCAAAAAAAAAAAAAAGAAAAGAAAAGAAAAGTTGATGGAGAGAATGACCTAGGGAAAGCTGGACTGCTGGGACCTTTCCCCCTCATTCTCCAGGGAAGTTTCAAGTCCTCCCCCGCCCCCACTTCCCGCCCACCGCCAACCTCAGCCCGAGAAAGGTTTCTAAGAGATGGCCATCAGGAGACACTCACCTGGGAGTAAAGAAGGTGTCTCAAGAGCAAGCTGCAATAGTGCGTATTTCCTGAACACCAAATAGGAACCAATATCATCTTAAAATGAGTCTTGCCCAGGAAAACTTCCAGAACAGAGAAGGGGCCCCAAAAGAAGCACGAATAGTCAGAATCTAGGGACTAGTGGGACATGCAAGCTGCCAGTCAGAGAGGAATTGTTCCCAGCATGGGTGATTGAGTGAGATGATTTTTTTTTTTTTTTTTTTTTTTGAGATGAATCTCTTACTCTGTCACTCAGGCTGGAGTGGAATGGTGCGATCTCAGTTCACTGCAGCCTCTGCCTCCTGAGTTCAAATGATTCATCTGCTTCAACCTCCCAAGTAGCTGGGATTCCAGGTGCACACCACCACGCCCGGCTAATTTTTGTAATTTTAGTAGAAATAGGGCTTTGCCATGTTGGCCAGGCTGGTCTTGAACTCCTGACCTCAGGTGATCCACTCGCCTCAGCCTCCCAAAGTGTTGGGATTATAGGCATGAGCCACCGCACCCGGCCAAGTGAGATGATCTTTTTTTTTTTTTTTGAGACCAAGTCTTACTTCTTCACCCAGGCTGGAGTGCAATGGCGTGATCCTGGCTCACTGCAACCTCTGCCTCCCAGGTCTAAGCAATTCTCCTGCCTCAGCCTCCCCAGTAGCTGGGATTACAGGCATGTGCCACCACGCCCGGCTAATTTTTGTATTTTTAGTAGACACAGGGTTTCACCATATTGGCCAGGCTGGTCTCAAACTCCTGACCTCAGGTGATCCGCCTGCCTTGGACTCCCAAGTTGCTGGGATTACAGGCGTGACCACCACCCCCACCCCAGATGCTCTTTAAGAAGCCCCATTGGAGGCCAGGCGTGGTGGCTCACGCCTGTAATCCCAGCACTTTGAGAGACCGAGGCGGGTGGATCATTTGAGGTCAAGAGTTTGAGACCAGCCTGGCCAACATGGTGAAACCCTATCTCTACTAAAAATATAAAAAAAATTAGCCGGGTGTGGCAGCCACACTGTAATCCCAGCTACTAGGGAGCCTGAGGCAGGAGAATTGCTGGAACCTGGGAGGCAGAGTTTGCGGTGAACCAAGATTGCACCACTGCACTACAGCCTGGGTGACAGAGTGAGACTCAATCTCAAAAAAAAAAAAAAAAAAAAAAAGAAAAAAGTCCCATTGGAGAAAGAGGCAGCATTGCTGCGCCTGGCACCTGCAGGGCACTGAGACCAGAGCGCAACTCTACCTGTCTTGCGAGACTACACCCTTCTCCCTCTTCCCCTTGCTCCTTGGGTCTGACCCTGAGGGTCTAAAACATTTGCTAGTGAGTTGGAGAGGAGGTGGATAGGGGAGAGAAGTCAATGGTACCCAGTCCTCCACTGCAGGGTTCCAAGCCTGAAGCAAACCTGAGCTAGAAGTTAAGATAAAAGAATAAGATAATAGAATAAGGTTGGAGTTTTATATTAAACTGTTCTCAACTTTTAAAAATACAGACTGTTCTCGGGCCTGGAAAAGCTACGGGACCTGCCTGAGATTGTATCTATAGCCTGGAAAAATGATCTATGGAGTAAGTTTACTATGGTGTGATGGGCAAGATTAAAATTGTTTTCATGTTCATATTCTGCTGAGACTAACTTCTTCAAAAAATGGGTTCCATATATGTTTTGGAATGTTTTGTTTAAAAAAAGTGTGATGATACTTTATGGCCTCCTTTTACATGTATGTGTCGTCTACATACATACCATATATACATAATCATAGACTTTCACAGCTGGAAGGATATTTAGAGGTGTTCTAGTCCAACATATTCATTTTATAAACAAGGAAAATGAACTCTCATAAGATCTCTTTCAGTTCCAAAGTTTGAGGATTTTATGGTATTGACAACTACTCATAGAAGAAGTTGAAAGAAATCATACTTTTCTCTTAGGAATAGACATTAGAGTATCTTAAAACAGAGTCAAGAGCCAGGTGTGGTGGCATGCACCTGTAATTCCAGCTACTCTGGAAACTGAGGCAGGAGGATCACTTGAGCCCAGGAGTTTGAGGCTGCAGTGAGGCACCCCAGCCTGGGGGACAGAGAGAGACACTGTCTCTTAAAAAAACAAAACGAAAAAGCAGTCAAGAATCAAGAACCCTCTAGCTCAGGGAAGGCACTCAGGATACTAGTTGGCTCATTGCTTCTGCAGCACATACAAGAATGATTGCTTTTTTAAAAAAAAAATTAGACTGGGGTACCTGCCAGCCTAAATAACTGCAGTGCTTGACCAAGAGCCAAGCCTAGGAGGCCAAAGACAGAGTTCAAAGATTGCCCTTGTTTTAGACAAGATGATTTCTATTCGCCTGCAGAGAACATTTAGGTCCTACCCTGTCCAGGGATTTAGGCTTGCAGGCTTCTCAGATGCCAGTCTTTTCATGGAGCCGTGTGGCTCTGCATACCTTGGTTTTTCTCCCACCCCTGTGGCAGAGGAGAATCCAGAAGGATCTTTCAAGCACCTTTAGGGAGGAAAACAGAGAAGGCAATAGCCACACCCCATTCATCTTCTCCTTTTCTTCTGAGTTCTCCATTTAATAGCATCAAATTGCCTCTCCCCTACTGCTCATAAACCATTTCCATGTGTATTATTACAATGATCGGCAGGATGTGGGAGAGTGAGACATCTCCCAGTACAGCCTGGCAAGCATTCTGAGGTTGATAGAGCACCAAAGATCCTCATAGGTCCCCTTTCCACACCCTTTCTCCTCCTATGTTCCCAGTGGTCACAGCTCCCAGAACAGCAGTGGTTCAAACATCAAAGTAAAGAGGCAATTGTCTGGAGCTCAAAGTGGATATTTAGGCAAACACTGAGAGCAGTGAGGAGTGTGTGGAACTTGGCCTGGAGAAATCCCCTGGATGATATGCACGGATAGAACCCAAAGTTCAGCCTCTCACTGACCTCTCTGCAACTGAGAGACTGAAGGAGAAGGTGGCTGCAATACAAGATATCCCTGCTTCAGTCTTGGGGATCCCCCCTGACAGTTTCAGGTTGACTCCACTAGGAGACACACTGTCGACCAGCTCTGGGCTAACATGCCTCCTCGGCCTCCAAGAGTGTAGATTGCTCCCTTGCTAGCCCAGGTTGCTTGTCTCTAAGAATTCCAAAGAGGTGTGTCAGCTCTACAGCAAAGCCAATAACCACTCTGTTGTTTTGCTGAGATTCTCCTTTACACTTACAGATGACAAGGAGCTTTTCTAGAAAAAAAGAGGTTGTGATAAAAACTTTCTTCCCTTAGAATGTGAGGGGATGCAATGACTGAATCAATTGAACAATGCCCATCCATTTATTCTCATGGCGTTCTAATTATCTCCCATCGTAATTCCAGTCCTAACTTCTTGCTCTAAAGCAGACTGATAAAAATCACCTTTTAATAGAATCATTATTGGCCTCAGCCATTGTATTAATCAGAAGTAATAACTACTGTAATAGCTTTTATTTTATTTTATTTTTTGAGATGGAGTCTTGCTCTTGTCTCCCAGGCTGAAGTGCAGTGGTATGATCTTGGCTCACTGCAACCTCCGCCTCCTGAGTTCAAATGACTCTCCTGGCTCAGTCTCCTAAGTAGCTGGGATTACAGGTGTTCACTGCTATGCCTGGCTAATCTTTGTATTTTTTTTTAGTAGAGACAGGGTTTCACCATGTTGGCCAGGCTGGTCTCGAACTCCTAACCTCAGGTGATCCCCCCATCTCCACCTCTCAAAGTGCTGGGATTTCAGGTGTAAGCCACTGCAACTGGCCTGTAATAGCTTTTAAATCTTACTGGTTTAATACTAGACAGGTTATTTCTTGAAAAAGTTAAAGTTCAATTGGGTGCTTGGCAACTGGACTCAGATGGCTTATGCCTAGTGCTTCCACCATCTTTGGGGGCCTCAGAGTCCTCTACTGGGTCCTCTGTATCTGGTCCCCCAACAAAGAGCTTGTGAACTATGCTGTCAGAGGTTTTAGGGAAGCCAGGCACATCGTAGCAACTCACATTCCGATTCAGCCCATGCTAGATTGCTTTGAGGTCAGGAGTTGGAGACCAGCCTGGGCAACATGGCAAAACCTCATTTCTACAAAAACTACAAAAATTAGGCAGGCATTGGTGGCTCATGCCTGTAGTCCCAGCTACTTGGGAGACTGAAATGGGAGAATCGCTTAAGCCCGGGAAATGGAGATTGCAGTGAGCCCAAATCATGCCACTGCAACAGCCTGGGCGACAGAGTGAGACGCTGTCTGAAAACAAAACAGAACAAAACAAAACAAAACAAAACAAAATAAAACAAAACAAAAATGAAAAACAAGCAAAAAAAGAATCAGCCCTTGCCTCACCTCACTGCAAGGGGCTGGGAAATGCAGTTCTGCTATGTGTTGCTGAGGAAGAAGAGGAGCCCATGGTTTTGGTGAGCGCTGTCTTGGTGACAGCCCACCTCTCTGGGAAAAGCAGTATATACAGGGATGAGGAGGCCAGGGTCTAGAGTTGGACTGCTTGGTCTGGAATCCTGGCCCAGACACTTCCTCGTCATGTGGCCTTCTCCTTTGTAAACTGGTCACAATAATGTTACTTACCCGAAGCGTTGCTGTGAGGGTTAAACAAGATGACTCCTGTAAGTCCTGAACTTTGAGCAGTGGCTGCACATAGTAAACACTTGAGAAACACTAGCTATGTGCAATGAATGTGAAGCTTTTAGACCAAGCCCGGCAGCACAGAACCTCAGCTATTATTGTTCCTCCTTTCCCTTATTTATGACTTCAACTAAAACCATCTTTTTTTTTTTTTTTTTTTTGAGACAGGGTCTCACTCTGTTGCTTAGGCTGGAGTGCAGTGGTGCCATCAAGGCTCACTGCAGCCCCTACCTCCTGGTCTCAAGTGATTCTTCCACCTCAGCCTCCTAAGTAGCTGGGACCACAGGTGCGCACCACCACACCCAGAGGGTTTTTTGTATTTTTGTAGAGACAAGGATTCACCATGTTGTCCAGGTAGGTCTCAAAGTCCTGGGCTCAATTGATCTGCCCGTCCCAGCCTCTCAAAGTGCTGGGATTACAGGTGTGAACCACTGGGCCTGGCCTAAAAACCTTGTTTTCTGATGTTCGAGGTCTCCCATCTGCTTCTCCTTTTCTTTCCTGTTCTCTTCTTTGCTGCATGTTTAAATGTCTGGTTCTATTCCTGATTTTGTTTCTCTCTCCCCCATCACACAACCTCAGGCTGTGAAAATTTTGTTGGTTATGCCCCACCCTGTGGCCTCCAGTTCTCGCTCCTCTATCAAATACCTTCTGACAATTTCTTGTTAATAAAACCTTGTTTTTATTGTACATTTAAAGAATCTCTCTAAATGAAGTGGAGCATTCCCCTCTGATTTTCTATTTTTTCCCTTACATTGTATCAATTCTCACAGGGAATAAAACCCAGGAAAACCAGAGCTATTAGCAGCAGCAATCCCAGTAGTTGGGAATCAGGTTTTATGGAGTCTCTGGGACACTGATGGGATAAAGTCAGAAAATAGAACCTGAGATAATTAACAGTTTCTGTAACTGTTTTATCTGTGCAATCTGGAGAATTTTGGTTGATACATCCTCATAGATAGAGAGCTTTATGAGAGCAGGCATTTTGTTATTCATAACTGTAGCTCCCTGGAACAGTACACATAATAGGTGTTCACAACTGACTTGCTTAAAAAAAAAAAATCAGTGTTTACTTGAAGAAAGGAGAGCTAGCAACAGAAGCGAAATGAGGACAAGAGAACAGATTAAATAAAGCCTACTCAACTAGTTTCTTCTGATATTCTCCACCACTACCTTTTATGGTATTTTTAATTAAAGGATTAAAGTCATCATTAACAAATATTTTTCTTTGTATTTGAAAAGACAGTATAGCGAGACTCTCTCTATTAAAAAAAAAAAAAAAAGAATTAGTGGAGCTTGGTGGCATGCGCCTGTAGTCCTGGGGGCCGAGGTGGGAGGATCAGTTGAGCTGAGGATGTCGAGGCTGCGGTGAGCTATTATTGTGCCCCTGCACTCCAGCCTGGGTGACAGAGAGACAACTTGTCTCTACAAAAATTAAAAATAAAACAAAGAAAAACAAAAGAAAGTACGTTAGTTCAAGATGAAATCTTGCTGTGACAAAAAAGAAAAGAAAGGACACTAGCAATATTGGAAGAGCTAGCGTATTTCATGACAACGTATGCCTTCAGGATCTCAGTGGTCATTCTGATTCACCAGATTATTCATTTTTCTCTTGAAAACTGTTGAGGCCAGGCACAGTGGCTCACGCCTGTAATCCCAGCACTTTAGGAGGCTGAGGCAGGCAGATTACCTGAAGTCAGAAGTTCGAGACCAGCCTGGCCAACATGGTGAAACCTCATGTCTACTAAAAATACAAAATTAGCTGGGCATGGTGGCACATACCTGTAATCCCAGTTACTTGGGACGCTGAGGCAGAAGAATCACTTGAACTCGGGAGGCAGAGGTTGCAGTGAGCCGAGATCATACCACCATACCCCAGCCTGGGCAACAGAGCGAGAGACTCGGTCTCAAAAAAAAAAAAAAAAAAAAAAAAAAAAAATTGTTGAGAAGACAAGTTCTCCAGATCAAGTTTAATTGAAAAAAGGCAATTACTCATATGTTCATGTTAGTTAAATTCTGAAGTAACAAACAAAAAATCAGAGCAAAGTATTACATTGTATTCATTCTGATTTTAAAATAGTGTGTAAAGTTATCTTTTAAATGTTGAAAATGGCTGGGCGTGGTGGCTCACACCTGTAATCCCAGTACTTTGGGAGTCCAAGGCAGGTGGATCACTTGAGGTCAGTTTGAGATCAGCCTGGACAATATGACAAAACCCTGTCTCTAGAAAAAATACAAAAGCTAGCTGGGTGTAGTGGCGCACACCTGTAGTCCCAGAGACTGAAGTGGGAGAATTAGCTGAGCCTGGTAAGCAGAGGCTGCAGGGAGTCGAGATTGTGCTACTGCACTCCAACCAGGACAATGGAGTGAGACCTTGTCTCAAAAACAAAAAAAGAAAAAAAAGAAAAGAAAAGAAAAGAAAAAAATGAAAAAGAACAAATTAAATGTTGAAGATGAAACACAATTGAGAAACTACTTGCTGTTCTGTGCTTTTTTGAGAATCAGCACTACACTGCAAACACAGTATGAGAGCAACTATCTTTACCTCATGCTCAGTGTCTTTGTATGTGCACATATGTGAATTTATGCTACATGTGGGCAATTCATAATCATCAGGAAACTACTTTGAAAGTTGGCTGGTTGGCTGGGTGTGGTGGCTCACGCCTGTAATCCCAGCACTTTGGGAAGAAAAGGTGGGTGGATCACCTGAGGTCAGGAGTTCGAGACCAGCATGGCCAACATGGTGAAGCCCCATCTCTACTAAAAATACAGCAATTAGCTGGGAGTAGTGGCGTGTGCCTGTAGTTGCAGCTACTTGGGAGGCTAAGGCAGGCGAATCGCTTGAACCTGGGAGGCTGAGGTTGCAGTGAGCCATGATCATACCACTGCACTCCAGCCTGGGCAACAGTTAGACTGTCTCAAAAAAAAAAAAAAGGCAACAAAAAACCAAAAAGAAAGTTGGCTGGTTTTCCTGGCCTCTTTCTTTCCTTCTCCCTGTTCCAGAGTTCATGAGCACACCCACAGGCTGGGTAAGTCATTAAAAAAAAAATGGGAACATAAAAATCAGTTTGTTTTGCTTTTTGTAAACAGTTGTGTTAAAAGATTTGAGTGAAGGGAGAAAGAGTAGTGGATAGGTCGGGCACAGGGGCCCACGCCTGTAATCCCAGCACTTTGGGAGGCTGAGGTGGGAGAATCAGAAGGTCAGGAGAGATTGAGACCATCCTGGCTAACATGGTGAAACTCTGTCTCTAGTAAAAATACAAAAAAAAAAAAAAAAAAAAAGAAAAAAATTAGCTGGGCGTGGTGGCACACATCTATAGTCCTAGCTACTCAGGTGGCTGAGACAGGAGAATCACTTGAACTCGGGAGGCAGAAGTTGCAGTGAGCCGAGATCATGGCACTACACTGCAGACTGGGTGACAGAGAGAGACTCTGTCTCAGAAAAAAAAAAAAAAAAAAAAAAAGGAAAGAGAAAAGAGAAAAAGGAGTAGTGGATAATCCATTAAAACTCGATGCCTCTGTACTTTCTGCTGGGGTAATTACCTTAAACGAAGATTGCTGGGTCCTGATCCTCCCACCCCTCCACCCGGAGAAGGTCGTTTGTGCTCCTGGGTTGGGCTGAGAATGGCCCTGACTGGGTGGGGGACTAGCTGGTGAAAGAATTGGCTTTCAAAATCCCCCACTGTCCTCCCCACTTCCTACAGTTTCACAAGTCAGATCTTTCCTGAATAGACCTACTGATGAAGAAGTGAGGCCAAATTAACATGAAGTATCATTATGACAAAGAAATAGACAGTGATACCAACACTTATGAGACTGGGGCAGCTTTGCCAGATATATTACGGTTTCTTTTTTGCCTAACCAACAAGGTTACTGATTTGTAAGAACCAGTCAAGGTTGGGTGCAGTGACTCACGCCTGTCATTCCAGCTCTTTGGGAGGCCAAGGTGGGAGGATTGCTTGAGTTCAGGAATTCAAGACAAGCTTGGACAACATAGCTGGAGTGTGGTGGCCGGATCTCAGCTCACTGCAAGCTCCGCCTCCCGGGTTTATGCCATTCTCCTGCCTCAGCCTCCCGAGTAGCTGGGACTACAGGCGCCCGCTAGTTTTTTGTATTTTTTTAGTAGAGACAGGGTTTCACTGGGTTAGGCAGGATGGTCTCGATCTCTTGACCTCGTCATCCACACGTCTCGGCCTCACAAAGTGCTGGGATTGCAGGCTTGAGCCACCGCGCCCGGCCTATTTCCTGAGTTTTTATAGGGTGCAAGGAGTGATAACAAGAGCAGGCATGAAGTCAAGTCAGTGGTGCCTGCACTAAGACCAGGCTACCTACCTTGAATAGAAAAACTAGCTAAACTGAGTTGTGAGCTGTTAATAGGCTCGCAAGGTAACAGGGAGAGGCAGTGATCGTCGAAGCTCATGATGAGCTCTGCGGGGAAATCCCATTTCTGGGTGCAGCTGAATCATGCATACATATATTACAGCAGTCCCCAACCTTCCTGGCACCAGGGACCGGTTTCGTGGAAGACAATTTTTCCATGGACGGGTGCGGGGTGGGGGGCGATGGTTTCAGGATGATTCAAGTGCATTACATTTATTGTGTACTTTATTTCTATTGTTATTACATACTCCTCATAATGTAGAATCAGTGGGAGCCCTGAGCTGTTTTTCTACGACTAGACAGTCTCACCTCAGGGTGACAGGAAACAGTGGCAGATCATCGGGCATTAGAGTCTCATAAGGAGTGCACAACCTAGATCCTTCGCATGTGCAGCTCACAATAGGGTTCGTGCTCCCGTGGGAATCTAATGCTGCCACTGATCTGACAGGAGGAGAAGCTCAGGCAGTAATGCGAGTGATGGGGAGCAGCTGTAAATACAGATGAAGCTTCGCTCACTCACCTACCACTCACCTCCTGCTGTGTGGCCAGCTTCCTAACAGGCCATAGACTGGTACTCGTCTGTGGCCTGTGGATTGGGGACCCCTGTCCTAGGAGATCTGTGAGCAATGTCTGAAGTGTTAGTCAAGAGAAACGGAGCTCATCCTTCTGAGGCTGAGGCCAGGCCTTGGCTTGCCTATTGTAGAGGACAATTTTCTGGGCCCTAAGATGTGGCTTTGCTTCCTCATAACCTGTCTTTTTTTATTATCAGTGTCTAAGTAGTTAGTAAGTGTCATCGGCTTCTCTTAAAAGCCTTTTGGAAGAACTTTTATGTCACATGAATAGAAGCAATGGAGATAATTTCCTTCCTTCACCTTCATTCACTATTATGTCTTTGGCCCAGGTTCACTTTCAGCACACTGGAGACGTTGCTCATGGTCATCTGTATCTGGGTTTAGTTCTTGGATTCACTGCTCATGTGGGGTCATTTGCAGTCTCCTCCATCCTCCTCCCACCTTCCAATCTTACAGCTGGCCCTAGTCTACAAAAATTTCAGTTCCCTATCTTTCATGTCAGCCAGTTAGACTGTACCTCATCCTTTGAGGGGAACTGGGAATCTTTCTTTTGCTCTCATTTTCCCCAGTTTGTAGACCACTAGCAATGGCAAGGTGGTTTACCATTCACCATTAATAAACATTTTACTAGGGGTTTAATAATCAACACGTTATTTCCTGTTTTTCACACATCAATGTGAAAACTACCTTTGTCTCTCTAGTGACAATTGTGCTGGTGTGACATCTGAATGGAAACTGTTCAGCTTTCAATAACTCATTCAGCTGTCCAAAAAAACCAGGGTTAGACTGGAACAGGGGTCTGAATACGAAGGCATTTACTTTGAAAGACTATAGTTTCTGTTGGAACATATAGTTTATTGACAGTCTTCATCCACTAGTATTTACATTTCTTTGTCAATGTCTAGGAAATACGTGATTCTAACAGAATTCTCTGATTTCAAAATATCATTTTTTCCCTCAAAGATCATCAGAGAGTCTCACTGCTACATGTGAGAGGGGATATCATGTCTCCTTATTAATTTAGTTTTTGACTTGGGCATTGTATTTTATGCTAACGTAAAATATGTTCCTTCTTAGTTACCCCATTTAAACCTATGGTGGATTCCAAAAGGCTGTTTTCAAAAGATTACCTTTAAAATGCCAGGATGTGCATGGTTAGAGACATGCATTTGTAAATTTCAAAAAAAAAAAAAAAAAAGAAAAAGTAGAGGCAAAAGTAAAATTAATTGTTATGATTGTCTTTCTGGAAGGCATTACAGATGGTCCTTGACTTATGATCATTCAACTTATGATTTTTTGACTTTACTTCAAGTACCCATACAATCTTTCTGTTTTTCACTTTCAGTATAGTATTTAATAAATGACATGAGATAGTCAACACTGTTATAATGTAGGCTTTGTGTTAGATAATGTTGTTCTGCTGTAGGCTATTACGAGTGTTCTGAGCACATTAAAGGTAAGCTAGGATAAGCTATGATGTTTGGTAGGTTGAGCGTGTTAAATGCACTTTTTGGGCTGGACGTGGTGGTTCATGCCTGTAATCCCAGCACTTTGGGAGGCTGATGCGGGAGGATTGCTTGAACCCAGGAGTTTTGAGACCAGCCTGGGCAACATGGCAAAACCTCATCTCTACTAAAAATATAAAAAAGTAGCTAGGTGTGGTGGTGCACATATGTAGTCCCAGCTACTTGGGAGGCTGAGGTTGGGGAATCACCTGAGCCTAGGAAGTTGAGGCTGTAATCAGCCATGATCACACCACTGCACTCCAGCCTGGGTGACAGAGTGAGACCTGGCCCAAAAAAAAAAAAAAAAAAGAAAAGACATTCAACAATGCTATTTTCAACTTACAATGGGTTTATTGAGACATAACTCCATCATAAGTTGAGGAGCACGTGCATATTTCTCATCATGGTGGGGTTTTCTAAAATGAGATCGAGTGCCAAGTTCTGCTCTGGTAGAGCTGTAAAGGATAATAAGCTGGAGCCACAGCAATCTATTTATATTGGCTTAATTCCGGCAAGATGAGAACACTGGAATTCAGTGTTTACTGGAAGAAATAGCACCTATGTTAAAGCAGGTGATTACCAAACAGAACTAAGAAAAATGAAAAAAAATTAACAACCCTAACTTCCAACAATTCTAACTGGTTTAGCACAAAGTACTGAGTTGATGGGCACTTTGCACAAATTGCCTGTATTGATGTACAAACTCAATAAACGAATTCAGAAAGAAAGCTTTGCCCAGGGTATACCACACTATGAAATTTGAATGAATTTTTTGAAACAGAAAAATGATGGTTTGGGGATTATATATGTGAACTATGGGACTAGAGAGACCTCATTTTTTTTTTTCTTTTTGAGATGGGATCTTGCTCTGTTGTCAGGCTGGAGTGCAGTGGTGCCATCTCCTGGGCTCAAGAGATTTTCCTGCCTCAGCCTCCCAAGTACCTGGGACTACAGGTGTGCGCCACCACGCCCAGCTAATTTTTGTATTTTTAGTAGAGACGGGGCTTCACCATGTTGGCCAGGATGGTATTGATCTCTTGACCTTGTGATTCGCCCACCTCAGCCTCCCAAAGTGCTGCGATTATAGGTGTGAGCCACCATGCATGGCCAGCATACACTTCTTTACTTCTGTTGAAGTTAGGCATGTCCACACAATTTGACTTGGCAAATGAAATGTGAGAGTAAATAATGAGATTCACCTCTCATTTCCTCTGGTTTGGTCACCAAAGAACAACATATTGAAATGGAATCTACATCAGCAGCCAACTCTGCTGGCTGGTATGAGACATGTATTGTGAACAAGAAACAAATCGTGTCAGCCAGTGACATCTGGGGGTTGTTTGTTGTTAAAGTGGAAGCTAGCCTACCCTGACTGATGCAGGCAGTGTGGGGCTAGGTAATCTACTTGTGGATGGACATGGATTCAGAAGTAGCCTGTGACACAGCTGAACAACTTAACAGTCTGATGCCAAACAACTTAACAGGTTGATGCTTAAAGAATGACTCTTCAAAGATGAGAGCAGTCCCCAAATAAAACGAAACAACACAAAGGGAAAATTCTTCAGAGGCTATGTCGGGAAGTCCTTCTGTTTGTAACAGGATTTTCTTTCCCGTTAGCTACTGCCCAGCATGGAAGGCTGATCCATACACTTTCTCCTTTACAATCTCTGATTCATGCAACTATCATTGTCAAAAAGAGATTGTGGACTAGGCTGGGTGCAGTGGCTCATGGCTGTAATCCCAGCACTTTGGGAGGATGAGGTGGGTGGATCATCTGAGGTCAAGAGTTTGAGACCAGCCTGGCCAACATGGCAAAACCTGTCTCTATTAAAAATACAAAAAAATTAGCTGGACGTGGTGGTGTGTGCCTGTAATCCCAGCTACTCGGGAGGCTGAGACGGGAGAATCTTGAACACAGCAGGCAGAGGTTGCAGTGAGCTGAGATTGCGCCACTGCACTCCAGCCTGGGTGACAGAGGGAGACTCCATCTCAAAAAAGAAAAAAAAGAGATTGTGGACTAATTACATCTTTTTTTTTTTTTTTTTTTTTTTTTTTTTTTTTTTTTTTTGAGATGGAGTCTCCCTCTGTCACCCAGGCTGGAGTGCAGTGGCAGGATCTTGGCTTACTGCAAGCTCCACCTCCCAGGTTCACGCCATTCTCCTGCTTCAGCCTCCTCAGCAGCTGGGACTACAGGCGCCTGCCACCACGCCTGGCTAATTTTTTTGTGTTTTTAGTAGAGACGGGGTTTCACCAAGTTAGCCAGGATGGTCACAATCGCCTGACCTCGTGATCTGCCCACTTCAGCCTCCCAAAGTGCTGGGATTACAGGTGTGAGCCACCACGCCCGGCCTAATGACACCTTTTATGATGGCTTTCTACATCGCCTTTCCTTGCCAACTCCCTCTTTTCCTCTCTACTTCCTTCCTTCCTGAGAAAAAATGAAATGACCAAGTGCCTACTTTGTGCCAGGCATTGTATAAATTTCTAGAAGTGCAAAGCCAAAGGATTGTGATTTGGCCCCAGAGGAGCTTCTATCTAGTTAATGGTATAGTGTAACCTCTTTAAACACATACTACTAATATAAAGTGGTGAATGTTGTACAGGTGCTTGAGATATTTACAAAATAACATCTAGGCTCCCAAATAACATGCAGTGGCCGTCATCTTATGTGACTAAGCCTTGAACTTTATACAGACCTCTAGCACGAATCAATCCAAACAACACATAATTATCTTAGTAAGATCTGCAGTTAGTAGTATTCATTCAAAACTTTGCTAAGTCTTAAGTTTGCAAAAGTCTTAATAGGCAAGAGACCATTGTTTTAAAACAGAAAAATAGTTACATACGTAGAGTATTTGAGGAGTGTGAGAACTGCCTATTCAACTCTGTTGGGCCAGGATGTAGACCTTTCCAAATCACATGACCTTCTCCCTGTTGGCACAGTCAATCATATCTGAAAATGACGATATATGGAAATAATTAAATAACAAAGAAGAGAGATAAACAATGTCAAGTGACTTGGGCAGTAGCCAGGAACTGAGAATGTTAAAAAATATTTTGCAGAAGATTGTACATTTAAAAGCCGTAAACTGTGACTGATCATAGGAATTTATTTTTAAATAGGTTTCATTAGTTCAAGTTAGAATGACAATAAATGTGAAGAACATGTCTGGGATGTGGTTTTTTGTTGTTGCTGTTGTTTGTTTTTTGTTTTTGCTTTTATTCAGCAAAGCATACATTTTTTTTTTTCCAAAACATGAAATCATTCAGCAAAAAACCAACCAAAGAACAATAACAAAAAAACAGCACACATGCCACAAAGCAAACCAAACATAGCTCAGTTTGCCTACTGATAACATATTTTGTCTTTTAATTTTGGCATGTCGAAGTCATAGAAACTCACAGACTTAATATGTACACCCAAAGATTCTAAGTGCTTATTTAGGAAGTATCTTTATTTGGAATAAAGAATTTCGAGTTATAAAACTGATGGCTTATAGAATGCAGTTTACTAAATTGGTCTTCATTCTTACAAACTAAAGTAATCATGTTCTTTGAGAGTTGAGAATATATATTCATCTACATTTCTGCATCGAGTGGCCCACAGTTAATTTTCGTCACTGGTGGGGTGGGCAGAATGTTCACTCTCTTCTGCTGCTGTGCTGTGTCTTCGTTGACTTGGAATAGCAGGAAGCACTCGGTTTGTCCGCAGAGGTTCTCCAGATAGAACTGGGGAGAAAGAATAGAATGAGAGACTTTCAAGATTTGCTTCTCTCGCAGGAAGGCAGCAGGAGAATTGTGTTGTGTTTTAGGAGTGGAGGCATTTCTAAGAAGGGTGTCTTGGTGAGAGCCAGACTGCAGGGAGAAGCTGTGTATGCTTTTCTTGTATATATATCTGTTCAGACTTGCCACATGAAGTCTGGGATTTCAAATACGCCCACACATAAGACTGTACCAAGTTTGATCAAGCATGATTGGGCTGTGCATGCCTGGCAGAGCTTTTCCCTGGGGTGGAGTAGCTGTTGATGTACAACAACTGCTCACAAGGCTCTAAAGAAGGCCCAAGACATTTGTACTGTGCTTTTATGCAAACCTCAAAAGGCTCTCAGGCTTCTTTTAGGAAAAGCACTGTGGGCCCTTTCATTTCTTTTTTGTAGAGCTAAGTTGATCAAAGATCTTTATCTTTCCTTCTCTCCTGAAACTTAACTGTGAAAAGCAAAGCTCTTGGGCCCTGCCAAAGAAAACCTCTCTTTGGCTTCTCCAGCTCCATCAGCATTCAAGACTGAGTGGCTCTTTCCTTAACTAGATGTTTTTGTGGCTACAGTTCTGCTTAAAGACAGATTCGGGCTTGAATTTCATTCAGTGATAGAATTGACACCATCCAAAATGTTCACTTTACACACAACTGTAAAGGGCAGAGGAACTGATCTGTCAAGGAAGAGGTCTTGGTTTCTGCTACTAACTCTCTGTGTGACCTTGGACATATCCCTCTACCTCTTAGTTTCCTTATCTGCTAAAAGACAGAGTTGTACTAAGACTCTATAGTTCATCATTTTAACCTAAAGAGTTCTAGAACTCTTGGTTTGTCTCCTTCAAATCCTAGCCTAGGGGAGAAAGACATACTGGATATATACTCTGTGCAAACAGTGTGCCAAGTGTTTTACATATGTTATCTCATTTAGTACTCCCATAAATCTTATTAGGATGGCACTATTGTTATGGACAGTGAGGAAACTAAAGTACAGAAAGGTTGAGAAACTTATCTGAAATAGGACAGCTCCTAAATCATCTAACCTGCACTTAGAAGGATGTGGAGGGGCTGTGTGTGTGTGTGTGTGTGTGTGTGTGTGTGTGTTAAATGCAGTGGGGTGCAATTGGAAGAAAAAAAGAAAATAAATTAGAATCCAGTAAGTATTGCTTATTTCATGAGGCAGTAGACTCAGTGTCCTGCAGTTTTGTTGCTGGCTCTACAACGGGAATAATAATAAAACTTGCTTTATTATTATTATGCTTCAGAGTATAGATATGAGAATATTCAAACTCAGAATCTCTGGGTGGGGGACCCAGGAATCTACTTCACAACAAACACCCCAAGTAATACTTAGGCATACTCAAGTTTGAAGATCACTGGCCCAATGGAGTATATTAATATTTTATATTAGGAGAGTTTTTTATATAAAATATTATAAAATAAATCAATAATACCAAGAGTAATCCTGATGAACTGAATTTTTTTTTTCTGCTTAGGAATGCATGGACTGTAAGTACAGAGGTGATGTACATTTCTATCTGTCCGGTGTAGTAAAGAAACCGGTATCAGGAGGCCAGTCTTAAAAGGGAATTTTTAAAGCACCTTCCTAAAGACATTAAATAATACATGTAAAAATAAACTGTTTATTGCTTCAATAGTTCAAACACAAAAATTCCTAAAGGGAGGGAGTATTCTTTTTTTAAAAAAATAAGCATCTAAAAAAAGCTTTAAAGATGGTCTCTGTTTTCCTGTAATTTATAAGTGTTGGCACCTGATGTTCCCTTGAAAACCGAAAGTATGAAAGTAGGGCTGGGCGTGGTGGCTCACGCCTGTAATCCTAGCATTTTGGGAGGCTGAGGTGGGTGGATCGCTTGAGGTTGGGAGTTGGAAACCGGCCTGGCCAACATGGTGAAACCCCATCTCTACTAAAAAAAAAATACAAAAATTAGCCAGGCGTGGTGGCAGGCACCTGTAATCCCAGTTACTTGGGAGGCTGAGGCAGGGGAATCACTTGAACCTGGGAGGCAGAGGTTGCAGTGAGCTGAGATCCTGCCATTGCACTCTAGCCTGGGTGACAGAGCAAGACTCCATCTCAAAAAAAAAAAAAAAAAAAAGAGAAGAAAAATGAAAGTAAACTGAAAGAACACTTAGTTGTGTCTAGATGTGTTAACACTTGCAAAGGAAGCTGTGGAAGATTCATAATACTTACATTTTTGATCTGGTAGGGGAGCTAGGTTGTTCCGAGTGAAAGGAAGATCCCTGATTTTGTGTCTGTTTGGGGAAAGATGCTGAAAATTTTGTCCTGAAGATAAAACATATTTGCGTCAATCACTTGAGACTCAACCAAGTGCAAATTACAGAATGCAATGGGTAAGAGAATCATCAAAGTTGTTACAGATCACTAAATTTAAGGTAGTAACAGTAACAATGAAAACAATGATAGCTATACTTTATTGCATTTCTGTTATATACCAGTCACTGTTTAAATGATAGAAAAAGGTACTAGAAATCATTTCTTGAGTGTACTAGTTTAAACAAAATTTTATAAAGAAGCACAGAGGGTTACTCACCCCATAAAAGTTAAAGTTGAAAAAAAATGAAAATAATATAGATATGGCATATCTTATCATATATTCATCAAATCTTTGATGAAATGAATGGGTGATGAGTAGAGTATTTTCTTCTAGAGCAGAGTTTCTCAATCCTGGCTGCACATAGGAATTATCTAAGAAGTTAGAAAACATACTGCTGTCCTGGCCACATCCCAGGTTATTACATCGGAATCTCTGGAGGCGGGGCATGGTGTCAGATGTTTATCAGCTCCCAGCTGATTCAAGTGCAGCCAGGATGGAGAATCATTGACCTGGAAGACAGAAAGGGGTGGATGCACTCGGGAAACCTATTTTCTAACTTGGACAGAAAGCAATGGTGTATGCGTGGACCATGTGAGCCAGCTCTCAAGAGCCGATGGTTACGCTTTCAGAAATTTTGTGAACTGTTTGACATCACACTAGTGTCTTGAAATCAGCCATGGTGGGTGTATTTACACTGTGAAAAATCAACAAGCACAGATTTTTCTCCTGGAAAGCCAGCTGGTAAACATTCGTCAATGTACTACTGACTTTAAGATATGGATGTTCGATACCTGAAAACAGAAGCGGACACACAAATGTGATTTAAATCCATTTTAAAATTGACTGGATGGTGTCATGAATAGGAGCTTGGTTGGACTCTTGGGTCAAATAGAATTAGGCTTGATTCCCTGCTTCCCCACTTTTTAGTTGTATGACCTTGGGCAAATGATATAACCTCTCAACATCTCAATTTTTTCATATACAAAATGATGAAAATAATTGTATGTCTTTTCCACTTGTCATGAGGATTACATTGGAGAACAAGAGTAAAGCATTTAGCTTATAGGGTAAAGTACTCAATAGACCTTAACAAAAAAAGATTATTTGATCTTTTGCCTATCAGTCTAGTAAGAAAGAACCAGAGTTGCTATGACAATGCTCCTAGAGTTTAAGGGTCTTCTGTTGGAGCAAAATAGCATAAGAAAAAAAGAAAAAACAACAGGATTAGCCAAGATCCACCTTCCGTCTGTTTAGGTGAATCTCATGGTGGATGGTCTGTGCAGAAATGGCCACCTCAGCAATGTTAGTTGATGGAGATTAAATCTCCAGTCTCCCTGGTGGATATTTCGCCATTATATTTTATCCTATTGAACACTGAACGTCAAATAACTTCAGGAGCCATTATTTACAGAGAAAATAATCCATGTGTAGAATCATCATTAAAATTTATATTAGCAAACAGCTTATTTATCCATGAACACTTGAGCAGATATTTGTAAAACCAACAATGAGATAATGATAATTAAGAGTTATGTTTATGGAGCACTTACTTTTGTCAGGAATAGGGATAAATGCTGTAGGCATAATCTTATATAATTTTGACAATCACTTGTTCTTGTGAGATAGATTCTATTATCATCCTCATTTTACAAATGAGGACCTTGTGACTTCGAGGAGTTCTAAAAGTGCTCAAGTCATATGCTAGGAAGGGACAGAGCCTAGACTTCAACCCTATAGGGCTGACCCTGTAACTTCTGTTATCCTGCCTCCTCTAAGCAGATGGGAGAAGTGGGCAGAGAAGGGTTGCAGCAGTGACTTGGACATGAAGGGGAGTTAAATTTTATTCCATGTTGGCATTTTGCTCAGTTTTCAGGGATAGGGTGGAGCTGTGCTTAGCCCAAAGCTGTCTGGTGCTACAGACAACTGAAGGGAGTGTTGAGCTTTGGGGACAGGGTCAAGGACCACTATCCTAGAAAAAAAGGATAGGAAATGTTTTCACAGTTACATGACGGAACCAGAGGTGACTGCAGCATTAATAATAATAATAATGATAATAATGATAAATAGATAATTCAGCAATCATCCATTGAGCACTCATTATATTCCAGACCCTAGAGTACAAAGAGGAGAAGGCAAAGTGTTCAGGAAGGGACTGCAATTGATGTGGGAGGAGACACAGGTAAACATGTGGTTTTGAAGCTCCATGAGTAGTACTGTGATAGAGTTTGTGAGGGCATTGCAGAGAAAGGAATGGTCCAGAGAAGTTGAGGTTTTCTTGGATCCCACAGACCTTGTTCCAATATCTCCTCTGCCACTTCCTAGCTAGCTCTGTGACCTTAGGCAGATGAGCTAACCTCTCTGTCTCAATTGCTTCAATTATAAAGAGGATAAATTCTCTCCTGCAATGTTGTGGAAAGCGAAGTGTGTAGGTGTGTAAGTCAGCAAGGTGGAGCTATTATTTTGTTTTTGGAGACACTGTCTTGCTGTGTTGCTCAGGATGGAGTGCAGCGGTGCCATCCTGGCTCACGGCAACCTCTGCCTCCCAGGTTCCAGCAATTCTCCTGCCTCAGCTTCCTGAGTAGCTGGGACTACAGGCGTGCACCACCACACCAGGCTAATTTTTGTATTTTTAGTAGAGACGGGATTTCACCATGTTGGCCAGGCTGATCTTGAACTCCTGACCTTAGGTGATCCACCCATCTCAGCCTCCCAAAGTGTTGGGATTACAGGCATGAGCCACTGTGCCCGGCAAGGTGGAGCTATTCTTATTAGGAGTCCTATGAAAGAACCATATTTCCTACAGAGATCAGGGTGACCTTCACATATTATAGAAGGTGAGTTTTGAGCTGGTTCTTAAAAGATTATAGGAATCAGTCAAGCACACAGCGGAGAGAACCCAAAATAATAACAAGGGCCAAGATGTCATAGAATGAAAAGGTATGAAATTGTCAAGAAACTGAGACATATTCAAGGAACTGCTGAAGAGGTAGGGGTGGGGATTTGAGATGGGCGGTGCCGAAGCTGAGAATGACCATGCCGTGAAGGCTTTGTTTGCCCCATTTAGAACCCTGGCCTTTGTCCTGAAAAGATGCAAAACCTTTGATGGGTTTAGAGAGAGGGGTCACAGGATCAGACCTAACCAGCCAGAAGAGTGCATTGTTGCTGAGATAGTCTAGAAAATTCTAGAGAAGGAAGCTCTCTTTTGCAGGAGAAAGGAAGTGCACACTCTTTTACTTTTCTTGTGATGGCTTATAAATAACCAGACTGGCAGACAACACCACAGAGCTTTCTGTTCCATTTGCTCTGAAAGCTGCCTGCAATGAATTAAGCTGATGTGCTCCGAATTCCAACTCTCTAGGATAAGTGCTTCATTACCCATCTTGCTGCATCCAACCCCTGACAGGTCTCAATAAATGTTAAGCAATAATCATCAGAGCTAAATGTTCAGGGCTGCTGATGTAAGCATTGGATAGTGGCTGCCCGGAATTTTAACAGCAGCACTGCTAACCCATATTATTTCTACCAAACCCAGGGCAGGAAAGGAGGAAATCCAAAGATAAAGGGACTATCCAAGTTCAAGTCAGTGCTACAGTGGGATGATTTATCCAACTGCTTTACCACATTAAACTTTCACATAAAATATTGAGAGTTCAACGTAGAAATCTAAGTTTCAACCCTCCTAGACTAACAACAATGACAACACCCACTTCAGTGTAGTGCAGAAGCCTCAGTGATCTCAAAACAATTATTGTTAAAAATGTTCACAAAAATAAAATCTGTAAGGCTAGGAAAGGTTTTTTTTTTTCTTTTTCTTTTTTTTTTTTTTTGAGACAGAGTCTTGCTTTGTCATATAGGCTGCAGTGCAGTGGTGTGATCTTGGCTCACTGCAACCTCTGCCTCCTGAATTCAAGCGATTCTCCCGCCTCAGCCTCCAGAGTAACTGGGACTACAGGCACTCGCCACCACGACTGGCTAATTTTTGTATTTTTGTATTTTTAGTAGAGATGGGGTTTCACTATGTTGGCCAGGCTGGTCTCGAACTCCTGACCTCAGGTGATCTGCCCACCCCGGCATCCCAAAGTGCTGGGATTACAGGTATGAGCCACCATGCCCAGCTGCAATGGCTCACATTTATAATCCCAGCATTTTGGGAGGCCAAGATGGGTGAACTGCTTGAGGCCAGGGGCTGTAGACTAGTCTGGGTAATAAAGTGAGACCCTTGTCTCTACAAAAAAATGATGACAAAAAAATTAGCCAGAGGAGGAGGTATGTCTGTAGTTCCAGCTACATGGGAGGTTGAGATGGGAGTATTGCTTAAGCCCATGAGTTTGAGGCTGAAGTGAGCTATGATCAAGCCACTGTACTCCAGCCTGGGTGACAGATCCTATCTCTCTCTTAAAAAAAAAAAAAAAAACTCTCCCTCTCTTTTGATAAATTACTATGATAAACACTCAGCAATTATTTAATGTATGATCAAATGACTGAGCTCCTTTCCATTTTTAAAACCCTATGACTGTATCTAAACATGAGATGAAAGTCCATTAAAATCAGTTGCAAAAGCATTTTAGTAAATGTATACCCCTTAAAACTGATTTATAGGCTGAAGACACTTGGGAAATTTATCTTATCATGACTCAGTTGCCTAGAATGGCTCCTAGTTATAATCAGCACTCAGAAAAATTGATCGAATAAAAGTATTTGATATAGGCCAATTCCACTGGAGAATTTCACCTTTCCCTTTCTGTTATTCTGCTGCCCCAGGATTTTTCTAGTTATTTCATTGTGTAAGTGAGCAAATCCCCAAACCACATTTATTGAATTTCCTTTTATTTCAAATAAGATGGACATTTTTGGGTGGCACACGTGTCAGAATGTACTAATTCTCTATCCAACATCGACTCCCTCACTTAGAAACAGAAATCCAATTTTGGAGGGATAGCAACATGGCCAGCTAAAAGACTCCTTGTTGATAGTTGTGAACATATGACCAAAGTTTAGGCCAATGAGACGCAAGCGGAAGTGTGGGACTTAAGCCAGATGAGTTCTTAATGGGAGCTGATTCACATGGGGACATGCATTTCTCCCCCCTCTACTTCCTTCCTCCTGCTCCATCAGCCCCTCGAGGACAGAAGCCATATGTTGGGTGACGGGGCACATAGATGGAAAGAGCCTATGTTGCTCGTGATGGTGGAGCCACCAAATGTCTGGGAACTGCCTACTTCAGACTTCTTTCATGTGATAGCAATAAACTATTTTTTATTTTTTTTTATTTTTTTGAGATAGGGCCTTACTCTGTCACCCAGTCTGGGGTGCAGTGGTGTGATCTTGGCCCACTGCAACCTCTGCCTCCCAGGCTCAAGTGATCCTCCTGTCTCAGCCCCTCAAGTAGCTGGGACCACAGGCATGCACCCCTACTCCTGGCTAATTTTACTGTAGAAACGAAGCTTCACCATGGTGCCCAGGCTGGTCTTGAACTCCTGAGCTCAAGCAATCCTCCTGCCTCGGCCTCTCAAAGTGCTGGGATTGCAAGCGTGAGCCACTGCCCCTGGCTGTGATAGCAATAAACTTCTATATTGTTCAAGCCCCTGTGACTTTGGATTTCTTTTACAGGAAGCTGAACCCCATCCTGACTGATATAAAAGAGACAGGCCAAGGCTGTCTTTGGAACGGAAAAAGAACAAGACTTTCAGATTTTCACGTGATTTTCATAACAGAAGGTATTCGTTTGGCTGGGACAGGCCTAACTCTGGAAAACAGGATGGGTTGAGGCCCTGAAGTGTCAAAAGGTGGCAGACCACTGTGTTCCCTTCCTGATCCTTCTGCAGAAAAAAATGCAAACATTACCCATGCCACCAGCCAAGTGCTTCAGTGCTTTGTGGAGGAAGCAAAATCTTGAATGGAGTTTTTCTCAGACACCGGGAAACAGCCTTTATGTGCTTATCCATATTTATCCTGTGCCTAAATATGTATAAAAATATGAGTGAGGGAGCCATATTCTATCTCAAAGGTTTCAGGTACTGGGCACATGTCAAAGGGTGAAGAGAGTCAAATTCAATTGCATATTAAACGCAAAGGAATTTTGCTCATTCTAAAAAAATATATGGCCCTTTTCTACTTTTTAAAAAACACATTGCGGCCGGGTACTGTGGCTCACGCCTGTAATCTCAGCATTCTGGGAGGCCGAGGTGGGCAGATCACGAGGTCAGGAGTTCGAGACCAGTCTGGCCGACATAGTGAAACCCCATCTCCACTAAAAATACAAAAATTAGCCAGCGTGGTGGCACATGCCTGTAATCCCAGCTACCCGAGAGACTGAGGCAGAAGAATTGCTTGAACCCAGGAGGCGGATGTTGCAGTGAGCCAAGATCATGCCACTACACGCCAGCCTGGGTGACAGAGTGAGACTCTGTCTCAAAAAAAAAAAAACAAAACCCAAAACAAACAAAAACAAAACAAAACACACACACACACACACACACACACAAAACCACCCCCCCACAAAAAACCCACATTGTTGTCTTGGTCTTTCATTTTTCTACTCTTAGAGAAAAATGGCTTCAATAAATAAATTCTTTTTTCTCTTAATCCTACTGTAAGAAAAACAACAACTGAAAGAGACAGAGGCTGCAGGGAGCCGTGATTGTGCCACTGTACTCTAGCCTGGGTGACAGAGCGTGACCTTGTCTCAAATAAATAAATAAATAAATAAATAAATAAATAATAAATTCTTTAGTGTGATACATTTGTTTAAAAAGTGGGAATATGTACATATTTCATATCGTAAGGCCTGTCTGACACTCCATGGAGAGACGGTGGAGTGGTGTGGACTGAACTGAACTGGGGACAGTGGTGTCTAAGTGGACAGTGGTTACGCAGATCCAGCCAATTATTGCCATGTGGGAATTTGTGTGTAGTGTTGCCAGATTTTCTAGTTTTTCGAGAGAAGCTAGAATTCTAGATTTTTGTATAAAATTTCATAATTTAAAAATATTGACAATTAATTCACTTAAAAACAAGCCAAGGTACTATGGCACCGAACAGGCTTTGGAAGCTGTTTTGCAGCCTCTGCTGCTTTTGAACAATGGTTCAAAGAATCACCTGTGGATCTTTCTTTCTTTTTTTTTTTTTTCTGTAGAGGTGGGGGTCTTGCTACATTGACCCCCTGCCTCAACCCTTCAAAGTTCTGAGATTACAAGTGTGAGTCACTGTACCCAGCCTATGGATCATTTAAAAAATAAAAATAAATTCTTTAGTGTGATAAATGTATTTATAAGGTGGGGAATAGATACATATACATTTGTATAAAAATACAAATTCTATGCCAGGCATGGTGGCTCACGCCTGTAATCCCAGCACTTTGGGAGACTGAGGCAGGCAGATCACAAGTTCAGGAGATCGAGAACATCCTGGCTAACATAGTGAAACCCCATCTCTACTAAAAATACAAAAAATTAGCTGGGTGTGGTGGCATGTGCCTGTAGTCCCAGATACTTGGGAGGCTGAGCAGGAGAATTGCTTGAACCTGGGAAGCGGAGGTTGTAGTGAGCTGAGAGCGTACCACTGTGGAGGTTGCAGTGAGCTGAGATCCCGCCACTGCACTCCAGCCTGGGTGAGAGTGAGTCTCAAATATATATATACACACACACACACACACACGTATACACACACACACATATACATACACACACACATACACACACACACACATAAATTCTTAGGCTTGGCGTGGTGGCTCATGCCTGTAATCTCAGCACTTTGGGAGGCCAAGAAGGGAGGATTGCGTGAGGCCATGAGTTCACAACCAGCCTGGGAAACATAGTGAAACTTCATCTCTACAAAAAAAAAAAAAATAGCCAGATGTAAGGGTGCGTACCTATAGTCCTAGCTACTGAGGAAGCTGAGGCAGGGGGATTGCTTGAACCCAGGAGACAGAGGCTGCAGGGAGCCGTGATTGTGCCACTGTACTCTAGCCTGGGTGACAGAATGTGACCTTGTCCCAAATAAATAAATAAATATTTAAGTAATAAATTCTTTAGTGTGATACTTTTGTTTAAAAAGTGGGATATGTGCATATTTCATATCTAGAAATGGAGCTATATATGTGTAAAATATCTCTGGAAGGATAAAAAAATTCATTTTTTTTGACGTTTAGCTTTGGATGAGGGACACTGGATAGCTGCAGAAGACATAGAGGGAGAATTGCTTTGCAAATTCTCCTTTGGTATGTGTTGAGACCTAACCCATAAATGTGCAAATGTGTTACCTTTCTACATGTGTCCACACGAGGCATGGCCATTTTCCCTGTTCCCTCACCAAAATTTTGGTTCAGTAGGTCTGGGGTGGAGATTGAATGCCTGATTTATAAACAGTCACACAAACAAACTCCTCATAGGTGATTTGCCACACACTAGTTAAGAATTCTTGCTAGTGGAAATAGTAATATTCTTGCTCCAATCTGGTACATACCACACATATTTGCTGGAAAGATGAGAAGGCACGTATTTGTACTTGACGATTACTTGAAGAGGGGAGAAGCAGAACATTTTCTTTTCTTTCTTTTTTTTTTCTCTGAGACACAGTCTTGCACTGTTGCCCAGGCTGGAGTGCACTGGCACGATCACGGCTCACTGCAAGCTCCGCCTCCTGGGTTCACGCCATTCTCCTGCCTCAGCCTCCCGAGTAGCTGGGACTACAGGCGCTTGCCACCACGCCTGGCTAATTTTTTGTACTTTTAGTAGAGATGGGGTTTCACCGTGTTAGCCAGGATCATGATCCGCCTGCCTTGGCCTCCCAAAGTGCTGGGATTGAGCACCGTGCCCGGCCAGAGAAGCAGAATGTTTTCACAGCCCAGAAATCTCAAATCCAGTGCACTTTGGGAGAAAAAGTGGCTCTAATCACTCATTTTATTCTCACCCTGCCTTCTAGACTATTGTCACTCCAGTTCCTAGCCTAGAACTGTAGGGGACGTTTCCAGTATAGAGCCTGCTGAGAATGAAGACGAAATCAAGGACATTACCTGATGATGGATTATGTAGATGACGAAGATGTGGTGGCACAGAGACCTCCTGGTGACCAGGTCGGACACTGAGCAATCTGTCCAGCAGCTTATCAGAAGAAGACACAGTCCAAACTTTGTAGGAAAATACCTGATTAGAATCACTCCTCCAGGGGTTATCTAGTAACATCTGGCAGCCAGTTCTGTTATTTAATAAATCCTGCTCACTTCGACTTTTCTGAGATCGCTGGGCCATACGATGAGGACCAGAGCTCAGGCCTGCATGGGAAGTGGCCCCATGGGAGGCTGTTAGGAAGTTACTGCCCAGGGTGATGGGTGGGAGACTCTGCGTTCTGATTGGTGGAAGCCCCTTACGGGCCAGTGGTTTCTTTTCCGCTAAAGGATATTTTGAATTGTCTGAGATTTTCTTCTTAAATTCAACCATAGCCACCTGATCACCAGGCTGTTCTTGGCAGTTGGTACCCACGATGCTATCAAAGGTGGTGATGATGTCATTGACTTCCGAGGTGTCCTCCTCTCTGTATCGGTCCCTGCTGGGATCCTTCTGATGGGCTCTCTGCTCTTCTTTCTTGTTTTTGCAGAATATTTGGTTGAGCACGTTGAACCGTCCCTCCTTCTTCTGGGGCCGACTGCTCTGGGAATGAGGGGGTCGAGTAGACTCTGTTCTATGCAAATATAAAAGAGCAGGGATGATATGTGAGAATAGGAAGTAGAGACATCACTAACTGAAATACCGACCCCCTATTCCACATGCTTCATCAGGTTTTCTGAGATCCTTCCTAGATACCCCCAAAGCCTTCTCAACTTAAAGGTGGTGTGAGGAACTCACAGCACCCCTGGTAATGCTGCCCAGAAGATGCTCT
The DNA here is from genome assembly GCF_047675955.1 of Chlorocebus sabaeus. Classification (NCBI taxonomy): domain Eukaryota; kingdom Metazoa; phylum Chordata; class Mammalia; order Primates; family Cercopithecidae; genus Chlorocebus; species Chlorocebus sabaeus. The sequence continues at coordinate 39,238,699 of NC_132907.1, read as the reverse complement.
TTGCCATGGGCAGTCTTTGCCCAAGGAGGACGTTTCTTATATTTTTCTTGCTCCTTCAGGGGATATCCTTCCAAAATTTACACCTGGATCATCTGTGTTCGACAAGGGGTTAACTAAACTGAAAACTTGCTGAAAGTGTTGTTCTCACATCTCAAGGACAGTCAGTAGGAGCGCGAGTTGAAGTCAGAGATGAAGCCTAAGGGTTTGAGTTCAGGCTTCAACGAGCAGAAGGATGGAGGAGGTTGCTGAGTGTGGTTTTAGGCTTTCTGTGAAAGAGATCCTAGAAAACCTGGACCTAGTGCTGACCAACTGACATTATCCCCCTCAGGCACCTCCTCCCCATTTTAAACGAAAACTTTCCTGTTGAAAAGTACTTTTTGAAAAAGTATGCTAAAGAACAGGCGTGGTGGCTCATGCCTATAATTCCAGAACTTCAGGAGGCCGAGGTTGGAGGATCACTTGAAGTCAGGAGTTTGAGACCAGCCTGGGCAACATGGCAGGATCTCGTCTCTATAAAAATAAAAAATATAAAAAAAAAAAAAAGAGAAGAAAACCAAGGAAAGAAGTTTTAGTCTGGGCTCCAGCGAAAGAAGAGGAGTGCATGACCAAGGTTGGGCGTGGCTGCAGAAAAAAGTGAGCAATGCCCAATGCACAGGCAAATTATAAAGGAAAAAGGCCAGCAGTTGTCAAGAGGTTCCCTGAGGTCCTATTCTGTTTGTGTTCCTTGGAAAATTCTGTGTGATTCTCTTTTGAGGCTCCAATTGACTTAATGCTTTCTGCGGTATGAATTAACGATGAAACCTGACCCGTGTGTGTGCCCCTAAGGGTCAGATTGCAACATTACTTTCTGGAGTGAGATATCGCAATCTGCAATTTGAAAAACATCACCACTTATTTTGGATGCATGTAACGAATGTTTTCTCTAAAGGTCACACAGTGCATCCTTTGAATCTTTATTCCCATGATGTAGTCTTATCTTTATTCTTTCACCTTCCAATGGGCTTTTTGAAATATTGAATTCTAGACTTCTAATACTACCAGAGAGATCCCCAGGGCACCTCTGACATTCAAGTTCCCCTACAAAGAATATGTCCCTGTGTGAATTGATGCTATTGCAGCATCTTGTGTAAGCCATCTCCTCCCCCTGTTACGGCTCGTGCTTTAGGCCTCTGGGTCTCAAAATGGGGTCCACTGAACCCTTAAAGAGGGATCCCTGACTTTTTCAGGGGTTTCATGGCGTTTAACTCTATTCATAATAACACCACAATGTTATTAGTCTTTTTCACTGTGCTGCCTTGCATTGATGGTGCAGTAGAGGTGGTGGGTAAAATGGTGGCTGCCTCAGTTCAAATCAGGACAATAGTGGCATCAATGTACTTGCAGAAAAAAAAAGTCCTTTAACTTAATAATATCCTTGTTCAGGCAGTACAAGTTATTAATATGATTAAATATTGACTTGATTACACTTGTTTGACAAAATAAGAAGTACTCGTAAGCAATTCTACTATATACAGAGATGTGATGATTGTCTTGGGGTAAAGCAGCTGTGCAATTGTTTGAGTCATGGGCTGAACTGGACACTTTTTTCACTGAACACCATTTTTATGCCTTACAGACAAACTATGGTTACGTAGAGCTAAGTATTTGCAGAAATTTCTGCAAAATAAATAAAGTGAAATACGCAGAAACAGAGAGTAAAACAGTGGTTACCAGAAGTGAGGGTGAGGTGGGGGAATGGGAGGTATAGGTCAAAGGGTACAAAGTTGCAGTTAAGTTTAAGTGTTTCTCATGCCTCAGCCTCTTGAGTGTCTGATATTACAGGTGCACGCCACCAAGCCCAGCTAATTTTGGTATATTTAATAGAGATGGGGTTTTGCCATCTTGGCTAGGCTAGTCTTGAACTCCTGGGCTCAAGTGATCCCCCCGCCTTGGCTTCCCAAAGTGTGGAGGTTACAGGCATGAGTTACTGTGCCTGGCCCATCTCACTAGGTATATTTATATCAAAACATGTATACCATATATATATATAAATAAAATAAAAATATATTAAAATGAATAAAGTGGGCCAGGCGTGGTGGCTAGCCTGACCAACATAGAGAAAACCTGTCTCTACTAAAAATACAAAATTAGCCAGGTGTAGTGGCATATGCCTGTAATCCCAGCTACTCTGGAGGCTGAGACAGGAGAATTGCTTGAACCCGGGAGGCAGAGGTTTCAGTGAGCCGAGATTGTGCCATTGTACTCCAGCCTGGGCAACAAGAGTGAAACTCCATCTCAAAATAAATAAAATAAAATAAAATAAAACGAATACAGTGAATATTTCATTTCAAGATAAATAATTGACAGTTATTGTAGCCAATGACGAAAGTCTAGCTTTCAAGTAAAAACTAGAATTTCAGAAAACTTATATTCACATTGTAAGCTCGACAGCATCTCAATCTATAAAGCTTTTCCAATGAGATTGGTGGTAACACTAACAAATGTGACTTTTTGATATTGTATAATGAAATGTGTCATTTGGAAGATCTTTATAATTAAGTGAACCAATATTTTCCAAATGACCAATGCAAGGTGTTAATAAAATCACGCATGTGTAGAGGGCCCATTTAAAGTATAAGTTATAGTAATGTATTCTAATGTGACAGAGTACAAAAAATTCATTGATATGGTGAGAATCCACATTGCAATTAACCTTTAAGAAACTACTACTTGTTAAGTTTTGATATCGTATCAAAGAAAAATACACACAATTGGCTGGGCGCGGTGGCTCACGCCTGTAATCCCAGCCCTTTGGGAGGTTGAGGTGGGCAGATCATGAGGTCAGGAGATCGAGACCATCCTGGCTAACACAGTGAAACCCCATCTCTACTAAAATTGCAAAAAATTTAGCCGGGCATGGTGGCAGGTGGGTGACAGAGTGAGACGCCGTCTCACAAAAAAAAAAAAAAAAAAAGAAAAAGAAAAATACACACAATTGTCTGAAAAGCCTATTGAGATACACCTGCCTTTTCCAACTATGTATTTATATAACGCCAGATAGTTTCTACATACATCAATCAAAACATGATACTGTGGCTGGGCATGATGACTCACACTTCTAATCCCAGCACTTCGGGAGGCTGAGGTGGGAAGACTGCTGGAGGCCAGGAGTTTGGGACCAGCCTGGGTAGCATAGTGAGGCCATCTCTACAAAAAAAACAAAAAACAAAAAACAAGAAAACCCAGCTGGGCATGGTGGCACATGCCAAAAGTCCCAGCTACTCAAGAGGTTGAGGTGAGGGGATCGTTTGAGCCCAAGAGTTCAAGGTTGCAGTGAGCCATTATTATGCCTCTGCACACCAGCCTGGGTGACAAGGGAAACTCTGGCTCTAAAATTAAAAAATAAATAAATAAATAAATAAATAAGCAAACCCTAAACCCAAAAAACAAAACACATTATATTGCAACAGAGTGAATGCAAAAAGCAGATGTGGAACCCACTTTATTCTTTTTTTTTTTTTTTTTTTTTTTTTTTGAGACAGGGTCTTGCTCTGTCATCCAGGTTGGAGTGCAGTGGTGCTATCTCAGCTTACTGCAACCTCCACCTCCCAGGCTCAAGCGATTCTCCTGCCTCAGCTTCCCCAGTAGCTGGGGTTACAGCCACGCACCACCACGCCTGGCTAGTTTTTCTGTTTTTGGTAGAGATGGGGTTTCACCACGTTGGCCAGGCTGGTCTAGCTGAACTTCTGACCTCAGGTGATCCACCCGCCTCGACCTCCCAAAGTGCTAGGATTACAGGTGTGAGCCACCATGCCCAGCCCCCAGCTGTATTCTATTAAGCTTGTATTAAGCTACCAAAGAGATTTGCCAAAAACGTAAAACAATGCTACTCTTCTCATGACAATATTTTTGTTTTGGGAAATAGAAATATTAAATAAAACATTTTATTTTTAATTAAAAATATAGTATTTATGTTCACATGTAAATGTAATGTTTACTATTAATTTTAATGGATAAAAATGCATATTTTATTAAAAATTTTTCAGTTTTAATTAATTTTTTTTTTTGAGATGGAGTCTCGCTCTGTCACCCAGGCTGGAGTGCAATGGAGTGATCTCGGCTCACTGCAACCTCCACCTCCCAGGTTCAAACTATTCTCCTGCCTCTGCCTCCCAAGTAGCTGGGATTACAGGCGCCCACCACCATGCCTGGCTAATTTTTGTATTTTTAGTAGAGATGGGATTTCACCATGTTGGCCAGGCTGGTCTTGAACTCCTAACCTCAGGTGATCCGCCTGCTTCAGCTTCCCAAAGTGCTGGGATTACAGGCATGAGCCACCGCGCCTGGCCTCTCAGTTTTAATTTCTAATGCCATAAATATTGATAGGTTTGACTCTCATAAATAAAAGTTATTTGGGGGCCCATAATAATTTTTGAGAGTGTAAAAGTCCTGAGAACAAAAGTTTGAGACTCACCAAATTAGGCAAAAGGGGGATTTAGAGGATGTGCCAAAAAGGGAAGAGGAAAGAGAGAAAAGGAAAGAAGAGATTCAAGTTCAGTGAATATTAGGCTGATGGATTTGGGCTCACTACTATCATTTTGCTCCAAGAACACTTTATTCTGTGTTAGATAATGGCAAACATAAATTATATAATCATTTAATGTCTTTAATACTATGTAACATTAATTATATTATAAAAGTATAATAATAATATTATTGGTTTGCACCTTGGCAATTTAAAACATTTTATCCGAATTTATAAATATTTGAGAAGAATAGAAAACTAAGTGGCTCGTGGTGTACCCACCTGCTCTCTTGGGAGAGGAGTTTGACACACGCCGTGTGACCGCAGTACAGAGCGTAGGCCAAGGGCGTGCTTTCATTGATGTCCCGCAGGTTGCTGTCCATTCCCAACTCCAGCAGTGACTGGACACATTCCACCTTCCCTGCAGCTGCAGCCCAGTGCAGAGGTGTCCTGGAGGGGCCATGTGGAAAAAGCACAAGTGTCTGAGCACGTTAATTGTTCAGGCTTCTTAGCCAGCAACAGCTCCTGCTCAAAGTCAGGTTGAGGTAGGGAAAATCTTGTTGCCATTTACAGTATAGAAATAGTAAGTGTTAAATGAGCCCAAAGGATGATGGTAGACATGTGTAGGGGCCTCTCCTCTAGCTCTAAGTATCCCTGCCTTCTACTCTCTCTGGGCTTTCTGACAATTTCCTAGAAGAGGAAGTAGTGGGTCAAAGGGTATGAACAGTTTTGAGGTTCTTTATACATAGTACCGAACTGCCTTCCAGGAAGATTGAGTCAATTTGTTCTACCAGCTATGTTTCTCCTCCTTCTCTAATACTGAGTATTGTTACTTACTTTAAAAATCTTTGTCCATTTGGTAGGCAAAATATGCTTCACTGTCGTTTTCCTTCCTATTTAATTTATAGTAAGGTTTGAACTTTTGAAATATAAGTTTATTTTCCATTTGAGTTTCTTCATTGAAATGACTAATGCCTTTTGTCATTTTTCTGTTAAAGTATGTGTTTTTCTTACTAATTTGTATGTGCTCTTTGTATTAAATACATTGATCTTCTCTAGGTTATGTTTATGAAAACATTTTCTGTAATTTGTTACTTGACTTTTATTTTTATTTTATTTTTTGAGATCGAGTCTTACTCTGTCACCTAAGCTGGAGTGCAATGGTGTGGTCTTAGCTCACTGCAACCTCTGCCTCCCGGGTTCAAGCGATTCTCACACCTTAGCCTCCTGAGTAGCTGGGACTACAGGCACGTGCTACCACACCTGGCTAATTTTTGTATTTTTAGTAGAGATGGGGTTTCACTATGTTGGCCAGGCTGGTTTTGAACTCCTGACCTCGTGATCTACCCGCCTTGGCCTCCCAAAGTGGTGGGATTACAGGTGTGAGCCACCATGCCCGGCCAACTTTCAATTTTTAAATGATTTTTCTATAAAACTTTAAAAAATAATCACATTTAATTCCTTTTTCATTTTTTCTTTCTTTCATGATGTTATGTTTAAAAAATCCTTCGTGGCTGGGCACAGTGGCTCATGCCTGTAATTCTGGCACTTTGGGAGGTTGAGGCAGATGGATCATCTGAGGTCAGGAGTTCAAGAGCAGCCTGGCCAACAAGGAGAAACACCATCTCCATTAAAAATACAAAAATTAGCCAGACATCATGGCACATTCCTGTAGTCCCAGCTACTCAGGAGGCCGAGGCACGAGAATTGCTTAAACCCCAGAGGCAGAGGTTGCAGTGAGCCGAGATTACGCCACTGCACTCCATCCTTGGCAACAGAGTAAGACTCTGTCTCAAAAAAAATAAAAATAAAAATAAAAAGTCCTTCATTAGCCAAAAGGTGGATAAATATTCACCAGTATTTAAACCTTTATTAAATTGTATAACCAGTGTTTTCTTAAAAGAATAAAAAGAAAAGCCATAGACTGGGAGAAAATATTTGCAAATCACATAGTCAACAAAGTATTACTAATACTAGTAATTAGTATATAAAATCTTTCAGAACTGAACAATAAGAAAATAAAACAATTTTAAATATTAGCAAAAGATCAGAATAGACATTTCGTCAAAGAAGATATATGGATGGTAAATAAGCACATGAAGAGGTACTCAATAATATTCCAGTAGTATTGGAATACTACTCAGTAATGAAAAAGAACAGACTGCTGATATATGCAACAACATAGATGAGTGTCAAACGCATTCTGCTAAGTGAAATAAATCAAATAAATCAGTCTCAAAGGATGACCTACTATATATTTCCATTTACATGACCTTCTGGAAAAGGCAAAACTATACAGACAGATAACTAATGAGTGGTTGCCGGGGCTTAGCGATGGGAAAGGGCTTGACTATACAGAAGGACATGAGTTGATGTTGGAATTGATGGAATTGTTCTGAATTCTGTTTGTGGTGGTAACATGAATTCATGCACTTTATGTACACCATAAAAGTAAATTTTACTGAACATAAATACAAAGAACACCAGTATTCTAGATTTATTTGGTTTAAAAATAAAAAACCATGGCTGGGCACTGTGGCTCACGCCTGAAATCCCAGCACTTTGGGAGCCAGAGGTGGGCAGATTGCTTGAGCTCAGGAGTTCGACACCAGCCTGGGCAACAGAGCAAAACCCAGTCTCTACAAAAAAAATATAAAAATTAGTTGGATGTGATGAGTATGTGCCTGTAGTCCTCGCTTCTCCGGAGGGTGAGGTGGGAGGATTGATTGAGTCTAGAGAGGTTGAGGCTTCAGTGAGCTGAGATCCTGCCACCACATTCCAGCCTGGGCAATGGAGTGAGACCCTGCCTCAAAAACCAAAAACTGAACAAACAAACACAATCTGTGTGTGTGACTACATGCGTATTTTGGTATGTGCAGTGAGGTCAGAGCCAATCTGACTGTTTTTGTAATTACACAGCCAACTTTTCTCAACACCATTTCTTTTTCTTTTCTTTCTTTCTTTTTTTTTTTTTTTGAGACAGCATCTTGCTCTGTTGCCAGGCTGGAGTGCACTGGTGCAATCTCAGCTCACTGAAACCTCCGACTCCCTGGTTCAAGCGAGTCTCCTGCCTCAGCCTCCCGAGTAGCTGGGGTTATAGGCACAGGCCACCACACCCAGCTAATTTTTGTATTTTTAGTAGAGACAGGATTTCACCATGTTGGCCAGGATGGTTTCGATCTCCTGACCTCATGATCCGCCCTCCTCAGCCTCCCAAAGTGCTGGCATTACAGGCGTGAGCCACCGCGCCCAGCCCTCTTAACACCACTTCTGCTTCTTCTCCGAGAAAACACCAAACGGCGGATGACACCGGTGCAGCGGCCCCGCCCGGAGGCCCTGGAGGCCCTGGAGGCCCTGGGATGGTGAACCGCGGTGGCTTCCGCGGAGGTTTCGGTAGTGGCATCTGGGCCGGGCGGCGACCCTGCGGGGCCGGGGTCGAGGCCGCGGAGTTCGCCGAGGCAAGGCGGAGGGTAAGAAGTGAATGCCGGTCACCAAGCTGGGCCGCTTGGTGAAGGACATGAAGATCAAGTCCCTGGAGGAGATCTACCTCTTCTCCCTGCCCATTAAGGAATCTGAGATCATTGACTTTTTCTTGCGGGCCTCTCTCAAAGACGAGGTTTTGAAGATTATGCCGGTGCAGAAGCAGACCCGTGCTGGCCAGCGCACCAGGTTCAAGGCGTTTGTTGCTATGGGGGACTACGATGGCCATGTCGGCCTGGGTGTTAAGTGCTCCAAGGAGGTGGCCACCGCCATCTGTGGGGCCATCATCCTGGCCAAACTCTCCAATGTCCCCGTGTACAGAGGTTACTGTGGGAACAAGATCGGCAAGCCCCACACCGTCCCTTGCAGGGTGACTGGCTGCTGCGGCTCTGTGCTGGTGCATCTCATCCCTGCACCCAGGGGCACTGGCATCGTCTCAGCGCCTGTGCCCAAGAAGCTGTTTATGATAGCTGGTATCGATGACTGCTACACCTCAGCCCGGGGCTGCACTGCCATCCTGGGCAACTTTGCCAAGGCCACCTTTGATGACATCTCTAAGGCCTACAGCTACCTGACCCCTGACCTCTGGAAGGAGACTGTATTTACCAAGTCTCCCTATCAGGAATTCACTGACCACCTTGTCAAGACCCACACCAGAGTCTCCGTGCAGTGGACCCAGGCTCCAGCTGTGGCTACAACATAGGGTTTTTATACAAGAAAAATAAAGTGAATTAAGCCTGAAAACAAAAAACAAAAACAAAGACAAAAACAAAAACAAAACAAAAAAAAACCACCATTTTTTCATGTGGTGGGATTATATTTTAAGATCCTGATGTCTATACATATTTTCTACCTCGCCTCTTTGCCCTATTTAAGGGGATGATTGACATTGTGCTCAACCTCAGCGGAGGGATATTGCGAAGTCGTCAGGAGGGGAAATGTGTTTTTGCTTTCAAAAGCCAAGTTTGGGACTCAGAGCAACTTCAGAGCAAAGGCAAAATATTTAACTAAATATCTGAATGGAAATGGCTTTCCCAGCACTGGAAAGGGGGTCCCCCTTCAGTGGTCAGGGTGGTGTGACAGCTGGGCACCGTGACTCACACTTGTAATCCCACCACTTTGGGAGGCAGAGGCGGGCGGATCACGAGGTCAGGAGATTGAGACCATCCTGGCTAACACGGTGAAATCCCGTCTCAACTAAAAATACAAAAAATTAGCAGACTTGATGGTGCATGCCTGTAATCTCAGCTACTCGGGAGGCTGAAGCAGGAGAACCCGGGAGGCGAAGGCTGCAGCGAGGCGAGTGCTACTCCAGCCTGGGCGACAGAGGGAGACTCTGTCTCAAAAAAAAAAAAAAAAAAAAAAAAAGTGGTATGACAAGAGCGTAAAGGACCACTGGACTCAGGAGCAAAGGGGTCGAGAACCTTGCTTCACTGGCAGAGATGCTAGGAGCAGGGAATGGGGAATGTCTGTGGTGTGTCTAGGCAATGGGACCACAGGCAGGCCAAGATGGCGCCCATGCCCAAGCACGACATGGACACAGCTGAACATCATCTGACCTGAAGGGATAAGGACAGAAGACGAGGGGCCACCCTCCATCTCTATTCCTATACACCCGTTGTATAAAATTCCAGAACCAAGGCACACACAATAAGGGAAGCCGGGTGGGGGGCTTTAAAAGATGAGGTTAGGTTTCCTACTAATCTAGCGAGATAACTCAAAAATAGAAGTTAGGTTAAATTATAGATAAAAATCATTATAACTTTTAAAACTGTGAGTTGTAAAATAACATAAATACTTGACATAGTAAGTGTTCCGCCACTTTTTTTTTTTTTTTTTTGAGATGGAGTCTCGCTCTGTCGCTAGGTTGGAGCGCGGTGACCCCATCTCGGCTCACTGCAACCTCCGCCCCCCGGGTTCAAGCGATTCTTCTGCCTCAGCCTCCCGAGTAGCTGGGACTACAGACACATGCCACCATGGCCAGTTAATTTTTGTATTTTTAGTAGAGATGGGGTTTCACCATGTTGGCCAGGCTGGTCTCAATCTACTGACCTCGTGATCCACCTGCCTCAGCCTCCCAAAGTGCTGGGATTAGAGACATGAGCCACCGCATCCGGCCAGTGTTAGATTGTACGCTCCATGTGGGAGGGGAATGGGAGCCTTTCACGAATCACGGTGTGGTTCTGGCACCCAGCGTGGTGCCTGGCACATATAGAGGCTCTCAATAAGACAGTTTAATAAATCGATACTTTTGTATTACTGCTTTCATTATTGTACCGAAGACAAAATAATTCTGGGTAGTATTAGACCCTGATATTTTTTTAAAAAACTCTGTGAGTAGAAATAAGAATTTCAACTATTCATTTAAAGAGCACCTACTGTTTTTTAGGAGGTTAAGGCTTGGATTTGTCTTGGATGAAGGACTCTGCCTGTGTTTTGGTAACCTGTCCCAGTGGGTTTTTAAGTGTGCCTAGTATGCCGCAAATACTTTGATCTAAAACAGAAGTTTGAGAAGCTGAAGCTTAGCTGAAGCATATAAAAAGTCAACTTGCTGGGAGATAGAGTTGCATCTCTGAAGATTATCATGACTCTAAAAAAAAATGTTTCTTTCTTAAGTGTAGATTTATAGCTGCTCTGTGCCTATGCATTATTATTTTTGGAAGCTGTGGACTTGTAGTTGCTTTAGGCAGTTAACAGCAGGAGATCAGAGTTGAGAGCTTGGAGGTGGCCTAAAGACAATTAGCCCTGGCCATCAGGTCATCCAGGAAAATACTGTGAAAAGGCACTGGACGTTTGATTCTACCCATAGTTGTATTCAAGATTGAATAAACTAGGCCAGGCACGGTGGCTAACACCTATAATCCCAGCACTTTGCGAGGCCGAGGTGGGTCGATCACTTGAGGTCAGGAGTTCAAGACCAGTCTGCCAACATGGTGAAACCCCTAATCTACTAAAAAAAAAAAAAACCAAAACCCAAAATTAGCCAGGCATGGTGGTGCACACCTGTAGTCCCAGCTACTTGGGAGGCTGAGGCAGGAGAATCACTTGAACCAGGGAGGTAGGGATTGCAGTGAGCTGAGATCGTGCCACTGCACTCCAGCCTGGATGACAGAGTGAGACTCTGTCTCCAAAAATAAAATATTGAATACACTATATTTTGGATTAAGTACTGATGTCACAAAACTATGTTCTGCTTTTTTTCTGGGGATGTAGGGAGAGGCAAAGGGCAAAGGGCAAGTTGACATTCCTTTTTTGAGATAGGGTCTCACTCTGTCACCCAGGCTAGAGAGCAGTGGTACGATCACAGTTCACTGCAACTTTCACCTCCCAGGCTCAAGCGATCCTCCCATGTCAGCCTCCTGAGTAGCTGGGACTACAGGCATGTACCACTAAGTCTGGCTAATGTTCGTATTTTTTGTAGAGATGGGGTTTCGCCATGTTGCCAAGGCTGGTCTCGAACTCCTAGGTTCAAGTAATTCATCCGCCTCAGCCTCCCAAAGTGCTGGGATTGTACAGGTGTGAGCAACTGCGCCTGGCCCACATTCCTATGAATGGGGTCTTCTGTACAAAGAATGACTATCCCTCCGGTAAGTCACTCGGGAAATGGGCAGTCCTGGGGGAAAGGAGGTCATGGAAGACCTCTCCTCAGGCCTGAACCCTGGGCAGAAGGGCACTCCTGAGAGGGCCAGGTGGTCTCTCAGGCCTGGAGGCAGCCTGGGAGCTGGACAGAGAAGGGCTGGGTTGGGTGTATCTGTGAAGGGGGTTGGACATGAGTATTTGGAGAGCATATATGTATGTATATTGTGTGACCCTAGAATTCCCAGGTACAGATTGTATCTTCTGTCAGTTAAACACCTTTTTCTGTTATGCTAGAAGCAGCAATTTTATAACACCTAATAGGGCCATATATTTTTCAACACAGTGATCAATCACACTGCATATTTGAACCTGGCAGATATGATTAGTTCCATTCTATGTGAGAGAGGTCTCCAGGTGACATTTATTCTGAAACAAGATGGGTCCCCAGCAGATTATGTCCTTCCATTTAGAGAGACTATTGCCAATAAATTCAGTAGATGGAGGACTGGATGTTGATCCAGTCAGGCTTACCAACATGTGATGATTCACTCAGAAGCTGTGTGAAATACTCCTTCATGACAATTACTAAGACCGACTGTTTAAATTCCTCTGACCATCAATATGGAAGCGATCCAGAAGAACAGGATTTTGCTGAGTAATGAGGGGAGCATATAGATAATCTCTAAAATACCCATGTCCTTGGGGCCAGTCTGTGGTACCTAATTTCAAGTTGTCTAAACTTTAGTTCCTTTCTTATCTCTAAGCTTCAGGATGTCCTGCAAACACAGTCAATCTGCCTCAGTTATCACAGCAGGGGGCTAAAGGGCAGGGCCTGTGATTCAGAAGGAATTCAGCAGAGACAAGCAGTGGGCGGATGTGGTGGCCGCTGAATGGCAGGAGATGATGGGTCCAAGGATGCAGCATTGGTTGAGCTATCAGTGACTGAGGAATGATTAATGAAACATGTAAACATTCCCCAGAGAATTCCCAGAAATACACAGAGAGCAGAACTTGGTAACAGACTTTCCTCTCTGAAGATAAGTAAATTGCATATTAAAGGGAACTGTGACCTCACAGACCGATGAAATTTGAGACACTCAAGCTGCATATGCTGCTTCTGGGCTATGAGTTCTGTGTCATATCTTAGGTAAGTACTACAATGTTTTAAATACCATAGACTTACGATATGTTTTACTATCTGGGAGGCCTAGTTCTTCATATTTTCCTTCTACTTCTTTTTATTACTACCTTACTTTTCTTTCCTTTCCACAAAAACTTTCAGTAGGAAAAACTTACACTAAAAAAGAGAAGAAGGAAAGGGAAATCACAATTATTGTGAATGCTTAAAGCATATAAACTTATGCAAACTTTGAAAAATTCAACTTTTTTTTTTTTTTTTTTTTTTAACTTTTTTTTGAGAAGGAGTCTCACTCTGTCATCCAGGCTGGAGTGCAGTGGCACAATCTTGGCTCACTGCAACCTCTGCCTCTCAGGTTCAAGCAATTCTCCTGCCTCAGCCTCCGGAGTAGCTGGGATTACAGGCGTGCACCACCAAGCCCAGCTAATTTTTGTATTTTTAGTAGAGACAGGGTTTCATCATGTTGGCCAGGTTGGTCTTGAGCTCCTGACCTCATGATCCGCCCGCCTCAGCCTCCCAAAGTGCTGGAATTACAGACGTGAGCCACCGTGCCTGGCCCTGAAAAATTCAACTATTAACAGAACCTTATAGCTTCAGCATGAAGGCAGAATTGCATGTTTAGCTGCAGAAAACATGGAAAAAAAATGGAGGCTAGGATTTGATCAGTACATGAGGCCTTTGAGTTGAGCACTGGAGCGGAAAGGACTCTTCTGGATATTTTACTTCCATTTGAACTCTCCTTATCTTTTGTACTTTCTTTTCTCCTGTTAGTTTTACTTTCCACCCTGAGGCCTAGAGAACTGGATTTTCTTTGCTAAGTGGGTGGTATTGCAAAATGGGAACTATTCTATTCAAAGCTGGTTCTAGGAGTGTTTTGAAGTAGATAAACTTTCCCTCAGCCTGCCTTTCTGAAATTTGTTCTTTTTTTTTTTTTTAAAAAAAAGGTTAATTCACTTTTTTCCTCATGTAGCTTATGTCCTTCTGCTTTCTTACTTGCTTATGATCAACACCTGCTCTTAGGAAAACACCTACTTTTTTCTTTTCTTTTTCTTTTCTTTCTTTCTTTTTTTTTTTTAGACAGAGTAACCCAGGCTGGAGTGCAATGGCGCGATCTTGGCTCACCGCAACCTCCGCCCCTTGGCTTCAAGGGATTCTCCTGCCTCAGCCTCCTGACTAGCTGGGATTATAGGTGTCCCCCACCAAACCTGGCTAATTTTTGTATTTTCAGTAAAGACAGATTTCGCCATGTTGGCCAGGCTGGTGTCAAACTCCTGACCTCAAGTGATTTACCCACCTCGGCCTCTCAGAGTGCTGGGATTATAGGCATGAGCCACTGCACCTGGCCGAAAAATGTCTACTTTCAATGATTTATACTTTAATTTTACTTAAAGTCATTTAACTATCTCCAACTTCTGAGACCTATGTAGAGCCCCCCATTTTTTCCCTGGGTTAAAAGAATTTCAGGTATTAATAGAGAAGATTAGCATGGCCCCTGCACAAGGATGACACACACATTTGTGAAGTATTCCATATTTTATAAAGTAATTTTAAAAAGAAAAAGAAGAATTTCAAGTATCTGGGAGCATCACGTATCTGGAGCTTTCTTGGGGCATCTAAAATTATGATAAGTAGGCTGGGCATGGTGGTTCCTGCCAGTAATCCCAGCACTTTGAGAGGCCGAGGCGGGCAGATCACCTGAGGCCAGGAGTTCAAGACCAGCCTGGCCAACATGGTGAAACCCTGTCTCTACTAAAAATACAAAAGTAAGCTGAGTGTGGTGGCAGAAGCCTGTAGTTCCAGCTACTCAGGAGGTTGAGGCAAGGGAATCACTTGGACCCAGGAGGTGGAGGTTGCAGTGGGCTGAGGTTGCACCACTGTACTCCAGCCTGGGCATGAAAGAGACGCTATCTCAAAAAAAAAAAAAAAATAAATAATTATAAGTAGGGGGCTAATTTTGCACTTCAATACAAGAGGATAAAGAAACCAGAGTGTTTGAGTCTACTTATTTTTGATAGGCTTGTTTGTTGTTATATTTTTCTTACATTTCCATTGATTCAGTGCCTAACCAAAACAGTTTAGATAAGCAGGGCATTCTACGTGAAAAGCTGTAAGTTTGAAAGACAGGTGTACAAATCTTCATTTAGTATCTAACTAGCTCTGACAGAAGTCTTTTTACCTTTTTGTACCCAGCTTCCTTTTTCAGACAATACATCTTTGATGATCGAAAACAACAACAGCCTGAAAAAGTTCCTTGTAGTTCTAGGAGCCCAATAGTCCAGAATACAGTCTTTATTATGTTCTTCTCTGGATAAAAGAACTGGTGGACTTTATAACATAATCCAAGAATGAAGAAAACAAAAATCTCAAAACCTACCTTTAGGAACAAAAAGGGCACATAGCAGGAAGCTGAAATATAGAACGTCTTCTGAGAGCACGGAGAACATTTAGCAAAAAGTGGAAAATCTGACAATACTGTACAGTCACAGTCTTCCTCTCCATAACAATAATTTTTCCTCCTCTCACTAAAATAGAGCAATTTTTATTGTCACAAGCACATGTGTATTACTGGCAATAAGGATATAGCTGTATAGGACACCTCCTTAAACATCTTCTTTATTTTAAGATTCAGTTAGGGGGAAATGACTAGGCGTTCCCAGCACTTTCCGGTTGCCACGGATACCTGTCATCCACATCCAGAGCCTGCAGGTTACACTCAGCGACTCTTGCCAGCTCATGAATAATATCGCTGAAGCCCGCTGCTGCTGCGATATGTACACATGTCTTCCCACTCTCGTCATCATAGTTGATTATGGACGGCCCCTGGTGATGGCTCAGGATGATGGAGCACAGAATCCTATTTCCACTCTGGAAAAGAGAGTCAAAGAAAGCTCATTATGTACAATCCAGTGTTCTTCTCTGTCTAGGCATGTTAAGATAAAAATACAAAGGAGAAAAAGGAAAAAGAAAGAAAGAAAGAAAAAAGATGAAAAGAGAAAAGAAAATGGAAAAAAAGAATAAAAATACATTCTATCTAAGCTCTCCAACAAATTTCCACTTGTCTCAAGTCACTGCAGAGATTTTTGTCTCCCATAGGAGCTAAGTTGTCTTCCATAATTAGCAAACGAAGGATGGACTGAAATTAAATACATGTGCAATGGACTGACATCAGAGCTAGAGTGATGGATGGGCCACCTAGACAACAACTTGCTCATTAGGTCTGATCATTTGTGTCCCCATTTGCTGTAGAGGCTGACCACCAGGAAACTGACAGAGTTCATCTTAAAGAAGTGACCATGATGAGTACCGACTGGTGGTGCAATGATGCAGGAAAAAATCTTGTTCCTGGGTAGGGCGAGCAGGGGGCTGAGAATTTGTCCCAGGGAGCCTGGGAAGCAGAACTGTCTGAGCAGAGGCTATACTCTTGTATCAGACTTCCTTTACAAAAACAATTAAAAGATAAAGTGAGAATTTCCAGATGGGGACCACAGAATATTATGCCTTAAGCACTAGGTCCCATCTGACTACCGGGCCCTCTGTGGCCACACTGGTTACATACCCATAAAGTAATCTCTGGCTACAGACTTTTTCTTTCTCTTCCTATGGTCTTCCCTTTTATGTCTTCTTCCTCCCTCCATCTTTCCTTTGTCTAACAATGATTTTAAATAACTTTGACCAACTGTTTATATTCTATGGCATGCCTGTCCTTAGAAGTCAGCAAAGGCTTACTTAGGTGACTTAGGGGTCACCTAAAGCTTAGGTGAGCTTTCACGCCTTTATCAACTTTTCTGTTTGTTTCACCTCATGCTAGTTAGACATAGATCGAAGGAGTCTGAAATACATTTTAGATAGTCAAGAGACACTTTTCTTTAAAAGCAGTAGCCATTCAATAAGGAAAACAGAAGCAAAAAGAGTGTCAGCACAGCAATTCTTTTTTGTTTACCATTTCCTGGAAGAGTAAAGGAATTCAAGCTGTCAAGGCGGTTCAAAGGCCAAAACACCCTGTTCATAGTTTCCCCTCTTGGTGGAAGAAGAAGCATTAAGTGCAGATGGAGAAAACAAAACCCCTCTCTTCCTTTCATCTCGCTCGCCCCTGGGGTGGAGTCATTTTGGAAGTGGTAAACTGCAATAGTGGCTGCTGCTTTCTGGGACCCTGCCAGCCAGTCCCAGGCAGCAGGTCTCTCGGCAGCCTCTCTGGATAAGTAAAGACAGACTCCACACCTTTACTCTTTTCCTCCAAAATACCTTTTGTCCTAAATTCTCCAAACAATTCCCTGCCTCTATACCTGAATCTCACTTGTAGCACCATTGTTTGTATTTTACTTTTCTTTATAAGAATATCTTCCCAGGAATAATGGTGACAGCTGTATTTACTGTGTGAACATCTGTGCCTGGCACCTTTCTAAGCCATTTCATGTACTAACTCATGAACAACAATCCCACAAGGTTGGTACTATTATTGTCCTCATACCGTAGAGGAGAAAATGAAGGCGTAAGGGATTAAAAAATTTTCCCTCTGTCACAGCTGAGAATGAGCAGATCCAGGATTGACTGTGGAGGCGTTGGACTTCACCACTATACTATTCTGTCTGTGATAAAAAGAGTGGTCTATTAATTTGATCCTGCATATTCATACTGGAGGAACTAAAGTGAAAACTGTTTAGACGACATCAGTACCAGTGATGTGTGCCTCGCCAACTGAGACCTCCTTTACAGTTAATCTTTGGGTACTTTAAGAGTTTCTTCAGTGGCTCAAGCCTGTAATCCCAGCACTTAGGGAGGCCAAGGTGGGAAGATCACAAGGTCAAGTGATCGAGACCATCCTGGCTGACACAGTGAAACCCTGTCTCTACTAAAAATACAAAAAATTAGCCAGACGTGGTGGCAGGCGCCTGTAGTCCCAGCTGCTTGGGAAACTGAGGCAGGAGAGTGGCGTGAACCTGGGAGACGGAGCTTGCAGTGAGCTGAGGTCGCGCCACTGCACTGCAGCCTGGGCAACAGAGCGAGACTTTGTCTCAAAAAAAAAAAAAAAAAAAAAAAAAGACTTCCTCCTAGTAAGGTTGCCAAGGTGTACCCTCAGGAGAATTTGAGGGAGCCCTAGAGAACACTAGTTTGTAAGTCAAGGCCCTGGATCGCTTGTCTCCTGGTGACAGAATTCCCTTCTTAATAATCTAGACTGTGTGTCAGCCAAAAATATGCTTAGACCTGGGAGGTAGGAAAAGTCACAGAGACCAGGAGACACTAGACAAGAAGAAGTGGGACTGTGGTCCAGGTAGGTCCTTAGGAAGAATGGAGAGTAGGTTTACATTGGCTAGAAATGTTATTAAACAGGGCAAGGAACAATATTGTACATATCCTACTCTTAAGGAGCTCTAGAATTCTACACAGAACTGCCAGATGATGATTGTGAGTTTGTTTTTGTTGTATTTATTTATTTGCTTTTGTTCATGGGTGATCCATAACATTGCCTTCATGTATTCTGAAAATGATTGGGAATTGAGTCCTAGTCGTTTTCTCTTTACCCATCATGAGTGGGGAGAGTTGGGGAAGCCTGACTCATAAGAAGCCTTGCCAAGAAGAAAGTTAAGCTAATGTGTAATAATTTTGCTACAGGCAGATTGATAAAACAACAACAACAACAACAACAAGATCTCAACATCCTAACTGTATACATTCTAGGTGACCTTCAAAGGAGTCCAGTGGGAGATTTAGGACTAGTTGGCTATTTGTTAACATATATCTAGGGAATATGTTCTATGGTGGCTTCTTCTTGGCAGAAACTCCAATCTCCTTCCTTCTCTTGAACACTGGGATGTGTTTGCGTTGCTTGTCTTGTGATGGTGACCATATAAAGCAGAGGCCAGTGCTTTAGCCTCTGCGTTGCAGCCACTTATCCCTCCTAAAAGGCTGGGAGGTTTTGTGATGTGAGAAGATGATCCTGGCTCATCAGTTGAAGCCAGACATGTTAGACTAGAATGGAGACAAAAGGAAGATCTAGAGTCTATGCCATTGAATGTTTGAGGGTCTGGGGCTAACTAGAGAAAGAAACGTGCCCAATATCCCTGGCTTAGAATCTGGACTGCCTTCATGGTTAGCCCCTTTGGACCAAGCCTTTGGTTGCCCTGGACTCCAGAGGTTGCCAAGCCCAAAAGCCTGGGGCTGCCTCTCCTGGAGAGAAAGCAGAAGGTAGAAGTAGTGGGAGGGGATGAGGTATGGTGACCCTCTGCTGCTGAACTACTTCATTTCTTTTTTTTTGAGACAAAGTCTCACTCTATTGCCCAGGTTGGAGTGCAATGGAACCACCTCGGCTCACTGCAACCTCCACTTCCCGGGTTCAAGTGATTCTCCTGTTTCGGCCTCCCGAGTAGCTGGGATTACAGGCATGCACCACCATGCCTGGCTAATTTTTTGTATTTTTAGTAGAGATGGGGTTTCACCATGTTGGCAAGGCCAGTCTCAACCTCCTGATCTCAAGTGATCCACTCATCTCAGACTCCCAAAGTGCTGGGATTAAAGGCGTGAGCCACTGCACCCTGCCCAAACTACTTCATTTCATAGAGGTGCTAATGCTTAGTGGGAGAAAAAGTTTTTCATGCTTTGGTGTATAGAAAGGGTCTGTCTTGGGCTTCCAGCTGTCTGGCAAGATGAAGTCTCCAGGATATCCATGTGTTGTCCTTACTAAGCCTATGTCTAGGAATCTTTCTGCTGAAATAAAGCCCAGCAAAGAGTAAGTCTCAACAAATATTTGCTGAGCAATAAATAAATAAATAAATGAAATAGACCTTACAAACTATGGCAAAGCCAAATAGGTTGGATTTTACCCATCCTTTTTGGCTTCTTCTCTCTCTTTTCCTCATTATCTTCCTCCATTCTCTACCTTTTCTCTTCTTTCTCTACTTGTTTTTACTCCTAGATGAGTCCCTGTTTTCCCTCATTCTACCCTCTCCCTTTCTCTCTACAATTGGGCACTGAGGACCTGACATGTGAGAGCCACTTTAACTTAGGTTACCCTTCGAAGCTCCAGCTTCCCAAACAGGTCAGAGTCTTTGCTCCTAGGGTAATGGGGGTTAATTTCCTAAATCTGACTTTCTCATTGTTTACTCTGGACTTAGGCAGCTTGGTGGTTGTCCTCTTATCAAGTATTGGAAGCCATGTGGCCTGGGTTCCTGCCCGGGTGCTGGATGCACTTGGGCAAATGCTAAGCTTTTGTACTAGTTTCCCCACCTAGGAACTGCAGGATTGGACTAAATGACCTGTGGTCCCTTCCAACTCTAAGCTTCTTTCACCTCATGAGCTGGATCCACTGGTATACAGTATTTAAAATTATACATTGGCATTTTGAATATATTGAGAGTTGAAATATATTCATGGGACTTTGACATAGTTCACACAGTTGACCACAGATCAACTGTAAGTGTATATGAGTGTGTGTGTAATTTCTTGCCCACATAACCACATATTGACAAAACATGAAATAATCATTTTATATTAATGCAATTGTTTTCTTTCTAACCTTCCTTGAAAAGTATGCTGCTGAAGAAGATCCCAAGTAAACACATTTTCTAGTAAGTTGGGGAGGGAGCTAGTGGTGAAATTTGAGGGATGGTAGATGCTTGCCCCTCTTACTGACCAGCAGTGATGCCTAGAATTCATATTGCTAGAAACACTCCTAGTATTAAGGCATTGTACTCCTATAAGGCTTGGTTAAGTGGCCAGTGTTATTCCAGAACTCTTCTTAGATCCATGAGAGAAGTTAGGTCACAGGGCAAGCAAGCTGCTGCCCCCAAATTGGAGAGACAGTCAGACAGGCAGATACAGGGACTCACAACATACTAGAGCAGAAACCTTTGAGGGAATCATTGCTACCTCTGCAGGGTAGAAAAATCCAAACTATAGTTAATGAATTGTCAAAGGCTCAGTGTGGACAAATCTGAGAGTATAAACTCAGTGATCTAGTTACATTGGTTATGGGGTGCCATGCTTTTGTGAATTTTACTTCCAGTAGCTCAACCGGCTTCTCACAGTATATAGCAGAGAAAAATTCCCATGGGCTTCTGGCAGGAGGATGGGGAAAAGGAACCTTTTTGAAATATACCAGAGCACTCTGTTCTTCTTAATAAAATCTGTCCTCAGGAGAAACTAGCTAACCAGAACCTAAACTACTGAAGTTTTATCAGAGCCTAACTGACCGTAGGGAAGGAAAGTGCTCAACTCCATCTAGCTCTAGCTTTCTACATAGGAGCAGAACAATACCCAATTCCAGCCCACTCTAGCTATCCTGTCTCACCTAAGAAGGGGAAAAAACATCCTGAGAAACACTTGGAATATTCACATTCCAGAGGCATAGGTTCACTAAAAGACAGGGACCAAATTGTAGGAAGATATAGTACATTTCTCTTCCCCCCATACTTTACCATTACATAAATAAGGGCTATTTACAGGAGTTCTCTTATCCACTACATCATGTCTGGCTATCGAGAAAAAATTATAAAGCATGCCAAAAGGGGAACAACACAGTATCTACACAGCAAGCATCAGTTCCAGACATGGCAAGGATATGGGAATTATCAGATAAAGAATTTAAAGCAACTGTGAATAATGTGCTAAGGGCTCTAAATGGATAAAGTGGACAACATGTCAGAACAGATGGGCAGTGTAAGCAGGAAGATGGAGATCCTAAGAAATAATCAAAAATAAATGCCAGAGATCAAAAACACTGTAATGGAAATGAAGAATGCCTTTGATGAGCTTATTAGTAGATTGGACACAGCTGAGAGAACAGTCTCTGAGCTTGAGAAGATCTCAATGTAAACCTCCAAAACTGGAAAGCAAAAATAACAAAGACTGGAAAAAACAGAACAGAATATTCACAGACTGTGAGAGAACTACAAAAGGTATAACATACAGGCAATAGGAATACCAGAAGGAGAAGAAAGAGAAAAGGAACAGGATAAATATTTGAAACAATAATAATGACTGAGAATTTTACCAAAAAAATTGTTAGACACAAAAGATCAGAGAGCACCAAGCAGGCTAAATGCCAAAAACAACAACAAAAACAACAAAACAAACAAACAAACAAACAAAAAACCCTATGCCTAGCCATATTATTTTCCAATTACAAAAACCAAAGATAAAGAAAAAGTCCTGAAAGAAGACAGAGGAAAAGAACACCTTACCCATAGAGGAGCAAAGAGAAGGATTACATCTGATATCTCAGAAACTGTACAAGCAAGAAAAGACTGGAGTGAAATACTTAGAGTCGAGAAAAGTCTCCCATCAACAAGAATTCTGTACCTTATGAAATTGTCCTTCAAAAGTGAAGGAGAAATAAATACTTTCTGAGATAAACAAAAATTGGTAGACCTGCATTGCACTAGATGTTAAAAGTAGTTTCTTAGAGAGAAGAAAAATGATATAGGCCAGAAACTCTGATTTACATAAAGAAAAGAAGAGCACTGAAGAAGGAATAAATGAAGGTAAAATAAAAACTTTTATTTTTTATTGTTAATTGACCTAGGAGATAATAGTTTGTTCAAAATACTAATAGTTACAATGTATGCTTATGCATCTATCTTTATATCTATATACATATGCATAAGCTTATGTAGGCTTATATATAAGTAAAATGAATGACAGCAATCATACTAGGGACAGGTGGAAGGAATTAGGATCATTTTGCTATTATAAAGTATTCGCACTACCCATGAAATGATATAGTGTTATTTTGAAGTGGATTTGGATTAGTTGTAAACATATTTTGTATACTTTAGGGCAACCACTAAAAAAGTAAAAAAGGAGGTATAACTAATACGCTAAGAAAAAAGAGAAAATGGAATAATATTAAATGCTAATTAAAACCACAAAAGGTGGGAAAAGAGTAGAAGACAAAAATAGGAACAAAGAATAAGGGCAGCAAATAGAAAACAGTAACAACTATGATCGATGTTACTCTAACTATATGAATAATCACTTTGAACATTAATGGTCTAAAGGTACCAATCAAAAGACAGAGATTATCAGTGTGGATAGAAAAATAAGACCCAACTATGTGTTGTCTATAAGAAACCCACCTTAAATATAATGACACACATAGATTAAAAGTAAATGAATGGTGAAAGATTTACAATGAAGACACTAACCAAAAGAAAGCAGGAGTAGCTATATATTATAATTCTAGACAGAGCAGACTAAAAAGCAAAGAAAGTTGTTAGGGATAAAGAAGGATATTACATAATGATAAAGAGGTGAGTTCTCCAAGAAGACATAATGATCCTTATGTACCCAACAACACAGCCTTAAAACGTGCGAGGCAAAACCTGGTAAAGCTGCAAGAAGAAACAGATGAATCTACTTTATAGTTGAAGACTTCGACATCCCTCTATCAGAAATGGACATATCCAGAAAGCAGAAAATCAGTAGGAATGTAGTTGAACTTAGAAATACAATTAATTAATTGGATATAATTCACTTCTACTGACTACTTCATCTAACAGCAAAATACACATTTTTGACAAGCTCACATGGGAACTTCACCAAGACAGACCACAGTCTAGGCCATAAAACAAACCTTAACAAAAGTGAAAGAATAGAAATCATACAACGCATGCTTTCAGACCACGGTAGCATTAAACTATAAATCAATAACAGAAAGACAACTGGAAAATTTCTGAACATGTGGAGATTAAACAACATAAATAACACACAGTTCAAAAGAAGAAATCTCAAGAAAACTAAAAAAATACTTTGAACAAAAGGAAGATAACATCAAAATTTGTGGAATGTAGCAAAAACAATTTCTCAGAAGAAAATTTATAGCATTGAATGTATATATTAAAAAAGAAGAAAGATCTAGAATCAGTTATATAAGCTTACACCTTAGGAAGCTAGAAAAAGAAGAGCAAATTAAATCCAAAGTAAGCAGAAGAAAAGAAAAAATAAAAATTAGAGTAGAAATCAATGAAGTAGAAAACAAAAAATCAATAGAGAAAATCAATGAAACCAAAAGCTGGTTCTTAGAAAAGATTAATAAAAGTGATAAGCCTCTAGCCAGGCTAGAAAAAAACAGAGGGGCACAAATTACTTAATATCAGAAATGAAAAAAGGTACTTCACTACAGATCCCATGAACATTAGAAGAATAATGAAGAAATACTTTAAACAATTCTATTTTCACAACTTGATAAACATATTTGAAATGGACCAATTCCTTAAAAGACACAATCTACCAAAACACACACAAGGAGAAATAGATAATCTGAATACATTTATGTCTATTAAAGAAATTGAAAAGGCTGGGCGTGGTGGCTCACACCTGTTATCCCAGCACTTTGACAGGCTGAGGCAGGTGGATCACCTGAGGTCAGGAGTTCGAGACCAGCCTGGCCAACATGGCGAAACCCCGTCTCTACTAAAAATACAAAAAATTAGCCTGGCGTGGTGGCAGGCACCTGTAATCCCAGCTACTGGGGAAGCTGGGGCAAGAGAATTGCTTGAGCCCGGGAGGTGGAGGTTGCAGTGAGCCGAGATCGCGTCATTGCGTCATTGCACTCCAGCCTGGGCGACAGAGTGAGAGACTGTGTCCCCCCGCCGCCGCAAAAAAAAAAAAAAAAAAAAAGAGAAAGAAATTGAATAAATAATTAATAACCTTCTAAAATGGAAATATGAGGCCCAGATGTATTCACTGGTAAATTTTACAAAACATTCAAGAAAAAAATGACAGTTCTTAAATAATCTCTTTCAGAAGATAGAAGTGTAGGGAACTTCCTAACTCATTCTATCAGCCAGTGTCACCCTAATACAAAACAAGACAAAGACATTACAAGAAAAGAAAACTATAGACCAATAACTTTCATAAAGATAGATGTAAATGTCCTCAACGACATATTAGTGAATAGAATCTAGCAACATAAAAAAAGAATTATACATCGTAGTCAAGTAGGATTTATCCAAAGTATGCAAGTATAGCTCAATATTTTCAAATGAATTAATGTAATCAACCACATCAGCAGGCTAAAGAAGAAGAATCACACAGTTGCATCAATAGATACAGAAAAAGCATTTGAGAAAATCCACCACTTATTCATAATAAAAACTCTCAGTAAACTAGGAATAGAGAAGAACTCCCTAAACTTGATAAAGAGCATCTATAGAAAACCTATAGCTAACATCACACTTCATGGTGAAAAATGAGAAGCTTTCCAACTAAGATCAGGAACAAGGTAAAGATGTCTCCTATCACTACTTTTCTCTTTTCTTTTCTTTTCTTTTCTTTTCTTTTCTTTTTCTTTTCTTTTCTTTTCTTTTTTCTCTTCTCTTCTCTTCTCTTCTCTTCTCTTCTTTTCTTTCTTTCTCGTTCTTCTTTCTTTCTTCTTCTTCTTCTTTTTTTTTTTCAGGGTGTCACTCTGTTGCTCAGGCTGGAGTGCAGTGGTGTGATCTTGGCTCACTGTGACCTCTGCCTCCAGGTTCAAGTGATTCTCCTGCCTCAGCCTCCCAAGTAGCTGGGACTACAGGCATGTGCCACCACACTCAGCTAGTTTTTGTATTTTCAGTAGAGGCAGGTCTTTGCCATTTGGCCAGGGTGGTCTTGAACTCCTGGCCTCAAGCAATCCACCTGCATCGGCCTCCCAAAGTGCTGAGATTACAGGCATGAGCCACTTTACCCGGCGCCACAACCTCTTTTCAATATTATACCAAAGTTCTAGTTAATGCAATAAGACAAGAACAGGAAATAAGAAGAATGCTGATTGAGAAGGAGGAAATAAAACAGTCCGTTTTCAGATGACATGACTATCTCTGTATAAAATCTGAAAGAATAGACAAAAATAACTTTGAAACTAAGAAGCAATTATAGCAAGATTTCAGGATATAAGCTAATATACAATCATTTTTCTATAAACTAGCAATGAACAATAGAATTTGAAATTAAAAATACAATACCATTTACATTAGCACCCCTCAAAATTAAATACTTAGGTACAAATCTAACAAAATATGATACAAGAGCGATATGAAAAAATCTACAAAATTTTGATGAAAAACATCAAAGAACTAAATAAATGGAGATCTTCATATGGTGAGGGTAAGAGCAAAATAAAAATTATAAAAATAAATAAATATATGGAGAGGTATTCCATGTTCATGGTTAAGAAGACTTAAAATTGTTATCAGTTCTTCAAAACTTGATCTATAGATTCAATATTGTCCCTATCAAAATACCAGAAACTTATCTTGTAGATATCAACAAACTGATTCTACAGTTTATATGGAGAGGCAAAAGACACAGAATAGTCAACAAGACAGTGGAGAAGAACTAAGTTGGGCAACTGACACTACTCAACTTTAAGACTTACTATAAAGCTACAGTAATCAAGATAGTGTGATATTGGCAGAATAATAGACAAATAAGTCAATGCAACAGAATGGACAGCCAAGAAATAGACTCACATAAATATAATCAACTGATATTTGACAAAAGAGTAAAAGCAATACAATAAAGAAAGGTAGTTGTTTCACCAAATGGTGCTGAAACAGCTGGACATCTACATGCAAAAAAATAAACCTAGACACAGACCTTATACCTTTTACAAAATTGACTCAAAACTGATCACAGACCTAAACGTAAAACCTAAAATGAGGCCAAGCGAGGCGGCTCGTACCTATAATCCCAGCACTTTGGGAGGCTGGGGTGGGAGAATCGCTTGAGTCCGGGGATTCAAGACCAGCCTAGGCAACATGGTGAAACCTCATCTCTAAAAAAAATACAAAAAATTACCTAGGCATTGTGGCATGTGCCTGTAGTCCCAGCTACTCAGGAGGCTGAGGTGGAAGGATCACTCGAGCCCAGGAGGTCCAGGCTGCAGTGAGCCGTGATTATGTCACTGCAATCCAGCCTGGATGAGACAGAGTGAATTCTAAAATTACATAAGAATTCCAGGAGATGCTCTTTCCCTAAGTGGCCTGAGCTAATATGTGAAAATGGTTCGCTATTCACTTGACTGAGAGAGTCCCACAAAATCATGCAGATCAAGAGGTTCAAGTCTTAGTGTTCACTTTAAGAACACTTGTGAAACTGCCCAGGCCATCAAGGTATGCATATATGAAAAGCCACGAAGTATCTGAAAGATGTCACTTTACAGAAACAGTGCGTACCATTCTGATGTTACAATGGTGGAGTTGGCAGGTGTGCCTAGGCCAAGCAGTGGGGCTGGACATAAGGTCAGTGGCCCAAAAAGTGCTGAATTTTTGCTGCACATGCTTAAAAATGCAGAGAGTAATGCTGAACTTATGGGTTTCGATGTAGATTCTCTGGTCATTGAGCGTATCCACGTGAATAAAGCACCTAAGATGCGCTGCTGGACCTACAGAGCTCATGGTCAGATTAACCCATACATGAGCTCTCCCTGCCACACTGACATGATCCTCACTGAAAAGGAACAAAATGTTCCTAAACCAGAAGAGGAGGTTGCCCAGAAGAAAGAGATATCCCAGAAGAAACTGAAGAAACAAAAATTTATGTCACAGGAGTAAATTCAACATTAAAATAAATGCAATTAAAAGTAAAAGAAAAAAAGAAAGAATTCCAGGAGATAACAGGAGCAAAATTTAGATGACCTCGGGTCTGGTGATGACTTTTAGATACTGAAATAATAATCCATGGAAGAAAAAATGGATAACCTAGATTTCATTAAAACCAAAAACTTCTCTGTGAAGGACACTGCCAAAAGAATAACAAGATAAGCCCCAACCTGGAAGAAAATACTTGCAAAAGACATGACTAATAAAAGACTATTGCCAAAATATGCAAATAACTCCTAAAACTCAACAGCGAGAAAACGAACAAGGATTTTTAAATGGGCTGAAGCTCTTTATAGATAGCTCACAAAGAAAATTTGCAGATGACTAATATAGCCCATGAAAAGATGTGCCACATCATATGCCATCAGAAAACACAAACTAAAACAACCCTGAGATACCACAGTGCATTGATTAGGAAGGCTGAAATCCAGAACACTGACAATACTAAACACTAGAAAGAATAATGAACAACAGGAACTCCCATTCACTGCTGGTGGAAATGCAAAATGGTACAGCCACTTTTGAAGACAGTTTGGAGACGGAGTCCAACCCTGTCGCCCAGGCTGGAGTGCCATGGTGCAATCTTGGCTCACTGTAACCTCCGCCTCCCAGGTTCAAACGATTCTCCTGCCTCAGCCTCCCGAGTAGCTGGGATTACAGGCACCCGCCACCATGCCCAGCTAATTTTTGTATTTTTAGTAGAGACGGGGATTCCCCATGTTGGTCAGGCTGGTCTCGAACTCCTGATCTCGTGATCCGCCTGCCTCGGCCTCCCAAAGTGCTGGGATTACAGGTGTGAGCCAACGCGCCCTGTCAGTTTGGTAGTTTCTTACAAAACTAAACATACCCTTACCATAGATCCAGCAATTGTGCTCCTTGATATTTACGCAAAGGAACTGAAAACTTATGTTTACACGAAAAGCGGCGCACAGATGTTTTTAGTGGTTTTATTCATAATTGGCAAAGCTGGGAAGCAACCAAGATGTCTTTCCACAGGTGAATGGATAAATAAACTTTGGTACATTCATACAATGGAATATTAATCAGTGCTAAAAAGAAATGAGCTATTAAACCATGAAAAGACATGGAGGAAATGTAAATGCATATTACTAGACAATTTGAAAAAGCTACATACAGTATAATTCCAACTATATGACATCCTGGAAAAGGCAAAACTATGGAGACAGTAAAAAGATCAGTGGTTTAGATAAGTGGATTAGGGTAAGGGTGGAAAGAATAAGGGGAGCTCAGAGGATTTTTAGGGCAATGAAGGTATTCTGCATGATACTTTAATGATGGATACCTGTCATTATACCTTTGTCCAGTTCCACAGAATGTACAATATCTAGAGAGAACCTTATGGTAAACTATGGACTTTGGCATTGATGACCTGTCAGTGTAGGCTATCAATTGTAACAAGTGTACCACTGTAGTGGGAGATGTTGGTAATGGGGGAGGCAATTTATTGTCAGTGGAGTGGGGGTGGGGTGGGCAGAAGATATTAATAGGTGACATATTTGTGCAATTTTCCTCTCAATTTTATTGGGAACTTAAAACTGCTCTAGAAAACTAAAGTCTTTTTTTCTCTTTCTTTTTTTTTTTTTTAATTGTACTTTAAGTTCTAGGGTACATGTGCACAACGTGCAGGTTTGTTACATATGTATACATGTGCCATGTTGGTGTGCTGCACCCATCAACTCGTCAGCACCCATCAACTCGTCATTTACATCAGGTATAACTCCCAATGCCATTCCTCCCCCCTCCCTAGAAAACTAAAGTCTTTACTTGAAATGTTTTTTTCTACAGAGAGAAAGAACCCAATCAGCCATTAACCCCATTGGCTTGAGATGAATAAATTTATTGGACTGAATTCAATGAACTCCTCTTTAGGGACCTACGGTTTACAAAGCTCTGTTCTGGGTGTTAAGAGACATTTGGATGAATAAGGCATGTTGCCCTCAGGTCCACAGTCTAGAAGGGAAGACACAGGCACCTCACCAATTTTAACAAAGTCCTAGAAGTAACATGGAGGGAAGAATTTCGAAAGGGAGCTCAACAAAGAAGGTGACACTTAATTGGGCTTGAAGAAATAAGACAGAATAAGCAGATATTCTGCAGGCAGAAGGAACAATGCAGCGAGTGCAAGAAGAAAGAAATATTTCCCCCAAATGGAAGAGCATGCGGGGGAGACAGAAGGAATCTTTATGATGGATTGTGAGGGTTACTAATATTCCAGTGTGATTAGAGCCGAGATTATGTGAGCTAGAGAGAAAAGGTCAGGGGTGGGGAGGCAAGGACCAACAGTGACCATAATTGTTTTGGTATAAAAAAAGCTATGTTGGTACATGTCTTTGTGATTTGTTGGAAGAGCCCTATAAGAATAGATTGGAAGGCCAAGTGTGGTGGTTCATGCCTGTAATCCCAACACTTGTGAGGCCTGGGTGGGAGGATCTCTTGAGTCCAGGAGTTCAAGACCAGCATAGGCAACATGGCGAGACTCTGTCTCTACTTTAAAAAAAAAAAAAAAAAAAAAAAAAAATTAGCCAGGCATGGTGGTGTGTGCCTGTAGTCCCAGCTACTAGGGAGGCCGAGGTGGTAGGATTTCTTGAGCCCAGGATTAAACTTAGTTTACCTAGTAGGCCTACTATTTCAAATCTTTACTGCTTTGTTTATTTTGGTGAAATACAAAGGCCTTATTATTTCAATGAATTATAGCTTTAAATGTGATCTCATTATATGGTCCAAGAGAAAAGCAGGAAATTCAGAAAAAGGAATAAATGACAACGGGAAATAGACTCATTCATATGGAAAAACTCTAAAAGGAGCACAATGCTAGCCCTGTGTTATAAATGAACAAGAAGTCTAAAGAAGGCAAGTGTAATAATAATTTCAGCTGACATTTGGAATTACCCTCAGTCTTTGCAGTGTAAATGGCAGAGTACACCACTTCTGAATTCTACTGCTAACCACAGGGGAGGAAAATGCACAATTCCTCCAGAGCCGGGGTTCTTAGCCTTTTGTGGGTAGTCACTGTTCCTCATTGAGGAGGTCAAGAAAGTTGTGGACTCCTTCCTTAGAAAAATGAATGCAAACGTGCTCACACACCGTATACACAGTATTACATACAACT
This sequence comes from Chlorocebus sabaeus, assembly GCF_047675955.1. Taxonomy (NCBI): domain Eukaryota; kingdom Metazoa; phylum Chordata; class Mammalia; order Primates; family Cercopithecidae; genus Chlorocebus; species Chlorocebus sabaeus. The sequence goes on along the minus strand of NC_132907.1, from coordinate 39,208,295 downwards.
GTAGGGGTTCTAGAGGGACCTGTCTTTTTAATCTTTTTACCTCCAATGCAAGACACATAGTGGATGCTCAAGAAGTATTTATTTAGTGATTGAGTAAATAAATGAACAAGGCATTATGCTTATACAATCACGGTCAAAATAAAAACATCTCCAATAGTAGGTAAAGTATTAGCATCCATTAATATGAATTCATTTGTCATAGTGCTTCTAAATCCTAGCTGCATATCACAGCCTTCTATGGAAATGAAGGAACTTTAAATAATGTATGTGTGGCTGGGCGTGGTGGCTCACGCCAGTAATCCTAGAACTTTGGGAGGCTGAGGCAGGCGAATCAGCTGAGGTCAGGAGTTCGAGACCAGTCTGACCAATGTGGTGAAACCCCATCTCTACTAAAAATACAAAAATTAGGCGGTCGTGGTGGTGCGTGCCTGTAATTCCAGCTACTTAGGAGCCTGAGGCAGGAGAATTGCTTTAACCCGGGAGGCGGAGGTTGCAGTGAGCCAAGATCACACTATTGCACTCCAACCTGGGCAATAGAGCAAGACTCCATCTCCAAAAAAAATGTGTACATATGTGTGTGTGTGTGTGTGCGCGCGTGCGTGCACATACGCACACACAGTTTTTTTTTTAAATAGAGATGGAGTCTTGCTCTATTGCCCAGGCTGGTCTCGAACTCCTGGTCTCAAGTGATTCTCCTGCCTCAGATTCCCAAAGTGGTGAGATTATAGCCACAGCCCCAGCCAATACAGGTGTATTTTTTTATGAGCCCACGGTCTCACTGCATTACACAGCTTGGTCTCAAATCCTGGGCTCAGGTGATCCTCCTGCCTCAGTCTCCCAAGTAGCTGTGATTATATGCACAGGCCACTATGCCCAGTTCCAGTTTTGAAAAATATTGATGGCTGGGCCCCACCCCAGAACAACTGAATGAAAATCTAAGAGGTGAGGCCTGGAGGACATGAGTATTGTTTAAAAGCTCTTCAGATTATTCCATTGTGCAGACAGGGCTGAAATCAATGTAGTAGGCTAAAAGCTGTGACATTTAGTAGAGACAAAGAATATGGGAGCTTCCAGGTAGCTGAACACATGGAGGTTTCTGGAGGGTGGCACGCCCAGAGAGGGCATGGAAGCTCCATGCCTGTTCCCCCATACCCTTGCCCTACCTGTCTCTTCATCTGCATCCTTTGCTATATCATTTAACAAACTGGTGAACATAAAAAAAGAGAAAGAATATGAAGCCATGGGTATAATAACTAAGTTTCCATGGAGATAATCAGGAACCCTAATAAAAGTGATCATCTTGTCCAATTACATAGTACATTACATATCACTATCATATGCATGGTCTCATTCTGACACCAAAGATACCCTTATCAGTTAAGCCAAGCAAGTGTTGACCTGCCTCAGATCAAGCCCAAGTCTATTAATGCAAACTCAGATCTTCAGAGTTGAGTAGGCTGTTCTTATGATTTTGCCAAAGTGCCTCTCAAAGGATAAGAACAGGGATTCCCGGCTGGGCGCAGTGGCTCATGCCTATAATCTCAGCATTTTGGGAGGCTGAGGCGGGAGGATCACGAGGCCAGGAGTTCAAGACCAGCCTGGCCAACATGGTGAAAACCTGTCTCTACTGAAAATACAAAAATTAGCTGGGCATGGTGGTGTGTGCCTATAATCCCAGCTACTTGGGAGGCTGAGGCAGGAGAATTGCTTGAACCAGGCCCCGGGAGGCAGAGGTTGCAGTGAGCGGAGATCGCACCACTGCACTCCAGCCTGGGCTACAGAACGAGACTCCATTTCAGAAAACAAAACAAAACAAAACACAGCGATTCCCACCCTGTGAGGGCTCAGCGGGGGTCTGGGAATCTGTTGTTTTACAAGCACTGCTGGTGATTCCATTGTGAGGCCAGGTCTCAGACAGCAGCTCTACAGTGGGGCTGGGATGGTGGAAGGGGGATGCATGTCAGTCAGAATTACCTGGGGAGGTTTTTCAAAATGCACATGCATCCCAGATCTAGGGAATCAGAACGCAGTGGTGTTGAGGTGACTATATAGAAAATGCCTGCTTCTGGTGCCACTTTCATCTCAGCTGAGAACCAACACATGGGGAGCTTCCTGGCAGCCCAGCCAAGTTCCTCTGTGGCCACTGGGTGACCCCTGAGCAGCCAGAGGCCAGCCCCAGGGCATGGAGTCCTGGGCAGAGACTGGCAGCGATGGTAGCAGGGCAGGTGATTAGATACTGAAAGTATGTAGGAGGGTGCTATGGGCAGGTGGAGATGACAAAACAAGCCTTGCTTACTGCATAGCTTTGCAGAGAAACTGGTGCAGAGAAACTGAAGCCAAGGTTGGAGGGACAAAAACAGAGCAGTTTCCAGATCACTTCTGTTTTCCCCTTACATCAAGCACACATGTCAGTCCTGAGAGTCCCAGGTGCCCACTTCTGCTGTACTTGGCACATGGAAATGCTGACTGAAACCAGAGTCAGGGCAGCAGAAACTATTCTCACAGGGTCCTGGCAGCAGTTCAGACAGGTGCCCTTTCTGGGCCAACAGAAATCAACTGTGGGGGTGTCTGTGCTGAAGACAGAGATGGGCTGGCAAGTTTATGGAAAGGATGCACGGTACTGCTCTCCTTGAAAAAAGGAATAGATAACTTTTAGTTAATCATTCCACTTGAAAATAGAAAGCACTCTGTTACACATTAGCGATTATTATTCTTTCACCTTATTCTCGGTTTTGTCCTCTCTGGACAATAGATTTCTTGAGCCTATTCTGATTTGTCTGGGTGTGTGTACTGACGTGGACTCCCTGACGTGATAGTGTTGCAGGGTCAGGAGCCACTACTTTCACTGTCGGGTGGAGAATTCAGGATTACCTGAAATAACTCCGCTGGGGAGGATTTGGAAGCAAGAAGAGAATCAGAGGGTCACGGTTCAAAGACTTTGAAGGCATTTTCCCAGCAATTCTTTGCAGTTTACTCTGGGACACAGTAAGCCGGTAGCAAACATTGAGATGGAGAGAGAAAGAGAGACAGTGAGAGGCCTGTGTGTGTGTCTCTGTGTGTGACACCCAAGGCAGGCTCTGCTTGATATTCTGTAACTACCCCGCTTTGCATCTCGGCAGGGTTTCTCTTCAACAAGTAGTGGGGCTGAATGAAGGGCTGAAACCTCCATCTTTAAAGTTTGACCTACTCAGAACATTGTTAACAGTGCTTTCCACCATTTAAACCTGAGACCAGTCCACTGGTCAATTTCTCACCTGGACTGCCCAGTGGAGAGCCGTTTTAAAGTCTTTATCCACAAGGGTGGGGTCTGCCCCCTTCTTCAGCAGCATTTGGGTGTGTTGAGGCTGGTTGTGGAAAGCCGCCCAGTGGAGTGGTGTCATTCCCTGCAAAACAACAGTCAGAGAGGACAGAGATGAGCACAGGCTCCCAGGAAGAAAACTGGAACTCACACTTTCTCCTCAGGCCTAGGGGCCATCACCAGATGCATTGGTTGTTTCCTGCTAGTTCATTCATTCATTAATCCGTTCATTCAATAGACGTTTATTGTGCTTCTGTTTTGTGCCAGGCAAGCAGGTGTTCAGGATACAGAAGTTAATAAGATAAATGAGATTCTTACCCTCATGGAAATTGCTCTGTGGTAAAGGAAGATAGATATTAAATGCACAAAAACGTGTCAAACAATCTTCCAGATTGATAAATATTAGGAAGAATGCACATGGGATGCTGGTGAGAGAGTAATCAAGGGTGGAGGGACTGTTCTAAACAGACCTTTGTGAGAAGAACTGGAGGAAGAGGACAGCCAACACCAAGCACAGAGGCAGAGAGTAAGTTAAAGGAAGGCCCCTGTGACTGGAGTGCAATACCCCACCACCAGGGCAGGGGTGCTATCTGTTTTCCTCTATCTCTAATGCCTAGACTAGAGGCTGGAGAAATAGCTGTTGAATGAATGAATGAAGTTGGAGGGGAAGAGAGCAATGTGAAATGAGGTTGAAGAGGGAGGCAGGGGCTGATCCTGGGAGGGTGGGATGGGGGATAACTGTCTCTGCATAAGGCATTTGGATTTTATTCTAATTCAGTGGAGAGACAATGAAGGATTTTAAACAAGTATTGGCATGATCAGATGTACACTGTTTAGAAGAAATCACTGTGGCAGCTTGGAGAACAAAGCTGGATGAATGAATGGTGAATCCCAGCTTCTTTCAGAGTGCAAGGTCACATGGGTTAGGTATAACTTAACAGTAAGTGAGCTTATGCTGAGAAATGGTGGCCAAAAAGAGCCAGCGTTATTTGAGAGTATATATGATGAAAAGATTGGCTCTTCTCCTTGCTCACTCATCTCAGTTCCATGAAACGTATCTAGAATGAATTGAAATGAAGATGCCTGATAAAGGGGGCAAAGGGCACAGGCAGCTTTGAAGACTCTCTTTCTATAGTTATCTCTGCTGATAGCATAAAGCTAGGAGACAACACCTTGGTTTTCTCTGTTCCTTCCAGGGTGAGCTGCATGGAGAAGATGGGCCTCAGCCTAGACAGAAGCACATTAATAATAGTCCAGAGCTAATATTTGTTGATCTAGAGACCTTTATGAGTTCTTTTATCTATTGTCTCACATAATCCTCCAGACAACCTTCTGGAGTAAGTACTGTGGTGATGTCTCCTACATGTCCACCAAGTTGTTTCCTCTTCCTCTGGGGCACACAGTCAGACTATATTCCCCAGCCTCCTTGCAGATAGGTGCAGCCACATGACTGAGTCCTTGCCACTGGAATATGGACAGAGGAGATGGAAACCTTCCCCAGGCCTGGGCTAGACAAAAAGCCCATGTGGTCCTCCACATCTTCTCTTTTTCCTCATATATCAACAGAATGCAGAGGAGGACAAGGCTCTAGAAGATGCTGGAACCATGTGATTGAAAAGCCCGGGTTTCTGAGCGATGAGGGAGAATAGGACCACTCTGCCAAACAGCATTGGACTATGATACAAGCAAGAAATAGGCTTTTATTGTGTCAGGCTACTGAGATTTCAAGCAGTTTGCTAGAGCAGTTAGCCAGCTCTGATAGGTGCGATTGTCCTTCTCATTTAATGGAAGAGGAATCTGAGCTCTAGAGAAATTCTTGAGTTTGTGAGCAGGCAGGGAACTGAATCTAGAGTTTAAGGTTTGTGGGAAACTAGAATTAGAATGTTAAATCCCCTCAACCAGTTCCATATTTTAAATTCCTGTATTATGGTTCGCTTTCAAGTTTCAAGTGTCATATGACAGTGAGCCTCCAGAGATACTCTTGAGGATATTTCAAGGAATTAGTTCCATATGAAAAAGAATGCTGGTATAAAAGCAATGGAACTTCTCATTCTTATTCCAATAGCTGAATATTTACTTGGAAATCAGAATACCTCAGCACATTCTAATTGGTCCTCTTCATCTTTAACTGGGCACACTGGGGTTAGAAATCTAACACAAGGGAATTACATTTAAAAATTAAATTATATTTTAAAAATAATGCATGGATAACCCCTTTCCCAGTTCTTAGTCCCACTTGCTTCATTGCAAATGAGGTGATGAAATGAAGCCATTGGCTTCATCACGAAGTGCCAAAAGTTTTCAAGTTACCGGAGTGTAAGTTGCATGACAGCAGGGCCTTTGTCGGCCCATCTGAATTCCTAGATCCTAGAACGGTGCCAGGCACATTATAGATGTTGAGTAAAACTTATTAAATGAACAAATGACTTACCGTGCTCCACTGATTTTTTATTTTTATTTTTTTGAGATGGAGTTTTGCTCTGTCACCCAGGCTGGAGTGCAATGGCACAATCTCGGCTCACTGCAACCTCCACCTCCAGAGTTTAAGCGATTCTCCTGCCTCAGCCTCCCAAGCAGCTGGGATTATAGGTGCCCGCCACCATGCTTGGCTAATTTTTGTAGTTTTTAGTAGAGACAAGTTTCACCATGTTGGCCAGGCTCGTCTTGAGCTCCTGACCTTAGGTGATCAGCCCACCTCAGCCTCCCAAAGTGCTAGGATTACAGGAGTGAGCCACTGCACCCAGCCGAATTTCTTTGTAAAAATTTGGCTTTGCTTTTTAAAATCATACACAGAAGAAAGGCAGAACATGACTTCTCCTTTATAGGCAATGAACTTGTCTGATATGATCATTGTTACCAACTCATCAGCTGAAACTTGTCAGGATTTTTGATGAGTGCTTTAAACAATCTTGTCTTTTGTACTACTGTACTATCTCACATCCAATTACTAACCAGGCCTAATCCTGCTTAGCTTCTGAGGTCAGGTGCATTCAGGGTGGTTATAGCCATAGACCACTGCACTGCCAAAGGTAAGGTAGATAGCAATGACTATATGTAGAAGTATGATTTAGTGATGTGGGAATTCAGTGCGAAAATGTGGTTGTGAGTTAAACTGTGGTAATGCAATGTTAATTATTGTCTCCTGAATACAGTTTTAGGCTTTAAGAGCTATTCTCTTTAAATAACCACAAGAAAACTCCCCTCAAAACCCAACTCTTGCATAGTTTGATCAAGGAATGGGGTGGGAGGAGTGCTATAATTTTTCATACACCTACTTGATGCCAAGAGCTTTGCACTTGCTATCGCATAGAATCTTTACAATGATCCTGAGGGATTGGTATTTTTAGGCCTATTTTACAGGTGAGGAAATTGAAACACAGATTAAGTAATTTGCCTAAGGTCATTGACTGAGTCCATGGTAGAGCTAGGGTTCAATGCTTGTTTCTCTGACTCTGGAGAAAAAAATGCTCTTTCCACACATCATGGTGGTAGAATTTCATTTTGGGAAAGAGCTCAGATGCTAAAAAATTTCTTTCTTTGTGATTGTAGCTGGATTCAAGATTGTCTTACTTTCTAAAATGATGGTTCTTACTAGTGTAAGGGTTGGTACCCTATATTATTTGTTTCAACTGCCATTGCCTCAAGGCTCCTCCTGAAAGTGCAGTTGGCAAACATTTATTTTTGTGAGATATATACACATACATAATACGTATTCTCCCCAACCATTCACCCTCACCACAAAACTTGTGAACACCTTGAAAATAACTGGTGATCCTCTGAATGACTCCAAATCAAGACCCGAATTACTTGATCACTTCTCTAAATACTTGTACAATATAAATGGGTTATGAACACTCAGTCAAGTCAAGGGAAATTTCCTGCTGCTTTTTTTTTTTTTTCTTTTTTTCATTTGGGCTGATGAGAATAAGAATAAATCCTCTTAGAGTTAATAATGTGAAAACAAAAACTTTTAAAAGCAGCTCAAAGGCAGCGGTTGGTATTGCATACTTTATTTAGGAACATTTTCCTACAACTGCTTCCTTCTCCTTTCTTCTTCTTTCTTCAACTTCTGTTGAGCCTGCAGAAATTGTAGTTGTCTTATGTTAAAATTCTGGTGGCCAGTTAAGGGGCAAACATCAGGCTTAGCAACTGGTATCTGTACTAAGCAGTGACAGAAATCACAATTAAACTGTGACGCACATAAAGGCAGATGCTGTGGCATATTCACCATGGTATGCCCCCTGCACTAAGCACACAGTAAGTGTTCAAGAAATGTTTACTGGAAGAATTAATTAGTGAGTTGCAGCTTATCAAAGGTCACTTGGACTCATGGGGAATATAAAATCAGAGTCTGCTGGATAAGACAGCCATCTGCGTCCAAGTTATGGAGACCTTTCCAACCAGTTACTTCCTGGAGTTTCATTGAGGGCTTAACTGAGCCTTTGAAGCATCTAGAAGCTGACAATCTAGCAGTCACTATCACGCATGTTGCAACAAACACCTAGATGGCCCTGGTGAGAGGAGAATTTTACTCTTCTGAAAATCAAAAAGTATTGATTGGCTCAAAGGGTGAGGAGGAACTCATATTCAGTTAAGAATATAAGCTCTCCAGAATGTTTTGAGGGGAAATGTTAAGTTTTGGTTGACTTGGGATCCGATTTTAGATTGCTGATAGGACAAAATGTATGTTCTAACTGTTGGGTGCATAGTAGGGTTGCTTTGGAACAGTGTCTTGTGTTGATGAGTAATTCTGTGCCTTGAACCTGTGCCACCACAATTTCAGTTAAAGGCTTACAAGTCCTATCAGCTTCTCAGAACATTTTTTTTTTTTTCCAAACCACTTTTGTGTTTTCTGAGCCAGAAATCTGCTTTAATGCTTAGCAGGTTTCATGTTTCAGAACTGTACTTTTAGAGTGTCTCTAGCCAACACTGAAAGGCACACAGAGAGAAATGTTGATGTGGCTGGGTGCTTGGTTTGTTCCCCGTCTTGGTTGGCGGTTCGGGGCGGGGTGGTGGAGGGGGAGGGTTAAGAATTATAGCAGGTGTCTGGTGGCTGAGAGGTCAGTAAACAATTCCAGATGCTTTGAAGGATCTAGAATTTCTAGCAGCTTGGCTCTGGTTGACATTTAAAACTTCACATACTTAATCCTCCGATCACATATGACCACCTCCCACAAAAGTTATAGAGGATCAGGAGATTAAAAAATTAGATAAAAAATTGGAAGTCCTTTAAAAGTACATCTAGTTTTAAAAACTAGATGATGTCACAAGCACCGTAATGAAAGCCATTTTCTTTCATTTTTGTTTGAAAAACAATCTTATAGATCAGAAAGCTTAGTAAATTAGTTCATTGTCTTTGTTTTGGAATTTCCTAAACTGGATAGATAGACAGTGAGCATCACGAGAGCCAAAGACTATAACTGAAGGCCAAGAACACTCTGAGGTTGGGTTTTAGGGCACTAGGAAGGGCTGCTAATAATGGCACTCTCTAAAAACTCTTTTTCTCACTGTAATAATTATAGCATACTATGTCTGACATTAAAAAAAATACTTTAGAATGGGGTTTTCATAATTTAAATCAGACAAGAAAAACAATAAAACAAACTTAGGCCATGGAAGTCTAGGAGCCAATTCTAACAAGAACAAACTTACAAAACAAAGCCTTCAGAAAAGAAGCCTAAGTTGATATATTTATTTTTCAACCAAAAAAGAACATCTACATTCTTCTGCACTAAACTGTGAACTCCATCATAGCAGGGATGAAGCCTACATGAGACATGGCAGGTACTGAACAAATATTTGTTGAATAAATAAAATAAAACAATTTTCTTGTTCCAAGGAGATCACCTTGGGAGGCTATACAATTATTCTACTCATTGCTCAAAATACTTTTGGGATTTTTTTTTTTTTTTTTGAAATTGCCACTAGAGCAAGAGCTCTATCCATGGATAGAAATAAGAATATGTGAGTTTCATCAGAGAAATAATTACATCTTTATTTTCAATAACTTTTTTTTTTTTTTTGAGAAAGAATCTTACTCCGTCACCCAGGCTGGAGTGCAGTGGCACCATCTCGGCTCACTGCAACCTTCGCCTCCTGGGTTCAAGTGATTCTTTTGCCTCAGCCTCCCAAGTAGCTGGGACTACAGTGCCCGCCACCATGCCTGGCTAATTTTTGTATTTTTAGTAGAGACGGGCGTCACCATATTGGCCAGGCTGGTCTCGAACTCCTAGACCTTGTGATCCGCCCGCCTTGGCCTCCCAAAGTACTGGGATTACAGGTGTAAGCCACTGCACCCGGCCTATTTTCACTAACTTCTAATTGAAATTTAACATCTTTTTCAATTATGAATATAGGCAACAACCCACAGTAGTATAAACAGTACCTGTGACTTTGCCACCACTATAAATTATAGATACAGTGTTATTACATTAGTGATTGCAGATATCTCAAAATACTTACATGTCTCACTACTTCAACAATTGTAGTAGTTCGTGGTCCTGCCATCAAATCTTATTTAATGCATTAATAAACAATCTTTTATGTTATTGTCATAAATTTGTTCTTTAAAATATTTTCTAGCCTGGGCAACATGGTGAAACTCTGCCTCTACACACACACACACACACACACACACACACACACACACACACACACAAAAATTAGTTTGGTATGGTGGTACCTGCCTGTAGTCCCAGCTACTTGGGAGGCTGAGGTGGAAGAATCACTTGAGCCTGGGAGGCAGAGGTTGCAGTGAACTGAGCTTGCACCACTGTACTCCAGCCTCACAGAGTGAGACCCCGTCTCACTAAATAAATAAATAGGCTGGGCATGGTGGCTCACACCTGTAATCCCAGCCCTTTAGGAGGCCAAGGTGGGTGAATCATTTGAGGTCAGCAGTTTGAGACCAGCCTGGCCAACATGATGAAATCCTGCCTCTACTAAAAATACAAAAATTAGCCAGGCGTGGCGGTGGTTGTCTGTAATCCCAGCTACTCGGTAGGCTGAGGCAGGAGAATCACTTGAACCCTGAAGGTGGAGGTTGCAGTGAGCTGAGATCACACCACTGCACTCCAGCCTTGGCAACAAAGCAAGACTCTGTCTTAAATAAATAAATAAATAAATAAGAGAATGTTTTGTTAACTGTATTTTAATATATTGATTTCTTTTGCAATCCTATATATTTTATTTTCTGTAATTTCAGATATTTTTCTTTTTTGATATTTTTTCCTTTTAAAAAGAAGTTTAAATAGAGATGAGGTTTAGCCATGTTGCCCAGGCTGATCTTGAACTCCTGAGCTCAAGCAATCGTCCTGCCTTGGCCTCCCAAAGGGCTGGGATTACAGGTGTGAGCCACTGCACCCAGCCTAATTTTTAAGGTATGTTTCTGAGAAGTTATCCATAGGTTTCACAAACACATGAAAATGTGTCCATGTCAAAATATGGGTAAGGATTCCTGCTCTAAAGTCTACCGGACATTTAAAAAAAATTCTAATTGGCATAAAATTTTATTTACTTGGTCGGGCGCTGTGGCTCACGCCTGTAATCCCAGCACTTTGGGAGACCGAGACGGGCAGATCACGAGGTCGGGAGATCGAGACCATCCTGGCTAACCCGGTGAAACCCCGTCTCTACTAAAAAATACAAAAAAACTAGCGGGGCGAGGTGGGGGGCGCCTGTAGTCCCAGCTACTCGGGAGGCTGAGGCAGGAGAATGGCGTAAACCCGGGAGGCGGAGCTTGCAGTGAGCCAAGATCCGGCCACTGCACTCCAGCCTGGGTGACAGAGCGAGACTCCGTCTCAAAAAAAAAAAAAAAAAATTTTATTTACTTATGTATATCTGATAGACACCTCTAATACCATGAAAATCTTATTTTTTTGAGAGTAGGTTTTGGAAATAACAGTCACTTGGAGTCAAGTCTGGGAAATAAATTGGATAGCTGAGTCAACAAAACAAATGAAGAAAGGGCCATAAAATAAAATAACATGACTTTTTCTTGAATTTAATTCTTTCTTTCTCCCTAGATATAACATATCTAGATACACTATATATCTGGGCTGGGGGTGGTGCCCCATGCCTGTAATCCCAGCACTTTGGGAGGCCGAGGCTGGTGGATCACTTGAGGACAGGAGTTGGAGACCAGCCTGGCCAACCTGGTGAAACCCTGTCTCCACAAAAAATACAAAAATTAACCGGGCATGGTGGCAGGCACCTGTAATCCCAGCTACTTAAGAGGCTGAGGCAGGAGAATCGCTTGAACCCAAGAGGCAGAGGTTGCAGTGAGGCGAAATCGTGCCACTGCACTCCAGCCTGGGTGACAGAGTGAGACTACATCTCGGGAAAAAAGAAATCTATATATATGTGTGTGTACACACATATATATATATTTTTTGTGCCTCACTATGTGCAAGCTACTGAGCTAGAATCTAGGGATACAAAGATAAAAAAGGCATGGTCTGCCTCTAGAAGTTTATAGGGTTGGGGGAGAGTGGGAGAGGGAGGTGGGGGCTCCTAAGTAGCGGTGACCCTACTCCATTTTTTTTTTTTTTTTAGATGTTCGGTCTTAGGCTAAAACTTCTGATTCATTAAAAAATTATGCTTTGTTATTCTACCTTTTGCTAACTGTAAAGTAAACAATTTCAAGAGTCAGGGACTGTTTCTTCTGCTTTTGGTTCTATCTCAGGAATGTGGTAAGTAGAAGTGATGCTAAGTATTATGTCCAAAAGGTCACATTTGTTTTTGCAACTTAAATTTATTTTCTCAGAGTGATTCTACAATTGAAGTTTGGATTGTCAGACTGCTCACAAAAATCTACTTACATAAGAATGTGCATTTAATATATCCTAAACAATATATATATCCTAAATGCTGTGCATAACAGTGCTTCTCTGGATAAATGCATTCAAAGTTCTAACCCAGATGCCAATAGCTCAGAGCCCCTCTTGATAGAACACTCTTCCCCTCAAGGCTAAAATGAGAGCAGGAGAGGTTAGTTTCCATTTAACTCCCGGTAGCTGCAATAGAAAAGCCTCACTCTATATCAATGATTCTCCTTAGGTCTTGTTTTGAAGAACAAAAGCACAAAGGACAATCTGACCTATCTCACTTTTTTCAATGTTAACTGCAGTGTGGATAGCTTCTAAATAAGTCACTTTATAATTAAGTAGTGTGGTCAATGAAACAGGAAAAACAAACAGATCATTGGAACAGAACAAAGAGTTCGAAAATGAAACCATATATTAAAAAAAATCTTGTGACAAACAAAAACATAATTTAACATAACATAATCCAGTTCTTGGGGTAGATAGAGAAGGCCTTCTTTAAAAAGACATCAAAAGAAAAAGCAGAAACAGACAAGAATGATCATTTTAATTATATCAGATTTTTATACTCTGAATAAGAAAAGGTACTATGAACTGTTTTAAAATAACCAACAGCCTATGAAAAAATATTTACAACCCAACAGCAAAGCATTAATATTCAGAATATAAAATAAACTCCTATAAATCAATAAGAAAATGACAATCCCGATCAATGGACAAAGAATGTACACAGGCAGGTCACAAAAGAAGATATAATAAAGACCATCATATCTATGAAATGATGTTCATCTCTTTAATCAGGGAAAATGCAAATAACAAGAAAATCCAGCAACAACTGGGGAAAAAACAGGACTTCCACTAAAAACAACAACAGCAACAACAACAACTACAACACCACCCAGCTATTTTGGGTGAATAATTAGGCAGTGTGTATTAAAAATAAAAACTACACTCTTTACTACCCAGCAATTCTTCTTTTAAGAGAAATGTTTGTATAGAGTATGCAAAGAAGCTTGTACAAGAAACACTCTCTAGACTGGTGTTTATGATGGTGAAAAATTGAGACAACCTGAATATCCATTCACAGGGGAATGGCAAAATAAATGGAGGTATTTTGATATTATGTAACACTATGAAGCCATTAAAAGGAATGAGCCACAGGCCGAGTGCCGTGGCTCACATCTGTAATCCCAGCACTTTGGGAGGCCGAGGCAGGTGGATCACGAGATCAGGAGTTCGAGACCAGCCTGGTCAACATGGTGAAACCCCGTCTCTACTAAAATACAAAAATTAGCTGGGTGTGGTGGCGGGTGCCCAGCTACTCGGGAGGCTGAGGCAGGAGAATCATGTGAACCTGGGAGGTAGAGGTTGCAGTGAGCCGAGATCGTGCCATTCTGGCCTGGACAGGGCCAGACTCGGTCTCAAAAACAAAAAAACAAAAAAACGAATGAGCCAGATCTATATGTATCAAAAATTCTAAGACAAATGCTTGAGTTGAAAAAACTAAGTTAGGCCAGGTGCGGTGGCTCATGCCTGTAATCCCAGCACTTTGAGAGGCCCAGGCGGGAGGATCACGAGGTCAGGAGACCGAGACCATCCTGACTAACATGGTGAAACCCCGTCTCTACTAAAAATGCAAACAAACTTAGCCAGGCATGGTGGTGGGTGCCCTGTAGTCCCAGCTACTCGGGAGGCTGAAGCAGGAGAATGGAGAGAACCCAGGAGGTGGAGCTTGCAGTGAGCCGAGATCGCGTCACTGCACTCCAGCCTGGGTGACAGAGCGAGACTCCGTCTCAAAAAAAAAAAAAAAAAAAAAAAAAAGTTGCAGAACACATAGAGTGACACCTTTTTTAAAAAAATGAATTTAACTGTTACTCCCCTCTACCCCTCATACAATGGAGGCTACATCATGCTTGGAGCTCACTGAAAAAAGACAGGAGAGAGAAGATTCCTTGTTCAAAACATTGAGCAGCCAAATACAGGAACTCCACCAAGGTAATGAATGAAAAAGAAAGCCTGGGCTGTGTTCTTTCCATTTCGGAATTGTATTTATTTCTCAATGGCAATCAATGGCAAGAGCTTTTGCTGTTATAGATTTATCATGATTGGCTCTCACTAGCAATGACCAATAACTAAATAAAATAAATAATCGGCAAAAACAGAATTATAGCACTAGATTTAGTTTTAAAGTTTTTTTTTTTTTTTTTTGAGACAGAGTCTTGCTCTGTTGCCTAAGCTGGAGTGCAGTCACGCCATCTCAGATCACTGCAACCTCCAAGTTCAAGCAATTCCACTGCCTGCCTCAGTCTTTGGAGTAGCTGGGGCTACAGGCATGAGCCACTACACCCAGCTAATTTTCATACTTTTAGTAGAGAATATTAGTAGGGGTTTGGCCATGTTGGCCAGGCTGGTCTTGAACTCCTGGCCTCAAGTGATTCACCCGCCTCAGCCTCCCAAAGTGCTGGGATTACAGGCATGAGCCATGGAACCGGGCCTTAAAAATCTTAATTGGCTTCATTTGCAATTCTAGAACTGGGCTTCATTCCAAAATGTTCTGGCCGGGCATGGTGGTTCACGCATATAATCGCAGCACTTTGGGAGGCTGAGGCGGGAGGATCACTTGAACTCAGGAGTTCTAGACCAGCCTGGGCAACATAGGAAGACTCCCGTCTCCACCAAAAACGAAAAATGAGCTGGGTATGGCTGTGCATGCCTGTGATGCAGGGTTTCTGTGGTCCCATCTACTCTAGAGGCTGAGGCAGGAGGATTGACTTGAGCCCAGGAGGCAGAGGCTGCAGTGGGCTGTGATCATATCACTGTACTCCAGCCTGAGTGACAGAGTGAACTGTCTAAAAAAAAAAAAAAAAAAGCTTTCCAATGAGCCCAGCAGAGGAGGTTGGTTTTGCAGATAGAGAAGGGCTGAAAAAAGCAGAAGCAAAGAACAAAAATCAGATTGGTTATTTCAAACTTACTTTCCTTGAAAGATGAAAGATGAGAACAGGGAAACAGAACAACAGAGAAAAAACTGATTGCTTAAAATCAGGTTACTTTAGGTTACTTTTTGTTGTAAGGATTAAAGGCAGAGGAAATTTCATTATCATGCTAAGTAAAACTGGCCTGTTTGGGAAATTTGGCTATTATCTCTCTCCTGATTTCTCAGAAGGTCAGGTAACAGCTCGGTTTCAGTTTGGTGACTTGGAATTTAAGTATGAGGGACTCCATTTTGATATTTGGCCTGGTCTATTGACCTAGTACAGGGGCTCAGTCAAGAACAAAATTACATGAGTGCCTCAAAGTTATATGAATGCCATCTCTACTAAAAATAGAAAAATTACCCTGGCATGGTGGTGTGTGCCTGTAGTCCTAGCTACTCAGAAAGCTGAGTGGGAGGATCACCTGAGCCCAGGATGTGGAGGTTGCAGTGAGCTGACATCGCATCATACCACTGCACTCTAGCCTGGGCCACAGAATGAGACCCTGCCTCAAAAAAAAACTAAAACCAAAATCATATATGTATATACACACAGCTACATATATACACACATACATATACATATATGGATACATATATGGATATATAATATATACATACATGTATATATCCATACACACATATATATATATATCTTCAGTGATTTAAAGCAAAACCTCAGAGGAAAGAGGATTGTACTGTTAGAAACTTCTGCTTTGAAAATGAGAACCAGAGATGAGGTAGCACAGTCTGGTCACTCTGCCCACGGTGTGGAAGCAAGGAGCTGGAGTGGCGGAGTCCATGTATACATATATATACACATACATACACATACTATATATATAAAATATATATATATGTATATATATTATGAAAAACACAGGCAAGCATTAGCAGTTGGTTTCAGATGGATTCCAGACAGCAGGCTGTGAATGGACCAAAGAGGAAGCTGTGACCATGTGTAGGAAGTGCCTTGTTGAGGCCCTTGCTCTGCTGGGTCTGCTTTCTGAGCTTAAAACCCAATGGGTCCATATGCTGGTGTAATAGCAGGAGGAATCTTTTTGCAGAAGTCCCTTTGCATGAGGAGGAACCAGGGACTTTATTTACCACGTATTTTATGTAAGGTGTTATAATTACCACTCTTAGAAAGATCCGTGTCTACTTTCATTGTCTCCACTGCCAGGTGCCTCCTGGGGTGGAGAAAAATAGGGAACTATGTCTTTGCTGGGGGGTTGCTAGTTCTGCTGAGGGGTACTTGAGTTAGAGGTCTATAAGTGGAATTTAGCTTTAGGGTAGAAATGAGCAAATTTGTCATCTTTCTAAATAAGACCGAGTTTAGGGATTACCGCAGAGGTTGGAGGTGGAGGATGTAGTTGGCAACTTGCCCGGAAATCTAGAGGTTCGCAATCTGCTGACGTGGACTCCGCCACTGCAGCTCCCTGCTTCCACACCATGGGCAGAGTGACCAGACTGTGCTACCTCATCTCTGGTTCTTAGTTTTAAAGCAGAAGTTTCTAATAGTGCAACCCTCTTTCCTCTGAGGTTTTGCTTTAAACCACTGAAGATACGGGGAGTGAAAGCAGCAGGGGCTTTCTGATGTGGTTATTAATGCCAGTCAGAGGGAAGCCTTTAATCAGAAGCCTCAAGACAGATAGGGGGACTGGGCGCAGTGGCTCACACCTGTAATCTCAGCACTTTGGGAGGCCAGGGTGGGCAGATCACCTGAGTTCACAAGTTTGAGAACAGCCTGCTCAACATGGTGAACCCCATGTCTATATTAAAAATACAAAAATTAGCTGAGCACAGTGGTGTGCACCTGTAGTCCCAGCTACTTGGGAGGTTGAAGTAGGAGAATTTCTTGAACCTGGGAGGTAGAGGCTGTAGTGAGCTGAGATCACACCACTGTACTCCAGCCTGGGCGACAGAGTGAGAATCTGTCTATTTAAAAAACAACAAAAAAAGACAGATGCGGGAGCGTCTATCCCAGGAGAAGGCGATTTGGAGGGGCTTGCCCCCTGCCCCCTTGCCTGTGGTCACCTAGCTTCCTTGAAAATAATGTAATTGGCATCTTTGTGTATGTACATTTTTAATGTTATCAGACTTACTGAGTGAAATGCAACCAAACCAAGCACATATTTATTTTACAATTCCATTAAAAACCAGGTATTTAAATTGATTTTAAGAACCTTGTTAAGGAAATCAGCCTGCCTAAGGAAAATTAGTACTACATTTAAAAAGAGTTAAGCAGATCTAACAAGACTCTAAGCTACTCTTGGGCAGCTCTGCTTAGTGTCTGAGCCACCTTCCCTCAAGAACTTTGTTGAAGAGTGTTGAACAACCTTTTTGGAAGCCTTCTATTTGCAACACGAATTAAACAGCAGTTATGATCACTGGGATTAATAATGTGGTATCTGGAGCAGGTAACCTGGAATTATTAATATTATCTCTGTGTCATCTTTTTCTTTTCTTTTTCGGGACGACGGGGGAGTGGGGGCACAGGATGTCGCTCTGTCACCCAGGCTAGAGTGCAGTGATGTGATCATATCTCACTGCAACCTTGAACTTCTGGGCTCAAGTGATCCTTCTGCCTCAGCCCTCAGAGTAGCTGGGACTATAGGCATGTGCCACCACACCCAGCTACTTTTTAAACTTTTTGTAGAAATGGAGTCTTGCTCTGCTGCCCAGGCTGGTCTCAAACTCCTGGGTTCAAGTGAGCCTCCCATCTTGGCCTCCCAGAGTGCTGGGATTACAGGCATGAGCCAGTATCTCGTCTTGTCATTGTTTTCCTTTTTCTTTCTCTTTTTTCTTTGGAGATGGGGGTCTCACTATGTTGCCCAGGCTGGGCTCAAGCGATCCTCCCACCTCAGCCTCCTGAGTAGCTCTGACCACTGGCACGTGCCACCACACCCAGCTCTCTGCCATCTTTCACTAGAGAGCATGTCTTAGGCTGGGTGCGGTGGCTCATGCCTGTAATCCCAGCACTTTGGGAGGCCGAGGCAGGCGGATCACCTGAGGTCGGGAGTTTGAGATCAGCTTGACTAACACAGAGAAACCCTGTCTCTACTAAAAATACAAAATTAGCCGGATGTGGTGGCACATGCCTGTAATCCCAGCTACTGGGGAGGCTGAGGCAGGAGAATCACTTGAATCTGGGAGGCAGTGGTTGTGGTGAGCCAAGACAGCACCATTGCACTCCAGCCTGGGCGACAAGAGCGAAACTCTATCTTAAAAGAAAAAAAAGAGAGAGAGAGAGCATGTCTTGAGCCACAGCATGCTACTAAGTTTCTGGGACTTGAGAAGACAGGAGAGAGCAATATTTATTTCTCAATGTCCAGAGGGAAATTACAAAATTTCAGTCATATGGTAAATGCTGAAGTACTTAATGCAATAAAGTCCTTCCCTATCAGAAGCTACGCACACCCATGGTGGGGATAAGTTTCTGCTGAGGATTAACAGTGAAAACAGGTCTCCCTTTCAGGGTAGGAACACAAAACTGTGCTTCATGTCTCCCCGTAGCTTTTAAGAGGAAGCACAATGGTTCAGACACGCCCTTCCTTTCACCCTCACATGCAAAATGACCACTTGTTGCTTGAGAGTGTGGCTCACCTCATTGTCCTGGTGATTAATCTCGCTAAGGTTCGACTGTTGCAACAGGACTGTGAGGAGCCTGTAAGGAAAAATAGGAGAAATGGCTCAAAAGAACAGGCAGTCACGGTGCTCTTGGAATTAGTATAAAAACATGACCTTAGAAAAAGCGTCAGTTGAAAGGCTCCAAATGAAGATGAGGGCCTTTCCGTTTCTCTGGGGAAAAGATCCACAGAAAAGAAGTAAGCGTGTGATAGGTTAGAAGACACCTGTGAGGAGGGCTGCTGTCTGCCTTTCCCACCCTCTCTCCATCTCAGCACTCCTGAGAGGCACAGGGGGATGGAGAAACTTTAGGCTCATTGTGTTCACCAGGCCTCTGTCACCTAGCCACGCCCTTTAAGAACCAAAATCATGTAGCACTTACTCTTTTTTTTTTTTTTTTTTTTGACACGGAGTCTCGCTGTCGCCCAGGTTCGAGTGTGCAGTGGCACGAACTTGGCTCACTGGAAGCTCCGCCTCCCGGGTTCACGCCATTCTCCTGCCTCAGCCTCCCAAGTAGCTGGGACTACAGGTGCCCACCACCACACCGGCTAATTTTGTTTTTGTATTTTTAGTAGAGATGGGGTTTCACCGTGTTAGCCAGGATGGTCTAAATCTCCTGACCTCGTGATCTGCCCGTCTTGGCCTCCCAAATTGCTGGGATTACAGGCATGAGCCACCACGCCCAGCCACTTATTCTTTATTCACTTTATAGGAACTTATAGAGTGCTTTCAACCTGCTTCACTCCTAGCTGCATATGTCATGCCTTTTTAATGCATAGATTATACCAGGAGGTTGTCAGTATTTGCAAGTTTGCTCATTCTTTGTAAAATACACACATGCCTAAGCACAAGATGACAGTAATCAGTGTAAAACAGCTATCAACGATTCTCAGATTCAAGCTCTTCCCTGACGTGGATCTCTTGCTCAGTTGACTAAAGTCAACACTCCATCTGGGAGAGGGGGCAGTGGAGAGGGGCCCGGGCTCTGCAGCCAGATGGCTTGGGTTCACATCCCAGTCCTGCCACTGATGAGCTCTGTGACCTTAGGCAAGTTACTTATCTTCTCCCTGCCTAAACTTCCTCATCTGTGACATAGGAGTGATAAAAACTACCTATCACACAGCTCAGTGTGAGGATTAAATGAGTTAATATGCATACAACATATAGAGCATGTCTGGAACATGCTGTTATTTCTAGAGCACTTAACCCCAGAAGTTTGAACCCTGGCTCCATCTCAGAATTGCCTGGAGAGATTTTTTTTTTTTTAAACCACAAATACCTGGACTCTGTACTCAGGGTTTCTAACTCAATAGGTCTGGAGAGAAGCCCAGCTTCTACTGTTTAAAAAAAGCTATTCAGGAAATTCTGGTAAACAGCCAGGTTTGGAAACAATTGAGAAAGGTGCTGAATGAATTAATGAATGGATACTCATCAAGATGATAAAGAACAGTGTATGGGCAGTCAATGGAGGAAATTCAGAAATTGCTTTTGGAAGAATTATTTGTAAAATGAAATTGTTTAGTCTCTTCTCCAATCAAATCTTTATCGTCTCGGCTTGGAAGACATCTAAAGCCCTAAGTATTAATTGTTACAATAGAAAAAAAGAAAGATCCACTAATCATATTGCCTTAGTAGGAAATGTAATACACAGAGAGCTTAAATAGAGATGGACTTCTGGTTATTTGCGGTGGAGGTGAAATAACCAGGAAACCTGTGGTTTCAATCTGGTTTTATCATAGTCTTTTGGGGAGCCAGGTCAATGCTGAGATTTAATTCTCACCTCACTACTGCACAATCTGAGTTTCTGTATCCTCATGTATATCAGAGGGGTAGCAATTTGGTGGTGTAAAGGATCGAGTGATCCAACAGGCAGAAAGACCCTGGGTCACATACTCTAAAGGGACAATGGCTATGACTGCATACAGTACATCTCTTTTATGCTCTCTGAATTCTAGATGTAGCCTTTGGTAGGAAGACATATACAAATAATTGCATTTTGGGTCACACAATTTTTGTCTTTGCAATTATTTCACCAATGGATATATTTCCCTGTGGCTTCTTTGTAAGTGGGGGCAGGGCTTAACTGGTGACTGTGCTTCTCCTTTCTCTCTTTCCTTCTGTCCTATCTGTCTCATTATTGGCCACTGTTTACTCTCTAGGGCTCATTTGGTCTGAGGGACTGGGGGAGGAGGGGAGGACAAGGTAGGAGGTCAGCTGTGGTCCAGTGTGGTAATCCTTGGTTAGCCCTGAGCAGACAGAGATTATCTGTGGCCAGACAGGATCTTCTGGGGGCTCTGACCAGGTTAGAATGAGGGTGGGGAGAGCAAGACCTCTTGTCACATCCTGGGTGGACTCCCAAGGTTGTGGGATGAACCCTGTGCCTAGATAGTTCTCTATTTGGCTCTCAAAGCCATTCTCTTCTCTACACTGCCCTGCTCTGAGGCTGTCCTCTGGGACGGCATCAACCAGGCTCCCTTGCCCTTGGCTTCCTATTGGGTTTTGCTAGTGGGGGAACTGGCAGGAGGAGGGAGAGAAGCCAGCTCCCTTTCTGAGAATAATTGTATTTCTCTACCAAAGGCCTCAGTTCTTGCCAGGTGGCCCCTCGCATACAGCTAAGCAGCTCTCAGAGGGTTCCAGTAACTGCCCCTTCCTTGCCCCTTTAGGTCTAGAGAGTGATAACATTTTCCTACTCTTTTGGGGAAAGTGGGGGTGGGGTAGGGGATTAGAGCATCATCCATCATCTCTTGCTGGTCAATGTTTGGTCATTTTTTTTTTTTTTTTTTTTTTGAGACAGGGTCTCACTCTGTCACCTAGGCTGGAGTGCAGTGGCACAATCACAGTTCACTGCAACCTGGACTTCCTGGGCCAAAGTGATCCATCCTCCTGCCTCAGCCTTCAGAGTAGTTTGCATTACAGGTGTGCACCATCACGCCCAACTAATTTTTTTGTATTTTTAATAGAGAGGGGGTTCACCATGTTGCCCAGGCTAGTCTTGAACTCCTGGACTCAAATGATCCTCAGCTTCCTGAAGTGCTGGGATTACAGGTGCGAATCACCCTATCCAGCCTTGTTGGCCAAGTTTAGTCTTTCCCTAGACTTTCTCCAGTTGCCACCCTTTAATTCCCATATCTTCTCTGTCATGGCTCTGACTGATACGTGACGATCTATGTGGCCCAACTCCATTTGACTGTGAAGTCTCTGAGACCCATTGATCATCAAAACTGGACACAAATAGACAGATCAAGGCCCTCTCTTGCATTCTTGCCCTCTCTCTGGCTCTGGCTCTCTCTCACATGTTGTGAGAACAAAGAACCTGAGGCCCTTCCTGGCTTGCCAAGACCACCATACAGTGGTTCGATGATCCAGCCTGAACCAGAAACCAGGTGTCCCATTGCCAACCTGGGGCTTCCTTGCTGTTCCGTGGTATGGAGGTCACCTGCGAGATACCTGTCCAGCATCTATCTCAATTCCCAGATGATTTTCAGCCCTCTGTTGTGCTTCCCCTGAGCTCTTGTTTTGTGTTACCATGGCCCAGGAGTCCTTCCACATCCCATCAGCCCAGTTCAGACTCCCTCCTGTCCTCGGATCTCTGAGGCAGTGATGTAAGACCCATCTCATCTCAAGTGCCAGGACAGCAGGCTTGGACCCCAGCAAGAGCAGTCCCAGACAGGCGGTGTGTGAGTCATAAGAGCACCGAGGCTGGGGCCAGACTGCTACTGTTAGAATCCCTGCTCCATGCCAACCAGCCGGTGACCTTGGGCTAGCTCCCAGAGCCTACCTTTTCTTATCCATAAAATGCAGAGAATAATACCTACTTCAAGGTCTGTTGTGACTTTGAGTCCATGCACGCGAAGCACTTGGAATAGCCCTTACATGCCATAATACAATTTTATATGGCCAGGTGCGGTGGCTCATGCCTGCCTGTAATCCCAGCACTTTGGGAGGCCAAGGTGGGCGGATCAACTGAGGTCAGGAGTTTGAGACCAGCCTGGCTAACATGGTGAAACCCCGTCTGTAATAGAAATAGAAAAATTGCCAGGCATGATGGTGGGCACCTGTAATTCCAGCTACTAGAGAGGCTGAGGTCGGAGAATTGCTACATTCTGGGAGGCAGAGGTTGCGGGGAGCTGAGATCATGCCACTGCACACTAGCCTGGGCAACAGCGCTTAAGACTCCATCTCAAAAAAAGAAAAAAAACTCTATATAATGATTAATTTTTTAATAGCTCCTACCTTCTATTTTCTGGGTCTCCACTGATTACCATCAGGTGAATGGTGGGTCTCAGAGAAGGATCAGCTAGAAGCTGAAGGGGACAATTCATCCCTGTGAGCTTTCCAGTTTTGCTGGCCCCTCTGGAGACTCCCAGCCCTGGAGCTGGCCAGCCCAGTGAGAGGTGGGAAAAAATGGTCCCACAACCAGCCGTCTCCCCTTCCTGTCCCTGGAGCTGCCTGTATGAGAGCGTGCTGCCGTGAGACATCCACCGCAGGTCAGAACACTACACCTGGTAACTAGAGAACAGGACCCCAAGGAAATGATTTTCTTCCTCCCTTGGGCTGCAGCCAAGAGTGATGAAAAGAGGCAGAGTGGCTGGCACTCTGACAAGGAGGAAAAAAAATTCTGCCAGTAGCCATGGAGACCATAAAAAGACCTTCAGAGAGCCCCGTGGCTGCTTTCAGAGAAAATTGCTGCTTGCCTTCCAACACTAGCATGTGCAGCGTTGTACAAACACAACTCTGTTCTCTTTGGAGCTTTGTTTTAATGATCATGCCCCCTCTTTCATACCAGTGCCCTCTGAATGTCCCAGCCAAGGAAGCAAGAAAAGCCGTGGGGAGCTGAAAGGGAGAAAACTTGGACCTGCTGAGAAGCAGAGGTTCAAAGCAAGAAGGGGAATCATGAGAGGAAACTGTGCATCTTTGCTTTTGTAAACCCAATGTGCCTTCATGTTCATAATTATAAACCACTTACCCCTGCATCAGCCTCCATCCCCACTGAGCGGGTGTTTAGCTAAGGATACAGATTCAAACTGATGCGTTTGTTCAGGAGTTGTTTCCATCTGAGCACTAAAATCCCTCTGGAGGCAAAGGACTAATTGAAGCATCCCTTGGCTTGTTTATAAGCAGCTTTGGTTTGAGACTTCTCTCTGAATAACCTCCAGTGAGTACCCAGTAGAAGGAGCTTGCTGTTTGGAAATCTAAGTGTTAGCAGATTTAAAATCAGTATAAAAACCTGGGCACAAGGGCACCAGGTGGCCTGTACATACTGTTTATGATTAGGGGAAAATGCAGACATATGCCGACTTACAAAGGTGTGCGTAGATCCACATGTACAACATACCCCAACAACCTTTGCAGTAAATGTGTGTGCCCGGCAGCAGGATGCAGGACTGCATTTACATGGACCTGTGTCTGTGCACACATTTTTGTGGACCTGAGTGTGCTAAGGTGAAGAAGGCCAGGATGAGCACCAGTGGGGCAGCAGTAGTAGTGTTTCATTCCTTAGCTTCTTAAGATGTTTGTGGTGTTTCTTTCTATCTTCCACCATCATCATCATGGATGACCATCAACATTATCATTAATATCATCACCCCATCATCATCACCAACACTTTCTGAACATGGACAATGTACTAGGTACTGAGTTCAGTGTTTCCACACATTTTCTTGTTTACTTCTGCCTACTTCCCTGTGAAGTAAGCAGGAATAATATATTAAATCGTACTTACTTCGCCAGGTGTGGTGGCTCACGCTTGTAATCCCAGCACTTTGGGAGGCTGAGGTGGGCAGATCACCTCAGTTTGAGAATTCGAGACGAGTCTGACCAACATGGAGAAACCCCATCTCTACTAAAAATACAAAATTAGCCTGGCATGGTGGTGCGTGTCTGTAATCACAGCTACTCGGGAGGCTGAGGCAGGAGAATTGCTTGAACTCAGAAGCCGGAGGTTGTGCTGAGCCAAGATCATGCCTTTACACTCCAACCTGGGCAACAAGAGTGAAACTCTGTCTCAAAAAAAAAAAAAAAAAAAAAGAAAAAAAGAAAAAGAAAAGGGGAAGCTGAGCCTTGACATGTTAACTTGCCCAAGAGAATAAGAGCTGAGCCAGATTTAAACTCAGTCAGTCTGACTCATACTCATGAGCTGGCACTCCTGGCCACCCTTCAGGGATTTCTTTTCTTTTCCCTCCCTCCCTCCCTCCCTCCCTCCTTCCCTCCCTCTTTCCCTTCCTTCCTTCCTTCCTTCCTTCTTTCTTTCCTTCCTTCCTTCCTGTCTTGTGCTGTTGCCCACGTTGGATTACAATGGCACGATCAAAGTGCACCGCAGCCTCGAACTTCTGGGCTCAAGCAATATTCCAGTCTCAGCCTCCTGAATAGTTAGAACTACAGGAGCATACCACTATGCCTGGCTAATTTAGAAAAAAAATCATTTTTAGAAATGAGGACTCACTATGTTGCCTAAGCTGGTCTTGAACTCCTGGCCTCTAGTTATCCTCCAGCCTCCGTTTCCCAAAGCACTGGGATTACAGGTGTGAGCCACCATGCCTGGCCCCTTCAAGGATTTTAGATTGTTTTCAGATATAGTAAAATAAGATAATGAGTGAAGAAACAAGACAAAGAGAAAACAAGGGCAGGAAAAAAAAAAAAAAAAAAAAGACGTGATCTATAGTCCTACATGTATGCCAGAGGTGGGACACAAACTGAGTTTTGAATTTTCTAAATATATAAAGAAAGAAACATGCTCTGAAGTCACAGTGTCTGTATAGTAAAAATAAAAAATGATTTATCAGAAGCAGCACAGCAATTCCTTCTTTAGTAGAAATATTTCTTGTGGTTTCTCATATAGAAGTTTTTGGGGCGCTAATGAATGATGAGCCAGTAAGTTTTGTAAGACTGTTTCTTACAAGGTTTCTCAATGGAGACCAAGGGCTTAATGTCAAAATATGGCCATTAAAATAAATTCTACAAGGCCCACAATAGTAGGTCTCAGAAACACAGCAGACCCACTGGGCAGGTTACCTTCACATATGCAGTGGGTAATTCATTATTTTTTCTGTGCCTCAATTCTGTAAAACGAGGATAGAAATATTACCTATAGAGGTGTGGTAAGGATTAGATTAGTTAATACCCCAAAAGCACTTAGAATTTTGCTCTGAACATGGTAAATAACCAACATTATCATCATCATCATCATTGTTGTACGTTAAATGCAAACCTATATGTTTTAGTGGTCGGCCAAGGTTATGTCTACTTAAGAAAATTGAGCAAAGAGCCTTGTGTGACCTAGGAGAAGATTGCTGCCTTCCTCAGTCTGGTTGTGGGATTAGGAAGTACCCATGAGCCAGGTCACGTTTTGTTTTTGTTTTTGTTTTTTTTCCTTAAAAAAACAGTTCTGAGTTCATGCTGACACAAACAGATAAGTGACTGAAGCCCAGCTTCTCTACAACATGGCATGGGTTGGTCGGTTTCTACTTTAAACATTTAATGCAGTTGTATCAAACTCTGCCGTGGACCTAAAATTTCTCAAACAACTATAAAATATGTAATTTTAACAATGTAATTCCATAGGGAATCCTTTAGGGCAAACTAGTTTCCAAATATTCTGTAGGTAACCAAACCACAGTCACGCATCATTTAATGATGGGAATACTTCCTGAGAAATGTGTCGTTAGGTGATTTTATCGTTGTGTGAACATCTTAGAGTGTATCACACAAACCTAGATGGTAGAGCGTACTACACGTCTATGATATATGGTAGAGCCTATTGCTTGTAGGCCACAAATATGCACAGCATGTGACTGTACTAAACACTGTAGGCAATTGCAACACAGTGTAAGTATTTACATATGTAAACATAGAAGAGGTACAGTAAAAATATGATATAATTATCTTATGGGACTGTCATCACACATGCGGTCTGCCACTAACTGAAATGTCATTATGCAGCGTGTAACTGTATTTGATTTGCTGTATGGGTTGTTAGGACTTAACCCAATTCATCTTTGGAGAGCATTTACTAGAAATAACAATTTTGGTTTTGGAATAGTCAATCTTAACTTTGGGGGATTATTAGTTAAAGCAGCTAGCATTGCCATAACTAATGCAGAATTTTATCTTTCAGAATCAGTGAAGGGCTTTTTAGGACAATATAAGTAACTACTCATCTGCACACAGAAGGATGTTTATTTTTCTTATTTCAACTCATCCAAGGGTGGTGGCTGGGCCATTGAGTACAGTTTCAAGAGAGGGGAAGCCACGACTGTCTGCTCTCTATACATTAAGTTATAGCAACTTAATGTAGATCCTCAAGAGTAGAGGAATACTGGAAAGCATAATAAGAAATAGAAATACAAGTCCACAAAGAGGAAGTACACTTGGGTTGATTTTCAATTTATTATTTCAGTGATTTCAGAGGATGAACCTAATCAACTGATCCAAGTGACATTGAATGTAATTTTGACTGACAAGGCTTAGTTTATCCCTCAGGTGCAATGTGTTAAGAGCAGAGACAGCGAGCTTTTCACCAAAATCCTTGTCCCCCTTTCCTGGATTGGAGGCATTGTTGGGAGGTGGATTCCTGGCTAGAAACTATATTCCCCAGAGCACCTTATAACCAGATGTGGTCGAATGACTAGTCCTTATTCATGGAATATGAGCAGAAGTGAATTGTGTCATTTGCAGGCTGAGGTTTTAAAGAACTGAGTGTGGCTTCTTTATAGGGTAGTCCCTGCTTAATCTGCGGTTTCGCTTTCCATTATTTCAGTTACCCACAGTTCACTGTGGTTCAAAAACATTCAATGAAAAATTCCAGAAATAAACAATTCATGTTTTAAATTGTGTGGCATTCTGAATAGAAAGATGAAATCTGCTGCTAACTACACTCTGCTCTCATTAGTCACTTAGGAGCCACCTCGGTTAACGGATCGCCTGTCGCTGTATCGCAGCACTGTGTTCACGTTACTCTTATTTTACTCAGCAGTGGCCCCAAAGTGCAAGAGTAGTGATACTGGAATATTGTTATAATTGTTCTATTTTATTGTTATTGTTGTTAATCTCTTACTGTGCCTAATTTATACGTTAAATTTTATAGGTATGTATGTATAGGAAAAAACATAGCATATATAGACTTTGGTACTATCTGAGGTTTCAGACATCCATGTGGGTCTTGGAACGTATCCCCTCCAGGGTGAGGGAGGACTACTGTGCTCCTCTTTCCCCGTCTGCAGGCTGAATGAAGGACATTCTGAGCTCTTAGGGGATGAAGGTGCTATAGAATGGAAGAAGCTTGGGTCCCTGAATCGCTATGTGGCAGCGAGCCACCCACCACCCCCCTACATTGGAGGGTTACATGTCTGATAAAATTTTTCTTTTTTTTTTCTTTGAGATGAAGACTCACTTTGTCGCCCAGCGTGGAGTGGAGTGGTACGAACCCAGCTCACTGCAACATCTGCCTCCTGGGTTCAAGCGATTATCCTGCTTCAGCCTCCCGAGTAGCTGGGATTACAGGCACTCACCACCACATCTGGCTAATTTTTGTATTTTTAGTACAGATGGGGTTTTGCCATGCTGGCCAGGCTGGTCTCGAACTCCTCACCTCAGGTGATCCACCTGCCTTGGCCTCCCAAAGTGCTGGGATTACAGGCGTAAGCCATGGCACCCAGCCAGAAATAATTTTTACTGTGTTAAAACACTGAAGCTTTGGATTTTATGTGTTACAACAGCTATAATTACTGTAACTTAAATGGGCTTTTTAAATCTTCCAGAATCAGCTAATAGGTTTTGAAATGACCACTCTGAGTGAGGCAAGTAAATGAAATTATGTGTAGTAAATTAAGACAGAAGAAACAGAAAAGGTACCTTTTAAACTTATTTTCTAAATACCACTCTTGGGAAAACAATATGATTTTGTGACTAAGTATTTTTGTGGGGTCATTCTTTTTTTTTTTTTTTTTCCTACTTCATCAAGAGGGAGTCATACCCTCATGATGTCTATTGATTGTTAACTGTCTGGGTTTGCTGTTTCTTCTCTAAACATCCTTGTTTTGTTGGGCTTTGGGTAAATCTTAGTTTTCTGTTATTTCTGGACATAGTCCAATATAATAAGAGTCAAGTCTTGGGAATAGTCCTGGAATTTCCCAAGACCTTTTATTTTACTGTAAAAGAGATTGAAGTAAAGAAATCTTGTTATTCCTCAGCCTGGAAGATTATGGCCTTGGGCTTCTCAACCCAGACAGAGCTTCAGGTTTTAGTTCTGGACACAGAGTTGAGAGGGTGAAGCATATAGAATACACTCCTTGTGCTGCTGGCCTATGACCTAGACTTGGAAATGCTCAATTCCTGTCAGAGGCATGTTCTGCAGAGCAGAAAATGTCTACCATGTTACTGATTCCATAGTAGAAATTCTGTTAGCAGCTGCTCTGAGGGGCTTTCTAAAGAATGGGAACTGAGGCCATGTAGACACAGAAGAATGGAGAAGCTACCCTTGGTATGGACAAAACCTTTTCCTTACAAAAAGGTGGCCTTCTTGATTGTCCAATGTACTTGAGTGTATTTTTTCACAGGGCTTCTAGGTGCACACACTTCTGGTTTCCTTCTAACCCCCGGTCTCCCTGCTGCTGGCTCCTTTGCCTCCTCCCAGCTCCTAAAGGCTGGCATTGTCCTGGGTTTAGACATTAACCTTTCTGCCCAGTCACTGCTCTTTTGCCCTATTTAATTTTCTTCATAGCCCTCGTCACTATTAATGATCTTATTTATTTGTTAACTGGTATGCTTAAGAGCTTCACTAGAATATAAGCTCTGTGACACAGAGACTCTGTTTTATTTACTGTGGAACTTCAAAGGACTAGAACGGTCTTTGGTCCATAATATGTGCTCAAAAAATAGTTGCTGAATGCATAATTGACTTACTGATTAATGGAATGAATGAATATATGAATTCTGATGATGACAAACAGCATATCTTCTTAAAGATTAGGAGACAAAACTTTTACTGAAGTAGGAGGAGACAGTTTGAGATTATTCTAGAATATTTTGTTGTGGTCCTATCTGCTGCAACTTTAAAAAAAAAAAAAAAAAGATGGTTTTCTTTTTCTTTTTATCAGCCACAGAGGGATGGATTAGATGACCTTCTCATAGAAGTTGAGTCGCTCCCAACTTGAGCATCATGTAAACCTGGCCACTTACCTCACATCGGGCTCAGCAGTGGCAGCATGCAGTGGCAGGCGGCCATTTTTATCTGGGATATTGTGCTTGGCACCATTTCTGAGTAGACTCACACAGCCTTCAAGCCAGCCCTGAAATACAAGAGCAACCACATCATTATATAACAGAAGCTCACGTAACATGGTCCAACAAATTTTCTCTAGATTTTTTCCCCCCTTCTCTGGTTTGGCTAAACATGTATTTTATTTGACTTGAAGTGGTTAAGAACCACAACTCCATCTTAGATGCCTCAACAGAGGACCGAAGGTGTTGAGGTACAGATTCCCAGGTTTATGGCAGGACCTTTCCCCTTTAGATGCAGACTGACCTTAGAATCTCTCCATCTCCCCCTCCCCATTTCTAGGGCCACTTACTGGTATTATACATATAAGCTCAGACTGCATGATAAATGGGCCTTGGTCCTCTATTGCAAGCTCCTTTTCTAGTAACCACAAGGACAGCACCTTGCCTATTCAAGTCAGTCCCCCTCCCAGTGCCTAGAAGTCTAACCTGAGCTCTACTGCAATGGCTGGGACCCTGCCACCTTGTTGACTGATCTTTCTGATGTTGAAAGCTTGAATCCCTAAATATAAGGCATCACCAGCACCTTCCAAAGGTTTCCCATTGCTATGTTTTATCCACCTGTAAATTCCCCGAGAACTTTATGTGAACTGCTGAAACCTGCTGTATACAATTGTCTAGATTGAGATCTGATATGGCCACATCTCATGCTTGTTACATCCTCGGTCAACACTTACTGCTGGGTCATCTTCTCATTGTCTCTCCCATTTCAAAGGGCAGGTATAATTCCAGGCTAGCCCTCCCTCCCATGCTACTTTAACTGACCCATACCTATTGATAACCAAGTTTGGCTTGTTTGCTAAAGAGTATGTCTTCTACATTCATCCAGAATGGCTTGGGTTACTTGCCCAATTATAAGTAGACTTAAAAACAGATGAAATTATTATTATGAAGAATAATAGGATAACCCTCTATTTTGTTCAGAAGCAGGCTTCCCATCATCCTACATTCATGTCTAGGCAAACCTCAAAATTATCCAGTAAAATGAGAAAGATGACTGAAGATTTTTCCTCCTTACATTGAAAGCAATAAAAATCAAAATGTTGGCCGGGCGCGGTGGCTCACGTCTGTAATCCCAGCACTTTGGGAGGCCGAGGCAGGTGGATCACAAGATCAGGAGATCGAGACCATCCTGGCTAACACAGTGAAACCCCATCTTTACTAAAAATATAAAAAATTATCTGGGCGTGGTGGCGGGTGCCTATAGTCCCAGCTACTCGGGAGGCTGAGGCAGGAGAATGGCGTGAACCTGGGAGGTTGAGGTTGCAGTAAGCTGATGTCGCGCCACTGCACTCCAACCTGGGCAACAGAGCGAGACTCCGTCTCAAAAAAAAAAAATCAACATGTTAATAAATGCATGGAGAAGAAGGAAGATAATGATAAGAAAATAACCTTTTGGTTTTGAAGTCTGGAAGGAAAATTAACAAAAATGCATCAAAACTCAGAGTATGAATATTGAATATGATTTTGTAGAATTGACCATTAATATCTAAGTCTTAAGTAGAAGCAAGTATTTTTCTGGCATTTCCAGTCTTGAGTCATGGCTTACTGATGCATTAAATCTGTTTTTAGTTGTTAATGTCTAAATCATCAAGTTCTCAGATTAAAAGGAGAAATCAGACCCAGAGACCCAAAAGACAGGCATGCTGGGCAAATTTGAGAGTTGCCAAAGATTTACAGTTTTTGAAAAGCAGATCTTTTGGTGGGGGAAAGTTTGAAACACTTTTAAAAATCATATTGCAACATTTCCTGGAACTCTGTGTGTGTCAATGGTTTTCTGATTTTTTTTTTTTTC
Source organism: Chlorocebus sabaeus (assembly GCF_047675955.1). Lineage (NCBI taxonomy): Eukaryota > Metazoa > Chordata > Mammalia > Primates > Cercopithecidae > Chlorocebus > Chlorocebus sabaeus. Next base: position 39,176,508 of record NC_132907.1, on the reverse strand, counting down.
CTGAAGATGAAAAGAAGAAAAACCATTGAATATACTATCTGAAACACTTGGTCAGTCACTATTAAGAACCAACAAATGAGTTTTATACTGACTATGTGCTGGCTGATTCTCCCAGTGTTTATTCTTCAGCTGTGATGGGCATTTTTTTTTTTTTAAATTAAGTGTTACAAATGAAGGAGAAAGCACAAAGAGATACAGTGATTTGCCTAACCAGTGTTGCACACCTGTGAAATTTGATCATTTGAATTGGGTCCTTCTTGTTGTATCCAACTACTAAGCCAGAGTTGAGAAGTCAGGGGAAAAAGCAGGCCAGGCACGTAACATTGCCCCAAAATGCAGTTATCTGCAAGCCTGGCTGCTGAAACTGCCTGTAGTAACTAGTTGTATCTAATGGCTTCCGAAAAACCTGCTGCAACAAAAAGAAGAATTTTACCCACCATGGTCACTCACCATTCAGAGCTTGCCAGCTCCCCAAAACTCGACTAATGCCAATGAACTTTCTAGAAAAACAGTATGTAACACTTCTCCTTCTAATAAAGCCTACAACTTCCTCTTCATTCTTTGGACATACTGAGGACCACCTGGTGTGTGTGTATGCCCTGAATTGCAATTCTTTTTTCCTTGTTTTTTGAGACAGTGTCTCACTCTGTCACCCAGGCTGGAGTACAGTGGCACGATCTCAATTCGCTGCAGCCTCCGCCTCCTGGGTTCAAGTGATTCTCCTGCCTCAGCTTCCCAAGTAGCTGGGACTACAGGCATGCACCACCACCCCTGGCTATGTTTTGTATTTTTAGTAGAGACAGGGTTTCACCATGTTGCCCAGGCTGGTCTAGAACTCCTGACCTCAGGTGATCCATCTGCCTCAGCCTCCCAAAGTGCTGGGATTAACGGCATGAGCCATCATGCCCGGCCGCAATTCTTATATATCAAATAATATGTTAAATGTAGAGATTCATCTCTCTCTCTCTATTTTTATATATAAAAATATATATATTTATTTATATATATTTATATATTATATATAATATTTTATATTATATATAAAATAAAATATTTATTTATTTATTTATTTTTTTTTTTTCTTTTTTCTTTTTTTTTGAGACGGAGTTTCACTCTTATTGCCCAGGCTAGAGTGCAATGGCGCCAACCTCCGCCTCCTGGGTTCAGGCGATTCTCCTGCCTCAGTCTCTCGAGTACCTGGAATTACAGGCATGCACCACCATGCTCGGCTAATTTTGTATTTTTAGTAGAGATGGAGTTTCTCCATGCTCGTCAGGCTGGTCTTGAACTCCCGACCTCAGGTGATCCTCCAGCCTCCTGGCCTCCCAAAGTGGTGGGATTACAGGTGTGAGCCACCGTGCCTAGCCTCAACTCTACATATTTTATTTGAGTTTGACACATCTGTAGTAAGTTTTTCTGTACACTAAGTTCAGAGTTGTGGCACAGACTTAACTTCTAAGTGTCCCATTTGGGAAGTTTTTCTTTAATTCTTGAATTTGAACATTGCCAGGAGGGAGGGATGAGCTTCACAGTGCAGTCCCCAGGACAACCGCTTCCCGTGAGCCTCAGCAGAATGATGGAGGGTCCTGCCTTGGGGAGCCACACAGAGATGAGGGCAGAGTTTAAAAGGTGGCACCACATGGTGTCCTGCTGGCAGACTCTCCTCATGCAGCCCCTTAGAATATATTCCTAGAAAGAGTTGTCTGCAAAGGTGTCAACTCTCTAGGCTCCGAGGGTATCCATCGTTATTCACCGTGATTTAGAGGAGTACTTCTTCCCAGCCCCCTGCATAGCTCTCTAGTCAAAGAAACGTAAAATTCTGAATTTTTGAACTTTGAAAGGGGGACAGTTTACTTTCACTACATTCTATGTGCTAGTGGCCGTCAACTTTAGAAACCCCTTCTATCCCCTTCCTCCACCCCCTTATCCCAGTTTTCTCTTTTCTTCAGCTCAGACACTGGAAAAGTCCACAGCAAGAGCAGTTCTTAAGGCATGTGCTAGAAGGGAGGGGGCTAGGAGGACAGCCATATGTCTGTCTGAGATGTGGGACTTTGGCTAATATGCACAGACCAGTGGCTTTTAAACTTGATGGGCAAGTTTTTAAAAATTGCCTGGGAGGCTGAGATGGGCAGATCATGAGGTCAAGAGATCGAGACCATCCTGGCCCACATGGTGAAACCCTGTTTCTACTAAAAATACAAAAATTAGCTGGGTGTGATGGTGCATGCCTGTAGTCTCAGCTACTCGGGAGGCTAAGGCAGGAGAATCGCTTGAACCTGGGAGGTGGAGGCTGCAGTGAGCTGAGATCGCACCACACGCCACTGCACTCCAGGCTGGTGACAGAGTAAGACACTCTCTCAAAAAAAAAAAAAAAAAAAAAAAAGAAAAGAAAAAAAATTCCCAAGGAGGTTTGTTTAACATGCAGACTCCCCCAACACCAACTACCCTAGTCCTGCTCCCAGAGTATCTGACTCAGGAGGTCTAGGGTATACCCCTGGTACCTGCATTCGACACTAATGTGAATAAGTTCTGATAACCCTCTACCATCGGACCAGCCTGGCACTTGCATTTGAAACAAGCACCGCAAGGGATATTTACACAAAAGATCTGTGGACCTTAGTTTGAAAATTTCTTCCCAGATTTGCATATGAGTTCTAGAGAGAGGGCACAAATAGAAAATGAAAAAGTAGGCTTTAAAGGAAATCTCTATAAGACTTGGGCAATACTTCATTGCAATCTATGCCAGCTCATGGCAGAAGGGGGTGGTGTTTGGGAAAGGGAAGTGATTTAATTCAGCAGGACACCTTCTGTGGGGCTGGTCCAGAGTGAATTCACCATCATCAGTGGGCAGCAATAGCAAATGCAAGCTATAGCAAATGCAAGAAGCTGCATTGGCAGCAATGGTGGTCACAGTGAAGATTTCTGGGTGCCTCTTTGGAGAGGAAGAAAAAGGATGACCTCCATGTGGTGGTTAGGAGTTGTTTGACATGGGCTCAAGGCACCCCTAGGACCTCCCAAAAGGATTGCAGGAAGAGTTTGAGACGAGAGGGTCTTGAGAATTTTCAGTAAGGCTTAACCAAGCTTGCTCTAATGTTGGGAAATGCTGAGCCGAATTCTCTACTGGTGAGGACTAGTATTTCGACACAGTTGTTAAATTGAACCCTGGTTGTGGGCTGAGTCCTCTGCTTGACGTTGTCCCTTTAAGAGCCTGCTATGTCTCCCCTGTTCTCTACCGTCTAGTCCCTCCTACCACCTGCCCCAGTTCTCATTGTTCTCCACATTCCTCAGCCTCAAGCTTCTACTCGACCAATCCCACCCCACAGATGTTAACCGGATCTTCACAGCGTTCCCACCCTGTTGGGGTTATTTAGGGAAATTGTTCTTAGAAGCACCAAGTGTGTCCAGAAATATCCTGAGAGAAATTCTGATGCTGTTAAGATAGAAAAGAATGTTTCCCTAATGGCCATATCACCTCTATCTTAGAGGATTGTTAGGAAGATCCAAAATGGCCCAAATTCATGAAACCAACTCTAAGTGGGGATATAAATGTTGAAGATGATTGGAGTAAAGCTTCAAGTTCTAGCTCCTTTAGCCAGCTTCATAGATCCAAGAATGCTCCTCTGCAACTGGGACCCCATAATGACACCCTTAGCCTACCCTGCTCCTTAGACCCTGTGACAGACACAAATCAGTACCAGGTAGGTGGCCAGGCATAAACTTGTGCGGCCATAAGCATCCTGCATGTTAATATTCGCTCCCATCTTCAACAGCAGCTTCACTGTGTCCACTTGACGTCCAGAAACCGCATGCATCAAGGGCGTGCATCCTGGAATGAGACATTTCAACAGCCTTTAAACATGTTTGACCCATGAAACTGATGATCAAGCTTTATTGGCCTGTTCATTTATTTTGCTGTTTGCAATACAAACCCAGCTGTTTGTATGAGACTGAAGGGAGATAAAGCTGATTGTTGCTACATCTCTATAAACTATGTATTTTTTTTTTACTGGCTCTTTACAATCTTTTGCAATTTTGCAATAATTGGCTGAGTAAAACATTTTGGGTAGATGATAAAAATTGCTTATGACTGTGTCAGGGATCAGCATAGTTTAAGACATAACAGATTTATCCTGACTTAGCTTGAACAATGTAGCATCTGGGAGTGCTTTTGGAAAGTCGCTCTATCTGAGGCACACTTTCATTGGAGGTGGCGGGTGCTAAGGGACAGCAACAGTGCCCAGCCTTGGATTGCACAAATTCTTGTTGAAAAAGTGGCCATCTGTACTGAAATGCTTCTCTGTTTTCAGAATCAATATAGGCCAAGGCATTTAGTTTTTTATGTGTTTTCTTCCTGAATAAAAATAGAGATGAAATTACACATTCTGATGAACTTTGCAGGGCTGTTGGAACAAGCCAGCCTCATGAGGCAGGATCCAGGTGCTTCTCATTCCTTCAGGTGAAGAAATCAAACCTCAGATTCACCCCTTGCCCAGCTGAGACTTGTGTAGATGTCTTTGGATTGGAGATTATGATTCTTCTCCAGATGAACTGCAGGCTATGACCCTGAGAAATCCCCGAGAAAGGGTAAATCCCAAGATTTCTGTTTTCACTGAAAGAGCACCGAGTTCAGAGTTGTGGCTGAGTCTTAACTTCTAAGTGTCCCTTTTGCCAAAGTTTTCTTTAATATTTGAATTTGAACATTGCCAGGAGGGAGTGATGAGCTTTGCAGTGCAGTCCCTAGGACACCAGAAATTGAGCTGTGGTCGGCAACTCAATTTCTCTCCAATTTTTTTCCTTCTAAAACTCTTTCAGTCATCTGCACTGGGAAAAAGCAGCAATGAAGTGCTATGTCTTAAAATAGTTGCAAAATTTCCTTCCTTTCCCTTCCTCCCTTCCTTTCTTCCTGTCAACAAGTGGTAATTATAACTATTGAGAGAAAAAAAGGACATGCTGCAAAAGGCAATTATTGAAGCAATCTGTGAATCTGAAATAGTAAGTAAAGCTAAAGAATCCCTAGATAGGCCAGGTGTGGTCATGCCTGTAATCCCAGCACTTTGGGTAGGCCGAGGTGGGCAGATCTCTTGAGGCCAGGAGTTTGAGAACAGCTTGACCAACATGGTGAAACCCCGTCTCCACTAAAAATACAAAAAAAAAAAAAAAAAAAATTAGCTGGGCATGGTGGTACGCACCTGTGATCCTAGCTACTCAGGAGGCTGAGGCAGGAGAATCACTTTGACCCGGGAGGTGGAGGTTGCAGTGAGCCGAGATTGTGCCATTGCACTCCAGCATGGGTGACAGAGAGAGACTCCATCTCACAAAAACAAAAACAAAAACAAGAAAAGAATCCCTAGATACTCTTTTCATAAAATTACATGCTATGTCTAGCTAATTTACATCTATCTTGAGAGCCTAGCTTACATATAAATTTCTTCAGGGAACACCTTCTTGACCCTCCATTGTGAACTGGATGTCCATGTTATAATTTTTCATCATCCTTCATTTTTCTCTAGTAACGCTTTTAATATTTTATAATCATGTATTGATTGAGCATAATCATGTGTTTAAAATTTGTCCCTTCTAAGCTATAAATTCGAAGTGGAAGGAACCACATCTCTCATGCTCATCATTGAATCCTCAGTACCAACCACTGTATCTGGTACCGGGAAGATATTAAACAGCAATTCTGAAATGCATAACCAAATGATTACTGAACTAATTTTTTTTTTTTTTGAGACACCATCTTGCTCTGTTGCCCAGGCTGGAGTGCAGTGGTGTGATCATGGCTCCCTGAAGCCTTGACCTTCCAGGCTCAAGCAATCCTTCCACGTCAATGTCCCAAAGTGCAGGGATTATGGGCATGAGCCACTGCATCTGGCCCAAATATTTCTTAAGTTTAAAATAATTTTCCTGACGTGTCTCTAACTGAGGTTTAGGGAGGAATGACAGATTTATCTCCAAATTGGGTTCCAAAATTTATTTTAAGTTGGTACATTTGTCCTTGTAGAAAATAGAAGGAAAAAACCCTCAAAATAAAACAAATAAGAGAGTACAGCATTGTTCCTGTATATAAAATTCATATATAAAAGAAAAGGTCTTCCTTAAACAAAAGCAATGGGAAAAGTAACAAAAAACAATAGCAACAACAACAAAAATAAGGTACTTAGGAATAAATCTAACTGAAGAAGAGCAAGACTTATGTGGATAAAAAGTATGAAACTTATCGGGTGACATAACAGAAGAACTAAACATAGGAAGATATACTATGTTTATGACGGAGAAGACTCAATATAATAGAGCCATCAATTTCCTGAAAATGAATCTATACATTCATTGCAAGTCTAATAAAAACTCAACAAAGCTATTGTGAAACTTGAAAAAAATCCTAAAATTTATTTGGAAGTTTAAAGTACCAAAAAAAATTTCAAGACAATTTTACAGTAGAACTAAAGAGGATTATTGCTTTTTGAACCAACAAGATTATAAAACCACGGTAATTAAAACAATAAACATGTCAACAGAACAGAGGAAAAAGTTCAGGAAATACTTAGACCTATCGAGGAGCTCAATATATGACCAAAGTGACATCACAAATCAGTAGGAAAAAAAAGGTATTCAATAAATGGTGCTGAGAAACTGGCTATACAAAAGGGATACATTAAAATCAGATCTAAAATTCACATCATACATAAATACTTTCCAAATATGAAAAGCAAAATTTAACAACTTATAAAATATATAGATGAATATATTTTATAACATTAAGACTAGTAAGGCCTTACTGAAGAAGACATGAAAACTGCAAACTATAAAGAAAACATTTTATTAAATTAAATTATATTCAAATTAAAATTTTCTGTATTACATAAGATCCCATAAATGAAATGAAAAGGCCAGCTACAGATTGGGAGGTTATTTTAATTCATAAAACCAAGAAAAAATTATGAGCTTAACTAAATAAATAACATCAATAATTGAATCAGAAAGAAATAAGCAATGTAGGAGCAATTTGAGAGACAGCAGACACAAGCCAATAAACATATGAAAGATTATAAATCTCTTGAATAATTAGAGAATACATATTTCTACATTTCTCAATGTCATTTCTCAATGACATTCATACGTATTGGATTACCAATTATAAAACATCTGAAATGCCAGGTGTTGTCAAGGATTTGGGGAACTCTTACATACTATTGGTTAAAGTATAAGTTGGGACAACCATTTTGGGGGACAAATGTGGCAACATTTCATAAAATTATAGGTGCTCATACCTTATAACCCTGTAATTCCACTTCCAAGTTTATTTCATAAAGAAACTTTCACAGTGATGAACAAAGAGATATACTCAAAGATGATAATGAAGAATTAAACAAGAAATGGCATAAATGAACATTAATAGAGAAATATGTAAATTATGTTAGATTTATGCAAAGAAGTGTCATAGAGCAATTAAAATGTCCAAGTTAAGTTAATGCAGATCCACTTGAATAAATCTTGAAGACATAATTTTGAGTGAAGAAAGCCAATTGCAAAGATATACACTATTATTTATGTAAATTTTATAAATCAAAATAACAATAGATTGCTATAAACCCAGGAAAAGTAGTCAAAGCAGAAAAACCGAAAAAGGAAAGATACACACCAGCTTCAGAATAGTGGTTAGTTATTTTAAAGGAATGAAGGGAAAAGGGGTGGAATCAGAAAAGGATAAAAAGGGCCTTCAACTGCTCTGTAACTTTTTTCCTTTAAAAAAAATCCAAGAAAAAAATTGCAAATTGTCAAAATTGTTAAATTCTGGGTGGTGGGTACATAGCAGTTTGACATGTTATTCTCTGTACTTTGTCTTCTGTTTGAAATATTTTATATTTGAAATAAAATACACAAAATAAAGGGTGGAGCAACTTGGTTAGGTAAGGTGTGCAAGAAGGTAGCCTCAGCATCTTGTGTCCTTAGACGATCCACTTTGCCATGTGGTAAAGTGTTCAAGAACTTTAAGACATCTGCACTATAAGATAACGAGCAGAAAGAGCACTAACCAAGGACACAGAATATTTGGGTTCCAGTTCCTAGCTATTTTACTAGCTATGAAACTTTGGTTGAGAAACTTAGCCACTTTGAGACTCATTGTCTTGTCCTGGGTGGTGCAAAGTAATTACAGTATGGTTATGAAATTCCAAAAGCAGTAATAATAGCTTGTATTTATTGAGTGTTTATTATGTATCAGGCATAACTCTGAATACTCTAGATGTATTAACCCAGCTAGTTTTGATTTTTGTACGGTCTTAGTCTGTTTTCTGTTGCTATAACTGAATACCCAAGACTAGGTAATTTATAAAGAGAAGAATTTTATTTCTTTCAATTCTGGAGGCTGGGATGTCCAAGGTTGAGGGACTGCATTCGGTGAGGGTCTTCTTAGTGGTCGGAACTCTCTGCCGAGTCCCGAGGTGGTACAGGGTATCACATGGCAAGGGGGCTCATGAGAGATCACCAAACTAGCTTTTATAATAGACCCACTCCCATGATTACTAACCCACTCCCACAATGACCCATGAGTGGATTAATCCCAATAATCTCCCACAGGTTCCACCTCTCAACACTACTGCATTGTGGATCAGGTTCCCAACACATGAAATTTGGGGGAACACATTCAAACTACAGCATGTAGCTTGAATGTAGTTGAAATTGGGTATACTGATTCCTTCCACTTTATTCCTTTTCAAAATTGTTTTAACTATCCTAGTTCCTTTGTATTTCTATACACATTTTAGCTAATCTTGTCTATATACACGAAAAATCTTGCTGGGGTTTGGTAGAAATTGTGATCTCCATCTTATGCCAAGATGTCTCTTCAGAATTTGCACTAAACCTGTAAACAAATTTGAAGAGAACTGCATGTTTAATACGTTGAGCCACAAACATGGTTATGCCTTTCCAATTATTAAGATCTTTGATTTATTTAATTAGCACTTCATAGTTTTCAACATACAAGTTCTGTACATATTTTGTTGTATTTACACCTAAATGTTTCTTTTTATTGAGTGATTTGAAATGGTATTATAGTTTAAATTTTTGATGTCTGCATGTTCATTGTTAGTATACAAAAATAAAATTTATGTTTGTATATTGATCTTGTACGCTGTGACCTTGCTGAACTCACTTAGTTGTAGGAGTATGTTGGTAGATTCCTTAGGATTTACTATGAAGACAATCAAATTGTGCAAAAAGTAACAGTTTCTTTTTTTCTTTCTCAAGATGTATGCTTTTGGCTGGGCCAGTAGCTTATGCCTGTAATCCCAGCACTTTGGGAGGCCAAGGTGGGCGGATCACCTGAGAGGTCAGGAGTTTGAGACGAGCCTGGGTAACATGGTGAAACCTGTCTGTACTAAAAACACAAAAATTAACTGGGCGCAGTGGCGGGCACCTGTAATCCCAGTTACTCGGGAGTCTGAGGCGGAATTGCTTGAACCCGGGAGGTGGAGGTTGCAGTGAGCAGAGATTGCACCACTGCACTTCAGTCTGGGTAACAGAGTGAGACTCTGTCAAAAAAATAAAAGATGTATGCTTCTTATTTCCTTTTCTTGCCCTTTTGCACTCATATTACACTATGCTGAATTGGAGTGGTGAGAGTGGACATTCACACCTTGTTCCAGGTCTTAGGGGCAAAGCACTCAAACTTTCACCATTAAGTAAAACCTTAGCTCTAGAGTTTTGTTGTTGTTGTTGTTGTTGTTGTAGATACTCTTCCTTATGTTGAAGAAGCTCTCCTCTATTCCTATTTTTCTGAGATTTTTATTATTAATATGTGTTAAATTTTGTCTAATGCTTTTTTTGTATTAATTGATATGAACATGTGATTTTTCTGCCTTAGTTGGTTAATTTGGTAGATTATATTGACTTTCAAATATTGAACCATTCTTACATCCCTAACATCCCTAAAACAAACCCTACTTGATCATGGTGTATGATTCTTTTTGTTTTTGTTTTGAGATGGAGTCTCGCTCTGTCACTTAGCTGGAGTGCAGTGGTGCAATTTCAGCTCCCTGCATCCTCCACCTCCCGGGTTCAAGCAATTCTCGTGCCTCAGCCTCCCCAGTAGCTAGGATTACAGGCACATGCCACCGTACCCGGCTAATTTTTGTATTTTTAGTAGAGACAGGGTTTCACCATGTTGGCCAAGCTGGTCTTGAAGTTCTGACCTCAAGTGATCTGCTTGCCTCGGCCTCCTAAAGTGTTAGGACTATAGGTGTGAGCCACCGTGTCCAGCCTATTTCTGTATATTACTGAATGCTATTTGCTAATATTTGGTTAAGGATTTTTATATCTACATTCATGAAGACGACTGGTGTACAGGCTTACTTTTTACATTGTCTTTGGTTTTGATAGTGAAGTTCATAAACATAACTGTTTATGTTTATGCTCATAAACATAACTGAAACGTGTTTTCTCATCTCTTTTTTTGGAAGAGATTATGTGGAATCGATGCTGGTTATTCTTTAAAAGTTTGTAGAAATCTGCCAAGTGAGGTGGCTCATATGTATAATCTTAGCACTTTGGGAGGCCGAGGTGGGAGGATCACAAATCTCTGATGAAATAATCTAGTCCTGAAGATATTTTTTTGGGGGGGGATTTTAAAATTATGAAGTCAATTTCCTAATTATAAGGCTCTTCAGATTATCTATTTCTTATTGTCTATTTCTTACTGTTCTGTTTTCAAGTTCGTTAACTCTTTCCTTTGCATCCTCATTCTGCTGCTGAGCTTATTCACTGAGTTTTAACATTGTGATGATTGTATTTTTGATTTTTAAAAATTCCCATTTGGTTTTTCCTTATGTCTTTTATTTCTTTGCTGAGACTTTCTATTTTTCTCTTTAGTTTTAAGCATGTTTTCAATTGCTCATTGAAGCATTTTTGTCACGGTTATTTGAAAACCTTTGTGAGATAATTCTAACATCTCTTTCATTGGCATCTGTTGATTTTTTTTTCATTCAGTTTGGGATCTTCCTGTTTCTCGGTATGACAAGTAATTGAAACTTGGACATTTGGGGTATTATATTATGAGATTCCTGATATTAAACCTTTTATTTTAGCTGGCTCCCATGGGCACTGCTGTAAAGGGGAAGTAAAGGGGTGCCACCTCATTATTGCAAGGTGGCATTAGAAATCCAGGTTTCCTACTTAGTCTTTGCTGGAATGAGTGGGGCTGGAGCCCCATGGCTTTTTGTGGTATTTGGCTGGAGTAGGGACTTATTGTCTAAAAAGTGTTCTGTCTTTCCAGGCTGTTCCTTTCCTGGTCCTTTTGCCAGAGAGAGAAGACTTTTGTTGTTTTTGTTGCTGTTTGGTCTGTGCCTGTTGACATTTCTGGGTTGCCAGCTTCTTCAGCATCAGCTCTGGGATTAACGAGGCAAAAAGAAAACCCTGGGCACTTACACAATGTCATTCCTTGAGTCAGGAGATCTCAGCTCATCTGTCATTTTATCTCCATCTTCCAGAGTCTTGTTATGTTTTTATATAATGTCCAGGGTTTTTAGTTGTATTTAGCAGAAATAATACGAAAGAAATGCATCTACTCCATCTTCTCAGAAGCAGAAATCCTTGCTCTTTGCCTTTTACAGTCACATTTTCTTAAGATCCATTGCTACCAAAAATAGCCTACTCTTTTCGTACCCTTTTCTAACTACTTGACCTATCTAGTTTGGTCATTCATACAAAGATACTGAAAACAAACTCAAAATGATGACTTCCTTATAAGAGGCGATGTAAAAGAATCTGAAACTTTGTGTCTAACCCCCTTATTTAAAGAAATACCAAGGTATCTGCACATAGCCACAGTATCAAAATGGCTGGTCAGATACACATTTATTCACATTGCTCATGTCTGAAGGCCATCTCTAAAAAACTAGAGCAGAACATTCTGGATTCAAAATGCATACATAGCTCACCTTCACCGTCACAGCATTCTAGGATAGAAGGGTCTTCCCGAATCACTGCAGTCAGAGCATTGACATCTCCATTAGAGGCTGCCTGATAAACCATGGTCAGGTCAACTTCCTCGGATGAGTCACCTTCATGCATCAAACAGACACAATGTTAGTGTGTAGAGCCAGTTCACTGAAAGAATAACAATACCCAAGTCCTCACCCACACAAGTGATTCACTAAAACTTCTCAAGTGAATCCAGGCAGAAGACTGAGTCATCCTGGCCACACACTCCCTCACCACTTCTGAAGAAAGGAGGATCACTCATGCCATTTGTAACACCGCTGTGTACTGGAAAGGAACCTGAGGGATTGGATGTCATTTGAGATTTTCTGATTCTTTCCAGGCATTCAGGCTTCTCGAAGTCAGTGAGCCCAGAGAGGAAAGTGGGGCCCTCATCTCGGTTCTGCATTGCCCTTTTTGATCTGGAACATGTTCCTCGTACGCTCAATGACTCAGTTTACCACCTTAGAAAGAGACATTGTGCTGTCTGTTCTCTGATCTCCAGATGTAGAGGGTGAGCCAGCCTTTCCCACCTTATTCTGTACCCTGAGGACTGACCCTTGCCAAGTGCTCCACCCAGGCTCCCTCACCCTCTTGCTTGCCCATGAAAGGCATGGGCAGGAGCCTGGTGGGGAGAAGAGAGAGAAGAGACATTTCTTCCTGCCTTCCCCTAGTGCAGTGTTTGGCAGGAGCCACTTCTCTCCCACCAGGAGGCTCTTTCTTGGCAGAGCCAGTCTCTTTCTCTGCAGAGTCAGTTTCACTGGGTTCCCTGATAAAACGGTCCCCTCCCATCCTTCTTTGGCTTCCCACTGATGTTAGTCTGTGGAGCTTCAGCATCCGCAGTTCATCCTTTCAGCCCTGCTTCATCTCTGCAAGCTGTCCCTTCATGAAAGTCTCTTCATTTCAACCACCTGGGATTTCATGAGATGGAATTCCCGGAAGAAACAGAACTGTAGGCAATTCCTTTGAATTTTGTAGCCACCTGCATTGTGCCTTGGGCACAACTGAACCAACTAATACATGGTCAACGGATGGCTTACGTCTGTAATCTCAGCACTTTGGGAGGCTGAGGTGGGAGGATGACTTGAGCCCAGGACTTTGAGATCAGCCTGGGCAACACAGTGAGACCCTCTCTCTACAAAAATTTTAAAAATTAGCTGGGCATGGTAGTGGGTACCTGTAGTCCCAGGTACTCAAGAAGGTGAGGCAGGAGGATCACTTGAGCCCCAGAGTTCAAGCAGTGAGCTATGATTGTGCCACTATACTCCAGCCTGGATAACAGAGTGAGACCTTGTCTTAAAAAACAAACAAACAAAAAGGCGACAAGAGAACTATAGATCAAGTGGGGCCAGGCGCAGTGGCTCACGCCTGTAATCCAGGCACTGTGGAAGGTCGAGGCGAGCAGATCACTTGAGGTCAGGAGTTCAAGACCAGCCTGGTCAACGTAGTGAAACCCTGTCTCTACTGAAAATACAGAAAAATAAGCCAGGTGTGGTGGCATGCGCCTGTAATCCCAGCTACTTGGGAGGCTGAGGCAGGAGAATCGCTTGAACCCGGGAGGCAGAGGGTGCAGTGAACCAAGATCGCACCACTGCACTCCAGCCTGGGTGACAGAGTGAGACTCTGTTTCAAAAACAAACAAACAAAAAAAGAACTGTGGTTAAGTGGAGCACAGGGAGGCCTGGGCGGTGAGTTCTGCTCAAGAGGAGGCCTCCAGGGAGAGGCTGTGCTGATCGACTCATACACAGTTCCTCCCATGCACGCCGCCTCTGCCCCGCAAGCATAGCATTGTCCAGGGAAAAAATATGTGTGTAAGAAAACGTTTTTTGGCCAAGCGCAGTGGCTCACACCTTTAATCCCAGCACTTTGGGAGGCTGAGGTAGGTGAATCACCTGAGGCTGGGAGTTTGAGACCAGCCTTACCAACATGGAGAAACCCCATCTCTACTAAAAATACAAAAAATAAACTGGGCATGGTGGCGCATGCCTGTAATTCCAGCTATTTGGGAGGCTGAGGCAGGAGAATTGCTTGAACCCAGGAAGCAGAAGTTGCAGTGAGCCGAGATGGCGCCACTGAACTCCAGCCTGGGCAACAAGAGTGAAACTCCATCTCCAGAAAAAAAAAAAAAGAGAAAAAGGTTTTTTTTAAGTTGTGTTTTTCTGCTAATGTGGACATTATGTCAAAGATACTTTTTAGTTTTCAGTTCTAATTGATCTTTAGTTGGCAGTGGACCTAACCCTTTGCCTCGGTTTCTCTGTCCCAGTATTTTTGGGAAGTCATAAGTGACTTTTAGCCGGTTGACCTGTCTGTCCCCAAAGGAACTTGTTATTGGAAATATTTCATTTATGACAACAAACTGTTTTGTAAAGTGAGTGGTTGTTCCCTAACTTATTTTGTTGTTTCCGTGTGTTTGTTTTAGGCAGACTCACTTGCACATTTGCCTGGGGGCCAGAAGTGAGAGAGGAGGAGTGTCCAGGTCAAATGCCACTCCTGTGATGAGCGCAAGGACTATGGAGCCAGACAACTTCAGTATCCGTCCCAGTTTGCACTGACCAGCTGTGTGGATTTGGGCCATCCCTTTTCCAGGCCTTAGTTTCTTCATTTTGTTTGTTTGTTTGTTTGTTTATTTGAGACAGGGTCTCGTTGGTTAACCCAGGCTGGAGTGCAGTGGCGTGATGTTGGCTCACTGCAGCCTTGATCTCCCAGGCCCAAGTGATCCTCCCATCTCAGCCTCCTGAGTAGCTGGGACTACAGACACGCACCACCACGCCCAGCTAATTTTTGTATTTTTTGTAGAGATGGAGTTTTGCCATGTTGCCCAGGCTGGTCTCCTAACGATCTTCCCACATTGGCCTCCCAAAGTGCTGGGATTTATAGGCGTGAGCCACTGTTCCTGGCCAGTTTCTTTGTCTTTAAAATGAAGGTAATAATGATGATAATTATGACAACTACCTACCTGTCTTATAAGTTTATTGTGAGGAAAGAAATAAGTTAATATTTAATTCTGTGTGCTTTTAGAACAAGGCCTGGCATATAATAGTGTGTATATTTGCTATGACTATTGCTACTTAAAAAAATTTTTTTTGGTGTATTTAGAAAGCATTAGAAATCTGGGACATGTAGAGAAAATAGTCTCTTGTTGATGATGATTAGACAAAGACTTCATAAATTGCACAGAACGTTAGTCTCCATTAGGAAACTTCCCAGGACTCTAGACATTTTAAGATTTCTCACAATATATTTGGGCACAAGAAATAGGGCCCAGAAATAGGACAAAAATGGAGCTGGTATCTGGTTGTGTGACCACAGCCAAAGATGCTAGTGGTATCACTTCAGGAAGAAGATCCTAGAGGTAGGCTGAGGAGCTCTGTGTTTAATAGCCTGTTCATATGTTATATAATGTGCCTATATAACAAACATAAATGTATTTACAATCCATTCATCACTGAGTGCATTAAAATATGCAAGGCACATTCATCACACTGTCGACCCCACACAGCTGAGAGAAACAATGAATGCATTGCCTGATAGAATTATGATCCCCAAAGTATCTTGCCAGAAATCTAATCAGATGGTGTTTAATACGGCTAAACGTAGAGTAACATACTGAAAGACAGGACCAGCTGATTTCCTAGGCCGACTAAGAATCCCTAAGCCTAGCTGGGAAGGTGACTGCATCCACCTTTAAACACAGGGCTTGCAACTTAGCTCACACCTGACCAATCAGGTAGTAAAGAGAGCTCACTAAAATGCTAATTAGGAAAAAACAGAAGGTAAAGAAATAGCCAATCATCTATCGCCTGAGAGCACAGCAGGAGGGACAATGATCGCCATATAAACCCAGGCATTGGAGCCAGCAAAGGCTACCCTCTTTGGGTCCCCTCCCTTTGTACGGGAGCTCTATCTTCACTCTATTAAATCTTGCAACTGCACTCTCTTCTGGTCCGTGTTTGTTACCGCTGGAGCTGAGCTTTCGCTCATGTCCACCACTGCTATTTGCCGCCGCTGACTTATATCCCTCTGGATCTGGCAGGGTGTCCACTGTGCTCCCGATCCAGCAAGGCGCCCATTGCCGCTCCCAGTCGGGCTAAAGGCTTGCCATTGATCCCTCACGGCTAAGTGCTCAGGTTCGTCCTAATCAAGTTGAACACTAGTCACTGGGTTCTAGGTTCTCTTCCGTGACCCACAGCTTCTAATAGAGCTGTACCACTCACCACATGGCCCAAGATTCCGTTCCTTGGAATCCGTGAGGCCAAGAACCCCAGGTCAGAGAACACGAGGCTTGTTACCATCTTGGAAGTGGCTCACCATTTTGGAAGTGGCCTGCCACCATCTTCGGAGCTCTAAGAACAAGGACCCCTGGTAACAGTATCTTAGTCCACAAAATATCCAGTTGAACTAATTGAAGGGTGGTTAAGTATGTAGTTTTTGCACTCAACTTCCCCTCTCCCTGTTGATAAGATTAACCTGATTATTCTCTAGGGATTACTTCTTCTCCTCTTCTAGCCCTCAGGCTGATTCAGTGGAATTGACTATACCCCTGGGCAGGGGCAGAACTTGTGGCTTAGAACTAAGCCACTCAGCACTAGCATTATCCTGGCCTTGGAGACTGACTCAGGGATGTGACCCAATTAGAACCCATGACAAGCAATGATACGTTTGATATGTTGACTGGGGTTGTCGAGAACAATACTGTCACTTTATTCTACCATCCATGAACCTGGAAGCTACCTGGTGACATATTTCTCTTACCAGAGAAAGGTGGAGAGCTTTTCTCTGCCCCCTACACCTCCCCCAACCAATTAAAAAAAAAAAGAAAAAAGAAAAAAGAAATATTAGCCTAGCTCAATGTCCCGAAGCATTTCCCCAGTGTTTTCTTCTGGTAGTTTCATGTCTTATATTTAAATCTTTAATCCATTTTGATTTGACTTTTGTATATGGTGAGGGATAGGGGTCTAGTTTTATTCTTCTGCATATAGATATCCAGTCTTCCCAGCACCATTTATTGAAGAGACTGTTCTTTCCCTAATGTATGTCTTGGTGGCTTTGTTAAAAATGAGTTGACTGTAAATGTGTGAACTTGTTTCTGGAACCTCAATTCTGTTCCATCGGTCTACGTGGCTGTTTTTATGTAAGTATCGTGCTATTTTGGTTACTATAGCCTTGTAGTATAATTTGAAGTCAAGTAATGTGATGCCTTCAGCTTAAGTCAATTTACATAGATTTTGTGTATTCATTTGGATTTTCTTTTTAATCACTGGAAAAGTTCTGACCGATAAAACGTTTTAAAAAAGAACTTGGAGTTTTAGTTGGAAAATTAGCTCTATAGAAATAAACAGCGTTGTAATAAATTAGGAGGAAGTCTGGCTGAATTACCAAATCTAGTAGCCATATTGAGGGCAGTGATAGGCCTTTTCTATTCTTAACTGGTCAGTGTCATATTGAGGTCTATGGTCTCAATTAAACAGGGGTATAGTGGCTGGAGAACACTCAGAGGTGAGTGACTAGAGGTATGAATGGACTTTAATCAAGTCACGTGAAGAATGGTTGAAGGAAATAAATGTGTCTACTCTGAAGATTATTCCATGGGGTCATGATAGTAGCCTTCAGATAGTTAGAGTTTTTTTTTAATTAAAAAAATTGTGCAGGAGGGTGAGGCAGGAGAATGGCGCGAATCCGGGAGGCGGAGCTTGCAGTGAGCCAAGATCACGCCACTGCACTCCAGCCTGGGTGACAGAGCGAGACTCCATCTCAAAAAAAAAAAAAAAAAAAGAAAAAAAATTGTGGTAAAAGATACATAAAATTTGAAATGTTAACCATTTAAGTGTACTTACAGTTCAATGGCATTATGTCTATTCACACTGTTGTGTGACCATCACTAAAACTCATCTTTTCATCTTTCAAATCTCTGTACTCATTAGACTGTAACTTCCCATTCTTTCCTGTCCCCAGTCCCTGGAAACCACAATTCTACTTTCTGTCTATTAATTTGACTACTAAAGGCATCTCATGTATGTGGAATCAATAACCATTGTCCTTTCGTGACTGGCTTATTTCACGTAACATAATGTCTTCAGGGTTCATCCATGTTGTAGAATGTGTCAGAACTGTCTTCCTTGTTAAGATTTAATAATATTTAATTGTATGTATGCATCACATTTTGTTTATTCATTACCTGTCAATGGACACTTGGGTCATTCCCATCTTTTGGCTATTGTGAATAATGCTGCTGTGAACATGGGTCTACAAACCTTTTTGCATTCCTGCTTTCAATTCTTTTGGGTATATACTCAGAAGTGAAATTGTTGGATCATGTGATAATTCCATTTTTAATTTTTGAAAGAACCACCATACTGTCTTCCAAACGGCTGCACCATTTTGTATTTCCACCAAAGTGCACAAGAGTTTCAATTTCCCCATATCCTTGCTAACACTTGTTATTTATTGTTTGGTTTTTAAAAAAATAATAGCCATCCTAATGAGGGTGAAGTGGTATTTCATTGTGGCTTTGATTTGCATTTCTCTAATATTAGTGACAGTGAGCATTTTTACATGTGCTTATTGGCTATAGGCATATCTTTCAAGAAATGTCTATTCAAATCCTTTGCCCATTTTTGAATTAAGTTGTTTGGCTTTTTGTGGGTTGTAGGAGTTCTTTATATATTCTTAATATTAAACCTTTATCAGGTATATGATTTGCAAATATTTTCTCTCATTCTGTGGGTTACCTTTTCATTCTGTTGATAGTTGATGACAAAGCTTTTAATTTTGATGTAGTCTAATTTGTCTATTTTTTCTTTTGTTGCCTGTGCATTTGATGTCATAGTCAAGAAATCATTGCCAAATCCAGTGTCATGAAGCTTTTCCATATGCTTTTTTCTATGAGCTTTACAGTTGTAGGTCTTATGTTTGGGTCTTTGATCCATTTTGAGTTAACTTTTATATATGGTGTAAAGTAAGGGTTCAAATACATTTTTTTTCCATGTGGCTATCCTGTTTTTCCAACATCATTCATTGAAAATACTATTGTCTTAGTCTGTTTCCTGCTGCTATAACACAATACTATAGACTGAGTAATTTATAAATAAACTTATTTGGTTCATGGTTCTTGAGGCTAGGAAGTCCAAGGGCATAGTGCCAACATGAGGTGAGGATGATCTCATGGCAGAAGGGTGAAAGGCAGAAGTGAGCATGCGAGACAGAAGAGGAAATCAGGCCAAACTCATTGTTTTTATCAGACACCCATGCCAGAGATATCTAACGCACTCCTAATATAACAGTATTAATCAATTCATGAGAGCAGAGCCTTCATGCCCCAATCACCTCTAAAAGCACCACCTCTTAATACTGTTACAATGACAGTTAAATTTCAACACAACTTTCAGTGGGAACATTCAAGTCATAGCAACTATTCTTTCCCTATTGAATGGTCTTGGCACTCTTGTCGAAAATCAGTTGACCATAAATGTATGGGATTATTTCTGGACTTTCAGTTCTATTCTACTGATCTATATGTCTGTCTGTATGCCAGTACCACACTGTTTTCACTACTGTAGCTTTGTAGTAAGTTTTGACATCAGGAAGTGTGAAACCTCCAACTGTTCTTTTCGAAGATTGTTTTACCTATTTTGGGGTCTCTTGAAATTCAACATGCATATTAGGATGATTTTTCTATTTCTGTAGAAAACATCACTGGGATTTTGACAGAGATTATATTGAATCTGTAGATTGCTTTGTGTAGTATTGGCATCTTAATAATATTAAGTTTTCTAATTCATGAAACATAAAATGTCTTTCCATTTACTGGTGTTTTCTTTAATTTCTTTCAACAATGCTTTGTAGTTTTCAGTGTACCAGTCTTTTATCTCTTTGGTTATTCCTAAGTATTTGATTCTTTTTCATACTATTGTAAATAGAATTGTTTTTCAAAGGGCTTTTATGCAAACAATTTTATGGTTAAATTGCTCTATGAGACTCCCGTAGTTAGAAATAGCTGTGGGTGAGAGTGAGAGAGACAGGTATTTTAATTATTATTAGAGTTTATAAAAATGGACTGGGTCATCTCAAGAAATAGTGAACTTCCTGTCACTGAAGATGACCTCTCTTGGCTAGATGGCCACCAAACCTGTTTAGAAGGAATTTGGACACAGAGTGAAGCACAGGGTAGGGGGAAAAGGAAGACGTGTGGAGCAGAATAGCATGTACTTCAGAATTCCTTCTGGCCCTGCAATGTACACTAAACCACAGCACAACGAGGAAATAGGAAAAGAAGGAGCTTCCCTAGGGGTTGTTTAGAAAGAGCCAATCTAAGTTGCGGTCAAGGCAAATAATTGGTCACGAACTTAGAAACTGTTCAGAAAATTTCTGGAGAAATGAGGAAGCATGATGTAGAAATAACAAGTACAAAGATAAGGATGACTGACAGTCTTAATGGAATCTAAAATGAGGGCAGGAAAGTTTTTTTCTACTGACAATCAGAAGCCCACTTATTAAGATATCTAAAAGATCTACATAAACAAACAATACCTCAGTCCTTCCTTGTCTCCTTCCTATCACTCCTCTCTCTCTCTCTCTCTCTCTTTCTCATCTATTCATCATCTATCTTTCTTTCCACATGGCTTACATGAGGAGCATGTTTTGAATGGTCTTGCCTCTCTAACTGCTTTAAAGAGATAGACTTCTGTAGGGGTGCATAAAGAGAGATTTCAGAATACACACAGGGTAAGAGATTCTGAGGACAGAAAATGGAAGAAAAGTGAACAAATAGGAAGAAAGAAGCATGTGAAGACATGCAGATCGTATTTTATTTAAAACTCTGCTGCCGCTGCCGCTGCCGCTGCCGCTGCCGGAGAATGATCTGGGTGGCAGCTGGCAGCCTTGGCAAGGGGCCAGGAGCCACTTCTGAGGGTGCCCAGAGAAGCAAAGGTTGCCAGTCCTGTGTCGTCGCCCTCTCTGCCCCCCAGGAGGGGCAAGAGGGAGCCAGGGCTGATGTCAGAAATACACTTTTGGAGATGGCTTCTAAATCCCGGCTGAATTTTTTAGCCTTCCTCTATGGATCGGCAATAGGATTTCTTTTATGTTCTCAGCTATTTAATGTTTTGTTGGGAAACGAGGGTGACACCCAGTCTAATGTTCTTCATAAAGATCCTCATGCGAGGCATTCAGATGATAATGGACAGAATCATCTAGAAGGACAAATGAACTTCAATGCAGATTCTAGCCAACGTAAAGATGAGAACATAGACATCACTGAAAACCTCTATCAGCAAGTTAAAATTCTTTGCTGGGTTATGACAGGCCCTCAAAACCTAGAGAAAAAGGCCAAACATGTCAAAGTTACCTGGGTCCAGCATTGTCACAGAGTGTTTTTTATGAGTTCGGAAGAAATAAAGACTTCCCTGCTGTGGGATTGAAAACCAAAGAAGGCAGAGATCAGCTTTACTGGAAAACAATTAAACCTTTTCAGTATGTTCATGAACATCATTTAGAAGATGTTGATTGGTTTTTGAAAGTAGATGATGATACATATTTCATACTACACAATTTGAGATGGCTTCTTTCAAAATATGATTCTAAAGAACGCATTTACTGTGGAAGAAGATTTAAACCCTTTGTAAAACAGGGCTATATGAGTGGAGGAGCAGCATATTTACTAAGCAAAAAAGGCTTGAAGAGATTTGTTGATGCATTTAAAACAGACAAGTGTACACATAATTTCTCCATTGAAGACTTAGCACTGGGGAGATGCATGGAAATTATAAATGTAGAAGCAGGAGATTCCAGAGATGCCATTGGAAAAAAACCTTTTCATCACTTTGTGCCAGAACACCACTTAATAAAGGTTATCTACTTAGAACCTTTTGGTACAGGAATTACAGCTATTATCCTCCGGTAGAGGGTCCTGGTTGCTGTTCTGATCTTGCAGTTTCTTTTCACTATGTTGATTTTACAACTGGGTATGTGTTAGAATACCTCATTTATCATCTTCGTCCGTATATTTATTTATACAGATATCAAGCTACCTTACCTGAAAATATACTAAAGGAAATTAGTCAAGCAAACAAAAATGAAGGCACAAAAGTGAAGTTAGGAAACCCTTGAAAGAAAATCACGAATGAACAAAGGTAAAATGTCTAGCATTGCACTGAAGAAGGACTTCTGCATTTCTGACATAGAACACTGGAATCCCAGTGAGGAATTCTAAGTGAACATTCCATATAGAAACCTTTCACATGAATGACTATAAACTGAAGCTTTAAATGACCTGCGAAGTCTGTTAAAATGTGTTTTGACACAGTAATATAAAAATATATCTATATATATAAGAAGAAATTGTGTTTTTAAAATGGTGGCCAGGTAGAAGAACTAGAAAAGAGATTTGTTGTCTATTTTTGACCATCTGTATTATTGTCACTAAGAAACTAAAACAGTTGAATTTGCTAAAACTACACTGTGCTATGTTAGTAATAAACAGATCTGCCTTAAAGAAAATTTTAGAAAGAAATATTGTTGCTCAGTGTTATTAATACAGCTCAAGAGTTGAGTTTATATTTGCAGTATGATATACATGATCCAACACCCCCCAACACATACAGTTTTTGTCTAATGAAAATTTTGCTGTGATTATTTATAATTGGCAGTTTTTCTTCCAAAAGAAGCTAAAATAAGACTGGCATTTATCCTGAAGTGCCTTAATAAAACCGTACTTTAAAATTATATGGGCCTTGCCTATATTATATATTTGATTCTAATTAGTAATCCTTTATGGAATCTCTGTTGGTTCTCTTCTAAATATGTTTACCCACCCTTGAATACAATTCTCCACTATTAATATTAATTTACTCATAGCATTCATAGCATTCTGTAAACATGTATTTTATAAGATTTGTTCGCAAATTTACCCATTGTTAATTATGGGTAACTAATAATAAATTTAATGCTATTTGAGGATGCTTTTCTTATATCAGTGCCACTCTCAGGAATTACTAAGTGACATTTTAAATTGATTATTTTAAACTCTTTCTAACTACATAGTTTTGATTTCTTTCATTCTCATCCTGTTGAGAGATGAGAACGTGTTTATGCTTTTTATAACTTGTTTAAAGCAGAGTTATAACATTCATTTTTAGGATCCAAGGTGGCTATTAGTTACACTGGCAAGATTATTTTGAATGCAAGATTTTGAAAAGAATTAATTAAAAACAATAGAAAACGCAGAGTACTTAAACAAAAACGTTATATATTGAAAGAGTAGATACTTAACTTATAAATAACAGTCTGAAAGTTCATGCTGACTTACTATTTTGGGATAATTGTCTTGCCAGTGGATAATTCTAACAATGCAGAATACCTATTCAAGGCTGTCATCAAAAACATTCACAAATGTTTCATTCTATTTTTAGTGACTCTCTGTTTAAAGAGTTTCCGAAAGAAAATTTGTATTTTTATTATCTTTAGCAATACTGAGTGTGTCATAACAGAATATTTTACAGACTTTCTATGAGATTATTTTTAATGGCACAAAAGATTTACATTTCCCTTATGTTTATCATTATGCCAATTTTACATGGCTGTCGTGCCACTGACTCTGCTGTTTAGCTAAATAATTTCTTTTTTTGGAGACAGTCTCACTGTCCCCGAGGCTGGAGTGCAGTGGCATGATCTCTGCTCACTGCAACCTCTGCCTCCCGGGTTCAAGCGATTCTCCTGCCTTAGCCTTCCGAATAGCTGGGATTACAGGTGTGTGCCACCACGCCCGGCCAATTTTTGTATTTTTAGTAGAGATGGGGTTTTGCCATGTTAGCCAGGCTGGTCTTGAACTCCTGACCTCAGGTGATCTACCTGCCTCCACCTCCCAAAGTGCTGGGATTACAGGTGTGAACCACAGCGCCTGGCTAGCTAAATAATTTCTATTTATTGTGCCAAAACATGTCACAATCATGACTCCTCGAATGGTATACTTGAGAGGATATTTTTTTCGTTGACTAACCATTGATTACTCTGTCCACATAGTGAAAACATGCACCAATTTTTACCTATTATCATGGTAGTATTATCTGCCAAAATTTTGAGGCATTCATTTTATTCTTTGAACAACTCTTCACAATAGTGTGACATGAATTTTCGTATGTGTTACTTGACTAGAAGTATAAATGGTTTACTATAAATATCCAAAAACCTTAAGATTTACTCACAGGAAATGAATGTTGTGATGAATCCTGGGTTCTAGAGTCAGACTTACTCAGGTTTAAATTCTTGCTCCAACACTTACTTGAGCAATTTTATTTAATCTCTCCGTGTCTCAATTTTCTCATCTGTAAATTAGGGATGATAATACTACCTACCTCACAGGATTTTTATGAGGATTAAATAAATGTAAGGTTCTTAGAACACTATCTGTCCCAGAATAGGGAGCAATGAATATAAGATTGTATTATTATTCTATTACCTTGGAGTGTAACTATTGCATTTAAGTGAATAAAAAATTTGCTTTGACCAGATACTGAAGGAAATATTTCATACATTTCTTAATAAGTAATAGCTAGTATTTATCGAGTGCCTACTGTGTGCTAACTATTGTGCTTACTCTGTGTATAATAGTGTTAATCCTCAAAATTTGGGTGTTATTCCCATGTTATAGATAAGGAAACTGAGGCTCGGAGAATTAAAGTTACTTTGTCACTGTCACAAAGCTAGTAAGTAACAGAGGCAGGATTTATATTCAAATCCTGTGTGTTCATTTGAACTGTATCAGGCTTGGGGTTAGTCATTGAGCATTATTTCCATTTTTATTTATATGATATATGACATCTGATACATTGGCCAGTAATAGGCAAGTTAACCCAGTCAAATTGTCATAGTGATTCTTAAACTGTGGTTTGCACACTTGCCTAGGACATTGTTAAAATGCCGATCTGAAGACCCCAATCTCAGAAATTCTAATTTAAGCATGGGGCCCAAAGGTATGCATTCTTACCAGATGCCCTAGGGCAGTGATTGCCAAAAGTGTGGTCCCAACAAAAAGCATCAACATCACCTGGGAACGTGTTGGAAATGCAACCTCTCTCAGGGTCCCATCTCAGATCTACTAAATCAGATACTCTAGGAGCAGGGGCAGGGGCTAGCAGTTGTGTTTAAGCAAACTGCAGGTGTCTTTATCATCCTAGTTTGGGAACCACTGCCAACACCTACATGATTTTGGTACAAATAGTGTTTGAAACACACTGAAGATTACTGCTCCATTATTAAGACATTTTTTCAAAAAGCATGTTTTAAATCAGTGTAGTGCAGGATCACGTAATATTAAATATAAAGATAATTTAAAGGGTCATTGGATCATTCATTATGGCCAAATTTTTAGCTTCTCCAAAGTGGCTAATATCAGGGACCACAATAAAATCTGTAATTCTCTAAGTTTCGTAATTTTATATTGAGGCAGGAAGGGTTAATTAAGTACTAATAAGTACATAATTTATTTAAAACATACATAAAATAAGTGTCATCAAAAAGGTCTACAATTGTTGGTAAAAAGAATTTAAATTGAAGTAGTAAATGCTATTTTATAATATACAGAGCATTTTTCTGCCAATTCATTCTGGTTTGTGTGACCTAATAAAGCAAAAACAAAAACAAAAACAGTTCTCCGAGTATTCCGTAGAGCACATAAAACCAGATTTCATGATGATGATGTATTCACTATCTTTTAGATTAAGATCTTCGTTATTTAGATAAATTGTTTTAGTATGGTTTTAACACATAAGGCTTTTGATGTCTTACGTTCTCTAATGATGGTATGCTTGTATTTTCTAGTGGAAAGTTCATAGATAAAGCAGATTTTTGTCCCAGTTTGTTTTCAAATATCATACATTTCAGAGGAGTTTTTCTTACTGTAATGATATATTAAAATAAACCACTGATTGACTTTTATTATTATTTGAATATGGAATTGGACTTGAGCATTAATTTGCTAACTGGTTATTTTCATAATTGTTTTCTTGAGTATTAATTTTTCACTTCTTTGAGACTGTCAAACCATAGTTATTACCAGATTGATGCACTATTGTACTTGAAAGAATCACTTGATTGATTAAAGTATATCTAGCATTTTATTCTCCATTTGTTTTCAGTTCATAAGACTATTATCTTTGACAGTTTCTGCTTTGTATTTATTGCCCTTCTTTATTTGCTTTATTACTAATTCCCATTTTCTAGTTACTCTTAAATGCTGCTTTCACAGGGTTAATTTGGCTGTTAATAGTGATTAAAATTTTTATTACTTAATTGATAATTTTAAATCTATGAACTAGGTTTCCCTATCAGACTGAAAGTGAAAGTCTAAGAATAATGCCTGCTGGCTCTCAAGATAGTTGCCCTACTTAAAAATCTAGAATTTTAAATTAATTCGACATCTACAATTATTATTATGACTTTTTTTTTTTTTGAGACGGAGTTTCACTCTTGTTACCCAGGCTGGAGTGCAATGGCATGATCCTGGCTCACCACAACCTCCGCCTCCCTGGTTCAAGCAATGCTCCTGCCTCAGCCTCCTGAGTAGCTGGGATTACAGGCATGCACCCCCACGCCCAGCTTATTTTGTATTTTTAGTAGAGATGGGGTTTAACCATTTTGGTCAGACTGGTCTTGAACTCCCAACCTCAGGTGATCCGCCTGCCTCAGCCTCCCAAAGTGCTGGGATTATAGGCGTGAGCCACCGGGCCCGGCCACATCTACAATTATTAAAGGAAGTAAAGTTATTTAGATTTTTCCACTCACCCTTTTTTCAAAAACAAAAAACCCCAAAACCCATTTGCTTTATTTTTCTACTTTATAGTAGGCCTAACAGAAACATACTGAAGCAATCTGGGAGACAACTTGTGGTAGATCCTATGCTAAATGTTAATGTTACCTCTGTTGATTTAAAAACAGTGTATAGGGGCCGGGTGCGGTCACTCACGCCTGTAATCCCAGCACTTTGGGAGGCTGAGGCTGGCGAATCACGAGGTCAAGAGATTGGGACCATCCTGGCTAACACAGTGAAACCCCGCCTCTACTAAAAATACAAAAAATTTAGCCGGGCGTCGTGGTGGGCGCCTGTAGTCCCAGCTACTCAGGAGGCTAAGGCAAGAGAAAGGCCTGAACTGGTAAGGCGGAGCTTGCAGTGAGCCGAGATCACGCCACTGCACTCCGGCCTGGGTGACAGAGTGAGACTCTGTCTCAAAAACAAACAAACAAACAAACAAAAAAACCAAAAAAACCTAAACATGTGTTTATATGTAAGAGTTGAAATAACAATTTTAACAAAGGGTGGAACAAGGAATTTTACAAATTCTCTCTAGAGAAACCAACTCTAAAGTTTTAGAGTTGCATTGTTCTCTATTTCAATTCCCTTACCTCTCTAGTTTTCAGTTTATGTTAGTTAAGTTTTAATAACTTTGCAGGGCCCAGCAAATTAATAATCTACACGAAGTATTTTATTAGAGGGAAACTAATCTTACTGCTAAGCAGTGTGTTGTACTACATAGTGAATGTTTGTATTTTGGAATTTAAAAATTATTTAAGGTAATGGTGCTATTAATGGTTTAAAAATGTCTGGTGACTTGCTTATTTTAAGTGATCACCATTAAGTCAGAAAAATGTATTTTTAAATGTTTCTTAAAGTGGCTTTTGAACATTTTTCAACAGTGGATTTAAATAATGCATAAAATAAATTGCCATGTTCAAAGTTAAAAAAAAAAAACAAAAAAACCTTAGGTGTGGCCTGGTATGGTGACTCATACCAGGAGGCCGAGGTGGGCAGGGCGTGGTAGCTCACGCCTGTAATCCCAGCACTTTGGGAGGCCGAGGCAGGCGGATCACAAGGTCAGTTGAGAACAAGACCATCCTGGCTAACACAGTGAAACCCCGCCCCTACTAAAAATACAAAAAAATTAGCCAGGCGTGGTGGTGGGCGCCTGTAGTCCCAGCTACTCGGGAGGCGGAGGCAGGAGAATGGCGTGAACTGGCGAGGCGGAGCTTGCAGTGAGCCGGAGCTTGCAGTGAGCCGAGATCGCGCCACTGCATTCCAACCTGGGCGACAGAGTGAGACAGCGTCTCAAAAAAAAAAAAAAAAAAAAAAAAAAGAGGCCGAGGTGAGAGGATTACTTGAGACCAGTAGTTAGAGACCAGCCTGAACAACATAGCAAGACCTCATCTCTACAATTGTGTTTTAAATGTAGTATGTATATACATGAAATGTGTAAAAGTCTGTAAAAGCCTGGAAGAACGTGCATCAAAAAGTCAATAGAGATAGTCTCTTGGATATTCTTCAGAACTTTCTATATTTTTCAAATTCTCTATAATGAATGTATGTTCTTTTATACCTGTCAAAATAAACCAAGTTTTTTTTCCTTACATGGTAAGAGTGAAGTCAGGCGTACTAGCTTTAATAATACTAATACTAAGGGGGTACACAGAGCCTAGCATGTCTATAACTAAGAAAACAAGTCCTTGCTGTTTGATAACATCCTAAAAAAGAAAAAATTATATATTTTGCTAATTCTGACCTTTATAAATACTCTAGTAGGTTTTTTTTTTTTTTAAACAAAGGTATATATTTAAATTTTTATTAATTTTTACCTAAAAATTGGAAGGACAGACAGTCTTAAGATCATTTCTTTCCTTCATTTTTCATGGTCACAAAACCTCACTGATTTCTGGATGTATCATAAATTATCCAATGTCAGTGGCTTAGCATTAATACTGTCAGACATGTAATAGGCTATTAAAAATGTTTTAGATTAGAGGGCCTTTGTTAGAGTATCTCAGATTTTACAAAAAGGTTCCTTTTTTGGAGCTTCACATGGTGGATCTGTCCTTGGGTTATTATGGAGTTCTTTGGGAAAGCCCTTGACTGCATCGGTTACTGGGCCCATTTTGTTGAAATTAACCAGAAGTTAGCTTGACACTTGTTCTGCCTGAGCTGTGACCCTTTTGCAAAAGGACCAAAAATTGCATTGCAATTTCAAGAGTTCAGACCAGAGTAATTTGGGGAGGTTTTCTTTGGTTTATTCTATTCAGAGGATTCTTGGGTGACTAAACACATCCTAGGGTCACCAATGATGTCTGGATTCATTTTGGACAACCACAGAGGACTCTGCAGATCTTTCTTAGATTGTTCCTTGAAATAGAATGGATTGCCTCTGAAGAACTCATTCATCCATTTACTCATCTACCACAGGCTAGTAAAATTGTAGTTACAAAGGCTGTAGAGTTTCTGTCCCTAAGAAAGACATGTCCTAGTGGGAAGACGAATGTCTTATTTATGATTGAGACATACTGGAGATATTATGGCAGGACAGGGGAAGAATCACTTCAATGAACAGTTTCCTGGGCATTCCCCTAATTTCCTCTCTCCTTATGCAGGATTATCCTGAATGCTTTGAAGAAATTGCATTCTTGGGGGTACCCAGAATGACCTATCCACAAAGTGGCCAGTCTTTCCGCCTTTAAGGAGCATGCCAGGCCTTACACTGCACCATGATGGCTCCATGGGACAACATTGCCACCCACTGGTAATGAAGAGTCTGTGGACCTTCACCTGGGTCCCGAGTCAATCTGGAACTCTTTGGCCATGCAAGAACAAGTTAAAGGTCATTGATACAGCCAACTGGCATTGAAACAAAATTAGTCTCATGTGACTCTTTTCGAATATATCAGGTGATGCAAAGCATACATATAGAAAAATGGTAAGAGCACAGGCTCTGGGGCCTCACCTCTAGAGTTTGATTCTGGCACTGCCACTTACCTGCTAGCTATCTGACCTTAGGCGAGTTGCTTAACATCTCTATGTCCATTCTTCACTTGCCAAATGAATAAGAATAGTGCCTCCCGGTTAGGCCTGTTCTGAGAGCTAAATGAATTAATTCATATGATGTGCTTAAAGCAGTGCCTGGCCCAGAGCAAATATTCAAAGTGTGTTAATTAGTGGGGTGATTCCTCAAAGACCAAGAGGCAGAAATACCATTTGATCCAGCAATCCCATTACTAGGTATATACCCCAAGGAATATAAATCATTCTATTATAAAGATACTTGCATGCATATCACAATAGCAGCACTATTCACTATTAGCAAAAACTTGGAATCGACCTAAATGCCCGTCAATGATAGACTGGATAGAGAAAATGTGATACATATGCACCATGGAATACTATGCAACCATAAAAAAGAACAAGGTCATGTCCTTTGCAGGGACATGGATGGAGTTGGAAGCCATTATCCTCAGCAAACTAATGCAGCAACAGAAAACCAAACACCACCTGTTCTCACTGATAAGTGGGAGCTGAATGATGGGAACACATAACCACATGGAGGGGAACAACACACACTAGAGCCAGTCAGAGGTGGTGGTGTGGGGAGAGGGGGAGCATCAGGAAGAAGAGGTCATGGATGCTGGGTTTAATATTTAGGTGATGGGATGATCTGTGCAGCAAACAACCATGGCACACATTTACCTATGTAACAAACCTGCACATCCTACACATGTACCCCTGGACTTAAAATAAAAGTTAAAGAAAAAAAAAAACCAAAGTCTGTCTGTTGTTATTATTATTCAAATTACTACTTTGACATAGATAGGCACTTGTGCCTTCTTGCCCTTAAACGAGACCCTTTGCCTTGTGCAGCAGGCTGTAGCAATTTTGTGAGCAGAAACATTTTTACCAGGTTTCACGTCTTCTCTAGTCCCTCAGGGTGTACTGCCTGAGATGATAAGAGTGTTTTAGAAAGTGTCAGTCACATGAGAAGAAGAAAGTTTCTTTCTAACATTTTAAAGGGAAAAATAGCTCCAGGCTTTCCACATGTACCAGCTTAGGGAACAAACATGCAAAGTGACCTTCATACCGTGGGAGTGGAAAAGAAGAGATTTCATTCTGTGGGGAGGAAGTCTTGCAACAATATTATCTCAAGGGTAAATATCTGGCTGCAATCAGATCTTTCTTCCGTAACCAAATTTGTGATGCAACACGTGTTGTGTTTCTTTGAATGTTAGCATCTCTGTGCTCTTGCGGGGGTAGGTTTTCTGAGCTGTGAACGGCATTTCATGTTGAGCGTCTCTCCTGCACGAAGAGGACCTGGGGAATGGAATTTTCTGTTTTAAGGAGTGTGTCTGTGTTGAAATTCAGTAAAGATGCCTCTCAGAATGCACTTTTATAGAATGCATCTTTATTTTAATAATTTTTTTTCTTTTTTTTTTCTTTTTTTTTTTTTGAGACGGAGTCTCGCTCTGTTGCCCAGGCTGGAGTGCAGTGGCTGGATCTCAGCTCACTGCAAACTCCGCCTACCGGGTTCACGCCATTCTCCTGCCTCAGCCTCCCGAGTAGCTGGGACTACAGGCGCCCGCCACCCCGCCCGGCTAGTTTTTTGTATTTCTTAGTAGAGACGGGGTTTCACCGTGTTAGCCAGGATGGTCTCGATCTCCTGACCTCATGATCCGCTCGTCTCGGCCCCCCAAAGTGCTGGGATTACAGGCTTGAGCCACCGCATCCGGCCTATTTTAATAATATTAAATCTTAAAAATATCTCAATATTTATGTATAGGACCTTTAGGATGGGGGCAATATACACATCTATTGATCAATTTAATATACATGTTCTGCTCAGATGAGCTTTCTCACCCACTGGGGTTTTGTGGAAACTTTTCTGATGTTAAAATATTATGTCAGGAAGTACTTTGATAATTAGGCAGTGATATGGTCTGGCTGTGTGTCCCCACCCAAATCTCATCTTGAATTGTAATCTGAATTGTAATCTCCACATGTTGGTGGAGACCTCGTGGCGGGTGATTAGATCATGGGGATGGTTCCCCCATGCTGCTGTTTTCATGATAGTGAGTTCTCACGAGATCTGATGGTTTTATAAGGGGATTTTCCCCCTTTGCTTGGCACTTCTCCTTCCTGCTGCCATGTGAAGAAGGATGCATTTGCTGTTTCTTCTGCCATGATTGTAAGTTTCCTGAGGCCTCCCCAACCCTGCAGAACTGTGAGTCAATTAAACATCTTTCGTTTATAATTACCCAGTCTTGGGCAGTTTTTTGTAGAAGCATGAGAATGGACTAATACAGGCAGATAGAAATCTTTAATTTTATGAAGGATTATGCTAGCCTTGCTGGCTTTGGGAAATTGAAAATAAGTTAAGTGTTGTTATGAAACCATCCTTCCTCCAATCTTCCTTTCTTCTGAATCAAATACATGACTCCACCTACCTCTCTTTCCAGGAATGGCAGGTGTTGGAGTCAGGCATTTGCCATTTTAACTGCCAACTCTGGAAAAGGAGGAATTGGTTTGTTTAGTCTGGAGCAGAGCAGAATGTTCATGTTCAGTTGAATATGATAGCTGTTTTCAATTTTGAAAAAGCTGGAAGAGAGTTTAGACTTGTTTTCTTTTCTTTTTTTTCTTTTGAGACAGAGTCTCACTCTGTTGCCCAGGCTGGAGTGCACTGGCATGACCTTGGCTCACTGCAAGCTCTGCTTCCTAGGTCCAAGCGATTCTTCTGCCTCAGCCTCCCAAGTAGCTGGGATTACAGGCGCCTGCCACCATGCCCAGCTAATTTTTGTATTTTTAGTAGAGATGGGGTTTCACCATATTGGCTAGGCTGGTCTCGAACTCCTGACCTCAAGGGATCCACCTTCCTCAGCCTCCCAAAGTGCTAGGATTACAGGTGTGAGCCACTGCACCTGGCCTAGACTTGTTTTCTGTAAACCCACAGTGAAGAACTAGTTCTGGTGGGTAGAAGTTGGAATTAATAAGACTTTTGAATGACTAGAGCTGTTCAGATACAGAAGCAATTACCTCACAAGCTAGTGCACTCCTTATCACTATCTGCGTTTAAGCAGGTTCTGACCAAACCCATCTTGGCAGTGTTATTGAGGAGACACCTGTATTGAGTTGATCTCTAAGTTTCCTTTCATGATTGATGTTCTGCATGTCTAGCTAGCATCTGTGGAGAACCAAACAGTGAATCACCCATTATTCATGAACAATGACTGTTGGGCTGGGGGAGATTTGGAGAAGGGGGTCTTCCTTGGATCTTTGAAAAGGCACCCTCCTTGTGGTCCTCTTCTGTGCCCACTTATAAAACTGCCCCTAGTGCCTTGGTCTCCTGAAAATAGTTTAAGAAAACAAATGTAATTTGGGTGGCTGGCTCAAATGTCAGAGATTGAACAAGTCTATTGCCCTACAGTCCCTGAGCTTTGAGTTGTCCCTGACACCCTGTAGTGGCTGCATTCTGTCAGCTGGTGTTCCAGGGATGCCTTCCTTTTCTGGACTCTGTTTTTTCTTCATCAATGATGGATTTTATTTTTCTTTCTTTTCTTTTTTTTTTTTTTCCTGGAGACAGATTTCTCACTCCCATCACCCAGGCTGGAGTTCAGTGGTGCAATCACAGTTCACTGCAGCCTCAACTTCCTGGGCTCAGATGACCCTCCTACCTCAGCCTCTCGAGTAGCTGGGACTACAGGCGTGCACCACCATGACCGGTTACTTTTTTGTGATTTTAGTAGACATGGGGTTTCATCATGTTGGCCAGGCTGGTCTCAAACTCCTGGGCTCAAGTGATTCCCCTACCTCAGCCTCCTAAAGTGCTGGGATTACAAGCATGAGCCACCACTTCTGGCCTCAACGACGCATTTCCACATTCCTTCTTTAAATTGTCTTAAAAATTTTACTGACCCTTTAAAGTGTATGAGTATGCTTTCTGTACAGTCATAGATTGGCAGTAGTTCCCGAATGACTGGATTACAAAAATTATGAAAACACAGATAAGAAGAAAATATGAACTCAAAAGTGATCACTAAAATGTTGGTGTATTGCATACACTTGACTCATGCTGCAGGATGGGTTTGCATCCTACCCCACCTCCTTTACAGAGCCCCTGCATCATGCAATGGAGGAGTGGGGAGAAGTGTGAGCAGTAGGCGAGCTCAGAAGCCTGAAGGGTCTGGTTGTTTCATAGTGCATAGTTGTGTACCTCTGCTCTTTCCATCCCCCCACCAGCCCCCGCCAGCAGAATCTGAACTGTCTCTTGTTCCCTATCCTGCACTCCAAATGAGCATGGCTGAAAATGGGTGGTGACCTAACCCAAAGGCCACAAAAAGGACAAGGCAGGTTCCTGAGGAGAAGGCAAAGTGGTTAAAAGGTCCCAACAGCTGCAAGGCCAGGAGACAAAGAGGAGGAGGAAGTTCTGGAAGGTGCTTCTGCCTGAGTGGGTACAGCCCTCAGGGATTAGGACAGTGGCAGGTAGTGTCTGCCGGGGTGGCAGGGCTGGTGGACCAGGCTAGCAGTGCAAATCTTAAATCTCCCACAGTGTGATCTTCCTATGGGCTGGGATATAATGACAGAACCTGAAGAAATGACTGAAAGTCTCAGAGATGCTGTGTGAGTTTGACTACCACTGAGGCTATTTTGTGGCTCACTTACTAAGTGAATCGCCCTTCTATCCTCTCCTCCCCTTCCCCACTTGGACGTTCCCTTCCATGAGAAGGGACTGGGTCAAGGATGATATTAAGAGCATGTAACAACTGCCTTGTCAGGGGCCCGGAACAGGATGGAAACATACCTAATATCTGGGCAGGATAGAGGACTTTGTACTTGCTGGTCTTGTGTGTGTGTTCCTGGGGAATGATTAGAGCAGTGAGAATGGAGAAATCCCTGTTGATCTGAGGGCATAGAAAGATTTTAACATTGTAACCACCACCAACTGTTCTGAGTAGAGTGCTGGAGTTACATGCACTTTTTATTTACAAAACTTTAATCACACTGTGTATATTTACGAGTCACTTGCCAGGGATAGTTCTGAGAAATGTGTCAGTAGGTGATTTTTGTCTTTATGAGAACATCATAGAGTGTACCTACACAAACCTAGATGGTATAGCCCACTGCAAACCCAGACTGTATGGTATAGCCTATTACTCTTAGGCTGCCATCCTGTACAGCATTTTACTGTACTGAATACTGTAGGCAATTGTACCACAGTAAGTATTTGTGTATCTAAACATAGAAAAGGTAGAGCAAAAATATGGTATAGACTATAAAATGTGGTACACTGGTATAGGGCGCATAGCATCAATAGAGCTTGCAGGATGGGATGTTGCTCTGGGTGAGTCAGTGAGTGAGTGGTGATTGAATGTGAAGGCCTAGGACACTAGTGTGCACTACTGTAGACTTTATAAACACTGCACACTTAGCTTACACTACATTTATAAACAAATGTTTTCTTTCTTCTACAATAAATTAATCTCAGCTTACTACAACATTCTTACTGCATTAACTCTTAAAATTTGTTTCAACTTTTTGGCTCTATTGTAATAACACTTAAAACACAAACACATTGTACAGTTGAACAAAAATATTTTCTTTCTTTATATCCTTATTCTTTAAGCTTTTTTCTATTTTTAAAATGGTTTATTTATTTTCATTTTCTAAATATTTTCGTTAAAAACGAAGACACAAACACACACACACACATTAGCCTAGGCCTACACAAGGTCAGAATCTTCAATAACTCATTTTCCACCTTCACATCTTGTCCCACTGGAAGCTCTTCAGGGACAGTAACATGCACGAAACTGTCATCTCCTATGAGAACAATGCCCTCTTCTGGAATACCACCTGAGTGACCTTCCTGAGGCTGTTTTACAGTTAGCTTAAAAAAAAACAAACAAAAAAGTAAAAGGAGTACAAATAATGATAAAACTGTAGTATAGTAAATATATAAACCAGTAGCATAGATCACTATCAAGTATTACACACGGTACATAACTGTATCTTTTTTTTTTTTTTTTTTTTTGAGACGGAGTCTCACTCTGTCGCCCAGGCTGGAGTGCGGTGGCGTGGTCTCTGCTCACTGCAAACTCCGCCTCCCGGTTCACACCATCTCCTGCCTCAGACTCCTGAGTACCTGGGACTACAGGCGCCCGCCACCACGCCAGGCTAATTTTTCGTATTTTTAGTAGAGACGGGTTTTCACTATGTTAGCCTGGA
The DNA here is from genome assembly GCF_047675955.1 of Chlorocebus sabaeus. Classification (NCBI taxonomy): domain Eukaryota; kingdom Metazoa; phylum Chordata; class Mammalia; order Primates; family Cercopithecidae; genus Chlorocebus; species Chlorocebus sabaeus. The sequence continues at coordinate 39,140,516 of NC_132907.1, read as the reverse complement.
TGGTCTTGATCTCCTGACCTTGTGATCCGCCTGCCTGGGCCTCCCAAAGTGCTGGGGGTTACAGGTGTGAGCCACTGCACCTGGCCTTTTTTTTTTTTTTTATAAGACAGAGTCGCTCTGTCACCCATGCTGGAGGGCAGTGGCACCATCTGGGCTGACTGCAAACTCCGCCTCCCGGGTTCAAGAGATTCTCCTGGCTTAGCCTCCAGAGTAGCTGGGATTATAGGTGCCCGCCAACATGCCCAGCTAATTTTTGTATTTTTAGAAGAGATGGGGTTTCGCTGTGTTGGCCACGCTGGTCTGAACTCCTGACCTCAGGTGATCCGCTTGGCTAGGCCTCCCAAAGTGCTGGATTACAGGCGTGAGCCACCGTGCCTGGCCCTGTGTGTGCTTTTTTAAAATAACTGGCAATGCAGTAGGTTTGTTTATATCAGCATCACCACAAACACCTGGATAATGTGTTGTGCCATGACATTATGATGGCTACGATATCAATAGGTGATAGAAAATGTTCAGTTCCGTCACAATCTTATGGAACCACCATCATATTTGTAGTACATTATTGTCCAAAATGTCACTATGAGGTACATGACTGTATAGTCTTGGTTTTTGCTCTTTTTCACTTAAAAATTTTTTTTTTTTTTTTTTGAATCAGTCTTGCTCTGTCACCCAGGCTGGAATGCAGTGGTGTGATCTTGGCTTACTGCAGCCTCCACCTCCTGGGTCAAGCAATTCTCCTGCCTTAGCCTCCTGAGTAGTTGGGATGACAGGCGTGCGTTACCACACCTGGCTGGTTTTTGTATTTTTAGTAGAGACAGGGTTATGCCATGTTGGGCAGGCTGGTTTCAAACTCTTGGCCTCAAGTGATCCACCTGCCTCAGCTTTCCAAAGGGCTGGGATTACAGACATGAGCCATTGCTGCTGGCCACTTAATATCAGATTATAAACATTTACCTATGTCATAAGATAAAATTTGAAAATGTTACCTATAAAATGTGACATAAAATCCCATGGACTGGACTCAGCATTACTAATATAATTATTTTCTCATTACTGGGCATTTCAATAGCTTACTTTTTGTGATTATAAATTCTGTTGCTATTCTGAATAATACCAAAACATTTTTACATGTATATCTTTTTGTGCATTTGTGATTATTTCCTTTAGACACACTCCTAGAAGGGAACTTGGAAGTCAATGGATTTGACTCTTTGTGAAACTGCCCTCCAGAAATGTTGGACCAATACACCCTTCCAGGCAGTGCTTGAGAGCACACACTTCACCCCATTATCAGTGATAGTGTGCTTTATAATTAAAAAAAAAATTAATGCTGATGTGAAAGGAGAATAGTGTATTATTTTCAATGGTCACTTTTTCTTTTTCTAAAATTGGAGACGGAGTCTTGTTCTGTTGCCCAGGCTAGAGTGCAGTGGCGCAATCTCAGCTCACTGCAGCCTCTGCCTCCCGGTTTCAAACTATTTTCCCACCTCAGCCTCCTGAGTATCTGGGACTACAGGTGTGCTCCACCACCCTCCAAATGGCCATTTTTTAATTTTATTCCTGAGAAAGAAGTATTTTTATGTTTATGTCCATTTTATGAATTATCTATTGGCATCCTTTCTATCTTATTATTTCAAAGTATTTGTCTCTACTCAATTGATTTGAAAGTGCTTTACATAAAGACACTAACACTTCATCTGTTATAATGCTACACTTACCTTTCCCTGTTTGCCAATTAAGTTCTCAGTTTGGTTTTGTTGGTTTTAAAAAAATATCTTTTAGCATTTATATAGTCAAAATCTATGGATACTGCATTTTTAAATTGATTTCATTGCTTTTATGATTAGAAATAACTTTATGAAACCTTGTGCTTATTTTATATTGAATTGTACTTGATATAAATTTGTAAACTTTCTTTTTGTATTCTGCAATCAATTTTTTTCAAAATAGTCAATTATTAGTTAATTCTCCCTTTCCTTGCTTAATTGTGATGGCAACCTTATATATACTCAATCATTATTGACACTTTAGAGGACGCTCTTCCTATAGCCTGTTCACTGGAACTGTGGCTTGGGGAGCAGGGACCCCAGATATATCCTCTCTGCAGTGGTGTACATGAATTTGGGGGTACAGACAAAGACCATTCCAAGCACACTCCATAAGCCTCGTGGTCAGTTCCCCATCAAAGTTCTTAGCTTCCAGAATTGTTGGTGGCACATCTGAAGGAATTAAAATACTCAGAATAACCCTAAAGTTAGTGAAGACTGCCACACAATTACTTCTACAGAACAACATCTCCGAGTCTCTATAAAATCACCCGCTGGTACTGCATTGCTCATGTGATCTTTTCAGGACCGTTTCAATGCCTGAGTAACAGTCTTAATGATGGCCAGCACCTAACATAGAGCTTAGTGTATTTCACTGCATGCCCAGCACTGTGTAAGCACTTCCTAGAAACCAACTTGTTTAATTCTCACTGTATGAGGTAGAGGTAGGTACTATAATTATTCCCATTTTATGGATGAGGAAACCAAGGTACAAAGTAGATACAAAGTGACTTATCCGAACTTGCACAGGTGGCAAGTGGTAAAACCGAGGTAAGGCTGCAGCCTGTCAGGCCTTGGATCCCACCCTCTGACCCCTGGGCACTGTGGTCTGGAAGCACTCTTTCACTCAGAGGCAAAGCCCTCATATATTCCAGTGAACTTGTGACCTTTTTTTGGTGCTGGGTGGACATTCCGCATTTTCACATTCCATTCTCACTGACTCACGGCAGCTTGTACCCTTCTCTCCACCCTGTTGCACAAGCTGTGTGGTGTGGTGTTTTGCCTGACATATCATGTGTTAGAGTTTATACTCACTGTAGCAAAAATAAGCTTTAAATATTAACCCAAAATTGGAAGCACACCTGGGAAGAATTGGCCGGCTGTACAACAGGGAGGGAATTAAGGCTAGTGGTAATAGCACAAATATCCTAAAGTGAGGTTGAATGAGTTCTTTTAAAACATTAAGATAAATGTCAAATGGCCAAGGGACAAATAGTTTTCATACTGAAACACAGAAAAAGTAAAAATTTTAAAATTTGTTTTCTAAGATTAGCATAAACTGGTAAAGATACACACACACGTACCTACAGACCAATTCGGTTTATGAACACAAAATTGTAAGTTTTAAATTAAATTCTACTGGATCAGTTTCAGTTGGGTATTGACATAAAATAATGCATCATGGCCAAATACAGTTTATTCTAGAATATAAAGATACTTTGGTTGGAGGATATCTATAAATAAAATATGTCATACCAATAGAACAAAGGAAAAATAAGTGATGATATGAGCAAACACCAGAAAGGCATTTGATTAAATTTGACCCCTATAAGATAAACAGACAAAAAGTGCTTACCTATTTCAAACCAATTGCAGACATTATACCTAATAGTGAAACAATAGAGAAGGGAAGAAATAAGACAAATTCTAACAAATGCAGTAAGATATGAAGCAGAAAGAAATGAAATGTAATAATCATAAAGGAAGAGCAAAACAATAATTATTTATTTATTTATTCTTATTATTATTATACTTTAAGTTCTAGGGTACATGTGCATAACGTGCAGGTTTGTTACATATGTATACTTGTGCCATGTTGGTGTGCTACACCCATCAACTTGTCAGCACCCATCAACTCATCATTTACATCAGGTATAACTCCCAATGCAATCCCTCCCCCCTCCCCCCTCCCCATGATAGGCCCCGGTGTGTGATGTTCCCCTTCCCGAGTCCAAGTGATCTCATTGTTCAGTTCCCACCTATGAGTGAGAACATGCGGTGTTTGGTTTTCTGTTCTTGCGATAGTTTGCTGAGAATGATGGTTTCCAGCTGCATCCATGTCCCCACAAAGGACACAAACTCATCCTTTTTTATGGCTGCATAGTATTCCATGGTATATATGTGCCACATTTTCTTAATCCAGTCTGTCACTGATGGACATTTGGGTTGATTCCAAGTCTTTGCTATTGTGAATAGTGCTGCAATAAACATACGTGTGCATGTGTCTTTATAGCAGCATGATTTATAATCCTTTGGGTATATACCCAGTAATGGGATGGCGGGTCATATGGTACTTCTAGTCCTAGATCCTTGAGGAATCACCATACTGTTTTCCATAATGGTTGAACTAGTTTACAAGCCCACCAACAGTGTAAAAGTGTTCCTATTTCTCCACATCCTCTCCAGCACCTGTTGTTTCCTGACTTTTGAATGATCGCCATTCTAACTGGTGTGAGATGGTATCTCACTGTGGTTTTGATTTGCATTTCTCTGATGGCCAGTGATGATGAGCATTTTTTCATGTGTCTGTTGGCTGTATGAATGTCTTCTTTTGAGAAATGTCTGTTCATATCCTTTGCCCACTTTTTGATGGGGTTGTTTGTTTTTTTCTTGTAAATTTGTTTGAGTTCTTTGTAGGTTCTGGATATTAGCCCTTTGTCAGATGAGTAGATTGCAAAAATTTTCTCCCATTCTGTAGGCTGCCTCTTCACTCTGATGGTAGTTTCTTTTGCTGTGCAGAAGCTCTTTAGTTTAATGAGATCCCATTTGTCAATTTTGGCTTTTGCTGCCGTTGCTTTTGGTGTTTTAGACATGAAGTCCTTGCCCATGCCTATGTCCTGAATGGTTTTACCTAGGTTTTCTTCTAGGGTTTTTATGGTATTAGGTCTAACATTTAAGTCTCTAATCCACCTTGAATTAATTTTTGTATAAGGAGTAAGGAAAGGATCCAGTTTCAGCTTTCTACTTATGGCTAGCCAATTTTCCCAGCACCATTTATTAAATAGGGAATCCTTTCCCCATTTCTTGTTTTTGTCAGGTTTGTCAAACATCAGATGGTTGTAGATGTGTGGTATTATTTCTGAGGACTCTGTTCTGTTCCATTGGTCTATATCTCTGTTTTGAATAATAATTTATTAATAGCTAACTTTTACAGGTGAATTCTCTTCCAGGCACTGTCCTAACGGTTTCATTGGAATTAGGCCATTTATTTGTTCCCACAACTTTATGAAGTAGGTAGTATTTAACCCCTCCACTCCATTTAAAGATGAGAAAATTGAAGCACAGAAAGGTTCAACTACTTTCCCAGAGCTGCACAGCTATTGAATGACAGGATTTGAAAGCAGTCCATATGGCCCGAAGCCAGGGTTCCAAACCACTATATGGCACTGACCATCGGGGTTTGAATAATTTAATTATCTGTCAGACAGCACATGAGAATTATCCAGAGAACAAGTAGAATTTATAAGATTCAATTAAGTTAGTCAGGTTTAAAAATAAATATAAAATTAGATAATCCTATATTAAATAATATAAGGGGGAAAATAATTCATTACATGAAAATATAAAATACCCAGGAATAAGCCTCACCAAAATATTATAATTTAAATGAGAAAAACTATATTGTGGTCCTGGTGTTCTATCTTCTGAGTCTAAGATGGCTTCTGGATAAAAACTTTATTGTGGGATATAACAGAAAAGTTGAATTTGTGGAAATGCATACCATAGTCCTAGACAGGAGGACTAAAGAGTATATACAATTTTAATTATTACCGGATTAATATATGTTTAATCTCATTTCAGTCAAAGTTCCAACAATTGTTTGGGAGGAGGTATCATGAAAACTTTAACTTTCATTTGTAAAAATAAATAGATAATTATGTTTTAAAGAAAACAAAAGAATATATTTAAGTATTTGCTTATTAGTACACTGAATCTCTCTGGAAGGATGCATAAGACATTGCTTACATTATTTTGCTTCCAGGGAAGGGAATTGGACCACTGAAGGTAGGAGCAGGGGTGGATTACTCATTGGACATTTTTAATACCTTAAAAGTGTGTGAATATATTACCATTCTAAAAGTAAAAACAAACAAAACATCAAACAAAAAGTAGGTAAGAATACCCAATAATATTGGAAAAAAAAAACAATATTGAAGGAGATTTCCTCTATTGAACAGTACAACATATAAAACTATAATAATTAAAATAGTGAGATTCTGCTTCAAAACTAGACAGATTACTAGAGCAGCATAGAGCTCAGAAACTTGCCTGAGACTAGCATGGAAGTAAACAAATAGGCTGGCTTATGAGCAAGGGAAGAGTTTTATCCAGAAGGCATCATAGACTCAAAAGATAGAATACCAGGACCCAGAGGTCAGGAAAAGCAGAAGCACTGCAAAGCCTATGAGTATCCCTGAAGGATTAATTTCCTTCTGATGTGGTTTATCTGCTCAGGCAATTCTGTCCCTTCCAACTTCCAAATGAAAAAAGGGTGTGTATTAGTCTGTTCTCATCCTACTAATAAAGACATATCTGAGACTGGGTAATTTATAAAGGAAATAAATTTAATGGACTCATCCACATGGCTGGGGAGGCCTCACAATCATGGTGAAAGGCAAAGGAGAAGCAGAGGCACATCTTACATGGTGGCAGGCAAGAGAGCTTGTACAGCCCATTTATAAGACCATCAGATCTTGTGAGACTTATTCACTACCACAAGAATAGTATGGGGGAAACCACCCCCATGATTCAGTTATCTCCACCTGGCCCTGCTCTTGACACATGGGGATTATTACAATTCAAAGTGAGATTTGGGTGGGGACACAACCAAACCATACCAGGAGGGTCTGCCACGAATTCATTACAGAGGAAGTGAAGGCTTGGAGCGTGGGATGTTCTCTTGGCCTGGGGAGACCAGTCATCCATGTGATCTTAGGTGAGTCATTTATAATAATCACCAGCACTTACGAAGTGATTCTGTGGGCCTGGCATGGTGCCAGGTACTTTGTATGCATTACTTCATTAAATCTTTATAACAGTCCTCTGAGGATGGTTGTAACCATCTTTATGACGATCCTATAACCCACACAAACAGTTTCAAACAATCGTTTGTAGTAAAACCATCTTAACTTACAAGGTAAGGAAGGCAAGGGATAAAGATGTCACCAGCCAGAGCACACAGTAAGTGGCAGCACTGGGATCTGAGTGTCCAGTCAGCTCCAGTGGCCACAGGGTTTACTCCACTGTACCACTGCTAATCCCTTTATGTTTCGGTCTTCACATAAAAAGAGTGAAGGAGCTGGGTCATATATTCACTAAGAGTCCTTCTAATTCTAAAGGGATTGCTATTCTAAAATGAAACACTTCCAAGATCCATCCTTAAATTGGTTCCTGCTGTGACCACCTGAAACCAGCAAACCTATCTCAACTCCGCTATATATTCAGCGGTCCCTGCTGGGCCAGCCCAGTTGTGGCCAGAATTCTAGAATGCTATTTTAAAAATAATATTAAGTGATCAGAAGGATAAAAGTGCCAATTTGGGTGAATTGTAGGTGCACCTCTTGCAGTTTTTAAAAATAGCAGACGGTGTGCTGATTTACTGTGGTGAATTAAAGATCAAAGGAGTGGTCTCAAGGGTAAAGCTGATGGGCCCACAATCAAAGAGCCAGATGCCAAAGCTGAAAGAATGGTTTTGTTTTTTTTTTTTAAATCAACTGTTGTTTTCGTGTGACCATGTTTACAGGGTTGGAGATCTCTGAACTCTCTTGGAGAAATGTCTACTTGTTGCTGCATAGAACAAATGGGCTGAGTAGGTAAACAACAAACAACCCACCTTCAGAAACTTCTGTGATAAAAGCCAAGCCGTGGCTTTGGCAATCTCTAGTTCCCATCACATCAGTTCCTCAGGTTATATTCCAGTGTAATCTCACCCTTTTAACCTCCTTCTCCTCCTCCTGGGATGCTGGGGCCATTGTTTGCTCCAAGGGCAGACTGCCATGGAGACTGAATCCTCTCTGGAAGAGGTGGGGCTGTCACACTGAGCTGAGGCCTCTTAGCAGAGCTCATCCCAAAGGGAAGCCCAGCCCAGTGGAGCCACAGTGGTGGCTGTTGTCCCTGCCAGCCCACCTTGGGCAAATCACAGAGGGAGTCGGGCACTCTGCTGAGGACTCTAGCCACCATCACCTTTTCCTTCTCATGCTGGGTGTCAGAAAGGGGTTGATGTCAGAATCCAGAAAGTATATCTTGGTATGAAGAGGAGTGTGGGAGGGCTTGGGGGTCAGAAGCCTGAGTTAACATGACAGCCCTGTCCTTTGTCCTGTGTGTCCTTGGGCAAGTTGTATAACCTCAGATGGACTAAAAATGGAATCTGTCTCAAAAGCTGTGGCATGGATTAAGTGAGATAATAGGAAGAAAGAGTTTAGCACAGTGCCTGGTACATGGGAGCTGCTTAATAACCCAGAGTGTTAGTTCTTCTTCTAGTTAGGAGTTCTGGCTAGTATTCTTGGCCAGATCTCCTGTTTCTCTTTGGAGGCGATTCCCCAACCCCGGCATGGAGGGTGAATTGTCATGGATACATCTCGGTGGCTGAGAAGCTGGGAACAGGCCAGGGCTAAGAGATGCTGAAGAACATAGCTCTTTGCTAGTTAAAGGAGTATAACACTTTCTATGCTTATTCATTTATGTATTGCTTGACTTTTTTGAAAAAGGTAGTATTAATTTCATAATTAGGAAATAAGTATAAGGAACTAGATATGAATATTTAAAAAATATATAATATATAAATATATAAACATATATATATATGTTTAGAGATGGGAGTCTTGCTTGCTATGTCATCCAGGCTGTACTTCAACTCCTGGGCTCAAGGCATCTTCCTGCCTCAGCCTCCTGAGTAGTTGGGACTACAGGCACATGCCACTGTGCCTTGCTAAAAAAATATTTTAAACTCTGTTAGAACCAATTAGCATCTAGTACTGTAACATCTCTACTCCCAAATGATCATTATAAGAGATTTAAACAATACTATGTTAACTTCAGACAAACAACATCACCTACGCAGTGTTCTGGCTGGGAGTGCGTAATCTAAATTGAATCACAAGGAAGCCTCAGATGAACTCAAAATGAGCAAATTAGTATTTAACAAAAGAGAGACACTGTAATTGTTTTAAAATGTCGATGTCATAAAAGACAAAAAAAGTCTGTAGAAACTTTCCAGATTAAAGGAGACTAAGGAGACATGATAACTAAATATAGACTGAATTCTGTACCAGAGGGAGAATGCTATAAACAACATTGCAGGTATACCCTGTTTTATTGCACCCCACTTTATCGCATTTTGCAGATACTGTACAGACTGAATTTTTGTGGCAAACTTGCATTGAACAAGTCTATTGGCACAACTTCTCCAGCAGCACATGCTCACTTTGTGCCTCTGTGTCATATTTTGGTAATTCCCGCAATATTTCAAGTGTTTTCATTATTATCATATCTGTTGTGGTGACCTGTCATCAGTCATCTTTGACGTTACTATTGCAATTGTTTTGGGTCCCATGGATCACACCCACAGAAGATGGTGAACTCAAGTGGATAAATGTGTTCTCTGACTGCTCCATTGACCAACCAGTCCCCCATCTCTCTCCCTCTCTTCAGGCCTCCTTATACCTTGAGACACAACAATATTGAAATTAGTCCAATTAATAACCCTACAATGGCCTTTGAGTATTCAAGTGAAAGGAAGAGTCACAGGCCTCTCACTTTAAATCAAAAGCTAGAAATGATTAAGCTCAGTGAGAAAGGCATGTTGAAAGCTAAAACAGGCCAGAAACGAGGCCTCTTGTGTCAGTTAGTCAAGTTGTGAATGCAAAGAAATGTTCTTGAAGGAAATTAAAAGTGCTACTCCAGTGAACACATGAATGGTAAGAAAGAGAAACAGCTTTATTGCAGATATGGAGAAAGTTTTAGTGGCCTGGATAAAAGACCAATCTAGTCACCATATTTCCTTAAGCCAAAGCCTAATCCAGAGGAAACCCCTAACTTTCTTCAAGTCTATGAAGTCTGAGAGAGATGAGGGAGAGACAAAATAAAAGTTTGAAGCTAGCAAAGGTTGTTTCATGAGGTTTAAGGAGAGAAGCCATCTGTATAACATAAAAATGTGAGGTGAAGCAGCAAGTGCTGTTGGAGAAGCTGCAGCAAGTTATCCAGCAGCTCTAGCTAAGGTCATTGATGAATGTGGCCACACTAAACAACAGATTTTCAATGTAGATAAAACAGCCTTCTATTGGGAGAAGATGCCATCTAGGACTTTCAGAGCTGGAGAAGGGATGTCACTGCCAACTTAAATGCTTCAAAGGACTCCTGTTAGGGGCTAATGCAGCTGGTGACTTAGAGTTGAAGCCAGTGCTCATTCACCATTCCAAAACCTGAAGGCTCTTAACAATTATGTTAAATCTACTCTGCCTCTGCTCTATAAATGGAATAACAAAGCCTGGATGATAGCAAATCTATTTACAACATGGTTTACTGATTATTTTAAGCCTAGTATTGAGACCTACTGGTCAGAAGTAAAAATTCCTTTCAAAAAAATACTGACAATACATTGTCAATGAGCAGTAATATTTTGAAATGAATCATTTTTTCTAAGCAAGAACTCTGATAGAGATGTACAAGGAGATTAATGTTGTTTTCATGCCTGTAACACAGCATCCATTCTGCAGCCCATGGATCAAGGAGTAATTTTGACTTTCAAGTCTTGCTATTTATGATACAAATTTTGCAAGGCTATAGCCTTCATAGATAGTGATTCCTCTGATGGATCTGGGCAAAGTAAATTGAAAACCTTTGCTCTGTTAGTTTCTGCCAGAGAAAATAATAATTAAAAAAAAAACTAAGAAAAACTCTGGAAAGAATTCACTCTTCAAGATACCATTAAAAACATTCATGATTCATTGAAGGAGGTAAAAATATCAACACTAATGGGGGTTTGGAAGAAGGTAATTTCAACTCTCCGAACAGGAGTTTTGAAGAAGTCTTAGAGGAGTTCAGAACTTCAATAGAGGAAATAACTGCAGATGTAGTGAAAATAGCAAGAAAACTAGAGTTAGAAGTGAAGCCTGAAGATGTGATTAAATTGCTGCAATCTCATGATAAACCTTGAATGGATGAAGAGTTGCTTCTTATGGATGAGTAAAGAAAGTGATTTCTTGAGATCGTATCTACTCCTGGTGAAGATGCTGTGAATATTGTTGAAATAACAACAAAGGATTTAGAATATTACATAAATGTAGTTGATAAAGCAGTGGTAGGTTTGGAGAGAATTGACTCCAGTTTTGAAAGAATATCTACTGTGGGTAAAATGCTATCAAACCGTATCACATGTTACAGATAACATCTTTCATGAAAGAAGGGGTCAACTGACGCAGCAAACTTTATTTTTGTCTTATTTGAAGAACTTGCTACAGTTACCCCAACCTTCAGCGGCCACCACTGAGATCAGTCAGCAGCCATCAATATCAAAGCAAGACCCTCTACCAGCAAAAAGATGGCTGAAGGCTCAGATGACCATTAGCTTTTCTTTAGCAATAAAGTATTTTTAAAATAAGGTATGCACATTTTTAGACAGAATGCTATTGCATACTTAATAGACTACAGTACAGTGTAAACCTAATTTTACATGCATTGAGAAACCAAAAGTTTGTATAACTTGCTTTTTGCAATATTCACTTTATTGCAGTGGTCTGGAAACAAACCCACCGTATCCCCAAGGTATATCTGTATTAGGTCAATAGACAAAATTAGAATGCAGATGCTAGATTAACAAAAAGCACACACACATGTAGAAGGAGAGACACACACACAGAAAGAGAGAGAGGGAGGGAAGGAGCGAGGGAGACAGAGACAGAAAGAGCAAATGATAAAGCAAATAGGGCAAAATGTTAACATTAGATGAATCTGAGTAAAAGGCATACAAGTTTTTTTTAATATGATTCTTAGTTTTATAACATTTCTATAAATTTGACATTATTTTTGAAAAATTTAGGCCAGGCGCAGTGACTCACACCTGTAATCCCAGCACTTTGGGAGGCCGAGACAGGCAGATCACCTGAGGTCAGGAGTTTGAGACCAGCCTGGCCAACATGGCGAAACCCCATCTCTACTAAAAATACAAAAATTAGCCAGGCATGGTGGCATGTGCCTGTAATCCCAGTTACTCAAGAGGCTGGGGCAGGAGAATCACTTAAACCCCGGAAGTGGAGGTTACAGTGAGCCTAGATCGCGCCACTGTACTCCAGCCTGGGGGATAGAAAAAAAAGAAAAATTTAAAATAATTGAATACTATTGAATATTACATGCACGTATCTTAAGTTCTGAGAGCACATTTAGAAATGGAAATACTTTCCATGTATACTGGAATGACTTCCCTTCTCTTCCTCCCTCAATATAGCTGATAAAATAAGAAAAGCCTCATTAATGAGCAAGTGCCATTCTTAGGTTTCACAAAGAGAAAACAAAGAGCCCTTATTAAGCACACAAACCTACATATTGATTGAAGGTAAATATTAGGGTAAAACCATCATGACTTTAAAAGATAAATCAGAAAATCTACATTTAGATCATTCATGATATAAGGGAATTCTCAAAAACAATTCAGCAGATTCTGCAAATGACCAACAGAGATTTACAAGTGCATTAATCATGTGACTCCTGGTTAGTAGTCTTAGCCCCACCCATATGCCACCTTTACCAGCTAGTCTTTATTTATTTGGACTGTCAATCTGAAAATCAACCTGTGCATCCATACCCTCACCTTCTCACCTTGTCCCACATTTGGTGATGAGTAAGATGTTTGTCTCATGCTTGTTTCATAATAAAAAAACAGCTACAAGTTTATTGTATTTTCTTTTAGACTCCATATCCATTTTGGTTAAAATATCCTTGAATCAAAATAGTGGTATCAAAGGGAAAATCCATGAATATCAGGTACTCAGCACAGTTACTTAGTTGTGGAACTGTGGAGTTAGTGAGTAGAGATGATAGGAAGAGCTCAGTGTAGTGGCTCAGCTGCCTGCTGCAGTGGAGGCTGAGCTGAGGGAGAGCCTCCTGAAGCTGATCCAATGAGTTATGGGAAGCATCAGGGTTGATTCAGATGTGGTTGCCCAAGTGAGTCTCTATTCTCTCCAGATACCACTCCAGGGTCCTCCCTCTTGGGATGCATACTCTGGCAAGAGGCTCCCTCCCCCAGGACAGTTGGGTGGTCCTGTGGTGAAGAATATTGATGGCTGTGAAGGGTAATTGTTTGGATAAGCTCGGCCAGGAGCTTCCTTCTGTAGAGTCCTTAAGAGGAGCCATGAAGGGTGGAAGGAAAGGGATGCTCAGGTTATTGGGGGCACAGCCTGTCCTAAGGGGAAACAGATGGAGGCCATAGCACACTCCAGAATGGATTGGACTGTTATACACTTTCTCAGGAGGTGGTTGGTTGGAAGAAGGCAGCATCACAAAGAAGAGGGCAGAGAAAGGTGGGGGTCAAACACACTTGCCCAGACTTATTCAGGAGGGATCAAGAAAACTGAAAGAGGCCAGGTGCAGTGGCTCACGCCTGTAATCCCAGCACTTTGGGAGGCCGAGGAGGGCGGATCACCTGAGGTCAGGAGTTCAAGACCAGCCTGGTCAAAAGGTGAAACCCTGTCTCTATAAAAATACGAAAATTAGGCCGGGCGCGGTGTCTCAAACCTGTAATCCCAGCACTTTGGGAGGCCGAGATGGGCAGATCATGAGGTCAGGAGATCGAGACCATCTTGGCTAACACGGTGAAACCCCATCTCTACTAAAAAATACAAAAAACTAGCTGGGTGAGGTGGCGGGCGCCTGTAGTCCCAGCTACTCGGGAGGCTGAGGCAGGAGAATGGCATAAACCCGGGAGGCGGAGCTTGCAGTGAGCTGAGATCCAGCCACTGCACTCCAGCCTGGGCAACAGAGCAAGACTCTGTCTCAAAAAAAAAAAAAAAAAAACGAAAATTAGTCGGTCATGATGGTGGGTGCCTGTAATCCCAGCTACTCGGGAGGCTGAGGCAGTAGCATTGCTTGAACCCAGGAGACGGAGGTTGCAGTGAGCCGAGATCATGCCATTGCACTACAGCCTGGGCGACAGAGTGAGACTCCATCTCAAAAAACAAAACAAAACAAAACAAACACTGAAACAAACATGCTTGCTTAGACTTGTTCAGGAGTGGTCAAGAACAGGAAAAAAAGATTCTTCTCCCATCTCTCTTTCCCTCTGCTCCTCTTTCTTGACCAAGAGAAGGAGAAGGCTACGCATTTTCTCAAAGGCAACATAAAATCTGCTTCTAAACCAGGGCTGGTTTGCCAGCTAGTCTTTATTTATCTGGACTGTCAATCTGAAAATCAATCACAGAATTCCCCTCAATGTTCCTGGATTTATTCCAGGCTCCCATTCAAGATTTCTGAGCCTGAACTGAGCAACTGAGCCCAAATCATTCTCTTTCCTTTCCTATCTGCTATGCTTGCCTTTCAAAACTCCTTTGGGAGGATGCCTTTGCCCAAAACACCATTCAAAATTTGCTTATTCTTCCTTTGGAGGCATCTGGTTGTCACGCCAGATTTTTCACTTTTGCTTTTTCAGCAAAGCACAGATCTTCTGGTCTAGCATTCCCATTTTAGATGAGCAGTTGGATTTAAAACCTGCACATCTGTGTGTGGGAACTTTAAAAATCCACAACACAGTGGAATAAGAGCTTGACTGTGATAATAAATGATTCATTAATTCGATTTTTCATAGATGTCTTTTTTTTAATTAAACCTTATCACTGGCCAAGGAAAAGACATTCTGCAGTAGAAAGAACATGGGCTTTGAAGTGAAACAGGGTTAGCCTGGAATCCTAGCTTTGCTGTTTTACTTTGTGGTAACATTGGGTAGGTCATAACCTTTTAAAATTTCCTCATCGATAAAAGGGGGTCATACTCTGAAGCTGATATGAGGATTATATGAGCTAGTCTGTGTGCAGTCCTTAGGACAGAACCTGGGTCTGCTAAATGCTCCATAAACATTCCTTCTTGTCAGTATGTATCCATGTAAAGCCCTGCACAGAGTCTGCACCAAACAGATGCTCCCCATCTGCCCCCACCTCTTATTTGTCAGTTTTTCTTCTAGCTTAAAGGAGAATGGATTTGACCAAAAACTGAGTCACAGTGTTGCGTTCTTTCTGGGATCTGAGCTCTTCTCACTCCCTGCAATAGGTTGAATGGTGGCCCTAAAGATACGTTCTCATCTCTATTGCTGGAACCTGTGGCTATTCCCTTATATGGCAAGAGAGTGACTATGACCTTTTATCTGAAAGGATGTGATTAAGTCAAGGACTTTGAGAGGAGGAGTTTATCCTGGATTATCTGGGTGGTCCCTAAATGCAATCACATGCATCCTTAAAGGAGAGGCAGAAGAACTTTGAGACAGGTACACAGAGGAGCGATGCACACAGACGAGGCCAACTGAGGATGGTGGCAGAGACCAGAGTGATGAGGCCACAGCAGCCAAGGCTGGAAGGACCAGGGAAGATTCTTTCCTAAAGGCCCTAGGAGTAGGCCCTCCGATGACTTTTTTTTTTTTTTTTTTTTTTTTTTTTTTTTTTGAGACGGAGTCTTGCTCTGTCGCCCGGGCTGGACTGCAGTGGCCGGATCTCAGCTCACTGCAAGCTCCGCCTCCCGGGTTCACGCCATTCTCCTGCCTCAGCCTCCCGAGTATCTGGGACTACAGGCGCCGCCACCTCGCCTGGCTAGTTTTTTTGTATTTTTTAGTAGAGACGGGGTTTCACCGTGTTAGCCAGGATGGTCTTGATCTCCTGACCTCGTGATCCGCCCGTCTCGGCCTCCCAAAGTGCTGGGATTACAGGCTTGAGCCACCGCGCCCGGCCTTTTTTTTTTTTTTTTTTGAGACGGCGCCTCACTCTGTCGCCCAGGTTGGACTGCAGTGGCACGATCTTGACTCACTGCAACCTCCGCCTCCTGGGTTCAAGCAATTCTTGTCCCTCAGCCTCCCAAGTAGTTGGGACTACAGGTGTGTGACACCACATCTGGCTAATATTTTATTTTTACTAGAGATGGGGTTTCACCATTTTGGCCAGATGGGTCTCAAACTCTTGATTTCAGGTGATCTGCCCACCTCGGCCTCCCAAAGTGCTGGGATTACAGGCGTGAGCCACTGTGCCCGGCCCGCTGCTGACATCTTCATTTCAGACTTTTGGCCACCAGAACTGTGAGAGGATATATTTCTGTTGTTTTAAGCTACCCAGCTTGTGATAATTGGTTACAGCAGCCCAGAGACACTCACATACTCTATTAATCTGGGCTGGAAGACAAAGTCCTTCCTCTGCTTTTCCGCAACTTGATTAGAGAAACAATCTGTGCAAGAGGGTGGTCCACAGCCCACACAGGTGCGTGCAAACACACCGCTCAGCATCATCAGGCACATTTCCTCAAAGACCCTGGCAGGGCCAGGCCCTCCTCACCCCCAACAACACAGAGGAGTGGGTGAGGCCCTGAGGCTACCCGCCCCCCGCCCCCTCGCCTTTTTTTTTTTTTTTTTTTTTTCATTTTCTCTCTGAGGCTTGGGATTCTTTCAGGCGCTGCAAAACTTTTCGTTCCAAAAGTCGTGACAAAGCTTACAATGCAAGTATCTTTAGTTACATAATACATAGACTTTAGCAGGAACCTCTGTGTTCTGTAGTAAATGGCTTTACTACAGGTCGCTTCTTGCGTGTGTGGGCTTTGAGAGGGAACACAGCCAGAAAGAACACGTGGGACCAGAAGAGATGTTGCTATGGTGAAAGCTAAAAGCACAAAAGAGAGTGGAGAGTTCTGAAGACCCAGGCTTCCTCCCTCACAGTTTTACAAAGCCAGCCAGAGACACAGCCCTCATGCCCCTGGCCAGTCAAATAATCTGATCTTTAGGCCTCCCAGCAGCTCTGTGAATATGTAATATAGTATTATCCACATTTACAGTCAAGGAGGCAGAAGCCAGCGGAGATCAACTAGTCTGTGCAAGTTCATGTAACTAGGAAGAGGGCAGAGACAGGACATGAGCAAATGGCCATCTGTCACCAAGACCCTGGCATGCCTCGTTGCCTCTAGCTAAAGAGAAATATTGAGAAATGCATGTGGAGGGATTCAGCTTGCCAAACCCACCTCATTGGAGCCCTGAAGGTCCTTCTGCATCATATTCTTCCACCATTCTCTGGGCAACCATGAGCCAGAGTCAGTGCTAGCCCAGGGATTGGCCATGCACAGGAAGCTTCCTTTTGCCCTGTTGTATGGATGGAGAACACCTGGGCCTCAGTCCCCTCTGTTGCGATTTAGTGGGGTGTTGTTATTATTATTAGGAAGGACCCAACTTTGAACCTCTCTGTGCTTTAGTTCCCGCATCTGAAATGTGGAAGAGGGGTAGGTTGGATGACTGGTTCTCAATCTGTCCATGAGAACTTCCCAGGGAGTGTTGGTTGGGCCATATCTCACTGCAGTTAAACTGGAATCTCCCTGGGTGGGATTCAAGCATCAGCATTTTCAGAATTTCTTCAGATGATTCTTTTTTCTTTTTTTTGAGACAGAGTCTTGCTCTATTGCCACGCTGGAGTGCAATGGCCCGATCTCAGCTCACTGCAACCTCCAGCTCCCAGGTTCAAGTGATTCTCCTGCCTTAGTCTCCCGAGTAGCTGGGACTACAGGCGTGTGCCACCATGCCCAGCTAATTTTTGTATTTTTAGTAGTGATGGGGTTTCACCATGTTGGCCAGGGTGGTCTCAATCTCTTGACCATGTGATCTGCCTACCCCGGCCTCCCAAAGTGCTGGGATTACAGGCGTGAGCCCTCGCGCCTGGCCCAGATGATTCTTAAGTACAGCCAATGTGAGAACCAGTGGGTTGCCTGATTGCTAAGGTTCTTCTAGATGCAATGTGTTTTGTCCCCATCTGCATGTAAAGCCAGTGCTGCTAGGGTTCAATTATCCAGATAGTAACTCATGAAAAACCCTCAACTAAAGCCCCATGCTCAACTTTTCCTGAGAAAGTCACTTCCCTTTGGTTTGTCCAACAATATAATATTTAAAATCTGTGTAATGGTCTCAACCTCTCATGGTCTTTCATGCTTTTAAGAAAGAGGAAGGATTAATGGGGTAATAAAACTATTCAGGAATCACTTAATTACTATTCTAGGGCTTGCTATAAAGAGTATCCTAGGGTTCTGAAAAAAAATAATTAATGTAATTTAATCACCCAGTACTAAGCCCTCATTTAGGACTGCTACATTCAAGCTGAAGGTAGAGAGATGAGTAGTCTTTTGCACCTCAGAAACTTCCAGTCCAAGGTGATAATAACAACAGCAATAATAATAACAGCCGCAGCCAAAATGGGAAAATACTTATTGAATATCAGGCATTGCTGACAGGTGCATTTTATATGTTATTTTAGATCCTCACAACAACCTGCTAGGTAAGCATCATTTCCTTCATTATATTGCTGGGGAAACTAAGGCCCAGAGAGGTTAGGTAACTTGCCAAGTTCACACAGCTAAGAAGTAGCTGATCTGCCATTCTGGTCTATGTCTATAAGATTTAAAATCCCATGCTCTTTCCACCATATGATAAAAATCTCTAGAAAGAAAGGATTGAGAAATAGAGATAAACATGGCAGGGAGAGGGTTAACTTCCATGGGAGAGAATCGCGCCCAGGTGGAGGAATTGCTGTGAATTGCTCACATGAAAGGTGTTATAAGAAAATCAGTCTTGTAATTCTATATCTTAACTATGTTTGGGGCTCAATCCTGTTAGAAGGTATAACACTGGAACATGTAAATTCATTATGAAGAGCTAGTTCTTCAGTCAGTCCCAGCTCCCTCCAATTATTCTTCAAAAATAAACCCATTGTGTGTTTCATGGCTCAGCAATGTCATTTTTTAGCCAGTGTGAGCTCTTTGGTTCTTAGGAGATTTTCACTTTTACTGACTGCCATCAGTGATATAAAATGTACCAGGAGGAGAGGATGGTGGTGGGCACAGCTGTGACAACCCCTTTCTCTATAGTGCTAAGATCCAAACGCGGTATGAGCCAGCACTTTCTGAAGGCACACACACACATACACACACACACACACACGCGCGAACACTATTCCAAATGAGCTAAGACCTGGAGAACACACTATATACATACATACATTAGCTAACTCAGGAATCTAAATAAAAATTTATTTTTGGAGAAACCCACTGGGCTAAAATAATTCACCCACAAAGTCAAATGTAGCTTGAGGGGTATTAAACATGCTATGGCCTAGAGCAGGAAAAGGGAAAAAAAAATGAAGCAATACATTTTCTTAATAAGGCTTTTTCAAACCACCATTTCGTGTTATAGCCCAAACAGATAAAATCACCAAAGGAACTTAGGATCTTGAAGAATATTCAGAGACTGTAGAAAGTGGTTTAAATATTAGATATTTAAGAAAAGATTCTAAAAAATATTTATGTTTATAAAATGGAAATTTCACATTCATACTAAAAAAAATTTACAATTACACATAAGTATTACGTGAAGATGTGTATAAACACACTGCATATGCAAAATGTATACACCTAGACCTATGGCCAAATACATGGTATTATAAGGATGAGTTGATTTCACAGCAACATTTTGATGTGGAAAATTACCTCCACTCCAGAAATTATAAGTAAGGAAGATATCCCTGTCGCTGCAAATAATAGCATAGGGATATGTCATTACACAACCTTGGATGAGATAACATATCAACCCGACATAAATACAGGCAACATCTATTCCTGAAAGAATAAAAAAATGCTTATGAAGATATAGCAATGAGATACTGGGCTAATAGAACGATTAAAAAAAAGTGATGTGTTCTTACACTGCTTACTCTAATTTTTAAAAAAGATTTGGAAGACACAGAATAAAGACAACACTATTGAAATAGTGTGCTTGAAATTCAATTTTTAAAATTTGAAGGTAGGAATACTTCAACAAGATCTTAAGCTTATACAACAAATCATAAGCTTATTTTTCTGTTTCAGATGCTTATCAAAGAAGCGAACATTTTGAACAGGTTTGTTTTCTAGGTGAAATCCTCTTTCCACATCCTACATAGCAAATACTCATGCACACGCATGCATGCACACACACACACACTTCTCTTTCTCTCCTTACAACTGCAAATCCATACCATGGGACTAAGGATGCTAACACCAAAGAATGTGTTAAAGCAACATTTTACCTCTTTGCTGATCAAACACAGAAGGGGTGCTGAAATCCATGGTAGCCTGTCTCATCATTTACCATCAGAATGGCAAAAAGCATCCAGGTCTCTAGAGAAGAGAAAACACCATCTCAAACATTACAGTCAACATGACAGTCAGAGGCAGCATCGTTTGCCAAGACCTCTGTTTCAGAATTAAATGTGCACCAGAGCTGCAGGTTGTTGTCCAGGCAAGTGATGAAAATCGGTAAATGCTATTCCTGTAAATACCTGCTAGAAAAGAGTTACTCTATGGCCTCAATTCATCAGCTGTACTTGGGCATAATACACCCTCCACCCCCAAATAAATAAACACAATTACTCAAACTCTAAAAAGATAGTAATTGTATGGGCCACCTGCCTTGGATCTGGGCTGGGGAAACACAGCAGATCACGGAGCTTCAGCAGCTGGAATGTCGCTTTACACCAACAGAAATCTGAATGGGTGAGTGAGGATTCACAGGGCCAGACAGAGCATGTGCAAAGCTGCCAATGCAGTTCGCATTCGGCTGTGCTCTTGGCGGAGCGAGAACTGCATTTGGGTCATGTGAGCAGAGAGTGCCATCTCAATGGAATAGGATGTAAATATTGTAGCAGGAGGCTGCTGGCCATGTGCTGTGTGGAGTAATTATCCATGTTGGCAATCTTCTTCACTCCCCTTTCAGCTCCATTCTCCAACTGACAGGGAGGATGGGGAAAGGCGTCATTTGAAAGGTGACATTTCAAGGCTCGAGTGTCTGTGGTGATAAAATTAAAACAGTCTGCAGTCACAAGGGAGTTTACTGTAGCATTATATGTGGTAAAACCTGAAAAATCACCTGAACGTACTTCATTCAGGAAGCGGTTAAGTAAATGGTGGTAAATTCGTACTCTAGATTTAAAAATCTGACAAAATAAATCTGTGTGTATTTATCTGGTGACATGTCACTAATCTATTGTTAAATGAAAGAAACAAGTTATATATTTCATTTGTTCACATTTTAATAAAACCAGAAGCCACTCACTGTATACATTATTATGTTTACATATTCAGGGGAACACTGAAAAAGATGTAAAAAGATACATACTGCTAATATTGGTTCCCTCAGGCCAGTGTAATTAGAGTAGATTTCTAACTTGTTCTGTATCAATCTCTGTATTTTTGGTTTGTTAATAACCAGTATCTATTATCTCATATTTGTAATAAAAATATGGTATAATAAATTCAAACAAAAATCTACATTCTAGGCACAACCAGATTTTTGCATAAGTCAAACAGTCATATAGTAGATGCTTTTATAAATGCTATTAATAGTGGTAATAACTGTTTTCTTTTTCACTTAATTAGTGTGTGATTGTGGAAATAAAAGCAGAAACCATTTTTCTCCGTACATGGCCACCTTTGTTTTGATATGGACTGATCTAGTGTATAATTTGTGTTCTTTGATAGGCAGGCTCCTTACTTCTCTCCTGCCTCATATTTTGTCAGTGCCTATCATTAATTTTCCATTGGGGGGGAAAATTAACATATTGGGGGGCCTCTCTTCTGTGTGACAATACTACTACTCACTCAAAAATACTATTCATTCTCCTTTCCCACATCAGCCCCTCCCCTCAACATGCCCTGCGTTCTTTTTATTTAAAAACACAGGCAGAACATATGTCTTACAAATAATTACCCAAAATGTGCTCCTTAGATAAATCTCTTAAATTTCCCAACACCAGTTTCTTGCATTAACCATGAGAGCCAGACTTAGGGGCTGCGAGTGGATTGAGGAGGAAACTGAGAATTATACCAGCAGATCCTCAGCTAAGGAGAGATGGCTCCAGCTCATCTGGCTGACAGAGGTAAAAGGGGTTTTTGCCATTCAGTCCCCAACAAGAGAAAAACAAAGCGTTTAGATGAGCTTCCCTTTCATTCATTTGTTCATTAATTCATCAGTTGTTAAGGAAGGAGTCCTGTGCTCCAATGATTTCTACAGGCACTAGAAAGGCAAGGCAGGAAATGTTCCCATATTCAATGAGCTTACACTCATGGGTGCAACTTCTGCTCCTGGCCATGCTGGAGTAATAGGAACTGGATTCACCCTTCTTCCTTAAACAACTGGAAAATTGGGCAAAATAGGTCAAACAGTTTTCGGACAGCAGAAAGCACAGGACACGGATCTTTGAGAGAAGATAAACAAATGAGGTCAGTGTGAATCCCCAGCTTGCTATCTGGGGAGAGTTTCCAGGCTGCAGCACATGGAGGGGATAGAGGGCTGAATGGTTTGTGGAAGGGCCCACAGAAAGGAATGTCCTCGTTCTAGTCCTCAGAACCTATGAATATGACCTTATTTGGAAAAGGAGTCTTTGCAGATGTAATTTAGTTAAGGGTCTTAAGTTGAAATCATCCTGCATTATACTGGTGGGCCCTGTATCCAACCACAAACGCCCTTATAAGAGACACGCAGAGAGAGGTGGAGGAGGCCACGTGGGCCTCGTGGCAGAGAGGGGAATGATGCAGCCACAAGCTAAGGAACACTTGCAGCCACCAGAAGCTGGAAGAGGTATGGAACAGGCTGTCCCTTACAGCCTTCAGAGGGAGGAGGCCCTGTTGACACCTTGAGTTCAAAATTCTAGTCCCCAGAACTGTGGGAGAATAAATTTCTGTTGTTTTGAGCTGCCAAACTGGTGATGATTTGTTACAATGGCTTCAGGAAACTAATACAAAAGAGGAACTATCAAAATAAATGCAAAGTCTCTAAAATGATTATAAAACCAAATTAAAATATACAGGCATTTTCATGTTTGGAAAAGGGTTGCTTTGGGCTCATTTTGAAGAAAGGCAGTCAAAGAGAATGGAAAGGGCATGAACTTGGGTTTGTCTTTTGTTAGGTGTGTGATTAGGAGAAGTTGATGCAGTGCAGGTGAGCCCCCATTTGGGACTTAGCCTGAAGGATTCTTGGCTTTGCCCATGAAAGAATTCAAAGGGGAGCTCATGGTGGAGACAGTAACTTTTACTGAAGCAGCAGCGTACACTACAGCAGCAGCAGACGTACTGCTCCTTGTGGATAAGGGCTATCCCATGGGCGCTGTGCCTGGAGGAGCAGTGTATGGGATGTTGGCAGATGTATTTAGACCCATTTTAATTACACGCTAATTAAGAGGTGGGCTACTCAGAACTTTCTGAAAAAGGAGCAGGGAGTTTCTGTAACCAGGTAAGGTAAGCATTTGTAAACTGTCATGGTGTGTTAGTGGGAGTGTCTTTATGCTACTAAGCAGTGAGGGCAGCTAGAGGTTGCTCTCCTTACCATCTTCTGGTTTTGGCTGGCTTCTTCACCGCACCCTGTTTCAACCAGATCCTGCTCTGAGCAGCAGGGATGCAACCAGGCGTCTTGACTAGTGCTTGGAAAACAAGTCCTGTGGATCTACCTCACAGTAACATAATTTTTTGAGCCTCAGTGTCAACCTGTGGCATGGGAATCCCACTCTCTAACTTCTTGTGAGAGCTGAATATTATTCAGTCCACTTCCTGGGCTGCAAACATAAGAGTTCTTTCTTTCTTTTGAGATAGAGTTTCGCTCTTGTCACCCAGGCTGGAGTACAATGGTGCAATCTCAACTCACTGCAACCTCTGCCTCCTTTATTCAAGCAATCCTCCCACCTCAGCCTCCCGGGTAGCTGGGACTACAGGCATGTGCCACACTGGGCTAATTTTTGTATTTTTTGTAGAGACGGGGTTTCATCTTGTTACCCAGGCTAGTCTTGAACTACTGAGCTCAAGCGATCCACCCTCCTTGGCCCCCTAAGGTGCTAGGATTACAGGCGTGAGCCACCGTATGGAGCCTTCACATTCATTTTGATTAAAGCACTTATTCATGCCTATCCGGTGCCTGTGGTGCATTAACTTTGATCTACAATGCAGGAGATGAGGAGAGGACAAGGTCTGTGGCCATGCAAAATCTGACTGTTTCCTTCCTTTCTAGTTCTTTCCTCACCACTCTCCCTCCCTTCCCAACATCCAGCCACACTGGTCTGTCTTTAAACACACAGTTCCCTTTTCCATGCCCTAAAGACTGCTATTCTGTCTCTCCTTGGAATGCTGTTTCCCCTACTCAGTGCCACCACCGAGCTCTCTCTGACAACATTATCCAAAATAGTCCTCCACTCTCATGTCTCACCAGTCACTTCCTTTTTCAGAACGCTGCTGTGTGAATTTACAAACAGAAATAGCCCTGTTAGGGAAACAAGGCTTTTGCCCATACTGTGACAACTGTCTAGCCCAATGCTTCTGAGCCTAGCTGTAGTGAAAAATCTGGTTTTTGAATTTCCAAACCATCATGCATCACGCATTCTGAAAATATGATAAAAATTAATCGAAACATAAAAGTAGGAGTTAGAGAATACAAGCCCTAATTTTTATTATTAGAGTCAACAGGCATACTATTACATGTCAATAAATACAATCAGGCTGGGTATTGCAACTTGCATGTGTAATCCCAGCATTTTGGGAGACTGAAGCAGGAGGATCACTTGAGACCAGGTGTTCAAGGCTGCCGGGATCTATGACTGCACCATTGCACTTCAACCTGAGCAACAGAATGAGATCATGTTTCTAAAATATATAAAGAATATTAGGGCCAGACACAGTGAGAGGTGACAACGTGCTAGCAGCCCTTGCTGGCTCTTGGTGCCTCCTCGGCCTTGGTGTCCACTCTGGCCACATTTGAGGAGCACTTCAGCCCCCCACTGCAATGTGGGAGCCCCTCTCTGGGCTGGCCGAGGCTGGAGCTGGCTCCCTCTGCTGGAACGTGTGGAGGGAAAGGTGGGGCGGGAACCGGGGCTGCGTGTGGTGCTTGCAGGCCAGCGTGAGCGATGAGCGTGGGCTGGGCGGATGGGCGCGGGCTGGGTGGGCGGTTCTCACACTTGGAGCCGCCAGCAGGCCAGCACAGCAGGCCCTGGGCAGTGAGGGGCTTAGCACCCGGGCCAGAAGCTTCGGAGAGTATGCCAGGTCCCCCAGCACTGCCGGCCCACCTGTGCCTTGCTCAAATTCACCCGAGCCTCAGCCGCCTCCCTGCTGGGCAGGTCTCGGGATATGCAGCCCGCCATGCCCCAGGCCCCGGGAGCCTCCCCAACAGCCACCGCCCCCTGCTCTGCATGCCCCGTTCAATCTACTGTACAAAGGCTGAGAAGTGCGGGGGCAGGGCGCTGGGACTGACAGGCAGCTCTGCCCTGGCCCCATGCTGTACCCACTAGGCAAAGCCAGCTAGGCTCCTGAGTCAGGTGGGGACTTGGAGAACTTTTATGTCTAGCTGGAGGATTGTATTTGCACCAATCAGCACTCTGTGTCTAGCTCGGAGTTTGTGGATGCACCAATCAGCACTCTGTATCTAGCTAATCTGCTGGGAACTTGGAGAACTTCTATGTCTAGCTGGAGGATTGTAAATGCACCAATCAGCACTGTGTCTAGCTCAGGGATTGTAAATGCACCAATCAGCACCCTGTCAAATGGACCAATCAGCTCTCTGTAAGATGGACCAATCAGCTCCCTGTAAAATGGACCAAGCAGCAGGATGTGGGTGGGGCCGGATAAGGGAATAAAAGCAGGCTGCGAAAACTAGCACAGGCAACGCTGTCCAGTCAGTTTCCACATTCTGGAAGTTTTTGTTTTTTCACTGTTTGCTATAAATTTTGTTGCTGCTTGCTCTTTGGGTGTGCACTGCCTTTATGAGCTGTAGCACTCACTGTGAAGGTGTGCAGTTTCACTTCTGCAGCTTCACTCCTGAGGCCAGTAAGACCATGAACCCTCTGGGAGGAATGGACAGCTCAGGAGGAGAGGAACGAACAACTCCAGAGGCACTACCTTAAGAGCTGTAACACTCCCAGCGAAGGTCTGCAGCTTTACTTCTGAAATCAGGGAGACCAGGAACCCACCAGAAGGAAGAAACTCCGAACACGTGCAAACATCAGAAGGGACAAACTCCAGACGCACCATCTTTGAGAACTGTAACACTCACTGCAAGGGTCCACGGCTTCATTCTTGAAGTCAGTGAGACCAAGAACCCACCAATTCTGGACACAGCAGTAGCTCATGCCTGTAATCTGAGCACTTTGGGAGGCCAAGGCAGGAGGACTGCTTGAACCCAGGAGTTTGAGACCAGCCTGGGCAACATCGTGACACCTTGTCTCTACAAAATAAAATTTAGAAATCCGCTGGGCATGGTGGCATGTGCTGTAGTCCCTGCTACTGGGGAAGTTGAGGTGTGAAGATTGTGTGAACTTGGGAGGTGGAGGCTGGAGTGAGCCATGATCACGCCAATGCACTCCAGCCTCGGTGATAGAGTAAAATTCCATCAGAAAAGAAAAGAAAATCAGAACAAACATACTACAAAAAGAATGATAAAAACTTTGGGGCCGGGTGTGGTGGCTCGTGCCTGTAATCCCAGCACTTTGGGAGGCCAAGGCATGCAGATCATGAGGTCAGGAGTTCGAGAACAGCCTGACCAGCAGAGTGAAACCCTGTCTCTACTAAAAATACAAATATTAGCCAAGCTTGGTGGAGCAGGCCTGTAATCCCAGCTACTCTGGAGGCTGAAGCAGGAGAATCGGCTGAACCTGGGAGGTGGAGGTTGCAGTGAGCCGAGATCGTGCCCTTGCGCTCCAGCCTGGCCGGCAGAGTGAGACTGTCTAAAACAAACAAAAAACTGCACATTTTTCACTGAACGTGCAATTTAGTAGTATTAGTCTGTGCTGTTCAATACAGTAGTCACTAGTTACATGTGGCTATTTAAATTTAAGTTAATTAAAATGAAATAAAATTAAAAATTCAGCTCCTTAATCACAATTGCCACTGTGATTTTACTTTATCGTGATTAAAATATTTTCCTCTTAACTTTTATTTTAGATTCAGGGGGTACATGTGCAGGTTTATTATATGGGAATATTGTATGATGATGAGGTTTCGGGTACACCTGATCTTGTCACCCGGGTAGTGAACATAGTACCCAATAGTTTTTCAACCCTTGCTCCCCTCCCTCAATCCCCCCCGTTAGTCCCCAGCGTCTGTTGTTCCCAGCATTATGTCCACGAGTACCCAATGTTTAGTTCCCACTTAAAAGCAAAAATATGGTATTTGGTTTTCCTGTGCTAATTTGCTTAGGATAACAGCCCCAGTTGCATACTGCTGCAAAGGACATGATTTTATTCTTTTTTTATGGCTGCAAATCTTTAGTAGTTTTGTTTTGTTTTGTTTTTTGTTTTTGAGGTAGAGTCTCAATAGGGTACCCAGGCTGTACAGTGGTGCAAACATGGCTCACTGCAACCTTGACCTCCCAGGCTCAAGTGATCCTCCTCCACCAGCCCCCCAAGTAGCTGGGACTACAGGTGTGCACCACCATGCTCAGCTATTTTTTCTTTTCTTTTTTTTTTGTAGAGATGGGGTCTCGCCATATTGTCCATGCTGTCTCAAACTCCTAAGCGCAACGACCTGCCTGCCTCAGCCTCCCAAACTATTGGAATTACAGGTGTGAACCACCACACTCGGCCTATGGCTGTGAAGTTTTGCACTTTGAGAAATGCTGGAAAGTCATGAGAAGACAAGCTATAGACAGGGAAAAAATATTTGTAAAACAACAAATCCAACAAAGGACTTGGACCCAGAATATACAAAATCCTCAAAACTTAATAGTTAAAGGAAATGCCCAATTTTTAAAAAGTTCTAAGATCTGAATCAATAGTTCATCAAAGAATAAATACCAAAGGTAAATAAGCACATGAAAAAATGCTTAGCATCATTTGTCATTAGAAAAATGTAAACTAAGCTTGCGATGAAATACCACTATGCACCAATTGGAATAGCTTTAAAGAGGAACAAGCAACTAAGATTGCACCATGTGCTAGTGAGGATGTTGGAACTCTCATACATTGCTGCTGAAAGAGGACGAAATGGTGCAACCATTATGGAAAACAGTTTTGTAGTTTCTTATAAAGTTAAACATAAATATGGCCCAGCAATGCAATCCCCAGGTATTTAATTTAGAGAAATGAAGACATATGTTTACACAAACACTTGTTTATGAATGTTTATAGTGGCTTCATTCCCACCCAAAACTAAAAACGACCTCAATATGCATTAACTGGTGAATGGATAAACAAACTGTGGTACATTTATATGATGGAATACTACTTAGCAATAAAAAGGAACGAGCTACTGATATGTTCAATTAATGGATGAATCTTTAGTGTATTATGCTGAGTTAAAGAACCCAGACACAAAAGGCTACATACTGTATGATTCCACATATAAGGCATTCTGGCAAAAAGTGGAGACAGAAATCAGATGAGTGCTTTCCAGGGAATGGACCACAAAGGAACAGGATGGAACTTTTAGAGTGACAGAAATATTCTATATCTTGATTGTGGTGATGGTTACATATCCTGTATTCATTTGTCAAACTCATAGAACTAAACATCTGAAAAGGGTGCATTTTACTAAATGTAAATCATACCTCAATAAACCTGAAAGAATCAGCAATATGAATCTTCTTAACCTACATTTAAAAATAATTGTTTGTTAAAAATGAAAATAATTGGAACTAGGAGAATTAAAAAATGAATAAATGCTTACTTTTCTCATATATTTATATGGTTTTAGAGTATGGTTGACAAACTAACCCTAAAATGTCACATATGTAACACCGTCCTACTGTGCATGACTTTTCATGCACATTTGACAATGCCCAGCTGATCTACACCACAGTGAGACAAGTCTGCCATCACAGGCTTGAAGGTTGTGGCAATGTCAAATTGCTGTAACCATCTCTAAGTGGTAAAAATTTACTTTCAATTTGCATAGTTAACTTGTCATAAACGAGTGATAAACCAGCATCTCCTGGACTGGCAGCAGCCACAGCCCACACTTTGAGTACTGCTGGTCAAAATCTCTCTTTCCTTGACTTTTCCCATGGTGGGCTGCTTCTTACCATTCAGGTCTCTACTCAGACAGCCTTCCCTGACTTTCCTATTCTATCTAAATGGGTCAGCTGCCTTCCTTCTCAATTCCAATTATACTTAAAAAAACTCCTCATTTTTGCCTTCTTATAATTACCACCATCTGTACTTAACTTGTAATTCATTGTGTCTTCATTGTCTGTCTTTCTGTAGCAGATACTGTCAGTCCCCAGACCCGTTAATGTGCTTCAGCTGGCTTTCAAAGGTCAGCATGTACATTTTGGTCTGAGAGTATTTTTTCAGAATGCAGAAGGTCACTTTGCCAGCTCTGAGGATGGGCAACAAGTGCCAGGGAATTAACCCCCTCCCCAACCCACAGCAATCCTCAACCAGTGACTCTCAGGAGCTGGTCTATAAACACCAGCTTCCTTGCCCTTGGATAGGATGATTCTGAGGCATGGTGTTTTACCCCATTTGCCATTTCCCTTTCAGGGTTAAATTCCATTGCCACCTGTGAGAACACATCTAGTAATGTTCTTTGTGTGGGCTGCTGTTCCCTCTCTATATTACTTTCCCACTTTCCTACTGATATTTCCTGAACTTCTCAATAAGTTACTTGCATTGGAATCATTGTCTCAGGGTCTGCTTCTAGGGAAACCCAAATTAAAACTTTTCTCCACAAGAGGGTAAATTTCACAAGGGCAGGGTCTTTGTCTACTCTTTCTTTGTCTGCTTTGTCCACTGCATATCCCTACAGCCTAGCACAGAGAGGGGCACAAAGGAGGTGCTCAATACATTTCAGTGCATGAGGGAAACTTCACTGAAGAACTTTCCTTGCCCAAGCTGACAACTTGCTCACTTACAATGTAACATGGGAACCCAATTAACCATCCTTCATGGGGTAAGAACTTTCTGACAAGAACTTCTGTAGTCCTTGAAATTTTCTAGTCTAAACAAGAAACCATATATTTGAGGATTGGTTCTAGGATTTCTGGAATTGGCTCTCAAATCCGATTAAATTTAAGGATTCTAATAGCTCTATTTCTAGGAGTAAAGACAGCATTGATAGTCCATGGTGTGAAGTGGTAATAGAGATATGCAAAACATCTGCACTGAATATTCCTAATTAATCACTAGACACTTACAACAGGCAAGGAGTTGGGTGACTGTGTAGATGATACCCTCACACATTTTTGGAAACTTAATGAATATGGTTGGTTGCTCCTAATGTCACTGGACAAAGTGATAAAAGAAAAGGACTAGCTCAGAGATTCTAATTCCCAGCTCAGGTGCCATATAGATGACCTGGAGGTGTGTATGTGTACCCTGAAGGAGAGTCTTACCTCTTGTAGCCACGAGGCTGAGGCTGAGGATGCTGAAAATCAAATGCAGACTCTAGCTGCCTGAATTACAATGCAAATTGAACTCCTGAATTACAACGCAAGTTAAACTCCCAGCTTCACAGGATGTTTGCTGTTAAAGTGAGGACATTGATTGGGAAAGTAGAGGATACTGTAAATTGGATAGAGACATGTAAGAAGACCCTGATGAAGCTGGGGGACATTGAGCATCTAAACTCTGAGCAGTCTTATTGGCCAGTGGAAGTGGACTCCCAATCCCTAGTAGAAGCCATCTCCAGTGGTAGCAGCCTCTCCACCTCAGTCTGAGAAGATTGACCCTGAATTGCCTGAGGAAACTGATTGGCCTCCCTTGAGGCAGTCGCCATGCACGTCAATGCTGATTCTCCTCAGGAGCCACCCCCATTATTCCTCTGCTTCTAGAGCTATAACTAGACTCAAGCACTAGCAGCCCCTAAAGGTGAGGTGCAGAGTGTGGCCCATGAAGAGGTACATTATATTCCAAAATAATGACTTGAGCTTCCTAAAAATGCAGGAAACATGGGAATGGATACTAAGGGAGTGTGAGATAACGGTGAAAGGAACATAAAGTTAGATCGGGTTGAATTTATTGATATTAACTCATTAAGCAGAAATTCTGCATTTACAGTTGCAGCTTAGGCAGTTTTAAAGGGTTCTGACAGTCTGGTTAGCTGGCTGAAACATGGACCAAAAAGTGGCCCAGGGTGAGCAAATTTGAAATAGTGAACTTGCCTTGGTTTAATGTGGAAGAGATTCAAAGGCATAGGGAGATTGGAATGTCAGAGTGGATTTGTTATTTAAGAACTACTCACTCACACTGGGAGGGTCTAGAAGACATACTTTCAGCAGTACTGTGAGGAATAGGAATAAATCTGTGAGGAGAACCCCAGCATCTTTGAAGAACTCTGTGATTGCTCTTCTCTGCAGACCACATCTTACAGTGAAAACTACAGTCATTGAATTGGGAAACCTAAATGCAGTGGGAATAATTGGATCCTAGGATGGCAGGGCCAAGTGGTGGTACTCAGCTGCCAAGGACAAGGTGGGCATAGTTACTGTTGTGAAAAAAAATAGAATCAAACCCTGATGACATGCAATTTGCCAATATAACAAGCCTACACATGTACCCTTGAAACTAAAATTAAAAATAAATAAATAACTTTATTTCTCAACATAAACTTCATCAAGCTCAAGAGACTTTGGTAAGTGATGGTAACGGACATTTAGTGCATCCCTAAGGAACTGGGGGTCCTGAGAATTTAACCATGTCAGTGGAGTCTTTTTTACATTATTAACTGAAGAAAAATGGCTGCCCTTTACAGATTTTTGTAAGATTAATAAACAATAAAAAGAATTCAGAAGACACTGTAAAGTAGAGATGCCTACTGATTTCCCATTGAAACTGTCACAAAATTGCCCTTGTTTGATGAGAGGAAAGAGTAGAAGCATTGTTGTGGTGAAGGACTCTGGTGAAGCATTCCTGGGCTTCTTTCTGAAACC
Source organism: Chlorocebus sabaeus (assembly GCF_047675955.1). Lineage (NCBI taxonomy): Eukaryota > Metazoa > Chordata > Mammalia > Primates > Cercopithecidae > Chlorocebus > Chlorocebus sabaeus. The sequence goes on along the minus strand of NC_132907.1, from coordinate 39,108,605 downwards.
TTGGCTCAACACTCTTAATAAGCAGATGTTATTGTTCTTTGGCCCTCCAGAAAGTCAACAAGTAAAATGCCTAGAGCATTCCAAAAAACTGTTGCCATGACCTTTGCTCTCGACTGGTCCACTTTTGCTTTTTGACTGGGCCACTTCCACCTCTTGGTAGCCATTGCATTGATAGTGCTTTGTCTTCAGGGTTGTATTGATAAAGCCATGTTCCATTTTCTGTTACAATTCTTTCAGGAAATGCTTCAGGATCTTGATCCCACTTGTTTGAAATCTCCACTGATGGCATTATAGACTCTGAGCTCTTGGAGCCCTTTAGGCAGATCTTCAGACTGGACAAGTTTGTCTTCGGTCAGAGTAGCATTGGGAAGAACTGGGTCAAGGGGTCTACACAGAAGGTGCAGAGCTGGTGGAGACAGTGCTGGGTATTGTGAGGAAGGAGGCTGAGAGTTGTGACTGCCTGCAAGGTTTCCAGCTGAACCACTCCATGGGTAGGGAGACTGGGTCTGGGATGGGTTCTCTTTTCATCAGCAAGATCTGGGAGGAGTACTCAGAGAGGAAAAAAAAAATACAGCTTAAAAATTTAAAAATAAAATTTCCACTGAAATATCTGCTCTTGTCTGCAGGTGACTTGGGTGCAACAGCTTCAGCATCCATCAAGTGTAAAGTTTCCTTAATTTTAATTTTTCAGTCAGAATTGTGTAAGCTGAACCAATTGAGATGTCTATGCTATTAGTTATTGTTTCTGCTGTTAATCATAATTTCTCTTCAATTAAGATATAAACAAGTTGAATTTTTTCCTTGCAAATTGAAATGGATGATCTGCTGTTTCAGGCTTCATTTCCAAAATGGTCTTGTCCTTTCTTAAAATGAGTTACTCATTGATAAACGACTGATTACTTTGGGAGCACTGAGCTCATAAACTTTTCATAAAGGATCAATGATTTTGCCATTCTTCCACTCAAACTTCACCATAAATTTACTGTTTGTTCTTGTTTCAATTTTAGCAGGATTGAGCTCATAAACTTTTCATAAAGGATCAATGATTTCACCATTCTTCCACTCAAACTTCACCATAAATTTAACATTTGTTCTTGTTTTTAGCAGAATTCATGTTGCTCTAATAGAGGCTCTTTTCAAACTGAAATCTTAAGCTTCTTAGTGGCTTCAACTAGATCTTGTTCAGACATGTTATAACAAGTTAGTATGAGTTTATTTTTGTGTAAAAAAGTTGACATTCATGCATAGTTTTTTCATCATACCTATTTTCTATGAACTATTTGAAGACCCCTCATACGTAGATGTACAAATAACATACTGATATGGTTAGGCTTTGTGTCCCCACCCAAATCTCATCTTGAACTGTAATCCTCACAATCCTTACATGTCAAGGGAGAGACTAGGTAGAGGTAATTGGATAATGGGGGTGGTTTCCCCCATGCTCTTCTTGTGATAGAGAGTGAGTTCTCATGAGATCTGATGGTTTTATAAGGGGCTCTTCTTCCTTTGCTCAGCACTTCTCCTTCCTGCCACCTTGTGAAGAAGGTGCCTTGCTTCCCCTTTGCCTTCTGCCATGATTGTAAGTTTCCTGAGGCCTCCCCAGCCGTGCTGAACTGCAAGTCAATTAAACTCCTTTCCTTTATAAATTACCCAGTCTCAGGCAGTTTTTATAGCAGTGTGAAAATGGACATTATAATACAGTAAACTGGTACTTCAGAGAGTGGAGTGCTGCTATAAGGATACCAAAAAATGTGGAAGTGACTTTGGGACTGGGTAATAGGTGGAGGTTGGAACAGTTTGAAGGGCTCAGAAGAAAACAGGAAAATGTGGGAAAGCTTGGAACTTCCTAGAGACTTGTTGAATAGCTTTGACCAAAATGCTGATAGTGATATGGGCAGTGAAGTTCAGGCTGAGGTGTCTTAGATGGAGATGAGGAACTTGCTGGGAACTGGAATAAAGGTGACTCTCGCTATGCTTTAGCAAAGAGACTAATGACATTTTGCCCTTGCCCTATAGATCTGTGGAACTTTAAACTTGAGAGAGATGATTTAGGGTATCTGGTGGAAGAAATTTTTCAGCAACAAAGCATTCAAGAGATGATGTGGGTGCTTTTAAAAGCATTCAGTTTTATGCATTCACGAAGAGATGGTTTGGAATTGAAATTTATGTTTAAAAGGGAAGCAGAGCATACAAGTCAGGAAAATTTGCAACCTGATGATGCACTAGAAAAGAAAAACCCATTTTCCAGCCAGATGTGGTGACTCATGGCTGTAATCCCAGAGTTTTGAAAGGCCAAGGCAGATGAATCACTTGAAGTCAGGAGTTTGAGACCAGCCTAACCAACATGGTGAAACCCAGTCTCTACTAAAAATACAAAAATTAGCCAGGTGTGGCGGTACATGCCTGTAATGCCAGCTACTTGGGAGGCCGAGGCAGGAGAATCACTTGAACCATAAAGGCAGAGGTTGCAGTGAGCCGAGATCACACCACTGCACTACAACCTGGGGGACAGAGTGAGAGTCTGTCTCAAAAAAAAAAAAAAAAAAAAAAAATCCAAATTTACATAAGTAGCGAGGAACCAAATGTTATTTACCAAGACAGGCCATGTCAGTGGTCTTCACAGCAGCCCCTGCTATCATAGGCCTGGAGACCTAGGAGAAAAAAATGGTTTGGGGGGCCAGGACAGAGCCTTGCTGCTTTGTGCAGTCTTAGGGCTTTGTGCCCTGTGTCCCAGCCATGGCTAAAAGGAGCCAATGTACAGCTCAGGCTATTGCTTCAGAGGGTGCAAGCCTTGGCATCTTCCATGTGGCATTGGGCCTGCAGGTGCACAGAAGTCAAGGATTGAGGTTTGGGAACCACCACCTAGATTTCAAAGCATGTATGGAAATATCTGGATGCTCAGGCAGAAGTTGGCTGTAGAGACAGAGCTCTCATGGAGAACATCTGCTAGAGCAATGTGGAAGGGAAATGTGGGGTCAGGGCCCCCACACAGAGTACCCACTGGGGCACTAGTGGAGCTGTGAGAAGAGGACCACCATCCTCCAGACCCCAGAATGATAGATTCACTGCCAGCTTGCACCATGTTCCTGGAAAAGCCATAAACACTCAATGCCAGTCCATGAAGGCAGGCAGGAGGGGGACTGTGTCCTGTAAAGCCACAGGGTCAGAGCTGTCCACAGCCACGGGAGCCTACCTCTTGCATCAGCAAGACCTGGATGTGAGACATGAAGTCAAAGGAGATCATTTTGGAAATTTAAGGTTTGATTACTGCCATGTTGGATTTCAGACTTGCATGGGGCCTGTAACCTCTTTGTTTTAGCCAATTTCTCCTATTTGGAATGGGTGTCTTTACCCAATGCCTGTACCCCCATTTTATCTAACTTGTTTTTGATTTTACAGGCTTGAAGGCAGAAGGGACTTGCCTTGTCTCAGGTAAGACTTTGGACTTGGACTTTCGGGTTAATACTGGAATGAATTAAGATTTTGGGGGACTGTTGGAAAGGCATGATTGGTTTTGAAACATGAAAGGGACATCAGACTTGGGAGGAGCCAAGGATAGAATGATGTGGTTAGCTTTTGTGTCCCTGCCCAAATCTCATCTTGAATTGTAATCCTCATAATCCCCACATGTCAAGGAAGGTAATTGAATCATGGGCACAATTTTCCCCATGCTGTTCTCATGATAGTGAGTGCTCACGAGATCTGATTTTTTTTTTTTATTTTTTGAGATAGAGTGCCCCTCTGTCATCCAGGATGGAATGCAGTGGCTCGATCGCTGCTCACTGCAACCTCCACCTCCCGGGTTCAAGCAATTCTCCTGCCTCAACCTCCTGAGTAGCTGGGATTACAGGTGCATACCATCACGCTCAGCCAATCTTATTTCTAGTAGAGACGGGATTTCAGCATCTTGGTCAGGCTGTTCTCAAACTCCTGACCTCGTGATCCACCCACCTCGGCCTCCCAAAGTGTTTGGATTACAGGTGTGAGCCACCATGCCTGGCCCCGATGGTTTTATAAGAGGCCATTTCCCCTTTGCTAGCACTTTTCCTTCCTGCTGCCTTGTGAAGAAGGTGCCTTGCTTCCCCTTTGCCTTCTGCCATAATTGTAAGTTTCCTGAGGCCTCCCCAGCCATGCTGAATTGCAAGTCAATTAAACTCCTTTCCTTTATAAATTACTCAGCCTTGGGCAGTTCTTTGTGGCAGTATCAAAATGGACTAATATACATATGTAGTGATATATATATATACGAAATAAAGAAGAAAGAAAAGTGTGTGTGTGTGGAAAGAAAACAAATATTTTGTTATATTTGTTTTGTTTTCTTTCTGCTTTTATTTATTATTCAACATAAGATGTATTAACTTTATAGGATAGTACTTACATATTGTTAACTTATACATAGTATTTAAGTTATAGGATATCAAGGAGAAGAGTAAGCATCACTTAAGGACTTTACATGTTCTTCTGTGGAAGGAGTTAGTGTGTTTCAGTTGTATGTGGGACGGCCATATCATGTTAGGTGCATATATGATGTGGTAATTGTCCTATTTGGAGATTAAGTATGGTTTATAGAGAGGTGTATAGGTGCTAAGTTGATGAGGGGTGGAATTGTGATGATTAATTTTATCTGTCAACTTGACTGGGCCATGGGATGCCAACACATTTGACCAAACATTATTCTGGGTGTGTCCGTGAGGGCATTTCTAGATAAGATTAATATTTGAATCAGTAGACTGAGAAAAAAATTGCCCCCCCCAATGCTGGGCAAAATCACACAAAATCTTGAGAGCTTGAATACAACAAAAAGGTAGAGGAAAGCTGAAGCCTCTCTCTGTGTCTGATTGCTTGAGCTAAGACATAAGTGTTCTCCTGTTCTTGGACTGGGACTTATACCAGCAACTCTTTATTCTTAGGTATTTGGACTTGGGCCAGGATTTCTATCACTGTCTTTTCTGGGTCTTTAGCTTACAGACAGCAGATTGAGGGATTTCTCAGCCTCCATAGCTTTATAAGTCAATTCTTTATAATAAATCTAATTGTATCTCTCTCTTTCTCCCTCTCTGCTTGTCTGTCTATCTATCTATCTATCTATCTATCTATCTATCTATCTATCTATCTAGTTGCCTCAAGCCTTTAGTAAATCAAATGTGTCATACTTATATACAGGCTTAGATGAGGTCATGATGTGCAGAACAGAAGAACAGAGTTTAAAGAAGATTCTGGATTATTCTACATTCATCCATCTCCTGGTACTTGTGAGGAAGAAGAGACTTTCAATCAAGTGTGAACCATGATGAAGTGGCTCAGCAGTGGTTGATGTAGAAAGAAACACTGAAGGGCCCAGGGAAACTAGAAGGTCATCATTATCATCATCATTTTCATTATTGTTATCCTTGCTATATAACTCAAGCCAATCACCCATCATTCAAGCACCCAGCTTCCTTGTGTATCAATATATAAGTTGCTTTATGTGTCTGTGTCCCTGTGGAATTTGAGCCGCTGCTTGGTCACATGCATTTCTACTCACCACTCTCAGCCCCTCCTGCTCACCTCTTACCCCTCCAATCCCATACCACTTCTCACCTTGATACTCCTTCCCCACCTGGTCCTTGATTGGGTGTTTCTTATGAGACCATCACAGTTGGGGATGAAAAAGCAGTGGCTGCTCAAGAATATTATCAATTTTAAAACAGAACTGTAAACAATATGACAAAGGAGTCCTTGCTTTTATCCTTAAAGTCAAGGGGTTTCTAAACTGCTTTTAAGGTCATTCCTTTAAAAATCTGTGACTACTGTTCATGAGCTAATTTGGACTTTTTCTAAGGATAGCCCATATACTTAAGAGTTCCACTGTTTTACTAAGAGCCATATTCTTGTATAAAATTCTGGAAGAACACTACTGAATATTGATGCCATCTGTCACTTCAAATTTCCAACTGTTTATTTATACTATACCCGTACCTCATTTCATGAAGCAACACTATGAACTCTTTCCCTATAAAATATGCCATATACTTTATGTATATATTTGTTATACCCATAAGACAACTTTCATATTGCTTTGGTCTTACAATTCCTACCTTTTAATATTCATTCACTTATTTACTCAACAAACAAACATTTGGCACCTACTCTGCACTAGAGATTCTTACAGCTCAAAATATATATCCTTTATGAGATTTTTTGACTATTTCAACATTTGTTGCCCTATTTGGCTCTTAATCAAAAATTATATTTAGACACCTCCCCTACTGATATTGTTCATTGTTTTGTAATGTTGTTAGTCTTTCTGTTGTTGTTGTTAAGACAGGGTCTCACTCTGTCACCCAGGCTGGAGTGTGGTGACATGATCACAGCTCACTGCAGCATCAACCTCCTGGGCCCAATCAATTCTCCCACACCGCCACTCCCAGCTAATTTTTTTTGAGACAGAGTTTTGCTTTTGTTGCCCAGGCTGGAATGCAATGGCGCAATCTCGGCCTCACTGCAACCTCCGCCTCCCGGGTTCAAGCGAATCTCTTGCCTCAGCCTCCCGAGAAGCTGGGATTACAGGCATGTGCCACCGTGCCCAGCCATTTTGTATTTGTAGTAGAGATGAGGTTTCTCCATGTTGTTCAGGCAGGTCTCAAACTCCCGACCTCAGGTGATTCGCCTGCTTCGGCCTCCCACAGTGCTGGGATTACAGGCATGAGCCACTGTGCCTGGCAACCGGCTAATTTTTGTATTTTTTGTAGAGATAGGGTTTCGTCGTGTTGCCCAGGCTGGTCTCAAACTCTTGGGCTCAAGCAATCCGCCTGCCTTGGCCTCCCAAAGTGCTGGGATTACAGGTGTGAGCCACCATGCCCAGCTAGTCTTGTTAGTCTTAATATCCACAACAGAATTCTGAACTTCTAAGTTCTCAGAAGGCAGGAGCTGAATGAGAGTTCTTCTGTCTCTCACAGTGCCAAAACAATGCTATGCCAGTGGCAATAATAGAGTCAGTAGCCAGTAATAGATAGTGGTTTGTTAAATGCTAAATGTTAAATGTCTGAATGGAAAAATCACACATACATATTGTTTTCTGCAAAAATGGTGAAGAAGGTGATGGAAGCCTGCTGGCTCCACAGTGCATGCTCCTCTTCCCCGCTCCTTCCCAGTGTGTGTGATCCCGTCCTAGTTAGTGCAGACCCTCCCCTTTACAACTTTGTTATATATTTTCCTTTTGTTTTTAGTTTCTAGGCTTCTATGAAACTTTATCTTTATGTATATAATGATAGAAAGTTATTGGAGTATTTATTATACTTATCAGGCATATCTAGCATGCTTAGGTTGATCTAGAACTATGATGTCATTCATTCAATCATATGATAAATATTTAATGAGAATTAACTATGTACTAGTCAATGGTCTTGGTGCTAGGGACATTGTGGTGACTAGAATAGGCGTGCGGTCCTTATTCACAAGAAGCTTTTAGTTCAGAGGTAACTTAGGTGGGCTCTTGCTGTGGTCTTCTGGCATCTCAGAGTCCTTGGATGCTGAATGATTACCTTTATAAAACACAATAGCCCTCCCTATAACTGGGCAGACAGAAGGCTCTTCCTCTTATCCCTCCAGCCCACTGACAAATGCTGCTCTTGCTGCTGTCTTACAGGCAAGTTTCTTAGCCTACCTTGCCCAGATGAAAGATGTAAAGAGGTTCCTCATCCTGTTATACCACTTGGACGTATGTAGGCTCATATTGGCTAGTGGGCATTGCTATTACAATGAGTGGCCAAAGATCTGAATACTATTAGCTTTTCTTTTAAAAATCTCAAATAGATAGTTTTGAACTTCTTTCTCCCTCTGAACTGCATTTGTTGCTTTACTAGATTTCCATCTCAACTGGAAACCTCGGGGATTGCATTCAATCATATCTGGATTGTGGCCCCTCCCATGGCAATCCAATGGATTTGGGAAATTACAGAAACAAAATGTGATAAAAACCCAACCCACGATGCTTTTAAATGTCTGTGTGAATGGTGAATTTGCTGAACATCTCAAAATTGTTTTTGAAAACTTCTAAGTTGGACCACATATCCTTTCCTTCTATTTTTAACTCATGAATGATTGACCAAGTTTAGATGCAGCCCTGTGGTTTGAATTAAGTTAGCACATCATAGCGATCTGGCTCCAGCAATCTCACTCCTCCCCTCTATGACTTCCTGGCAGACTCTGGAGGGTTTAGAATAATATTGTTCGTTGCATTAATTTTTCTGAGAGGAAGTCTTTGCAAGGAATCTAATTGAACTTGGCTCTCCAAAGTTTCTTGTAGAGTTAGGAAAACAAAATGAGAGGTTACCGAGAAGGTTAATGGAAGAGAAGTCTGTGGCTGTTTGAATGTTTGCTTAAAATGGTTGCTAATGAGGCAAAAGTCTCACTCTGTAGAGTCGTTCTGTTTTGGGAGCACAGACTGTACCCCTACCAGCCACAAAGGTCCAGGAGAAGATTGTGTTGTTGCATCAATGCCAATCCCTGGCAATTGCAAGAAAGGCAACTTACAATGTGACACTCTTGGTATATGTGAGCCCCACTTTGATAATTGGCAGGCTAAAGTAATGCTTCTTAAATTTTAATGGGCACAAACGTGATCTGGGGATCAACCTAAGATGAACTTTCTGATTTAGCGTGGGTAGGGGCAGAGATTCTGGGTATCTGGCAAGTTCCCAGATTATGTCGGTAGTTGATCCATCCTTTGTGCAGCAAGGGGCTAGAATATTTTTCAATTACTAAATAAAAAATAATACACCTATGGGCTTTTCCACAGAGGTTCACTACTGAACAGTAAAAACTCAGAAATATAAACTAAGCTCCCAAAGAGCCTCAGAAAATCAATCTGTAACAGAGGTTGGTCAGAGGTGGAGACTGGTTAATGACTGGCAACTATGACCACCTTGAATTTCCATGTCTATTTTCAGGTGAAAATGAAGTCAGCTAATGGCTAGATGTTATCAGGGCCATACATGTTAGAGCTTCCTGAGAGTTCCTCCCCATTCTAGCTCTGTGCACAGAGGCAAATTACTAAATCTCTCTAAATATTTCTCCAATGTGTATACTGGAGATAATCATGGCGCCTGAAAGGTTGTTGTGAGGATAGAATGGGGTAAAAAGGCAGTGGTGTGCTAGCACTATCTACAGCTGTCTAGAGAACTTCCTTATCAAAAAAGTTTATATTTGGATTATTCTCAAGAAATGGTAAATTGGGGTCTCTCAAACTGGATTCTGCATGAGGTGTGACCATATTCTGTCATTATCCCATGATTGGTCAATGCTTGGCTCTTTTACCTTGCCAAGGAAACCACTGAGCATAATTTCAGAGTTTTGGGAGTTCATTGCTCCATCCGATTTGATCTCTATCACAAAAAGCAGGACTCCAAGCTGTAAAGTTTCAGGATAGATCCCAAGATATTTTTGTTTCTCCAAAGTTTGTACTACAATGAGTATGCCAAAATTAGCATGGGGAGGAACAGAACGTACATATGTAAGTAATATAAAATGAGCCTGTGGCCCAGTTACAGCTTTCATACATTTTTCTAAATAATCATAGCTGGTAGATTAATTGGAAGATGGCAGCTCCCATAGCAAGTAGGAGGATAATTTCCCTGTGGTGCATTTGTGCTGAAAACATGGGTATATTATTCTGAACATAAGGGACATTAACAATCAGCCTAGCCATTCCAATACGATTAGATCTTTCATTCTTCTTTAACTGTTCTTTTCTATTCCTTTAAATGTCTCTGTTGCCTGCCCTGACTTCTCCTCAACGCCTTCTGGTGGAAAGAAAGAAGTGTCTTTTCTTTTTGAGAATGCTAGGCCACAATTAGTGTGCCTCCTTTGACACAAAAACTTTCCCCAGAGAGGTAGATTTACAACCTAGAGTCCATTAAGAGCATGGATGCTGGGGCATGACTGGCTAAATTCTAATCCCAATTTCATAACGTGATGCTATCTCAGTTACACCTTATTTCCGTCATCTGTAAGAAGAGAATATTTTAGTGCCTTCTTCATAAGGTTTTTGAGTGAAGTAAATTGACTTAAATATGTCAAGTTCTTAGGGCAATGCCTTACATCGTAATTCTCATAGACATTTACCTTTATGATTTCCATCAGTTATTCCATCTCTTTGTTGTTGTTGTTGTTTGTTTTTATCGAGATGAAGTCTTGCTCTGTTGCCCAGGCTGGAGTGCAGTGGCATGATCTTGGCTCACTGCAACCTCTGTCTCCTGGGTTCAAGCAATTCTCCTGCCTCAGCCCCCCGAGTAGCTGGGATTACAGGCACCCAACACCACACCTGGCTAATTTTTGTATTTTTAGTAGAGACAGGGTTTTGCCATGCCACATTGGTCAGACTGGTCTCGAACTCCTTACCTCAGGTGATTCACCTGCCTTGGCCTCCCAACGTGCTGGGATTATAGGCATGAGCCACTGCACCTGGCCAAGTTATTCCATCTCTTTTGCAACTTCATCTTTTTCCCTCCTCAGGAAACTCTTCCTTAGCCTATACATATATCCTTCAGGCCTTAAAAAAATCAAAATAAAACAAAACTGAAGTGATGTTTCTTCAAACAGATTTATTCTTCTTTTCCTGACATGATTTTGGGAATAAAAAGTCTACATTTGCTCTTTCCTTTCCAGACCACCCAATCTCTGCTTGATCCATTGTAATCTGGCTTTAGCTCCCTGGCTGCTGAGAGCAAGTACTACTGTGCAGATGCTCTGATGGACAAGTGTTCTGATGGAACTGTTAGGATCCAGTTCACCTAGGACCACACTTAGTTTTTAATGGTTGGAGGAATTGATTGATAGCACCTGCTATGAAAAACACGCAGACTTAAATAATATATCATGCAAATCTCAGGGTTCCCAATATCTAAGCATTCACTGTTATTTTGGGGGTGGCAATGGGGCCTTGGCACTTTAGCCTAGGTGGTATAGAAAGGTGGGAAGAATTGTGAACTTGGTGTCACAAGAACTGGGCTCAAATTCTCATTCTTCTTGGCACATGTTAGATGCTCAATCAGTACTCATTTAACTGAAATAATTATTTGCCCAGCAAACCACCCAGGACTCTTACCTACTTAGTTTTATGCTAATGCATCTGCTATCCAGGTTAGGTCCAACACCGAGAGAGCCTAAATGGAGGTTAGGCATCTGGGCCCATAACCCAGGTGTCCACAGGCAAGAGTTAGTAAGCCCAGGGGCTTGGAAAGGAGTTTCTCTCTCAAGAAAGATTGAGACTGGGAGATGCAGGGTTGATGATGTTGGCTGCTGGATGCAGATCTGACCCTTTAGACAGAGAAATGGGGCTCAAGCAAAATCCTCTCATGCTTAAAGCCAGCTTGGTATTTCTCTGGTATCATCTATCTAGCTTTTCTCTATCTAGTTCTGCCTCCAGTTTCTTTTTTTATTTCAAGAGAATTTTAACCTCTGAATTCCTCTTGTTATATGTCTTTAGAAAAAGTCCCAATATTCAGAGAATCATAAACTATATTAGAGCCAGAAGTTATCTTAATCATCTTCAGTTTACACACAGACCCAGAGAGCTGCTAATTAACCTAATAATCATCAGAGAAAATAATTTTCTTTTATTTGTAGGAAGAAAATTAAGGAGGTTTGAATTATCATTTGGCTGGTTAAGGCAACACTCCCATTGCATGAATGCAGTGTCAACAATTTAATGACATCAAGAGACAGGAGGTTTCCTTTACACGCTCTCCCAAAGGATGTTTTCACATGTGGTTGTTTCAGATAACAGTTTTGAAATGCTGATTGACACCAGCACATTTTCTATTTGACTTCACAATCTTTTTGTAAGACAGAATTAAAAAAAAAATCTATTTCCTTCCCCCTGGAAATAGAGCAAGCAGATTTACATTAAGCTTATGAAGTAGAAAATTAAATTTTTTGCAAACCCATGGTATATATTATTTGGTTTACATTATACTAAACAATTGGTTTGATTCACTTTGGGCCCCTAAAAGTGACCATTTTTTTTGGTATCTTATAGACCCAGCCTATATGTTTCTTGGTGAAATGGTGACTGAATCTTTCTTTGGCCTAATATGTCCTATTTGCCTGTGAGAGATCTGAGTTATACATGTAGCAATGTGGCAGCCTTTAGGCAAGTTTAGATGAAATATTTCAGCTATGTGTAGGATTTAAGCTTCCAGGAGTTTATATTCTGACATTTCCCTGTTTCTCCCTTAGGAAAAGAAATTCTATTAAAATCCAAATTGAAAAATGGAGAAAAACAATGAGATCTCAATTTGCAGCAGGAAATTTTTGGCATGACTAGGCTTAGGGAGACAAAAAAACAAGTTTCAAGAGCTAAATCTGAGTTAATCTCTACATCTCTAATCAAACAGGTTTACGCTTTCCTTCATCCAATTAAACAAACAAACTAAAATACTATGGGCATACCTACATACATAATTGTTATTTGGTTATAATATTTTCTTTGTTATAATTCAAGATAAAAATAACATACTGGGAAAGGTTTTGGCTAGTTGCTTGATAAACTAAGATATGTCAGAAGTGATTTTCAACATCAGGCTATTAATAATATTTGATGGGAATAAAAGTTGTTATGGCAATCTCTGAATTCCCTTTGGTCAATGATAAACTCTACACCAGGAAATCAGCCTGTTTAAATGTTTGAAGAAATGTTCATGTAGTTCTGTCTACATACAACGGGCTCCTGTGTATGAAATTTCATGGCTACCATGCACAAATAGGATTCGAAATCAGAATTCTTATTGTTTTTTTAGTAAAAAACCCAACAGCTGAGTTAGAATGGGGTACTATGACAGCTCATTCATCAACCATTGATTAAGAAGTAGGTATTGAACACTCAATAAGTGCATGGCCTGATGCTGAGTGTCACTACTTGTTATTCCAACATGCTTCATAAATGAGCAGCCCAGCTCAGATCTGATGCACTCTCAGTTCCCCAAACCTGTGCCAAAATTGTTTTTGGCTGGAACAAAGATAAACATGTAGAATTTCTCTTTTTTTCTGACAAGAATAGCTGACTATAGTATACTCATTTTGCAGAATCCAATTCTCAATATATGTGGCTAATTTAAAAAATCTCTACACTAACAGTAAGATAAAATAAAAAGTAAACTATACTCTTGGCAAAATATTTGCCACAAATATGCCAAAGGATTAATATGTTTCATATTTAAAGATAATATATTTCAATAAGAAAAACATCAATATAACAGAAAAAAGGTACAAGTGAGTAGTTTATAGAGAAAGAAAAATAAGTCATCAATAAGGAAATGAAAAGATCTGTGATCTTTTAGTCTAGTACATGGTGGCTATTCAATACACATTTACTGAAAAAATGAAGAACTTCATTAGTAAAGAAAAATGGTTCAATATTGGTAGCAATAAAACATTAAAATTTGAAACAATAATTGTGTTTTGCCTCTCAAACTAGCCTATAAGAGATAAGGAAACTGTCTATGATGCCCTAAAACTAGAGGAGAGCACCCAGGGAAGTATAAACTTGGAAAGAGGTTCAGACCTCAGTGGAGAAAGTTTAGTTCAGCCCACTGGATAGCAGAGAAGTTCATTGCTGGTGTGTCCAGGCTGTTGCTAGTCAGCAGTCACTGTGAAGTCACCTTTCAGAGTGCAGGTGGAATAATGTCATCAGCAACCAGTGGTATGAATGTGCAGGGGTAGGAGAGTGCTTTAGGCTGCAGGGGGCAGCACAGGGGCCTGCATAGGGAATCCAGGTGTCGGCATGTTCAGAAGGCCTTCAAGATGTTCTTTCCATGTCAAGAGGGCCACAGAAATGTTATTGGCAGTCTGAGGCTGCAAGGATTCTTGGGTTGTCTGGGCCTAAGGTTGGTGCAGACGTCCTCATACCCACACTACCGACTCTCATGCTGGAGGTGGAAACCTCAGGAGAGACTCTTGTCTCCTGCCAAGTCCTTGTAATGCCTTCTTTAAAGGAGAAATGCTTAAAGGAATTCTATTATCTCAGAACATATATTGAAAAATAAATTTAGATCAGAGAGGCAATAAATTGATAATTGGTACAATCAGATACTGTTAAAGAAAAATTTAAAGAATAATTTAGAAAGTATACTGATAAATAAATGTATTATTCTAAGTAATAATGAAAACCATCAAAAAGACTAAAATGATAAATTATTCACAATAATGACATGGAGGAAGTGAGAATAAAAACACTTTTACTTTGTATTGTATTTCATGCCTTTCCATATTATTTTTATTTTTTGTGTTTTTTAAAATGAAAGAATGCATTATTTTCAATATCTGCATCCCCAAAGTCAGCTATTCAAAAAATTAAACCTAATCACTAGTTAAATAGAAATGGTAAGCAAGTTTTCCAAATTATTATAAGAAAGAAACAATGAAAATCCAGGAAAAATAAGAAATAGCAAAAAGAAACAACTATAAATCAAACAAATAAAAACAAAAACAGAATATCTGTATAAAAATAAATATAATAGGCTTCTCAAATAATGTAAATGGATTCAATTCCCTTATTAAGTATAAAAATCCCTGAATGATTTTTAAAAGGCAAAATACAAATACATGATATTTTAAAAAACATGCTTAGAACAAAAGGAGACAGAATGTAATGAGAAAATTAGGCTAAAACCAAAATGAGACAGAATGTAAGCCTACTGCCTACCACAACTTACAAGGTAAGTGCAATCACTGTCCTCAATATCTGGTGAGGAAACCAAGACACAGCTACTGAGGCAGAACAGGAATTAAAACCCAGGTTGTCTGGCTCCCACACCTGTGCTTGTAGCCATTTTGCTAGATTGCAAAAATGGTCACAATTCTCAACCCCTGCAGCCTTATTTTTCCAGTTTCTTTGGAAGAAAGCAATTGCAAAACCACAGCTTTGAATATAAGAATGTGAATTCAGACAGATTTCAACAATTGTGAGCAGCCCTGTTTAATTCCAAGAGTAAGGTTTCTGTTATGACTTTTCACTTTTTGCACTACGCTGGCAAGAGTGACTTAAATAACTGGAACGGAGAATCAAAATCCATTTCACTGTAAGATGAAAAACCTTAGCAGAAACTCCATTCCCCAAATTAAACGAGGCTGTTTATAATAATTGACACCTATTCTAATTCATTTTCTGGTGTTCAGAACTGTGGCTTTGTAACTGGTTTTTCAAGGAGAGATATTGACATTTCTAGACTACAAAGCAGCACATGGTATCAAGATGTGGCTTTAATTTGTGTCTGTCATGAGTAATGATGCCGAACACCTTTCTCATTTGCATATTGATCATTTTCTTTTTTTTATTATAGTTTAAGTTCTAGGGTGCATGTACACAACGTGCAGGTTGTTACATATGTATACACGTGTTGTGTTGGTTTGCTGCACCCATTAACTTGTTATTTACATTAGGTGTTTCTCCTAATGCCATCCCTCCCCCATTCCCCAACCCCACGACGGGCCCCAGTGTATGATGTTCCCTGCCCTGTGTCCAAGTGTTCTCATTGTTCAATTCCCATTTATAAGTGAGAATATGCAGTGTTTGGTTTTCTGTCCTTGGAATTGTTTGCTGAGAATGATGGTTTCCAGCTTCATCTATGTCCCTACAAAGGACATGAACTCCTTTTTTATGGCTGCATAGTATTCCATGGTATATATATGCCACATTTTCTTAATCCAGTCTATCATTGATGGACATTCGGGTTGGTTCCAAGTCTTTGCTATTGTGGATAGTGCTGCAATAAATATACGTGTGCATGTGTCTTTATAGCAGCATGATTTATAATCCTTTGGGTATATACCCAGTAATGGGATGGCTGGGTCAAATGGTATTTCTAGTTCTAGATCCTTGAGGAACCGCCACACTGTCTTCCACAATGGTTGAACTAGTTTACACTCCCACCAACAGTGTAAAAGTGTTCCTATTTCTCCACATCCTCTTCAGCACCTGTTGCTTCCTGACTTTTTAATGATCACCGTTCTAACTGGTGTGAGATGGTATCTCATTGTGGTTGTGATTTGCATTTCTCTGATGACCAGTGATGATGAGCATTTTTTTCATGTGTCTGTTGGTTGCATAAATGTCTTCCTTTGAAAAGTGTCTGTTCATATACTTTGCCCACTTTTTAATGGGGTCATTTGACTTTTTCTTGTAAATTTGTTTAAGTTCTTTGTGGATTCTGGATATGAGCCCTTTGTCAGATGGGTAGATTGGAAAATTTTTCTCCCATTCTGTAGGTTGCCTGTTCACTCTGATGGTAGTTTCTTTTGCTGTGCAGAAGCTCTTTAGTTTCATTAGATCCCCTTTGTCTGTTTTGACTTTTGTTGCCACTGCTTTTGGTGTTTTAGTCATGAAGTCCTTGCCCATGCCTATGTTCTGAATGGTGTTGCCTAGGTTTTCTTCTAGGGTTTTTATGGTTTTAGGTCTAACATTTAAGTCTTTAATCCATCTTGAATTAATTTTTGTATAAGGTGTAAGGAAGGGATCCAGTTTCAGCTTTCTACACATGGCTAGCCAGTTTTCCCAGCGCCATTTATTAAATAGGGAATCCTTTCCCCATTTCTTGTTTTTGTCAGGTTTGTCAAAGATCAGATGGTTGTAGATATGTGGTGTTATTTTTGAGGTCTCTGTTCTGTTCCATTGGTCTATATCTCTGTTTTGGTGTCAGTAGCATGTTGTTTTTGTTACTGTAGCCTTGTAGTAGAGTTTGAAGTGAGGTAGCATGATGCCTCCAGCTTTGTTCTTTTGGCTTAGGATTGTCTTGGCAATGCGGGTCCTTTTCTGGTTCCATATGAACTTTAAAGTAGTTTTTTCCAATTCTGTGAAGAAAGTCATTGGTAGCTTGATGGGGATGGCATTGAATCTATAAATTACCTTGGGCAGTATGGCCATTTTCACGACGTTGATTCTTCCTATCCATGAGCATGGAATGCTCTTCCATTTGTTTGTGTCCTCTTTTATTTCATTGAGCAGTGGTTGTAGTTCTTCTTGAAGAGGTCCTTCACATCCTCCTAAGTTGGATTCCTAGGTATTTTATTCTCTTTGAAACTATTGTGAATGGGAGTTCACTCATGATTTGGCTCTCTGTTTGTCTGTTATTGGTGTATAGGAATGCTTGTGATTTTTGCACATTGATTTTGTATCCTGAGACTTTACTGAAGTTGCTTATCAGCTTAAGGAGATTTGGGGCTGAAATGATGGGGTTTTCTAAATATACAATCATGTCATCTGCAAACAGGGACAATTTGACTTCCTCTTTTCCTAATTGAATACCCTTTATTTCTTTCTCTTGCCTGATTGCCCTGGCCAGAACTTCCAACACTATGTTTAATAGGAATGGTGAGAGAGGGCATCCCTGTCTTGTGCCAGTTTCCAAAGGGAATGCTTCCAGTTTTTGCCCATTCAGTATGATACTGGCTGTGGGTTTGTCATAAATAGCCGTTATTATTTTGAGATACGTTCTGTCAATAGCTAGTTTATTGAGAGTTTTTAGCAGGAAGGGCTGTTGAATTTTTTGAAGGCCTTTTCTGTATCTATTGAGATAATCATGTGGTTTTTGTCTTTGCTTCTGTTTATGTTGATGGATTACACTTATTGATTTGAGTATGCTAAACCAGTCTTGCATCCCAGGAATGAAGCCAACTTAATCTTGGTGGATAAGCTTTTTGATGTGCTTCTGGATCCGGTTTGCCAGTATTTTATTGAGGATTTTTGCATCGATGTTCATCAGGGATATTGGTCTAAAATTCTCTTTTTTTGTTGTGTCTCTGCCAGGCTTTGGTATCAGGATGATGTTGGCCTCATAAAATGAGTTAGGGAGGATTCCCTCTTTTTCTATTGTTTGGAATATTTTCAGAAGGAATGGTAGCAGCTCCTCTTTGTACCTCTGGTAGAATTCGGCTGTGAATCCATCTGGTCCTGGACTTGTTTTGGTTGGTAGGCTATTAATTATTGCCTCAATTTCAGAGCCTGTTATTGGTCTATTCAGGGATTCAACTTCTTTCTGGTCTAGTCTTGGGAGGATGTATGTGTCCAGGAATTTATCCATTTCTTCTAGATTTTCTAGTTTGTATGTGTAGAGGTGTTTATAGTATTCTCTGTTGGTAGTTTGTATTTCTGTGGGATCAGTGGTGATATCCCCTTTATCATTTTTTATTGTGTCTATTTGATTCTCCTCTCTTTTCTTCTTTATTAGTCTTGCTAGCAGTCTATCAATTTTGTTGATCTTTTAAAAAAAAAAAAAAAAACCAGCTGCTGGATTCATTGATTTTTTGAAGTGCTTTTTGTGTCTCTATCTCCTTCAGTTCTGCTCTGATCTTAGTTATTTCTTGCCTTCTGCTAGCTTTTGAATTTGTTTGCTCTTGCTTCTCTAGTTCTTTTAGTTGTGATGTTAGGATGTCGATTTTAGATCTTTTCTGCTTTCTCTTATGAGCATTTAGTGCTATAAATTTCCCTCTACACACTGCTTTATGTGTGCCCCAGAGATTCTTGTACATTGTGTCTTTGTTCTCATTGGTTTCAAAGAACATCTTTATTTCTGCCTTTATTGCGTTATTTACCCAGTAGTCATTCAGGAGCAAGTTCTTCAGTTTCCATGTAGTTGTGCGATTTTGAGTGAGTTTCTTAATCCTGAGTTCTAATTTGATTGCACTGTGGTCTGAGAGACAGTTTGTTGTGATTTCTGTTCTTTTACACTTGCTGAGGAGTGCTTTACTTCCAACTATGTGGTCAGTTTTGCAATAAGTGCAATGTGGTGCTGAGAAGAATATATATTCTGTTGATTTGGGGTGGAGAGTTCTGTAGATGTCTATTAGGTTTGCTTGGTGCAGAGCTGAGTTCAAGTCCTGGATATCCTTGTTAACTTTCTGTCTCATTGATCTATCTAATAGTGACAGTGGGATGTTAAAGTCTCCCATTATTATTGTATGGGAGTCTAAGTCTCTTTGTAGGTCCCTCAGGACTTGCTTTATGAATCTGGGTTCTCCTGTATTGGGTGCATATATATTTAGGATAGTTAGCTCTTCTTGTTGAATTGATACCTTTACCATTATGTAATGGCCTTCTTTGTCTCTTTTGATCTTTGTTGGTTTAAAGTCTGTTTTATCAGAGAATAGGATTGCCACCCCTGCTTTTTTTGGCTTTCCATTTGCTTGTTAGACCTTCCTCCATCCCTTTATTTTGAGCCTATGTGTGTCTCTGCACCTGAGATGGGTCTCCTGAATACAGCACACTGATGGGTCTTGACTCTTTATCCAATGTGCCAGTCTGCGTCTTTTAATTGGGGCATTTAGCCCATTTACATTTAAGGTTAATATTGTTGTGTGTGAATTTGATCCTGTCATTATGATATTAGCTGGTTATTTTGCTCGTTAGTTGATGTGGTTTCTTCCTGGCATCAATGGTCTTTACAACTTGGCATGTTTTTGCAGTGGCTGGTACTGGTTCCTTTCCATGTTTAGTGCTTCCTTCAGGAGCTCTTGTAAGGCAGGCCTGGTGGTAATAAAATCTCTCAGCATTTGCTTGTCTGTAAAGTGCTTCCTTCAGGAGCTCTTGTAAGGCAGGCCTGGTAGTGATAAAATCTCTCAGCATTTGCTGGTCTGTAAAGGATTTTATTTCTCCTTCACTTATGAAGCTTAGTTTGGTTAGATATGAAATTCTGGATTGAAATTGTTTTCTTTAAGAACATTAAATATTGGCCCCCATCTCTTCTGGCTTGTAGAGTTTCTGCCAAGAGATCCACTGTTAGTCTGATGGGCTTCCCTTTGTGGGTAACCCGACCTTTCTCTCTGGCTGCCCTTAGCATTTTTTCCTTCATATCAACCTTGGTGAATCTGACAATTATGTGTCTTGGGGTTGCTCATCTCGAGGAGTATCTTTGTGGTGTTCTCTGTATTTCTTGAATTTGAATGTTGGCCTGCCTTGCTAGGTTGGGGAAGTTCTCCTGGATAATATCCTGAAGAGTGTTTTCCAACTTGATTCCATTCTCCCCATCACTTTCAGATACACCAATTAAACATAGATTTGGTCTTTTCACATAGTTCCACATTTCTTGGAGGCTTTGTTCATTTCTTTTTACTCTTTTCTCTAAACTTCTCTTCTCACTTCATTTAATTAATTTGATCTTCAATCACTGATACCCTTTCTTCCACTTGATAGAATTGGCTACTGAAGTTTGTGTATGTGTCACGTAGTTCTCATGCCATGGTTTACAGCTCCATCAGGTCTTTTAAAGCCTTCTCTATACTGTTTATTCTAGTTAGCCCTTGTCTAATAATTTTTCAAGGTTTTTAGCTTCCTTGCGATGGTTTTGAACATCCTCCTTTAGCTTGGAGAAGTTTGTTATTACCAGCTTTCTGAAGCCTACTTCTGTCAACTCGTCAAAGTCATTCTCCATCCTGCATTGTTCCAATGCTGGCAAGGAGCTGCAATCCTTTGGAGGAGAAGAGTTGCTCAGTTTTTTAGAATTTTCAGCTTTTCTGCTCTGGTTTCTCCCCATGTTTGTGGTTTTTATCTACCTTTGGTCTTTGATGATGGTGACCCACAGATGGAGTTTTGGTTTGAATGTCCTTTTTGTTGATGTTGATTCTTTTCCTTTCTGTTTATTAGTTTTCCTTCTAGCAGTCAGGTCCCTCAGCTGCAGGTCTGTTGGAGTTTGCTGGAGGTCCACTCCAGACTTTGTTTCCCTGGGTATCACCAGTGGAGGCTGCAGAACAGCAAATATTGCAGAGCAGCAAATATTGCTGCCTGATCCTTCCTCTGGAAGCCTCGTCTCAGAGGAGCACCCAGCTGTATGAAGTATCAGTCGGCCTCTACTGGGAGATGTCTCCACATTAGGCTACATGGGGGTCAGGGACCCACTTGAGGAGGCAGTCTGTCCATTCTCAGAACTCAAACATTGTGCTGGGAGAACCACTTCTCTCTTCAGAGCTGTCAGACAGGGACGTTTAAGTCTGCAGAAGTTTGTGCTGCCTTTGGTTCAGCTATACCCTGCCCCCATAGGTGGAATCTACAGAGGCAGACAGGCCTAGTTGAGCTGCGGTGGCCTCCACTCAGTTCAAGCTTCCAGCAGCTTTGTTTACCTATTCAAGCCTCAGCAATGGTGGATGCCCCTCCCCCAGCCAGGCTTGCCACCTTGCAGTTCAATCTCAGACTAGCAGTGAGCAAGGCTCTGTGGGCATGGGTCCCGCTGAGCCAGGCACAGATATAATCTCCTGGTATGCCATTTGCTAGGACTGTAGGAAAAGCACAGTGTTTAGGTGGCAGTGTCCTGATTTTCCCAGTACAATCTATCATGGCTTCCCTTGACTAGGAAAGGGAAATCTCCTGACCCCTTGTGCTTCCCAGGTGAGGTGATGCCCTGCCCTGCTTTGGCTTGCCCTCTGTGGGCTGTACCCACTTTCTGACCAGTCCCAATGAAATGAACCAGGTAGCTCAGTTGGAAATGCAGAAATCACCCGTCTTCTGTGTCAATCACGCCGGGAGCTGCAGACTGGAGCTGTTGTTATTCAGCCATCTTGGATAGTCCGCATATTGATCATTTTCATATCTTCTTTTGTGGAGTGCTTGTTCAGGATTCTGGTTCAACATTAAAAATTGTGTTGTATATCTTTCTCTTATCAATTTATGTAATTTTTATACAATAATATAGTCTAGATATAAATTCTTTGCCATATGTGTGTATGTATGCAAATGTCTGCATGACAGTCTGAGGTTTGCTTTTTCCATTCTCTTAACCATGTCATTCATTGAACAGAATTTCTTTATTTTAATTAAATCCATGTGTTTTGTTTAAGAAACTGTGGCCTAATATGAAGTCCTGAAGATATTTACTGCGTTTTCTTCTAGAATTTTTATTGTTTTACTTTTTGCCTTTAGGTATATGATCCACCATGAATTAATTTTTGTGTATAATATGAGGTAAGGGACCAAGATTATTTTTTTCCCATATGAATATACACTTGAGCCACCACCATTTATTGAAAAGTTAATTCTTTCTCCACTGAGTTTCTGCGATGTCTTTATCATAAATCAGATTTATCATAAATCCTATGGATGTGGGTCTGTTTCTGAAGTCTAATTTTCTCCATTATCTGTTATCTATTCTTGTTCTAGTACCATACTGTTTTAATTCCTCTAGCTTTGATACCAGGTTTTGTCTTTTTTCTTCAATATTGCCTTAGTTTTTCAGAGTTCTTTTTATTTCCATATAAATTTTACAAATAGCTTATCAGTTTCTACCAAAAAAAGATAGGATTTTTATTGGGATTGCATTGAATTTATATATCCATTTGGAAAAAATTGATATCTTAAGAATGCTGCATCTTTGAATTCCATGTTCATGATTTTAACAGTCATTCACTTAGATCTTTTACTTCTCTCAGCAACTATCTGTAGTTTTCATCATAGAGATCTTATACATCTTCCATCAGATTTATTCTACATAATTGATGTTTTTGGTGCTTTAAAAATGTTACCAATTGTTTGTCTCTTTTTAAAAATAGATTCATTTCCCCATTAAAATTATCTAAACTTTCTTCCATTTTGTCTATCATTTTCTCCATTCTCTTGAACACATTAATCATAGTTGTTTAAAACTCCCTGTCAGTTAATGTCAACATCTGAATCACCTATAACTCTGTTTACTATAAATAAATTTCCACTTGGATTTCATTAATTTGGTTCAAAGCCTGGACAGTTCAAAGCCTGGAACATTCGCCAACGTTTTTGTATCTTGGAAAGGCTTTAATTATGACCTCTGCCTCTCTAGTATTGAAATCTCTGATCAGATCTTCAACTATCCTCCCTCCTCCCTTCCCTTCCTTCTTTCCCTCCCTCCTTCCCTTCCTTCTCTCTCTCCCTCCCTCCCTTCCCCCTCTCTCTTTCTCTCTCTTTCTCTTTCTTTCTTTCTTTCTTTCTTCTCTCTTTCTCTCCTTTCTTTCTTCTTTCTTTTTTCTCTCTTCTCCCCTCCCTCTCTCCCTCCCTTCCTTTCTTTCTTCTTTCCCTCTCTCCCTCCTCCCTCCCTTCCTCCCCCCTCTCTTTCTTTCTCTCTTTCTCTCTGTTTCTTTACTTCTTGCTTCATATTTTGTGTGCCAGCTTAGCAATCCATCAACATCAGGGAAACAAGTTTGCAGAATTGTAGGCACCTTTGTTTTTTTTCTTCTTCAGGACTTTCCCAAGTTCTGCTTGCTTTGGCAGCTGCAAATTCTTACTTCTACTTTCTCAGCCCACTAAGACCGTGGTATTTGTATATCCCTATTCTGCAGTGTGTACATGTCCTCAGGAGAATATCTGGAATATATGTGGACCTCATGCCATAGAGTTTTCTTTAAATCTTGCTTGCGCTTGGTGTCTCCAATGCCTTCAGACAATTGCTTTATGTATTTTGTGCAACATTTATAGTTATTTTTGAAGAAAGGGCTAGATGATGCAAGCTATTTTGTCATATCTGGAGCCCTAAATCTTCTCAGTATCTAGCCTTAAAGTATTTTCTGTGTTGAGCTGTCTGTTATCTTCAGTAAGTCTTCTAAACTTAATGGCTTCCTTTTCATAGTTTCTGTGGGGAATTAAAAGGAAAATGACTGTTTCATGTTTAGGCTGGCATAGGGTGAACAAAAGAGATCAGTCATAGAAGATGAGATATGAGGGGAGAAAAATGCAACAAAAGCAAAAAATCAAAGCAAGCACCTCCTGGGAGAAATGCACAGATTACTGGGAGCTGGTGCATTGCCAGTGCACGTGGAATGAGAACTATTTAGTGAGAATTTTTCTTTCCTACTCATATGTTTCTTCCTCTAAAGGGAGCCTATTTATCACAACTCTGGGTCTCTCTCTGTTTCTTTACTCGCTGTGTCTCTGGGGAGGTGGAATGACTCATTTGTTTGAGAAATATGGGAAGAATAGTGGTGTATGTTTAGCTCAGCTCTGTCCTCATACCGCCCACAGAAAACAGGAATTCTCCTTCCTTTTACTTATTGTCAGTAATAAGGCTGACAATTTTGGGTAGACCCCTTCCACGTGGCAAAGTCTCTTTGAATCTGACACTGGGACAGGGTGTCTTAGTCTTGATCTCCTGGAAAACAAAACCTAAGAGAAAGATCTGACAGTTGGTTTAAGAGGTGCAAGCCGGGGGTGTGAAAATGTTGAAAACAAATAGAAGTTAATTAAGGAAAGAGGTGAAGCTATGGGGTGTGATGCAGGATGCTGGCTTCAACTTCCCAATGAGCTGTAAAGAGATATAGGGCATCTGTCTTCATTTGGCACATGTGACTTTTTTGGAGAGTGTATTTGTGTGTATTTCGTTTTTTCTTTTTGAGACAGAGTCTCACTCTGTCACCCAGTGCAGTGGTGCGATCTCGGCTCACTGCAACCTTCCATCTCCTGGGTTCAAGCAATTCTCATGCCTCAGCTTCCCAAGTGGCTGGGATTACAGGTGTGGGCCACCACACCTGGCTAATTTTTGTATTTTTAGTAGAGACAGGGTTTCACTATGTTGGCCGGGCTGGTCTGGAATGCCTGACCTCAGGTGATCCGCCAGCCTCAGCCTCCCAAAGTGCTGGATTATAGACATAAGCCACCACGCCCTGCCTGTTTTGGAGAGCTTTTAAAGAGAAATCATACTATGGATGGATGAAAGGAAGGACATATGTCTGCCTGATTCTCTTTCTCCCACCTGAGTACTAACCAGGCCCCACCCTGCTTAGCCTCTGAGAGCAGGTGAGATTGGGCTTGTTCAGGTTGGTATAGCCAGACTCTTTCATTTCCTGTTTCCCAGTGGTCAAGATTTACTCCGTGGAGAGCTAAGGCCCCTTACATTTCTGGGTGGCATCATCTAGCCCTTTCTCAGCTGCACAGGTGCCATGTCCCACTGTGTAGCATTTCATCTGTGACAGTGGGAATGAGGCACCAACTAAGAGAAGACAGCAATGGAGAGAATCTTGAAAAAGGGCAAGGTTTATGTCCAACGTAGAGACTGGAGATGTTTTCACTTTCATCTTCTCAGACTTGTGGACAGTACCTGGAGTATGTGGATCATTCACATGAATGGCTTTCAGATTACACCAGGTAATGCTTTCTTTGTCCCAACAGTGTGACTGTCATGGGGGAAGCTTCCAGCCCCATGGGAAGCCAGCAGTGGCAATAGTTTGGGGAAGGCTGTTCTTTCAGCATTCCTCAAATCAGTGAACTTAGTGTAGGGATGGTTTGGGATGTGTTCTTGGGTTGAGGGTTTGGCCTCAGTGAAATTTAAACAATAGATTCCTGTAACATAAAGAGTAAAATTATAACATTATAGAATGTTATATATAGCTGAAAGGGATCTTACTCTTCCCATTCTTTTCTGAATGATTTTGTGAAGAGCCTCACAAAATCTCGTTTTCTTTCTTCTCTCCTTCTTCCTTCCCATTCTCACAAAGCAGATCTTCTTACCTTTATCTTACCTTTAGGTAAGAAGCCTATCACTCAAACACCGTCCCATGTCCCAGTAAACACAGACAGAGCTCCCGAAGGAGATAACCTTTCAGAAAATTGCTCTTCCTAGAGTATTCCTTGTTTGGGTGCAAGGTGTGAGGAGCGCTATTGGATGAATACACAATGTGCCCAGCCTCTCTCCATTGAGGCCCATCACCATCTTTCTGCTGGCTGGAGATTATCACTGGCAACTCCCTCAGAGGAACCTGCAACCGTATCTTCCCACTCTACTCCCTCCATGAAAGCCGAAAGAGGATTGCCCATTACCGACCACCTACTGGCATGCATTGATGAAACTTCAGGTCACAGAGCTGCTGCCATGGAGGTGAGAATTGGGTTGGGTGGGTTAGAGCAAGTTTCAGGGTGGCAAGGCATAAAAGCAGATGGCCTCCCCTAACTGGAGGGTTTGTGCCTGTTTTGCAGCTTATAGAGATCTTTTGGGAAATGGATGTGAAGGGCTCTGGAATGTTCCTGCCTGTGGCATTCCAGGGTGAGTTCTTGTGTGTTCATTTGGAAGTCCTGAATATTCTGTTGTTATCTTTCCACATAAAAACGTTATGCTGTACCTTCTACAATCTGTGTTCTAGTCAGTGCTAGACTTATCTACAAAAGTGTGGGCAGAGAAAATGAGGTGAGGGTCTCTGAGAGACTGGCATTGAAAACGGGCTCTAGAGTTCTGTGGGAAGAGAGGAGGGATGGATGGGAGGCGAACTAATTTCCCAAGGCTGGAGCCTGTCTTAACGTCTCCTTGGGGAACTCAACTTCTACCAAAGTTTAAAGTGGCAGAGTTTGGCAGAGTTTGAAGAGAGTACAGGCTCCAGGCCCAAAGTCTGTGGGTGAAACCTTAAATCTATCCCTCATCAGAGAGAAGCAGAAAGACGCTTCAAGCATGTAAACCCTGCCACTCAAAAGGTAGCGTCTAAGTGGGAGAAGAAGAAATATCATCATATGTTGGTCTAGAACAGAGATTCTCAAGTGTTTGGGTCTCAAGACTCCTTCATTCTCTTACAAGTGATCGAGGACCAAAAGGAACTTTGGTATATGTGAGTTATATCAACCTATAGTTACTATACTTGAAATAAAACCTGAGGACTTAAAAAAGTGTATTAATTTAAAAAAAAACTACAATAATAAACCCAATACCAATTAACATAAATACCACACATTTATGAAAATGACTTATTTGCCAAGACAAAAAATTAGGAAAGAATGACACTGATGTATGTTTCTATAAAACGTTTGCGAATCTCTTTGATACCTGGCAAATCTCTTTCTGAGAAATGCTTTCTATCAGAAGACAGCTGGATTCTCATATCTGTTTCTGCACTTAGTCTGTTTGATATCACACATCATGTAGCCTCTGGAGAGCACTAATGCACACTTGAGAGAATGAGATGGAAAAGGCAAAGGATGCCTCAGTGTTATCATGAAAACTAGTTTTGACCTGAAAGAGGCTTTGAGTTTCCAAACCACACTTTGAGAATACCCAGTCAAGAATTTTCTGGTGAAACTTATTTATTTACTTTTTTTTTTTAAAACAAGGGATTTTTTTTGAAAAGATGACTGTTGATTCTTATTTCCAGTAGAGAAAGTCTTAATGGTTAAAAAATTTGTAGTTTAGTGAAAATCGTTTCTGGGGAAATATATTTGCTTCCATATGTTTTCCTGCAGCTTTCAATCGTGCTGGGAAGTACACTTCTACTTAGATGTTCTTTGCTTTGTGACAGAGAAACTCCTATTTCTGATTTTTTCTTTATCTGAGGTTTTTCATTCCTGTGATCTCAGGCCTGCTGTGAACCGTGGGACTTGGGCTGGGGCTGCGGATGGGGTGAGAGCATGGGAAGGTTAAGAGCAGTATCTTCCATTTGCTGAGTGTGTGACCTTCACCGATTTACTTAGTGAATCCAGAAAGAAGCTTTTTATTGGAAGTAGCCAAAACAAACAAACAAACAAAACAAAAAAACCCAGCCTGAAAGCCTTAAACAAGAACAACAATGTATTTTCTCATATATCATGAAGTCTGAGGTAGAATTTCATCAGAGTTGGTTAATTCAATGGCCCAATAAGGAAGAACCCAGGTTCTTGCCATCTTTCTACTCTGCCATCTTCAACATACCAGTAGTATCTTTAGCTACTCTTCTTGGTACCCTGAGTCACATCTGGACACAACATCTGTTGGAAGAAACAGGAACTCTTCTTCCCATGTGTCTCTTTATTATCTAGTAATCCTTTCCTAGAAGCCCCCCGCCCCTCCACTAGCAGACCTCATCTCATGAATTACTGAACTTAACTAGGTCACTTGTTCCCAACTAAGCCAAGCCCCAGCAATTGAAAGTGGGTTTCTGTGATGGGCCTCCCTAATTTGTATGCATGCCAGTGCCACTTGGGTAGGGGTGGATATTTGAAAAAAATTTGAGGTTGGTCAATGAGGAGGGAGTGTATTGGGTAGAAAATCACTCATGTCTGCTACACTTAAGTTTGCTGAACCTCATTTTCCTTATCTGCAACATGGAGTGAGAATAGTATCTGCCTATACGGTACATGATGCTAGCTATTATTAACAGTTGTCATTACTATTAAGCTACTGGATAGTATCATGAGAGGCAGTTGATTAAGGAAAATTGCTCCAAAACTTGCTTTTTGAAATCTTTGAGTACCACATACATATATGCAGGAATGGATGGGAAATCCCACCAAAGTTTATATAGTCAAATTGGCAGAATAGCCTCTCTTCTATAGCTCTCCTCCTCTATTGATAATACCTTAGATCACAGATTGATAATACCTTTTATTTTTTGACCTCATGTCTTGGATGAGTTGAAGCTGGATTGGTCCTGGCTTATATAAATCTGAGAAAGGGATTCGGGACAAAGTTTTGTTTTGCTTTTCTCACAAAAACGTTCTACATTACACATATATGAGCTGAGCTGACTGCAGGGTGCTCAATGCAGAGAAAGTTCGGATTATTTAAATAAACGACTTTATACTCATTTATTTTTTAACTGTGCCATGCACTACAGTAGGTGCTTTACATATATATGTTTTTCTAATCCTACCAACAAAAATGTATTGGTGCGTTCTTCTCATTCATTCATTCAACATATATTTGATTGCCAGTAATCTCATTTTACAGACAATAAAATGGAGGTTTACAGAGGTTGACTCACATGGTCACAGTGATATAGCTGGTAAGTGGCCACACTGAGATCTGTGCTTAGGTCAGCCTGACTTCACTCCACGCAGTCTTCATGCCTTCCTTTCCTGAGAGCTTCCTCAGTGTTCAATTTCACCAGGCTGCACCCGTTAAGAATGGAGGTGGGAGGGAACAGTGACAGGATGTTGGCTCACACTCAGTCAGCGCTTGCCTCCTCCTTGCCAAGAGACTAAAGTGGGGAGAATGACTTTGTTGGCAAACTGTAGACATCAGATGCATCACTTTCTGGTCTCATTCTGAAGGATGGGCAGCTGGCTCTTTTCAGCTACCCCCATGCAAGAAGTGAGAGATGGAATAAATTGCATTTGAATTGGAATTTTACTTATGAAACGTGCCCTCAAATATTTAATACACACTTATCCCAATGACAAATGTTGAGGCACATAGGGAATGTATTGGCACCTACAGTTAACACATCTATTATGTTTATCTGTACAATCGCCATAAGCTTCCTAATGTGGTACATATGAATTATTTATGTAGCATAGTGCTTGGTGCGTGTAACTTCTCAGTTGATGTTTGTAGAATGCATTAGTGAACAATGATGATCTGGGTTTGAGCTTTGAGTTGGTTATTTCCTGTTTGGAAAGCTTTTAGTAAGTCAGATGTTCTCTGAATCTCGGTTTCCTCATCTGTAACATCAATCATGATGATAATTCCTAAGCTCACTTGTTGTGGAAATGAAAGGCATATGAAAAGGACTTGGTATAGTACTTGTCAGAGATGGTTATTATTTTTAGGTGACCAGACCAAAGTTGTAAAATATGTTAGTGTTTGAAACCTCCTGGTTGGGATTATAATATAAAGTGTCTGGGGCTAGAATTTAGCCAGACCCCACTGGTAACATCTCATCTCTAGTTGGAATTTCCTGCCCTCTGCTCAAAGAACATATCTTTGTCACTTCACGTGGAGAATTGTTGAAGTAATTTACTTATTGCTTGTCCTGGCTCCAATGTTGCCTTCTTCACTCCAAATTTCATTCTTTTTTTTTTTTTTTTTTTTTTTTTTTTGAGAAAGATTCTCTTTCTGTTGCCCAGGCTGGAGTGCAGAGGCATGATCTCAGCTCGCTGCAACCTTTGCTTCCTAGGTTCAAGTGATTCTCCTGCCCCAGCCTCCCTAGTAGCTGGGACCACAGGTGCCACCACCACACCTGGTGAGTGTTTGTATTTTTAGTAGAAATGCCATGTTGGCCAGACTTGTCTCGAACTCCTGGCCTTAAGTGATCCTCCTGCCTCGACCTCCCAAAGTGCTGGGATTACAGGCATGAGCCACCACACCCGGCCCATTCTTTCTCTTTTTAAACATAATTTTGTCATCTTTCTTCTAGACAACAGATAAACCCCTTTATAACATTTTTCTTGTAAGACATTTACATTTGTTAAGTGGTGAAAAGTTAATAATTTCTTATCTAGATTTATAAAGGTTTTTTTAAAATTTCAACTTTTATTTTCGATACAGGGTGTACATCTGCAGGCTTATGACATGGATGGACTGTACTCAGGTCGTGCGCATAGTACCCAATAGGTAGTTTTTCAGCTTGTTCCCTCCCACTCTCTCCCATCTAGTAGTCTGCAGTGTCTGTTGTTCCCATGTTTATGTCTATGTATGTTCAATGTTTAGTTCCCACTTTTAAGTGAGAACATGCAGCTTTTGATTTTCTGTTCCTGCATTAACTCACTTAGGATTATGGCCTCCAGCTCCATCCATGTTGCTGCAAGAGACATGATTCATTCTTGTTTATGTCTGTGGAATATTTCATGGTATATATGTTCTACATTTTCTTTATTCAGTCCATCATTTATGGACACCTAAGTCGATTCCATGGTTTTGCTATTGTGAGTAGCACGGCGATGAACATATGAGTGCATGTGTCTTTTTGGTATAATAATTTATTTTCCTTTGGGCATATACCTAATAATGGGATTGCCGCGTTGAATGGTAGCTCTGTTTTAAATTCTCTGAGAAGTCGCCAAACTTGCTTTCCACAGTGGGATCTAATTTACATTCCCACCAACAGTCTGTAGGTATTCCCTTTTCTCTGCAGCCTTGCCACCGTCTTTTTCTTTTTTTTTTTTTACTTTTTAATAATGGTCATTCTGAATGGTGTGAGATGGTGTCTCATGGTGGTTTTGATTTCCATTTCTCTGATGATTAGTGATGATGAACGTTTTTTTTGTTGTTGTTTGTTTTTGAGATGGAGTCTCGCTTTGTTGCCTAGGCTGGAATGCAGTGGTGCGATCTCAGCTCACTGCAACTTCCGCCTCCCAAGTAGCTGGGTTCAAACAATTCTCCCACCTTAGCCGCCCAAGTAGCTGGGATTACAAGTGTGCCACCACACCCTGCTTTTTTTTTAATTTTAATTTTTATTTTTAGTAGAGATGGGGTTCCACCGTGTTGACCAGTCTGGTCTCTAACTCCTGACCTCAAGTGATCCTCCTGCCCAGGCCTCTCAAAGTGCTGGGATGACAGGCATGAGCCATCACACCCAGCCAGATGAGCATTTTTTTCATATGTTTGTTGGCCACTTGCGTGTCTTCTTAGAAGTGTCTGTTTAGGTTCTTTGCTCATTTTTTATGAGGTTATTTGGTTTTTGCTTGTTGATTTGTTTAATTTCCTTATAGAGTTTGGATATTAGACCTTTATCAGATGCATAGTTTGCAAATATTTTCTCCCATTCTCTAGATTGTCTGTTTACTCTGTTGATAGTTTCTTTTGCTGTGTAAAAGCTCTTTAGTTTAATTAGATTCCACTTGTCAATTTTGTTTTGGTTTCAATTGTTTTTATTTCCCTCTAATTTCTGAAGGCTTTTTTCAAGGAGGCCCTTCCATAAACCTAACTTCCATCTGCTTTTGTCACCTGACCACCATTATCCACCCACTCACATCCATGCACAAAGGGTGCGCAGTGGCAGCAGGGTAACTATTGGGACCCCAATGAGCTTTGTGCATTTTCACTTCTCCGCCTGTGTGTGCTCTCCCTCTTCTTCTCCCTCCTTCCTTGGAAGGTCTTCTCCATCCTCTCTTTACCCCAAACCACATCCACATCTCCAGGATCCCTCTTCCATGAAGATGCTGATCTCCCCACTTTGAACTCCCTTTGCTCGTATAAGGCATTACAGCTCGCTGGATATTTAAAGGCATGGTCTTTGGTGTCAGACAGCCTGGAATCAAATCCTGGCAAATGATTTAAACTTTATGTGAGTTGGTTTCCTTATCCCTAAAGTGGCAATAATAATAGTACCTACTTAATAAAGTTGTTTTAAGGATTCAACAACATGGTTTATACAAAGCATTTAGCACAGTGTTTGGAACAGAGTAAACACTCAATACACTGTCGCTATTACTATCCTGATCAGTATTATCAGTAAAGAGATTACTTGATACTTCTTTATTGCTTGTATTGTATTGTGCCTCATATTCCTAGGTAGATAACTTCTATATTTAGGGATCGTGTCCCGTGTTTCTTTGCTGCAACCCTTGCATTCATTGCCTTATACACTCCCTGAACATTATAAGTACACCACAACTTCTTATTGCTTGATCGGTCTTGTCTAGTATTAAGAAATAAAACCGATCTTCAAGTTAATGTTTAGTAAAGCCACACAGACACTGACTGAGGATGCCATTGCCATGTGCCAAGAATCTTACAAAGCTTTCTGATTAGAGACAGTGGCCCATTCAGAATTCACAGAGTAGCCCGTCTGACTGTAATATACATTTTATTTAATTTTTTGTGACAGGGTCTTGCTGTTGCCCAGCCTGGAGCACAGTGGTGTGATCTTGGCTAACTGCAGCCTCGACCTCCTGGGCTCAAATGACTCTTGGACCTCAGCCTCTCATGTAGCTGGGACTACAGTCATGCGCCACCACACCCATCACACCTGGCTAATTCGTGTAATTGTTTTTTTTTTTGGAGATGGGGTTTTGCCATGTTGTCCAGGCTGGTCTCAAACTCCTGAGCTCAAGTGATTTGCCTGCCTCAGCCCCCCAAAGTGCTAGGGTTATGGATGTGGGCCATTGTGCCCGGTTATAATATACATTGTATTAAAACAAAGAGTTTATTTCCTTTTTAAAATTTATTTTCATTTTTTTACTTTAAGTTCTGGGATACATATGCTGAACGTGCAGATTTGTTACATAAGTATACACGTGTCATGGTGGTTTACTGCACCCACCAACCCATCATCTACATTAGGTATTTCTCCTAATGCTATCCCTCCCCTAGTCCCCTACCCCCGGACAGGCCCCGGTATGTGATGTTCCCCTCCCTGTGTCCATGTGTTCTCACTGTTCAACTCCCACTTATGAGTGAGAACATGCGGTGTTTGGTTTTCTCTTCTTGTGTTACTTTGCTAAGAATGATGGTTTCCAGCTTCATCCATGTCCCTGCAAAGGACATGAATGCATCCTTTTTAATGGCTGCATAGTATTCCATGGCATATATGTGCCACATTTTCTTTATCCAGTCTATCATTGATGGGCATTTGGGTTGGTCCCAAGTCTTTGCTATTGTGAACAGTGCTGCAGTAAACATACATGCGCATGTGTCTTTATAGTAGAATGATTTATAATCTTTTGGGTGTATACCCAGTAATGGGATTGCTGGGTCAAATGGTATTTCTGTTTCTAGATCCTTGAGGAATCGCCTTACTGTCTTCCACAATGGTTGAACCAACTTACACTCCCACCAACCGTGTAAAAGTGTGCCTATTTCTCCTCACGCTCTCCAGCATCTGTTGCAAAACAGTTTATTTCCTACACAATTTGCTCATTGTCTAGAAGACTGGGGGAAAAAAAAGGAGAAAAATGTGACAAGTGATTGAATAATTTCAGTGATGACTAGGTCATTTGTGAAGTTTATCAGCCAACAAAACGTAATAAGCTTGAGTTGGTCCCTAGTCTCCCAAATATCCCCTCTCCGCAGCTCTGGAAGGCTGTGATGTCAACGAGGAATAGTGGCTCCCATCCAGGGTTCTGGTTGTTTTCTCCTTCAGTTTTCACAATTCTTAAAAGAAGCACTAACCTGCTTTCTTTCTCTCTGCTGGGGTGGATGTGATTACAAAGCTCTTCTTAGCCCCAGGGAAAGATTAATGTTACCTGTGGTCCTGAGAGACCCGGCTTTATTTCTCAAGCCTTTTGCATGTGTGCTGGGAAACCCTAGGGTTAAATGTCTCTTCTCTAGAGAGCTGGGCGATCTTTCACCACCACAAAGTGGCCTAACCTCACACTGTCTGAGGGTTACTCTGGAGTCCCTCTGCTGGCCATGAGAAACAGGAGCAGAAAGCAGTTCTTTAGAATAAGAAACCCAGAATTTCATGTTTGAAAGTGATACAGAGAGAGGCAAGACTATTCCTGCTCAACAAAAGGAAGTTACACTCAGGTTATGATCTAAAGTGGTGAGACTAGATGCAAAATCAAAATTAATTTAATACAGGGTACTGGAAAAAAATAACTCCTTTGAGGAATACCTGGAATGTACAACTAATGTTTTGTTTTTAGAACAAGGCTGGAAATCAGTGGGGATTGCTGAGGTTAGAGCAAACCCACTGGAAGGCATGCTCCTTACCCACACATACTCTGCCTTTCCCTCAACTTGCTTTGGTCTGGTCTAATTCATGAGTCAGATTACCAAGGTATCATACAAATAGAGAGACGCCATCCAGATACCAAAGTGAACCGATGGAATCAGACACTTGCGTGTGCGCAACGGATGCAGCTCTCTAATTATGGACTGGGCTTCGTGGTCCATTGGCCCTGGGTTTCATTAACTGCCCAGGCTCCCCCCAGAGACTCAGGGCATGTTTTGTTGCTGTGGGTGGTGCTCCTGCTCTACCAAAGGGACCACAAGACAGCATGCACTTCAGATGATGACACAGAATAGGTGGTGAAGGACTTCTTCTACAAAAAGAAGCAGTTCCTGGTGTTTGTCACCAAAAGGACGAGAAAAAGAGAAATGAAAATCAACTACATATGCAACAACGTCATATCTTCTCTTGACTCATTTTCTGATCAAACAAAAATGAAAATAAAATCCATGCACTATACAGTGACTTAGAAATATCTACCAGCCCAGAGGAGAAGTAGATAAAGAGTGAAAATATCTCAAAGGAGATGGATGATAAATGGATGGCATTTGGTGGTAAGTCCTGACAATACATCGAAGGAGAAACTGGTCACCTGTGGTTAGGAAAGGGCAATGTACTGAGGGGCCTTGGCCATCCCTGAGATGCAATGCATGACAGCAGCCAGTGGGGGTCAGAGGTGCTCCATGGCTTAGGGTGCCTTTAACCCTCAGCCTGCAAATCCTGCTCACAGGAGACCAGCTGGACCTCCTTTGGAGCTGGCACTTCCCTCCAGGCAGAGCAGAACTGTGAAAACATAGGAGGTGGTTGATCTCATATGCTTTACCGCAAGCTCAGTTTTGACTTCAAGACAGTTTGCTGATTTTATTTTTTCTTTCACTTATTCTCTTCCCGTTTCTCTTGTTCCCAGCAAGAACCTCTCTGTTGATCATGGATACAGGACAGTCATCTCTCTGAATTAAGCATGTGAGCACCTGAAATCAAGGACTATGGCCTGTTTCCTGAACCCTTATCTCTCTAGTGTACAGAACTTTTTTTTAAGTCACTGGCAGTTTGG
Organism: Chlorocebus sabaeus; assembly: GCF_047675955.1. Classification (NCBI taxonomy): domain Eukaryota; kingdom Metazoa; phylum Chordata; class Mammalia; order Primates; family Cercopithecidae; genus Chlorocebus; species Chlorocebus sabaeus. Next base: position 39,073,279 of record NC_132907.1, on the reverse strand, counting down.
AGACAATGCTTAAGTGGGTGGGTGGGTCTGGTTGGTTTATAGGTACACACGGGCATCCGGGCTGGAGGTGGCTCACACAAACTCATGAGAGCCAGTTGTGTAATCTCTTCCTCGCCCCCAGTGAAGTGATGTCGTGTTGGAAGCTTGACGCTGGCCACGGTGGGAGTATTTATGCTACAAAAATGGCCATTTACTGCAAATCAGGACTACCCTTCTCCTCGCAGCACTCCAGAAAGCTGGTTGTTAAATACAATGAGTACACCAGTGGCCCCAGGGCAGGTTTAAGAGTCAGAGAAGGTATAAATTGCTGATCAGGCCTGGTAGCTCATGCCTGTAATCCCAACAGTTTGGAAGGGTGAGGCTGGAGGATCACTTGAGCCCAGGAGTTTGAGACTAGTCTGGGCAACATAGTGGGACCCCATCTCTACAAAAAATAAAAAAAAATTGGCTGGGTGTGGTGGCACACACCGGCTGCTTGGGAGGCTGAGGCAAGAAGATCACTTGAGCCCTTAAGGTTGCAGTGAGCCATGATTGCGCCACTGCACTCCAGCCTGAGTGACAGAGCAAGATCCTGTCTCAAAATAAATAAATAAATAAATAAATAAATTACTTAGCACCATGTATGTTCATGTTCAGGCCACAATGCATCTAGTGAAAAGAAAAAGGAGCAGAGTCTGATTAGCTGAGAGGATCTTCCAGTATGAACCATTCCAGACACTATAATCAACAATCCTGTAAAGATGCCTTTCCTATTAAGGGCAAGCAAGAAATTAAATAAAATTTTTGTTTGTAATTTTTAACAGTTGAACTGCAATGCTAAGTGGCTCCTGAAGCCATGCGCCCTCTTTTTCCTTTCAATTTTGAGCATTAGGAAAAATGTGAGCTTCCTTAGAAAGTTTGTAACATCAGATTTATCATTTTTATGAAGCAAAAATCCAGAATAAAAACAGTGGCCACCAGGAACCATTGAACAATACGTGTTTGCTCATGTCATGTTCATGTGCAACTCATGGATTTAAAGGCATAAAGTTAGCTTTTCTTAGAGAAAACACTCTATCACATTCATGGACTAACTTTCACTCTGGCCAGTCTATCAAAATTACTGGAAGACACACACTTTCAAGGAGTTTGCTGTGTTATAACGTTTGCAACACTTTCTGCAAAGGAAATAGGTTTAAGTCATTAGATCACAATAGATATTTTTATCATTAATGAAAAGTTTTCAAATAGATTATCAGCCGCATGGGGTTTCTGGCCATGCAAGGAAGATGGCTAAATGGGGGTGGTAGCTCTCTGGGCTTGGAAGATGGAGTAAAAGCAGTGAACAAGAGGGCTGAGGAAATAAGTCATTGTAATGAGGCGGTGGGAGCCAGGTTTCTCACTGCAAGAAAAGACAGTAATAAATATAGAAAAGGAGAAAGCTAGAATGAATCCTGTAGTCTATGGGATTAGGATGAGAAGTTTTGGTGTAAATTTAGAATTTGCACTATGTGGGGTTAAAGGAACAAAACATTGATATACATTTCTATGATTGTGTGCATATACTTTAATATCTTCATGTGTGCATATGTATACACATGCACACATGTACACAAATACATATGTTTCCTAGCTTTATACCGGAGAGAGCTTGGGAGTAGTGAAATCCAATAACAAAGATCCTATCTAGAATTTAGTTTCTAAATATTATACTATTTTCCATGAATATGGACCAGAATTCCTTGGAGAAATGGCCGATCTCACAGGTGGACCAGGAAAAATATGCCAAGTTTAGAACATCTTGTTGCTCCAGAAGGTAAGAAAGTAATCAAATAATGATGGCAACATAGAGGACATGGGACAGCTGGAAGGGGGGCCAGTTGGTCCAATCTGGGATGATCTGTGTGTCTAAGTAACCACAGTATTAGATTATTTCCCATTGATTAAAATAGATATCCATGAGTCTATCCTGATATAATAAGCAAATGAACACATAAATGGAAAGAGAATGCTCTTTCCTACAGTAGAATGCCAGCTAATGAATGTTGAAAAAATTCAGGACTTAGAGCAATTTGAGAACCATAGTAATTATTTTAAGCAAAATGTATGAATAGATTTGAAAACTGGAGGGTGAAAGTTGAGTACAGAATGGGATATTTACACAGTCTAGGAGTATCTCTCCAGGAAACACTTGTTGACTGCAAAGTAAAAAAAGGTAATTGGTGGCAACTGGGAGATACAGTGTTTCTTTTTGGAGTGCTGAAGACATAGTAGAATTAGATCATGGTAATGGTTGCACAACATTATGAATTTATTACTAACCACTGAATTGTATGCTTTCAAACAGTGAATTTTATGTTTTATGAACTTATCTTGAAAAATAAAATTAATTTGACAAAGCAGTTACCCACTCTAGGCCTGGGGAAGCAACCATCAAGAGGTAGAGTTAGCAGAACCAAGTGGCTCAGAGGGGGACCCACTGACTGAGCTCAACCCCCTAGAGATGGGCATCGCGTAGCTCTTGCTAGTGCCTGTGACGGAGAATGGGAGACTGGTTCTGGGGCTGCTGAAAGCTGGCACCAACTATGCTGCTGGAGCAATACTGCTGCTGGAGAGACACCCCCAGAAAGTGCAAAAACCAGGAAGGAGGGTCCCTTTCCTTCCTCCCACCCTCCAGTCACCCTCTAAGGCTCCTGCTGGCAGCATCTAAGGGAGAATGCCCCAGATGGCTTACCATATCCAAGAGCAGAGTATAGAAAGGTGGGCTTGGATCCAAGAGGCAATAGATACATAACCAACACATAGAGAACAATGGAGAATGAACAACTCATACAATGAGGGGAAAGGATTCTTTTCTCATATAATTTTGTTCTTCTTAAAAAGAATGATTTGTTAGATCTTAAACTACATGTTGCTTAATTTTAGAAGAACTTACAGAAATACTTTTATAAATCAGAAAAAAAATCTTATTCCTTTATATTTGCTAATTCTACATCTGAAAACATTCTTCAGCTCTTACATTGCTCCCACCTCCTTGACCCCTAGGTATAACAGAGAGAATTCTGCATCCTAATATGCACACGCATTCCCACTTGGGTGCCTTTGCTCTGGGTGCCTTCCCACCCAGAGGTCCTTCTTTCCTCTTCTCTGCCTGAGTTCTATTCTCCTTCCATCACGAAGCCTTTTCTATGCATTTCAGTTAATAGTGACATTTTCTCTCCTGCTTCTGAATCCTCATGGGACAAATTTCCAGATTATGTTTGGACACACATTGCCTTGAGTAACTAGCCAAGTTTTCGTAGATATGTGCTCATGTCTATTTATTACATGGATGTTTCCTGACATGCCCAGACAGCGTGAAGCCTCAATGAATATTCGTTCATGACTGAGCCTCTATGGACATTTGAGAATAGCTTTAAAGTGAATAACTATATAATAATTTTATGGAAAATATTTAAATTTTCCAGGAAAAGGGATGATTAGATGACCACAACACCTCTGTTTCTGTCCCCATTATTTCTATAAGTCACCCACTTTTGCATGAGCCAGAGTTGATACTCTTATTAAATGCTTGGTGTTTGGAAAAGTTTGTGAGGCCAACATTTGCCTTAAGTACTAGTCAGACAAAGCTGAACCTGATGAGAGAGAAGGGGTCATCAGATTGCACATACTTAAAAAGTAAAGAAACTCTAGGTAAGCCTGCCTCCCACTCAGGCTTAGAGGATTGGCATCAAGGTGCTCAAATAGACCCAGCACAGAGACTGGTGATGCTTTCAGGTTTGGTTCTGTTTGCTGCTCTTATAAATTCATTTTGTGCCCAAGTGGATTGCTCTCTCAGATGAAACCTCAGAAAGGTAAAAAAATCCTTCTCAAGTCAAAGTTTCATCCTCCTTTGAAATCTCTGAACCCATTAACTCGGGATATTAACCAGCACTTGCATGTTACCCACCTGAGACCACCTCTTGTTTAGCATCAACCATCTTTTTTTTTTTGGTGAAACAGCATGCTTTATTTGGAAGCAGAGTGTTGCACAGTGACCAACAGACGAAGGCTACCCATTGGGCACTTACACATCGTACTCCAAAATACACACAGGATGTTTTGCTAATAAAAATCAATGGGAGCAGGGATTCCTCTGGGCAACTCCCCCAACCTCATCCCTTTCAGGGATTGAGAAAGGTCCCAACCATCTTCTGATGGCAGCGGTGGTTCACTAGAGATAGAGCCCCCTCAGGGATGCCTTCCTGTTTCTTATAAAGAATAATTTTCTTTAGATTTTTTGAAGTCTTCATTTGTTATTTTCATTCTATGTTCTCTTATGGCCATCAGACCAGCTTCTGTACAGATTGCCTTGATGTCAGCACCAGAGAGGTCATCTTTAGCCATGATCAAGTTGTCCAGGGTTATGTCATTGGCCAGTGTCATCCTGCTTGTGTGAATCTGAAAGATGTGCGTCTTAGTCTTTCATCAGGCAGGTGGAACTCAATCTTCTTGTCAATGCGGCCTGGTCTGATAAGTCCTGGATCCAAAGTTTCTATTTGTTTTGTGGCCATGATAACTTTCACATCTTCCCTAGAATCAAATCTACACAACTGGTTCAACAGTTTCAGTTCCAACATTGTTTGCTGAATTTCTCTCTCACCACCAGAATTGGAGTCACATCTTTTTGTCCCACTGGCCTCAATTGGGACATTGGATGGTCCCAAAAACGATGGATGGTGCATGTTCTTCAGCAGCTTGAAACATTTCCCATACAAGTTTGGGCCCATCACCTCCGAATAAGTTCAGAGCCAACCACTCTCAAGAAAGAGGCTGAGGTTTGGTTTGCTACTGCTTTGGCTAACAAGGTTTTACCTGTGCCAGGTGGACCACAGACAATGACCCCTTTAGGAGGCTTTATAGCCATCTCTTCATAATATTCAGGATGAATGACAGGAAGCTCCCTATGAATTTAGTTGTCCAACACCCCAGTATTGGCATAGGTCTCCTGGGGGGCCTTCTCCACCTTCATCATTGTGACCAGGGGATCCATGTCATCCATCAGCACCCCTATCACGGCATGTACCTTGCGTCTGAGCACAGCTGAGCAGCCAGGTTCCAGCAGATCCTTGTCTACAAATGAAAGAATGCTGACATAGTGTTCTGAGCTCACAGATGTAGACACGATGGCATGATTGTCATCGATTATCTCTTCCAAGGTTCCTACTGACATCGGGGTCCCCCTCAGATCATCCACTTTGATCTTTCCTCTTCTTGCTTTTCTTCTAATGGTTTTGTTTGTTCCTGATTTCTAATGAATTCTTCCTCCATGAGAAGATAGTCTAATTCTCTCTAACTTCAGTAATTTTAACCGACACTGAGTATGAAGTGTCACCAGTGGCAGTTTACTGGCAGCATCTTGTCCCTTTGTTTTTTTCTTCTTTTTCCCCCACTCTAGTTGGTACAGGAGGTTAGTACTTATTTTTCTTGTCCTTGTCATCCTTCTTGCCACATCCAGGACCATGACCACCATCCTGACTTTGACCCATCTTGTCTTGGCCACTTGAGCTGCCACTGCCAGAAGTTCCTCCACCCCAACTATTATTTCTAAGTCCTTATTTTTTTATGTGTATTTTCCCTAAGGGATACTCACACTGGAAGGCTACCAACTTATATGTTTTCAAGACAATAAACAGGTACTACATAAATGAATGAAGTGGGCTTGGTGTAAGACACTGGGGAGGGTAAAATACACAGAATGTCAGCTCTTGATGGGTGTTAAGGAGAAAAGTAAAGCAGGGAAAGGTGTTGGGATGCATACGTGTGAGACAGAGTAGCTGTGATTGTCAGGTTCCTGTGTCAGCGTGGCTAGGCTATAGTACCCAGTGCCTAATCAAATACTAACCTAGGTGCTGCTGTGACGGTATTTGGGGATGCGATGAACATTCACAAATAGTAGACTATAAGTAAATCTGATTATCTTTCATAATGTGATTGGGCCTCACCTCATCCGTTGAAGACCTTAAGAGCAAAAATTGAGGTTTCCCAGAGAAGAAGAAATTCTGCCCTAAGACTAAAGCATCAACTCCTACCTATTCCAGCTGCTGGCCTTCCCTGCAGACTTCAGACTTGCTGGGCTCCACAATGCCATTAGCCAATTCCTTGAAACAGATCCTAGTGTATATGCATATATATATTCACATATATGTACACAAACACATATACACATTCACATCCTATTGGTTCTGTTTCTCTGGGAAATCCTGACTGATCTAGGCTCAGTTTTGGATTCAGAAGCTTTTGGACATTCATCTTGCTAATTTCAAGTCTTTACTCAAATGTCACATTCTCAGAGATGCCTATTCCAATCATTCTGTTGAGTATGAAGAATTAATTTTCTTCCCATTCTGTATCCCTGATCCCCTGACCCCCATCTATTTCTTCCCACAGCAATGTCAGTTTTCACATAACTGTGTTTGTTAGTTTTCTGTCACTCCTAGAATACAAACTTCATGATAGCAGGTGTCATAGGATGATCTCCCTGGGAACAAAACTCTGAGCTGGAGATTTGTGTTCCAGGAGGGTTATGGCAGGGGGTGCTCTCAGGCACAGCACCCATAGGGTGTGAAGGAGGCAAGACTGGGCAGAGAGTGGACTTGGATTGTGATTCAGTTGCAACAGAGGTCTCCACTGATTCCCAGGGGAGCCCTGAAGCTGGGGAAGTGCTTCAGGGATGTCCTGAATTGAGACAAAGGAGGTGGGCCCCAAATCAGCCAGTCATTGGATGCAGAGTGTCCCCAGGAAGGGGACACAGCTCCCTTTGGCCAAGGACAATTCACAGGGAGGACTCAGTGTGGGTCATCAGCCAGTAACAATCCTGGCAGCTGGGGAATGAGCAGAGTGGCCCTGAACAAGGATCTGGGCAGTGCACCTGGCAGGCAGCAGCCATCTTTATTTCTCTATTGCTGCATCCTCAGTTCCCAGGACAGGGCCAGGATTGTTGAATGGATGAGTGGATGAATGAATGAATCAATTAATGAATGAATTGTTTTCAGAAAGGTCGGCTTGTCCAAACACGATGTGGCACTGCTCTCAGTTGACAGGCAGAATGACAAGAGGATAAAAATAGAAAATAGGCTAATATGATCACAAAAACGATTAAGGCAGTAAAAACAAAGAATGATAAATGACAGAATAGAGGCTTAGGGCTATTCACGGGAGGGGCAGGGTTGGATATGGCACTAAATACATTTATATGACAGAGTTTCCATATCTTACACACAGATCCTGAGCAGTCGTAGGCCCAGGGTGTGCTGTTACTGGTCTGAGCAGGTCCCAGGGTTAACGAAAGCATCCTGCAAACACAAGGAACAACTGGCTCCTGTGACAGAACTTTTAACAAGCCTTTTCTCAAATCTGTTGACTTAACGCAGGCCAGGGAATTCTTTGAAAGGCAACATGGCCATAAATCAGCAAGTCCTGCGAACGTGCATTCCAGGGTCTTGGAGGAAAGGGCTGCACACAAAAGCACTTCTTCTAAGTCTTCAGGAATGCTGTGGTGAGTGGCCCTGGAGGTCTCGGGGTTAGACTCTGGGGCTGGGAATGAAAAGCATCCAGGAAAGGGGAGCAGGGAAGCCACAGTGGAGCAGTGCAGCTTACTTCTAAGGACAGCAATGGACACCCGGCACCCGGAGTGGTGCCTAGCAGATTCTAGGCACTCAATGAATGTCTGCTGAGTGACTGAAGAATAGTCAGGGACCTTGATTCTGGCCCTAGTTCTGTCGTTCACTTGCCATGTGACCTTCAGAAGTCTCTTTGCTTCTCTGAGCCTTGTTCATCCTGTCTGTAAAGTACCAGACTTAAGCACAAATGGAATCTTTGGGAATGAATGGCTCTTGAGAGTCTGAATTTGTTTATTTATTTTATTTATTTTTGAAATGGGGTCTCACTCTGTTGCTCAGACTGGAGTGTAGTGGCACCATCATGGCTCACTGCAGCCTCAACCTCCTGGGTTCAGATGATCCTCCCACCTCAGCCTCCTGAGTGTCTTGGACCACAGGCATACACCACCACGCCCAACTAATTTTTGTATTTTTTTGTAGAGACAGAGTTTCACCATGTTGCCCAGGCTGGTCTCAAACTCCTGGGCTCAAGCGATCTGCCCACCTCAGCCTCCCAATGTGCTGGGATTACAGTTGTGAACCACCACGCCAGCTGAATTAAAAAGCATTTGAAGAGGTGCCTGAAGCTGTGAAAGGCAGGAGACATAAGAAGCTCATATGGCAGAGTTTCCTGAGCTAATGTGAGCACCTGTGATGGTCAGGGCCTGCTAAGGGAAGTAAGCAATTCCTGCCATGGCTGCCACACCCCAGTGGGACTTGCAGGGGAATAACAGGACACTGCTGTGTCCACCACTCCAGGAGAAATGTCTCTTCCAGAGCTGCTGAAAACACAACAACAGATCTCCCTCTGGGGCAGCCTGACGCCAGAGGCCAAGGGGGAAGAGGAAAGTGCTGTCTGATGCCCACTGCAATTTCCATTCTATCTGAGGCAGGCCATTTCCTAAGGCCTAGAGGCTGGCAGAAAGGCAATCAATTTCAGTCAACAGCCTGCCCACTTCCATCAGTGGCTTGATGTGGCTCAAACAATGACAGGCTCCCACTCAGAATAGGAGAGTTCACATTCTAGTTTTTCTAACCCTTGCAAATCTGGCAACTGACTGAATTTCTCTGGATTTGTAAAATGGGACTGATTCTGTCTACATCACAGGTATGATTAAATGGGAGAAGATTTGTATAAAACCAGCACAGGTTTGTCTCCCCCCACCTCCTTCTCTCCCTTTCTCCCTCTATCTTCACTCCTTCCCTCTGTGCAAGCCAGCCTAGCTAGTTGCAACAGGACATAAACAAGGCCAAGGGCATGAGTTTGATGCTCATATATAGGACCAGAGTCCTGGATAGACAACTTACAAGTTGTGTGCTCATGCTCCTCATCACAGAACAAAGGCAGTTTGCCACTGACCAGTGTCACTGTGGACAAATACTATTTATTCAGCAAGGATGCCAAGCATTTTTAATCCCTGACTCATCAGGAAGAGGAATTTGGCAAAGGGGGGAATGGGGGTGGGGAATAAACGGGAAGAAATCCAAGTGCGGCAAGAATGTAATTATAAGGGTCAGACTCTGCTGCTCTGGAGTGCAGAGGGAGAGGGGAGGAGGTGGTCCTTTCCCTTGGAAGAATCGACACGAGGACCCCAATTCTCCCTCTGTAAACCTGGAAAAGAGAGCCCTTTGATAAATTTTGGTGTTTTCATTCTCTCTCATGGAGTTGCTCTGGATCCCACGGCTGTGGATCCCTGTGGAGTGGTGACATAATTGAAAGGAGCCCTCAAATATCTCCATTTGCACTAAGCAGTTTTTGTGTGCCATGTGGCTGTAAGTGTAAGTACTCTCATGAAGGAGGTATGTCCATTTTTTACTTAAATATGGGTCCTTATATTAAAAGCAGTTGGAGTTTAGACCCACATGACAGCCAGGCCTGATAGTTGGGTTCCCTATTTCGTTTGATGCTCTCTTTTGCCCCATATGTTTCCACACTCGGGGTTCAGCAACCTAGCCATGGGAATAGACTTCATAGCGGCTCCTTCTTCTTGGCTGGGGGCCCTGCACCCTGACGAGGACCTCCCAGAACCTTCTCCTGCAGTGTCACCTTCCTGTGAGCTGAGTCTGAGGAGGTGCTTGACTTTTCCCGCCGTGGAGAGACGGTGGCCCATGTGGTGGCAGTCATTTGCTTTCCCTGCTTTGGTTGGTTGCCTCACTCCGCCTGCTCCCTTCTTTTCCTCCCAGTTCTTTCTTCCCCATCACACACAGTACCTTGTTATGATCTCCTCTTCCCCTCCCCATGATGCTAGAAACTGCCTTTTGTCTCACCACCCCTTTCTTCTTTTCTCAAGATTCCTGCCTCCTCTTCGAGCTCTCTCACTCCATGTTTAAGCCATGAGAATTTCCTTCTCTGCCGTACTGAAAGGTGCTCTTAATACCAGCTCCTACTCCAGTGGGCCCAAAAAATTGCTCCAGGCAAGTGGCACAGAGATCATCCTGAGAACTGAATAAGTCTGAAGGGGGAGAAAGTGGCATTAATTGAGACCTAACTGTGTGCCAGGGAACCTGCATGCAATATACATCTAATCTTCACAGCATTCTTTTGAGATACTTTACTTCCGCTTTGTGGATGAGCAAATTGAGGCTCAGAGAAGGTAAGTGCCTTAGCTGAGGCCTCAGTTAGTGAATGGCAGTCATAATCTTTTCCCAGTCTGTCTGACTCTGGAGTCACTCTCATTTCTATACTTCTGCCCCTCGCTGAATCCACAGTAAATCTTCACATTCACCTCTGGCTAATGCAATTCCATCTTGATTCTCAGGAAAATATGAGGTGTCAAGTTGAATTTCAAACACAGCATCTGTATTAATCCCTTTTCATGCTGCTAATAGACATACCAGAAACTGGAAACAAAAAGTTGTTTAATTGGACTTACAGTTCCACATGGCTGGAGAGGCTTCAGGATCATGGCGGGAGGAGGAAGGCACTTCTTACATTGTGGCGGCAAGAGAAAAATGAGAGAGGAGCAAAGCAGAAGGCCCTGATAAACCCATCAGATCTCATGAGACTTATTCACTATCACGAGAATAGCATGGGAAAGACCAGCCCCCATGATTCAATTACTTCCCCCTGTGTCTCTCCCACAACATGTGGGAATTCTGGGAGATACAATTCAAGTTGAGATTTGGGTGGGGACACAGCTAAACCATATCTGCATCCTAGAAATTAAAGTTGGAGAAGCAGAAATAAATGTGTCAAGATGATTTGTAGGATGATAATGAGATGAGACACAAGCTCCGATGACTTGAGTTGAAAAATGCTAAATGTGTGTGTATTTTGTGCTTTGGGGCATGTATGTGTGCGTGCATGTGTGTGTGCATGTGTGTGTGTGAGAGAGAGTGAGAGAGAAAGTGAAAGAGAGAGAGAGAGAATAAATCCAGCAAATTAATAAAAGCATCAATCTAAGGCCACTGGTCCTGGATGCTAGGGCAAGATGAGAAAGCAGCTCAGGAAATGATTATAATGAACAGAGAGACTCTGACCTGGGAGAAATCTTGCTACTCAGGATCAGGAAAATGTTAAACTCTTCTCAGCTAGTGTTTTATTATTAAAAACACTGCATATAATTAATTACTCATAAATATACATTAAATAAGGTGGCTGTAAAATAAACATATATAAAACAAGATCATGTATGTTTGGTTTATGAAATATTGTGACCAGAGGCTGGAAGGAAGTGTACTCTTCCCAGGAGCAGTGATTCAGTGTTCATTAATTCATTGTCTGCAGAGACTTTATAGAGTAGACCATAACTAGGCTGAATAACAAGAATTGACTGCCTGTTTCCTGGCCTGTTTACTGTTGACTCTCTCACTAGACAGTGTGCTCTACAAGGACTGGCATTGTGTCTGCTTTCCTCACCCCTAGATCCCTGTAATCCCTGGCACGTAGTAAGTGCCAATAAGTGAATGAATGAATGAATGAATGAATTAATGAAAGAGGAGGAGACTCATGAAAGTGTAGGGTCACAGAAGCCAGGGGAGTTTTGAGTATGAGAGAGTCATTAACAACGTAGACAACGCGGAGGGGTTGGTGAGGGAAGGAGGGGAAGTGCCTGTTAGCTAGCGTATGGGAGCCTAGAAGACTGGTTTCAGCTGAAGAAGGTGGGCAGAAGCCAGGCTGTAGCAACTGAGGAATGGGCAATGAGGAAGAAGAAAGAGTGTAGGCTACATTTTTGAAAGTTTGGGTGAGAAGCGGGAGAAGGGGATTTGCTAGAAGCTAGAGGAGCACCTGGTCAAACGGTGGGTGTATCAGGCCTGGAAAAGTGCTCCCATAATTATAAACTTTGGGGGCAAGTATCCCAGAGGGACAAAGAGGCTGGGGGTGTAGCACCTAGAAAGAAATGAATGTGGCTCAGGGCAATGGTTAACTCTGAACAAGAAGAGGAAGATCTGAGCTGCAGCAGCTAGGGAAAAGGAAAAAAGGATGAGTGTGAATGTAAATGTACTTACAGTGAAGGGGGCAGGAAGGTAAAAGGTTCCTTTCTGATCACCTTGGTGTCTCTTGGTCCATTAGGAGGCCAGGTGTGATGCAAGAGAAGGAGAGATAGGTCACGTGAAGACTGAGCTGAGGCTTGGCAAGGTGAGGAAGTTCACGCTGGATGAATCAAAGGACTAGTGAGCAGATTGATGCTGGAGATCCAGGATGCTGTGTTGGCCTTAGCAGCCAGGGTGAAGAGAGCAGACAAGGCTGGTTATGGTGCTGTTGGCCAGTCTGTATGTTTTGCTGGGCAGGGGCAGTAGTAGGACTGTGGTGCGAAGGAGCTGAAGAGTCTGTGAGAGAAGAGGACTTGTGATCAACAATGAAGTTCAGCCTGGAGCAGGCTGATGATTAGGAGAAGACAGAGGATCAGGGGCTTGTGGTATCTGTGAGGTAAAAGAGCAGATATGAAGGGATGAGGAGATAAGATGGGGGGTCAGGGGTTCATGAGGGGAAGCTTCAGGTGATGATCAAGCCCCGAGTGTCACCATTCCTGTGGGTGGGCAGCTGAAGGTCAGTAGAGAGTTCCTGGTATTCAGGAGATCCAGGGATTGCATGGATCCAATCATCCAGCTAGTCTTGTATTGATTTTTCATTGGTTTAATCTTGATTGATTTTTGCATTGATTAGATCTTGCACTGAATAAGCTTCTTACTGTGGTTTTTCAGGCCTGAGGCAGGTGACAGTGAAACAATCTGTTGAGGTTGTTTCAGTGAGATTATTAAGCATCATATGTCCAAAGGGTAATATTAATTTCACCAAGTCAGACATACGTAGGACAGTCATCCTTTCCTCTATATATCACACAAAGCCAAATGGATCTATTATTTGAAAGAAACCTGAAAGAAAATTTTATATATCTACAAGGAGTGTGGTATGAAGGAAAAAAGATTAGCATATCCAAATAATGGTCCTGCCTCTAACTAACCTTGTGATCCTGGGCAGGTTTAACACTCTGGCACCCAGTTTACAGACACCTTCTGCCTCCAGATCAGTTCTTCCCAGTCCCACTTCTTAACCCATTGTGTTCAGGCTTTCATCCCCAGCACAACATACCTGCCCAATGAGAACTGCTAGTGACTCCAAATGGTCCATCCCAGTGGCTTCTTACCTGGTCTTGATCTCCTTGACTTCAGAGAGAGTGCCACTTGGCATTATGGGCCATCCCCTCTGCAGATTCTTCTTAACTTTGCTTCAGAAGTGTCATCCTTGAGGTTCTCCTACTCAGCCCCTATATGTCCTTCTCTGGCTCCTGCATCCTCGGGCAGTTGATCCCAAGGATGGACCTTTCCTCTTTCCAGGGCTTCTCCCTTGGCATTCTCTTTCAGTTGCTTAATTTCATTCATTACTTTCTTGCACCTTCTTGTAAGGGATTTAGTTCTTTATCTTCAGCTCTGACTTTTGTTCCTTGTTCTAGTTGAAGTTTCCAAGTGTCTGCTGGACATCTCTGCCAGCACTAGGAAATTCACTAGGTGCAAACCAGAATGTATTTTTTCCCCTGGTATCCCTCTCTGTTTTGTATTTCTAGCCATGGAATCATTGTTCTGCTGTCACTCAAGGTATTTTCTCTTTTTTTGCAAATAACAGTACTCTAAAAGAATCATAGCACCTTGGAGAAGTTCATCTGAAAGGGATCCCAGAGGTGGTATCTCACGGTGGGAGGCATTGTGGCTACAGGCAGGTGCGGCCTGTGGACTTGAGTCAATCTGTATTTGAATGCCGGCTTAGTCACTTGCTTACTGAGTGGCCTTTGGAAAGTTACTTAACTTCTCTGTGCCTCAGTTTCACACTTGTAAAATAGAGATAATACCTTAAAAGGTTATTGTTAGCATCAATTAGATGATGTATGTGAAGTCCTTAGTAAAGGGCCTAGCACTTATTAAATATTCAATGAATAATATTTATTATCAAGGATACTACCCACTCATTTTTCAGGTGGTGAAACTAATGACTGAAGAGATAAGTGAATAACAGGGAAACAGTTGGGACTAGAAATGTGTCTGATGACTTCAAGATCTGTGTGCCTACCCACTTTTTTTTTTTTTTTTGAGATGGAGTCTCACTCTGTTGCCCAGGCTGGAGTGCAGTGGTGTGATCTTGGCTTGTTGCAACCTCCACCTCCCGGGTTCAAGCAGTTCTCCTGCATCTGCCTCCTAAGTAGCTGGGACTACAGACATGTGCCACCATGCCCAGCTAATTTTTGTATTTTTAGTAGAGATGGGGTTTCGCCATGTTGGCCAGGCTGGTCTCAAACTCCTGACCTCAGGTTATCTGCCTGCCTTGGTCTCCCAAAGTGCTGGGAATACAGGTGTGAGCCACCGTGCCCAGCCCTATCTAGATTTTTAAAGGCAGTTTATGCATAAGCTAGGGAGTAATGATTGGAAACAGTAAGAAAACCATCTTTGGAGGGGGTTATTTTTATATCCTAAGTTCCTCTGGGTAGGGGTCATGTCTCTAACTTGCTGTCGAGTCTTAATAATTTATGCTAATTGGGACCAAGAAAACCTGGTTAAATGAAAAGTCCATATAATCTCCAAATGCCATGTAAATAACAACTTCAACCTTTTATTTAATTGTCATTTATCTGTTTGTTGGAGGTACTACAACAATGTAGAAACAGAACATGAAAAATAGCAAAATGCTTGAGTCACAGATTTCTAACTATATTTCAAAAGAGAATTACAAGTAAGTTCAGCTCAAAAGAAATCTCAAAGATTTTGAAAAATAGACATGGAATGAAAGCATTGTGATATATAAAAATAAATGAAAGAAATTCCACACACATTGTTATCAATGTCTGAAAGTGCTCCATGTTTGGGAGGAGATTAGCCCCTGGTTGCTAACGCTGTTTTTCAAATTTACTTATCTTGTTAACTTCATTAAACCTAACAGGAAATAATTTCAGCATCACAGCTAATTTATTTTGACATCCCAAGAGGGCTTTTTTTCTTTTTTTTTTTTTTTTTTTTTTTAAATTGTGCCTGCTGCTTTCTATCAAACCATGCCCCAATTGAAGGGGCATCTGTTATTGGAATGTCTTTTCAAAAATAACAGTGGAGTCTAAATGTCTGGAAGGTTTACAATAAAATCTTCTATTTGGAGCCAACATTTGCGATGGGATGCTTGGGTTTATTTTACTTTATTTTTTAAGTCTTTCCAGACTTTTGAGAAAGTCATCATGTGTGATCATGTTTCTTCAGCTGAACATGGTCAGTTCAATGTGGCTCACTGAGGGCTGGGGAAGGGGAATCTCTCAGGAGGCATGAAGTAAACAGCATGTTCTGGATGTGTCTGTTGGGCAGGGGTATGAGTTCCGGTTTTTGAGTTAGAGTCTTTCTCTGTCACCCAGGCTATAGTGCAGTGCCATAATCACAACTCCATTGCAGCCTCCAACCTCTGGGCTCAAACAATCCTCCTGCCTCAGCCTTCTGAGTAACTAGGACTACAGGTGTGTGCCACCATGCCTGGCTATTTTTCTTCTTCTTCTTTTTTTTTTTTTTTTGGTAGAGATGGAGTCTTACTATGTTGCCCAGGCTGGTCTTGAACTCTTGGCCTCAAGCAATCCTCCCACCTTGTCCTCCCAAAGTGCTGGGATTACAGGTGTGACACACCACTGCACCCAGACGAGTGCCATGACTTTTAAAGGGAACTCCTTATTTCTACCTAGAGTCAATTTCCAGTGGCTTCTGTTTTGAACGGTTTGGTCATCCTATTACAGTAGGTAGCTAATCAGATATGAGGAGGGCAGGAGAGGGCCCCCTACCTCCCACTAGGAATGTCAGGCGACCCTCGGGTGATGATCGGAGGTTGTTAAACTGCCTCTCTAAAATAATAATTGGTCGCAGCCAGCGCCAGGGAAACGCAGTCTCCCAATAGATTAAAAAATCCGGGCCAGGCGCGGTGGCTCACGCTTGTAATCCCAGCACTTTGGGAGGCCGAGGCAGGTGGATCACTTGAGGTCAGGAGTTCGAGACCAGCCTGGCCAACATGGTGAAACCCTGTCTCTACTAAAAATACAAAAATTAGCTGGGTGTGGTGGCACGTGCTTATAATCCCAGCTACTTGGGAGGCTGAGGCAGGAGAATCACTTGAACCTGGGAGGTGGAGGTTGCAGTGAGCTGAGAAAGTGCCATTGCACTCCAACCTGGGTGACAAGAGTGAAACTCAGTCTCAAAAACAAAACAAACAAACATCAAAAAACCCCTGAAACTGGTGCTTAGCAGGTTCTTCATAAGATCTCAGGAGTTGGGTGAGTGGGCTCAAGCATATGGATTGAGAGGCAAAATGGTGGAATTTAGCTGGTATATGACCTTCCCGGAACATTCTACTGGCCAGGGAAGAAAGCCTCAAGTGAGCACACATATAACTCCAGTAAACACACTGCGCATGCTCCCCTCCCAATCACTAGCAGGCCACTGCACATGAAGATGGCCCACCCCAAGGAAGAGTCGGGGAGAAGGAACGTAAGACCCTGGAAGCATGGTGACATATAAAACCCCAAATCGAAAGGTCAAACCATGCGCTTGATCTCTCAGGTCGCCCGCTTGACCCTCTTCCAAGTGTACTTTTCTTGCTTTCTTTCCTGCTCTAAAGCTTTTTAATAAACTTTCATTCCTGCTCTAATACTTGCCTCTGTCTCTCCTTCTGCCTTATGCCCCTCAGGTGAATTATTTTTCTAAGGAAACAAGAACTCAGGTTGCTGCAGACCTGTACGGATTCACTGCTGGTAACAGACTTTGGTGCCTTGTGACTCAGATACATTCCACTGCTAACAATGCAGCAAACATTTCATGTTTGTTTGATACCTGCTAATAATATAGTAGCATCCAGAGGCAAGAGAAAGGTGTGTTGGGGGGACCACATGTCCCTTTATTCCCAACCTCACTACTAGAGAGTATGGCATGTTAAAATGAAAGTAAGCTTGGATTGAATTTTGGCAGACACATCAATTAATATTTATTCATAAACATGAAAACAAATGCAAAACTATTTTGAAGGCAAAATGGGCCAGCCTAGGAAAATGATCAGATCTTCATGCAGTTAAAAATGCAGGACCATCTTTTACTACCATCAGAGTGAACAGGCAACCTACAGAATGGGAGAAAATTTTTGCAATCTACCCATCTGACAAAGGGCTCATATCCAGAATCTACAAAGAACTTAAACGAATTTACAAGAAAGAATCAAACAACTCCATTAAAAAGTGGGAAAAGGATATGAACAGACACTTCTCAAAAGAAGACATTTATGCAGCCAACAGACACATGAAAAATGCTCATTATCAGAGAAATGCAAATCAAAACCACAATGAGATACCATCTCACACCAGTTAGAATGGTGATCATTAAAAAATCAAAAAACAACAGGTGCTGGAGAGGATGTGGAGAAATAGGAACACTTTGACACTGTTGGTGGGAGTGGAAAGTAGTTCAACCACTGTGGAAGACAGTGTGGCAATTCCTCAAGGATCTAGAACTAGAAGTACCATATGACCCAGCCATCCCATTACTGGGTATATACCCGAAGGATTATAAATCGTGCTGCTATAAAGACCCATGCACACGTATGTTTATTGCAGCACTATTCACAATAGCAAAGACTTGGAACCAACCCGAATGTCCAACAATGATAGACTGGATTAAGACAATGTGGCATATATATACCATGGAATACTATGCAGCCATAAAAAAGGAGTTCATGTCCTTTGTAGGGACATAGATGAAGCTGGAAACCATCATTCTGAGCAAACAATTGCAAGGACAGAAAACCAAACACCGCATATTCTCACTCATAAATGGGAATTGAACAATGAGAACACGTGGACACAGGGAGGGGAACATCACACACCGGGGCCTGTCGTGAGGTGGGGGGAGGTGGGAGAGATAGCATTTGGAGATATACCTAATGTAAATGATGAGTGAACGGGTGCAGCACACCAGCATGGCACATGTATACATATGTAACAAACCTGCATGTTGTGCACATGTACCCTAGAACTTAGAGTATAATTTTTAAAAAAAATGCAAGACCATCGGGAAGCGAGACCTGAAGATGGTAATAAACTGCTGGGCGTGCCAGATTCTGCAGGCCAGGGTGGTAGAGCTGTGCTCCTCCTACCTATCCCTATGCCAAGTAACAAACCCTCTGGGTCAGATTTTGACAAACTATTTGAAGTGCTAAATAACCACCTTTGAAGGTTATTGATTCCTGATTGGGATTCCTAACAGCTAATTCACTGCCCTTGAAGGGTAGATTCCTGATTAGGATACTTTGAACTTTTGCTAACTGCTGCTAAACGTTTGCTAACTGCTGCTAAACATTTACTAACTGCTGCTAAGAGTTAATTTATACACACTACAGCATACGGTTCATAGCGTCACTGTTTTCCCAGTCTCCCAAGCTAGACATCTCAGTCATGCTTGTCACTGCCAGATGCCTTGCCCATCAACAGTTCTGACATGTCTAACAGTCATCATCTCTCAAATTTGGCTTCTCCTCTTATCTCCAGGGCCACTGGCTTAGTTTCAGCCCTTATCAGATACTCTCCTTGAATTA
Organism: Chlorocebus sabaeus; assembly: GCF_047675955.1. NCBI lineage: Eukaryota > Metazoa > Chordata > Mammalia > Primates > Cercopithecidae > Chlorocebus > Chlorocebus sabaeus. The sequence goes on along the minus strand of NC_132907.1, from coordinate 39,054,628 downwards.
CAGTAACTGTTCATCTTAACCTTCCTCTCTTCCTATAGCTCATCCCCTACTCCAGAGTTCTTACCCTAAAAACAAGTCTGACCCTGTCACTCCCCTGCATAAATTTTTTTCAGGGTACCCAGGGGCTACTGAATAGTATCCAGCCTCCTTAGCTGATCTCAAGGCACCTACCATATGGCACCCTATGCTCCAGCCTGCATAAGCGTTTCACAATTTCCCAAATATTCTGATCTGGTTTATTCAGATCACTGGCAGGTGCAGTTCCTGGTTTCATTACCTGGCAACGTTGCTCCTTATTTGAAGGCCTTCTTTATTTTTCTTCCCCTGAGAAGGGGACAGGTCGTTGTTCGTTCAGGTCTTTGTGTTCCCACAGCCCTTTCTGTTTATATTCATTGATAGTAGCTATTATGTCATGTAAATTAGGGTTGTCAGGTACAATGGAGGATGCCCAATTAATTTTGAATTTCAGATAATGAATGATTTGTATTACACGTACGTCTCATGTAATATTTAGAACATATATGAACAATTATTTGTTATTTATCTAAACTTCAGATTGAGCTGAGCATTCTAATTTTTATTTGCTAAATCTGGCAAGCCTAGCTGGGTTGTAATTCAACTGTGTACGTGTCTGTTACACTTCACCGTGAACTCCTGGAAGGCACTTGTGTCCAAGTGAGCAACCAGACTACAAGTTCCTATGGGATAAATGTTACTCGAATAGAAAAAAAGGTGAAAAAAAGAGAGAGATCAAAAGATAAATAAATGTCACTACTTGTCTTTTTCACATTTGGAAAAATTTAAAAAAATAAAAATGTCGAGCTACATGAAAGATCCAAGGGATAGTGCACTGTTTATCCAGCATTTTCTAAGAGATGGGGTTTCACTCTGTCACCCAGGCTGGAGTACAGTGGTGCAATCATAACTCACTGCAGCCTCAAACCCCTGGCTTCAAGTGATCCTCCTGCCTCAGTCTCCCAAGTAGCTGGGACTGCAGGGATATACTACCATGCCCAGCTATTTTTTTTTTTTTTTTTTGGTAGAAACAGGTTCTTGCTATGTTTCCCAGGTTGGTCTCAAACTCCTGGCCTCAAGAGATTCTTATCATCCTCCCAAAGCATTAGGATTATGGGCATAAGCCACAGCGCCCAGCCCTAGCAATGTTTTGAAAATGAAAAGCATTTCCAAAAGTAAGGGATACAAATGATAGAGGCAGAGTGGATGAATATTTTCTTTTGTGGAACCAAGAGTTATGGCTAACATATAGAGTAATAATAATAATGGCAATGAAATAATATTAGTTATTGTGAACTTACGTCAATATATTTTAAGCGCATCCCCATCAGAGCCTTACAAAGCCCTGTGAGGCAGGTACTCACCACCAGAGAATGGATAATTTCAGTTTCCAGTTGTGAGCCTTGTTAGCTTTGGTTTCAAGAGCTATTATACTTCCTCCCCAAAGACCCACGAGGAAGCTAACTGGGTAGGAGAGTTGTCCGAAGGTCTACCTTATAAACTGAAAATAATGCATGAAGTTGCCAGGTTTCTGTGTGGGATTTGGACTCAGTCCCATTTCATCTTGGGAAGCTTTCTTTTCTTATAAGGGTTTCTCAGACGTCCACTTTTGTCTGAGTCTTGTGGCCATAAAACTGCCTTTACCAAAAGTTTATTTTAAGGGCTATGACTCGGGGACATAAAGAAATGTTTGAAGAAGGGAAAGGGTATAAAAGCATGCAAGATTCTGTATGGAATGGAACATTTGGTACAGCCACCCCACTTCCTTTAGTTGAGCACATGGTGGGAGACCATTCAAAAAACCAACAACTTGGGTAACAGCCCTTAAATTGACATTGTTTAGGCATGAATGGATCCAATTGGTTTTAAATGTTTTGTTCCCCACATAATTCCTATTTTAAGAAGATTGGTTACTATAGAGACTAGAGCTGCCTTTATTCTGGATGTTCTAGAGAGGACATATTGACTAATGGTTAGAGCAGAGGTCTAAGGTCCAAGGTCCTAGTCCTAGCCCAACCACAGACTCACTGAGAACTTGTCCATAACTCACTCCCCATGATGCAATTCTTCCTTAGCTAATGAGGAGCAAAAAAAATCTTTGATGTGGCCCTTTGGGCAGTGATATTTACTTATTTTGTTATTGATGCTGGGTGAGATGGAAAAAATGAGGTGAGGGAGAGAGCAATTCTAACATAAAATGAATTTTAAGATATTGAAGTTGGAAGGTTATTGACCTGCTAAATAAGCTGGCATATGGGAAGTAACTACTCATCACAGCATCACCTCTGGGAGTGGGACTTGGCCAACAGTGGTTCAGAGTACTTTTATGAAAAGTGTAGGTTTGTGCATATGTATGTGTACATGCATGCATGCCAAAGCTTAAGCTCCTAAGGGTAAGATATAAAGGCTGCAATTTACAAACCTATATAAACGATTTATCCCTAACTTTCAGAAAGAATTCTTTTATTCTCTAGCAGAGTGCATGTAGTTTTAGTTTTTTTAAAAATAATTTTTTATTATGACGAATTTTCAGACACAAAGTGGAGACATTAATAGTGTAAAGAACTCTGATATATCCATTACCCAGCTTCAACAGTGAACATTCTGTCATTCTTGTTTCATTTCTCTCATTTCAAAACATTTCTTTTCTGAATCATGTTGGAGTAAATCCCAGATGACATATTATTTTACTTGCCAATATTTCAGTATTCAGTATGCATCTTTAACAGATAAAGCCTTCTTTCCATAACCACAATGTACCATTATCACACTCAACAGAATTAACAACTTGTTAATTCTTAATATTTATCTAATACCTAATGCATGTTCAGTTTTCTCAGATTGCCTCAAAAATATCCTTTTTTAATAGTTGGTTGATTCCAATTAGGATTCACATATGGCCCACATATTACATTTGTTTGATATGTTTGTTAGGTATTTTTAGTCTATAACAATTCCCTTTTCTCTCTTACCCTATTTTATTTGGAAACATGTCAAACATTTTTGGAAAAGCTGTTAGGCAAATGCAATGAACTCCCACTTACCTTCACATTTTACACATTTTCTTAATAGTTCCTCTCTCTACATGTGTGTGTTGGGAGTGAGCTTATTATTGTCATCATCATCATAATTTTGCTGAACCATTTGAGAGCTTTCAAGTTTGTTGCAGACATTGTGGTATTTTATGCTTACCCATTCGAGTGCGTTTCCCCTACGAACAAGGGCATTCAAATACAAAGTCATATTATAAATAATTGTAAATATGGCGCTGAGAAAATTTAAGAATTATATTTAATTAAGAATATTAGCTATTATTCATTCTATATTCAAATGTTCCCAGTTGTCTTTCATAGCTTTTCAAAAATGTCCTTTATAGCTTTTTAAAAAAATCTAGGTGCAAATGTAGAATCAAATATTGTGTTTATCAAGTCTCTTTAGATTTCTTTAATCTACAATACTCCCCAGCTATTTTTATCTTTTATGAAATCAACATTTTTAAAGCATCCGGGCCAGTTACTGGGCAAAACGATCCTCAGTTGGATTCGTCTGACTGTTTCTTTTTTAGTTCTTTTCAAAATTTCTTTTATTATACTTTAAGTTCTAGGGTACATGGGCACAACGTGCAGGTTTGCTACATATGTATACATGTGCCATGTTGGTGTGCTGCACTCGTTAACTCATCATTTACGTTAGGTATATCTCCTAATGCTATCCCTCCCCCGCCCCCCCCCCCCCACGATAGGTCCTGGTGTGTGTTGTTCTCCGCCCTGTGTCCAAGTGTTCTCATTGTTCAATTCCCACCTGTGAGTGAGAATATGCAGTGTTTGGTTTTCTGTCCTTGCGATAGTTTGCTCAGAATGATGGTTTCCAGTTTCACCCATGTCCCTACAAAGGACATGAACTCATCCTTTTTTATGGCTGCGTAGTATTCCATAGTGTATATGTGTCACATTTTCTTAATCCAGTCTATCATTGTTAGACATTTGGGTTGGTTCCAAGTCTTTGCTATTGTGAATAGTGTTGCAATAAACATACGTGTGCATGTGTCTTTATAGCAGCATGATTTATAATCCTTTGGGTATACACCCAGTAATGGGATGGCTGGGTCAAATGGTATTTCTAGTTCTAGATCCTTGAGGAATCGCCACACTGTCTTCCACAATGGTTGAACTAGTTTACAGTCCCATCAACAGTATAAAAGTGTTCCTATTTCTTCACATCCTCTCCAGCATCTGTTGTTTCCTGACTTTTTAATGATCACCATTCTAACTGGTGTAAGATGGTATCTCATTGTGGTCTTGATTTGCATTTCTCTGATGGCCAGTGATGATGAGCATTTTTTCATGTGTCTATTGGCTGCATAAATGTCTTCTTTTGAGAAGTGTCTATTTATATCCTTTGCCCACTTTTTGAAGGGGTTGTTTGATTTTTTTCTTGTAAATTTGCCTAAGTTCTTTGTAGGTTCTGGATTCAAAACGAAACAAAACAAAACAAAAACCTGAAAAGCATAGACAGTGCAGATATCTCCTTGGGTCCCATGGCAAGTGCCCAGTTTTCCTTTTGTGGGGAGAAAAGCCCAACTGCTTTGCAGAGTTGTTTGTCAGAGCATAGAATAAGATGATACTTGAGATAAAGTAGATAGGAAGGTGGGATCTCCTAGTGACTCCAACCCATTCACAGTTCATGCTACCAGAGAGCATTGTTTTTCTATCCTCGTCCTTTCTTTCCGTATCCCTCCAGTAAATGGCCTGTTGGGTGAGGTACAGCTCAATGGGGCAGAACCACATGGACTTGCAGCAGGAACCAAGCTTGAGGCACCATCAGCACTCCTCCAACCCAAATGGTCTCTCGGCTTGGGAAGAGAGGGGCCAACAGCATCCACATCCATAGCAAAAGGGGGAAGGGGCTCCTTCCCTGTTGGGACCCACGCACCTACCGTTCCTGAAATATGGGAAGTTACGTTTCAAGGAGAGATGGTGGCAAAGCGACCATGGCAACTTTTTTAGTTCCTGAAAGAATTAGTGAAACAAATCTAAAACTAGCACACTTTGTTATAATTTACAGCAAAGTTGCCATGTGTCGAGGCTGAGATTTGTTCCTTCTCTTACTTTTGCACTCCCTATTCATTATATTACTTTGGAGATGTTTGTCCTGGGAGGGCATTTATGTTTGTGTTTTTTATGTCCCCATGCAGAATAACCCCAAATTTTATTTTCAGGGGCTTCTGCATGATCTTAAAGATGCCTCTGAAGCATTTATTCTTGGTTTTACTCTTACAATTCTTCCTTGTTTCAATTTAGAGCACAGCGGAAAATGTATTCCAACCCGTATTTGTGAAAGAGAAAGGAGTCGGGCTCCAGATGTTACCATCTCTCCTTGAAACATAGCCTAGCCACTCTCACCTGGACATTTAGAGCTTCCCATATTTCGGGAATGGAAGGTGCATGGGTCTGAAGTCAACTTTTGCCAGCAGTGCTGTCATTTCTGTGTGTGCTCCTAGTCCCTAACAGACACCTTATCTAGCCAAGAGAACTGACTTGTGTTGGTCCCTGGTAGCTGCGAGTGGTCTGTGTGGATGAACCATAGATAAGCTTATTTTGTATTTTCCAACCAGATGTCATAGAGCTACTTAGCAGATACTGAATTATGGTTCCCTAGAATAGTGTTGGACATTGACAGCAGGGATCATCCTGGTAAGGTCTGCCATCTCCATGAGGGTCTTTGTGTCCAGGCTAGGAGGTCCTTCCCTCCTTTTGCCATGGACGTGGATGCTGTTGGCCCCTCGCTTCCCATGCCGAGAGACCATTTGGGTTGGAGGAGTGCTGATGGTACCTCAAGCTTGGTTCCTGCTACAAGTCCGTGTGGTTCTGCCCCATTGAGCTGTACCTCACCCAACAGGCCATTTACTGGAAGGATACGGAAAGAAAGGACGAGGATAGAAAAACAATGCTCTCTGGTAGCATGAACTGTGAATGGGTTGGAGTCACTAGGAGATCCCACCTTCCTATCTACTTTATCTCAAGTATCATCTTATTCTAGGCTCTGACAAACAGCTCGGCAAAGCAGGTAGGGCTTTTCTCCCCACAAAAGGAAAACTGGGCACTTGCCATGGGACCCAAGGAGATATCTGCACTGTCTATGCTTTTCAGGTTTTTGTTTTGTTTGAAATACAGTTTCACTCAGTTGCCCAGGCTGGAGTGCTGTGGTGCAATCTTGGCTCACTGCAACCTCCGCCTCCTGGGTTCAAGTGATTCTTGTGCCTCAGTCTCCTGAGTAGCTGGGATTACAGGGGTGTGCCACCACACCCAATTAATTTTTGTATTTTTAATAGAGATGGGTTTCTGCCGTGTTGACCAGACTGGTCTTAAACTCCTGACCTCAAGTGATCCACCCCCTCAGCCTCCCAAAGTGCTGGGATTACAGATGTGAGCCACTGCACCCAGCCTGTTTTCAGGGTTTTATAGGGGAAATGGAAACCCATAAGTGCAGGACAATAGTGACCTGCTGCCTCTAGTCACCTGACATGAAATATTCATTATCATAATAACGATCATAGCTACCATACAATGGTTATTCTATTTAATCTTCCCAATACAGTAGAGAGGTTACTGTTTCCATTTAAAAGGTGAGTCCTAAAGCTCAGAGAGGTTATGGAGCTTGTTCCCAGCCATACAGATGGTCAGTGGTGGACTAGGATTGGACCCCGCCTCTCTTCAACTTAAAAGCACATGCTTTTACCCTTCCTCCCACTGCTTCCTTGAGGAGTTTTGCCTGCTTACTCAATGAGTGTTGTAATGAGTTTTCTTTAATTTCTGTACCTTATCTTTCCGCCACCTACAACCTCATTCTATCCAATAAGACTTCACAGCCAAATGGCTTCTGCAGAGTGCTGAGCACTCACCTGGCCTGAGATTGTTGGTACTGATAGAAATACAAGGAAATATCTATTTCCAAAATTGGATAATGTAATATAGGTTCATGTTTGGTGCTAATGGGTTTAGGTACTAGCGTGGAGGAGGAGAAAGGTGAAACACAGCAATAATAATTTTTAGTATCAATGTTTTTCCCAAATAACTCATTTCTAGAGCCAGATCTGCTTGAATAGCTTCAACTGCTGGCAACTTGAAGGTTCCACCCACAGTGTTAGAGGTTAGAATTGAAAGGGAGTAACATAAGAAGAAGAGAGAAGGATGCTTCCAGGCATGCAAGGGGTAGACAGAAAGGCCAGAGCCGCCTCTGTTCCCAGCTTGGCCCTGTGACGCCTGGCCCAGCAGAGCTCCAGTTCTTGGCCTGTCTGTGGGAGGAAGATGCCTGAAGTTGGGCCAGAGGTCTGGCCTGGTCAGAGACTGAACCACTGAAATGCCAAGAAAAGGGATTCTCAGAGTTTTGGAGTCTGGGAAGTTTGTTACAATGGACTTCCTTATCAATGAGGGAAGGGATCTCCAGGCAATCTTCATTCATCTTAGGCCTGTTTCCATGCTCTCCTCCTTGTAGCCAAAGGATTAAAAATGCCACGTCTCTGCTTTCCACAGCATGGAAAGCAATGGTTTTATTCCCACGAGCATCGTCTACATGTTATTGCTGGAGACACTGAGACAGTTTGAAATCTGTAGCAAAAGTAGCAGGATGGCATCTCTCCATTTTCCCATGTCTTTTTCAAATACAATGTTCTAGGTGCCAAAACATCCAAATGTTATAGAAAGAGTCTCTGGACTCAGAGAGACTATGTGAATTCCAGATTTTCCACTTACAAGCTGGGTGAACTTGGCCAAATTTCTCGGCCTCCCTGAGCCTCAACATCCTTGTAAAACGTAAAAAATAATGCCTGCTTGCCAGGCTTGTGAGGATGAAATGACATAATATATGCCCAAAATGCCTCGGCCTGTTCCCAGTAGGTGGTGAGAGCTGGTTTCCTTCCTCTCTCAACTCCCTCATATTCATTCATCTCTTTTTCTTTTTGCTGTAGTTCACACTAGCACTTTAGAAAAGGTAATATCTGCTTTTCATTTCTTCTGAAAAGGCTGCACAAATCTAGCATCTATAGAGTCTAGATAATTATCCGAAGTCGTGATAATGATGTTTATGAGAACTGTGCCAAGGAATGGGACATTCTCATCCTAGCTGAACACTCGCTGCATCTCAGAAAAGGGCAAAGGCAGCCAAGGCCAGGTGCACACAGGCCAAGGAAGGCCAATAGCACTAGCAGAAGCCAAGTCATTTCCCCACCAGGCAGAACCAAAGGGCCAGAAGTTAAAAGAAAGGACAAGTTTCCCAGACATCTGTTTCTCTTGGGATTTGTAGCACTGATTCTTGCCTCAAGGATCTGAATGCCTAATTGCTGGAGGCAACTCAAAAGAAATTGAATCAATGGAGGCAGAAACAAATTAGTAGACAAGCTGGCCCAAATAAGATGCCCTCCACCAGAATTCTGTAATGGCCTGAGTTGGATTCCCATCAGACAAGATACCCAATGAGAGGGTGGAAAGTTTTTGTATCTGGAGTTAATAGAGACCCAGTGCAGGAAAATTACTAGAAAATTAAGGAAAGCAAATACAATGGTAGAACTTTTAAAGTAGCCCTAGAGTGGTACTTATGTTTCTGTTCCAAAGTGCTATGTTTCCCCCAATAAACCTGTAATATTTTTGTAAGAGAATGATAACAACAGCTGGTGGAGCAGAGGTGGTGGTAGAGAGGAGAGGAGGGATGAGTTCTGAGTTAAAGATGTATGTTTTATGATGTAAATATGGAACTTCATGTTTTGAGATGTGACTGTCATAAAGTAATATAGCTATATGTATCTATATTTAAGGCTATTATCTTACCGTGGCTGGGTGGCCAGTGAGCTGGTTTTAGACCAGTTCCACAGGAGGGGTCTAAAGACTTTCTCAGCAAAACAGAGTCCTTAACCACAGTGCACAAAACTCACAGGGTGACCTCTTTGAGGAAGAACCTCATCTGAATGTGCAAGTATGGGTGTGAGGGAACAGAGCTTTGGGATCCATGGGCCCATTGGAATCTCAAGTCTTCCCATTACAGAAAGTCCTCACTTAACATGGTCAATAAGTTATTGGAAATTGTGACTTTAAGCAAAAAGACCCATAACCATTTTTTCCCTTATCAGTGTTATAATGAAATGACACTGAGCTAAATTATGTTATTTCAACACCTGCTATACAGTGTTTAGCTTCCTGTCACAATTTCTTTTTCTTTTTCTTTTTCTTTTCTTTCTTTCTTTCTTTCTTTTTTTTTTTTTTTTAAGATGGAGTCTTGCTCTGTTGCCCAGGCTGGAGTGCAATGGCACAATCTCGGCTCACTGCAACCTCCACCTCCCGGGGTCAAGTGATTCTCCTGCCTCAGCCTCCTGAGTAGCTGGGATTACAGGCACCTGCCACCATGCCCAGCTAATTTTTGTATTTTTAGTAGAGATGGGGTTTCACCATCTCTACTGGCCAGGCTGGTCTCAAACTCCCGACCTCAGGTGATTCACCCGCCTTGGCCTCCCAAAGTGCTGGGATTACAGACATGAGCCACCACGCCTGGCCCCATCCCAATTTCTAAGAACCTATTAATGGCATTAGATGAGGACATACCGAACAAACGATGTGGCTTTGGGCAAAACTTAGTCTGCCTGCATTCTGACCCACAAACTGTGGAAAAGGACCCTACTTCATAGGATTGTTTTGAGATTTAAATGAAATAATGTTTATATTAAACACTTTGCTTTATTACCCATTGGTTCTCAGCATCTTTCTCTATGTCTCTGCCTCTCTCAACACCTCAAATCATTCTTCTGACAATGCCCACTGCACATTCTGCTCCCCTACAGCCTTCCTGAACTCAAAGTAAACATCAAATTACTGTTCCTGTCGAAAGTGAAGAAATCATGGGGAGATACCAGGGGGTGGGTGGAAGGGCTGGACTTGGCTGCACTGTGACACAGGTGAAATTGGGCTTTGGCATTCTGCTGCCTTCTCTACAAGTAGGAACTGATTTCTTCCTAGGGCAGGCAACGTTCATGGCCTACTCAGTGGCATTTGCCCCATGTTTCACTCCCTGATTTTGTAATAGGTGAATTTTCCTTGTTATTGGAAAGGGCAAGTCCCTCCCCTAACCTCCAGAGAATGAGTCATCGTTACTTTAAGCCCAGGGCAATCTCATTTCCCTTTGCCAGTGACTGGTTTAAGGGAAGGCAAGAGATCCAGTTCCAACCAATCAGATGCAAGGAGAAGTCTGGTTGAAGCTTATGCTAAGGATTTCACTTTCTTGTTAAAAGACAGAGGCATGGCTTGCAATGCTATTTAATACTTTCTTTTCCTTCCATTTTCAACATAGAAGTGATGCTTAAAACCACAGCAGTCATTTTGGAGCCACGAGGCAATAAGCACAAGGATTAAAAAGCCAAGACCCAAAGATGGAGAATCACGGGTGTAATGAACCTGGATGATATGATATGGCAGAGTCCTGAACTGCTAGACTTCTTATTAGGTGAGATGAGTAAAGGTCTTCATTGCTTAAATCACTCTTAATTTGGTTTTCTGTTAATTGTGACTAAAAGCATTCCTATCTAATATTCCTTATTTTTGAACAGCATTTCTTTCTGAAGTGCCATACTGCAACCTTCCTGACAGCCCAGGATCTCTGCTAAGGTACCACTGAAGAACATGGTATTAGCTGGACTTAATGCATGATTTCATCAATGAGCACTTGCATTTTAACAAATAATTACTGGAGACAAAGGCATAAAACTATGATGGTTGAATGACAGATCTTGGGGTTAGTACCTTGCAGAGGGTCAGGGGCCTTGATGTCTGCCTCTTCAATCCCTGCATGTAACTACTAGCTGGTCTACCTATACATTTTCCCCAGAACCTTCTTACTCAAAGTGTGGTCTACCAGCTGTACTGGCATCACCAGGGAACTTTTAAAAATACAAAATCTTAGGCCCCAGTCCAGACCCACTGGATCAGAACCTGCACTTTAACAAAGATCGCCAAATGACTCACATGCACATAAAGTTTGAGGAGCACAGCCTCAAAGGATGTGGAATTGCTGGAGTTCAAAAACAAACAAATAAACAAAAAAGGTCAGTTTTCTAGTACTAGATAAATAGCTCACAAAGCACAGTGTCACAAGGAAAAAAATTCTCATTTTGTCTTTTTATCTGGCTATGGAGATCTGGGGGTAAACTAGGTTTGTTGAATAAATAAACATAATTCTTTCAAAGTCATCTGAACTTGGAGATCAGAATCACCCAGCACAGTCACTTGCTTCAAGATTATATATTACTTCTGAAATAGACTTGAGTTATATAGAAATTGAAAGACAGAACAGAGATGGAAGTAGTGGTGGTATGGCCCAAGGAAGTACCCACTGCAGCTGGGCATGGCCACATTTTACAGGCCCTCAATTAAGTTCCTTCATGTGAGCGTCCGCTCACTTCCTCAAAGACTCAGATTCTCATCATTGGCAGTGCCTGGTGATCAGGTGGTAAGTTATCTATCCATGCCAATAAAAATAAACATTAGTTTGCATGAGATTTAAGAACATCAAACAATTAATTTGCATGAAATCTATAGCCATCACATGGACAGGAAAACTCCTCCTGGCCTGTTCCAGAAAATTTTCTCCCTGTGGAAAGCTTCATGGCAACCCAAGTTGTAATCAGAAGTCATCTCTCTGATTTATCAGGAGACATCCCTGTCTTGGGGACCAGAACTCTTGTAAGTCCCTGCAAGTAGTACATTCCCTCACTCCCCTTCCCAAGGCAGACTTACATGGAAGGCAAAACTAAAATGAGAAGGATGCTTTGTGTGCATGGAATCAAGATGAGGAGATTTAGATATATGTGTATAATAGCATCAGGATGAGACGGCTGGGCATATCCATCCTGCCACCAGGATGGCCTGGAAAAAGGGAGAAATTGGAGCCTAGCAGCTAAAGCTTCACGTCCCTGAACACCTGAACAGTCTCAGCCAATATTCACCCTCCCATTTTCTAGATCTTGATGGTGATGGTTCATGCTATCTTTACATTTTCCATGCATTTAATCATGTTATAATCAACAGTGCCTCCTGGGCAACATGCTGTCTTTTTAAAGTGATTTGTATATTCTTACTACAGCCTAATATAAACTGTTCTCGCCGTTTAATGTGTAGAAGGCAATATCATTTCACTCTTTCTAAGTTCTTAGTAGGCATCTCATGGTCACCCTCAAGTACTAGTATAGTGTAGATCAGTGGTCCCCAACCTTTTTGGCACCAGGGACCAGTTTCATGGAAGATAATGTTTCCATGGAGAGGGTGGGCAAGGAACGGTTTTGGGATGAAATCCAAAAACCTAATGCCTGATGATCTGAGGTGGACCACCTCAGATCATCAGGCATTAGTTAGATTCTCATAAGGAGCACACAACCTAGATCTCTCGCATGTGTAGTTCACAATAGTGTTTGCGCTCCTATGAGAATCGAATGCTGCAGGAGATCTGATAGGAGGTGGAGCTCAGTGGTAATGCTTACTCCCCCACTGCTCACCTCCTACTGTGCAGTTTGGTTCCAGTACCGGTCCAAGGCCTGGGAGATGGAGACCGCTGGTGTAGACAATAAGGTGTAGTCTTAGTTCTACTTAGTGTCATTAATGGTTGCAGTGGAGTATAGCATCATAGCTCCCAGCTTGTGTGCTTCCATAGGACTGGGTTACAGGCGTATCCAAGTAATTGATCCTCTCAACCCTTGGGGAACACAGGCAGGTCCTAAGTGGCTGGAACCTTTAGGTCATTCCTGCCCCACAGTGATGTGTTTTGAACTATTATAATTTCCATATATCTCACAATATGAAAAAAGCTGAGAATACCTAGGATAGTGGAATGGCCCTGGAAATCAGGGTACCACTATGTATGTGTGGGCACCCTTGCACAGGTCATTGTACTCTCAGAAGCTCAGTATCTAAGCCAGGTGGGCCAAAGTTTATTTCATGCTGTACCAACAAAGTTACATTCACCTGGGCTTGAAACAAGCTTCACCTTTGAGGGAAGGCAGTGCCAGGCCCGCACATGGGATCCAAATGGTCCCAGGTGTGGAACTAACTGCTGGACTGCAGATGCAGAGAACCAAGTGGGTCATAGCATGAACAGAAATCAGACCCTCTCCTTTCCTTTTGGTGCTCATATTTGTCAGACCTGGGGGGCTCTGAGAGGAGAGTGACTGGTAGCAATGTTTGAAGAGGGCAAAAACAATTGGCTGGTCATTCACTTACCCAGTGGAGAGCCCAGGGAGGAACTCAACAGATTTGGGAAGCAGTGACCAGAGTAACTTAGACTGAATCTCAAATTATTGCCAATAAAGTGATTTCAATTTTCTCTAAGAAAATGTACATATTCTCTGAGCTCTAGATTTTTTGACTGCGCCATTATTTCTGCTATCTCAACAATTCTTTAACATCAAGGACCTTTTGCATATACTCTGTAGAGCTGACACTAAACGGAAATATTGTCCAGTGTTTGTCTCCATTTTCTCTGGTAGGATATTCTGCCTCCTACCTGTGGACATTTAGCTACATTCCTGGTCCTTAATTCTATAGCGAATACCTTGGCTGATGAAATTTCTTAGTCCTTTTTTCTCTTGCTGTCAGAAGGCTTTCTGGAAAGTTTTATTTTGATATCACTGTATTAGCTTGCTGGGGCTACCCTAACAAAATATTATGTACTGAGTGGCTTAAAAGACAGGACTTTATTTTCTCATGATTCTGGAGGCTGGAAGTCTGAGATCAAGGTGTTGGCAGGTTTGGTTTCTCCTGAGTCTCCTCTCTTGGCTTGTAGATAGGTGCCTTCTGCCTCTGCCTTTGCATGATCTTCTCTCTGTCTGTCTTCTAATCTCCTCTTCTTGTGGGGACACCAGTTGTATTGGATTAAGGCCCACCGTATTTACCTCATTTTAATTTAATACCTCTGTAAAGGCCCTGTGTCCAAATACAGTCACATTCTGAGGTCCTGGGGGTAGGGGCTTCAACATATGAATTTTGAGAGGCCTGCAGTTCAGCAATAACAGTCACTAATAGTGCCGAAATGAATCTGTGGCTGACTAAGTCCTTCAGGGCAAAAAAGGATGTAGCAGATATCTATTTTTAATTACACTAATAGCTCACAGCATTTTAGAACAGAACAAGCCCTTGGAAAGGTCATCTCATCTTATGCTGTTATTTGACAGATTAAGAAACTGAAGCCCAGAGATGTTATGTGACATCCCTAAACATAGACAACTGGCATCTGATGATGACCTGAGAGTGAGGTATATGGTCAGAACCTCATCAGAAGCAAACTAATATTCTTACATATTCTTACATATAAAGTCAAGATAAAACCATGATTGTCTTTTTGTGGCCAGGAAATGTACTCATGGAAGAAACCCTACTTATTGTCCTGCAAATTGGTCATTTGCCTGTGGTGGCTTCTCTCCTTGAATCCTGGAGTTCCCACCTGGAATGTTCCCACACTGCCTCTCCAGCAGTGATGTGGCTGTCTGCTGAGGTGGCCTCTGCCTGTGCCAGGGCCAGCAGTAGCTTCCTGATCCTGGCTTCCTGGTCCCCGCATGGCAGCCACAGATGCCTCCTCATATTTTCAAAGCTGGTGATAAAATCACAGAATGAGTAATCCAGCTGCCACCATTGCTCTGACACATCTTCATGACCTGCTTGTCCACAGAAGTAGCAGCAGGGAGATAGCTGCTGTCTTATTGCTGTGGTTTAGGTCTTGCCTACGTGCATCCAGAACCCTAGATCCAAGAGAGTCTGGGAAATGCAGATTTTAGCTTTCCAGATTCTGCAGTACAGAAAAGTACATAGAAAGAGGTGGAGTGAATGCAGAGTGTCAATCAACCATACCCAGCACAGTTATACCTTGGGTCACATGGATTTTAATTAGTAAAACAGTGAATCAGTGAAGACCGCTGGAAACACTGAATGGAGAGGTTTCAGATTTCTTTAGTATGGAGTTGAACTCAGGCCCAGTGGAGATCATTTCTTAAAAATAGTAAATGGACAATTTTTTCCAACATATATGTCTTCTGCAACTAGAGTCAGCATGCATATACCAACAAATAAATCAAGAATGGGGTTATCTGTTTTCCAAATTTGCCCGGGAACAAAAAGTATTTGTGTTAGAGACTGACATCCCTTGCCCCCTGCCCCAGAGCCATTTTCTTCTTCTTCCTTTTAATGATAGAAACTCCCAGAGTTTAAGATAGACACATGGCCATCAAGCTAGCACATAGGTCAGCAAACTATGGCCTGTGGGCTAAATCTGGCCCACTGCCTCTTTTATAAATACACTTTTCTTGGATCACAGTGACACTCATTTATTTACACATTGTCTATAGCTGCTTTTACACTACAGTGACAGAGCCAGATAATTGTGACAGAGACCACACAGCCTTCAAAGCTGAAAATATTGACTCTCTGGCCCTTTACAGAAAGAGTTTACTGACTCCTGTGGTAAAGACTACTGTGTCTAGCCTCTCTTGCAGCTATGTGAAATCATATGACTAGCTTTGGTCCATGGAGATATGAGTGAAGGTGATACCTGTCACTTTTATGCCTTGGCTTTAAAATATTGGATGTATATCTTCCATCCCTCTTTGTTTTTCCTGTAGGCTTACCAAACTTTTAATGTAATGGGCCAGATAGTTAATATTTTAGACTTTGTGGGCCATAAAGCCTCTGTCACAATTACTCCACTCTGTTGTTGGACCACAAAAGCAGCCATAGACAACACATAAACAAGTGAGTATGCCTGTGTTCCAACAACACTTCATTTACAAGAGCAGGTGGCAGGACAGATTTGACCTGCAGCCTGTAGTCTGCTGATGTCTGCCCTTAGAGATGACTGAGTCACACAAGGAAGGAACTTGAGTTCCTGAATGACCACATGGGAAAAAACTGCCCACCAACCTAGACCATTCCCCCAAGACTTGTTGATGAGAAAAACAAACAAATGCCTGGCCGATTTAAGCCACTGTATGTTTCGGTCTCTTTGTTACCACAGCTTAGCCTTACATGTGCATCTTGGGCTTGTAAATGATACCTAAACTTGAGAGATATTTTCTTTTTCTTTTTTTTTTTTCCATTCTGTCCCTCAGGCTGGAGTGCAGTGGCGTGATCTCAGCTCACTGAAACCTCTGCCTCCCTAGTTCAGGCGATTCTTGTGCCTCAGCTTCCCAAGTAACTGGGATTACAGGCATGCACCACCATGCCTGGCTAATTTTCTGCATTTTCAGTAGAGATGGAGTTTCGCCATGTTGGCCAGGCTGATCTTGAACTCTTAGCTTCAAGTGATCTGCCTGCCTCAGTCTCCCAAAGTGTTGGGATTACAGGCATGAGCCACCACACCCGGCTGAGAGATATTTTCTAATATTTGGTCAAGATCTTGGTTCTAATGTTTGCAGTTGAATGTTACCTGAGCACCTACTGTGGGCTAGTCTCTGTGCAAAGCATAGCAGGGGATGAAAAGATAAAAAAGACATATTCCTCCTCACCGCAAAGGAAAACCCATGTGTTAGCACTTGGTGGTAGGTTGTAATCAGTTGTGAAGTTAGTCACTAGCAATTTACAACCTAAAGTTTTGAAGTTTGTGAATGATATGCTGTGTCAGGGGACCTCAAGACCACCCTCAGGCTTCAATGATTTATTAGAAGGACTCACAAGACTCAGAAACTGCTATACTCATTGTTACGTTTTATTATTAAAGTGAAAGTTTACAGATTGAAATCAGTGAAGGGCAAGGCACAACGGGCAAAGTCCAGGAGAAACTAGGAACAAGCTTCCAGATGTCCCCCTCCCAGTGGAGTCATATAGGGGCCATACTTAATTTCCCAGCAATGGTGTGTGAAAACACACATGAAGTACTGCCAATCAGGGAAGCTCCCCAGCTTTGGTATCTAGGGTTTTTTAACTGGGGTTCTGCTACATAGGCATTCAGCACCCATGTGACTGACCTTAGCTACTCAGTCTCTAGCTCCCCAGAGCAAAAACAGGCATTTATAAAAAATCGCATTTTTAGCATAAACTTATCTGGTTATACTGGTACAGCCTGGCCCAAGGCCTCAGGCATACAAAAAACACTCTTATCATGCAGAATATTCCAAGAGCTCAAAGGTTTTGCCCAAGCCAAGGGTCAGTCCTGAAGACAGGCTTTCTTTTGGAATGTGAAGGGTTTGAGAAACCTAGGGCTTCTGAGTTAACCCTTTCCAGTGCATGTGACTTTTATGTAAATAAAATAGATTTAAGCATATCCCCATCTTGCCTTTTGATATACTTTTTGATTGGGATAGAAAAGGATTAAGTTACAGCTTTTTTGCTGGACCCCGGCACAAGAATGCATAGAGAATATGACTGTCATCCTTCATAAGGGTGAAAAAGGTTGATAACTACCCACTTAATGCAGGGAATAAAATAAGAGCACATAAATTACAATGAAAAAATCACAGAAAGGGGCCAGGCACAGTGCCTCACGCTTTTAATCCCAGCACTTAGGGAGGCTGAGGCGGGAAGATCACTTGAGGTCAGGAGTTTGAGACCAGTCTGGCCAACATGGAAAAACCCTGTCTCTACTAAAAATACAAAAATTAGCTGGACATGGTGGCACACGCCTGTAATTCCAGCTGTTTGGGAGTCTGAGGCATGAGAATCGCTTGAACCTGGGAGGCAGAGGTTGCAGTGAGCCCAGATTGCACCAATGTACTCCAGCCTGGGCAACAGAGGGAGACTCTGTCAAAAAAAAAAAAAAAAAAAGAAAGGAAGGAAGGAAGGAAGGAAATCACAGAAAAGTACGGCATGGGCTCGAAGGAAGAGTGCTCGCCAACTGTTGGAAAGATTTCAGGATAGAGGTAGCTTGGAGATGGCCTTGGTCCTTGGCCTTCTGTCCTAGTCACAGAAAGACTTAGGTGGCAGAAAAAGGGATATTTGGGGGCAGTGCAGAATGAGAAAATGGTGCAAAGGCAGTAAGGCATGAAAGTTGGTGTGTTTACACGGGACAGTGAGTAGTCACACTTGACTCTGGTGGGAAATGAGATTGGAAAAGTAGGTGGGAGTCATATTATGGAAGGCATTAGATTCTGGGCTGAAGATTTTCTGATACAATCAGCAGGCAATGGGGAGTACTCAGTCTTTGAAAGCTTTTGTGCAGTGGGATATGTTCCTATCTGTGGTTTAGAAAAATTCTTCTGCAAGAATGTGATAAACTGAACAATGTTTGAAGCAGCACAGCCAGTATCAAAGCTGTTATGAGACAAAAAATAGTAAGAGCCTGAGTTATGGTCATGAATGTGGACAGGAGAAAATACTTACCAGAAACAATTTAGACACAGAATCTATAGGACTGTACTCTAAGAATTTGGTAAACAGTGGCATGTCAGAGACAGGAATGGAGAAAAACCTAACAGGTGTACATGCTCCATGGGTAAGAGTATAAAGTGACTGGGGTAATTGTGTGCCACTGTAGGTAATCAGGAAAATAGGCACTAGAGCTTATTTGAAGAGGGGTTGGAGGTGGGGTTAATCACAGATAATCTATTAGATTTGGAAACGGTAAGTGTGAGACACCAGTAAAATGCCCAAATGATGTCTATCAGGCCGTTCAAAGAATGAGTCTGTAGCTGGGGAACAGGTAATAGGTTTGAGTCTTTGTCATTGAGGTTCTGCGGGAATAAATGACATTGTCATGAAAGAGAACGTACAGGGAGAAAGAGGCTGAGTTGACGAAGAAGTTTGGGGATACTGATAATTAAATGACAAGGAAGAGGCATCAGAGAAGGTTGGAGAGAGAAGCGAAGGAGAATCAGGTTGGAAGCCAAGGAAGGAAAGGGAATCCGCAGGTTGCGGTGTCCTGGGAGGTGGAGTAGGATGCAGCAGAGAGAGACTGTTGAGCCTTGTTGGCAGTAAAGAAAGGTGATGCTGGCTGGGCAAGGTGACTCACGCCTGTAATCCCAGCACTTTGGGAGGTCGAGGCGGGCGGATCACGAGGTCAGGAGTTCGAGACCAGCCTGGCCAACATGACGAAACTCCACTTCTACTAAAAATACAAAAATTAGCCGGGTGTGGTGGTGGGCACCTGTCATCCCAGCTACTCAGGAGACTGAGGCAGGAGAATTGCTTGAACTCGGGAGGTGGAGGTTGCAGTGAGCCGAGATTGTTCCACAGCATTCCAGCCTGGGTGACAAAGCAAGACACTCCATCTTGGGGGAAAAAAAAAAAGAAAGGTGATGCTTGATGACCCTGAAGGCAGAATTGGCCAAATTTCAGGGTTTAGGGAGTACTGTGAAAGCAGAGGAGAAACTCTGCCATGCCTGGGGAAAAGCAAGAACTGTGGATGGGGGTGGCTAGGTGGGAGAGGCATGAATGGGACACAGTGGTAGGCCACCAAGAGCGAAATGCTAACTGCATAGGCACCCCAAAGCTTTCATGCAGGCTTAGAAAAGCAAGTGACCCAAAGGGTTCAGATGATGACAAGTCTTTCTTTCATATGGAGCTGGGCCAGCTACTTTGCCAAAGCCTCTTTAAATGCTGGTGACACTGTGAATGCCCCTCAGGGACCACAGGGAAGAGGATCCCACAATCAATTATTATCTGGGCACTCTTTACTCATCGTGGAATTTGGCGCGCCCTTGGGTGCTGTGTTCCAGCTCAGGATCTCCACTCTTCAGATTAAAGAGCTGTTATAACTCTCTGTTTATTTTAGAAAAGATTAATGGTTCCCCCTCCTCGTTTCTCAGGGACAGACTTTAATCTGTCTAGAGTGAGTCATGAAATATATCGGCTCAACCGCTCTGGCTGCAAGATTACAGATATAAAATTGTCCAATTTTGACAAAAAACAGCTGCATCCCTCTTTTTATTTTGAGTCCACAATCACATGTGGATAGAGACAGATAGGGGATGTGCCTGGTAAGAGTTCCACAATAGGCAGAGACACAGGTCAGGAGACACAAGCCCTCCACCCTTATCTGTAATTCTCCCAAGAGCCTCCAACTTGTCACCTTCACCACGATGTCTCTCAATTAATTCATGTCAGGTTAATTTAACTCAATTCAACCAACTCTCACAAGCTACTTTCATGATTAATGTGGAAAATGAAAGATGAACAAGAAGGAATACTCTCAAGAAGTTCTAGTCTACCGGTGGTGAGCTAAGATCCACCAAGGACTAATCGTGATAAGTGCTATGTAAAGGTGTTTGAAGAAAGAGGGCATCGAAAGATGAGCTCCAACCTTAGGCAAGACTTTCTGGAGCTGGCAGTGTTGGAGCTGATCTTGAAGGTCCTTGGCGTGTGTGTATGTGCACAGGTGTGCATGTGTGTATGCACCTGAGCTTACAGGGTTAACCAGAGAGAAAGTGAAGCATTCCAGGAAAAGATACTTTGACAAATAAACACATGTAGACAGAGAATTGCAGTGCATGGGGAATGTGTGGGAAAATCAGAGTTGAAGAGGGTTTTAGGTCCAGATGTTTGATGTGTTAATATTCACCTGGGCAACTTGTGAAAAATTCATCAGCCAAAGTCTTGCCACTGGATTTTACAAGGTAAGCTGCTGGGATTTTGAGATGTTAATGATTTTCCAGGGTCATTTTGCTCATTAACTAATAGTAGGACCAGCTGGAGGACCTGTTTCCAGGGAAGAAAAAGTTTGTTTTGTTTTGTTTTTAATTCAGAAGAGCGGGGTGTAAGATTTGTGAGGGGAGTTACAAAATAGAAGACTAGAAAAGTAGGTTGGACCCAAATTACAGATAGACTCAATGAAAGGCTAAGGAAATTGGAATTTTTCTATCAGCAGAAAGAGTCATTGAAAGTTTCAGAGAAGTGACATTGTCAAAGTAATCAGATATATCATCTAAAAACAAAAACTTATGGGTTCAGCCTGTTGACTGGAAATAAGAGTATAACTGGCTTACAGATTCCATATCTTCCCAGCCAGTTAGGCCCTCCTACTCTCATCTGAATCACATTTCCCCATAAGCCTATAGAGGCAAGGTTTCCCCCTCTTATATAAGTGATGAAATATCTCTGAGCACCCTCACTGTATCAAGCATTTCAAAACAGCTTTCTAAACCCTAAGGATGTAGTGTTGGTAAGATGAGTGTAAATGCTCATCTGGCTCTTGGCCCAAGGACAGTACCTGTTAATCCTCCCCCAAACCCACCTCATGGGGTCCATCTACCTCTGTGGTAGGAGTAGCAGCCCTGAGTCCTTGCCTGAGGACAAAGAGAGTGTATGTGGGTGACCATAGTGCTTCACCACAGCCAGGAGAGCAAATCAGGAGTCAGGCCTGCAGATGATGGACCGTCTCAAGGGTTCATGGGCAGATGGCGAGTCAGAGGATGGGGATAGAACTGTATTGCTCCTAGAAGTCTGCAGTCTGGAAGCCTGGGCCCTGTTTAGGGCTACCTTGCTTATTGCAATCATAAGAGGAGGGGTGGGAAAGAGATTTGAAGCCTAATTAAAAGTCCAACAACTGTTTACACCAGGTGATGCTGGCCTTGGGAAAACAACTACTGTGGCCCGAATAGCTGCCCTGTGGGTACTTGGCTCACCTGCTTCCTCATACTGCTTGCCTTCACCATGAGGAAAATTCTCTCAGTCCTTATCCCATAATTTGTCTTTCTTCTTTTTGTTTTCTGGAGGGTAAAACGTAGTTTCAACTGAGAGATCAAGGATACCATATATGGAAGCACTTTGTATAGAAGGAAGCTCAAGATTGTCATTAAAATGTTGGCAGCATCATTGGAAGACAGACATACTATCATCTTGGAACAAAGATTGGGCTAAAATAATCCAGAATGAGGAAAATTGTTTAAAAGAATTATCTACACCAAGTAGAAATTCATCAGCATTTTGTGTAAAAGAAAGACGGAAGGTCAGAGGTAATGTACCTTTCGTTTATACTGTGTTCAAACGTAGCATTTCTCAATGGGTATACTATTGATAATTTGGCAGTGCTGTGTTATACAAAATTTTTCCACATTGGCAGACACCTGGCATCCCCGGCGCTTCCTCCAAGGTGCCAGCAGCACCCTCAGTCGTCGTAAAACTAAGAAAGTCCTGAGAAACGCTGCTCTAATGCTTCAGAGTGCATGTGAATAAGTTATTTCCTTTAATCAGCATAATGATTCAAAATATTTGTAACATTTTCACTCTTCAGATGATGAACTGAGACTGAAAATGAATTGCTGGCTTTTTCACCTATCTAGTGAAGGATGCTACTGGGCCTCAAACTCGAATAGGCTGATTCCTAATTCAGTTCTTCCTCACAATATTGTGCTATCTTTCAGTGGAGGCAGAGATTTATATTTGATTTCATCAACTAAAACATATGTGCACCTGAACTTTTGTTGTTATTTATAGTCTAACTATCTTCTAAGGAACATAGATTCTGTCAAACAGAGCACACTTTGTTCCGCTGAGGGCCTTGATGGACAACTTAGCGGTAGGAGCTAAGGGGAACTGGGCTAATTTGTCTGATAGAGGGAGAAGGTCATGGAGCTCCCAGGGAAAATAAGGAAGGAAGAGGGAGAGGACAGAGAGCCTAGAGGACCTTGGGAAGCCTTGAACTATATAACATGACCCACCCACACACTCTTACTCTGCATCCCAAGGTATTACTTGTACAAAGTATTACTCATGAAACGCTTAAAGAGTGAATTGTCTTGTATAAAATGACAAAGGGCTGAGTATTACACCTGGGTTGAGAGAGGCTGGTACAGAGCCAGTACATATGGACCCGGAGCCAGAGGCAGGAGGGATTATGAGTGTAAGTTTCCTGACAATTAGCAAGAATCAAGGACAGGGATGTTCACAGGTGTGGAATTGGTGGATTCACCCAGACATCTGAGACTATGGAAGCACGAGCTCACATCTGGGTCACAGGCAATTCAAATGAAGGTTGAAATACTGCAATGCTGCAGGGCTCTACAATATTTTCCAGGAATTGTAGTCAGGAAAACTGACTTACGTCAGAGAAAACCAAGCTTGAAATATTTGAAGTGACTGATGATTTACTTCCCAGTCAGATGAAGACCATAGAGGAATTCTCTGGATAGAGTTAAATTGATGAGTGAGGGGCACGATGTAGACCCAGAAATAAACACCTGGAAGGCATATTTAGCCAGCGGCCCCAGAACTGTCACTTCCATAAGCATGGAGAGGCTTATGGATGGTCATTCTCTGTAATAAACACTGGATGGTTCCGTAAATCCAGATTCCATGAAAATGACAAAATGACAGAAAAGGACTGAATCCACATATGGAATAAGGACCAAATCTTAAGCATAATTATTATCTAGTTATGATTGCTGCACACTGGGATTCTTATATAAACATCCAGCATGTTCACAATAGGAACCTGGTGAAACCTGTCTTGGATTCCTTTGGCCACATCACTCTGTTCAGGTTTCAAATGAGTCTGCTCTGGTTTGTTGCTTTCTTGGATTCAAAATCTTCTTACTGTTAGGAAAATATTCCTTATCTTTGCCTGTGCAGTAATCTTTATGTGAGAAACAGGAGATGGTGTTCCCTGGATGCCTGCACAGCTCTGCCTCTAAGAATCTCACTGAGACCTGTGCCTGAGTGCTGCCCCCTAGGGATTCTCTGTGGCATTGCCCTGCAGCCGCAGGCAGGGTGCTCATCTGCTAGGCCACCAGGTCCTTCAAGGATCCCAACTTTCCAAACCGTCCTGAGAGAAGAAAAAAAGAAAGACCATTACTGATGCCAGATTTTTGTGTTGCGTTCTTCTACTCTAATGCTTCCACAGGAAGTCTCTCAATTCCTCCTCACAGTTCCAATTATCTTGTCCAACCTCTTGCCCTAAGGCAGGCTTCGGCCTGACATATCCCAGACACAATTAGTCAGTGGTTGACTCTCATTCAAATAATAATAATAAATCAGAATGGCATTGGGTTCTTTGAGGATGAACTTGATAGGCATGAAATCTCAAACAAAATCCTGCGGCTATGAATCCGGGTTCCTCTCCCCGACCCCTGGGCAGAGATTGCCTGTCCCAGCCAGCACAGAAGGATGAGACACTCTATATGGCTTCCACTCTTCCCTCAGTGGCTCTGGGTTTCCACTGCAACCAGTTTAGAATCCAATGTTTTACAAGAAGATGCCACAGAAGGAGCACAACTACTGCTTAGGCAGGCAACTCTCAGGTTCCCAGAATTTAAAAGAGTTCAGAAATTATCCTAGAAGTCATAGTTAAAGGGTGTTCAGGGACAAGTATAAGGCCCACCAACAGTTCCTTCATTAAGGGACATTTACAGAATGCAATCGGAGTCCCAAAATTCAAAGAAAAACCCCACAACCTTAAGCTAACCATCTTTAGCTTAATTCTCTATATTTGCAAGTAACTCTTTTTCTACATTTTAAAACATGGATTTGAAATTTGCATGGCATGGCAATCTACCCAAGCCAATCATGTTGGCAAATATAACACTTTTTCTGGTAAATATTAATAGCCTCCAACCATCAGAAGTGAGGAAGCGTTGGGGGAATCAATATATTCCTTCCTTCACAACCTGGCTACCAGGAGTCATATTATAATGAAAAGAGGTTTCAGAAAATATTCTGACAATACCTAGACATTTATTCACAAAGAGTCTCAAAAACAGTCTTAAACATGGCATGTAGCTAGGAAAGTCCCAGTCTTTATCCTTGGGCCCTTTTTTACCTTTGAGTCTTCTGTTCTGCATTCCCCATAAAAGGCTTAGTTGAATTTAGGGCAAGCATATTCTGATGGCAGGTGTGTCCAGCTTTGTACGGGGTCAGGTACAGGGTTCTCTGTGAAGTGGAGGACATAGAACCAACTTGGGGGTCTAGACTGCAAGCTTGCACCATTTGTATTCAGAAAGCTGGGCTTGCCAATGCTTATGCTTCATTCAGGTAAGGGCAGAGTTTCCTCTCTAACATCCCTAACCAACCATCTGGTTTGATTTCTACTCACCTCACCAATTAGAAACTATTTTAAATATCTGTTATGTTAATAAGCCTCCTGGCATAGATGTAGTTAATTATATTTAAATGCTAAGTGGACCATCTTAGAAGATGTTGGCTCTGGCTAGGGTACTTCATCCGAGTTAACCAACTCCAGCAGTAGTTAACTGCTGGATCCCCCAAACAGGGTATTTTAAATTCTAGCCTCCCCTCTTGGAGAACAGATTAGAGTTAACTTGTCTATACAACTACATCACAATGTCTCAACTGAAACATTTTATTTATTTATTTTTCTATTAAACCAACCAATCAGCAGCAAATGGAAGAAAGATTTTAAAATGAAATACCACGCAGACAATATAGCACTTGAGACAGTGAAGACTGCAGAGAGCAAGACAGAGTCAGAAGCAAGATAACAGGCTTAATGAGCTGACTTCCTGCTCTGTCTTCAGGATCGTGAATCTTGCTTGCCTCAGTAGATGCTGGGTTCCATGTAAGGGCCGGCTCTCTTTGCTGAGATGGATTTATTGTACAAGAAATAAAGCCTCACTGAGCTCTTTCTAAAACTTTCTGTTTTAAAGCCTAGAATTTCACTGGCCCAAGTGTACCTAGAATAAATCAGATAACTATTTGGAGCTTTCAGAACCTTCAAAAGAAAATTTGAGGCAAGAACCACAGAAGTGAGTCTGCTCCTCTATCTAAGTCTGTATCTCCACTCTCCTCTGTTGCTGCTGAAAGGCAATAAAACTCTAGTAGTGAAACATCTAAGGGTGAAGAAGCATATTTCAAATGTGTTATCAACGCAGGAACAGAAAGCCAAATACTGCATGTTCTCACTTACAAGTGGGAGCTAAGTACTGGGTATTCATAGACTAAAGATGGCAACCATAGAAAATGGAGACTACTAGAATGAGGAAGGAGGGGGGCAAGGGTTGAAAAACTGTTGGGCATTATGCTCAGTACCTGGGTGATGGGATCAGTCATACCCCAAACATTAGCATCATGCAATATACCCGGCTAACAAACCTGCACGTGTACCCCCTGGATCTAAAATAAAAGTTGAAATTACATTAAAAAGGCATATTACCAAAATTCTGTTCATCAACGGAAAAAATGGCAGACAACTGGTGAATCCCTACTGAAAGATTAGCCTTTACTAGTAGTTTAGGCATTCTCACTAACTTGCAACATTATAGTACTTGTGGCCTCATATCCTTTATGGAACAATGTGGAATGGAAATTAAACATGCATACATGCACACACATGCACACTCAAATCTGTAACTCTGATTGATACTTTATTTTAATACAAGGTTTAAAATGAAAACCAGATAACTGAAATCTTAAATTAATTTCACATTAAACCTTGATAGTTTTGAAATGGTGTCACCCAGCAAATACCAAATAACCTGAACTTCGAGATTAAACCTCTTCTATGGAACACTATTCAATGAGTCTTTCCCATTATAAGCCTTTTGTGAAGCAAAGTGGGGTAGAAACATACGTAATAATAGCAACACAATAACATAATAATAATAGTAAATAAACCAATGCCTCAATCTTGTGAAATATCTCAGTGCTTAGTTTTGTTAGGCTTTCTTTCAGCAGCTTTGATTTCCCAGATGTATGGTCTCTGAAAAATAGCAGAAATAAATCAATTACAATAGGAAAGGTAGCAAAGGCAAGGATGGTGATTGTGTTTGTGTTTCAGTGACCTAAGACTTTAGCGGTCCCTGGTATTTACTTACCTGACTATACTTACTTATAATCATTTTTCAAGGATTGAACTTTTTTTTTTTTTTTTTTTTTTAAGAGACTGGGTCGTGCTATGTTGCCCAGACTCATGTTGAACTGCTGGGATCAAACAATTGTCCTGTCTCAGCCTCCCAAACTTCTGGGATTATAGGCATCAGCTACTATGCCTTGTCCAAGGATCAGACATTTTAAATAAACAAAACCCCTATGGCCTGTGAGGCAGGATGTGCACATATTATTGACAGGACTGACATAGGTCTGTCTGTAGTTTACTCTGTTTCCTGAACGATACGGCGGAAGAGCATCAGAAAACCCCTCTGTCCTCAGAATACATCTATCACCACCTTGTCATGGTTGTGTGAGCTTCTGCCATTAAAGATTTTATTTGCTGGATTTAAGATAGTAATTTTCTAACTCCTTTAAGCCACAACATTCTTTCTTTCAGTGATCTAATAAATAGATAAAAGCAGAGATGCTATAGCTGAAATAGGCGACCTATTGGCCCAGCTGGCCACTTCCTCTGAGGCACAAGGGCAAACTACCAGGGCTCATCGAAGCACATTTTAAAAACCACAGGGGCCGAGAGCAGGGGCTCACACCTGCAATCCCCGCACTTTGGGAGGCCCGGGCAGGCAGATCACTTGAGGCCAGGAATTGACCAGCATGGCCAACATAGTGAAACCCTGTCTCTACTAAAAACAAACAAACAAACAAACAAACAAACAGAAAACAAAACAAAAGCCTCACTGGGTTAAGACAGAGCTTCTCAGTCAATGTGCATGCCAGGATTAGAGATGCTGGGAGATATGGATCCCTTCACCCTCTGCGGTGTGGCTTGGGGGTCCAAGTGGGGTGGTGGGGGGGCTAGGCCTCATTGTCTCTCACTTTGATTTGTCACAGTGTGTGGTAAAATGCTGATTATTTTATTTATTTATTTATTTATTTATTTATTTATTTATTTATTTATTTTGAGACAGCGTCTTCCTCTGTTGCCCAGGCTGGATTACAATGGCACGATCTCGGCTCCCTGCAACCTCCACCTCCCGGGTTCAAACAGTTCTCATGCCTCAGCCACCCAAGTAGCTGGGATTACATGCATGTGCCATCACGCCTGGCTAATTTTTATATTTTTAGTACAGATGAGATTTCACCATGTTGCTCAGGCTGGTCTTGAACTCCTGACCTCAAGTGATCTGCCTGCCTTGGCCTCCCAAAGTGCTGGGATTACAGGCGTGGGGCTTTTCTGTGTGCAGACATAAGAAAAGGTTAGGGAGCCCCCAGGTTAGGGCATTGTCCTCTGATAGAGGCTATCACCCTCAATTATGACTAGTTATTAAACACCTCAGGAATTTTTCTAACAAACTTTTTTTCTGCCAATTCTCTATGAAAGGGAAATATATGTCAGGCAAATCTTGGTAGAGGAAATGGTGAAAATACGGGTCATCAACTGGCCCTCCCTGGAAAACCAGACTTGAGTGGGAGGAAGCCAGTGAAGAAATCTGGATGGCCTGGAGACAAAAGACACAGCACTCAGACAAGAGAAAGCAGACATTAGGAGGGCACGGAAGAGGGAAGAGGAGGCCACGCCCTTGCCAACCCCCAATCCCCAGAGCTCAGCCCGGTGCCCCAGGCAGCAGCTCAGCCTCTGTCAAGGTCACGCGCACACACACACAGATACGGTTTCTGAAAGAGAGTTTTCACAATGTAAGTGCTCATTTGGGAGACCCAGACAAGTGGGTTCTTCACCTGGAAGAAGACAGGCTTGAGTTTCGAAAGCGTCGATGAGTAATTGCAAGTGGGACCCGTCAAAGAGGGAGACAGGCAGGCCCTGACAGTCCCGGACTGCAGAAACAAAGCGGCTTCCCACCTCCTCCCGTCCCGCGTCCTCTTCCTCTGTTTCTCAACTTCTTTTTCCCATCGTTCTGTGACTCACGAGTGTCAGCCGCTGGAGCGCTCCCCATCTCCCAGCCCTCAGAGATCTCATTGTGAGCATTTTCTTCTCATCCCCATGCACTTAGGGTTGGGCACGCAGCCAGACACGATCCACTTTTCCAAAGGCGCCCCCTGAGGGGCGGCTTCCTGGCAGGCACCTTCCACAGGCAAAAATGATTTGCCTCTGAGGACTGATGCACCAGACGGACAAGCTGAGGTTTATGGTTTTCCACCAAGGGGTTTCACAAAGCCTTGCCAATTCCCCTTTTGCCATTGGCCAATTCCCTTTTACTGGCTCTCTCCGCCTGTCATCTGCTTTGTCAGCCAAATCCCTATTCATTTTTCTCAGTTTCATCTTGGACCCAGGCCTGGTAAAGTCTGTCAGGAAGATCCCTGACACACGAAGTTTTATGTCCCTTCCACCACCAACCTAGAGGCCTTGCCTGGGCTACACCTCTGTGCTATGTTTCAGAGAAGCGCGTTCCCATGTCTTAAGAGAGGGCAAGCACGTTTGACAGGAACACTCAATGAATAATAGCACATGCAATTATTTTCAAATGAGAATTTAAATCAAAAGATGTAAAGAAGCAATGGAAATAGAACCCTCAGGAGAGAATTGGAGGGGGAGAAAAACCAAGTGGAGATAAACTAAAATAGAAACTGTCCTGGTACAAAACTGAAAATAATCAGGGAGGGTCCAAAATTACACCAAAAACGGCACAGTTGTTTTGGAATCAGGAATCCTGGATGCCTGGCTAAATTCACGCACCATGTGAATTCTTCTTGGGACTATTTTGGGCCTGACTCAAACTTACTTGCCTTTTTCTCTCCTTTATGGTGAGAAATCACTCCTCATCATTTCTCAGCAGGATCTCTGAGTGCTCGCTAAGTATGGGGGCCCCATTGCTTACACACAACTTGCCCTGGTGCCTATTTGGGTTTGGCTTGTTTGTTTAATCTAACATCGATTGAGGCCTACTAGGTGCCAAATACTTTACATGCATTATCTCATTTAATTCTCTTAACAGCTCTATGATGTAGGGATTGTTATTATCCCCGTTTGAGGATGATAACAGATGAGGAAACTGGAGCTGACAGGGTAGAAGCCATCTGCTCAAGGACACACAGCTGTTAGAAAGTAGAAGAAACAGAATTCAAACTCAGGCATGTCTGGCCACAGAACCATTCCAGGGCCACCCTCTCTTCCTCTGTGAATGAGTTTCATGTCTAAACTATTTGCGTTTTGGGAATAGAAATACCAGCCAACCAGTTGGCCTCCAAATATACAACGCTCAAGCCCACTCCCATCCAAGCCAGCAGGAAAACCAGCCCTTCTGTTAGGGGTGCCCCTTGAGGCAGGGACTTTTTAACTCTTACCAGCTGTCAGGTGCTCCCATGGATGCCAGAAGCAGCTGAAATCCAAGAGTCTGGAGAGACTCTCTCCTTGCATAGCTAAGAGGGCTTCCTGGAGGTGGTGTGGCTCAAGCTCTGCTTCTGGTCCTCAATGATGCTCATAGTTCTTCAGAAGGAAAGGAGGATGCCCACCCAGCCTGGCCCTCTACCCACTTGGGTGCTCCTTGAAGTCAGGAGGACTTCCCACGGATACAGGCCAGACTCCCAGTGACACCATCGTAGAGTCATTGACAGTCATGAAGACACATTGCCCGGATGGGGGAGTGGGGTGTGAGTGGGAGGGGTGGTTTCCGCATGAAATTGTTCCACCTCATATCATCATGCACTAGTTAGATTCTCATAAGGACTGTGCAACCTAGATTCCTCGCATGCGCAGTTCACAATGGGGTTCGTGCTCCTATGAGAATCTAGTGCCGGCACTGATCTGATAGGAGGCAGAGCTTAGGCGGTAATGCCCATCCGCCTGCCCTTCACCTCCTGCTGTGGGGTCCGGTTCTTAACAGGCCACACACCGGGTACCAGTCTGTGGGCTGGGGCTGGGAACCCCTGCATTAGGGCTCAGGCTCCTCTGCTGTCCTCTTTTTAGGCCTGTCACGTTGTTCCTTCACGGTGATTTTATTTCCGGGGCTTCCTTGCCTTTATTGTCCCTGGGTGTGGCTGTGGTCTCCCACTCACCTTTAGTTCACCTCAGTGGATTTCAATAACTTTGAATATCGGGGAAGAGGTGTTGGGGCTTTAATCTGTTTAATCCCTTTCCTCACAGAAGGTCCCAGAAGGTCCTCAGGTAAACGTGGCCCCACAGCCCTCAGAAAAGTTCAAGCAGTGCTTTCAAACAAAATAATTCAAGCCTCCCCTCATCCTGCTGCAGTCCTAACTCTCAGGGAAAGCCCGACTACTTCACCATTCCTTGGTCTCGGCCATTTAGCTGTTAGGTGAATTTTGCCCTCATAAGCACCTTGTACACTCGAACTATGTGAGTCCCTCTTTGGATTTTAGTGCTCAACAGAGTCCAATAACTGTTGTCCACCAACTGGGACCCTGGAGCAGTCTCTCTCTCTCCCTCTCCTTTTCTTTGTTTCTTAGCAATTTTGGGAGCAATAATGAGTTTATTATTTGTAAGACTGTTCGGACTCCTCAAACGAGAGATGTCAAAGGCAAGTTTCTATGGAGATTGGAATTACTTTATTGTCAACCACCCTACAGCCTATCTGCAGATTACACACCTCTAATCTGTAGTCGTATAATGTAATGGAGCCATATTTCCAACTATTCTATCTTTGTTTGCATCACCAAGGGATGCAGGGGTTGTAGAGTGGAGACTCATGGTGGGCCTGAGAAGCACCAGAGGTTTTATTTTTTTTTTGAGACGGAGTCTTTCTGGCCCAGGCTGGAGTGTAGTGGCAGGATCTCGGCTCACTGCAACTTCCGCCTCCCGGGTTCAAGTGATTCTCCAGCCTCAGCCTCCTGAGCAGCTAAGACTACACGCCCAGTTAATTTTTGTATTATTTTTTAGTAGAGATGGGGTTTCACCATGCTGGTCAAGCTGGTCTCGAACTCCTGACCTCAGGTGATCCAGCAGCCTCGGCCTCCCAAAGTGCTGGGATTACAGGTGTGAGCCACCGCACCCGGCTGGGCCAGAGGCTTTAAAAGGAGCTGACACTCCTCCCCTGGCTGCTCTCCTCTGGCCCTAGTGGGCCTCAGCAGGCCAGCTGACTTGCAGCCTCCTGACCCAGTGTCACTCCCTGCCTGGGCGCATGGGGCCCAGGCTAGGGCAGGGGCCTGTGGTATTTCCGTCTCCCCTGTGTATTCATCTTGCTCTTACACATCCATCATGACCAATTTTGCATTTCCAAGGCTGGAATATGAGGATATTCTTTCTCCTTTGAATGTTATGCTTTGAACTCAATAAACTGCCACGAGGAGGCACAGATAAGAAGTTATCATTTCTTAAGTGACTTCTGTTGCCAGGTTCTTTACATACACTATCTTATTTAGTCCTCAGAAAAACATGGCAAAGGAGATTTAATTCCATTTCCCTATTTGAGAAATTAAGGATGCAAAAGAGGTGCCTAGTAAGTAATTTACGGAGCAAATGATGGAGCAGGAATTTGAATCTGCAGTCCATGATCTTTACACCCCTTGACTCCCCCTTATGGGTCATGGCCTATGGCCTGGGTGACAGCCTTCCCTCGAGGGAATGAGCTGAGGCAAAATTAACAAGTATTTTGATTTGATTATTCTTTTTACCAACCAAAAACCATTAAAAAGGTAAACTTAAGCATTATGGAGTATTGTCATGTCATTTCCATGGAAGATACTAATTTTAAAACAACATTGAGCACTTAACTCAATGTAATTAACTCACTCATTTTCTCTAAGTATGATTTTATCTTACACTTGAATAGAACCTGAATTTCTAACTCACTCTCAAATCTTTTGCTGGGCAACTCTTCCAGTTTGACTATAGCACTAGAATGTTCTGCTGCATCAGCAATCACCCTGTCGGCATCTTCAGAGCTGTTTCCCTGTTGTGATTAAATGGACAGACTACGGAACCAGGCTGTGGCTTCTAAGCCTACCTCTGCCACCTATTGAGGGTGAATCACCTCCTAGGATTGTTGTTATGAATTACGTTACTAGATTCAAAGCATTTAGAATAGTGAGCCCTCGGTGAATTTCAGCTACTATGGCCATTAATAATGTTTTCCTCTCTCCTGGAAAAAGAAATTTACCTGTGACTGCTTTCTGATATTGCTGCTCAGCTGCAAGTAAAAGACAACCAGCCGGGCACGGCGGCTCATGCCTTTAATCCCAGCACTTTGGGAGGCCGAGATGAGCGGATCACTTGAGGTCAGGAGTTCGAGACCAGCCTGACCAACATGGTGAAACCTTTTCTCTACTAAAAATACAAAAATTAGCCGGGCATGGTGGCACAGGCCTGTGATATCAGCTACTCGGGAGGCTGAGGCAGGAGAATCACTTGAACCCAGGAGGCAGAGGTTGCAGTGAGCTGAGATCATGTCACTGCACTCCAGCCTGGGTGACAGAGTGAGACTCTGTCTCAGAAAAAAAAAAAAAAAAAAAAGGACAACGTATGTGTCATTCACTTAAGGTAGCTGTGACAGATCTGGTAGGATAGTTGAATAGTCCTGTCTTTGGGCAGAGGACAGCATTAGTGTTGACAGTAGTTGAGTGTTACTTAGCATTGTACTGGGCTAGAACTCAAGGGAGAATGAGAGTCCTTTGCTGCATCTCTTTTATAATAAAAGTTATCATCTTGTTATAATAATAATTTTAAAAAGCACCAAAAGTACTGCATTTCTAGGCACAGGAGGCATTCCTAACTCTGGTAGCATTATTCCAGCTGTGGAGAGAAAACTGCATTTTACATAGGAAGAAATAAAAATATTAGCAGCGGTTCTCATGGGAGAGTGATATTTTATTTTAGGTTTTTGGGGTTTCTTGGGCGTTTCTAGGGACAGGAGGCATTCCTAACTTTGGTAGCATTATTCCAGCTGTGGAGAGAAAACTGCATTTTACATAGGAAGAAATAAAAATATTAGCAGTGGTTCTCATGGGAGAGTGATATTTTATTTTAGATTTTTGGGGTTTCTTGGGTACTTTTTCATAATTTTCAAAATCTTTAATGAATATACTTTATCTTTACAATTTAAAAAGTTACAAAAAATAAAGTTATTGAAATTGGATAAATTGACATCCAAAGTTACATCCAGCTTTTCTATTATTTATTTATTTTCCTTATTATTTTTTTGAGACACAGTCTCGCTCTGTCACCCAGGTTGGAGTGCAGTGGTGGGATCATAGCTCACTGCAGCCTTGACCTCCTAGTCTCAAGTGATCCTCCTGTTCGGCCTCCCACAGTGCTGGGATTACAGGTGTGACCCGTTGCACACGGGCAGCTTTTCTATTCTGCCAACATTTCTTTTGATGATAGGACGGGTGTTTTTCCATCATTTTCTTTTGGTTACATTAATGTCCTTGCCAAATGTAGTGCTTGTCTTACTACACTTAATTTCAGGAGTAAAAAAATCACCAAACTTTACTTATCTTCTGATACTGTGGTTTAAATCTATTGGACAGACATTTGTGCCTTTGGTTGAGATATAGAAAAAATTGAACAAATACTAGGGAGAGCAGAGTTTAAGGTTAAGCTAAAACTGAAAAAAATAAATAAAATAGTACTCAATCCTATCCGAGGCAAACTGATGTCACTCATTTGGATTGCAGCTATACGAGGTCACCCTATTTGACATCACTCTTTTTTGGTAACATTTTGCTCAATCTCCTATTCTTTTCTAGAAAACACCAGATTTTTTATTCATCAGCCTGCAGAACTCTTTCAAGTATTAAGACTAACCAAAATTTTGGATTGAATAGTGGGTTCAGAAGACTTCCGAACCTTCAAGATCAAATGGGAAGCTAATGGAAGATTTTAAAGCAGACGTCCTTTCCCATTGCATTTCATGTTTTTCCCCCTTTTACATAGAATTTAGAGCGTTGCTTTCAGAAAACATACCTGGGAATTAATGAATGATTCAGGAGTGCTCTTCTAGAGGACGGAGTTCATTCTTTGTTTATCCAAATCATTATTTAATGATAAACAGATGAGGGGAGAGAACTTAGCATTAGTCCGGGTGCCAGCCAAGGGATAATTACAGTTAGCATTTCTGTAGTGTAGACGCTGATCTAAGCACTTTACACATAATTAAATCATTCGATCCTTGCAACAGCCTTATGAGAGGGGGTTTTGTTTTGTTACCTTCATGTTACAGGGGAAGAAATTAAGATCCAGGGAGGTTAAGAAAGTTGTTCAATGTCACGCAGTTCTCAGGTGACCGAACTAGGATTTGAATTGTAGGCAGACTGCTCCACAGTCTGTGTTCTTATCTACTGCACTATTTTGCCTCACATTGATCACTAGAACTGGAAGGATGGGGTAGCATAGACTAGCGGATAGAGCCAGGCCCCTGCCACCCCCACGGCAGCATCACTGTCACCACTATCACCAGCAGCAGCCTTAAATACTGTTGTGGGTTGAACCATGGCCCTCCAAAAGATATGCCCATGCTGTAAACTCTGGGGCCTATGGATGTGACCTTCCTTATTTGGAAAAAGAATCTTTACAGATATAATTAAATTAAGGACCTTGAGATGAGGAGACCATCCTGGATTAGACAGGTAGACCCGAAATCCAATGAGAAGTATCTTTCTAAAAGAAGGGCGGAGGGATATTTGAGGCAGAAAGAAGAGAAGAACACAGAGAAGAGGAAGTGGCAATGTGGCCCTGGAAGCAGAGAAGGAAGTGATAAGGCCATAAGTAAAGAAATGGTGACAGCCACCAGGAGCTGGAGGAGGCAAAGGGCAGATTGCCCCTCAAAACCTCCCAGAGGCTGAATGGCCCTGCTGTGTTTCAGACTTCTGGCCTCCAGGACTGCGAGAGAAAATATTTGTTATTTTAAGCCACCTAGTTTGTGGTAATTTACTATTTCAGCCTCAGGAAACTAACACAGATACTATATATTGGTAGAGTATTTTTTGGTTTCTAAAATGCTTTGGCATGCATACCTGGCTTCATTTCTACCCGCTATGGTTTAGTTTGGGGACCCAGATCTACCATGAAATGGCTGTGGGACTTTGTGCAAGTCATCAACCTCTCTGGCCTCTATCTTTTCATCTGTAAAATGAGGCAGGTAATGATGCTCGCACTGTGTCCCCCACCAAAGTACTGTGAAGGTTCAATGGGAAGACTTGCTCGTGGACTTGCTATACTGACAAGTTGTATTTGATGCTGAGCTCTTTTCACCTGTCCTTGGGTGACAGCTCCCTCACTGCCTGGAAGAGGATATGGGCACCATAAACACACCTGGAGGGAGTGTGGGCCTGCTTCTGCCACCTCCTTCACCAGCATGGTGCAAGGCTGAGGGTGAGGGCTGGGCGTGGAGAGCCCAAGGCCACTGGGAGGCAGGACAGGGAGGGAAGTTTAACAAGACTGTGCTTTGCCATGGGTTCAGTCATCTTATGAGCTGAGGCTTGGTGTCCCAAGGCTGACTTCTCAAGAAACATTTGGTCTAAGAGCAGAAAGGCGGAAAGGTCTGTTCCCTATTAGCCCTTGTTCTCTGCATGACCAGAAGCCAGGGACCACCCGTGAAGGTGTGAGTAGAAGTTCATTTTCCTGCTGACCTTTCAATCCAGAGCCTTTGGGTGATGATGGCTCTGAAAGGTGGTAATTAGTACTAATCGAGGTGATGGTTTTGTGAAGCTGACACCTATCCATTAGGAAATGGACTGAGGCCAAGGGACCAGCCACTCAGCCGGGGGACAAAAAGCTAAAAAATCAATGCGTGGCCAAACTCTACACAATTAGTGTGCTCCTCCAACCATGCTTTAGTGCACAAAGAGAACCCTTGCAAGAATAGAAAATGGGAGCTCCAAGGTTGAATGCCACACTAAGCCTTGGAATAGAGACATAAACAATGACAAGGAAGAAGAGACACAGTGGGAGAGAGAAGAGGAATAGGGGGAGGGCAACTCAGTGTACTTTTATAAGGGACAGAATACACGCGGGCAGACGAGAATAGCACGCATTAAGCCAAGGGCACTCACTCGTCTACATTCAGTATAAAGCGATTTCCTGATTTTTCATGAGTTATGCCACTTGCATTCCATCAAATTTGTTTCCTGTTCCTTTACTCCAGTGAGTCTCCACAGATACCCAGAATTCTGCTAAAATTTGGCATCATCAAGGAGCAAAACCTTCACTCAGGTTATTGCAATAACTTTGTCACTTCTCTTTTCCTTATGTCCCATCCAAACCATCCTCTACACTTAAGCACAAGTGATTTTTTAAAAAGACAAATCTGAAAGTGTAACTCCCCTGCCTAAACCTTCCACTGGCTTGCTATTGCTGTTGTACCTAAGATAAAACCTCAAGTTCCTAGCATGGCCTGCCACGTGCTCTGGCTGTTGCCTACCTCCCCAGGCGCTCTGGTGCCGCTTTCCGCATCACTCTCCACCCTCCTTTCCACCCTCTGTTCTGGCTCCAAGTCTTCAAATAAGTCATTCATTCATGTACATACAGTGTAAGTATGTATATATGTAGACATATATGGAAGCAGATAACCAAGTTAGATATCCCTTTGACTAGAAAGCTCTTTCCCCTAAAATGTGTATGCCTAAGTGCAATTTTTTGTGCTTCTGACACACACAGAGGCCTTCTCAGACTCTCTCCTTTTAATTATGTTCCCTTTACTAATTTTTCATAATTCTCATAACATGATTTTCACCTTAATAGCTCTTACTGCAAATTATATGTGTGTGTATGATTCGTGTGTATATGTATATATTCATATTAAAAGATCAACTACTGTTAGCTTTTAAACTGATGTAAGAGTCTTTAGAAATAGGCAAACAGGTTAGAAACACTTTTCTTCCTTTTTTACTTCCTTCCTTTTCTTTTTTCCTTCTCTTTGCTTTGTTCTTTTCTCTTTTTTTTCAATACAGGTGTAAATATAGAAGGGAGGATCATATATATATGTATGTATGTACATTTATAGATTCCTATATGTATATATGTACATGAATCATGGTTTGCCTTTTTACTCCTCCACTAAATTGTTAGCTCTAAGAAGTGCAACATGTATGCTTTGTTCTCTGTGGTAAATTCAGTGCCCCAACCCCAGATATTCTGGGATTTGACTGGTCAGGGGTGGGGTGGGGTCTGAGCACTCGCACTTATTGAAAGTTCCTCAGGTGGTTCTCATGTACAGCCGAGTGGAGAGCTGTTTATCTAACCTAGCTCCATCATTTTAAGAAGGAAGGAGCTGAGGCCCCGAGAGGTCACCTGACTTGGTCAAGGTCTCTTGGAGCTGGCTATTAGCAGATTGAGACAAGGATCCAGTTCTTGTAGAGCCTGGTCTCTTTGCACACTATATGTCCTTTCAGTTAAGTTGGAGAAGCTTTGTCACTGAGTAGAGAAAGGTTTCTTTCAGATCTTTGCATTCTTGGAGGATGACTAACTCATGTTTGTTAGCCTGGGACTTTCCAGGTTTCAGCACTTTAGGTCTTGTGGGTCTCAGGTAAAGGAAACAAAAATATGCCACTCCAAAATATACTTCTTTGGCATATTTTGATATGACTGTTCACCGGAACTGCAAACCACAGGAAAAGCTTTGAAAAGCTTTTGGGGATGGGGAGGCGGGGAGAGATTTGCATCTGTAGAGAAAATCTACATTAGTGAAATGAAGTTAACAGCAGACGCAAACAGGGTTTTCTGAGGCCTCCCTTATCCAGATCTAGGAAAGATTAAATCACAGGAAAGGAGGACTAAAATTCTGACACTTTAAATGGTCTGACAGATAAAGCTTTACCACATAAGAACAGGATACTGTCTGTTCTTTCTGGGGGCTGCTACCCATGGGGCTCTATCTGCCTAATGAGATAGCCTTTGCTCACCATGCCTTTTCTCCCTCTTCCTCCAATAACTTGGCTTGTCATGCCCCCAAACCTCTATTCCTTGCTGTATGGCATATAACCTTCAGCCATCTGGCTCTCCATTGAGTCTCATACTTTGTGTGTGGCTTCTGTGTCCATATGCACATCAATAAAATTTGTATACTTTTTTCTTCCTGTTAATCTGCCTATTGTTTGTTTTATAGACTCAAATTATTTAAACTTCAGGAGCAAGAGGGAGAGAAATTCTCTTCATCCCTACACAGGCAAGCTGAGATGGTTGGCATCACTGTTTGCACAATCACTGAGTCCAAGTTAGGAAAGAGAAGCAATGCCATGCAGTGATTGAAACCCAAATTCTGAAGCTAGACTCATCTAGGCTTGAACCTGACTTGTCAATTAGATGATTACCTTAGGCAAACTTCAGTTTCTTTATCTGTAAGAAGGGAGAAATAATGTTATATGCTTCAAACAGTTGTGAAGATGAAATTAGCTAATATTTGTAAAGCACTTAGCATAAAGCCTTGTTCATAGTAAAAGATCAATTATAGTTAGCTTTTAAACTGATGTAAGAGTCTTTAGAAATAGGTAAAAGGACAGATACATTTCTTCCTTTTCTCCTTCCTTCCTTTTTTTCTTTCCTTCTCTGTTCTTTTTTCTTTTAAAGGACAGGTGTAAATATGAAAGGGAGATGTGTTTCTGAAGGTCTAGCAATTACTAGAGCACTAAAATACCTCTTTTTTTTTTTTTTTTTTTAACCAGCCCTCATTACTGCCTGTCAGCTCTAAATGCCACCCAGACATTTCTAGGTAGTGCAATTTTGCCCTGCCAAGTGAAAGCATTTCACGGCGCTCAATCATTAGGCAGCTATTTAAAACAACTTTCTTTCAGAGCTTCTCCTTCCCTTGGGCATTCATGCTGAAGACTCTGTCAAAGTGCCTATTTCCTGGAATCTGGCTTTAGCAGACTTCCCAGAGGTTGGTACACCAGACTAATCATTTTTCTAAGGCGGCACTCGAGTCCTCAGGATACCAGTTGAATCTGATCCACATGGTAGCTCTGGGAACACAAAGTGCTAATGATGTGGAACTTAGGGCACTGATATTTATTCTTTTGTTGTTTGCTTATTTATTTATTATCTGTGCAGGCCAACCTAAAGATAAATTTGGGCCCAGCCTCAAACGAGGTAATTGGAGTGTTCATTCAGTAGTCTCAGCTTGCTTGCACTGGCCATCTTTGTGTCTTTAGTGAGTCCATATTAGAAATGATGGTGTCTTTGTAGAAGGATGAACTAAGCAGAAACGTAGAAAAATCAGAATTTTTGAGATTCAACTTTGAAGATAACCTCCTCCAATTCCTGACAGTATTGCTCATTTAATACTTGGTTACACTGTAACATTTTGCAATCCACCAGGAAATCACTCTAACAGTAACTGCTCATCAAACAGTGACAAGAGGATTTGGGGAAGGCAAACAGCTGCAGATTCAGATGTGGGAGGGAGGTGGGCAGGTGATGGGGGAAAGAATCTTGGGTGTCCACATGCCAGGGAGAGGCTCATCCAGGAACGACACTCCAGGGTGACTGACAGTCAGTGGAACTTGCCATTCTAATCAGCAATAAAAAGGAATGAGCTGTTGCCATACACACAACAGGGATGGATATTAAGATAAATGTGGTGAGAGAAAGAAGCCAGACCAAGAAAAAAAAAAGCACCTACTGCCTTTCATTTATATACAATTTTAGAAAATGGAAACTATTCCACTGTGACGGAAAGCAGATTAGTAATTGTCTGTGACTGCACTACCACCATTCAACCTGTTTCTTAGGTCAGTAACTGGGCATCACCTTGAATCGTCCTTCTTGCTCTCACTCCCGGCCCCCATGACTCAGTGGACAGGCCCTAAAGAGTCTACCTTTGAAATTTTGTTGGTAATCACCCTTTTCTCACTATTGTCATGGTAACTTTCTTAGGTCAAATCTTCATACAGCTTCTCTATTTGTTATTCGTAGTAGTCTCTAACTGGTTCCCTTCCCTCTATTTCCTACCTATTCTAATTTATCCTTCATACTGTTTTCAGAATAACCATAAAATGTTTTCCATCTTTAAATATAAAAAAATTATAAAATATTTTAAAAATCATTTAAAATGTGCATAGAACTACAAACACCTCAGTGCCTATAACCCAGGATTAAGAACTGTTCACATTTTGGAATTTCTCTTTTGTATATTATTATAAAAGGAACTTCTCTTTTAATGGAACCATCTTTGCTCTACCTTCCATCTTCTATGCCACAAGTGCTCCTCAGTTTCCAATACTGTCATGTATTTGTATATATCTATTCAGCTCATGTTGTGTACTTTTACTAAAATTAAATAAGTGTTTAAAAATTAAATAAGTGGTATAATATTATATATGTCATTCTGCAACTTGCTTTATGATAAGTGTTGATAACTACGTGTGCTGATATCGATGAAGATGAAACTAACTCTATACTGCTATATAATATTCTCTTACTACATTATACGTTATGCATTATCTTGTGGGTGGGGCATTTATGCTGTTTCTAGTTTTTTGCTGTTGATAGAATTTTAGAAATAAATATCCTTGTGTATGTCCTTGTAGTGAGCTGAATGATGTCCTCAAAGATATGTTCATGTCCTAATGCCTAAAATCTGTGAATATCACCTTATATGGCAAAATATGTTATTAAGTTAAACATCTTAAGATGAGGAGCTTATTCTGAATTATCTGGGTGAGTTCTAAATACAATCACATGTGAGAAAGAGAGGAAGAGGGAGGTTCAATATCACACATGCAGAGGAGAAGGCAATGTGAACATGGAGCAGAGATGCAACCATAAGCCAAGGAAAGCCGATAGACATCAGAAGTGGAAGAGACAAGGAATGCATTCTCCCACAGGGCCTTTGGAGGGAGCTCAACCCTGCTTCACCTGCATTTCAGACGTCTGGCCTCCCGAGCTGTGAGAGAATATCGTTTTAAGTCAAACAAACTTGTGGTAATTTGTTATGGCAGCCACAGGAGCTAATACAGTCCTGTATTACATTGTACAGTGATTTTCCACGGATTTAAACTTACGAGTCACAGGGCATGCGCAATTTCCACTTTATTTAGATATTTAGTGAATGTGTTATTTGTAGTTGCAAAACTATGGAACCAGCCTAAATGCCCATCAATTAACAAGTGGATAAAGAAAATGTGGTAGATATATACCATGGAATACCACTCAGCCATAAAGAGGAACAAAATAATGGCATTCACAGCAACCTGGATGGAATTGGAGACTACTATTCTAGGTGAAGTAACTCAGGAATGGAAAACCAAACATCAAATGTTCTCACTCATAAGTGGGAGCTAAGTTATGAAAATTCTAAGGCATAAGAATGATACATTGGACTTTAGGGACTTGAGGGAAAGAGTGGGAGGGGGAGGAGAGATAAAAGACTACACATTGGGGACAGTGTACACTGCTCGGGCGATGGGTGCACAAAAATCTCAGAAATCACAGTTGAAGAACTTACTCATGTAACTAAACATGACCTGCTTCCTAAAAACACATTGAAATAAAAAATAAATTTAAAAAATAAAATAAAATGAGCTAAAAAGAGTGCAAAATAAATTTTAAAAAGATATTTAGCAAGCATGTTAATATTTTATTTTATTTTATTTTATTTTTATTTTTATTTTTATTTTTTTTTTGAGACGGAGTCTTGCTCTGTAGCCCGGGCTGGAGTGCAGTGGCCGGATCTCAGCTCACTGCAAGCTCCGCCTCCCGGGTTCCCGCCATTCTCCTGCCTCAGCCTCCGGAGTAGCTGGGACTACAGGCGCCCGCCACCTCGCCCGGCTAGTTTTTTTTTGTATTTTTAGTAGAGACGGGGTTTCACCGTGTTAGCCAGGATGGTCTCGATCTCCTGACCTCGTGATCCACCCGTCTCGGCCTCCCTAAGTG
This sequence comes from Chlorocebus sabaeus, assembly GCF_047675955.1. Lineage (NCBI taxonomy): Eukaryota > Metazoa > Chordata > Mammalia > Primates > Cercopithecidae > Chlorocebus > Chlorocebus sabaeus. The sequence goes on along the minus strand of NC_132907.1, from coordinate 39,012,109 downwards.
CTGGGATTACAGGCTTATTTTATTTTTCAAGACATGATCTCGCTCTGTCACTCAGGCTGGAGTGCAGTGGCATGATCATGGCTTCCTGCAAATTTAACCTACTGAGCTCAATGATCCTCCCACCTCAGCGTCCTGAGTGGCTGGGACCACAGGTGCACACAACCACACCTGGCTAATTTTTGTATTTTTTGTAGAGATGGGGGTCTTACCACATTGCCCAGGCTGGTCTCAAACTCCTGAATTCAAGCAATCATCTCACTTCAGCCTCTCCAAGTGTTGGGATTAAAGATGTGAGTCACCACTCCCAGCCACGAGTGTGTTAATTTACACTCACCAAAGCAGAGTATGCTCCTTTCCATTTCCCACATCTTGGCCAATTGTTGATACTGTTGGACTTTAAAGTCTTTGCCAATCCAAAGTGTGTAAAGTAGTATTTCATTATTATTTTACTTGCATTTCCCTGATTACACGTGAAGCTGATAATATTTTTGTATGATTCTTGATCATGTAGATTTCTACTTCAGTGAGTTTCCTGTTCATAGTCTCCACTCATTTTGTTTTGTTTTGTTTTTTTAATGTTTTTCTTATTACTTCAGTGGTCCTTTACATTTGCAAATACTAATCCTCAGTCTGTCACTTATGGTTCAAATATTTTCTGTAAGTCTGTAGGTTGTCTTTTAACAATGACATAATTTGAGGGAGAGAAACTTTACATTTTAATTAAATTTTTATCAAAAATTTCAATTAAAGTTTTATCAAAATTTTAAAGGTTTACCAAACTTGTTCTTCATAAGTCATACTTTTTTTTGTCTTGTCTAAGAAATCATTCCCTACCTTCAATTCATGAAGATTTTCTTGTTAAATGTATACACTGTCTTAAAGTCCTGTTTTTCACATTTGATCTTTAATTTATTCAGAACTTTGTATTAGTCTGTTCTTGGATAGCTATAAAGAACTATCTGAGACTGGATAATTCATAAAGAAAAGAGGTTTAATTGGGGCATGGTTCTGCAGGCTGTACAGGAAACATGGCTGAGGAGGCCTCAGAAAACTCACAGTTATGGCAGAAGGCAAAGGGAAAGGAGGCACATCTTACATGGCTGGAACAGGAGAAAGAGACGACAAAGGGGTAGTGTTACACACTTTTAAACAACCAGGTATCATGAGAACTCACTATTATGAGAACAGTAAGGAGGAAATCTGCCACCAAAATCCAATTACCTCCCAGCAGGCCCCTCCCCAAGATTGGGGATTACAATTTGACATGTGATTTGGATGGGGCCAAAAATCCAAACCATATTATTCTACCCTGGCCCCTCCCAAATCTCATGTCCTTCTCACATTGCAAAATATAATAATCCCTTCTCAACAGTCCCCCAGGTCTTAACTCATTTCAGCATTAACTCAGAAGTACATCTGAGGTTGGGCATGGTGGCTAATGCCTGTAATCCCAGCACTTTGGGAGGCTGATGTGGATGGATCACCTAAGGTCAGGAGTTCGAGACCACCCTGGCCAACATGGCAAAGCCTCATCTCTACTAAAAATACAAAAATTAGTCAGGCATGATGGCAGGCACCTGTAATTCCAGCTACTCAGGAGGCTGAGGCAGGGAGAATTGCTTGAACCCAGGAGGTGGAGGTTGCAGTGAGCTATCATGCCACTGTACTCCAGTCTAGGCGACAGAGTGAGACTCCTTCTCAAAAGAAAACCGAAAAAGCAAAAATGAAAACAAAGCCTCATAAAACAAAGTCTCATCTGAGACAAGGCAAGTCCCTTCTGCCTATGAGCCTGTAAAATAAAAAACAAGCTAGTTACTTCCAAGATACAATAGGGGTATAGGAATAAGGTAAACCCTTCCATCCCAAAAGGGAGAAATTGGCCAAAAGAAAGGGGTTGAAACCCAGCAGGGCAGTCGTTAAATCTTAAAGCCCCAAATCAATCTCCTTTGACTCTATGTCTCACATCCAGGCCATACTATGCAAGGGGTGGGCTCCCAAAGCCTTGGGCAGCTCTGCCTCTGTGGCTCTGCAGGGCTCAGCCCCCACAGCTGCTCTCAAAGGTTGATGTTGAGTGCCTGTGGCTTTTCCAGATGTACAGCACAAGCTATCAGTGGATCTACCATTCTAGAGTCTGGAGAATAGCGGCCCTCTTCTCACAGCTCCAGTGGGCAGTGCCCCAGCAGGGACTCTGTGTGTGGGCTCCAACCCCACATTTTCCCTCTGCACTGGCCTAGCAGAGGTTCTCCTTGAGGGCCCCACCTCTGTAGCAGATGTCTGCCTGAACATCCAGGCTTTCCCACAGAACTCTAAAGCAGCAGCACAATGCTGCCAGGTTCTTTGCTAACACATAACAAAAGTGACCTTTGCTCCATTTCTTCCTCATCTCCATCTGAGACTTTCTCAGCCTGGCCATCTCTGTCCATCAGCATTTTGGTAAAAACCATTTAGCAAGTCTCTAGGAAGTTCCAAACTTTCCTTCATCTCCCTGTCTTCTTCTGAGCCCCCTAGACTGTTCTAACCTCTCTGCATGTTACCCAGTTCCAAAGCTGCTTCCACATTTTCAGGTATCTTTATAGCAATGCCCCACTCCTAGGTACCAATTTTCTGTATTTGTTTGTTCTTGCATTGCTATAAAGAAGCACCTCAGACTGGGTAATTTATAAAGAAAAGAGGTTTCGTTGGCTCTGCAGGCTGTATAGGAAGTATAGCTGGGGAGGCCTCAGGAAACTTCCAATCATGGCAGAAAGTGAAGGGGAAGCAGGCACATCTTACATGGCTGGAACAGGAGGAAGAGGAGAGAAAGGGGCTACACACTTTTAAACAACCAGATCTCATGAGAACTCACTCACTATCAGGAGAACGGCAAGAGGGAAATCCACCCCATGACCCAGTCACCTCACACCTGGCCCCTCCTTCAAGATTAGGGATTACAATTTGGGATGAGATTTGCACAGGGACTGAATCCAAACCATATAAAACTTATTTTTTAGAATATTATGAAGTAGGAACATAACTTCATCTTTTTTCTATATGACAGACACTTGTACCGTTTTCACACTGGTTTGTAATGCCACCTGGATCACATACAAATCACACAACTTGTGCCTTCTGCATCTCTATTTAGTTTTGCAATCTACTGATCCATATACCTGTGTCAGTGCCAGACTGTCTCAATGATTTAGATTTATATGTCAGGACTAGTCTCCTTCTTAGTGTTCTCTTTTTTGAATGTTGTTTTGTCTATTCTTGAATCTTTAAACTTCCAAATGAATTTTAGAATTGTTTAGTTTCATTATATATTATCTTGCTTCTTTCATCAGAATTGCATTGAATTTACAGGTTAATTTTTGGAAAATTTACAGGTTTACAGCCCTGAGCCTTATCATTGTTTAGTAAGGCAGATTAAAATCAAAGTATGTCTGTAGTTATTACATTGCGCATAGCACAAAAACTTTGAGTAAAATTCTTCCAGTATTCCATAACTATTATCTAATTCAGCAAAGACATCATTCCTTAAGGAATGCCCACAACACATCTTCACAGTTTCACTTAGTTGACATAATAAAAATATCAACCAACATTCCTATCAGAACTATACTCATTCATCATTGGTTGGCTACAGAAGCAAAAATTCAGCAAAAAAAGCAATGAAAGTATTCTGTGAACATCATTTGGCTTTATCCAATTTATAATAAAGAGCTTTATATATCTTATTATTATTTATAAATTATGTGATACATAACCTTTATATCAGAACATATAATATGCTTTTGTATACTTTTAATATTTAAAAATATATTGATAGTCTTCCCTCACCTCCCCAGACAGAAAGCTGTTTGTTAAATATTTACCAGCACATCACTGGTTCTGGCCCTCACCACTTTCTACATATCCTTGCAGAAGGCTACTCTGCTCCCAGGACAAAAGTGCCAAAGGGTGCCCCTCAGGGACAGATTATCTTAGAGGCCTCATGAAAAGTGCCCTGTTATGGTTGTTAAACATTTACCAGCACACCAATGGTTCTATCCCACTCCCCAAGGTAGCAGCTCTCAATCAATAACAGAAGGAGTTGATATATAAATACCCCAGTTCCCTGACCTTCAGGTGGGTTGAGATAACTCTGATGTATATTTTACACTGTTTCCCAGAGCTTCCCTAAGAGATTAAGCTCCAGTCACCCCCACATGGGAGCTGGCCTGATAACGCACCCTTTATTGTCTTCTCTTTCATCTTACTTCTCCTTTTCCCACTGATGTCTTCTCCCAAATCAACCTGCGCTTGAATTCTTATCTGCTCAAGCCCACTGGATCTGTAATTCTTATACTCTTTCAATTTGATCAAAGGTATCAAAAAAGGCTAGAAAGTAGAGATTGGATTTTGTGAAGAGAGCAACTTGGAGAGAGCTTTTTCTATGCTCTAAGCTCCACTTGCCCAATAAGGGAGAGGAGAGGAGAGAGAGAGACAAAGAGCTTGTGTGCAATTTTTCTCAACTCAAGGGTATGAGAATATGTATTAGTTTCCTGGGGCTGTCGTAACTAGATACTCCAAGTTGGAAGCCTTAAAACAACAGATATTTATTCTCTCACATTTCTGGATTCTACAAATCTGAAACGAAAGTGCTAGCAGGGTTAGTTCCTTCTGAGAGCTCTGAAGAAGAATCTGTTCCATGTCTGTTTCCCAGCTTCTGGTGATGGATGGCAGTCCTTGGTATTCCTTGGCTTGGAGATGAATCATTCCAATTTCCTTCCTTTGTCTTTGTTTCTCTCCTTCTCCTCTTCCTTCCTCTTCCTCTTCCTCTCCTTTTTTTTCCTCTTCTTCTCCCCCTCCTCCTCCTCCTTCTCCTTTTTCTCCTTCTCCTCCTCCTCCTCCTCCTCCTCCTCCTCCTCCTCCTCCTCCTCCTCCTCCTCCTCCTTCTTCTTCTTCTTCTTCTTCTTCTTCTTCTTCTTCTTCTTCTTCTTCTTCTTCTTCTTCTTCTTCTTCTTCTTCTTCTTCCTTCTTCTTCCTCCTTCTTCTTCTTCTTCTTCTTCTTCTTCTTCTTCTTCTTCTTCTTCTTCTTCTTCTTCTTCTTCTTCTTCTTCTTCTTCTTCTTCCTTTTTTCTTCTTCTCCTCCTCCTTCTTCTGCTTCTTTTCCTCTTCTTCTCCTTCTCCTTCTTTTCTTCTTCTTCTTCCTCCTCCTCCTTTTCTTCTTCTTTTTCTCCTTCTTCTTCTGTTCTTCTTCATCATCATCTTCTTCTCCTTCTCCTTCTTCCTCCACCACTCATTTTGGAAAAACAGCCCACCATACTTTACTATGACATCATCTTAAGTAATTGCATCTGCAATAATCCTACTTCTAAATAAGGTCACATTCTGAGGTACTGGGATTAGGACTTTAGCATATCTTTTGGGGGGACCTGATTCAACTGACAATAGGATGTTTTTCATGAGCTTTCTCAGATACTCTATATCCGAGGGGTGATGCCTCCCTCACGCCCAGAGAAAACTAACTAGTGGTGTTAGGGCAGTGGTAGTGATGATAGGTCGGACCTGCGCTCACAGAGTAGGAACAAAGGTTGTATGTATATGCTCCATGGACTAGCCAGTGGGCTCTGGCTCAGGTTCTGTCCAATAAGATCACCTACATGGCTGGAGGGACCCTGGCAAGTAGCTCAAGGTGAACACTGAATTTCTGAGGACTGATGAAGGATTTGTAAATGATGATAAGAATAGACTTACATCTGTCTGAACTAAGAAAACATAGTGAGGAATCCCCAGGAACATAAACATCCAGAGAACCCATGAAGATGCCCCATAAGACAGAGTCAGCTTTAACTATATGCTGAAAAGCAAATGTACAATGCTACCTGGCAATGTTAGAACTGGTTTATCCTTTTATTTCTCTCTCCCATATCTTTTTTCATCCTGGTTGGTGCAGAAACAGTAACTAATAAATGGGGGAGAAGGAGGGATGCAGAGAAAGTTGAAGTCAATCACACCCATGTTGCCAGAGGCAGGTGGCTATTAACTAGGCCTTAGCATGATAAGCGCAGAGAAGTTCCACCTTTCAACGAATTTTAAAGTCTTTGAAAGTAGCTTGGACTAGACTTTTAAATTTCCTAATAGGGATTATGATTGGAAACTTAGAGGGCTTTAAGATCGTCCTTTGACTAGAAATGAGTAGGCAATGAAATCATGATTTCAGATTTACGTGTCTCATGAGCGGTAGAAAAGTACCACACTAAATAAATTTGGAAGGGTCATTTGTAGGGAAAAATAAAGTTGTCTATGATTACTTCCCGTAAGTCATGCAGTCAACCTGTTACATGTTATCCTCATCTCCCTCCACTCCTTAAAGTCCTCTTCATTCAGTCATACTGAGTTTCTTACATTTCCTCAAACCAACCCCACTGTTTGGTTACTCCATGCTTTTGCACATACTGATCTCGCTGCCTGTAGCATCCTCCTTGTTTCTTCCTCTTCTAGTTGACTAATTCCTATATAATCTATATAATCTTTCAATACATTGTCTCTTCAATGTCACCTTCTCTGGGAACCATTCTTTTAACCTCCTTCCCACCCATATTTAGATGCATACTCCTACATAACAAATCTTATCATACAATTGTTGATTTCACAAGTGCCCCCACTGTTCTGTGATATCCTTGAGAGCCTGAAATAGGTCTTATGATGTTCTTGGTGCTTAGCACAATGTCTACAACATAGTAGGCATTCAGTAAATAACTACTAATGGTGATGGTGGGGGTTTGTAGGGAACAGATTAGGAGCCAATTCTCAGGATTCTCCTGGGAAAGCCCTACATTTCTGGAGCAGAATAAGAGATGTCTGGAAGGTGTGAAGCAGCCTGTGAGTCACAAGAAACATCACTGGGCTTGAGAGAGCAGCAGAAGTTGGAGCTACTCATAGACCATGTGGACATGGCACACTCAGGAGTGCCATCTTTGAATCCTGCAGGACTATAGGGAGCTCAGAGATGACCATCACTTTTTTTGAGGTTCTCTGGAAGTTAGGTGGCAGGTGGAAAGAGCTAGTGCTTTGTAGCCGTTGTCAAAATTTTTATTGACTTGAACCTGAGTGCATATGAGATGGAATGATGGAAAGCCAAACGGAAAAAGAAAATTTAAATAAATGTGTCAGGCACCATGCTTAGCACATTACTTGACTTAGAGAGGAAAGAACTCTAAGAGTCCTAAAGAAACAATAAGCTTCTCAGTAGAAATTTAACATGAGGAAATCTAACCTAGAACATGAAAAAGCAGAAAAAGAAAAATGTGAAAATGTACATGCACACACACACAGTTGGTATCAGCATTCCATCACTGTCTGTCATGAGTAAGTGTTGCTTTCTTGACTCTGTTCCTCTATGAATGACTCTCTTCATAATGTTTATAATAAAATGTAGCAATAATAAAATATAATGAAAGATAAATGGGGTATTTTTAAAAGTAATGGTACAAAAGAGGGTTTATGCTGCATGGCGGGCCATTTTTCATGTTAAAAGGGGCCAAATTTATCCACATAAAACATGATCTTGTTCACTGCTTTTTCTGTGGAGTAAAAGCCATTTAAAATGTATTTTCTTTCCTTAACTCTTTCAGACTTCCCCTCTTGTCTTTGTTGGACACTGGATGTTACTGATCAGCTGATTGTTGGTCTTACTGGAAGGTAAACCACTTCCCCCTGGGGAGATCCTACCTCCTGGGAAGCTCACTGTGCTGTATTTTTTTAGGAAAAATCTCGGAGTCTTCATTTTGGGCCTTGGCACGAAACAGAGAATAGTGTATTTGGGATCTGAAAGACCAAAAGCAGAGACCCTTAAGGGAGATTCTGTTTCTATGGTAATGGAATAGAAAGAGTCACAGCGCTGGACCTTAGTGTTCTTTTCTGGGCCTTCCTTTGTTAGATTGATGACTGGTGAGGAGGAATTATTATTTGTTTCCACACTACCAATTTCTCCCATTTCTACTCCCCCTTCTCCAGCTGACTACTGGAACCTGAGCCATTTATTAGGTTGGGTTTTTTTTTTTTTTTTTTGCTTATATTGATAGTGGAGGAAGTTAGAACATACTTGCTACATACATAAACTTTATAACAAACCTCATAATCATCACCAATTTCATCTTCATAAAAATGCAAACATTCTAATAGTCTCTCTCATTGAACATTTGCTGTGTCCCAGTGCTGTCAGAAGAATTTTATACACATCTCATTTAATACTCACCACAACTTTGTGAAATAGGTAACCTACCTTCCTTCCTTTTTTTCCTTCCTTTTCTCCTTCCTTCCTTCCCTCTTTCCCACCTTCCCTCCCTCCCTCTCTCCCTCCCTCCTTCCTTATTTTCTTTCTTTCCTTTCCTTTCTTTTCCCTTACTTTCCCTTCCTTTCTTTTCCCTTCCTTTCCCTTCCCCTTCCCTTCCCTTTCCCTTCCCCTTCCTTCTTTCTTTTCTTTTCTTTCTCTTTCTTTCTTTCTTTCTTTCTTTCTTTCTTTCTTTCTTTCTTTCTTTCTTTCTTTCTTTCTTTCTTTCTTTCCTTCCTTCCTTCCTTCCTTCCTTCCTTCCTTCCTTTCCTTCCTTCCTTCCTTCCTTCCTTTCCTTCCTTCCTTCCTCCTTCCTTCCTTCCTTCCTTCCTTCCTTCCTTCCTTCCCTTCTTCTTCTTTCTATCTTTCTTTCTCTTCTTTCTTTCTTTCTTTCCTTTCTTTCTTTCTTTCTTTCTTTCTTTCTTTTCTTTCTTTCCTTCTTTCTTTCTTTCTTCAGCTTCTATATCAAGAATGGGTGACATTGTTTTCACTTTGCACACAAGGAAGCTGAGATATAGGATGCCTGCATGACTTGCCCAAGGTCTCAGAGTGCAGAAGAGGCAAGGTGAGTACTAAAGCCCATGTTCTTCACCTCTGTGCTTACATTCACACTCAGCACCAGGCACTTTTCATTGTTGATTGCTTTGTACTTTGAGAACTTTTTAAGAACTTTTAATGGTAGCATTTTTAACCCCAGACCTAATTTCTTGGCCACCCAGAAGCAAATAAGTGTCCAAAAACTGATTTAAGGTTGTTCTAAGCAAAGTATAATTATGATGGTAAATCTTTTTTTTTTTTTTTTTTTTTTTTAGTAAGCCATTCTTAAAAAAATGAGACATTCTTGCCCTACCTACAGGTAACTTGTGGGAGAGCTGATTCTCTGTAATTTTAATTCTACATTTTCTGTTCCTCAGAGTTGCTTTTTAGAAAAGTCTTCATTTGGAAGCACTAAATTTAAGGGGAAAAAGTCAATGTGCTTTTAAAGGTAGATTGTCCAGATTAATTTTTAAATTTTATTCTAGTTCTATTTTTGAACATCATTTAGTAACAAAATATTAGTTGTATCCTTGATAACAGAGAAAACATTGTAAGCCCTATACTGCCTGAAATAGATATCACTGATAAAAAGTCAATTTGAGCCCATTTACAAAAACATAAAAAAGTATATATTTAACAAAAGTGTACAATACTTGTATACTGAAAACAATAAAATATTGTTGAGTCAAAATAAAAAAGACCTAAATCAAAAGAGGGATATATTATATTTATGGATTAGAAGATTCAATATTATAAATATGCCAATTAGTCCATAACAGAGGTCAAAAACCTATGGCCCATGGACCAAATACAGCCCACTGCCTGCTTTTCTAAATAAAGTTTTATTGGAACAGCCATACCCTAAACCATGATCTTGTTCACTGCTTTTTCTGTGGAGTGAAATCTATTTAAAATGTATTTCCTTCCCTTAACTTACATATTACCTATGGCTGCTTGTGCTCTCAAAATCTAAAATATTTACGATCTGACTCAAATGAAAAAGTTTGTAAATTTCAAATCTATGCATTAACATAGTCTCAGTCAAAATTCTCATGACTTTTTTTGTGTGTAGAAACTGACAAGTCAATTCTAAATTTGCACAAAAATGCAAAGAACCTAGAATAGTTGACAGTCTTGAAAAAGAACAATCTTAGAGAACTAATACCGCCATTTTTAAAGTTAAGCTGGGCTGCTTAGGGTCCTGTCATCCAGTGGTGTTTTTCTAAGCTTTGTTTCTCCTCCTTCATGTTCCTAATCTTTGAGAAAGTCCCAGTTCAGAAGACTCATTTCCTTCCTCAGTTTGTACAAGGTGAGGAGATAGATCATCACTGCACAGTTCCTGCGATATAATTCAGTTCTGATGAAGGGCTGCAGACAGGTGAAGGTGAAAGAGAGCAACTTGCCTCACTAAAACTCGGTGCCCTCTAAGGAAGCTTGGTACAGATGAATGCTCTGGGCAAAGCCTTTTGTAGGATGATTTGTGGGTCAGGCAGGTCCCTGACTAGAGTGTCCCTCTCCCATTGAGGTTCCTCCACTTTGACCTCCTCTGCTACAACCATTTATGACCCTGTTGCTTCCGCTTTCCCTCTAGGGCTCAAGTGTGGGCAAAATCAAAACCCCCTTCTTTTCCTTGTTCCTATTACCTCCTGTATCACCCAAGATCCTCTACCCAGTTAAGTCCTCTGGCCTCAAAACAAAGTAGTTAATTGATGAACTTTCTGACTTCATATTTCAGAAGAGGCAAAAGGGCCTCTTCTGAAAGCAATGGAATACAAAAGCCAGCATAACCAAGGAGAATATAAAACCCTGATTGCCTGATTTATAAAACCCAGCTTTTTGATCTGATTTTGCCAAAATTATTAACAAGATATTCAATTTCTGTTTGACCCGTATTTTTTCTCTGATCTGAGTCATCTCCAGGTGGTTTCCTAATACTTGGAAACTGATGTAGCTCTTCCTGACATTTCTCAGTATTTTGCCCCATCCAAGGACTGGCACTCAATGCTGTAAAAACTAAACTCTTTCATGACCCAAACTCCCAGATATCGTAGGGTCTGCCCTTACTTTAATGTCCGTTTGGAGCAACAAGCCTAGTGCATAAATGACTTAAAGCATAGTGGTGGTTGACACCTTCCATTCCCAGTCATTACCTAGCTTTGTCAGTATGATACAGTAGCTATGGTGAAATGGTTCTGAAGCCAGTCACCCTGGGTTCAAGTCCTAGCTCCACCTTTGCTAGCTCTACAACTTTGGGTGAGTTACTTAACCTCTCCTTGCCTCAGTCTCCTCATTAGTAAAATGAGGATAATAATAGTAGTGCCTATCTTGTAAAATCCTACCTTGCAAAGTCATGATGAGTATCCATTGGGAAGATAAAATAGAATTAGGAATAAGGACTTGTTTGCCACTTAAAAAAATCATTAATTCTTTCCAAGCCGAGTTTATCAGTTCTGCCCACTTTGGAGTTAACAGTGAATAGGTAAGGAGGCAGGTTACCTCTGATAATACTCAGCTGTGTAAAGAGAGGGGCACATCCCTAGAAGAAGTAGAGAATAATCTGAATAGGAAGTGGGCAGCATGATGAGCAGAGAGCAGTTTGGTCACATCACTACAGGTATCTTCTTCAGACATGGTAGTAATGCTGCGGAAACGCTCCCCCTGCACTCTCTGGCTCACTGTCTAATCAAGTCTCCAAAGAATGGAAACTGAGTCAACTTTTCTTTGTTATGTTGTTGTATCTTTTTCCCTCTCCAAGGAGAGGAAGCAAAGCCCTTTTTCTACTTGGACCCTGTGTCTTAGGTACTTTACAGATTTTCTTTCTCTAAGGAGATCTGGTTATCATCCCCTTTTATCAAATTTATGATACTCCTCTAAACTCTCTCTAAGTACTGCATTTTCTTCCACGCTGTGGACTACAGCTGGATGGGATGCACTCCCCAGGGTCTCACAGTGACCATGATAAAAAGGCTGTTACTGTCTCACGAAGCCTCCTTAGCATCCCATTTGGTGCCCAGTCTAACTGTAAGTCTACATCACTCCTGAGTTTTCTACCTTATTTTCTGATATTCAAGTATTTGTATATTAATTCTTTTGAAAAATATCTATCATGATTACAAAGGCTGTTTTGCTATTTCAAAAAAAATGTGTTGTGTTCCAATGGATTATCTGCGGTTGAAAACAGAATTCTCCACTCTGAGGATGAACCACAGGGGGTCATAAAAAATTGTCTTCTGCAGTATTTTTTCTATTTTCTATTCCTGCACATCTTCCTGATTTAGAAATTATTCAAGTTTCCAAAAGAGTAAATGATTTTAAATAAAATGGTTACAATATTCTAATGTAGTCATATTTCTGTTAGGGGTGAATGAATGTTAAAAACAGGAGTTTCAAGCATCTAAAAGTGAAGGTATAGACAGAAAAACTGAAGTGTAAGAGGGAGAGGAAGGAAGCACTGTGATTCTACTCAACGCATGACCATTCAGGCTATTCAAGAAGTAATAGGGTTTTAGATGACCCATAAATATGAAAGGTAGACTGATGGGGGAAAGGACCCAAGATATAGTAGTGGGATGCAGACATCTCTTTACCTAACCCTGTCTTTGCTGTTAGAGTGCTTTCTACCAGGGAAGGCTTCTTTTCTCCAGCAGTAAAGCTTCTTAATGAAAGCAGTTTTGATATGGAAATGTACACCCATTTGTGATCTCAAAAAACAAAGTGGATATAAAACATACTATTAGTATTATTTTCCTAGTGCTTCGGCATAAAAAAAAAATGTTATTTTTGAGGTTTCACTGTTTCAGAATCAAAAGGGCTGAAAAACATAATCATTGACACATAAAAAGCAGAAATTCCTAACAACCTGTATTAATCAGTTTCTGCTAGCAGTTGTAGCAAATAACCTCCAGATCTTGGGGCTTTAGAAAAAGTTTCTTTCTCTCATCACAGTGCAGTGCAGGTCTCTGCTGTGGTGGGTGGGCAGGGCAGTTCTCCTCTACAGTCATTCAGGCTTCTTACACCTTGAGGTTTTGTCACCTTCCAGTACCCTGGAGTCCTCCTACTTCCCCTGTATCTGGCTGGCAGAGAGGAGGGGAGAGGGAGGGAGTGGAGGATCAGGCTTGGCAGCAGTGTCCTTTGTTCCTACCCATATTCTTCTGGTCTAACTGCAAGGGAGACTGGGAAATATAATTTATCTGTGTGCTCAGAAACAACAGGATACAGGTTTGATGAGTATTCATGTAGTCTCTGTCATATAATCTAAATTAAAGGTCACATATTAGCAGCAGGCGAGCTAAATGTTGTCCCCAGATGTTTTTCCTTTTGGTCTGCATCAAGTGGTTTAAAAAGTCAATTTAGTTCAAAAACTTTAATATGGGAAGATTTCACACTTAAAAAAGAAAAGAAAATCTAGTATTTTTTGTTCCTCTCAACAAATCAGAAAATCTTGTGGGCCTGCATTTTCATTTGTCATGAAATGACTGAAATCAAGTAGCAGCTGCCCCTTAGCTTAGGTCTACACTCTCCAGTTCAGCCTTGTAGGGGCTCAGAAAATGATACCCTGAAATATGGTGCTCTGATATGCTGAACTAAAGTGTAATCACTTGATGGGTTCTTCCTGTCTGCTGCACAGGCGAAACCAATGCACTGAGACCATGGTATTGCAGTAAAGAAACAGTTTAATTAATGCAAGGCTGGCCATGCAGGAGAACTAGAGTTATCACTCGAATCAATCTCCCCAAAGGCTCAGAGGGTAGGGTTTTTATGGTCAATTTGGTGGGCAGGGGACTAGGGAATGGGTGCTGCTGACTGAGGATGCAATCATAAGCGTGTGGAAAATGATCCTGTGCATTGAATCTGCCTCTGGGTGGGTGCAGGGGTTTATGGGACCAGTTGAATGATGAGTCACGAGTCTGGGTAGGGTCATTCAATTGCCAGAATGCAACAGTCTATAAAACATCTCAAAAGACCAATCTTAGGTTCTATATTAGTGTTCTATAGGAGCAACTGGGAAAGCCACAGATCTTGTGACCTCTGGCCATATGACTCCTGAATAGTAAGAGATTATAGAAACTGTGCATACATTTTAGCAGAATTTGGGCCTCTCCCATAATCCTAATCTTGTAGCCTTTCATTAGTTTTACAAAGGTGGTTTCAGCCCCCAAACAAAGACGTAGTTTAAGAGAGGGAGTATTATCATCCTTGCTTCAAAGTTAAACTATCAACTAAATTTCTCCCATGGTTAGCTTGGCCTACGCCCAGGAATGAGTGAGGACAGCCAGCCTGGGAGGCTAGATTGGGCCAGCCATGCTAGACTTCTCTCACTGTCATAATCTTTGCAAAGGCAGTTTCAAAAGGCGTAGCCTCAAGGTCTCTATGATCCTCTTCCCTCTCCCTCAACCCTGCCCTGTCTCTCAGCCTTCTGTCTCTCCCAAAGCACAGGATGAGGCTTTACTCTGATATTCTCTTATCTACTTTAAGACCAGACTTGCCAAAGGAAACACAGTTGCCTTCCATCCCCTCCCTAAAATCCAGAAAAGAAGATTGAGAAATGCAATCACACTTGGAGAGACTTTTTCACAAGATAATGTCTGCCCCTCTGGCTCATTCAAATTACAAAGAGAATCACTTACAAGTTAATTTCTGTCTCCCAGGTACATTAATACTCCCCCTCAAAAAACCATTTACTATGCCTTAAAATTGCTATGCCCCATCTCTTTTTCCCCTAGGAAGAAGGGCAAATAAGCATCTAGACCTCACTGGGTTATTGAGCAATCATTCTGCAATTTCCATGTGCTATGCATGTTAAATAAGCAGTATGCCTTTTCTCTTATTAACCTGTTTATTGTTGGTTCATTTTCAGCAAACCTTCAGAGGGTAGAAGGGAAGCTTCACCTGGCCCCTATACCCTGAAGCCCGTTTCAGTAACTCATCTGCCTGGCCTTTGGAGGTGCTTACACTTGCATTCTCTGGTCTGCATGATGATTTATTCTTTTTTTTTTTTTTTTTTTTTTTTTTTTTTTTTGGACAGAGTCTCGCTCTGTCTAACAGACTGAAGTGTAGTGGCGTGATCTCTGCTCACTGCAACCTCTGCCTACCGGGTTCAAGCAATTCTCCTGCCTCAGTCTCCTGAGTAGCTGGGACTACAGGTGCCTGCCACCACAGCTGGCTAATTTTTGGTATTTTTAGTAGAGACGAGGTTTCTCCGTGTTAGCCAGGATCGTCTCTATCTCCTGACCTTGTGATCTGCCCCCCTCGGCCTCCCAAAGTGCTGGGATTACAGGTGTTTTTCTTTTTTATATTTTAGATCTTATCTTGTCAATAATATGTCAATACCAACAATTGACTGCTATGGATTGATTCAGTTTGTAATTCTTAGATTATGTTTTAGATCATAGTGGAAACTGCTTGCCAATCCTGAAACTCTCTTTTTCTGTAGAAGTAATGGCTAATGTCCAATGAACGAATTGAGATGTTTTACTTCTAGTCTAATTGTTTGCTTAGTCATAATTTATATGCTGAACTAAAATGGTAATCTATCAGAAATACTGTTGAATGTGAAAATTTTTCTTTTTTCTTCTTAGGATTAATAATGTTTGCTGGGCTTGTAATTTTAAGATCCTTTTTATGGACAAAGAACTTAAGCAAACAGAATGATCCTTAGGTTGACAGCAGAACAGTTAATGGAGACGTACTCTACTTCATTGTTGTTGACCATTGGTTATTTGGGGAATGGTGTCAGGTGGATTTGGCATGGCTATTAAAATAATCAATTTAAATAAAAAATACATCCCAATATAGTTCCCTTGTGGTTCTTTTAGTTGGATTTGAAACTGTTCCACAACTGAAATTTGAAAAATCAGGTTATACTGAAGGTGGAGGGAGGAATGGTTGGCTGAATTTAAATGGCAGATTTAATCGTTTTGTTTTGTTGGAGAACACTGTCTATAAATGTCTAAGAGTTTGGTGTTAGAAGTTTGTATGCTATTCTAAAAAGAAGGAAATAGATGATCAAACTTACAGTGAACAAACTATTTGCAAAGAAAATACCTCTTAACACCCTAGAAAGGCAAAGAAAATAAATGTGAACACACCTAAGGGCAATTAACACTTATAAAATGAAAGTATATTGTATTGACAGCTTTCTCTTTTTCATTTGCTTTTTTAAAAAGACGAGCAGAGCGTGAAGTGTTATTTTTTAAAATCACCTGAGGGTATTTTAATGTTTTTGGTAAAACTACTGGTGCTCATGATGGCAGCCTTTCTAGCACCTTTCAGTTTACATGTTTGGATTTATAGTCATGTCTTGCTTAACTACGGGCATACGTTCTGAGAAATGCATCATTAGGCAATTTTGTTGTTGTGTGAATCTCATACAGTGTAACACAAACCTAGATGGTATAGCCTACTATATATCAATACCAACGCTATATGGTATTGTATATTGCTCCTAGACTACAAAACTGCACAGCATTTTACTGTACTGAAAACTGTTGGTAATTGAAACACAACAGTACACAAATGGCATTCGTGTATCTGGACATACCTAAACATAGAAAAGGTAAAAATACAGTGTTAATATCTTATGGGATCACCATCATATAATCGGTCTGTCAGTGACCAAAATGTCATTATGCAGTGCATAACTACATATACAAGTGACATAAATTCTGTGGAGAGAAGTTTTAAGCACATTTGTGAGACAAGCTACAGAAGAACTTTTGTTTTACATTCGTATTGTGTGTTTGGGTGAGGGGAATAAACTGCCGACATAATTTGCTGATGATTCAGAATTGGCTATCAGCAGAATTATAATCCAGGCGAAGATGGAGGAAAATATTGAGAGAGATCTCCTGTGAGAAAAAAATGAATGGAAAATCGTCACAAAATCACTTTTGGTGGTGGGGGGTAAGGGGATTGCCCCTGGGGAAAAATAAGTCATTGGATCATATGGGCTGAGAGAGGCTGACTGAAGAGTACCTGAATGCTCCTGGCTGACTTACCCAACCCCAAATCCTCACTGAACACCCGGAAATGGGAATTATTATCTCCTTGCCAAGATGGGGAAACTGAGTCTCAGATGGATCGATAAATGTGGCAAAGTCTATAAGCAAAATAATAGAGGATGTAGGAATTCAAACTCATGGCTTCCAGACACCAAAGTCCTCACTGAGAAAAACAGAGTGAACATAGAGAAATGGCACTCTGAGAGAGAGACCCATTGAAGGGAAGTGGACAGTAAGCTTGGGTTTTAAATGTGATTCACTGACTAGCTGACTGAGAGGAAGTTTCAAAAGGTCTGTAGCACAGTGGGCTGAGGGACACTGCAACTCTTCTCCCTCCAACTCCCAGAGACTAAGTCCAGCAGCACGGGCTTCAACCAGGGGCACTTTGGTACCAGAAGGATACAGGCTGGACAGATTCCAATAGAGCAATAAAAACAGTAAAGGAAACAGAGATTTATCTGTCGAAGGATACATGAGTCTAAGCACTTTTAACTTGCATTAATGGGGAGGAGAGGACGATGGATGGCAAGTCTTTGAAGTGTGTGTCTGCATTTAACGAGTGATTAGCTTGTAGCAGGAGTGGAAAGTGATGAAATATGGACAAGAAACCTCTAAACTGATAGCAGAAAATGGTTTTTGGAAGAGTTACAGGGCAACTCCTTGAGGCTCCGATGTTTTTCACTTTCCCTGACTCACTTGTTTTCCAGGAGTCCCAGCGTCTCCTGAAGAAATCCCTTTCCCATTCAGTCGGCAGCTGCAGCAGGTGGGATGGCCAGACCAGCCCTCTGGGGATGCTGATCCCAGGGAGCATCCAGGCCGGAAGGTCCAAACAGGCAAGTGACTCATTTGCTTTTCCTCCCTTGGTCATGTCTATGACTCATACACTTTCATTCAGTCCCAAGTATGAGAAAGGAACATCAAAAAGCCCAAGATGTTATCAAATATTTGATGAAAAAGAAAATTCCCCTTTCATATGATCCTTACAGAAAATGTTTATTTAGTCTTTTCATTTTGTTGACATTTCTTTGATTTATCAACATTCAGGAGGTGGAGTGAGGAGAAGGAAGGCTGTAAGTAAGACAAAAAAAGGTTAGGATCACTCAGTCATTTCTCCCCCGAGGGAGTGATCTAAGCTGCTCACCCACATACAGAAAGGGTAAATGGTCCAGCTCTTCACTAATAAGAAAGGACTCTTCCTTTGAGTAAGTGAGGGATATTTACAGTGCTGTGTTTGTAAGCACATGGTGCCCGTGTATAGATGGCTGGGAGACAAGATAAAGGGGTGGGTGATTTAAAAGCATCAACTTTGGTATCAGATGGATCTGGAGTGGAATTATAGATCTGTCACTTATTAGCTGTGTAACTTTCAGCAAGATCCTTGAGTGCTCTGAGACTTAGCTTTCAGGTCTATAAAATAACAATTACAAAAAAAAGCAGCAATGATAATGCCAACATGTCTATCATTGATTGAGCTTCTACTTTGTACCAGACATTGATCTGTAGATTTTACATATATTATCTCATTTTACCTTTCCAACAGACCAAGATATGGGTAGTACTATTGTCCCCATTTTATAGATGTGGAAGCCGAGTGACTGAGAGCTGAAGGAACTTGCTCAAGGTCACGCGATTAGAAAGGGGCAGAGGCAGCAAAATATTTGCCTCCTCAGATTGTTATGAGGCTTACTCAAGGTAAAGCAGCTAAAGAGATTAGTTCCCTGTAAATGTACAACAGTATATATGCTTATGTTTTTTCAAACTAAAGACAAGAAAGGGGGAATTCCATTTCTAATTGTCCCAATTGGTATCTCCTTTTTTTTTTTTTTGGAGATAGAGTATCGCTCTGTTGCCCAGCCTGGAGTGCAGTAGCGTGATCTTGGCTCGCTGCAACCTCTGCCTGCCAGGTTCAAGCAATTCTCCTGCCTCAGCCTCCAGAGTAGCTGGGACTACAAGTGTGCGCCACCATGCCCAGCTAATTTTTTGTATTTTTAGCAGAGACAGGGTTTCACCATGCTAGTCTTGAACTCCTGGTCTCGTGATCTGCCCGCCTCAGCCTATC
This sequence comes from Chlorocebus sabaeus, assembly GCF_047675955.1. Taxonomy (NCBI): domain Eukaryota; kingdom Metazoa; phylum Chordata; class Mammalia; order Primates; family Cercopithecidae; genus Chlorocebus; species Chlorocebus sabaeus. The sequence goes on along the minus strand of NC_132907.1, from coordinate 38,993,220 downwards.
AAAGTTCTGGGATTACAGGTGTGAGCCACGGTATCCGGCTGCCATCGATTTTTAAAATAAGTAAGTGATTCTCTCTGCTATTAACATCTTATGCACAAGTAATTCACGGTATTCTTTATTTTTTAACACAAAGTTTTCAAAATTCATAGAGATTATTTGTGAGACAGCTGTGAGCAACATCTGATACTAGGCTAGGACATATTCCTCCGCTTTATTCAAGAAACTGCTCTATTCTTTCAATCAACTAAAATAAACATGTGGAAACCACTGAAAGCTTACTTTCAGTGAACACGTTCACAAATCTAGGGGCATACTTCAGAGTAAAATATAATCTCTTCTCTACACACACATCACGCAAACATGCACGCATGCACACACACACAATGCTACTCAGATGTTCAAACTGCCTTTGAAGGTGGCGTTGAGCAAAGCTGTCTTACCCAGTAGTGTTGCTATTCATCTTGGTTGGTGTGTTAGACAGTTCAGGCTACCGTAACTATACACAATAGACCGGGTAGCTTAAGCAACAGAAACTCACTTTCTCACAGCTCTGGAGGCTGAAAAGCCTAAGATCAGGGTGCTGGCCAATTTGGTTTCTGTAGAGGGCTCCGTTCATGGCTTGCAGACAACCACCTTCTCATTATGTCCTCACGTGGCCTTTCCTTAATACATGTATGTAGAGATCTTTCTCTCTCTTCCTCTTCTTATAAGGCCACCAGTCCTATCAGATTAGAACCTACTCTTACGACTTCAGTCAGTCTTAATCACTTTCTAAAATCCCTATCTCTGAATACAGTCACACTGGGATGTAGGGCTTCAGTTTATGAATTTTGGGGGTACACAGTTCAGTATATAGAAATCGGCTGAGGCTGGATTGTTTTTTATGCTGGGGCCTATGTATCTCAGAGAGTCATTTACTAATCATTCGAATTTTCCATGTGGTCATCTTTAGAACAGTAATTGCCAAAGGGCTATGAATCAGGTGTTTATTGTAGAACATGAACAGATGAAATGTGACAGATAAGGTTCCCTTGGTAAAGCAGAGTCTTGGAATACAGGGTGGTGGTGTTCTTTCTAAAAATAAGTCTTGGTGGCTATTGTGCTGCTAATAGTGAGGGCATTTTAAAACATAAACAGGGGCCTACAAGTAAAAGCTAGATCTGGAAAGGAAAGGGACTATTCTGCAGAAGGAACACATTCTTTCCAAGTGGTTTGCATAATTTCCTATGTTGCTTTCATGTTAGAGAAAACACATAGGTATTTTGGATGACTATGTAGAGCAAGTTTTCACATCATCTCAGAAATATCACTGGGGCTGAATTGGTTAATTGAAAGAGGCTTGTTAACTTTTCTTTCATGTGTAATTTAAAACTGGAAAATATGAACGTGCTATTTTCTTGCTTTCAGACTTTGTTACCTTCTCCCTTTGGACATAGGCAGGCTCAAGTGGTGTATGTATGCATGTCTGTATGTGGGTGGAGCTTGGGGAGTAGGGAGATGGGAGGGGTTGGACAAAAAAAAATTGGAATTTGTCAATTGTAAAAGCTCAGATAACATTCAGCTTCTGGTGTTCAATATTGGGCCTATTTATTAGGCTATTGTTCTGAGAGAGAATTTTCAAGAGCAAATTTAAATCTCTCCTTCAAGAAACCGAAGGCCGGCCGGGCGCGGTGGCTCATGCCTGTAATCCCAGCACTTTGGGAGGCCAACGTGGGCGGATCACGAGGTCAGGAGATCGAGACCATCCTGGCTAACACGGTGAAACCCCGTCTCTACTAAATATACAAAAAAAAAAAAAATTAGCCGGGCGTGGGGGCGGGCTCCTGTGGGGGCAGGCTCCTGTAGTCCCAGCTACTTGGGAGGCTGAGGCAGGAGAATGGCGTGAACCTGGGAGGTAGAGCTTGCAGTGAGCCGAGATTGCACCACTGCACTCCAGCCTGGGCAACAGACCTAGACTCTGTTTCAAAAAAAAGTTAAAAAAAAAAGAAACCAAAGGCCAAGACTGAAGACCGTATTGGTTCTCCCCATACAGTAGAGAAGCCTCATGCTTCTCAGGACAGTAAGGCTATGTGGAATGGTAGGTAATAGGCTTCACCCTATCTAGAGTAGAGTAGTACTCATGCATCTCTGGGTCTCCACCAGGCCCTGGTCAGCCTGAGGGAGAGACCAGATCACCAGTTCACTAGCACCACAGTTCCCCAGTTGGGCAAGGATCCCTGTGCCATAGATTCCAGCAGCCAGAGGACTCCCCCTGCACCCCCAGGAGGTCATGGAAACCTTAAGCCACAACCACCTTCTCCTCTCCCTCTTTTCCATTCACCACCTTAGGGGGAAAAACAGATGGGGAGGGAGAGTGGTAGGAACAGGAAAGGAAAGAGGAAGCCTTCTGGAAGGCTGAGAATTTGTGCCCAGGAATAACTGTTACAAAAGGCATAGTTTAAATGACAAGTTAAGGCTAGGTCTGAAATCAGATAGGGCTAAATGTTAAATTTTTTAAGGTGTGCAACAGAAATGAGTTATCTTGTCAGATTAGTTATAGGAAAAGAAGCCACATCTTAACATTCTATCTAGCTGTGCTTATGGACTGTAGCATGAGTGGATTTTGCATGATCTGCTTCTTGTTTCGGGCATGGCAAAGTGTGTGTGTGTGTGTGTGTGTGTGTGTGTGTGTGTGTGTGTGTGTGTGTGTATGAGATGTGGTACAAGTGGTGGGGAAAGGAATAAAATGTAGTTTTATTGGGAACATACCCAGTCACACATGAGTCCCACTAAAATGAAATTGCAGGAAACATCCCAAAGTATAAATGTATTTGGCAATTATATCAGACATTTTAGCATTAAATATCTCACTTCTCACTGGTTCCTCATGACAGAGTCAAACTAGAGGACCTTAACCCATGCTTTCTGAACGCAGCCACCCACCTCCCAAAATGTGATTTGCAAAAGGACGGTCAGGCACACTCTCCACCACCATCACCATCCCCATCATTACTCGCAGCAAGCATCTGCTAAGCTTACTTACATTAAGTACTCAGTATTCTCTACTAAATGCTTTACACGATCATATTCATTCTTTGCAACAACCATACTAATATTATCCCCATTTTAAAGATGAGGGAACTGAGGCTCACTGATGAAGTAAGTATTTAAGCCAAGATTCAAGGCCATGTATTAATAGTTCCAAAGCCTATGCATGTTTTTTTTTTTTTTTTTTTTTTTTCCATTCCACCATGCTATCTTCAAGCTTCTTTTGAAGATGACACTTTTAGAGAACTTTCTGGTATCTCTGAAGTTCAGTGTTTGGGCTTTCTGTTCTCTAGGTTCTATGTTCTTGTGGCTCAGAGCCACTGGTGGAGGATACGGGAGAAACCTTCATCACCTCATCTTCTCAGGGCCCTACTGCAAGCCAGTGTCTCCCCTCCTTCCTCTCTGCTTCAAGATCCATGACGGTATATTATAATATTTTCTGGTATAGTTATCTTTGTATCAGTTGGTTAAGTGTCAATTTTCTTATCTAATATCCTGAAGCACTTCTCTCTCCTGCCTGTCTTATTTTTATCCATCTATAGGTATAAAGTTTTCGATAAAGAAAAGTGTCATTAGACACTACCTTCTCTTTACCAAAGGTTTTCCAGTACTTTAATAAGGCTTCTTTCTGGGAATGTTTTACAAATTTCAAATTGGATAATCAATGCAAAATATATGCAATCCAGCAAAGAGACAGCAAATACCACTAACGCTCTTCACTTGGTTTGGCCAAATCACTCACCTGGGATGAAGTAGAAATACACTAAAATACATTTAGAAAAATGTCTGAACTCTCAGAACCCTGGTGTTTCCAGACAAACACTGACAGCTTTAGCTTTTCCTATTACCAAGGCAAAGGGTTTTGCTTTTGATTCTCAGTTTTACAGGTTTCTTTCACCTTCGTCAGCTTAAGTTTTCCAAATTTGTTAACCTATTTTAAAGACATGCCATGTACAGTAGCGCTTCCTGGCTAGCATGCCCATCTTGTTCCCCAGCTCACTGTGCAGGCCTTAATCATTCTTTAAATCCCAGATCCTAGTTCCCTCTTCCATGAATCTTCCCAGACCTTTTCAGCTCCCACTCATTTCCCTTTCTTGGGAACCCTACAACACTCATTATGTGAACCATCACTTTTGGTGTTTAATTGTATACTGCCTGAACTATTATTTATTATTTACATATATGTATATCTTCTCTTTCCAGTGACAAAACCCGTTTCTTACATGGAGGTAATTTTGTTTTGCTACATATAAGTCCCTGCAGAATGACAAATAGCAGATATTTAATAAATGCATATTGAACAGGTGAAGGCACTTTGTCTCAAAGAGATAACCCTAGAGTTGATTTGACTCAGGAGAAAATACAGCTCACACAGCTCATTGGAATGCTTACTGTTTTGCCATTTCCTTGAAGTGGAAAGTCCCAGTCAGTTATCAATTAATAGTATCAACAACTATTTCATCTGGTGCTTAACAGGGGATGACATCCAGAGGTAACTTCACAGACAGAGCCTGTTGTGAAACAGGTTGAATTCTGCCACATTTTACTACCTTCCTGGTCTCAGACCAATCACTTAACTCTTGCAATGCTACATGTGGAAAATATATTCTGCTATCAGTGAGTTTACTAGCCTATGATACCATGTTCCAGAAGCCAGCAGGACTGAGTTACTGGTGTAATTGAGCCCCTGGCTTTGCAAGTTTGTGCACTTAAGCATCTCTGGGTGAAAAGCAATGATATAAACACAAAGGAACCATTATTAGAGAAATCATATTTATGTTCCCATATTGTATGGGGTCAGAGGAAAGCAAGACAAGGGCAAGACTTGGGCAAGTGACAAGACGTATTAGCAGTGGCAGCAACAGTGCTGGGTAAACAGTTGTAAATCCCAAACGCTGAGCCGTGTTAACATTTTACAGAATGCTTTGATTCTTTTCAGCAAGATACAAAGCAAGAATAAATTCACAGAGCCTCCTTTGAGGTCAGTGTGATTTCTCTGTTTCTGCGGAAAAGCACTAACTAATCACATGCTAATTCATAGTTTGATGCTCATCAAACTGGAGTGGACAGTTAAAGGTAGGGATGACACACACACACACACACACACACATAAAAAAAAAAAAAAAAAGAAGAAGAAAAAGACTAGTTTTCCCAGAACGCGAATGGAGATCCTGCAGCTAGAAGAGGTCACAAATCTGTCTTTAGGGTGTTCTTTTTAGACATCCAAATGCAGACCGGATGGTACCTTCCCAGAAGAGCATGTTGTGGGACATCTCTCTATGGGGATAACTGAGGAAGGAAGCTTCCTCCCAAAGGACATGCAGCCAGAGTATGATTTTACAGTAGAATCTAAGAATGTTAATAATTCGTTGAACATAAATGATCAAGGAGCTGATTTCAGTAAGAAGTTTCCGGGAGAAGTTTCCAACTGTCATAACTGCCAAATATTAAGGGGCAAGATGCCATTAATTCCCAGTGGATTAAAAATACTGCTAGTTTTTCTCAAGGACATTTCAATTTTGGAAAGAGTGTCAGTTTAGAAACACAAATAATGCCATTTTTGAGATGAAATGAAATCTGAAGGAATTAGACAATTCACCAACAAGAAGGACTTTTCTCAAGTAATCTTTGAACTGTGTGTTCTAGAAGGACTGTATGTACTGAGTGGAGGCAGGCGGATGAGAAGAGGAGCTGAGGAGGAGGAGGAGGTGTCTGAGGAATGTGGCCTGGGGCTACTCAGATACATTGTTACAAAGGAGGAATCTGACCTAGGAACCAATCTCCATCTCTTGAGGTGTCTGGACCAAAACATGTTTTATGACTTTGATGATAGAAAAAAATCTATGTATTTTGAATGCTGATATAATGGAGATCAAAGCTACACAATTTGGATGAAAAGAACACTACTGTCATGTTTCAAGTTTTGCAAAATAAATGATGGAATGATCTTTAGATCACATGCCTGAAAGTGAACATTTGGGTACCTCACAAAAAAGAATCTTGCAAATGCATACAGAGAAAATTATGATAATGCAAACAAAGCCCTTAAATTTATGTTGCATGAAAGAAGTTTAAAGTAGGAGTAAATAAGTACGAGTCTATGTTAATAGAATAGCCACTGTAAGTAGGAATATTTATCCATTGTTTACAAATCCATACGATTATTAGATGAAAACTGTACCATTCTAAATATGTAGGACTCTTTCTCATCCACTTACAAAAGTAATGGCTTTAGTATCTATTGTTTACTTATGTCTCTACCATTCCAGAAATTGAGTAGAGCAGGTTTTAGTCCCATTTTTTGGTTTGGGCAGGTAGCGCAGAGGGAGGGAGAAGCAGCTTCAGAGGTCAAGTTTAATTGATGGGCGCTGGACCTTGACCTTTGGACACCCTAACTGGCCTCTTCTACCAAACCAGACCATGAATTGCACCCAAACCAGTTCTTCTGAAGTAACCAAATCTATCAATGAATGAATATTAAAATGAAGCTTGAAAAAGCCTCAAGTGCAAAGGGGACTAAGAATGGAGTCTGGTAGGGAGAGGCACCCCAAAATGAGAGTAGGTGCAGAAAGAAAATTAAAGCAATTCTGAAAACGGGTTTCTTTCATTTCTGAGTTTTACTTCTTTCAATTCTTGGGGACCAGGAGAATATGGCAGCACAGGGGCTTGAGAACAGGCCGCACTGGGATTTGGAAAACCTTCCGGAACCTCATCTATAAAAGGAAGAGGTTGGATTCAATGATGTCTTCTCTGCTCTAATATGTTCTGGTTTCACCAAGCAGGTCTTTGCCTGGCACCTATAAAGATCCTCAGCCCACACAAAGCAGCACCATCCAGAAGGAAAATGCCCTTCGGGTCAGTTTCAGGACTTCGGTGTTCACCACGATGGTGAGTGAAGGCCTTTCTTGGCCACCAGCTGTCTGGAGCGACCCAGAGGAGAGGCAAGCATTGCCCTCAGCAGGGCAAGTGAGGAGGAGCTGCAGAGGCAGAGGAGGGACACCCGGGTGGAAAGTGACTCAGGAATGAGACTGCTCTCCCCATTCGACTCTCAGTCCAGAAAACCACACTCCTATTGTGAAAATTAGACCTTTGAACAGCGTTCCATGTGTTTATTCTACTTGTATCAAAGAGGCTTTCATCTCCCTAGAGCAAATTATTAACACATTCCACCAAAGTTGTGAGGGTGGAGGCCTGGCCTTGGAGAAAAAATAATCACCATCATAATAAAGAGTTGCCCGAAACGTGAACTTAAGAAAAACTAACATAAAAGCCCCCACTTTTAATGACAGTGGTTGGAAAGGTGCCAAGGTCCTTGTGCCCAGGGGAGCATGGTTGGCTGACTCCTTGTCCGTGGGCTGACCCTTCTGTGTCCAGGAATTTTCCATGACCAGGCAGGCTGTAGTGTGGGAGGTGGGGACTTTTGCAGGTTCAGCAGGTTGAGGCACTCACAGCCAGTTGCCCTCAGCCTTAACTGGAGACCAGATTTTGTTGGCTGAGTGAGCAGTGGCTCTCGGTTCCAGGCAATAAATCTTTGCTTCTCAAGATCATTTGGTTGGGAAGAGGAGGGAGAAAAATAGAGCGGAGAGACGGGTGTTGGGGGGGGAGAGAGAGAGAGAGAGAGAGAGGAGAGAGAGAGAGAGCAAGAGCAAGAGCCAACTCTCAGATACAGCCAAGAGGAGCAACAGATATAAAATAAGCCCAACAATATTTCAGTTTCATGAATGGATTATTCCCCAAAGGGCTGTGAGGAATAGTTTCTAGAAAGAGATTATGCCATTTTCTAAAGCAAGTTCACTTGATTTACAGGAATCACTCAATGCTTAGGCACCTCCTTTGAGATGTGGTTAGACTATACGAGTAAAGGTCCCGGTGCAGAAGAGAGTATAGAGAATACGGGGAATTATTTACTGCTGCTGAAAACAGGACCCAGGGTTCAGACTTTGCTTTTGTTTGTCTTTTAAAAAATGTTTCCAAGTAACTCCAAAATATATGATATCTCAAGTCTCACGTGATTGTAACAACCAAGATTCATGAATAGTCACGAATGGGTTGTTTGTTATTAACATCAGTTTTCTCCCTTTGGGGCTAAAGGAGGAGCAGAAAGAACAGAGAAATCAGAATGCGAGTGGGACTTGTACTTCATAAAACAGCCAGAGGGTCCTCCTGTAAAACTGCTTGGGATTTTTGGTTTTGTCATCTGGGAAATTGAGAATTTGCCTGTGATGTGAGGAGTGACTGCTGACACCAGTGGAGATGGATGAATACCTTTTGTATTACACCAATAATTAGAAGGGAACTGAAAAATCCCACCATTTCACCAGTTTCATACACACATTTTTAAACTTTGGCTAGCAGTGATGAGTACCATTTGCTTAGCACTTGACTACTTCAGAATGCCTTTCACAACGATATCTGTGCTGTTTCTTTTATATTTTCAACTTTTAAAAACATTTTAATTGAGATATAATTCACATACCATAAAACTCACCAATTTAAAGTGTATAATTCCATAGTTTTTAGTATATTTGTGGTGTAACCACCACTACAATCTAATTCCAGAACATTTTCATCACCCCCAGAATAAAAGCCCTTTCCATTAGCAGTCATTCCTGATGCCTGTCCAACCCTCAGCCCTTCCTGGGCAACCGCTAGTCTACTTTCTGTTTCTATGTATTGGTCTGTTGTGGACTTTTGATATAGACAGAATCATATAGCTGTGGCCTTTTGGGTCTGTCTTTTGCTTAGGATAATGTTTTCAAATTTCATCCATATAGTAGCATGCATCAGTACTTTTTCATATTACCCAATAATAGTGTGGATATAACACATTTTATCTTTCATCAGTTGATAGACATTTGGGTTGTTTCCACTTTTTTCTTTAATTTTTAGTTGACACATAATGATTGTACATATTTGTGGGATGCAGAGTAGTATTTCCATATGTGTATACCACATATAATAATGAATTCAGGGGAATTAGCACATCCATCACCTCAAACATGGATCACTTCTTTGTGTTGTGAAAATTAAAAATCCTCTTTTCTAGCTTTTTCAAAATGTACAATAAATTCTGGTTAACCATATCCGCCCTGCGATGCTGCAGAACTCCTGAACTCATTCCTCCTATCCAACGATAATTCCGCAATTGTTAATCAGCATCTCCCCATCCACCCCGCCCTGCCACCCTTCCCTGCCTCTAATACCCACGATTGTACTCTACCTTTTCTTAGCTCCCTCATGAGTGAGAACATGTGGTATTTGTCATTCTGTGCTTCTCTTATTTTATTTAACGTCATGTCCTCCGTGTTGCTGCAAATGGCAGAATTTCATTGTTTTTTTGTGGCTGAACGGTATTCCGTTGTGTATATATATCACATTTTCTTTTATATTTAACTTTTATTTTAGGTTTGATGGTACATGTGAAAGTTTGTAATGTAAGTAAGCTTGTGTCACTGGGGTTTGTTGTACGGATTATCACCCAGCTACTAAGGCTAGTACCCAATAGTTATTTTTTCTGCCCCTCTCCTTCCTCCCACCCTCCACCCTCCACCCTCAAGTAGGTCCCAGTGTCTATTGTTTCCTTCTTTGTGTTCATGAGTTCTCATTATGCAGCTCCTACTTACAAGTGAGAACATGCGGTATTTGGTTTTCTGTTCCTGCATTAGTTGATAAGGATAATGGCCTCCAGCTTCATCCAGGTTCCCATGAAAGACATCTCTTTTTTTTATGATTGCATAATATTCCATGGTGTGTATGTACCACAGTCTTTAAATCCAATCGGTCATTGATGAGCATTTAGGTTGATTCCATGTCTTCACTATTGTGAATAGAGCTGCAACAAACATACAAGTGCATGCGTCTTTATGGTAGAATGACTTATATTCCTCTGGGTATATACCCAGTAATGGGATTGCTGGATTGAAAGGTAGTTCTGTTTTTAGCTTTTTGAGGAATTGCTACATTGCTTTCCACAATGACTGAACTAATTTACACTCCCCTCAAAAGTGTATAAGGGTATAAGGGTATAAGTGTGTAAGGGTTCTTATTTATCCACAACCTGGCCAGCATCTTTTATTTTTTGACTGTTTATTTATTTATTTGTTTTTGAGACAGAGTTTCATTCTTGTTTCCCAGGATGGAGTGCATTGGCTCAGTCTTGGCTCATTGCAACCTCCACCTCCTGGGTTCAAGCAATTATCCTGCCTCAGTCTACCAAGTAGCTGGGATTACAGGTGCCCACCACCATGCCTGATTAATTTTTTTTGTATTTTTAGTAGAGATGGGGTTTCACCACGTTGGCCAGGCTGACCTCAGGTGATCGCCCACCTCGGCCTCCTAAAGTGCTGGGATTACAGGTGGAACCACTGTGCCCAGCCATTTTTTGACTTTTTAATAGCCATTCTGACTGGTGTGAGATGATATCTCTTTGTGGTTTTGATTTGCATTTCTCTAATGATCAGTGATATTGAGTTTTTTTCATATACATGATATTTGGCCACATGTATGTCTTTATTTTTTTAACTTCATGTTTATTTATTTATTTTGAGATGGAGTGTCATTCTGTCACCCACGCTGGGGTGCAATGGTGGGATCTCAGCTGGCTGCAACCTCTGCCTCCTGGGTTCAAGGGATTCTTGTGCCTCAGGCTCCTGAGTAGCCGAGACTATAGGTGAGTGCCACCAAACCTGGCTAATTTTTGTATTTTTAGCAGAGATGGGGTTTCATCATGTTGGCCAGGTTGGTCTTGAACTCCTGATCTCAAGTAATCTCCCCACCTTGGCCTCCCAAAGTGCTGGGATTACAGGTGTGAGTCACCGCGCCCAGCCTGTCTTCTCTAGAAAAGTGTCTGTTCATGTCCTTTGCCCACTTTTTATTTTATTTTTTTTTTGTTTTTCTCTTGTAAATTTGTTTAAGTTCCTTATAGATGTTGGATATTAGACCTTTGATACATAGTTTGCAAAAATTTTCTCTGCTCTGTGGGTTTTCTGTTTACTCTGTTGATAGTTTCTTTTGCTGTGCAGAAACTCTTAAGTTAATTAGATGCCATTTGTCAATTTTTGCTTTTGTTGTGATTGATTTTGGCATCTTCGTCATGAAATCTTTGCCTGTTCCTATGTCCAAGATGGTATTGCCTAGGTTGTCTTCCAGGATTTTTATGTTTTGGGTTTTACATTCAAGTCTTTAATCCATCTTGAGTTGACTTTTTTATATGGTATAAGGAAGGGGTCTAGTTTCATTCTGCATATGGCTAGCCAGTTATCCCAGCAACATTTGTTGAATAAGGAGACCTTCCCCCATTGCTCACTATCTGTGCTATTTCTAGAATTACTTGCAATGAATGGATTCAGAAACAGGCTCAGTGTGTGTGTGTGATTTGCCCAAGTTTCCCTCTCTACCATTTTCACTCTATACCTGTGGTTCTCAAGGAAAGATGATTTTGACCCCCAGGGGAAGTTTGGGACTAGCTGGAGATATTCTTGGTTGTCTCAACTAAAAGGTGCCATTGGCTCCTATGTTGAATAGAGGCCATGGTACTGCTGAACATCCTAGAATGTACAAGATAGCACCCCCCTCCTCCCTGCACCCACCCACAAAGAGTCATTCACCCCCAAATGTCAACAGCACCAAGGTTGAGAAATCCTACTCTATATGATCTCACTTTAAAGTTTCTCTTTGATTTCAACTACTATCTTTATGCTGGCAACCTTTAAATCTATATTTGCTATTTCCAAAGTTCCGTAGTCTCATTACTAACTGCCTAACAGAGACTTCTACCTGATTTTCATTTGGGAAACTTAAACACAATAAATTAAAAAGTAATATTCAGAACCTCTTATATTCTGATCTTGATCATTGTCTCTACCATCTAGGTTTTCTCAAGTGAGAAACATGATTGCCATGTGATATGGTTTGGCTCTGTCCCCCTCTCAAATCTCACTTTGAATTGTAATAATCCCCATGTGTCAAGGGCAGGGCCAACTGGAGATAACTGAATCATGGGGGCAGTTTCCCCCATACTGTTCTCATGGTAGTGAATCAGTCTCACAAGATCTGATGGTTTTATAAATGCGAGCTCCTCTGCACAAGCTCTCTTGTGTCTGCTGCCATGTAAAATGTCCCTTTCCTCTTCCTTCATCTTCTGCCATGATTGTGAAGCCTCCCTAACAGAGTCCATTAAACCTCTTTCTTTATAAATTACCCAGTCTTGGGTTGTCTTTATTAGCAGCATGAGAATGGACTAATACACCATGCTGGATCTCTACCTTCCTGTTCTCTTCCTCACTTACCCCAATCCAATCATGTGACATATCTTTCAAATACATCTGAGAAATATCTCTAGCCATTGGTCTCCACTGACAGTCTTAGCACTGGTCCTCATGATCTCTCAGGACAAACTCTAGCAAACCATGCCTGGAACTCTTCTTGGCAAACCATGCCTGGAACTCCTCTTAGCACCCATGAGGTATTATCATCCTCATTTTAGAGATGAAGAACTAAGGTACACAGAGATTAACTGATGAAGTTGATAAAGGAGCTAGAGTTTGAACCCAGGCCAGACTCTTGTCTACTGACCATTACACTCAGGCACCTCTTGAATCATCTTGGCCTTAACGTCTACGTTTTCCTACATGAACCATGTGCTCAAGTTATTCTGAAGATTCTCCTTGCTTTCTAGGGCTTTTTACATTTCCTGTACCATTGAAAATGATATTTCCTCCATCTGGAATACTCTTTCTTCCTTGCTTGCTGTTAGTTCCTACCCATCTTCCAAGACTAACTCAGGTAACAGTTCTTCAAGGCAGGAATCATGTCTTATTTATTATTTTTTCATCCCAACATTGTATCTGTTTCATAATAGGTACCCCAATGTTTACTAAATAAAAGAAAATGATTACTTCTCTTTCTCCTACTTCCAAAGCAAAGTTATTTTGCAAATATTTTCCATTGAAAGAATCTCCATAGATATCCCATTCTTGCCTTAAGGCAACTGATTAGAAGTCAATGCTTGTATATGGGTATATATGAGGGCAAGATTCTCTGAAATATATTAACTATATGAATTCAATATATACAGTAAGTCCTCACTTAACATTATCAATATGTTCTTGGAAACTGTGACTACATTATCAATATGTTCTTGGAAATTGTGACTTCAGGAGAACTTAGGTATAATGAAACCAATTTTACCATAGCCTCATTGATGTAAGCAAGAGTTAAGTTCTGGTCATTTCTGGTCACAAAAACATCCCTAAACTTCCAAATAAAGACCAGAAATATTTCTAATATTAAATATTAAAATAAATGTGAGCTATTCAAACATTTAAGAAGGATTAATAAAAACAAGTAAGTTAATTATTTGCCTGCTAATTCCAGTTCAGGGTCGAGGTTAGCTAGAGCCTGTCTCGGCAGCTCAGGGTGCAAGGAAGGAACCAGCCCTAAACAGGCTGCCACTCATCGCACAGCACACTCACACGCACCCACACTCACTCCCAGTTCACCTCACGGGCACATCTTTGAGATTGTGAGGAAACTGGAAGACTCAGAAAAAACTTGCTCCAGAAATGGAGAGAACGTGCAAACTCCACACAAACAGTGGCCCTGTCTGAGAATTGATTTTTTTTCTCATCAACATTATAACAAAATGACATTGAACAAAATGATGCTATCCGAGGACCTGCTGTATTGTATTGGCCATATGAGTTCAAAGAGGTGGCATCAGCAATGTTCTGAAGGGCACCAAACACTTCTAAGGTTTGTTTATGGCCCCACATTTCTATCTCGATTTGAAAATAAATCTCTCCTATGTAGCCTGGTCAAATAAAAATGTGTTATAACAGTAATTATTTCAAATAATTCATGTCAGAGTGGTAGAAGAAATCCAAAAGGTATTTATATTGGAAAGTCTACCCCAAATTCACATCACTCTAACCACTTTCCTCTCCGTCTGCCCTAGCCCCTGATTGCATATGTAGTTGAAGTAAAGATACAATATGGTGCAGGGATTTAAGGTCATTCTAATTTCTATTTTCATTACAACTACCATAAGGCATATGAGAAGACAAGCATTTCCTGGCAAGCAACATTTTTTTTTTCTCATCATCAGCAAAAGAGGAAAATATAAATATGGTGTAGGGAAAAATAACCTCTGGAAAGACCATAAAGTTGCCTTAATTCAGAAACAAAATGTGTGTATCCCCTGTTCCATGAATTCCCCCATACTATTAGCTATTGGAAGATGAGGACGAAAGCTGAAGATAGACAGGTAGTGTTTGGAACTAAGGGAATGGAGTGGTGAGCACCAATCAACCTGGGCCCCAAACATAATTTTACTGTGGACAAAGAAAGCCCTGTTCAAGAGTTGTAAGGGTTAAAATGATTACTGAGATGTGGCCCCTGCTCCTTGGAAGATGCAAAAAAGTATAATAAAAACCATTCTTTTGTGTAAGTTTTTAGTAACATGAAAGTTAAGTCTTGCATTTTTTGCTAACATGACATTTTAAAATGTCTTTTATTACCAATGAGGGTAACTGGTCAGGATAAACACATTTTTACGTGATAGTTTCAGCATCCTGTCCCCAGAGGATCTTAGCTTTGCTTCTGAAAACCCATAAAATAAAGGTGGAATCACAGTCATTGGCAATCTTTCTGAGGGGTCCCAAAGTGTGAATAATTTAGTCTCAAACACAGTGGATATATGTGCAAAAACAGCAAAATGAATCTGTGTCTATCCAGGGAAACAAAAACCTATTTCTTTTGTTATCTATTAATACATGTGCCATCGTTAGCACTGCAGTGGCACCTCTGTTTGATGGTGCATTTTCTTTCTTTCTTTCTTTCTTTTTTTTTTTTTTTTTTTTTTTTTTTTTGAGATGGAGTCTCACTCTTGTTGAGTGAGCCTGGAATTCCAGGCTGGAATGCAATGGTGTGATCTTGGCTCAACCTCTGCCTCCCGGGTTCAAGTGATTCTCCTGCCTCAGTCTCCCAAGTAGCTAAGAGTACACGCACCCACCGCCACACCCGGCTAATTTTATATTTTTAGTAGAGACAGGGTTTCACCATGTTAGCCAGGCTGGTCTTGAACTCCTGACCTCAAGTGATCCACCCACCTTGGCCTCTCAAAGTGCTGGGATTACAGGCATGAGCCACTGTGCCTGGCCTGATGGTGCACTTTTTTTTTTTTTTTTTAGATAATTTCCTCTGCTTTGTGGGAAATCAGTAAGTGCTCTTCTCTTGGTGTCTTAGTCCATTTGAGCTGTCATAACAAATTACCGTAGACTGGATGGCTTAAATTATTAACATTCCTGTCTCATCATTCTGGTGGCTAGATCTCTGAGATGAGGGTGCCAGCATGATGGAGTTCTAGTGAGAGACCTCTCCTGGGTTACAGACTGCTGACTTCTTATATTTTCACATGGCAGAAAGAGGGTGTGAGAGCTCTCTGGGATCTCTTTTACAAGGGCACTAACTCCACTCATGAGGGCTCCACCCTCATGACCTAATTACTTGCTGAAGGCCCCACATCTTAATACCATCACTTTGGGGGTTTGGATTTAAACACATAACATTCAGTTCCATAACACTTGTGCATAATTCTCCCACCCTGAGAAAATAGCTAAAGTGGTCATGGAGGCTGCTCTCAATGTTCTAATGCCAGGGTTTCTCTTGTTAACATCTCTTTCACCCAGCTACTCCCCTTTAAATTATATCCCACATCTAACTGCTTCTGGCCACCTCCACTGCTCTAGTTCTGGTCCAAGCTGCCAGCAGGGCCGACCTGCAGTATTGCAACAGCCTCACTGTTGGGCTTTCTGCCCCTGCCCACTTTAGTCAATTATTGCACTGCAGCCAAAGGCAAGAATATAGCAAGTATCCCACTTTTGGGTGTTTAATCTTGTTAATATGTAAGTCAGAACAGGTCACTCCTCCGCTTTAAACCCCCAGGGGTCCTCCATTTCACTCACCAGAAATCAGGCACCTTCAAAGGCTTTTAAAACTCTGCATAAACTGACTCTTCATTATTTCTCTGTCTTCATCTACTACTAGGTTCCCCCTTGACCACATGTGCCACATCCTGGCCACCTCCCTGCTGATCCAAAAATATGGTCATGCTCTTGCCTCAGGGCCTTTGCACATTCCTCTGTCTGAAGCTCTTCCTCCCAAATGTCCCCACAACACAACTTACTCCGTCCTTCCCTTGGGGATTTACTCCACTGTCACCCTTCCAATCAGGCCTACCCTGACATCCTTACTTAATATGGTGATGCTCCCCCCATTCCTTATCTCCCCACCCCTGCCTTATATCCTCCATGGTACTGCCAGCATGCTGTGTTGTGTTTATTTTAGAATGCTTGATCAGTGAGGGGAAGGACTTTTGATTCCTTTTTTGCTGCAGTATTCTCAGTGCTTAGAACAGAGACTGGCATTTGGAAGGCTCTTAGAAATATTTGTTAATTAGATTAATGAAATGGGGAACAGCAAGTTCTTTCTCGCACGAAGGTACAGGAGGTGACGTGCCTTATATACTCTCCTTCCTTCATCCCTTACCCTTAATCCCTTCTCAGCTTACATGTACTGCTTAGTTCTTAAATCTGATATTTCTTGGAAGTGACATGACCAGGGACCACATTCTAGTTGCAGTCTGCAGTGTTAGTTCTTGGACTAAAAGGGCACACCTAGCATTGCAGAAGACAGAATTTCGGTAGTGGCAAATCCATTTTAATGTCTTTTCTGTGTCTTCAGCATATTTGTATGGCTGGCATTCCTAGGTCACCTTAGAACAGTTCTCCCTGTTTAAGAAGCCATTATTGAAATTTGGGATTCAGTGTCTTGAAGGTCCGTGACAAATACCGAAGACAGTCTCCCTGGATTTTGTAGGTATTTTTAGGTTAGGCCTACTCCCTCGGTGAAGCACTGTTATCATAATGTAGGTGCATGGATTTCAACTACATACTTGTCAAAAGAGTGATATTTCCTGTATTCTGATCTACTTCTTGCCTGAATAACCCGTTGACAGGATGAAGAAGGCATCAGTAATAAGTAACTGGAATAGTTTGAGTAAGACTCTGAAAGAAAGGCCCACAAGAGGAATATGTTTTGAAGGGAAAGTGGGAGCAGGTCAGAAGCTTAGGGTGTAAATCAAGCTGATTGGGGCAGCCAGGCAATAGCCTGGCACTAATTGTCAAGCCTGGCACTTCACAAATATCACAGAACACATGATGAGCCAAGCACTTTACAACTGACTTAGGCTAACATCTTCATTGAGGAAACTGAGGCCTTAAAGGGGGAAGTAGCTGGGCAGCAGGACGGGCACTGAAATTAAACTTCCAAGTTTTGCTCAGGGCCCGCTGATCCAGAGTAGAGGCAACGTGCCACCTCAGACTAGCTTAGGGTCTGCCTACAGTGTGGTAGGACCATGGAAGCCTGGCAAATCCCTGCAGGGAAAGAAGGGATCCCAGGTTTCAGTGGGCTCTGAGTGCATCTTCCCAAGCAAAGCTGTCAGGCCACATCCCAGACTGCAGTTCATCTCCTTAAGGCTAAGATGAAGGTTGAGCAAGGGATGGTGCAATTCTGGGTTGGGGAGGTTGAGGACCTTCGGGTGAAACAATGGCTTAGGTGGAAACGCTCCCAAAGTCAGAGCTGCTTGCAGTGAATGTTCCTGCTGCAGCTGTTCTAGACAACGGTACTGAAAGGCTGAGTGTGGGTGAGTTCTTTCTTGGCCCTGACTATGTGAAGGGCCTCTTTTTAAATGTTTTGGACTTCATCATCATGCTTTTGCACATTAGCATTCTTGAATCTTCTATTTTTGGTGACTTCTAGCCAACAACAAGCCCTCTCATTTCTGCACAATTGCCTCATGGCTTGAGTTGAAATCCCACACAGCTGGGTCAGGGGTGGTATTCTTGCTTCACAAGGGCTTATTTTCTGTCCATGCAGCTCCCTTCAGTGTGTCAGTTCTGGGCTTGCCCCTCTGCTACTCCAGCCTCCTGGTTAGGCAGCCTGCTTTGTTCTGTGGTTTCTGTTGACGCAAGACAGATAGTAAGGACACTGCAGCTTTGTGGATAAAGGAAGAACAAAAACTTTAAGAGAATGTCCCCATGAGTGCAGATCTCCTTGTCTCACCAACTCCCTTTACAGTCCAGTGACTTTCATGGCCCAAAGCTGTCAAAAGGCTTCTCCAGAAAGATGAAACAAGCCTGGACAGGGCCAAGATTGGCGGACATCAGTTTAGTATTCTCCAGATGCTCTTTAGTAACATTGCAAGATCTGAGCTGGATTTGCAAGAGCTCTTCTCAGATTATCCTTATCTTTAAAGGCTTCAAATCAAGGCAACACAGCTACAAAGAAGAAACTCTGGTATTGGGCTTCAGAGGTCTATTTTAACGTGTTCTTTATTAACATGTTGTTTTCTGACCAATTCCAAGGTGGTATGGTTTGGATCTGTGTCCCCACCCAAATCTCATGTTCAGTTGTAATCTCCATCATTGGAGGTGAGGCCTGGTGGGAGGTGACTGGATCATGGGGACAGTGTTCTCATGAATAAGGTAGCACCATCCTCCCTGTGCTGATCTCATGATAGTGAATGAGTGAGTTATCACGAGATGTGGTTGTTTAAAAGTGTGTGCCCCCCCACCCCTGTCTAGGACCTGCTACTGCCATGTAAGAAGCCTGCTCCCACTTTGCCTTCTGCCATGAGTAAAAACTCCCCAAGGCCTCCCCGGAAGCAGATTCTGCCATGGTTCCTGTGCAGCCTGTGGAGCAGCGAGCCAATTCAACCTCTTTTCTTTATAAATTACCCTGTCTCAGGTATTTCTTTATAGCAGTGTGAGAAAGAACAAATACACAAGGAAAACCCAAAGATGACTAAACGTCAAAGACTAGGTTTTTAATGAAATAGGAAAGTAATAGAGATAAATCATCTGAAACGAGAAAGATAAAAATCAATTTAAGAAAGTTCTTTAAGTCCATGAGGGGGATTATCCGGAAGTTGGGGCTTTGTCATTTTCAATTCCATTTAGGGACAAAGTAAAAAGAAAATGGCTCATATTAATAGAATGATTCAATGTAAAAGAGCTTATTTAATACTTAGGTTCCTGGGAGATACTATTGGATTTCTTTCTTTGGTGATATATTGATGTACAGATTTAATGCAATCCTGGAATAGGTAACAATCTCGAAAAAGAAGAACAAAGCTGGAGGACTCACACTTCCAGACTTCAAAACTTACTACAAGGCTGTAGTCATCAAGACAGTGTGGCACTGGCATAAGAATAGACTTACGAACAAAATTGAGAGTCCAGAAAGAAACCCATACATTATACCACAAGTTGTTAATGCATCCATCTGTTCATAGACATTTGGGCTGCTTCTAGTTTTTGGCTATTACAAGTAAGACTTGTGTGAACATTTGTGTACAAGTCTTTATATGAACATGCTGCCGTTTCTCACGGGAGTGGAATGGCTTTGTCATATAGTAAGTATATGTTTAACCTTTTTTTGCATTTTTTATTGTGACAAAAAATATATAAGTTTGCTATTTTAACCATTTTGAAGTGTATAGTTCAGAAGTGTTAAGTATATTCACATTGTTGTGACATATAATAGATATTCAGATTTCTCATCTTGCAAATCAGATACTCTATAGCCATTAAGCAGCAACTCTCCTTTTCCTCCTCCTCCCCATCCCCTGGTAACTACTATTCTACTCTGTTTCTATGAATTTGACAACTTTACACACCTCATATAAGTGGAATCACAGTATCTGTCTTTTTGTGACTGGCTTATTTCACTTAGTATAATGTTCTCAAGGTTCATTCATGTCGTAACATGTGACAGAATTTCCTTTCTTATAAAGTTGAATAATGTTCCATTGTCTGTTTATATCACATTTTGTTTATCCATCTACCCATCCGTGGACATTTAGGATGCTTCACCTCTTGGCTATTGTGAATAGTGTTGCTATAAACATGGGTGTGGAAATATCTGTTAGTATACAATTACTTCTTAAGAAACTGCTAAACTCTTCCCTAAAGTGGATGTACCAAATTTTATTCATACACAACAGTGTATGAAAGTTTCAGTTCTTCCATATCTTCATCATTTGGGTGTGGTCAGTCTTATTAACTTTAGCTATTCTAATAAGTGCGCAGTGGTATCTCATTGCAACTTTAATTTGCACTTCCCTAATGACTAATGATGTTGAGCATTTTTTCACGTGCTTATTGCTATCTTTGTATCTTCTCTGGGAAGATTGAGGACATTTAGGTGAAACAATGACTTGGGTGAAAACTCTCCGAAAGTCAGAGCTACTTGTGAAGTTTCCTGCTTCAGTTGTTCTAGACAATGGTACTAAAGGGGTGAGTGTGGGTGTGCTCTTTCTTGGCACTGACTATGATAATGACCCTCTTTTTAAATGTTTTGGGCTTTATCATCTATTCAATCTTTTGTGCATTTTTGAAATCGGGTTGTTTACTTTCTTACTATTGAGCTTGAGAGTTCTTTATAGAGTCTCGATTCAAGTCCTTTATCAGATTTATGACATCTGATATGATTTCAAATATTTTCTCCTGGTCTGTTGCCTGTCTTTTCATTCTCTTAACAACACACTCAAAAATCAGAAGTTTTAAGTTTTATAAAATTCAAAGGATCAATTTTTAAACATGAGTCATACATTTGGTGCCATATCCAAGAAACCTTCGTGTAATGCAAGATCGCAAAGATTTTTCCTGTGTTTCCTTCTGGAAGTTTTGTACTTGTGGGTTTCATCTTTAGGCCTATGATCCATTTAAATTAACTTTGGTATGTTGTGCAGAATGTGGATTAAAATTTATATTTTTTTCATGTGGTTATTTAATTATTACAGCATATTTTGTTGTAAAAAACTGTTCTTTCTCCATTGAATTGCCTTTGTAATTTTGTTGAAAGTTGGTTGTCCATATGTGTGTGAGTCTATTTCTGAACTCTCCATTCTGTTCTGTTGACCTATCTTTACACCATTGCCACACTGTTTTGATTACTGTAGCTTTACAAATTAAAATCAGAAAGCATTAGTCCTTCAACGCTGTTCTTGTTTTTCAAAGTTGCTTTGCTTATTCTAGGTCCTTTGTACTTTTATATAAATTTTAAAATCAACTTATCAATTTCTACAAAAATAGCCTACTGGAATTTTAATTGAGATTGCATTGAATCTATAAGTCATTTTAGGAAGAACTGATGTCTTACCAGTATTGAGTCTTCTGACTCATGAATATGATATATCTTTCCATTTATTTCAAAATTTATTTTTTCTCAACCACGTTTTATAGTTTTATTTCATATATCTTCCACATATGTTATCAGATTTACCCTTATGCATTTCGTATTTTTGATGCTAATAAAGGTAATTTAAAAAATTTTTATTTCCAAATATTCATTGCTAAGCTGGTCTGGGTTTCAACTTTTAAATTTGTCTTATTAGATAGTTCTGTATCCTCTCTCATTACTACTGGGTGGGTGAGCAGCTAAAGGGTGCTTATTTATTTTTAGAAACATATTGGCCAAATCCTACTTGCTTGGGCCTGGGAAAGGAAAGATTGGACCTGAGTCTGTTTTCACTACCTCCGTGCAGGCAGAATCCTTTCCTGATACCCTTGTATAAAGACAACACTTCCATGTGGTTCTTTTCTGGAGCCTTCCGATTCTCTGCCATCCAAACAAAACCCACAGAGACTGAGCTCCTGGCACAACTGTGACCACTGTGCTAATCACTTGGCTTTGGCTACTGAAGGTCATAGAGTTGCATGGAAGGAAATGGGGCACAGACGGCAGGTGGCCCTGCCAGAGCAGCTGAAAAAGTGCTCTATTTGTGACAGATTGTACATCACGAACCATAGTGACAGCACAGCATACCTGTCAGCCCCATGGCAGGCCGATTAGGTTAATTAAGGTTTTTGTCTTCAAGCATAATTGCTAGAACTGTCAGCAACATCAGTGATGCTAAAATGAAGAATCATATTTAGAGAGTGACACAGAAGTTCCAGAAGAATACTTGTGCAAACATAGAAGGCTAAGAGGCAGTGGATTCATTTCAACCCCAGAACAACTTGATTCAAAAATATTGGGGGAAAAAAGCAATCATGTTCAGTGGAGTTTATAGTGCTCTGAAAGCATATCTGACTAACATACAGATGATACCTTGGAGGTTATCTTAGGAGTCCTACAGGTAAGTCTCAGGGAGATAATTCATTTTCCAAAAGCACTAGAACTACAGACTGTTTAAGAACAGAACACGTGGAGTTTTAATTACTAATGTGCTTGGCACAGTGGCTGCCCACAAGGACTCCAGAGGCAAAGTAGGAAGTTTCACAGAGTGCGTCATTGACTTTTAAACCTTAGACCAAGGATTAAAATATTTATTTTAAGTAGAATTGGAAGTGTTAACTTAGTGCAATTGCAGAAGCAACAGCAAGGCATCCATGCCTCCAGCCGACTATGCTCATCCATGCCTGGGATTTCAAAAATTCCTTTGGTTCTTTCACAACTACTGAGATTCTGATACCTTGAATGGGAGAATAAGTCATTAGGCCTTATCAGTTATTTACACGTTGTGAATGTACCCCAGTGTGAAAGAACTGATCCTAAAGCATTTTCTTCTGGCCCTTGGAGAATATAGTATAAGGGAGATCAAAGAACCTGAAGTGAGTGAAGAGGAGAGGGGACAAAGGCATTTTTATAAAAGATGGAGAGATGAAGAGACTAAAGACTCTAATTCAAATTTCACATAGGAACACATCAAAGTGAAACAGAAAAGTTCTCTGACCCCATCGCAGGATGTATGACAGGGATACGGCTCATTTATTTGGTCACCATGCCCAAATCCCTTAAGGAAGGAGGAGCATGCAGGTGAGCTGAGGTGAGTGCTTTTGGGCTCTGGCCCCACAGCAGTGCTGGGGTGTTGCAATTCTCCTTTAGCCCTGTCGTCCAGGGATGGCTTAAGTGTTAAACAGTGAAGAGTCAGTGTGACAGCCTTTCTGAATTCCTGCACCCCGTGGGTCCTGAATTCTTGTCCAGCATCCAAGAAGAATCAGGATGATAAATGCAGGGATTTTACTGAGTGATGGAGGTGGCTTTCAATGAAATGGGGGAGCTGGAGAGGGGATGGAGTGGGAAGATGATCTTTCCCTGGAGTTTGGCTGTCCCATGACCTAACTCATCTATGACTGTCCCCAGCTAAACTTCTCTCGACATTCTCCTCCCGACATTCAGATGCTTCCTCTCTTTTCTCCTTCTCTGCCTTGCCACTCTGCTGCTCTGCCTTTCTCCTGCTCTTCTGCTCATGGAGCCTGGGGTTTGAGGTTTACATGGGTACAGGATAGGGGGACATGGTGGGCCAAAATACAACATTTGCGCATGAAAACAAGAATGCCTGTTCTCATTTAGGGCTGCAGGTCCAGACTTGAGGGTGGAGCCCTCACCAGGGATCCCACCCTCTAGCCTCCTGTTCATATCAAAGTTTCAAAGGACACTATCAAGAAAGTGAAAAGACAACCCACAAAATGAGAGAAAATCATATCTGCTAAGGATCTAGTATTCAGAATATATGAAAAATTCTTACAACTCAACAACAAAAAGATCAAAAACCTGGTTAAAAAATAGGCAAAGGACTTGAACGAACATTTCCTAAAAGAAGATATACAAATGGCCAGTAAGCACATGAAAATAGTGCTTAATATTGTTGATCATTAAGAAAACACAAATCAAAATCACAACAAGGTGCTACTTCACAGCCACTAGAATGTCTATAATCAAGAAAACAAAAGTTAACAAGTATTGACAAGGATGTGGAGAAATTGGAACTCTCATACATTGCTGATGGGAATGTAAGATAGTGCAGCCCCTATGGAATATAGTTTGGAGGTTCCTCAAAAAGTTAAACATGGAATTACCATATGACTCAGAAATTCTATTGCTAGGCTTTATATATGAAAGAATTGAAACCAGATGCTCCAAAAAAAACTTGTGCATGAATGTTCACAGCAGCACAATTCACAATATCCAAAAGGTCTAAGCAACCCAAATATTCATCAACTAATGAATGGATAAATAAAATGTGGTATATCTATGCAGGGGAGTATTACAGTAATTAAAAGGAAAAAAGTACCAATACATGCTACAACATGAATGCCCTTTCAAAACATTATGATAAGTGAAAGAAGCAAGACACAAAAGGCCATATATTGTATGATTCTAGTTTTAAGAAATGTCCAGAATGGGCAAATCTATAGAAATGGAAAGCATATTAGTGGTTTCCAGAGGCTAGAATAAAGGGGCAATGAGGAGTGACTGCTTAAGGAGCCTGGGGCTTCCTTATATAGTGAAGAAAAGTGTTCTGGAACTAGATAGTGGTGATGTTTGCATAATCTTGTGAATGTACTGAAAACCACTAAATTGTACACTGTAAAACACTTAAAATGGTAAATCTTATGTTATGTGAATTTTATCTCAATTAAAAAATAAATAAGCCACATAGAAGCTCCAGGCATATTTTGGTTAATTCTAGGAAAGCCCAATCTTTGCAAGTGACCATTCATGGAGAGGCAATCCGGTGTTATGGGTGATGTCTAGAGAATATGTCACCAGCCCGGTTTCTGTAAAGAATAGTTAGGCAACAGAGTTTCAAAAGTGTAACTCTTTTTTTTATCATTCCTGCTGTATTGTCAGACTGCAATGTAGGAATCAGAAGCTGAGTAAAAGAAGACAGGAAAGGGAAACAAATTTCCAACATAAGAAACATAAATGCTCTGAAGCTGAGTTAAAGCCTGAATCATAAGAATTTGTCATAGTCAAAGAAAGTGCCAGGTATCAGACCTCAATATGGAACAAGCAGAGACAGGCTTATCATCCACTCCTTTTTTTTCTGTCATCTACAACTTCAAGTCCTTGAGCTTTAAAGTACACACATCTTTAATCAAGGCAGCAATATACATGTATTTCATAATCTGAAAAGTTATTTGAATTTTGCCCAGATATTAGAAAGTTTCAGCAGTTGATTTCTTCCTCTCTCCCCTTTTCTAGTCATGGTTGAATTTTTTTTTTTTTTTTTTTTTTAGTTAGGAAAAACAAAATGGAATTCAATACAGCTGAACCAGAGAGAAAGGCCATGACAAGTGCTTTGACTAAATTTGATGATGAAACTAGTGATCCCATAATAACTGAATCTCTAATGATAAACCACAGTTAAAGGCATTATATAAAAAGATTTTGTTTTGTTTTTACCTGAAAACTCATTTGGCTAGACCACAATAGGTCAAGGGTCATGAATTTGGTGCTTATATGGGTCTCTTAGTTTCTCTGTTTCATGGCCTCAAACTGTCCCCTTAGGCAGCCATCTTGAAAATATCACCAGGTGAGTTTACTATCCAAACTGGAAGAAAGAACATATTCAAGTCTTTTTGCTTCCATTCTGTCCTCTAAGGAGCTAGAAGTCATCACTCCATTCTAACAGCAAGTAAAAGACTGAACAAATTGAAAAAATCAAGAACCCTTAACTCTTCTTAGATCCATCGGAGAAGTGAAGTCATAGGGAAAATCATTGCCCTCAGAATTGGACAGAATGTTCTCTCCAGGTAAATACTGAGAATCTTAATTTAACTGGAGCAGAAACCTTAGAGCAGAAAACTCTGTGGGAACCAGTGCTGGGTAGGAAAACCTAAATTATAATTGAAAAATTGTTGGAGGCTCAGGGCGGACAAGTCTGAGAGGTAAAAAGTCTAGGGAGACTGAGGATTAGAGAGAGATCTCCTGTATTTTTGTGAGTTTCAGGAGCTCAACCAGGTCTTCACAAAGAATAATGGTGAAAAATTAGCTCATGCTTCCAGCCTGGGAAGGAGGAAGTAACAATTTTGAAAAATGCCAGGGGATTCTGTTCTTCTGAATAAGGCCTGCCCTCAGGATAACCTATTTTATGAGAGCCGAAACTATTGTGGGTTTTTTTTGTTTGTTTGTTTGTTTTAGTTTTTGTTTTTGCAGAGTTTAACTGACCTGGGGGAAAGGAAATACTCAATTCCGGCCCCCTCCAGTCTTCCACGTGGGAAAAGGAAAATATGCAGTATCAACCCAATTACCCATCCTGCCCCACCTGAGGATGGAGCCGGGTGGGGTCACTAAGGATCATTTGTGAAGTTCACAGAGGCACAGGCTCACTAAACGATTGAGACCTAATCATAGGACTGTAGAACACTACCCCCTCCTCACACCTTACTACCACCTTACTAAAGACCTATTTACAGCAGTCCCTCTTACCCGGTACATCATGTCTGGTTATCAAGGCATAATAAAAGCAAAAACACAGTGTGAAGAGAGAGAGAGAAAGCATCAGATACAGACTTGGATGTGGGAAGGATGCCAGAATTAGACTGGCAGAATTAGAACTATGATTACTAAGAGAAGTGATGGGTAAAGTAGACAATATACAAGAACAGATGGACAATGTAAGCACAGAGATGGAAATTCTAGAAAAGAATGAAAAAGCAATACTGGACATTAAAAACACTGTGACAGAAATGAAGAATGTCTTTGATGGGCTCTTTAGTAGACTGTAAGTAGCTGGGGAAAGAATCTCTGAGCTTAAGGTTATCTCAATTTAAATGTCCAAACTGAAAAGCAAAAGGAAAAAGATATGAAAAAACAAAACCACAGAACAAAATATCCAATTACTATGGGACAACTACAAAAGGGATAACATACATGCAATGGAAATACCAGAAGGAGAATGAAGGGAGAAAGGAATTGAAGAAATATTTGAACCAATAATGACTGAGAATTTATCCAAATTAATGCCAAACACCAAACCAAAAATCCAGAAAGCTCAGAAAATATCAAGCAGGATAAATGTCAAAATAAACTAGACCTAGATGTTTACTGTATTCAAGCTAAAGAAAATAAAAGATAAAAAAAATCTTGAAACAAGTCGTTGGAAAAAAAGGTCTTACTGGTGACGGTAGAGGAACAAATACAAGAATTATATCTGACTTTTCAGAAATTTTGCAAGCAAAAATAGAATGGAGTGAAATATATAAAGTGCTGAGAGAAAAACCCAGCAATGTAGAATTCTGTACACTGTGAAATTAACTTTTAAAAAGTGAAGGAGAAAAGAAGACTTTGTCAGACAAAAATTGAGAGCATTTGTTGTCAGTGGAATTGCCTAGTAATAAATATTGAAAGAAGGCTAGGCGCAGTGTCTCACGCCTGTAGTTCCAGCACTTTAGGGGGCCGAGGTGGGTGGATTGCTTGAGCTCAGGAGTTCAAGATGAACCTGGGCAACATGGTGAAACCTTGTCTCTACAAAAAATATAAAAAAATTGGCTGGGCATTGTGGTGCATGGCTGCACTACTCAGGAGGCTGAGGTCGGGGGATCACTTGAGCCTGGGAGGTCGAGGCTGCAGTGACCTGTGTTCGTGTCACTGCACTCCAGCCTGGGCAACAAAATGAGACATTGTCAAAAAAAAGAAATTATTCAGAGAGAGGAAAAATGATATAAGTCAGAAACTTAGATCTATATGAATAAACGAAGAGCATCAGAAAAGGAATAAGTGAAGGTAAAATAAAAACTTTTATCTTTCTTATTAATAATAATAGCAACAATGTATTTATGTATGTATTATGTGTATCAAGGGATAGGAGGAATTATGGTTTTTTTTTTTTTTGAGATGGAGTCTTGCTCTGTTGCCCAGGCTGGAGTGCAGTGGCATGATCTTGGCTCACTGCAACCTCTGCCTCCTGGGTTCATGCCATTCTCCTGCCTCAGCCTCCTGAGTACCTGGGACTACACGCGCCTGCCACCACGCCTGGCTGATTTTTTGTATTTTTAGTAGAGACAGGGTTTCACTGTGTTAGCCAGGATGGTCTTGATCTCCTGACCTCGTGATCTGCTTGCCTCGGCCTCCCAAAATACTGGGATTACAGGCGTGAGCCACCACAGTGTACTTTTGTTATTATAAAGTACACTGCCCATGAAATGGTGTAGTGATATTTGAAAGTGGACTTGGATTAGTCATAAATGTATATTGCAAATTCTAGGGCAACCACTAAAAAAAGGAAAGAAGTATGGTTGGGAAAGGCAGGAAAATGGAATCACATAAGATGCTCAATTAAAACCAGGAAAGGCAGAAAAAGAGTATAAGACAAGAATAGGAAAAAAGAACAAAGCAACAAACAGAAAACAGTAATTAATATGGGAAATATTAATCCAGCTCTATTAGTAATCACTCTCAATATCAATGGTCTAGGGCAGGAGGAGCGGCACCAGCCAGGCAGCCCAGCATCAGGAAGGCTCTAGGCATGCCTCAGCCCACAGGCACCCGGCACGTGTTTTCCATGTCAAGATGCCCAAGAGGAAGGTGAGCTCAACTGAAGGGATGGTGAAGGAAGAGCCCAAGCGGAGATTGGTGCGTTGTCAACTAAACTTGCTCTTGCAAAAGCGGAAACAAGGCCAAAAAAGGCAGAGGGAAGGATAAACCTTCAGACAAAATAAAGTGCAAACAAAAGGGCAAAGGGGAGCAAAGGGAAAACAGGCTAATCTAAAAACTAAAGACGATTTACCTGCAGAAAATGGAGAAACTAAACCAAGGAGAATCCAGCCTCTGATGAAGCAGTAGAGAAAGAAGCCCAGTCTGATTAACATAATATACCATGTCTTACTAGTGGTCCCTGTCTCCCTTCTTGTAAAATCCAGAGAAATATTTTTATTAACTATTTTGTAAATGCAAGTTTTTAGTAGCTGTAGGGACATTTTTAAGAAGGAGAGAATCTCACCAGAAAATAGTATAGGATTTTGAATTACATAGGCTTTGATTGTCTTGAATATCACCTTAACGTGCCATAGATTTTTTTTTTTATCCTGTAATACAAAGCATGCCAAGTGGCAATGTGGAGTCACAGCCCTGATTTAATGTCCTGAACATTTTAAATTGTTTCTGTTCTCCTGTTGTTTCTTAATAGATTGTTTCCTAAAGAAAATCACTCCTTGATCATGACTCTCCCTGTCAGAATTGTGTGCCCTCGGTAACATCTTTGGTTATGGTAGTCCTGTTTTTGTAAAAACTTTGTTAATGGGACAGATTGAAAATTTGAGTACTTAGTGTATATGATACTAAGTTGTGAATTAGTGGGACTTATGTAACAGCTTCTCAACATCGAAGATACTGGTACTTGATATTTTCTTAAGGACTATTTGCCTCTAAATTTTAAGCTGTAAGGTCACTGGAATAACTGCTTAAAAAAAGAATTACAATACCTGACTTTTTAGATGTTCAGTATGTATGTTAAGAGTTGTGTACAAATTGAAATGCCTGTGTACTGATCCTCAGCACAACCAATAAAATCTCCATTACAAAAAGTCCCCAATATCAATGGTCTGAATGCACAAATTAAAAGATAAAGATATCAGAGTAGATTTTTAAAAAAGATCTAACTATATGTTATCTATAAGAAACCCATTAAAGAAGTTTATGGATTAAAAGTAAAGAGATGGAGAAAGATTTGCCATGTAAATACTAACCAAAAGAAAGAAGGAGTAACTATGTATTAATTTTAGATACAGCAGACTTCAGATCAAGGAACTTATCAGAGATAAAGAGGGACATTATGTAATGACAAAGAGATAATTCTTCAAGATAACAGTCCTTTATGTATATGCATCTAACAACACAGCATCAAAATATATGAGGAAAACACTAATAGAAATGCCAAGAGTGATAAATGAATCCACTATTATAGTTGGAGACTTTAACATCACTCTATCAGATATGACCAGATCCAGCAGGCAGATAATCATTGAGGACATATAGCTGAATTCAACAACACCATCTATCAATTGCATATAGTTGACATCTATAGACTGCTTCATAATAGCAGAATACACATTCTTCTGAAGCTCACATGGAACACTCACCAAAACTGACCACACTCTGGGCCATCAAACAAACCTTAAGAAACTTAAAATAATACAAATCATACAATGGTTGCTTTCAGGCCTCAGTGGAATTAAAACTACATATCAGTAACAGAAAGATAGCCAGAAAATCTCAAAATATGTGAAGAACACACTTCTAAGTAACACATGAGTCAAAGAAATCTCAAGACAAAATTTAAAATATTTTTGAACTAAATGAGAATAAAAATGCAAGTCATCAAAATTTGTAGGATGCAGTAAAAGCAGTGCTTAGAAGGAAATTTAGTCTTGAATGCATATATTAGAAAAGAAGAAAGTTCTAAAATCAATCATCTAAGCTTCCACCTTAGGAAACTAGAAAAACGAGAGCAAATTAATCCAAAATAAGCAGAAGAAAATAAATCATAAAATTGAAGATGAAATTTAAAATAGGAAATCAGTAGAGAAGATAAATTTAAAAAGAATCAGCCTCTGGTCGCCTCAGATACTATGAAACCCAAAGGCTGGAATGGCTAAGTCACCCAAACAGTAGCGATAGCACCCCATCCCCCCGGCCCCGCCCCGCTCCCTCTGGGCGTACCATGTTGGGGGAATTTAGATCTCTCTCCGCTGGAGAGCTTGAGCGGGGGTGACTGGAGGCCCCAGTTGGAAGGTCCCACCCAGTGAGGAGGAACGGGATCTGGCACCTGCTTAAATCAGCAGCCAGGCCACGTTTTGGTAGAGCAGCTGTGCTGTGCTGTGCTGGGGAATCCCTTCCACCCTGGCTTGGCTCAGACTCTCCAAAACCTGAAAGCTGGAATGACTAAGGCATTGGAACAGCCAAGATGTCACCCCCCTGCAGAGTTTCTTTTTATGGGGCTGCAATGCCGCTATTGGTAGTTGGCTGGAATTCCAAGCCAATGGGTCTTACCTTGGTCTTACCTTGTGTGGAAGTAGGATCTGCGGGCTGTTGCTGCTCAGCTCCTGGAATTCAGGCTCTTTCCTAGAAATATATGTGGGGGTCTAACCTTCCACTTTGCAGGAGCTGCAGCTACTTTTGCTGGAAAGCCCAATTATCTAAGACTTCAGGGTCTCCACGCACGCCTGAGCTCTGCCGAAACTCCACCTAGCTCTGTCCCTCCGATTCAAAACTGAAGGCCCTGTTGGGTTCACAGGGAGATCCCCTGACCCAAGAACTGCAAAGATCTGTGGCAGAAGCGTGGTTTCCCGGGGTCGCACATTCACTCACCGCTTCCCTAGGTGGGGGAGGTTCCCTGGCTTTGTGTCACTCCTGGGTGGGCCACTGTGCTGTCTTGCTTGTAAATACTCTTTTAACAGAGCATTCATACTGGGAAAACATGGAGTAAATAAGATTAAAACCAGGCTATGACAGGGATAAGCCTTTCAATTTCTAGCCATTTCTCATGATGCTTGTACAAAAAACCACCACAAAAGAAAAAAAAACCCAACTATTAAAATGCTAAAAATTTCAAGATTAACAAGAATTTTAAGAGATGAAATAAATGAAAAAGAAAAAGCAAAAACAAAATAAAAGATACTAAAAAATAATGAAAAGATACTATCAACTTTGCATCAAGCAACCTCAGATAGGATTTTTTTTTTTTTTTTTTTTTTTTTTTTTTTGAGATGGAGTCTTGCTTATCGCCCAGGCTGGAGTACAGTGGCGCGATCTCGGCTCACTGCAAGCTCCGCCTCCCGGGTTCAGGCCATTCTCCTGTCTCAGCCTCCTGAGTAGCTGGGACTACAGGAGCCCGCACCTTGCCCGGCTAATTTTTTGTATTTTTAGCAGAGACGGGGTTTCACCGTGTTAGCCAGGATGGTCTCAATCTTCTGACCTTGTGATCCGCCCGCCTCGGCCTCCCAAAGTGCTGGGATTACAGGCTTGAGCCACTGTGCCCGACCAGGATTCTTTAGTTAAGTG
The DNA here is from genome assembly GCF_047675955.1 of Chlorocebus sabaeus. NCBI lineage: Eukaryota > Metazoa > Chordata > Mammalia > Primates > Cercopithecidae > Chlorocebus > Chlorocebus sabaeus. The sequence goes on along the minus strand of NC_132907.1, from coordinate 38,961,345 downwards.
GAGAGAGGAAAGAATTTTGTCTGAAACCAGGAAATGAGTCTAAGTGAGAAAAAAGACTGGACAGCCAAATTTCGCTGGCTCTATACTACCTGAGCTGTCTTCTGGAGCATTCCTTTTATTTATCTGCTGGAAACTTATGGGAAACATTATCTTACAGAACGTTTTTTAATTATCCAAGGTTTTAGAGACTCCTTGCTAAGATAAACTTTGATTTAGAATCCATGTGAGAAAATCCTTGAGGAACATAAGGAGCAATTGCCTGAGGGATTCTCTTGCGTCTTTATCCAAAGGACCCAAAAAATCAAATTCAAAATCCATCCATATCATCTTAATCTCTAATTAATATTAGAGTATCTAGATTGCTATTTACTTCTCTCACAGACCCCTGACAAATAATACATTACCCTAATTTCAGAGAAACTACCCCACAGTTGAATTCCTCACCCATCTGATGTCTCAGCATTAGGATGTGAAGAGTGAAAAAATGGAAACATACATATTAAAAAAAAAAAAAAAATTCACTCTACTTACCCTAGGCCAGTGTTTTAGTATTGCAGGGAGGTTCTACCATCCTTTAGTGCTCTTCTCCTGGGTGTTGTTGTTGCTGTTATTCTTTTCTTTCTCTTTCTCTTTTCCTTCTCTTCCTCCTCCTCTTCTTCCTCCTTCTTCCCTTTTCTCTTTCTCCTTCCCCTTCCTTCTGCTTCCTCCTCTTCCTCATCTCCCATTCCTCCTCTCTCTTCCTTTTCTTTATTCTTCTTCTTCTAACCTTTCTATTTAGTTTACACCAAAATCATTCCAGTCCTAAGGACAGTTAAAGATATCTTGTTCTCATGGAGAAAGGAAGAATAAGATATGTAAAATCAGGGACATTACCTAATTTTACAAACAGAGTTAAAATAATTATAGCTTGTGACATAATTTTTAAAACACCCTATGTTCCCTCTGTAGTGATTACCCTTAACCAGATGATCTTTGGTTATTCAGGGAATTATAATAACACTAAATCAATTTTCAAATATCATTGAGGCAGTTTGCTATTTGCCAGTTGACTTTCCTTATCTACATGGTTTCTGGGAGCTCCAGCACTACAATCAGTTGGTGAGTGGTACTTACACAAGGTTTCCTGGTCTTATTGGAGTTATCAGCCTGCAACTTTCAGGAATCAAGGCCTCTTTGCTGGGCATTAACCAGAAGTCTGGGTGGCAAATTGTGTGGCTCTGGGATTTGTTGATGCTGGTTTGCATGAGCAAGTTTTGTTAGCTCTGGGCTCAGTGGATGGTTTTGGTTATGCAGTTACTTGAGCCCTGGTTTCTTCATCAATCAAGCAGGTCTCAAGTTTCCTCCTCTTTCTCAGTTTTGTGATTTTTGACATTAGCAGAATTTGAAATCCAGGATGGTTGCTAAGCAGTTTCAGAAATGGAAATCACATTTGTCAAATGAGCTCCAAACCAGGAAATTCAGCGAGAGGATTCCTGGGTGTCCCCAGTCCCAGCCTACCTAGCATCTCACATGAATTGGAGGCTGTAATGTCCTCCCAGAGGGAACTGGATCTAGCCAGTAAGCACAAACATTCTTTTGGTCTTTCCAAATTTTTTCTGCAGAAAATGCCCATGGGACAACTCACTGTGAAGTTGAAATTATATGCAAGTGTGTATACAATTAAATTTCAAAATAAATTCCTTAGAATTGTGTGTGTTTGTTTTTTGCTAATTTGATGGTGAACATGAAAGCCCAACGTATCCTGGGAAAAACTTTGTGTTTTTCTTTAAGCCACAGATAGTCTAATTAGACTTGAAAGAATGCACTTCCAAAGCAAAATAAGACAAAATAGAACATTCAAACAGCCACATACCATAGTTTCAGAGATAACTAGATATTGGGCCTATAAAGATAGCAATGAATTGCTACTGAGTTTGTCTTGCCCACTGTCTTCCACACTCCAGGTGGGAGGGCTATAGCAGCGTCTTATCATCCTTGAATTTGTTGAATGAATAGCAGTGTCCAGAAATGAGGAAAACCCCAGGCACAGAATGATACTAAGGGGATCTAAAGAGTTTCTTGAGTGAAAATACTGCTGCTACTTGGGAAGATTTGAGAATATGATGGCTCTGAAAATGTACAATTGCTCTGCAATCTTAGAGAATTTTTAGAGTCAACTTTTATAAAGGGGGGACAAAAATATTTATAAAAAACACGGATGAAAAAATACTGTGAAGCAGGAAAGATGGCCTTAGATGTTCTCACCTCCTATTTCTGGGAATTCCTCACCATTCATGGTCCTTAAGATCACTCCACCCTTCCCTGTCAAAACCTGGTTTTAGGAAAGGATCTGGTAAATTCATCCCCCTGAGTTTCAGTAACTGAAACAGTTTACTGCAGTAATACATTGTCGTATTTCAATTGACAGAAAAGGCTTAATATACTGTAATGGTTATTCTGTTTACTTTTAAATAAACACCAACACATTAACCCAAGGTGGCATATTTCTCATTATAGAATTAAAGAATTATAGAATTTTGTAGAGGAAACACTTTCAAAAAAATTAGACTGTGTAATTCACCTATTTCACTTGTTTCTGAGGCTTGGTAATTGATCATCCAGTAATGTTTTGGCCTTCTTACATATTAAGAATAGTACAAACAAAGCAAGGGGATTCCTATTATTAAAATAAGCACTCTCTAAAGAACCCATGAATTTCACTGCAGTTCTCTCAGCGGCTTGGTCAGGACCCAGGCTAAACCAGGTACTCAAATACCAATCTCTGTTTTCAAAGAGAGAGAATTAAATTGCTTTTGGCTTTGTTCATAAAAATAGCCATTCTGCATTCATGGCACTGAATAGATTCTTTATGATAATTAATGTAAGTTTTATATTTTTACAACAATCCTTGGGCTGTGTTCTCATGAATATTTCCATTAAATAATTACCTCTTAGAAACCAAAGAGCTCTTTTGTATTTTTTAGAGCTGTGTGTATGGATACATTCTCCATGCCTCCCTTTTCCCATTCCTCTCAAAATTGCTTATATCTAAGCAACTTAATACCCTGTCATTATATGTTTAATTCATTTCAGAATATGTGTCCAGAAATATTTGTGCTATTGATAGAGTCAGACTGGCCCTCTAAAAACTGAGAGCTGGTCCCATTTCTGCAGATTTTCCCTCTATGCCTTGCATGTGTTGTAGACCTACAAACTTCCTGACATATAGAAGCCCACTCTTCTCATTTTGTTTGAGATTCAGAATTCCTAACAGGAAAGTAACCATTTCAGTAACCAATCTTACAGGCTTGTTTGTCTTCTCTTTATAAATTCTTAACCTTTCCATGACTTAGCAGAAAGTATGCAAGGCTCAGGTTAGGTCAACAACAGAGTCAAGGTTAACTACAAGAAAGTGACATGGGAAAAAACCCAACTAGTCCAAACACAGAAACATCAATAGGAGACTTAGACTAACTGTAACATTAGCCATCACCTCAGGTCCACTAGCACTTAATATATTTTGTTAATAGGCCCTAAGACTCTTAGAATCTGCTTTTCCCCTTTTCTTCAGAGTATGGATTTCATTGCTCTTAAAACATTGCATCTTCTGCTGGGAGTAATTCTGTTCTTGGCCTCTGGAACAGCTCATAAATTATATCTCTGGGATTTTAGACTACAACAGATAACGAAATGGTTTCCTATTCCCCTGGGAAGCTCAGGTAGGAATAGCTACTTACAGAAGTGATTAACTGAGGAATTTTTGCTTCAGGAACAGAACAGGAGTCAACTCAAGAGCTTTTTTATTTACATCTGGAGTTTTGTTTATTTTGGCTCTATCAATTTCTACATCTGAACAAAATATAACTCTAAGCTATGTCACCAGGAAGAGAGAGATGGAGTCTCCTCCTGTGTTTGAATGAAGGAACCTCCACATGTGGAATAAAGTCTTGTCCAAACACATTTGGTCTCACTTCCATGCACAACTTCCTGCTCAGAGTTTATCAGGTTAATTTAACCTCAGAAGATTCTAATGCTTCCAAATGAGGAAAAAAATATATATATAATGAAATTCTGTTAAGACCTGTTGGGCTGAACAAACAGAAAGAGAAGCGGTTTTCTTTATTGAAGAGCCATTCACGTATATGCTAACGTCTATTGTGAATCTTCAAGAGTGGAGGAGCACTTTCCAAAAATATTTGACCTTGGAAGACTTTCCTTTATTCAGAGTATCTCTAAAAATCTCACATTCTACAAGGAACTAAACCACAGTCAAATTTCAGTTGAAAGCTTACCTCAGTCATTCACTCACTCCAGCACAAATCAGAGCCATGACTTTGCTAACTTGGTTGAATTCCATGAGCAATGTTATTTTGGGCCAGATCCGTAGCCAGTTGCAATATCCTATTACTAAAAGACAGTCTATGATATAGGGTGTGCACGTGTATTTTTTAAAATGTAAAGCTCAGCTGCTCTACCAAAACATAGCCAGATGCTGCTCTAAGTGGGTTCCCAATCCTGTTCAGCGTCACTGGGTGGGACTTCCCAACCAGGGTCTCCAGCCACTTCCTACAGGTGCCTTTGGGCTGGCAATAGGTCCATACCTCCCTGGGACAAGGTTCCCAGAGGGAGGGACAGGCTGCCATCTTTGCTATTTCTCAGTCTTCACAGGTGACACCTCCAGGTTCTGGAAAATCCAAGGTGACTAAGGACTGGAGTGGTCCCCAAGCCCACCACAGCAGTCTTACAGAAAAGTCGCTAGATTGTTAAGTGTGTGCTCATTCCCATATTTCCTCACTGGCTGGTCCTCCAAGTCTGGGCCTGCAGCCACCCACCTGCCAGAGCTATCGAGCCAGTACCAACTCAACGACTCCCCAGATAGCACCTCCAGGGGCAACTGAAAGCCTCTCTGCCACTGACTCTTCAGTGAAAGTTTCCTGGCCACCCTCAGACTGACGAAGGAGGAAAGACCCTAAGTGCCTGTTCAAACCACCAACAAGCTGCAGTCAACCCAATGGCAGGAGACCAGTTTGTCTCCCATAGGTCCCACACCCTTACACAACTCATCACCAGATAGGAAACGCTTGCCTTGGGCCCACAGCACAAACCCTCCATCTTGGGCTGACTGCACTGAACGATTGCTGACCTGCATTTCTCTGGTGTGGAGCCCCTAGGAGTCAAGCAAATGATCCTTGGCCACAACTACTACTAAGATCTCTTCCTCTGCTGCCTTTCAGCTGGGGAAGGAACATAAACACGGAGATTGCCCCAGAGCTGCAATGGGCAGCCCAGGAGTGCCAAATCATGAACTACAGCCAGCACTTAAGAGGGAAAGGAACCCACACTTTCAGAGAACTGAGAGGGAATGTGGCTGCAACTGTGAGGAAACATGGGGGAGCATCCCAGTGAAAACATCCAGAAAAGAAGTGTATTGATTGTATTCAATCTACACAGCAGTTAAAGGAACACCCACATGCAAGGATGAGAAAGAACCAATGTAAGAACTCTGGTAACTCAAATGGCTAGAGTGTCATATGTCCTCCAAATGACCATACCAGTTCTTCAACAAGAGTTCTTAACCAGGCTAAACAGGCTGGAATCTGTCATCGAATTCAGAATATGGATAGGAACAAAGATCATTGAGATTCAGGATGATGGCAAAAACCAGTCCAAGGAAAATGAGGATCACAATAAAGTGATACAGGAGCTGAAAGACGAAGTAGCCAGTATAAAAAAGATCCTAATGGGTCTGACAGAGCAGAATAGCACAATACAAGAATTTCACAATGCAATCACAAGTATTAACAGTAGAATAAAACAAGCTAAGGAAAGAATCGCAGAACTTGAAGGCTGGTTCTCTGAAATAATGCCAAATCTATGAATCATTGTCATCCCTGAAAAGGAGGGGGAGAAAGCAAACAACCTGGAAAATATATTTCAGAGTATCATCCATGAAAACTTTCACAACTTTGCTAGAGAGGTCAACAGTCAAATTCAGGAAATACAGAGAACTCCTTAAAGATTCTACACAAGATCATCTCCAAGACACATAATCATCAGATTTTCTAAGATTGAAATGAAAGAAAGAATGTTAAAGGCAACTAGAGAGAAATGGCAGGTCACCCACAAAGGGATCCCCATCAGGCTAACAGTGGACCTCTCAGCTGAAACACTAAAAGCCAAAAGACACTGGGGGCCTATATTGAACATTCTTAAAGAAAAAATATCTTCAACCAAGAATTTCATATCCAGCCAAACTAAGCTTCCTAAGTGGAAGAAAATAAGATCCTTTTCAAACGAACAAATGTTGAGGGACTTCATTACCACCAGATATGCCTTACAAAAGAGATCTTGAAAGTAGCACTAAATTTAGAAATGAAAGACTGCTACCAGCTAATACAAAAACACACTTAAGCACACAGACCAGTGTCACTGTAAAGCAACCACACAAAAAAGCCAACATGGTAACCCACTAACAGCACAATGACAGGATCAAATCCACACATATAAATACTAACCTTAAATGTAAATGGCTGAATACTCCACTTAAAAGGCACAGAGTAGCAAGCTGGATAAAAAAGCAAGCCCCAATGGTATGCTGTCTTTAAGAGACCTGTCTTACATGTAATGGCACTCACAGGCTCAAAACAAAGGGATGGAGAAAAATCTACCAAGCAAATGGAAAACAGAAGAGAGCAAGGGTTGTAATCCTACTTTCAGATGATTTCAAACCAAGAAAGATCAGAAAAGACAAGGAAGGGCATTAAATAATGGTAAAGTGTTCAATCCAACAAGACTTAGCTCTCCTAAATATATACGCACCCAACACAGGAACACCCAGATTCATAAAGAAAGTTCTTAGAGTCCTACTAAAAGACATAGACTCCCATACAGTAATAGTGAAAGACTTCCACACTCTACTGTTGGTATTAGACAGATCATTGAGGCAGAAAATCAACAAAGATATTCAGGACCTAAACTCAGCATTGGACCAAATGGATCTGATAGACCCTTACAGAAGTCTCCACCCCAAAACAACAGAATACACATTCTTCTCATCGCCACATGACACGTACTCTAAAATTGACCATATAATTGGACATAAAACAATCCTCAGCAAATGTAAAAGAACGGAAATAGGACCAAACACATGCTTGGACCACAGAGCAAAAAGATAGAAGTCAATACAACGAAAATCACTCAAAACCATATGATTGCATTAAACAACAGGCTCCTGAATGACTTTTGGGTAAATAATGAAATTGAGGCAGAAATAAAAAAGTTCTTTGAAAATAACAAAAACAAAGATACAACATACCAGAATCTCTGGGACACAGCTAAGGCAGTGTTAAGAGCGGAATTCATGGCACTAAATGCCCACATTAAAATGTTAGAAAGATCTCAGATTATCAGCCTAACTTCACAACTGAAAGAGTTAGAGAAGCAAGAACAAATCAACCCCAACGTTAGCAGAAGACAAGAAATAACAAAATCAGAGCTGAACTAAAGGAAATCAAGTCACACACAAAAAATCTAAAGGTTAATGAATCCAGGAGTTGGTTTTTTAAAAAAATTAATAAAATAGGCCACTAGCTAGACTAATTTGGAGGAAAAGAGAGATGCAAATAAACACAATTAGAAGTGACAAAAGGAACGTTACTACTGACTCCACAGAAATAAAAACAACTGTTAGAAATGACTATGAACACCTCTACACACACAAACCAGAAAACCTAGAAGAGATAGATAAATTCCTGGACACATACACCCTCCCAAGACTGACCGAGGAAGGAATTGATTTCCTGGGCAGACCAATAATGAGCTCCGAAATTGAATCAGTAATAAATAGTCTACCAACCAAAAAAAGCCCAGGACCTGATGGATTCACAGCTGAATTCTACCAGATGTACAAAGAAGATCTGGTACCATTCCTACAGAAACTATTCCAAAAAATTGAGGAGGAAGGACTTCTCAACTTATTCTGTGAGGCCAGCATCATCTTGATACCAAAAATCTGGCAAAGTCACAACAAAAAAAGAAAATTCAGGCCAATATCCCTGATGAACATTGCTGCAAAAATACTCAACAAAATACTTGCAAACCAAATCCAGCAGTACATCAAAAAGCTAATCCACCGTGATCAAGTACAGGCTTCATCCCCAGGATGCAAGGTTCATTCAACATATGCAAACCAATAAATATGATTCATCATATAAACAGAACTAAAGAAAAAACTGCATAATTATCTCATTAGATGCAGAAAGGCTTTTGATAAAATTCAACATCCCTTCATGTTAAAAAAAAAAAAACTCTCACTAAACTAGGTATTGAAGAAACATACCTCAACGTAATAACAGCCATCTATGACAAATCCAGAGCCAACATTATACTGAATGGACAAAAGCCTAAAGCATTCCTCTTGAAAACTGGCACAAGACAAGGATGACCTCTTTCACCACTTCTATTCAACATGGTATTGAAGTCCTAGCCAGAGCAATCAGGTAAGAGAAAGAAATAAAGAGTATCCAAATAGGAAGAGAGGAAGTTATACTATCTCTCTTTGTAGATGGCATGATTCTATATTTAGAAAACCCCATAGTCTCAGCTCTATAGCTCCTCCAGCTGATAAATAACTTCAGCAAATTTGAGGATAAAAAATCAATGTACAAAAATCACTAGCATTCCTATATACCAGCAACAACCAAACTGAGAGCCAAATCAGACAGGCAATCTCACTCACTATTGCCAAAAACAAAATAAAATGCCTAGGAATACAGCTACCCAGCCAGGTGAAAGTTCTCTACAATGAGAATTTAAAAACACTCCTCAAAGAAATCAGACAAGACACAAACAAATGGGAAAACACCCCATGCTCATGAGTAGAAAGTATCAATATCATTAAAATGGCTATATTGCCCAAACCAATTTACAGATTCAATGCTATTCCTGTCAAACTACCAATGAAATTCTTCACATAACTAAAAAACATTGTTTTAAAATTTATATAGGACGAAAAAATAGCCCAAATAGCCAAGGCAATCCTAAACAAAAATAACAAAGCTGACAGAATCATGTTACCTGACTTCAAACTATACTACAAGTCTACAGGGACCAAAACAACATGGCACTGGTACAAAAACAGGCACAAAGACCAATGGAACAGAACAAAGAGCCCAGAAATAAGGCCACACATCTATGACCATCTGATCTTTGACAAAGCTGATGAAAACAAGCAATGGGGAAAAGACTCCCCGTTCAGTAAATGGTGGCAGGCTAACTGGCTGGCCATATGCAGAAGATGGAAGCTGGACCCCATCCTTACAGCAAAATAAAAATCAACTCAAGATGGATTAAAGACTTAAATGTGAAACCCAAAACTATAGAAACCTTGAAGACAACCTAGGCAATATCATCCTGGATCTAGGCACGGGAAAATATTTCACAACAAAAACACCAAAAGCAATTGCAACAAAAGCAGACATTGAAAAATGCCATCTAACTAAACTTAAGAGCTTCTGCACAGCAAAATAAACCATCAACAGAGTAAACAGACAACCTACAGAATGGGAGAAAATTTTTGCGAACTACGCAGCTGACAGAGATCTAGTGTCCAGCATCTATAAGAGAAAAGCAAACAACCCCATTAAAAAGTGGGCAAAGGACATGAACAGACATCTTCTCAAAAGAAGAGGTACATGCAACCAACAAGCGTATGAAAAAAAGCTCAATATCACTGATCATTAGAGAAATGTAAATCAAAACCACAATGAGATACCATCTCACACCAGTCAGAATGACTATTATTAAGAAGTCAAAAAGTAACTATTGCTGGTGATGTTGCAGAGAAAAGGGAATGCTTATACACTGTTGGTGGGAGTGTAAATTAGTTCAACCATTGCGGAAAGCAGTATGTCAATTCCTAAAGAGCTAAAAGCAGAACCGCTATTTGACCCAGCAATCCCACTACTGGGTATATACCCAGAGGAATATAAAGCATTCTACCATAAAGACACATGCACATGAAAGTTCACTGCAGCACTGTTCACCATAGCAAAGATATGGAATCAACCTAAATGCCCATCAGTGACAAACTGGATAAAGAAAATGTGGTATATATATGCCCTGGAATACTACACAGCCATAAAAAAGAACAAGATCATGTCTTTTGTGGGAGCATAGATGGAACTGGAGACTATCATTTTTAGCAAACTAATACAGGAACAGAAAACCAAATACTGCATGTTCTCATTTATAAGTGGGAGCTAAATGATAAGAACTTATGAACACAAAGAAAGGAACAACAGACACTGTGGTCTACTTGAGAGGGAAAGGTGGGAGGAGGGAAAGGAGCAGAAAAGGTAAGTATTGGGTACTGAGCTTAGTACCTGGATGATATAATAATATGTATAACAAACCTCCTGTGGCATGTGTTTATTTATGTTACAAACCTTCACACATACCTCCAATCCTAAGTTTAAGAAAGTAAAGCTCATAAAATAATGAATAAAACATTACTGTCACTTGATTATTGAGAGTTTCATCAAGTCACAGCAGAATTGAGGATTCACAGGAGAAGGAAGAGTCTGTGAGAAAGCGTAGCAGTTGGCCACAGTGACAAAATCCTTGAAATATTCAAGATGCAACTCTTATTCCACGTCTTCCTTGAAGAGTCTTTTATGAATCTATCACCAGGAAATTTATCTACGTTTTGGATCATCTTGGGGGTACTATAGTGTTAATGCTATGATGTTAAATGAATTATTTATGCTTATATGAGCATAAATGATATTTATCTTCGTCTGTTCAGGCTACTAGAGCAAAATACCTCAGATTGGATAATTTATAAACAACAGAAATGTATTTCTCATAGCTCTGGAGACTGGGAAGTCTAAGATGAAGGCATCAGTAGATTAGATGTTGGGTAAAGGCTTGTTGTCTGCTTCCTAGATGGTACCTTGTTGCTGTGTCCTCGCATGTCAGAAGGGGCCAAGAGGCTTCCTCAAGTCTCTTTTATAAGGACACTAATTTTGTTCAAGTGGGTGGAGACCACTAAAGGTCCCACCTCTTAATACTATCACATTGGGTGTTAGGTTACAATATATAAATTTTGGGAGGACACACACATTCAAACCATAGCAATATTTTTAAAGTCTTAAAGGGATGCTAAAGTATTTAAGTTGATGTTTCTGATACAAAGAGGTTCAAACTAAAATAGAATAATTTATATCTCTTGATTTGCATCTGGTGTAGCAAGAACTTTTTTTGATAGGACTAAAAGACTGCCTACTCTGTATCCACAGGGCCAGAGAGAAAGAAGCCACGAGTCTATGACCAGGCCAGACCAATTCTAGCCATAGGTTGAACCAGATCAGAACTGGGGTGACTTAAAGAACAATGACATGTATTACTTTAAATCAATTTTATCGACCTTGTCTTTCGTAGAGTCGTGAGCTACTTTATCTAAAATTAGAACTGGAAGGTATTTAGAGATCATTTAGTGCAAGTGCTCACATTAGAAACCAGGAGGCTGAGGACTGGCAAGCTTCTGTAAGATGCTATTAAGAGCTGCTTCAGGACCAGAGTGCAGTGTATGAGAAGCAGACATTCAAACTCTCCAACATTTCCCACCACATCAATAAATAATTGCTTCTGATAGATCAGATTTTTTTTTTGTGGGCTCTTATAGCTAGCTAAACCTACATACTTACCTTGCTTTTATCATAAAATGACTAGATATAGGAAAAATATGGAAAGGTACAGAGGTAACTTCGGCAATTGATGCAAAGCAGACAGGACAAAGCTTGAGGTGATTACTTTGAGTCTGTACACACATAAAATAGCCCCCTGCTGTGAGTAATGGTCTTCCCAAATGACTGCCTCTCAGATATCTAGGTCACAGAATGATGCACCAGTCCAGAGCAACATGTTCTAGTAACAATCTACTTCCTCTGAGACTTCTGGTCAGGATGTAGAAGCATGCTAAAGACTATCACTCCTTTGGTAACAATGAAAACAAACAAAATAAAAAATATGCTTTGATACAGGGAAAAAGGAGTAAGATGGATGCAATAAGCCCTTGATAAACTTAATTCTAAGAGAAATAAGCTTTTTATAGGTAAGCAGGGAGCCACGACAGCTTCCATACCTAGGCATGCACCTGGTCTGGATACAGGTAGTAACTGGGTACAGATGGAGAGACTTTTCTGTATAAGGAGAAATTAGCCAAGTTTTTTTTTCTTTTCTTTTCTTTTCTTTTTTTTCCTGAGATGGAGTCTCACTTGGTCACCTAGGCTGAAGTGTAGTGGCGTGATCTTGGCTCACTGCAACCTCTGCCTCCCGGGTTCAAGTGATACTCCTGCCTCAGCCTCCTGAGTAGCTGGGACTACAGGTGCCCACCACCATGCCTGGCTAATTTTTGTAGTTTTAGTAGAGATGGAGTTTCACCATGTTGGCCTGGCTGGTCTTGAACTCCTGACCTCAAGTGATCCACCTGCCTCGGCCTTTCAAAGTACTGGGATTACAAGCATGAGCCACTGCGCCCAGCCAAAATTGGCCAAGTTTTATAGGACAATGCAATGTGGCTAGAAGGACTGGATTCTGGAATAGCCCCAAATGCAAAGACACATCACTTGGCCCAACAATTCTTCCCTTGTTTCTTATCCCCACCATGAGGTTTCCTGAGAAAAACAGCAGTAGGGGAGTGACTGATAAGCAGGGAGCAACTGCATAACTCTGTACATTCTGGGGCCCCAAGAAAGTCTAATTCAAAGGTAAACCAAAAAGATCTGATTCTTCAGCCAATCCCCACCCAGCTCAACTACTGACAAGGTCAAGTAGTCAGCAGCTTGAGATAATGGAACACAGGTGAATTCATTGTTATATGAGCTTTTCAGCTCTTGATTTGTATCTAGTGTATCCTGACAATGAAGGGAGATTATGTCATCTGGTCTTAAGATCAAATCATTAATTTAGCATAGAACAGAAGAGAGGGGTGACGGTGAGTTTCAATAATCATTGCCAAAGAATAAGCAAAAATGACATTTATTCCATTCCTGCTGCTATCCCAGATTGTCTCTACCTGTTCATTGGCAAACAGCATTCTGTCCAATCACCCACTTTCAAAACAAAGAACATGGTAGTGCCATTCTTATCAATTTTCAGCTTTGCATAGGCCAAGAGGAATCCTTAGAAACTCAGGCTGCAAGGAAGGGCAACTGGGATCTCTGACCCATCCATATCAAATTGCAACTTGACATAACCAGGGCTTCTAGGGCAGAATAATTACAAATAGTTCATCCACAAGCTTGAGCAAAAGCAGCTCCACTTTTGCCTGCTTTTGTTGGTCATCTTGAGGTGGTGCAGTCTTGCTCACAGATCTGTTCTTCTAGACGGCCCAACAAAATAATTCAGGAGGCAATGGTGGGCAAATATTTCAGATGCGTCAATGAACTGTACCCAAGAACTATGGTTTGGCAACTCACACATCCATAGAAGATTTTAAAAAATGTTTTTTATAAAGGGGACATACAGTTTTCTTCACTCACCTTGATCTACGTTAGAGTCAGAACATCATTCCAAAAGTCCGTGACAGAGTAGTTAAATTCGTAGAGCCAGAAAGCAGAGTGGTGTGTGCCAGGGATTGAGGAAGCCCTCTTTCAGCCCATGAGAGAAACATACAGGTCTGTAAACAGTCAGGTCTGCCTTGGAGGGGAGAAGGAGGATAAGGAGATCTAAGCAATCCAAGTAACAATAATAAAACTAAATATGATATTAACATGAAAAGTCTGTACCAGGCTTTGTACCAGGCAATGTCTGAATCAGGCATTTTATCTGTAGTTTATTCAACCCAGGACTGAGCAGACATCTACTGGTCTGATTTTAGGAAGAATTCTTACGTAATACCTGAAGTCCTTACCAATGGGCCCAATTACCCTGCTTTAGGGTTCACAGATGCGTGTTGGTGATGGAAGGTCTGCTGGTTGTGAAACAGACATTAATGTCCCTGTAGCTCAATTTTTAAAATGTGTGAACTATAAGGGTCCTTTTAAAGAAATAAAATTTTCTCCTATTCCTGAGAGTAAATCCACAGACCCTTGTTTGAGAAACACTGACTTAAAATATTGAAGTCTTCCTCCATGAAAGTCATGCGATAGCAAATCACCACTGCAGAATAGAAATGTTGTCTAAGTGATAAAAATAAAATTATCGTCATAACAAAAATACTAAATTAAAAAATTTTTAAACTTTCTTATAGTTCATGGAGCCCCCTCCCCTTCCAAAAATACACCCAGAGATCTCTGTTTGAGAAATACTTCTCTTAGAAAGTTTTGGGAGCCTCTGACAGCCATGGCTGATGGGGGCGGGGGGAAGCAGGAAAAAAATTAAATGTTTTGGTGGCGGCGGTTCTAAATAAAAAACATTTTTAAAAAAATGGATTTGCTTCCTGAAATGGGAAATAAGGCTAGGAAATAAATATATGTGCACGTGGAGGGAGAAATAATGTTTAAGTAGTTACTGTATTTTCAGTAGATGGTAGGTGGCTTGATTGAGTACATTCAGCTATTTTGGAAAATGGCAGCTAGACTTGGGGTGTTTGTCTCCATTTCAGCACCCTCATTCTTCTCAAGCAATTTGATTTGGGGTGACTTGTTTCGGAGATTCAGACAACACTTTCATGTGAATATTTATATGGGCAGATTTTGTTCTCCCCTTGGGCTGTACAGCTGCCAGCCATTTATTGCCTGCTTGGTACAGGGGCACGTTTTATTGTTTTGTTTTTTTTTCCCTTTCCCCTCTGTGGTTCCTACAATAGAAATAATCATTTTTTTAAAATGGAAAGGAACCCACTCCCTTTTCATAATCTAAGCTACAGATCTGCTTTTGATTCTGCATGCTTCATTTTGTTCCCTGAAGGATAATTTGGAGATTTGAGTAATTAACCCAAGACTCATAGGAGGCAGTCTTTCGGAGGCTGGCAATTTTGCTGTGGTGGAGTCGGCTGCTGTCAAGCATTAACTTCTTAATAATGAAGCCTTTCAGACCCTCCGCTATTGGCACAATGATGCACTTGAAGCTAGTGGCTTGGCGGAGTGTAAGCGGGCCACTTCTATTCTTTCCTTGGACAAAATAGTCCTCTTGATCTCTGGGTTGGAGCTATTTTTAGTTTAGTTCGGTTCTTTTTTGCTTTTTAACTTGGTGGGCAAGTCTTTCACTTATATTTTGATCCACTGCTTAATCTGTTGCCTTTTGCAAAAAGACCTGCAAAAAGGCACCCTTCCCAATATCCAGCAGCTAGTCCCCCCTTTCAGTATATTTAGAATCCTCTTTTTTTTTAGAAAAGCTGTGACTCAACTCCTGCGCTAAATGGGACCTTGCTTCTCTGATCCCAGTACACTTCCTGCTATTAACATGGTAATGTCTCTGGTGCAGCGCTGGGGACAATCACACCTGCAATTAAAAACCAAATTAGAATGTATCTTTTCTTGGCAAAGAGGATCCACAGAAATTCGAAGACAGCTGCTGCCCCTCCCCTCTCATTCCCACTCATCTTTTAATTCCCTCTTTTGAGCTTTGAGCAGAGAAAAGAACTAGAAATTTCTAGTTGCTATTTGATGAGTCAGTATTTTAACTGATTCGTCAAATACTGAGTGCTTACCATGGAACAGACTTTTTATCAACTTGAAATAAGCAGAGCCATTTTATCAACTTGTCATTGTGAGTTCTGTGACTAGGACCTGTGTGCTTTGAAAAGGATTATGAAAATACAAGACCTAACGTATTTGTATTATAATACATATAGCAATTATACACATACATAAATAACAACCTCATAAACACGAAATTAATTAACAGTTAACTAAATATCGACCAGCAGCATTCTATCACTTTAATTAATTATACACCTTAAAACAAAATGCCAGTACATTTGCAAGCCGTTTATAGGTAAATTTTCCAAAGATTTCCAAATATTCTCCTTATAAACTAAATCAGTTTTTTCATAATCAAATAATTTCAAAAAACATGTTTTATTTAAAATTTCTAAAAATTCTTTTCATGCTAGAAATTACAGTTCATGTGAGATGTATATTGTCAAAACGCTTCATTTGAGAAGAGCCTCTGAAGGCTTTAAAGCAGCCTAATGAGAGCAGATGAGGGGAGTTCATGGAGGTAGAAACTTACAATTCTGGGTGGACAAGGCTACATATAATGCTAGGACCCTACTTAAGGAGATACAAAGGATGTGTCTTAGGGACCTGCTGCATTCCTGTTAATACTCAGCTATTAATACAAATCACACATTTTTCCCAGGTAGGTCTTACTATTATCTGTGCAATTGACGCCTCTTGGAATATTTGAAGACAATTCTTGTGTCAACGTAAAAGTCCTTTCTCGGCCAGGTGTGGTGGCTCACACCTGTAATCCCAGCACTTTTGGAGGCCAAGGCTGGCAGATCACCTGAGGTCAGGAGTTGGAGACCAGACTGGCCAACATGGTGAAACCCCATCTCTACTAAAAATACAAAAATTAGCTGGGTGTGGTGGCAGGCACTTGTAATCCTAGCTACTTGGGAGGCTGAGGCAGGAGAATTGCTTGAACCTGGGAGGTGGAGGTTACAGTGAGCCGAGATTGCACCATTGCACTCCAGCCTGGGCAACAAGAGTGAGACTCCGTTTCAAAAAAAAAAAAAAAAAAAAAAAAAAAAAAAAAAAAAAAAAGAAATCCTTTCATTTCTGTTTCTTTCTATTCCCTGTAGAATATTCTGGTCACTTTCTTTTGCTCATTCCTGTTTTCAGTGGCCCAAAAAGGAAAACGCCATATTCCAGATGTGGTTTAATGAGTACAAAGTAAGTGGGAGTCTTGCCGTTACACTAGAGTTTTATCCTTATATTAACTCAGCTTCATCATGTTTTGATGCATATTGGGCTTGTCCTCAACCAAAACACAGAAGCCCATGGGTCCTTTTCACATCAGTAATGCCAAGTGGATCACCTTCAACGAGTCCTTGTGAAGATGACTTTCTGAATGTCTTTGCATTTAGGCTTGTTAAATATAGTTTTGTAAGTACCCCCTTCAACACAAACCCTATAATCAAAACCCTGATTTTGTCATCAAGCTTAGTTATTATTCTTCCCAGCTTTGTGCCCTCTTAAAGTTGACAAGCTGGCCTTCTGTGTTGGAGAGGACAGAGGTGAGCAAGCATAGAACTGGGGACTGCACCTTGGGGATTACTGCAAAATTATGTCTGCCTCTGTGGTTAACTTGTTCCATTGCCTACAAAAATCCCAAAAAAGGAATCATTCTCTGTTCTGTCAATAGAGACACGACAAATTATTTCTTTAACGTTTCACTAGAATAATGGTATTCTGATTTTCAACAAACATCCAGGCAGGAATCGTGCTTCTGTAGTTTCTAATTGCAGCTTAATATTATATGTCACATATAATGTTAACATGATACGACCCAGGATTCGCATATACTAATTCGTTATGGCATTTCTTATAGGAACAAGGCCTCTTAGTCTAGGATGATGAAGTTAAATTTATGTGAGACCAAAAAATAAATAAAAATAATGGCTCTGCCCCAGTTGTGGCATAGCTCTAAGGTTAGATGGAACCTGGATAGGTCATTTCATCATCCCTCTACTCCCTATTAAGTCACACTACAAATTTGTCTTCATTTTCCTTAGGCCTTCCTTTGTCTACCTTTTTCAACATTTTCCATAAACCATGTTTTCTGAGTTGTCATACACATCTTAATTTCTGAAGGTTTAGGGACAGTGTCCAATTCAATGTTCCTTGTTTGGCTTTGCCTCTTGGCCCAGATTTAAAGTTCTTGGATCTCTGATAAGTATTTAACGGCCTTGGGGACACGAAAAGAAGAGTGGGCCTTGCTCTGGATTAAAGGCTCAGAAACCCAGGGAAGGCGCCACATTCCCTGGCTGTGTTAATTAGCCATGCCTGTTGCTAGTAAGTCTCTGGAGATATTTTACTAGGATCACAGAAACAATTTGCAATGCCCAGAGTGGGGGAAAAAAACAACACCCAGGCTTTATAAATCTCATAGAAAAGAACTTTGCCTTCTCCAAAGAATCATTCTCCTTATATTTAACATTATTTTTTTGAAACCAGAATAAGGGAACATAGAAATTGAACCTCTGTAATTCAAAGTGAATTATGGAAATGCATTTCTCTTTCCCCACTTGTATAATTCGATTCAGTGTTCTTACTCTGCAACAAAACCCTTACTATTAATAGCTGAAAGCATGAGTTTATAATCATTTTTAAAAATTCTATGGATCTTATCCATGGAATTTATTTGCTCTTCAATACTATCTTTCCCCCCAGGGACTCATTACTCATTTACACATCTAGAAAGTAAATAGTGCGCCATTAACTAGAGAAAAATGCAGCCTCCAATTCATGGCACCGGGATATGGGCTTTTTTTTTTTTTTTTTTTTGGGTTTCTTTCTTTCTTTTTTTTTTCTTTTTTTTTTTTTTTTTTCAAACAAGACAAGCATTTGGAAACAGAATACTTTCAAAGGAAAAGATCAGAACTTGTTTTTCAATGAGTTGAGAACAACAGGCACCATTGTAGCCCAAAGCAAGGGTCTTAAAAACCGTTCAGGGGAAAAAAACCATAACAGACTATTACATACATATAAGCTGAAGATTTAGATTAAATATTCTTAAGTTCCAAATGGATTTCAATCTCTATCTTAACGTGTTTATCTATTTGCAAATTTAATCATGACTTTTAAAAAAATACATCAGGGTTCTGAGAAATTGAAAACATTGGCAGTCATTATTTTAACTAGAAATGGGGACATATTTTCATAGCAGCTATTGATCTGTGGCCTAATTGGCACCATAGGGAAAATTCTTCCCGGTATTCTCTGGGTTGGGAAGAATAGTACACGATCTGGTTTCATCAAAAGACTATAAGCAACATAGTGAGACCTTGTCTCTTAAAAAAAAGACTGTGGGTCGAGCTCATCATAAAAGGGCAGCATGACTCCTGTGTGTATGACACCTATAGCAAAGGCCAGGCATTCCTGACTTATCATCATTAATCTTGTAAGTGTCTCAGGAGTGCAAAGAATTGATTTCCCCCTATGTTTGGTTGGTTATGCTTGGTTTCCCTGGAGACCAGGGTAGAGAAGAGCTATACAAGCTGTCACCTTTTTTTTTTCTCATAGAGAGCCGGATACAATGTTAATAGTCATATCTGACATTTAGAAAACATTTATTTTGTGCTTGGTACAATTCTTGACACTTCACATATATGAACACATTTATTTCTAACAACAATGTCAGGGAAGTACATTAGCATTCCTACTTTACAGAGGAGGAAACTGAGACCCAAAGGAAGTAAGCTATTTCCAAAGTGCAAGCAATTGCCTTGAGCCCATGTGGTCTAGCTTTAGAGTGGCATTAGCCTAAAGGAATATAATGTGAGATACATATATAATTTTAAATTATCTCATAGCCACATTAAAAAAAGTAAACTTAAATGTATGAAATTAATTTTAATAATGTATTTTCTCTAGCTCAATATATTCTAAATATTATCATTTCAACACATAAAGTATAAAAATAATGAGATATTTTCTTTTTAAAACTCTTTTTAAACTAAGTCTTCGAAATCTACTGTGTGGTGTGCACTTTCAGCACATGTCAGCTCGGATTAGCCGTGTTCCAAGTGCTGGAGGCCACATGTGGCTCAGGTCTACCAAACTTGAGTCAACGTCTCAATGTCTCTTGCTCTGTAGTCACTCCTGTCTTTGCTTGGAGGTAGCTTCTAAGTCCAGAATCAGAGTAGAGTAGGGGATTAGGGGGCAGTTTATGGGAGAACTGGAAGCAGTAGAGCCCTTCCATCCTGTGGTGCCTTTGTGTATATTAGAGTAAAGGCCAGCTCTGGGACAACACAGTCCCTTGGGTTGACAGATGCTTGGATGGATGACAGCCCTCACTCACCCCAATAGGCCACAAGCTCCACAGCCACACACCACCACCCTGCCTGTGACCTCAAACAGTCAATGGCCTCCTTGCAAAGACTCTAGGCCTATGGGGAAAGGAGTATGGAAAAGGCTGCCTGGATGGGCAGTTCTTGCGTGTGGGCGGAGTGGGGCTGGGTGCTCATGTCAGGGAGAGAAGTGAGAGCACGGCCTTTGTGGGGGGCGTCATGGGGTGGCTCTGTGCCCCCGGGAGACTGTTGCTGGGCAAATGATGTGAGGTGTCCTCATCACTGTCTGGCACATCAAATGCAGAGGCCTTCCCCAGTCCTCAGCTGCCTTGCCACTGTGACTTGTATGTGTTTTCTGTTTGTCCGTTGTTTCTGAAGACAGTCCTCTCAAGGGCTACAGGCTCAGTCTCTCGTGCATTTTGTTATCTTTTCCTTCATTACAAACATAGTGTTCACTAGATTCTAGTGGTTGATTGTAGTGGGAGATTGTAGGTCATTGTCCCTGTTACCTGATGTCTTTCCTGTGAAAGGAGAGGGTTGCAGGACAGCTAATGCTCTAATAAATCAGGTAGGGTTTAGATGACAAGGAGCTGGCAGTGGCCAGGAGGGCCAGGGGGGCCAGGGTGGTCTCCCTAGTGTCCTGGGTAGCACAGGATTGACTAGTGGGGGTGAAGAGTCACAGGAGTGTCAAGGGAGATCCTTCCGGTCATAGAGTGGGACCTTCCCTTACAGGGTAGTCTGCTACTGCATATCCAATATGCACACACTCCTGCTCTGCTCTGAAGTTATGTCAGAAAAAGCAATCCAAGCCCCCACCTCCTCAGTCACTCAGTGTTCTAGATGGATGGAGGGTGGGACTAGGAAGGAAAAGAGGATGAGGGAGCAGATGTGTTCATGAACACTTCTGTACTTGCACCTTGCAGAAAGCATTTTCCCAGAGAAATTGTCACAGAAAGAAAATCACTTAAATTACTGGTACATTTAAACTATTGTTATAACTACTTTGGGAAAAACTATTTAGCAATGTCTACTAATACTGAACTCCCACATACCCCACAGCCCTGCGATTCTACTCCCAGGTACATCGCCAATAGGGACGTGTACACATGTTTGCTAAAAGACACATACTCAAATGTTCATGGCGTTGTTTATCCTAGTAAGAAGGTAGAAACAACCCAAATATCATTGGCAGGAGACTGGTTAAAAAAGTTGTGTGTAGTTACACAATATACAATATGTGTGTTGTATACATATATAACACAATAAAAAGAATGAATGAACTACGATAATAATATTGATGGTTCTCTCAAATAAAATGTTGAATAAAAGAAACCACACACAAAGGAATACATGTTACATCATTTCATTTATACAAAGTTCAAAAACAGGCAAAACTATTCAGGCTACTATATTTGATATTGTAACCCACAGCATATAGCACCTATATCACTGAATGGAAAGGATAATGAATAGTTTTTCTTTTTTTTTTTTTTTTTTGAGATGGAATCTCACTCTGTCACCCAGGCTGGAGTGCAGTGGCTGTGATCTCAGTTCACTGCAAGCTCTGCCTCCTGGGTTCACGCTATTCTCCTGCCTCAGCCTCCTAGTAGCTGGGACTACAGGCGCCCGCCACCACGCCTGGCTATTTTTTTTTGTATTTTTAGTAGAGATGGAGTTTCACCGTGTTAGCCAGGATGGTCTCAATCTCCTGACCTCGTGATCCTCCTGCCTCAGCTTCCCAAAGTGCTGGGATTACAGGCGTGAGCCACCACGCCGGGCCCCATGAATCAATTTTTCTCTTACTTTACATGCAGCACGCTGATTTTTTTTTCTTTTCTGTTAAAGCCTTTTTGCGACCCACTATATGGATTTTATGATCTTTAATGGGTTGTGATCTATAATTTGGAAACCATTGTTATTAATACTGGTTAGGCTCCCAGAGTAGCCCAGAAATTACCTAATCTCTTTAAGCCTCAGTTTCCTCCTCCATAAAAAGAAGAAAATAATGGTGCCTCTCTCATAGGGCAGTTGCGGGATTGGACGCATTAATGCACATTAAGCTCTCTGTCGGCACAATGGCAGGAGAGCATGCTTGCATGTGAGTGCACATACACACACACACGTACTTTTATTAGTAGTTGTATTTCTAAATACATCCAGGTCTTTCCTTGCGCAAATAAACATTTTAAATCCCTATTCTCAGGACTCACTGATAATGTGAACTAATCTTCCAGAGGAGAGTCAGAGGTGACTCATTAATCTAGGGAGGCCAAGTTCCTTGGTGATTAGGACTTCTGGGATTTCCACCTAGACGTGGGCTTCTTTAAGTCTTTATCTCTTTTCCCATATGTTCTACTGGGTTGTTTTCTTATCTGCTCTGGTCTTTTGGGCAGGACCTGAGATCCTCTGGGCATGTACAGTGTAACTGTACTTGCACAATCGTTGTTTTTTAAAAGTCATCTTAGCTTGGGACATGTTCGCCTCTGCTAAGAGCAAGCCCTCCTACTTGGCCATGAGGTCTGACCAGCTCCCATTGCTTCCTCCAACAACAGGGGCTTTATGCTCTCATGCAAAAAGACCAGCTGTCAGCTTAAATTTCCCTAATCCAGCCAGATCCCAACTCGGCCAATCAACAGTCGCTATCTGGGGGAAGCCCATCTGTGAAATGCAGCCGTGCCCTTACTGGAATGACATGTCATAAAAATTAGTTTGGTCACTAATCTAAGGAAGCTTTGTGCTGAGTCGAGAGACTGCGAGGTCCCGGTTGGTGTCCTTATCTTTGCCAAAGAACTGGACCAGATGAGAAGTGCCCAGTTTGAAAAGACAGAAAGTGCCTCCACCTCCTGTCTCCCCTCACCCTGAACCCCTTGTGATGCTGTCCTTGGGGTGAGGGTAGACCCTTACCTACTCCCCCAAGTCTTCTTCTCAGGGCAGCTGGTTCCTCTGTCATCCAAGAGGGCTAAAAAGATGGACAGAAATATATTATATTGCTGGAGATTTTTTTGTTTTTTGTTTTTTGGTGGAGATGTGTTGGTTTTTAACTGCAAGATTATATTACTAACTCATGTTGGCTTCTTTGTTTAAAAAGGATAAACAAACTCATTCCTTTGAGAAAGATTCTTCTAGTGTATGTTGTCCCTCTCATCTCTATAAAAATGGTTGTTCCCAAAACATATTTTTTAAACTACTAAGAACAATACGAATCTGGATTTTCATTTTGTTACAGTGTAATGGCCCAGGTGGCTTTTCCCCTTAGACCTACTGTCCCGACCTGTTTGCTTATTCAGTTTACACCACACTCTCTCCTTACTTCCTGACCCTTTAATTATATCCTCTTTTTAGCCCCCGTCTCATGACTACAGAGGGACTTGGGGAGATGGGCAGCCGGTACTTGGCCAGAGGCAGAACTGAACCTGGCTTGCAGATGGATGCCTGCTCGCCTCCCAGCTTGCTGAGCATGGTGGGAAATGTGAGGAGGCCTGGAGCGTGGCCTTGACTTCAAGGATCCTGAAACTTGGGTTAGGAAATTGTTTGCGCACACGTAGTTTCCCAACCATACATGACAGAATATAAGTGCTATGGAGGACACCAGCATAACAAGGGCATGCCATTGCCTGCCCGACTCCACATACTGTGTCTGGCCATCTTGTTGCCTATTTCTCCATGTTTGAATCACATTTACTCAGTTTTTAGTGATTTTTATTGAGGACCTACCTATGTACCCTGCATTGTTCCAGAGGTCATGGGATGCATTTTGTTGGAGACACCTTACCATTCAGGCTGCTGGAAGTGTGCACAGGGCTGACTTCGACCAATTAAAATGTAAACTTTATAGAAATGAGCTTAAAGGATCAGGAGAAGTCCTCTTTACATCATTAAGTAACTGAATAATGTGCTTCCCCTGTGCCATTTTAACAAATCATCATGCCTTCAATCCTAATATTGGAATTGTATTTTCAGACAGTCATGGGGACATTTTTACACTTGCTGATTTTTATCTAATTTTAAATGATTTTGAAATATTTCCTTGGAGTATAGGTTCTTTCCTAGAAGTTTAGAAGTGTGAGTTCTACAGTAAAATTGAGGGAAAAAAAGCCCATCACATTTTAATTTAAAAAAACCAAACCTATGGATTTTTTGTTTTTTTAAGGGCATTTTCCTTGCATGAATTAGGAACATTTCAGTCTTCATTATTTCTAATTTTTAAAAAATTTAATCTTTGGAATAAAGGGAACTAATCAATGTTTTGGCCACATCTTTGCTTCAAGGCAATATAATTAATCTGATTGCTATTTTAAGTCGGCCTGGGTGCTGTGTTGCCAGCTTTATAGTTTGAGGGGCCTAGGAAGTATTTTCTAAGGATTTTGTACATGCATAATAATGTTAGACCAAAAGAAAAGCAATCAATGCGTAAGTTAACACCAGATATTTATCCCATTTTATATGGTGAAATTTGTCTATTATATCATTTCACAGCAAACCATGAAGCCTCTCACACTATTTTGGAGAGTATAGCATTGACTAAAAAGCAAGGTTGAAATGAATTAAAGCTGAGAGAGAGAGGGATTTAAAAATATTTTATTCATTAGTTCATTCACTCACTTATTCGCTTATTCATTAAACACCACTAAGGGCTCATTAACACATTAGTAGGCGCTATGAAACAGAGTGTGACATTTCCCTCAAGCTCATGCGATCCCTTTTAAGCTACCCTTCCTCCTTTCTCACATTCTGGCTGACTCTCCTTCTAGGATAAGTGGATCTCTACTGCAGCTCTGCATAGCCACACCTGACTTCCTCCAGGCACTCCTCTACCTTTGTGCCTTTGCTTCATTATTTTTCTGCTCATTTATCCAAACCTCATCCTTCTTTTCCTAATAGCTCAGCTCAGGTCTAACTTCAAAAAAATAAAGCAATTTGTATTGAGCTCCAACACAGAGCTGTGAGGGTTCTTACATATAAAGAAGTGCAAGATGCAACCAGAACCATGCAAACCGTGCCATTCTGCTTAGGAGTTGTGAGTCGTGCTTCAAGCTTAGAGAATGTTGGCAACATATAGCGTGTGTGTAATACCAGGCAACTGATTCCTACTGTGAGTGCCACAGGAGGTTGTGGGATGGAAAACCACTGGAAGCTTCTTAAGACACTGAGATTTAAGTTTTGAAAATAAGATCTAGGTGGCTGTGAAAAAGAGACAAGACATCAGTGGGTGTGAAAAGCTACCTACTCCAAGAAGGCCCAACTCAGTGGGTACCAATTACTTGCTCCCTAATGCACACATCTTGAGTTTAAACTTTGTGTCACAAGCTTAACTTGTATGCAGACTCTTTAGCAGTGGCTTAGAAAAACAAAGGTGGTGCAGTGTTTCTGGTTTTTCTATTTTTCTCCATCCGATTTTATTTTAAGCTCCTCATGAAGAGACTCATATCTGACCGGTAGTTCAAGTTGTCCAGGTGTGCTCTGCCTCGCAGACAGACTGTGAAAGAATTAGCAGATTATAAGAATTTAAGCTCTTGTGGATATATCTGTGACAACCAGGCCAGGTCCTGGTGTGAACTGAAAAAGAAAGAGATGAGAGAGACCTGCCACTGGGCTTTGTCCACAGAAAGTGTGTGAAAAAATACGAAATCATTAAGTATTGCTTTATACTGGTTATACTGCAGTATGAATGCAACCATAAAATCCAGGGGAACAGTGAAACAAAGCCAAAATATGAGTAAGGATAAGTATGGTAATTCAGAGGAAGTAGGCTGCTTGGGTCCCCAGTGGTGGGGAAGTGAGTGGATGGGAGAAGCACTGGGTTGAGGAGGGTGCTGTGTGAGGCTGGGGCTTCTCTGGAGCAAATGACGTGAGCACTGTCATGTCAGGAGACCTGAAACAGCAGCGAGCTATGAGAGTGGCTGGGCTCAGCTTTCTGTTTAGTTTCACATCCGCTGACTTTAAGTGTTAATATCTGCATTTAGGCAGTGACTGTGAAGTAAGGGAATTCTTGATCAAGCTTTCCTATTTATGTTGTCCTTATCCCGAGTCTCTCCCATGACAATACAAATGCCAGCTAAGCCAGATTAATAAAGATGGGAATACTGGACCCTTCCTGGAGAATTCTGGGCTTTCCTGCATGTGTTTCTAAGATCCATTAAGAAGTATTATCTAAATCTTGAAAATAAAGAAAAAAGATTAATGTATACCTTTTAATCTGCTTGCCCAAAAGTCATCTGATATTCTAGGGGGAGGTAACATTGTGTATCTTACTAATTAAGGCTCAGACTTTGTAAAGTTTGATGTTATCCCATAGAAAATGTTACATTGCTAATGATATCTGTCCAGAAAAAAAAAGGTAACCCAGATGGTTATGGCTTTATTGCCCTGTAGGACATTAACCAGTTTGGTGTCTAACTTTGCACTCTCACTCCAAAATTACTTCAAATGACTATCCACATGATGGTTGTCATACTCTTCTTTATTCCAGCTTTGTCATTCTGCTTCTTCTCTCGCTGAGGTAAATAAATCTTTGACATGTGCTCACTATATGTTTTATAAGAGTTAAGTTTTTTAACTTAAAAAAATTATACTTTGACAAATCTTAGAAGTCAACTTGGTATAATAGGTTTAATTTGCTGATTAACAAAGATGGCTTGTGATGTATCTTTGTTAATATTAAGAACATGAAAATCTTGCAATTAGCATTCATAATTTTATACAGTGTATTTTATACACTTATATGCGTAAGAACACTGATAAGAAATAACTAAGAGGAACCAGCATTTTGTAAACCGTTGAGTGAGTTTTGAATAAGGTTAGCGACAAAACCAAATAATTTTTTAATTTGCCAGAAATGTTCTTCTGCTACTCTGCAGAACTGTTCTTCCCTGCACCCATCTAATTGTGAAATTCTTGCAAGCCTTCAAGTCAGGAAGCATTTCAAATAGAAAGAGGAACTTTAAAAAATGTCCCCCTGGGGAAAGATTTTCCCCCTTCTCCTCCCCCAAAAGGACTCATAATTCATTTCAGCTGCTTTATATTTTCATGGCATCATTTTTAAAAATAGCAATAGAAAATTGAGACTTTATGGAAGAGGCATCAAATAGAGGGGTAAATGTTATTTTCTCTTGGTAAGGCCTAGTACAGGATTTTATTAGCTGCTGATATTTTGTGGGAATCCTGAAATATCTAAATTAATTGTCTTCTTTAAACATTTTTTTTTTTTTTTTTCCTGAGACAGGGTCTTGCTCTGTCTCCCAAGCTGGAGTGCAGTGGTGTGATCACGGCTCACTGCAGCTTTGACCTCCCAGGCTTAGAAGATCCTCTGGCCTCAGTCTCCTGAGTAGCTGGGACAGAGGCGTGCACCACTACACTCAGCTACATTAAAACTTTTTTTTTGTAGAAACAAGGTTTTGCTATGTTGCCCAGGCTTGTTTTGACCTCCTGAGCTCAAGAAATCCTCCCACCTAGGATTTTCAAAGTGCTGGGATTATAGGCATGAGCCACTGTGCCACCGTGCCAGAACACGGCTCTCTATACTTGCCTGGGCAAGGGGGTGAGAACCCGTCTCTACAAAAAAAAAATTTTTTTTAATTAGCAGGATGCAGTAGCACACACCTGTAGTTCCAACTACTTAGGAGGCTGAGGATGGAGGATACGTGCAGCCCAGGAGCTCAAGGCTGCAGTGAACTATGATTATGCCATTGCACTCTAGCCTGTGCCACAGAGCAAGACTCCATTTCGTTAAAAAAAAAAAAAAAAAAAAAAAAAAAAAAAAGATATTGGGGTCAGCCGTCACTCCTAGTCTCTCCGTGCATGAGAAACTTCACCTCTAATATGATTCCTTAGAGTGGATTCTCTGACACAAAGTAGTTTTTCAGTAAAGAAAGTCAGTTGTCTTTGCCCTGTGACTGTCTCACTGTGGACCTTTGCCACCAGTGCTATTGGAGATCCTCTGATGCTCTTCGGTCACTCTGGTTTAGTCTCCTGCAATTAAAACTGACTGTCCCCAAACCCACAGTAATGCAATATTGGTCATTAATGTATTATTAAGTCATGGTAGGCCCTGCATCAGTATTAAATAACTATGGTCTGCTTGAGTGCTTACCACGTCCTAGGTCGCTGACAGGGTGTGAGAGACCAATAAGACTGAGACAGAACTACAGCCATCACCCCATTTGCCAGACGAAGAGCAGGGCTCTGAGACTGATGAAACTTGCCCACAAGAGAAAAGAGGAAGCAGCAATTGGGCCATGCCTCTCTACAGACAGAGTTCTTCCAGTTGTTGTCTGTAAACTTCTCACCCCAAGAAAGTTTCACAGAGAAGCAGATTGCACAGTCTTAACACTAGCCTGAGCCTTGGGTCCAGCGTCTTATCTGCAGTCCAGTTTACTTCTCAGGAATGTCTTTCTAGGCCATTGTTTACATTATTTCAAAACCAAGGAGCTATGAAATTTCTGAGAGTCCTAAGCCTGGAACCTAAAGATTGCAATTCAAGCCCAGAATTTGCCTTGTTGTCACTGTCAACTCACTCTTCCCTTTATTATCTGCTAGCTTTGAGGGCTTTTGAATTCTTAAGACATATCTTAACTCTTTTCTCAGAGCTTTTAACCTTTTCAGATTTTTAAAAATAGTTTTATTCTTTCTTTGTCCTTGGATATCTAGTAATGCTTTCTCAGACTCAGTCAAGTTAACCCTTCTGGGATTTCATTATTTTAACTGGCACACAGTGGGAGGTCAGTGTGGGGGTGTGTGTGTGTCTGTATAAAACAGGTGCCAAAGGTTTCAGGAATTATTTGGGCCCTGTCAAAATTCTGAATAGTTCAGCTCATATTTCCTCATACACCTTCCTCTTCCAGCTCGTCTGCACTTCTTCCTTCTGGTTCTCATGTTGGCAGGTGTATTAGTCAGGGTTCCCTAGAGGGACAGAACTAATAGAATTATATATATATATATATGAGTTTATTAAGTATTAACATATATATATATATTTATGGGAGTTTATTAAGTATTAACTAACATGATCATAAAGTCCCACAATAGGCTGTTTGCAAGCTTGAGGAGAAAGGAGAGCCAGTCCGAGTCTCACAACTGAAGAACTTGGAGTCCAGTGTTTGATGTCAGGAAGCATCCAGTACAGGAGAAAGATGTAGGCTGGGAGGCTAGGCCAGTCTCACCTCTTCACGTTTCTCTGCCTGCTTTATATTTGCCGGCAGCTGATTAGATTGTGACCACCAGATTAAGGGTGGATCTGCCTTTCCCAGCCCACTGACTCAAATGTTAATCTCCTTTGGCAACACCCTCACAGACACACCCAGCATCAATACTTTGTATCCTTCAATCCAATCAAATTGACACTCAGTATTAACCATCACAGCAGAGCAAGAGAATACACAACATGATATTATCACAATATTTTTATCACAGCAAACTTAAGGTACCCTATCCAACAGATGCCCATCAAAATCAAAAAGAAAAGGGAATAGGAAGCAGGGGATGAGGAGTTAATCTCTTTTAGATTTGCTGCCTGAACTTAGTCAGACTCGTCTTAGATCTGGAGCTGACTTTTTTGTGACATTCCTTTCTCATAGACCACTTTTTCTACTGAGAGCTGACTTGGGGTCAAGAAAGGAAGAACAAACTAGTACTTAAATGAAAGAGGATACATTTGAATAGGTCTTTTAATTTTTCCAAGTATTTAATCTCTATTAACTGTATGCTTGTGGCATCCATATGAAGAGATAAGTAGCAAATTTTAAAGAATTTATACTTAAGTTAGAAAACTGAGTTTATCTAATCTTTTCATGCATCTCTAGAATTTAGGAGATTGATGCTCAGAAATGATTATAATTGTTCTAGTGGAGGTGCCACCTACTGTGCCTATGGAAGGATCATCTGTAACTTAATTCCTTGGTATGGCCATGAACTATAAATCTCACCTTTCTTGAGGCCACTCTTAGCATCAATTTCCCTGAGTTTCCCTGCCTTTCTCACCTTTCTTCTTTTGTCAAAATAAGATGATACTTTTCTAGATCTATTTATTCATTCAACTAAATATCTCCATGCCTCTGAGATGCCTATGTAACCTATACAACAAAAAGAGCACATTGAATGAGCCCAATGAATAAGGTATTTAAAATCCTACAATTAAAAATAAAACAAAGGAAGAAAAAATTAGAAGTATCTTTCCTAAAAGAAAGTCAACAGAAAAGTTGTGTTGTTTTGTTTTGTTTTGTTTTGTTTTTAACCAATCCTGAAGTGTTGTCAAGGTCCTGTATCATAAAGTCTCTGCTTGATACATGCAATGTTTGGAGCAATCAGAATTGGCTTCGATTTTTCTCATGGGATTACGACCCCAAGAAAGTAGGAAAACCTCTGCTGTGTACATTTACTCTCAGTGAAACTCCATTTCCACATCTTGCCTTCCTATGCCTCATCCCATCTCAGTTTATTATTCAAATTCTGCCTGCTTTCATTCATTCAACAAAAATTGTCGAGTGGATATTACATGCCAGAAAGTGTTTGATGTGTTACTAACCATCTGAACTGGCCATTCTTCCATTCGGTAAGAGGAACTCAGGAGTCTGAAATGCCTTTTAGATAAGATTGAGGCAAAAATATCAGAAAATAAGTTTTTGAATAATAAAGTTTTTTTACAAATGTTTTGTGGTTGTTTCAAAATAGGCTTCATATTTACTTAGAATTTTCATAGATTACAAAGGACCTTCATAAATACTCCTTAGCTACAAAGTCCACTCCTGGAATTTGGATAGTTTCAGTAGGCTTTCCTCACTATGAACTTGAGTGTAGAGACTGTGTTTTATTATGTTTATGTCTTTAGAATTTGGCCTGGGGTCAAGTGGGGAATAGGTTCTCACTAAGTAATTTTTAAATGAACATCTTTGTATTACATGTATGTAAGTTATTTCCTATGCTGGTTTGTATTTGGAAGCTCTTTGCTCTATCTCCTTTCCATGTGCACAGTATTATTCTCATCAGACAAGGTATTTGGCTGAATCTTGCCCAGGAAAAATGTTAGGTTGAACTTAGAGTATAATCTGGAACAGTACTAGGCAACCTAGTCATTTCATCAGTCCTTGAAGCCATAGTTGAAAAGGTCTCACACCATCCTTTATAAAATGAGAAGTTTGGTAAAGACACAAAGTTGTTAGGTGGAGAAAACTGGAGAACTAAAAGAATTTTATATTAGGCTTGATAGTTTCATAATGACAATGATTAAGTTTCAGAGATACTAAGGCAACAGTAAGATCACAAACAAAAATAGTAAGATGGCATCTGAAGCAAGATGTTCACCAAGATGACTTCCTTAATTTTCCCCTTTCATAGGGGACTTGGGAGTTTATTTCCTCTATATTATGTCTTCAAATTGCATGGGCTTCTGGTTAAAAACACTAAACTATCTGATTAGCAGAATATAAGAAAGGATAGGAATAATGATCTGGCATTTTGGTTTCTAGACGGAAACGAGACAATAAGCTTAAATGGTGACCATATTAGAAACAAGGGCAATAAGAAATTCGAGAGTGTTAAGGTCTTAGTTCTGACCCTGTGATAAGACTATTTCTTGATATTTGTTTCTCCTCATCAGAAATCTTTAATTTTCTGTTTTTCAATTGTCATATCTATGAAAACATCCTTAGCAGGTAACCTAAGACTTAGAGTTTGAAAATGTGAGACTAACATTGGCAGAAAATGTTAGAAGACAACTTTAGCTACCTGGAACCCAGACATTTTTCCTGTGAGATCTTGCAAAAGTCACTGATATGGTTTAGCTCTGTGTCCCCACCCAAATCTCATGTTCAATTGTGATCCTTGGTGTTGGAAGTGGGGCCTGGTGAGAGGTGATTGGATCATGGGGATGGTTTCCAATAGTTTAGCACCATTGCCCTAGTGCTGAGATAGAGCTCTCATGAGACCTGGTTGTTTGAAAGTGTGTAGCATCTCCCCTGTCACTCTGTCTCCTGCTGGCCATGTGAAGATGTACTTCTTTCCCCTTTGCCTTCACCATGATTGTAAATTTCCTGAAGCCTCTCAAGAAGCAGAAGCCTGTACAGCCTGTGGAGCCATGAGCTGATTAACCCTTTTTTCTTTATAAATTGCCCAGTCTCAGGCAGTTCTTTATAGCAGTGTGAGAACAGACTAATTCAGTCACCTAACTGCTCTGAACCTCAGTTTTCTAACTTTAGTAGAAATCCTTTTAGATTGGCCCACTTATCTCTTCCTACAGATGCTGTAGGAATAGAGTTAACAGAGATAAAATACCTAGAAAAATTAAGAGACCTATTCAAATGTATGCTATTTTATTTAAGTACTAGTTTATTTTTCCTTTCTTGACCCCAACTCAGCTCTGAGTAGAAAAAGTGATCAGAAGAAAGGAATGTCACAAAAAAAGTCAGCTCCAGATCTAAGAGGAGTCTAACTAAGTAAGTTCAAGCAGCAGGTCTAAAAGAAATTAACCACTCACCCGCTGCTTCGTATTCTCTCTTCTGTTTGATTTTCATAAGCATCTGTGTGGATGGGGTAACCTTAAGTGTTTGCTGTGGTAAAAATACTGTGATAATATCATGTTTTGTGTTCTGTTGTCCTGCCAACATGAGAATCAGAAGGAGAAAGTGCAGATGAGCTGGAAGAGTGAGCTGCATCAGTAAATGTGAGCTGAGCTACTCAGAATTTTGACAGGTTCCAATAGTTTCTGAAACTGTGCATGCACATGCGCGTGCACACACACACACACACACACACACCTTACAATGACCTTCTACTTATGTGCCAGACACTTTTCTAAGAATTGATGTTACACAATGGTGAAAAATACATATTCCCTGCTTTCAAGAAGCTTACATTCTAATGAGTGAAAAATAAAAGTGAATTCATAACATAAATTAAATTCAAATAATTATATGTGCTATGAAAAAAACCCAAAATAATTAAATAGAGAGTAAAAGAGAGGTGAGACTGGGGCTGGAGTTGACGACTAGAGAGGTACGAGTTAGACAAGAGAAGGTGACATTTGAACTGAAATCTGAGTATCCAGAGGCACCTGCCAGGGAAAGATCTAAAAGAAGAGCTGAAAGATGAGTTAGAATGAATTCACTGAGGAAAGTCTGCAGGACAATGAGGTTGCAGAGGTAAACCACAGCCAAATCAAAAGTAGCTTTTAGTCTATGAACTTGGAATTTATTCTAGGGAGCATAGGAAACTCTTGGGAGAGTCTGATCTTTGATTTGTGGGTTAATGTCTTTCATTAACTTTGGATTAAATCTTTGCCATTATCTCTGTAAATGTTTCTTCTGCCTTATTCCTTCCTGTTCTTTAACACCAGTTACATGTATATCAGACCATCTAATAGTGTCTCACATCTAAAACATTCTGTTGTTTTTCTTCATTCATTTTCTCTTTATGGTTTAGTTTAAATAATTTCTATTGAACTGCCTTCAAATTTACTGATCCTTTCTTCAGGATCAGTAAAGGTTGCTGTTCAGTCTTGTAGTTAAACACATTGAATTTTTCATTTCTAATATTGTAGTTTTCAGTTCTATAATTTCCATTCAATCCTTTTAGAGAGTTTCCATTTTTATGCTAAAGCTCCCTGTCTGGCACAAAGTAATTTCCTAAAATATTTTTGTTGAACAAATAAATTGGTTTTGCTGCTCTGTCAGGAAAAATGTTTTTTTTTTAATACAGAAAAATATTCACAACTGGACTGAAAAATTTATCATCATAAATTAGTGATCTTCTGCTAAGACTCAATAACTCATGGTACAACCAGGTGATAGTTATCTTTATTTGAATGTTTTGCAAATTTAAGCTTACTTTGAAGATAGCTAATGTAATAAGGCACTCTTATATTACTAGTATATTTATACTTGGTCAGTTCCTTCTGGAAGCTCATAGTAGAACTAGAACCATAGGCATACAAACAACAAGGCACTTTGCTCAATAGTGCAGAACTGTAGCAACCATTATAAATGTCTCCGTTTGTGAATGATTTAAATAAAGCCAGAATGTCTTTGGGTTAGTCTTTACCCTGGAAAAAAGAAAAATAATTCCACTGGCAACATATAGAATATGTTCCTTGGAATAGATGATACATGACTTAAATTTCTTCTCTCTAGAGGATAGTTTTGGCAAGCTTCTCTATGTGTAAATGTGAAGGACACAGTTTTCACCTGAAGTAGAAAGTCCCGGAAGTCTGTCCTGCAGAGCAATCACTAGAGTGCTGGGAATCCCAGAATTTAACAAGTAAAATTCAAAAGAAAAGTAAAAGTGAAAAGAAGTCTCAAGTAATCCATTAAATGTTTCTGGAGCAGACAAAACAAAATAATAAGGCAAGGTTGTGGAGTTGCATAACCAAAAAAGCATAAATGAATATTTTCCGGAAAGCACTGCCCTCTTACATAAGTTTAAAGAGACTGATGCCTCTGGTGAGGGGATTGTTCATAGAGTTGCACTCACCATTATGTTTTAGTAGTGCTTATTATTACCATGATGAAACACAACGTTATCTGCTTCCCTGAGTGTGTTTGAAGTATAGGAAAAATCCAAAGATTTTTATAAAGTGAGGGATGGTGATATAGTACAACTCATACGTGCACATACACATGGACATACACAGAGAGAGACTCAAAGGAGTATTGCTTTTTAATTTCTCAGCAGAAGGAAACTTAGATTCTTTCATATCCATCTGTAGTTTCTAGACATTATATGCAGAGACAGAAATCTGAATTTGGCCAGTGGGCGAGGGCTGCCCAGGGTTTAATTAGATCAGCACGCAGGCTGGGATATGCTGACCTTTTTTGTCTGTGCTAAGCCTATAGGCTGTGTTTCTGAATGCCTCCCTCTCTGCAAACTGTAACAGGAGCTTTCATTTTAAAGTGCTTTCCAAACTTTATTCCTTATTGCCCTTGAGGAGAGGCCCTTATTAGTCTCTCTGCTTTGCTGACTGGAGTGAACTGACCTGCTTAAGGTCCAGTGGGAATTAGTGCCCAAACTGGAATTACCACTTTGGTACCTTTGGACCAAGTCCCAGGCACTGGCTGTTAAGGACAAGGCTCTTGTGGTTCTTTCTCCTTCTGCTCTGTCTCTGCAGAGTTAACCCACTCCAAGGAACTGTTTTTGTCAGTCTGTGAGCTTTGGTTTTGATTTCTGCTAACTGGTATATTCTGATCTTGTCCAGTGTATTTGTGCTATTTATGATGTCGACAAAGGTTCGCTTTTGATTAATGTTAAGGAACTACTCATGCCAGGATCTATATACATCCTCAGACTTAGAAAAGTTAGACAGCTGGACACATTCTGCTCCTATGTGTATACCCTTGGAAAATTTTCACGTGGGTCTATGAGGGGTACAAATAAGGACACAAGGTTGTTTTGTTTTATTTTTTAATGATAGTGAAACTTGAATGCAACTTTTTTTTTCAGAGAATTTTCAGGTTATTAATTTATTAAAAAAATATTTATTGAGCTCCTATGACTTTCCAGGTCTCGGAAAACCATCAATTAACCTGCAGCATTCATGGTTGGAGCTGCACTCATGTCTTCTAGGGCCTTACTACTGCAATACTGGCTGCCCACCCAGAACTACCAGCATTTGAACCTCTTTGTCTGGGAGGCTTCCTCTGGTTGCTGGAACCTGTCTGCTGGAAGTGTTGAAGAACTGATGCCTGCCCATGCCAGCACCTTGCAGCAATGACTGCTCCAGCTCCCTCCAGCTCCCTCCAGTTCCCTCCAGCTCCCTGGCTCCTCAGGTAGAAAGACCAGCAATGCTCTACGCTGTCTCCCAGAGCTCCCCAGTGGGGTAAGCTCCTCTTGCCAACAATTGAAATTTGCTAAGTAGTAACCCCTGTATATTGGCTGCCCTGCCTCCACCAGCTCACTTCTCCATGCCCTTATAAACATTTCCTGGAATCATCTCCCAAAACTATCCGTACTTGAATCCTGTCTCAGGGACTGCTACTGAGGGACACCCTCTTAGGGTGTCATTGTT
Source organism: Chlorocebus sabaeus (assembly GCF_047675955.1). Classification (NCBI taxonomy): domain Eukaryota; kingdom Metazoa; phylum Chordata; class Mammalia; order Primates; family Cercopithecidae; genus Chlorocebus; species Chlorocebus sabaeus. The sequence goes on along the minus strand of NC_132907.1, from coordinate 38,925,418 downwards.
TATGTATCTAATATCACTAGTTAAAAAAGAAGTTTTAGAGGAACACTAAAAATGTTTGAAAAAGAGGGGGTCCATGATCTCAAGAGGCTCCCAGGCTAGCATCCTTTTTCCCAGAATGAGGGGAGAAAAGTGAGTATTTTAATACTTATTGCAAATGAATCTGTACATTAGATTAACCCATATGAAATTGCTGATATTTGGTCATTGTCGACATAAAAATGTCAGTTTCATCTTCTGAGAAATCAAAAAGAAAACAAAAAGAAAAATGTCAATTTCATACGGCTCAATAATACATGGATGGCAGTTTTCTTTTCTGAGACAGAGTCTGAAGTGGCCCATCTTTGCTTACTGCAATCTCCACCCACCAGGCTCAAGCGATTCTCCTGTCTCAGCCTCCCAAGTAGCCGGGACTACAGATGTGCACCATCATCCAGGCTAATTTTTGTATTTTTACTAGAGACAGGGTTTTACCATGTTGGCTAGGCTGGTCTTAAACTCCTGGCCTCAAGTGATCTGCATGACCCGGCCCCCCAAAGTCCTGGGATTACAGGCATGAGCCACTGTGCCTGGACAATACATAGCAGTTTTCTTGCTTTTCTTGCTTTGTGTTTTTGTTTTTGCTTCCATTTAAGTACCAAATTCTTGCTTACTGACAGAATGAATCACATATTCCAAGGTGGCTGGCTACCATAGCCAACACTGCAGCTGGCAGGATGCAGGAAGAGGGAGAAAAGTTTATGCTTCTACCATTAACGATGTTTCAGAGGAGAAACACCTTGTTTCTCCTCAAACCCACTGAGCAGAACTTAGTGGCCGCTCCTAGCTGCAACGCAGTCTTAAAAAAGTCATCTTTATTCCAGATGAGCACATGTCTAGCTATAATAAAGGCTACTTTTACTACAGAAGAAGGAGTAAACAATATTGGAAGATATCTAGCACTCATGCCTCCCTAATTAGAATTTTTTTCAAGTTATTACTAATAAGAAAATAAACAACCAGAGAGGAAAAAGGGGGTCTCCAATGAGCCTAACATCACATGTTTATTTTTTTCTGCAGTTCTTAGAATTAGAAGGAGCATTTAAGATCCTTTGACGGTTTTATTTTATTTTACTTTATTTTCTATATTTGTGTTGGACCTCAGTTACAGAGGGTTAATTGAATCGTCAGTTTTATTTCATGACGTATCACCATCATCACTCATGCCATGGCCTGCTCTTGTTTCTTTTTTCTTTTTTTTTTTTCTTTTTTGAAATGGAGTCTTGCTCTGTTGCCCAGACTAGAGTGCAGACGCACTATGTTGGCTCACTGCAGCCTCTGCCTCCAGGGTTCAAGCAATTCTTCTGCCTCAGCCTCCCGAGTAGCTGGGATTACAGGTGCTCACCACCACACCCAGCTAATTTTTGTATTTTTAATAGAGAAGGGGTTTCATCATATTGGTCAGGCTGGTCTCGAACTCCTGACCTAAGGTGATCCACCTGCCTTGGCCTCCCAAAGTGCTGGGATTACAGGCCTAAGTCACTGCGCTTGGCCACTTGTTTCATTTTTAAATGTATTCCAGGTCCTCCTGAATAACTACCCCCATCCCTAGCTCCATCTCCACGTTAGGCTACACCCTGAGTGTTTGATATCTATCCTTGAAATTGTGCATTTCCTTACAAATTATCTGCTATTTTTGCATGTATGTATTTTTACTTTACATACACTATATTGTGCTAAGAAAAACTTTTTTCTTTTTCTTATTTTTTTACCCATCATTATGTTTTTAATATTTGTGCATCTAGTTTTTTGCTTCTAATGATATATCAAATTGTATATTTCATGTTATTTTGCTACACAGTTTCTCTGGCTATGGACTCCTAATTTGCCTCCAACTCCCGACTGCCAAGAAAGCAACACAATGATATGCGTGCATACTTGTACTTTTCTGGACCTTTGTGATAATTTTTCAAGGGTTATTTTGCTGTACAAAGTAAGATTTATGCGCAGTAGTTAACTAGGCACTGCCACCTTGTTCCCCAGAACGTCCACACCACATTCCCACCAGCAGCACACAAGAGTTCGTTTCCTCATACACTGCCTGCCCTCCAAAAGACTTGACATTATCACATTTCTAATTTTATGAATTTGATGAGAATAAAGCATACGTCATTGCTGCTTTAATATGTATTTCTCCACTTACTATATATTTTGTCATGTCTTCATATACATGTTAGCAATTTGGGTTTTCTCTTCTGCGACTTGCCTTTTTATATCTTGCCCACTATTGTCTTGAATTTTTGTCTTTCTTATTGATTTGCAGGAATTCTTTTATATGCCCTGTATAAACCCTTTGTCAGTTAAGTCATAACAAATATTTTGTTCGTGATGGTAATTCTTTTCCTAATCTGTCACCTATCTCTATCCATCATTGTTGTGGGTTTTGGATCTTTTTAGAATGCTCTACCCCATTCTCAATTACATTCATCTACATTTTTTTCTATTAGTTGTATGGTTTTCCTTCACATTTAGGTCTTTGGTCCACTTGGAGTTTTCCTTTGTATTGGTATAAAGTATGAATCTTGTTTTGTTTTTTAAAATATAGTAACTCAGATTTCCTAATACCACCACTAAACAGTCTGTCCTTTCCCTATTGATTTATATTAGCATTGTTTTCATAGATCAAGTTCTCTCATACACTGTATGTACTTTCTCTCTCTCTCTCTGAGATCTTCATTCCACTCCATTGGTTATTTGTCTTGAAGTCTTAAGCAGTCCCACGTTTTAAAGTGTATAGAAAATGTGGGATTTGAAAGGAGATTCTGTGCCATGTAAATGGCAAGAAAGTGGGAAACAAGAAGTAAACCAAAGTTCCCAGCATCGATCTTTGACCCCAAGAGTGATGTCAATGGTGCCTATACCCAGCTTCCATGCAGATGGGAACTGTATTCCTTTTCTCTATTTCTTCTTGCTCCATGCCCACAGATGTAGTTTTGTGTTTCGTATTTGTCCATTCAACTTTGCTTCATAAAAGTTTGAGATGTCTTACAAAAATGCAGTTAACCAAGCAAAAGATAATAACACTAAAATAGGTGGAGAAAATGAGCCAAGGAAAAAATTAAGATTGCACCTTATTTCATTCAGAGCCCAAGTTAGTCTATAGCAACCTCAACTCACTTTGACTTTTTTTTTCCATTTGTAGCACCTCTATTTCTGTGCTTCACAAGGTTGTTCAACTTTTAGTGTTCTTGTTACGCTCTTTAGGAGAGGAAATGAAGACCTCGAAAGCCCCATGTTTGAAGAGGTTGTTGGAAGAAGGAGGTCTAGGTTGTGAGGGGATTGAGGATATGCTGTGCAGTTACCTGATTGAAAGACTGGAGACAAAGACTTAAGGAACTAGGGCTCTTGTCCCTGTTCAGCCACTGATTGGCTGCGACCTTCACTCAAACACAAATCTCTCTTGGCTTTATTGTCCTCAGCGGCCAGTGGGGAGGTTGTCCTCATGGTTCCAAGGTTTCATCCAATGCCAGCATTCTCTGATTCCGTGTGCTTTTTTCCTCTGGGGGCATCAGTCACCAGCTCCCTCTGCAGACATTTTACAGCTAATACGCGCACCAAGCCAGCTGTTAGTGCTGTAACTGGGACATTCCCAGAAGGCTAATTAGCCTGCTCCCCTGGCTCAGAATAATTACTCCACAATATTCACAGGACTCTTTTACACCAGGAATTCATCTCCTGTGGACGATCTCGCAGATGTATCCTATGCCTAAGAGAAGAAACAGCAAATGTATTCCATAGCCAAGAGCACATAGCCTCTATAAATTGCATTTTCCAGCAAATATCCAAAAAAGTTAGCAGAGACTCAAAGAAACTAAACTGCTCTCACCCAACTGTCCTCTAGTCCTCCAATCTTCTGGTGCCACCTCTTTTCCCAATAACCAAATAAACCTACCCAGGCCTCCACTTGGCACTGACTGCACATTCAGGTATCACCCAGTTACATCTGTACTCCATCCGGAAGACATTCTAATTGACATCTCATACTCCTTGCTTCAGCTACTGCCCTGGCTCTTTGGTCACCCCAAGTGTTTCATTACTTGGCCTGCCTTGCAGCTCAAAGTGATCCCAGCTGTAGTGGCCAGCAGCACAACCTTACTGAAGGCGGGGTGTGCCAGAGGGGAACTGTTTCCCAGCACCCAGAAAACAACTAAAATCAGGATTCAGGCCTATAACTACCTTGAAAATCCACTGGCCAAACACCATTGCAGGGAGCCTCTTATTGATTTTCCGTCTTCTTGGTCTAGGTCTGTTGAACCCACTTTCAGAAAAGAGCCCATTCTCTCATCATTCTGTTCCTCTGCTTCACTTGACATGGCCTCCAAGGCCCTACATGGTTGAATCTCTGCTCTCCTATGAAGCCTCATCTCCTACTTGTCTGTCCTCACAGTCCAGGCCCTGTAGCCACCCGGGCCTTTGGTAGTTCCTAGAGAAGCCCGCTGCCTTCTTCCACCCCAGGACTTTTGCACATGCTGCCTGCAACACTCTCCTTCCCCTTCCCTCCATCTATTATATACTTAATTCCTATACTTCCTTTAGCTGTCATCTCAGTTACCCCTTCTTCTTGGAAGCCTTTTTGATGGCCTGCACCTAAGTCAGGTTCCTTTGTTACATGCTTGCACAGAACCATATTATTTCCTTCTACACTTTTAGCAACACATGGAACTAGCAAAAAAAAAGTAGATTTTCCTCAATGGTCTCACAGGTTTTGGGTGAAATTCTAAGCCAGACATTAAATCTTGAATTCGTGCACTTCTCCCCTGAACCTAGCAAATGAAAAAGGCAGTGGATTTCCCCTATTCTTCTGCCATATGATAATTCTTTGTATAACCCAGTGTTCCAAATGATCACATTTGAATTGATTAGTAGATTCCCAAATTACTATAGTTCAACTATCTTTCTAACATTTATGTTCCTAGAGCTATAAAACAAACAGAAATTGTGGGAAAATCTTTGCATATCTGGATAATTTGTTTTTACCTTCCAGTGTTCCTTTAGAACTCTAAATCTTTCATTTCACACATTGAAGGAGTTTATTCACCAGTATGGAAGTTTTGCATGAAATAAAATTCAATTTTAATTTTTATAATTATTGCTGTTTTTTAAAAAATCCTTTTTTACATTTTTCTTTTTATTATAAAAAATAGAATAATATAACAAATCCCAAAGTACTATTATCTTCTTGTACCCATCAAAATTGATCAATGGCCAATCATGTTTCATCTATACTCCCACTGACAGCAACAAATTACTGCTTTTTCAAATAGCCCATTTATCTCTAAAATAGATTGCTTTGTTGTTTTAAAGCATACTGGGAAAAATTGAAATTTGGCATCAGTTTGAGTTTCTGCATCTATACCCACCTATTGAATCTAGAATGGAATAAAAAGTTGCATTGTAAAGTCTATAAGCTCAAATCTTAAATATCTGATATCAGTCAAAATGTCAGGTACTCAAACATGTACATTGATTAAGTATAGCTCAGAGTAAAGTTTGTATTATTTCCCCATTAAATAGAGAAGAAAATTTGGGTAAGATCTTTAACATCATGAAAGCAATTCAAGACGATTTTCTTTAAAAGAAAATTACACTGTAGCAAGGTAGTTCAACTCCCCCTGTAAATTCTGCAAAGACATTGATTAATAATAGTAATACAGTCTTGAATCTCTTAAAGTCTCCTTTATTAACTGGCTCTTTGCCTCTGAAAGTAGAGCCTGGATTAATATTTGTTGATAACAAGCCTGAGCAGACCGGCGGTATGATTGAGACTGAAACTGGGCTGACACTCTTGGTTGTTTACCAGACAAGCACACCCCTTCTGTCCACTCTGCTTGGGCACTGAGCCAAATGGTGTTAGGGAAAAGCAACTGCTCCCTGGGCCAGGACGGACTCAGATTGTGGGAGTCGGTCAGGTGTGACCCCATTCCCCTGCACTGTGATTGGTGTAGAGGGACTGTGTGATTCACTTTGAGCCAGTTAAGTGTAAGGGGAAGTATACTGAGGCTTCTGGGGAAGATTTTGTCCCAGAGATGGATAGAGATAAACGAGGAAGGAACACTCTGATCCTTGCCTTCTACCTGGAATGCAGTTGCTGAAGAGATGGTATCAGGAGCTGTGGCAGCCACGTTGTGGGAGACAAGACAACTCTGGCCCACTGAGGACTGAGCAGTGGAACAGTGGAAAAAATCCTGGCTGCTTGATGTCCTCAGCAGGCCTTTGAATAGACCTTACCTCTGGATTTTTTGGATTTTTTGCTGGGTGTAGAGAAAATAAACTCCTCTATTATGCACATTTCCAGCAGATACAGCATGCATCTAAATAGAATAGCAAGGGCTGGTTATACTGGTGTGGTTAGAGTCACTTCAGTCTAATTCACTGAACATTTACTGAGCACCTACTATGTGCCAGGCTCTGTGCTAGACATTGGGAAGCTAAATACATAAAAGAAGTAGTCTCTGCTCTCAAAAACACCTGTCTACTAAAGTTTAAAAGAAAGACATGAAACTTACAGGGGATATTTCCTTGAAGAAATAAGACTGCTGTGCTCCAAAGTGGTGGATTTAGTGTCCAAGGATTGGTAAGGGTGCCTGGGTAAGAAGTCACCTCTTTCAGAAATAATAAAATCACACATAGAAACACCCTATAAGAAGGCATATGTGCTTCTTATCCTATAAGAAGCATAACTGATTGACAGGCAAGTACAAGCCCAGGAGCTCTAGGAAGGGCTCTGACCCTCTCCTGTTGCCTACATTCCACACCTGGAAACTCATGGCTTTGGCTTAAGAATTTGTCCCTCGCTAAATTGCAACTACCCCTGAGGAGCAACACACATTTGCTCTATCATTTAAAAGGAGAATTAGCGCTCTTGTGAAGATTCTGGGGACCTCAAGAAAGGTGGGTGGAAGTGGAAGGAGAAGTGGGCACCAAAAAGGAGGTTGGGGACACTAAAGTGATCCACATTTTAGCTCAGGGCCTGCTCTAAGCCAGCTGAAATAAGGGCAAGTGATTTGTGACTTTTCTGACCATTCCATCCTTGGCCTGGTTTTTGTTTTTAAAAAGGTTTATGGAAAATGGAGACACACCCAGAGAGTGTAGAAACCTTCACATAAAGATCCAATTGGCCTCTCTAGTGTGGAAAACAAGTAGGGTAGAATCTGGAGAGAGAGACCCCAACCCACTATTCATAGCTCTTCCAAATAGCCCTCTAGGGAAACAATGGAAGGAGAGAAGCCCTTTGAATTCCAGTCACCAAATTGGAAAAGCATAATTATGCAAAAAATGTAAACAAAATTAGCCAACTGAGAGGGATGCTGGAGAGTGGTTTCACTACAGCCTGAGGTTTAGATGAACACCCCTAAACCTCTGAAGACTGCCTTCAGAGCACTGCAAGAATGTCCCCTCACCCACACTTCCTCTGTCCTGACACTTCCTTTCTTGCCTGTAGCCCTAACTTCCTGGCATCTCCTTTTGTTTTGTTTCGCAGTGAAGCTCAGGCCATTGTCTGTTACTGGACTATCTCCTGGGCATTCTCATCTACAAAGGGTTTCAGCTCTAACGTTTGAACTAATCATTGCAACCAAACTGAAATACAGAGAAGAAACATTTCAACATATGTGGATGAGAAGAGCATTGCTCTGTCTATGCAAAGTTTTGCCTGAATTACCACAGGTCCTCAAATAACATCATTGTTCAATGTCATTTCATTATAAGGTTGATAAAAAACAATTGATTTCTGGCCAGGACCACCGTCTTTGTGGAGTCTGCATGCTCTCCTCATACCTGCATGCGTTTTCTCCAGGTCCCCTTGCTTCCTCCTAGTACCAAAGATGTGCCCATGAGGCGTATTGGCATGTCTATGTGGTCCCAGTCTGAGTGAGTGTGGGTGTGTGTGACTGTGCAATGGGATGGTGTTCTGTCCAAGGCTAGTTCCCGCCTTGCACCCTGAGCTGCTGGGACAGACTCTGGCAACTCCTCAACTCTAAACTGGAATAAGGGGGTAAGTATCTTACTTGTTTTTATTAACCTTTCTTAAATGCATGTATAGATCACATTTATTTTGATGTTTAATATTTAGAAGTGTTTTGCTAGGCCGGGCACAGTGGCTCAAGCCTGTAATCCCAGCACTTTGGGAGGCCGAGACAGGCGGATCACGAGGTCAGGAGATGGAGACCATCCTGGCTAACACAGTGAAACCCTATCTCTACTAAAAAACACAAAAAAACTAGCCGGGCAAGGTGGCGGGCGCCTGTAGTCCCAAGTACTTCAGAGGCTGAGGCAGGAGAATGGCGTGAACCCGGGAGGCAGAGCTTGCAGTGAGCCAAGATCACGCCGCTGCACTCCAGCCTGGGCGACAGAGACAGACTCTGTCTCAAAAAAACAAAATAAAAAATAAAAGAAAGAAGTGTTTTGATCTTTTTGTTGTTGTTAAGAGACCAGGTCTTGCTTTGTCACCTAGGCTGGAGTACAGTGGTGCAATCATAGCTCACTGCAGCCTTGACCTTCTGGGCTCAAGGGATCCTGCCACCTAAACCTCCTGAGTAGGTGAGACTACATATATGCACCACCACCCAGGGAATTTTTATATTTTTATTTTGTACAGATGAGTTCTCACTATTTTACCCAGGCTAGTCTCAAACTCTTGGCCTCAAGTGACCCTCCTGCCTTGGCCTCCCAAAGTGCTGGGATTACAGGCATGAGCCACCACGCCCAGCCTGTTTTCATCTTTATTTAGAAGTTTGGAGATGTTTTTGTGACCAGAAATAGGGCATAGGAACTTAGCTCTTGTTTATATCAATTAGCCTACAGTAAAACTTGTTTTGTTTTACATCATTTTGCTTAAAGTCAGTTTCCAAGAACATATCAATAATGTCAATGTTAAGTGAGGACTTACTGTATCTCTGTATCTGAATAGTGAATTTTCCATCTTTGGCCAGTGAGGAATCTCTGACCTCTTTCATTCATTCGTTTTCTCCTTTAAGCATTTCTTGAGTTCCTACTATGTGCCAGGCAGCGAGACGGATATGGAAGGCACAGTGGTGAGTCCTACAGACACAGTGTCCCCTCTTGAGCCACTTTCATTCCACTGGGGAAACCACCGAAAGTGTCCTTAGTGTTATAAATTGAATTCTTGGAATGTACATCCAAGGAATGGGCGATGTACACTTCTTCTTAAAGAAGCAAAAGGTGACGTCATCAGGAGAGGATAGAAAGACACTGAGTGAACAAAACAACAGCAGCCAGCAGCTGTAGTGAGGAGTTGAGACCATAAATGTGGACAGAACTAGCTTAGAGCCTCCAGTGGAGGAGATGACCAGTGAAATAACATTTGTGCTGAGGCAGGGCTTGGCTGGACCACAGGCAAAAGAGGGAGAGGATGAGATGCTTGTCTCAGCCTTGAGGGAAGGTGGAGATAGGAACAAGCACAATACAGTAGGGGATGACCAAGAGGCAGCACAACATTAGCCCGAGAGCTAATGTTGGGTAGCGGCGGGAACTAACGTGGCATGGAAAAGTGCAGCCTTGCGAAAAACATTTCTAATTCAATTATTCGTGAGTTATGTGAGTCTCCCCATCTGGCAACTGGTCAGCTTACTTGTGAACCAAAATTTTAAGATTGTTAGGTTTGGGGCATTTTATTTAGATGACTGTCTAATAGCATTTGTCAGTGATTTCATTCTCACAGGCTATTATGCCTCTTCACCAGGCCAGTAGATCAATAACCTTAGGCTTTCTCTCTCTGTCCTCTGTGAGACAGCAGAGGGAGAGAGGGGTGGGGTATCCCAGAAGGAGTAAAGGACTGATTCCTCACCTGGTACAGGGAATTCTGCTGCCATTCCTTCCCAGCCTAGTTTTAATTAGAGAAGTCCTGTCTTTCATAGATCTGCCTTTTAAAGGGACATAACCAACACTCCACAAGGTCATTAGTGCATTTTTAAAAAGCTAAAAATGCAGAAAATCCTCAGAGAATTTTATATATAAGTACTTAGAAAAACTTGATGAGCACCAGAACTTTCAGCAAGAAGCTCTGCTTCACCCCAATGCTAATACACCTTGCTAAGAGATCCCAGACTCCAGCCTCCCCAGTGGAAATGTTTGTGAAGTCTGTGCATTTCCTGTGATACATTTAGAGGTCTACCCTGCCTGTAAGTGAGCTAAAGCTTAGATGCCTTGATTATGCTTAGGGGGCACCAGGCAAGAAAAAGAAATGGCTCTTAAAAAAACCAATGCTATCTCCCTACTCTCCAGCCACAAAAAGTATTTTGCAGTTACACTGCATTACAGAGATGTAACTTTACCAACCAAGAATGCTGGGTCTATGGGCGCTTGGTTTCCTTCCTGCCCAGGACTTTTTATGCCCTAGGGATTTTCTAGGTCTCTTGCTATGTGAGAGTTAAAGTCAATGGACCTTCTTAAATTAGTGGAAGTGGCTTGGGAGGCAGAGATAGTAACAGTAATAGAGGAACTGAGAGGGAGGATGGGAACTTGCCCTGTCCCTGAAAGACTTCTCTCAGACCCAGCATGCTCTCTATCCCTACATTAGTGGTTAGGGAACCTGTATTAGTCTGTTCTCACACTGCTATAAAGAAATACCTGAGACTGGGTAATTTATAAAGAAAAAGGTGTCAATGGCTCATACTTCCACAGGCTGTATAGAAAGCATGATGCTGGCATTTACTCAGCCTCTGGGGAGGCCTCAGGAAACTTTCAATCACGCAGAAGGGGAAGGGGGAGCAAAGTGTTTCACATGGCTAGTGTGGGAGGAAGAGCAAGTGCAGGGAGGTGCTACTCATTTTTAAACAGCCAGATCTCATGAGAAACTCTATCTGAGAACAGCACTAGGGGCATGGTGCTAAACCATTAGAAACCACCCCCATGATCCAATCACCTCCCTCCAGCCCCCATCATCAGCATTGGGGATTATATTTCAACATGAGATTTGGGTGGGGACACAGATCCAAAGCACATCAGAGCCCAAGACAGTCACTGGGAGTCAAGACAACTAGTTCTGAAGCTTACTCTTCCAGTAACTAGTTTAGCAGCCTCAAGAAAGTCACTTAACTTCTCTGAGCCTTGTCTTCTCATTGGTAAAAAGTCTGCTTTAGCCCAAAGGATGCTAAATGCCTTCCAGCTCTGCAATGCTCTGATTTGTGGATGTGAGGCCAGTCCCAGAGCTGAGAAGGGGCATGTTATAGCCACCATGAGTGTGCTCACAGGTCAGAACATGAGCATTTTGGATGAATAGGCATTTTCAGGCAGCAGAAGCCAATAAGGCTATGAAGGATTTGTAAAGTATTGACAGTGAATAATGCAGAGGGTACGTTACTTCCCTTGTTTTAGAATGTCCATGAGATGCCCTTTGTGCACTAAGGCCATCTGTGCATGTCCAGTGTCCAACGCAGCCACCCCCCATGAAGCAGTCATCAGAGATCATCAGAGACACCTAATGAAGAACTACGGCTTCTTCGGTGTCATGAAAGTGTGTGGGTACCTCGCTCCAATCAGCCCAATGAACTTGATTTGGAGTGCTTTATTGTTATTGTTTTTTCCAAAAGCCTATGAACATCTTTCTTTCTCCCCCCAGGCCTGACATTATTATAATGATAAGGTTTTCCTTTCATAATTATATCCCCTTGTTCTCTCTGAAAACCAGGAAAACACTTAAAAATCAGAGTCTGAAAGGGCAGCTGTCACCCTCAAACCACATCCCCATTTAATTTAGATTAGAATAGGGCAGTCATTTTCATCAGTCATCAGGCTGAGTGAAAAAGGAGTCCACTCCTCCCTGACTCCCCAAATTGCTAAAAAAGCATTGCAGACAGATGAATTAAATCATAAACCCTGAGCAAACTCTCCCGCCTCACTCATTATTTCCTTATATAACCCTTTTAACTTTCCTATCTGATCAAATAAGGCCTCAGGACCAGAACCAGGCTGTTTGAGGGTAGATAAGGAAGTTGCCTTCCCCTGGAGCCGTGTGTTCCCTGAGCTTGAAACCTAGTACAGGACCTCCAGCTGGCCACATGGACACAAATACACCTGAATTCAAAGGTATACATGTGCACCTAGTTGAGAGTGGTGGAAGAAGCACTTTTCCTTTGGTGATTTCTTGGTATCACTAGGGCGTGCTTTTATTTTCTTTATTCTTCAGCAAGAATGAGGTGACCTCCTATGAGCAGGATTTTTAAGAAGGAAAGGAAGACAGCAAGGCACCTCTGAGCCTCCCAGGGAAGAAGGAGGGGAGCACCTGGAAAGAACGTGGCATTGAGTGGGAAGGCTGGAGGGCGGACCACTGAAATGGTTCATACAACTTTATATGGAGATGTCTGATTATCACTAATTACTGTACCTCAGAAAATAATGGTTTCCCCCTCTGTGCTTCATTAATAATTCACTATTAGATCTGTACTGTGCTTGTGAAAGCAAATAGGAACATAGCGGAGACATCACCCTTGACTGAGCTCTGAGGGTTCTGGAGAGGCTCACGCACAGAGTAGAGGCCAGAAAGTAGAGCAAGAAGATAGAAGAAGCTCCCTGTTTCTCCAGGCTCCCAAGGAGGAACACCACATTTGGCTCCATGGAAACTGACTTAGCAAGACAGACAAATACTTCAGGTACAGAAGCCAATAATCCATAACTCTATCACTGACTGTAAAAGTGGTTATGAATGATGAATGCACAACACAAATCATGGGAACTTTCAGGTCAGTTTTCACCCGTTCAGAGAATGCTGCAAAACCTCAGTCATTCAGACCTTACTATTTGAGAACTGGTAGGCACAGAGGTTGGAATTAAAGGTACTCAGAGACAAATGTGGTCAACATCCTACTTCATCTTTGGCCTGCCACAGGCCCCTGAAGGAAGCACACATCGAAACTTGCCCAAAACTCACTCAAGACATGAAAGCAGACACGGCATGTGTTTGAAAAGTGTAATGCTTTTAGCAAATTGTGGGGTTCCAAATGTGAGGTAGAGGAATTTGACTTGACAGCTACAACTCTCTCTTTCTCTGTTCTCTCTCTCTCTCTCTCTCTCACACACACACACACACACACACACACACACACACGCATGAAAGGTACATTGAATCCAGAAATGATTCAGGCAAATTGTTTAGGTTATCTGAACTCTGCCCTCTTATCCCACCACATAAACACAAAGAACAAAGTAAATTACAACAAGCATTCTTTTAAAGCCATAGTGTTTCTAAAGCAAAGAGCTTACAAGAAAGAAAGGGAAACCCCTACATTTCAGATACAGAAGGAAAACTGAAAACCAGGCTGGTGAGTGTGGGAGCTTTTGTGGTTCTTTGGCTATGGGAGAGACTGGTATGAAGGGGTTTGGTTAACAGTAATCTTGGGTTTGGATGTTAATACCTATGTGGGAACAACAGTTAAAGTACTTTGTTAGGGTGAAGGAAAGTGAACCCGAGACCCCTCATAAGCTTGGAACTCCAAAGGGCTGCATCTCAGTGAAAGAATGAACCAGGAAAAATCTCCAACCCACCCACCAGCACAGGGATGCTGTCTCTTCCAGAGCTTTCTATAGAGACAAAAGTTTTTCTGAGAATTCATATTCACAAGCTTTGCCTTCATGAGTTTCCGGTTAACTATTTTTATATCTATATATTCTTAGAAACGTAAGTTGAAAAATTATATTAAAGATTGGTCTTGGCAGTTCTCAAAATAAGATACACAAATGGCCAATTAACATATGGAAAAATGCTCAACATCACTAATGATAAGGGAAATGCAAATCAAAACCACAATGCAATACCACCTTACTCCTTCAGGAATGGCTATAATAAAAAAATAATAGATGTTGGTGTGGATGTGGTGAAAAGGGGACACTTTTACTCTGCTCATGGGAATGTAAACTAGTGCAACTATGGAAAACAGTGAGGGGATTCCTTAAAAGACTAGAAGTCGAACTCCCATTTGATCCAGCGATCCCACTACTAGGTATGTACCCAGAAGAAAAGAAATCATTATATGAAAAAGATACTTACACACCTATGTTTATAGCAGCACAATTCATAATTGCAAAAATATGGAACCAGCCCAAATGTTCATCAGTCAACGAGTGGATAAAGAAATTGTGGGGAATATATACTGCGGAATACTACTAAGCTATAAAAAGGAATGGAATAATGGCATTTTCAGCAATCTGGATGGAATTGAAGACCTTTATTCTAAGTGAAGTAACTCAGGAATGGAAAACCAAACATCATATGTTTTTTCTTGTAAGTGGGAGCTAAACTACGAGGATGCAAAGGCATAAGAATGATACAATGGACTTTGGGGACTTAGGGGAAAAGGTCGGGGGGAATAAAATTCTACACATGGGATACAGTGTACACTGCTTGGGTGATGGATGAACCAAAATCTCAGAAATCACCACTAAGGAACTTATTCATATAACCAAACACTACCTGTTCCCAAAAAAACTATTAAACAAAAAGATTGGTCTTGAGTCTATGGTACACCAGGGATACCTGATAGAAGTAAAAGGAAAATGTTTCCAGCCAATTCTACACAGACCCACAAATAAAGTCCTGCCAATTTGAACTAACAATCTAAAATCACAGGCAATCTTCCAAGAGACTAAAGTTAAGCACAAAACAAACAGCAGGATTGGAACCAAAGAACTTCAAATAACTTGATAATTTGATTATTAATTTGAGTATCATCAATAATTTGATGATTAAGGACAGAAAAGAAAATCCAAACCCTAAGGAATAGAAAAGACACTTAAAGAATGAGCAGAATGGAAAATATAAAATTAGATCTCCACCTTAATCCTACATGAAATAAACTCCAGATACATTAGTATCTAAATGTGAAAAACCAACTTTAAAACTTTTAAAGAAAGCATAGAAGATGATGATATGACATTGGATAGGGGGAATTTTCTTATACAGGGCACAAAAGCTATAAACCATAGAGGAAAGGACTGATAAATTTGAATTTTATTAAAATGAAAAAAATCTGAGAAAAAGAGTTACCATAAACAAAGACAGAAATAAAAAAACAGTCTGGGGGAAGATACTTGCACCTTATATAAAAATAAATCTCATAAATTAATAAGAAAAAGACAGTCGATCCAATTGAAAGGGGTATTTATGATTTACAGAAAAGGCAATATAAATGATTAATAAACACATAAGAAGATGCTCCTGTTGTCTGAGCGCAGTGGCTCACGCCTGTAAGCCTAGCACTTTGGGAGGCCGAGGCAGGTGGATCACGAGGTCAGGAGATTGAGACCATCCTGGCTAACACGGTGAAACCCCGTCTCTACTAAAAATACAAAAAAAAAAAAAAAATTAGCCGGACGTGGGGGCGGGCGCCTGTAGTCCCAGCTACTGGGGAGGCTGAGGCAGGAGAATGGCGTGAACCCGGGAGGCGGAGCTTGCAGTGAGCCGAGATCTCGCCACTGCACTCCAGTCTGGGCGACAGAGCGAGACTCCGTCTCAAAAAAAAAAAAAAAAAAAAAAGAAGATGCTCCTGTTCACAAGTTAGGGATTGCAAATAACAACAAAAGTCTGCATGATGAAATACCTATGCATTGTGAGTGAGGCATGTGTTGGAACCACTCTTGTGAAGAGAAATTTGGCAGCAGCTAATAAAGCTGAAGTTGTACCCACTGTCTCTTACCATCCACAAGGAGACTGCTGCATGGATGTTTATTATTACAGCTCTGTCTGTGACAATCAAAACACGGGAGGATCCTAATGTCCACCAGTGAGCAGTGCATACACACAAAACCGTCAAATGGGTTGTTTATAGGCATGAGCACATGCTGAGAATGATACCCATTTACTTAAAGGTAGGGATTATCTCAGCAAAGAGAAGAGAGTGTGAATGGGGTTCTGGTGGCCTCTAAATACAGCCATACATCGCTTAACAATGGGGACATTTTCTTTTCTTTTTTTTTTTTTGAGATGGAGTTTTGCTGTGTCGCCTAGGCTGGAGTGCAATGGCGTGATCTCGGCTCACTGCAACCTCTGCCTCCCAGGTTCAAGCAATTCTCCTGCCTCAGCCTCCTGAGTAGCTGGGATTACAGGAACCAGCCACAATGCCCAGCTAATTTTTGTATTTTAATAGAGACAGGGTTTCACCATGTTGGCCAGGCTGGTCTTGAACTCCTGACGTCAGGTGATCTGCCTGCCTTGGCCTCCCAAAGTGCTGGGATTACAGGTGTGAGCCACTGCGCATGGCCACAATGGGGACACTTTCTGAGAAGTGTGTCATTAGATGATTTCGTTGTTGGGTGACCATTGTACAGTGTACTTCCACAAGCCTAGAAGTAAAGCCTATGACACATCAAGGCTATAAGATATCGCCCATTGCTCCCAGGCTACAAACCTGTGCAGCATGATACTGTGCTGAACACGGGGCAATGGTAACACAGTGGTACATGTTTGTGTATCGAAACATATTTACACATAGAAAAGATGCAGTAAAAATATGGTATTATAATCTTACGGGACCAAGGTGATATATGTGGTCTGTTGTTGACCAAAACATTATGTAGTGCATGACTGTAATTGTATTTCTTAAAAGACTATCTGAAACTAATTGGGCAATATGTTGAGGTAGCATTTATGTAATCTTTATGGTGAGTACATAGGTATCTGTTAACTTATTGTCTGTATGTTTGAAATATTTTATAATTAAAAATAAAACTTAGAAAAAGGTGGTATTCAGGCAGTGATTTCCCTAAATGAAACCTAAAACAATCCACAGAGCTTTAAATGTTATTAGAGGAATAGGTTCATTGATTCAATAAGTATTTATTGATTGCCTTCCCTATAGTAAGCATTGTGCTAGGTGCACATGAAACATTAATTGAACCTTGCCCTTGGCTTCACCTGTGGGCTGCATTACAGCTGGCAGTGATTAAGAAGGTCCTTGGAAGTCCAGGTTAGTGTTACCTTATGCTGAATGCTGCTCTATAGTAGGCCATCTTGTAGGACCTTTTCAAGTACACTTTATCCTGATATAAGGCTGGAAAAGCACATTATAATAGCTAATAAGACCTAATGTAACTTAGAGAATTCTACGCATAGCCCTAAGCCTTTGCATGCATTATGTCTTTTTATCCTCACCACAACCTTATGAGATAGGTAATATCATTACCCTCATTTTATAGATAAAGAAACTGAGCACAGGAGGTTAATTAATTTGAGTTAAGTCACCTAGCTAACTAGTAGAGCCAAAATGTTCACTTTGTCAACTTAACACCAACGCACATCACTCTTAAGGTCTCTTTTGGTCTGCCTGTCCTTGTGTAGTTACAGTCGAACTTTAAGTTCTCTGGGCAGTACTTCAGGACACCTGTTTTATGTGCTATGGAAGAGCAGGATGCTGGGTCTGGAAAGGACCCTTAAAGATCATCTGGTTCGGTGGAATGGTAAAGTGTGAGCTTCATGAGAACAGGAGGTAACTTCATTCCATCATTAATGAGTCCCCCTGCCAGTTACATAGTAGGAGTTCAGTAAGCATTTGTTGAAAAAATGAGTGTTGAATAATTTTCTTTTTTAAAGCATTTCTTCAAACATCCAGTATTAAACAGATCAAACCAGAGATGCTCTGGTTAAAGTTTTTAAGTGGAGGCGGGGCCCACAGTTCCACAATCTAGAGCCTGCTGTAGAACTACCCACAGCTTGAAGACCACTCATCTCATCCAGATCCCTGCAGTATGAAGATGAAGATGCCTGATGTCGAATGAGGTTTAGTGTCCTATCAAAGACCACTCAGCTAAGGAGAAATAGAGCTGACTCTTCTGATGCTGAGTCCCAAAGTTCTTTCTCCCATCACAACATAAGGGGGTAGCCTGGCCTCCAGACTGCTTACAACTGAGAATATATTTACAGGAAAACGACAGCTGCTTGGTACATAGATGGTTATGTAATTCAAGTTACTCAGGGACAACCTTAATTTACTTGTGATGGCTAAACAAAGATTTCCTGTCTTATAAATTAAGAACTAGCAATTGCATTGTCTACTACCACATCCCATGAAATACTGCTAAACTCAGAGAACTCTTTGTTGGTTTTAAAAGATACCAAGACCTATTTCATTGCTTGCTTGAAGATTATTCACTTTATGGCAGAAGGGAGATTTTGGCACTTTTGCCATCCTCCAGCCTTTCCCCCATCCTCCAAGAACCTTTCACCCAACCTTCTTTGCCATAATGAAAATGTTACAGGAAACACTCAGCAAGGGGTTGCTTGGGAGAAACCTGTGTGAGAATGTGTACCTTCGTTTGGGTATGAGAGGGTGTCTACCAGCAGGGATGCCCATCCAATTATCTCTTCTGAAGGAGCACTCTCTATTCTTCTAGGAGCATATTAATCATTTTTACGCTATCCTGACTCCTAATCACAGGCGTTTCCAGTGTTGTCAAAACAGTGCCTGCCTGCATCTGTTTTCTTCAATTGGCCTGGGTTCCAGGGAGCGTTTGTGAGAGAGGAGAGAACAAGAGATTGACAGTCTTGTGTTGACACTTTGCGGCTGTTTGGAAATGAAAACAATCCAGGTCTGATGTTGTAATTCCTCCTTTTATGGGCAAAAAGCAATGTCTCAGCATGAATGAGCATAACCGAACACACTAGACACACCCCAGACACACTGTGTACTCCCAGGACACTCACCATGCTTTTCGTTAATGCTCTTGTAGAATGAAAGGCAGAAAAGGTCTTTTATTGAGCCAAAGAATCAAGAAATCTTTTGGCTCTTTACACTCAAATCTCCTACTCCAATGGAATGAATAAAATGTCAAAGAGAAAAAAAAAATCCTGATTTTTATTTAATATATATATTATACATATATCTTTTCTTTTTTCTTCTTTTCAAACTATAATATTAATCACAACTCAGTTTTTAGTTACCCAAGTAATAGATTCTCATTGATAAATATGAAAACAATATAGATAAACAAAACTTCTCTTTACCTGTTCCCCTAATCTGACACTGTTCTTCATTGTAATCATTATTATCTCTCCACTGCACATACGTCCAGGCTTTTTCTAAGCATTTACATTCATATATGTCTATCTGCATATAGGAACACATATATTTTAGTGGAAATTTTTGTCTAATACATAAATTGTTCATATGGTACATATTTTACTATGATTAGCTTTTCTAACTTAAATATGTGTTGCGTATATTCTTCATATCAGTATGCATTCATTGATCTTATTTGCTTTAAGAGAAGTATAATCTTTCATAGAATGGATATATGGACATTTATTTAATTATTTTCCAAATGATGAAAATTTAGATTATTTTCAATTTTTTATGATTACAAGCAATACTGTGATGAATTTTGTTGTACTTATCTTTTTAAGCATATGTGCCAATGTTTTCTATAAAATAGACATGAAGAAGTGAAATTTATGGGTTAAAGGGTAACACTTGCTTTTTAAAAGCAACAATAAAAACTATCTATGTCTTAGCTTGAGCTGCCATAACAAAGTATCATAGACCAGGTGGCTTAAACAACAGACATTCGTTTCTCACAGTTTTGGAGACTGGTAAGTCCAAGATCGAGATGCGTGCAGATTTGGTTCTTGGTGAGGACCTTCTTCCTTGCTTGCAGATGGCCACCTTTTTGCTGTTTCCTCACATGGTGAAGAGAGAGAAGGCTCTGGCTTATCTTCCTCTTCTTATAAGGGCACTAATCCCATCACG
Source organism: Chlorocebus sabaeus (assembly GCF_047675955.1). NCBI lineage: Eukaryota > Metazoa > Chordata > Mammalia > Primates > Cercopithecidae > Chlorocebus > Chlorocebus sabaeus. Next base: position 38,905,691 of record NC_132907.1, on the reverse strand, counting down.
GAGAGGGCTCAACTTCATTTAAACCAAATTACTTCTGAAAGACCCCACCTCCAAATACCATCATATTAGGGGTTTGGGTTTCACATATATATTTTGAGGGCACACAAACATGCAATCCATTATATATCTACTTACCTGAATAGGTAATAAATTCCTATGGAAAAAAATTTCAAAGTCAGGATCAAGTGGAATCATAAATCTAAAAGCAGGCATTAACTCCCATTCAGGACCTCCCACGCCTGCGCCAGGGGGGCAGGAGTGACTGAAGAGCTCTGCCCAGAGCAAGGTTAGTTAAAAAGGCACAGGAGACAGGACTTTCCTACGCATCTGTGAAACCTCCTCCTCCTCTTCTAGCACAAATACGGAAAAGCACCACACCCCAATTACAAGCAAGGATGGGACGGGGCGTTGATGGTGGATTTTAATTTAATTATAACAATAATCACATTAACTATAAATGTTCTAAACACTTTATTAGAAAACATAGATTGTCAGATTGGATTAAAAGAAAATAGCAATATTCTATCCTACTTACAAAAAACCCACTTTATATCTAAAGACATAGATAGGTTAAAAGTAAAAGGAGAGAAACAAACAGTAGTCGAACACTAACAAAAAGAAAGTCAAAGTGTTTAATAACAAACTGGACTTAAGAACAAGAAATTATTACCAGGGATGAATGGGTATTAGATTATAATAAAGAGGTCAATTCATAAAGAAGACGTAATAATCCTAAATGTGATTGCATCAACAAAGTAGCTTCAAAGTATATGAAACAAAAATTAGCAGAATTGAAAGGGTAAATAGACAAATCCAGTTATAGTTGGAGGCTTTAGCACTTCTCTCTCAGTAATCAAATAGAAAACATAGAGAAGAAATGACTAAGAATGTAGATAACCTAAACAACACTGTCAACCAACTTGACCTAACTGACATTCAGAGAGCGCTTTACTCAGCAACAGTGGTACCTCAGAAATATTAAAAGAATTTTAATCTTCCAAGGTATGCCCTCTGACCACGATAGGGTTAAAGAAGAAATCGATAACAGAAAGAGATCTTTAAGACTCCCTAATATTTGGATATTAAACAATATGTTCTAAATAACCCATGGGTCAAATAGGAAGTTACAAGAGAAATTGGAAAACATCTTGAATTGGATAAAAATAAAGATTCAAAAGGTCAAAATTTGTAGTACAACTAAAGCTGTACTTAGAAGAAAATATGTAGCATTAAATGCTTATGTCAGAAAGGTAACTAGAAAACTCACAAAATTGAAAGGAGCAATGGAGAAACAGAATCAGAACAAGCAAGAACAAGGGACGAGGCAGTAGCTAGACACACAGCCACAGTCATGCTTCCCAGCAGCTCTGCATCAGTTGCAGGCCACTGGCCACCACAAGTTGCTTGGAAGCCTCTCTTGGCTCCAGAAATTGGCTCTTACCATCCCAGCTGTTGCCACCCATAAGAAGAATGGTTTCCTTCATTTCTTGACACCAGCTCTCTCTTCATAGTCCAGAGTTTGAGAGTCTGATTGGTTGAGCCCAGGCCATGTTCTGCTATCCGAGCTATAAAAGTTGATGGCAGAGTAAGTGGCTTAAGTGTTCAGTTTCTATGGTGGCAGGCTGTGTCTCCAGTAAAAGCTCAGAAAGTGAGGATGTCTCCAAACAAAAGAAACAATTTCAGAAAAGTTATCATTATGCCATCCCACCATCTTTTCCCAGACTCCTGTTTTCCTCCCAATAGCCAATCATTCTTGTTAGTTTCTAGAGCAGCCCCAGAAAAGAATACATATGTGTAAATTTCTGTGCGTCCCTCTCCCTTCTTTATAAGTGAATAGAAATTTCTAAGGTTGTTGAGTGAGACTTTCCCTGATACTGCGTAGCTGGTTAGAAAGAACCGGACCTGAGATTGAAGGGTTACCCTATAGTTTACAGAGGATTTTAAGACATCTTTCTTGGGACTTTTGAAGAGGCTGAAGCACTATGGATCTTTTACTCCATTCATCATTCTAGCTCCATTCTTCCTAGTCCAGAAAAAACAACTGAGGAGCAAAGAGCATGAAAGAAGTCAGAGTTATCAGGAATGCGGCATTCATGTTGGGAGGCTATTTCTGGAAACTACACAACAACTCCTCACCTAATTCAGGCAGGGCTTCCACCAGTCCTTCTCTCCAATTAACAAACAAGGTAGCTGGATGCTTAAGGAATCATTAGTAGTGTTTGGGAATATTGGCAGGAAAGGGAAACTAATGTGTCACTCCCTGACTTGCTGCCTGCCTCACATGGCTGGACAACTGGATATGAGATCTAAATAGGACATGAATGAAAAAACTAAACTAGACTGAACATTGTCTAATTATGACAATGAGACCTGCCCAAGATGCTGTTTGTTTCATGATGGTAAAGGAGACTTTGACAGAGTGTGGTGGAAGTATTTATTCATATTGGTGACAGTACTTAGTTGCAGTCAATAGAATTCACTCTAGCTAGCTTTAAAAGAGGAGTTTTATTTAGGGATATAGAAGGCTCATAGAACCACTGATAAGGTTAACGAATCAGACTCCAGGCTGAACTCCACAGACCTGACCTCAAAAGCATTTCTGCCTCTGCCACAATATAAAATGAATAAATAAGTAAACAAACAAACAAATCAAGAAGCCACCACAACTTCTGGCTTTAAGACTCTGTTTTTGCTGAGAGAGGCCAAATGAATGCTCCATGTCCTACCTTTTTAAAATAAAGTTAGTTTTAAATCAAAGTTTTTTTGTAGATATAGTTTATTTTTGCAATCTGAATTGTAAGTCCCCATCATTGGGGCATGGGAAATGGCAACATATGGTTGTTGTTTTGATTCTACATTGGAAAAATTGGATTTAAATTTTGGGAAATATTAGAATGTGGAAAAACGTTTAATAGATTTGGAGCAACACAAATGACAGTATTGACTATAGCTATCACTGGAAAAAATAAATCATTTTATGTTAATTCACATTGAACTGAGTCTGTGCAAAAAACTGGTTGAAGAAACATATAGCTTTGAATTACAAGTTATTTTTGTCTTTTAAAATGTATCTATATCTGGTCGGGCGCGGTGGCTCACATCTGTATTCCCAGCACTTTGAGAGGCTGAGGCGGGTGGATTGCTTGAGGTCAGGAGTTCGAGACAAGCCTGGCCAACATGGTGAAATCTTGTCTCTACTAAAAATACAAAAAATTAGCCAGGCATGGTGGCATGTGCCTGTAATCCCAACTATTCAAGAGGCTGAGGCAGGAGAATTGCTTGAACCCGGGAGGCGGAGGTAGCAGTGAGCCAAGATCGCACCACTGCACTCCAGCTTGGGTGACACAGCAAGACTCTTGTCTCAAAAATAAATAAAAAATAAAAAATAAAATATATCTCTATCAGTTACACATAGATTTGCTTTGATTTGTTAGTGGCTGAATAATATTTCACCATGAGGATGAACTCTTATCATATTAAGCCCTCTAATGATAGAAATTCAAGTTGTTTGCTATCTTTTACTATTTTTTTCGATAGCAAAAGATTGTTTTTTAAGCTGCAATGCAAATCCTGCCACACAAGTGCAAGTATAACAACATCTTCCATGATTATGTCCCTTCTAAATAACAGGCTACAATCTCTTTGCTTTTTCCTCCTGAGTTAAATAAAAGGATCCTTTTGTTCCTCTCAAGAATGTACTACATAATTTTAAATCCATTCTTGAATAAAAGTAACAGCAATAGAAACAGACTAATGGCAGAGGCAGCTCTTGCATCAGCCACCAGCTATGTTTGTGACCTCAGGCAAGTCACAAATCCCTTTGGACTTAATTTCATTACCTGTAAAATGTAAGGGTTGGACAAGGTGATCTCTGAGGCCCAGCTACTAAACTGTGGTCCTTAGCAGTGTCTTTAGGATATGTAATATTGCCTGAACCTTTTATGGCATCAAGAATTATGCCATTTAGGTATAGTGACTTTCAGTTTCTTCTCGTGTCTCTATCCCTTCTCACTTTCCCAACAGCAAAAGCAGCACCTCAAACAGAGTAGATGGTTAGTAAACCAGTTATTGACCAATGGGACAAGCCTATCGAATGAAAGACAAAACTTGAATTTATCCATTCATTCATCATCCAAAATAACCAACCTTGTGCTTTGCTTGTATTTCAGTTCTAGAATATTATTTCCTAAGAATTTCTATACTTCCCTATGGCTAATGAATAGAACCATCCCTTACCTATTCCATTCTTTTGCAATTGGATTATTTCACATTGTAAAGTATGGTTATAAAGTAAATATTTTTTCCTTAAATTTATTCTATTAGTAATGTACTTTTTAATCCTTTGGAAAATTTGGAACTCTAAATAATCCAAATCCCTTCATGGAAATGAGGCAAAACCTGTTGGAAGAGTTTCTCTTTAATATCTATGAAAGTATTTTGTAAATGCCCCACCTTAATGCTGCTCTGTGACTGTGGACAAAAAAGTAGAGCCCAGGGTGTTGAACAGACAATGGATTATAATGAGGTAGATAACCTTGGAGCATGGTGAGAACAGCATACACTTCATCGGGCAAATCACATTTTGCCTCACTAGTGGTGTGGCCTTAGGGTAGTTACCTTACCTCTCTTGGCCTCAAGTTAATACTACTTTCTTGGCAGGGCTATCGTGAAATTTAAACAAGTATATGTAACATGTCTGTCATATGTAGCTCCCAATCACAGTAGTTGTTAATATGATTACCCACGCAGAGTGATGTTGGTGAGTAAAGAAGGCATTCTAGAATAACTGGTGCTGAAATGGTAGGCTAAATGCAAAGCCACAGTGAAGAAGGCAGGACAGCCTGGACCAAGTGTAAGGAACTACCCTTTAGCTTCCACGAAGCCAACTGAATGGAATATCCTGCCGTCAGCTCACCAGATGCAGTCTCCACAGGTTTATGTAAAAGCTGGTTATGCTCTTAATTTGGTCCACTAAAAAACTGTCCATTGTCTCCTAGAGTGACCTTTATGCCGAAAACATCATCTAATTATTCATGCAGAGGTATATGCAGTGTGTCTGGGCTATCTTGGAATGCCTCTTCTATTACCACATTCAGAACATCATTTCTGTATTCCCTCCTCTCCAACCCAACTGCTTCCTTGTCTCAGGCTCTTATCCACTGCTCCCTGACTTTTGCTCTGCTCTTGCTTGGAGCCTCACTCCTCTATGAGCTGTCTTTAATCTGGCTGCCAGGGTTATTGCTCCACTGCCTCTCTGCTGTCTACAGGCGGAAATCATATTCTTCTGTAGCACTTACAAAAGCCTCCATCACCTCTCCTCCTGCCTCTCCAACCTAATCTCCACCATTTCTTGCCATTCTCTCCCCACCAACCCCCGCCCAATCAAACTCTATTGTTCCAGGAATACTGATCTATTTACATGTCCCAGAATGTTCTATGTTTTGTATTGCACATAGAAGAATTCCTCCTGTCTGGAATGCCCTCCACAAATGTGTTCATTTGAGAAGCACCTACCAGCTTTCATGATGCCTTCCCTGGCTCTTTTTCTCAGCTTAGCTGTGCTCTTCTCCTGCACTCTCACCCCATCTTCCAGACAAACCTCGCTAATGCAGTTGCCTTATTGCAGTGTAATGCTTTGTCTTTGGCCTCCCACAGTCATATCACAAGGCCCTTGAAAGGCTCTTTGATAATGAGAACTACATGTGTTTTCATCTTTATGTCCCTGGGACTTAGAACAACACTTGGCACATAGTAGGTGCATCATAAATGATGGTACCTGCTCTCTGTATCAGTTGGGAATGAGTTTGGCTGCAAGTAACAGAATACCTGGCTAAGAGTATTTCCCACAGAATTAACACAGGGAATTATTTCCTACAGAGAGCAAGGTTTCTGGAAGCAAGTAGTTGCTGGTGTTGGCTTAGGTATTCACTGATGCCATCTGGGTCCCTGGTTCTGTCTTTCCCCTTTCAGTCTATTCTCAACACAGCAGCCAGAGTGACCTTAAAATATCAATCAAATCATGTCACCCTCTCCTCCAACCCTCCAGTGATTTGCTTAATAATTTGCTTGTTTTGCTCAGAGGAATAGCCACAGTCCTTATATTAGCCTCCAATGCCCTGCCCAGGGTGAATACCTACTTTTCTTTTTTCCATAATACTTATCACCATGTGACATATTATAGCCTTTACTTCTCGTATGTTATATATTGTCTTTCTCTCCTGTTACCACTAAAAATAAACTCCAAGGAGGCAGGGATTTGTGTGCTTTTATCACTGCTGTGTCTCTAGCAACTAGAACAGTGCCCAGCACATAACAGACACTCAATAAATACTAGTTCAATAAATAAATGAATGGCTTTTTCTCCTTTACCTCCCTTCCAGTCTGAGCTTTGTCTTCATCTTTGTTGCCTCATGGCTACATGATGGCTGCTGCTTTCCAGACATCATGTCCATGTCCAAGGCAAAAAGAATTTGGGGAAGAGTAGTGCTAGACACATGGGTCCCTCTTTATCATGTAAGCAAAACTTTCTCAAGAGTCCCAAGCTGACTTTAGTTTATATCTATTTGGCTTGGGTTATGGCACAAGCTACTAGCAGCAGTGAGAGAAGCTAGGAAAGCAAGTAGGTAACTGGACACATTGCTGCCCTGAGCAAGACTGAAAAGAAGAGAAAGGCTGAACATGGTATAACTTAACTGTGTCTGCTGTGAAATTGCTAAAGGAAGAACCCAAACATTGGGAACAAAATGGGAAATGCACCACCCTCTCCTAGAATCATCTCTGCCTCATATCTCTTCTTTTCCCAGATGACCTGTCCTTGGCCACTGGAGGAACATGAAAGCATAGGCAGCTTGTGGCCTGAGGCTCAGAGAGTGCAACAGAGACCTTAGTGTCTGCTCCCTTGAAGCTCACCGGAAGGCCAGCATATAATAGCGTTCAAATAATTGCATCTCTCAGGCTTGCAAGCACGCTCAGCATTGTTCAGGCAAACTGCCTTCCTGCGCCTCTGAACTTGGTCACCGCAGATCAGCACTGCCCAGTCTTTGGGTGCTCCAGACAGCACACTGATGAAGAAACTTTGGCAACTGTTAAATTGCCTGCAGATGGGTCCAGTCACGCAGAAACATTCATGCAGTGTCCTCCAGGCCCTTTGTGTACTTCCCCGGATACAAGAGAGTGGGACCTGGACCCCCCTCTGTCCAGCAGGCCTATGCTGCTCTACATCCTCTGGGGGAGTGACTGCAGCTCATTTGAACCTAGAAGCAACCATGTGATGCTGTCCCAGGCCGTGGTTCTCATGACACATGTAGCAGAAGCCATTCCAAGAAGAAAAGGTGCCCGGACCCTGGATATTAGGGCCTAAAGCAAGGCATCACCAGGAAATTCTCTTTAGTTATTTTGGCTCTGACCTCGATTCCATCATGATTCTTGTCACCACGTTCTTCACTAGGTGAGGGGCCCCATGAGGATAGTGACTGTATCTTTCATCTGTTTGTATTTCTAACACATAGCACACTGCCTAGTACTATAGCAGGTGCCAAATAAATAGGCACTGAAAGAATGAATGAAAGATTCCCTGAAAATAGAATGTGACAGGCATGTGGAAGCGAGAGGCGAGATGGAGCCTGATGCACCCTGTGGATGGTACAATACTTCTTCATAACCTTTGCATTACAACCTAAAGACTTTACCAACTTCAAATATTAAATACCTAGACAGATTGTTTTTCTACTTTTGCAGTCTTAAGCTCATTGATTTTCTTCAAGGTTTTGCCCATTGTTGCCACTGGAAAGAAAGAGGAGAAAAAATGTTAGCATGTCCATGGAATTTGCAAAGTTACCAAATAGTTTAATATTCAGGTAAATCAGTGGCAGTTCAAAAATTCCATGATTGTGTAGTCCTGCCTCAGTTTTTTAATATGAGAGTATTTACCACTGAAGGAGTACCTTGATCCCCTCTGACCAGCTGTGAGCTTATTAGTCTAATTCCCATGTAACTCTAATCAAACATGATCACTTAAAAAATCTTCAGTAGCTAATCTTCTTCTCATTCAATTAAAAATATCTGTCATCTTCCCGATGTGACATCCAAAGGCTGGGAGTCCCAGACTTTGCTAACAGAGAAAAGACATTTTCCCTATATCATGTGCTGGGGTATTTCCAGGGTGTATAATGGTGAGAAAGAAATTCTCTCCTATATCCTATGCCAGCCAGTAGCATTCTGTCCAAACTAGTCCCACACACTCCCACCCAGATGAATTGTATTGAAAGAGAATAGATCCTTCACCTGAACACTCTATCTGATTTAGAACTCCGCTTTCTCTTGGCCCATGAATGCAGAGAGAAAGCTATAGTTCTTCACAATCATGAGCATCTTTAGCCTTGGGAAGTGTGTCAGTGTGCTGGAAGAAGGTAGTTGCTTCTCAAAGGCTGCCATGTTAGAAATCCATATGGCCAATGTTTCTGCCATTGTTCCTTTCTTACTGTGAGGAAAAGTGCCTATGTAGTCTCTGGCTGCACGTAATTGTCCTGTGTGACACAGTGCCATGATCTGGCCGTCTCTTACAGTACAGCTTTTCATTCCGAGATGGCCTGTCATGCTGGCTGTTTTGGATGCAGCTTGGCATGAGCACAGAAAGTCCATACAGCCACCCACAACTTGATCTACTAGTTGTGAACGGAAACTTTTGAACACGTTCCACCAGCTGCACAATGGTACCATTTATTACTTTATTCTCAGGGGAAAACGTTTGCTGTGTGAATAATACCAGGGACTTATGTAAGCTTCTTCATTTTCAGGGAGCTTTATGGGTGTCAGCAAATTCACACAACACCCTGGTAAGGTAGCAAGGCATTGTTATGTCTTCTTTACAGGGAGAGAAACCAGATCACAGCATCGGATTTTCCCAAGGCCAAATGGACAATAAGTGGCATGGGCTTGTTTCCAGAGAGATCCATACTATTCTGCTGGAAAGCACAATTTCCCACTCACAGAAAGTCTCAGTGGGCTTCAATGCTGGACTTAAAACTTGTGGATTAGTACCCTGGCTTTTGACATATCTCCTAAATGTTATCTTACTTTGGGTTTTATTCAGATGGGTAAAAAGAGCAAGATAAGGCAGGGGCACCCATCTAGGAGAGTGATGAAGATTTCAGTATCTCCCTTGCCGCTGAGTAATTGTCCAGTCTATAATCACAAGATCATGGGGGTTTGGGGGTGTGTGAAGGGATCTAAGTATCTATAAAGCCCCATGAGAAAAAAAAAAAACAAAACCTCGTCCTATATTATAGAACAGATTTGTTGATTTCAATTGCTGTTTAGGAGATTGAGAAAGTTTTCCCTATCAGCTCTAGGAACATACTAAATGCCTGCTATAGTGAAATGAATTGTGGCCTCCAAAAAGATACGTCCAAGCCCTCAACCCCAGTATCTCTGACTGTGACTTTATGTAGCAAATGGGTGTTTGCAGGTGTAATTAAGGAATGATCTTGGGATGAGATCATCTGGATTTAGGATAGGCCTAAATCCAATGACGGCAGTCCTTAAAAGAGAATGGCAGTGGGAGATCTGAGACACAGACAGACAGTGGGGAAGACCAGGTGAAGACATGGGCAGGGACTGCAGTGATTCAGCTGTAAGCCAACAAACGCCAGGGGTTGCCAGCAGCCACCTGAAGCCAGGAGAGCGTGGAATGGGTTCTCCCTCAGAGCCTCCAGAGGGAACTGACTCTGCCAGCACCTTAATTTCAGGCTTCTGGCCTCCAAAACTGTGAGAGAATTAATTTTTGTTGTGTTTTAGGTCACCCAGTTTGTGGCTATTTGTTAGAGCCCTAATAAACCATCTTTAGCTCCTTCTTCCAGTCTTTAGAGTCATAGGGACTTTAACCCAATTTAAAGCTGTATACACGCCCTGCCAAACCTTTTTGGCACAACATTTGATTATTTTATTTTTGTAGAAATGGGGTCTTGCTCTGTTGTCCAGACTGGAGTGCAGTGATGTGATCATAGCTCACTGCAGCCTTGAACACCTGGTCCAAGTGATCCTCCTGCCTCGGCCTCTCCAAATATTTTAATTTGTGAGTGTGTGTGTGTGTGTGTGTGTGTGTGTGTATGTGTGTGTCTGCATGACAGAGAGAGAAAGGGCATTCTAATTCCAAAGTGATTGAAAATTATTCTCCTAGATAACCACCATTAGTGAACAAAGAATTGGATTATCTTGACACATCTCACCGTGAAAGCAGAAGGGGCATCTGGAAGGCAGAAGTCAAGAAGACAGTGGAGTGAGTTCAAATTCTGATTGCAAAGCAACAATTTTCAAACTTTCTCTTCTCTAGGCCACTGCACCAAGGAGCACACATGGAGCACAAAATAGCCTTTAAAAATAAGGTAATAATTACTAACACAAATTCATGACACAAAATTTCAAGTATTACTGAAATTCATAATATAGAATATGACAACCTTTAAAATATACATGGTACATGTTCCTCTGGTATTTTTTCCCTGCTCAACACTATAAATACACACACACACACACACTCTTTCTCCCCCTAACATTTTAAAAATTGGAATGAAGAGTAGGTCTGCAGGCAGCCTGCTGCCTATTAATTTTTTGGAACTAATTCAGCTTGACAGAAGGAATGTTTGCTGAGTGTGCCTGGGTATAAGTCCTGTTTCTTGCAAGCCTTGGGTCAGGCACAAAACCTTCACAAAATATATCTGAGATGAGATTACTTTTATGGTTAGAGAAAAAGTTTGGCACAGTTTGGCAAACCTTTTCTGTCAAAGACTCGGTAGTAAATATTTTGGACTCGTGGGCCATAAGGTCTCCACTGCAACGACTCAACTCTCTGGTGTAGTGTGAAAGCAGCCATAGACGATGTGCACACCCATGTGCATTTGTGCTGTATTGTCAGTATACTGCTGCAGAACAGATTACCCCACACTCAGTCAATTAAAACAACACCCATTTATTATTCCTAGTTCCATAGGTCAGAAGTCTGGGTGGACTTAACTGAGCTCTTCACTTAGGTTTCACACTGCTGACATGAAAGTATTGGCTGGTTGGGCTCTTATCTGGAGGCTTCCAAGCTCATTCAGGTTGTTGGAAGAGTCCATCTCCTTGGGGTTGTAGGACTGAAGTCCTGGTTTCCCTGCTGTTTGTCATCAGGGTCACAGGGCTCCTCTGGGCAGTTCATAGTACAGATGTTTGTTCTCTTTCTGGTCAGCTGTAGCATGTTTCTTTAACTTCTCTTCTGCTACCAGCAAGAGAGAACCCCGCTTGTAAATGGCTTGTATGATTAGGTTAGGCCTGCCTGGGTAATTTCCCTTTTGAAGCACCCCAAATCAACTGATTAGTAATCTTAATGACATCTGCAAGAATCCCCTTTGCAATAAAATGTAATATAAATCACAATAGTGATACTTCAGTACATTCACAGGTTTCACCCACACTCAAAGGGAGGGGATTATATAAGGATGAGCATCCCTGGGAGACATTTTAGAATTCTGCCCACCACAGCTGGGTTCTAATACAGCTTTAATTATTGACACCGAAATTCAAATTGAACACAATGTTCTTGTGTAACAAAATAGTGTTCTTTTGATTTCTTTCTTAATCATTTAAAAATGTAAAAATTCTTAACTACTGAGGCTGCACAGATACAGGAAAAGGCCTGGATCTAGCCCATGGGCTGTGGTTTGCTGACCCCTGGGCTAGAACATCAACTAAACAAATCTTGAAAAAATACCAAAAGAGAAATTGTCATAGTGCCCCATCCAGTGCCTTGATCACAGTAGGTACTCAATGAATGAATGAACAGATACTGAGTTCCAGGAGATACAGAAGACATATGCACCCCACATGTCCTACTGCTGAGTCCACTGCTGTCGGTAAAATACATACACTCCCGTCTCTCCGTTTGAATGTGAGATCGGGCATAATCACAGGACGTTCAGGTGACCCAGAGCTCAGACTCCAGCACCTTCCACATTTCCCTCAGGCTCCAAAGCAAAAGCACCGTATAATTACAAGAGCCATGTGGCAGTTTAGGTCAATCCAGCACATATTATCTGATAACTGAACTCCAAAGCCAAGCGAAACTCTCAGCAGTCTTTCCCCAAGATGCTGGGCTCAGCATCCGCGTTCAGTTCTCCTTAATTACAGGTTGGCTTGTTTGGTTGGGCAATAGTGCCCCAGCCCAGATGAATGTCATTTCCTTTCTTGGTAGGTGAAATGGATGAGGTGAGAAAGGCCCAGACCACGCTGAGAATTGAATGCATGGTAAACATAGGGCCATGGGGAAGTCTTAACACTGCTTGGCAAGATCTCTCACCGATGGATCCACCCTATGTTTTCTGATTGGAAACATTCCCTGAGATGGGAAGGATCATGCTATTGACCAAGACTGCATTGCGGGGGTATTGTTTGCTCTGGAAAATCTGGGAGAGGGTGCCCCAGTCTGTGAACTACCCAGACCCACCAAGTTCACGGAATACTAGGATGAGGAGCATCCCAGGGAACACCTGCATCAACTCTCATGTTCCACAAGGGAAGAAGCCAGGTCTCAGGGACATTAAATCACTTTCCCAAATGTAACAAGTTAGTTAGAGTGAAGAAAGACCCTATTTTTCCCAATTCCCAGTGAAATGCCATTTCTCCTCCATATCTTCTCTTCTCCATGTGTCCTACGCTCTGGCACTTTTGTGCTGCTTAGCATTTTGCCCAGAAGTGTGCCTGAGATTATTGCTCATTCTTTCTCCTCCCACGGTCACAACACCTTCCTGGGCTGGTGTCACCTTTTAATTTGCAATTCAAAATGTTGAAGAAGGTGTGACCTGTCTAGATTTTCGTGTAGCCTTCTCTCCTGATTGCTGTTTCAGATAACACACTCAGGGTGTTGGTAAATAGCTGTGAATCAGAGCCTCGGGGACAGCCTGGTTTGGTGTGTGGACAGTCTGGCTGACATCACAGCAGTCCCTGCCTTAAATATCAATGTCCAAGGAAGGTGGGATGCTGTTTCCAAAAGATTTATTTGCACTTCTGCTAATATATGGCTGAGTATTCTTTAAAAGGGAGTATGCTGATTGCCTTCTGCCACCTTCACAACACCCTAAATCTTTGGAAGAACGTGCTTCTTGTTAGACCTACCAGTGGGCAGCATCTTTCCTTGTCCGGTCTGTCCCAGTGTCTTGGGAACTCTTGAGGTTTCTGTCCCCGTTCCACATACTTAGCCCCATCTCCAGGCTTCCTGTCCATCTGCTTGAGAGATCATACTCTAGGAGTCTTAAGTGCTGAGTTCCCTGGTGGGAACTCACTGGACTGCAATGTCCCAAGTCCCTCCTCCCTCTCAGTACCTTGGGATGGGCTTTGGGCCAGCTGTGCCCATCCTGCTGTTCTGCAGCTTGGTGCCCCAGTTTGGCTGGCAATTCCTTCCTAACGTGATGGGCCTCTGCTAAGGTCACATCTTTCACCAACCCAGGGTCCTTCCAGCTCCTCCACCAAAATGGTGCCCTGGTGGTCCTCACTTGTCCCATCTTCAGCAGGCAGGGACTTGATTCTGTGTCATTTGGCACTGCTCACTGGGCTTTCTTTTCTTTTCACTGTAAGACTCATACCATGAAGTTGCCTACACAGAACTGCCTCCCTGCTAAGAGTTCCAGGATCAAATTCTTCTAGTTGCCTGCTTGGGTGGGTCCTCATCCCCACCCCTACCCAGGGCACCATCCATGGGAGATTAGGAAGTAACCACTGTCTACCCCTCAGACCCCACGTGCTGCATGACTGGGTCCTGAGGCAGCCACATGGCTGCCAGCTCTGAAGGTCCTGAGACCCCCATTCTGAGGCCCTTTGCTGACTCACTGCCCTCATTCTTCTTTCTCTGTCCACTTTCAGGGCAACTGCATCAACATAGTGAAGGCAGGGCCTGTGTAGTGGATGCCAGGCCTTCTTCACATACATTTCTCTTTCTCTTAAGCATCTGGCTGCTCCTGCCTTGCCAGGAGGACTCCTGTCTCAGCTCTGTCTCCTGAAGACAGATCCTACAGGAGACATACAAGCATCTCCTGTTACCTGTGCCTGGATGGTCCTTAAAATATCATTTTCCTATTGGATAAACATAAAAATGTTATGTCTGACCCAGCCAACAGGCTCTAGACCTGAGCCATCTAGGAAGATGAGGCCCCACCCCTAACTGGTACCCTCTTTGCAGATTCACTAATGCAGATTCTCATCAGCAGAGTTAACTTGTCAAATTTTACTTTCATCAAGAGAAATATAGAGTGATGTATTTTTGATTTCTAAATTATGAAATTCTATTATAATGTGAAATATGTATTTTCAAAGTATACATACATTTCCTTTTAGAAATGTTGACATACCTCCCTAGGAATGTTCCTTCCTTTTGTTAGAAAACCAATGCCGTAAACTGTTATGGAACAAAAGAAAGGTGTGGAGGAAGATCAACCTTGTGGGACGCAGGAAGAAACAGGGAAGAAGAATCCCACTATGAAACTACCTTTCCGGGACAAATAATGTTCTCAGAAACGGACACGGCAGATAGCCTGCCCATTACATTTGTTTTGTTTTGTTTTGTTTTGTTTGAGACGGAGTCTCACTCTGTCACCCAGGCTGGAGTACAGTGGCACGATCTCAGCTCACTGCAACCTCCACCTCCTGGGTTCAAGCAATTCTCCCGCCTCAGCTTCCTGAGTAGCTGGGACTACAGGTGACTGCCACCATGCCCAGCTAATTTTTGTATTTTTTTTTTTTTTAGTAGAGATGTGGTTTCACCATGTTGGACAGGCTGGTCTCAAACTCTTGACTTCCAGTGATATGCCTACCTCGACCTCCCATTACATTTTAAATAGCACAGCTCTCTGTTACACTGTATATTTCCCAAATAAAGTTTTCAGCCCAACCTCCAGAAAAGCTCTGCTTTATCAAGTTTCTGTTTTTCATGCCATGAGTTGACTATGACTCTCTCGTGCACCAGCCAATCAGTTTTATCACTTGCCATTAGGAGGTCCTTGGAAAGCTCCCCAGTCCAGAGAAACTAACTGCACGCGTCTGTCTGAACTCAAAGCCTCCAACCAAGAGCAGGGAAGGGCCTGTGGGAGATGAATGCATTTTGGATATGGGGAGCAAGGCTGGTGGGATTCTGCTAACAAAACTGATCCCAGGTGGCAGGGCTCTCTTTCGAACTTGATTATTTTTAAACTTCACCTCTCCCTGATACATAACGAGGTCTGGTGAGACTTGTCATACATAGTCCCAGAATTATTTTGATCATTTCAGCTCAGCAGAAACAATGAGAGAACATCAACATGGCAACTCCACAGACGTCTGGGAATAGGGATCATCACCCAGGCCTGGGAGCTCTGCGCAGCTTTGTCTGCCTTGGCTCCACAGTGCTCTTTGCCCTTAATGCTGCACCACTGTACAGCTTCACACAGCTGGCACTAGCTCCACAGTGGCTAAGGTGGTGTTGCTTAGGAGTGACCTGGAGGAGAGGAGAGGAAAAGATGGTATTAATGGCTCCCTTTCATGTCAACAGGTTCACTGAAAAAGGAGCAAAGGGCTTAGTCATGTTTTAATACTCCCAAAGCTTACTATGTATGCAGGATATTGTGGGTTATATTTAGTATTTGATTCACGTTTTAATTATTTTAGCAGTAGACAAAGCAAAAGCTGAGTGAGTCCCATGCAGTAAAATCCTGAAAGCTTTTCCCAACCTGAAGATAGCCGATAACTTTCAGCTTACATATTACATGAGGAAAAACAAATGTTTCAGTGTAGCGTCCCAAATTCTTAGAAGAATCAGAGATAAGAAGCTCTTGCCAGCAACTTCAGTGTCCCTAGCCCGATTTAGTGGTTTGTGCCTTGGCAGCGCTCCCACTAACAGGACAGAGGACTCTTTGGGAAGACAGAGCCCATTTGAAAGGCGAGTGTTATTTATAAATTATCTCCAGATGGTCCAGTTCCTCCAATTCCTACGTTGCTCAGACTCTCAGAGTGGAAATTTTAATCATAGACTGTTGGAGGTTGATTTGGTCTAAGCGAGGGACAATTTTGAGGATTCAAATGACAAAAAGAAGGCAGAAGAGTTATCTCTTGAGACCGCTCTCCGGAGACCTGCCCTTGCTTGTGGAACCTTAGTTAATCACCATTTGTTTTCTGCTTTGCAATTCACAAAGCCCTTTTCTCAGAGTTTCAGACAGGCCTCCTCCTTTTGCACCTGGGAGGAACTACTGAAAACATCCTCTAGGGTAGGAACCACACTAAATATTTAATTTACTTTTTATAACATCTGATACATATTAGATGTATAGATATTATATAAAAGACACAGGTTAGGTATTAGAACTCCAATCCTGCCTGTTTCTATTAAGCACGTCCCCGCATCAGGAACTGTTGTCTCATCTACACTTTTGCCAGCCTTCCTTCCTTCCTTCCTTCCTTCCTTCCTTCCTTCCTTCCTTCCTTCCTTCCTTCTTTCCCTCCCTCCCATCCTCCTTCCTTCCTTCCCTCTTTCTGTACTTCAATCTTCCCACCAGTCAGTCCTTCCACTATTTCTTTCATTTATCCAGCAATTGTTTATGAAGAACTTACTATGTGCCAGGGATGGGGTTAGCTAAGGCTCAGAGTTCAGTACACACTTCAGATCTCAGTGGAGAGAGAAGTAGCATGTGAGCCCTCCCCACCACAGACCTCTACAGAACCTCATGAATTCCAGCCCATGACAGTCCACATATGGAAAGGAAAAAACCCTTGCCATGCTTACGTCTACCATGGTGAATGCCAGCAAGACTCTGGGGAAAGATTATCTGTCCAAGTTTATGAAATTAAATGTGCCCTTGGAGTGGGGGTGAGGGTTCTCTTGGGCCTTTAGACATCACTTAACTGCTTTAATAAACCGATCCTGGAACTTCCCTATCATGGCACTTCTTAATATGCGAGATAACTTAAATTTTAGGCTATCTTTTCCTTTACTTTCAGCTAAAAGCAACATACCAGGTACATGCCCCACATGGATTATACCATAATTCAGGAGTTGGCAAATTATAGGCCTATGAACAGCTGTCTGTTTTTGTAAGTAAAGTTTTATTGGAACACGACCTCATCCATTCTTTCAAGTACTGTCTTTGGCTGCTTTTCCGTTACAACAGCAACATTGTGTAGTTGTGATGGAGGCCAAATGGCCCTTAAGCCTAAAATTCCTCTACTTGGCCCTATAAGAAAAAGTTTGCAAACCTTTGCCATTCTTGAGCATGATCATTTCTTTTGTTGTTGGATATTGTTTTTCTAAGCTTCTCCAAAAATTATCTTCTTAAGCAAGGTTTTAAACCTGTCACTTGGTCATATTCTTGCATATAAAATCAAACGTTATAAATCAGGAAGGAATCCAATTAGAAAATAAATAATGCAGGCATGGAAGTAATTTACAATAATCTTCTAGATCATCTGGGATCTTGTTAGAGTCCGCCAAAGGTTGCTTTCAATACGTGAGATTACATTTTCCACGTATAAATAAGTACAGGTCATTATAATAACGAATTCAAAACCACAGCCTAATCCAGGAGAAGAACAAGAAAAAATGTGGGTTTTTCCCCCCCTCATTTTAGGTTGAAATCAGCCAAACTAAACTTCCTCTTGGGCTGAAAGATGTTGGTGGAACTCACATCACAATGAATATTATTACAGCTGAGGGAGAAAGGGCCCTGAAATGAGTTTCCAGGAGGCCCTCCTTAAGCACCCTTGCTTCAGAGTTCTGCAAAGCAAGTGTTGGGGAGGTAACGACTATTGGTTAAATAAGGCACGATCAAAGTCTGTCATGTAAATACAGCCAACTATATATTTGATATTTTGGCTTGTTGCCATATTCTCTGGCTCTCCTAAAGAAGAAGAAAACACTTCTTGTTAGAAAGTTCCCTGGGATGGCTGAAGTTGCCTTCCTTTAAACTATCCGGGTGGCAGGCAGTTCTGCAGTTAATTAAAATTGCAGCTGCACAGGTTGCAGGAAGGAGCAAATAACCTATTGAACTTTGTGGGAACTTCAAGATACAGCGGCCCCAGCCACACATTTCTCCTTGCTTCTTTGGAAGCTGCTTACAAGCCTTCCCGTTGGTGCAGAAAGAGCAAGATGTTCATGTCTCCTAAGTTTTTGGGGGGCTTCCAGATTGTCCCCAGGTCAAAACCTGCCAAATAAACTTGTGAGGTGCATACTGATCTGAACAATCTTTGTGGATGAGCCGAGCCTGGTTCTTTTGTCAGGGGGAGTCATCTAGAATGAGCCTGGCATCCTGGACAGAGGCCAGAGTACACAGCCCCTGAAGGCAACGCTCCATAAATGCCCAAGATCTGGCGACGCTCTTCTCTCTCTCTCGCACACACACACACACACACACACTTTCACACACACTGCCAAGTACAACGAAAACATCACCACTGAACTCTCGGGAAAGCAACTAGACAACCACTGACTGTAACATGTTAGACTCAGAGTGTGGACAATTACAGACATAAAGTTTCAACTTTATGAATATTCAACAGGAACCAATAAAATTGTTTTTGGAAAGCTCCCATTTACAACTTCCAGCCCATACCACAGTTATCTTCTTTCCAAAACATCTGATATGGGAGCCTTCCACTTCCTTTCCCAAAGAACGCTGGATGTGTGCTAAGATTTCCGTCTCAACCATGTAAATCAATAACTTTTGCTCCCCATTTCTTAACTGAGAGAGATATTAACATCTGTGACTGAGAAAGTACTCAGTTTATTGAAGGGTTTTAACTCTTATAATAATTAAAGTAATAGGAAAATTTGTAAATAACTGAAGTAAGTAAATTTTTCAACTTAGGAAAGAACCGTTAAAAGTTGGGCACCTTTCCTTTTTTTAACTTGAAAGAATTTTGGTACATGTTATTCGTTAGCTCATTATCATTTTGACATATAGCCTTGTCAATGTGTAGAAAGAAGTACTATTTATTTGAAAGCATGTGAAGCTCAAAGCGATTAAATGATTTAGTAAGGTTGCATTGTCTTCTTGTTAGCCATGTTTATGGTTATTATTATATGCTACTACATCTTTTCAAAAGACAAAAACTTACAAAAATTTAGAAAATCACTCACTGTTTTATAACTTAAAAAGAAAAACACTCAACCAAAATCACTAATTGTTTCATAACTTATAAAAGAAAAAGACTCAACCAAAGATAAGGACATAATTTGGCAGGAAAGTGTGGGTTTAACTTTCAGAGCTATGTAACTAAAGGGATGCTTCAGGAAATTCACCTGGCCCTCTGAACCTCATTTTCTCATCTGTAAAATGGGTATAATAATATCTACCAGGCAAAATTGTTGTGGGAATTAAGACCCCAAAAATGGGGGAAAAAAGAATAATTAATTTGCAATTGAACTTAAATATTTGGAGTCATCTCACTAGCAACCAAGGAAATGTAAGTCAGAACAATGGAGATGCTCTTTTTGCAATCACATTTGCACAGATTTCTGGCATGATAGAAGCAGAGATTAGTGAGAGTGAGGTGAGAAGACCCTCCCCCAACTGCTGATGCTCATGAGAATCGGCAGAATCTCTCTATAAAGAAGTTTGGCCCCAAAAATCATTCCCTTTGACCCATAAATTTTACTTCAGGAAACTGATCCTGAGGATTCAATGTGGATGAAGCTTATGAATAAAGATTTTCTTTGTTTTCTTTTTTCAGACGGTTTCGGTCTTGTCACACAGACTGGAGTACAATGACTCCAACTTGGCTCACTGCAATCTCTGTCTTCCGGGTTCAAGCGATTCTCCTGCCTCAGCCTCCTGAGTAGCTGGGATTATGGGCGTGTGCCACCACACCTGGCTAATTTTTGTATTTTTAGTAGAGGCAGGGTTTCACCATGTTGTCTGGGCTGGTCTTGAACTCCTGACCTCAGGTGATCCGCCTGCCTCAGCCTCCCAAAGTGCTAGGATTGCAGGCCTGAGCCACCGCACCTGACCATGTATAAAGATTTTCATCACAATGTTATCTGTAAGAGTAAAGATAGGAAACTACCTATATGTCTGGTACTAGGAATCATTTACATGAAAACTGGTATATGTTGGATTTGAATCTCACTCCCTGCGTTCTCATTTTTCATTTCTTTGCTTCACTTTTATTTTTGCTGATCACTTCCCTCCATTGATTGTCCATTTGTGTAAGATGTCACATGGATCATCACTGGAAGGCAAGGAAGCACAGCGACATGCTTTGCTGTCTGTGTGTGAATCAATAACAAGGTGTGGTGACCATCACTGGCAGACTTTGAAAGAAGTGACATGATTGGTCACTGACTCATAGTGCTCATATTTACAAAAGTGATGTGTGTCCTGAAGAGCTAGCAGCAAAGTCTGTGCTTCATGCAGGTACTGACAGTTCATAGACCATAGTGAATGAAATCTGAACCTTGCCCTTGCGGGGACTGCATCTATTTAACTAAACTGACTAAAGGGTCGTGATTGAAATTCAAACATATTGGAAGCCCAATATGTTTGCAATATGTTTGCCATATTGGCAAAGAGAGAACTATCTGCTACTTGGTACTGAACCTTGCATAGCTATAACAAGGAAATGATAGAACATTTTAAAGACGACGGCATGGATTTTATTTTGTCAAGTTGTTTTTTTCCATTGTGTAAAATAGCAGGGTGTGGCCCCAGCAAGCACTATTGTTTAATCATTCAGTTGAAAACTCAGCCCACACATCTCTCCTCACCCAGTGGACCTGCTCTTTTAGGATAATTCCATCTAGCTCACAAAGCTGTACTGAAGATATTTCCTGTCTTCATGCAAAACACTTCCATCCTCTCCCTGCCCAGGGGAGGAAATGGAAAGAGAACGCTTATCCATCACAACAGGATATAGAGCTGTGGACCTGATTCTACCCCACGTCTCTGATTTAATGTGCAGTCTGAACCCAGGCACAAATCTAAGCAATACACCATATGTGCAGGCCCCAGGGGAAATCAGAACAAGCCCAAAGGAAGTAAGGCGAGATAGCAAGCCCAGAGACAATGTATATTCTTTGCTACACATTCCATTTCCTTTGGGGCCTGGATTCCATGGGTTTCTCTGTATGTATCAGTGTGCATGTATGCTTGGGAGGTTGGTTATGAAGGGCACAGGAGTCTGCATCTGATTCATCCTGATGCATATGTGATTGCAAATGTGAGAAGAGGAATATCAGGAGGAGGAGGTGCATGAAAAGGAGAGAGTGAGGTTCTGGCAAGATCATTCAGAATGCACACCAAAGCCAATATGGTCGGAAAGGAGTGTGTAGTAAGGAGAAGAGTGTCTTAGTTTGGGATTCCCAGAAGTTGGTCCTGAATACAAGGAGTTAATTTGGGGAGTAATCCCAGTAAGACCAGGAGAGTGCAGAAATGAACCAAGGACGACAGGGAAGCAAGACAGGATATGACAGGGGCAGGTTATGAATGCGGATACTTGGGGCTCAGTCACCCTGGAGACCTCTGTGTGGCGATTCGAAACATGCTGCTGAGTTGTCTCACCCAAGGGATGAGAAAGCCGAGGTATTTACACACCAAATTCCATCCTGGTTGAAGGCTGCTTGCTGTCTACTGCCTTTTCAGCCTTTGTGGCCAGCCCTGCATGCAGAGCACACTCTCAGGAGGCCAGGGGGAGCCTAGAGGCAGACTCACAAATTCTTACAATACAAGGCCATCTGGAGTGCATGAAATGGGGAGTAGCCACAGGTACTGGTAAGGCACCAACAGGGCCTGCTATTAGATTCTGACTGTGGTCCGGGCACTGCTGTAAGTACTTTGCATGTGTTAACCTGTGAGATGCTCACAACAAGCCTACAAGCTAAGTCTTGTTATCACCATTTTATCGATGTGGCACAGAGAGGTTAAGTCACTTGCCCAGGCTCACAGGCTCTATGGAGCCTTAGCATATGGGTTATAGCACATTGGCAATGCCCTCTGCCATACATGCTTTCATCTTCTCCCTTTCCTTTGTTTTTCCACAAACTCTCATAGATTTTTAAGGCTTATGATAATTGAAAAGCATTTGTTGGTGCCAGGTTCTTTATATGAGCAGGATCCCCAACAACATAGGGTACCAGCCACCCCTGGACAATACACCTGAGCTTATACAGAAGGAAGTACAGTTCTCTTATTTAAGTCACTGTGCTTGGGAACCTCACATCACCACAAACACACAGGGTAATGTTGGAGTTCTAAGTACGGCTCTGGGACACCAAACACAGAAGGAGATATATGGATCCGGCCCTGCTGCAGCAGTGAGACCTTAAACAGAAGGGGCTGAGGACCCGCATCCCACCCTGCCCTGAGTGCTTCTTCTCTTGCTTTGACTAAAGGAGGACTCAGCCTCTTGTAGATTTCCGTTCCTTGTGGAGGGACCTGATACAAGAGACAACATGATTGAGTCTTCTTTGGCTCCTCCACGAGTCACTGCTTGAGCCTGCCTCACCAAACCAGTCCTGAGGTCTCAGTGCACAGAGCTGTCAGCAAACCTCCCACTCCCTGTTTGTGTTGGCTTTTGTCACTGTGCCATGCTGGAGGTGTCGGCTAAAGCTGTTTACTGGCTTAATTTAAAAACACCTCGAGGTGTTCTTAAAATTCTGCTTTGAGCAGCAATATGGACAGAATGGCAATGAAGCCAGAAAGCAATGAGGATAAATAGAATATAACCAAACAAAATTATCATAAAATCACATAAAGTAGCTTAAGGGAACTTTTGAAAAAGTAGAATATTATTTAAATATAATATTACACACATATATCTACACATGCATAGACACACATATATGTATACGTATGCACATATCTGTATAATTTCAGATCTTATTGTCTTCATGGAGCTCACTTATTCATACTATAGAGGTCAGGCCATGTTCCAAGCTAAGTGTAAGTCTGAAGCATGTTCTTCCAGACCGAAAGAACAGAAAAAAGCACAGAAGACTTAAAATATTAGTTTTATATGCACGAAAAATAATAGCATCAAAAATCAGACTCCTACAGCAAAAGCCACCACATGAGCTTTCTTGATTATTTTTATGGGGCCAGGAACCATTTGATAGCGGGATGTGGGTAAAACCAGGCGATATGAAGTGAGGCGCTAAAAATTGGCTTACGTAGCATCAATTGCCTAAATTGAATGACAAGAGAAGAACCTTAGAAAACTGCTTGTCCAATCTCCAGGAAACAAAGGCTCAAAGAGGAGAAGCTCATGGAGCTATTTGGTGGCAGGGTTAGGGCTAAAAGTCAGCTCTCCTATCTTCAACTCTGCACAACACTTCACGGCTTCCCTCGTTCAGTGTTCTTAATTTGTCACAGTGCACCGCAACACGACATTGAGGGAAACTCCTGAGACTTACAATTCCTCCTCTTCATCACCTTATTTCTTAGAGTCACGTCACCCAGCCACTTTCCCTACCCAACCCTGGCCACAGGTCCTGACCGTCTGTCTTGGTTCTAATGCAGGTAAGCGTTAGTCAGAAGGGAAAATGAAGAGGGAAGTCAGGAGAGGAGTGGGGTGAGATTCTCTTTGCAAGTGGAGAGGCTCAATTAACAATGACAGAAGAAGAATTCCAGCACTGTCTCCCTTCTGCAGCCCAAGAATAACATCCAGGAGTCAACACCTCTGCCTCCCACATGCTGACACAGAGTCTCTTTGTCTTGTGTTGAACCTTTAAGCACTACAAAACCCAACTTCTATGTTTTCTTTCTTTCAAGGGTTGAATGGATTTAATAAGCATTTCTAGAAGTCACCTGGGAGTAGGCTTGTGAACCAAGGCAGATGTAAGTTCTCTGGGTTTTGCTCTTTCTTTGAGGTGACTCTAAAGAAGAGAAACTCACCAGAACCAGGGTACTAACATTCTTCAATCTCTAAGTAGGCACAAATTCTCTCATCAGAGAGACCTATAGAAAGCCAATATTGATGGGACATGATTTCCTTCTGTCTGGAAAATAAAGACCTTACTCCTGATTGAGCTGGTGGGGAGAGGGCAGGAGCGTGCAAAGTCCTAGACACAACATTATGTTGGTGACAGCACCCATTCCCAACTCTCACTCCAGCAGCATTACTTAATGTAATATTTGATCATTGCTTAAATTATTATTACAACTTCAGAAAACATCAGGACTGTATGACCATGATTATTATCTGGTTATGGTTCTAGCTTACAATATACAAATGTAATCACATGGAATTAGATCCCTCAAAAGACAAGAAATGGAGGAAATTAACACGCTACACACCTGCATTGGTCTTTGTTTTTTATTAAGCATGTTCCCAAAGCACTTCATGGGGAAACCAAAGACACGTGGAATGTTTAAAGAGCATGATACACCCAAATCATTTGATTCCCAGCTACAAGTCATTAGGCTGATATTATTAACCTCAAGCACACTTGGGAAATGTAGGTAAAGGACTGACAAATTTAGAAGGTCTAAAGTGGAGATTACATTTGTGCAATTTCAGATTTTAGCTAAATGAGTATTTTTAAAAGCAAAGTATATTAGGTGGTTTCTGTGCGTCAGACACTGTCCTGAATGCTTTCTATATATTTTATTTCAGCATCATAAAAATCCCATGGACTATGTACTATTATTAATCCCACTTTACAGTTGGGGAAATTGGTGTTCAGCAAGGTTTGATAACTGGCTCAAGGCCACTGAGCTACTTAGATGGCAGAGTCAGGAATGTCTAACTCCAAAATGTAGGCTTTTAACAAGTATGTTATATTGCCTCTCAATACCTAGAATATAAGGGTAATTAAAAAAATAAGACACATGAATTTTTGAGATTTATTCATTCGTTTTATATATGTTTAGTGATGGTGTGTCTGTGCCAGGAACTACACATGAGGAGCTGAATATACAGTTGAAAACGGACTAGGTTCCTGCCCTCTGGCATTTACATTCTAATCTAGACAGAACAAAAAAATATAAAAATAGAAAAAAATAAAATTAATGTAAGCTGTAGTAAGTGCTATGAGAAAGACAAAGATCCTGATATATTAAATAAGGGAGGATGACTCTCTTAGCATAAGTTATCTGTGGAAAGCTTGGCAAAGAATTGCATGTAGGTGGTTTCTTTTGGGAAGTGATCACAGGGAAGAGAAGTGGGGACTGGGGGAAAAAAAAAGAAAGAGGAAAAGCTGAAACTAGGGTGCATTCTTAAGTTGGTCACTGCTGTGGGCCATGGGAACAATTCTGTCGGGACACCAAAGAGTAGAGGAGGACACACCTCAGAACTGTCCAACCCACAGAAAGAAGAGATAAACACAGGTCCACCAGCTCCCAATGGTCATGGGTTGTTCATTTCCTCCCGTTCCTAGGCTGTGCATGCAAAGCTCTCACTGCAACACCAGAGAAATTCTGGGGCAGAAACTGAAAGAAGCCAGGTATAGCTGACGCCAGGTACAGCTGAGGCCAGGGGCTGCCAGGTGCTGTCACCCAGACAAAGTTTGTTGCTGCGATGGCTGGCCGAGAGGTGCGCTGAGTGGGCTGTGAGGGCACACAAGGTGACCAATACAGAGACCTGCGTTAGGGGGCTGTGTCAGAGAAAGTTTCCCTGTGGAGGTGGCTTTTGTGATGAGATTTCAGGAGGACAAAGAGCTAAGCATGGTGAGAGCTGAGACAAGAGCATTTCCAGGCATAGGAACCAGCCACTGAAACACCCTCAGAAAGAGGTAGCATCTTTCAGGAACTGACACCCCAGGTAACTATGATAAGGAAGGGTGAGAAGCAGCCCAGGATGTCACAGAGGGGCAGTGTCAGGTCACACAGAGGCTTGGAGGGCATGAGAAAGATTTCGTTTCTCGTGAATACAAACTCATTGAAGGGTCATAAAAATGTACTCTATTAATCTCCAAACAAGGGATCGCAAGAGTTTCAGAGCTGAAAAAGAACCATAGGTTTGAAGCTGAGAGGTCATTCTACACAAGAAAGGACAAACTGGTTGATAGTTCCATTGGCCAAAGGTCCATATCGGGGCCAAGAAGAAGGGTTTCCCTCCAAGTCAACAGGGCCAAAAGTTTGTTGTGGACTGCTGAGTTCAGAGAGCCAGTCCGTAGTTCCAGTCTCTGACATAGAAATTGTTGGTAAAAACAACTGAGAACCAAGGCTGGGATGGGATGAGGGTCGGGACTGAATGGATTAATATTTGGAGAACTTCTAAGAGTCAGGGTGTCTTACATTTTCTTTTCTTTTCTTCTTTTTTTTCAAGACAGAGTCCCCCTCTGTTGCTCAGGTTGGAGTGCGGTGGCACGATCTCAGCTCACTGCAACCTCCACCTCCCAGATTCAAGCAATTCTTCTGCCTCAGCCTTCCGAGTAGCTGGGACTACAGGCACGCACCACCACGCCTGGCTAATTTTTGTATTTTTAGTAGAGCCGGGATTTCACCATATTGGCCAGGCTGGTCTCGAACTCCTGACCTCGTCCACCCACCTCGGCCTCCCAAAGTGTTGGGATTACAGGCCTGAGCCACCTTACATGTTCTTTGCTGTCAGCATTGATCATTACTTTTAAAGGAAGGTCTCAAATCTCTAAGACTTGGGGTATTAGAACTCTGAAAGGGTCTCTTGTATTGGGAGCTCCTGAGTCTCCCCACTTGAGCTTCAGTTTTATCTTCCCCTGAGAAGTCTTTCACTTCGATTTCTCCTGCATCTGCTGTGCTGGGGCCCAAAAGGAGGCATTAACATTCTGGTCCAAGCCTCAACAAAACCCCTTACCCTTGAGATATTTGTTGAACAGGAATTGCCCACGTTTATTTAAACATATTTGCCACATGATTAACGAGCAACATAAAATGCTTACACCTGGGAATCATGAAACATGTAATTTCCATGCTCCTTGCCTATCTGGCCTTCCCTTAGCTCACAGGTACATCAATACACATCCTGTCTCTGTAATACCTTTGGTGGTTGTGTTAGAGCAGGTTAACTGCTTAACAAGTCCCATATTCCAGTGGCTTAACACAGCAAAGTTTATTTTTCATTCCGGTCACATTCCCATACAGGGCGACTCCAAAGTTCTATTCCATGCAGTTATTTAGGGATCCAGGCTCATTCCTTCTTACAGCTCTATCCTCTTCTGAGTTTTTGGAATCTTTTCCATTTGGCCAGTATAAGAGCAAAGAGCACATGTGGAAAAGGCGCCACTGCTCTCAGGTGAGGCACATTCACTCTGATGGGAACTAGTCTTACAGCTCACCCAGGTGCACAGGGATTGAGAAGTGTAATCTATTGGGATCCCAAGAACAGGGGACCTTGGGTGTTGTGAGCACCAGCAGCCCCTACCACAGTGGTAGAGGAACACAAAGCACTATTAACCTTCCAAGAAAAGTATGGAAGCTGCAAATATGCTTTATCACGTAAAGGGGAGTCAGGGGAGTATGCTTGGTTCCTAAAGTGCATGTAGAAACAATGCAGAGTACGCATTGCTATCTCCAGTGCTTAGAAAAAATTCAAAGAGGCTGGGCGTGGCGGCTCATGCCTGTAATCCCAGCACTTTGAGAGGCCGAGGGGGATGGATCACTTGAGGTCAGGAGTTTGAGACCAGCCTGACCAACGTGGTGAAACCCCGTATCTACTAAAAATACAAAAATTAGGCCGGGTGCGGTGGCTCATGCCTGTAATCCCAGCACTTTGGGAGGCTGAGGAGGATGGATCACAAGGTCAGGAGATTGAGACCATCCTGGCTAACATGGTGAAACCCAGTCTCTACTAAAAAATACAAAAACAAAATTAGCCGGGCGTGGTGGCGGGTGCCTGTAGTCCCAGCTACTTGGGAGGCTGAGGTGGAGGAATAGCATGAAACCGGGAGGTGTAGCTTGCAGTGAGTCAAGATTGCATGACTGCACTCCAACCTGGGCAACAGAGCGAGACTCCATCTCAAAAAAAAAAAAAAAAAAAAAATTAGCTGGGCATAGTGGTGCATTCCTGTAATCCCAGCTACTTGGGAAGCTGAGGCAGGAGAATTGCTTGAACCCAGGAGGCAAAGGTTGTAGTAAGCTGAGATTGTGCCATTGCACTCCAGCCTGGGCAACAGAGTGAGACACCATCTAAAAAAAAAAAAAAGAAGAAGAAGAAACTCAAAGAATATGATATGCATAAGGAGAGCAATTTAAAAAACACTACTACACTGCTTATTCCAAATAATAAATATTGAAGAAATTTTAAGTGAAGTATATTTAGGTGTGTTTTACTCTCTCTGACTCTTTAGAAATTGTAAAACTTCTG
Source organism: Chlorocebus sabaeus (assembly GCF_047675955.1). NCBI lineage: Eukaryota > Metazoa > Chordata > Mammalia > Primates > Cercopithecidae > Chlorocebus > Chlorocebus sabaeus. The sequence continues at coordinate 38,877,425 of NC_132907.1, read as the reverse complement.
AGCCTGCAGGTCTTTTTTCCCTTTTAATTGTGGTAAAATACACATCAAATTTCCCATCTTAATCATGTGTAAGTGTACAATTCAGTAGTATAGAGTACATGACATGGTTGTGCAACCAATCTCAAGTACTCTTTCTATAAACTCAGAGTATTTAGTTAACAGTCAAGAACAGGAATAAAATCTAGGTTTACACTTCCCACATAAAGATCATAAACATTTCTTTAGAGTGACAATAATGTTATTTTGCCTTAAGCTTGATTTTCAGTACATGGATCGTTATCAAGCAATGTTATTTATTATTTTGTTTTTTAACTGTGGTAAAACATACATAATTTTCCATCTTAACCATTTTTAAGTGTGCAGTTCAGTAGTGTTATCTGCAGACACATATCTGGGCAACAATCTCTAAGACTTTTTCATCTGGAAAAACTGAAACTCTTTACCCATTAAACAATTCTTTCTTCCCCCAGCACCTGGAAACCACAATTCTACTTTCTGTCTCTACTAATTTGACTACTCTAGGTACCTTATTATATGGCAAGATTATATGGTAGTTATCTTTTTATAAGTGGCTTATTTCACTTACCATAATGTCCTCGAGGTCCATCCATGCTGTAGAATGTGTGAGAATTTCCTTCCTTTTTAAGGCTGAGTAATATTCTATTGTATGTATATACTACATTTTGTTTATTCACCCACCCAGCGATAGATACTTCGGTTGCTTCTACCTTTTGGCTATTATGAGTAATGCAAGGGCAGTCGTAATTAAGGTAAGTTTTGAAGATGGAGAATCACGATGAACAACACGCTCACTGGTGTGCATGTATGTGTGTGTGTGTGCGCGCACGCGTGCACATTCATGCTCTTGTCACCTTCCTCCTACTCACAGACAACTAATAATTGAACCTAGGACTTGATTGTACCATTTTCTTTACTCCCATAGGACAAGTTCTTCTGTAATGAAAGTATTTCTTAAATTTCATCTACTAAAATGATAACTTTCTGAATGAATATGGGACATTGTCCAAGTTAAGGGGTTTGAAATTGCACTAGTTAATTACTCTCAGAGTTAATTCCTCAGTAAGTTACTTAAAAGTCCCTATTTTGTATTCTATTCAGTGGAAGTTCTGGTACATAAAAACAGTGCACGGTCCTTTCCCTGGTCATAGTTTAGGTATAACATGTAAAATACTAGGCTAACACTTTCAAATGGTGTCTACTGAACATCAGTGTTCAGTGTGATGTTAGTAGATGCTTCATAATAACATCTGTTATTATGTAACTGTGATACAATTTTTAAATTTTTATACAAACACAACTTAATTGAGGCCCAAGCACAGGGGTGATGGGGTGGGAGGGGAGTATGTCTGTGTTGAGTTCAGTTATGGGAGTGATTCAGCATCTAGTCAAGGCAGAGAAGTCAGTCATTCAGCAATGACTGGTAAGCAAAATGACAGCTCACCTAGATACCACACATTATAATTATCTCGAATTAGAATCTTCTCTATCGACAACTTTCAGGACTCTTGTACATCACTGGGCTCATTAGGTAAACTATGTAATGTCCGAGTGTCTCATGGTGGTAGATTTCTAGCCCATAATGGTGCCAAAAGTAGCCCACCCATCAAACATACCTCTTTCACCACTCTCAACTTTAAACCCACGGAGTTCTAGATGTATCTCCCACGGGCTCACTGTTCTAGAAAAGGTGGGCTTTTCTGAACGTAGTCCCCCAAACAATGCTGAGGCCCATGCCGTGAGGGCCATCACCAGGGGATAATAGGGAGGTGAGGGCCTTCCTAGGCTGTGACCCTAGCTAGTGATGCAGGAGCGGCTCTCTTGCAGCTCTCACTGAGGCAGTGCCTTCCATGACCTAAGCAGAAATGCAGAGGAATCCCGTGCACACTCCCCGGAAGCTGGAGAGTCCTCTCTCCATAGGATGCATCCCTAACCCTTGGGGAGGGCCTTGAGAACAGTTGCCATGGAGGTGAGGCAAAGCTTTACCTCCACCCACTTAGGGTTCAAGCTAGGCCTGACAATTAAATTGACAGAGGACAGATAAACAGGACAAAAGGATACAAATTTCCCCTCAGTTTTGCATGATACAAGAGTCCTCATAAGAAAATAAAGACCCACAGAATTAGCAAAACCTGCATGTATTAGGTCAAACAAAGGGAGGCAATCATGTAAAAGTAACTTAATTATGTGTAGAAGCTAAAGGAAGATATGAATTATCTTAACAAGGTTTGTTTGTACAAAATTCTCTTGGCTATGACTCCCCATCAAAGAATGTTTATTTTCTCCTGGCACAGGGAGGGAATCTTTTCCACGGGAGGTTTTATCTCCTATTTTCAGGAAGAAAAGGGGAAGATTGGAATGTTCATCTTGCCTTTGCTGTTTTTCAAGTGCCTTTCACTTGATGTAAGCCCTATGTTAAAGTGGCATATTTTGGGATGGCATATTCTGCCAGTCTGCACCAGTTTGACCTCTTTGTCCCTCCCTCACCCTGAGCTCCATCTGAGTGCTAAGCACAAACCTTCCCTTCACTAGCTCTTTTCCCCTAAAGCAAAGCAACCCAGGCAGACAGCTGCCTATAGCCCCAGCCCCATCAGTCCCTCATACCGTCCCTGCCATGTCTGAGTCTCAAGTTCATGTACTTTTTCCTTTTGATCTTCCTTCAACATCACAAGCTCTCCGAGGACAGATGAGCTTGTATCTTATTTATCCACAGCACAGAGTAAGTACCACAGTTTTTCACTGACTAACAATGATGAATAAAGGAGCAAAGACACCCATCTACACAGTTTCCTTGGTGACCTAGTGATTCCAGGCCAGATAGCAGAAAGCTGCCACAGTGTTTCCAAAAAGTTATACAAGTAGAGGTTTTATTTACATGTTACCTTGTTTCTGAGCTCTCTAAATCTGTCATCTTTTATCTACAACTAGGGTTAATATTCATTAGCCATGTAGTATGAAAACCCTTATCAGATTCCAGTGGTATCACTGGTTATGTTTTCTACTTTAATAATAAGATGAATTTTTAGAAGGCCAACCTAGGTCGCTCTTTCGTGTGCTGGGACCCAAGCAGCAATAGAAAGCCTGGTAATCGGACACCTTTTGCCCCACAATGTCACCGTGAATGAGTCTTTTCTTTCCGTTCTTTCTTTGCTTGGTCTTTTCCAGACTTGCTTTCCATTTCACAGCTTTACTAAACCTTCAGGTCAAGGTCAGAGCAAAGGGACTATCTCAAGGTGGGAGGAACTGAATTTAGCCACATAGGGCCTCTCCCTAATGAAAGCATTTAGCACCCAGCCAAGGAATCTATCTATCTCTAGATTCCAAAATGACAAACGGGAAAAAAAATCTCCCTTAAGAAAAAAGCCAGGGTTTGCTTTGCTTTTGCTTGAAGCCAACCCTGTTTCAGGTTCCAAGGAGGTTACTCCTTGCAGAAGGGAATGTGCTACAGAACACATCAGAAGACCTGAATTCTATTTCTGACACTGACTCTGATGTTCTGTGATCTTATCCCCGGCTACTTGAAGAACTTTGTTCTGCCCCCATACTCGCCCTCTGCCATCCTCTTCTTATTGCAACTTTGTGTGTAAGCGTGTTAAGACTCAGGGAAATTCTCCAAAAGCTCAAACTCATGTGATCTTTATTACTTGGGGCCACAAGTGCCAACCAGCCTAGAGGGGTTCCTGGGAATAGGTGGGCGGATCATGAGGTCAGGAGATAGAGACCGTCCTGGCTAACATGGTGAAATCCCAGCTCTACTAAAAATACAAAAAATTAGCCAGGAGTGGCTGCACGTGCCTGTAGTCCCAGCCACTCGGGAGGCTGAGGCAGGAGAATCGCTTGAACCCGGGAGGCGGAGGTTGCAGTGAGCAGAGATCGCACCTCTGCACTCCAGCCTGGGCGACAGAGCGAGACTCCATCTCAAAATAAATAAATAAATAAATGCTGGTTTCCTGCCTTGTGATGTGGCAGGACTTCGTAGGCAGACTAAATCTGCCTCCTAAGAAGTAGACATGGAGATACAGAATCTTCCACAGGGAGTAGAATTTACCAGTTACCTGGAAGCAATGGCATGCCCATAAAAATCTCCTCTAAGAAGCCATGGAACACTGTTCTGCGTTCTACCCCACATTCTAGAAATTTACTTGCATCCTCCGAGAACCATCTGTGGTACTGGCATCCGCAACCTGTTGATACAAAAACATGAAGCTTCTAGCGAGGAGGGAGCAAACCTCTCTCTTTTGGAGGTATCAGTCTTAGTGCACTTTGTGAAAAGGGAAACGATCATGTGAAATTGTAGATGACATTTTTCTGATGCTTTGTACAAACCTTGATTTCACATGGTGCTGCAGCTGTGTTGCTGGAAACAGTATAGCCTGGAGAGGGCAAACTTTGGAAGAGACCAGCTGGATAAAATCCTGACTCTACACCAGGTACTGTGTGGCCTTGAGCAATTTATTTAATGTCCCAGTTTCAGTTTCTTGTATACAATAGAGTTTCTAAATGAACCTAATTAATCATGAGTGTAAACTGAGAAAATGCATGTACACTGCTTAGCACAGTGAACACGTCAATTGCTGTATGAATGCTATTACCAATAATATATACTATTAATAGATATTAATAAATAGCATTTTATTCATATTAAAATCAAATATTTTAATTAATAATTAAAATTAACAAATATTAATATTAATACTATACTATATTATTATATTTTCTGTTAAGTAATAGATAACATTACACATAATATTAATAATAGTCCAGCCAGGCATGGTGGCTCATGCCTGTAATCCCAGCACTTTAGGAGGCCGAGGTGAGTAGATCACTTGAGGCTAGGAGTTTGAGACCAGTCTGGCCAACATGGCAAAACCCCATCTTTACTAAAAATACACAAACTAGCTGGGCATGGTGTTGCACACCTGTAGTCCCACCTACTTGAGAGGCTGAGCACGAGAATCGCTTAAACCCAGACTGTGGAGGTCACAGTGACCCAAGATCATACCACTGCACTCCAGCTCCACAGAGTGAAACTCTGTCTCCAAAACACCTTAATAATAATAATAATAAGGCTCATAAAAAAACACCCTAGGGAATTCATTAATGATGAGCAAATGGAAGTGATTCAAATAACCCCTTTGTGGCCCTAAAATATCCTGATAGGTATCTATTTCAGCACATGTAACATTACAATAATGTATTGTAATAACATTGTATTCTTTATTTCTTTACATCCCCACTATTCCAAAGCCTCTCCAGGGCAGGGAATTCTCTCTTTTATTGTAATGTCACAACGTCTCCTCTATTACCTGTCCCATATGAATGTTGTTGAGTAAATGAAAAGTGAAGCCAGAAATTAATGAGTGAAGGAGTAAGCAAGTAAACACATATGCATTTGAAGGGAATATTTTTTGCATTAAACCAAAATAATTGTTTCTTATACAAACTATTTCTAAAAAGATAGCATTTTCCTTATTTAGAACTATTGCCAACTTCCCTTCCCCTGTCTCTGAGAAATGCAAAGTCCCTGATTTAGAGTAATTTCTCAAGAGTTGTTTAGGGGTTGTCTTAGTCAGCTCAGGCTGCTATAACAGAATATCGTAGGCTGGATGGTTTCAACAACAGACCTTTATTTCTTACAGTTCTGCAGGCTGGGAAGTCCAAGAGCAAGGTGCCAGCAGATTCTGTTCTTGATGAGGGCCTTCATCCTGGCTTGCAGATAGCGACCTTCTTGCTGGGTCCTCATACAAGTGAAGGGAGAAAAGGCTCTAGTTTCCATTTCTCTTCTTACAGAGACTAATCCCATCACGGAGCACCACCCTCATGCCATCATCTAAATCTAATAACTCCCCAAAGATCCCGCTCCAAATTCCATCACATTGAAGGTTAGATCTTCAATGTCTGAATCTCGGGAGGATGCAAACACTCAGTCCCCAGCAGGTGCTGGAAGTATTAACACAGTGCCCCAAAACGACAGAATATTTTCGATAGGATGAATCCACTTTCAACCCTGGAAGCCAGGCATTTCAGAGTGGAAAAGAAAAGAGAAGCAACAACAGCACAAATAAGCATCTTATTAAGGAAATCGCTAGGTCTTTGAGGGGTGCACATTCTATGCTTTCTAAAGGATGAAGTCTGAGCAGGCAGAACGAAGCTAATCTTGCCTGGCTGCACTCTTCTGATCTGGCAGGGGGCTGGTGCTGCTCCCTGCAGATGCCCATGATGCCAGGCAGCCTGGTTTAGTTTGTGGAACCTGCTCTAATCCGTCAGCACAGCCATAGTAGATATTCTGAAAACTAAGAGAATCACCTTCAGCAGCTTATCAACTAACCGCAGGCCCTTATCTCAAATGGGAACTTATTCAAACCGTTATTCAAGCTTATTCAAATGAATTTGAGAGCCTACTAACAGCCCTGGCTACATAATTTGCCGGGCGCAGTTCAAAATGAAAATGCAGAGTCCTTTTCAAAAATTATTAAGTATATCAAGATGGTGTCAGTAGAACATCCAACTAGTCGGCTTCTGAACACAGGTCACAGGCTCATAAACCTAGCTCTGCCTAGCAATGACTATCCAGTGAGTTAACCACCAGGAAACCCCAACCCCTCCACAGCCCTGCGACTGCTGCAGCAGAAAAACAAAAACAAAACCGACACTCAACACCATCAGCATCCGCTCTTCCCAAACCACCAGTCTTCCTCAGAGACTCCCTCATTTGACCTGTTTTCACTCGTGTTCCCTCGACCTTCAAATGTTCAATGTCCATAAAGCAGATCAAGGCTATCACAAAACAAAACAAACACCAAAAGGCCAAACCACTGGATCTAGAGACCTACGGACTTGCCCTCCTGATACTTGCAAGCTGGTGTTTAAGGACGTGCCTGCCTTGGGCGGTGGGCGGGTAGAAACCTCACACACCAAAGCCCACGGAGCTAAATTCAAGGTTGCGAACCCCAACCCCGGTGGGAACACAGTCTGCAGACACGCCCCCTTAAGTCCCTGTCGTACACAATAAATTGCTTTCTGAATATTCCCTTTACAACTGCAAAAAATAGAAACGGCTGTAACTGTGCAGAGAAAGAAAAGAGAAGCTGGGATGAGCTCCATCAGGGGCAGAATCTGCTTCTCACTGGTGGATACTGTGATAAGAAACCTGGAACTGAGCTGCCTCACAATGGCCTATTTATCCGGCTCTCACGCACCGCCGGCAACCCCGGCTGGGAATCACGGGGGTGGCAGCCGTCCCCGGAAAACGGCGGCGCTCCGGCACAGGAAAGCCCGCGGATCAACTGATCTGCAGACAACGCTTCTTCCTTCCTGGGAAGCGGCCACAAAGGCAGCCAGCTGACCCCGGCCCAGCGCGGCTCCCGGCCGAGGAGGACGGGGCGGGGGGGCAGGAGGATCGTTGCCCGCCCCGCCCCCCACCCCCCAAGTTTCCTTTGGCAAAAGCATCCCAGGCGTGGTTCAGGCAGAGTCCACGCCAGCTAGGCTGGGGCCGAAACTCTCCACTTCAGGAAGGCGGGGTAGGCGGACCCGCGGTCCCCAGCCCCCCACGCCCCCCACCAGCTGGCCCTTCCGGCCGGGGCGGCCTTGGCCTGGGGCTGTGGTTGACTTGGGTCGGGGGACAGGAACGATTAGCACAGCGCCCCCGACTGTCCCCTGAGGAGGCCCCTTCTTGCGACTTTTGGTCAAAAGCAAAAAGAAACGCAGACATGTGCGTCACCCCGGGAAGCGCGCGGGGGTTTCGCTCGCGTTTCAGGCGCAGACTTCGCATCCTCCCTCGGTAGGGGGTCGGGGGTTCCTAAAATTTACCCCCCAACTTCACTTCTCTGGCGACAGAGCACTTTAACAGTTCATTTCCCTCTCGCTCTCAAGTGAAAACATCTTATTTTTGTGTTAAAATGTATAAAGACACCATGAGAATTGGCAGGAGGTCAAACCGTAGATTGAGATGGCCCGGTCGCTCCCCAGGAAGCGCTGTTTTCGGAAGTGTTGACCCAGCAGCTGGTCCCTGCTGCTCTAATGACACGATGTGTGCTTTCACTTTTTTCACTCCCAAACAACGTGGTTTGGAGTCTTGAGAGAGCCTTGGAAATCGCTGCCCGTGGAGAAAAGGTCTGGAGGCCAGGCCAGGAGAGCAGACACGCTGGGAGAAGCCGAGGCAGCCCTGTGAACTCGCCGGGCTCCGCAGGGAGGGGCGGGGGTGTCCAGGTCGCAGGTGGAGCTGGCCAGCTGCAAGCCAGAATGTCCTCGCTCTTTCCAAGTTATACAGAGTTCCCACAAGGAAAAAATAGAGGGGTAGGGGATCCAGGCAGATCTTCAGCTGTTTGTATGCTCTGCACCAGGAGGCGCTATCATCAGCCCGGACCCCTACCCCACGGGACTGAGGAGACCACAATCTTCCCTCCAGGCAGAATCGTGGACCCAATATTCCCATCTTCCCGCCTACTCTTAACTCAGTATGCCGCCATTAACAGCATAGTCAGCCTTCTGGACTTGAACTCCAGAAGGAATTTTGTCTCATTTAGTGCCTGCAGGGGAGCAGGATGAGATAGTCGTCTTGTACCGGCACAAGGTCTCTGAGTTGACTCTTCTATAGACATTGCTCTTGTTTCTAGGGACAGAATCATTTATTGACCTAGAGAAAGAAAGATATTGTGGGAAGGACCCCTGATGCTCAGTGGCAGTTTGGAAACCTGGCATTAGCCTTACTCAGTACGGCTTCCTGATCTACCAGGACTGATCCAGACAGCTTTGACGATCCCCCAGCCTGGTCCTGGGATTCTTCCAAACACTCATGAGATCACCCACATCTTGGAGGGGCTGGTAGTGTTACCAGCAGAGAAAGGTGAGGGCAGCAAGCAGTAGTCACTTTGGGTCTGAAATGAGCATTTTGGGGTTTTTATATCTACCCACCCACTGTGGAACATTATTGTCCCTTCCTCTTTACTACAGTGTTTCCAGAAAATGAGAAGTAGCATCTTCTTAGAAATAGATTGGGTACCCTGTCTTAGACCCAGTTCCTTTTTTTTTTTTTTTTTGGAGGGTAGGGGGACGCAGTCTCACTCTGTCTCCCTCTGTCTCCTAGGCTGGAGTACAGTGGTGCGATCTGGGCTCACTGCAACCTCCACCTTGGGGGTTCAAGTAATTCTCCTGCCTCAGCCTCCTGAGTAGCTGGGAATCCAGGTGTGCACCACCACACTCGGCTAATTTTTGTATTTTTAATAGAGACAGGGTTTTACCATATTGGCCAGGCTACTCTTGAACTCCTGACCTCAAGTGATTCGCCTGCCTCAGCCTCCCAAAGTGCTGGGTAGTTACTTTCATTATAGTTCTAGATAACATAGAAAAGAACATGGAAAGCAGCTATGCAAGCAAAACACAAACAACCCTGTTAAAAAGTGGGCAGAAGACATGAACAGACACTTTTTAAAAGAAGACATGCAAGCAGCCGACAAATGTGAAAAGATGCTCAGCATTGCTAATTATCATAGAAATGCAAATCAAAATCACGATGACATCTCACGCCACTCACAATGGCTGTTATTAAAAAGTCAAAAAAAAACAAAAACAAAAACCAGATGCTGGCAAGGCTGTGGAGAAAAGGGAACACAAATACATTGCTGGTGGGAATGTAAATTAATTCAGCCACTGTGGAAAGTAGTTTGGAGATTTCTCAAAGAAAACAAAACTACCATTCGACCCAGCAGCAATCCCATTACTGGTATATATCCAAATGAAAAGAAATCATTCTACCAAAAAGACACATTCATTTTTATGTGCTTCACAGTAAATTTAGCACATAAAATTTGCTATTATTCACAATAGCAAAGACATTGAATCAGCCTAGGTGTCTGTCAATATAAGACTGGTATATAAACACCATGGAATACTATGCAGCAATGAAAAAGAAGGAAATCATGTTCTTTGCAGCAACACGGATGCAGCTGGAAGCCATTATTCTAAGCAAATTAATGCAGGAGCAGAAAACCAAATAGTGCATGTTCTCACTTATAAGTGGGAGCTACATATTAGGTACACATAGACATAAAGATGGCAACAATAGACACTGGGGGATACTAGAGGGAAGCAAGGGTTGAAAAACTATTGGTTACTATGCTCACTGCCTGGGTAACAGGATCATTTTACCTCAGAGCTCAGCATCACATGTATATCACACAATATACCCATGTAACAAATCCGCACATGTACCCTTGAATCTAAAATAAAAGTTGAAATTATGTATTTAAAAAAAAAACAGAACAGAACAGAACATGAACTGTGGTGACTGTTTTCAAAGGAGGAACACTTTGCATTTTACAGGGTTCAGGTTTTATAATATATTCTTGTTGTCAATATCTTTTAAAAAATATCTGGGTAAAGTTTAAAAATCCCCTGAACACACATTTAATAAGCTGTCTCAGAAACCTATTGAGAAAGGCTGTTCTTTGCCTGCCCAGACTCTGCCTCTTCCACTCTGACTGTCCTCACAGCTAATGGCACAACCCCTGAGAATAATGAGCCCTGGCCACCCAGTCCCATCCATGGTCAATGCCTCTTGCGGAACCCCATTGTCTTTGCCTTATAGGATTGCAGACCTGGCCTCTGACTCCTAATGGCTTGCTCTATCTCTTGCTTGCACTCTGCCTCTCCCCATCTAATGGCAGAGCCTCTCTAGCTCCAACCCTCTGTGCTTTCCCTCAATGTCTTGCTCTTCCAGACACTCCAGTAACTTCCTTGCCCAACCTATTGGCTTCTATGGCAAGTGCTCCTGGAAAGCCTGATCTGTCCCTGCTCCTCTAAGGGGGTTCTCACACATGCTCCCCTTCAAGTTGCTATAGGACATGGACACCAAATATCTTGGAGACCTCGAGATTGTGGGCAATTGCTACCATAAATAAATGCACAAGAATAGCAAGGTTCTCTTTGAATAAAGTGATTAGGATTCAAAACCGTCTACACATAATGGTCTACATAATGGCCTCTTGCTTAGACTTGGTCACGTTCAGAGTCTTCTGTCCACTTCTCTCCCATCCCCCTCCTGCTTCCCCACTGTTTTAGTAAAATGTGCTTTGCAAAGAGCCCAGTTAGTGCCTTCCTACGACTAAGGATTAATGAGGCAGCAGAGAGGTCCAGGCCCCCACTTACTGTCCCTCCCATCCACTGGGCAGTTCCTCCACGCCACTGAGTCAGGAGGGAGAAAATTCTAACCACCAGGACTACTTCTTTTAACAGCAAAGTCCTGCTGAATGTAAAATGGTACCGTTACTATGGAAAACAGTTTTATGGTTCCTCAAAATGCTGAACTTTGAATTACCGTATGACCCTGAAATTCCACTCCTAGGTATATGCCCAAAAGAATTGAAAACGTATTTAAACAAAAATCTGTACATCAATATTCATAACAGCACGGTTCACAGTAGCCAAAAAGTGAAAACAGCCCAGTTGTCCATCAGTGAGTGAATGGATTCATAAAATGTGGTATGTATATACAATGGAATAGTATTCAGTCATGAAGAGGAATGAAGTATTGATACAAACTATAATCCGACATGTATTATATATAAAATACAACATAAATGAACCTACACAACATTAAGGTAAGTGAAAGAGGCTAACTAGTTGATCACAGTAATGACGATGATAATGAGAATGATAACTTATGATGGTGAAGATGACTATGATAATGGAAGAAAGAGGCTTAAAGGGGGTCCCACAAGTCTAGACAATACAGCATCCCTAGATTCCCTGGAGCAGGACCATATTTCTGAGCAATCCTAAGCCTTGAGCCACTTTGACTCCACTGTTGATGCAGCCTTGCCCAGATCAGGGCTGGTAAGTAACAGAATCCAAGTTTGTCCAGTATCAGAGCCAACAATAATTCAACTGAACCTCAGTCTCCCTAAAATGGAAGTAAAGGTTTATAATTATAGCTCTGGGATCACAGAACTTCTTAGACATATATATATAAATATATATAAAATGAGAACATTCACTAACAATGAGTGCTTAGTATATATCTGGCACTGTTCTATGTGATTTATATATACTAAGTTGTTAATTCCCACTGAAGCCTTGTGAACTAGGCATTGTTATTAGTCTCATTTCATGAAGAAACTGAGGAACAGAAAGATTACAGTTGTGTCCAAGATCTTATAGTTGTCAGGCAGCAGTGTCTGGATTGACACCCAGAGAGAAGGATGCCACCAGGCCTCTGCAAGAGCTTACTTGGTGGGTACCTGCGTGATTACTCCTGGCTTTTCTCCTCCCTTGTAGAATCCCAACATACTTCTCTTTTGTTCTTTCAGGGAGACCATGTCCTCCAACATCTGGCCCTGCTGCCTTTGGCACCAAAACTGTATACATACCCTAGAGCCGAGACTTACTGAATTTCCTTGACAGTATCTTCATGCTGTTTCCTACATCAGGATATAAATACAACAAAACAATAGCTTGTCTTTTCGTTTGCCTTTGCTATTGTCTGTGCGATGAGCTCTGGGTGAAAAGACACGGGGACAGTATACAAATAGCCTTGGCTCTGAAGGTAAAGGCTTTTCTTTGCCACTGCAGGAAGTTCAAAAGAAATATGTTCTTTTTTTGGGGGAGTGGGTGAGAGAGACTGATTCATGATTTTATTTTATTAGCGAGTTCACAGAAGCCTGGGATATTCATCTTGCAATGCTGTTTTGCATTTCTCTTTCTCCTTCATTCTCCAGAAAACCCAGTAACACCAGGCTATAAAGCCATGAAGTTTCCTAGTCAGTGAATTTGGGGTGCTAGGGACCTAGATAGGGAAGAAGTTACTAGTCTGAAGAGGGCCTAGGCATGGCTTCAGTGATACCCAGTCTAATACTTTCCCCTCCCCATTTTACAGATAAAGGAATTCAGTCCCAAATGGCAAAGAGACGGATACTTTCCTAGGTCAGTAGTAGATGCAGAACTTAAGCCCTGGCCAGTCTCCAAGTTCTATATTCAGAAGTTTTTCCCTGCCATAGAACCTTCCTCTCCACTGCCCCGAAAGAAGTAGAGCACAGTTAGAGGAGTCCATGGATGCCAGGCCTGGCAGAGATCAGGCTGACAGTAGGTGTCAGAGGTGGTAGAAGCCAGAAGGGCCAGGACAAAGTTTAAGGCTGTGGTCATAGAGCAGAATGTCTAGTCTCTGAATTGACGGGTCGCAATTTCAGAGACACGTGGAGTGGTTCAAAAATCTCAATTGCTTCTTAAGAGAATCATTGCTCTGAAAGTCATCATGCAAGGTGGCTGAAATGGGGGAGTGTATTAGTCCATTCTCACACTGCTTATAAAGACTTACTCAAGACTGGGTAATTTATAAAGGAAAGAGATTTAATTGACTCACAGTTCAGCATGGTTGGGGAAGCCTCAGGAAACTTACAGTCATGGTGGGAGGGGAAACAAACATGTTCTTCTTCACATGGTGTCAGCAAGGAGAAGTGCTAAGCAAAAGGGGGGAAAGCCGCTTATAAAACCATCAGATCTCATGAGACACTCATTCAGTATCATAAGAACAGCATGAGGGTAACCACCCCCATGATCCCACTGGATCCCTCCCATGACACATGGGGATTATGATTATGGGAACTACAACTCAAGATGAGATTTGGGTGGGGACACAGCCAAAACATATTAGAGCGTATGATGCTCCTTCACTGACAGCCAACGGTATTTCTGGTATTGTGCAGGGAGTTTCAGTGTATTATCTCATTTAATGCCCAGAACAACTCCATAGTGTAAGTTTTATTAAACTCTTTTCACAGCTGAGGAGACTAAGGCTGAGGGAGGTCTCATGGCCAAAAAATATCAGGACTAACATATGATTATGAGTTCATTTGACTTTAAAGTTAAGAGGCTCTTCATTAAGCCACATGGCCCAAAATAAGACTGGGGTCTCTTATCTCAGAAGTCTGGACTTCTGCCAGGGAGTTTTCCTTTCAAAAAATTTTTTTAAGTTGCTATTGATATATTATCCATTTTTCTTAGGTTTAGTCCCAATAGGTCTAGTGGGAAGTTGGAAAATTCCTATGGGAGGGTGTGACTCTTCCTCTGACCTTGTTTAAGACATTCTAGGGGAATGTCTCTGCCTCTAGGCCATTCAACAGACCAAGTGGAGGAGAAGATGCAGGCTTGTCCTCTACCCCATCACTTTCTGGGTTGTCTAAGAGAGGTAGCCTGGAGGAGTGGCCAAGAGCAGGAACTCTGGCATCACACTGCCTGAGATGATACCTGCTATTGTTTACCAGTTTTGGGGTCTTGGATAAGGTATTTGGACTTTCTGTGCCTTATTTCCCTTATCTGTAAAACGGGGTAATAATATTACCTGTCTCATAGGATTGTTGAGAGAATTTAACCAGTTAATATATGTAAAGGGTGTAGAGGATTGCCTGGCTTACCATAAGTAGATTTGAGCATCATTATTAAAATGCTTCCAGGAGCCATTTTCCCTAAGTCTTGGATTTAATAACAACCAGGGACTGAATAATAACCAGAATCCTGGAACCAGCTACCACTTTTATTGAGCACCTAATCTCTTTATTAGGAATGCTTTCTATGTACCATGTCTAACTCTTAGAGATGTTAGATAAGCATTATTATCTCCATTCTACAAATAAGGAAATGGAGGCATCAAAAAGTCAAGTGACTTGCACCAGCTCACATGACCAGAAGATGCCAAGCTGGTGTCTGAATCTACATCAGTCAGGCTACAGGGTCTCTCCTCTGGCTCAGCTACTTCTCCAATGCTGGGTTGGTGGTTTCCAGCAAAAGCTATCTTTAAATATAATGTCTTTTATTAGTTTTCATTGTATTTTTTAATTTTTTGGTAGAAATGGGTGGGACTGATAGTTAAAAAGTAAGCAGTGTGTGGCCAGGCACGGTGACTCACTCTTGTAATTCCAGCACTTTGGGAGGCTGAGGCGGGCAGATCACGAGGTCAGGAGATTGAGACCACGGTGAAACCCCGTCTCTACTAAAAATACAAAAATAAATTAACCGGGCATGGTGGCGGGCACCTGTAGTCCCAGCTACTCGGGAGGCTGAGGCAGGAGAATGGCATGAACCCGGGAGGTGGAGCTTGCAGTGAGCCTAGATCGTGCCACTGCACTCCAGCCTGGGTGACAGAGTAAGACTCCGTCTCAAAAAAAAAAAAAAAAAAAGTAGGCAGTGTGACTGTAATCAGATGTTCTCTAATTTGCCCCGTTGAAAACAAAATTAATAGGTGGAGTAGCATTGTCATTTAGTAGTTGCTGCTGAGGCCAGACAGTGACCATGCTGGGCTGTGCATCCCCTTCCTGGGAATCTATCCTGGACTGACTTAACCTCAGCCCACATGTACAGTAACCAAGCAAATTGAGGTTGTTGACCAAGTTAAATACATTTTCATGGATTCAGGATCCATGCTCTCAGAAAAGAGGTTTAAAATGATCTTGATCCAAACCTCTTTGTTGTACAATGTTCTGGTACAGGAAACTGGCGATGATGATAGTGATGGCAATAATAAAAATGACAGATGGCTCCCTTATGAGAGCTTATGGAGGGCCAGGCACTGTGCTACATGCTTTACACATACTATCCCATTTAATTCTCACAACTGTCTTTTAGAGCCCCCTTTTATGGATGATGAAATTAAGACTTAGAGAAGGACAGTCCCTCGTTCAGGTTGCATAGTGACATGTGGAGTCAGGATTCAAATTCCTGCTGAACCCCTACCCTAAACTCCTAAGGTTACATGGTCTATGCACTCTCTGAAAAGGGTCTTTCTTGACCTGAGTCAAAAAGAAACACGCAAACTCTAGATGTCCCAAAAAGAGATGGAGCCATCTATTCCCTCAACTGCAAAAGTCACTTGAGTTCTGCCTTGAATTCTTGAACTTTGGGAGACATGGCAGGTTCTACCTGAATCTCCCAAATACTTTTAAAAGTGGAAGAATTATAGCAAAACCTCAATTACTGACAAATGTTCTGATCGTTCTTGAACGCTCGTCAATCAACGAAGTCCCACCTAAATAGGTTCTCTCCTTCCTAATAGATCCTGGGGTAAGAGTTGAGCATTCTAATTTGCTCTTTTGTTCTGAGTTAGCCGGAAATTTTGCCACCAGCATTAAAACAAGAAGAATAAATTTATATGTGGAAACACTTTTACTTCCCAATACTCTAGAGTACTGTTACAAGGAGACAGCAAAGTTATCCGTTTATTCATCTGATCATTTAATTAACATTTATGGAGTGCCTAGTATTTTCCCAATACTGTGCTAGAGGTGCTGGGAAGAGAGAGAGAAAAATAAATGATACTCTTTTGTTCTCCAGTTGCTTGCAAATTTGCATGCATTGGTCCTAGTTTGGATTTTGCCAAATCCAAGGAAAAGGATCTTCAGCTGGTCCCGCAAAGCAAGCTCCGGAGAAACTCAACAGCAGAATTCCATTACTTACATAGCTTTCTGGGTATGAAAAACAGGAAGAGGAACCATCACAACTCTAGGGTTTTTTAAGGCATGAATCATAAACCAGATCAACAGGTATGGTGACGGGCTTGCCAGTTTAGCAATTGTCTCTATAAAAGGAGAGAACTACTTGGTCAGAAGGAAATGCCAACACTCGCCCCCACCCCACCACCCTCCCACATGAAGCTCAACCTCTCAGAGTGTTGTTGAGATGCTCTCTGTTTTGTTTTGATTCCAGCTCCCTCTCTACCCAGCTGAGCCACATAGAGAGAATGAAGCCTGCCATTTTGCACACAGTTTTGCCTTTTCGGCTGTTTATTTTGCTAAGACTCTTAAACCTGTCAGCGAAGCGGTTTCCAGCCCAGTCTCTGTGGTTATAATCTCCCTTTCTAAGAGATAAGCACCCCGAGTGAGACAGATTGGAAGACAAACTAACACACCAAAGTTGCTGAGTACACATGACTCTTTAAAGATGTCCTCATTCACTACTCAGGCTTTATTAACTTCAAAAAAGTAAAACAACGACAACAAAAAAGTCCAGCTTGGAGGTTTCAGAAACTCACTAAAAAATTACTAGGAACCCCTCAGTGGAAAATGCCAATGCATGCACACATGTCTGACCCAGACCCACGCTTCTTGCAGCACAAGGGCTGATGGAGAAATATGAGCAGGGAAGGCCTGTTGGGAGCTGGAGGGACAGGACCTCTTGACAAGCCTAAGAGTTTACTCAGACATCCCAAGTTCTGAGACATAAACCAAATTTTACCCCCGGAAAACCAAATCAAACAAAACACTCAGATGAAAAATGCCACTTCTCAATTTTCTAAAATCAAATTAAATCTTACTTTGCATCCCCTTTTCTCCAGGGCAGGAAATTTATTCTTGGTCATTAGGAAGGAACTCCTTACCAAAGATAATGCTAGATCCTTTTGGCATGTTCTTGTCCATCTTCCATGGCCTGTTTAGAAGTCATTGAACTTTTCCGTTTTGCTGCTTAAATCCTGATTTTATTCAACTGTGGGACAGCAACATACTCAGGGAAGGTGGATCCTTCCCCAAGCCCAGGCAAATGGAACGTGGTCAGTTTAAGCTGAAACTGTGCAGCAAACCTACCCTTCCTTTCACCTGGAGTGTGGGATGGGTATGTGACTGTGGATTTCTGGGATCTTCCATAGGGTGAGAGTGACGCAGGGCAAGTGAGTCCCCAAGTGGAGCTTAGCCTATAAGAGTTCTTGGCTTTGCCCAGGAAAGAAGTCAAGGGTGAGCTGGTGGTAGGGTAGAAGAAAACAGCTTTGTTGAAGTGGTGGTGTCACAGCTCTGTGACTGCCCCTGCAAAGCAGGGTTATCTTATAGGCAGTGTGTCCAGAGTAGCAGCTCAGTGCAGTCTTGCAGTCACATTTATACCTGCTTTTAATTACATGTAGACTAAGGGGTGGTTTATGCAGAAATTTCCAGGGAAGGGGTGCTAACTTTTGGACCATCAGGCCATTGGCATGGAAAGAAGTGGTAATGCCCTGTTGTTGCCATGGCGATGGTAAACTTACATGGCATACTGGCGGGCTGTCTTACGGAAAGCTGCTTCTGCCTTGTCCTTGTTTTAGCTCGTCCTCAGTTTGGTCCAGTGTCCAAGCCTCACCTCCTACCTCAGGAGGAGTGTGTGAGAAGGGAATTTCCTATTTAATTAAAACAAAGGCATGTGAGGCAAAACCCCATTCTTTCCTGCCTCTTGAGCACATCCATGTGAGGCACGATGCTTGGACCTGCAGCGGCAGCCGTCTTGTTGTTATGAGGGGAAAAGAGAGCATCACCAAGAGCCGCGGCCTCCTGACAGCATTATGTTGCTGAGGTTACCTCTCTGGAACCTCTTGATGTGTACCACGATGAACCCTTGATGTTCAAAGCTGTTCTAATTGGGTATTCTGTTACTCACTAACTAAAAGCAGGTTCCATTATACAATCTTTGAAGTCCTGAACACTGAGGACAGTGTGGTCTTCCTGTGATCCACCCTGTGTCTTCCATCCATGCTGGTCACCACTGATAGTGTCTGAGCCCTCATCGTCCCTGTGCAAATGTGCTTCACTGTTTTGATGCCAAAAGTGAACAAGGTGGGGGACCTCTGCTGAAGATTGTCCCCCCAAAGCCTAGTGTTCAGTGTCCCTGGGGCACCACACAGCCACTGCTCGGTCACCATCCTGGGCTGCATTCAGGAGCCCACAGGAAAGCTCCTGCACGGCAGTAATGCTGCGGTGACCTTGCCTCCAAGATCAGCTCGGGTGAAGAGGTTTTGATGCTGTCAGATCTTCCTAAGGCTTTTAGTAATAGGCAGCTGTCACTCGTAACAGATTCTCTGTCCTCAATTCATTCACTCAAAGCTAAGAAACTGGATCCTGAGGCAACAGTCGGAGCAGGCTTTAAAATGACGTCTGGATATTTGAAATGATGGTTTGGTTGAATAACTGCCTAGAAAAACACTTGGTTCTCTCCCTCTACCTACCCCACCCACCCTACTCCATTCAGGATCTGCAGGTCACAAATCTGTTATGTGGACGCATTTTCAATGCTCACTCCTTCTATCACAAGATATCTGCCCTTCATGGACTGTCCTAGTGGCCTAGGACTTAAAAGCAACAACAAACTGAATAAAGTTTCCATTTATCTTGAAAAACTAGCCATCGAGTGGATTAAAGGGAGATTGAAAGACCTAGAAAGGCAAATCAAAGGTGAAGGATTCTTTCCTCTCCACACGGGAACTTTGTCATGTTACAGCTGATGGTCCATGGCTCAAGAAGCTAGGAGCCACTTCTGGTTCATCAGAACGGTGCTTTTAGAAGCAGAGCTGTTACATGTCAATAAGCATAACTATTCACCTGAAGAACTTTTTTGGTTTAAAAGCATGTTTCTGGAGCCTAACTTCTTGCGATTCTAATTCCTCAGGCCTGGGACGGGGCCTGGAGAACTTGCTTTATGGCCATACTGACTGAGTAGTTCCCGAGTCCACTCTGAGATATGCTGTCCTACCCTTGGAGCCAGGCATTTCATTTGGTCAAAAGCAGACTCCACCTTCTTCTCATTATAAGTAGCCTCTTAATAAAAGAAAAGAAAAGAAAAGAAAAAAAAAGAGTTAAAATAGTTCAGCCTGTGGTTTTGACAAAGCACTCAGCAAAAATGTTTGTTGATTCCAGAATCTAAAATGCTAAATGAGGATCAAAAATGAACCTCAAGTTACATTTGAGAGAAGACTTCCTACAGTTACTCTATCCTGTGCAGGAACGAACTGGAGCTGGTGTTCTCTAGCACACACTTTTTGGCAGCTTCATAAACTGTGTTGAGGTTTCCCTAATTCTCCTGGCATCCCAGGGAACGGCCTAGGGAGCTCTTCTATGCAAATGAATAGTTTGCCTTGTCTGGTCCTCAGAAGTTCCCCTTTCTGATGAAAACCACTCTGAAATTGGTTACAGAGCAGGGGCTGGATGAGAGGCCCCAGTCAGCCAGCACCTCTAAATAAACAGAAGGGGTCACATGATTTATCGGGTGATGAGTGTTTGCTGGAAAGCATGTGGCGTGAGGTGACTGTCCAGTCGGAGGGAGTGGGGGAAAAAAGGCACAAACATGCAGCAGAAAACTCCTACTTGCTTTTGTTTTTAAGGGAAACTCTCCTCCTGTGAGGACAGTCCCTGGGAGGCCCTTTCTGAACCAGGCGAGGAGGAATGCTGTGGTTTTATGTGGGGGACTGAGCTGGACGGGACAGCCTGGAAAGACACCAGTGATCTGGGAGCAGGCAACTGTCTCCTAGAAGAGTCTCTTTTCCAAATGTTTCCCCAGAGTCTTCTCAGATACTCCTGTTTAATGGGGTTTTTCCTTTAATCTGTTCGCGTTTTCTATTGGTAACCTGAAAAATATTTGCTTGATACTTGAGCCATCACTCACTTGACAGAAGAACCCACTTACACAAGGCTTTTGGGGTGGGAGGTGACAGAGGGAAGGGCTAGGGATGGAGGTGGAGAGGGTCAAGCTTGTAAGTTAAAAGGGAGAGTGGAAATGGCTGCATAGGCTCTGGTCAACTGCAGGGAAAGACTGTCTGGACTGATTATAGTGATCATTGAGCTACTTTACCCAGTACTGACTTTCTAAAATTCCAAATGCTTAATATCCATTCTAAGGGGTCAACCACGATTGATGAATTTCAGCATAATGCTCAGATCTTTCCTACCGAGGACTGAAATGTCCTTATCTCTAAAATAACCTCTACAAAATAAGGAGAAAAATCAAAGAATGCCCAAAAGATAGGAACATACAATTCATAGAAAAGGAAATATAAATGGCTGTTAAAAACAAGAAAAGATGTATGACTCCTGTGAAATCAATTTACAGTTATTTCAAAATAGATAAGTTTTAAAAGGTGGCTACTTTCACTCATAATGAAAGAAAAGCAAAAACTACATGAACTGGAAAGAAGTATAAAAGGGAGGTTACTGGGCTCTCAGTCCTGTCCTGTTTCTTGTCCTGGGTGCTGGTCACATTTATTTGTGAAGACATTGAGCTACACACTTAGGACCAACATACCTTTGTAAATATATTTCCATTTAAAACATTTTTAAAGTACATTGGAATTCCATTTTTTACCTGAGAGAGTGTCAAAGATAAACATGATAACACATGATACTGAAATGGATGTAGAAAAATAGATACTCTCATAGATAAAAACTATAACACAATATTGAAAAGGATGTGAAGAAATACACACTCTCATACATTGTTAACAGGAATATAAATGGTACAGTTTCTGTGGAGGGCAAATAGACAATATCTATCAAATATACCAATGCACATACCTTTTGACACAGCAATTCCGCTTCTAAAATTTCTCCTACTCACACATGTACAAAATGATATGAATACAATGTCATTCTGTAATGTAGTGTTGGTAATAGCAAAAGATGAGAAACAATCTAGATGTCCATTTTAAGGAGGCAGGTTAAATAAATCCTTGTAGTTCTATAAAATGGAACACTATATGACTGTAAAAGAGGAATTGGAAACTCTTGATGTTCTGCAGAATAATCTCCAAGATATATTGTTGCATTGAAAGAAAAGCAAAGTATAGAAAGAAAAGTGTATGTAGTATTCTATCATTTGAATAGGTAAAGGGAGAATTATATATATCCTCACTGACATATAAATAAACCATCTCTGGAAGAATATACAAGAAACTGGTAACATAGCTTTCAGGTGGGAGAACTGAACATTTGGGGGACAAGATTGGGAGGGAGACTTTTGCCATATTTCTTTTGAAACTTGAATTTTGAATTACACGAAGGTATAATCCAGTCCAAAAATAAATGACATTTAAAATCTTAAGCCTGGATTTTCTGTGCTATGTAATATCTTGACTTCTTAATTATTATTTGGACTCCACTTTCATATTTCTCTCTCTCTCATACACTTTGTCATAAACCATCCCATCGTCAATTACATCTGTGAAGAGTAGGGAAAATTCTACCTTATAAGATCTACACATCAATTATGATAAGACCTGACTTCAGAAATGTTTAACTAGGAAAATCACATGGCATCTAGAATGGAGAAAATCCGTTAATCTGCTTTGCTGACTTATCAGGCCCCACACCATGAACTACCATCACATGGCAAATCATGGACATTTTTCTCCCCTGTTCAGTATCACTTAGTAAGTAGCAGTACAGTCCATTAGCCTTTGGTCTGCCTTGGCTACTGTATCATTTTCTACTATTCCCACTTGCTTCCTGAATAGGCTCTTGTTTCCTCCTTTCTGGGTAGTCTGTTTATTCTCCCTCCATTGTGCTATCTCCTGCATCTCACTAATGAGCTTCATCCTGTTTTTGACAGACCATTCTCTGTTTTGACAAGGTAAAATTGATCAGTGAATTAAACACATGTGAAACATCTCCAAATACAAATCCACTACAGGGAAAGATTTAAATGCTGTCCGTTTCCTTGCTGATAATAACTTGGAAGGCAATTTTAATAGCCAGACGGATTCTGAATGGAGAGCTCTGTTTAAACTTTGTCTTCCATAAATAGAAACAAAGTGCAGACATCCTGCCTCTTAACTTGGCTTCTTTTGTCATCTGAAGCTTTCAGAAGTATGCTTTTATTTGTTTTCTTGATTTATCTCTTTCCTTCTACTGCAAATGAGACTACAGTTAGGGAGCACCCACAGCAGGCCTGGGGCTGAAAGGATCCCCTCCATTATCTGTCACTAGGAGACCCCCTGTGAGACCTTGGGCCACCCCTTAATATCTCACTGCCTTGTGAAGATGAGCCAGGTGAGTCTTCCATTTGAATTGCGGATTTGATCACTTGACTCCAAAATGAGACATTCCATTCAACCAAATGGACATTCCTTATGAACCAGGCAGAGTGGGAGTTCAGGTAATTCAAAAACCTGAAATTGCATGTTTAAGTTTTGTCTCGCAGACTCAAAAATTTTCAGAAATAAAAAGATGTTAGAAATGATTTAGACTCAGAATTGATAACCTGAGGCTCATAGAAAGCTCTAGAGTGCACGAATGGACTCAAGGATTCTCTCAGTCCTGGTGGGCTAGGATATGCTGTGGTAACAAACACTTCGAGAATCTCAGTGGCTTCACAGCAACAAAGCCTCATTTTTTACTCATACCACATGATAATACAGGGTTGACTGGGACGGTGCTCCTGCACCATCAACATACTCACTCCTGGACATGATAGAAATGCAATATCGGGAATATTGCTGACCTCAATGCAGAAGGAAAAGAGAGCTAAGCTCTTAATTCTTCAACACAGAAGGGCGGCCGTTTGCATCCCATTGGCCAATGCCTGAGTTCAGTGGGGGTAAAGAAGTATAGCCCTTCTGCCAGGAGGATAACTACACTGGAGAACTGTTTACTGTGAGGTCCACAAACCCTTAAAATTGTAGGCAGAATTATATGTGAGCAGACATATGTGCATGCTTCAGGGGAGTAATTCTGTAGCTTTCAGCCTCTTCCAAAAAGAGTCATTAACCATTCCTTCCCCACCCCTTACAATGTTAAGAACCAATGATTTTAGTCCAAATTCCTTATTTTACAGATGGAAGAACTTGAAAGCCAGATCTTTAAACGACTTGCCAAAAATCAAAACGATGTCCCCAAACTTGCCAAAACAACAGTTAATTGGGAGCAGAAGCAGCCCCTAAGACTGTATCAGGGAGAGGCCACCCTTTCAGGCACAGCAGAAGGCTCCAGCCTCCGCTTAACCAGCTCTCTGCATCCAAATTTAATTTAGAGAGGAAGAAAAGAGGTCATGGGAAGGGTCTTTGTTTCCTGTAGGTTTCAAATCCCAAATGGAGGTTGGAAACTGGTAGAGGATCCTCCTTGGAAACTTTTGAAAAATAACTTGTTTGAAAATATTTCAATGCCAAGAAAAACGTGACCCCTGGTCCCTGTCCCTTACTGTTAGCCTTTCCCTTCGGCCCTCTTTCCTTGTGTCAGGTAACCTGGGCTTCCATCGTATTCTTCCAGCTTCCTCATGTCTCAATGAGCTTCCCGTTGGGGACCAACAAAAGACATTATCCTGGAAGAACTGTTTTTTCCATCTCTTTTCATAACTCCATTTCCTTTCCGGAAGACCATGTGTTTTCCTTAATTCATTTCAGCTCCCTATCCTGCCTCCTCCCTTTTTCCCCCCACCTCCATCTCAGGCTGGAATATCACTCAGTTCTCAACCAGCGTGGCAATGTTTCATTTCGGCCTTCCAAACAAACAGAAGTTGATGAGTCTGCTCCTCTGATCCTCCAGGCATGAAGACCCTCTCCTTTGACCACTGCCACCAACACCAGGATGTATGAGAAAACTTGTCAGTTTATCTATGTTCTGGATTCTCTTTTCTCTTCCTCTTCACTCAGTTAACTATTTTCTTAGCATCTCTCTCATTTGCTGTCCCTTTTCTATGATGTACTTTTGTCAGTCCATGGTGGGGGACCAGGAAAACCAAACATTATTTGTTTAACAGGTAGAAGTTATTGAATATCAGCATAGAAGGCGAAGATGAAATGAGATCAATAACTATGTGATGGCAGGAAGCCTAGAATTCAGGGACATCTGCCTTCAGGTTTTGTGGAGCCTGAAGAATTTGGGGACCTCAATAAGAAAAATAATTTAAAATTGCAAGAAGGTAGACAGGCATCAAAATAAAGATTTGTTTAGACATTAATTCAATTACAAGTGAATATGTGTTTATAATTCCTCATCCTTCCCTCCACATCAATCCCTCACAGGACATCAAGTATAAGGGAGGGGACACTGGAGTGGAAACAGACAGCAGTATTAGCCAAGTAAAGTAAAAATATACTGTATTTGCAAATTCGACAAAAACGCACAACCACATGAACACATAGCTAGGGCTTCTCCCAAGGTCTTGGGAAGGCACCCCTGTAAGTGAGTGGCCCTGAAGTGTAAGATTCATTAAATTTGAGAGTCAGACTGTGTTGGAGATAGATAGAACCGAAATATCTGGAAGGTGAATCACGTCAAGAAGCCAGCAATCAGTACCTAAAGTCTCAGGCAAGATCCAATATTTACAATTAATTTTTTTAAAGTCAGCACTAGTTTTTTCCACTTCCCCTTCCCTCCAATTTTTTTTTTTTTTTTTTTTTTTTTTTACTGCTAATGGCCTAATGCCCCAGGCCTCTAAGGACTTACATTTTGAACAAAAGGTAAGCCATTAAGGAACCCTTCCCAAAGAAGTGATTTTCAGTGTCACCAATATTGAGAGGAGTGAAGATTTTTGGAGTTGGGGACATTGTGTCTTCTCCAGATTCCCTCCAATCACACTAGGGGCTCCTGGAAGCAGAATGGAGGGATAATGAGGTTTTCCATATGGAGTCCTGGACAGCCTTTAAGTGAATTAAGAGCATAGAGTATAAGAAAGGAAGGACAAATTGCATTCTTTGCATGTTCACTGAAGGTTGACCCTGAAAACACCTTATGATGCTTCCTCCCCACCACATACTCAGATTTATTCTACTCTGAATTATTACATGGATTTTCCCATTCATAAGGTAAAAAGATAGACACCCTCTCTCCCTTCCACTCAAGAATGGTTGAGAATGGGAAGAATTTTCTTAGAGAAAAATTCCAACTGTTCCAATTCCAATTGTTGGAAGAATTTTGTTCAGCGAAAATGGTATAAAAGAAGAAAAAAAATAATTCTTCAAAGCCAGTACAGGAAAATACGAAAATGATACGTTTGGGTTAGGGATCTGTTACAACCTATGATTCTTTCTAATTCATGTTTTTTTTTTTTTCTAAGTTCAATATCAGACTTTGGTTCTTATTTAGGGGAGACATCCTTTGGTACTTGTTCTTTAGAACTGTGCTTATCAACACTCTTCTCGAGCAGCAGGGACCTGTGTTCTTATTAGGGCACAAATGGGATGCTTGTTCCCACGTACGGTCGTGCACCCAAGCTCCTGCCCTTGCCCTATGGCCTGGCCCAATGCATATGGAGACTAAGTGGTCATATACCTATGATCTGACTATCAAAGTCATAATCACTCCACCAGATAGCAACTTCTTCACTTCATAAGCTTTAGCATGTCTTCCTTCATAGCAAAAAGACATCATTTACAGGGGATTTCCAAATGTAGGTGATCCATTAACTCACTTAAAAACAGTCTCTTATTTCCAGGGCAATAGAAAGAGATTATTTTCCTCCAGTCTAAATATAGGCGCAAATGAGAACTGAAACCACAGGGCTGATAACAATACTGTGGTTGATTCTTTTAAAGTCACTATCAGCAGGAAGAGCCAATGGGAGTGTTCAGTGAGGGAGTGGGGGTGGGAAAGGGTCAGAGAGACAAGAAAGCAACCAAGTCCCAAAGTCAAAAGCATCATTTGACTTTAATCCTGTTCTAGAAACTCTGGTTGACTTCTAAGTAAAGTCTGTTTTTATTTTGGAAGAAACTCACTCTTGTTTATTTGGGAAAATATTTCTATAAATTAGTTAAGTCAAACAATCTCTGAGTAATCCTAAAATTTGTGGTACTTGAATGGCTTATGAGAATATACAGGTGAAGAGTGTATTAAAATAGAGATCTAAATACTAGACTTAGGAGCGACCAAGTCCTATTAATTGAAAAGACTGCTAGATTGGGGTGGGGTGGGGAGGGCCTTTCTAGTATCCTGAAACTGGGAACAAAATCAGGGAAAAGAAGATAAAAATATCTTCTGTATCAAAAACAGAGTCCAAGGCTATGAACTAGACCCACTCTTCACCATTTGTCCTGGTGAGACAGTCAAATTGGGGTGGCTCTGAGTGAGGTGGCTGGTCCATGCTGCCTAATTATGGCTACAAAGGCATGACCTGAAACACCAGATGGGAATGTGCAGATGCGACCCAGGGATGATCACAGACTAGATGACCTTATAGACTGGAGGGTCCCATGGAGCCCTAGGGTGGGGGCAAGATGAGAATCTGAACACAAACTCTGCCACTCACTAGCAGCAACACCTAAGACAATCACTGCATTGGTCTAGACTTCATTTCCTTTGCTTTCAAAGTAGGATCGAAATCATATGATTTGGGAAGGTCCTGAGGTTCTGACTGTAGTCAGACAGGTCCACAGATGGAAGGACATTTAATGTTTGGGTATTTGTGTTTGTACTATTAGACTGCTGGGTTGAGATGTTGTAGAAAACATCAGATTGCTAGTTGGGAGCCATTGTTATTGTGATTCCAGCTACCCTAAATCCTTCTTGACTTCCCAGTGGGTATAAATACATAATAATTATGACTATTACCCATAAGGCCTCAGTCAACATTAAGTGTGTTAAATTGGCTGAGTTGTTGGACCAGAACACCTCTGAGGCTCTTTTTAACCAAGGATTTCTCATGATCCTAAGATTCTTTTTGGACAAAGTTTAAACAAGTTAAGATCAGGGTCTTTAGGAAAAAGGTATCTGTCTTTACTTCTCTTTCATATCCTTCTCTCCTTGTTTTAGAAAATTAGATTGTTTTGGGGATTGGTATGGGGCAAGAGGAAACATGAGGAGTCTGGGCAGAGTTTTTGTGATGGGGGCCGAGATCTCCTAATTCCATGGAAGAAAGTGAGATGACTTGTTTAATGTGGAAAGGACTGAAGTTGTGGATTCAAGGATCAAGGACATATTTTCCCCTGGACTGTTTCTAGGCTGGAGGAGCTGCACAGGATTCAGAATTGAGGCTACAAGATAATCTGCTACAAAACTTTTATTTTCCCACCATCCAAAGCACACCACCCACCTCAAGGCAGGAACTCAGATGAAGCATATGATATTAATTCTCAAGGGATAAAACACTTTCCAGTATTGAAATTTGGAAAGCTTGAATACTTGAAGGTCACGTACTTTCTTGGTGGCAAAATGAGCTCTAGATCTCATCTTGTTATTAGTCTGCTAGGGCTGCCACAGCAAAACACCACAGATAGGCAGCTTACACAAGAGAGTACTTTTCACATAGTTGTGGAGGCTAGGAGTCCAAGATCAAGGTGTCAGCAGGGTTGGTTTCTGGTGAGGCTTTCCCCTTGGCTTGTTAATTCCCACCTTATTGCTGTGTTCTCACCTGGTCTTCCTCTGCATGCATGCCCTCATGAGGTTTCTTCCCCTTTGACAAGGTATTCAGTTTTCTTGAAGAAGAGTGCCATCCTTATCACCTCATTCAAGCTTAATTACCTCCTTAAAGACTCTGTCTCTAAATAGAGTCCGACTAGGGGTTAGGGCTTCAACATATGAACTTTGGTGAGACATAATTCAGGCCATAACACTCCCTAACTCCCCATCTAATGTTCTCTCCACAGCAACACACTACATGCCAACAGCAATGTGTGTGCAATGGGTGGTAGGAGAAAACTAATTTCATTATTAAGTTGTGAAAAATCAGTGTTTTAGAGAGATTTCAAATAATTATGGCACTCTTGGGTATTGAGAGGTATTTAATAGAGGGTAATAAATGAAAAAATAAAATGCTCTCTCTTGCTCTGATTTTAAGCCCACTTCAAGGATGCCTGGAGGGGTCATCTTTTGATATCAGCCAGAAGTTACAGACTTCAGTATTTCTACTAGGTGATTTAGCCTGGATGAGAAGAGGCTGAGACAGGAAATTTTCCTATTTTATTTAACATTTTTAAAACTGTCATGAGAAAACAGGATTGGATGACAGATGGCAAGTATGCGACATATGCGACATCATTTTACCTTCTACCAGTGGCAGATGTTACTTACCAGTCATGGCATTCACTGAACAGAGCTTCAGAATACACTCAGTGCAGTGCCTCAAATAGTAATTTTTTTTTCTTTTTTTAAGAAAGGGTATATGACTTTGGGAGGCTGAGGCAGGCGGATCATGAGGTCAAGAAATTGAGACCATCCTGGCCAACATGGTGAAACCCTGTCTCTATTAAAAATACAAAAGTTAGCTGGGTGTGGTGGCATTTGCCTGTAGTCCCAGCTACTTGGGAGACTGAGGCAGGAGAATTGCTTGAACCCAGGAGGCAGAGATTACAGTGAGCTGAGATCGTGCCACTGCACTCCAGCCTCCAGCCTGGCGACAGTGCGAGACTCCGTCTCAAAACAAAAAAAGGTATATGAGATGAAATAATGTTGCCAATAGCTAGCATTAATTGTGTGCCTACCAAGTCCTATACATTGTTTAAATTCTTTACATATATGAACCCATTTCTTCCTCATGACCACCCTATCAAGTAGGCACCAACAGAATTAACATTTTGCTGGTGGGGACAATGAGGCACAGGCGCCCAGCAAAGAAGTGGAATAACTTGAATTTGAACCCAGGCCATCTGGCTCCAGAGCCAGAATGATCATTGCTATTTTGCTATACTGCTCTCTCTCACTCTAGGGGCAGTACTAGAGTTAATGGGGGCATATTGCAAAGAGTCAAATTAGGTCAAAAAAAGAAAATAGCTTTTTTTTTTTTTTTACAGTAGGATGGTTCCAATAATTGAATTGATAGTCACTTGTAATATTCATCTCCCTGTCACTGCAGACACCAAGCAGAGTTGTAGAGCTATCTGTTAGGGTTGTAGTGTAATTAGTTTCTGAGCTGGATAAAGAATGGAGTGAGTTGGGTTATGGCACTTCAACTTCCATTTGGCTCTAAAAGTCAAGGATTCCTTGACTTGAGCAAGGATTCCTTAACTTAAGCAGCGTGAGCAAAACTAGAAGGAACCACAAGTGACATCCTTCCTGATTCTTTTTTGCCATCTCCCTTACCCCCCAGCATTGTCAAGCAGAAAGAATGTCCAAAATTTGAATAAACCACACTGCATTTCAAAAATAGACACTCAATAGATGCCATATAAAACTGGCACAGCCCCAGAATACAAACAGTAGTTGTGAAAAACTAAATTGAATTCTATCAAACTGTTGTTCCTTCATTAGTCTGAGCAGTCTTACTCCTCTTCTTATCACACTTTTCTGGGAAAGGGGACAAGTTACAGCAACAATAAAAGATAGGTAAGTTTATTAGCTGTCAATGAAGTTGACAATGTCTTCAAATATTAACTCTCTCTTTATCTTGCCTCAAGAATGGCATGCTTCGCAAGGCAAGCATCCTTCTCTGGAATGTGACCTTGGCCCTTCCTAGCAGCAGCAAAGAAAAATGCCATCCCTATGAGGTTACCATTTACTGATGGGAAAGAAAATTAATGACGGTTGCCAAATCATTGCAGATGAAACTCACATATGTCAAATACTGAGGAATCTTCTAATATGTTATGTGTCATTCCTTCCAAGATTTTTATCTGAACAGCTCTTCCACTCTTCTGAAAGTCTGTAGTATTACACTGTGAGCCAAGTGTGTGTGAATGGCCTGTGTCACTTGTACACAGCTCCTGTGACCTCCTGTTTCAAGACAGAGTTTGACCCTTTCCTTGGGCCAGCTCCAACCCAGTCTATAGACTTACTTCCTAAATTTTTTTTTTTTTTAGACGGAGTCTCGCTCTGTCGCCCAGGCTGGAGTGCAATGGCGTTATCTCGGCTCACTGCAACCTCCATCTCCCAGGTTCAAGCGATTCTCCTGCCTCAGCCTCCTGAGTAGCTGGGATTACAGGCGTGCACCACCATGCCCGGCTAATTTTTTTTTTTTTTTTTTGTACTTTTAGTAGAGACAGGGTTTCACCATGTTGGTCAGGCTGGTCTCGAACTCCTGACCTTGTGATCCACCCGCCTCAGCCTCCCAAAGTGCTGGGATTACAGGCTTGAGCCACCACTCCCAGCCCTTACTTCCTAAAACTTAAAGAACAAAACTCACAGAGGAGTCCCTTCTGATTGACTGGTGTACTTCAGAGGACCCACCCCTAGGATCAGCTTGAGTCCAAACTCCACTACTGAACCAACACGTGGCACCTTGGGTGAGTCACTTAAGGCCTCCACCTCTCTGTCACTTATTTTCTGATACCTGGAATAGAGATAGTGACCATTGGTCTTGACCAAATCACACACCAAAAAAGTGAAGATAAAAGAAAACTCAGTAATACATAAAAGGCTGGTTAGAAACACAGGCGTAACAGAGACGCAAGGGCGGTAGAGCACTCTTTCAGTGATTCACTTACGGAGGTGTATAAGCAGGAAGGATCAAAATCTGTCCCAGGATTTAATATACTAGACTATTGAAACTCAATGGCTAATTCCAGGTTTGAGTAATTATGAAAAAAATAGATGTATAGTTGCAGTGGGGGAAAAAGGCTGATGTTTTCATTTAATAGTTTTCCAAATGTATGTTCTGAGAAAGACTTAACAAATGGGTTTATAAGGATCAAGCAACCTGCTACTAGACCAATGTAAACCTCAACAACTAAATAGAAAAATAATGTTGTTTTGAAAGTTGGGTGTTAGATTTTAAGGAGATTTGGAGGGAATAATAAGAAAGATTGTTAGATAAATTTGTTTCCTGCTTAAGAAAAAATAGTTAAAAGTTAATATATGATGATAGAAATAAAAGAAGAATGACAGCTAACATTTCTGAGTACTTACATTCTAGGTATTTACATCCTGTCTACTTACATTCTTTCTTTCCCTATTCTAGGCACTTTTCACGTATTAACTCATGTAGTCCTCATAGCAACCTTCTAATGTAAGTATTATAACATTATTATCCCCGTTTTACAGATAAGGAAACTGAGGTAGTAATCATTTTCTTCTCACTCTTGTCAGCGATCAAACTTCATACTTAAGACCAGCCTGTGAGGTGTGTATTACACATCCTATATGTGGTTGGTTAATGAAACTGAGATTCAGCCACGTTCAGGTCATACAGTTGGCAACATCAGAATGTGACCCTAATCTCCTAACTTGAAGAATTTTCTCTCCTGAATTCAGATGCCACCCAGTTGAGTCACAATAACGTGTTACAAGCCCTTTTCTAAAGACTTGCTGAAATTAGATGTCCTCTAATGCATTGTTTAGTGCCTTCATCCCACACTTGTCTTAGCAGGTCAGCTACATCTGGAAGTGTGTTCAGTCCTGGACCCTGCTCCAAGCAGGATTTCAGGGCAAGGGCAAGGGTATGGCGCTGGGCCAAAGGTCATTTCCCTTTTGAGACTCTTTGAGACTCTCCCCTTTCTTTTTAGGTATCCAGTCACCCCTGGGCCTTGAATTGTCCAGGCTACTATCCGGTTATTTCTTAAGGATAACTTTGGCCATCCAAAATAAATCCCAGAGAAGTGACCAGTTAAAATAGTACATTGACAAATTACTACCATGGGTAATATGCATCTGTTTGTTTTTTCTCACGTATTTTTCTAACTAAGAAAAGGTTGGCACCCCTTCGCTGGTTCTCTGGTCTAATCTATTTGTGTTTCCAAGTTTTATACTATTAGACTAATAAAAAAATAATGCTCAGAGACTTGTCAAACTTCTTCCTGTATTGAAGCTGACCACTGCACACCCCTGAGACAGTTGCTATGACCGGTGTTCACCTTGAGGTCATACAGTGCATGGGAACAGTTACATAAAAGCCAAAAGAGGGGCTCAGCATGAGGTCAGGAAGCAGCCACAAGCAGCAGCAATGATCAGCTCTTGCAGTTGTATTCCTGCAGCTCACATGCTCTGCATTTGGGCTGACTTACTCAAAGTTCACTCAAGTAAGCCATTGGATTGATCACGGAAATCAGGATTAATTCCCCTGCATGGGGCCTCTGGCCTCTTTCCATCAACATTTTTAGAAGGGTAAAATTTCATGTGTTTTTTTTAACTAATTTATTCTAGTCTTTTCCCTTCATTCATCTATACTATTGCTTGATTGTAACCATAGTGTATATACAATGGTTTAACCCTGCTTTTTATTTACTTAGTGGCTTATCATGGGCTTTTTTGTTATAGTTGTTTTCTACATAGCCTTCATAGTGACTGTTATTATTTGGCTGATCAGGCACCCATTTCTACTCCCCTGCTCCCTTGCTTATCTTCCATTATAGATTAAAACAAAAACCCCAGTGTTTCTAAATGCCCTGGTGCCAGGAGTGCTCACGTACTAAAAGGCCAAGGAAACATGAAGAGACGTCTACTGAGAGACTTTAGAGAAGGATTTTATTTTCCAGATGAAAGGGATAGACAAAAAAGAAGGAGAGATGCTGAAATAACTCTTCTTTTCCTTTCTTTGTGCCTTGAATTGGGTCATTATGCCTGGAGTTTTGGCAGCCATATTGTAGTCATGAGGAGATAAGTGTGCAGACCAAATGCCAAGATGCTAGGGATGGCAGATGTAAATGTTAGAAAGTGTTTAGACTAACCCCAGGACCTTCCACCTCTGGACATTTTGTTTTGCAACTAAGAAATGTCCTTATGGTATAAGCCTGTCAAGTATTCTGTTTCTTACAATGAAAAGCTTTCCTAACTGTTGTGGTCTTTGCAGTCATCATTTTAACTTTGTTCAAATATGCCTAGATCCTGCAAACCCTGGCAATAGCAGGCAGTTGGTGGAAGTATTTCATGGAACCTTCAGGTAGCTTTGGGGAGTGACCAGGGTGTAAGAAAGTTTGCTGGATGGCACAGGTTGCGTCTAGTTTAACTTTGCCCCCTTGCCTTTATTTCCTGGAAGCTGCCTAGTGGCTCAAGGCAGAGGGTCTATTATCTACATTTTTCATGCCCCAAGAGTATCTCTGAGAGAATCCCTAAGTATCTGACCTACTCACATGAGGCTGACAAAGCATTAGGCTGAATTGTTAAAATTAAGCCAGGAGCTGGAAACCAGGCTGATTCTCTGTAAAATTAAGAGGGTCTTTGGTAACTTGCCCTCTCTCCTTCAAACTTGTTTCCTCCGGTTTCCCCTTCTCCTAACTGCCTGTGTCTCAGCGCATCTACTCTTTTAAGGCCTCTTCAAGTTCTGAACCTTTCCCTGCCCTCCTCGCTCATTCTGCATCCCTTTCGTTCTCTTAACCAGCAGTCCCCGAGGAAAAAACAGCCTTTCCAAGGATGGCTTCTTTGGCCTCTTGGGCCCATGTGCTCAAAGAGTATAAATCCCAGGATCCAATAAGTTAAAGAAGGGTTGCCTACTGAATGTGTCCTCTAGGAAATTCACTTTGTTCATCAGGATAGAGAAATCATTAAATATCAATCAAGGCACTATTTCCCAAACATATATGACTTCCAATCCCTTATTCCATGTTAATATTCTGTATATGCAGGTTCTACCCATCATTTGGGGGGGGGGGTGGAATATTGTGCTAAAGACACTCTGAAGTGACTGCTAATAGCCTCAACTCCAAATTCTCTAATTTTTCACACATTTCCCCAATCCTGTAGGCTAACCCCAAATTCTTTAGTCCTGCTTTTTAAGGTCCTCCACAGTATCTACAGTCTAGTTTGGAAGACTCATTTCCCATTATTCTTCTATATGAACTTTCTGCTTCAACAAAACTCTCCTATTCCTTGTTCCCTAAATAGTCTGTGTCCATTTATGCCTCCCTATTTGCACACATATTCTTTGGGGGAGGGGTTTCTGAAATTTCATAAAGACGAGAAGTGTCAGAAGTTCTTAGTCATTTAACATTGTATCTCTTGGGATGCTTTGTTGCAAGCAACAGAAATAGGCTCTACTTATTGAAAGGACACTGGGAAATTCAAAGAATTCCTAGAGTGTCCAGAGAAAAAGGCTTGAAGACTGTGCAGCCAGGAACAACACTGTAAATTCTGCTGCAGGATTCATTCATTGAGGACACCATAGCAGCCATACTGCACCTGGACACTGCAGCTCAAACCATCTGCACTATCAAGTGTTCTTGGATGCCGATGCTAGAACCACTGGCCCTACTGCCTCTGGAAACTGGATGTAGCTGCCATTGTGTCTCAAATCCACCAGAATGGATTCTGCATGTTCCTTTCTTTATGTCACTAGCAGATTCAAAGACCATCTGATTGGTGGAACTTTGATCACATGTCCATATCTAATGAAAAGGGAGACTGAGAAGTCCAGTGTCTGGAATTTCAGCTTCTACAGGAGGAGCTGGGCTCTGTCACATGAAAGGATTTCCTAAAGAGAGGAAGAAGTTTCAGATGATGAGTGGTCAAAAAGAATGACAATTGTCTATATTGTTATGTCATGGATTATTGAGAAACACAAGAGAAAGAAAGACTTTTTTAATGCCCCCAAAGGAGTTTACAGTCTAGCTAAGTAGACAAGATAAACAGATGAGATGATTTAAAAATAAGATAACATATAATAATAATGTAATAAATAAGAATTGCTTAATTAAAAGATACTAACATTATGTTGAACATAATCAACAGAGTTAGAGAAAGTATATTTATATGTTACAGCTCCAAGCCATTGCTTTTCCAACAGATGTTTTTCTAGGGCGAAATTTATGTAAACAAGTCCTGTTTGCACCTAGAATATTTCCACACATCCACCCAGCTTCATTTTCCAAGCTTATTTGCACGAAGGCAAGCTCCTTGATTGCCCAACAAGATGCATGGTGCTCAGGACTGAGCCATCTGTAATTAAAATAATAATAATAAATACATATGTATGAGACAGATATTAAGTCTGAAGAATCAGAAACAATGGCATGAAATTGGTAATTGGGTATAGGTTTTGACCTGGAGTCAGAGGGAAAGAGAATGAGCCTGGAGTTCTGGGAAATTCATCATCACTCTTCTGCATTGTGTGGTCACTTCTGTCCCTGGGGAAGGGCAGTGCTAAGCCACGCCGGGGTAAAGGCCTATGCAGAGCCAAGAGTTGAGTGCTTTTCCTATGCTGTGTCAAGGTCACTGCTGCACAGGGCATTTGGGAGCTCCGCTCCTGCAGTCAGCCAATGGCCACTCAGGATTAACAGTGAATGCTGTGTGGGCAGAGCTGGAAAAAAATGGGTCACTTGGCTGGTTATGGGATATAGAAGGCCAACAGCCAGGGCCTCCACCCATAACAGCCATCCAGTCCCAGGGCCCTGCTGCTCCTCCACCTTTCTCTTTCACGCCATGCAGCTCTCTGCATCACATTCTCCACCTTTCTAGGTGTCAATATGGCCTCCAGAAAGAGGGTGAAAGTGAAAACAAAACTAAGGGGAAGGAATTAGGAGACAGCTTCACTCCTCCAAGAAGGAAAGGGATTATGCAATATGGTAGAAAGGAAACTGATTCAATAGCTTTCTCTAGCTATTATCTGGGTTATCTTTGGCAAGTGATTTTTCCCTTCAAATCATCATCAGTAAAATGGGATGATATGAGACAACTCATATGAAATTATAGCATACTAAAAAGAACAACTACCTACAACTAGGTTAGTTCAAAAACTATACTCTTCAGTCCTAAGTGATACTTAGGAAGGATTGCAACTCAAGCTACTGGTGAGGACAGCTGATAATCTTCTGCTGTGGCTCTTGGCTTTGTTTGCATTCAAGAAGGTTCTTAAAGAAAAACTCTTCTGTGTTCAGATTGGTTGGTGTAATCAGAACACAGGCTTCGAGAGGAGCTCTCATCCAGCCTGGTCATCCACCCCACCTGCTTGGATTCTCGTTTCCATATCATGTGTGCATGTATGCATGCACACACACACAGACACACACACACTCACACTCCCGTCCACACACCCCTGAGAAATGCATAAAGTGTAATAATGAAGTAATGACTAATGCCTAACAAGGGCAGTACGTAAAATGTCGTGTCAGTAGTGGACCTAGACTCCCAGGTTTGGAAATCCTGACTCTGCAGTTTGCTTGCTATATGACCTTAGACACATTCCTCAACCTCTCAGTCCCTCAGTAGGACAATAATAGTATCTACTACATAGGACGTTGTAAGGACTACGTGGGTTGATACACATAAAGCGCTTAAGGTAGGACCCAGCACGCAGCCATTACTCAATAACATTAGCTATTATAATTTTTAATATTTTCATACATCTAATTGAGTGCAGTTGTATTCAAAGCATCAATAAGAAGAGGAAAAATGGATTGTGCAAATGTTTTGTGTGCTGTGTCTTCTATATACATGACTTTATTGAATCCTTACCTTAACCTGAAGCTCAGGGCTATTGTTATTCTGAGGCTGATGTCCAGACAAGTAACATGTCCAAGGGCTGGAAAATGGGGAGCTGACATTCAAACCCAGGGGCTCCTGGCCCTGTGCTCCCACAATGCCATGCTTTCCCTCCTCTGGGACCTGCTACCATCACTTGAAATCGTCAAAATTCTTCTTTGGGAATTTCCTTCAGAACTTGATGCTTGTGTTCAGGATTTCCTGAGCACTGGCAAAACTTCTTCTTTTCAAAAATACATTATCAGCATTTTTAAAAAGTCATTTATTGTCAGGATGAATAACTCAATTGGGTAATACTCTTTTGGGCTAAAATTAAGGTATGATTAATGTTTTTAGGGGGCTGGTAAACCAGTTCTGGAAACAATTCCAAGAGTAAAAGTTCTGAAATATTTTTGGAAAACTCAGTATCCCGGGAAAACTGCATTTCCCAGCCCTCTTTTGGCTATGTTGGCTCTGACACGCTTCTCTAGATGGGTTTTTTAACAGCTTGGTTGTTCCTCGAATATGTAAAAGGACACAGATTAAGACTGTTTGCTATGGTTTGGATACTTGACCTCCCCACACCATGTGCTGAAATCTGATCCCCAATGTGAGAGGAGGGGCAAATGGAGGGCGTTTGTGTCAGGAAGGCAGATCTCTCATGAGGAGATTAATGCCCTCCCTTGGAGGTAAGTGAGTTCTCGCTCTATTAGATCCTAGCTAGATAGAACTGGTTGTTAGAAAAATCCTGGCACCTTCTGCTGTCTCTGGCTTCCTGTCTCGCCCTGTGATCTCTGCGCATGCTGGCTCCCCTTCCCCTTCCCCCATGAGTGGAAGCAGCCTGAGGCCTTCACCAAAAGCAGGTGCTGGTGCCATGCTTTTTGTGCAGCCTGCAGAACCAGGAGCCAAGTAGCCTCTTTTCTTTATAAATTCCCCAGCCTCTGGTATTCCTTGCCAGCAACACAGGTGAATGGAAACACTATCTGAGCATAATTATGAGTTGTGTTTGAGGCCTGTGGTAGGATGTGAGGGTTGGCATTCCCTGCTCTTTGCCTGTCTTTCTACAGCGATGTTCTCCTCCATGGTCCCTGGAATATTCTTGTGTCTCCAGGCCCCGCAAAACCCAGAACCATTTTGGAGGACAGCATGACAGAGGAAGACGAATGGCATCAAGAGAGGCACTGTACATGCATTATTTCATTTATCCTCAGAACAGCCTGTTTCACTGGGGGAAACTAGACCCAGAGTGGGTCCAGAACCTGCTCCAGGTCACACAGCAGGACAGAACAGAAGCAGGGTTGGCACGTGCCTCTAGATTCCACTTTACCTGTGGCCAGAGCAGCATTCTGGCCACCCCAGGCCGGAGCACCTCCCTGCTGAGCCCTTTTAAGTAGCCTAGATTCCAAGGCAGAGCAGTGTAGGCGGGGGTGTAATTAAGTCATTAAGCTGACTGCTCTGGCAGGATGAGGCTTTCTGGCCCACCTGTTCCTGGCTTCAGTAGCACGGATAGTTCCCGGAGATCATCCTCTTTGTGCAAGTGTTTGACTCAGTGGTCTGTACTGGAATTAGATGGATCCCTTTGCCACCACCTCTGGCCTCTAGGGCTTGTTCTTTGGAGGCCCAGCCTTCGCACGCTTCTCCTCCAGAGTAGGCTGCCAGAGAGAAGCTGCTAGCTCTGTTGGTGCCCTTGACACGGCCATCCGCGTTAACTTCAAGCACTGCCAAATTGGCAGATTAAACAGGGAACCATCAACTTTTCAAATTCTGTGTTTATCTTATATTTTATCTACCCCAGAACTCATCTCCAAAAAATGGGGAAAGAGAGATAAAGGGGATGATAGAAAAACAAGGTAGCTGAACTTGTACTTTAATTGAAAAAAATTATAATTACTCTAAGCAAAAAATACTTGTAGACAAAAGCACATGTTCAAAAAAACAAAGTGATCAAAACCATATTAACTTTATGTTTTTTCTCTTCCCACCTAACTTCCAGATCCTTGACTTATTTCATCCTACTGGTCCTTTTCAAATTATACTGTGATAATTCAGCTGTTAAAAGAGGAGTTTTGAAGTCATGAAGTCGTGAAGTCCTGTTAATATGTGACTCGAGGAAAATCCAAGGTAGGGAGAAAAATTAAACTCCTCCACCACTCTGGGGAACTTGGCTCTCCAAGGAGACATTGTTTTAAAACCAAGAACAAGCCAGAGATGACCAAGATTAGGTTTTATTCTTTGCTTCTCAAATCTTGATCCTAATCCATTAGAGCTAATTTTGCCTGATTCC
Source organism: Chlorocebus sabaeus (assembly GCF_047675955.1). Lineage (NCBI taxonomy): Eukaryota > Metazoa > Chordata > Mammalia > Primates > Cercopithecidae > Chlorocebus > Chlorocebus sabaeus. The sequence goes on along the minus strand of NC_132907.1, from coordinate 38,838,164 downwards.
TTTTCTGTATGCTCTGGACTTGGGTGGGTTTCTCTTAGATGGAGGAAGAGTCAAGAAATGGGTTATGGGGAGGGAGAAAGGGACTGAATTCATTAAACTGCCAAAAATAGGTTTCTGCCAGTAATAGCACTTGCTTCTACATGATGCAAACTTGCTTCTACATGCAGAATAATCATCTGTATGGGAAGTTGCTTATGAAGATGATGACATTTAAGAGTTTGGCATCACAGCAGTTTTACCTTTGATCTTGGAAAACTGCCCAAAATAACTAAGTCATTCACAATCTGCCTTGCTTGCCATTTTAATTATTTTGAGGGTTGAGGGGGCACTTTCTTCTTCATTGTGCATTACCAGAGGCCTACTTTCTGATCTAAAAGAAGCAAAATAGGTGAGTCTCACACTCGGTGATTAAACAACACAAGCTTTGCTATACGGTGACTTTATTTATTCTCCAAATGACAGCCTACAGCAGATCGCATTTGACAAATTTTAATGCTCTTAAACTGAAGCCTGAAACAGACACTCGATAGGCTCTTCATTGCCCCAGAAGTGACAGTGCTCTGCTCCTCATGAGGCTCCAGTGGAAGCTGAATCCTCATGGAGGGGCAGCCGTCTGGGACTCTGGGTGGAGGCCAACCCACAGCTCTACACCTTCTGTCTCACCTCCGCTCACCTCTGAGGGTGGACTGAGGGCAGAAGGAAGTGGAGCTGGAGCTGTAGAGACAGCAGTTTAGTGGAGGGCTGTCTGTCCTGGCTAGTCAAGGTGTGTGATGGGTAGTGGCAGAGAGAGAGGGTAGGGAGTAAGGTGAGGGAAGTCCAGGGAGCTCTAACAGGTGGAAATGGGGAAGTTGGGAAGATTGGAAAGAGAAAGTGTAAAGGCAATGAAACATTTCCCCTGCTCCTGAAGAGAAAACATGAAGGAGGAAGCCATGGATGTTGAGGCTTTAAAGCTTACTTTAAGTAAGGGAGATTGTTCCAGATTATCTGGGGGCCTGGTTCACTCTATTGAATGACCTTCAGAGCAGAACCGAGGCTTCCTGATGAAGAAATTCTGACTGTGCAGAGCAACTTTGGCCCGTGCCCAAGAGTTCAAGTCTGTCTTTTCTGACAGCCTGCCCTATGGATTTCAGACTTGCCTATCCAGTCCCCATAATCACGTGAACCAATTCTGTGCAATAAATCTCTTAATATCTGTCTCCTTCTGATGCGGTTTTACTGGTTAAAACTTGACTGATGCACATTTGCAGCCTGGAGTCCCCTTCCAGACATGAGAATTTGTGGCTTCAGCTGCTGGAAGCCTGGCTGTGGCAGAGGCCCTCAGCTGCCAGCTGTCCTTAGCGAGTGCTTTGACTGAGCAGAGTCCCCTTGCCCCAGGTCACATTCCCTTCCCAGGGCAGCAAAGCTTCAATGACTGGCTGATGTGGGGATAGAAAGGCTGGGCCCTTGGCTCCAACTCTGGGTAAACCTGAGGACTGCCTCAGCTTTAGAGCTCCCCATGAACTTGGCTGAGGCCTTTATTGTGGCTGCATCACAGCCCCACTGCTCCCTTCACCCCACCCTCCTTCCTTCCCTTCTTACCCAGGCGTTGATTCCCAGAGCACTGCCTGATAAACCGCCTGCCCACGAATCCTCATCTGCTCACCTGGAAACCCCATCTGTACCAGGAACCTTGCTCCACTGCGTTTCCATCTATTTCCTGCATCTTTGACTTTCCCTTCTCATTCATCTCTTTCTCCTCACCACATGTAAATGCTCTAGGCTTTCCCATATTAAAAAGAAACACAACCAGGAAACATAATAACCATTCCTAAATTGTGTCATTCTCAAGTTGTGGCTGTTTTTTGTTTGTTTGTTTGTTCCATATCCCAACTTCTTGAGGAACTAACTGGACACGGTCTCATCTTTGCCTTCCACTTACTCCTCAATACAGTATGGCTTTCCTCAGCCGCCATCACTCCCTGAAATTGTTCTCAAGAAGGTCACCAGCAACCTCTTATTTATTAAAATCCCATGACACTCTTCAGCCTTTCCATACTTGACTTGGTAATTGGCAATGTGATTTTCTTTTGCTTTTATGAAATTGTTGTCTGGCTCCAATAGCCTCCATCACCCCCTCTGCACTGGATTCCCATATATCTCCCTGGCTGCTTCCCTTCAGTCTTCTTCATGGACTCCCTTTGTCAGCTGTTTAGTAGCTCCCTTTGTCAGACTCTTTCTACTCTACACTCTCCTTGGGCTATTTGGCCACATCTGTAATTTCAAAGATTACCTATGTGCTTAAAGGCTACCAAATCCTTATTTCTAACCTCAACCTCTGTCCTGGGCTCTGACTGCTATATTGCCAACTATTGAAGATTTCTCCCTAAATGTTTTATCTTGTCTAATACTGAATTCACCCTCACACATGTTCCTCCCTTCTGAGCTAATAACACAATACATTCTTCCCACCAACAGAACCTGCAGTGATCTTCAATTCCCCACCCTCACCCCACCTCCTCCGCCACGCTCTCTCTCTCTCTTTTTCTCAACTCAGCCAACTGGTCACTAGGGATTGTGGTATCATCCTCTTAAATAGTGTATTCTCTCAAAGTAGCCCTACTTCTCCCACCTTAATATTTCATCTCGGATCTTCACTGTCTTACATATTTTATAGCATAATAAACAGCATTTAAAGCTGAGTGATCTGTGCTCCACACTGTGGAGGGTTTGGCTCTGTCCTTTCTCTGGTTACACTGCTAACCACAAGTCAAGAAGTCCATAGGACCTACAGGACATTGCCATCGTGGGCCCAAACACCCCAATTCCAGGCCATGTTTCCATACCTAGAACTGTGGATTCCCTGTCCAAATGGCCTGAGCCTGCTTCCAGGGCTGATGTGAGACTCTCCCACAGATCCATGCCCCCACGTGTGTGCTGCATTGCTGGAGTGCCTGCCTGTAGTCTTGAAGGTAGCAACAGGTGGCTGTTTGCAGTGGGGAGGGACAGAGGCTGGACAGAGGGGTCAGATAGTTTATATGCATATGTGTGCAGAATTTCCTGTGGTTCTAGATGGAGCTGGGGTGTCAGGCAGAGGGAAAACAGGGGTAAGCTGTGACTAATTTTAGTCTTTCTCCCAGCTCCATGAATGCTGGGGAAGAGGGTTCTGGTTATGAAGCATCTTTTATACACCAAGTACAAAGCTAAATAATAGGAATTAAAGATGAACCAGACATACTCATTGCCCTTCAGAAGCTCAGAAACAGACAAGAAGGGGAGCCATTATAAAATGAGCTGAAAGCCATTTTCATAAAGGCATATTTGAAGAGCTGTGTGGGGTGGCAGGGTCAATCCCTGCCAGATAACAGGGAAAGGCTTCCCGCATGGGAGAATATTTGACCTGAAATTTGAAGCTTAAGAGTAAGTTTGCCAAACCTGAGAAAGCCACTGTCAGCAAAGAAAACAGCAAGCATTCACAGAACCATGGGTGGCTGAGTGGGCTGGAAGCTCTGGGAGAGGTGTTTGGAGAGGCAGCAGGACTATCATGAAGGTGCTTATGGGGTTTGCTGGGGAGCTTCTACTTCATCCTAAAGGCTTTATGCATTTAAAGTTGGGGACTCACTTGGTATTAGCCACATGTTTGAAAGATTTCTCTGGATTAGCCTCTTAAGGGGTTTCCTCTTCTACAGCATCTGTACCCCTCCCTGAGAGTCCAGTCCTCACCCTGCTGCCAAAATGATCCTTCTGAAACCCACATTGGATGCTGTCTCTCTTCTGCTTCTTCCCATTGCCTCCATGTGAGAGCCCAGTTTCCACTCCCTTTCTGTCCAGCCTCTCTCCTGCCTGCTCAGTCTCTGCCATGTGCTTCTGCTGTTGCAGACATACCCCATTGCTGGCCCCACCCCAAATACACCACACTTTCGGATTACTCTGCACAAATGCTCTTCTCCAAATTGCCAGCCTGAGTAAGTCCTTATCTTTCAGGCAGTATGGTGGAGAGAAAAGAGCACAGATTTTACATCCAGATTGATCAGGGGTATAGTCCTGGTTCTGCCACTTCCTGCCTCTGTAATGTTCAGCAGGCCACTGAAACTCTGAGCTTTGGCTGCCAAACCTCTCTAAGGGACATAACACCCACTTTTCGAGGCTACTGTGAGGATTAAATGCAGTAACAGAGGTAAGTGTGTGGCATGAACACAGCAGACTGCACCTGGAGTGAACCTGCTGGACCCACAAGCCCGCTGGACTGCAGCTTTCCCCACAGCGGACCCCTGCTGTGCTTCCCACTATGTATATCTGGAATCTGCCTTAGTTCCTTGCTCTAACCCAGCCTGGTTCCTGCCGCATTCTTCACGCCAAGGAAGGCCCTGCTCCCCAAGCCCCAGCCATTGCCTGGTGCCCTGCTGCAAACCCAGGGGATCCCTGGAGGCCACAATGCTGCCATTTGCCCATGCTTCAGCCCCTCTCCACCACCATGTTAGCCCCTGCTGGAGATGTATGCTGATACCCATGGATCCAAGCTCATTGCATTGTCTGGATGTAATTTTGATTTGATTGCTCTTCACCTATGAAGTTGTCCTAGCTCCTAAGCCCAAGTTCTGCCTTTTTCCACCTTATTCGCATCTTCCCATCAGCCAGCAAAGGATGGCTTTGAAATCTGTGCCTTATATACTGTACAATAAGTCCCATGGCTTATGACCATAACTAAGGTGATTATGTAATTCATTATCTAAATCATTACTTTTTGAGACTGAAAGGGCACAATAAGAGTTAACTAAATGTGTGGTCATTCAACGCATAACCCAGATAGCACTGGTCAATGGGGAGACTCAACAGTGAGCCCAAGAAATAAATTTTCTTCTTCATCTATCTCCTCTATGGGCTGTGGCTATGTTGCCTTCAGCTGTAGAGACGTCACTTGTAATTTTAGTTTGTTCTCATCAGCCCGCTCTGCTGTTATGGTTCACCTAGGGAAGCATCCAGCCACTAAGAAAGAGAAGGGAGAACAGTGCTTCACTGCCTGCCATGCCTGAGGCGCAGAGCGGCTGTTGGCTGCTTTGCCAGGAGCTCTGCAGGGACATGGCAGCCGTGCTTTGTGTGGGCGGGAGAGGTGGCGGCATTTTGCGGTGCCCGTCATTCTTATTTGACAACTGTTTGGGGTTTTAGAAACTCTTGGCATTGGTTTATAACACCCCACCCACCCTGTCTCAGTAACCACCATTTGCCCTCCCTACAAGAGGTCATGCCAATTCTGAGATGAGGCAAGGCAGGCTCAGCAGCCCTGGCTGGCTCCCACTCTGACACCTGAAGAGCTTTCTCTTGCCTCTGGTCAGACCCACAACTTCCTGTACCCCTCAGAATCAAGCCCTTATGAGGGGGTTCAAGTGCCAGAATGCTGACTTCCCATAGACTGACAATGGAAATAAAAACTTCTTTCTGCTTTCAGAAAGCATATTGAGTTAACATGATTCTTAGTCATTTGCATCATTAAGAGAGAATCTGTGGGTGTGTGCCTTAGAGTGTGAACACATTTATTCTGGCATTTGATAATGTATTGCCATTTAAAGGAAATTCCCTTCAGTTCTTTTATTTCACCATCATGTATGGACTTGAGCTAGCCCACCATATGAACCTCCTAGAAGCAGGGTGAAAGGGAGAAAGGAACCAGGACCAAGTTACCCTGTACACATGACAGAGATAATGGAGGAGCAGGTACAAAAGTGCCCACTGAGGGGCTCAAATACACTCTGTAAAGTCTCCCTATAGTGCAGGGCGTGGCGGCTCACGCCTGTAATCCCAGCACTTTTGGAGGTCAAGGCGGACAGATCAGGAGGTCAGGAGTTCAAGACCAGCCTGGCCACATGATGAAACCTCATCTCTACTAAAAATACAAAAATTAGCCGGGCGTGGTGGCAGGCGCCTGTAATTCCAGCTACTCAGGAGGCTGAGGCAGGAGAATCACTTGAACCCAGGAGGCAGAAATTGCAGTGAGCCAAGATCATACCACTGCACTCCAGCCTGGGTGACAGAGCAAAACCCCATCTCAAAAAAAAAAAAAAAAAAGAGTCTCCCTGTATTGTGCCCCCACCTCAACTTTGAGAAGTACCATTATATTTGTTTAAATCCTCCTAAAACTAGTAATTATTGAGCAATTGCTTTGTCCCAGCAGTTCGTAACCTACATAATCACCATATGAGCAGGCACTGTGGACCTCACTTTACGGATGTGGACACATGGCCCACAGACCATAAAACAGTTCCCCAAGAGCACACATAGTAAGAGGTAGCTCTGAGCCAGGTCTCCTGGCTTTGAAATCTGTGCCTTATACACTGCACAATAGTCCTCTCAATTTTATACTGCAGACCTTAGCCACAACAGAGAGATTCAGTTCTGTATGTGGTCCCTTCGTTATAATGACTCTTATCTCAGGTAGAATAGCAAGGACAAAACGTATACTGCCTAGCTTTTTAAAAAAGAAATATATTTAGTTGTTCTGGGATAAGGGATGGGGAAGAGAGTGAAAGCATTCAAATAGAATTATAAGGATATGATAGGCCAATTTAAGGATAATCAAAGTCTTTGGATTTTCATTATTTTATTTTGCTTGGATTATTATTGAATTGGCTGGAACTCCAAAACATGCTTAGAATTAATTCCCCAAATCTTGCATTTAGGAAAATGACCTCAGAATGCAATTAATAAAATGGCAAATTGTAATTCATCATTCTAAATTCTCCATTACTTCAAAGACATATTTCAGGCAGATTTGATATATAGGCATCTGAAATTACCAGGAGTCATAAAATGAGGCATTAAGTCTGGAATCTGGGATTTTCCCTGTAGAATAAACCTGCATTCGATGACTATTCCTACATGAAACTGCTATTGCAGCCCTTGCTCCATTATTCAACTCTGTAAATAGGGTAGATGGAATCACAGAAAGCAGTGCTGACAGTTACTAAAGGGTAGTTGGAGGCCTTTACAAGTTTGATAAAATGTAGGGGAAAGGGGAAGAAAAAGAATGGGGTTTGCCCTGGAAAGGAGATTCCAGGGTCAGGAGAAAATTGTGTAACTTTCTGAGTTCTGCCGTCCCTGGGCCAGGCCAGGTCACTTGGCCAATTCTTGCCAAAACTTTTCAACCCAGTGACTCAGGAACTGGACTTTTCCATTCTAGCCTGTGGGAATGTGGCTCTGATTTTATAACTGAAGTCCACAGAACAATGGGATTTGCCTTTTGAAAAATTGCTTTTCAGACACCAGTACTGCAAAACACCTATTTCTACTGGCTCACCAGCAGAGCTCTTAAAACTTTTTAAAAACACTCAGTTCTCGGGTGAATAACACACCCAGCCTCTGCCCAATAACTAGAAAAAAAGGGCTGCATCCTCCACATTTGAAGGTCAAAGTCCTGGTCAAAGATGCTGTTTTGATTCACCCATGGATAATGGCCAATTTGATAGAAGATATAGAAGCAAACAAACAAACAAAGACCATGCAAATCGAGCTTGCCTTTAGATGCTTGGCCTAGAATAGACAGTATAACTTAGTGCCTAAAAACTTGGACTGTGAAGAGAGACAGGTCTGGGTTTCAATCCCAACCACATGGGCAAGTTATTTAAACTTTATAAACCTTAGTTTCCCATCTGTAAAATGAAGATGTCAATTGTACTAACATATATTTGTTATGAGGATTACATTTTTAAAAATTCACACAAAACACCTGACATAGGGGAAATAATAAAATCATATTGTATAGACACAGAACCATGCTAAACAGAGGATTCTTGTGTCTACTGAATGCAGGTGCTACTGTACGAGGCAGACTCAAATGGCCTCTTAAGTGGCTGGCTTGCTTGCCTCCTTCTCCACCTTCTTATAGAAGAGTAATTCCTAATGTCCAACATGGCTTGAAAACAGCTGACAGGGGACAGCTTCCAGATATAACTGAGCAGGAAGCTAGAAACAGCAATCCCTGTACGTTCTGCTAAACTCAAGTTTGAGGGAAGTCTGGTGGTGCATTCTGGCTTGGACTAGGGAAGAGCAACTGGCCAAGATCATGATCCAGCCACCAATTATCATCTCCTCTTAGGAACGCCCACCCTTTTTAAAATAATCAACCAATTAAAATTTTAAACTCAGGAATCTTTCTCTTAAAACATACAGATTTTTATTACAATTTCAAAAACATCTAAGACAATTATTATAGCCTAAATGCAATTATTTATAGCCTTGTAAAAATATGGGCCAGATGAATAGAAAAGATGGCTGATTTTGTTCATTTGTTTTTACTCTCTCACTGCAGCACTGTGTGGTTTAGAGTTACTGCATTTGGTTTTCAGCAACTAGATAATTTCCAACCAGTTATAAGAATCGAAGCTGTTTGGTTTATCTCACACACACACACACATAGGGAGTTGTGTACACAAATACAATCTAAATGTCCCCTCAGCAGGGGAGCTGAAACAGTTGGCATATTCATTACTATGGGTAAGTTAGAATCGTATGAACGTAGGCAGAAAATTTTCCTTCCCTGGGTCCTGGGCTTTTGAAATATAAATAAATGTACCTAATTATGCTTACAGATTATTTTGTTCATCTAGTGGTGTTTTAAAAATGTGAATGTCAGTGACTTTTCTAAGCACTCACTTCCTAGTTCCCTAATGTCACCCAGCTGCCTGCTTCTCACATTTCCTTCTCTTTTTGGTCCCTGGAAGCATTTGGGCTTGCAGAGCCTGCATGAGATGATTTAGGCTTCCTCTAACTTCCAGACTCTGCTCTCCTGATTTTTACTGAGTTGCTGAGTTGTTGAATCTCTTTGTTGAGAGAGTAAGTAAAACTCTCATTCTTTTACAGATAGGCTTGCAGATTTATTAGGAAGAAATGAAGCATGCTCAGACAAAAAGGAAAAAAAAAAGTCAATTTATTATTATTCTTCAATTTTTTAATTTCTTTGCAGATATTTTGGAAGATCCCTGTTCTGTAACTCTACATTCTTATCTGCAAGGTATCACTGATTTCAGCCAGTTAATAACCACCTCTCCTTGTAAAGATGTTATATCTGAGACACTCCCATGAGTGTCTGCTGGTTTTTCTTCCTTTGTCTTTGGCTTTCTTTAGGGATATTGGGCAAATATCCCTGACAACTTAAACCTTGATGTGACAAATAGAGATTTCACATTTATGATTAAACCATCATGATTCCACAAAGGGACAACCTGAGACTTCATTTGGTTTGGGCTTGGAGCCAACAGAAATTGAGTCAGACACTCTTAATGAGTAAAGGCTCGCGGGCTCAACTTAGAACCGAGCAGGGCAGAGGGGCCCTCGGTTGTAGAGCTGAACTCAAAGAACATAACACTCCTCCTGCCAAGCCAAACTTACTGGCTCTGCCCTCCAGAAGTCACAGCTTTTATCAACGAACTGGTATTCTACTGTGAGACGCACAGTCTATCCCACTTTGATCTCAGCAACAATATGCTAGAGGCAATGATCTCAATTTTGCAATCATAGCTGAATTGATGTAAAACTGGGGACAATCACTTTACAGCCTTCTTTACTCAAATCTCATTTCTCCATAATAGCAGAGCCACTGCCCCCAAACTAACAATCCGCTAGAACAGTGTGCAGAATCACCTAGGGATCTTGGTGAAATGATAATCCCGACTCAGTGAGCTGGGAGTGGGCCTACGATTCTGCCTTCTGACTGCTCCCAGCTGATGTGGGTGCTTATGGTCCACAACTGCATTTGGAGTAGCAAGGACCTAGACAACTTTGTTCATTTCAATTAGATGTTTATTTGCTTCCAAGTGCTGACTTCTGTGCTAGGTGCTGGGAATACAAAGATGCATGAGACAATTGCTTTCCTCGAAGAGCTCACTATTTAATGAAGAGGTAGACACATAAATATTTAGCTATGGTCTACATGATAATTGCTATCATTACAATATGAATACAGTCCTTTGGCACCAAAGAAATAAGTGAGAGATAAAATTATAACTTACAATCAATGTACAAATGCTCCTACCTCTACCTACCTCTGCCTTTTTTTTATCCTGTGCATGCTCCAACAGGAAAAACACCTGTAACGTGGAACCCAGCTCAGACCTCTCTCAAAACTGATATTTCCAAGAAGTCAAGTCCTATACAAACTGCATATAAACAGATGCTTTCAAAAAGGTGAAATCATGATTCTCATGTAAATATAAAATGAATGTGTACCAAATACTTTATCCAATTAACACTGATGGAAGAGCATTTGAGAAGCTACGTATTTAGAGGCAATGTTAGGATAAGATTGCCAGGTCAAACACAAAACTGGTCAATGTCCAACAGAGCCATAAACTGTAAGATAACTTTTGGGTTATCTTTTCTAAGGGACAGAAATTATTTGCATCTCCAGCAGATAAAACCTACATGTTAAGAACTGGATCTCTAGAGCTGTAAGGTAGCTCAAACAGTAGAAAGTCAGCCTAGCACTAAACCCCTGGTAACCTCTTTCACTTATTTTCAAGTTTCAGATAAATTTTCTGATTTCACACCCAGTCTCCAGAAAATTATTGCAAGATGGGAGAAGATCCCCCTTCACTTCAACTAGCTCTAAAGGTACTTTAGGAACTGAACCTTCCTAATTTACCTGATTGGCTCTCATTCCCAGATGAAATGATTATTAGTAATAGCATCTGTCATTGATTGAGGTACTAGACTACCTCAATCAGTGTTTTAGGTACATTGTCTCAGTCTTCACATCAGCCTTTGAAGTAAGTACAACTATTCCTCCTTGACAGTTGAAGAAATAATCTCAGGCAGGTTAGATGAGTTGCCTAAAACCATGCAACTACTGGCACAGCCAGGATTCAACACAGTAATATTATTATGAAAACAATAAGTAATTAGCAAATGAATGTGAGGCCTTAATGTTAAACAAGAATGGGTTGGGTTTGGGATCAGTATGATTTGTAAGATTTTTTTTCACAGTGCTTAATATTTGCAGGTCCTTTGGATGAGAGCATTGTTTTCAGAACCTATGTTAAAAATAGAATAATACTTGATTGAAAAAGAGTGGGGAGGCAAGGAGGGAGCAGTTTGCTATGGGACAGACACTGTGGCATTCCAGGCTGCAATTTTAGGGCCTGGAACCACAGGAGCACAGTGAGGGCAGGGCTGGGCAGGGCTGGGCAAGGCAGGGTCGGCTCACACTCCCCACCTCCGGCTGCTCCTTGGCACCTGGCTGCATGGCTGGTTCACTTCCTCTGCTACCACGAAAGCGATTTCTCAGGACCTGGGATGAATAATCTAATCAAGAATGATGCCACCTTCCCAAGAAGCACTTCCTGGCCGCTCCCCAGCCACCTCCTCAGGACTACATCCTCCTGAGGGCCTATCATATAACTTTTCTGCTTAGGATAGGTAAAGGGAAGTCCTAACAGATGAGCCATTAGCTGGGGTGGGGCAGATTGCAGAGGGGGAGGGCAGTCTCTCTTAGAGCAGAACAAGGCTACAGGCAGGCAGGGAGCCACCGCACCCATCCCAGAGGTCACTTCTGATATTACAGTTCCCTTGGATATTTGTTAAAAAGTGTATCCTCCCAGGCCCCAACCCAGACTTACTGAATCAGACACTCAGGGATAAAACTCAGAAATCCTCAATTTTTAACTACCTCTCTTGGTGATTCAATCTGAAAACCTTTTGTCCCAGATCACTAGTTCTTACCCCTGATTTCACCTGAGAAATTTCTTTTTTTTTTTTTTTTGAAACAGAGTTTCACTCTGTCACCCAGGCTGGTGTGCAGTAATACGAACTTGGCTCACTGCAGCCTCGACTTCCCAGGCTCAACAATCCTCCTACATCAGCCTCTCAAGTAGCTGAGACTACAGGCACATGCCACCACTCCTGGCTAATTTTTGTATTTTTTTTTGTAGAGCCACGTAGCCCTGGCTGGTCTCGAACTCGTGGGCTCAGGCGATCTGCCTGCCTCAGCCTCCCAAAGTGCTAGGATTACAGGAGTGAGCCACCGTGCCGCCCCCCAACCCCGCCCCTGAGAAACTTCCAAAAGCAGCATGTTCTGGCCTGGAAATCTGTATTTTTAAAGTTCTTTGTCCCACCCATTCCTGCCCACCTCCAGGGAGATTCTAAAGTAAAGCTAGTGTGGAAAGCCATTTTTCTAGAATTCAGTGCTTCTCAAACAAGCGTGCATTCAAATCATCTGGGAATCTTGTTAAACGCAGATACTGATCCCGTACGTCTGGGGCGGGTCCTGCGAATCTGCATTTCTAATAATCTCTGTGGGGCAGCAGATGCTGCTGGTCCTGCTTTGAGTGGCAACATTCTCCATTGTAGATCCTTAACCTTGGCGGATCACTAGGATCACCTGTGCAGATTGCACTGGTTTCTTATGGCTGCTGAAACAAATACCACAAACTTGCTGGCTTCAAATAGCACGCATTTATTCTCTTACAGTTTTGGAAGTCAGAAGTCCAAAATCAGTTCCACTGGGCCAAAGTCAAGTTGTCGGCAAGGCTGCCTTCCTTCTAAAAGCTGTAGGAGAAATCCATTTCCTTGCCCTTTCTAGTTTCTGGAGGGCACTTACGGTCCTTGGCTGCTCACGGACCCTTCCTCTATTTGCAAAGGGCATCATCACTCCCATCTCTGCTTCCCTTGTCCCTGGCCTCTGACTCCTCCCCAGTAAAGGTTACATCAGGCTCACCTAGATAATCCAGGGTGATCCCCTCATCTCAACACCCTTAATTTAATCACACCTGCAAAGTCCCTTTCACCATATAACAGCATGTTTATAGCAGCAAGATTCACTATTAAGAAAATATGGAACCAGCCCAAATGTCTATCAATGAGTGGATGAAGAAATTGTGGTGTGTATATATATACAATTATATTTTTGTATTTTTGTATATATATAGTGTATATATGTATACCACAATTTCTTCATCATATATTCATATAGATATATGATGGAATACATCATAATTCATATATATATAGATAGATATATGATGGAATACTACTCGGCCATAAAAAGGAACGAATTAATGGCATTTGCAGCAACCTGGATGGAAGTGGAGACTATTATTCTAAGTGAAGTGACACAGGAATGGAAAACCAAACAGTGTATGTTCTCACTCATAAGTGGGAGCTAAGCTATGAGGATGCAAAGGCACAAGAATGACACAATGGACTTTGGTGACTTGGGGGGAAAGGTTGGGAAGCGGGTGAGGGGTAAAAGGCTACAAACTGGATTCAGTGTATACTGCTTGAGTGATAGATGCACCAAAATCTCACAAATCACCACTAAAGAACCTACTCATGTGACCAAACACCACCTGTTCCCCCCAAACCTATGGAAATTAGAAAACAAAAATCACAGGCTCCAGGAATTAGAACATTTTTGTTGGGGGTGGATGCATTCTTCAGCCTACCAGAGAATTTTTTTTTTTTTTTTAATTCTGAAACTCAGGTTCCTTGGTAAAGACCCCGGTGTGTTTGGTCTAGGGCAAGGCCAGGCCCAGGTATTATCAGAGGCTCTGGGCTGAGGACAGCACTATGCACGGGGGGCTTGAGAGACGCTGCTCCCCCCAGGCCAAAGCACACTGGCACAGGGTCTCCCTCCGCCCCTTCCACTGATTCCTCCCTGGACTTCCACTCAAAAACCCCAGCACACAAACTGAGGCCTCCCAAGAGAGTCAAGGAGGCAAATGTTGGTCTTTCTGCCTGCTTGGGAGGCCATTGCAACTAGGGACCTGGTTCTGCTTTTTGTCCCAGGAGTTCACGGAGCTAGGGCAGCAGGCAGAGGGTTGAATCAGCCCTTCTCCCCAAGCAGGCCCTGGATATTAGTGAGTTTCCTTTTTATTTGGCATTTATAGTATTCCCAGCCACTTCTCAACCCTTATAATTATAACCTGGATCCCACTCAGCCTCCTTCAGCTCAGGTTTAAAAGCTAAGCGCTCTCTTGAAGCAGCCAACTATTAAAACTTCATGGCCTTTTACGAAATATCAGTTGACAGGAGGTATTATGAAACACTGCCTAGTATAATTACAATTACAGTGCAATTGTCGACACCCATGAGTCAAGCATACTGTGTGAAGTGACAGTCAGGATGGCATAGTTTCTTCCCCCACTGGCTGCCCAGGCCTGGGGCTTTCCTAATCCGTCTCCATGGCCTGGTCCTTGCCATCAGCTGTGAAGGGCAAAAGCCAGCCACTCAGCCAGACAGGGGCCAACCCTACTGGTAGCTTCTGGCCTTATCTTTGTACGATGCAGAATGCTGGTTTTCTACTAGGCCTTTCCAGGGACTTAAGGAATGGCTTTGAGCAGTGGCTGGGTGTCCCATTTTCCTTTACGATTTCAGCTACAGCAATACAAACAAGCCCTGGCATGTGCCTATCAGCCTGGTCACCTAGGTGTCCCAGACGAGTATGATCTTTGGTGGGATTCCCAAGAATATCTATCTCCCTGCCCTCTCTGATTGCCAAACTTCTCCAGGAAGGGCTGTACAGATGCTTTAAGTCTCTCAACACTGCAAACTAACTTCAGCCCCCATCTCTCTCCTGTGCTTTCTTGAAGATCACCTCAAGGCTGAATCCAATGGTATTCTCCCTGTCCTCACTCTCCATAAGTTCTGTTTTCAGTTTCATACTGTTGAAATTCACTCTTAATATAAAGTCCAAATTTTACTACTATGGACTATGTCATCTGCCCCATCTTACCCTTCCAGTTCTATCACATGTCCCCTTCCTCTCCGGTCTCTGTGCGCCTATCACCCTAACCATCTGCTGCCTTCTCATGTGTCAAGCTCTTTCCTGTCTCAGCAGCTTTGCCCTGCTTTTCCCTCTGCTGGAAAGCCCATCCACTCTTCTTCCTTGGCCAGGTGCTTCTTCACCTGCACATCTGAGCTGGAACAGCACCTGCTGAAAGAGGTCTCCCCTGGCCACCTCTCTAAAACGACATGTCACCCATTCTTAATACCCTCTATCACAGCAGCCAGCTTATTTCCTTCATAACCATTATTGTCATTTGCAATTATTTGTTAGTTTCTTACTTGACTCATCTGTCTTTTCCACTGGACAGCAAGCTTCTCAGAGAGAAGGACCAGATTTGTCTGTTCATCAATGAATCTCCAGCGACAGGAGCCGAATACATAGACTCAATTGACTGGCCCCCCATATAAGTTCTCCTCCCTTGGCTCTGCAGCGTTTTGCTCTTCTGCTCTTCCCCCACTTCTTTCCTTCACTGGCCTCCTCCACCATTTCTTAAGATTTACCTTGACCCCACCTCTTCTTGTTTGGTTTGTTCATGAACTCCTGTGAACTCAGCAGCCTCCTGTTGAAGGCTGAGAGCTACATCTCTACCCACCTACTCCCTAGGGCCCAACATCCAACCTTCAATGCCCATCTTCTATTTTATTGTGCTTGCTGGACATTTCCATCAGGAAGGTCATTTTCCCCTAAGCCAGCTTTTCCTCCTGATTTCCATATTTCTCTTGATGGTATCTTTCTTCAGTCATTTAGGCTTGGAATCTTGGCACCATCTTTTACTCCAATCCTCTTCCTTCATTCAATCAGGTAAAAAGCTACATATTAGCTACGCATTATCCTCTGCCACAGGTCTTCTTCAGAACCATAGCCCCTCTTTCCTGGATTACACAAATAGCCGCTTAACTGATTTCCTGACCTCAGCTTCTCCCCACCACGCTTCATCCTTCTGTCACTATATTAGTTGACATTACTCAGATTAATTGTATTCTTCTAATGCTCAAACACCTATAGTGGCTCCCTCTTGGCAACAAAGTAAAGTCCAAATTCCTTAGCCTGACAATCAGGCCCCAAGTTACCTTTCTGGTTGGCCCTCTATTATTGCCCCATCTGTAGTCTCCATGTTCTAATCCAATATTCGTCATTCCCCTCTGAGCCTTCCTACCTCTGATTCTTTGCTTCTGCCATTTTCTTCATCTGAAATGCCCTCCTCCATCTTTGTCTGACAATATATCAAGAACTCCCAAGGCTCCCTGTTTCATACATTTTTCCTTGATTCTGTCCAACATGAATGACGGAATGCCATGCCTATCTTTTATCTCACTTTTCTTTGAATTTCAGTTATTTCTATACTTGTGTCTTTTAGACCATATTCAAGTTCTATGAGGATTTTTTTTAAAACTATGTCATAACCATTGTTACTCCTTCAATGCATGAATGCCCCCATGCCCACATGTGTGTGCATATGTGCAGACACCTACACACGCACACACAGAGGCAGTTAAAAGTCTTTAACAAGGACTGTAAGTAATTTTCCTCAAGGCACTGTACGGAGAACCCATTGACACCCATGAAAGGATGGAGCAAGTTTACATTACACAGATGTCAGAATAATGTTGTGGCTTACTCTCTGTGAAGCTTGGACCTCTAAATTAAACGAAAACAACCCATGTAATCATCCTCCCAGCAACGATTTAACTACACTCCCTCATGGAAAGAAACCAGTCTGGACCTAGAGGAAATCAAGCTGTTGTCTGAGAGTCTGGATGCAGGGGCTGAGTGAGCACAGGCTCTGTCAGTACTGATCACAGTGAGCCTGTGATAGGCATCTGTTTCTGCGGCACAACATAGAGTATTTGCCAAAGGAAGCTGGGGACTTCTTAACCAGTGACAAATGGCTCTCTCATCTCTGAGCTCATGTGGCACTTTTTACCACTCATCTTTAGGAAGCCAAATCAGTAAACATATCAAGTAACCATTTTAGTCCCCAGTGGCTAGCACACACCCGACCCATAGTGGACACTCAGTGTTTCATTAAAGAAAGAATAAATGCATGGGCTTCTCTATTCCCCTCCCACCATGGGGAAGCTCGTACTTCCAAATATTAGGATGAAGTGCCTTCTTACCTGGCCTTCTGGGACAGCTCACAGGACACCAGCAACCACTATTGCTTACCTGGAAGCTTTGTCCAGGCACCTGGCATCATAAGTCTCAGGCTCCATGGAAAAAGCCCACCTGGACCTGGAGTTCTACATGGGGGTAGTGGGGGAAAGAAAAAATGCTTTAAAATCAGAGACCTTGTGTTGCATCTAAGCTCTTAGACTTATGCTGTCCAATATGGTAGCCATGAGCCACATGTGGCTATTTAAATCTAAATCAAATAAAATTAGATACAATTAGAAGCCTAGTTCCTCAGTAGCACTAACCACATTTTCAGTGCTCAATGGCCACATAAGGCTAATTGCTTCCACACTGGACAGCACAGATATAGAACATTTCCAACATTGCTGAAAGTTCTATTGGACAAGCACTGCCACAGACAAATCACTTAGCATCTTTGAAGTCTCAGTTTACTCATTTGTCAGTTGGATTAGATGGTACCCAAGGTTCTTTTCTCTGAAAATTTTGGGAAGTCTGGAATCCATACCTATTCCCTTCAAAGCACTAGAATATGACTGGTTGATGAATAATTAGAATAGAAAATGGCCAGAGAATAATGACAACAGAAGTTTAGCAACAAGCTTGGTGCAACAGTTGGAGAAAGCAGAGAAGTTTGCTTTGACCTAGTGCTTTGCAGGCTCTGACTATATTGAAGTCATATCTTGTCTCTCCCTACCCCCGCACTTATACCCCACCTCCCAAACCCTTCCCCAGCCTCAAAAAATATATTCAGCTCTTCCAGCCTACTCTCTGCTAGTTGGCTAAACTGATCAACTAAGTACCACTACATTTTAGTGTTGATGCCCAAAGAGTTCAAATTATAGCTTAGCATGCTGCAGGGCAAAAGCACAAGGCAGGATTTAGCAGAGGTCAGAGCTAGACTTTGACCTGTCACCATGCAGCTGGTAACTTTGGATAAGTCACCTGCTGGGGCACAATTTCTTCATATGTAACATTATATAAGTCTAAGGACTTCAAGGTCATCCCCAACTCCAAGAATCTAGATTGTAGCATTAGGTTTTCCATTGCACTGGCCAGTTTGCGTTGACCATGAAGGGATGAGCAAGATTATCTCTAGAGTGATGAGGAAGGTCTCATAGAACAGGGATATTCCCTTTCCCAAAGCCCTAGACTAGGTAGTACAGTGCAAGCTGCCCTTGTTTCTAATCAAGCTCCCTCCTGCAGATGAGTCACTCAGCAGAAAAGGTGTGTCCGGGCGCCTGCCTGCCTCGGCTGATTAATGGAATTCCTTATATGGCACTTGTTTTTCTGACAGGCAATATGTTCTTGGAAATGAAGCTTAAGTCAGGTCGTCAGGTGACATTCAGAGAACATTTACTGTGTTTTGTTTCACAAAATATTGTCTCAAGGCTAACAGCCTTTTCACCAGGAAGTTTCCCCCTGGACATGTTCAGCTGCCACAGAAATAGTTCAGATTCAGGGCCCAAAGCAAGGGGCATAGTGTGCCCTGCTTCCTCCCACAAATAGTCCCATGTTCTCTGAGAATAGGGCACCATGAGGGTAGGAGCCTAGATAACTGGAGCCCTGCTGTAGCCAGTGGCTCTGCCAGGGTGGTTTGGAGATGCCCTGCATATGGTCATCCCTTTCTTCTCTCTCTTCTTATGGCACATGGGCTGCTGCAGTGCAGAAAGGCTTGGTGTGTCCATGCTGGCTGGACAAGGACAATGAGGGCACAGTCATATTCCCAGACGGGAGACTGGGTCAGCATGACCCTCCCTGTACAGTGAGTGTAGCTCACTCTGCTCACAGACTGAACGCAGGACCTTCTGCCTGCGCCCCCGCCCTCCACAACTGGGGGATGCTAGCCTCTCTTAAGTCAAGACCGAGGTGCCCCCGCCCCTGGCAATAGAAACTGTTCACCCTGCCTGCCTGAACCTGGAGTTTTCCAATACCATGCATGAGGGCTAGTTATGTGTCAGGGGCCATTTCATGCCTCACCACATTGTCTCTGAGCCTCATGGTCCCCCCACAAGGTAGGTATTATTATCTTTCCTACTTTACCAATGAGAAGAGTGGGGAGCATGACTCCCCAGTATAGTCACCCAAGCAGACAAATGGCTGAGCTGGGACCAGAACTAGTTCTGGGAGGCTTTGGTACGCATACTCTGGTTCTCCGAAGACTGGAGCCCTCAGAATAAATGAGTTTAAGGTTCAGCCATTAAATTTGAAGAAAAGTCTAGGAAGGGAAATGTATTTGTTTCCTATCGCTGCTGTAAGAATTTACCACAAATTTAGTGGCTTTAAATAACACAGATTTATTTTTTTAGAGTTTTGGAGGCTGGAAGTTCAAAATAAATTTCAGTGGGCTAAAGTCTAGGTGCCGGCAGGGCTCATTCCTTCTGGAGGTTCTAGGGGAGAATCCATTTTCTCGCCTTTCTATCTTCTACAGGCTGTCTGCATTCCTTAGTCATGTCTCCAAAGGCCCTTTTGCCATATAAGGTAACATAGTTACAGGTTCTGGGGATTAGGGAATGGATACCTTTGGAAGGCATTTATTCAGCCTCCCACAGGGGATTTCTCATTCACCTTGAGAAACAGAAATAGTTGTTGAAAACGCATTTGAGTTACCTCCTTCATCTCTGCTCAGTCCTTTTCTCTTCCCATTGGGTGGAAAGCAGGTCTGCAGAGACCCAGGGGTCATGAGATGGTAGAAGGAGAAGACCCCACACAGAGGCGCTGGGCACATGCACCCATGCCACTCCTTGCTCCTGTGCACTCTTCTTTTCTGTGTGGGTGGAGGCAGGAGAGTGAGAGGTCAGCGGCCTAGGGGCTGATACATTAGCTTTTTCAACCTCCTTTCTCATATGGAGGAGGCCCCCATTTCCTATAAACTGCCCCCCTACAATGGCCAGAAAAAAGAGCACCTATTTGCTTTACATATGTATTTTGTGTCCCATTGCATTTGAAACATGTCCAGTTTCCTCCCATGGTCTTCACAAGGCCCTGCAAGATGAGCCTCCTGGCCACGTTTCCCACCTTGACCCATGCCAATGCCTTCTTCCTCCCCATGTTCTAGCCACACAAGCATGCTCACAATTTCAGCACACAAGAGAATGCTCACAATTTCAGCAGAACCAGCCATTGTTTTTTTCTGGTACTGCTTGCTGAGAAGACGTATGTGCAGTGGCTTAATGAATCCACATGTGTTAGTCTTAGTTTCCACAATGCTTAGGCTGTCTTTGAAAACAGAAATGTTATCTAAGCAACCTAACCCCCTTATGGATTTTTTTAAAGCCCACAACAAAAAAAGCATTAAACTGACTAAACCAATACCTTTAAGTCACTCAAGTTCTAGCTAGGGACTATTAGAATGACTTCTTCCTTCAAGGGCTAATATATTTTGCAAAATTGCTCCTTGTGTGGCAAGGAGGATGGTTAATATTATCCTTACTTTACAGATGGGGAGGCAGTCTCAGAAAAAGGAAGACAAACAACTTTTAAATGATAAGTTCCAAGACTACAGCCCAGTCTTTCTAAACCAACCCTCTTTCTGTGCTTTGCACCTTAGGGTACTTGAAGATAAAGGATAAGGTACCTTGTGAAAAGACAAAGCAACAGAGAAGTTTGCAAAATGATAAGCAGCACAAATTTGCTGCTGATAAAAAACTGGACACAATCATATATATGATATATGATATACCACTGTAGAGTTCAGCTTGGCGAGACCAGAGGGTGAGAGCTACTTCTGGGGAACCCTAGCCTACCTGACCTGCTCCTTTCAGCCCATATGTACCCTGCACCCTTCATCCCTTTTCCTGCAATTTTTCTGCTTCTCCCTCCAACTCCACACTCTGGCCCAGATGTCAGGAGACAGCAGCTGAGGCCAGTGGTAGATGGGAAGGGGAGAAGGGAGACAGAAACCATCTCCTCTCTGTGCCCCACCCACCCTCATAGCCCTTCTACAAGTAGTTGATTAACTTTGCCCAGGTCATTCTTGGAATGCCAGAAGTTGGAGGGCAGGAACAGAGACACTTCTTCCAGAGTTTTCAATGGACAGATCTTCCTAAAACATTTGCAGGGGCACCAGAATATAAAGTTTTAGGCTCAGGCCAGTAGCCCAGTGTTATGTATGCATGTTTTATTGCTTATTTGTTTATTTCTAATGATCAAATCTTAGAGGAGAACGTGGGCTCTGCTCTCTGACCAATGGTCTCTAACCCCCATACTATCTTGGCCAGGTCACAAACTTTTGGAGCCTTAATATTCTCATCTGTACAACTGAAATAATAAGAATACCCACCTTTCTGGGATTGTAAAGAGGAATAATTAAGATAATGTATGATTCCGAGTAGTTTCTCAATAAACTAGAGTTATCATTGAGTTCACTGTGCCTGCCATCTTGAATATAGTCTTTGTCAACAATTGAATGGATTATACAGAAAATAAGGATGTGTCATTGCATCAATGTTGCAGACATGAACCAGAGCTCTGGCATCCAAGTAAAGTTTTGGCATTCTACTCTCCCTTCTCAGGGATGACTTCAATCTTCAGAACCCGTGTATGGATGCTCATTGTGGGTGAATGTGAATTAGCAGTAACAAATCATGAAGACTCCAGGAGGTTCCAGGAGTCCTTTTCCTGACCAGGCTACAACCATTAACAGATCTCAAACAGCTTTAAAAAAAAAAAATAGGCTAGAATAGAAAATACCAATAGTAAGGGTATTTTTTTAAGCTTTTTTATATTAAATTAAAATATAGTAAAATGTAATTTACTATAAATATATATGAATTAATTTATAGTGAATTAAATTCACTATGCTGTACTCATGTATACATATAAATACACAAACATAAATACTTATATGTATTATTTTATTTATACTTATTTGTATTTATGTTTGTGTATTTATATGTATACATGAGTACAGCATACTGAATTTAATGTACTATATATTTCCTACTTTGGGTTATAATCCAAAAATTTTCAAAGATGCTGTTCTTGGTATAGACATTGCCTTTGCCCAATTTTCATAGAACAATAATTACTTTGATTGTCCGCTTTGTGACTATTTTTGGACTGTGTGTTTTAACAGAGCAACACTGAGAGTGAATATGAGAATCTAGGGTTTGGGGAAGACTCATGTTCTCAAGCTGCCTGCCTAGGTCACCCCCTGTTTCTTCAGGGAGCAGAGTTAATGGTATATTTTAAGCAATGGAGCCTTTGAGTGAGTGATGCTTGGGAGTTTACATTCGTGGGGGTATGTCAGTGACTGCTTGTGGGTGCTTCCGCTGCCCAGATGTATGGTGCAGGCTGGACTTCAGAGAAATATCACGGAACACAATGTCCGCTTACTCCTTGCCCTGCAAACCACATCTCCGTTCAGTCTCTGTCATTTCTGAGCTGTGTGTTGAGCCCTTCCTCTATAGAAGGAAAGACTCAGGGTAGGAAAAGAACCCTGTGGAGGAGCACAGGAGCACGCAGCATCCTGTGACTTCCCCTCCTGGCAGAAAAGCAATGGGCTCTCCCAATGGCGCCAATGGTGATTCCTCACAGCACCTCCACTCAGAGATCAGTATTCATACTGATTTGAATTAGACAGAAATTACGGGGATAATAAATAATGCTCATCTTTCAGGGACCATAAAAAGGAGTAATTAATGTGAAATTCGGAGCCATCCTTTTGATGATGAGAAAGGATGAAGGCAGCCTTCCTGGTGAGACAATGTGGAAAGAGCAATGGACTGGGAGCCAGAAGGCCTGGTGTGCAGGAGCAAGTCTACCACTAACCAACTGACCTCCTGGACACACCATAGCCTCTCTGGGCTTTAGTGTTCTCATCTGTGAAATGAAGGAATCAGTATAGGTCGTGGGGTGGAGAAGGAAGAGGGTGTGGCCAGATAATTATTTAAGCCAAATAACTGTTCATTGAAAAATTGACCAGAAGGTACAAAAACCCATCAAAATGAGGTGAAGTGGGGGTGTCTGGGGCCCCACTTTGATTTCTCCCATGACAGGTGGAATCCTCAGATGGCCCCTAAGAGCCCCGGCCCCACTGTATACCTCCTTCCTCTCACTTATTCAAACACTAATCTAAGTACTGCTATTCGGGAATTTTGGAGGTGTATTTAAAAGTCCAAATTCATTGGGCTTAAGATGGGGATATTTTTCCAGGTGGGTCTGATCTGATTATACAAATCCTTTTACAGTAGAGAGTTTACTCTGGCTGATGACCAAACAGAAAGGCAGAGATTGGAAGCACAAGAAGGATTTGACACATCATTGATGGCTTGAAGATCTAGGGGCCCAAGTGGCAAGGAATGTGGTAGTTTCGAGGAGCTGAGAGCAGCCCCCATCCCACAGCAGCCAGCCAGAACAAGGACCTCAGTCCTATGGGTGCAACAAGAAGAAACTCAGAAGTCAGCTTTTCCCCAGAGCCTCTAGGCAAGAACTCAGCCTTGTGAGACCCTGAACAGAGAACTCAACCATGCTGTGCCAGACTTCTGACCTATAGGACAGTGAGACACTAAATGGAGGCTGTTTTAAGCTGCTAAACTTATGATAATATGTTTCACAGCAACAGAACATCAATATACTCCCCATATACCATGGTGGCTGGCAAGGACCTCCACAAAATGCCAGCCTCTGAGGATCCCCATAAAGACTCCTGAATTGGATTGTCTCTGCCATCTTTCATGGCTGCAAGTTTCTATATTCCCCCCAACATTTCATGTCGTTCTGAGAATAGCTTGATGGAAATCATATTTGAAGATGTGAGCTGTAGAAAGTCTCCACTTTTTGTTTGTTTGTTTTCTTGCCTAGTGACCTGTGGGCCATTAGAAAGAAGTGTGAATTGCTAAGTAATAATTGTATAACATGGAACAGGGTAATAAACATTTTTCAGAATTTGGTTGGTCAGAGAATATGGAAAATGTATTGGTAGTCAGTAGAACCAAGTTACATGTCACCCTTGGGTAGGCAGCTGACTGAATGAGGCAGTTTACCTTCTAACTAAAGCTCTAATCTCAGAATGTCAGAGTCTCCTTTGTTCTGGCCACCCCAAGATGAAATTACGGCAAAGCATTATGTTCAGAGAATAGTCAGCCCACCTAGGCCACTTACACCAAGCAAAGAATGAGAAGAATTTGGCCAAGGAACCTGGTGGAGTCTGTCTGCATTCATTGTGTTGTTCTCTTTGAGTGTCCTCTGATGCAAAGGAGGAAATTCATGGTGACTTTAAATGCCACCAGTGTTTCAATGAAAACAGGAATATTGCCTATGGAAACACTTCCTGACTCAGAAAAATCATTAAGACCAAGACCCTAATTATCCAAGATCCTAATTATCCCAGGCAGGTCCCAACACTCCTTGGTGGAACTACTTCAGAGTAGGGAAAGAGAGCATAATAGTTAGAAACTTGGATTTGCATCTTATCCCTGCCACCCACTAGCTGTATGCCTTAGGTTAGTTGTATAACTTCTTTGAGCCTCAGTTTCCTCATCCAGAGGGATGACTAAGAATGCCTTCCTAAATAAGAATAATAGCGCTCACTTCATAGAGATCTAGTGAGAATTGCCTAAGACCACATGCATAAAAGATCTCAGACAGTACTCAACAAATGTCAATCATAGTAGTAGAAGTTATATTTTTATCATATTTGCCCTTTAACAGTTTCCGTATTGGAAGCAGTCCTTCCATTCTAGGGGAACTTTATCATTCTGCCTCTGTGACCTGGTCTTCATTCCTGAAGAATTTACGGAGTGTCTACTGGGATGGCCAGGGCTCTCCTGGTAATTAAAATATTATAAATGACCTATAAGAAATAACTCGTCTTCTCTAGGAGCTTATATTTTCATATTAAAAAGATATGCCAATTATATAATCAAAATGGAATAAGTTAAAGTGTCAATCAACCATAAATTGCTGCAGCAACCTTTGATATCATTTATCATCATCATAATTATGATTATTACTGTAAGTAGCTGAAGAATAACCACAGGATTCAGTGTTTAATATGCATTCTTAGGCCTGGTGCAGTGAACCGCGCCTGCAATCCCAGTACTTTGGAAAGTCGAGGCAGGAGGATCACTTGAAGCCAGGAGATTGAGATCAGCCTGGGCAACAAAGTGAGATCCTATCTCTACAAAATATTAGCCAGGCATGGTGGCATGTGCCTGTAGTCCCTGCCACTGGGGAGGCTGAGATGGGAGAATTGCCTGAGCCCAGGAAGTCAAGGCTGCAGTGAACTGTGATTAAGCCACTGTTCTCCAGCCTGGGTGACAGAGAGAGACCCTATCTCTTGAAAAAGTACATTCTTGGCTGGGTGTGGTGGCTCACGCCTGTAATCCCAGCACTTTGGGAGGCTGAGGCGGGCGGATCACCTGAGATCATGAGTTCAAAACCAGCCTGGCCAACACGCGGAAACCCCTTCTCTACTAAAAGTACAAAACAATTAGCCGGGTATGGTGGTGGGCACCTGTAATCCTAGCTACTCAGGAGGCTGAAGCAGGAGAATTGCTTGAACCTGGAAGGCTGAGGTTACAGTGAGCTGAGATCACACCACTGCACTCCAATCTGGGCAACAAGAACGAGACTCCATCTCAAAAACAAACAAACAAACAAAAACACATTTTTAGACTTTAGAATAAGCAAAGTTCAATGTGAACTTGTAGGTTGGGAAAGGTCCTATGTGGGGTGGGCAGGTAGCAATGGGGCTGAAGCCATGGCAGGGTGGGTGGAATTCGCTAGATGCATGGAAGGACAGCTCAACAGGATACTTGAAGTTGAGGCTGACTAAAGTGTGGTCAGGATTTAAAGGTCTGGCATGTTAGGAACTGAAAGTTTGTGTTAGAACACTGCAGGTGAGAAGCTCATATCAGTAGAGAAAATGCCGTTTTATCAAGCTTTGAGCATCACACTTGAGTGATGGGGACTTGGCACTCAGAACAGCTAATAAGAAGTCACATAGATTGTTTAAGAAATGGAGGGCATGTGGAGATTGTCACTTGAGGGCTATTCATGGGTAATCTGAACAACTCTTTTGAGTCTCAGTTTCCTCATCCACATGGGCAATGGTACGTAGGCCGGGTGGCCTAGTGGAGAGACTGCAGGAGACAGAGAGGCCAGTGCAGAGGCTGCTCTACAATGCTTCTGACAGAGGTGAAGAGCTTCTCTAGGGAAGTGCTTCTCAAACTGCAGGGTGCACACAAATCCCCTGAGACCTTGCTGAAATGCAGATCCTGATTGAGTCTCTGCCAGGAGTATCTCCCAGGTGATGCTGATGCTACTGATCGGGGACTAGAGTAACAAGGACCAAGACTAAGAGTTACAGCAGAAATGGAGAGACAGAGGTGCATACATCAAAGGAAGACCCAGTAGACGTTAGCCTTGGATGAAGTACTGAGACATCCCGCAACGTGGATGAAGGTGAACCTCCAAAACATATGCTCAGTGAAAGAAGCCAGGCACAAAAGAACACATAGTGTATGGTTCTGCTTATATGAAATGTCCAGAAAAGGCAAAAGGCAAAAATATTGAGTCAGTAAGCAGATGAGTGGTTGCTTAGGATAGCGAGTGGAAAGAGAAGAGATTGTGTGTGGGCATGATGTTTTTTAGGGGGTGAGAAAAATGTTCTGAGATTAGATTATGGGGATTGTTAAACAATTTTATAAACATACTAAAAATAGTTGAATTGTATATTTATAATAAGTTAATTTTATGGTAAATAAAATTGTTAATTTAAAAAAGATTTAATACAAGTTTGTGTTTGAAACTTAGGAGATTACAGAAAGGAAACAATACAAGAAGAAATTCATCTGTTAAGCCTGTGCCATCGACAGACTAGATTTGTTCTCCCTTGCTTCCTGCTCTTGAAAACAGCAAGTATGAGGGACTGGGATCTGAGTTCAGAGCTAACCTAGGTATTTTAGACACTCAGTAGTTAGAGAAATTCCTTTTAGTGATTCCAAACCACACCTTGGGTATAACTGCCTCCACTGCAGGATTGGTCAGGTTAGCAACCTGGAAAGGCATGAGGGGAAAAGCATGAATCATCAGAAAATATATAGTGTAATCATCTGAATAGGTGACTCATGCATGAATTTTTACATGCCTATTCTTTATTCAGACCCCAGTAATATCTCTTACATTGAAAAACTATACGTCCTCAGGTTTCCAGGCACAAAATTGTGTTCAGATATTGCATTGCTTTTACCACAATCTGCATACAGCACCAGAGCCTGGAGATTCTGGGTCAGTGTGATCCCAGGACCAGTAACATCAGCATTACCTGAGAACTTGGTAGAAATACAAACTCTTACGCTCCACCCTAGGATTACAGAATCAGAAACTGGGTGTGGGGACCACAAGTCTGTTTTAACAAGCCCTCCAGGTAATTATTTGTATGTTAACATTTGAGAACTACTACTCTAGGTCATGATACACACACACACACACACACACCAGCCTCACTTGGGAAATGATGCCTATTCCAAGACAAGAGCTACTGTCTTGTAAGGGCAGAAGTTATGATGGCAAATATAGGGCAGGAATGCAACCACTTCCATCTTCCCTATACATGCCTGTCGCCACTAATCCATCACTGCAATCTTTCAAAATGAGTCAGGGTAGCAGCGCCTTTGGCCGTCTAGCAGGAGAAAACCTCACCAGGTGTCCTGCACTAATGTGGAGTTGGATGGGGAAAGGCTGAAGTAGATTTAGAAATTGCAATGTGGAGAATTTGGCAGAAAGTGAGAGCCTGATATAGAGAGTGTCACTAATTGCCCACGGTCTTCGGGGGCCTGTTGGAGATTAAGAATTTCCTGTTATCCAAGTTGGGGAACATGGGCTGAAAGATTTGTAGACCCAAAAAGGCCTGGAGTCTAAACAAATAAACTCAGAAAGTGCCAGAATCTCAAATCCAGAATTGAAGGGCAAAATTAAAGTGTCAGATGTAAACATGAGGTCCCAAAGACCAGGTGGAATCAGCCACATCTGGTGGAAACTGATGCCACTTATCCAGGGACAAGGTAGGACAAGGGACATCCCGGAAGAGGTCACAGAAGATCCACGGGACAGCTCACACCAAAGACCCCCCTCCCAGCTTCCTTGTTCCAGAAGAGTAAGCTTTCCCCTCCTAGAAGCCATTTCGAGGAGGAGAAGGTAGAAATGATTTTCTTTGAGAACAGAGATATGGTCCTGATACTGAAATACTTAACCCAATACTTACCCCAAAGAGGCAGTTATAAACTAGAAGAGACTGGGTTATCTGTGAAACTGTGAGCTAGATAGGAATTTTAGATCTGTTTCAGAGAATAAAGTTAAAATTTTGGGGGCAAACATCTGATTTGTAACTGTTCATCAAGCTACCTATCAAAATGTTATGGATTTCAGATTTTTTTTGTCTTGATATTACTTTCTCCGGGTCCAGCTAAAACAAGCAGGGCATGGGAGGCAGACGCAAAGGTCGGCATCGGCCTCAGAGGGTTGACCAGCTCCAGGTTTCAACATGAGGTGCCCCTTGTCCCATTTCAGAATGCTTCCCCTTCAGCCTAAAAGGTTTCAACAGTTAGTGCTTCCCCTTCAGCCTAAAAGGTTTCGACAGTTAGTGCCATTTGGTCCAGTCACATAATCACAGCTGGTAATTGGAGAAGGTGAACATGTGCTTCCAACATTCACTTTTCATAGACTCATTAGGTCAAAGATCATCTGAGCAAACCCTCTCATTTTACAGATGAGGAAACCAAGGTCAAAGAAGCTAAACTAAGTTACTGGCGAACTGTAGCTGGAAAAAAGCTGGAACAAGAATCCAAATTGCTCCAAGTCCAAATTCATAGCTCTTTCTACCACATCAAGCTGCTCATAAACCAGAAATGATCCATTCCACACACTGTAATCATCAACCAAAACCCAAAACTTCCAAGTAGTCTCTTTCTTGAAAGAAACCATTGGTCTTTGCTTTACTTCTTCTTCCTACATGTGTTTTGAGAGATGCTGTGAGTCTCCTGATGAAAAGCTATTCTGAGAGAAGCTGAGACAAAGCCTTGGTGATCTATGGCTGCCAAAGTTAGCCCTTCTGCAGCTGTACCAGCACAGGAGAGGCGGGGAGGCAGCCAAGCTGTCTTCCGTGCTGTATTCAGAGGTGTGAGCGCCTGGAATTCTGCAATCCAAAAGGGCCTTCTGTGGGGGGCAGCTGCCTTCTCAGAGTCTTTGAAGGATCACCCTTTGAAGAATCATCCTTCGACTGAAGGAGGACTTTGCATGCATCATGCAGCGTGAGTTTCAAAGACTGCCAGAATCCAAAGTCTCGATCCATCCATCAGGATGGGGACAACTTTTAAACAGGATCTGGTGACAATGCGGTGCAGACCTTGTTTCTTCCATGGCCTCAGAAATGTTGTTTTAATTTGTATTGGGAAGAAAAATGGAAATCAGAGCAATTACCTGGATAATTTTCTCCAAAAGCACACATTTGCTTTAGTTTCCTGTACTGACTATTCATGATTGGTTCCAGATGCAAGTGTTGTCTCTTGTCCCCATAAATCTCATGGGGAGCTGTGCCTGGCTCAGGGTATCGGGTTGGAAGCCTAATTGCAACTCTTATCCAAAGTGACCAAAACCTTCCCAGTCACCCAGAATAAAGGACCCCCAGTTCCTTCTTTGTCAGAGAGACAGAGACAGAGAGAGAGAGAGAGAGAGAGAGAGAGGGGGAGAGAGAGAGAGAGAGGGAGAGAAAGGGAAAGAGAGGGAGAGAGAGAGAGAGCCATCTCCTTAAGTTGCATTTTCAGTATTGATTTTATTGTAGTCTGCTAATGTTTATATGTTTTAAAAAATGTTCCCTCCAGGGATAAGGTCTCCATCTCTCAGGTCACAATAATACCTGGCAGAATGGACAAGCATGGATAATTTTCTTGTTTAACTCCGGGGCCATGTGCATGCCTCCTATTAGCCCTAACATGAGGGAGGCAAATAAATTCAATAAGGTTTCATCAAGTCTTACTCATTTTTTGTTATGAACTATTTAATATTATAATTACTTTTAGCATAGAGTTAAAGTGTATCTAACTCGGGGGTAAATGATGATTCTGCAGACATCTTTGCTGTCAATTAACACGCTTCAGCTTCCTTAGAACTTGAGGAGACAGGTTGGACAATGTTATATTTGTCTAATGGCAAAGTCTGCAGATACTTCAACAAGAAAGTGAATGGTAATATTGCCTTGCTGATGTTTGCCATTTTCATTTCTCATTCTCATATTGGTTTGAATAAAACTGTGAAAACTTTCCCTCCTTTTATCTAAATAGTCCTTTTATTTCTCTAGAAACAAGAAAAAATAAAACACCCACATACACATATCTCACCCCTCTTCCCTTTGTCTCTCCTACTGCCTGGGCCTTCACTAGTCCCATTAGTGCTGGTGGCCAAGTTGTCCTCACTCTCATGATTTCGAACCCTTAGGTTTGAGAAAGTTGATCACAGTGGGAGGTCACAGGAAGATAAGCAGTCTGTACTGGTTCTAGAGGGCAAATTTCCTAGATAATAGTTCCTTCCTCTGCTCACCTGGGTTGTCCTTCCTTCCACACTGTGGAAACCGAGGTACTGGTGAGCCTTGTGAAGCAGCTGTTAGGTCTCAGCCCTTAGCAGATGGGCCTCTTGGCATATTCACGCTTGGGTGAGCTGAGTCCTTGGGACAGATAGTACGAGGATGGAGAGAAGAGAGAAGACACACCACCCTAGGATATTAGGGCCAAAGCCCCAATGGGGAAGGCTTGCACACCACCGTCTGCACCAGAAGTAAGTAAGCAGGTGCATTTTATAGAAAGAGTAACATTTGTTTTCGTGGAGGAAGTTATTATTTGTATGCTTAAAGCTTTTTAAAAATATCTGCTTTAAATAATCATTCACATGAAAACCATGCACTAATACAATTTTAGGGTTGAAAAAGATCTCAGCTCTCATCTAATTGAGGCTTCCATTTTAATGATAAGGAAAACAAAGTCCAAAAAGGTTAAGTGTTTTCCCCAGGCTCTCAGAGTAGACAAGCCACGGTTAGAACAAATTGAATCCTGCAAGACAGTTCTTTAAGAAGAATGACAACAACAAAAAATCTACATTATTTAATTATTAGTAAAACAATACTTCTTGAGAGAGAGAGACAGGTAGAAATACAGAGACAGAGAGAGAGAAAGGTGGTATAGAGCATGCAATAGGATAATATAGTGGCTAAAGTATAAGCTTTAGGACTAGCTGACCTGAGTTCAAGGCTCAGCTCTACCACCTATTAACCATATGCCCTTTGTTTAGACCACTCTGGCCCTCACTTTCCTCATCTGCAGACATGTGGATGATAATAATACAGCAGACAGTAATCTAACCTCTCCTTCCTTATTTGTAACAGAACTCTGATCCTAGTGACAAGGATGAGGGGACAGATTACCTGGCCTGTGGTCCTTAAGGCAGCCTAGGGAAATTTTGATGTATATTAGTACAAATTCCCTATAAATACTTTTAACTGATAGCCCTGACTAGATAGGGGATTGAAAATGTTTTCCCTCTGGCTCTGACTTTTTTCAAAACCTTGTTCCTCTGTATGCCTCAGGGAGGCCATGAACCTTGATTCGTCTGGAAGTCAACCATGTTGGTTCCTTTCTTCTTGTGATGGCTGCTTTGGGCATGGGCATGGGAGGCAATTGTGTGTACTGTTTGGGGGAGTAAGGGACTTCTAGGAAAGGTTTATAACAAGAGACATATCAGGGAAGACATTGGATGTTGCCCCCTGTGGATGTGATTTAGCAGCGAGCTTGAGGTCATGATGGGAGCTTGGTTAAG
Organism: Chlorocebus sabaeus; assembly: GCF_047675955.1. Lineage (NCBI taxonomy): Eukaryota > Metazoa > Chordata > Mammalia > Primates > Cercopithecidae > Chlorocebus > Chlorocebus sabaeus. Next base: position 38,806,477 of record NC_132907.1, on the reverse strand, counting down.
AACCACCTACCGTTTTGATGATGGCAAAGAAAAAATATAGAAATATCAGATCCTGATGCCACTGAATTGGGCACCCCTGTAGCCACGTTACTGTGGAATGTCTCATAATGTAAGGCAATAAAATTATTTGCTGTTTAAGCCAATCTTAAGCTCCTTAAAGCTGAATGCATCCAAAGTGGTATAGTAGTACTTACTATACAAGTTATTGTGAATAGTAAATGATAAATGCAGTAAGAGAAATAGTACACAATCAAGCATAAAGAAACTCTTCAATAAATAGTAGCTGTCAATAGTGTTGCAGTTGTTATTATTATTATAGGAGAAAATATGCCAAAAAATCATATATCCTATTCTTTATCGACAAAAACTTTTAACAATGTCTTGGTTGCCTTATATCAATTTTTAAAAATAGAAGTAAAATACTATACACATTGTTTTTCAATTCCAAGATGTTTCCTAATAGAAATGTTGATGCCTATGGTAACTTGCCAAGCTAGTTGGAAATTACCTCTAATTCCCGAGAGTGTGTACCACTTAATAATCTTCCAAAGATTTGAAAATGTTGTCTTGCAATTGAAACATTTGGATTTTCAAAATTCTTCTTTTCAATGTTGAAAAAAGTGCTAAGAAATGTAAAGGACATAAATAACCAACGTACACTGCCCTAATGCATATTAAGGGCTAGTTCCTAAGAGAGACAGGGCCTGACCACCTCAATACAACATTTTTGTTGGAACTAAATTTTACAGTATCTACAGAAGCAGAGTGGCATTCACTGTATGGGACAGTGGCAAACACTTGATCTGTTTCCAAGGGCATGTAACCCTAAATCAAATGACCATTAGGACTTAGGCTGCAGTTCTGGTCTCTAAGGACCATGCACTATTCCCTGTGGTAACCAAGTGAACCACAGAAATTCAACCAAAGTTCAGGTGATCCAAGAGGAAATCACCAACCAGGGATGAAAAGAAAGGCCAATTATCAGCTAAAGTTTCCTCCAGAAATTACGGGCAGTCAGAGTGTTTCTGACTGATGAACAAGATCCAAAAACGTGAGGATTTAGGAAAGTCTTTACAGATATTTTTCTTCCCCTGGAATTTATAGTAACTATTCTCTCTGAGCTCTTTGGGCCACAGACGCATAGAAATGCTTGTACATTGAAAGAAGTAAGGGAAATGATTAAAAATTTCCCAAGAGTTCAAACCTGTCCAGAAACTTCCTGTTTCTAACATGTGGTTTGTGAAGCACTTCCTGGTACTTTAATGGGGATGGGATGGGGAGCGAAATCAGCCATTTGTGTTGCAATGTGGTAGAGTGTGACTTTGGAGTGAAGCCAAAGGTTCTCATCCCAGCTATACTTTAGAATCATATAAGAAGTTTGTGTAAAGTGCTGACACCAGGCTACCCCAGGCTACCAATTAAATCAGAATCTCTGGGATTGGGTCTAAGCATATGTAAATAGATAGATATTTGTCTGTGTGTATATGAGTTTTCTAAGCTTTCCAGCTGAGTCTAGGGGTGACAATTTACTGAATTAGGCCCAGTATTAATTCGTGGCTTCGCAGCTTCTAAACTATACAACCGTGGACATGGTATTTTCTCTCTATGCTTCAGTTTCCATGTCTGCAGACTGGGGATTACAATCGTATGACAGATTAAATGGTATGATGCATATAAAGAAATGAGCCTGGAACTCACTAGCTCATGTCAAATCCAAACCCTCTGCATGGGACTGTTCACTCCATTCCCCTGCAAATTGAGGTTTATAGTGACAGAAAGAACTGGGAGGTGCAGTGGAGGGCTGGGAAATTCATTAGAAAGAGGAGGTGCCACTTTCTCTTATCTTGCCTGTCAACTGAACTTGTACATTCCTGGAAGAAAGCAAGTGTCCCGAAATAGTCACTTAAAATGAGTCTGTTAGAGTGGATTCCACATTAAGGGGTGGGGGGGGGGGTGGAAAGTACTTCTCCATCTCTTCTCCCTGTTGGCAGGCATACAGGAAGATGATGAAAGGGCTACCACGCCCTGCCGTGGACACTGGCCAGCCTGTCACAAACTCCCACAGGCAGTAAACACCAATAGTGTTGACCCCTAACATGAAAGATACAGAAAAACAAGGACCAATGTTCACCTGACATTACCTGTCAATAGGTCAGTCTTTCCATGAGATTATAAATTTGTATGTCTGCCTCCGTCACTATACCGTAGGCTGCCTGGGAGCCAAGGACATGCTTCCTAACAACAGCCCTTTTAGTAAATGCTTTCCAAGTACCATGCATATATGTAATTTATCTCATTTAAAATTCACAACGTTTAAGGAAGGCACTGCTATTCCCCACACTGTGAAGAGATGATACCTAAGGCTTAGGAACACAAATAACTTGCCCAAGTCCACATAGACCATGAGAATGGTCAGGTTTGAGCCCAGGTTTGTGTCTGGCTCTAAAGATTTTATATCTCAGGCCTTAAAAAGAAAAACCTGACACCACCTGTTTCCAAATAACCCATGGAAATAAAAAAAAACATTTTTAAATCGCCCAAAAAGTTAAAAAAAATTAACATTATAATGGCACAAAAGTAATACATATTAAGTAAAAACTACTTTGGGTACTCATACAACCATTCTGTTTTTCACTTTCAGTATGGTATTCAATAAATTACATGAGATATTCAATGCTTTACTGTAAAAAAAGAAAAAAGAAAAACCTGGTGTGTAGTATGCACCAATATTTGATGAATGAAGGAAGTTGTTGTTGTTGTTTTCAGAAGAAAAGTGAAAGAACTGAAAGTCAGCATCTATAGTATCTCTATAATCCACATTTGTCCTTACCGATTTCTTCTGAGCCAACTCTAGAATAAATCTAACTGAGGAGCAGCAGGGTCTCTCCAAGGTTGCTATACATTAAAAACAAAATCAACCTGAAAAAGCCAGACATCATGATTTATAATTTTATGTGAAACATGAAGGTAAAACTTACACGTGCACCTGTCTTATGGCCCCAACTCAACTGTAAGCCCCTGAGAATGGAGTCATACATAATACCTCTTGCACTGTCCCACAAGCCTCAGCAGAAATTTGGGTCATCCCTGGGAAGGGTTCAAGGCTTGGTTAATATCCTGCTGTGAACTTGGCCTTCCCTCAAATTTTTATCCATGTGGAATCAAATTAGATTGGTCATTCAGGGCAGACAAGAAAAGGAAAAGAAGTCACAAAATGACACATGAAGCATGACCATGAAAATGTAGAGCAGCCCTCCCAGTCTCTGAGTTAGATGAAAGATATTTGTATTGATTCCACATCCAAACGTCCAGTCTCTTTAGCACACCTAGAAAACCCCCTAGCAGATCCTCCACCTTCTTTTTTGCTGCTCCTGCAATTCTTCCATGAGGTTAAGTCAGTTCTACAATAGTGAAAGGGATGGGAAGAGGGAGGAAGCAGGCTACAATCCACCAGTATAGACAAACTTGAAATCATTGGGTTGAAGAAAATTTACACTTGAAAAGTCCTTGGAAATGATGCAGTCAAGCTTCCTGATTTCACAGGCAAGTGAACAAAGACGGCAAGTCAAGAATTGATGTGCTCATGGTTACACAATCAACTAGTGCCAGGGCGAGAACTTGAGCCCTGGTTCCTGGCTCCCAATCCTTTGCTCTATTGACCTTTCTAGGCTGTCCCTTTACATAGTGAGTAAGGGAAGAGACTACACACTAGTGTGCAGTGCTGGGAAGAGTCAAGGTGCTGACCAAGGGCAGTGTAGACCTGGAAGCCAAGTGCAGGCTTGTCAAGGAAACTCCACAGGTTGATCCAGTCTGACTCTCTTAAGGCTATGATTTTCCTCGCACAAGGGAAGTCAGGTCAAACGCCATTCAACTGGTCACTGAAATTTCAAACAGGTGGTTGTGATTACATGACCTTGGCTTTATTGGCTACTCTAAGGATGCAGTAAGCTATCAAGGAAATCTAAGAATCCAAATTTTGATAAATTAGAGCCCTCCCATTTTCATATAAACAAATTTAGAGTGAAATTAGTAGTTTTCAAATTCCGGCCTTCTCAAATTAATCAGAAAAAGACATTTATGATGCCAACACACATATAATTAGTCTTCTTTACAGCTTGATAGCAAGAAAAGAAAAAAAGAGGACCATGAGTTTCATATGAGTTACTCATGTGAAAATCTGAAATTAATAACTTCATGGACCTGAAAAAGCAAGAGCTGTATAGATTATTCAGAAGAAAAGAAAGATTCCTTTCCTTAAACTTCAAATACTTAAATCTTTTCATTATGAAATTCTGTCCAATTTAAATCTATTTCAGGTTGTCCCAGAATAGCCTTCCTTGGTAACCCATGCCAATCCTTTGTGAGACTTACTCTTAAAAATTTCCTTCTATTAGCTAACATATTTCTCAAGCTAGTTCATGGCCAACACTCCCCTCTCTTGAGGAGTGGACTAATAGTAGGTCCTCACTCTCCTTAATGGTGTTTTTTTCTCAGGAGTGTGGTGCCTTGAACCATCAGCCTTCTGGTGAACTGAACCTGGAATACCTGCAAGCCAAGCCTACAGTCACAGAGTTGGCTGGCCTAAGCTGCTGCTGTGACTGTGGCAGGCAGCTGTGACTTGGGATGGGGATCTTAGAACCTCCAAGATGAAGCCATTGTCAGTACCTGTCTGATCTTGAAAGATCTTGGCCAGCCACGTGTTCTCCTGTTTTTCCAGCAAGATCAGCCTTCATGAATGATCTTGTAATTTTGTTTATCTTCTGGCGCCACAGCTGTCAAACTTTGCAGCATGAATCCATTCATGTTGCAAGATCCATAACACACCCAGTAAAGTTGGCATTGACCTTGAATCAATCCTTCACTTGTGAACTTTATGTCTTGGTATCCAATTACAGCATACTCACCCATCAAATCTTTCTAGGGTCTGCTCAGAATCATGCAGTGAAAAGTCAGTTTGTGCAAATCATGTTCTCCTTCCACAGTGGGGTCCTTTGGTGGATAAGAAAGAGCTATATCTTGAATGGAAGGAGGTGGTTCTTTTAGTTAATGGAATTTTCATAACTTCAAGAGAAGTCTGATTATTTTGGATCTGAGACTAAACTCTTTAAATAGTAGACTTTAAGTTCTTGCAGAAGCTTGTACTTACATTCATTTTTGATAAGTAGTTTTGTTGTATGTTGAATCTCAGCCATTTATAGATTACCTTCCTTGTGTTTTTCTTCCCCAGATTACATCAGTTAGGCACTTACTATGTGTGAGGCCTTTTGCTTAAGAGTTTTGAAAACAAGAATATATCCTTTTGGATCTGACTGTTCGTCTTTATCAGGGCTCTGTTTTTAATGCTTTGTCCCTCAAAGCGACAAAGAACACAGGTGGGGAAGAGTGGGGCTTGAAAAGGGAGGCAGTGCAGGATGACCCTAAAGACATCATTCTCAAAGGAAAAGCTGTAAACCACAATGTCTTCATTCCTCCCTAGAATAGCCCATGCTTTTATTGTCCTGTTTTGATTCTAGTAATTTTGCTCTGCTGCATCTCAGCAATAGGGAGTTTCACAGATAAAGCAGCACTGTCTTTAATCGCTTGAAGTCCATTCTCCTTCAAGTTTCAAAAGAGTGCCTTGGTGAAGTTGTCTGTGTACACACTGTCAGAAGCCATCATATTTTCACATTTGTATCTGTCGCCAGGGATCCCAGGGTGTGCTCTTTTCTCCGACTGACATTTTGAGTATCAAAGGTTGATTTTTGTTCAACGACCCTGATGAAACCATCGACACGGAGCCCCTTCTACACATCCTGAAAGTATTCTTAGCTGCCTCTACATTGCATAGAAATAAATGTTGGTGGTTTTGCAGTCCTATTCCAACTGCCACTGACCACACGATGTCTTGTCTTGTCATTCAGTTTTAGCATGGCTATCCTCCAACTCCAACTAGATTCAGGAGATGAATTCACCTTTCTAACTCCAGAGAAGATAGTCTAGTTCTTCTACCTATTTTAATACTTGGTCCCTGCTCAGAGCCCAGGTTTTTCTTGAAGGTCAAGATGCAGGTAAACAAAGAGTCTTCCAGAACTGGGTTGCTTTGTTCTCTCAAAAATCATATATCTAAATCTCAAATCTTAAACCTCCAGAAACTCTCTTCAGAAAAAGTTTCAAAGACCCAGAATATTACTATAGTTAGGAAGAAGCTAAATATTCAGTTGGTCCATCACCGTCATCTTTTAGACACTGAAGTCTTTCTCAAAGGAACTTGAATAATGTCTCCAGTTCCAGAGAGAGTGCTTGGAAATGGCTATTCACCTTTGATGAACTTAACTACTTTGGCAAAAATGTGGAAGTGAAAAAAATTCTAGGCCCTTTTCCATGCCCTGAGGGATAGTTTCAAGACTTCATTGGATCAAAACAACAATAAATAAAACTCATTACTTGTAAGGATGGATTGTTCTTCCAAGGATCTCAAAGTGGAATGTTATTAAGAGAGAATTTTTTTTCTGTGCTTTTAATCTGGGAGTTAACAGCATCTCTACCATGATCGGAGGGGAACAAACAAACATGCCTACAATGTGCCTAGTTCTGTACAGTGGTCCCAACACATCTTCACTAAGAATTGTTTTTCTTGTAAACTTGGATATTTGGTGAACCTGTCAACCAACATGGAAATTCCTCCCTTTTCAGTTCAACGTAACGGATGAAAACAAGTAGATCGATTAACTAAATAGCTAACTAATGGGCTTCAGGAGTGACTTTTATTGAAAGAATTCAGGACACAGTTCCTACATGTGAAATTGAACCCCACAGTTCCATAATGGGAAACAAGTGTAACCTTTAAAAAATTTCTAAGTTTGATAGTATGAGGGTAGTTTTAGAGTATATTCTGCTTAACAACACTATATAAACTGACATATATTTTAGAAAACAATTTAGAAGTAGGTATCAAAAGCCCTAAAAAATTCAGGCAACATGATTCAGCAATTTCACTTTCTGAGAATCCCATCTTAGGAAATTAAGCAAAATTTGAACAAAGTTTTAAGCCCAAAGATACTATTGGCAGCATAATTAATAGTAGGCAGAAGTTAGAAACAATCTCAATGTCCACTAAAAGAAGAGCACTAACAAATTATGGCACAAATGTTTAGTGGTTAGCACTAAATGTGATGTTTATAAGATTTTTAATGACATGTAAAAATATTTCTGATGAAAAATTAAGTAAAAAGATTAGGGGCCAGGCATGGTGGCTCATGCCTGTAATCCCAGCACTTTGGGAGACTGAGGCAGACGGATCACGAGGTCAGAAGTTCAAGACCAGCCTGGCCAACATAGTGAAACCCTGTCTCTACTAAAAATACAAAAAATTAGCCAGGCGTGGTGACGCACACCTGTAATCCCAGGTACTCAGGAGGCTGAGGCAGGAGAATCGCTTGAACCTGGGAGGCAGAGGTTGCAGTGAGCCAAGATCTTGCTATTGCACTCCAGCCTGGGCAACAGTGCAAGACTCCATCTCAAAAAAAAAAAAAAAAAAGATTAGGATGTAAAAATTGTGTGTGTGTGTTTATGTGTGTGTATAACATTCAAATGTTGCATGTCCACATAAAGATACTCGAAGGAAAGAAATATAATGAACTGTAAACAATATTTATCTTTGGTATCATTCCTTTAGTATCTATTTTTACAATTTTCTATGTTTGTAAAATATTCTCTTCATCAGAGTATATACTACTCCTACGGGGGAAAAAAAAAACTTTAGGTTAAATGATCAAAGAAAATAGTAAGCTTGAATGATAAAAATACACAAAGGTAAGTCACAGCTATTACTTCTTTTTGATTCTGCATTTATTTTAGTGAACGGATAAATAAATGTATGAGTGAAAGAATATGTGTGCTTAATCTTAACCTTCAGAATTCATTTGAAGCTGTCCTCAGGGGATTATAGAAGTTGTCAACAAATAGGGTATTTTTCATATACAGTGATGGCAACTACCTACATGCCTAGAATAGACAATCTGATTGTCCAACATCAGAAGGAGACCATGCTGCCAATGAACCACAGCATTAACAAGGAAGTTATTGCTTTAGTTCAGTAAAATTTGACATCATCCACTATGCATACGTTAGACTGAACTAGCTGCTAATGAGACTATAGAAGTGAGTAAACACTCACTTTTCACAGATGAGATGCTAGCCCTTAAGGAATATCGATTCTGTAACTGAGACAGAGCTACATGTGCAACCGTAATTCAACATAGGTGTGCTAAGGATGCTGGTGAAGGGACTGGGGAGATGATGTGGGAGTGCAGAAAAGTTAGCAATGAAATCAGACACCCTTAGAGGGGGTGTTTTTGTTTGTGTCTAGATATGTAGACAAAAACAATTCACTTTTTTGGGTGCAGTGGCTCACACCTGTAATCCCAGCACTTTGGGAGGCAGAGGCGGGTGGATCACTTGAGGTCAGGAGTTCGAGACCAGCCTGGTAATGTGGAGAAACCCCATCTCTATGGGTGGATCACTTGAGGTCAGGAGTTCAAGACCAGGCTGGCCAACATGGAGAAATCCCATCTCTACTAAAAATACAAAAATTAGCTGGGTATGGAGGTGCTTGCCTGTAATCCCAGCTACTTGGGTGGCTGAGGTTGCAGTGAGCTGAGATCATGCCACTACACTCCAGCCTGGGTGACAGAGCAAGACTCTGCCAAAAAAAAAAAAAAAAGATTCATTTTATGCAGGTAAATATTTTTGTCCAATCCATGGATACTGTAATATTCTGCACCCATGAGAATATTTTTCTTTTACAGTGTTCTATGATATTTTTATGACATTTTTCTAGGTTCTAAAAAATGTACTTTACCTAAATATTTACCTATATCCTCTTCAGATTTAGTTTAATAAGAATGAGAACTGACCTCATTATCATTACTTAATGCTTCACCACTTCAGGAACAAGGAGACGAAGACAAGGGTTCTGTTGAGTCATTTTTTCTTTTGCTGCCGTGTATTCCTATCTGGAACGTGGAGATGGCAATAGTTTCTGAGCCAGGATGGGAGCCCTGGTTCGTTTGGACACTTTTTGTTCAAGAAAGTTCCTACTGAAGAGGTTAGTCTGTAAAACATATAAAGGAATGATGGAGTCTTGATTTTTTAAAAAAATTACAAGTTGGCTCTGTGAGGAGGAACCAGAAGGCTATTCCAACCAACTCTCCCCCTACCTTGAAACCCTGACACTCTGTTCCTGGACAGTCTTTAGCCTTGGGAATAATGAAGGTGTTTCAGGAGTGCTGGTTTTTATCTTTCTAGGGAGCAGGGGAAGAATGATGATAGCTGTCAAAAACCCATAGTATCACACTGACTTGCCTTCTTTTCTCACTTGCTCCCTCCTTCCCCATTAAGTAATTTTTAGGGTAGACACAAAGGAAAGGAAAGACTCCCGTCTCTTAATGAATTGGCATTGTAATAAGACAAATCTAAACTTGTGTAATGAAGCCTTATAGTAAACTTGTATCCATACACATGGTAGGACTTGGTGTTCTCAGATGCTCAAGTGTTAAATATTTGTGAATAGGGCTAGTGAGAGTTAGTCTGTGAAGACTTTTGAAAGAGAAGACAGATCTGAGTTTGAGCAGAGGCAAAACATCATGTTTACATTAAGTGGAAGTTAAAAATGCTTTATTCAAGTTTGATTCAAAATCAGATTCTAATGGTCTAGCCTTGGTTTCAAGCTAAGCCAAATTTCGTTGTTTTAATGATGCATTTTAGGAAATAGGCGGAAAATGGAGTAAAATGAGGTCTTTGGTCAGTATAAACACAAGTAAGATTGTGATGCTTGAACATGGTTCACTAAGTCAAAATCTGCCCTAAATATTTTAATTCTCTGAGTGTTTGAGTATCTGGGTGGTCTGAGCTCATAAAATAGCCTCTGTGAAGGCACAGTCTCTCTTCCGTTTCTCAGGACTCTGAGCAGTTGCTCACCAGCCATGTTGTCTGAATGACATAATTGCCAGATAAACCTTAGTGATACTGCAGAGTAATTACTTTAAAACAGTCCAATTAGTTTTAGTCTCATGTCTAGTTAAAATCATCCCCTTAGAAAGGTCATGTGAAAGACTCCAAAGAACTTAATGGAGTGTTTGATGAAGCCACAGTTCTCAGAAAGCCATCAAGCCATAGGAGCTGAAGCTACTCTCTCCTTCCTCCAGACCTTATCTTTAGGTAGGGCTTCATTTGCCAAAGCACCGCTACCTGGTCAGCCCAGGAGCTAACAGCATTGTGGAAGGGGGTTTAATGAACAGAAAGCCCCACTGAGCCAAGCATGAGCCCGCATTGTGCATATAGAAGCAACCACACTTGAGCATCACTCTAAATCAGAAGGGGCCAGAGATTTTCCCATCCCGCCAGGGAACCAGCACGAGTGTCACCCTCTGTTAACAGCTTTATATGAGTTTTACTTCTGGCCCAGGATCCCCCTCCCATGCCTTCTTCCTTCACCTGTGGCTTTTCCTTATCACACCTTCCATCTGGGCAAGGAAAGCATGTCCATTCTCCTCCATGGCTGTTTGATCTTTCTCTCCAGTTTCTTCCATTCTCACTGCAGTTAAGACTGTTCTTTTCTATGATTAGTTACCCTTGCAATCTTGAAGGCCTGCTTTCTACTCTCTGGAGAAAGATAAGTGCTTAATGTCCTATAGGGCTCTCTTCCCCAGAAAAATTCCATTATCTCAATGAGGACTGGAAGGCAAAACATGAGTCCCTAATAGTTCCCACAGGTTGCCCTTTCATAAGATATGAGGTAAGGTGATAAGTACATAGAAGCACACGGTTTGCAAAAACGTTTTGGATGCTATCAGAAGAAATTAGCAAAGAACTGGAATCACTTAATACACATAGGTTTTCAACATTTTTAAATTACATTTTTAATGGTTAAGTCTAAAGTGAGCTTTAATATTTTCTAGGCTTCCAGTAAAACCATTTAAACCCAATTAATATCTCAAAGAAAAACAGTTAATAAAATAAGAATAATTTGATTCCAATTTCTATTGAAAAAAACTAATCACTGACTTAAATTACACTTTATTACCGATATCAGTAGGGAAAAAGCATTGTTTGAACCTGAGTCCCTAGTGTGAAATTATCATCAATAAAATTATACCCAACTCTTCTCATATTCAGGGAATTGTGTTAGAAGTAGAAATGAATTCAGATATTTTCAGGTAGAAATTCACACCCTAATATTTACTTGAGAAACTAGTGATTGTAATAAAACTTGATTATTTAATGCTTAACTTTAGCAAAAGAAATACAAATGAGACTGGTTTGTCAGTTTGGTAGTGGCTAGTGCAGAATTTGATCAGAAGGGAATATGGATTTATATGGGTATCACTACTTTCTTCTGTACATTTCCTGGATATTTAGTTCTAAACAATAGTGATTTTTCTAGCATAGTCATCTATTTCCAAAATTATGAGGAATCACAAAACTATACAACTAATACTGTCCTCTCAATGTCTAGTTAGTAATTCTAACATGAGGAACTGATTATAAGGAAGTTGTAATCACCATGCAGTACCAATTTTTAAATTCTCCTTATCTCATCTGGAGAAGCTAAAGAAGTAGCAAATACTCCTGGTTTGGATTCCTTCTGATGTCTCCTTTATGCTCTTTCCAGAGGTACCTCTGGCTCTCTGATCTCCTGGGGACTTATCTATGGGATTTCAACTTATGTCTTTTCAAGACCCTCGTGCAGATTTTCTTCCTGAGGCAATTTCTCAGTTATGTGTTGGGCTTCCTGTTTTATTATGAAATCTAAAACCTTAGCAAAGATGAAGGGCCCAACTTTGATTCCCTTTATCTCTGCATAATCATTTTCCTTGCCCTCTGTTTCCTTCTCTGGAAACAATGACTCCTGTTCTCCATGTTGTTCAAGATTCTCTCTCCCCTGAACATCTGTGGGACTATAACACTATATCCCACCATGGAACTTTCTGTAGCCTAATTCCAAAAACAGTGAACACAACCCCAAACCATCAGCCTGCTACTTCAGGCCTACTTATTCATGTAATGGAGGCATCTTGACCAGCACGCCCTGAATGGCAGCCCTGAAGGGCAGTCTGACACGGGCCTTTTGACCAATGTACTAGTTCACTCTGTTTAGGCTTTCCTATGTGGAACATGGCTTCCAAATGGCATTCCAACTCAGATATTCCAGCTCTAAATCACTTGCCTTGACTACGTTTTGATACTCAATTTCATCATCTCTTGATTCTTGCAACTCTCATCTTTTCTACCTATGCTCTGTTCCCATCCTCTGTCTACTGTTTAGAATTGATGCACAGCACCATCTTCCTGGGTGCCACATTGGTTCAGCCTGTCAATTAGGCTGGTTCTTCCATAGCCATACTGCTTAAGTAATGCCTGTCTTGCGTCTCCTGGTAGCTTAAGATCTTATTAGGTCAGTGCCATCTTCCACACCCAACAGATTTCTTCCTGACCTCATAAATGAAACTCAGAGTAAAAGATTATGAACTTATAAAAGAACAGCTGGGGCTCTCTTCTTTAGTGCAATCAGGATCAGGTAATTGGTCAGCTAATTAAAACTCAGTGGGAGCTGAAGTACTGAACCCACCAGAGAGCGGTTTTCTTGCAACAAGCAAGAAGGTGAGAGATAGTACCCTGTGCATGGGGTACTACCACTTAAGCTGGTGAGTTGGTAAAGTGGAAGTCAATTAATGAAGCCTCTATTCTAATCCTCAGTTTCTTTATAACACTCAGCAAAATTTACTGTCTAGCCTAAAACAGAAAAGAAAAAAGTAAGATTTGTGTTAAGCAGTAAACTTAACATTGTGACATTCTCTAGAATGGTAAGTTCAGGTAAGTGGCCTCTTCAGAAGCTGTGTTCCACTCGATCATGACCCAGAACACCTTATAAAAATGATCAGTACCCTTGGCTGAGGCTTTTTGTGAAATGCAGAAGATGTTAAGCACAAAAACTCAAATTCAAATCCCAAAGCAGATGAAACATGAATAATAGAAATCATAGTCTACTAATAATTCAATAATAGCATCTTATGATTGAACCAATTCAGAGTAATAATTGCATCTTGGTACATTATTTGTTCATCTATTTGAAATCTTGGAAGGGACTCTACACAGCACAGTAAGGAGGCTTTGATAGCCTAAAGCCATTTCTGTTGTTGTTTGAATGGTGCCAGCCACAGCATGTTTAAACATCACTGTTGCTAGCTGGGTGCCAATGTGGTTTCACCAGCAAGTGTAGGCAAGGATATTTTTTTAAAACTGAAAAGGATTGCTTCCAAAGCATGAAATCAACTGCTAAATCTATCTACTTTTTTTTTTTTTTTTTTAAATCCTCTATTTATACTTAGTGAATCTGTGCAAAAATCTTGTCACAAACACACTTAACTCCATGGCCTTAGTGAGGAACCTCTGTTGGGGGGGCTCAGACCTATAATCAAAGCAGTAAGTGATCTCTCCACTCCGCTTCCTCCATTCATCGACAGCCCTAGCCAGTCAACAACTGGATTCTCAGGAGCACACCCAGATGAATCCAGGGCCCTGACAGGAGACTGTGTAAAGGCAGACTGCTTAGGGATAATCACCAACTGTTTGAAGGGCATTTGTTATTAAAGGATTTTGCTTTTTCGGTTTTGTTTTTTAGCAAAAAGAAAGAGAAGAAAGAGAGTAGATTTACAGATGCAGACTGCCAAATTCATAAGTATTTGTAGGATTATAAACACTAAAAAGTATACAGAAACTGTCCACATGGATCTGCTACTTTCTTCTTAGCCCATAACTGGATTATTTATTTCCTGAGTGAGGACATTGCATTCTCATTCGTTGCTCTCACGCTTCAGCTTTCACCAAACTTTGTATAATGCTCTACACATTATAGAATAGTGAATAAGAGCAAGGGCCCTGGAGAAGACTGAGTGAGTTCAAATCCCAACCCCCCATCTCCTTGAGCACACCCCAAAACATTTCTGTGCCTCACATTCATCGGTTGAATGTATTAGGTTGGTGCCAAAGTGATCGCAGATTTTGCCACTGAAAGTGGCAATCACTTTGGCACCAAACTAATAAATCACTTAAAGGAGATGACTGGTGCATAGTAAATGCTTAATAAACGTTGGCAATTACTGTTAACTAACTGCAACTTGGCTAACTTGGCTACCCTGTGTGTGTGAGTGACAAAATTGTGCTCTGATTTTGAGAAAAAAGGACCCTAAAATGGAAATGGAAATGCAGTCTCCAGTTAGTAAAATGGTATTAGAGCATAGACAACATGGAGCCATCAAAATTATTTCTCCAAGCTAATATACATTGTAGATGTGGCATACTAATGACAACAGGAGAGAGCCTGTGGATCCATAAGTGTCTTTGTCACCAAGTGGAAAATATCTTGACGTAGAAATCAAAACACCTAAACTGTAGTCTAGTCCTTTCCTTAACTAGCTATGCAATTTTGGTATAATCATTTTACCTCTCTGGACTTCTGGACCTCAATGTTTTCATACATAGAGTGAGCAGGTTGATCTAGCAGTGCTATCCAATAGGATTTTCTACTGTGATGAAAATGTTCTGTCTCTGCACTGTTGGGTATGGCAGCCACTAGCCACATGGGAATATATGAGCACTTAAAGTGGGATGAATACAACTGAAGAACTGCATTTTTAATTTTATTTTATTTTTAACTGATTTAGATGTAAACTTACATAGCCACATGTAACAAGTGGCTGCTATATTGGGACAGTACAGACAGTATTTTCTTTTTTGAGACAGTCTTGCTCTGTCACCCAGGTGGAGGAGTGCAGTGGTGCGAACTTGGCTCACTGCAAGCTCCGCCTCCCGGGTTCACACCATTCTCCTGCCTCAGCCTCCGGAGCAGCTGGGACTACAGGCGCTCGCCGCCACGCCCGGCTAATTTTTTTTTTTTTTTTTTTTTTTTTGTTAGTAGAGACAGGGTTTCACCGTGTTAGCCAGGATGGTCTGGATCTACTGACCTCGTGCTCCGTCTGCCTCGGCCTCCCAAAGTGCTGGGATTACAGGCTTGAGCCACTGCGCCCGGCCCAGCACAGACAGTATTTTCTAAGATCTTTTCTGATTCTAGCATTCTACCTGACAGAACTTCTCCAGGAAAACCAGTATTGTTACAATGGATCTTAAGAGCTTATCTGATCTTTAGGATCTGTGTACTTTGGAAGACAACTAAAAGCACATTTGTAGAGACCCTTAAGAAGACTATGGATCTTGAGGAACTAGGAGTGTGCTACCTGGAGGCTGATGAGTACTCTAATGAGTGGTATTTTTTAAGTCTTTACATGAATGAGGTTTGAACTATCTCAACTTCTGAAAAATAATAGCTAATAAAAACTGACATTGTTTGAGTACTTACTCTAGATTAACTGACTTATTTCACAAAAACCAAATAACATAAGTATATTATTATTCTTGATTTATGGATGAAGAAAGTGAGGAAAGGAAATGTTAAATAACTTGTCTCAGGCCATCCAGCTAGAAAGTGGATGAGCCAGGATACGAACGTAGACAATGAGCTCCAGATCTTATTTTGTAAAAATCTTAATGAATAAAAGGACACATATAGAGCAGTGTTCAAGTCAAAAATGTGCAGCTTGATTACTTTTCATAAAGTAAATGTGCCCATACCATTTCCAGAATATTACCAGCATGCCAGAAGCCCTCATTAGGACCCTATTCAGTTACTGGACACCCCATCCCAACTAAGGATAACCACTATGCCGATGGCTAACACCATAGGTTAGCAGAACTTATACTTTAATCACTATGTTGTAGATCCCCGAAGACAGTATTAGAAGATCACATTCTTATAATCAAGAGAAGAAACAAACACGTTTGGTGGTCTCAAATAAATCAGTAGTAAAAACAGGCAATCTGTAGACTAGAGAACTACTCATTCATTTGATACATATTCATTGAGCATCTACTCTGTGGCAAGCATTGTGCTACGCACTGGCTATTCAACATTGATTAAAACAGACAGAGCTCCTCCTCTATAACACTCTTAAGACTTGGTCCAGTTTATCAACTAATAGGTGGCTTAGAGAGTAGAAGAAGACTACTCAGTGATCTTGGTGGTGGCTGACAGCCATAATAGTGGTGGTCAACAGCCTTAGTGATGGTGCTGACAGTAGTGCTGGCACTCTAGAGAAGAGTTGCCCTGGCTCTGGTCTCTAGAATTTTAGCAGAATATCTTTTGAGTCTCCTGGAATTTTGGAAAGGTGACAATTAGAGCTAATTGCATGACGTTCCACTAAAAATTGTATAAACAATTTCTGAATACTGTCTTTATAAGCAATAACTTAGGAGATGTCTACAAGCTTAATGTAACCAGAGAGATTACAACATGAGATGGGAGATGTGAGGATAGTGCATGAATAGGAAAAAAGTAAAAAAGACCACCAGGGAACTCCACCCCAGCTAATGAGGGATGATTGCTCCCTGCTGACAAGCAACTGAGCCACTCTAACTAAAATTTTCCAGGGTAATAAAGAGGCTGATGCAAGACAGTGAAGCATCCAGGGGGTATTTCCAAACAAATTCTGGGAGATACAAAAGCAAATAGATTAATGACAGTAAAAAAAAAAAAAAAAAAAAAAAAAAAAGGCTTCTATGGGCTACTGTGAATTGAGTTGCTTGCATCACTGTGACCCAGTCGTGCCTTACAGCTGGAGAGACTTTAGTAACTGCTCTCTTGTGGTTCAGGGAGAATGTAATGGAAGTTGAGTTTTAAATGTACCGACGTCTTGCTTTCTCCAGAGTTGACTTGATCTCTCCCTTGAAACGCATATGCTAATATGACCCCTGAGAATTGTGCAAACCTACCAACACACCACAAGGTCAGCTGTTTAGACATTGTTGGGTTTCTGTAATGCTGAGAAAATAGCATGGGAGCCCTGCAGGAACCATGCCATCACTGTGTTTCTCTTATCTGAGCTCGGTTCTCACACTAGCTGGAGCTCTTGCATCTACTGTACAATGAAAACATACTGTGGGAACAACTGAAATTGCATCTCAGGGGAGGAGAAGGGGTGCATTTTCTCCTATTACCCAACTCCATGCTATGCAATCAGTCTCACCCATCCTTGTGTCAAATCCGCATAGCTAATGAAGCATGAGAAGCCTTAAGTGCCTCTGTCTATTTATTGTAAACAGTGAAAGGGTGTAAGCAGCAAACAGGACTTCTAATCATGGAAAGCTGAGTGGAGCTGTGCAAAGGGCTTGCAGGGAAACCCAAGTCCAGAGAGCGCAGCTAGTGTGTAATGAACTGCAAGCGTGGCCTCAGGTCTTTTCCTATAAATGAGCGACAGGCAGACTCCTAGGAGCTTTGCAGCGCCAATGAGGAGCAGCGAGTCCTGAGTGGGGAATCTGCATAGCTCAGGAAGTTCTGACTCTATGATGAAAAGACCTAGCAAGAGAAAAGCCCCACTTCCAAATGGAAAACGTCTAGACATCTAAATCCTTCCCTCTCATTTTTTTTTCTCACCGTGACTTCAGGTTGAATTCAGTGGGACCTGGCAATCTTTCCACTCAGGTCTTGTTCCTTGACAAACACAGTGCAAAAACTGATGCTTAGGCTTTAAACTATGTGGAGCACACCCAAGGCTACTTTGTAGAAAGCAAAGGTCTGTGCAATGACCTGCTCCCTGGAGCCCTGGTAATAGTGGTTGGAAAGGTCTCAGAGACGGCAAAATGATCATTTCTGACTCTGTGGCTGAGGGATGGTGCTGCAAATATGTGTTCTCTTGGGTTTCACTTCCTTCTGCCAAGATCACTCTGCCCTGCACCCTGCTCTTTTCTTCAAGGGATTAGGGGCTAGACCATTCATTCACTCATTCACTCAGCAAATATTTTTATTTGCTACGTGTTAGGCACTGATTTAGGTGCAATGCACAAGACAGACAAAACTGTTCCCTTCATGAAGCTTACATTCTAACAAGAGACAAGGACAAAGACAAATAAGGAAGTGCATAGTTTAATATTGGGCAGTGATAAGTGCATGCAGAAAAATAAAGTAAGCTGAAGGGACAGAGAGTTATTGTTAGATAAATTGGTCTGAGATAATCCCTCTAAGGAGATGACATTAGAACCCAGACCTAATGATGTGAGCAAGCCATGTGGACACCTGGGAGAAGAATGTCCCAGGTAATGGAAATAGCACATGCAAAGGCTAACAGGTGGGAACATGCTTGGCATTCGGGAGGAACAGCAAGACCAGTCCTCATGAGAAGCCATGGGGAAAATAATAAAAGATAGTATTAGAGAAGTAGGCAAGTGCCTGATCATGTGGGACTCTGGTATGGACTTTGCATTTTATTCTAGGAGGATGGGAAGCCATTTGAGCATGGCCGAGATATGATCTCTATTGCAAAACTTTGTGACTATCAGTGGTCCTACCCACAGAATAAGACTGAGAGCCAAAGTTCAAACTGGAGAATAGACCACCAGAGCAGAGTATGACAAGTCATAATGACCACAATTCCAATGATCAAAGCTCAGGTATGACTGCAAGACCAGGAGCATTCTGTGATCCCATATCCTTTTCTCTGCCTCCTCTTTTCAGAAGGGCCCAGTTCCCACTGTTAGGATGTAGAGAGGCAACAGAAAGCCATCATATCTGTACCCGACTGGCTGCAGGTCCCTCCTTGCCCTGCTCGGCTTTTGTGTGCCTCCCCGCTTTCCTTGCCTGCTGCTTCCAAGTACACCTGAGGCTCCCATCACAGTGAATTATACATCTTCCCCAACCGTGTTATTCCTCCCTTCCTGGAATGTGCTCATTCTTCTGCCTAGAGTGACATTTTCTGCCTTGTATGCCTGAGGAAACACCCACTCGTCCTTAAAGAGTCAGCTTAAATAGTATCTCCTCTGTGAAGGATGTCCGGTATTTCTGCTGACGTGTGTCACACTGCATTGAAGTATAGACAGGTGACTCTGGATAAGAATAAATAATGAAGATGTGGGCAAAAATGTATCATTCCTAAAAAAGGCTTTTTGTTAAGGTCAAGGGGATATCACAGCCCTGTGGTAGAAGAGGTAGGCCACTCCGAAGGGAATAAACGCTCCCAGTGTCATTCATCAGAGAGTAGGTAACTTCTGGGGGAAGAAGGAGCACACCAGAGTGGGAAAGGGAATGTTAGGGGCTGGGAGACATTGGCTAGACACTCAGGCATGTCTGGATCGAGCTGAATTGACTCTGGCCACTGCGATTAGGCAGGAAGCTGACCCAGGAAGCAATCATGCATCTGGGTTTGTGTGACAGTTATGTTCCCGCTTAAAGTGAATTGGTAAAAGGAGCACAGTTTCTGCTCTCCTGAGGTGAGCATTGCTGGGAGGGGTGCTCTAGCAATGAGGAAGACACAGAGAAAGCAGAGGTGAACAGCCACCTGCAGGTGGATAATCACCCACTAAAGGACGCGTGCTTCCATCGAATGAGATATGTTAAATAAAGGAGCTGTCCTGCATTGCAGTCTTTGCTCAGGAAAAAGAAAGCTATTATAGTGTCACAAATGGTAATCGATTGCTTCTTATGACCAAATTTAAATTAAAACCAAAGAAGTTCCTTGAATAAGACCAAACCTGTTGAAATTT
Source organism: Chlorocebus sabaeus (assembly GCF_047675955.1). Lineage (NCBI taxonomy): Eukaryota > Metazoa > Chordata > Mammalia > Primates > Cercopithecidae > Chlorocebus > Chlorocebus sabaeus. Next base: position 38,786,851 of record NC_132907.1, on the reverse strand, counting down.
CAAAAAGGCAACTAAACTTCGAACTTCCCCCTGACTTCATGCAGCAGCCGAAAGATAATTACTAGTTTGATAACTGAAAGGAACACTATGTTTTTGTTTAAAAAACACAAGTGTGAGTCCCTGGCTGTGCCATCATTTGATTGTGTGACTGGCAAGTCACTTCACCACTCTGAACCTCAATATCCTCACTTAAAAGGCAGATAATGATAGCTAACTTGCAATGTTGCTGCGAGAATTAAATAAAATGAAACATGTGAAATAACTTTGTATAGAACATGACATGAATAGAAGTAATTTAATAATACATTTCTGTTATTAGAACCACAATGGAATCAGCAATATGTTTATAACTTATTTACTGTATTGTTGTTACTAAAAAATGTAGTCAAGTTCAACGCACTGAACTTTATACAGGGATGTGCATTCTAATCAACATATATAAAAATTGTTAAAGGGTTTTCTTTAATGTCATGCATCAGAGTTAAGGCAAATACAGAAGTCCCAGGGGGAAACCTATAAATCACATTTTTTTAATAATTTATTGTCTTTCACATTTTGCTTTCCAAACGCTGCCTCAAAATGTTGAGTGTTTAATAATGGCCATCTAGACTTGGTAAAATCATCTAGCCAAAAAAAGAAAAGGCCTTTTAGGGCATAACAAGATTAGAAACTATAAATATAAAGATGGATAGATTTGATGACATGAAAATTCTGAATGTCAACAGAGCAAGAACCAAGCAAATAAATTAAAGCAGAGTAGAAAGACAGATTACAAACTGGGATAAAATGTAGCATATGGGAAAGAGAAAGTGTTACATTCCTTAATTTATACATTTTTAAATAAAAAATTATGAACAATCCAATGGAAAAAATCATGTATAAAGATAATTTATCAGAGAAGAAACCCAAGTGACAAATAAGAAAAGAATACCTAATCTCCCCAGTGATTAAAGGAGAGCAAACTAAAATAATAAGATGCTATTTTTCATTTATCAGATGGGCAAAGGTTTAAAAGAATGCTAATACCCATTGTTGGCAAGGCTGTAGGAAGTGGGCACTCTCATAAACTGTGGTGGGAATTAATTTTCGTACAACCTTTCTGGAGGGCAATTTGGCAAGACCTACAAAAATCTAAAATATGCAAACCCTTTGACCCAACCACCCCAATTTAGAAATTTATTCTAAAGAAATGAGACAAATGTGCAAGATGTCTCTATGAACTTATTTCTTATGAAGTTGTTTATGACAGGAAATTGCAAACACCTTAAATATCCAGGGGATTAATTGCATAAGTGATAGAATGTACACACAGTGAGACATTAAAAACGATGTAGACATAGTTACTGACACGAAGAGATATCCTTAATTAGAAAACAAAACAAAAATCACTATACAGTAAAAAATATCAGTCTGGTTATTGCTAGTGGGTGGGATTTGGGGTGCTATTCTCTGTAATTTTCTCAATTGGTTTATTAAAGCTTTGATTATAGCAAGTATATCATAATAACTACTTTTACATTAAAAGAAATAAAACATATTTCTAAAATTGTTTTTTTAAAGCAATATTGTTTCTCACAAAGATTGTTTTACATCACAACATTTTAAGTATGACTTCCTTTTTTCTTAGTAGATTCCAATTGAGACATATTCAAGACTATTCCAACACAATATTCTCTTGGGGAGAGCTTGATTTGTTTTCATCCTCACAGTCTGACGTGCTGACATAAAAGCTGAAACAAAAACTTAATGAATCATCCTCCCCCTAATCCTTCCCTAGGAATTTTTGCTTCCTTTTCAAATACTTTTCTACTGCTAGGACAAACTTCAGCTCTAAATCAAATACCCTAACTGCATGGAATGGACTTTTTGCACAAGGCTGCTAGTCTCTTCTCTAGCTTTTGCCTGCCTTTCTCTGAAGCAACCAAGGGTCCAGGCCTGGGGTCACCTTATTCAAAAACAGCAGTTTTTGAAAAACTGCTGTTTTAAAACATCAGTCTACTAATTTTTAAAAAATCAGCCAATTCAGTAAAAAATCTGTTCAGTCCTACAGAGATTACTTAATACAGCAGAGAAAACAGAGCATACTGTTGAAGCATCTAGGTTCTAGAGCAAGACTGTACGGATTTAAATTCTGATTTTACTTACCAGTTAACTTGCAATGTTAACTTTAGCCAATTACTTTAAGCCTCAGTTTCCCCATCTATAAAATGAGCATATACTGTTTTCTTCGTAGGATTATTGTGAACATCACAAGAGAAATCATACGTAAAGCACTTAGCGCAGTGCCTGACACTTAGTTGACTCTGAAGAATGCTAGTCATTAATATTATCATTTGTTTTAATTACCCATTGTGTAATTATTCTAGTTTCTGTAGGTCAGGAATCTGGGGGTGGTTTAGCTGGGTGTTCTGGCTCTGGTTCACTCACAAGGCTGCAATCAAGGTATCAGCTTAGACTAGTCATATCATGGGTAACTTCCAAGCTCAGTCAAGAGGTGTTGGCAAGACTCAGTTCATTTTGGGCTGCTGGACTGAGGTCTCAGTTCCTTGCCTTGTGGGCCTCTCCACATGGCAGCTCACACCTTGGAAGCCTGCTTCATCAAAGTGAGCCAGGAGTTAAGAGCACAAAAACAAAGTAGAAATTACAGCTTTCATAACAAAATCTTGGATGTGGCTACACATCACACTTGCCATATCTGACTCCTTAGAAATAAGTCACTGAGCCCAGCCTACACATAATGGGAAGGGATTACACAAGGGAGTGAACCCAAGAGGGTAGGAATCATCAGGACCCATTTTAGAAATGCCCTACCACATCATTGTCCAAGTTTTATAGGAAAATACTAAATTTTGAGAACTATGTTACATGATTTTGTAGACTTTTATAAATCCAAACAAATTGCAAAGTGTCCAGTTGGAGCTAATGGGTCATTTTATCTGAATTATTATGTATGTCAGTATGGTGATAAGTAGTTCACAGAGAAACTCCCAGTAGGCAAAAGAGTGGGTGCTATAGAATAGGGGTCCCCAAACCCCAGGCCATGGACTGGTACTAGTCACTCACAAGATGACCACTCACATTACTGCCTGAGTTCCACCTCCTATCAGATCAGCAGTGGCACTGAATTCTCATAAGAGTGTGAACCATATTGTGAACTGTGCATGCCAGGGATCTAGGGTGCATGCTCCTTATGAGAAACCAATGCCTGAACATCTGTCACTGTCTCCCATTGCCCCCGGATGGGATTGTCTAGTTGCAGGAAAACAAGCTCAGGGCTCCCACTGATTCTACATTACGGTGAATTGTGTAATTATTTCATTATATATTACAGTGTAATAACAACATAAATAAAGTGCTCAATAAATGTAATACACTTGAATCATCCTGAAAGCATCCCCCAGTCTAGTCCGTGGAAAAACTGTCATCCATGAAACCCTGTCCCTGGCGCCAAAAAGGTTGGGGATTGCTGCTATAGAAATCTTGTCTGGTACTTATATTACAAAAGCAATAGGGTTTTTCATTTGTTTTCCAAATATAATCCAACTCTGTGCCCTTGAATACATGTCTCAGCCAACTCTTGAAGGAGTTAGCTGCCATTAAGCTCTCAGAGTCACCTTCCTCTTAGCACAAAGAAATGTAACCCCACATGTAGGGTCCATCCAAGGCATAGTTGGTCTCTTACTGTCTTCTGGTTCCTAAATGTCCCAGGGCTGTTTTATCTTCAATTCACTCCAGGTTTTGAGTACCCCTATTTTCTGCGCTCATCAAAGTACCAGAGAGACTTTCTGTTACTTGATTTCAGAAAGCAATTTGATTCTTCCTGAGGCTCTCAATTCTCTTTCCACATCACACCTTACACTACCAAAAAAAAAAAAAAAGAAAAGAAAGCAAATCTCTCCCTGAAAGAAATTCTTCCATACTCTGAGAGAGGCAGTCAGCTTTAAAAATTGTGTGATGTTGTTTCTAATCATATAAATTCTACTTAATATTAAATATTATTCTTCCTTTCCAATGACCTAAAAGAAAAGTGTTCATGGAGTGAAAAAAAAGATAATTTATCTCCTAATTGATTTATTAGATTCAGTGCAGTGCAAATCTAAATTCCTGCAAGCTTTTTAAAACTACAGGTTGGTAAGATAATGTAGTAGGCCATTCTTGAATTGTTATAAAGAAATACCTGAGTCTGGGTAATTTATTTTAAAAACTTTAATTGGCTCACAGTTCTGCAGGCATAGTAGCATCTGCTTCTGGGGAAGCCTCAGGAAGCTTCCAGTCACGGCAGAAGGAAAAGGGGGAGTAGGTATATCACATAGCGAAAGCAGCAGCAAGAGAGAAAGAGAGGTGTGTGTCACAGGGTACCACACACTTTTAAATGACCATATCTCACGAGAACTCACTATCATAAAGACAGTACCTGGGTCATGAGGAATTCACACTCATGATCCAAACACCTCCCACCAGGCCCCAACTCCAGCACTGTGAATTATATTTCAATGTGAGATTTGGGAAGGGATAAATATCCTAACTATATCATTCCATTCCTGGCCCCAAATCTCATGCCCTTCTCACATTGCAAAATACAATCATGCCTTCTCAACAGTCCCCCCAAATCTTAACACATTCCAGCATTAACTCAAGAGTCCAAAGTCTCATCTGAGACAAGGGAAATTCCTTCTACCTATGAGCCTTTAAAATCAAAAGCAAGTGAGTTACTTCCAAGATACAATGGGATATAGGCATTGGGTAAACATTCTCATTCCAAAAGGGAGAAATTGGCCGAAAGAAAGGAGCTACAGGCCCCACGCAAATTCAAAACCCAGCAGGAGAGTTGTTAAATTTCAAAGCTCCAAAATAATCTCCTGTGACTCCATGTCTCATGTACAGGGCACACTGGTGCAAGAAGTCAGCTCCCAAGTCCTTGGGAAGCTCCATCCCTGTGGCGCTGCAGGGTTCAGCTCTGGTAGCTGTTCTCACAGTTGTTGAGTGTTTGCAGCTTTTCCAGGTAGAGTGTGCAAGTTACTGATGGATTTATCATTCTTGGTTCTAGAGGACAGTGGCCCCTTTCCCACAGCTCCACCAGGCAGTACCCCCGAGGGGACTCTGTGTGGGGGCTCCAATCCCATATTCCCCCTTGGCATTGCCCTAGTAGAGATTTTCTATGAGGGCTCTGCCCCTGCAACAGGCTTCTGATCAGAACACCCAGGCTTTTCCATACATCCTCTGACATCTGGGCAGAAGCTCCCAAGCCTCCTTCACGTTGGCATTCTGTGCACCTGCAGGCTTAACACCACATGGAAGCCACCAAAATGTATGGTTGCACCCTCTGAAGCAGCAGCCTGAGCTGTGTCTGGGGCCCTTGGAGCCAAGGCTGAAGCTGGAGTGGCTAGGATGTAGGGAGCAATATCCCAAGGCTGCACAGGGCAGTGGGGTCCTGGGTCTGGACCACAAAACCATTCTTCCCTCCTACACCTTCAGACTTGTGATGGGAGGGGCTGACACATGGTCTCTGAAATGCTTTCGAGGTTATTTTTGACACTGTCTTGGCTAGAAGCACTTGGCTCTCTTTTAGTAATGCAAATTTCTCTAGCAAGTGGTTGTTCTACAGCCTACTTGAATCCCTCTCCCCAAAAAAGCTTTTTCTTTTTCTGTCGTATGGCCAGTCTACAAATTTTCCAATGTTATACACTCTGTTTCCTATTTAAATATAAGTTCCAACTTTAAGTCATTCCTTTACTCCCACATCCGGGCATAGGCTGTAAGAAGCAGCCAGGCCACGTATTGAACACTTGCTACTAAGAAATTTGCTCTACCTGATACCCTAGGTCTTCATTCTCAAGCTCAAACTTCCATAGGCCCCTAGGGCATGAACAGAATGCAGCCAAACCCTTTACTCAAGTATAACAGGTGTGACCTTTGTTCCAGTTCCCAATAAGTTCCTCATTTCCATCTGAGACCTCCTCACCCTGGACTTCACTGTCCATATAACTATCAGAAGTTTGGTCACAACTGTTTAACCAGTCTCTAAGAAGTTCCAAACTTTTCCTCATCTTCCTGTCTTCTGCTGAGACATCTAAATTCTTCAACCTCTGCCTGTTACCCAGTTCCAAGGCTGCTTACACATTTTCAGATATCTTTATAGCAATGCCCCACTCCTCAGTACCAATTTTCTGTAGTAGGTCATTCTTGCATTGCTATAAAGAAATACCTGAGATGGGGTAATTTATTTTAAAAAGAGGTTTAATTGGGTGATAGTTCTGCAAGCTATACAGGAAGCATAGCAGCAGCTGCCTCTGAGGAGGCCTCAGGAAGCTTCCAATAATGACATAAGGCAAAGGGGGAACAGGCACATCACCTGGCAAAAGCAAGAGCAAGAGAGAGAGAGAGAGACAGTGAGAGTGAGGGGGAGGTGCCACACACTCTTAAATGACTAGATCTCATGAGAATTCACCATTATGAAGAAAGCATCAGGCCATGAGGAATTCACTCCCATGATCCAAACACCTCCCACCGGGCCTCACCTCTAGCACTGGTGATTACGATTCAACATGAGATTTGGGCAGGGACAAATATCCAAACTACATCAGATGCTTCTAAATTTATATGGAAATATAAAAACTAGAATGGCCACAGTAATCTTTATAAAAGAAACAAGGTTGGAGAATTTAAACTACCAGATTTCCAAACTTATTGCAAACTAATCCATAGTAATCAAGGTGCTGCGGTGTTGTCACCAAGAATGGGAGAACATTTTTGCAATCTACTCATCTGACAAAGGGCTAATATCCAGAACCTACAAAGAACTCAAACAAATTTACAAGAAAAAAACAAACAACCCCATCAAAAAGTGGGCAAAGGATATGAACAGACATTTCTCAAAAGAAGACATTCATACAGCCAACAGACACATGAAAAAATGCTCATCATCACTGGCCATCAGAGAAATGCAAATCAAAACCACAATGAGATACCATCTCACACCAGTTAGAATGGCGATCATTCAAAAGTCAGGAAACAACAGGTGCTGGAGAGGATGTGGAGAAACAAGAACACTTTTACACTGTTGGTGGGATTGTAAACTAGTTCAACCATTATGGAAAACAGTATGGCGATTCCTCAAGGATCTAGAACTAGATGTACCATATGACCCAGCCATCCCATTACTGGGTATATACCCAAAGGATTATAAATTATGCTGCTATAAAGACACATGCACATGTATGTTTATTGCAGCACTATTCACAATAGCAAAGACTTGGAATCAACCCAAATGTCCATCAGTGACAGATTGGATTAAGAAAATGTGGCACATATACACCATGGAATACTATGCAGCCATAAAAAAGGATGAGTTTGTGTCCTTTGTAGGGACATGGATGCAGCTGGAAACCATCATTCTTAGCAAACTATCACAAGAACAGAAAACCAAACACCGCATGTTCTCACTCATAGGTGGGAACTGAACAATGAGATCACTTGGACTCGGGAAGGGGAACATCACACACCGGGGCCTATCATGGGGAGGGGGGAGGGGGGAGGGATTGCATTGGGAGTTATACCTGATGTAAATGACGAGTTGATGGGTGCAGCACACCAACATGGCACAAGTATACATATGTAACAAACCTGCACGTTGTGCACATGTACCCTACAACTTAAAGTATAATAATAATAAATAAATTAAAAAAAAAAAAAGAAAAAAAAGATCTGAGGAAAAGAAGAGAGAAAGAGAAAGAGAAATCAAAGAGAAATAGAAACACATATACAGTCATGCACTCATAAGAACATTTTGGTCAGTGACAGACTGGATATGTGATAGTGATCCCATAAGTTTATAATGGAGTTGAAAAATTCCTATTGCCTAGCAACATCATAGTGCAGCACTCACCAATTTGTGGGGATGCTGGTGTAAACAAACCTACTGTACTGCCAGTCCTACAAAAGTATAGCACAGGCCAGGCAAGGTGGCTCACACCTGTAATTCCAGAACTTTGGGAGGCTGAGACAGGAGGACTGCTTGAGCCCAGTCCAAATTCAACTTGGGAAACATAGTGAGACCCTGTCTACAAAAATTTGTTAAAGTAGCCAAGTGTGCTGACACACACCTGTGGTCCCAGCTATTCAGGAGGCTGAGATGGGAGGATCACTTGAGCCCAGGAGGTAGAGGATGCAGTGAACTGTGATTGCACCCCTGTACTACAGCCTGGGCAGCAGAGTGAGATCCTATCTCTACAAAGAAAAAAAGTATAGTACATGCAATTATGTACACTTTATAATACTTGATAATGATAATAAATGACCATGTTACAGGTATACGTGTTTACTATACTAAATTTTTAATCTTTAATTCAGAGCGTACTCCTACTTATTTAAAAAAATTAACTGTAAGACAGCGTCAGGCAGGCCCTTCAGGAGGTATTCCAGAAGATATTGTTAAAATGGGAGATGACAATTCCATGCATGTTATTGTTCCTGAAGGCCTTCCAGTGGGACAAGATGTGGAGGTGGAAGACAGTGATACTGATGATCCTGACCCTGTGTAGGCCTAGGCTAATGTGTGTGTTCGGATCTTAGTTTGTAACAAAAAAGTTTAAAAAGAAAAAAAAAAAAAAAAAAAAAAAAAAAAGACTTTTTTTAAAATAGAAAAAATAAGGATATAAAGAAAGAAAACATTTTTGTACAGCTATACAATGTGTTGTGTTTTAAGCTAAGGGTTTTCACAAAAGAGTCAAAAAGTTTCTAAAAATTCAAAAGTTTATAAAGTAAAAAGTTACAGTAAGCTAAGGTTAATTTAGTATTGATAGAAATTGTTTAAAGAAATTTAGTATAGCCTAAGTGTACAGTGTCTATAAAGTCTATAATAATGTACAGTAATGAGCTGGGCCTGCACATTCACTCACCACTCACTCACTGACTCACTCACAGCAACTTTCAGTTCTGCAAGCTCCATTCCTGTAAGTGCCCTGTACAAGTGTGCCATTTTTTATCTTTATACTGTATTTTTACTGTATATTTTCTATGTTTAGATGCACAAATATTTAGCATTGTGTTATAATTGCCTATAGTATTCAGTAGAGTACCATGCTGTACAGGTTTGTGGCCTAGGTGCAATAGGCTGTTCCATATAGCCTAGGTGTGTGGTAGGCTAGGTTTATGTAAGTACACTCTATGATGTTCGCACAAGGATGAAATCACCTAACAATACATTTCTCAGGACGTATCCCTGTCAAGTGATGCATGACTGTATACAGATATTGATTTTCAACAAAGTCACTAATAAAAATCAATGAAGAAAGGAAGGTCTTTATATTAGGTTGGTGCAAAAGTAATTGCGGTTTTTGTGACGGAAAGTAATGGCAAAAATTGCAGTTACTTTTGCACTAACCTAAATAAATGATTGTGGGAACAGCTGGATATTCAAATGGAAAACAATGAACCTTGACCTCTTTTTCATATCACATCAAAAATTAATTTGAGATAGACATAAACATGAAAGCTAAAACAATAAAACTTGTAAAAGAAAACATGAAAATATCTTCACTAACTTGAAACAGGCAGAGTTCTTAGACACTAAAACATTAATTACAAAAGAAAAACTGATAAATAGTACTTAAAACAAATTCACAACTTCTGCTTATCAAAAGATACAAATGAAAAGATAAGCCATTGACTAAGAAAACATGTGCAATAAAATATCTAACAGAGGTTTATCTATTCTATTATATTGATCACGTTTCTATCTGAAATCTATCATATTATTCCAGATATGATATCTGAAATTCGGTAGTTTAAGTTCTCCATGATACATATCAGGAATATATTTTTAAAATTAATAATAAAAAGACAAGCAACCCAACTTGAATATGGGTAAAATGCCCAAATAAGCACTTCACAAAAAATAGTATATAAGTAGCCAATAAAGGTATAAAAAAATGCTCGACATTATTAGTCATCATTGTAACATACATTAAAACCACAACGAGATATCACAATACACACTCCAGAATGGTCAAGGAAAAAGGACAATATTAACTGTTGTCAAGGATGTGAAGCAAGTGGAAATCAAATACATTGCTGGTGGGAATGAGAACGTTGCAATTACTTTGGAAACATGTCTGGTGATTTCTACTTAAGTGAGTTAAATAAACATCATCAACTCCTTGACCTGACGATTCTACTATTAGGTATATAATCATGATACATGAATACATATGCCCACAAAAGACTTGTATAACAATGCTCATGAAAACTGTATTTATAATAATAAAAAGGTAGAAATAGCACAAATGTTTATCAGTAGGAGAATGGATAAGCAAATTGTAGTATATGCAATGGAACTACCTACAATTTGTGGTATATCATACAGCAATAAAAAGAAATGAACTCATTGGCCTATAACAATATGGATACAATTTTTAAAAATTACTTTAACTGAAAGAAATCAACCACTATGGAGGACAACTTTTAAATTATATTTGAATTTCAAAAATAGGCAAAACTAGTATCGGAGCTAGAAGTAAGAATAAATGTTACCCTGGGCTAGGAAAGTGGGGGTGTTATTGACTGGAGAAGGTCATGAGCTAACTTTCAGCAATGATGGAAATATGTTTTAGGTCGGGATCTGGGTGATGGTCACATGAATATATAAATACATAAAAAGTATTTGAGCTGTATACTTCAAATTCTGCATTGTATAGTATAAAAATTGTATGTCAAACACTGAAAAAGTCAAAATAGTATTAGAAATTCCTTTTTCTAGTCAGATAGAAACCCCCACTCCACTTCCACTGAATCCCCACCAGAGAACCTTCAACATTCTACTATGTCCTATTTGGAGAAGTATATCCTCTAATCTTTCTTTGTGGAGATTACTGAATAATTCACTTATCTAACAGCTTGGAAGGCATCCACCATATACTTCACAGAGTGGAGTTGAATTTGTGGAGCCACAGATGGAGGACAACCACTTTATCCCTAGAGCATATCTGCCCCATAATTGGGTCAGGGCTGGCAGCCTGGGCTCCTGAGTGGAACATAGGAGGAGCTAACTCCCAACCATACAACTAAACTCCTGGTTCAACTAGAAATTCGGGGGTAAGTGCCTCACACAGGGACAGGAGCATGAGTGGGGAGGTGGGAGAGCCTTGCCTTGGCTTAAACCCTTGTCCTTTTTCTCATGGACTTGCTTGACAGAATGTGTGGTGGGGGCTGGGGAGGAGGCTCACCTTGACAGACAAAAGGCTGACAAATCACCTTCAAAGGAGTTGCGATAATTTGATGGGCATCATTTCTTCTCTGTGGAGTACTAAAGGAATGATGTACGGTAGTTGACTAATGGAGGGCGGTGTCAGAGCCAGCTTTGGAGGAGGGGAGGAAGGTTAGGAAAACAGGTTTCCCATGCACATGGGAACATGGGGTGGGTAGGGGACTTGATGTATTTCCAGGGTCTGTGCTGGCTGAGAGCATCTGGTAGCACATTCTCCAGAGAAATTCTCCTAAATATTTTCCACATTTTCTATTCTATAAAAGGGAATAAGACCCAGGTGCTAAAGGCACAATCACATCTCGTTGGTGTTCACCAAGAATTGCGTTCATTGTTTCTAAAGATACAGCAGCCAATGTTTTTTTGCTGCAATTCCAGGCTCCAGTGCAGAGAAGCCATGTTATGTATACAACTTGCGTGAATCCCATTCTACTGTTCCTTGTACCCTGTCTCGTTATCCTCAACTTCTAAGAATGCTGTTATCCTCACTTACCTTAAATATTTGTAACTTTACACCAAGAAATATCAATAACTTTTTCAAAATTATTTACTTATGCCATTTTTATAATTAGGTACTTTGCTATTTAAGGCTTTCAGGGGCAAACACAAAAAATTGTTTTGAGTTACAAAGTAAAATCTTAAACAAATGTACATAGAATACTCAAGAGTTTATTTTAAAAGTAATTAAAAACACATACCAACCCTAAGTGAATATCATTTCCTTTAAAATAATACCTAGGAAGGTACTTAATCCAACAGAAACTCCTCTTTTGCAATTGCCCCTAGAGCTAGTTCACAGCTGCACGTAACACAATAACAGATAAAATGAAACTCATTATTTTATAATTACAACTGTCTTTAATTTAAAAAGATGTTGGCCTAGCTTACAATCAAAATCAAAACCACCCTTAACAAGGATGACTGGCCATCACTGAGGCAATTGTAAAACATGCAGTTCAAAAGTGTGATATTTTTAAAAAGTGTGGCAAGTGATGGAGGATTACAAAAATAAGTGACAAGCCCCCCAAACTTTTCTCTCAAACTTGTCCTTTGAAGGAGACAGTAGTCATTTTTGATAACAAGACTCTTTTGTGAAATAAAATAAAATAAGAAAAACCCACTGAATCTCACTGTGTTGTTCATTCCTTTTGCAGGTGAGGGCATACTGTGTGTCATGCCATTGTTCTTGATCCCTTTTTATTTTTTAATATGAATGATCCCTTTTTATTTTTTAAAAACCATTTTGTAAATTTTTCCCATTAATAAATTGCTATAAATTAATTAAAGAGTTCAGAAAACACAGAAGAAAATATGATCATCTATTATTCCACCACAAGAGATTAATCATTTTAAAGGTGGGTTTTGTATATTACCTTAAAAATGATTAGAATAAAGCTGAGATGGCCATGCTGGTTGAGATATTACATTTAGAAAAACGTGAAAGATCATTACTGAAGCCATGATATTTGTTTTGTAGAAACTGAATAGTGAGGGTAAAAATCAAGTTACAGTATTCTGTCTACAAGTCAGACTTCAAGTAATAGTTTCCAAATATATGAGTGGCTTTGGCATTAGGGATTCTTAAGCATATCATTTAAAAAGCAGTGCCTTCTCCAACTCAGAAAGCTATGTCCCACAAAGCAAAGCAAGCCAAAAGTTACCTGTCTTTCCAGAGAAGTTGGCAAGAGTGAAACAAAAAAAGAGGTGATACCCATTAACTTTCCCTTCTGGATTATAGAGTGGGGGCCACTGCAACCTTTCATCCAATAGCCATGGTCATGGCCAAAGCCAAGCAATCTTGCCATCTTTGGGCTCCTGAAAAAAAGAGCTTCACTCTTCCCAAGGTTTACCTGTGAGGACCAAGGTAAGAAAGAAAACATTCTTGACAAATACCTGCCATAGTCCTAAAGTTCAAATCTTAAGTTTGTTCACTAACCATTGTACTTGTCAGCCAACTGAGGTACACAGAATCTGAATTCCTCCAGCTATATTGCTGGAAATCCATATGAAACTCATTGAAAAGGCATTTCTCTTCACCACCTTCTTGCATTCCTTTGGCCATGCTGATGTCTGTCCCCTGTGTCTCAGTCACTGAGTTGGGTACCGACTTTATGGATCTGAGGCAGAGAAGGGTGGAATCGGGGTCGACAGGGAGACTTAGGAGATACGAGGATGTAGTGAAGGCTATAGTAATTGATGGAATAATGCCTCCAAGACAGAACATGTAGAGTAAGAAGAGGAAAAGACAAAGATGGAGATTTGAGGAACCCTTGAAGTCTGACAGGGCATGGTTGTTCATAGGATTTAGAAACAAGAAACAGGGCATACACAATGACACCCACATGGTGAAAGCATTCTATATGATCATTATCTGTTACAAAACTGTCTCCTTTATATTGAGTATCTCAATGGCAGGAACTTTGTCTTGTTTATCTTTGGGTTTTCCTTAGCACCTACAAATGCTTAATTGATGTCTAGAGGGGCAGAAGAAGGAGAAGGTAGAAGCAGAGAAAAGCAAGAAAATAGAAAACACAGAGTGGGAACAAGGAAGACAGGCAGGAAGAAATCAGCTGGAGAGGTGATATTCCACAAAGATCCTCTGTCCAGCCTGCTTGCTAGAAACCTAGAACTTCAGTGGCTAAGTCAATCTCTGAACAAGAAGAGGCATTGCCAAGAAGCTTGGGGGAACTGAAGGCCAACCTCAGGAAACTAGCCTGCAGAGTAGAAACAAAGAGTGTGCAGTGTTGTTTCTAGACCCACAGAAGAAATTGATAATAACTTCAGTAAGGTCAAGGCTTCTGATGTGAAGATACTTTCATCAGTTTTTCAGACTGCTTAAAGACAAGGCATTAAAATAGATCTTGAGGACTCAGTTGACCCAATACTGAAAAGAAGTCACTAAAGATTTGATAGCAGTAGATGATCACGTGATTGTGATTACATGTCACACTGGTGCACTGGCTTGCAGGAGGTAAGATTGTGAGGTGGCAAGGAAAGAGAATAGCGGTTCTGGTTCTCAGAGCACTAACACTGCATTGATAGCAATGATGGCAAAGGATATTTTCCCAAATGGCTGTGGTCTGCATCTTCTAAAATCTACTATTTATTTTCTCCCAATCAAAGTTTATCTCCATTTGACTTTGTAGGTTCTTGAAGCTAATAAATTATGGAACTACTTGCCTAGAAAAATATTTTTGTGGAAAGAATTGTAATCTAGAGGAAACACTCACTGACTGAATTCCAACAAACCTGTCCAATGGTATGGCTGAGTTCTTGCACTCTGCCCAAAGCCAAGAGATTTACCATGAATAGAAACCATTCAAAGCTCTTAATTCAACATTCTTGAACTGTGTTGCAAATTTGGTCCTCCCATAGGAAGGTGGGGTGAGGGACAGGGAGGGTTAGAAAAATCTTTTTATCTGGCCATACTTGAAATGTTTGTTTAGTCTGGAGAAACCCAAATGATATAGTTTTTCAGATTCTGCACTTTTTCATTTTGGCTTTGTTTGTGTATGATATGTGCACCAAAAAACTGTCAAAGTACAAAACTCATTCTAGAGCAATTTAAAGTCTGCTCACGCTAAACAATGAGTTAAAATAGTGTGTTGCTTTTCTGTAGTTCCTTTCAAGCACAACATTAAATCTCTGGGTATTTATAGAAATTTCTGCAAGAACTCAGTCAGACAATACTTGCCCCATTTTCCCAATGGAAAAATATTTTGATACATAACATGGCCTATTCTTTTCAGTAGAGCCCTCATTCCCTGCCCAATTTTCCCCTCTACTCACCTTCCACCAACCTCCAAGAAAGGCAGCTGCCACCACACCCAGCTAATTTTTGTATTTTTAGTAGAGATGGTGTTTCACCATGTTGGTCAGGCTGGTCTCGAACTCCTGACCTCAAGTGATCCACACGTCACAGTCTCCCAAAGTGCTGGGATTATAGGCGTGACCCACCTTGCCTAGCCTGATTTCTATCTTTTGTATGGCTGCATAGTATTTCATGGTTTATATGTACCACATTTTCTTTATCCAGTCTTTCACTGATGGGCATTTAGGTTGATTCCATGTCTTTGCTACTATGAAAAGTGCTGCAGTGAACATTTGCATGCCTATGTCTTTATGGTAGAATGATTTCCATTCCTCTGGGTATATACCCCGTATAGGATTGCTGGGTCAAATGGTCGTCCTGCTTTTAGCTCTTTGAGGAATTGCCATACTGCTTTCCACAATGGTTGAACTAATTTACACTCCCACCAACAATGTATAAGTGTTCCCTTTTCTCCATATCCTCACCAGCAGTCTAGACTTTTTAAGGGAAAGTTAGACTACCTATTTATATCTGAAAGTAACTAGAAAAGCCAAGGTATCTGCCACAGAACTGATCCACAGGCAGGCAAGGAAACAACAGAGTGTATTTCAAGAGTCAACAATGAGCAGGAATAAAGTTGCTTTCTATGTATACCCTACGGACTTCAACTTGTTCAATAGACTGCTTACAAATATGTACTACACACACCCATACATACATTATACTTCTATTCTCATGGATACTTATAGTTACCTAGATTCTCTGCAAAGACACAGTACAAACTGATAAAAGCAGTTTCCCCTGGGAAAGGGGAACAGATGTTTTTGGAGCAAGAGTGAGAGATAGTTTAGATTATGCCTTTTGGATTCTGATTATAAACACATAGTTTTAAAAAAATCATTTAAATTCAAAATCTTTTAACTAGTATGGAAAGTAAAGCAAATAGAAAACTAAAATAGAAAAGTAATGTGGAGGCAGGCATAGGTTAGTTTACTAAACACATAACATAAAGTCTGATAAACTTGCTATGGAGTAGAAGGCAAATTTGGCTCTAAAGGTCTCTGGTTACCAGCGTGAAGAAAGAAACAGCACAATTTCCAGTGTTCATCAGGAAAAACAAACCATTTGCTCAGGAGAAGCAAAGCTACTTCTAGAACTAAAACCAGAGTTAAATTTCTCCTACGGATTCTCTCTTTTGAGAATTTCACGGATTCCCCAAAAGTAGTGAAGAATACCTTCCCTAACCTCGTTATTATAAACATAGGGCAAAACTAATAGCGTTGCCAATCTTATGATATTTGTTATTGTTAGTAACAGGAGCTAAAGGTGATATGAACCAGGGCTCATTATCGGCTTTGTAGGTGAATCAATAAAATCACGGTAGTTATTTGGCCTTAGTAGAAGTAATGAGAAGAAAATTAAGTGGTCTTGTTACCAGTGGAAGAGACCCAAGTTATCAGCAGTGAATCCATACGGATCCACAGCAACTTCAGTCCTTGCCGCCTCAGAAGAAAGAATTTGACTGAGGAGCATACAGCAGAAGAAGAGACCAAGGCAAGTTTCCAGGCAGGAGTAGAAGTTTATTTAAAAAGCTTTAGAACAGGAAAGAGAGGAAAATTCATTTGAAAGAGACCCAAGCAGGCACTTGAAGGTCCAAGAAAGAAAAGAGAGCAAAAGAAGACAGCAAAAAAGAGGGGCCTTTAACCTTGATCCTAGGACTTCATAGGCTCGCCTCTTTCCCAAGATTCTTCCCTTAGGGTGGGCTTTCCACATGCCCAGTGCTTTCCCTACCCTTTGGAATTGAGCATGCACAATGTATTTAGGAAGTCATACACATGCCCATCTGAGGCTTTCTTCCCTTTTCCGGTGGAGTGTGCCCCCGGAAGATCATACTTCACCATTTTTGTCTCTTAACACGCATGCCCAGGAAGTTGCTTCTCCCTGGGGCCTGCATTCAATTAACATTTTGATGTTAACAGGTGCGGACCATCAGGAAATGGCCTCTCCCTGGAGCTACCAAATACATATTTTTAGAGAGGCAATGCAATAATTGCCAAACCATCACCCAACATTTCTACTGGGTCAGGGGAGAACCCTCTCCTGCCCGGTTCATGCCTAATTACCTGTAACAGTCTATGGCCCCGAATCATTAGACTGCTCCTACTTGAAATTCACTCAGTCTTCAGAGTCAGATGCACCCAACTGTCCATCAAAGATTTAAGTTCACAACAGGTTGTCTTCAGATAATTTTTGAGCTTTGAGGCCTGTGCACTATGCAATGAATGAATGATATAGTTGCACAGAATGTTCACCTAAATATCTTCACTACAAGCTACAGTAAATGTGAATCACCTACCACTACTTGCCGATGTGAATGGATAAAACAAAAAGACTGACCATACCAAGTGCTGATAAGGATGTGGAGGAACTGGAACTCTTATAAGCCACTCATAGAAACACCAGATGATGTGACTACTTCGGAAAATTGCTTGACAGTTTCCTTAAAAGTTACACATACAGCTACCATCTGGGCTAGCCATTCTACCCCTACGTACTTACCCAAGAAAAAAGGGAAAATGGCCAGGTGTGGTGGCTTATGCCTGTAATCCCAGCACTTTGGAAGGCCGAGGCAGGTGGATCATGAGGTCAGGAGTTTGAGACTAGCCTGACCAACGTGGAGAAACCCTGTCTCTACTAAAAATACAAAAATTAGCCGGGCATGGTGGTGTGCGCCTGTAATGCCAGCTTCTCAGGAGGCTGAGGCAGGAGAATCACTTGAACCAGGGAGGCAGAGGTCACATTGAGCCAAGATTGTGCCACTACACTCCAGCCTGGGCAACACAGCCAGACTCTGTCCCCCCCAAAAAAAAGAAAAAAAGAGGGAAAATGTGTCTATACCACACTTGTAGACAAATAGTAGCAGCTTTATTTGTAATAGCCAAAAACTGGAAGTAATCCAAACATCCATCAACAGGTGAATGAATAAACATTAATAAATCGTGATATGTTCATACAATGGGACAACAGTAAAAAGAAATTAACTATTGATACACGTAAATCAATGGTTGAGTGGTTCTTATGCCTCAAGAACTTTACACTGTTTCATTTAAGTCCCATGTCCGTCCTGTAAGGTAAATACTATTGTTCTCCTCTTTGTAGACTTGAGAAAACTGAAGATTGGAGAAGGTCAGTAATTTGTCTGGGGTTACCCAGCTGATGAGTGGGTGAGACACAGACCAAGTCAGTCTGACACAGAGTCTTCACACACACTGTGTAGCAGGGAGCAGGACTGCTTTGAGCCCCTTGGACCTACGAACCCCTTCAAGGTGAGGCAGTACCACGCAGGAGATGAACTCCAACAATAAGAAAGGGTTCAGGGATAGTGCAGAGAAGGCAACTTTGAAAGAGGAAGACATTTTTTCTTTCTTTGGATAATGCCCAGATGACTCACCCTTTCTCCTCTCTCAGCTCCAAATCTTCAGGTCTT
The DNA here is from genome assembly GCF_047675955.1 of Chlorocebus sabaeus. Classification (NCBI taxonomy): domain Eukaryota; kingdom Metazoa; phylum Chordata; class Mammalia; order Primates; family Cercopithecidae; genus Chlorocebus; species Chlorocebus sabaeus. The sequence goes on along the minus strand of NC_132907.1, from coordinate 38,768,293 downwards.
AATCTTGCTGTGTCAGATCTGGGGACCCATTAGAGTGCTCCCCAGAGAGGTTGTCCTTCTGTCTCAAAGCACAGGTTAGGACAAGCAGCAGCTCCATTTGGGCATCTATTCCTGAAGCGAGCTGCAATTTGATATTCTTTTACTGTTTACTTCTGCTTTAATTACAGGGTGGGGGAAAGAGCTCCTAAAGTTTGCCAAAAACTTCGGTGATTTTTAAAAAGTCCTTCTTTACTTTCCAATTATTCAACTCTGCTGGGAAAGGCAATAGGAGCGCTTTTGGAACTGAGCTTGCTGCTGAGTTGCCAGGGTTTGGAGATCTCTGCAAAGGTCATTGTTTTTTGTAAAGGTCATTGTCTTTTCACGAAAACCCCGGCAAAGCATGCCAACGCAGGAAAGCCACCAGCTTGCCAAATGTCCGGTGTCCCAGTCACCTGCTCTTCCTGCCCTAGGAAGGATGTGAGATGATCTCTGGAGTAAAGACATCAGATGGGGTTTGTTCCTTTCTTGCTCTTAAATCAGCTGCAAAATGCATGAACAAAGCACACACAGGATGATTCTCTGAGCCCTGTGCCGCCTCCTCGTTAAAGGCCAGCAGCTGCTGGGTGTTGCACAGAGCGAGATAAGCAATACGACATTTGTAGCCATTCACATCCTGAACGTAGAGCATTGTGTTCTCAACGGAATTTCTGAGGCTTCAAGCCCTGAAGAATACCCAACAAGTGAAAATACACAGAAAGGGTGTGCTCTGGACAGGGGTCTTGGGTGGGGTGGAGGATACACAGCAGGAGGGGCAGGCAGAATCCAGCAACCAAGTCACGAGTCACTAGCTCTTCAGAAAAGTGGCTCTGCTGACAAGAGAATTAGGGCAGGATGATTTTGGCAAGCCCCGTGTTGTGTTAGCTGCGCAAACTTTTTCTGTTCTCTTATGTAGCCTCTTAACAACTGGGTGGGGGCATCTTTTCACATTTCATGAAGAGGCTGATTCCTGTCAGATGTTTAGCAAAAGGCTTCCATATTAGGTTTATCAAGCACACACAATTCCAGATGCAACGTGGAGTCCATTTAGTTTGAGAAGATTAAAATGTGCCGTTTCCTGCCATTGGCAGCATTTTCATTTTTCCTCTTTCCTTACAGTTTTCTCACGTTACTTGAAGTGACTCTTACCCTTATCTTTACACTGTGTTTTAAAGAAAATTCCGGGGGAGAGGATAAACGACCCGAGTGTCACCGGGAGCACCTGACCAGAAGCCGCTAACCTGTGTGAGCGCGTCCTGATCAGAGATATTCTCCTCCCCGTTGGATGCCTCTGATTTACCTCTCCATGGGCAGATACTAATTTCAAACCCATGGCCTTAAGATTATTTCAGTGACTTCCCTTCCATCTTCCTGCCTCCTCCAATAGCCTCGATGTCCCTATTCCTCCCCTGACAAGCCTACCTCAGTCACCCACCACAACAAACACAAATGCAGCTCTCCACAGGTCTCTCACAAAGGGTCTGCACAGACCCCACACCAACCAACCCCCACATCCAGGCCAGTGCCCCAAGAATGTTATCATCATCTGAGAGAAGGGCTAGGACAGGCCACCCAAATACAGTAGTGACTGTACTGTACTGACAGAAGCAACAACTCAGGATATATGTGTGTGTGTGTGTGTATCCGTATATCCGCTTCAAAGGAGGTATCCCTAGAGAAATATATGTATATAACTAAATATATGAAAACTTTCGCTTAATGTAGATTTAAATACATGTAGATACATGTATATATATTCTTTCCCCTATCCCATCCATTCATTCATTTATTCAACTTAAATTCATTTAGTGTTTGCTGTATGCCAAGCACTGTTCTAGGTAGTGAAGACTCAACAGGAAGAAACCACATTTCCTGCACTTTGATAGGAAATGTTGGTAATCCTACATTTGGTAGAGTAAGACAAAAATAAACACATAAATGTATATTTCCGGTTATGATAGGGGATATGAAGAAAAAGCAAGAAGGGAGGTAGGAAGCAATGGGGATTGAGGGTGATGTTTTAGATGGGTAGTCAGGGAGGCCCTTGCTCAGAAGGGGACGGCTGAGTGGAAAGCTGAAAGAAGCAAGCATGAGCCATAAGGACAACAGAGTGGACACCTAGGAGAGGAAAAAGCACTTGCAAATGTCCTGTTTGGGAGCATGCTTCTTACTCTCAAGAAGCAACAAAGAGGCCAGGAGTAGAAAGAGTAAAGGGGAGCAGTAGGAAATGAGGTAATAGAAGAGGGGCCCAGAATGAGAAAGGCAGACTCTGGCAAGCTCTGAACAGAGGAGAGGCACCGTCTACTGGCATAGCAGGATCACTTTGCCTGCTGAGTAGGAAGAGGTTGAGCAGTCAGCGACAGAAGCAGGGAGCCTAGTTTGGAGGCAGCTGCAGTAATCCAGGTAAGAGGTGATGGAGCTGGGATAAGGTAGCAGTGAGGGAGGTGGGAGTGGAGAGTTTCTGGATATATTGAGGAGAGCTTCAGGACGTGCTGATGGACTGGGCTTGCAGGATGGCCTTGGTCCTGAAACTCCTGGCAAGGCAATAGGCCCAGCTGTCAGCTCAGAGGGTGCAAATGCATCAGAAATCAAGGCCTCTTGGATTCTGGCTCTTAGGCAAGAGGTAAAGACCCTATTTATTTAGTACCCACTATGTGTCAGGTGCTGCCTTAGGTATTTTCACAGAAACTTCTTCCTCACAAATCTTTGAGACAGGTTTGACTACTTCCACTTCATGGGTAAGGAAACCAGAATCTCAAAGAAGGTCAATCAGTCAGGGACAGAGATCTGAACCTGTGTCTACCAGTCCCCAGGGCTGTTAATCGGAGCCCCTTACAGAGGGAGAGCCTAGCAGAGAGGCTCAGGGGTCGCTGCAAGCTCAGCAAAGGGAGGCGCCAGAATAAGGGAACCCTCACACCCTCCCAGGCAGCAGATTCACACTAGAGCTCCAGGGTGGAGCTGCAAGTCACGGGTTTGACCTAGCACTAAGCTTCCTCAGCAGGATCCAGGATGTAGCTGCTGGGGCTGCAGCCACCAGAAGCAGGAAAGCCAAATGGGGACAGGCAAGAGATCCAGGTGACCCATCCAAGCCCCAGGCCCGGCTTTCCTGCGTCAGAGGGAGGGTGCCACCAGGTGCTGCCCACCGCCCCTGTAGTCAACACCCTCCAAATTTAGTTTCCACATTTCAGCCTCCACACACCAAAACTTTCAGCTAGCCATCCTGGGAGGAGCCCTGAGGTCGCTGCCTCTGGGCTGGCTCGGCCGATTGGAGGAAATGGGCCTGCACTCAACACTTGTGCACCTGCACTGGGCGTTGTGTATTTCTCCTCTGGTTGCCAGAGCAACAGAAACAACAGTGGCTGCCGAAACCCCCTTAACAGCACAGCCCAGGCTGACCCTGACCAATGGCAGCCAGACCTTGCATCTTGGCCTCTTCCCTTTTCTCTCACCCCCCTGAAAGTATCTCCTCTGAAACCAAAAATTTAACCGGCCTCTCTCCCTGAGCTGCAACGGTTCTCACAGCTTGCCCAACTCTGAGCTCTTCCTGACACGCCTGGGTTTCTGCCTGTCAGCACCCCAGGGAGAGGGTGGGACGCCCAGATCCAGGCATGGAGCAGAATGTCGCCTAGGGAGAGCGCCGGGAGCCTCCTCCTCAGAACCACTGCGGAGCTACTTTACTCCAAACAACCTAAGTAAAGTGGGCAGTTTCCCAAGGTGTGGCCCCAGCTGCTGATCCCAGAGTTTGTACTCAAACACCCGTGGGCCTGACTACTGCCCTTATTGACAAATCCTATCTCATCAGATGCTCGGGGGCTGTAGGTCTTCATTCCATGTCAGGAATGCCCCACTTTGAGAGGACTTGTGATTGTGGTAATTTATGACACCAGCTGCTGTGAAAATGACTGGGAAATGGGCAAATTGCCCTGCCTGTAAACTTACAAATGGACATCCAGGACCAGAGATGCCCTTGCTCTGAAGCAAGCACCCATATCACCCTGCCTCAAACTGTAGGGTGCTGGGTTGGCTCACGTTTCATCTCTCAGGTTGCTGTTCAAGTTGCAACCAGAGAATTTCATGTGCTGAGCTGGGAAACAGGACACTAGGGTCCTTCCCTCCATTCTGTGAGTATCCACCACAGGAGTAATCCTTGAGGGTGAGGGAAGAGGGCACCTCTATGCTGTTTTGTTTAGTTATTTCCACAACCCCACAAGTTAAATATAGCGTTTTCCACACGTGTACAACTGAGAAAATCAAAGTTCAGTGAGGCTAAGTGACTTGTCTGAGATTGCACAGTGAGCAAGCAGCAGGATCAGGATTTGAATCCAGATTTCCTATCTCACATTATACTGCAGAGGCATATTTAAAGTCTTTATTAAAGGGCTCGTTTCCTTGATTATCCCACACAGTAAACAAAATCATAGGTACTCTATTAGTTTGCCAGGGCTGCCATAACACAGTATCACAGTCTGGGAGGCTAACAACAGGAGTTTATTGTCTCACGATTCTGGAGGCTAGAAGGCCAAGATCAAGGAGTGGGCAGGGTTGGCTACTTCTGAGGCCTCTCTCCTTGGCTTGTAGTGGCCGTCGCCTCCTCCTTGGGTCTCCACATGCTCTTCCCTCTGTACATGTCTATGTCCTACTCTCTTCTTATGAAGACGCCAGTCACATTGGTAATCCTAGCGGGACCATTCCAGTGACTCCATTTAACCATAATTACCTCTTTAAAGACTCTCTCTTCAAATGCAGTCACATTCTGAGGTATCAGAGATTGGGACATATGAATTTGGAGGGGGAAGATAAAATTCACTCCATAACACATACCAAGCCCTGTCTTTTCAATGCCTGGTTTAGCTCCTCAATAATAAAATATAGTAACAATATTCTCAATATAAATAAATATGGTAGGCATTCAAATGATCATGAAAAAAGAAGGCTTTTACTAAAAATTAGTTGTCTTTCTTCTTTTTCTTTTTATTTTTTGAGACACGATCTTGCTTGTTGCCCAGGCTGAAGCGCAGTGGTGTAATCTCAGCTCACTGCAACCTCTGCCTCCCAGGCTCCAGGGATCCTCCCACTTCAGCCTCCTGAGTAGTTGGGACTATAAGTGCATACTTCCATGCTTAACTAATTTTGCTAATTTTTGTATTTTTTGTAGAGATTGGGTTTTGTCATGTTGCCCAGGAGCTGGTCTTGAACTCCTGGGCTCAAGGAATTCTCTCACCTCAGCCTCCCAAATTGCTGAGACTACAGGCATGAGCCACTGTACCTGGCGAAAAAATTGATTTTCAGCTGCCATTCTGTTAGCAATTTTTTTTCAGAAAGCATTTCCTATGTACAAAACCCTTTGATCATTACAATGCCATATGGTACATAGTGCCTCTACTCATTAAACTTTCACTAGAGCTGCGAAGATAAGAAGACATAGACCCAAATAACTACCATACAAAGCAGACATGCTCTATGCCCCAACAATGGTGCCCTGTAGAGTACCAGGAAGTCCACAGGATGAGACATCACTTCTATTTGGCATAATCAAAGAAGACTTCCTGGAGGGGGTGACTCCAAGGCTTGACCTTAATGTCACACGGGATTTTAATAGACAAAGATCGGGGATGTTGGCTTTTAAAACCATATATTTGGACCTTATATTTGGATTTTTACCCCTAAAATTTCTATATAAAAATAGGAATAATATTTACAACATCATCCTGCTACATGTACCTTGATGAGGTGTATCTCCAAGGAGACCAAGAAAGAAAAAGGGCAATGTCCAGAGAAATAGAACCCAGCAGACTGCTGCACCTGAGTCTCTCTTAAGCCCATATAAAATAGATGACAGGCTTCCATGTGTGCTATGCGCCCCACCTTCCCTCACTGGTAGCCACGTGCCTGCAGCAGCCAGCAAAATGTTTGACGCTGTTGTGACGCTGTCGTCAGCCCATTTTCTCGTTTTGTTTGTTTGTTTGTTTGTTTTGACAGAGTCTTCCTCTGCCACCCAGGCTGGAGTGCAGTGGCGGGATCTCAGCTCACTGCAATCTTTGCCTCCCGGGTTCAACCAAGTCTCCTGCCTCAGCCTCCAAGTAGCTGGGATTGCAGAAGCACACCATCACACCTGGCTAATTTTTGTATTTTTAGTAGAGACGGGGTTTCGCCATGGTGACCAGGCTGGTCTCAAATTCCTGACCTCAGGCGATCCACTCACCTTGGCCTCCCAAAGTGCTGGGATTACAGGTGTGAGCCACCACACCTGGCCGATTTCTCATTCTTTATTCAGAAATCAGGAGGGGGCTTGTTTCCCAAGATAGGATAAGACTTGGGGCAGACAGGTGGCTCCAGAACCATTTTACCCAAGAACAAGGTTTATCCTCCATCTTCTGTGACTTTGGAACTCTGAGCCTTTTCCTTTCATTACTCTTCTGTATCTGTCTTTAATAGAGCAGATGACCTTTTAAATCACAAAGCCAGCATGCTGTACTTGAGGGAGCTCTCAGGGTACAAACCAAGCATGAGGTATGTCTGATTTTGTACTTAGTTCTCCCTGCTAGGAAAGCTCTTCTATCTTTCTCCTATCCAAAGTAGTTTTCTCTTACTCAGCCCTCAAAACTCAGTTCAAAGAGCATCCCTTCAGAGAAACCAATTCCTTTCACACACACTCATATTTAGGGCAGGTTTCTCTACTATGTATTCCCATTATACCAATCCTTCATAGTTTGTAGCGACATGTTAGTTTCTATCTCCTGCAGCAGATCTTAACTTCCACAAAGGCATGTATGGGCGACGATTATCCACATGTCTGACACATGGAAGGTGCCCCACATATGGACCAAACCATTGGGAGGCAGCCTGATGTAGCAGTAATCGGAGTCAGACAGACCTTAGTTGGAATGCCAGTTCCAACACCTACTATTTGGACAACTGATTACACACCCTGTGTCTCGGCTTCCCCTATTACAAAATGAGGATAATCATGTTTATTTCACAAGATTGTTATGAGAAACATATAGATAAGAACATCTAGTTGGCATTTTGTGAGTGCTCATGCAGTAATATTGGTTGCTTTACTTCCTTTATTACCTGAATTGGCTCACCATGGTTCTCAGGGAACCTTGACTCTCAGGCCGCTCAGACCTTCCTTCATAAACGCCAAAGTCTGCCCTACAATTTTAATTCAAGATTGAAAATGCTTTCTGGAGCTCTCTGAAGCTGAGTTGAGAGGTTTCATTATCCTCTATGTCTGTAAGGGTTCTAAGCTGCAAGAAACAGGAACCAACTCTTTCGTCTAAGATGAAACGGAAGTCCTCAAAAGTAAATAGATTGCTCAGAGTTTCCAGAATGATGCAGAACCAGGTACAAGGACTCTCCCTCAAGAATGATGCCCCACATCAGGCCACAGAGCTAGGCCACAAAAGACGCTGCTGCAATTGCTACTGGGCACAGGCCAGCTCCAGGTACCGTGTGTAGTCGGCCCTGGATGCTGGATGCTGGCTATGGAACCACAGTCCTTGTTGCCTCTGGAAACTAAGCATAGTCACTGGTGTCTTGCCCTCACCAGAATGGAGGTCTGTCCGTAGTGTCTGTTTTAGCTCTGCTTCAAAGTCTAGGAAAGGGGCTGGGCGTGGTGGCTCACGCCTTTAATCCCAGCACTTTGGGAGGCTGAGGCAGGCAGATCACCTGAGATCGGAAGATCGAGACCATCCTGGCCAACATGGAGAAACCCCGTTTCTACTAAAAATACAAAAAATTAGCTGGATGTGGTGGCACATGCCTGTAATCCCAGCTACTTGGGAGGCCAAGGCAGGAGAATCGCTTGAACTCAGGAGGCAGAGGTTGTGGTGAGCCAAGATCGTGCCATTGCACTCCAGCCTGGGCAACAAGAGTGAAACTCCATCTCAACAAACTAAATAAATGAATAATAAAAATAAAACATAAAAAAAATCTAGGAAAGGCACTTCTGACTGGTGGCACCCAGGTTAATGTGCCCATAAACTCGCTGCAAAGTAGGCTGAGGAAACACAGGTCTGCCACGTTCAACTTTTCTGTGAGAGAAGACTCTGCCTTATCAGCTCAGGAATTCCTCCCCAAAAGGAAAGGGATTCCGTCACTGGGCATCCAAAACACTGACAACTGCCCGCCATCCCCTGGAATGGGCCTGGCTCCTATTTCCCAAGTCTTTCCTCACTCCACACCTGCTAGCCTCGTAGACTAAGCTCCCTAATTGACTGCTCTCCACATGCAAGCATGTTCTAGGTGACTCCTCCCTGCCCTATATCCCTGTTCCAATAGTTTCATTTTCTTTACTTCTTTTTCATCCATTTATATCAGTTTTCTTCCTCCAAAGTCATATGTGCCCAGGATTCTACGTGCATGTAACTCCACAGTCAGTCCATCCCACAGCTCAACTCTTTCTTATTTCTAAAGTTCAATTTATTTCAGAATTACTCTTAACCTATTTAGAATGGGAGCAAATTCACAATTACACAATATGTTAGGGAAGAGTTCCTTCTCTCATGTGCCCACCCAAGTCAATATCTGAAACAGCCAGCCTCAGTGAACATTATGCTCTTAAGAGGGTCCTCAAAAAGTAGTATTCTTTGGTCAAATGAATTTAAGAAAAGTTTCCCTGTGAGAGTCACAATGCACATTAGGTAATTAAAGGTCTGGAAAGTCATGAAACACAGAAGCCTATTTAATTTTTAAACCCAACACTTCCAAAGTGTATTTGACTACAAACCTTCCCCACATTTTTTGTTGGTGTCTTTATAACACTTTTTCACATCCAAAGCATGCTGCAATAAAGCTTCTTAAGATACTTTACTCAGAAGATTCTTCATGTTCCCTTCTCCCTGATAAAACTATCCCCAAGGAAATGAATCTCTGCTCAGCTTGGAGAAGGAGAACAGGGACGATGGGGAGAGGTGCCATACTGTAGACCCTTGCTACTCAAAGTGCGGTCCACAGACTAGAAGCATCACCATTACCATCACCGAGGAGCTTGGGAAATGTAGCATCTCAGGTCCCACCCCAGACCCAGGAAACTAGAATCTGCATTTTAGCAAGTTTATTCCTATGCACAGTAAAGTCTCACCCATACTGGCACAGATAACTCCTGCACCTAAAATCTCCAATTCCCCATAATGAACATGTAAGGAGTTCAACTCATGCCCAAGTTTCCATAAGTAGAATTTGTTCCTCCCTTGAGGGTTTTACAGAGCTCAGCATTCTTTTTCAGGGTGGGCCCACACCCTTTGGAATTCTGGGAGTTTAAGGAAACCTTAGCATTTTGTGGTTTGACCACAAAGAAGCTGAGCTGACTTCTATGATCTTCTGTGAAACATCCCTTGGGGAACCTCTGGCCTCCAGCATTGAGGGATGTGCCATCAGCACTATCACTGGAACACCTGGGAGGTACTGTTGTAACAAGCCACAGCCAGGTAGCATTTAGAAATCCAATTCTGCACAGAGTACAAATGGAAATCTAGAAGGGCACTTAATTCGATTTCTGCAAAACTAGTCTCTCAACCACCAGCATGTGTATTTACCAAATGCAGCAGATTTTAAAACAACGTAAACAATAACCCAAAGCAATGCTGGTACTGGACCTTAGCCAGCCTGCCACCCTGTTCACCTGCCTTAGGTTACAAAAGGTTCCTATAATGCCCTGCTTTGTAGAGTTGGATGTGAAGGGATTTCAAATCAAACAAACCCAGGTTCAAATACTGGTTCTGCCTCTTATCAGTCCAGTAGAGCCAACCATTTTGCTTTATCTCTCTTAGCTGTGGGTTCTCCCCTGTAAAACAGGGCTATGAAGATTGGCTTCACAGAGCTGTTGTAATGAGGACTCCATCAGGTGAGGTGTGGGAAGCACCAGCTCAGTGCCTTTCTGGTGCCAAGAGCTTCAACCACATTAGATACTCCCCTCCATCCTGCCATTCCCAGCCCACTCCCCAAGTGTAAGCTCAGGAATTCCCTTCCTGTAGGCTTCCATCCTGAGGTGACCACCCTCCAAGCCCTGTGGCTGTGGAAATGACAGCCTGGATCCTCCTTCACTCTTCAACCACTGTGGTCACCTAGCCTCTGCCTTCCCAATTACCACAGACCACAGCTCTAGAGGCAGCCTGGAGAGCTAGCAAATTTCTTTCTCCACCTCCCTGGCAGTCCTGTGGGACCACTCCTAACCTGCGACACGCTTGGGGAAGGAGGCAAAGGAGGAAAGCTTGGGAGGAAATGGGAGAGGCAGGGCTGGGGGAGTCCTTTCTCCATAGACCTACAGTCTGGGGTCTATACCTTCTGCTTCTGAGAAGAAATAAAGAAAAAGGCAAATTTGGTATATTTTCCTCTTAAGCCATTGAAATAAGGTAAATAAATGAAACTGTTTTCTTCTATTTAAACTTGGAGCTAGTAGAAGTTAATTCTACTAACCAACTCTCATGCAGGGATACCGAAGAAGAATCTTCATGGAGGGAAAGCACAGGATCATTGGTAAGTCATCATTCCCTTAAAGGGAAGAGACAGAGATATAACCACTGAGTAACCAGACTCCCAGTGACATGTGAACTGAGACAGAACAAGATCACGAGCCACTGATTGATGATTGCTCCAATCACTTGTGGCTCATTGTTAGTACCAAGGGAACATTGTTGCTAATCCTCACAGCTATGAGTGTTTTCCAGATGAGATAATGTTCTATGGACTGAGAGTGTGCATATTAGCTACACCAACAAGGTGAAGATGAAGATGATCAGTGTGAACAAACAGCAAGTGATATACAGGCAGGCCTCAGAGATGGCAGGCTTGCTTCCAGACCATCACAATAAAGTGAGCATCACAATAAAGCAAGCCACATTCATTGCTTGGTTTCCTACTGCATGTAACTGTTATGTTTCCACTACGACACCATAGTCTATTGTGTGCAATAGCATTATGTTTTAAAAAGTAATCCACATACCTTAATTTAAAAGTACTTTATTGCAAAAAAAAAAAAAAATGCTGACAATATGGAGCCTCCAGCAAGTCATAATCTTTTTGCTCTTGAAGGGTCCTGCCTAGATGCTGATGGCTGCTGACTGATCAGGGTGGTGGTTGCTGAAGGCTGGGGTAGCTGTGGCAATTTCTTCATGGATGACAATGAAGTTTGCTGCATCAGTTGACTCTTCCTTTCACAAAATATTTCCATTTTTGTTGTTGCTGTTGTTTGAGACAGGATCTCGGTCTATTGCCAGCGCTAGAAGGCAGTGGCATGATCTTGGCTCACTGCAACCTCCGCTTCCCGGGTGCAAGCAATTCTCATGTTTCAGCCTTCTGAGTAGCTGGGATTACAGGCAATTGCCACCACACCCGGCTTATTTTTGTATTTTTAGTAGAGACAGCGTTTCACCATGTTGGCCAGGCTGGTCTCAAACTCCTGACCTCAGGTGATACACCCGCCTCTGTCTCCCAGAATGCTGGGATTATAGGCATGAATCACCGCGCCCAGCTCATAAAATATTTCTTTGAAGCCCAAGGTAGAACTTCTTTCAAAACTGAAGTTGATCCTCTCAAACCCTGCTGCAGATTTATCAACTAAGTTTATGGAATACTCTAAATCCTTTGTTACCATTTCAATGGTGTTCAATGCATCTTCACCAGGAGAAGATTCCATCTCAAGAAACCAGTTTCTTTGCTCATCTGTTCAAGTTCTATCATGAGATTACAGCAATTCAGTCACATCTTCAGGCTCTACTTCTAATTCTAGTTTTCTTGCTATTTCCACAACATTTGCAGTTACTTCTTCCACTGAAGACTTAAATTCCTCAAAGTCATCCATGAGGATGGGAATCAACTTTTTAAAAACCCTGTTAATGTTGATATTTTGACCTCCTCCCACGAATCACGAATGTTTTCACTGGCATCCAGAATGGTGAATTCTTTTCTGAAGGTTTTCAATGTACTTTGCCCAGATCTATCAAAGGAATCACTATCTATGGTAGCTGTAGCCTTGCAAAATATGTTTATTAAATAATAAGACTTGAAAGTCAAAATTAATCCTTGATCCATGGGTTACAGAATGAATATTATTAGCAGGCATAAAAGTAACATTAACCTCCTTGTACCTCTCCATCAGAGCTCTTGGGTGACCAGATACATTGTAAATGAACAGTAATATTTTGAAAGGAATCTTTTTTTCTGATTAATAAGTCTTTTTAAAATTAATTTATTATTATACTTTAAGTTCTAGGGTACATGTGCATAACGTACAGGTTTGTTACATATGTATACTTATGCCATGTTGGTGTGCTGCACCCATCAACTCGTCAGCACCCATCAACTCGTCATTTACATCAGGTTTAACTCTCAATGCAATCCCTCCCCCCTCCCCCCTCCCCATGATAGGCCCCAGTGTGTGATGTCCCCCTTCCCGAGTCCAAGTGATCTCATTGTTCAGTTCCCACCTATGAGTGAGAACATGCGGTGTTTGGTTTTCTGTTCTTTTTTTTTTTTTTTTTTTAAACATTTAAACATTCTTTTTTTTTTTTTTTAATTTATTTATTATTACTATACTTTAAGTTGTAGGGTACATGTGCATAACGTACAGGTTTGTTACATATGTGTACTTGTGCCATGTTGGTGTGCTGCACCCATCAACTCGTCAATTACATCAGGCATAACTCCCAATGCAATCCCTCCCCCCTCCCCCCTCCCCATGATAGGCCCCGGTGTGTGATGTTCCCCTTCCCGAGTCCAAGTGACCTCATTGTTCAGTTCCCACCTATGAGTGAGAACATGCGGTGTTTGGTTTTCTGTTCTTGTGATAGTTTGCTAAGAATGATGGTTTCCAGCTGCATCCATGACCCTACAAAGGACACAAACTCATCCTTTTTTATGGCTGCATAGTATTCCATGGTTTATGTGCCACATTTTCTTAATCCAGTCTGTGACTGATAGACATTTGGGTTGATTCCAAGTCTTTGCTATTGTGAATAGTGCTGCAATAAACATACGTGTGCATGTGTCTTTATAGCAGCATAATTTATAATCCTTTGGGTATATACCCAGTAATGGGATGGCTGGGTCATATGGTACATCTAGTTCTAGATCCTTGAGGAATCGCCATACTGTTTTCCATAATGGTTGAACTAGTTTACAATCCCACCAACAGTGTAAAAGTGTTCCTATTTCTCCACATCCTCTCCAGCCCCTGTTGTTTCCTGACTTTTTAATGATCGCCATTCTAACTGGTGTGAGATGGTATCTCATTGTGGTTTTGATTTGCATTTCTCTGATGGCCAGTGATGATGAGCATTTTTTCATGTGTCTGTTGGCTGTATGAATGTCTTCTTTTGAGAAATGTCTGTTCATATCCTTTGCCCACTTTTTGATGGGGTTGTTTGTTTTTTTCTTGTAAATTTGTTTGAGTTCTTTGTAGGTTCTAGATATTAGCCCTTTGTCAGATGAGTAGATTGCAAAAATTTTCTCCCATTCTGTAGGTTGCCTGTTCACTCTGATGGTAGTTTCTTTTGCTGTGCAGAAGCTCTTTAGTTTAATGAGATCCCATTTGTCAATTTTGGCTTTTGCTGCTGTTGCTTTTGCTGTTTTAGACATGAAGTCTTTGCCCATGCCTATGTCCTGAATGGTACTACCTAGGTTTTCCTCTAGGATTTTTATGGTATTAGGTCTAACATTTAAGTCTCTAATCCATCTTGAATTAATTTTCGTATAAGGAGTAAGGAAAGGATCCAGTTTCAGCTTTCTACTTATGGCTAGCCAATTTTCCCAGCACCATTTATTAAATAGGGAATCCTTTCCCCATTTCTTGTTTCTCTCAGGTTTGTCAAAGATCAGATGGCTGTAGATGTGTGGTATTATTTCTGAGGACTCTGTTCTGTTCCATTGGTCTATATCTCTGTTTTGGTACCAGTACCATGCTGTTTTGGTTACTGTAGCCTTATAGTATAGTTTGAAGTCAGGTAGCGTGATGCCTCCAGCTTTGTTCTTTTGACTTAGGATTGTCATGGAGATGCGGGCTCTTTTTTGGTTCCATATGAACTTTAAAGCAGTTTTTTCCAATTCTGTGAAGAAGCTCATTGGTAGCTTGATGGGGATGGCATTGAATCTATAAATTACCTTGGGCAGTATGGCCATTTTCATGATATTGATTCTTCCTATCCATGAGCATGGTATGTTCTTCCATTTGTTTGTGTCCTCTTTGATTTCACTGAGCAGTGGTTTGTAGTTCTCCTTGAAGAGGTCCTTTACATCCCTTGTAAGTTGGATTCCTAGGTATTTTATTCTCTTTGAAGCAATTGTGAATGGAAGTTCATTCATGATTTGGCTCTCTGTTTGTCTGTTACTGGTGTATAAGAATGCTTGTGATTTTTGCACATTAATTTTGTATCCTGAGACTTTGCTGAAGTTGCTTATCAGCTTAAGGAGATTTTGGACTGAGACAATGGGGTTTTCTAAATATACAATCATGTCATCTGCAAACACGGACAATTTGACTTCTTCTTTTCCTAACTGAATCCCCTTGATTTCTTTCTCTTGCCTGATTGCCCTAGCCAGAACTTCCAACACTATGTTGAATAGGAGTGGTGAGAGAGGGCATCCCTGTCTTGTGCCAGTTTTCAAAGGGAATTTTTCCAGTTTTTGCCCATTCAGTATGATATTGGCTGTGGGTTTGTCATAAATAGCTCTTATTATTTTGAGGTACGTTCCATCAACACCGAATTTATTGAGCGTTTTTAGCATGAAGGGCTGTTGAATTTTGTCAAAGGCCTTTTCTGCATCTATTGAGATAATGATGTGGTTCTTGTCTTTGGTTCTGTTTATATGCTGGATTATGTTTATTGATTTGCGAATGTTGAACCAGCATTGCATCCCAGGGATGAAGCCCACTTGATCATGGTGGATAAGCTTTTTGATGTGTTGCTGAATCCGGTTTGCCAGTATTTTATTGAGGATTTTTGCATCAATGTTCATCAGGGATATTGGTCTAAAATTCTCTTTGTTTGTTGTGTCTCTGCCAGGCTTTGGTATCAGGATGATGTTGGCCTCATAAAATGAGTTAGGGAGGATTCCCTCTTTTTCTATTGTTTGGAATAGTTTCAGAAGGAATGGTACCAACTCCTCCTTGTACCTCTGGTAGAATTCAGCTGTGAATCCATCTGGTCCTGGACTTTTTTTGGTTGGTAGGCTATTAATTATTGCCTCAATTTCAGAGCCTGCTATTGGTCTATTCAGGGATTCAACTTCTTCCTGGTTTAGTCTTGGAAGAGTGTAAGTGTCCAGGAAATTATCCATTTCTTCTAGATTTTCCAGTTTATTTGCGTAGAGGTGTTTATACTATTCTCTGATGGTAGTTTGTATTTCTGTGGGGTCGGTGGTTATATCCCCTTTATCATTTTTAATTGTGTCGATTTGATTCTTCTCTCTTTTCTTCTTTATTAGTCTTGCTAGTGGTCTGTCAATTTTGTTGATCTTTTCAAAAAACCAACTCCTGGATTCATTGATTTTTTGGAGGGTTTTTTGTGTCTCTATCTCCTTCAGTTCTGCTCTGATCTTAGTTATTTCTTGCCTTCTGCTAGCTTTCAAATGTGTTTGCTCTTGCTTCTCTAGTTCTTTTAATTGCGATGTGAGAGTGTCAATTTTAGATCTTTCCTGCTTTCTCTTGTGGGCATTTAGTGCTATAAATTTCCCTCTACACACTGCTTTAAATGTGTCCCAGAGATTCTGGTATGTTGTATCTTTGTTCTCATTGGTTTCAAAGAACATCTTTATTTCTGCCTTCATTTCGTTATGTACCCAGTAGTCATTCAGGAGCAGGTTGTTCAGTTTCCATGTAGTTGAGCGGTTTTGATTGAGTTTCTTAGTCCTGAGTTCTAGTTTGATTGCACTGTGGTCTGAGAGACAGTTTGTTATAATTTCTGTTCTTGTGCATTTGCTGAGGAGTGCTTTACTTCCAATTACGTGGTCAATTTTGGAGTAAGTACGATGTGGTGCTGAGAAGAATGTATATTCTGTTGATTTGGGGTGGAGAGTTCTATAGATGTCTATTAGGTCTGCTTGCTGCAGAGATGAGTTCAATTCCTGGATATCCTAGTTAACTTTCTGTCTCGTTGATCTGTCTAATGTTGACAGTGGAGTGTTGAAGTCTCCCATTATTATTGTATGGGAGTCTAAGTCTCTTTGTAAGTCTCTAAGGACTTGCTTTATGAATCTGGGTGCTCCTGTATTGGGTGCATATATATTTAGGATAGTTATCTCTTCCTGTTGAATTGATCCCTTTACCAATATGTAATGGCCTTCTTTGTCTCTTTTGATCTTTGATGGTTTAAAGTCTGTTTTATCAGAGACTAGTATTGCAACCCCTGCTTTTTTTTGTTCTCCATTTGCTTGGTAAATCTTCCTCCATCCCTTTATTTTGAGCCTATGTATGTCTCTGCGTGTGAGATGGGTCTCCTGTATACAGCAGACTGATGGGTCTTGACTCTTTATCCAGTTTGCCAGTCTGTGTCTTTTAATTGGAGCATTTAGTCCATTTACATTTAAGGTTAAGATTGTTATGTGTGAACTTGATCCTGCCATTATGATATTAACTGGTTATTTGGCTCGTTAGTTGATGCAGTTTCTTCCTAGTCTCGATGGTCTTTACATTTTGGCATGTTTTTGCAATGGCTGGTACCGGTTGTTCCTTTCCATGTTTAGTGCTTCCTTCAGGGTCTCTTGTAAGGCAGGCCTAGTGGTGACGAAATCTCTAAGCCTTTGCTTATCTGTAAAGGATTTTATTTCTCCTTCACTTACGAAACTTAGTTTGGCTGGATATAAAATTCTGGGTTTAAAATTCTTTTCTTTAAAAATGTTGAATATTGGCCCCCACTGTCTTCTGGCTTGAAGAGTTTCTGCCAAGAGATCTGCTGTTAGTCTGATGGGCTTCCCTTTGTGGGTAACCCGACCTTTCTCTCTGGCTGCCCTTAACATTTTTTCCTTCATTTCAACTTTGGTGAATCTGGCAATTATGTGTCTTGGAGTTGCTCTTCTCGAGGAGTATCTTTGTGGCGTTCTCTGTATTTCCTGGATTTGAATGTTGGCCTGCCCTACTAGGTTGGGGAAGGTCTCCTGGATGATATCCTGAAGAGTGTTTTCCAACTTGGTTCCATTTTCCCCCTCACTTTCAGGCACCCCAATCAGACGTAGATTTGGTCTTTTTACATAATCCCATACTTCTTGCAGGCTTTGTTCATTTCTTTTTCTTCTTTTTTCTTTTGGTTTCTCTTCTCGCTTCATTTCATTCATTTGATCCTCAATCGTTGACATTCTTTCTTCCAGTTGATCGAGTCGGTTACTGAAGCTTGTGCATTTGTCACGTATTTCTCGTGTCATGGTTTTCATCTCTTTCATTTCGTTTATGACCTTCTCTGCATTAATTACTCTAGCCATCAATTCTTCCACTTTTTTTTCAAGATTTTTAGTTTCTTTGCGCTGGGTACGTAATTCCTCCTTTAGCTCTGAGAAATTTGATGGACTGAAGCCTTCTTCTCTCATCTCGTCGAAGTCATTCTCCGTCCAGCTTTGATCCGTTGCTGGCGATGAGCTGCGCTCCTTTGCCGGGGGAGATGCGCTCTTATTTTTTGAATTTCCAGCTTTTCTGCCCTGCTTTTTCCCCATCTTTGTGGTTTTATCTGCCTCTGGTCTTTGATGATGGTGATGTACTGATGGGGTTTTGGTGTAGGTGTCCTTCCTGTTTGATAGTTTTCCTTCTAACAGTCAGGACCCTCAGCTGTAGGTCTGTTGGAGATTGCTTGAGGTCCACTCCAGACCCTGTTTGCCTGGGTATCAGCAGCAGAGGCTGCAGAAGATAGAATATTGCTGAACAGCGAGTGTACCTGTCTGATTCTTGCTTTGGAAGCTTCCTCTCAGGGGTGTACTCCACCCTGTGAGGTGTGGGGTGTCAGACTGCCCCTAGTGGGGGATGTCTCCCAGTTAGGCTACTCAGGGGTCAGGGACCCACTTGAGCAGGGAGTCTGTCCCTTCTCAGATCTCAACCTCTGTGTTGGGAGATCCACTGCTCTCTTCAAAGCTGTCAGACAGAGTCGTTTGCGTCTGCAGAGGTTTCTGCTGCGTTTGTTATTGTTTATCTGTGCCCTGTCCCCAGAGGTGGAGTCTACAGAGACAGGCAGGTTTCCTTGAGCTGCTGTGAGCTCCACCGAGTTCGAGCTTCCCAGCAGCTTTGTTTACCTACTTAAGCCTCAGCAATGGCGGGCGCCCCTCCCCCAGCCTCGCTGCTGCCTTGCCGGTAGATCACAGACTGCTGTGCTAGCAATGAGGGAGGCTCCGTGGGTGTGGGACCCTCCCGGCCAGGTGTGGGATATGATCTCCTGGTGTGCCTGTTTGCTTAAAGCGCAGTATTGGGGTGGGAGTTACCCGAATTTCCAGGTGTTGTGTGTCTCAGTTCCCCTGGCTAGGAAAAGGGATTCCCTTCCCCCTTGCGCTTCCCAGGTGAGGCAATGCCTCGCCCTGCTTCAGCTCTCGCTGGTCGGGCTGCAGCAGCTGACCAGCACCGATCCTCTGGCACTCCCCAGTGAGATGAACCCAGTACCTCAGTTGAAAATGCAGAAATCACCGGTCTTCTGTGTTGCTCGCGCTGGGAGTTGGAGACTGGAGCTGTTCCTATTCGGCCATCTTGCTCCGCCCCCAGTTTTCTGTTCTTGTGATAGTTTGCTAAGAATGATGGTCTCCAGCCGTCCCTACAAAGGACACAAACTCATCCTTTTTTATGGCTGCATAGTATTCCATGGTGTATATGTGCCACATTTTCTTAATCCAGTCTGTGACTGATAGACATTTGGGTTGATTCCAAGTCTTTGCTATTGTGAATAGTGCCGCAATAAACATATGTGTGCATGTGTCTTTATAGTAGCATGATTTATAATCCTTTGGGTATATACCCAGTAATGGGATGGCTGGGTCATATGGTACATCTAGTTCTAGATCCTTGAGGAATCGCCATACTGTTTTCCATAATGGTTGAACTAGTTTACAATCCCACCAACAGTGTAAAAGTGTTCCTATTTCTCCACATCCTCTCCAGCCCCTGTTGTTTCCTGACTTTTTAATGATCGCCATTCTAACTGGTGTGAGATGGTATCTCATTGTGGTTTTGATTTGCATTTCTCTGATGGCCAGTGATGATGAGCATTTTTTCATGTATCTGTTGGCTATACGAATGTCTTCTTTTGAGAAGTGTCTGTTTTTATCCTTTGCCCACTTTTTGATGGGGTTGTTTGTTTTTTTCTTGTAAATTTGTTTGAGTTCTTTGTAGGTTCTGGATATTAGCCCTTTGTCAGATGAGTAGATTGCAAAAATTTTCTCCCATTCTGTAGGTTGCCTGTTCACTCTGATGGTAGTTTCTTTTGCTGTGCAGAAGCTCTTTAGTTTAATGAGATCCCATTTGTCAATTTTGGCTTTTGCTGCTGTTGCTTCTGGTGTTTTAGACATGAAGTCTTTAACCATGTCTATGTCCTGAATGGTACTACCTAGGTTTTCCTCTAGGGTTTTTATGGTATTAGGTCTAACATTTAAGTCTCTAATCCATCTTGAATTAATTTTCGTATAAGGAGTAAGGAAAGGATCCAGTTTCAGCTTCCTACTTATGGCTAGCCAATTTTCCCAGCACCATTTATTAAATAGGGAATCCTTTCCCCATTTCTTGTTTCTCTCAGGTTTGTCAAAGATCAGATGGCTGTAGATGTGTGGTATTATTTCTGAGGACTCTGTTCTGTTCCATTGGTCTATATCTCTGTTTTGGTACCAGTACCATGCTGTTTTGGTTACTGTGGCCTTGTAGTATAGTTTGAAGTCAGGTAGCGTGATGCCTCCAGCTTTGTTCTTTTGACTTAGGATTATGTTGGAGATGCGGGCTCTTTTTTGGTTCCATATGAACTTTAAAGCAGTTTTTTCCAATTCTGTGAAGAAACTCATTGGTAGCTTGATGGGGATGGCATTGAATCTATAAATAACCTTGGGCAGTATGGCCATTTTCATGATATTGATTCTTCCTATCCATGAGCATGGTATGTTCTTCCATTTGTTTGTGTCCTCTTTTATTTCACTGAGCAGTGGTTTGTAGTTCTCCTGGAAGAGGTGCTTTACATCCCTTGTAAGTTGGATTCCTAGGTATTTTATTCTCTTTGAAGCAATTGTGAATGGAAGTTCATTCATGATTTAGCTCTCTGTTTGTCTGTTACTGGTGTATAAGAATGCTTGTGATTTTTGCACATTAATTTTGTATCCTGAGACTTTGCTGAAGTTGCTTATCAGCTTAAGGAGATTTTGGACTGAGACAATGGGGTTTTCTAAATATACAATCATGTCATCTGCAAACACGGACAATTTGACTTCTTCTTTTCCTAACTGAATCCCCTTGATTTCTTTCTCTTGCCTGATTGCCCTAGCCAGAACTTCCAACACTATGTTGAATAGGAGTGGTGAGAGAGGGCATCCCTGTCTTGTGCCAGTTTTCAAAGGGAATTTTTCCAGTTTTTGCCCATTCAGTATGATATTGGCTGTGGGTTTGTCATAAATAGTTCTTGTTATTTTGAGGTATGTTCCATCAATACCGAATTTATTGAGCATTTTTAGCATGAAGGGCTGTTGAATTTTGTCAAAAGCCTTTTCTGCATCTATTGAGATAATGATATGGTTCTTGTCTTTGGTTCTGTTTATATGCTGGATTATGTTTATTGATTTGCGAATGTTGAACCAGCATTGCATCCCAGGGATGAAGCCCACTTGATCATGGTGGATAAGCTTTTTGATGTGTTGCTGAATCCGGTTTGCCAGTATTTTATTGAGGATTTTTGCATCAATGTTCATCAGGGATATTGGTCTAAAATTCTCTTTGTTTGTTGTGTCTCTGCCAGGCTTTGGTATCAGGATGATGTTGGCCTCATAAAATGAGTTAGGCAGGATTCCCTCTTTTTCTATTGATTGGAATAGTTTCAGAAGGAATGGTACTAGCTCTTCCTTGTACCTCTGGTAGAATTCAGCTGTGAATCCATCTGGTCCTGGACTTTTTTTGGTTGGTAGGCTATTAATTATTGCCTCAATTTCAGAGCCTGCTATTGGTCTATTCAGGGATTCCACTTCTTCCTGGTTTAGTCTTGGAACAGTGTAAGTGTCCAGGAAATTATCCATTTCTTCTAGATTTTCTAGTTTATTTGCGTAGAGGTGTTTATAGTATTCTCTGATGGTAGTTTGTTTTTCTGTGGGGTCGGTGGTGATATCCCCTTTGTCATTTTTTATTGCGTCTATTTGATTCCTCTCTCTTTTCTTCTTTATTAGTCTTGCTAGTGGTCTGTCAATTTTGTTGATCTTTTCAAAAAACCAACTCCTGGATTCATTGATTTTTTGGAGGGTTTTTTGTGTCTCTGTCTCCTTCAGTTCTGCTCTGATCTTAGTTTTTGCCTTCTGGTAACTTTTGAATGTGTTTGCTCTTGCTTCTCTAGTTCTTTTAATTGTGATGTTAGAGTGTCAATTTTTGATCTTTCCTGCTCTCTCTTGTGTGTATTTAGTGCTATAAATTTCCCTCTACACACTGCTTTAAATGTGTCCCAGAGATTCTGGTATGTTGTATCTTTGTTCTCATTGGTTTCAAAGAACATCTTTATTTCTGCCTTCTTTTCGTTATATACCCAGTAGTCATTCAGGAGCAGGTTGTTCAGTTTCCATGTAGTTGAGCGGTTTTGATTGAGTTTCTTAGTCCTGAGTTCTAGTTTGATTGCACTGTGGTCTGAGAGACAGTTTGTTATAATTTCTATTCTTTTACATTTGCTGAGGAGTGCTTTACTTCCTACTATGTCATCAATTTTGGAATAAGTGCGATGTGGTGCTGAGAAGAATGTATATTCTGTTGCTTTGGGGTGGAGAGTTCTATAGATGTCTATTAGGTCCATTTGGTGCAGAGTTGAGTTCAATTCCTGGATATCCTTATTAACTTTCTGTCTCGTTGATCTGTCTAATGTTGACAGTGGGGCGTTAAAGTCTCCCATTATTATTGTATGGGAGTCTAAGTCTCTTTGTAAGTCTCTAAGGACATGCTTTATGAATCTGGGTGCTCCTGTATTGGGTGCATATATATTTAGGATAGTTAGCTCTTCCTGTTGAATTGATCCCTTTACCATTATGTAATGGCCTTCTTTGTCTCTTTTGATCTTTGATGGTTTAAAGTCTGTTTTATCAGAGACGAGGATTGCAACCCCTGCTTTTTTTTTGTTTTCCATTTACTTGGTAGATCTTCCTCCATCCCTTTATTTTGAGCCTATATGTGTCTCTGCATATGAGATGGGTCTCCTGAATACAGCAAACTGATGGGTCTTGACTCTTTATCCAGTTTGCCAGTCTGTGTCTTTTAATTGGAACATTTAGTCCATTTACATTTGAGGTTAATATTGTTATGTGTGAACTTGATCCTGTCATTATGATATTAGCTGGTTATTTTGCTCGTTAGTTGATGCAGTGTCTTCCTAGCATTTATGGACTTGACATTTTGGCATGTTTTTGCAATGACTGGTACCTGTTTTTCCTTTCCATGTTTAGTGCTTCCTTCAGGGCCTCTTGTAAGGCAGGCCTAGTGGTGACAAAATCTCTAAGCATTTGCTTATTTGTAAAGGATTTTATTTCTCCTTCACTTATGAAACTTAGTTTGGCTGGATATGAAATTCTGAGTTTAAAATTCTTTTCTTTAAGAATGTTGAATATTGGCCCCCACTGTCTTCTGGCTTGAAGAGTTTCTGCCGAGAGATCTGCCGTTAGTCTGATGGGCTTCCCTTTGTGGGTAACCCGACCTTTCTCTCTGGCTGCCCTTAACATTTTTTCCTTCATTTCAACTTTGGTGAATCTGGCAATTATGTGTCTTGGAGTTGCTCTTCTCGAGGAGTATCTTTGTGGCGTTCTCTGTATTTCCTGGATTTGAATGTTGGCCTGCCCTACTAGGTTGGGGAAGTTCTCCTGGATAATATCCTGAAGAGTGTTTTCCAACTTGGTTCCATTTTCCCCCTCACTTTCAGGCACCCCAATCAGACGTAGATTTGGTCTTTTTACATAATCCCATACTTCTTGCAGGCTTTGTTCATTTCTTTTTCTTCTTTTTTCTTTTGGTTTCTCTTCTCGCTTCATTTCATTCATTTGATCCTCAATCGCTGATACTCTTTCTTCCAGTTGATCGAGTCGGTTACTGAAGCTTGTGCATTTGTCACGTATTTCTCGTGTCATGGTTTTCATCTCTTTCATTTCGTTTATGACCTTCTCTGCATTAATTACTCTAGCCATCAATTCTTCCACTTTTTTTTCAAGATTTTTAGTTTCTTTGCGCTGGGTACGTAATTCCTCCTTTAGCTCTGAGAAGTTTGATGGACTGAAGCCTTCTTCTCTCATCTCGTCAAAGTCATTCTCCGTCCAGCTTTGATCCGTTGCTGGTGATGAGCTGCGCTCCTTTGCCGGGGGAGATGCGCTCTTATTTTTTGAATTTCCAGCTTTTCTGCCCTGCTTCTTCCCCATCTTTGTGGTTTTATCTGCCTCTGGTCTATGACGATGAAGGTGACGTACTGATGGGGTTTTGGTGTAGGTGTCCTTCCTGTTTGATAGTTTTCCTTCTAACAGTCAGGACCCTCAGCTGTAGGTCTGTTGGAGATTGCTTGAGGTCCACTCCAGACCCTGTTTGCCTGGGTGTCAGCAGGAGAGGCTGCAGAAGATAGAATATTGCTGAACAGCGAGTGTACCTGTCTGATTCTTGCTTTGGAGGCTTCCTCTCAGGAGTGTACTCCACCCTGTGAGGTGTGGGGTGTCAGACTGCCCCTAGTGGGGGATGTCTCCCAGTTAGGCTACTCAGGGGTCAGGGACCCACTTGAGCAGGCAGTCTGTCCCTTCTCAGATCTCAACCTCCATGTTGGGAGATCTATTGCTCTCTTCAAAGCTGTCAGAGTTATTTGCGTCTGCAGAGGTTTCTGCTGCTTTTGTTTATCTGTGCCCTGTCCCCAGAGGTGGAGTCTACAGAGACAGGCAGGTTTCCTTGAGCTGCTGTGAGCTCCACCCAGTTCGAGCTTCCCAGCGGGTTTGTTTACCTACCTAAGCCTCAGCAATGGTGGGTGCCCCTCCCCCAGCCTCGCTGCTGCCTTGCATGGGACCCTCCCGGCCAGGTGTGGGATATAATCTCCTGGTGTGCCTGTTTGCTTAAAGTGCAGTATCGGGGTGGGAGTTACCTGATTTTCCAGGTGTTGTGTGTCCAGTTCCCCTGGCTAGGAAAAGGGATTCCCTTTCCCCTTGCGCTTCCCAGGTGAGGCGATGCCTCGCCCTGCTTCAGCTCTCGCTGGTCGGGCTGCAGCAGCTGACCAGCACCGATTGTCCGGCACTCCCTAGTGAGATGAACCCAGTACCTCAGTTGAAAATGCAGAAATCACCGGTCTTCTGTGTCGCTCGCGCTGGGAGTTGGAGACTGGAGCTGTTCCTATTCGGCCATCTTGCTCTGCCTCCTAGTAAGTCTTAATAAAGGGTTTAAAATATTCAAGACACCATGTTGTTAAGAGATTTGCTATCATCCAGGCTTTGTTTTTCCACTTAGAAAGCACAGGCAGAGGAGATTTAGCATAATTCTTAAAGCCCTAGGATGTTTTTGAATGGCAAACAAGTTTTGGCTTTAACTTTAGGTCACCAGCTACACTACCTCCTAACAAGAGAGTCAGTCTGTCCTTTGAAGCTTTGAAGCCAGGAATTGACTTTTCCTCTGTAGCTATGAAAGTCCTAGATGGCATCTTCTTCTAATGGAAGGTCGTTTCAACTACATTGAGAATCTGTTGTTTAGTGTAGCCACCTTCATCAATGATCTTAGCCAGATCTTCTGGATAACTTGCTGCAGCTTCTACACTAGTACTTGCTGCTTCATTTTGTACTTCTTTTGTTTGTTTGTTTGTTTGTTTGTTTGAGATGGAGTCTTGCTCTGTTGCCCAGGCTGGAGGGCAATGGCACAATCTCGGCTCACTGCAACCTCCACCTCCAGGGTTCAAGCGATTCTCCTACCTCAGCCTCCCAAGTAGCTGGGGTCATAGGCATGTGCCACCACCCCCAGCTATTTTTTGTACTTTTAATAGGGATGGGGTTTCACCATGACGGCCAGGCTGGTCTCGAACTCCTGACCTCAAGTGATCCACCCACATTGGCCTCCCAAAGTGCTGGGATTAGAGTCGTGAGCCACTGTGCCTGGCCCATTTTCTACTTCTATGTTATAAAGAGGGCTTCTTTCCTTAAACCTCATGAACCAATTCCTGCTAGCTTCAAGCTTTTCTTCTGCAGCTTCCTCACCTCTCTCACCACCCTTCAGTGAAATGAAGAGAGTTAGGGCCTTGCTCTGGATTAGGCTTTGGCTTAAAGGAATGTTGTGGCTAGTTTGATCTTCTATCCAGACCACTGAAACTTTCTCCATATCAGCAATAAGGCTGTTTTGCTTTTCTTTTCTTTTTTTTTTTTTTTTTCTCATTTTTGTGTTCACTGGAGTAGCACTTCTAATCTCCTTCAAGAGGTTTTTTTTTCCCCCCCCACAATTTGGCTCTTTGGAATAAGAGACCAAGAGACCTAATTTTCAGCATATCTCAGCTTTCAATATGCCTTCCTTGCTAAGCTTAATCATTTCTAGCTTTTGATTTAAAGTGACAGATGTGTGACTCTTCCTTTTACTTGAACACTTAGAGGCCGTTGTAGGATTCTTAATTAGCCTAATCTCAATATTATTGAGTCTCAGGGAATAGGGAGACCTGAGGGGAGGAAGAGGGATGGGTCAGTGGAACAGCAGAACACACACAACAATTGTCAATTAAGTGTCTTAGTCGGTGTGTTTTGTGGTGCCCCAACTTACAATTACAATGGCAACATCAAAGATCACTGATCACAGTTCATGATAACAGATATAATGATCACGGAAAAGTTCGAAATATTGTGAGAATCACCAAAATATGTCACAAAGACACGAAGTGAGCATATGTTAGAAAAATGGTGCTGATAAACTTGCCACAAACCTTCAATTTGTAAAAAGTATAACATCTGCCATTTTCAATAAAGAACCATAAAACAAGTTGTGCCTGCCAAAATGCATTGACCACCAAAAGTGTACAATAAAACCCTTTTCTAAAATAAATGCTCCACAAATAATAATAAACGATTTTTAAAATTCAGCAACAGTTCTCAGTTTTCTGAAGTATTTGAAGAGGGCACCATTTTTATATCCAGGGCTGTGGATGGGCCACCAAAGAATTTAACATTTGCTCCATGCCCACCTTTCCCTGCAGAGAGGACCTCCCCAGAGCTCCATCTCACAGAGCTACTCAAAACATGGTCCGTGGACCAGAAAGGTTGGGAGCTTGTTAGAAATGCATAGTCCTAGGCCCTGCCCCAGATCTATGGAATCCGAATCCGAACTTTAGCCAGGCCTGCAGGGGATCTGTGAGCTCATTACGATTCGAGAAGGGCTGTTTTAGAACATCAGAAACCAAAGTTACTGCACCAGGTTATTCTCTGGGGGTGGTCAGCAAAGGCAGATTTATTCTGTCACATCCATGGAACAACTCTAAAGGGACAGTGCTCATTTGTGACATTACTCACCAGGGCAGGAGAACAGCGCCTTTGTTCAAAGGCCCCATGACACACTCCTACTCACATAAATTAATGGCCCCAACGTGGTGGTGAACTCTTGAGGTAGGAGTAAAAAATTAACGTGCTAATGTACCCATGGAGCTGCATGACTCCCACAGGAAGCCCAGAATTGTGCTTTCAGGCTCACAAGGCCTGTAAAGTAGCAAGTTGGTCTTGGTCTTTCTGGCTATGCTCATAAACTTTCAACCAGCAGCCAGATCATAACAGGGAGACACTGGAAGGTGTAATGACAATAGGTTGTACAACATCAGTGAAGTGGAGCCATGGACAAAGGAAGAGGCAAGAAGAGGAAGGGACATTTTACAATTTACCAGGAATCGTGACCTGTATGATGCACAGAGTTTAAGCTTAAGATAGGGATGGGAAAAAGTAGAGAGGGGTGAACAACAAATGCTGATTGGTGGCTTTCATTAAATAAATTCACATGTGTTCTTAAGGACCTTTGAACTTCAGAACATCTCTGACAATTTATGATTAGACTATTCGATGAAATGGTTTAAACTGAACAGAAAAACTTCCATACCAGAACATTTTTATCAGATTTTTTTAAATGCACCCAAAGTCTCTATGAAACATATAAATATAGGCTTATCTGGGTTTAATGTGAAAGTGAATCAACCCAAATGTGCCACCAAGATCCTGCCTCCAATGATGCTTCTTTGCCCTCATTCTTCTCTGCCTTTCAGAGACCAGCCAGAAAAATCACAACATTCAACTGAATTAGCATCTTTCTACTTCCAAATCCTATAGTTAGGGGGATGGTTAAGTTCTACAGACAGCTGCAAAAAGACTAGAAAATGCCCTTATGGAAAGGCCTAATGTGGTTTCTTACTTTTCAAGGAGTCCGTTTACATGGGGAAAGAGCTTCATGGCATAAGACTGCCAATCCATAGTACTTATATAAATTTTATCTTCCATATTTACTCACAGATCTTCCGCTTCAAAATCCTCTTTCAAAATTTCCAGGAGAAAATATGATTCTCCTCCAAGGCCACCCCCTTCCTTCCAGGAAGAAAAGGCAGGGCTGCGGGCAGCAGCCTTGAAAGACCCCTGACTTGGCTAAGAGGAACTGAACAATGTATGACAGTGTGTGACGTTCGTACGGCCGCGCCCTTATAAAGCTCCTTCATATTTATCATCTCAAGTTTCTGAAGAGGTATACATTGTGTTTAATTAAAGCCCAAGTGATGGAAGTGGACAGAAAGTTATTTCGAGGCTGTTCACACATCTTCAGCCCCTCTTATCAAGCTTTCAGAGCTCTATTCTAAAGGTTAGGGGTGTAGGAGGCAATTATGTCTCTTCTCTAGCAGCTGCCAGAGATTACTGCCGTCAGAGTGATTATCACCAAATAATTGTTCCCTTTCTTCCCTGCTGACAGGGCAGAATGGGAACAGAGACTCATCTGAAATAGATTTTGTACTTGCTGAATGCAAGTTGGATAGCTCAGGTCAATGAGCATCCACTGAAGTATTTCAGCATCATGCCTGTTGACCTCAGAGAAAAATTAAAATTCATCTGATACAAAAGAGAGAACCATGAAATGTCACCTGCTTGAGGTTATGCAGATTTCTTGGAGTTGAGCAACTGTGGTTTCAGACTGGAATTAGCATTTATTTTAGCGTGAAATAAATTGTCCTCTGCTGAGGATGATTCTAGAGGAGAGAAACAAGAGGAGTGTTTTCTGGAGCCTGAACTCTGAGACAAGTACCTGGCTTATCTCTGTAGTGGTAGATGTGAAAAGACTGCTCATGACCCCTCTCCTCCTGCCTGCCTTTATGACATTCACAGGGAGGTTATTAAAATTGTCCACTTGCCCTGTCTCTGGAGCAGTCACAGAGTCCAAATTTTCCAGTGCACTCCTCAAAGTTGTCACGAGACTGAAGATAAATAGGCTATAACGTGAGTGAAGCGTGCTGCGAATTCAGTAGTGTCACCTTTCAGCCTACTATCTACTCAACAAAGCCCTACAGTGCTGGGAAATGAAATGTTCCACACTAACAAATATTTATGTGCAATTCTATAAAGGGTGCAATTCTATACTCTAAAGTAGAGTAGGTCATCATCATAATCTTTAATGTCTGGCAATATGAAGGGAGAAAGGTGGCCACCTCTTTTTTCTCTCTCATTGAGAGAGATTTGATTTGATTTCAACCAACAAACCTGTATGATAGCCTGATGTATACCAGCCATTATGCTAGAGATTATGGGAACAGGGAGGATCCTGAGGTAACAAAGACAAGGTCTCTGCCTTCAGATGAATTCACAGTGTGGCTCTTCCCTTTTTTCTAAAAGAGACAGAATGATAATGAGACTTCTGAATTAGAAGAGTCATGAGATCAAAGTTTGAGATTTGGCTTCTCCGCTTGCTAGTTTTTGACTTTGGGCAGGTCACTAGCCTCTCCATGCCTCAGTTTCTCTATATATAAACTGAGGATAAGGGTATTCCAGTAACCTACCTCAAAAGATTGTTGTAAAGACCAAATGAAATTGAACATGCAAAACCTCTTTCTAAATGGCAGCGCATCATGTGAGTGTGATCATTATAATTATGGGTCATAGCAAAAGAGCGATTAGATTCCTAACAATGATACCTTCTACATAAACGATAACCTTGCCCAGCAACTCCTATCTTCTAAATCCCCTAAAAATCAGCACCTGAGAAAGGCAGGTTGGCTTTCTTTCAAAGGTAGGGGTGTGTTATAATAAACATTTGTGTGACCCTAGCACCAAGAGCATAGCAAGTACTCAATAAATGCTGAAAAACTGGAGTTAGTCTGAGACTCCACAGTCAGACTAGAGAAAACAGAACCAAAGGGGCTACTCTGAAAGTCAGGGGTCAAACCATACATCTTAGCGGTCACAAATTAGTCCATTTGTTTTTAATGTAATAATGTAAATATGTCAGTAGTAAGGGTAAATGTTACAATGATTTACCGTAGACCACAATCATAAGGGGTTCCTCTACCCCCTCTCCCTGCCCACTATCACCACAAGATTTTTCGCTAGTAGCTTTTATTGTTGATCAAGTTTCACTTCGACTGCAGAAGTCATAGTAGGTATCCTGTAGAAAGTGTTTGAAGAGATTGGGCAGAGTGGCTCACGTCTGTAATCCCAGCACTTTGGGAGGCCAAGGTGGGAGGATCACCTGAGGTCAGAATTTGAGACCAGCCTGTCCAACATGGTGAAACCCCATCTCTACTAAAAAAACAAAAAGTATTTAGCTACCTGGGGGGCTGAGGCAGGAAAATCACTGGAATCCAGGAGGCAGAGGCTGCAGTAAGTCAAGATTGTGCCACTGCACTCCAGCCTCGGTGACAGAGAGAAACTCTGTCGCAAAAAAAAAAAAAAAAAAAAAAAGTGTCTGAGAAGACTATGGAATCTTGAATTTTTGAATAATTGGAAGACAATTTCAAAGGTATAAAGTGTGCATAAAAGAACTCAGTGTCAGATTCTAGACCAGGCAGGGCCCAGCACAAAGGCTCCGGACACACATCAACTGTGGAGCATTGCTTTTTGAAGGAGGCAATGATGAGTGTAGGTCTAGTTAACATGCTCCCACTTTTTGACCTTTAGGCAAATAGTTTAAATTCATTCATCTACATTTTCCAAATCTACAAAACATATGTGCCACCTTTCTCGCATACACTTACACACAACAACAACAACAACAACAAAAATAAATACCACTAGAAGCCATGAGGGTGCTTTTTTTTTTTTTTTTAAGATCATATTTGTTCATTTAGGCCAATACCAAAATTGAGCAGGGGGAAGGGTGGGGAGCCGAGCTAGAGAAATGGTACAAGAGCCTGGCTAAAGGCAATTGGAAGCTGGCCCAGGAATAAAATTCCCTGCGTGCAGCTGTAAAACATACACCTGTCCTTCAGGGACTGAGTTCAGGATAACCAAGCATTCTTACAGTAAGTCTGCACACTCTGTTGTGCTAACAGGGAAGCCCAGTTATATGTGTGAGAGGACCAGCCATGAGCTACTTGGTCTCTGCTGGCCATTTTAGTACTAAAATTTATGACAACACTAAGCAAAACTCCCAAAGTGCAGAAAGCTGGGGGCTGGGGCAGATCTGGTCAAACATGTGACCTACACAGTCCCCTCAGTCTCCTTCCTCAAGCCAAGCTTTCACTCTTCCCCCCACCCCAGGCCACTCTCTGTAGGACAGGGTGTTCAGAAATTGCTTAAAAAGGGAGAATTATCTTGAAACCAAAGACATTCATTTAGACTTGAACAAAGGTGGTTGTTTGGGGGAATACTGGGAAAAAAACGACTTAGAAGAAGGGAAAGGAGGCATATAGATGGAAGTTAAGTCAGACTGCACATAGTTTCAATTAATATGACTTTTGGAAAGGCTCTTACATTCTCAATTCTATGGAATCCAAGTTGGCCAAAGTGCTGAACCCAAGCTTTGCCGTATAGAACACAGTCACACAAACTAGTCAATCCTCCTAGTCAATCACTGAATCCAACCTCTCCAGACTCAACAATCTCACTTAGGATCTCAGAATTCCAGCAAATACTAGGGATGGCTTGGCTGCCTCCTTGGTTATAGGTGAGGAAACAGGCAAATGGTGAAATGACTTAACCAAACTTCCCAGAGCTGGCACATTTACAGCTGAGATCTCCCAATACTGTTGTCTTACTCCTGCATGCAAAAATTAGTGGATGTTTTGTTCTATTTTTGTCTGACAAAGGACTTGGCTTCATTATTAAAAGAAAACGTTGTTGCAAGTTACCAAGCTGTCAAACCCTGAGGAGGGATGCGCCATTATTTTTCAAATCTGTGCACCAACAGTGCTTCTGTTACATCGCCCAACACAGAGTGTCTTAAAATCGATTTCAGGAATGCATCTCGTAACCAAAATACAGCCTGTTCAGAAAGGGGCACCTATGCACGTAGCAGATGCCTTCTATCTGGTCTCCATCTTCTATCAGGTCTCCCTTTCTCTCTCTTTTTTACAGCCCCCCACCTCTGGGGAACTGCCACGCCCAGCCACTAAGACCAAGACTTCGTGCACTAAGACTGTGTTGACAGATAAGCAGAAAAGTACAGCACTGGTTTCCTCTAGGGTTCTGCCCTGTGTTTCAGTTAAGAGAAATTTCACACATACACACAGACACAGACACACTCTCTCTCTCTCTCTCTTTCTAAGAAATGAATATAGAGTAGCTAAAACCAGACAAGTTCTGAATCACTGGGGCTTGAGACCCAAGCCTGAGACTGTGTTCCTAATTGGCCACATTGACAGCAGACACCCAGCTCCTCTGTCACCCTCTCTTGGATCCTGCACAGACGCAGCCAAACTCTTCCCCACCAAACCAGGTTTAGACTCTCCTGCGCCTGGCAATCCATGCCCTCTTCTTCGCCCCTCTCCTGAAGATTCCTGTGACTATGGGTCTGGAAGTGCTTTCTGCCAAGACACCACTTTCCTCCTCTGATCTCATTTGGTTTGTCTGACCCTTGGCTGGTTCTAATCCTTGGTGAGTTCCTTCACGTACTGCTCTAAGCTTGCCCTTTGACTGCATTACCTCGAGCCTTTCTACAAGGCTCCAGCTCTGTTTCCTGGCCAGAAGTAGAAATTCCCTCTCCCGCTGCGCAGAAGCCCCACTCACAGTATTCGGCTTCATCGCTTCTGTGTCTCTCCAGCTCCATTGCTTGAAGAGCAGAGATAACAAGGTGTAGGTTCTGTGTATGCATCCATGTTCTCATTGATGGCTCAGCCAGCATCTCTAAAGTTTTTTTTAATGATTAAGGGCCTTTGGATTCTCCTGTGGCACTTCCTTGGAGGTAAGGGCTCGGGTGAAGTTGTTCTTTTGTCTGTTGGTCCCAGGGGAGCACAGGGAATATGAAACAGGGAAGGGAGGAAAGCTAATAAAGAATGTGTTAAGCAGCTTTGGGCAAGCAGGGCTTACTCCAGCAGGAAACCCTTAGGAGACTGCAGAACATTCCTCGGAATGAGGGCAAGGACGTTGGGTTATTTATCCAGCCAAGCCTTTCCCTCTTTGGCCAAGGGTTATTCCTTGGGCAATAATTCCCTGGCACTTGCAGACTAACCTGTGTGCTTCCAAGCTCTTTTCTTTTTTCTTTTCTTTTCTTTTCTTTCTTTTTTTTTTTTTGAGACAGAGTCTCACACTATTGCAGGGGTTGGAGTGCAATGGCACAATCTCAGCTTACTGCAACCTCTACCTCCTGAGTTCAAGGGATTCTCCTGCCTCAGCCTCCTGAGTAGCTGGGATTATAGGCGCCTGCCACCACACCTAGCTAATTTTTTGAATTTTTAGTAGAGACGGGGTTCCACTATGTTGGCCAGGCTGGTCTTGAACTCCTGACCTTGTGATCCGCCGATCTCGGCCTCCCAAAGTGCTGGGATTACAGGTGTGAGCCACTATGCCTGGCTGCTTCCAAGCTCATTTCTATGGCTGAAGAATGCCCACAGACAGAGAGAAGCAGGAGGTTGTCCGTCTACACAGTACGTGACTACAGCCAAACTCTGGGGTGGCCAAGGGGACATAGGTTGGACACCAACAGCGTCTGCTACAAAAGTGGTTGTTGCCACCCTCAGAATCCCCCTCTCTCTGTGATCTTCCAGGTTCAATGTAATATGTACTGAATGCTGCCAAATATAATGTACCAGACTAGACTCAGGTCATCACGAAGATGTGTAAGACAGAGTTCTTCTCCACATAGAGCTTTCACTTGGATGTAAGAGACAAACAGAAATAAAAGTCTTTATAGAAAAGCAAGTCTTTCTAGAATAAAGAAGAATATGAGAAGGGCTGTGTTAGAGCCATGAATCACTGGCTGTGAGAGCTGCAGGAAGATGAGATTAATTTTGACTAGAGGGAGAAGGCTATCAGGGCAGTTTTCCAAAGCTAAAATATTTTAAACATATGCTAAATCGACAGACATCCAATTCCCACCAAGAGCAAAAGAATAAACATTCTTTCACAGGGTTCTAAAGCCAGAATACAGTGAAAGAATTAGAACCATTTTATCTCAATTCATAAAAGGAAATAAGTGACATCTTTCAGTATCACCCCATCTTCTAGATGCAACGTTTAAAACCAAGTTACAAGAGCAAGATGTTCTTCCTGCTCCACATTCAACTATGCATTTGCAATCTGTTCTCATTTGTTGAAATGAGCAATTAATTAACAGTCTTTGTGAGGTTCTCAGACTCAACAAGTGTGCCTCTCTCCTGCTGCCTCTGCCACAGGCAGCCACTTTGCCTGTCCCTGCTTTTGAAGGACAACCTAGGAATGAAGCTGAATGAGACATTAGCAATTTTCCAAATCCAGGTGAAGAAAGTGAATGACTTCAGCATGAAAGACACGGCTGGGGCAACGGGGGAGAGAAGGAGACAGATGGATGAGTCAGCCCATGTTCGTGGAAAGCTGGGGTTTGTTGGAAGAATCTCAAGTTTTCATTTTGTGGTGTTTGGAAGCTTAATGCCCAGCTTCTAATTAAACACATAAACTGTAATCACAAAAGTATTTCACAAGTAGTTCTTTGGATGTGGCAGCGGTTCTAAGAACCAATTTGAGATGCAGGGAGGAGTGGGAAAGGTGTGGAGAGGAAGCAGGGCTGGGAGTGAAAGCATCCTGGGGCTTCAGGAAGCTGTCTGCTGAGGAGGTGCTGGGGACCCCACACCTGAGCTCCACACTGGAGGGATACGAACAGAGAGGATGAGGATGGAGCTGTGCAGTAGGGCCTTCTTGTTCTTCTTGCCTAGGTCCTTCTCTCCTGCCTCTCTGGCTGCCTGGCTCCAAGCCAGAGACTTGGATATGCAGCTGGAAGTTTGGGAATTGGTGAGAAATAGCAACAGCACCCCATGTCACCATTCAAGTTCATATGTGGCCCTGCCTCTGCCACCCTCTCAGAAAGGAGATGCTAACAGGCAACGACAAGGAGGATGTTAAGGCACAATGGCAGACTTAAAGTGCCCAGTCACGCTATTACTGCACTCAGCTGAGAATTCTGCAGGGGCAGGGAGTGGGGGATGGAAGCCCTTGGGCTTCTCTCGTTTTGTCCCCTGCACACTCCACAGCGTTACAGTGTCTACCCCAGCCAAAACCCAGCCGCTCTCCTGCCAGAAGGGAGATTTTGCCAGATACGAATCACATGCTGGCCAGGAGCACCAAGGCCCTGGGAAGAAGTGTATGTTTTCCGGTGGGGAAAAGAATGTATTCAGAAGTCCAACTTGAGGAGAAATACGGATCTTGAACCCTTCACCCAAGATTGCTCTGTGACTCCACTGCCTAGCATGGCTTAACAACCACACAGATTAACCACAATAGAGACAAGTTCTAGATCAATGGAACTTGATCTTCCAAGCAGAAACGTTCCAGATCACTGGAGTCTGAGATCCCAGTCTAGCCTGTCTCCTTTTCTCTGCTTGCAAGGCATTTTATGGGTAAGAGCAGGAATGAAACAATAATACGTGTGATTTATTGAGGCTTCAAATGTGCCTGCTGATGCAGAGTCATAATCTCCTCTCACAACAACACTGAAAACTAAGTCTTGTCATCCTCCAGTTTATAGTTGGGCTCAGCGGTCAAGATTGATTTGTTAAAGTTTCTATCACTTTGAATTCATCCCTAATCATACAGCTGACAGTACTGAAGCCATCTCTGAATTGAGCTGTGACTGACTACGAAGCCTTTCTTCTTTCCAGGTCAACATACCGTCTCTTCCTGACTTGGAGCACAACCCATTAAATATTCAGACATTTATGTGTGGAAAGCAGTGGTGAGGTTGGCTGTCAGCCAGACCTGAATTTTGTTCCACACTCTGCCATGGGAATTTGGGCAAGTTATTTAGCTCTTTTGAGACTCAGTTTCCTCATATATAAAATGGGAAAGAGACTATTACTACCTATATCTTAAGGTTGTTAAAAAGAATAAATGAGGTGTTGTTTGTAAAACACTTAGCACATAGTCATGCTTGATAAATGTTTATGATTGTTGCTTTTAGTGTCTAGACTCAGAGATCCCCAAGAAGATTTTTTTTAAAAAACTTGGGTATACAGAATTAGATTAATTATAATCTTTGATTTATGAAGTATTCTCGTTATTGATCCATGAGTGGTCCTTCTTATTAATTAATGTATTCATTTTATGCTAAATATCCACAAAACTACCACTCAACATGAAAACTATACCACTGACAATAACTTACAGCTTTTATATATAGAAGGGATTTCACAATTCTAAAATATGTATTCTTGCATATACCATAGCTACATTCTAGGTATTAGCATGCTGAATGTACTCAATGTTCATTGAGTTAATGAATCAATATATGCAATAATTCATCAATAACCACTTATATTTAGTGATCAGACAATAGACACCACACTCTGAAGCGAAATGTGAGACTACAAGGTAGGGTTTGCAAAGACAGTGTCTACAAACCAGGCTTTAGTCACAATTAGCCATTCGCCACACTCAGAGTACACCCTACTAAATTGAAAGGTGAACGGGCACTAAATAGAATAATATTTTTGGAGAGAACTATGGGAGTGCTGTGAGTCCCACTCCCACCCATGGGTTAAGGGTTGTGGGTGCTTTTCCTTTAACTGAAATCGAGGGAAGGTGGCATAAATGGTCCACTCTAAGAGACTGGTAGGTGTGGACTGAAAATGGGGTCACAGTGGTCAGGTGTCTGTCTCATGCATAAACCACGTAAAGGGTGAGTAGTAAGGGCTAGCAGGCTACCTCTCCAGTGGAATAAAAGAGGGATGACTGCACTGTGATCAGACAGTGCACCCAGAGATAGTCAGAGTAGAGGAAGCTTGAGTGTTTCCCATGGATCAGATATCAGCCACAGAGAAGAGAGGGCAGGCTGAGATCACCTTGGATCCTAAACAAGAGGATTGTCTGGAGAGGCAAACGGATGCCACATGCCTTTGGTGGCAAACCACCAGCCCCCGCAAGCTGAGAAACTTTATGCCACCAGCAGGAGAACCACATGAGCTATCCCTATATGGGCAGACTATACCTGAAGAACTTGCCAAATTCTCTGATAGAGCCAGCCTTAAACACGCGTAGGCTCTGAGATGACGCACACTAGGATTTGTCAAGTCGGGATGGTCCTGCCTCTGCACTCCTCCCCTTCCTTTGCTTCAACCCAGGAGGGGCCCAAGGCAACCTAGAGAGTGAATGAGAAGGCAGAAAAAATCAAGGCAGTAAGATGGAGAAGCCAGTCCTCTTTCTTCCACTGCAGGTCCGGGCTTGGGGTGGGGTAGCAGTGATAGAAACTTTAACTTCGAAATAAGTGTACATTTTTATTATCACATTTGCCTAGACATAATGAAACTAAACTGAAACTGCTTTTCTGACTAGGAGTGAGAGACTACTATCTATTGCCTGAAAGGCGTCAGCCACCAGGATGAATTTGAAGAGGTAGTTTGGGAAGGGAAAGTAGCTGTGTTCTGCTTAAACTCTGTGAGTCCCACTGGCTGAGAGTGACAGTTATAGTTATAGGGTCTCAACTGAGATCCTGTAAGAATTAAGGGACAGTGCTATAAACATACAGTGGGCACATAAAAAATTTTCAGACCCATTTATAATGAAAACTATAAAACACTGGTGAAATAACTTGAAAAAGATACCAAATGTATCAGTTCATTTTCATGCTGCTGATAAAGACACATCTGAAACTGGGAACAAAAAGAGGTTTAATTGGACTTACAGTTTCATATGACTGGGGAGGTCTCAGAAGCATGGTGGGAGGTGAAAAGCACTTCTTACATGGGGGTGGCAAGAGAAGAATAAGGAGGAAGCAAAAGCAGAAACTCCTCATAAGCCATCAGATCTCGTGAGACTTATTCACTATCATGGGAAAAGCACAGGAAAGACTGGCCCCCATGATTCAATTACCTCCCCCGGTTCCCTCCCACAACACATGGGAATTCTGGGAGATACAATTCAAGTTGAGATTTGAGTGGGAACACAGCCAAACCATATTACCAAAAAATGAAAAGATATTCCATGTTCATGGATTAGAAGAATCAATATTGTTAGACTGTCCATACTAAACAAAGCAACCTACATATTCAATGCAATCCTAATCAAAATACCAATGACATTCTTCACAGAAATAGAAGAAACTACCCTAAAATTTATATGGAACCACAAAAGACCCAGAATAGTCAAAGCTGTCCTAAGCAAAAAGAACAAAACTGGAGGTATCACATTATCTGATTCAAATTATACTACAGAGCTATAGTAACCAAAACAGCATGGTACTGGTATAAAAACAGACACATAGACCAATGGAACAGAATGGAGGACCAAGAAACAAGTCCACACACCTAAAGTGAACTCATTTCCTACAGAGGCACATATACACAATGAGTACTATTCAGCCATAAAAAAAGAACAAGATCCAGCCATTTGCAACAATGTGGATATAACTGGAGGTCATTATGTTAAGTGAAATAAGTCAGGCACAGAACAACAATAGTGCATGTTCTCACTTATTTGTGGGATCTCATAATCAGACAATTGAACTCATGGAGATAGAGAGTAGAAGGATGGTTACCAGAGGCTGGGAAATGTAATAAGTGACTGAGGAGGAGGTGGGGATGGGATGGTTAATGGCTACAGAAAATATTTGGAAAGAATGAATAAGACCTACTATTTGATAGCACAACAGAGTGACTATAGTCAATAAAAGTTTAATTGTACGTTTAAAAATAACTAAAAGAGTATAACTGGATTGTTGGTAACACAAAGGATAAATGCCTGAGGGGATGGATATTCCATTCTCCATGATGTGATTATTATTCACTGTAAGCATGTATCAAAACATCTCACATAATCCATAAAAATACACACCTACTGTATACTCATAAAAATTAAAAACAAAAACAAAAACAAAACAAAACAAAAAAAACTGTCCCAAAATGGATTAGGAAACCCTACTTTGGATCTTTTCCTCTCCATCAAGGGTCTCCATCTAGGTCAACTCAGGGCTTGATTTGTAACCAGAAAATGCTACAAGAGCCTGGAGATTTTCTCCACAGTAGTCAGACCTGAGATGCTCATTAATCACTGAAAACAAGTGGTTGTTCCATGCCGAGGCTGGGAGCACTCTGTTCCTAAGCAGTCTTCTCATCTCTCTTATCTTCCAGGAAAGAGCATAGCAGTGGTCTATCCTTTGGGGATGCACCCCAAGCCCTGTCCCATTCACAGTTTGAGGGAATTGCCACCTACTTCCATGCCTCCAAGTACAGCTGTCTATTCCTCCCCTTCCAGAATTATGCCACAATTTCTCCCCTCTGTGAGCCCTCAGGGACACATCTGGACTCTTCTTCCAGGGTTTGCCCCTGCAGGAATAGGCTATGTAGCAATTCTGCCATGTTCCACCCAGATCTGTGTGTTAGTCCCTCAGCTTTGCATCCTTCTGCTAAGGGATGGGAGTTTACCTGAAATCACACCATTGCTTGGTTTCCCTTCTTACTTGTTTGCTTCCTCACTTCCTTCCTGGTTTTTTCTTAGAACATTTTATTACTAAATAACTCGTATAATGGGTGTGATTCTAGCAATCCGACCTAAAACATTTGTTAGACCTACTCAGCTTTACCACACTGGCTCACTTTCTAACTTTGTGCTATAAAACTAACTGGTCTCTAAGCAGCACTCAAAGAGGACAAGAATGCAGGTCCCAGGCATGAGTAGCTTGGTGAGCTGGAATATAATCTCCCCATAAGGCACCCCCCAATCTCAAAATACTACACCTCTCGAGCAGTGACTTCTTAAGCACTCTTTATAAATATAAGGACATTAGTCACAAACAAACATTTATTCAAATTTGTTTTCACTCTTCCCCTTTGTTTTAAAATCTATTTTGACTGCCAGTCTCCTTTAGTATCTGAAGAGACTGGAGAAACAGTCCACTTAAAAGCAGGCATACTGAGTATCTATTGAAAGTTAAGAGACCATACAGATAAGAGTCAAAATATGCCTGAAATGAAACTCTTAGTGAAATTCAATACCTATTTCTTTATATGGAATGTTGTAAAGTAAAGTTGATTGAACCATATAATAAAGCAATAGTCAACAGAAAAATCAATAGAGGTACATTATGTACCCATTTAAAGGACTTTAGCCTGTAAAAAAGACCTATGCCACAGAGCTTTTAGTTCTGAAACAGACGGAGAGATGGCAGCTCCTTAGAAATCTACAAGTGGAGGCTCTAATTCCTGGAGGGGGTGCACCAATTTGGATGCAACTGATTCTTCCCCATTTGGAGCACACTGATGAGCCACAAAGAACCCCCAGTAGGCTCCCTCTTGATGGCCTAGGACAGTCAGCCATGATTGTCTTCTCACTTTGCACAAAGGGCAGTGTGACAACTGGCAGCTTTATAGGGAGACACATGGTAACAGCCTCTCACAGTTCTCCATTTAGTCTGAGCCTCCTTCTCCTAAGCTACTCACCACTATGAGCCCACATCAGTAAATACCCAAATTTTCTTTTATTGGCCCCTTCTCTGTACCATCTGGATTAGAAGTAGCGGTCAGGCAAGTTTTGAGAAAGACTTCAGTTCCAAGAGTTGAAGCCATGGGGAAAGGTTTTACATATATTTTCATCTATTGGGAGAAGCATCGGCTGAAGAAGATTGGGAGGCAAAACAGCTCAGAAGGTGCTAGAGACAGACTGCCAGTTCAAATCCTATACCTGCAACAGGACATCCTGGGGCAAAGTTCTTTGACTCTACATGCCTCCTTTTCCTCCTTTGTCAAATTAGGATGATAATATTTACCTCATAGGGTTGTTGAAAGGATTAAAAGAGTTAATACTTTTGGACCGGGCGCCGTGGCTCACGCCTATAATCCTAGCACTTCGGGAGGCCGAGATGGGCAGATCACGAGGTTAGGAGATCCAGACCATCCTGGCTAACATGGTGAAACCCCGTCTCTACTTAAAAAAAAAAAAAAATTAGCCGGGTGTGGTGGCAGGCATGGTGGCAAATGCCTGTGGTCCCAGCTACTTGGGAGGCTGAGGCAGGAGAATGGCATGAACCTGGGAGGTGGAGCTTGCAGTGAGCCAGGATGGCACCACTGCACTCCAGCCTGGGTGACAGCGCAATACTCTGTCTCAAAAAAAAAAAAAGAAAGAAAAAAAGAATTAATATTTTTTAAAGTGCTTAGATGAGCACCTAACACATAGTAAACACTCACTAAATATAACCCCTGGCTGTTGTTTCAATCTCTGTTATTTGTGTCTTCTTCTTCTTCACCGTCATCATCATCACCACCTTTCCCTAAGAAAATTTACAAACTTGAAGCAATGTTTATTTAATTCAAAATAAAGGCCCCATAAGCTTCACACAGGAGCACAGTCCATGTCTGTAGGGACTCTCATCACTCCTGTGTTCTCCCTATATATTTGCATCTCTCACTGGCCAGAAGACCTAGCTCTGGTATATATAACTGAATTAGTCAATGGAATGTGACCATGGCTGCCATTTTTTTTTACAAGCCTCTTTGTATTTGTCCCATTTCCCAACATTGAGACCTCAAGATGTCGGGAAAAAAGACTAAACTTGGAGTCAGAGCCTTGGTTCCTAATCTTGGCTCCCACTAGTATGACAAAGAGCAAGTCACTTAACCTTTTTGCACTTCAGTTTCCTCACCTGCAAGGGACAGAAATTGGGTAATTAACACCTGCCTTTCATTACCTCCCAGAACGGTAGTAAATCTCAAATAAGATATGGTATGTGAAAGTGAACTCCCCCATGCAGGTTCAGTGACCCATTCACTCATTCATTCTCGTCTCTCTAAACATAGCACAGTCTTAGTGTGCAATAAGTGTGGATGAATGAATAAAATCCCCAAACTACTATAACCTAAAGAAGCAAATTTTGTGTGGACAAAGATCATTTACTTCCATTTTTAATTCCAGTGTCAAAAGAGTACAACATATCTTCCAAAGGGTATAACAGCATTCCATTCTTAACACAAATGGCTGCCTCCTCTTTTCTTCCCTTGGGTTTTAAAGCTGTAATATGAGTACACAGTCACTTTTAAATTCTTTCCTATTTTCCACTCTCTCTAATTACATGATATCATGGACTAAAAGATAGACCATGAGATCTTCATGTTGCTACAACTTACAAGTGACGCAAATTATCATTAGCAAACTGCATCTGAAACTGAGAGCACTTCACCCATAAGGATCCCAAAAAGAAACAACCCACTCTAATGACAGAGTAAAAGCAAAGGCTGAGTGCAGAGCTTAAGGAATACATTGGGACCAACCTGTAGATATTTCAAAAGCACTAATTATTGTTACAGCTGGTCATAGGAAGACTAAACCAACTGCACTTATCTGTAATGATTTTTTTTTTTAATGCTACCAACGCATTTCACACGTGCTAAAAACTCCAGGCTAAATTGGTTGCAAGACATAAGGCCATCAGGGCATTCAAAGAAATAGTCTCTGCAATTATCACTAATTAACCAGCCCTAACAGTTGGAAGCCAGTTGGAGAGGTTTACGCTTGAATGTAAATGAGGAAGGAAGGACCTGCTGGAATGAGATGGTGTGGCATATTTGTTTTGTTTTGACTTCTTTCCAGACATATTTCAGTTTACATAAATATTTGAAGGTTGGATCAGACAGGATTTACAGCACAATGGTATCAGGAATGTCTTTATAAAAACTTTGATATGGTCTAAATTAGGTTTCAAGAAGGAAGGGCAGCCGTGGGAGCAGGAGTCTTTTTCAGTATTTAACTTTATGTCCTGACCAGTGCCTCACACCACTTCATAAATCACAGGTACCTTGGACTTAGAATGCACAAGCCCTGTTTCCATGGCCTCGATTTCAGCAGGGACAGACGCTGCCTGGAGAGTTTGCCAACCTTCTGGTTTAAGCACTGCATGTGTAACCTTTGGTTGACCTTAGGTTCTGGGATTTGAGGGTTAAAGTTGTCTTTTGGCATTGGAGCCTGATTCTTTTTTTCCTCCAAAAGTGTTTAGAGAAATAAAAGAGCGCCCCACCCTCTGCAGCAGGGCAAGCTGTTTCCTGTAGAAGCAAGAGTTAGTGGCTATCCCAGTTATTCCTTGTGAAAAATACTTCTTCAGGAGAGAAACTCTTTCTCAAAGGGTCTGTTTCTGTTTCTCTTTCAGTGCCTACCTCTCCAAGGAGTTTACTCAGAATTAGCGTGGTCTTCGTATAAAGGCGGATAAAGCAAAGGGGATGCATGAAATGCTGAGGTCTGTTTGTTTTCAAGGTGAGAATTAGACCAAAACAAGAATCTGACAGGTTGAACCAAATGAAAAGCCCTCACTTTTCTGAACATGAATTTTCTTCACACAAATTGTTTTTTCCTGAAAGCAGATCATTGAGGGGCAGGAGGATTATAGTAACCTAAACTACATAATCATCTCTAATAAATGCACGTTTTTACCACACCAACGGTTGATTAGGGATATCCCACAAAACATACTAGCCTATTTCTGAGTGAAGCAGGAAAGCTTTCATAGAGAGGTTTTATTGTTTACATTGAATGAAAGGAAAAGTCTGACTTGAAGTAGTCAGATTTAATCTCTCTCTGAATTAAAAGGGTTCTATTGTACTAAGATGCTGGTGCTATTAGCAAAGGTGAATCCAGGATTTTTGTCCAACCACAGAATCCCTTTATACAAGCGAGCTATACATGTGGCCACAAACAGACAAACTTGCCTGGTTATTGGCAGCCATTCCCAGTGTAAGAAGAGTTTATTTTCCTTTAGGAGCCCACAGTTGAACAATGTTCTGGTGCCCTAGCTGTTTCATAACTTTCCATGTAATTAAGCAGTTGGCATGACCTTCTGTAGCAAGATAATAATAGGAGTTAGCAAAGGCGGGGCTTGTAGACAAGGACACTTTGGACTACTCAAGCTCACAAATAAAAGCTTTCAAATAAATGCAAAACTGTCTTTCAGATTCAAAGAGCTTTCCCAGTGAAGTGACACTCCCCCAACACACACACACACACACACACACACACACACACACACACACACTGCAAGCAAACATGACAAAATTTCCTGTAACTTGAGAACTGCAAGGGACAATTCAAAAAGGTGGGAGGAAGCAGACCTGGTCATCATTTTTCAAAAGCCACCTTCACTGTCTAGATGACCTTAAGGATGACTACCAATGCTAGTCATTTGCAAAAAATAAAAAAATAAAATAAAAGTCACTACAGATTTCTAGAAGTAAGCTGGTTTTGAAAAAGAAATTACAATTTAAAGAAAAATAATAAAACCATGAGCAGAGCACAAATTACAGGGCCACTGGACACCAAGTGGTTTCAAACCAAGTTCCAGTAGAACAGATGTACATCTTTCCTGGGACAGAAATCTGAGTGCTTCTGTCCAGGATAGCTCAATAAGCAGGCAACAGATA
This sequence comes from Chlorocebus sabaeus, assembly GCF_047675955.1. Classification (NCBI taxonomy): domain Eukaryota; kingdom Metazoa; phylum Chordata; class Mammalia; order Primates; family Cercopithecidae; genus Chlorocebus; species Chlorocebus sabaeus. The sequence continues at coordinate 38,724,194 of NC_132907.1, read as the reverse complement.
GGTTGGTGTGGTAGATAGCCTCCAAAGATGGCTGCCATCCATGCCTGCACTTCCTAGACACATGGGCTGCTTCCCCCATTTAGATGGGAATCTAATTCCATCTGGAAATCTGAGCTATCCTTAGTGCCTAGCTGGAAAGCAAATATGGCAGAAATGAGGCTGAATAACTTTTGAGGCTAGTTACTAGGGCTGTGCAGTTTCCCCTGGATCTGTTGGAATACTCACTGGTAGGATGGACCTAGCATCTCACTGTGAGAAGCTCATGAGGAGCCACACATAGGCACTCTGGTCAACAGCCTCATCTGGGCTCTCAACCATCAGCCATCAGGAGCTGCTGACCATGCCAGTCAGCCATATTGGTTGTGCAGCCTCAGCCAACACCTGTCTGCAACTTCATGAAACATGCCAAGCAAGAATTGTCCAGCTGAGACCCATTAATTCACAGACCCATGAGACATAATAAATTTGTGCATATATATGAAGGGGGTATGAAATTCCTTTGCTCATTTTTTTCCTTATTGACTTATAAGAGCTTTTTTAAGTGAGGGATAGTAACTCTTTGCCTAACATTTTAATACTGTTACCGAATGAAAGGTCTTGACTGTAAGTTGTCCAGGTTTTTGGCTTGTTGAACAAAGAGTTGAACAAAACACACAAACAAAGCAACAAAAGAACAGAATAACAAAAGCACCAATTTATTGAAGCAAAAGTACACTCCACAGAGTGGGAGCAGGCTCTAGCAAGCAACTCAAGAGCCACCCCCACCCCATTGCAATTTTCTTTAGGGTTTTTATTAAGCTAAAAAAACTTGGTAACACTCGTAGGTCCCCTTTAGAGGCCTCCAATTGGTTACACCCTATGAAGGATTGCCCTGACCAGTCCGAGGCTGAAGGGGAGACTTTTGTCTTGTCGTCACAGGAGTGAAAATGTGGTCTGTTTACTGCCTAATCTTGCCTAGAACTGGCTGCACCTGCTGTTCTCTTACTTCTGCCTTAACCCTTGGTTACCCTAATTCCCTATTCTTCTATCTCAATACCATACATTTCTTGACTTTGCCATTTGTCTTTTCTCTGGGTATAGAATTATTGTGTTTTTGTGTCTGATGTAGTCAATTATTCAATTATTTGCTGCTATGGCTTCTGCTTTCATAGGCCTGCCCCATATCAAATCAATATCCATTTCTTTGATTATTTATGTGTGAATTTAACATATGTTTATTGAACAACTACTCTGTGCCAGGCACAGAGTGAATAAGATAAAATAGGGGGCTGGGTGCAATGCCTCATATGGGTAATCCCAGCGACTCAGGAGGCATAAGCGGGAGGATTGCTTGAGGCCCAGGAGTTTGAGACCAGCATGGGCTAAATAGTGAGACTCTGTCTCTGAAAAAATGAAAAAAAAAAAAAATTAGCTGGCCAAGGTGATATGTACCTGTAGCCCTAGCTACTGAAGAAGCTGAGGCATGAGGATTTCTGGAATCCAGGAGTTGGAGGCCACAGTAAGCCGTGATCACACCACTGTACTCCAGCCTGGGCTACAGGGTTGAGACCCTGTCTCAAAACACAAAAACAAGAACAGTATCATACCTTCATCAAGCTCATAGTCTTTTAGGGGGTTAGAATGGGATGGATTTGAACACAGAACTGCTATGAAGAATGTTACTTGTAGTAATGGGGAACATATAGGCTGCTATGGAAGCCCATAGCAGGGGCATTTATGGACTTCCAGGGACGTCAAAGAAAACTTCCTGTAGGAAGTGACATTTAAGCTGCATTCTGAGTCATATATTTATGGCTTCATTCTACATTTAAATCAGGAGTTAATTTAAGTTCAAGTAGCAATGTACCTAGTAAATATGATCAAAATATTTACAATCATGTTAGATTTCTATATGTGCTTGGGTCTGTTTCTGGGCTTTGCATTCTATTTTTTTAAAAACTGTCTCTTTTTGGCTCCTAGGTGTCCTCTTTATAATTGTTGTCTTAATTTTGTATTTGAGCCAACATATAAAATCATTTGCTTTGCTTTTATTAACACTTTTTACCCTAAATTACTTTTCTTGATGTACACCTGTACTTTGGTCAATCTATTACAATAAAATCACTTTTCACTATATTTATTATAGTTTTCCATTTAACGTCTTAAAATGTTTATTACTTAAAAATTGTATGTACTAAAAGTGCATACAGTATATTTTTCACCACTTAATAAAGAATAGAAAATGACACCCATGTCCCTCACACTGCTCTGATCCATGCAGAGGGCCCATGTGCTGCTTTCTGATCGGTCCATTTCTGTGCCCTCAGTGGTATCCTACACTGAAACAGCACTGAGCATTCCCTTGCTTTTCTTCGTAGTTTTACCACATGTGTGTTCCTCCAAACGATATATCATTTCATTTGCCTTGTTTCAACTTTGCTTAACAAAATCATTCTATATTTTTGTAACTTCCTTCAGTGGTTTAGCATCATATGTGTTTACATATACAGATAGCATACAGCATGTTCATTTATTTTTACTGCTACATAGTAGTATAGTATATGTATATCCTTAAGTTTTTCAATCCAATTCATTGTTGATGAATATTTGTATTACTTTAAGATTTTTGTTAATAGGAATAATGCTTTTCTGAACATGCCCTGGTTCACCTGTAAAAGTTTCTCTAAGATTTATACATAGAAGATAAATTCCTGGGTCATAGAGTATGCACATATTCATCTTTACCAGTTAGTGCTGGATTGTTTAATAAAGTGATTGTAACAAGTTACACTCCCACAAGCAGCCTTTGAAAGCTCCTGTTGCTTTCTTGCCAACACTTGGTATTAACTGACTTTTTAACTTTTATTAATCTGATATGAAAGGATACTATTGTAGTATTTATTTACATTGTCTTGACATATAATACGAGCAATAATATTTTATATATTTATTGGCTGTTTGTATTTCCTCCTCTAGAAAATGACTGTTCATGAAAATTGCCCATTTTTCTATTAGTTTATTCATCTCTTTCTTAATGATTCAAACGAGTTCTTTTTGCATTCTGAGACTAACCCTTTGGTCACATGTGTGGCAAATATCTTCTCCCTCTTTACAACTCTTATTTTCTCTCTCTCAGAGAAAATAAGGTTTCTTCTGATAAGCTGAAGTTCTTGATTTTAATATAGTCAAATATAATAATTTTTTCCTTTATGTTTAGATGCTTTTGGTGTCTTGCGTAGGAAGTCTTTCCCTACCTCGAAATCATAAAGATATTTCCTATTTTTTTCTAAAAGGCTTAAATTTGGCCTTTCCATTTTTAAGTCATGAATGCGTCTGGAAATGATTTTTGTGTAAGGTGTAAAGAGAAAGGCATTTTTAATTTTTTTATCCTTTGTAAGGACAACAAATTTTCCCCCGTTACTTCTAATTGAATAGTCCTTTTTTGTCTCATTGATTGTTTACTCACTGAAGATGACATCTTTTAGGAGTTCTAAATTTACGCAAAGGTATTCAATCCACCCTCCCCTGGATTAAGCTCCAGTTTTTGCTCCTGTCCCTTGAGAATATTTGGCCATCAAAATTTAGAGAAAATCCTCCAGGGATTTAAGAGAGTATAAGGGGGTATTGCACAAGGCAAACACAGATCAGAGTTCACTTCTACCTGTGGTATCACCCTTTCTTCTGTCTCTGGCCTCTAATTGTTTTCCCACTTTACCACCAGCTCAATCCTGCCTTTATGAATATTAATTTCAGGTGTCAGTATAAGAAGACATTTCTCTATACTTTCAATTAAAATTATTGCCCTTAATTTAAAATCTAAGTCAATTTGATGCTATTTCCAGTTCTTTTTATTTCACTTACAAAGTTAGGATTCTTTCTTTCTTTTTACATTATTGTTATTACATTTAATCTGGTTAGCTGAGTTATGTTTCTCAAAAAATTTTCCAGGAAGGGTACATGAATAATTCCATTCCTGTGAATATTTTAGTATATTTTAGTATTTCCCTTACATGAGAAAGACATCTTGGCTGAGTGACACTCTTTCCCCTCTGCATTCTTTAGATGTTATTCCATTGTCTTCATCAGAAAATGTTCCTGAAGTGCTTGAGATCAGGCTAAACTGTTGGCCTGTTTTTGTTTTTGTGGGCTGATTTTTATGGAGGTAGGGGTAGGAATAAAGTAATAGTGATCTGCTTCTCTTTCTATTGTTGAATGATTACAGAAATTTCTCTTATTCATTTCCTTTTCTTGTTTGATGTTATTTAACATCACCAGAATATACTTTGATATGGGTTGTTATTTATTAAGTTTTCCCAGGTTACAATAATCCCTTTCAATCTGCAGATTCAGATTGTCCTTCATTCTAGGAAAGTTTTCTTATATTATATCATTAAATGTTTTATTTTTTTCTCTTTTCTTGTCCATGAATTGCTATTTTCTCTGTATTAAATCTCCATTGACTATTCTTCATAGCCATAATGTCATTTCTAATCTCTTGCAATTCAGTTCTTTTCCTCAGTTATTTTTGGACTTTTCTCAGTTCTATCTTTTATCTCACTAATTTTGGTTCTTCATAGTATCAATGTTGTTTTTACTACTTCTAATATCATTTAAATTGCTTTAACAAAATGGCTAGTCAGGCTGCAGTCATGAATATTCCATAGTGTTTCAGATTTAAACTGGCCTCAATCTCACAATGTTTTAGTATGAAGAGTGAAAATAAAAAGGATAATTGACTTCATCGTGGAGAAAAAAGTGTATTTATGATATATAACATATATATAAATATATGAATTTGGCATTTGTGATGTTTTTACATGCTCTTGTTTTGTCTCTTTTCTCTAAATGTACATTCCATTTTGAGAAGAAACTTAGGAAAGTAGCCAGACATGAGTAAGTTTGGCCGCACCCAGAGTGAGCTGATGAATTCCCTTCCAAATCTACAGTTCTATACTATGTAAATGGTAATTGTTTCTCAGACTGTTAAAAAGTTCCATCAACTTCTCTGATACATTAAGTAGATTTGTACATTATTTTTTCTTTTTTAATGAAATAGCAACTGTCCTCTATCAAAATCAAGGGTCCCTAAATAAAATCCTGTCCAAAGTAACAAAAGAAAAGTATAGCAATCATAGTGTTTTCAATTCTTAAGATCTAAATTAAACATTAAACCCCCAGAACATAAATGCCCTGTGTTGAAAAACTCAGAACAAATGACTTCTCTGATCATGTTGGAATATAGTATTTACTTCAGATATGAAATGATTTCACAGATCCTAATTTTAATGATCATGTCATTTTTATGAATGGAGAAATCTAAGGTGTAGTGAGGGGAGATATTTAAAAATATCTAAGGAACCAAGAGTTGAACAGACCAGAACCCCTTAGCAGCCAATGTTATTTTTTTGTGTATATGAGAATGTCTGTGCAAGGATTCTCCTGCTCATTAGGAGTAGGTAGAACTATTATTGCAAAGTTGTCATTTTCAAGTGACTAGTGTGTGGGTAGCTTCCTTTATGTCTGGATAAATTAGAGCTGGGCAGGAATTTGCTAATTAGTATGTGTTGATGGCTCAGTTCAGTAGCCCTGCCTCAGGACTCAGATCAGGATAGCATAAGTATTCTTAAACTTCTTCAAGCATAATACCTGTAGGAAAAGATGAACAGAATTAGAATTATTCGACTTGGAAGAAAGAATACCAAAAGCTAAACTTGCTATTTTCAAATAGCTCAGAAGAATTACAACTTTGTGTGACTCACAGAAAGGAAAATTAGATAATTGCAGCAGGAATTGGTTAACATCAAAGAAAGAACTTCCCAGTTATAAAGACTGGGGGGAAAAAACCAGGGAAATAAGAAAATAATAATGACCACACTCATAATAAGAATGATTTATTGAATATATTACGTGCCATTTCCATTTTAAGCACTTTATAGACATTATCTCATTTAATCTTCACAATAATGTTTTATGGTCAGCATTGTTGCTTCAATTTCACATTTATTTGTTCATTTAACAATTATTTTTGAAGGCCTACTATGTACCAGGCACTGTTCTAGACAGTAGGATTAGAGATTCATAAGACTGGACAAAGTCTCTGTACCTATGAAGCTTTTATTCAGGCATTGGCAGATGAGGGAGGTTGACAATGAACAAAGAAATAAAAATAACTTAGAGTGAAAACTATTATGCAGAGAATTGAAAATAGAGGGTTATGATAATCATCAATGAATTAGGCAATCAGAGAAGTATCTCTGAGGAGGTGAATTCTGATTGACAAGATGGAGACAACATGTGTGGGGAAATGGAAGAATATTGCTGGCAGAGAGCAGGTGGAGTCAAGGCACTAATGCAGCAACAAATTTAACCACTTCCAGAGGCCAAAAGAAACCCTCTGTGCCAGGGCACGGTAGACAAGGGGAAATGTCTACCAGAAAGTCCTATAACACTTAAATACCATCCAAAGACTTTACCCTAACTTTGTAAAGTGCCATAACCTGTTCTTTGACTTCTCTTTGGTCTTCATCCTGTGCCATTTCCCCTTGTCTACAGGGAGAGTGCAGTGGTGCAATCTTAGCTCACTGCAACCTCTGCCTCTTGGGTTCAAGCAATTCTCCCACCTCAGCCTCCCAAGTAGCTGGGACTACAGGTGTGGGCCACCATGCCTGGCTACTTTTTGTATTTTTGGTAGAAACAGGGGTTCACCATGTTAGCCAGGCTGGTCTCGAACCTCTGACCTCAAGTGATCCTCCCACTTGAGCCTCCCAGTGTACTGGGATTACAGGCATGAGCCACTGTGCCCAGCCTATTTCTTTTAAAAATGCCTAATTGTGGCCGGGCGTGGTGGCTCAAGTCTGTAATCCCAGCACTTTGGGAGGCCAAGATGGGCGGATCATGAGTTCAGGAGATCGAGACCATCCTGGCTAACACGGTGAAACCCCATCTCTACTAAAAAAATACAAAAAACTAGCCGGGCTTGGTGGCGGGCGCCTGTAGTCCCAGCTACTCGGGAGCCTGAGGCAGGAGAATGACATAAACCCAGGAGGCAGAGCTTGCAGTGAGCTGAGATCCGGCCACTGCACTCTATCCTGGGCGACAGAGCAAGACTCCATTTCAAAAAACAAAAAAATACCTAATTGTAATGACTAGAATAATTCTGTATAAAAATTTGCTACAAAATCAATCAAAATCAATCAATCAATCAATTCATTATATGTCTTAAACATCATTCAGGCTTCTGTGTAGAGAATGGATTGTAGGATGGCAAGCACAGAGGTCATCTGCAGGAAAGTCATCAAGCCTTTCCTCTGGAGCAGGGAGGCCTCCCCTGGGAAGGTGGAACCAGGAGGCTGAGCCACTGACCTGCTCTGTAGTTCAGCCACAGCTACAGCATACTACATTCTCCCACTATATAGTGGTTGACCAGTGCCAATTAGAGCCCCGATTTGCTATCAATTGCCCATGTGGTTAAGTATTGTCTTTTTGTTTATTTGTTTAAACTTTTTGTTTATTTGTTTAAAGTTGTGGCAGCAGTTGACCTACCTGCCAACATGGCCCAGTTCCTACACACATACACACACACACACAGGAACACACACACACACACACAGGTAATGGGGAAAAAAATCATTTTACACTGTCTTTAGTTACATGGAAATGCCTTAGAATGAAATGTGTCTGACTTGGGTCAACTGTTATCTGTAATATAAGGATGACTCTACCCAAAGAATTTCTTTCCTGTCTTTCTAATAGTATATTCCAGAAGAATCAAGATCCAGATGCGATCGAGGAACTTCTCATGACATTGGAGAAACTCAGCTTGCCAATATCACTAAAGGGGGGAAAAAAAAAAAGGTTTTGAGGTAGATATCCTCTAGATTTTGCTGGATAAGGGGGAATTAATAATGTGGCATATGAGATCAGTCCCATAATGGGGAGAAAAGTTCAGAGGAAACTTGAACATTGATGAATCCATCACAAAATCATCTACATGCATCTCTCATTCTCCTTCTATAATATTCTCAAGTCAAATAAATGATGTCCAATGTCTATGTTCAATATGTGAAACAGATATTGGAAAAACAAAAGTAAAACCTTGAACTTCAGTGATTAAACGAAAGTAATCTAGGGACTCTTGATCTGTTTCTTGAAACAAATATGCTACTCAAGTGACATCATCCACTACAGGACATCATTATGGTCTACAGACACAATGATGTAGTACTAATACAAAAATTAACCATATCAATAATAATAATATTTATTAAAGATCTCCTCTAGGTCAGATATTGTGTCGAGTACTGCGAGATCGTTTCCTGAAGATGGAAAATATTTACAGAACTACTGGTGACCTATGTCTCCAAAATTGAGCTAAATTTCTGCAACATTCTTTGGGACTCATGAGAAACATTTCCCATTTGGGAAACTTCTTAAACAAAAATGCTGATTGACTGTTGTGCTCATTTATCCACGAAAGAGTTGAATGGATTTCATCTGGAAGAGTTTTCTAATACTGAAAATACTGAAAACAAACAAACAAACCACATATGTTACTTAAGTCACACAGATTTGGCCTCTAACCAAAAAAGAGAGGGGGAAATATTAACACAGAAAGCATTGCATTCCTTCCATATATACATAAATAGTGTACTCGGACCATAACAGCAAGAATCCAGAATCAGTGAATCATGGCTAATATTGGTATGTAAGATATCCATAAAATACTTGAAGCAAAAATAGTATGGTTTCTTTCAATACTTATACAAAAATTGAGGGCTTTCACATAAAGATAATCACTGATGAAAAAATGACACTTGTTCTAGTCCTTAGTAATTGCTAAATATCACATTCATATTGTTACCTATTCACTTTTTCTGATTTTAAAAGTAGTATTTCCTCACTAAAGAAAAGCTGGAAAATCAGGAAGATTATAAAGAATTTGTCCCACTTTTTAAAGGAAAATCTCCCATAATCCCACAACCCAGAATTAATGGCTAATATTTTGGGTAGGTTTCATTCAGCCTTTTTCTTATATGAATCTTATATTTTTACACAGTTAAGAAACAATCATACATATGCTTTTTAAAACTTTTATTTTAGCTTTGGGGGTACATATGAAGGTTTGTTACGTAAGTAAACACATGTCACAGGGATTTGTTCTACATATTATTTCATCACCCAGGTATTAAGTCCAGTACCCAATAGTTATTTTTTCTGCTCCTGTCCCTCCTGCCACCCTCCCCCATCAACAACAGACCAAGTGCCTGTTGTTTTCTTCTTTGTGTTCATAAGTTCTTATCATTTAGATCCCACTTATAAGTGAGAATACATAGTATTTGGTTTTCTGTTCCTGCTTTAGTTTGCTAAGGATAATAGCCTCCAGCTCCATTCATGTTCCCACAAAAGACATGATCTCATTCTTTTTTATGACTGCATAGTATTCCATGGTGTATGTGTACCACATTTTCTTTATCCAATCTGTCATTGATGTCATTTAGGTTGATTTTTATGTCTTTGCTATTGTGAATAGTGCTGCAATGAACATTTGCTGGCATACATCTTTATGGTAGAATGACTTATATTCCTCTGGCTATACACCCAGTAATGGGATTGCTGGGTCACATGGTAGTTCCATTTTAATTTTTAAATAGTTTTTCTCATTCTGTGAAGAATATCATTGGTAGTTTGATAGGAATAGCATTGAATCTGTAAATTGCTTTGGGCAATATAGTCATTTTAATGATATTGATTCTCACTATCTGATATAGTTTGGCTCTGTGTCCCAAGTCAAATCTCGTCTTGAATTGAGCTTTCATAATTCCCATATGTTGTGGGAAGGATTTAGTGGGAGATAATTCAGTCATGGGGGCAATTTCCTTCATACTGTTCTCCTGGTAGTGAATAAGTCTCACAAAATCTGATGGTTTTATTAGGGGTTTCCGCTGTTGTGTCTCTTTGCCTGCTGCCATCCATGTAAGACGGGACTTGTTCCTCCTTGCCTTCCACCATGATCTTGAGGCTTCCCCAGCCATGTGGAACTGTAAGTCCAATTAAACCTCTTTCGTTTGTGAATTGCCCAGTCTAGGGTGTGTCTTTATCAGCAGCATGAAAATGAACTAACACAGTAAATTGGTACCAATGAGTGTGGCGCTGCTGAGAAGATAGCTGAAAATGCGGAAGCAACTTTGGAACTGGGTAATAGGCAGAAGTTGGAACAGTTTGGAGGGCTCAGAAAACAGGAAAATGTGGGAAAGTTTGGAACTTCCTAGAGACTTATTGAATGGCTTTGACCAAAATGCTAATAGCAATATGGGCAATAATGTCCAGGTTGAGGTGGTCTCAGATGGAAATGAGGAACTTGTTGGGAACTTGAGCAAAGGTGACTCTTGTTATGTTTTAGCAAAGAAACTGGCAGCATTTTGCCCCTGCCCTAGAAATTTGTGGAACTTTGAACTTTAGAGAGATTATTTACGGTATCTGGAGGAAGAAATTTCTAAGCAGTAAAGCATTCAAGAGGTGACTTGGGTGCTATTTAAAACATTCAGTTTTAAAAGGGAAACAGAGCATGAAAGTGTGAAAAGTTTGCAGCTTGACAATGCAATAGAAAAGAAAATCCCATTTTCTGAGGAGAAATTCAAGCAGGCTACAAAAGTTTGCATAAGTAACAAGGAGTTAAATGTTAATTCCCAAGACAATGGGGAAAATGTCTCCAGGGCATGTCAGAGATCTTCACAGCAGCCCCTCCCATCACAGGCCTGGAGGCCTAGGGGGAAAAAGTGGTTTTGTGGGCCAAGCCCAGGGTCCCCTTGCTGTGTGCCACCTAGGGACTTGGTGCCCTGCATTCCAGCTGCTCCAGCCATGGCTGAAAGGGGCCAACATAGAGCTCGGGTCATGGCTTCAGATTGTGCAAGCCCCAAGCCTTGGCAGCTTCCACGTAATGTTGAGGCTGCGGGTGCACAGAAATCAAAATTTGAGGTTTGGGAACCTCTGCCTAGATTTCGTATGGAATGCCTGGATGCCCAGGCAGAAGTTTGCTGCAGGGCTTGGGCTGTCATGGAGAACCTCTGCTAGGGCAATGTGGAAGGGAAATGTGGGGTCAGAGTCCCCACAGAGTCCCTACTGGGGCACTGCCTAGTGGAACTGTGAGAAGAGGGCCACCATCCTCCAGACCCCAGAATGGTAGATCCACCAACAGCTTGCACCGTGAACCTGGAAAAGCTGCAGACACTCAGCACCAGCCTGTGAAAGCAGCTGGAAGGAAGACTGTACTCTGCAAAGTCACAGGGGCAGAGCTGTCCAAGACCATGGGAACTCACCTGTTGCATGAGTGTGACCTGGATGTGAGACATGGAGTCAAAAGAGATCATTTTGGAGCTTTAAGATTTGACTGTCCCACTGGATTTCAGACTTGTATGGGCCCTGTAGCCCCTTTGTTTTGACCAATTTCTCCCATTTGAAATGGTTGTATTTACCCACTGGCTGTACTCCCATTGTATCTAGGAAGTAACTAGCTTGCTTTTGATTTTACAGGCTTATAGATGGAAGGGACTCACCTTGTCTCAAACGAGACTTTGGACTGCAGACTTTTGAGTTAATGCTCCAATGAGTTAAGACTTTGGGGCACTGTTGGGAAGGCATGATTGGTTTTGAAATGTGAGGACATGAGATTTGGCAGAGGCCAGGGGCAGAATGATATGGTTTGGTTCTGTGTCCCCACCCAAATCTCACCTTGAATTGAACTCCCATAATTCCCACATGCTTTGGGAGGGACCTGGTGGGGGATAATTGAATCATGGGGGCAGTTTCCTTCATGCTGTTCTCCTGGAAGTAAATATGTCTCATGACATAGGATCATTTTATCAGGGGTTTCTGCTGTCACATCTTCCTCATTTCTCTTTGCCTGCTGCCAACCATGTAAGATGAGACCTGCTGCTCTTTGCCTTCCACCATGATAGTGAGACTTCCCCAGTCATGTGGAACTATAAGTCCAATTAAACCTCTTTCTTTTGTAAATTGCCTAGTCTTGGGTATGTCTTTATCAGCAGCATGAAAACAAACTAATACACTATCCATGAGCATGGGATGTTTTTCCATTTGTTTGTGTCTTCTCTGATTTCTTTGAGCACTGTTTTGTAACTCACTATAGAGATCTTTCACCTTGCTGGTTAGCTGTTTTCTTGGGTATTATATTTTGTTAGTGGCAATAATGAATGAAATTGCCTTTCTGATTTGGCTCTCAATTTGGCTGTTGTTGGTGTATAGGAATGCTAGTGATTTTTGTACATGATTTTGTATCCTGCAACTTTGTTGAAGTTGTTTATCAGCTGGAGGAGCTTTTGGGCTGAGACTATGGGGTTTTCTAGATATAGAATTATGTTGTCTGCAAACAGAAATAGTTTTGTCTGCAAACAGAAATAGTTTGATGTCCTCTCTCTCTATTTGGGTTCCCTTTTTTTCTTTCTCTTGTCTGGTTGCTCTAGCTGGGACTTCCAATACTATGATGAATAGAAGTAGTGAAAGAGGACATCCTTGTCCTGTACCAGTTTTCAAAGAGAGTGCTTCCAGCTTTTACTTATCCAGTATAATGTTGGCTGTGGGTTTGTCATAGATGGCCCTTATTATTTTGAGCCATTATTATTATGCTCCTTCAATACCTAGTTTATTGAGAGTTTTCGACATGAAGGGATGTTGAATTTTATTGAAAGCCTTTTTGGCATCTATTGAGATAATCATGTGGTTTTTTCTTTAGCTCTGTTTATGTGATGAATCACATTTATTGATTTGCATATGTTGAACCAACCTTGCATCCCAGGGATGAAGCCTACTTAATCATGGTTGATTAGCTTTTTGATGTGCTGTGGGATTCCATTTGCAAGTATTTTGGTGAGCATTTTTCCACTGATGTTTATCAAGGATATTGGCTTGAAGTTTTCTTTTTTTACTGTGTCTGCACAAGATTTTGATATCAAGATGATGCTGGCCTCATTGATTGAGTTGGGGAAGAGTTCCTCCTCCTCAATTTTTTGGAATAGTTTCTGTAAGAATGGTACCAGCTCTTCTTTGTACATCTGGTAGAATTTGGCCATTAACCCATCAGGTCTTGGACTTTTTTTGTTGGTAGGCTATTTATTACTGATTCAATTTCAGCATTTGTTATTGGTCTGTTCAGGGAATCAATTCCTTCTTGGCTCAATCTTGGGAGGCTACATGTGTCCAGGAATTTATTCACCTCTTCAAGTTTTCTGGTTTGTATGCATAAAGGTGTTCATAGTAGTTTCCGATGGTTGTTTTTATTTCTCTGGGGTCAGTGGTAACATTCCCTTTGTCATTTCTAATTGTGTCTCTTTGGATCTTACCTCTTTTCTTCTTAATTAGTCTGGCTAGTGGCCTATTTTATTAATTTTTTCAAAAAACCAACTCCTGGATTTATTGGTCTTTATATACATATGTGTATATATATATACACTTTAAGTTCTGGGTACATGTGCAGAACGTGCAGGTTTGTTACATAAGTATACATGTGCCATGGTGGTTTGCTGTACCCATCAACCTGTAATCTACATTAGATCCTTCTCCTAATGCTATCCCTTCCCTAGCCCCCAACCTGCCAACAGACTCCAGTGTGTGATGTTCCCCTCCCTGTGCCCATGCATTCTCATTGTTCAACTCCCACTTATAAGTGAGAACATGCAGTGTTTGGTTTTCTGTTCTTGTGTTAGTTTGCTGAGAATGATGGTTTCTAGCTTCATCCATGTCCCTGCTAAGGACATGAACTCATCCTTTTTTATGGCTGCATAGTATTCCATGGTGCATATGTGTCATATTTTCTTTATCCAGTCTATCATTGATGGGCATTTGGGTTGGTTCCAAGTCTTTGCTATTGTGAACAGTGCCACAATAAACATACATGTGCATGCATCTTTATAGTAAATGATTTATAATCCTTTGAGTATATACCCAGTAATGGGATTGCTGGGTCAAATGGTATTTGTCTTTTGAATGATTTTTCATGACCTGACTTCCTTTAGCTCAGCTCTGATTTTCGTTATTTCTCGTATTCTGCTAACTTTGGGGTTGATTTGTTCTTGCTTCTCTAATTCTTTCAGTTGTGGAGTTAGGTTGTTAATCTGATATCTTTCTAATGTTTTATGTGGGCATTTAGTGCTATGAATTTCCCTTTTAACACTGCCTTAGCTGTGTCTCAGAGATTCTGGTATGTTATAGCTTTGTTTTTATTATTTTCAAAGAACTTCTTGATTTCTGCCTTAATTTCATTATTTACCCAAAAGTCATTCAGGAGCATGTCATTTAATTTCCATGTAATTGCATGGTTTTGAGCAATTCAATTTTTGTAGTCTTGATTTCTACTTTTATTGTGCTGTGGTCCGAGAGTGTGTTTGGTATGATTTGGGTTCTTTTGCATTTGTTGAGGATTGTTTTACGTCCAATTATGTGGTTGATTTGAGAGTATGTGTCATGTGGTGATGAGAAGATACATACACATTTTAAAACTTGCTTTTTTAATACTACAAGCATTTTCCCGTGTCATTAAAACTTCTTCATAAATGTTCTTTTGATAGGTACAAAATATTATATTTCCAAGCCTCTATATTTTTAACATTTATGTTGCTTCTAATGTTTTTCTATAATAAAAACTCTACAATGGTTGTAATGACTAGAATTTTTGCATTACATTGTGAATGACTTTATTGTAATGACTAGAATAATTCTTTATAAAAATTGCTACAAAATTAATCAACCAATCGATTCATTCTATTTCTTAAACATCATTCTGGCTTCTGTGTAGAGAATGGATTGTAGGAGGGCAAGCACAGAGGTCATCTGCAGGGAGATCATCAAGCCTTACCCCAGGAGTAGGGAGAGGAAGGAAAATGGACCCAGGGGATCTAGCTAGTCACCTGTTCAAAAATGTAATATTAATGACATCCCAGCACAGTTTTGAAAAGAGTAAAAGAGTTTCCATTCCATGAATAGGCAAATAGAAGTGGTATTTTCCCCCTACATTTTCCTTCCTCAATCTGGGTCATAAAGAAATTGATTGAAAAACAGACTAGAGGGTTCTTCTCTAGGTATGGCGTATTGATTGACAGGGTAGCAGACCCAAGCAGAGGCATGAAAGCTGCCCAGTACTTTTTTTCCCATCTCACTATCAGCTACCATGTCTCTCTACTCTAAGACATTGGAAGTCAACTGTTCAGAGGTATTTCAAATACCCAGAAATATCCATGTACATCACAGTGTTCAATCAACTTCCCCAAAGTCCCAACAATCGTCTAGAATATGCCCTCACCCACAACTGTGCTGGCTTGCACAACTCCAGGTATACCATTTGTGTTATATTCTATGTGAAGGTCTCCCCTGGAGTAGTACAGCATTGCCCCAGGCTGTTTCCCTACATTTATACAAGAGTAAAAATGAAGAGGAGAACTCTCTGGCTACCTAAAAAGAAACCTTGTGTTGATCTCGCCTCAGTGCTAATGCTAAAGTCTCTTTTGCCTTTAGTCCCAAGGCTCTACTTGTTGATTCACTTGTCAAAATATATTTGAACATATTTTCCATGCAGAAAGGCTTTCAAAAGATATAGAGACACAAAGCTTCTCTGAGACAAACTCTGAACCAGGGCAACAGAGAAACCCTCTGCTTCCACCACCAGGCTATATACTTGAAACGGGAGTTATGACTGGATGAGTGTCAAGAACATAAACAGAAACCGTCTCTGAAGCACAGGGCATAAAGCAATCTTAAAGCTGAAGATGGAGTAGAAGCATTGAAAAAAGTCCTCCAGTAATCCAACCTGCACCCCAAGGGCAACGTAAAATTAGATGAATTGAACTCAGTGACACACTGAGGGCAACCATGGCAACAACAAAAGCCAAACACAATTCAGCTTCTGATAGATTGATTCAATCTCACCCCCCTCCTTCCAGATTAATAGCCCAGCAGAAGGGACATGTCCATGTCTAGGCATAAAGAATTATTCACCTCAGTCTCTACCTTTCTACATGTTGTATCAGGCAATCAATTAAAAATTAGAAGACACACAAAAATCAAAGAAAAATAACTCATTGTAAAAAAGACATAGCAGGCAACAGAGCCAGACTCAGAGATAATCCAGATGTTAGAACTATCATAGAGGGAATTTTAAATAACTGTTTAATATAATATCTTAAAGGCTCTAGTGGAAAAGGCGAGTATTACATAAAAACAGATGAGAAATTTAGCGCTATAGAAAAAAATTGAAAATGCTAAAAATGACACACATCATAACAGAGATAAAGAATGCCTTCAACTAGCTGATCGAGAGACTCAGCAAGGCAAGAACAAAATCAGTGAACTTGAAAATAGATAAACAGAAATTCTTCAAACAGAAACACAAAGAAAAAAAGGGATGAATGATAAATGACAAAAAATTTAAAAAACACAGAGCATATAAGAGCTGTGGGTCTAATATATGTTTAGGTTAGGAGAAATATTTGAAGAGATGACAGCTGAAAATTTTCCAAAAAATAATGAAATACATTAATCCACAGGTCCAAGGAGTTTAGAGAAGCCTAAAGAGATTAAACAACAAGGTAAAGAAAAAGGAGGAGGAAGAGGGAGGAGAAAAATGAAACCCATACACTCCCACAGCCATCTAGATCCATCATAGTCGAGTGACCTAAAACTAAAGATAAAGAAAATATTTTGAGGAAAGTTGAAAAAGAAAACATTTTATACAAAGGAGCAAAGCTAAGAGTGACAGCAGGCATCTCATCTGAAACTATGCAAGTCAGAAAACAGTAAAATGATCCCTTTAAAATGCTGGAAGAAAAATACTAGTAACCCAGAATGTATGCCCAGTGGAAAAAAAGTCCTTTAAAAAGTCCTAAAAATTCAAGAGAAATCAAGACTTTTTCAGACAAACAGAAACTGAGAGAACTTATTATCAGAAGACCTACACTACAAAAATTGTAAAAGGAAGTTCTACAGGTAGAAGGAAGATTTACTGATCAAAACTTGGAATATGGAACCAGACTGATCTCCAGAAATGGTCAAAATGAAGGTTTTTTTAGCTGTAGGTGAATTGAATTAAATTATTATTATTATTATTATTTTGAGACAGAGTCTCGCTCTATCGCCAGGCTGGAGTGCGGTGGCGCGATCTCGGCTCATTGCAACTTCTGACTCCCTGATTCAAGCTAATTCTCCTGCCTCAATCTCCCGAGTAGCTGGGATTGTAGGCACGCACCACCACTCCCAGCTAATTTTTGTATTTTTAGTAGAGACAGGGTTTCACAATGTTGGCCAGGCTGGTCTCGATCTCCTGACCTCGTGATTAGCCCACCTCCACCTCCCAAAGTGCTGGGATTACAGGTGTGAGATACCACGCCCAGCCAATTAAATTATTTTTAACATAAAGTGTCAATTAGCAGACACTGTTGTTGTCCACCACATCTCCTTCACTGGGTTGAAATACTCTTCTCCCATTTGCAGAAGAGGTGAAGAGCTGCTATCAGTTCACAGCTATATTCTTCTTCTGAGAACTGCCCTTGACCAATGGCAGCCACTTGGAAACAGAGTATGTAGAAAGCTATGCCTGGTTCCCAGGGGTGTCCAGTAGCCAATGACTAACAGATATGAGGCACCAAAAATACCTGCCCTTTTGCCTGAAGGTGGGATAATTCTGTGGTGCCATTCCTGTTGTAGGGTTCCCTATGGGATCAGCAGAAGCTGGCTTCATCTGAATCCCCATCTTTGGCCTTTTCCCCTGCCCTATCCTGCTTCCTTCCCTTTGGCACAGGTTTCACCTGAGAGCTGCCCCTCAACATTCCCTTTCTCAATCTATACTTCTGGGGAACCTGACCCAAGGCACTCTACATTTCACCACAAAGCATGATGTTTGCCATAGGTTTCTATGCTATGCATCATGCTGTGAATCCAGTTAAGAAATTCCCTTCTGTTCCCAATTTCCTAAAGAGTATATATCAAGAATGGAAGATTTTATTTGTAAAAAAAAATTTCCACATTTATTCTTATGATCATATGCTTTTTTTCCCCTTTATTTTGCTAACATGGCAACATACAAAATCAACCTAGAATTCTTGGAATAAGTGCAACTTAGTCAATTTTCTTTTAATTTTAATCTTAATACTTTTCAAGACTAAGCAGGGAGCAGCAAGAGAAATCCCAAATACATTTAAACCTTCCAAAGCTGCTAACCACAAGAACAACTCTAGCCATTTCATATTCAATGAGTTTGTCCTCTATCAGGCTTACAAAAGGAACAGGACTGTCCACAGGTAAGGGTGGAATGAGAGGGTCTGCAAGTACCTGTCAATTTTTGGCTTCTAACACCAGGTTTCGCTTGAAGGAGCAGTAAAACTTTATGCGTCAGCCCTTAGGTAGAGTCCTTCAGAGGATCAAAACACAGGGCTAATCAATCCCATAGGATTATGTGAGTAGGGAGTACAAAAGGAATTTGCAAACTGGCACAGGGCCTTTCATAGACTAGATTTTCAAAAAATATTAGCCTATTAACAGATTTTTGTCACCTATTTATCATAGACTACTTTCCTCATCTTTACTTTGTGCATATTAGAAGTTGGAGGAACTTAAACTCTAAAACCATAGTCCTTTTATCACCAAATCCATATTTGTATTACAAAGGAAAGAACTATCAATATTCTAACTAGAAAATACATGAATTTTTGTGTATGGAATAAGTACCCTAAAACACACAAACACACAAGCTCTAGAGTGATGGTGAGTTAATACTATGAGAAATACCTTAATCCAACTAATTTATTTGGTCTCTCTTGAGACCCCCATTCTGGAAATGGCTCATCAGGGTTGATGACACCGTTTTTTTATTTTTGGGGTTTTTTTTGAAACAGTGTTCTGCTTTGTTACCCAGGCTGAAGTGTAGTGGCACAATCATAGCTTACTGCAGGCTTAAACCCTTCGGCTCAAGCAATCCTCCCAAATAGCTGGGATTATAGGTGTGAGCCCCGACACCTGGCCAGATGACACAGTCTAGCTGCAAGGTTAAAAGTTTTCCAAGTTTGTTACTCATTGTGTGTTTTTGCATTCTCTGCTAAATTCTAAATTCTTCCAAGGCTGTGAATGTATCTTGCCTTTCTTTTGTCCTGTCTTTCTTGGCAAAGTATTAAGGACAAAAGGGATCTGCTCAATTATTACTGAATTAGAGATGACAGGCCCATGGGAATCACCCCCGGACCCTGGCTCTGCTAATACCCTTCTCTAATCAAATGTGTTACTGAAGAAAGTACCCACAGTGGCATCGAAGACAGAAACACTCTGCCAAAATAGAAATCCTAATAAACTCTGAAATCTTCGGCTTCCTCTAAATTTCTTTCTATTGTCTTTCCATTGATTTGTGAGGTACGATGCTCACTGGACACCTCTAACCTGAAGATCTGGTGGCTGAGAGCACTTTTTCAATAGCTGATCATTTGTGAAATAAACACTTTGATCGTCTGATGGCTGCTGACTTTCAATTTGTTTTTTTTTTTTCCTCCCAGGAACTTTCCCATGGCTCAATGTAATCATTTCATCAAATGAGATACACACTTTTTGTAAAAAACAAACAAAATCCACTGTCATTGGTAGAAATTGGAGCTTCCCTTAACTCTCTCAGACTTAGCCTATTCCTTTCCACTCTTTGTGAACAACCTTATTGATGACACAATTCGTATTGATTTGCCACCCATATCTCTACTTCTTCCCACGACCCCAGAATTGCTACAATTTGGGAGGGAAGAAGCTGTGGAAAATGACCAGTATCCCCTGCATTCCTGGCTCTTACCTTTCACCAGTGCCCTGACTCTAAGAATTTTCACTTAAATAACATCTCACAAATTGCACCAATTAATTTTACTTCATGGATCTCAGAGATCATCGGGATTTTTGAAGCTAGAAGGAACCTCAGTGATTGCCTAGTCGATTCTTTCATTTTACCAAAATTAAGGTTTGGAATAAATGCATTATCCTAGATCTAGAGACAGAACCAAGATGTAACAAGTCTGAACCCTTTCTAGTGAATACGTAGTACCACCCTATATGCATGAACCGAATCTGAGAAAATGAGCTTGCAGGTTTATGCACAGCAACAGGAAAATGTTCCTAATTCCCTTGAAACAACATGCTAATTTAATTTCAGCCAGCAAGACCTCATTCCAAGTTCCCACCCCATCACCCAAAAAATAGAGTAGCAGGGCTGCCTTGAACATGGAAGCCTCCTGGGGAATTCCCTGGCATATCCCAAGGAAAAAGGGTGTCGATGCCCAGTTTCAACAGACCTTTCTCACATTCCTGATTCAGAAATCTTCTTACCTAACATGTATTAGGGTTCTACTGAAATCAGTCTCAAACACCTTATCAAGCAACGTTTTAGAAATCTCTGTGCTACTTGTCCTGCCCACCCCAACCTCAAGTCCTGTCCTCCAGAATGGCTCCACAAGGAGGAGAGAACAGAGACGGATCACCACCAGAGCCTGAGAAGAGGGCCTGTGAAAACTGCCCCCCTTCCAATCAAAAAGGATTTTTTCTCCTGACCATTATGTGAATAGAACATTAAAAACTTGAACTTTGAGCTGTGATCCAATACCTGAAATTCCTTTCATTCCACAATTAAAGATAAGGCTTTCAGTGAAAACACAGCAGGAATGAGCATTCCCTAGACTCATTAATGCCCAGGAAAAGATAAATGACTGACGTGGGCCATTTCTTAGAGATGGCTTTGGAGAAGGAGGAGGGAAAGGAGAGGTCAAGTGTACTAAAGGAAGAGTGAGCACAGGAAAATGAAAGGCTGGAGGCTTTGAAGAGAATCTCTGCCCACTTCACCATCTGCCCTGAACAATGCCAGATCTAATTGCTTCCAGAACTGCTCCTCACTTTAAAAAACAAAAATCTCCTTTGACAACAAAGCCAACTGCTACAGGTTTTTAAGTGGACAAGGATGTCTTTGGGTGGCATCTACCCAGATGAAGATAGATAGGAAATAGATCCTTATCCAGGTATATTAGAAAGCGACTTCAAAACATGTAATAAATTTCTGCTATCAATCATCATATTACCTAATGAGGTAATATATATGAATATAGCCTGTTTCAACTGGGGAGCTCAAAGTGAAAAAGGAACCATAGATTTGTAGAAAACAGCAAACTTAGCTTCCCAACTACTCAGCAGAGTGTCATATGTAATAGAAATCACACACACAAAGATAAAATCGATATACAAGTTAAAGGAATTTCCAGATTGGTATGATTGTTTCCATAAGTGAAAAAGCAGAATGAAGGATGATATTGAGAATGTGGTAGAATGCAGTCCCTTTTTATTTTCTGAGGAGGTGGGGTGGGGAGCCATTGAGAAAGGCAGAGAAAGAGAAGGGAAAAAATGCATGAGGATTGTGCTCCTGTTTACACACAGCCTGGGTTAATGTGTAATTGACAAGATTAATGGCTGCATAATAATTGCCTCTATTGTTTACTGTCTGGGTGGTGGCCAGCCACCTTCCTGCTCTGCCCACCAATGGGTTTGGGTTTGTAAGGAATGCAGTCAGTGGCTGGTAGGGTCTGTATGCCAGGTGTAACCTTGCTAAAGAAGACATTCAAGAATCATACAGGGAGACATGGTGAGGTTTTGCCATGGCAGGGCATGCCTTCTTCTTGTTGTTAATAGTCTCACTTCAAATCTGCTAGGTTAACTGTGTCAGAACAGAGCCAGGCTCGGCCTGACCTAACCGCTCCACCTGAGAAAGACAAAGAAAATAAAACCTCAGGATGTAGAGAAAGGTCTCATTTCTGCCCTGGCCATACTGTGAACCAAAAAGCAGTGTGTTCCTCTGTGCTGTTCCTTGTAGTGTCCTGGGCTGTGCTGGGAAGTGCCCACCTTTCCACCACAGGGATGCACAAATACCTTCTTCCCTGATCCGCTTTCTAAGCTCTTGCCTCTTGTCCACTGTGAGACAAACAAACAGACCAAGACTCTGGGTCATGAACCACAGAGAGGATTTCCATTGAAATGTACCATGCGTCCAGCCCCTCTCCTGCTGATCTTGTCTTGTCTTGCCTCTCACATGGACCAGCATAGTTTTATGTGCAAAAACAAGAGCTATGTAATTCTCACGTGGCCTTGTTCTTGTTTGGGTCACAAGTGTTCTTCTTGATTACCTCAACCTTTGTGGTTTTCCATTTCCTAACCAATCAGTTCTAGAGTCTTGACACCTGACGAGGCCCTCCTGGGGCTGGTACTAATCTACTTTTCCTGTCTTCCCTTCCAGCCCAGGTTAGACTGCTTTACTGTGGAGCTCTATGCCTCCTTCCTTCCACCTAGAAGGTCTCCCTGCTACCCACTCACTCTCAGTAAATTCAAATCTGATCCCTCAGGTGCAGACTCCATAGTGTCTCCCTATTATACACTCTCACATCTTGTGTGCTTTTCCTTCATAACACTTATCCCTCCTGTCAATGATTTGTGCAGTTATCAGTGGGGTGACTCTCCCTTCCTAGATAGTAAGTTCCTGAAGACAAAAACTGCACATACTGTGCTCTGTGATACCTCTCTAAAAGAGGGTCTCTAGTATGTGCTTAAATCAATTGTCACGTTAATAACCATATGAATACATGTAAAGACAAGTTCAAATTTCCACTTCCTTGGTGAGCTCAACCTTCAGCCTCTCCAGTTGGGTATATTCTTATTAGTCCATCTGAAGTAACAAGGGAACTTTGTGCTTCCCTGGCACTATCATTTCCCTGTTTTATTATCAGTATCTGGGCTTAGTCTTACCTCTCATGCTTCCCTAAGTCTCCTTGAGAGCAGGGACTCTCTTTCATTGCTTGTGTGGCTCACAACTCCAAACACAAAATTTTATGTAGATGGGAGTCAAAAACTGTCAGCCGAGTAGTGGGTTATTTATTTATTCAGTCATTCATTCATTTGATATCTATAGTCCTACATTCTGCACACAGTCCCACATCCTCCACACACTACTTCTTCTACATTAAAATAACATTTTAAAGAATTTTCACCAGTCTACAAATCTTATCATTTCAGAGTCTTAGCCATACAGCATATGCTCCTTCCAGGGGCATTCCACTCCAGTCTGCAGTCTTGAGTTTAAAGACATTGACATGGTTTGGCTCTGTGTTCCCATCCAAACCTCATCTCGAATTGTAATCCTCACATGTCAAGGAAGGATCTGGTAGGAGGTGATTGGATAATGGGGAGGTTTCCCCCATGCTGTTCTCATGATACTGAGGGAGTTCTTAATGAGATTTGATGGTTTAAAAGTGGCAGTTTCCCCTGTGTATGCTCTGTCTCTCTTCTGCCACCATGTAAGACGTGCCTTGCTTCCCCTTCCCCTTCCATCATGATTGTAAGTTTCCTGAGGCCTCCCAGTCATGCAGAACTGTGAGTCAATTAAACTTCCTTCCTTTATAAATTACCCAGTCTCAGATATTTCTTTATAGCAGTGTAAAAACAGACTAATATAGATATGAAGTCAGGGCATAAAGGTGCTCTATGTTTTTGGCCATAGACAGCAGAAGATGCAAGAGGCTGGGGCAGTGGAAAAATAGAGGCAGCAAGAGCAAGTCCTTGCAACAGGTGGTTTAGGTGAATTAAATTAAGAGCCCTAATAAATTCAAAGCAGTAATAGGCTTTGAGCTTAAGTCTTCACCCTGTGTATACAGCATAGCCTTGGGAAAGTCACTTTTCTCCCCAGATCTGTTTTCTGATGGGTGGATTGACATGGATGATGCCCATCTTTCAGATTGTATATGGGATTAGTATATTTTCTGACAAATTTATCTGTCAACTCAAAAGGGTTATGCAAATGGGATTACCTAAATAGCAGCCCAGAGCTTCTAGTTTAGAAGACAAAGTGTGGGCACACAAGGAAATAGGGGAGCTGGGCACTGAGGAGGCTAAAGTGAGAGGACGGGGAGCTTGTTGTTCTCCTGCAATGTATGAGGTATACAAAACAGAGAAGCTTGAAAAGGGGAGGCAGAACCCTATAGAAGCACCACTCAGGTCTAGGAGCAGGCTAGGTGCCAAGGGGCTCCCACAGAAAGTAAGTCTGGAGAAGAAGAGGTGACGAAGGAAGACCAAAGTCTCTCCAAGGAGAGTCTGCTGTACTTGCTACTGAAAGGACATAAGAGGATCAGTAAAAGCATCCAACGAAAGGAAGAGGAACCACAGAAGCCAATGCTGGAGAAAGTGATCAAGCCAGGCAGTCTGGTCAGATCACAATCCCATTTCTTCTTTCTGGACATGGAGCCAACTACAATTCTCAGACTCCTTTATAGCTAGGTGTGGCCACCTGAATGAGTTCTAGCCAAAGTATTGTGAACAGAATGATATGGGTCACTTCTAGACCAGGCATATACCGACCTTCTGCCTGTCTTTCTCTGTGCTGTTTTCCATCCTTGGGTGCTCGCACTCAGGGTGACTTCGGAAGCCAAATGTTGAAGACGGTAGAGCCACAAGACTTCAAAAGGATCAGGTTCCCAGACCACTGCTTGGAGGATAGAGCCCTATCAGTCATGACAATTATTTTAGACTCTATATCAGCAAAAAATATATATATATTGTTCAATCCAATGTACAATTAGGGGTGAGTTTATTAGAGCAACTATCATTACCTTAATTAGTATAGCACGATGAGGTTAGGGAGGTGACTGAGGAGACCACTGGCTGCGTTTTTAAATAATCAATCAAGTGGAAATTATATAAGGGAGGAAGGGGAAACAGGTGGGAGAAAGAAGAAGCTGGTAGATGGTATCTATGGATGATTTTTGAAGACAGGACTCCAAAATAAAGAATATTTAAATCTTCTTTTACACAAAGAATGTGCACCTCATGACCTGAGCAGTCCATGTCCACTCCTGCTTGGCAGCTCCCATCTACTCTGTGACCTTGGCCCTAGCACTTAACCTTTCCTTGGCTTTCTATTTATAGTCAGAAAAGAAAAATACCAATCAAATTTCTGTAAAAGGTTTCCCAAAACTCCAAGTTCCTGCTCCTGCTTTTTCTCTCTCTTTTTCCCCCCAAATAATTTTTGATTGTTTAATGTGGGAAAATGTTTTATGAGAATTGCATTCCTTTCTGAGCCACTGCCTGGGTCATTTAAATTAAACAATAGACAAAGGGAAACATTAACTCAAGGGGACTTTATAATAACAATCTAGGGCTGAACCAGGATTGGCTAAGAACATGAAAGGAATTGGAAGATTTGTGGCCATCTAGGCTACAGGAGGAAAAAGTTCAGCTTTCCCTTCTTCTCCTCCCAACAGGTATGCTCCAAAGATGATGCCTCATTAATTCTCTGGTCCTGTCAGTTTCTAACATTTCTAAAATGTTCTCAGATGCTCAGGCAAGCACAGACCAATGAACGAACGTAGATACTAAAGGCAAAGTTTTACAGGACTCTAAAGCCATTCAGGCAAAGACAAGGTATAAACAGAATTTATTCTAATTACTATTATTATTTTTATTATTTTAATCAGATAGGTCTATTCAGGACATGCAAGCTTAGCTTTTGAGTCTTGGTCATAAACCTTTGGGCATTTTTTTCTAAGTCCTTGTAATAGCAACAATGAGAGATTAAGCTAGAAAATAAATCTACAAATGAGTAGCTATCTTATAATTAGTAAGCACTCTCCTTCATATAAAATTCCATGCCAGACTCTAATAGCCACCCTCTGTACTCACGTAGAGCCTTTCATCTGAGACGCTCAAAGTACTTCTTGCTAATACCAGTGCCAATTCTCTCAAAATTTCTTTAAGCCAGGGAACTAGAATTCCCATTCATAAGGTGTACTGACTATTCCTGACATCTAAGCCCTCAGGTCTCCATCTTATGTAGTTGTAGGTGGTGCTCCTGCCCCAGGTGACTGTGGTACCCCCAGCGCAATGAAGGGGAGAAAGGATCCTATCAAGGCAGGAAATTCTGTTTGCAGCCACATGGGAGACAATGGGACAGAAAGGAAGCTCCATCATTGGAGTTAGGCTGACTGCAAACCCTGGCTCCTATATTTCAGCAAATTAGCTACCCTCTCTGAGCTTCAGTTTCCTCATCTATAATCAAGAATGGGGCCGGGTACAGTGGTTTATGCCTGTAATCCCAGCACTTGGGAGGCTGAGGCACAAGGATTGCTTGAGGCCAGGAATTTGAGACTAGACCAGGCAACATGACCCCATCTCTACCAAAAAAAAAATTTTTTTTAGTTATCTGGGTGTGGTGGGGCACACCTGTAGTCCCAGCTACTCAGGAGGCTGAGGCAGTAAGACCCCTTGTGCCCAGGAGTTCAAGATTACAGTGAACTGTTATCATGTCACTGCACTCCAGCCTGGGCAACAAGTGAGACTGTTGAAAAAATAATAATAATAAAACGAAAAAAGGATGTAGTATAATAGTATGGTTCTTGACCCACATTAGGCACTCAGTAAATACTTGCTTGGGGTAGAAAGCCATATCAGCCTTCATATCCTCAATTTCATTGTTATCTTTGAAAGTAAGCAATGTTGTGTCTGGTTAATACTTGGTTGAGGGTCTGCGTGGGAATAATGCTCATAGTAGGCACTCAATAAATCCTAATGGAACTGTCTTGCATTGGAAGAAGTCTATTTCCAATGTCTGTGCCACCAAAACCAACTTGAGTTTTCCATAAGAACAAATCCAATATTATCTCATGTAAATTCCAATCCCTGGGTTTGAAAGATTTTTTTTAAGTGCAATTGTAATCATCCCTCTTCAGTATACCTGGGTTGATTTTCCAAATCCCTTCCTGTTCTGCATTCATAACCAATGGAGAATACTGTTATGAATTGTATCACTTTGTTAAATACCAATAAAAAATTATCAGTTACAACCAGGTGTGGTGGCTCACGCCTGTAATCCCAGCACTTTGGGAGGCCGAGGTGGGCGGATCATCTGCGATCGGGAGTTTGACACCAGCCTGACCAACATTAGGAAAATCCATCTCTACTAAAAATACAAAATTAGCTGTGTGTGGTGGTGCACACCTGTAATCCCAGCTACTTGGGAGACTGAGGCAGGAGAATCACTTCCTCCTGGAAGGTGGAGGTTGCAGTGAGCCGAGGTCGTGCCATTGCACTCCAGCCTGGGCAACAAGAGAGAAACTGTGTCTCAAAAAAATATATATATATATATTAGTTACAGAGATTTGTTGAAATGATTTCTTATGTAGAATTATCTTGTATAAACGTTAATGTATAATTATACTCTGTGGATTTGTTTGCATTATTTTTAGGATGTAAATGGTTTAATCCTTTCAGATAGTTGAAAACAAAATAATACACTTTGGATTATAAATATCACATTTTTATTAGATTTTTCATAACTCTACCAAAAATCCAGCCACGCCATGCACCAATCAAAAGCTATAAAGTCACAAGAAGCCCCCATTTTCTGGATCTGAAAATTAAATCTGAAAATTATTAAAAAGCAATTCATAAACTTATTTGGAAGGCCATCATGACACAACGTTTACTCAGAACTTACTTGTCTAACCTCAGCCAGTTCAAAATATTGAAATAACCAAAAAGTAAGCATGAGGTTGGAAAAGGGAAGCTTCTGAGCAGGCAAAATAGACAGTAATATGTTAAACATCTATATTTCATGGTTGTAAATTTCATTGATAAGAGATCTTTTAGAATATCACTCAGAGCTAAGTACTCTTATTTTGTCCACAAGGCTAACAAGTTTTTCATTCGATTCTGCCCATTGTTAGTGGATGGAAAGCAGCAAATCAGAAGTGTGTAGACATTAGAGAGAAGAAGAGTTCTTCTGGGTGTCAGCCCATAAGCCAAGAAACCAGCTGGTTTTTGCATAACTATTTGGCATTTTAGCAGATATTAAGCGAGAGAAAAATAATAGTGATTGTCCTTGCCTTCCCCACCTTACACCTTGGTTGGGAGTAGAAAAGGGATACACACAGGAAACAAGTAGAAAACAAATAAATTGTGCAGTACTGGCCATATGCACTAAAATCACTCAGAGAAGGGAGACATCAGCACGGAAGATAGTACAAGAGATTTCACTGAGGCCAAATCGTCTGAAAAATTATCAATTACAGCAAGCTGTCTGTCTTAAAGACCAAAGAAAATCTGAAAAGTGATACCTTGAAATCATTGTGAGAGATATTTCCCTTTGAACCCTAAGACTTAATTTTGAGACGATTACATTTTTATTTTACCAGGCGGTAAGGCAGTTAAGAGTGGGGACCTGCTGGCGCCCATTCTTTTACCCTACAGAGCACATAGCTGTGCTGTGTACAGAAGAGCCACTTGTAAATATTTGTCAAATTGAATTTCCAAGGCAGGACATATTAATATACTCTGTTAATTATCACAGTAAAACCTAAACAGGCGGTACATTTAGATGAGATGCAGAGAAAAACGCAAAACGGCTAAGAGCTCAAATGGACTAGGAAATACCTAAAAGACTGGGGGGAAAGCAAAGGTTTGCTTAGAAGAGATGAACAGGAAGTTTTAGGAAACCTCAAATATCTGAAACACAGGGATGATTTCTTTGCATATACCTGGAAAACCAAATTAGGGGAAATCAATTTAAGGTGTAGAAGGAGCGATTTCAATACCAAGGCATTTGGAAAGTATTCTTGAATAAAATTATGTTTTTTAATGTTTTCTTTCATATGCTGCTCTTTAAATGGTTCTGTGAAATAGCATGGAAGCAGAGTCATGGGTTCGGTGACACATTCAGTAGCCCTGGGCTGAATGACCTGTGTAAGGCCCACTCCCCAGCCCCACCCCACCCCACCAGCCCTGCCAATCCACAAGAGCACTGATACCCTCCAAGAAGGGACTCCTTCTCAGTGGGGCTCATGCAGATTATACCTGGAATCAGGATTCTGAACAAATCCTTCATGAACCACTTTGCTCATGACCCAGGTTGGGAAAGAGGCCCACCTGTCTGCTAGAATCAGCGGGAAACTGTGATGGTAAAGGCATGAGCCAAAAGTTCTGAATGTGTGAAAATGTACACACACAAGACTCACTGCTTGACTCCTTGGACACAGACAGATGCTGGCTTGATGCGATTTAAGGGACACCAAGATAATTCCCCAAATCTCTTTCCCATCAAGAAGAAAAACAAGCAATGCAGTATAATGAAGAGAGGACTGTGCTAGGCCTGGGGAGGCCCGAGTCCAAATCTTAGTTCCATGTTATCTTGATCTAGTTACTTCACCTTTCTGGGACTCAGTTTCCTCATCGATAAAATGGGATAATGTTATAACAATATACCAAGTTGTTCTGAGGACTAAATGAGATCATGTATTAAGTACCTGGTACAATAGGAGCCACACAGTACATGCTCATTCTGTGGCAGCTTCTATTCAGCAACAGCAGGGACCTGCTTTTGGCCAAACCATTGTTAGGTTGTCACTATTGCCCTTCTGTAAGTGAAAGTATAGCAAGGAGTTGCCCTGCACACCCATAGATAAATATACAGGTAAATTAACTTCTGTTGCTCGGAACTAAAAATCTTAATAGGAAAATCCTCAGCTTGCTTTGTCAACCTAGGAAAGGAAGTTGACCAGGAAAGCATAAAAGAGGGTGGTTCTAAGAAAATTAAATCACTTCAGCAGAATTTGAGGTATAAAATGAAGCACTGGAGAAAACAGATGCTTTTATTTCTCCATATAATGGAATTCAGAGGTTCTGCACATACATCGAAGAATATTTTAAGAATAACAATTGTTCAGTGGACACTTTCAGATAGAACCAAAGGTTGAATCCATGCTGGCATAGAAGACACAAGAAAGGGAAATCACAAATGACACAGTGGGAGCACAGGAGTCTCACTCTCGGCAGGCCTGTGGTCAGTGACATTCTTTAGTTTTCCTTGCCATTGTCTGCTGCCCAATCAGCTCTACCTGGTAGAAGGAGCTGGCCACTGGATCCAAATGGAGCTGTTGGGAATGAATGCCACACTGGGTAAGCAGGGCCCTGTGGTTCCACAGGGAGGCGAGAGCAGCAGGACTGCTCAGTGGAGAAGATGGGCATAAACTGAAACCAACCAAACCACTTGACTGAACGTCGCTACCTGGGAATGTAAGTGACAGAGGCTAGGATTGGAGTGGGAATTAGTGAACCTGCTTAGAGATTTCTGGGGTAACTCAGAGGAAAAATTATGCAAAGTGAGTTGGGCAAATTAACTGTAGGAACTACCCTGATTTAGAAAGAGATAAGACAGGGGAAGAGTCTAGAGCAGAGAATGGAAAAAACAGCAAAGCAAGGCCCAGGGCTCAGGGCCCAGGCTGTCTCACCCAGAGCTTCAGGAACTTGGATAGGAATACTAGAGATAAAGCATACTCTAGTCCCCAGGACCTGGGGCCTCAGTTTGAAAGCTTTCTCTGTCTCTTTTTTTGCATGTAAATACAAAATAAAAGCCAGCCACTAATGGTTGTTTCTCCCCAAAGTAAAACACAGACAATGAAAACAAAAAGTTCCACCAGCCAGATATAAACTAATGAAATATGTTCCAGGTAAGTGGTTATCTGCAGATCTGTCCTAGATCAAAGAATTCTCTCTCTCTCTTTTTTTTTTTTTTTTTTTGGTCTGTAAACAGGCAGGAAAAATTGGGGTTTCCCAGGCATGCACACTTACTTGCTGCTCAAAGAAATGCTCAATCCATTAGAACTTTTTGATGGGATGTGAGGTCTAGGATGTGATTTCATTATCTATTAAACGGTAAGTACATAATAGGCAGAGTAGATTTACAGTAGAGTCTATCTCAGTGAAGATGTTATTGCTAGAAGTATTTATTAAAATTTTCTCAAAATATTCACTTATGCTGTGTAAGAAAAATGCTATGTAGGATGCTAAAAGTGGATAAAATATTAGCAAAAAACCTACTCTCTCAGAGTGTACATTCTAGGAAAAATGACGCAACCTCAAATAATGCTACAACAACTATAATCTGAGTATTTGCTATATGCAAAATGCTTTGTGCACATTGTTTACTCAATCCTCACAATAACCCTACGAAAGAGATTCAATTATCTCAATTTTACTGAAGTTCAGAAAGATTGAATAACTTGCCTAAATTCACATGGTCACATGGTAAAAAGGACATCTATTATTTCATCTGTCTACATCTCCTGTTTTTTTTTCTTTCAATCTCAACCTCTTTCTTCTGAGGATCTGGTCTTCAAGATCGCCCTGTCCCTAATGTGCACGTGCACGCATGCACACACGCCCACACACACACAGACAATGTGCTTCTACTGGGCCAGTCATAGAACTGTGCATTCCTGGTCGTGTGATACAAATCAAACCAATCAGAGTTCCTTGGTGTCTTCAAATTGGAACTAAGGTGAGAGAGTTCCTTCTTTCTGACCCTCTTGTGAAATGAAGCTTGGGCACATGAACTTTGGGGTTGCCAAAACACACAGTCCTAGCCTGTTGGAAGACGCTGGTCTGAGGAAAGAAAGCCAATACCAAGAAATAACTAGAAATATGAAATAAGAGACATCAAAGACAGCAGTGTGCTGGTCATTGTTTAACAAGTAGTTCTCCAAATGTAGTTCTGACACGAATGGTGGTTAGTAATTCTCTTTCTGTGAGTAAAATGAAATGAAATCAACACAGACACATACTGGAGCATGACTTACTTTTCAATGATGACTGACTGCTTTGTCAAGTCAAATAATTGTTCTCAAACTCTGAAAGATCTTAGCAATTTTCGATGCTATTCACAATGTAAGAACTGCAGATACAACATACTTCCAAGTTCAATTTGCATTGTCAACATTTTCTTCATCACTTTCTTAAGTCTAGAATCTAGACAATCAACAAAACAATACATTAAACCCTGGTTTTAAGCATTTGTTCATTTCTATGATTTAAATGCCTCCACTATGGCCATTTTCAAGCTTCCAACATGACATCAATATATATGGAGCTGGAAAGAGATGCGTAATAGCACACCTATTAGCACAGTACAGCAACACTGGACAGGGTTTCCACCATACCAACACCACAGATATGAAGAATCTCAAAGGTGTAGATAATAGCAAAATGTAGTAAAATAATTGAGAAGTAATGAGGTTTTAGAATTTATTACTTTTGTATTTAATATAATTTTTACTCATGAGTTTATATCATTTATTTTTTAATAATGTTGTATTTAACAACTGGCTTACAAAATCCCTCAAAATCAAGCAGTTGGCTCTCAAGAACTAGCACGAGCCAGAATCAGCATCCCACAGGTTCCATTTATTCTTGAGAATAAATTTATTCCCACCCTGATTTCAGGAGCCTACAAATGCTCTAATTTGTTCAACTTGGAGATAAAGTGGCTTTTCAGTTGCTTGCAACCAAAAGAATCGTAGCTAATTTAAGAAGTTCCTCTTGGCTACAGTGAACAGGGAAGGCTTCATCAAAGAGGCAGGGCCAAAGCGCCCACTTCTGAAGGCCAATTTTCCAGATGACTTAGTTTCATTTTTTTGAAAAAATTGAAGAAATAACCATGCCTCCCAGTTTGATAAAAGGAATTTTCAGCTCTGGAAAACCTGGCCATGCTGTGCCACGATCCATTTAAATGTCTTCCCAGAAGAAGAATGTTTAATCCGCTGAGCGGAGCCTCCAAGCCCTGCAGAACCCGGGAGGATGTTAGCAGCTCACAGCCCTGCTCCCAGGAGTCTCGGCATCATTCTGTGAAACTGCACAGGGTGGATCCCTGGCTTCTCCCTGCAGAGGAAGTAGCTGCAGGAATGCCAGATGTGGCATTCCCACAGCAGCTGGTGGAGGGGCCGTATCTCCCAGCATGAGGAGCAACCGCAGAGTCTGAGCCCCAGAAGTTTGCAGTTTCCACAGGCCAAGAAGAACCCAAGCTACCCGGGGCCTGAGGCAACACAGGCTGATAAATAGAGCATAATTTGGGTCTGATTCTCCCACACTGCCTTTGTTTCCTTCCACCAGTGTTTTGTAAACCTTTTTAAAGAGTTATTCCAAGTGTTTTTTCAAGCCTCTAATCTGTCTTCAAAAATATCCTGGAGGAGGAAATGAAGATTGTTTGCTGCAGAAGACAAGGGTGGAAATGGCCAGGAAAAGTCTCTTCAGAACACCTAGATGAAAGCCACAAATGAGGGTGGGGAGAGCTTGGACAGAAGCCAGCCAGGACTACTGGCCTGCCTGTCCTGCAGTTTTTAAACTAAGGGAGTAACTGAAGTCCTCTGCTCTGTGTGACGGCCAGGGGTGGGGGATGCGGCAAAGTTGGAGTGGAGAGGCTGTAGACGGAAAGGGTGAGAGGGCTGGAGGTGGGGAACCGGGGGAAATCAAGCATGCAGCTCCTTTTAGGTCTTGTTTCATGTACAGTTTCAGGGGGGTTGGGTAGGAGATGGACCTTCAGCTCTGCATCCAAAGTTGATTAAAATCCTGAAATTTTTCATAATTGGACCTCATTAATAAATTCCTCAGGGTTCCAGGAGGCTCTGTAGAGGTAAAACAAGGGTTTGGAGAGATGAGAGCAACAGGAGGTTGTAAGATCCCAGACCACGGAGTTAATTCCACTTAATCAGCCTGGAGAAACTCCACATTGACAACACATCCCAGGACTCACTGAGGCCTCCCACTCTCTGCAGCAGGGCAGGGATTTTTCTCATTTACTTCTCCCTTACTTTTTAAACCCTATTTCCAACATGAATAACGAGCTGCCCCACAAGTTAGCACTAATGCTCCTCTTCTCTCCGGAGGACGTTTACTGCATCTGTGGTAGGCATAACTCCAGCAGCTTGGGGAGGGCAGGCTTCTACCTCCAAGCCTCCTCTCTTCATTTTGCCACCCATCATCTCCCACCACCCCCTGCTCCGCCTGCTTCCTCGCCTCCCTCTTTTGAGAACATATATTCTCAGTTGTTAGCTTGACCTCCAATTCACACATAATCTCTGTGATGGTTAATTTTATGTGTCAACCTGATTGGGCCAAAGGATGTCCAGATAGCTGGTAAAACACTGTTTCTGGTTGTGTCTGCTAGAGTATTTTTGAAAGAGATTAATATTTTCATTGGTAGACTGAATAAAGAAGATCATCCTCACCAATATGGCCAGTCATCACCTAATCCATTGAGGGCTGAATAGAACAAAAAGGCTGAGGAAGGGAGAAGTCAATCTCTCTGCTTGAGTTGGGACATCCATCTTTGCCCTCAGACATCAGCACTCCTGGTTCTGCCTTTGAATTTGGACAGGGATTTACATTGGTGCCGCACCCTCCCTTGCTTCTCAGACTTTTGGGCTTGGACTGGAACTACTCCCCCAACTTTCCTGACTCTCTAGCTTGCATATAGCAGACTGTGGGACTTCTCAGCCTCCATAATTATGAGAGCCAAGTTCCATAATAAATCTCTTTCCATATATCCTATGAATTCTGTTTCTCTGCAGATTCCTGACTAATACAATCCCAAACCTTGAATTGAGACATTAGCATTAGCTTGTTGCCATGCCAAATCTTTAGTGGTTAACAAGTGGCAAGCTTGCTTGGTTTGTAATGTATCTTTTCTCTTTCCATTAGTAAAAGTGAGCCTGAGCTGCAAAACACCCAACAACCAGATACTTCAGGAAAAAAGCAAACAAGAAACAAAGAGCCTGAGTGATGCCCAGACTGGGAAGCCAACCTCTGAATAGGAGTGGGCCAGGGTCAAATGCAGGCTTTTTTCAGGGATCCAAATGGCTCATTCTCGTAGCATCTATACTTTGCAAATGTCTCCTTCCTTTCTTGAACATTTTATGAGGAGAGTCACCCAGCAAGCCTATGTGGCATGGAAGGGGCATTGCAGTTCAACCTCAAGAACCATCCCCAAGAACCATCACATGAACACCAAGGTGGCTGGTCCTCAGCACAGGACTGACTCCCATGAGATACTTCTTCCAAAGTAACAGAAGCTAACTCTAGCTAACTTAAACCAAAAGGGGAAATATGTTAGGATGAGAAGGTCTCAGGAAATCCAGATGGACCATAAGAAGATCCGTAGAGCCCTGGCGTCTCTGGGCCTCTCCTCTCTATGAAACGGAGATGACTGCCATCCACAGGATGGCTCTGGGTGGGGGATGCTCTCTTCACCTGAAGCGTCCAGTTTGCAGTGGGTTCTCAGGAAATATTGATTCTCTTCTTCCCTTAAATAGGCCCTTGACCCCATGAGAGTGATCTTTCTACAACACCATGTGGCCATGCCACTTCCTTGCTTAAAACCATTCTGTGGCTCCTCAGATCCCTCAGCATAAAGTCCTAGCTCCTCCATCTGCAGTGTTTTCTCTCTGCAGTTGTCTTTCTCTGCTTCTCCATGCAGTGGGCTGTAGCTGTCCCTTAGCACTCAAGTGTCCAGCTACACAGAAAGAAAACTGACTCCTCAGAACCCTAACCCTGAGTTCCTGGAAAGGAGTATCAGACTGGCCCTTGTCTAACAATCTCAACCAGGAGGAAAGGGGTCTTAGAGCAATGGGTCACGTGAAAGGGGAACGATCCACAGCTAGGCACGCTCAGGCATGATCACAGTCTTGCAGATGGCTAAGTAAAATTCCTCTGAAGATTTGGTATTTGGGTATAGTTTCAAAAAGGGGATTTGTTTTGTTTTGTCTTCATTGAAGGGAAGCAAAGCACAGACTTTAAAATCAAATCCATTTGGTTTTGAATCTCTGCTTGGTCAGTTAATAATAACTGGGCAGTGTTGAGAAAGCAACTTAACCCCTGCGGTCCTCAATGTCCTCATGTATGAAGTAGAGATGGCTGCCATTCACAGGATGGTCATGGGTATGGCATGCTCTCCCTCTTACCTGAAGTTTATGGTGGGTTCTCAGGAAATATTGATTCTCTTCTTCCTTTACATAGGTCCTTGATGCCATGATAGTGATCCTTCTATAACACCGTGTGGCCATGCCACTCCCTTGCTTAAAACCCTTCTGGGGCTTCTCATATCCCTCAGCATAAAGTCCTAGCTCCTCAAGATAACATAAAAAGCCCTGAAAGCACTCACTGCCCTCCTCTCCACTCATTCCCCACCACTTCTGTGCCCCTGCCATGGAAACGACTTACCATTCCCAGCACCCCTTATGCCCTCTCTCCTTCCCTGTTCCTCTTTCCCCCACTGACTCTCCAACCTTGGCTGCCTAATGTCTACTCCTTCCTGGGGTCTATTTACTCAGGAAGATCTTTTTTGGCCATTGCTTCCATCCACAATGCTGTACTGAGTCTCTTCCAGATGCTCCTGGTTAGAACCCTCCTCAATGTTCCTGAGAACCAGCCTAGACAGTGAGAATGGCCTCAGAAACTCTGCTTTGCAAGGCAGTCCAGTCCACTGCTATCTCCTAGAAGGTTTTGCCACTCCCATCCTAACTGGAAATAGAGCCAAAAATGCCTCTCCATAATTTTCACCTAATGATCTTAGATTTTATCCTACAACAGGCTTCAAATTACTTGGAGCTTGAATCTTACTACCCCTAACCTATCTTTCCATTCCTTTTACTGGACCTCAAGAGACGTGGTCCAGTGAACATCTATCATCCTGTAATATGCTTTAATTTGTCAGTATTCTTCTCAAACCCTGGCGCTCTTAGGTGAGTCCAACCACCACTTCCCTCATTATGGATCCTACAGACCTATGCAGCCTCCGACTGAGGGACTTTTTTATCCAGGTAAGCCACCCTGCCTAGGTCCTGCGAGCTTCTGGTCAACCATGCCCCCTCCAAGCCCTTAGCATATGACCTGCTGTAGTGCCAAGTACAGTCTCTCCCCACTCCCAGGCTCATGCAAGTGCCTAAAGGTTACACAACAAGCCAAGGGCAGAGACTAGGAGATGCTCGAGGTCTATAATCTCTAGTCTAGCATGGTTTAGCAATTCACTTGTCCACAATTCTTTGAGCTGATGGCCTTATATGTTAATAATAATAAGTATGGCTAATGCATATTGAAGGTTTACTCCGTGCCAGGATAGGCTAAGAAATACGTATGAGTTTTCTCATTTAAGCCTCACAACAAGTCGTTAGGAATTTTACAGATGAGGAAACTAAAGTTTAAGGAGATTAAGAAATGTAATCCACTAGCTTAACAGAATGAAGGCTTAGGTTAGACATCAAAGCAATAAGGTCTCAGAGCATATGAAATATGACAGCTGTGAACTCTCACATTTCTTTTCTAAAATTAGGAATTTCCTAATTTAAGGCCCCCCCCCCCCCCCCCCCCCAGTGACCAGACTTGATTTCAATTAAACACAAAGGAAGATAACTCACATCAATCAAGTGAAGTCTGGAGGTACAGAGTACTAGCACAGCCCCCAGGGCACAGTCCTCTCAAATGTTCTCCTAGGCATGGATAGGCCCTTCCTTACAAAATGTTCAGAAGTCCTAGAGCTTTTGCC
The DNA here is from genome assembly GCF_047675955.1 of Chlorocebus sabaeus. Lineage (NCBI taxonomy): Eukaryota > Metazoa > Chordata > Mammalia > Primates > Cercopithecidae > Chlorocebus > Chlorocebus sabaeus. Next base: position 38,686,801 of record NC_132907.1, on the reverse strand, counting down.
TCATCCACTCACCTTATTTCTAACCCTGAATGTGGTATGAGAACAGATATTGTAGCCTTGCAAAGCTTCTGTAAACATTTGCTGTCTCTCTTACTTTTACATAACAAGGCTCATTTCTGATTAATTAATTTGATGACCTCCAGTCAATCTGGTATCAGAACTTCAAACTGTGGTAAAACCTTATTTATCTATTTAACACAATCCAAGAGTTCCTTATATTCCATTTTTAAAGCCAGTAATAACTTCTTTTTATAGCTAAACCATGAAATGAGAAACTGGCATTGGGTTAGATTGGTTGCCAGGTGAAAGAGTGCTCATAAGGCTAGTGGCTTTCTGGTAACACTGATCCACCTGGGACTGGTGGGTAAAGATGTCCTCAATCACATCCCGTCCCTTGTAATCCCTGTACGACGAAGAGAGCTTTGTCCACCAAACCTTTCACCCACTCCTGGAGCTCAGGAGGATGAGAGGCTGTCAGCCAATGTTCTGGACAAATGCTCCCCATGGAAATTTCTGCTAACGGAACTCAGATCTTGCCTTGCTTGTTCTGAAGCAGGATCAGAGATCCGACTGCTGACTGTGTGGCTTCCCAGAAGATTTGGAAACATGCTTGATGTGGGTATGGGATAGGGACAGGGGAATTCTTGTGGCCTGGGGGCAGAGGAGGCCTCCAAACACAACATTAGGGCTTGGCAAAACCCAAGAACACTATGCCAAGACCTTTTCCCTTCACTTTTAAGCCCATATGCCTTTGAAAGGGAACTTAGTCCTCATTTCAGGAGTGAGTACACATTAGTCATCAGTGTACAGTGATAGTAGCACTGGGGACTCATACCTAGAATGCCCCCCGCTTTTTTTTCCTATCCAATTTCTTCTGATCCACCAGAATCCAGTTTATTTTTACCAGGACTTCTCCATCAAGTCTAGCTCACAGTAACTACTAGCCTATAACAACATAACACTTGTTGCTAGAAAGATATCTCTTGACACGTGCAGCCTTATGGCATCTTTTGAAATTTCTATACATGCATGTGCATATTACAATTTTTTCATGCACTTACTCAAAAACTGTTTACTGATAACCTACTGTTGCCAGACACTGAGCTGCATACTAGGGACATGATGGAGAACAAGGTAAGCAAGGTCTTGACCCTTACAGACCTCACAGTGGGAAACTGTATGGCTCGATGATTGTACCCACAGGATTTTAATTTATGGAGGTGACCAAGTGATGACACGAAGAGCCTGATGCTATTGAAAGAAGATATTTATCACTTGCATTTCCCCCAGAGAAGGCATACAACACCATGCAAGGCCACCTAGGGAGCACCGGGTTTTGATCAGGAGGCAGAAGCAGGAGCAAGGAGGGGAAAGCCTAGACTGGAGCTTTCATTGCGGTTTCTGCAGGAGAACTAAAACTGAGTAGAGTAAACAGTTTCAGACTGGCTAGTTTGAATCATTCTGGCAGGCTTTGGGCTCTACGAGTGGTCTCTAGTTGTCTGATACTTGGCCCTGGAATGAATTAGGACAGATAAATACTGGACTGGTATATGAGAGTTAAAGGGGGTTACTGAAGGTATAGACTCCGTTGTTCTATTGGTTTGTTTGCCTATGAAAGGCGAGGCCTTTGTTATCTGTAAGACAGACCCTAGGAGAGTCAGTCTCTCCCTGAACAGCAAAATTTTCAAGATGTCAAAACATCATAAAATTCAAAACATTTTTAAAAACATTATTAATACACTGTATCCATCAGGGCTCAGAATGGACAAGGGAACATGCCCTAGATATTTGAAACAAAAGGGATTTAGTGTAGCAACATAGTGCTTACAAAGTTACTGAAAGGGCTGAAGAGGAATTAGGGTCCACCAACGGATAATTTATTTTAAGGGCATACAGTTCTAACTTGGATCGGGAAGTAGCAAAGATGCTGCTGCTACCAATACTGCTGTCCCCTCAAGAGTGACATCCCCACAAAGCTGGTGACTAGACATGGAATGCTGGTCCACCTTCCACAATTGACTCAACCATCTATATAACCTTGCTTAGCAGTAAGAGAACATTATATGTATTTCTGAGTTTTGCAAGTACAGGAGGGAGGGGACAACTGCTATGTTCTATACAGTATAACACACAAATGAAACATGTGATAAATGCACAAGACTGAACTGCCTCTCTGTCCTACAATTGATAGATTTTTATGCCAGAAGGTTGTCCAGCTAACATTTCTATTCTAGGCTGGACTGATCTGTCTGTCCCACACTTTTTTTCAGCTGAAAACTCTCTACTCTTCTTTGAAGATACAGCTCAAGCATTGCCTCCTTTACAAGGCCTTTCTTCTTCCTGCTAAGAACTGGCCACTCCCTCCTCAATCCTCCCCTTGAAAGCAGAGGTAGACTCTCATCGCAGTGCCCACCATATTTCTTTGCTCTTACACCAATGTCTCTCTCCTTGACCATGAGATACTTCAAGCCATTCCATGGCATGCAGTAGACACAGAATAAATGACCCTTGGATGAATGGGAAAGGCTGAGGCTCTTACCACAGATCCAAGATGCAGGTAGGGATTGCAATATAGCCTGTTACCCAGTCCAGTCATATAGGAGCCGAGTGGATAAGCCCTGTTTTCATCAAGGCTAAAATCTCAAACAGTGTTAAGGCATCTTAGCTCTGGTACTGTTTGGAGCAAAACACTATAGCAAATAATTAAATAAGAGTAGCCAGAGCAGGGATTAGGAAGCAGAAGGAACTTTAATATTTCTGCATGACTCAGAGATGCAAGGTAGTTTCAGTTGCATCTAACAGAAACACAGCTCATATAAGACAAATGAAGAAAAAAAGAATATACTGACCAGCATAACTGAAAGGTCAGTGTGCTAGCTTCAGACATACCTGGGTCCAGTCTGTACCCTATGTCATCAGGGTCTGTCATTTTGGTTCAGTTTTCCTCTATAACCTGTATTCTCACACTGACTCTCCCCACGTGGTAGCAAAAGTGATTATTTTTTCTTTTACTTTTCTCAACTTACACTGTACCCATTCATCAATCTCAGTAGAAATGGAGTCTCTTTCTTAATACTTTCAGCAAAACATTTCAGGATTGACTGACTTGGACCAGTCTGGTTCCAAGTACCCCTCACCCAAGCCAGAAGAATAAAAGATGTAGGCTTCCATTGGCAGGTGCTGTGTTTGCCCCTGAAATGGGGGATCCATGGGTCAGATCAACCCCACCAAAGCCCATGGGCTGAGTATGGAAGGAGGTGGTGTTAACAGAAGGAAGCGTATAAATGGTAGACATGAAAAACAACAGCTGTTTCCCGCAGTGGTTAACTAGTATTTTACTATCTCCAAAGCCTCATTCTTCATTTTGAAAGAGTCTTTCAACTACTCAAGAGCAACAGCAAAACTGCAGCCATTCTCAGAGTGCTTCTTGGATGGGATGCCCAGTGAGATTGGTACAAAACAGAAAAATTTGACATCATTTCTAACTTTCAGTTGAGACTGGGGAGAGAAAGGAAAAACCCATCAGTTTCGGGTCTTGAGTAGTAAAACGAGAGTGAGAGGGAAGGGGGGAAAACGCTTGGGATGTAAATGGAATGAACAACAGAAAATAATTAAAAAGGAAGTGGCTTCCTCTCGTTTGTCTGTCGGGCCTTGTGAGGAACAAGAGCGGTACCTTTTCTGGAGCCTCAGCTGCTCTGCTGCCTTTCCAGCCGCCTCCTTGGGAAGAATGAGGCCTTAACAACCAGCATGGTGTCAGGGCTGGCCTCCACCCAAGCCTAAACAGTGCCCCCATTGAGGGACCCCAGGGGCAGCCCTGGATGCCTCTCCCTTCTCCTGCTCCCCTCAATGGGCTATTTGTGGGACTAACAAGGACTGGGAGACACACTGCCCATCTCCTCCAAGGCCCCAACAGCTGCAGGATTCCGCAGGAACTCCACAGGGCTCCTGCACATCCCTGCAAAGACACCAACCGGAGGATGCCGGATTCAGAGAGGGGTCTCCAGGCGCCTCCTGGATGAGGGAGAAAAATACTCCTCAGTTCTTTCCTTCCTCCCAGCCCTTTCTGCCGTCTCCTGGGATAGCGACTCTTCACCTCAAAAATATTTGGTAGCCTGCCTTCCTGCAGCTTGGATACCCTCCCTGTTCTATCCTCCATGCTGGCTGGGAGAAAGAAGAAAAAGGAGAAATAATCTTCTTCTTCTAAAGCTGAGAGTTTATGATTGACATGTCCAAATATTTCATCTTCATTGTCCACTTCCTCTACTGAGATAAAGTGACCTAGAGTGGAAAGTGGTAGCTAAAACATTCTCATCACAAACTAAGATCACAGCTACTGTTCCCATTGATCTTTCAATCCCACACCACCACAAAGGAGCAGTAATAGGCCGGGTGCAGTGGCTCACGCATGTAATTCCAGCACTTTGGGAGGTCGAGGTGGGCAGATCACCTGAGGCCAGGAGTTCGAGGCCAGCCTGGCCAACATGGTGAAACCTCGTCTCTACTAAAAATACAAAAAATTAGCTGAGCGTAGTGGTGAATGCCTGTAATCCCAGCTACTCAGGTAGGCTGAGGCAGGAGAATCTCTTGAACTCGGGAGGCGGAGGTTACAGAGAGCTGAGACCATGCCACTGCACTCCAGCCTAGGCAACAAGAGCAAAACTTCATCTCAAAAAAAGAAAAAAGGAATAGTAACAGTTCCTTGTATTCTATTTCTCCCGAGCCCATTAGGTAATGATTGCTAATTGCCTTGAGGAAACAGACCAGCATACTGTCTAGAACAGACAGGTGAGGAAGAATCATCCCTGACTTTCTACTTCTACAGGATATAAAGGCTTGCTTGTGTCTTTTCACTTAAGAGATGTAAGTTGACCCCCTGCCCAAATGTCTCCTTCCAGGAGCTTATTGTTGCACATGAAAATCCCATTATCGTGATATTCCATGTTTGTTGGTGGAAGCAAGTGTACTCTGCATGAATAGATGTATGTCTGTTTTGGTGGAAATTTGCCAAAGTGTAAATACCTGTGGGCTCCAGACATCAAGCTTTACAGGTGATTAACATTAGGGTGCTATGTAGTTGATCCTGTCCTTCCCAGAGTGATAGCTGGGATAAAGGGGAGAAGGAACAGCCCCAGGAAAAACCTGTACCTACTTCGCAATGAACAGAATCTGTAGGGGGATCTGGTACAACTTAAACTTTGTTCCCCCTACAAATTTTTGCCAGAAGGTTGGGACCCGGCCTCATTCTTCAGGGTCAGGGGACTGGTTCCCATGCCAGTCCATTCTACTTTTGAACAAATCTTACTCATTAGATCATTGGAGAATCCTCTCTTGCATCAATTTCCATCTGACTTCCCTTAATCATGCAGACGTTCATCCTGGTCTTGCCCCACTACTACATGCATTCTAATTCCATAAAACCTTCAACCTTTCAGATGAATATTTCCGTAGAGAAATCACTCATGCCTCTTCCTGAGCTTTTCCATTTTGAGCTAAATCATGATTTCTGCAATTTCTGCAACAGTTCCAGATATGACACAGTTGCCTGATTTTTAACCAGCTGGTTGACTGTCTCCAGACAAATTCTGGTTTTGTTTGTTTGTTTGTTTGTTATTTGTCTTGGACCCTATTAAGTCTATGGAACTCAGCTGCAGTTTGACTAGGGTTAAAATGCAGACAAGCCATTGCCATCCTCTATGGGAGGATCCTACTCCCGTGAATGCACTCTAAGACTCAAGGCTCACCACATGGCAACCAACTACCACTGGACTTCCTCGGTGATAAAACGCATGAGACTTTTCACCTGAACTTCTGTTGAGCCAGTCATCTCCAGTCAATTTGGTTTTTTAACCGAAGATCTTATATTCATTTCTCATTTAACTTTATTCCCTTAGTTTCAGTCCATTGATCTAACATGTGGAGCTCTTTTAGAAATACTGATTCAGTCAGTAAAACCTCTCTGATTTATGTAATCTACAAACATCTAAATATGTCTTCTCTATTTTCATTCAATTTGTTGATGAAAGTGAAGACAAGACCAAAAAGCTCAGACATTCGAGACCAAATATCAGAGACATCACCATGTCCTGTTGAGAACCACGTTGATACAACAAAACCAGATGCCTGATGCTGGAGAGTTCAGTCCTGCTTCCCAGTCCAGAGACACTTTGCATAAAGGAATACATTTTTGGACAGAAGAAAGTATTCCAATGTTTTCCTTAAGTTAATATTGGATAGGGATGTTCAGTATTGCTTTTCATACTAGGCACACATAAGATTCTATTGATGCAGAAAGAACAGCCTTTTATCCTACCTTACACATTACGTAACCGGCCTCTGACCTTTAAAGAAGATTGTTTTTTATTAAAACAGCCTTCTTGCCAAAGTCCTATGTGCTCCTTTCTAAGAGAGATTCCCAGATTACAGCTTATCCAATCAATATGACAATAAAAGACACATCAAAACCTTAGCCCTGTACTTTCCTAGCGTTCTCTAAACTCTGCCCAAAGAGGTGCTGTTTTCATTTCCCAAGAAAAATAGAAACATTCTATGAATTACTTGCAAAACCTAGCTGAAATTCTAAATTCAAGATCTTGCAAAGCAGATGTGAATGCTAAGCTAAGACAGCTTTCAAGGTAGAAGCTCTCAGTTTGAATACAGAAACCCCCTTTGGTAAAGTCATGTGAAAAATGCTAACATGTCTCAAATGTTTTCCCAGCCATTTCCCAGCTTCATGTCTAACAGAGGCTGAGTGTGAGCTGAAGAATAGTTTGAATAATAACATGAGAATAAATAAGTCACTTATTTGGGGATTCTAATGGGGAAAAAAGTCACTAAGTAAAAGTCACAACTAAGTTTAGATTTGAATTAGCTTCATCATGGGATGAAAAAGAAAAACCCAAGTAATTCTATTTCTTTTGGAGTTCAAGCCCATCAGCACATTAATTTCTTTCCTATAAGATCCTATTACAAATAAGTTGGATCATAGCTTACCTTGCCACATTTCAACCTTATAAAAGAAGACTTGCAGAAAGGATTAGCCTCTCTCTTTCCAAAAACCCTGAACAAATTTTCATGTACCCTTCTCGATCATTTTGCAGGAATTGTTCTGATAAAATAGTATTTCCCTCCTCCAGGTCTAATGCCCATCACCTTCCGACACAGTAAGTGACCAAATCTTTCCCTCATAATATGTCCCCACTCAACCCTTCCTCTGTTTTCCCTTATTTGCTGTTATATGACGTAACAACTGAATCCTTCAGCCTTGGGGGCTTCTCTTTTCTTCAGTATTCAAATGTAATTATTTGAACGGCAGGAAGTCTGGTGTCCATCTCAAGCTTCCATAGGCTCTGCCATAGGAGGCCCCTGCTGGGTGGGTGCCAGTCACTCTTTTCCCAACCCCTGCTCCTGGCTCCTGCTGAGCTTCTCAACCCCCTTGCTCACCCTCACAGCCCTCCTTGCTTTGCAGGTATACTGTTCCCCTTCATTCCACAAGGCACCACTAACATACAGCTGTATTATACAGGACACTGAAGGTTTGGAAATTTTGGGAAGGCACTATGCGAAATTGGACTCAGCGTCACTGTAGCTAATGTCTATCCATAAGGAGCCCCTTCCTGGTCAAGTTACTGGGCCTACCCTCAGAATGGGGTCTCTGGCACCCTTTCCTCTCTGCCTCACTCACCAAAGGAAAACTCAATCTTCTTTAACAATAAGAAAGAAGAAGAAGAAAGAAAATGAAATAAACAAATGACCAAAATCTTTAATAACCCAGCAATCCTGAAATACAGATATGTCTGCAGTCAGGTTTTGTTTTTGTGGGTTTTGTTTTTTTTAGTAGCAATTAAAAATGTTTAGCTAGCAAGCAAAAAATTTAACAAGCAAAAAAAAAAAATTTATGATATAAATGTGCAAAATCACTACAGCATTTTAAAAACTCATAGTACATCTACATGATGTAATAGCATTTGGTTATTTAAGGTTATTTGGCTTCCTGTATAAGGTGCAGCCTCCAAGCAGCTATTTGCAGCTTCTTTCAATGGTAGGAAAATTACTTATTATATAATGTTTAGGAAAATTAGGATCCGAAATTGTATGAAGTGTGACTTCAACTCCATAAAAAATCTGGAGGAAAGCATGCCAGATTATCAACAGGATTAAAGGAGTAGGGGTGATGGCTATTTTATTGTTTGAGTTTCCCTGGGCTTTTTTTTTTTTTTTTTAATTTAAAAAAAATAATTCCAACTTTTATTTTAGATTCAGGGGTTACTTGTGCAGGTTTGTTACATACATTTATGGCATGATGCTGAGGTTTGGGATAGAAATGATCCTGTCACCCAAGTAGTGAGCATGCTACCCATAAGTATTTTTTTCAGCCCTTGCCCTGCTTCCTGCCTCTCCCCTCTAGTAGTTCCCAGTGTCTATTGTTCCCATCTTTATGTGCATGAGTATCCAATGTTTAGCTCCCACTTGTAAGTAAGAACATGCAGTATTTGGTTTTCTGTTCCTATGCTAATTCTCTTAGGATAATGGCTTCCAGTTGCATCCATGCTGCGGCAAAAGACATTATTTCACTCTTTTTCATGGCTGTGTAGTATTTCATGGCATATATGTACCATATTTTCTTTATCCAATTCACTATTGATGGGCACCTGGGTTGATTCCATGTCTTTGGAATTGTGAGTAGTGCAATGAATATGTGAGTACATGTGCCTTTTTTGTAGTACAATTTATTTTCCTTTGGGTGTATACCCATAATGCAATTGCTGGGTTGAATGGTAGTTTCGTTTTAAGTTCTTTGTGAAACGTCCACACTGCTTTCCCCAGTGGCTGAACTAATTTACATTTCCATCAACAACCTATAAGCGTTCCCTTTTCTCTGCAGGCTCACTAGCATCATTTTGACTTTTCAATAATGGCCATTCTGACTGTTGTGAGATGGTATTTCATTGTGGTTTCGATTTGCATTTCTCTGATGATTCATGATGTGGAGCATTTTTGCATATGTTTGTTGGCTGCTTGTATGTCTTCTTTTAAGAAATGTCTGTTCATGTCCTTTGCCCACTTTTTAATGGGTTTTTCTTTTGCTTGTTGAGTTGTTTAAGTTCCTTATAAATTCTGTATATCAGACCTTTGTCAGATATATTATTTACAAACACTTTCTTCCATTCTTTAGGGTGCCAGTTTACTCTTTTGATAGTTTCTTTTGCTGTGCAGAAGCTCTTTAGTTTAACTAGGTCTCACTTGTCAATTTTGTTTTTGTCGCAATTGCTTATGACTTAGTCATAAATTATTTCCCAAGACTGATGTCCAGAATGGTGTTTCCTGGGATTTCTTCTGGGATTTTTGTAGTTTGAGGTCTTATATTTAAATCTTTAACCTATCACAAATTAATTTTTGCATATAGTTAAAGGTAGGAGTCCAGTTTCAACTTTTTGCATATGAAGCGATTCCAGTACCATTTATTGAATAAGGAGTCCTTGTTTATTTTTGTTGACTTTGTCAAAGATCAGAAGGTTATAGGCGTATGCCTTTATTTCTGGGTTCTCTATTCTGTTCCATTGGTCTTTTTGTCTATTTTTGTACCCAGTACCATGCCATTTTGATTAATGTAACCTTATAGTATAGCTGAAAGTCAGGGAATGTGATGCCTCTGGCTTTGTTGTTTTGGGGGTTTAGGATTGCTTTGGCTGTTTGGGCTCTTTTTTGGTTCCATACGAGTTTTAGAATAGTTTTTCTAGTTTTGTGAAAATGACATTGGTAGTGTGATAGGAATAGCATTGAATCTGTAGATTGCTTTGGATAGTATTTGCCTCTGTCTTTTAAAGCCCACTGGGTAACCATTGTCTTTTATGACCATGCAAATCATTAAGATTTACTTCTACAGACTCTGGCCTGGCAGATGCAAGTCTATTTTCAGGCTGGGGTTTACCCTAATCCCAGGAAAATACCCCCTTGCACATGATTCACCTCAAATCTCATTCATGTAACCCTCCATGCCCCTATCCCCTGTTCCCCTCCCACTGTGCAGTTGATTGCGTTCTCCACCTCCAGCCTATAATGCTTTGTACAAACCTTTTTTAGTCCTTCTCACATCTGTATCAGTCAGGTCTCAGCAACCTCATACTGAAGAGTGTTTAAAACAGAGACTCTTTACAAAGAAGCAGAGTATAAGGAGACCACCAAAGTTAGTGCATACCCCTGGGCAAATTAAGAGGAGTTCTGCTTGTACCTCTGGTAGAATTCAGCTGTGAATCCATCTGGTCAAGAAAAAACAAACAACCCCATCAAAAAGTGGGCAAAGGATATGAACAGACATTTCTCAAAAGAAGACATTCATACAGCCAACAGACACATGAAAAAATGCTCATCATCACTGGCCATCAGAGAAATGCAAATCAAAACCACAATGAGATACCATCTCACACCAGTTAGAATGGCGATCATTCAAAAGTCAGGAAACAACAGGTGCTGGAGAGGATGTGGAGAAATAGGAACACTTTTACACTGTTGGTGGGAGTGTAAACTAGTTCAACCATTATGGAAAACAGTATGGCGATTCCTCAAGGATCTAGAACTAGATGTACCATATGACCCGCCATCCCATTACTGGGTATATACCCAAAGGATTATAAATTATGCTGCTATAAAGACACATGCACATGTATGTTTATTGCAGCACTATTCACAATAGCAAAGACTTGGAATCAACCCAAATGTCCATCAGTGACAGATTGGATTAAGAAAATGTGGCACATATACACCATGGAATACTATGCAGCCATAAAAAAGGATGAGTTTGTGTCCTTTGTAGGGACATGGATGCAGCTGGAAACCATCATTCTCAGCAAACTATCACAAGAACAGAAAACCAAACACCGCATGTTCTCACTCATAGGCGGGAACTGAACAATGAGATCACTTGGACTCGGGAAGGGGAACATCACACACCGGGGCCTATCATGGGGAGGGGGGAGGGGGGAGGGATTGCATTGGGAGTTATACCTGATGTAAATGACGAGTTGATGGGTGCAGCACACCAACATGGCACAAGTATACATATGTAGCAAACCTGCACGTTGTGCACATGTACCCTACAACTTGAAGTTTAATAACAATAAATAAATTTAAAAAAAAAAAAATAATAATAATAATAAAAATGTGTTGAATGAATGAAAAAAAAAAAAAGAGGAGTTCTGTTACTATCCCTAGCCTGGAAAGGTAAGAGGAAGAAGTAGTTCTCAGAGCCTGGAGGGAGAAGGAGAGGGATGCTTCACAGGAACTGCAACCTTGAGTAGAGGAATGCAGCAGGTCTGGAGCAAACCCTCAGGAAAGGAGCCACTGGAAAAGCCCTGAGTTTGGCTCTTCCGCCCTCCTTCCAATTATCTGCTGGTGCTGGAGGGAACTCCAGCTGGAATCCAGGGTCAAAGGAGCCCTTTCCTGTGGTCCATACCGGGCAGCCTTCAAGGGAAGAAAGTGGACCTGGAGTGACAAACCAAAGATGGGCCGCAACAACATATTGTCATGATTGATTCACAGGCATGCCAAGTGTCTGCTGCCTAAGAGATTCCCTTTAATTTTACAAAACGCTAGAGCTCAAGGCTGCATCCTCTGTACTTCAGAACATCCAGAGCCACCCACCCTCACAGTCCTCTCCCTTCTCCTGAGGCGGTCCTTGCTACATCCTTCCTGGTTTCTACATCTTTCCTACTATCTCATTAGCCCACTTCCTGGACGACACCCTTCTTCCATCCTATTTCTCAAATCAGCATAAATTCAAGAGTTATTGTATGTATCAGATTTCTAACTGAAGGATAATGGGTAAAGGGGGATAAAAGACAACACAGAGTGAGGAACAACTTCAAAACCCTTATTAGATATCTTTTTCATAAATAATCACAAACCATTCTCCACTACGAAGAATTTCTCAGCTATGCACCATCATCTTCCAGAAACCCAGGCCCCTTCCAGGACCTTCTTTTTTCCCTCTATTGACAGCCTTCTAAAACCCTAAATTCTGTTCTACTATTTTTTGTCTAAACCTTAATATTGTTTTAATATTTATATTTAATATAAGATATTAAATTAATATTAATGTTAAAATAGTTTACTATTTTAATGCAATTGTTTTTAAAATCAAATTGGTAAGTTTTTTAAATGTTCTTTTTTAAAAACTTCTTTATTTCAATAGATTTTTGGAGAATAGGTGGTGTTTGGTTACATGAATAAGTTCTTTAGCAGTGATTTCTGAGATTTCGGTACACCCATCACCCGAGCAGTGTACGGTGTACCCAATGTGTAGTCTTTTATCTTTCGCCACCCCCCCATCCTTTGGTGACAATGGCCTTATAGTACAGTTTGAAGTCAGGTAATGTGATGCCTCCAGATTTGTAATAAAATATTATTAATTAATATTAATTATAATACTAATTATTATTTTAATATTTTATATTTTAATACAAAATGCTAAATTATATTAATATTAAAATATTCTAATATTTTAATGCTATGCTTTTAAAAATCAAATTACAAGCTGTATAAAGTTTTAATAGAACCAGGGCCAAGATCACGGGGAGGAAAGTGAGGCAAGGGCATATACACATGCAGGATCAGATCCTCTCTTTATTTTAAATTTTCATCCTTTGTTCATCAGGGATTTTGTTTTCATTAACTTTGATTTTTAAGAGACTACTTTATGGTGCTGTTTATCTTAATCACTAAGTTTTTTGACATCACCCCTCGACCCTTTTTTTTTGTTTTTTGTTTTTGTATCCCAGGCAAGTGCCTCACTCAGTATCACCTTAGTTCTGGCCCTGCCAGTTGCAGGGGCTCAGGGAAAAAGACTTATCTTTCTACATTAAATATGTCAGTTTAGATGCCCTTCCAAACCAAAAGATAAGTTCTTTTCCCAAGCAGAATTTTGTCTTCAAACTCCTGCCAATTTTGAGAAGAATTTATTTCTTCTGACCCCTCCCTCGTTAGGCTATGAGATCCTTCAGAATAGAAGATGCTGCTGCATCTGCTTCCATAGCCCCAGCACCCAGCCTTGGTAGATGAATTATAAATATTTACTGAATACAAGGATCCAGTGCAGAGCTTTGTAAATTCCATCTGCTATTTGTTGAATATATTCACAGGTTTTCTTTTTATGTTAAAATCAAACATCTTAGAAAACTAGCTGGCAAGAACCTGAAGACATCATTTAATCTAATCTTTTCATTTTGTACATTGGGAAGCTGAGGACAACCTCCATGGTTACACTTGCAGGCAAGTTGCTTAGAGTTTATCGGAAAAAATTAATATTTCTGATTGTCAACGTACTAAATAATTTTGGTAGCATCCCAGTAAGCAGAACAGAGTAAAATTCTCCCAGGGGTTCACGAAACCCCTGCAATAATACAATGCTACTAATTAATTAATACGATGCTATTATTTCTGCCAACGGAAATCTCAGAATAAGAAAAATGCACAAGAGAGGTAAATGGGAAAATTACTGACACCCAAGCCAATGACCTGAGTCAGAACAGCTTTTATCAGAGTGAAGTACAGAAATATTAATATCAAGAAGCTGAACTTTTAAATCAAAGCCAGAAAATGTATTTGCCCAAGGTAAAGGCATGAGCAGGTTTACAGAGAGAAGGACAATGGTAATAAGGAAAGCTTGCTTCTTTACAATGAATGCATCGTGGCAAACTTGTGAGGCACCAAGCAAGCTGACAAGTGTCCCTTCGTCCTTGCACCCTGGACAGTTTGGCCAAAGGACATCTAGGGTGACATGCCTCAGACGTCCGCATTAATTTCACATCCCGGAATAGCCCAAAGAACCTGTCCAACCTGACTGTCAGCCTTTTCAAAATCACCTTTGGAATTCTTTGTTCAACCCTGCTTGGTTTACACTGGAACGTCTCTTCTGGGACTTCTCTGGTGACTTGATCTTTGTCCACAATGACATACCCCAGGAGACCCACCAATACCCAGATTTGCCCAGTGGTGACACTAATATTAGATCCGATTAGAAGTGTCAATTCAAAACAGATGAAGGACACATTTACACACAAGTCAGGGCTGCCACAAATTCATTTCTTCCTCTCACAATATCCTCTAGCAGAAAAGAGGGCAAATTGACCTTGAAGAAACCTCCTTTTTTTATCGGTTACCATGGCAGCACAAACTGTCTCTCCCCAGGGCACCTGCCCATGGGTTTGCACCTGCCAGCTGGTAGCAACACTGCACCAGCAGCCTTGGTTCCCAGTGGCTGTGCTTACTTCATCAACAAAGGTACCAGCAGTGCCAGTTGGCTTCACGATATGGATACCTGCCCGCTAAGCATTGGCCCGGAGCTCGGGGACTTTCACAAAGGCCAGCCAACAGCTGGCAGGCAGGAACCTCCAGGTCATTGTCATCCTGGGCTGAATTGGAACGTGCACTCGGGAGACAAAGGCTCTGTCTGTAACCACAGCATCCCTCCCTCCCTGGGTGTTTTATTTTCAGCTCTAGGTCCCCTGCTATGGGAGGGCCATGTGGCTGAAGGTGTCTTTCTTGGTTGTTTTTTTTTTTTTTTTTCCTCCTTTAGCATTGCCCTGCCTCGTGCATGGTGTAGAAAAGCTTTGTCTGTCTCATGTCTAGTTTTATTGCAAATCAGAAAGCTCACCATAAGTCATCCTGGGCCAGTGGGTTCAGAGGTGGAGCTGGTAACCAGAGGCCATGTCAAACTTCCTCCTCTGGCTCCACACCAAGGCCTCCGAGGATATTTTGTCACATGAGGTTAGTGTAGTTTCACATCCGCTAAAGCAAAGCTCTGTCGAAACTCTCTATTCTCACATGGCTTCGACTCAGACAACCACCCCACTCAGCTACCTTCCTAACCCTTTCAAGCTGTGAATCAGGAGATCTGGGTTCCAGTTTCAGCCCAGTCCGCATGCCCTGGAGCAATGACGGACTCAACTTCTTTATCATGAAAATTAAGAGGCCAAAGTACCTTTCACTCAGGTTACTTTCAACTCTCTCTCCCCTACCTTGAAAAAAAAAGTTTATTTTTCCTGGTGCTTTTAAAAGAAACTCTTAATCTGAGAATCTCTAAAAATGAATAGAGATTATTTTGGTTTAAAAAATAAATGGCTACACACAACAACCTGAATGTATCTCAAAAATATTGTGGTAAATGAAAGAAGCTTATATACAAAAGAGCTCATACTGTATGGTATTAGTAACATGGAATTAAAAATAGGCAAAACTAATTTACAGTTTTAAAAAATTAGAATAGTGGTTGCCTCTGGCAGTGATGTAGGAGCAGGGATTACCTGGGAAGGGGCAAGAAAGAATTTTCTGAGATGAAGGTTATATTTTATATCTGGTTAGGACTAGGTCATACAAGTAAGCCTTTGTCAAAACTCATAGACTGCTACTCTTGAGAGGATCAATAGAGGTAATAAAGCAATGATAGCAAAAATTTTAATTGCAGGATCCAAGTTGTGAGTAAATGGGTGTACACTGTTTAATTCCTTCAACTTTCCTGTAATTTGGGAATCTTCATACTAAAATGTTAGAAAAAACACATTGTAATACATTTCAAAATTCCTGTCTCACTCATTCCCTCCTTTCCTCCATCCCCTCCCTCTTTCTTGACATGTGATCTTCTTTTCCCATTAAATGAGTCAATGGAAATGGGAATATTTATTGATTTGAGCAGTTAAGTCACCAGTGCTCTGTGATGACTAACTACTTTATCATTCATTGCCCATGGCTTTCAAGGGAAGAGGACAAGCTCTGGGCGTCTTTCTCAAAGAAAGAGCTCCTACCTGTAAAAATCTGTTAGAAAGGACTGCAGGTTTGATATGCATCTTTCAAGAGCCCTGTCCCCATTCCAACTCACCCCAACCCTCCAGCCCCAACACATTTGTTAAAAATTGACATTCAGAGATGCAGCACCCTCAACCTCGGACTTCCCAGACTCCAGAACTGTAAGACATAAATCTCTTGTCTTTATTTTTAAAAATATTAATAATATTCAGTCCCCTTTGTGAAGGTTTTTATCAGGATATGTCAAACTTACCACTGAAAGGGGGTAGCAAAATTTCTGTTTCCTCCATTTCTTTGTGTACAAATGGAGGCACAAAGGTAAGACACAGGTGTGACCAGGCCATTTGAGTGGTTCATCTGACTGAATATATACCTAGAGACCCTAAAACAAGCTACAGGGCTGAGAAATCAGAGACAGGAACACACAGTTTAAAAGTACTGCGGTTTCCAGTGTGAATTGACTGCAACTGAAGTTAAAGAAGAATTTCAGCAATTTTTGATCACCAGTTTCTCAATGGACCATTTCCTGTCCTCTCACTGTCAAGTTCAGAGAATAAAACAAACCTCAAGGATGTATCTCTGCTCCACACCCTGTCTCAAGGCAAAGTGTGTGTGTGTTTGTGACCACAGCTTCAAAGAAACAAACAAAAGAAGCAACCAATAATCATAATAAAGAGGTTAAATTTTACCAGAGTCAATTGTGCAGAGGAAAAAAAATTCCAAAAACACAATGAAAACAAAGAATATTAGACCTGTTAAAAAATAAATAAAAACCTTAGAGTACATTGTAGTCCAACTTTTCATTTTGCAGAAAAAGAAACTGGATCTGAAGTTTCCAATTTAATGAAAGTTATATCTGAGAATCTGAGATCTGATCTCACCACCAGAAAACAGGGTTGGAATTGACCTTATAAATAATATATTCTAAGCCCCTCAGTTCACTGATGAGGTGACTGATGTTCAGAGAAATTTCAGTGACTACTTTGAGTCCACACTGTTACTCAGTAGGACTAACTCCCATATATGTTTATGCTTCTGAGGAAGATAGCTTCAGTACCTTCCTTTCCTGTCCAAATCCTATTGGCAGCCTTTATCACTCTTTCATTCTTTAAAATGAGCAGTAGGTGTTTTTCTCATGTTCTTATACAAATAACCACCTTAATTCGGCTTAGAGACCAACATCTCCTTTCCAACCAGATTAGTATCCCTTACGGAAATTCAGGCACCAAGTCTCCCTCTGTCGCTCAGGCTGGAGTGCACAATCTCAGCTCACTACAACCTCTGCCTCCCGGGTTCCAGTGATTCTCCTGCCTCAGCCTCCTGAGTAGCTGGGATTACAGGCGTGCACCACCACGCCCAGCTAACTTTTGTATTTTTAGTAGAGACAGGGTTTCCCCACGTTGGCCATGCTGGTCTCGAACTCCTGACCTCAAGTGATCTGCCCGCCTCAGCCTCCCAAAGTGTTGGGAATACAGGCATGAGCCACTGCATCCAGCTACATCCAGGCAATTTTAAATACTTGTCTGTGTTTTATTACCACTCAAAGCTGGTCAGCCCCAAGGAAATCAACTAGAAGAGTTCAGAGTTTTTCCATGTTAAATTCTGTCTCTATTTACCAAAGCAAACAAATTAAGGTACTGAAAGACTTTAGTAAACACAAATATTTTTCCTTGTGATTACAGAGGCTTTGCAAGAGCTCTTGTTCTTAGCAGTGATTATGCTGAGCCATTCATTTCATTCACTTAATAGTCTGACAAAATGTGAATGCCTACCACGTGTCCGGTACTTTCTAGGTGATGGAGATGCAGCAGGGAACAAAGTTCCTGCACTCTTGGATCTCATATCTAGTGCAAGAAACAGACAAGCAATAAACAAGTAGAGTCATAGTATGTCAGATGTTGATATGTGCCATGGGGAAAAAGAAAGTGAGGAAGTAGGCGAGTGGGTACCAGGCTGCAGCAGCAGGGAAGGGTGGTTGCTAGTGTCATATATAAGATGGACTCACTGATAAACAGACTTGAAAGAAATGAGGAAGCAAGTGTTGTGTACATCTGGAGGAAGCCGTTTCCAAGCAGAGAGGGAACAAAAGGAAAGGCCTGAAGTAGGAGTGGCATATTCTTGGAACAGCGAGAAGGCCAGGGTGGCCGGAGCAGAGTGAGTGAGGGGACAGTGGAAGGAGATGCTGTCTTGAGGCCCAATTGTGTAGGGCCTTGTAGGGCATTGCAAGGGCTTCAGCTTGTTCTCAAAGTGAGATGGAAAGGCATTAAAAACTGTGGAACCCAGGAGTGACATGATCTGATTTCCATTTAAAAGAATGAATTTGCCTGTGTATTGAGACACAACTGCAGCTATTGTTGGCCACTACAAGAATCCAGGGATAATGGTGGCTTGGACCAGTGATGGTAGCAGTGGAGGTGGTGAGAAGTAGTAAGATTCTTGGAGGTAGAGTTGACAGGATTTATTGGTGGATTAGAAGTATGAGGAAAAGAGAATCAAGAATGACTTTCAAGGTTTTACAGTGGAGCAATGATATAGTTTGGATCTCACCCAAATCTCTCATTGAATTTAATCCCCAGTGTTGGAGGCAGGGCTGGGTGGGAGATGATTGGATCATGAGGCAGAGTTCTCATGAATGGTTTAGTACCATCCCCCCTTTGGTACTGTATAGTAGTAGAGTTCTCATGACATCTGGTTGTTTAAAAGTGTGTAGAGGCGGGGCACAGTGGCTCACACCTATAATCCCAGCACTTTGGGAGGTTGAGGTGGGCGGATCACAAGGTCAGGAGATCGAGACCATCCTGGCTAACACGGTGAAACCCTGTCTCTGCTAAAAATACAAAAAATTAGCTGGGCATAGTGACGGGTGCCTGTAGTCAGTCCCAGCTACTTGGGAGGCTGAGGCAGGAGAATGGCGTGAACCCGGGAGGCGGAGCTTGCAGTGACCTGAGATCACGCAACTGCACTCCAGCCTGGGCGACAGAGTGAGACTCCATCTCAAAAAGATAAATAAATAAATAAGTAAGTAAAATTTAAAAATTAAAAAAATTAAAAAGTATGTAGCACTGGCTGGGCATGGTGGCTCACACCTGTAATCCCAGCACTTTGGGAGGCTGAGGTGGGCAGATCACCTGAGGCTGGGAGTTCAAGACCAGCCTGACCAACATGGAGAAACTCCATCTCTACTAAAAATACAAAATTAGCCAGGCATGGTGACGGGTGCCTGTAATCACAGCTACTTGGGAGGCTGAAGCAAGAGAATTGCTTGAACCTGGGAGACGGAGGTTGAGGTGAGTTGAGATGGTGCCATTGCACTCCAGCCTGGGCAACAAGAGTGAAACTCCATCTCAAAAAAAAAAAAAAAGAAAGAAAAAGAAAGTGTGTAGCACTTCCCACCCTCTCTCCTTTCTCTGGTTCCAGCCGTGGAAGATGTGCTGACTTCCCCTTTGTCTTCCAACATGATAGGACGTTTCCTGAGGCCTCCCCAGAAGCAGAAGTCACTATGCTTTCTGCATAGCCTGCAGAACCATGAGCCAATTAAACCTCTTTTCTTCATAAATTAACCAGTCTCAGGTATTTCTTTATAGCGGTCTGAGAACAGAATAATACGGAGCAACTCTTGGACAGAATTGCCTTTTGCTAGAAAGAGGAAGGCTGGAGTAGATTCGGGTTGCCAGAGGGGAGAGGAGTGCTCATGGGTTACGAATCAGGACTTCAACACGAATGCTGGGCTGGAGATGCCTGATAGATATCCGATTAACAGAACTGACTGATACAAGTAATGACACATTTTATTAGAGATATATCTCAAGAATGCAGTTAGAAACACAATGGAGATTTATCTCTAGCCTAGAGACATAAATGTTGGTGTCATTAGCATAGGGATAATATCGAGACCACTGAGACCAGATGAGATCACCTAGTGAGAGTGGATAAAAAAGACAAGGAAGGACCAAGTACACAATTATTTGCAGGTCATTGAGATGAGGAGAAAGCAGCAAAGAAGGCAGAGGAAGGTACCAGGGAGGCAAAGATAAGAGAGCAGTATTCACGAGTCAGGTAGGTGGTCAGCTGTGCCTAATTCTGCTGATTCTAGAGGCCAGATGAATTATAAGGGGAAAAGCAAAAAATAGCCACCTGCATCTCCTGCTATCATATCTACAGCCTCCTGTTACAACAATAATAGCAAGAATAGTAAGAATAGGCCGGGCGTGGTGGCTCACACCTGTAATCCTAGCACTTTGGGAGGCCAAGGTGGGCAGATCGCTTGAGGTCAGGAGTTGGAGACAAGCCTGGCCAACATGGTGAAACTCTGTCTCTACTAAAAATACAAAAACAAATTTAGCCAAGTGTGGCAGCGGGCACCTGCAATCCCAGCTACTTGGGAGGCTAAGGCAGGAGAATTGCTTGAACCCGGGAGGCAGAGGTTGCAGTGAGCTGAGATCGTGCCGCTGCACTCCAGCCTGGGCAACAAGAGCAAAACTTCATCTCAAAAAAAAGGAATAGTAAGAATAAAGAACTATCTTTATTCTTCTGTTGAATGTCTATGATGCCCCAAGGATTGTGCTTCAGTAAATATCACATGTCAACGGTGATGGGTTGGTAGTGGCTACCTGGAGCATTGTGCTGAGAGGGATTCTGAGGCCACCTCTTTGCTCAAAGGAAAAGGATTGAACTGTGATATCTGCTATGTATATAATAAGGAATTGGCATCACAATTGCCAGCTATTTGTGGACATTGTACTAAGATTTCACGTATATCATCTAAGGAGTTCACAACACCAGAGTCGTGATATAATTAACGCCATTTTACTAATGCAGAGACCCAGGTCAGAGAGGTATACTAACCTCTGCCCAGTGACACGGCTAAAAGTGCCAGAGGGGAGGCTTGGTCCAGGTCAGCTGGCCTTTGTCCCACACTGCACAGTTTCTCTCTCCTCCTTTCTCCATCCAATCAGAAAAGTACATGGAATTTCAGATCCCCAGGGTACCCCTTTTCTAATTTAAACTTATAACACAGAAAGCATATAATCAACAGGATCAACATCAAATGTGCTGATTCCTTTAGGCTCAAAGAAAACGTGGTAAGCTGGACTCATGAACTTATTTAGAGACACATTTTGCAAGCTCAACTACAGGAGAAAAAGAAACAAAACATGAAGTAAGAGTAATAAAACCATTCAAATAGCAAGTTTTTTCAGCCTAGAGCAGTTGAAGATGACACAGTAAGAGCAACCATTAAAATATGACTATTATTTTGTCTTCATCATTCCCATAGCAACCTAGTATTATTCCCTGCCAAAATCTAACTCAGTAGGCACCAAGAATTCACAGCTTCTCTTTTAGCACCAAGTCCTTCCCACAGTCATTTGTATTAACATTTGCAAAAGATTTATTTCCCTTTGATTCAAATAATTCCACATTCCCAAGAATATCTAGACTGGAGTGTGGCCAACTGCCTGCAGGGCCTGCAGTCATCTCCCTGGTCCTGGGTAGCTCCCTGGGTGCCTATGAATGGCTCATTGTTCAAGACAAACCCACTGCAGAGAACAGAGAAGACACAGAAGAGGAATTAGTATCATGTTCTGGAGACTGATCTGGACTTTGAGCAATGAAACTACACGGCTATGGCCATCATCTAAGGTTGCTATGAGTCACAGCTATCAATGCCTCCCAGCCCAGGGCTCCCCTGAGATACAGCTAAGTTCATAATCAATAATCAACTCACATCTGGAGGTTTCCAACCCAAGTCCTTCCATAGAACCAAGCAGAGGGCTACCAAAGCAGGGCCCAAAATGAAAATCATCATCCTCAAGTATTTGTTAAGTACAAACTATGCAGGATTAAACACTGCTATTCAGAGAAAAGTCTGCTGACACCTTCAGATAGTCTGCATGGCTTCAGCAATTAACCAGAAATCTAAGAAAGGTGTGATGTCTAGACTCTTATACAATGGAGGCTGGAAACCTACATCCTGCTCTGAGTTTTGCTACTGAGTTTCTGCATCTATTCTGTATATTCAAACTAATAGAGTACTTCAGAGAAAGGTCCAACTACCCACTTCAAAGTCCATTGAAATCAGAGATAAAAGGACTATAATTTTAGAATTTCTTGGGATTAATCAACCTGTCACCAAATTCAATTACAGAGTGCAAAAAATGTTTCCTGGGGTAGACTTTCTACATTTAGACCATATTTATTATTTCAGCGATATATTAATGAATGGCACAATTAATGCTTAATAAGTATAATTTAGCAACCACAAGCTTATTTTTCAGAATGTGGCTATTTTCAAAAAGATACATTTCTTGGTACTTATTCAGGCCTTTTATTGTCCTTATTTGAGCCTTTTAATAGTCAGAAAACTACATTTCAAGATAAATTTCCATGCCACATTACTTCTCCCAGCTCTCAGAAACCCATCAAAATACATTTGAGAAAATCAATATGGTAATCCAGAAATAATAGCTTAATTCAGTTATGGTCCTGACTAACCCATTTGCAAAAAAACAATAGCTATATCTGCCTAAGTGAATATATACCCGACTTTACGCCATGGAGAAAAATAAATCTAACTTGCCAAGACATGCCTCTATCCTTCAACTTCCCTACTTACTATCTACAAATAAGGCAAAAAGTCTATATGGAGTCTGACCTTCTAACCAATGTACGCATCTCAGTCTTCATTGAGGCCATTAATACATTTAAAACACGGATGAAGGGCTATTTGTTGGGTAAAGTCATTTTTCCCTTGACATTTATTATCAGTAGAAGAGTTTTTCTGTTTTAATACCCACATTCTGGCATATAATTACTGTAATAAAGTCTACTTCTGCACTCTGGGTGACTGCTGCCAGTATTATGAAATCATGGCAATGGTTGTAAAAATAAGGGAGGTCACAACCCTTCCACACACACACACACCCACTCTGCAGCTGATATTACATAGCTCTGGTGGGAAAATGCAGACCTTTAAACTTTCTCTACCAAACTCAATGCATTCTGTATTTAACTTCTTTAAAACAATTTGTGTTATAAGAATTCAAAAACTGCATATGGCCATGGAAAAAAAAAAAAAAGGAGCTTGTACTTAATTAGCTACTAAGTCCAACTTGGACGAAGCACAATAACAACCATTTCTTTGTGCTAACTATTTTTAATGATATGCATTACATGCATTGGCCTGTCTACTGCCCAGACTGTTCCAGCATCAATCCTGCTTTAGTCTTATGCTTTTGGCAAAGAACCAGCATTGGGAAAAGTCTTCATTGTGATGTTTTGCCATTTTGAGAGGGATCACTCCTAAAGCATGAATTCCCTCTGAACCTTAAACTACCACCATGGCTTCATGACCACAAGACAATCAATGTCTAAGCACATCAGATGCTGTACAAATATTCTCCTTGCACCTCAAACAGTACTCAATATTTTGATTCATCCTCTCTGGGCTTAAGCCGCTTGAATATTTTAATCCAATTGCTTCCAGCTACTGTCTTACATAACTGTTGAATACAATTTTTCTGCTTCCAACCAAGAACCAAGTCAAGCTAATTAAAGATCATGAAAAGGACAGACAGGTCCAAGAGGCAGTGGCTTGCACATTAAAAAAAATAAAATAAAAATCTTCTAGTTCTTTACATAGTAGGAATTTCCTTAGAAAGGGTCTGTTTTTAAAAGTAGAATCTTGGGTTTCCAAATTAAAATAATCCTGAGTAGCGATGCTCTTTGAGGGTCTGAAGGCCAGGATCTCCTCTTGCCCTTAGCATGGGAAATCCATTGTCCTCCAAAGCATCACAGAGAATATAGAATGTGGGAGAACAAGATGTCTAAGGACCACAAGAAAACATCAACAGAACACAGTATAAAGAAAACCAAGCCCTGAGAATGTCACCTCTGCTCTAAACACAGCAACTCTGCTGTCATCTATTTTATTTCCTGGCCTTATGTATCAGGTTTACGTTTAGGAAGGAAAAGAGCCACTACAACCATTTTAGAAAACAGTTTGAGGTGTACAAACCCTGCAACCAGCAATTCCACTTCTAGGCATGTGTCCTGGAGTAATTGGTACATATGTGCCCCAGAATGCATGTATGTGAATGCCCACAGCATTGTTGTTCATGATGGCTGCAAACCAGAATCATCCCATAGTACAATGGATAAATACATTGTAGTGAAGTTGTACAATAGAAAACTATACAGCAGGAAAAGTAATAACCAGAGGTTTGTGCCACAACATGAATGAATCTTACAAACACAATGTTGAATAAAAAAAGGCAAGACATGAAAGAAAACATAGACTCATTCCACCTATATAAAGTCGGAAAGGAGGCAAATACTAACCTATATTGTGTAGAGATGCATATATGAGTCATGAAGCCAGGAAGAAAAGCAAGGAAATGATTATCATAAAAGTCTGAAGAAAATTTTCTTTGGAGGGAAAGCATGTGAGAGGAAGTTGTGATTCAGACTCAGGATGAGAAGTAGGGGAGACTTCTGGGGTGCTGGCAATGTCTTATTTCTCACCCTTTAAAATAAAATCTTTCCATGTGAATATTTTATCATTTACTTCACAATTGCAAAAATTAACAAACACAAAAAGCACCACCTAAAGAACAAAAGTTTGAAAAAAATCACTGTTGCAATTCAATTTCTTCATGTTAAATAAGGAACTGGAGGCCAGGAAGATTAAGTCAGTTGTCATTTCTCCTGTTGCCCTGATGTGGGCTCTCAGATGTGGGGCTTGTTATAGAGCCTCTTCTCTTCTCAGAACCTGGGGACCTGGAGAGACCAGGCCACCTGGAATTAATGTCCTTCCCAATATTTTACTCTGCTGGTTCCCCAAGCACTTTGCCCAGCCCAAGCTTCTTTGCCTTTCCTTTCTCTCTCTTCAAAGTAAGGATTTTTCTACTTGGAAAGGAGTTGTTAATGGATAACCTTTCTTCT
Source organism: Chlorocebus sabaeus (assembly GCF_047675955.1). NCBI lineage: Eukaryota > Metazoa > Chordata > Mammalia > Primates > Cercopithecidae > Chlorocebus > Chlorocebus sabaeus. Next base: position 38,662,066 of record NC_132907.1, on the reverse strand, counting down.
CCAGTGGGTTTTAGGGGGTCAAGGACCTGTCATTATCCCACTGGGCTCTTCCATCCGGCATGGAAACTGACCCACTCCCCTTCCTCCTCCACAGCCCCTCTTCCTCGCAGGCAGCCCTCAACCTCTCTCAACTCTGTGGATCCAAACTGGACAGACACAGGTACTACACAAGCATCCTTGTATACATGCATACCCCCACTCAGACCCTGTCTTGATTCCATGTCTGCCTGACTTACAGTCCTATGTAGACCATATTTAATGCATAATGTATACCCTAAAACCTATACTTTGCATTTCATAGATGTTTAAAACGAAAATGTTAGCCCTACATGTTAAACTCAATGCTTCCTCAGATACTTTTCAATCATCCTTCAAATAAACAATTGAAAGTGGCAGGGTAAGTTACAGACATGTACTTTGGTCACTGGAGGGGTCTCGTTCGAAACTCCTACTGCTTGAGCTGCCCAGCATATATTGCCTTTATAGTAAGGTTTTAAAAATATTTGATTATCTCCTTCCTCTAAAAAAAAATCAGTTGCTGAGGAAACATCTAGCCAGAACACTGTTTAGAGGTAAAATTGTGTGTTAAGAACTTCCACATGAGGCATTTGTAAATAATAGCATGATATAAATAATAACACGATTTTCACAGCTTATACAGGACTCTATTTACTAGATTTCTCCAAGTCAGTGGAATTCTTGGATTTTAAGAATCTAAAAGAAATTTAAGAAAAACAGAAGACAGAACCTAAAGAAGTAAATGAAATGGTAACAACAAAAATTTAGAAGTGCTGGTAATTGTGTTTGTCTGTTTTAGGCAGTTACACAAGCAAGAAATCTGTCAGAGCAATACTCATTACAGTTTGCACATTTGGACATTAAAGAAACTGTATCATCCCTGAGTGTTCAGAGTAATGGAATTTCTGCTGCCTCTCAGCATTCATGTCATGGCCCTGAAGCATGGTGGCTTGATTACAAAAATCTTCAGGGAATCTTCATTCCAGGACCAGAAATTTCAGACTTGACAAAGTAAAGGAAGAAAAGTAAAGCTATGTCCCATAAGTGAGAAACTCTATGATAAGTCTCTGAAAAATGGAATTACAGAGGGAACCTCAAAATCCAGTGTAGTCCACACCACCAAGCACAGCAAAAACACAAAAGAAAATGGCAAATAAAAATGTAGGCAGCAAAAGAAAAATATGATGTATGAAAATCCAAATAAAATGATAGATTCTTTAGCCCCATGAACAACTCTCTCCAAATAAACTTGCTGTCACTCTCAAAGAAGCTCATATGCATGTAGAAGTTTTCCAGCCATGGACAAAAAAGAAAGAAGTGTCATTTCAAGAAGAGCTGGCCATGAGACCAACTGTTATTGTCAGAAGAACAGCAAAATTTCCAATCTCCTACCTTCTCCGCAGAAGGCCAATGCAACCAAAAACATCTGAAGAAGCCAAAATCCTCTATGTGTCATGTGGGCACGATACCAGTACCAGATAAAGCAAAACAAGAGGGGTGATTATTTATTTTTCTCTTCAAAACAATCCCATGTGCAAAGATTTGATTTGCCTCCTGCTGTGCACCTTCAATGAGATGAACTCATGTAGTTAAAATTCCAGATCACATCACTTCTTTAAAAACCATCCCTAGGGACTTTGCTCTCTGGTTCTCTTTTCTGTACCTTGCTGTCCTCTACCCATCCTTCCCAGCACTGCTTGAGCCCAGCAGCCCACACGGAGCCTCCCTTGCCTTTGGATTCCTAAGGCATTAGCTGTGCACATCACTCATTCTGACCCAACGCATGGAGCACTGCTTAGGGACCGAACTGCGCCCCCCCTCCCCAACCAAGAGTTCGTGGTTTGTTTCCCCAACCAGATTCTAAGATCATGGAAAGCAGAGACCTTCCTTCTACTTCCTTATCCATCCCCTACCACAGTGCTGAGCTCATAGTAGGTGCTCAGACCTACTATGCTCCATGCTGCCTTCCCCACCACTGCTGTGGATCATCACCCAGAAATAAATACCCTTACAGCACGAAGGTACCACCATCAGGGTGGTCATGGCTTCCCTTCTATTGCTTCAGCATCTCTCTTTCTCTCGTTTGCTTTTTAGACAAACAGTGGACAGAAACTGAAAATACTTGCAGGTCAATGAGTGTCCATTTAACACAAAACAGTGGCTCTCAATACTAGAATACAGGTCAGGTCACCACTGAACGTTACCATAGCATGATGGTAACAAAGGTCATAACCACCCTGAGCAATAAACAATGTCAGGATCACTGAATACCAAACAATTGCAGGGGACAGGTAGAAGTTTTCACAGTGTTTGGAACTAGGTTCCTAAAGCATCCAACAGGACCATTCTTTCTGCTATAATGTGATAGTAGATTCTTAAATATTATGTTTTATCAAAAATTGGGATATTAAGATAGTTGTTTCAGTGGAAGGGGAAGATGATTAGGGTTAGGACTGGAGAGTTTCAGACATGATAACAACAGAGGATTTTCATAGTTATATGTTACTATCATAACCTAAAATGTACATACTCCATTGGTCAAGGTTGACAGAATAAACACAAATGTTTCAAACCACACACACAGTAATATCATCTTCTCCATTTTCTTTGGCTTTTATTTTGTGATACTGCTGATTTGAACCCACAAACTTAAACAAAGAGAGAAGAATACAAGCAAAACTTCAGAGCAGCTCACCAAGGAAACACACAAGAGTATCTTGCTAGGCTTTGCAGGGCTGTAATTTTCTCCTCCCCCTTGGGGTTCCAGTTCCTCAGTCACCCATTATAACCAAGAGAAGCTGTATAATGCAAAAATGCTCCTGAATTAATAGAATAACTAGTATTATTTTCCATTATGAAAACTCCCAATAGAGGGAAAATGGCTAAACTCTAGGCTTAAAATTCAATTTGGGATTTTTGTAACAGTCACTGACTTCCTGGGGCCACATCAGCGATGTTTCCGTCAGGAGTCTATGGCCATAGAGATATTAGTCTTGCCCATTCCTGAGCAGCCTCTTCAGATTGCTTCCCTCCAAGATGCAGGAAAATGTCCATTGTACAATTTTTTAAATCATAAAACCTAGTAGAAAGGACCAGAGGCATCTCCTTAAGGTATAGGCACCCTCCAGAGAAAGAATGATTCTAGGGGTAAGGCTGAAGATGCCTGTGACTGTACCTTCAGGACAATTCTTCATGTCACATGGATCATGGGGATTTGGTGTTTTAAAGGAATATTGTCAAGAGGGAAAACTAGCAGGCCCCTTAAAAAGGTGAGAGTGGAAATCTAGTTTAAAAAACAAGGTATCTCATTCGTCTTCTACAGAATTTGCCAGATCCATCCTGGATGAGTGGATGAAAAGTCTTATTTCCATGTCATCAATTAAGGCTATTAATCCTTTCCAGCACTGACATATTGGTCTGGGCTTATTCAGGATTTTGACTAAAAAGCTTACACAGCAGGTTTTCTGATTGAATCATTCTAAGTAATTCTGAGGTCCTGGGAAAGTCAACCTGCTGTATCTAATTGCCACAATGCTAAGTGTGCCACCTGGATGATCTAGACCATCTATGTGACATTTCCAAGAAACTTTTATAGCACCATCTCACAGATGAGAGAACTAGGCATAGGGAGGTTAAGTATTGCTATGATTTGAATGTTTGTGTACCTCTAAAATTCTTATACTGGAATCTAATATCCAGTGTGATGGTATTAAGAGGTGGAGCATTTTGGAAAGTGCTAAGTTATGAGGTTCTGCCCTATGAATGAGATTCGTGCCCTTACAAAAGAGACTAAAGGAAGCTCCCTTGCCCCTTCTGCCATGGGAAGACACAGCAGGAAGGCACCATTTTGAAGCAGAGAGAGCAGCCCTCACCAGACACTGAATCAGCTGGTTCCTTGATCTTGGACTTTGCAGCCTCCAGAACTATAAGCGATAAATTTCTGTTTACAAATTACTGAGTCTAAGGTATTTTGTTACAGCAGCTCAAATGGACTAAGAAAGCGGCTTGCTCAAGAACATGTGCCTGATAAAGTTGATGAAATCAGGATTCACACCTAGGCTGTCTGATACAGGCCCACAGGCTTAAGCACTACACCACACTGCCTTTCTCCATGTATGCCACAAGGACTTAATGTGAGTGGCTTACAAGGACTCATATTAAGTGACTTCCCAGTCAACTCTTTGTGTTCACATCACATCCCCTCAGCCCACCTTTTTGTGCTCACATCACATCTCCTCAGCCCACTTCTGATTTCAGCCCCAGTTTTGGCATTGAGTTCTAGAAATCTCAGGTTGATTTCTTGCTTTCTCCCTCAGGACCTCCTGTGAAGGTGTGGGAGCCCAGGCAGGCCACATGCAAGTCAGCTTGGAAATCCTCAAGCAATGAGGCTTGAGAACTGTGGAGAAGTGCCCCAGGCTCCAGCATAACAAAGGACAATCTGGAGACCTTCCATGCACTTCTCAGAACGCCAGTGTAACCAGGCTCCCATTGTCCACAGCATCAGCCTTGACAACATACCCTAATATTTTCCTTTCTGCCACATTCTCTCCATCCCCTCATTCCTGCTTCTTGGGTTCAACTCCTAAATAAACTACCCGCACCTGAGATCTACTCTCGGGCGTGGTTTTGGGGAACCAAACTTAGACATCCTGCATTTGCAGCTTGATGAACCACACAGTTTCTTGCGGCTGCTTCCTAATCTGTTATTCAGACTTTCACATCCTACACACATTTTCGGCAACCTGCCTGCCGTTAGTTAGCGCTGAATGAAGTCCATCAGGGAGCTACTGTCAGTACATGAGACAATTCTCATGTGTTGAAATTTACCTAAAGGTTCCGGGCTGTGAGTTGCTGAATCTGCAATTCCAACTAGTTTGCAGAGAAGTGGCTGTTCATCCAGGAAGACTTGTTCTGCTCACTAGTCTATACAGAAGGCTTGACATAGTTCTGTACTCAGTTATCCAGAAAGACAGTTCTGGTCCTCATATAACCATGTGGATGTGTTTAGAGATTCTGTAAGGTGAAAAAGCAATCTGCCAGTGCATTAATTTGGAGAAACTATGTATTTCTATTTTAAAACTGGAAAATTGCTTTTTAAAATTTTTCATTCCTCCAAATATTTTATTTTTCACTATGCTAAATGATCCAAATGCATTGTACATTCCCTATACTGTAGGCACAATTATCATGCCCTTTAACCACTATAGATGCACAATAAACTCAGAGTAATAAATTAACATTCAAGACAAATAATAAAATTCATGTTCACAGTTTCCCCCATAAAGAAAGACTGTAAGCATCTCCTTAAAGTTATGTGAAGTAATGCTATTTTGGCTTAAGACCAATTTTCAGTGCACAGATCAAGAATGTTACTTATTCTTTTGTTTGTTTTTGTTTTAACTGTGGTGAAATATACACAAAATTAATCATGTTAGCCATTTTCACTGCACAGTTCAATAGTGTTAAGTATATTTGCATTGTTGTACAATGAGTCCCCAGAACATTTTCATCTTGCAAAACTAAAATTCTCTATCCATTAAACAACTCCCTGTTTCTCCCCTCCCCAGCCTTTGGCAACTACCTTCTACCTTCTATTTTTATGACTTTAAATACTCTAGATATCTCACAGAAGTGAAGTCATACAGTATTTGTCCTTCTGTGACTGGCTTGTTTCACTTAGCATAATGTCCTTGAAGTTCATCCATGTAGTAACTTCCTTTTTAAGGCTACATAATATTCCACTCCATGCAAATACCACATTTTGTTTATTCAGTCATCCATCCATATACACTTTGTGTGGCTTCCACTACTTGACTACTGTGAATAGTGCTGCTGTGAACATGGGTGCACCAGCAAGTTGCTTTTAATGAAAATGATTACATTCTGTAGTGTTCCTTCCAGCTCACAGTCTTACATTCCTGTTATCAAGAAAAGCTAACTTAAAGTCCTTCTTACTCAGTTATCTACATTTAGAATTAGCTTAACCTGTTGGCCTAACAGTCATGACCCAGTGTAGCCACTCATGTCTCAGCACAGATGAAAAAACGCAATTTACCTAGGAGGAAATAGGCTCAGTGGAGGGCTGATCTTGGAGAACTCATCTTAACAAAGTGGAAACAAAGTTATTTTGGGAGGTCATGTAAGCAGAGTGATTATCATTGTGAGGTCTGGGATCAAAATCCCAGCTCCAGCCCTCACCAGCTGTGTGACCTTGAGAAAGTTACTTGACCTCCCTAAACCTCAGTTCCTAATCTCTAAACAGAGGCAGTGATCGTAATAGTATGGACATCTAGGAACATGGTGAGGAGTAAATAAAGTAATCCATGTTAAAAATTTAGTGTCTGGTATACAGTAAGCACCCAGCAACTGTTAGCCTGTATTCTGTAGTTACAGGTCACCATTCCAGATCCCTCAATTTACAGATGAGGCTCAGCAAGTTGAAGGAACATTTACTCCTGCCTTCACACATAGCCATATGCATATGCAGACACAAAGCCACAGAGCTCCGTGTGTGCAAAGACCCCCTGTTTGATTCTAAAACCCTTTACTACTTAGCTATGAAAGTTTGGTTTCTCTCAAAACTTTGATTTAAAAAACACATCGATTAACCTAAGTTTGACCCTGAGAGCCCACGGGTTTAAAAACAAAAGCTAAAAAACAGGAACTGAAAAAGTTAAAAAAAAACAAAATGTGAGCAAAAGTAAGTAAACAGCATGCACACTTTTTTACTTTTCTGCTAAGAAAATCCTTAACTTTGTATTTCTTAAATCCTGTTTAAAACACATTTGGCTTTCTTTTGCATCAAATGTGGACCATCATAACCATCATGCAAAGACCAGTGCACTTTAAATAATGATCCATGCTTTTACTTGGCCTTTCCACAGGCAGGACCAAATGATCAAATTTCTCTCCCCGCTGTCCCCCTACCCCCTGCACATTTCTGCCTTTGCAGCTCTGATTTACTAGAGTTGAACACATTTGGGCAATTCATTAGACAACAGTCCAAAGCTTCAGGGCAACTTGGGGGCCACATTCCCATAGAATTCAGAGTTTGCAGCCTGCCAGCCAAGCATGCTCCCTCATGCACGCCGCTGCTGAGCAACTCCCAGTCCCATAAAATAGCCTCCCAGCTCCAGAGTCCTCTCTAAATCTCTGGCTCATAGTACCTTTCAAGTACATGGTGAGCTTCCTCTAGCATTCTGGGACAATTTAAGGAATCTACCTGGCTCTTCTTTTTCATTTTTAAATTTTAAAAAAATTATTATTTATTATTATTGTTACTTTTTAAGCCAGGGTCTCACTCTGTCATCCAGGCTGGGGTGCAGTGGCAGGATCACAGCTCATTGCAGCCTCAAACTTCTGGGTTCAAGCAATCCTCCTGCCTTAGCCTCCCAAAGTATTGGGATTATAGGCATGAACCACTGAGCCTAGCCTTCTTTTTTTGATCAGATTTACATTCCTCAATATTCAAGGTTCACAAGGCAAAGCAACATTAACGATTTATTTTCAGAAGAAATTTCAGAACAGATATTGTGCGTGTGTGTGTGTGTGTGTGCACGTGCATGTGTGTATAATTTTATTTTATTTTCTAGCTGGAAAGAGGCTGTTTCTCTTGGGCCTAGTCAGTTCTTAGAGATGGTGAACGGCTCAGCCTTTCACATGAAAACTACCCAATCCAGCCTTTCATATGAAAACTACCCAATCTTGCCTGTGCACCCAAGGAGGCAATATTCCTCTGCATTAATTAACCCAGGGCCAGGTATCAGGCAACTAGGGGCCACCCCTATATCTTAGAGCCTGACCCAAATAATTCAAACTAGCCAATCCTAAACTGTCTACCCTGCCCTGCCTTTCTCATGAAACCCATTTATTGGGGGCTCCGGTCAAACTTTCCCCCAGTTCCTATCTTCTGCTTCCTAACACCCTGTTGTTTTTCCATGTGCCCCTGCATGGCATGACCATGCCTCCTGTCGCTAGACCTGCGAGCATAAACTTGGTTTTCCTGAGCTTCTCCTCTGTCTCCTTTCGTGGCCACAGCTAACGAAGCATCTCATAAAAGAGTGCAAAATATCAGGTCACCCTGCCTTGCTCCTGTTCCTGCCCAAGAACCACCCAGCACATGAGGGGTTAGCAACACAGGCTGGGCATTAAAATCACCTGGAGCACTTCTCTATAAAACTATGGATGTCTAGACATCACTCCAGGCCATCTGAAGCTGCACACCTCTGAGGATGCCACGCAGGGCTCAGCTGTTCCTAGGAACTACCCGGGTGACTGTGATGAATAGCGAGGGCTGAGAACCTCTGTCCCACCAAAACAGGATGTCAGTGTACAGCCCCAGGCCCCACACTCCAAGGGCAGGCCATGTACAAGATGAATTGCTGCAGAATCCTTCAAGACATACCAAAATTCCCATAAAAACTGACCCCAATTCACCATTAAAGGGGAAAATGTCCTTCCTCAGCTCATCTAGAAATAAAACCTACAGGACTCATTTCTACCTGGGGTCACTGAAGGCCTGGTCTTACACTCCAGCCAACGTCACACCCTGAGTGCACATCTTATCTGGCTGAACACTGCTTCCAGCCTGTCCTCATGACTAAGCCCACATAACTCCACTTCACTGCAGAGTAAGTCAGAGAGAACATTACTACGGCTGGAGCTCTACAGGAGAGCTCAGGGACCACCAGCAGAGTTCTCTCTAAGCAGCAGGACCAGTCCATGTGAGATGACCATGACCCAGGGAGCAGGTAGACCCCTGAGTATCATCAGCAAAAGATGAGGGAGGCAGACAATGTAGAAAATATTAAATGGCTAGACTGAAAGCAGAACATACAAGAGGATCATCCCAGTGTAATCAGGGCTGCAAAGAACTAGGGCGGAGATTGAATATTGAAGCGGGTACAGGCTGGAGAGACACTGACCAGAGCACTGGGCTCTGGTGGTAAAATGCCTGAATTGAACCCTGGCTCTGACCCATAATTTGTGGCAAGCAAGAAAACAAAAACTCTGTAAGCCTCAGTTTTCTTATCTATCAAGTGGGAATAATTGCTTTACTCATAGGGTTATTATGAGGAATCGATGAGATAGTAAAGGGTGAGTGCCAGCACAGTAGCCAGTACTCAATCAAATATAACTGTAAAACAGAGGGACAGTTCCTAAGGCCCAAGACGGAGTTTTAGTCAAAAGGAAATAAGGCAAAAGGCCAGTTACAAGATGGAGCAGGCCCTGCAGTGGAGTTGAAAACCCAGGTCACCATGATGACTGTGGACTAGAACTTTGGGTTCCAGTTTCTTTGCAAAAACAAGATTGTCCCCCAAGTCCTGGACAAATTGGGCAGCCATGGCCTTGGCTACAAAGGTTAGAAAGAGCCAAGCAACCATTACCCTGACTGTCTTGGCACAGGTTCAAAGCTGGTGATCACTTTGAAAGATCATTTTGAAAGGTCACTTGCCTTTCAATCCACAGGTCCTTCCCAGTGTGGTCTTTCAAGAATTACTTCTTTCTTTCTTTTTTCAACTAACTCCTAGTATTCTGTTCTGGACAGGGGTCTCCCTTCTGTCTAGCTCTCCAGCCATTTGAATTTCTCTATCTGGCACTGCCCCTGTTTTGCTCTGTTTCCCCATCAGCCTTCATTCTAGACCCTTCACACAGGCAGCTCCCCAGCCCACAGAGTCCAAAAGCAGGCTTTCTTCTCTACCCTTTCTCCCCACTCTCACCCAGACCCATCCTCTGCCCTACCCACCCATCCCTGACAAGCTAGGATCTCATTATCCTCCAACTGAACCATATAAAGCCTCCATTTAGGAATTCTCATACATATTTTCATGTTAGCAACACCCACCATCTTCCCTGGAAAGTTCCCATTAGCTTTCCCTTAAGCACTGAAAATACAGTAAGACTTCACATTAACATTTTAACACAGAAACCTCTGTCCTGGCTTTTCGGTTCACTGTCATTCAGGGGGAGGGAAGCATTTTACCATACTCTGAGAACCAATTCCTGAGGTGGAAAAATGGGGGCATTTTTCTAAACATGTTTGTTTCTGATCTTCCTTGCTGTCCTCCCCCAGCTTCCCATGAAGCTGACACCCCCATCGGATTAGACCTGCACTCTTGGTGAAATGTTGCTGCTGCTGCTGCTCATGAGAGCAGAGATATTTGTGATCTGTTTCTGGCACAGACCAATAGATCTGTTGTTTTCCATGGCCAAAGCTTGAACTTCCAATTTCGTCCAGCCATTTCACAAACTTGGTTATAGACCTGTCCTACAGGGGACCAAGCAAGAGAACCATTCGAGAGCATCGGTGTGGCTAAAGATCAACAGGCCCAAGTGGTAGAAGGTGGCCAAGAGGGTACTGACTCATCAGGCAGCATGTCCTACCTACTACCTGTGCTACAGAATGTTGACTTCTGCTTATTCTCTGTACTCTCACAAAGGAACCGAGTGAAAAAAACAAATAATGACATGTAATCAGTTGCATTACTGGGTTAGCCAGTATAGAAAGAACATTGCCTTTTTATAGAGATACCAATTCATAGACCATTTTTAAAGCTGAAAGGGAACCCAGGGATAATCTCCCCAACTGCTTTTTTTTTTTTTAAGCAGATGAAGAAACTGAGGTTTTAAGAAATAAATGGAACCACCAAGGATCACAAGAGCTGGACAGGAACTGACCTCCCTCTTTCTGTACTTTTTTCATTGCACCACACTATTTACAAATACTATTTACAAAACACATTTTAAAAATATAAGCATATGATCAGAGACAGAAAGAGGATATATTGGTAGAAATTTTTCCTTGAAAATTATTTGTATTGCCATAATGTTTTTACAGGCAATATGCATAGCCGAATTGTTCTTGGAGAGTGATAAAGTACTAAGGATCAAAGAAGTTATTTGGTTGCAGGGAAGAGAAAAGGAAGAAAGTAAAGTTGGATAGAGAAAACCAAGATGGGAGGTTTAAATAAGTATTGGGGTGAATATCAGGTCGAGGAGGGAAACATAGGGATGAAAAAGGAAACACACAGAGGAAGGATATTAAAGATCAAGAGAGACAAAAACACTTCCAAGAAACCTAAAAAGTACTTTCAATGGTAAAGCGTGAGAATCCTTAATGTTAGCGATTAGTGAGTCACAGAAAAGGACAATGGGGGAATGTCCTCTACTAAGCAGGTGATTTACCTATTTTCTCACTCAATCCTCACAAAACCCCACTAGAGGTTATTATTATACCTATTTTACAGACAAGAAACTATGTCTTGGAGAAGTTAACTCGCCTATGGTCACAAAATGAAAGTGTAGTAAAGCCAAGATTCTAATTCAAGATTGACACCAAAATCCATCCACCTATCTAGAAGTCATGGCTTTCTTTACATCAGTAAATCGTAACACAAGTAATAGTGCAGAGATTAAATCTTTTCTTTGAGCAACATTAAAAAAGTAACATTAGCATGTCATATTTGTGCCTCTAACATCACAGCCTGGAAATGCTATGTTCTACTAACCTTTACTTTGGGTCAGAAGAAGTTACTGCCAGGCATTACAGGAACTTGGAATTGGGTTTTGGAACAATCAAAGAGTAACTGATGTGGGAAGTCCTTTACTTCTTCCAGTGATAAAAAGATGATTGTACCAAGGGCTCATGTCCACATTTCCAAGTGAGACAATGTGAGTCCTCACCTGGCAAGTAGAGTTTATTTTTTCCACCTCATTTCAATTCAGAATAGGCTTCAGAAGTCCTAGTAAGTATTCAGTTTCAATTCCTTCATTCTTATGTATTTTTTTAAGTTTGGTCATATTTTCAGTATAATTTAGCTCCAAAAATTCTAATAGCGCCTCTATTTAAGAATATATCACAAGATGTCCATATGTTGGGGAAATGATAATAAATTGACTAAAAGTTCAGATTCCCTTGATAATTTTCTATTCCAAGGAAATTGAGTGTGTGTGTATCTATATACAGAATACATAGATAGATACTCATTTAGGAGGTATATTTTGCTTTCTCTTAAGATTGCAACACAGCTGGAAATTAAGTTTCATAATCTCTTGTGTAGTTTTTTCTTTTGTTCTACACATTACTTCTTAATCTCCCTACCTGCAAAGGGGTTATAATAGCAAAGTAACTGAACTGATGCCATTTTTGAAGTCCTAACATGACAAAAGAATTTTAACAGTTACCAGAAGTTGATTTGATAGATTTTAATAGATTTAGTTGATTTCAATGGATTATGATTTCAAATGACAGCAAAAAGGGAGTGAGGAGATTGGAAAGGACAAGAACATCAAATTACCAGAAAGGAGTTTCCTCACCCAAGATAACTTTTGTTAAAACTTTTTTTTTAACCCAAAGCTGAATTTACTTTTTATTCATTTCCACATTAAATTATAAACAATACGTTTTGAGGTGTTATATTTAGATGCTTTTAATTTGGCCGGTCTAATATACAACCTAAAAAGTTTCCATTAGGGTGTGACAATGCCTAAAAACAAAACCAAACAAAACCTTTTCCTGTTCTGCTTAAGGTGGGTGGATCAAAGAATGTTAGGCAGATAAGAGGGCTTCAGAGGTTGTACAGTCCCAGTTACTGAGAAGATTATAAAGAAGGGTTTTTTAAATCATGGCTGTGAAGAGTTTCTTGCCCAAAAAAGCAAGAGAATTCTCCAAACAATTGTTGGTTAACGTCCAATGCAGTTTGCTACATTTCACATCTACATTTGCTACATCTTCTCTGTCTTCAAAAGCTACAAATTTGAAACTTTACTGGGTAGGAAGGTTTTGAAACTCAAGTTCCATTTATTCTTGGCCAAGCCCAGCAGTCTGGTTCCCAAGATAGGCATGGGAGAGGGTCAAACTGTTGAAATAGTGATTTCCCCATCACCCAAGCTCCCCAGAGAATGAGTTAAAAACAACTTTCAAACAAGTATAGATCTAAAACACAACTAAAAAGGTATTTTGTGTTTTAACAGCCAAGGTCCAAGGTGTCTTGGCTCCACAGATTGAGCCCCATCTTTCTTTGGGAGTAACTTATTGAAGTCAAGTGTCCTCCCCATAGTGGTGGAAAGACATGTTCATTGCCATTTGGAAGCAAGACATAAAACAAATCACAAAGGGCAAATTAGGACTGCTGCACCACGCAGGAACTTAAAGGTTCATTTAATGTTTTTTTGGCTTTGGGGGTTTTGTTTTGTTTTGTTTTTGCTTTTATTATGGTACTCTCTCATAAATATGAACTGAACTTGCCTTTATGAGAGTACAAATAAGAAAGACATTCTGAGATCTTCGGTTTGACTCCTGGATGAGTCATCCTGCACCCCCACTGCTCGCCCACCAGTCCCCAGGCTGCCATTACATTTGAAAAACAGCAAGTGAAGAATTATCAGAGGGAAAATCTAAACTATAAAGAAAAAGCTAGGCTGGGGACAGTGGCTCATGACTGTAATCCCAACACTTTGGGAGGTGGAGCCCAGGAGTTTGAGACCAGCTTGGTCAATATAGTGGGACCCCATCTCTACAAAACACTTAAAAAAAAAATTAGCCAGGCATGGTAGTACATGCCTGTGGTCCCAGCCACTCAGGAAGCTGAGGCAGCAAGATCACTTGAGCCCAGGATGTTGAGGTTGCAGTAAGCCATGATCATGCCACTGCACTTCAGCCTGGGTGACAGAGCAAGATCTTGTCTCAGAAAAATAAATGAATAAAATAAACAAATAAATAAATGAGCAATCTTTCCTTTTGTCCCCTGCGCTGCCACATACAACACAGGATTGACAGTGGACACCTCAATCGTTAATCAACACTCTGACCTCAGTTTACACATCCTCTGGGAAGGAAGCCCCTTTATGAGCAGTGCATTGTGGGAAAACAAGGGGAATGTTCTTCATAAATCTCAGGGCAAAGTGCCTGTTCTGCAGCTATACAACAAAACACTTCCACACACACCATCCATCCACCCGTACCCTAAATAAGATTCCCTCTAGATAAATGTAAGGCATCGCCTACATTTTTCATCTCCTGTCTCCAGTTTTAGGGCTCATTATCTTTTATACTCCCCGCATGGTCCCCAATCCTTTTACCCTATATCAAATTTGGAAAAATTAAATAATGTGTACAATTTAATAATGTGTGTCAAAATTAAATAATGTGTATAAAACACCCAGTGCAGGGCTTGATATTCTGTGGACTCACGATAAAACTGTTTGTTCCCTTCCCTTTTCAAGTAGTGGCTCTGATGCACCCTACTTCCAGCTCTAAAGCTTCTCTCCTGACCCTTTCACCTTCTTGTCTCCCCCTCTCTTTATCCCCCTTACCTTACTGTGCTGATCCTCAACCTTCTCCCTCACCCCACCAAAACAGACCCAAGCACATCTGCTTTCTCCTCACAGTTCAGTTCCAACGACATTAACTGAGCATCTGTGTCAGTGCTTGGCAATCTCTAGTGCCACCTTCACAATTTTTACATTGTACCTTTTCTACACATGACCTGGGCTGTCACTATTTGTATTTAAATCAATTCATTTCTTAAAAAGTAAAGAAATGTATTTTTAAAAGAAAGCTTATCCCTACTATGGACAGAAACTTACATTACTCTCCCTAATTAGATTAAATAAAGCAAACACGTAACCATTAAAAAATATTTTACATATTTGTTTGTGAAACACCAAGCTGGAAAAAATTTATTAAAAAATATGAAATAAAGCAGTATATGACCCCTGCCCTCAAAGAACAGTTTCAAGGTGGGTAGGACAGGAATAAAGTATAGCACAGAGGCAGACATAAAAACCAACCTGGGAAGATATCAGAGGTGTTTACGGAGAGGACACGACCTTATAAAATGGCACACTGCCGTGAAAACACGACACTTCGAGTGAAGTGCTTATGTATTTTCTCATGCTCTCTCTCACCCTACCCTCCCATCTACCATCCATCAGAACACAATTTTCTGTAGTTCTTAGCATATGAGCACATTCCCAAAAGTAAGAAGTATCAACAATCAAACTGAGAAGTTCGTTCCTTGTAGGGCGACATCATCCAGCTTTGCCTCAGGCAAAGTTTGGCACTCACAACGCCAGGAGACACCATTCATGTGACAACATACATACAAAGCAGCTCTGCTCTAGAGGTAGATAGTGGAGAGAAGGTATAACAGATTCACAAAGTCATTAGGGATGGAGATTTCTTCTGGCTTCTTGCTGCATTCTCCTGACCATGTGGCTTTCATTCTCATAGTTGCTTCATGGTCACAAGATGGCTGCTCCACCACCACCATCACATTTATATGACAGGAAACAAGACACACAGGAAGGGGGTGGTGCCTGTAGCAGGGAAACCAAAGCTTTCCTAGAAACTTTCTAAGTACAACACTGGCCAGAAACTGTGTTACACACATACCCTGGGCCTCAAAAAAGGAGAGGAGATGTGATTTTGTTGCAGTTGTCTTTCTGGTTTTTGTTTTTGGACACATTGTTGCTTTTAAAGAAATTGGAGACTTATTAGCAAGGATGAAGGGAAGAAAAGACTTTTGGATGGACGTCACAGCCTTTATAACCTAATCTCTGATGTGACACTCCATCACTTCTGCTGTATCCTGTTGGGCACCTGGACCCCGTTACATAAGGGTGTGAATACCAAGAGCTGGGCATCTCTGGAGCTGTCTTGGAGTCCAGATACCACAGAAGGCAACTGGCAACATCTGCCAGACATCAACCCTCTAACTTTTATTTCATATACCTTTATGGAACTTTAACATAGCTACAGTGCCGAGGGCACTTGATAAATATTTATCAAATAAAGAAGTTGAAGAATGAATATTTCAAACTATTGTGCCAGGCTGCTATCTTCCAGTAAAAAGTTGGCAGCATAACCATTTTATTAGGATTCCAGCTTTTCTTTCTGCAATTGTAAGTTGGTGCAAAAGTAATTGTGATTTTTGCCATAAACATAATGGTAAAAACCACAATTACTTTTGCACCAACCTAATATTTGGATATTTTGTTACAGTGATTTTCAAACATAGCTCCAACAGGTCCCAAGTGGAGCCCCCAGTAGGTATTGCTTCACTTCTTCCTGGCTGAGTCAGAGAAACTCCTCTGACATCTATGTTTATATATTGGGATTCCCTTAAAGAAAACAACAACAACAACAATTCTTTTGCAAAAAAATTGAAACTTTCTTATTGCATTTGCCTGTGCTATTTTAAATGAAAACATGAGAAAATAAATAAATGAAAACTGTGGATAGTGTTAAAAAGTACAGGTTGGGGCGTGCCCAAGATGGCCAAGTAGGAACAGTTCCAGCCTCTAGCTCCCAGTGTGAGCGACACAGAAGACGGGTGATTTTTGCATTTTCAACTGAGGTACCGGGGTACATCTCAATGGGGCATGTCGGACAGTTGGTGCTGGTCTGCGGGTGCAGCCCGACCAGCAAGAGCTGAAGCAGGGCAAGGCATCACCTCACCTGGGAAGCACAAGGGGGAAGGGAATTCCTTTTCCTAGCCAAAGGAAAGTGAGACATACAACACCTGGAAAATCGGATAACTCCCACTCTAATACTGTGCTTTACCAAGGGTCTTAGCAAACGGCACACCGGGAGATTATATCCCACACCTAGCCTGGAGGGTCCCACGCCCACGGAACCTCCTTTATTGCTAGCACAGCAGTCTGAGATCTAACTGCAAGGAGGCAGTGAGGCTGGGGGAGGGGCGCCTGCCATTGCTGAGGCTTAAGTAGGTAAATAATGCCACTGGGAAGCTCGAATTGGGTGGAGTCCACCACAGCTCAAGGAGGCCTGCCTGCCTCTGTAGTCTCCTCCTCTGGGGACAGGGCATAGCTACACAAAAAGCAGCAGAAACCTCGGCAGAGGTAAATGTCCCTGTCTGACAGCTTTGAAGAGAGCAGTGGATCTCCCAGCATGGAAGTTGAGAACTGAGAAGGGACAGACTGCCTGCTCAAGTGGGTCCCTGACCCCTGAGTAGCCTAACTGGGAGACATCCCCCAATAGGTACAGACTGACACCTCACACCTCAAATGGCTGGGTACACCCCTGAGATGAAGCTTCCAGAGCAAGAATCAGACAACACTCACTGTTCAGCAATATTCTATCTTCCGCAGCCTCCACTGCTGATACCCAGGCAAACAGGGTCTGGAGTGGACCTCAAGCAAACTCCAACAGACCTGCAGCTGAGGGTCCTGACTGTTAGAAGGAAAACTAACAAACAGAAAGGACACCCACAACAAAAGCCCATCAGTACACCACCATCATCAAAGACCAAAGGCAGATAAAACCACAAAGATGGGGAAAAAGCAGTGCAGAAAAGCTGGAAATTAAAAAAATCAGAGCACATCTCCCCCTCCAAAGGAACGCAGCTCATCACCAGCAGTGGAACAAAGCTGGACGGAGAAAGACTTTGATAAGTTGAGAGAAGAAGCCTTCAATTGATCAAACTTCTCAGAGCCAAAGTAGGAACTATGTAACCAGCGCAAAGAAACTAAAAACCTTGAAAAAAGATTCGACAAATGGCTAACTAGAATAACCAATGTATAGAAGTCCTTAAAAGAACTGATAGAGATGAAAACCATAACACGAGAACTACATGACAAATGTACAAGCTTCAGTAACCGACTCGATCAACTGGAAGAAAGAGTATCAGCAATTGAAGATCAAATGAATGAAATGAAGTGAGAAGAGAAGTGTAGAGAAGAAAGAGTAAAAAGAAATGAACAAAGCCTCCAAGAAATATGGGATTATGTGAAAAGACCAAATCTACGTCTGATTGGTGTGCCTGAAAGTGAGGGGGAAAATGGAACCAAGTTGGAAAACACTCTGCAGGATATCATCCAGGAGAACTTCCCCAACCTAGTAAGGCAGGCCAACATTCAAATTCAGGAAATACAAAGAATACCACAAAGATACTCCTTGAGAAGAGCAACTCCAAGACACATAATTGTCAGATTCACCAAAGTTGAAATGAAGGAAAATATGTTAAGGGCAGCCAGAGAGAAAGGTCGGGTTACCCACAAAGGGAAACCCATCAGACTAACAGCAGATCTCTTGGCAGAAACTCTACAAGCCAGAAGAGAGTGGGGGTCAATATTCAACATTCTTAAAGAAAAGAATTTTCAACCCAGAATTTCATATCCAGTCAAATTAAGTTTCATAAGTGAAGGAGAAATAAAATCCTTTACAGACAAGCAAATGCTTAGAGATTTTGACACCACCAGGCCTGCCCTACAAGAGCTCCTGAAGGAAGCACGAAACATGGAAAGGAACAACAGGTACCAGCCATTGCAAAAACATGCCAAAATGTAAAGTCCATCAATGCTAGGAAGACACTGCATCAACTAACGAGCAAAATAACCAGCTAATATCATAATGACAGGATCAAGTTCACACATAACAATATTAACCTCAAATGTAAATGGACTAAATGTTCCAATTAAAAGACACAGACTGGCAAATTGGATAAAGAGTCAAGACCCATCAGTTTGCTGTATTCAGGAGACCCATTTCACATGCAGAGACACATATAGGCTCAAAATAAAGGGATGGAGGAAGATCTACCAAGTAAATGGAAAACAAAAAAAAAGCAGGGGTTGCAATCCTCGTCTCTGATAAAACAGACTTTAAACCATCAAAGATCAAAAGAGACAAAGAAGGCCATTACATAATGGTAAAGGGATCAATTCAACAGGAAGAGCTAACTATCCTAAATATATATGCACCCAATACAGGAGCACCCAGATTCATAAAGCATGTCCTTAGAGACTTACAAAGAGACTTAGACTCCCTTACAATAATAATGGGAGACTTTAACGCCCCACTGTCAACATTAGACAGATCAATGAGACAGAAAGTTAATAAGGATATCCAGGAATTAAACTCAACTCTGCACCAAATGGACCTAATAGACATCTATAGAACTCTTCACTCCAAAGCAACAGAATATACATTCTTCTCAGCACCACATTGCACTTATTCCAAAATTGACTGCATAGTAGGAAGTAAAGCACTCCTCAGCAAATGTAAAAGAATAGAAATTATAACAAACTGTCTCTCAGACCACAGTGCAATCAAACTAGAACTCAGGACTAAGAAACTCAATCAAAACCGCTCAACTACATGGAAACTGAACAACCTGCTCCTGAATGACTACTGGGTATATAACAAAAAGAAGGCAGAAATAAAGATGTTCTTTGAAACCAATGAGAACAAAGATACAACATACCAGAATCTCTGGGACACATTTAAAGCAGTGTGTAGAGGGAAATTTATAGCACTAAATACACACAAGAGAGAGCAGGAAAGATCAAAAATTGACACCCTAACATCACAATTAAAAGAACTAGAGAAGCAAGAGCAAACACATTCAAAAGTTAGCAGAAGGCAAGAAAAAACTAAGATCAGAGCAGAACTGAAGGAGACAGAGACACAAAAAACCCTCCAAAAAAATCAATGAATCCAGGAGCCGGTTTTTTGATAAGATCAACAAAATTGATGGAACGCTAGCAAGACTAATAAAGAAGAAAAGAGAGAAGAATCAAATAGATGCAATAAAAAATGATAAAGGGGATATCACCACTGACCCCACAGAAATACAAACTACCATCAGAGAATACTATAAACACCTCTATGCAAATAAACTAGAAAATCTAGAAGAAATGGATAATTTCCGGGACACTTACACTCTCCCAAGAGTAAACCAGGAAGAAGCTGAATCCCTGAATAGACCAATAGCAGGCTCTGAAATTGAGGCAATAATTAATAGCCTACCAACCAAAAAAAGTCCAGGACCAGACAGATTCACAGCCGAATTCTACCAGAGGTACAAGGAGGAGTTGATACCATTCCTTCTGAAACTATTCCAATCAATAGAAAAAGAGAGAATCCTCCCTAACTCATTTTATGAGGCCAACATCATCCTGATACCAAAGCCTGGCAGAGACACAACAAACAAAGAGAATTTTAGACCAATATCCCTGATGAACATCGATGTAAAAATCCTCAATAAAATACTGGCAAACCGAATCCAGCAGCACATCAAAAAGCTTATCCGCCATGATCAAGTGGGCTTCATCCCTGGGATGCAAGGCTGGTTCAACATATGCAAATCAATAAACGTAATCCAGCATATAAACAGAACCAAAGACAAAAACCACATGATTACCTCAATAGATGTAGAAAAGGCCTTTGACAAAATTCAACAGTCCTTCATGCTAAAAACTCTCAATAAATTCGGTATTGATGGAATGTATCTCAAAATAATAAGAGCTATTTATGACAAACCCACAGCTAATATCATACTGAATGGGCAAAACCTGGAAGCATTCCCTTTGAAAACTGGCACAAGACATGGATGCCCTCTCTCACCATGCCTATTCAACATAGTGTTGGAAGTTCTGGCCAGGGCAATCAGGCAAGAGAAAGAAATAAAGGGTATTCAGTCAGGAAAAGAAGAAGTCAAACTGTCCCTGTTTGCAGATGACATGATTGTATATTTAGAAAACCCCATTGTCTCAGCCCAAAATTTCCTTAAGCTGATAAGCAACTGCAGCAAAGTCTCAGGATACAAAATCAATGTGCAAAAATCACAAGCATTCTTATACACCAGTAACAGACAAACAGAGAGCCAAATCATGAATGAACTCCCATTCACAATAGCTTCAAAGAGAATAAAAAACCTAGGAATCCAACTTACAAGGGATGTAAAAGACCTCTTCAAGGAGAACTACAAACCACTGCTCAGTGAAATAAAAGAGGACACAAACAAATGGAAGAACATACCATGCTCACGGATAGGGAGAATCAATATTGTGAAAATGGCCATACTGCCCAAAGTAATTTATAGAGTCAATGCCATCCCCATTAAGCTACCAATGACTTTCTTCACAGAATTGGAAAAAACTGCTTTAAAGTTCATATGGAACCAAAAAAGACCCCACATTGCCAAGACCATCCTCAGCCAAAAGAACAAAGCTGGAGGTATCACGCTACCTGACTTCAAACTATACTACAAGGCTACAGTAACCAAAACAGCATGGTACTGGTACCAAAACAGAGATATAGACCAATGGAACAGAACAGAGCCCTCAGAAATAATATCACACATCTACAGCCATCTGATCTTTAACAAACCTGAGAAAAACAAGAAATGGGGAAAGGATTCCCTATTTAATAAATGGTGCTGGGAAAATTGGCTAGCCATAGTATAAAGCTGAAACTGGATTCTTTCCTTAGTCCTTATATGAAAATTAATTCAAGATGGATTAGAGACTTAAATGTTAGACCTAAAACCATAAAATCCTTAGAAGAAAACCTCAGTAATACCATTCAGGACATAGGCATGGGCAAGGACTTCATGTCTAAAACGCCAAAAGCAATGGCAACAAAAGCCAAAATTGACAAATGGGATCTCATTAAACTAAAGAGCTTCTGCACAGCAAAAGAAATTACCATCAGAGTGAACAGGCAACCTACAGAATGGGAGAAAATTTTTGCAATCTACTCATCTGACAAAGGGCTAATATCCAGAATCCACAAAGAACTCAATCAAATTTACAAGAAAAAAACAAACAACCCCATCAAAAAGTGGACAAAGGATAAAAACAGACACTTCTCAAAAGAGGACATTCATACAGCCAACAGACATATGAAAAAATGCTCATCATCACTCGCCATCAGAGAAATGCCAATCAAAACCACAATGAGATACCATCTCACACCAGTTAGAATGGCAATCATTAAAAAATCAGGAAACAAGAGGTGCTGGAGAGGATATGGAGAAATAGGAACACTTTTACACTGTTGGTGGGACTGTAAACTAGTTCAACCATTGTGGAAAACAGTGTGGCAATTCCTCAAGGATCTAGAACTAGAAATACCATTTGACCCAGCCGTCCCATTACTGGGTATATACCCAAAGGATTATAAATCATGCTGCTATAAAGACACATGCACATGTATGTTTATTGCAGCACTATTCACAATAGCAAAGACTTGGAATCAACCCAAATGTCCATCAGTGACAGATTGGATTAAGAAAATGTGGCACATATACACCATGGAATACTATGCAGTCATAAAAAAGGATGAGTTTGTGTCCTTTGTAGGGACATGGATGCTGCTGGAAACCATCATTCTCAGCAAACTATCACAAGAACAGAAAACCAAATACCACATGTTCTCACTCATAGGTGGGAACTGAACAATGAGATCACTTGGACACAGGAAAGGGAACATCACACACCGGGTCCTATTGTGGGGAGGGGTAGGGGGGAGGGATAGCATTAGGAGACATATCTAATGTAAATGATGAGTTAATGGGTGCAGCACCCCAACATGGCACATGCATGCATATGTAACAAACCTGCACGTTGTGCACATGTACCCTAGAACTTAAAGTATAATTTAAAAAAGAAAAAAGAAAAAAAAAGTACAGGTTGCTAGATTTAATACAATTAAAAGAAAAATGGGACTCCTCAGAAAAGCCATAAGCAATGAGCCCTTAATCCCAATTCAGACATCAGATTAAGCTGGTCGACTTTGGATTCAATTATACAAAACATAAAAAGAAAAAAGATGAGAAAAAACATGGGAAAATCTAGATATATACAATTAAAGATTATGTCTTAAAAGGGAGGTCAAATTAAAATTTCCTAGCTCTTGAGGAATGAATAGGAACTGTCTCAGAACATACAAACCTATCTTTTGACCCTTCTGTCTGATTTTCCTATTAGTTTTTGATACAAATTACACAGAGAAGTAGACTGTTTCCTGCTTGTGTGTGCCTAAATTTACCTTGACTGCCTCTCCACTGTCCTCAGCAGGGGCTCTCAGGCTGGCACTGGCCTTGAAGACAGGTTTTATTTGGCTGTTTTTTTATTTTTAAAAAACTTGATTTCATCTTCACATTTAAAGTTGGGAAATTCCCTCTTAAAATCTGGACTCCCAGTTTCTCTTGAAAAGTCAGAAAATCTGGCAGCAAACTCAAACTTGGCAGGAACCCAGGCCTCCTTTGTGCACATGACCTCATCTGCCTTGAGTTATAGTTATTTTTATACTTGCTTTTCCCTCTTACTAACTTAAATAAGTTTCACTTATCTACTTATTCCCTACTACAGTAGTTCTCAAACTTCCAGGGGCATCGGAATCACCTGGAGGACTTGTTAAAACCCAGATGGGGCCAGGTGTGGTGGCTCATGCTTGTAATCCCAGCACTTTGGGAGGCCAAGGCAGGCAGATCACCTGAGTTGAGGAGTTCGAGACCAGCCTAACCAACATGGTGAAACCCCATCTCTACTTAAAATACACACACACACAAAAATATTAGCTGGGCATGGTGGCAAGTGCCTGTAGTCCCAGCTACTCAGAAGGCTGAGGGAGGAGAACTGCTTGAATCCGGGAGGTAGAGGTTGCAGTGAGTGGAGATCATGCCAGTGCACTCCAGTCTGGGCGATAGAGCAAGACTCCATCTCGAAAAAACAAAACCAAAACAAAACAACCAGATGGTTGGGTCCACCCCAGAGTTTCTGATTCAGTAGGACTTGGAGAGGCCAATGATATGCATTTCTGGCATTTTCCAGGCAATGCTGTAGGTCCTAGGACCACACTTTGAGAATTGCTCCCCTACAACACAGTACAGGGTCTTGCAAATAAATTGTCGAATTGTTATAGGTATTGCAGAGATTAAGGGTGCACAAATGCCTTCAGTAAATTCCCATTTCACTGCTTACTCTATCTTTGCACAAACTATTTAATCTCTTTGTACATCTCTCTTTACCTGTATAATGAAGAAAATAATAGAACTCATGTATTTCAAAGGATTGTTATTAATATTCAGTGAGAAAATATACATAAAAATACTGCATCTGGTATAGTTAGTGCTAAGTAAACATGGTTATTATTGTTTTTAATTATCTCCTTTCCTAGTCCGTTAGTTTGAAGTCAGGGTCTACCTCTAGTTTTTCTTTGTGTAACTACCCCTTAGAAGCCCCGCCAATATCTAAAGCTCTGCCTCACACAAAGCAAACACTAAATAAATATTTCCTGAGTGAATAATTAAAGACACAAACTAATACACCCTCAAATTTCGTGGATCGAATGTTGAATAGGACAACCAAGTTCAGTCTACATTTTTACAGAGACCTTTTAATCATAGCATAAAGCCAATTAAAATGGATATTTCTGCATTAAAGTGTAAACTCAGAGATGATTAGTAAATGTAATAATTCCCCAGGCAGGTATTAACAGCTAGCCTTTAGACACTCAGTGCCAGCATTGTTCTCTGCACTCTGGGCAAATTAACCCACAGAATCTGGCCTCAGTTAGTGTTAAACCTCAAGTTGATCTATCAGTTAGAAACTGCATTTGGCTACAGAGGACCCCAAAATAGTGGCTCAAACACGCAAAGATATTTTCTCTCACATAGAAATGTATTTTAAGGTAGGCAGGTCAGGGCTGTGCAGTGGCGCAGCAGAGTCTCCAAGGACTGAGACCTTCTGTCTTTCTGCTCCAGCCACTGACACGCACAGCCTTTCTTCGAATCCACCTCAGAGTCCAGGATGGCTGAAGAGGTCATTAGCTTCCTATCAGCTTTCCAGCCAGGAGGAAAAGGAAAGGATTCAGGGCAAAAGCCTCCTCCCTCCCTTTTAAGAAGCCTTCCTGTAAGTCCCACAAAATAAATCTAGTCAGCCAGAGCCTGGCCACACAGTCACACCCTATCTCAAGGGAAAGGCGATCTTTGAACTGAGCACGTTGCTGGCCAGAGAAATCAAGCTTCTGTTAGTAATGAGAGCGGGGAGAATGGGTTTTGGTTTAGAGAATTTGCCCAGTCTGCAATAACTAGCGCGCGCGCGCGCGCGCGCGCACACACACACACACACACACACAGTCATCTTTCTTGACTCCCAATGAACAACAAATCACACGTTTCAATATTTGCTAAGCTGCCGTGAGTGTGAGTTTCACTCGCACATTTTTGCTATCACATTTTTGATAAGGCAAAACTTGAAATTTAACCATGCCTCAGCCTTAGGGAAAGCAGTTGGCTCGGCAGCAGGGCCACATGCTGTGTATATGCAGAGTGTAAATTTGGATTACACACACTGTGATGATGCTGGCAGTTGGGATCAAAATAAATACCTCCCAACACTCTCTGCATTGTGATTATAGTACTCAAACTTTGAGCACGAGGGTGATGAAAGCAAACAGCGGGAGAATGAACACACTGTAACACCTCCTTCAAGGAAAGCTGATGGGATCTGAAATAACAGAAGACATCATTTAGTAGGAATCTCTCTCTCTTTCTGTCTTCCCTCTTCCCACCATCTACACTGTATCACAGCTGCAGTTTTACTTAACTTTTGCAAGCTAAACTGTAAAGCACCTATATGCCAACCTCCAAAGAGAGCCTTCTCCATTGAAACACTCCAAGCCATCAGCTAACCTGGATCTGCAGCTCCTCCATGGTTGGAGCCTCGGAGGCAGACAAAAACTCCTTTATAAAGAAGCTCAGAAAGAATTAAACTCTGAAACGATAGGGTCTCTGTGTTCTTTGTGTAGGCAGGCAATTTCCCAGCAAGGGTTTGGGTTTTGCAGTTAGCTTTTGTAATTACAATAAAAGAGAGATAGTAACCTTTAGAGTGAGTGGCAGCAGCACCCTAACACTAGGCTGTGTGAAAACAGATCACATTACTCCAAAGCCTCACATTGCAGCCGGGGTTATTGTGCAAAACTGGGTTCTGTTGTCGGCATCCAGGGAGCCTTTCTTCATCAAGGGAGGTCATTGCACCTGTGCAAAGCAGATTTTTTTTTTTTAAGGTTTTTTTTTTTCTTTTTTTCTTTTTTCTCCACCCCCAGTTCAACTGATATTGAAAGTCACTGCAAAGTGATTTGTGTGAGGATGTATCGGGGATGGGCGGTGAAGGAGGAAATCTTGTAGGGGTCAGGGGACAGTGTCCACAGGCAGAGTAAAGTGTTGGGTGAACCACGTCGGGGATGAAACTGTTCTGCAATTCCTTTAGATGCTGCATGTGACTTGCTGGAGCAGACAGAAACTCAGGCGTTTAGCTATCTTGATCAAGTCACCGCATCAACAGAGTTTAGAAGCTGCTGGTCACCATCACTTGTGCTTTCCTGTGATAAGAATGAATATTAGTAAATCAGGAACTGTTTTCAGCTCTGAAGACTTTCTTTTAACTTTTTTTCATGACACATGAGCCTTGCATATAATGATATTCTATCTAATAGATATCAATTAAAAAAAACATATCCTAAAGGAAAATCATTCTTCAAGCTGAGCATCTGCTAGTGGAAGGATTTCAAGGGCATGGTTCTGATCTACTCATGGTAATGACTCCCTCCGCATCACCATAGCGGGGTCGGAACTGTGTGGAAGAGGCAATGAATGGTGGAAATTCAGTCCCAGTCCAGGCGGCTCAGTGAATAGAAGACACAGAAAATGTGAAGTGAGGAAAGCAGTCATTCGTTCATTCAACAAGTACTTATTGAGTGCCAGCTGTATACTACCGTTTGACCCTGTTCTAGTGTTAGTCATCATTCTAGGAACTAGACAGACCAGATCCCTGCCCTTGTGAAGCTCAAGTTCAACCAATGTTTCTTGTGCAGGATGTACAGGCAAATTTCTGTACTAGGCATGGGTAGGGTACAAAATCAGTAATGCACAACCATCAGAAATCCTCAGATTTCTTACAAGCTTATGAGGGAGATACCAATGCCGTTTTAAGATCTTATACAGGATGCTGTCAGGGCTCAAAGAAGGGTGTGTATGGGTAGGAAGTGCTCTGAGCCTAATACACATGAAAGAGCAAAACCAAATTAGCAGAAGCTGGGAGGAGCTGCAGAAGGGAGCATGGTAAAGTGAGGCCCACACAGGGAGAGGGATCTGGACTGGGCTAACTTTGAATTTGGAGTTTAGGGCTCTTCACTCCATGTCCCTTACCACAACCTGTAAATTTCTGCTGGACCTAATCAGGCCATTCATGGGGCTTCGGAGCCCACCCATTCTGTAGCCCAAGTGGCTAGAAGTAGGGCATAAGGGTTAGTAGGACATTTTAAGCATGTGTATGTGTCCCTCCCTATCCTTCAGGCTTCTTGGGGGCTGAAACTGGTGTACTGAAGAGGTTACAAAGCCATCAAATAAGTATTTTGTTCAGCATGCAAATTATTTGAAAAAAAATTTTTGAGCCAATATTTAAAAATCAAAAGATTTCCGTTTTGTAACGCAGCTTTCCAGCATGTTTAATAGAGATCAGAAGCTATGGCAACACTGGGCCCACACTACTGCAATGTAAGAGGAAGCCAGAGCAGAAGTTTCCACTGACCCCGCCCTCCCGGGTAGATGGGCCATGCACCCACACACCCAGTCCCCACAACTCCCATAGGTCTGCCCTACTCTGAAGTCAACCATCAGTTGCCATTTCTCATGAAAATTACAATGTTGGTATTTTAGTGTAAAGAAATATCCTTTTCCCATGTTGCTATTAAATATGGGGACACAAAAGTCCTGAGGAATGGCATATCTTTCAAGAAGCAAAAATCATTCTTTCCTTCATTTTACAAATATTTATTGAGGGCCTACTATGAGTCAGGTACTGTTTTAAACACTGGGGATATAGCAATGAGGAAAAAAAGACAATGCTCTCCTCTACCCCCGACTTGAGGAGCTATTTTTTATTTGTGAGAGATAGACGATAAACAAATACATCACATATTCTCAGGCAGTGGTATGAAATAGGAGAGGAAAAGGTAGGGGTAGGGTGAGAGAAGAGGATTAGTTAGGATTGGGTGAAAGGGGCAGATGTGTCATTGGTCAGGGAAGGCCTTTCTGACAAGTGATGTCTGAAGAGAAACCTGAGTAACTAGATGGGTGAGTGCTGACAGGGTTTCTTTCCTTGTAGAAGAAAAAAGAAATTGCAATGTATCTAATATGCAACGAGCATTTGAGTCAAAAGAATTTAAGGCTGTTAGTAAATAAATTAAGGTTTAAAAAAAAAAAAACCATGGAATAGCACACAGAAAGATTGGGGTCCCATCTTCAAGAATCCTGCTTTTGCGCGGAGCTTGCAGTGAGCTGAGATCCGGCCACTGCACTCCAGCCTGGGCGACAGAGCCAGACTCCGTCTCAAAAAAAAAAAAAAAAGATTTGAATTTGTATAGTCATTTTACTGCATGGGAGACCAAAGTCAAGTTTAATATTAGCAATCTAATTACATTTCAATCTTTGTGACTGTGTGAGATAGGTAAGAACATCTCCATGCTTCAGATAGAGAAATAAGGCTCAGATCAGATCGTCCAGTGTCTCTGCTTGCAATAACGTGGTTACTAAGTAGTAGAGACAAGATTATCCTCACTCCAGTCCAGCATCTTTCCAAGATTATGCTTCAGTAACTTCCTCCAAAGCACCAGAACAAGAATAGAGTGAAAGCAAACCTAGGGAGAGGAGGTAAGGAGGAGAGGAGGTAAAGAGGACAGAGGTCCAGGAAGTGCTTCAGAGCAACCAGCTCTAGATGTGGAATTTCTTCACCATTTCATATGATCTTGTAAATGCATATACATTTTGCATTTATTCCATAATATATCTATATTTGTCCATTTCAATCAAATAAAGAAACACATTACAGGAAGGTGTACCATGTTTACTACCCAACTTTGCTTGCCAATCCCCCAAATGCACTCAGGACCTCAGTTTTGAAAATGGTGCCAGGGGTCTGCAGAATGTTACAAGCAGACTAGCAGAACAAGAGCCAATAGGGAATTGACCCAGAAATGCTACAGAACATAATATTCTCTATCAAATGCATCATAATTAAGATGTATCAAACTGATTAAAACAGTCTCTACACTTCAAGTATAAGCAAGCATGTATGAACAAATGGTATTCAAGTGTCAAACCTTTGTTTCTTTCTTGTAGTTTAATTTGTAAGATGTTGTGCACGTCTGGAAATAAAATAACACAGTCCAAGAAAGCTGGAGGTGGTAAAAATCCAAGAATAAAGTCATTGTCATTGAGTGCAAATAAGTGCTTTTCTGAGACAATTTTCCTTTACTGTATAATAATTCATTATTCATTAAGGGAAAAGTATAACATTACTGTTCTGGAATGTATCAACTAGATGTTGGTATCTCTGCACTCTTCTAATCATAAACTGTTACAGATGGATTTCCAGAGTTTTGTAGGTCACAGGATGAAAATCATTCGCCTTTGCCCTATCTCTCATTCTTTTATAATCACAGGGTGTTTTTTTTTTTTTTTAACTTAGTTTTTGGCCCATCTCTAATAGAGATACTCTTCTTTCCGACTTTCCCCTAAAGGGCTATATTTATATTGCACCTGATATTTTATCCAACCTCTGAGTAGGAAGATGAACCTGGCAAGCATCTTTCTTCATTTATCACACTTGCAAATGGCTGGCATGAGTCCACATTATTTCCCCCGCATTCCAATGCATGTTTTTAAGGCATCTTTTGATGTACCATTTAGGCAAGAGCTCCATACATCAAGAAACAAAAAGCAGCCAAGGAATCTAATATTCTGCCCAAGACCTGTGAAGGAGATGCTGATATTGGGTCATTTGAATCAAGCCTTCTAGAAATGAATCTGGATATGAGTTAGTAGTGGATTTAAAAAAAGGCAGGTGGCATTGTCCTTCTGGGGCCTATATCAAGAGAGGTGGAAAAAAGGACTTCATCTGCAAGCCATTTGAGAAAAAAACTGATGGGCAGTTCTCTCCAAATGCTTTGCTTTGGCCTCTAACAAGAGAAAAGCTGCCATTTCCCTCCCATCTCTTTTTCCATCTTCTAATTCATGTTCTTTAAAAAACTTGATTGTGCAAATCAGTACAGTCCCCACTTGCTCAGTTGTCCTAGTTTAGGCTTTCATTATTGCTCTCCTCCCTTGCTGGAATGGCCTCCTTATTCATCTGCCCACCTCTGCCTTCTCCCCACCCCAGTCTACCCTTCCCACTGCCCCAGAGAAAACTTGGTAAAGGACAGATCTGGTCATGTCCCTCTTGTGATTAAAAGTCTCAGAGGCTCCCACCACCTGCAGGGGAAAGTCCACATGCGCTAACGTAACACACCAAGTCCTTCCTGTTCCACCACGCTCACCTTTCTCCCTCGTCTCAGGAGCTCCATGCCCCATGCAGTCCTGGCCCAGCCTCAGTAGACTGCTCATCTGCTCTCCCTTTGGTGCCGTACCCTCTTGCCTGTTGGCCTCTCAGAATGAAAAGCCTTTCCCTTTTCTCTGCTGGTTTGACTTCTACTCAACCTCCAGGATTTAGCTCATATGTCTTCTTCTCTCAAGGTTTCCCAGCTCCACTCAGGATACCTCCAATACATTTCTCATTTAGCATATATATTTTACTAATTTTCTTTCACCATCTCTACTCAGCCCCACCCGCTCTCAGAGGACAAGGACTAGCTTTTCATTATCTATAATGCCCCCCAGGGGCAGTGACTCCTATGAACATCCAATCTGCCCTGCCTTGAAAAAAAAATCTCAAGGAAAGAAGCTGAGAGATGTTGTAGCAGGTGCTTGAGTTAGGCTCCTGTTGGCAAAACTGGACCTGTTCACCATAGCTGCAGCTGAAATCAGGTGAGCAGAAGGCATTAGCACAAAATATGTCTGCCACAGGCATGTTGATTTGAATAAGCATGAAAACGCAGGGTAGGAGGGCACGTCACAGGCCCCCAACCCAGCTGCCCATGCAGCATAGGAATGCTTTTACAGATTGCTTCAATGGGGAGCTTCCACTGTTCTCCCGCCTTTGACATGAGCAAATCATATCACCAGACAGCTCATTGATGGGCATTTTTGCCAAATGTAATTAATCTGATTTTAATAATAATAATAATAATATTATCAAGTGCTTATTTTATGCCAAGTACTGTCCTAAGAGCTTTGCATGTACCATTTGATTTTCATAAGCACAGTATGTGGTAAATACATTCATTATCACCCCCATTTTCTAGGTAGAGTGTAGCAGATGCTGCCTGTGTCCTATCCATCTCCCCTCAAGCCTCCCCATTTTAGTGTAGGCAAGCAGAACTCTCCAGTGCCTGCACCTGCATCTCTTGGCCAGGGGTCATTCTCTGGTAGAAGAGCCCACTTTCCTGCAGTGTTTGGTCAGAAGTACCTGAGAATTAACACCTCCTAGAAGCATTCCTCAGTCAATGACTGAGAGGATTGCTCCTCAAGTGGGTTGGCTTTGAGTTATGTGGTCTACACTGGCTCTCAGAGTTCCCTAGAGGGGTTAAGCTCTGGTTGTCTGCAATTGTATCACGCTTTGATAACTCATCTGTTATTGGCTGCCTTACCTCCCCCTGCTCACTTACCCTCTCTCTTACCAATGTTTCCTGGAATACCTCCCAGTATTTGCATTTTGAAACCTGGTGTCTAGATCTACTTCTGGAGGAACCTAACAAAGATAATGGGGCCAAGGCACAGAAAAGATCCAGGGACTTGCCCAAGATGATGTCTCACTCTAGGGCCCACACTCGTATCCACTACCCTGTACTGTTAACTCATCCAGGTTTTCCCGCTATAAAAACAAACAGCCATCATTTCCTTCCTCTATACCCAAATATGTGAAGACAGTCAAAGACTCTCTGATTCCTTCTGCCATGACTGTTATAAACATGGTTTCCATACCAATCATCCCCTCGTGAGGCAACCTCTCCCCTGCACAGATTTTCCACTTAAAATTAAACACATGAATTTTTTTTCTGCTTTTTACCTTAGGTATTTCATCCATTTGTTTTTTATTCCTGTGCCATTATAGAAGTACAGAATTCAAAATATGGTATGGTAGACTATTCAATTTTAATCCTATTTTAATACAAAAAAAAAAAGGTTCCTGGAACTAGTTCTATGTTCAAAATAGCATCCATGCAAACAAAATGTTGAATTGGTTACAATGAATCTTACTAAGTAATGCTTACATTAATAAGGTCTTATACATGTAGCAATATATGAATATTGATGTATTTATTATGTATTTATTAACAGCAACAACAAACACTCTGATGTCTTCTGTGTATTTTAGTGAATTGTACCCTCATCCAGAGGTCCTGAATTTATCTTTGTCTTGCTTCCTTCTCTATCATTATGTCAGCCATAAACAAAAAGTCAGGCATCATAGATTAGCTGTATATAGAAAGCATTCCCAGAAGTAAGCACCACAGTGGGATGAACAAAACATATTGTTGATGAATTTAAGGTTCTTGAACTGCTATCTGGAATCAGTCTACATACAAGATAGTCAAAGTAAAATAATAAATTTAGGAATTGTAACATGTCATAAACAGATTCTAAGATGAAGAGTCACACAATGTTATGGCAAGAGGCCAGTCATGGTGGCTCATGCCTGTAATCTCAGCACTTTGGAAGGCCGAGGTGGGTGGATCACTTGAGGTCAGGAGTTTGAGAACAGCCTGGCCAACATGGGGAAACTCTGTTTCTACTAAAAATACAAGAATTAGCCGGGTGTGGGGGCACATGCCTGTAATCTCAGATACTCAGGAGGTTGAGGCAGGAGAATCACTTGAACCCGGGAGGTGTAGGTTGCAGTGAACCAAGATCGTACCACTGTACACCAGTCTGGGCGACAGAGAGAGATTCAGTCTCAAAAAAAAAAAAAAAAAGAATATTATGGCAAGTGAAACTCTTGAGAACAACTATTTCAATTTCATCTTTTATAGAATTTAAGATCTTACAACTAGGTAGTGACATAATCAGAAATAGAACCCAGATTTCTTAGCTCTTAATTAAGTGCTTAGTCCACTTACTACAACCTGTTACAAATTCTGAATAATCCATTTTTCATTCCAATGACAATAGAGTATTTTGCATACCAAGTCACTACTTCATCTCCCATGATGACCAATACCTGGTTTGAAGTAATACATGAAACTAATTAAATGTATGTCATAGAAGTTTAGAATTAAGGACAATGAGGGACTGAACCAATGAGGGACCGAGCCAGTGGATGGTGCTTGAATTGAGACGTCACGCTAAATAGTAAATTTTGGGTACCACATCGGGTCTATGCAATAAAATCCATGTAAGTGACATCACAAAGCCCCCAAGAAACAGAGAATAGTCTGAGCCTCACTTTCCCAGATCAGTTCTGAGACATGTTAATATTTATACTTCATGAAGCTTATTTTTGTTTGTTTGTTTGTTTGTTTGTTTTGAGATGGAGTCTTGCTCTGTCTCCCAGACTGGAGTGCAGTGGCATGATCTCGGCTCACTGCAAGATCTGCCTCCCAGGTTCACATCATTCTCCTGCCTCAGCCTCCCAAGTAGCTGGGACTACAGGCACCTGCCACCAAGCCCGGCTAATTTTTTGTATTTTTAATAGAGATGGGGTTTCATCGTGTTAGCCAGGATGGTCTCAATCTCCTAACCTCGTGATCTGCCCACCTCAGCCTCCCAAAGTGCTGGGATTACAGGTGTCCGCAACCGTGCCCAGCCGCTTATTTGTATTTTTAAGGTAATATCCCTTAACACATTTACTTGGGCTAGTTTGAATATGTATCTCTTCCTGTAACCAAAAGTCCTGAATAGAAGACTCTTCCCTCTTCTTGCTACTAAGCTAAACAACTACTTTTTTAAAATGGGTGTCAGATAATGGAATAATAAGAATGGCCATTGGAATTAACATGAAGAACTGAATCAGCATGAATGAAGTAGGAGACTAAGTTTGGCCAAATAGCAGCTGTGGTTGGAGAATGTTGTATGGGGAAAAGAGGCTGATAGTCCTAAGTCCTTTAGCAAGTTTAGAAGCAGGCCCTTGATAGTAGAAATGTATGACAGTCTTCAAGAGGCCCATCTGCTGTCTGCTGTCTTCAAGAGACCCATCTCACATGGAATTATACCCACAGGCTCAAAGTAGAGTTGAAGAAAGATCTATCACATTAACAGAAAACAAAAAGGAACCCAGGTTGCTATTCTTATAACAGATAAAACAGACTTTAACAGTGAAGGAGGACAAAGAAAAGCATTACATAATGATAAAGGGTTCAACAAGAAGACTTTAACTATCCCAAGTATTATACACCCAACACTGGAGCACCCAGATTCATAAAGCTACTACTTCTAGACCTATGAAAAGACTTAGCCACATAATAGTGGTGGACTTCAACACCCCACGGATAACATTAGACAGATCACTGAAGCCGAAAACTAACAAAGAAATTCTGGCTTAAATTTGATACCTGACCAATTGAACCTAACAAACATCTACACAATACTCCACCCATGAGTCACAGAATATACATTCTTTTTCATCTGCACATAGAACATACTCCAAGATCCACATGCTCAGCCACAAAGCAAGTCTCAATAAATTAAAAATAATCAAAGTCACATCAGTCATCAATCATATTCTCTGACCAGTGGAATAAAAGTAGAAATTAATACCAAGATCTCCCAAAACCACACAATTACATGGAAATTAAACAACTTCCTCCTGAATGACTTTTGGGTAACAATAAAATTAAGGTAGAAATCAGTAAATTCTTTTAAATGACCACAAATATGAACACAACACAGCAAAATCTCTAGGATGCAGCAAAAGCTATGTTAAAAGGAAAGTTTATAATGCTAAATGCCTACCTCAAAAAGTTAGAAAGATCTCAAAGTAATGATCTACTATCATACCTAGAGGAACTAGAAAAACAATAACAAACTAACCCCAAAGTTAGCAGGAGTAAAGAAATAACTATAATCAGAGGAGAACTAAATGAAATTGAGACCCCAAAATCCATATAAAGAATCAATGAAACAAAAAGTTGGTTCATTGAAATGATAAGCAAAACCAATAGACCACTAGCTAGATTAGCAAAGAAAAAAAAAGAGAAGATTCAAATAAGCATAGTTGGAAATGACAAAGGTGACATTACAACCAATCCCACAGAAATACAAAAGATCCTCAAAGACTATTATGAAAACCTGTATGCATACATACTAAAAAATCTAGAGAAAATGGATTAATTTCTGAAAACACACAAGCTCCCAAGATTTAATCATAAAGAAATTGAAACCCTGAACAGTCCAATATCAAGTTCCAAAATTGAATCAGTAATGAAAAAAAGAAAAAACCTACCAACCAAAAAAAGATGGATTCACAGTCAAATTCTACTAGACATACAAAGAAGAGCTGATACCAAGTCAACTGAAATTATCCCAAAAAAAATCAAGGAGGAGGGACTCCTCCCT
Organism: Chlorocebus sabaeus; assembly: GCF_047675955.1. Taxonomy (NCBI): domain Eukaryota; kingdom Metazoa; phylum Chordata; class Mammalia; order Primates; family Cercopithecidae; genus Chlorocebus; species Chlorocebus sabaeus. The sequence continues at coordinate 38,626,811 of NC_132907.1, read as the reverse complement.
AAGTCATTCTATGAAGCCAGCATACCCCGATATGAAAACCTGGAAAAAACATGATGAAAAAAGAAAACTACAGGCTAATATCTCTGATAAATATAGATGCAAAAATCCTCAACAAAATACTAGCAAACCAAACCCCGCAGCACATCAAAAAGATAATTCACCACAATCAAGTTGGCTTCATTCCAGAGATGAAAAATTGATTCAACATATGCAAATCAATAAATGTGATTTATTACATAAACGGAATTTAAAACAAAAACCATATGATCATCTCAATGGATGCAGAAAAAGCCTTCACTAAAATCCAACATCTCTTCATGATAAAAAATCCTCAACAAAGTAGGCATTGAAGTAAAACACCTCAAAATAATAAGAGCCATCTATGACCACAGACAACATCATACTGAATGGGCAAATATTGGAAGCATTCCTCTTGAAAACTGGAACAAGAAAAGGATACTCACTGTCACCACTCCTATTCAAGATAGTACTGGAAGTCCTAACTAAAGCAGTTGGGCAAGAGAAAGAAATAAAAATCATCCAAATAGGAAAATAAGTAGTCAAACTACCTTTCTTAGCTGACAATATGATTCTATACCTAGAAAACTAAGGACTCTGGCAAAAGGCTCCTGGAACCAGTAAATAACTTCAGTAATGTTGCAGGATACACAATCAATGCACACAAATTAGTAGCATTTCTATACACTGATAATGTTCAAGCTGACAGCCAAATCAAGAACACAATCCCATTTACAATAGCCACACTAAAAAGAAAATACCTAGGAACACGTCTAACCAGGGAGGTGAAAGATGTCTATAAGAAGAACTATAAAATGCTGCTGAAATAAATCATAGACGACACAAACAAATGAAAATCACTCTGTGCTCATGCATTAGAAGAATCAACATTGTTAAAATGACTATACTGTCTAAAGCAATCGACAGGTTCAACACCATTCTTATCAAACTGCCAATGTCATTTTTCACAGAATTAGAAAAAACTATTTTAAAATTCATATGGAACCAAAAAAGAGCTCAACTAGCCAAAGTAATCCTAAGCAAAAAGAACAAAGCCCAATGTATCACAGTACTGGACATCAAACTATACTATAAAGCTACAGTAACCAAAACAGCGTGGTACTGGTACAAAAACAGACACATAGACCAATGGGACAGAATAGAGAACCCAGAAATGCAGCTGCATGCCTACAACTGTCTGTTCTTAACAAAGTCAACAAACATAAAAAATGGGGCAATAACTCCCTGTTCAATTAATGGTGCTGGGAAAACTGGCTAGCTACATGCAGAAGGATGAAACTGGATCCCTACCTTTCGCCATATACAAAAATTAAATCAACATGAATTAAAGATTTTAATGTAAGACCTCAAACTATAAGGACCCTAGAAGAAAACCTAGGAAACACCATTCCGGACATCAGTCTTAGGAAAGAATTTATAACTAAGTCCTCAGAAGCTAATGCAATAAAAACAAAAATTGACAAGTGGTATGTAATTAAACCAAAGAGCTTCTGCACTGCCAAAGAACCCATCAATAGAGTAAACAGACAACCCACAGAATGAAAGAAAATATTCTCAAACTATGCACCCAACGAAGGCCTAATATGCAGAATTTATAAGAAACTTAAATAACAAGCAAAAAAACAACCTCATTAAAAAGTGGGCAAAGGACATGAACAGACACTTCTCAAAAGAAGACATACGAGCAACCAACAAACATATGAAAAAATGCTCCACATCATGAATCATCAGAGAAATGCAAATCAAAACCACATGAGATACCATCTCACACCAGTCAGAATGGCTGTTATTGAAAACTCAGAAAAGAACAGATGCTGGTGAAGCTGCAGGGAAAAGGGAATTTTTATACACTGTTGGTGGGAATGTAATTTAGTTCAGTCACTGTGGAAAGCAGTGAGATCTGGAGATTTCTCAAAGAATTTAAAACAGACCTGCCATTCAACCTAGCAATTCCATTACTGGGTATATATCCAAAAGAAAATACGCTTGTCTACCAAAACAAACAAAAAACAAACAAACAACAACAACAAAAAACATGCACTTGCATGGTTCTCGCAGCACTATTCACAATAGCAGAGACATGGAATCAACCTAGGTTTCCATCAACAGTGGATTGGATAAAGAAAATGTACCACTCAGCCATAAAAAAGAACAAAATCATATCCTTTGCAGCAACATGGATACAGCTGGAGGCCATTACCATAATACGCAAATTAACATAGAAACAGAAAACCAAATGCCACAAGTTCTCACTTATAAGTGGGAGCTAAACATTGATTACTCACGGATATAATGATGGAAACAATAGACACTAGGGATTAATATAGAGGGAGCAAGAAGGAAGAGGGCAAGGGTTGAAAACCTAACTCTTGGGTACTATGCTCACTACCTGAACGACAGGGTCATTTGTATCCCAAACCTCAGCATCATGCAATACACCTATGTAATAAATCTGCACATGTACCCCATGAATCTAAAATAAAAGTCAAAATTATTTTTTTAAAGAAAGGTGTGTGTTTTGAATGGTGAGTTTTCTCCACCCACTTCCTTACCCCACACCGCTTTAGACTTGCCCTGGTAGTTCCAACCAAGAGAAAGAAAGGAGCAGAGCCTAATATGTGACTATAAAAGGGCATGTTCTCAGGCCGAGCATGGTGGCTCATGCCTGTAATCCTAGCACTTTGGGAGGCCGAGGGGGGGTGGATCACCTGAGGTCAGGAGTTCGAGACCAGCCTGGCCAACATGGTGAAACCCCATCTCTACTAAATACACAATAATTAGCTGAATGTGGTGGTGCACACCTATAATCCTGGTTACTCTGGAGGCTGAGGCAGGAGAATTGCTTTAACCTGGGAGACAGAGGTTGCAGTGAGCCAAGATTGTGCCACTGCACTCCAGCCTGGGCCACATAGGGAGGCTCTGTCTCAAAATAAATAAACAATAAAATAAAAGGGCGTGTTGTTTCCCACCAGCTACTCTTCTGACCATGGATTCATAGTCCTTCTGAGCTCTCTGATACTCCCAGTTTTGGGAGGTGGGTCAGCACCTTAAGTTAATTTCCTACTAGCCTTATTGGTTTCCATAGACCTAAGACAGTCAATATATCTCAATCAATAAAGCATTTTAAAAGGTTTTCTTCCCAAGAACATTAAACACAATTGTATTGGCACTATTCATTTTCAATCAACAACCCCTCTCCCATTTCTTTGTTGATAGACCCTGATTATCCATTTCTCAGTGATCCTACCCCCACCTCATCAGCTCAGAAAAAAAGCTAAATGAATTTAAGACCAGCATGTGTTCTTATGGCTTAAGCCACTGTTAATTACAAGTTAACCCTGGTAAAAGAAATAAAGGATAGCACTTATAGTCTGTATTGTGTGCTGAGAGCTTTCCAAGTGCTTCACGTGGACTGGTTCATTCAATCTTCACAACAATCCTAAGAGAATGATGATGACGATGATAATCATCTATTTTACATCTGAGGAAATGGAGGCACAAAGATGTTAACTTGTCCAGTGTCTCAGAGATAATATTTATAGAGTTAGTATTTATGTCTAGGCATATGGTTCCATCATCTGTGCTCTTTATCACTATATTAGACTACCCGAATATAACAGAGTGATTTATAATAACATATAAAAATTATTAGATTGAGTTGCCTTATTTTTGACCACAAATTAAACATTAACACATGGATTAAGCAAAGCCATGTAGTTGTCCATCATACCTAGGCTAAATTTTGTTACCTGGTCTGTGTTTTAGAAATCATATGTCCAAGGGCTCTACTATAAACCATTAAAACCTTTTATTTTCTGTCAGTCCTAAATTAGAGCTTGCCAGGAGAGCAATTTAATAATTGGTAACTGTTTAAACGTTACCCCTGAAGGAAGCCTTCCATTCCTGCTTATCTCTCTTGTGTAGCCTTGTTCTTGTAGCCTCCTACTCAGAAATCAACTGAGACTTGTCTGCAGGAATAATGCTGTTCAAAAAAATCTTTCCTTCTTGTATTCAGCACTGCTAGAGACTTAGAAGTGGGTGCATGGAAAGACATTTTTTTCTTGCCTGTTGCCAGCACTACTAGACACTTAGAAGTGGAAGGTGTGAAGAGACATTTCTTTCTTGTGTCCATTCGCTATTTTTGTTTGTTTGCTATCATTGCTTGGCTTTAGGTACCTAGATTTTAAACACACCATGGGCCAAAATCTGACCAAATTCTTTTCCAAAATGCATTTATTTTCCTGCAAGGAGTGAGGCTGCAGAAAGTAAAACCATATATCTGAGTTGTTATACTCAATCAATAGCTCTGCCAGGCTGGTCCCCAGTGGCTGAGAAATTGTGTTTTTGAGAAGCATGTGTGCTCATCAACACAACTGTGTAAACAACTCACCAAGTTAACACAAGATGAAAGATTGTCCCAGTGGCCAAGGTATTTCAGATGAACTAAAGAACTGTGTAAAATGAACAATTAAATAAAACAATGTCATAATTTTTACAGTTTTTTTTCATTTGGATACCAAAATACACACAAACACATATATACACAAAAACAACAACAACACAAAAAGAGTATCATTTGCAAAGTCCTTGTGTTGGTGACAGAAATCATAATGTAGGTTTTTAAGGCATTTCATGAAAATAAAGATAACGAAGTCTTCCTATTTCTGTGTCCCAACTTTCTCTTTGTGAGGCAAGTTTTTGATAGACTAGAAAATTGTCTCTTAAGGTTCTTGTCAGGTCAAAAAACTTGCTCCCTTACCTCGTTTCCCATGCTCTTTACAGCTCCTCCTATTATGATACTAATTGCATCCCATTGTTCTGTAATTAGCAGGGAGAGTTTCTTTCTGTCTCCTACCACTTGACATGAATGCAAAGTCAGATATTAACCCAGCAATGGCCCAGGATTGAGGCTTTGAAATGAATAGATTGATGTCAAATCCTCAACCCAAATTTTGAATGCTATTGCTGTAAGAAAATTATCAAAATCATCATCATTCTAGAAATTCACAGGAAGCAATCAGGCAACTATTACTAAAAGCTACGCTTTGATAATATGGAGGATAAGACCCTTGGGCACTTATTTAACATTTGCTGACTATAATTACAATATGTGTACAATCTGAAAACATGAGTGTTTTTAAAGATTTTTGAGGCCGGGCGCAGTGGTTCATACCTATAATCCCAACACTTTAGGAGGCCGAGACAGGTGGATCACTTGAGGTCAGGAGTTTGAGACCAGCCTCGCCAACATGGTGAAACCCTATCTGTACTAAAAATACGAAAATTACATGGGCATGGTGGTGCACACCTGTAATGCTAGCTACTCAGGAGGCTGAGGCACGAGAATCGCTTGAACCCAGGAGGTGGAGGTTGTAGTGAGCGGAGATTGTGCCACCGCACCCCAGGCTGGGCGACAGAGCAAGAGTCTGTCTCAAAAAAAAAAAAAAAAAAAAAAAAGGATGAGTGACCAGTGACCACACAAATGCTCTGAGTTATTGGTGAAAGTAAGCTTTTTGCTGAAAACAAAAAATATTGTGGCTATCATAATCATGGTGCCATTCAGGTACAATGGATTATTTTCCTGGAGAATATCTTGTTCCAATGACAGAGAGAGCACGGGAGGCCTCAGAGAACTGTGAAAGAATCTTATGGGAAGATCTTCCCCAAAGAAAGGTTCACTGTGAAATAGTCGCTGCTCTGCATGTGCCTTTTCCAGCAGTGGGTGGCATGTTCTGATTCACAGAACTAAAGGGATTTAAAGGACAGAATTTTTTTGTTCTATGTGATTAGAAATATGCTGCTATCACAGAGTAGATGTTGAAACAATCAAAAAAAAAAAAAAAGGCAAAGAACAAATGAATGCAAAATGTGTTCCTTCAAAAGAAAAAAAAAAAACAAAAGGTATGGAGAAAGGAACAAAAGGAAGAGGAGAGAAAGGGAGGAAGGAGCCCCTAATTCCATTAGTTGGAAGAAACTGTTGTGAGAGAGGAAAGGAGGAAAAGGAATGGATTTCAAGACCAAGCTGGATATCACGGTAGAGCTTTAAGAGAGTCTGTTCGTTTCTTCACATCTCAGGGATTTGGGAGAGCCTCCCCAAGCAGGTTCCTCCTGCCTTTGTGGAGAGCCTGAGAGAAGCAAGTTGGCCAAGATGTAAGGGTTTTTGAATTTTGCTTTTAAACTGCTAGATAACAGCCTCATGAATGAAGGAGTTTACCAACTTAATCATACTAATCCCCTCCACCCAGAATGGAATAAGTGTCTTCTTTCCAAGAAAGATAGACGTCCTCCAGTCCTTCCAGTGCTCAGATTCTTGTCTGCAGTGGATCATCTCCAAGTCTCATATACAAAAAAACAAACACAGAAAACTAAAGAACCTACTGAGTGGGCAAGAGGATTGTTTTTGGAACAAAACATCCATCTCATCAGGCCACTGGCCACACTTCTCTGGCCATCTAGAAAAGATCTCTTAATTAAGCCCGATCTCTTTTTTTATTTTTTTTTGAGATGGAGTCTCGCTCTGTCGCCAGGCTAGAGTGCAATGATGTGGTCTCAGCTCACTGCAACCTCCAACTCCCGGGTTCAAGCGATTTTCCTGCCTCAGTCTCCTGAGTAGCTGGGATTACAGGCACATGCCACCACACCCAGCTAATTTTTGTATTTTTAGTAGAGATGGGGTTACACCCTGTTGGCCAGGATGGTCTCGATCTCCTGACCTCATGATCCCCCCGCCTCAGCTCCCAAGGTGCTGGGATTACAGGGGTGAGCCACCGTGCCGGGCCAAGCCCATCTCTTAATTAAGAGAAATTTTCTCCAGGTAGTTGTATAGTTGATTCATTCCTTGAAGTTAAAAAAAATGCAGAAATAGCAGGATGAGAGATCATTATGTACCACAACTTGCTTCCTATCCTTTTCCATCCCCCATTGCTCCAAGAGAAAATGTGCTTTGTAGAAAGTTCAAAATGTGAGTGAAAGAAAAAACGCTAGAGTTGAGACAAATTTCTAGTTTGGAAACAAAAGCGCCACCATCATAATGAAAATTGTTCTATACCACAGGGGACACTGGCCCAGTGCCCCCAGCTTACAGCCCTAGGACTTCACACAACCACAAGGAGTTAACCTTTGCTGAGTGCTTGCCGGTGCAGACTGAGCACTTATGCACATTATCTCTTTTGAAAAGCTTTTTAGAACAAAGATTTGTTACTTTCATGCCTACAGCACAGAATCCATGATACAGATTATTATTTTTGGAGAAACTATTTCACCGAAATAATTATAGCTACTTCACCAGCTACTTTGTAAGCCCTGATTAAAAAAAAGAAAAAATTCTTGGCTCAGAAACAAGCCAAAAGAACATAACATAGTCCTCTAAACCCAACCTTAAAGTTGTCCTTGTCTCAATTTTACACTCTTGTTTGCAAACCCAGCCTTTACATAAGACACGGACCTCACTGGGTGTGGCTGGCATGCCCAGACAGGAGATGCAAACATTTCTGTTTGGGAATCAGCATTTGGGGCAAACTTAGAGCACTGTCACCACGTGGCTGGAGTCCTGGATCTCAGGAAGAAAGCTGAGGTTCTGAGTAAGTTGAATCAGAGAATATGAGAACAACAACAACAAAAAATGGAGACTCTGACAACTGGTTAATGCGGAGCAATTGTCAGCTTTGGAAGCCCGTTCAGGCTGGAGACAGACCCATCCTCCTAATATGACAGCCATGGGTCATGACAGAGTTAGACCTGGGTTTTCTGGGTGCCTGTTGGTGCACCAGGGAAAACCAGGAGAGCCAACAGCAGCTCCACACCAACCCAGCTCAGGAGGGCGGTCCGAGCAGCGGCACAGAAAGCAGCTTGTACAGTCAGCAACCCTGAAACAAATGCTCCTCACCAATGCAATGCCAATTGGACTCCTTAGCCAGGAGTAAATGTGATTCTTCTTGCGATTAGTTCAGAAACTTGCCTTCCAGAGATTAAAAGAAAGCAGCTTTGGAGAGCTTGGATGCAGCTGTAAAAAGAAAAATGCCTGAGCTTTGCAGAGAAAGCTGGACATGTACTTGACCCAGTTACAATCTTCCTTTCTCTTTTTTCCTGCTGGTTCAGGAGTGTATCTCTTTCCTTACTTGAAAGAAATGTTTCCTTTGCAGTGGGATTTTGATTTTAAAGTTAGGTTATGTTAACTTTAATTTTCTTTTCTTCCGTGCTTTTTCTTTTTAAAAACATTATATGAATATTAACAGTTGCTCATTATAGAAAACATGGAAAAATACAAAAAAGAAAATTCAAATCACACCTAATTCTACCATTTGGATGATCACTGTTAATATTTTAAGTTTTCTTTATTATTTTCAAGTCCTTTAAGTTTTCATTATGTGTGTATATGTTCATATGTGTGTGTATGCACACACACACACACATATATGTATTTATTGTTATTTTACAAAATTGGGATTTTCCAAAATATCATTTTGTGATCTGCTTTTTTCTACTTATTATAATGGAAACATTTTCAAGCCATTAAATATTCTTTGAAAACCCCCTTTTATAAATGACTACATAATTACTATTCTTTTTCAAGCTTTAACAGTCTGAGTGCAGTACGTTAAATAATATATGGATATTTTCCATTTTAATGTAACTTGAAGCCATTTGTGTTTGATTGTATTCATTTAATGTATTTCTCTATCGTTTTTGCAAGTTTAGACACTTTTAAGTGCAACCAATTAAACTGAAAACACTAAGCACATCAGGAAAGATTTACCGATGGTAGAAGCCACTAAAGAAACATAAGCCAGCTGTTATTTCGCAAAACAGCCGTATCTATCTACAGTCAAAGTCCACCTCCTATAAATAAGAGATTGCTTGTTTCTTATGATTTTAGGTGTTACAGTAGGCAGGTTTCATTTTCTGGTGATGGCACTGTGTCTTCCCAAACATTGAGAAACCTTTTAACCCAACAGATGGCGTTTAATATTAGACCATCTGCCATTTAGAAAAATCTAGGTAATTGACTGCATCATCAGTAGGACTTCACTTTTGAACAGGTACTATTCCCAATATCTGCTTTCAAGCTTGTTGGGAGCTCTCAGGAAACTTTCTCCCAAAGAAACGAGCTCTAATAGGTGGGCAGCTGACAAGGACCCTGAGGCATCACATGCCATGCAAGGAGTTCCATCCAACAGCGCAGTGATGACACGGGAAGAAAATGAATTCCGAACACTTTGATAGGATAAATGACTCTTTCTCACCTTTCACCCCAGCTGGCTAGCAGCAGGCATGACGATTCCAGAGGACAATCTTGGAAAACTCAAGAAGCAGAATTAGGAAAGGAAGGTTCCAGGGAAATCTGCCTCCTCCTCTGGACGCTCTTGGTGTCCATCAGCTTCCAGACACTCTTCTCTGAGCACCTCAGGGTGGCTCTACTTGCTTCGACTTTCTGCCATCATCACCTTTTCACATGCCTCATGCTTCACACTCTACCCTGACGCACTTCCCAATTCTCTTAAGCCATCTTTTTCTTAAAGCAAGTTCAAAATATTTTTTTAGGCTTTCAAAAAAGCACCTTGCTAGGAAACTGGGAAAAGAAAATTCAAAGCTCCCTCCTGAGTCAACTCATAATTCTAATATTCTACAGGGAAAGACAAGGATGACAGTAGGAAATAAGGCAGGTCTTACAGCACATAGAGGTCTAAAGAAAAACATGCGTCTGCATTTCAGAGGCACACTCCATGTCAATGACCCCTCTGAACATGGAGCCCCAGAAAAAAAGGAAAGAAGAGCCCGACCCTAAAGGCAGAGACTAGGAATTCCTCCTAAGGACCTCACAGGTAGCAAAGGGAGAAAACCAATGGAAGAATCAACTTCCTGTCTTCTTTTCCTCCCTTTTGCTATTATAATCGCCACCACCATCTGGATGAAAATGAAGGTACATTAAGAAGGGAATGAACATTTCCCAAGTTCTTGTCATGGATCAGGAATTGAGCTCTTGCAAAAGAGAAAATGAGACTCAGGGAGGTTAAGTAAGAAACAAGGACAAAAGTGGAGCAGTGCGAGGATGCCATTCTTCGCAGGAACAAAGCCAATAACCAATTGGAGGACAGAAGGAAGTCCCAAAGAGTGTCAGCTGCGAGGGGAGAGTAGCCCTGTTTCCTGACGGCCCGTCCCTGATCCTGAGTAAAATAAGCTTCCATTCCAAAGACTGCCCCTGCATTTGGAATGGTTGTAAGGCATGCATCTCTAAATTGGGGCTGCAATTTGATTTTCATTCAGATGTTTTGGCATCATACACACACCACCAGGGCATGTTTTAGTTTTTACCAAAACAAAAGAAGCTCAGAAGAAGTTCTTTATAATTAAGTCTTTCCAACCAGGCAGCCACTCCTTCTCCAGACTTCACTGTAAAGCTCTGAATTTGGTTCCAGGATCCCACTGAAGCCTACAGTCTGGAAACAAGTCAGGATTTAAACATGAATCCTATTATTCCCAAAAGGAATAGTGCCATGTCTTATTTTCTGTTGTTTTTATGTAAACTTAACAGGAATTTTTTTGTTCTTCTTTCAGGATCACCCAACTGTAAATTTCATAGCTTCTTTCTTTTTCCTTTAGCTGTTTATATCAGTTTTTCAAATGGTTCAAGTTTATGTACTCTAAAGCCTTCCAATAAATCTAAGTTGTAGACACTGATCTCTAGAAAAGTTGTATTTTCTATGGTGATTAACTTAGAGTTGTACTGTCTTATTTTAATAAATCATTTAGCACTTGATATTCTCTTTGACAAAGAATATTCATTTAAAAAAATTCCTAAGCAGAAGAGATAGATTAGAAGTTCAGACAAGAATTGAAATCTTAATAAAGATTCCTTCATATTTAGCAGATTACATTTTATTGCTCAGTTTATAAGCTGGCATCCCAAATGTTGTAGAAACAAAAATATGAGTATTCTTGGGATAGTGTTATGTTGAAAGCATAAGAAAACCCTTGACAACTGTACACAAAAGATCCAGACTCTCAACAGTGAATTGGGAGGAGGATGCATTTCCTAACAGCAACAAAGTCAGCAAAAAAAAAAAACACCTCACCTACTTATAAAGCAAAAATTATTTGGGCCTCTTCCTGTGCTCAGTTGTCCTCTCAGCATAGAATATACACAACTGCTTCATTAGCACTACCATCAATTAGAAGTTCTTTGCAGTCTAAACATATTGGACAACTTCATTGCTGAAGGGAAGCAGTGTCCTTTTCCCCAGGCTATTGCAATGCCAAATCCCAGAAGCAAAGCAAAACAAGATTTTCTTCATTACTCTGATGGGATGCAAGATGTTCCTGAGGTTTAAAGTTCGACTTTTACAGGCACTTTCCTTTTGCCTTCAGAACTATTTTATACTTACATGGTATGGTCCTTCAATTTCCACAGGCAAATTTAGTTCCTAAAACAGAAGTCAAAAGTCAAAGAAGACTAAAAGACTTCAGTCCAGAGACGTCTGAAGACCTTGGATTTCATTTATATTTTCTCTGCCTTGGGTAACTATTTATGTGGCTTATGCTATTTTGGATAAAGAGGACTTGTTCTTAAAATTAGATGAATGAGAAATCATGAAAAATCAATACATTTATAGAATACTGGCAAGGAATATGCACTATTGCTTCACTTTCACTATTTAATCACTAATAATTAGATCTTGAAATGATAAACCTTTACCTTTCATCAGTGTTTATTTACAAGGCACAATTATTTTCAATAGCTGTAGTTTTCCTTTCTAAAGCGATTTCTTGTTGTTGTTGTTGTTTTGAGATGGAGTCTTGCTCTGTTACCAGGCTGGAGTGCAGTGGTGCAACCTCGGCTCACTGCAACCTCTGCCTCCCAGGTTCAAGCGATTCCCCTGCCTCAGCCTCCCCAGTAGCTGGGACTATAGGTGTACACCACTATGCCCAGCTAATTGTATGCATTTTAGTAGAGACAGGGTTTCACCATGTTGGCCAGGATGGTCTTAATCTCCTGACCTCATGATCCGCCCACCTCAGCCTCCCAAAGTGCTGGGATTATAGGTGTGAGCTACCATGCACAGCCTCTAAAGTTCTATGTTAATATTTTATACCTGAACCTGTTCTCTTTTTTAGCGCTCTGTTCCATTATTATGATTTTCCCTTATTTTCTTACTTTAAACATGTTTATTTTATAGCATTCTACATTTCATATTGCTTAAGTTTTGTGGTATAAACTTTTCTGCTTTTTCTATCATTTTGTTCTATGGCATGGGGTGGGGTATATTTTGCATGTTGGGAATTGTAAAAAAGGACTTAGAGAGTGATTTTCAGACTTCATATAAAGGAAGCCCCCGTGTTTTCATCAGGCCATAGTCAGTTTCTACATTCATTTCTCAGCTTGGGATTCCGCAACATACCTGTAGGGTAAATTTGAATTCCACACCCATGCATGGCACACTTGTAAAGTTTCCATTTATAATGGAAAGTATTTTTTCCATTGAAACCCAGGGTAGTCATGCATTTCCTGAGAGCTTCCCTGGGCCAGTGGGCAGTTTTCCAATTTCTCTTTCACTGAAGGAGCAGGCATTCCTGACTCTGGGTTTTGCATTTATGGACGTAAATACAGTAGGAGAATGGTAAATAAACCATGTTATATTACACACGGGTTAAAAAATAATAATGACTTCCAAGACGTAGTTTGAAGTTGCAGCATAATACATATAGTATGATGTATACATGTATATATACGTATAAGAAGCAGTACCAAATATTTTTATAGATGCATATATACATATATGAAAGCAGAGAAAAGGTATGGATAGATACATGCTATAGGAGTAGTACTATAGGTTGAGCTTAGAATTGGAACTCAGGTCAAGAAATGAGAAGAGGCTACAGCTTTATGGATTGCATCTAATTTAGTCAATGAAAATGTAGATGTATATTAGCTATATAACTAAAAATCAATGGTTATATTTAAGTACATTTAAACAGAGATCATGTAACTGAATTCACACTAGCTTCTTTTTCACCTTATGTAATTTCTCAATCAACAGATACTAAAAAGTCATGTTAATTCATGAAAATTGTTGAGGCACAATGGGCCTCACAATGACATTCCTGATGATCTCTGTCCTTAGCCGTGTGCCTGTTTATGTAATTAATGGCTATGTTCGTGGGGCTAGAAAAGTAATCTGGCGTTATTATGAATCTGTAAATCCAGTATGTGTGAAGACCATGACCAAGGCTAGGAGACCATACTGAGGTACATTGAGCAGGAAAGTATCTTACGGACCTGCTGCTGCCACAAAAGTGAATGCAAGAAAGACAACATTTCAGAGGCCCTCACTGTGAAAGCTACTTTACCTGCACTTTGATCTATAAAATGGACCAAATGGAAAGATCAAATAACCAAAAAAAGCCACCTTACCTCTTTCTTTGATATCTGTCACACAGGATTGCCTGTCTTTGGAGATTCTTGCTTAGTATGTGGTACACTTACACAGCAGCATGCCGGATATTCCTATTACCACTGAAATTTAATGCTTGTCTGGTTTCCCTCTTAGATTCTCTGAGTTTTTGTTTTTTTTAAAAAAGGTTAATCCAAACATATTGAGACCTACATCTCCTGGTAAGAATTTCTACAAATATAGAGTGAAGGACTTCTAGATTTAAATCATTTTAGCTACCTACCTTAGACCCTGTGGTGTTCTAGGAAGGCTTATTTTTATGGTGAAGAGGCTCAAGAAGAGACAATAAGGAGAATTAGCAGCCTAAAACAATCACCTGTCAACTGCAAGATGACCATGGAACAGCCTATACACACTGCTGATAAGTTGGCTCAGCCCCCTTCAATCCAACTCATCCTTTACATCACCAAGAATGCAGCTTTGCCAGAAGTGAAAAAGGAACAACAGTCAATATGTACCTTTAAATGGGAAATGTCATTGTGAATAGTGCTGCAATAAACATACGTGTACATGTGTCTTTATAGTAGAATGATTTATAACCCTTTGGGTATATACCCAGTAATGGGATTGCTGGGTCAAATGGTATTTCTGGTTCTAGATCCTTGAGGTATTGCCACACTGTCTTCCACAATGGTTGAACTAATTTACACTCCCACAAATAGTGTAAAAGTGTTCCTATTTCTCTACATCCTCTCCAGCATCTGTTGTTTCCTAACTTTTTAATGATCACCATTCTAACCGGCATGAGATAGTACCTCATTGTAGTTTTGATTTGCATTTGTCTAATGACCAGTGATGATGAGCTTTTCTTTTTTTTTTTTTTTTTAATTATATTTTAAGTGCTAGGATACATGTGCACAACGTGCAGGTTTGATACATACGTATATATATGACATGTTGGTTTGCTGCACCCATCAACTCATCATTTACATTAGGGTATTTCTTCTAATGCTATCTCTCCCCTAGGCCCCCACTACCTGACAGGCCCTGGTGTGTGATGTTCCCCCCGCTGTGTCCAAGTGATCTCATTGTTAAATTCCCACCTGTGAGTGAGAACATGCAGTGTTTGGTTTTCTGTCCTTGTGATAGTTTGCTGAGAATGATGGTTTCCAGCTTCATCCACGTCCCTGCAAAGGACATGAACTGATGATGAACTTTTTTCGTATGTTTGTTGGCCACATACATGTCCTCTTTTGAGAAGTGTCTGTTCATATCCTTCGCCCACATTTTGATGGGGTTTTTTTTTTCTTGTAAATTTATTTAAGTTCCTTGTAGATTCTGGATATTAGCCCTTTGTCAGATGGATAGATTGCAAACATTTTCTCCCATTCTGTAGGTTGTCTGTTCACTCTGATGATCATTTATTTTGCTGTACAGCTGCTCTTTAGTTTAATTAGATCGCACTTGTCAATTCTGACTTTTGTTGCCATTGCTTTTGGTGTTTGAGTCATAAAGTCTTTGCCCATGCCTGTGTCCTGAATGGTATTGCCTAGGTTTCCTTCTAGGGTTTTTATGGTTTTAGGTCTTACGTTTAAGTCTTTAATCCAGACTTGGAAAATACCCAAATAAAGAAAATGTGACACATATATACCATGGAATACTATGCAACCATAAAAAGGGATGAGTTCATGTCCTTTGCAGGGACATGGATGAAGCTGGAAACCATCACTCTCAGCAAACTAACACAGGAACAGAAAAACCAAACACCGCATGTTCTCACTAATAAGTGGGAGTTGAACAATGAGAACACATGGACACAGGGAGGGGAACATCACACACCAGGGCCTGTTGGTGGGTAGAGTGGTAGGGGAGGGATAGCATTAGGAGAAATACCTAATGTAGGTGACAGGTTGATGGGTGTAGCAAACCACCATGGCACATGTATACCTAAGTAACAAACCTGCACTTTCTGCACATGTATGTGCAGAAAAGCTCAAAAACAGCTAAGGGCTCCACCCAGTTGGCATTTCTAAAGTTAATGTATCTTACCAAAAACAGCTCTCACATTTCCACAATTCTATAAGGTTCTGGCGTCTTTGTATTTTTCACCCAATGTCTGAGAAATGACTGGCTGTATTTGCAAATTGAATAAAATGATGAAATCTGTGTGCAAATGTTCTTAAGTATAATTTTAAAACTTAAAGTATAACTTAAAAAAATTAAAAAACTTAAAGTATACTTAAAAAAAGAAGAAAAAAAGGGAAATGTCTTTAAAATAGAGAGATCACATTCTTCCATAAGTAAGAACCCATTCATAGATCTGGAATTAGCCAAAAAAAAAAAAAGAGTTCTACAATGTTAAGCCAAAGGAATTGAGACAACTTGACTCTCAGGAATGTTCCTCAAACCGGCATTCTCTTCAGAGTATCAAGAGGCCTCAGGGGTATGCAAGAGTCTTGTCTGTCAGACAAAATGTCATGGAGAACCACTTCTCATTTTGAATCAAATCATCTAAAAAGTAAAACAAAACAAAATAATTGTATCATAATGGCAATGAGGAAGTCAAAACTCATGGTTATCAGTGCCTGGTCAGTGAGGTCTAGACCCATGTTGTTGAGGGAGATTCCAAAACACAGGGTTTAAAGTAGGCACTTCTTATTCAAAAAGAAGAAACACCATCAGAACTCAGGAGAGGAATTCTCCAAATGCTTACTTTAGAAATCAATTTCCCATCACTTTTTCAAAAACACATGTCCTGGTACATGAACATTTGCATACAGATTTCATCATTTTATTCAATTTGCAAATACAGCAAGTCATTTCTCAAACAATGGGTGAAAAATACAAAGACTCCAGAACCTTGTAGGATTGTGGAAATGAAAGCTGTTTTTTAGGTAAGATACATTAACTTTAGAAATGCCAACCGGGTGGAGCCCTTAGCTGTTTTTGAGCTTCCTTATAATAGCACCATTGTACATTTGTCTACTCAAAGTTTAATGAGTTTTAATATTATCCCTTCAAGCAAGGGAGTGTCTTATATCCATAGAAACATCCTTATGAATCTAAGCATAGGAGACTCATTTACTTTCCCCTACTGGATAAAACCTTGGTTTAAAAGTTGCAGTGAAAAGTTGCATTGCATAGGGAGTTAAACCTTGAGTTATCGTTTATTCAATATAGCTTAGTTGTTTTCAGCTATGCATTAATATCTCCACCTGATGCCAGATGGGTTGGCAGTTTTCGCAGGTAAGACTAAGCATAAACAAGGATTGAGAATTAGGTCCAGGATTCCATTAAGAGCACGTGTCATCATACAAGTCAAAGAGTAAGAATAACTGGGGTATTATTGCTGCAAAGGTTTTTATAAATCTGCTGAATTTTTCCATTTGACAGGAGAGGAAACAAATGATAACAACTATAGTGACCATCAATGGAGCATTTTGCTTTAATGTATTTTCTCATTGAATTCTTAGTGCTACCTTGTGAGGGAGGTACTATCATTATCCCATTTAGAGATAAGGAAACTGAGGCTGGAACATATTAAGAAATTTCTCTGAATGTCTACTCAAATATAACCTTATCTGGGAGGTATTCCCTTTATGAAATAGCAGCACCACCCTGGCACTCCCTCTTCCTCTCATCTGGCTTTGTTTTTCTTCTTGCCACTTGTTTCTATTTGACACACACATATTCACTTTTGTATTGTTATCTCACCCTTCTAGCATATAAGCTTCATGGGGAAACTGATTTTGCTTTGCCCACTGCTATTTTCCCAGCACAGAGAGTACCTGGCATATAGTTGGTGCTCAGTAAATATTTGATGAATAAAGAAATTATTAAAGAAACTTGCCTAAGGCCAGCTTGTAATTGGTGGACACAGTATTTGCAGCTGGACTGTTGCCCTCAAACCAGACATTTTGGTTACTTGAGGTCACTTAGCATCTTAGTCCATTTGGGTTGCTATACAAGATACCATGGACTGGGTGACTTATAAACAACAGACATTTACTTCTTACAGTTCTGGAAGCTGGAAAGTCCATGATCAAGGCAGTGGCAGATCAGGTGACTAATGAGGGCCTCCTTTCTGGTTCATAGATGGTATCTTCTTGCTTCTTGATGATAGAAGGGATGAGCAGTCTCTCTGGGGCCTCTGTTATAAGCACTAGTCCCATTCATAAGGGCTCTACCTTCATGGCCTATGTACCTCCAAATGCTCCACTTACTAATACTAGCACTTTGGGGGCTAGGACTTCAACATATACATTTGGGGGAGACACAAAAACTTCAGTCCATTGCACTTAGGCTATTTATTTTCTCTTTCTAACGCATTGGCTTATTTCACATTAAGATATTTTGCAGGAATTCCAGGCTATCCTTAATTTCTCTGGTTATTTTCCTTGCTGTGATTACATTACGAGGATACTTACTTGAAAGACACAAAAAGGATGCCTGGGGTGGGAGTCGTAGATGTAGTTCTAAACCCAGCTAACTGGGTAACTAAGAACAAGGCTGTTGCATTGTTCTACACGTCAGCTTCTTTATCAGTAACGTGCCAGCTCTGTTCTAAGTTCTTACAGCAGATATTTCTAATATGCCAAAAAATTCCCAGTGACTACAAAGAATGGCAGAAGACTCCAAACCAATTTTAATTGAATTAAAAATTTTAAATAACTATTTATATCCCACATTCCACTTCATCCCCCCGACAAAAACAGACAAACAAACAAAAGAACTCTTGATAGAAAAGTCTGCATGAAAACACACAAAAATTGTGTATTTGGAACCAGGGATGATTTTTTTTTCTTTTTACTGTTTTGTAGTTACTATAATACTTTTGCAATGGAAAAAAAAATACACTTTGTTTAAAAAAAATGTTTAAAAACAAAATAAAGGTATGCTCCATATAACTTTTAGAGCAAATAGAGTTTTATCGAGAAAGTAACAATTCATTTGTTCCATAATTTATTAAGTTACGTTATGTGATAGGCATTATTCCTCCAAAAAAGATAATAATCTTTATTTTATAAAGTTTAAAAACAGTGGGAGCCCTGAACAAAAAGTTTTGTTAGATTTTATGTCACTATAAGAATGGATTAGATTTAATGGTAACATACAAAGAAGAGATACATAGCCACCTGCTCTGACACTTTAACATGTACCTTGTCCCCATAGACATCATATAACTGCTGGGTTTCATTCCAGTTCAGGGGAGTGTATTCATGTAAGAATCATCGTAACATTATTAACATGTAAGCCATGGGTCTTGATCACTTTTCTAGTAATACAGGGTGGCAATTCTCAGTTTAGAATTCTCCTTTCCTTTTTCCCATTATATTGGTCCCCCTGGTTCTCTCACTATCCTGGACCCTGGAGTCTCTGCCACTTATTGCTGTTTTCTTGATCAACCCATGCTCTCAGTCTTATCAGCAGCCAACTCCACTGTGCCCATCTTCTCAGATTTGTCCAAAGCAGAACAACATGCCTAATGAGAGAAGGGGTAAGAGGAAAGCAGCCAGGCTCCTCTGTAGCCCTAATTTATAGACTCATTAATAGTCTTGGGTGTCACCTAGTCTTCCAAAAACAATAGGGCAGTAATTAGCTTGGCTTAGCCAGCCAGCCCATGATAAAAAGCAATGAATGGCAATAAATGGAAAGGCAAAAAAAAAAAAAAAATAGGTTTACAAGCAACACACCCTTAAACATTTTATTATCATTTTAAATGAGAAGGTTTAGACTTTCAATTACATAATTAATAGGCCAAGAAGCTACTTGTCTGGACAGAAGGCATACCAACTTCAAGCACCAGAGGAAGGTGCCCAGGAGCAAGTTGGGCACAGGAAGATGCAAATTATAAATTCTTTTACAGACAGCAACAACATCTGAAATCCTCTGAGCTTCCTCATGAATCTGCTTCCAGAGAGTAGTGAGTATTCTGTTATCCCTGAAGGAGCCACCATGACCGCAGCCCAGAAACCTCCTAGGACAATCTCACCTTCTGTGAAAGGAAGGCTCTTTATTTCTGGACTGGGTGCTTATTACAGAAACACCCTGGTTACATTTTCAGTATATGCCAAACACAAATGTCACTTTGGTTTAGCCTCATCTCTGGATTTCAATCTGGGTTTTCAGATGTCTTCTTAATGGTCTTCTTGCAATGTGATTACATGGAACTGAAGAAGCCTTGGGTATTCTAAACTAGAAGTGAGAAAGTTGGGGTCTTCTCACCACCACTGTCTGGTTTATCTCCAAATCTGTTTCCTCATCAGCAAAAACTAGTGAGACCATTGTTATTGAGAAAAGCAGTCATGATGGCATAGTCACCATGGTTACATCTGAGCAGATGCTGCCACTGTATTATTTTGGGTGGGGGTAGGAGCAGTGATCTGAGACCTTAATGCCAAGCCAAGAGAAAAGGAGAGAAAACAAGACAGGAAGGAGCCAAGGTGGCCCCATAAGAAAGCAGCGCCTAAGAGGAGAGACCAGCAGTCCAAACTACAGTGTGGCCTAACCTCAATGCAGTCCAGTGTATATGGTGGTCTGAGTTGCTGAGTGCACAGAACATCTGGGGACCCCAAATAGATGAGGTTCAGCACGCTAATTCTAGGAGGTCTTGGGTCTAAGCAGGATCATAACCTAAAAAATAAAAGTATCTAGGAAGAATTAAGGAGCTCGCGTAGACTCCAGGTAAGCAGGAGTCTCAGGTATGCTTTAAATCTAGTTCAAAGAGGATAATAAATAATAAGGAAAGAGGAGAAAGACCACTGCTCATGCAGCCATGCTCAGGACCACAGCAATATCAGGTGCATGGAAAGGCAAGTCTAAGGCAGGAAGAAGAAACAGAATTGCTAATACCTCCAAGTCTTGACCAAGATCGGTTCAGGCACCCAATCTATTGGTGGAAATCTCCTCAATATTTTCGTAGAGCTGGAGATACTGAGACAAATCAGGGACTGGCTTGAGATGTATTGATTGGGGAAGAATCTCAGTATGCTGGCATTCAGTAACTGAAAGGCACAGTGGGAAAGAAAATGTATTGAAATAACTGTGAGAGTTATTGAACCTTGGCATCTATCCCAGCCCAAAGACCAGTGGAAAACTGCTTTTAAACACTTTTGTGTTTTCTGAAAGTGAGCTCTTGTGTGAAAATCAACACTCAATCCCTCAGTATGTCTTTACTGTCAATAGGTAGAAGAAGATAACTTCCTGGGGGCCAGGACTAGATATTGTCTCCTTAGGCATAAAGAATATTAGGGGCCTGGTTCTATGTGAAGGATGCCTTCCAAAGCCAGAAGAGAATACTCAAGACCAGAAATTGTAGCAAGTGGCCATCTTGACACTTTTGGATGAAGCCAGTGGTTGCATCTGCTTCTGACCAGGAGTTTCCTAACCAGTTCCTGGATAAATGCTTAATTAACATTACTCCATCTCCATCTGAGCCTGTGGCTAAATGGTTCATGGTGTCCTCTTTTACAATGTGAGGGGAATTCAGTGCCTTGGAAACTAGGTGGCTAACCCAGACCATAGGTCAGTGGTTTTCAACTCAGTCTGCACATAGAATCATCTGGAAACTCTTTATAAAAATACCAGTGCCTCAGTAAAAGAAACTACCATCAGAGCGAACAGGCAACCTACAGAATGGGAGAAAATTTTTGCAATCTATCCATCTGACAAAGGGCTAATATCCAGAATCTACAAAAAAACAAATTTACAAGAAAAAAACAATCGCATCAAAAAGTGGGCAAAGGATATGAACAAACACTTCTCAAAGAAGACATTTATGCAGCCAACAGACACGTGAAAAAATGCTCATCATCACTGGTCATCAGAGAAATGCAAATCAAAACCACAATGAGATTCCATTTCACACCAGTTAGAATGGCAATCATTAAAAAGTCAGGAAACAACTGATGTTTGAGAGGATGTGGAGAAATAGAAATGCTTTTACACGGTTGGTGGTAGTGTAAATTAGTTCAACCATTGTGGAAGACAGTGTGGCTATTCCTCAAGGACCTAGAACTAGAATTACCATTTGACCCAACAATTCCATTACTGGGTATATACTCAAAGGATGATAAATCATGCTACTATGCAGACACATGCACATGTATGTTTATTGCAGCACTATTTACCATAGCAAAGACTTGGAATCAACCCAAATGTCCATCAATGATAGACTGGATTAAGAAAATGTGGCACATTTATACCATGGAATACTATGCAGCCATAAAAAAGGATGAGTTCATATTCTTTGTAAGGACATGGGATGCAGCTGGAAACCATCATTCTCAGCAAACTATCACAAGGACAGAAAACCAGACACTGCATGTTCTCACTCATAAGTAGGAATTGAACAATGAGAACACTTGGACACAGGGCGGGGAATATCACACACTGGGGCCTGTCAGGGGGTGGGGGGCTGGGGGAGGGATAGCATTAGGAGAAATACCCAATGTAAATGATGAGTTGATGGGTACAGCAAACCAACATGGCACACGTATACCTATGTAAGAAACCTGCACGTTGTGCACATGTACCCTAGAACTTAAAGTATAATAATAATAATAATAATAATAATAATAATAATAATAAAAAATACCAGTGCCAGGGCTCCACCCTTAGAGATTCTGGCTTAACTTGTCTGGAGTGGGGAATATGTCGGGGAATGTTTTTAGTGCTCCACAGGTGATTCTTCCATCCAGCTAGGTTAAAAGCAGGGCCTCTCAAACTCTAACATGCATATGAATCCCTCCAAATGTGGCATAACATGCAGATCTTGATCTAGTAGGTCTGGGTGGAGATTTTGTATTTTAAACTAGCACCAGATGATACCCAAGTTATTCATCTGCAGGCTGTATGTCGAGGTATTAGGGAATGGGAAAAGTGTCAGAGCTCTCAGAAGGTGAGCCCTCCCTTGCCAGGGGAGACCCCACCCACCCCAGAGCTGTGGCTCTGCCTTAGCCTTCCATCAAGTTGAGCAGATGCTTCCAGAGCTCAAAGATGGCCTTCCGAGTTAGCTATGGAAATAAGCAATAGTCCAAATAGTCCAGTAAGGCCTCACATAAATCAGGGTGACACCAATGGGAATACAAGAGTGAGTGAATAAGAGTCAAGCAATGAAGTTCTTTTTTTTTTTTTTTTAAATCAGTGTTTGTTTTGCTTTGGCTCTGTGTTTGTGGGGAAACTCCAATGAGTAGCGGCTCAGCCCTGTTTTCTAGAGTTAACAGGGGCTGTGAGTGAGGAAGAGGGAGGCTGGGGAAGGAAGGCTCCTTACACGCAGACTGGTGCAGAACACACCCCTTGCTCTAAATAAAACCTTTTCAGACCTAAAGCCTTGGCCACTTTGAGATTGGACTGCGAGGTCCTCCTGCAGTGACTGCTACTCTTGTTTTCTTTTATCTTCTTGAGATGCTGCTTTCCTCATCTCCCTGCCCTGATCAGAGATGTCCTGCAAGATGAACTCTACACTCTGTGCGGCCATCAGATCTGTGGATCTGTGTGATCCCTCAGCTTTACCTTCCAGGACATTCTTTTCTCTCCTCTGGAGCACTGGGGTCAGCTCCTCACCAGGGCTTTCAGCCCAGCATCCCCTTGTCTGGAATAGTCTGTCGTTCACATTTCCAATTACTGAAATTCTCCCACCCTCAGCTCCAGTCTCGTCTTTTCCTTCAATCCATTCCTGGCCCACCTGCTGCCATTCTTCCTGGGCACTTCTAGGGCATTTCCTCATTGTCTATGGCTTCAACATGCCATGTTTCTCCCAACTTAGCACCTTTTCAGGAGAATATGGTGTCTCTCCCTAATCCCATCGTAAATTTCTGGTGGTAGAACTGTACCTTATACTTCCTTGTATCTCCTATACCTAGTGTGGTTCTTTGCAAATAATAGATGCTCAGTAAGATTTGTCACATATTTATCAAAGAGCTCACCACAATTAATGAACCTGAGATTACCATAGGAAAGAGAGGTTCTTAGGAGTTTGTACTCACAGACGTGACTTCCCACCAAAATGTCCCCACCCCCTCAATGCCTTAGGTCCCTCTCTACTCTGGGTGTGTTTTGCCCTTATGTGGCACCCAGAAGTCCCCGTTCTGGATTCCCTCAAAGTCCTGTGTTTTTGCCTCCAACAGCCCTCATGCCTAGACAATCCCTTGTGCTGAACGTGCATATAATTCAACACCCTAGTCTTCAGACCTGTGCAATTTTCACTCCCTGTAAGGAAGTCAAAGTCCTTCCAGAATCAGGTCTTCAGTCTGTTCCTCTGAAGAGAAAAAACAATAGGGTGTGGTCAGCAGAAAAATAGAGTCGCAGCCAAACAAATGTCTCCTGGAAAAACTACTCATGCCGCTAGAACAAACAGGTATGGTCACTCCACTAGCTCTGGGCAGAACTCTGCGCTGACTCAAGGCTGCAGATAGAGACACTGGAATGCTATCCAATGCCGTCCATCCAGGGACCACCATGGAACATCTCTACAGGGGAAAAACTTGTCCAAAAATAAATAAAAACGATGGAAACTTTGAATGTGATCATTAGAGTGCACCCATGGGAATCCTCTGAAAACAGAACCTTCCTGAGGGGACCTCAGGAATGTCTTAGTGTACTGGCAGCTCCTGACAAACAGCAAAAGAGAAATGAGATGCCTTTGCCACACATTTCTGTTTCTCCCCTGGGCTCCATGCACAAAGGCCCTGCTCCTTTCTCCCCCAGGACACAGCCAAAAATGCTGCCCTTGCTCACACACGACTTGTCTTAGCCAGGTTCTGTATTGGCTTTAGTCACTGAAGGCTGCTCTGATTCCTCCCCCACTCCCCCAAGGTCCTCATTTGTTTATTAAGCTAGATTTCTCCCAGGTCCCATTCCTCTGGCATTACATGGAGGGAAGAGTGTTAAATTCAGTCAAGGTTGAGGAGGGAGGAAAAGACTTTGCAATTAAATTGCTAATTAAGGAAGTACCAACCTGAAGAAGCTAATTTGCACTGACCTATTTAAAATATCTAGCAGCAGATCATGCATGAATTGAGGTACAGCCCTTTTATGCGTCAGCCAACTGGCTTTCTTTCAGAGCAGCAGCTATCAATAATTCCATGCTGAGGACCATCTGATAGGAAATCAACCACTGGCCCCTGGAATGCCAGCATTCCCCACTGCTCTGTTTTCCCAGTTGTCAGCTCTGTTTATAAATTGTCCATTTATAGCAAATCCAGCACCTGCTATGAACACCTCATCCTGCCAAGTGTTGCAGTGCATCTCAGAAAGAGCCACTATAGACTTTTTCAGTTCCTTTTAACCTTTTCCCAACCCGGGAGTTTGAATATTTGCATAGGAATTCTGAAGGAGGACTTTTTCAGCGCAGAAAAGGCTAGATCGTCTATTAAAAGTTAGCATTTTGCTCCACTTTAAAAAGAAAGAGCAAATTATCATTCTCTTGGGAGACACAATGCTCTCTTTCTGAACAAGTCTGACATTGGGACACATTTAAAACAACCTCTGAAAAATTCAGCAGGGTCAAAATGCTCCTGAGAAGACTTAAGGGGGGCTTTCTTTTGAACTTGATTATGCAGCTTTTTAGCTCACTGTCAACACTGAACAGATAATGCAGCCTGCTGCTTAAAACCATTATGTAAAATATATTAAAAGACAATTTCCCAGTGTTGGAAACCCAATATATGACCTAGTTGGAGTTTCTTCTTGCCAATCATCCATTTGCAAACTGCCTAGATTAATTCTCAAAGTTCCTCTCCCAATATGCTTCTGTTCGTTTTGTTCTTTGCAAAATAAAATAAAATATGGCACACGTGGAATATTCATGGAGTATGGGCTCATGGTCTCTAGAGGATTGTGAAGGTCAAACCAGATGCTATGGCAGACAGAAATTGGCTGAGTGGCCTTGGGAAGATGGCACGAGCCTTGATGCTTCAGTTTACACATTCCCACAGTAATCCTTCTCAAGAATAAGATTGTCACCCTTTTAAAGCCACAGAGGGAGACCCTGATTAAGACCACGTGGCAGAGGCAGCTGAGCTGAGCGGGCAGCATTCCTGATCCCTGGTTCTGCAGTCAGCCAAGTAGGCGGCCCTATATTTTTTGAGAGGACCCAAGGGCTTTGCATTTCTTTAAAAAAAAAAAAAAAAAAAAAAAAGGTTAAGGTACCTGGATGAAAAAGAATCTGTGAAAGGTTATTGTTACTAATGGTCCAGTAAAGTCAGGCCATGAGATCAGAAAAAACAGAAGTGATTTAAAAAATAGAATTAGAGGGCACAAAATGAAACACCCTTCACAGACGCTTCACTTTGGGCAGTATGTTTTCCTCTGCTAGGGCCTGGGTCCTCAGCATTCCAGTCTGGACTGGATTGTAGCTTTGTGATGCAATTTGTATAGATTAAGCTAATTTTAGATGACATAGGCATCAATTATTCCTTTCCGAAATATAATTGTGCTTAATCAATTACATGTTACTCCAATGCAAATCTTCCTTGCTTACTTTTTGGTCATTTGATGGCCATCTGTTTTACCAACCTGGATTCTTTCACTCATCACACAAGTCAGGCCCCATTACTTGAGATGATCTCTGAGATGCCCCGGCTGGAGAAAGGAATGTGCAAATTAAGAGACTACAAATCAGTTTGAAAACTCAATGACTCCTTCCCATAAATCTGTGTCCTTAATATTAAAAATCATTTGGAGGTGCTGAAAAGAAAGAGAACTGATAGCTACAGAAAACAACAGCCCTACTCTCTTTGGGGCACAGATTAGTAGTCAAGAGGGGTTATGCAGATCTAAATCCATATTCTGCTACCAAAAATAGAAAAGAGGAAACCTTTGAAGCCAAAGAAGGCCTAAGAATAACTGTCAGCAAAGAGCTAGAGCCACATGGACAGGAAGCAACGCTCAAGTGGCAGTTCTGTGCTGCCTTTTTCTTCCTCCCCAGTAGTTTTTCACATTCATCCTGTTAAAAAGATAGCTTTCAAAGGCTTCCTTCAACATGAACACGTACGCCGGCACAGCCGGCCTTTCCACAGCAGCCTGGGGGCCGGCATTGAGCATCGCTTCCACACAGTCCTTGGGTTTAGTGTTATTTCTCCCCACGGATCATTTCAATCTGTTTAAAGCTGAACAGTGAACTCTTCATAGACCACATTGCACAGAGAACCCTCGATAGGAAATGATCGACTAAGCAAACATTCATTTCCTGTTTTGCTTTTAATAATTTTATGTTTCAACCCAACCTAGCCTTCATCCCTTTTTCAATACTCAGGAAACTGCGACAAACCGATAAAGTTTATTTTATCTCATGTGCCTTAAATGACGCTATAAAAACATGCATTTGGATATGTCCAAGTTGGGACAGGTTCTTTGGAAACAAAAGGGTGACAGACCTTTGGAATGGCCTATGGGGTGGCTAGACAGGGGCAGAGGGCAAGAAGGGTTACAGGAAAGGGACCAGTTGATGGGTGGTGATGAAGCAATTTGAAGTCCAAATAATGGAAAAGAGGAGACGAAGGATAAAGGAGATAAGAAAGACATTGAGGAAGACAGGGCAGGGCATCTTCCAGCCCATATAGAACCTTCGTACAAGTTAGAAAAAGGCACCACTTCCTCTGAGCACACACAAACCCATGCAAGAGTGCATGGCTAGATTTCAGCCTGTGCTCTTCCCTTCAGCCAGGTAATCTTCTAGAAGGCACAACCTGCATGATACCATATGTGGGGGCCCAGGAAAAAATGTGGGTAAGAGATTGAAAGGCCCAAATGGGGAACTTTAGGAGTACTGGCAGGAGAGAAAAAAAAAAAAAAAAAAAAAAAAAGTCATGGATGCTTCTGGTAGCATACAGGAAATCCTGTTTGAATCATAGGGCTTTGCTGGTGGATGGGGGGCGGGGAAGGATAGTTAGCAAAATTAGTTTCTCCAAAGTAGCTATCCAGTTGAGCAGTTTATCTGTCATATTTCATAGGATGAATGTAATGCTCATTTCAAAAGAACTTTGTGTTAATCATATTAATATCCAATGAATAACTCTCAGGATTAATACAATTTATATTTATGTGTCAGGATCAAGATCTGTGCCTAGATACAAACTGCTCTGACTCATTATACTCTGGGCGCAGCCCTTAACTAAGACACAAGAACATCTGAGCTTCATATGATGAACAGTTGGAGATTCTTAACTGCTTTTATCTCAAAATTCTTGAATGTTCTACTGAAACAACTGGTTAAACTTTAGCCAAAAGAAAAAAGATAATAACCCCCATCATTGAGACAGGTTGTTTTTCCAAGGTCATAGCTTCAATTGTACTATAAACCCTTACCGATCTATTCAGGTTAGGTCTATGATTCATATCACAGTTGGCAAAATTGATATGCAAACAACACATATATATTAAATTTGTGGCATGCAAATATTAAAACTATTTGGGGTCAAAACTTCCCCTGGCAAAACTAAAGGTGATGAAATACTAATTGTGTGTTAAGTACCTTTTATTGCATGTTAAATTGGAAGTTCTCTGGTAATGGCTGAATAGAAAACCCCACTAAGTACTCCGTCTGAAGTTTGTTTGGGGTTTTTTGCTTGTTTAGTTTTTTTTTTTTTTTTTTTTTTAACTAAATCTCCCTGCACTGGCTCTGCCAGTGGCTGTCGTTATTAACCATGCTCTTGCTCAGGGTGTGGGCCTTCATTCTATCACTGTTTACGTGACAATTTACAGATTTTACAGTTCCTCAACAACTGTGACATGGACCGCTTCATTAAATTCTCAGAATTGCCCTTTGAAGTAAGTATGGTTTTGTCATCACCCTATGGTAGATGAGGAAATTGAGAATTTAGACAAGCTCAGAGACTCGTCTGAGACTGTCCAAGCAGTGAGTGACAGAACGAGAACTTCATCCCAGGCCTTCTGGCTCAAATCAGTGATCTTGCTAATATAACAGCCCTCTGGTTCAAACGGAGACATCTCAGAGCCTTTTGCATCAGAGACAGGTTTATCTACTTCTGGGATGACAAGTATTCACCCTGACTGGTGAGAGGATGAGCAATGACCTATTCTGAAAACCTCGAAGACTTAGCTTTTGAATATCTAGTTTTCCACTCTAAAGATTTTGGTCTATAAAACTATACTCTCTGTTGCAATTGACCCAAAGCATAACAATAATCTTAAAAATGTGATCAAGTTCATGGAATTATAAAAGCCAATAGCAACAGTATCAAAAATCATGTTTTATTTAAATGATAGATTCAGGGATTCTATGTACAGGTTTGTTACATAGGTGTATTGCATAGTGCTGGGGTTGGGCTCTGGTGAACCCAAATAGTAAACCTAGTACCAAATAGGTAGTTTTCCAGCCCTTCTCCCCTTCTTCCCTCTCCCCTTTTGGAGTCCCCAGTGTTTATTGTTTACCTCTTTATGTCCATGTGTACTCATTGTTTAGCTCCCACTTATTAGTGAGAACACATAATACTTGGTTTTCTATTTCTGCATTAATTCACTTAGGATAATGTCCTCCATTTGTACCTATGTTGCTGCAAAGGACATGATTTCACTCTTTTTATGGCTGCATAGTATTCCATGGTGTGTATATATACCACTTTTTTTTCTTTTTGAGAGGGAGTCTCGCTCTGTCCAGAGCCCAGGCTGGAGTGCCGTGGCACTATCTCAGCTCACTGCAACCTCAGCCTCCCGGGTTCAAGGGATTCTCCTGCCTCAGCTTCCTGAGTAGCTGGGATTATAGGAGCCCATCACCATGCCTGGCTAATTTTTGTATTTTAGAAGAGATGGGGTTTTACCGTGTTGGGCAGGCTGGTCTCAAACTCCTGACCTCAGAGATCCACCCGCCTCAGCCTCCCAAAGTGCTGGGATTACAGACATGAGCCACTACACTTGGGCTATGTACCACATTTTTAAAATCCAATCCACTACTGGTGAACACTTACATTGATTCCAAGCCTTTGATATTTTGAATAGTGCTATGATAAACATAAGAATGCAGGTGTCTTTTTGATGAAATGATTTCTTTTCCTCTGGCTAGGTACCTAGTAATGGGATTGCTGGGTTGAATTACTATTCAGTTCTATTTTCAGTTCTTTCAGAAATCTCCATACTATTTTCCATAGGAGTGGAGCTAATTTACATTCTCATCAACAGTGTGTAAGTGTTCCCTAAAAATTATGTTTTAAACAGACCAGGATTTTTGTGATTTTATTTTGGTTGTCTTTGGCTGATTTAGGAATGTTAGAAAGTATGATGTTCATTTTAATGTGAAAACACTTAAGTTTAAAGCAGATCTTGCAGAGTACTTATGGTCTAGGCCAGTTCTAAAGGTGCGTCTATAGTTGATCAGTTCTTACTTGTTTGAGCACCAACATCTATGTGACAGGACAGCCTAGTGTGTTGGCTCCCCTTCTAGATCAATAACTTGCACGTTAGAGGCTAAGAATAAGGTCCTTCTTCATGCAGTGCTCCGCCACATACATTTGGAAGAAATAAGACATTAACTGATTTCAGTTAATAATAGCCTCTGAGATATCTGCTTCTATAACAATCTATCTCTCTCAATCCTAATTCAGATTCCTGAATAAAAATGAAAAACTATTTTTAAAAATTAAAAATACCTTCCTATTTGTCATTGCAGATGCCTGAAACCAATTTGATTGGCTCCAGAATGTAATAGTTTCACTGGCAAAACAATTGGAGAACATTTTAAGGCTAAAGCTGGCAATGATCCATCAGAAGTCCTGTTTCCTAGAAATTCAGTCATGTGACCAAATGATGACACTAGACAGTCAAACTCATTCATCATCACAATATTTTTTTACAATAAAAACAGCAGCCCTTAGAATTTATCTAGTGGAAATGAGACATATAGTGTAACCAAGTAACTGGTGATAGTCCCAATAGTAAGCTCCTTGCTACTTACACACCTCAGTCATGTCTAGGTTACACTGTTAAACATTATCATTTTCCAATCCATTCTATGACACCGGCAATTCCACTTCTAGTTTTCTATCCTAGAAAAATGTGTGTGTGAGAGAGAGACATGCACAAAAACATTTGTGGCCATGCTGTTTATTTTTTAAACCTTAGAAACAATTAACTTCTTAAGTAGTCAACCTAACTGCCCCTCATTGGAGAAATGGATTTAAATACCGTGAATCAATGTGAATCAGCATATTAAAAAAAAACACCCCTCAGAATGGGAGAATATTTGTAAATCATATATCTGATAAAGGATTACTATCCAGAATATATAAAGAACTATTACGGCTCAACAGCAAAAATAAAAAATAAATAAATAAATAAACCAAAATAACTCCATAATTCAAAACAGGGCAAACAATTTGAATATGTATCCTCCAAAAAAGATATACATATGAGCAAGAAGCACAGAAAAAGATGCTCAACATCACTAATAATTCAGGAAATACAAATCAGATACCATTTCACACCCACTAGGTTCTGAGAGAGAAAGAACAAGAGAGAGAGAGAAGAAAACAAATGTTGGTGATGATGTAGAAAAATTAGAAATCTTGTGAATTGCTGGTAGGAATGTAAAATGGTGCCCCACTATGGAAGCCAGTATGATGTTTCCTCAAAAAGTTAAGCATATGATTGCTGTATGATTCTGCAACTCCACTTCTAGGTTTATACCCAAAAGTTGAAATCAAGGACTCAAACAGATATTTGTACACCAGCGCTCATAGCAACATTATTGATGACAGCCAAAGTGTGAAGACAACACAAATGCCCATCAATGGATGAATGGATAAACAAAATGTGGCATATGCATGCATTCTTTAGAATTGTATTCAGCCTTTAAAAGGAAATAGTTTGATGCATGCTATATCACAGATAAACCTTGAAAACATTATGCTAAGTGAAATAACTGAGACACAAAAGAACAAATATTGCATTATTCCACTTATATGGGGTACCTAGAACAGACAAATTTATCAAGAAAGTAAAATAGTGGTTACCAAGGGTTGCTGGAAGGAGGATGAAAAGCAATTGTCTAACAGCTACAGAGTTTCAGTCTGGGATGATTTTAAATACTGTGGAAATAAATAGTGGTGGCCAGGTGCAGTGGCTCATGCCTGTAATCCTAGAACTTTGGGAAGTCGAGATGGGTGAGCCATTTGAGGTCAGGAGTTCGAGACCAGCCTGGCTAACACGGTGAAATCCCATCTCTACTAAAAATATAAAAATTAGCTGGGCGTGGTGGCAGATGCCTGTAATTCCAGCTACTCGGGAGGCTGAGGCAGGAGAATCACTTGAATTCAGGAGGCAGAGGTTGCAATGAGCCAAGATCGGACCATTGCACTCCAGCCTGGGTGACAGAGTAAGACTCTGTTTCAAAAAAAAAAAAAAAAATAGTGATGATGTTGCACAACAATCTCAATATACTTGATAGTACTGAATTGTATACTCAAAGAGACTTAAAATGGTCATTTTTGTTATGTATTTTTTGCAATAAAAATATTTTTTCAATCAGTAAAGGGAAAGATAATCAAATATGGAAAATGTTAAAATTAAAATGTCTTTAAACTCAGTAGTAGGTTTACTGATGGTTTATTTTTATCAGTTCTATACTTTTATATGTGTTTGACATGTCTCCGCACACTCTTTATTAATTGTTACAAGGTTTGAAGGAAAGTTTTTCTTAAAATCATCAGACCTTCTCTGTCAGGTAGAATGGTAAGAACACGGGATAAGGTACTGAAGGCTGAAGGTTGTCTCTTTAATGAAAAGATTCATTTCTTGTGGCCTAAAACAGTGCTTCTCACATCTTGTTAAAATGAAAATTCTAATTTCGTTGGTCTGGGGAGGGGCCTGAGGTTCTCTGAAACCTAGGTGATGCACTGGCTCACAGATGCACTGTGAGTATCGAGGAGCTAAAGATCCACATATATCATCTTTCATCTGAAATTTCTTCTGTTATGTATCACTGGATGATAAAGGGCTGAAACCAGCCTTGATTACCCTTCAATGAAAAATCTATCATTTTATAACTTGTTTGATAAAGACTACAAGGCAAAATTACA
This sequence comes from Chlorocebus sabaeus, assembly GCF_047675955.1. Classification (NCBI taxonomy): domain Eukaryota; kingdom Metazoa; phylum Chordata; class Mammalia; order Primates; family Cercopithecidae; genus Chlorocebus; species Chlorocebus sabaeus. The sequence continues at coordinate 38,594,353 of NC_132907.1, read as the reverse complement.
AACAAGCCCTAATGATTGTTGAAAATATTTCACAATGACTGCATCTCTTTTAAAAATTCTAATAGTAACTTGGGATTCAGCTGTCCGTAATAATCCATAATAAATGCACAGTTTGGGACATACTAATTCCACTCCCCCAAATGAATTTTGAAATAGGAATTGTCATAGCACAAATTTCTGCTGAGGAAAAGTTACTTTATTTAATTAATTATATGGTCCTTGAACAGGATCTCCACTCCCCTCCCCTCCCTTCGCCTCCCCTCCCCTCCTCCCCTCTCCCCTTCCCCTCCTCTCCCCCTTCTTCTTCCAAACCTCCTCCTCCTCCTGCTCTTTCTCCTCCTCCTCCTCTTCTTCTTCTTCTTCTTCTTCTTCTTTCCTTCTTTCTTTCTTTCTCTCTTTCTCTCTCCCCCCCACCCCCTCCTTAATTCTAGAATAATCCGAGGTTGGGAGCTAATAATTTCATCTACTGTAATGTGACTGATTAATTGCTTAAAATTGAAAAACCTCCTGGGAGAAGATTTCTTGTCAGAATTGTTTAGAATCTGTTCTGTCTGATGGGCCCCCAAAGTGCCAATCTAGTTCCCTGAATTAAAGATTTCAGGAGGTCTAATGTTCATATAATTGGCTAAATATGACTCACCTAATTGCCACAAAAGGAGAAATCTTTTGTATCCCCCAGTTAGCCACCAGACCACCAGACCTCTCTTCAGAATTGAATGGTAGAGTTCTCCAAATGACTATAGTTGATTAAGAGTAAGCGGATTTCAACCATAATTATTCCACTGCTGAACTTGTTTTACTCCAACATCCACTAAAGTTTTAAACAGCATGAGGCTATTTGTAACATTCATTAATCTTTCATCAGCCTGTGATTTCAGAGGCATGAATTGCCTTTAATCCAAACTGAAATTTTATATGAAAAAAAGCTCATCATCACTGGTCATTAGACAAATGCAAATCAAAACCCCAATGAGATACCATCTCATGCCAGTTCGAATGGTGATCATTAAAAAGTCAGGAAACAACAGATGCTGGATAGGATGTGGAGAAATAGGAATGCTTTTACACTGTTTGTGGGAGTGTAAATTAGTTCAACCATTGTGGAAGACAGTGTGGCGATTCCTCAAGGATCTAGAACCAGAAATACCATTTGACCCAACAATCCCATTACTGGATATATACCCAAAGGATTATAAATCATTCTACTATAAAGACATAAGGACATGTATGTTTAATGCGGCACTGTTCACAATAGCAAAGACCTGGAGCCGACCCAAATGCCCATCAATGACAGACTCGATAAAAAAAATGTGACACATATACACCATGGAATACTATGCAGCCATAAAAAAGGATGAGTTCATGTCCTTCGTAGGGACATGGATGAAGCTGGAAACCATCATTCTCAGCACACTAACACAGAAACAGAAAACCAAACACCACATGTTCTCACTCATAAGTGGGAGATGAACAATGAGAACACATGGACACAGGGAGGGGATCATTACACACCAGGGCCTGTTGGTGGGTAGGGACCTGGGGGAGGGGTAGCATTAGGGGAAATACCTAAGGTAGATGACGGGTTGATGGGTGCAGCAAACCACCATGGTACATGTATACCTATGTAACAAACCTGCATGTCCGCACATGTATCCCAGAACTTAAAGTATAATAAAAAAAGAAAGAAAGAAAGAAAATTTTGACATATGTCCCAGGTCAATGGTTCTTTGGAATCTGTACCCTGTTTTTCCAAACAGAATCATAATTATAATAATACATACAACTAAACCTTATGGTGCCCTAACTCTGTGCTAAGCCCTGTCCTACACATTTTAAATGGATTATCTCATAGAATCCTTACAACAGCCCTGTGAGATAGGTAGTATTATCATCTCCACTCACAGTAAAAAAAAAAAAAAATGAAGACTCAGAAAATTAAACACATCCAAAGCCACAAAGTGGCAGTTTCTGACTCTAGTGCCCTGTAGTTTGCCATGATGCTCAATTGCTAATTTTAATTATAATTGCTAATTCCAGTCATAAATGGGGTCAAACAGGGCTGCTCTTAACTGCTTGATAGAGCTACAGTAAATTAGGAAGCATGTCCTTTTCTTAGCAAGCATCCTCCTCTATAATATGTCTTTATTCACTCTCACTTAGAGTAGTCATTAGAAACATATGAGCCAGCTAGTTAATTACTGTCAAGAAAAAAGACTTTATATTTGGCAGAGAATCTGCAATATTCAAGTGGAAGAACACTAATGCCTCTATTGAATCCTTCAGTTCATTTTAGCTACTTAGGGGAGTTTATATCAGAAGGACTACAATCTAGGGCTATGCTGAGGTTTCTTTTTGAAGAATAGCTCATTGGAATGCAGGCTTGATTATAAAAAGCTAGGACTTGAATAATATCAGCACATTTTTTTATTTCTAAGGCCGTTGAATTCCCTTCCAAATTACTTACATCCCTCAATGAAAATTAGGCTCCTTCTAGGCCTGATACTTCATTAACGAGTAAAAAGGCTCTATGTATGTACAAAATATTAACAGCCCAAAAGGAGCTATTTTCACTTGGACTCAAGACTCATCTATCAATTTGCTGTGGCAATGTTGGGAGAGCTCATACTCTGGGTGGGTCAAAGGAGGAAGAGGCTGAAGGATATTGACCATATCGAGTCAGGAAACAGCCCAGTTTATTTCAATCCCATCTGCAGTCTTAAATTACAATTTTTACTGACAACGTCTCTATTTCAAAAAGACATTTCTCAATAAACTGTAATTCAGACACAATTTGCTTGCCAAAGGCCAGATTGCTATCTTGTACCTCTGGATTTGCATAGCACATTTCCATCAGGACCTGAAGGCACTAAAGATACATTTAACTTGAGAAAGATGATCACAGGCTTCCTAAAGGTAAAGAAAAGTGAGCTTTTTTGATACTATAGCAAAACTCAATAGATAGTAGTTTCCCTAAGATTAGCTGCAATGTAGAATCTAAAACTGTATTGACGAACTTTTTATGGTCCCATTAAAATCCATCAGTCTTATGCACTTCTAATGAATCTTTTACCCATGTTGTCCATGTAATGCTATACACACTGTCATTTGGAAAGTGTTTAGTTCACTAGTTACAAAAATCTTCCAAATGTTGATACATTAACAATAACAAAAAGTTACATTTGTTGATATATAAAAATAATGCTACCATATAAAACTTGTTAATATAACGTTGATTTCAGAAAAACCTTTAAATATTGGGAAGCTGTCGAACTCATGGTGATGGATGCGAGGTTTTTAAAATTCTAATTTTTGCTTGAAATCTTAGGTTTTAACACTAATAAAAACACTGTGAGTTGTTTTTCCTAAAGTGACAGCCTTCCTTTGTTCATTTTGGAGAAATGTCTGCCAATACCCAAATTTGAATATCTATGCTTTGTCAGTTATTCCTTCAAATAAAAGTGCTGTTCCAAAAATAAAGTTCTAATTCGAAAAATTTGCTTACATCCTTTTTTTCAAGACAGTATACTTTGATTGACAGCAGCAGTGCTTCATGAAGCAGACTTCCCATATCATTGCACAGAATATTTAAAAATTGCACCAACTGTGTGATAGTGAAAAATACAATGATAACTAGTACAGTTTGGCGCCCCTGCCTTGATTTGCATGAAAGCATTAGCAGCCATACTCATCATTGCTTTTGTTATCAGTAGTGCAAATGACTATACAGTTTAAAAGGTGAGTTGAGTCTTAGTATTATTAGAAACATGGTCTTTCATGTTGTAGACTCCTGGAAGTGGTCTCAGAGATTTAGAGATGGCCCGGGGTTAGTGGGTCACACTTTGAGAACCATTGGAACAGATTATAGTTCACATAAAACTGATTGCATCTAAAATGAGTTCTTTTTGAGACAATAGCTCTGTAATTCTGTAGTATGTGGTGGCCGAGCAGATGGCCTACAAGAAGGAAGACTCTTGACTAAAGATCAAATGTTATGTGTTGAAATGCCATTTTCACTTGAAAAATTGTATTGTTCCTCATGTATGTCACCACATGGTAGATGATACTAACCATCGGTGTGAGGAGAGGGGAGCTGCAGCAGGAGCTCAGGCAGATATGATTGGAAGGACCCAGGAAGTTTCCATGACAGAACTGACTTAGTTGATTGGGAGCCAGTGCCCAATCCCTATACCTGGCAGGCATTAGAAATGCCAGGAGCCACTGGGAGGAAAGAAGGGCCTGGTATCTGGCATTTTAGGTGGCCTGAGGCAAGAGGGAGCTTAAGCAGAGGTTGTTGGCATCTGTGAGTTGGGTATTTCCAATGAGGACATTGTTATGCCAGAGGCCACTGAAGGCCCCTCCCTGTCTCTGTGGCTTAGTTGGCAGGACTTCTTTGTCAGCATCTTTCTCTTTCCCCCAGATCCCTTTCAGCACATACCTCCATGCCCCAGTCCCATACTGAGCATGGCGTTTCAAGAGAGGCACAAAGTAGCAGCTCGTCCCTTTCCATCCCAAAATTGGACTCCCAGATCTCAAATAAACATCTCATAATTTGGCTCCGAGAATTCATGTTCATAGTATAACCTTGCAATTTTTATTTTTGGTGTGAATCACTTATTTTATATTTTTAAGAACTCTTATTATTGAGAAGTGACATCTCTCTTTCCATTGATTCTGATGAGATCTTTGTTGCTATTTTGGTAACAAGAAGCAACAGCTGAGGTAGGGGTTATTCAAAGTCTTTTATGTTGTGTACAAAAAATACTTAAGAGACTCTGTGAAAAAATTCTCCTGCATACACTACATGATTTTATCTGTAATGTAATATTATTAATATTTGTAAGTAATTCCACTTTATAGATGAAGAAATTGAGGCACCTAAGGTTTAGGTGACAGCTAAAATCAGTGGACAAATATAAGATTTTAATACTCTCTGCCCAATGTGTTTTTTCCTAGGCCAGCAAGTCTGGGGAATTTGAGGACCTAGGCTCATATCCTACCTTCCTATCTAACACCACCTCCCACCACAGATCCCACAAATAAAAATTAGTCTAATTTTTTTAGTCATATTGCTGATAATATCTGAGATGTTAGTTAAGGAGTGATCATGACAGTGAATGATGAATAAATTATCAGTCAGCAACAAGAAAGAAAGAAAATAAGTGAAAGTTTACCAGGAAAGCTTTTCCATGGTGCCTTTTAGTTACGGGAGTATATTCTAAATATGCACCGTGTTCTTTTTATAAATATTAAGTATTAGTTGACTCATCCTATCCTACACGGCAGTCTGTAGATACCACTTTTAATAAATGCCTGGAAGCAGAGCTTTTAATTTCTTCCAATTTGATTGTTGAATCTATATTAGTATTACAGAAACTGCTCTCTAATTTAATACTTATAGAAAAGAATTGCTATTTTGAATTGGTCTGTGACCTCAGTTGCCTTCTTTTCCCTGTCTTTGTTCTGTAAGAAGAGTTTCTCTTGGCTCCTGATTTACAGTACTAAATATACTCTGACAGAACCATAGCCCAAGCCCCAATGATCTTAAGGCCTAATTCAATTAAAGGTATAAATGATATTAAGAACCTTCTTGTAGTGCAGAGAACATTTCTGTTGGGTGAAATGTTTTATTGGAACACGAATATTTCTGCCATTGCTTACTGTCATCATTGTTACTGAACCCTCCATTTCTTGCCCAGGTGTTTACCTCATTATGTATATTTGAATTATTGATAACTGATGAGCCCCTCATCACAGCATTGTGATAATGAGGTCAAGATTTCAGATGTATGGCTGACATCTCGTTGGTTTCACTCCACTAATCCCCAGCCCCACCTTACCATCTTGTATTAAGCTTTCCACAGACTCACAGAGTCCTCAGCAAGCAGAGTTGACTTGATAAGAATCCAGCGCTGCTTTGCCAACTCCCAAAACATTTACTATTGATAGAAAAATCAAAAGTATGATCTAAAGTGCATGTAATTCTTATTATGTCCTGAATTTGTACAGGGTATTTTCACTAAACTCACGCCTATAATCCCAGCACTTTGGGAGGCCAAGGCAGGCGGATCACGAGGTCGGGAGATCGAGACCATCCTGGCTAACGTGATGAAACCCCGTCTCTACTAAAAAAATACAAAAAAATTAGCCAGGCGTGGTGGCGGGTGCTTGTAGTCCCAGCTACTCGGGAGTCTGAGGCAGGAGAATGGCGTGAACCCGGGAGGCGGAGCTTGCCATGGGCCGAGATCGCGCCACTGCACTCCAGCCTGGGCGACAGAGCGAGATTCCACCTCAAAAAAAAAAAAAAAGAAAGAAAGAAATTAAAGTACTACTAAAGCTATCTTAAATTATCTTAACCAACATTTATTCAGTGCCTATAATGCTCACGACATTGTGCTCACCACTGTGGGGGATATACAAATGAATATGGCCCTGTCTCTACCTCATGGAAGCCTAAAATAGAAGTGGGAAGATAATAATAATTATAATGTGTATGACATTGTTGAGCCTTATTATGTTGAAGATATTGTTACATTGTCTTATTTTCTCTAAAACATTATTATTATATTATCTCCATTTTACTAACAAAGAAACAAGCTCAAGAAGAGTAAATTATTTACCAAAAGGGACTACTTTACCAAAAGATATTTATGCTATGACTCAAATTCATGCCTTTGATTCTAAACATTTTAACACTTCACTGAATTTCTATAAAGACTTAAAATGGTAAAACAAAAAAGATAAAAATTAATATATTCAAAAGTTCTTATGCTTTCCCAGTACATTAATACAAGAAAAGTCACCGAAACATAGTAATGCACAAATCCTGTTTTTGTTTTACCTGCACCCATAGGGTGTCTCCCTCTGAAGTGTGCACCCCTTTCCAGTCATTTTGAGAATCCATAAAGGGAGGCAGTTTCAGATGAGCTTGCAAATCACTCCATGGGCAATAGACCTCAGGAGGCACCTGAGACTTGACGGAACATAAAGAGTTAGAACTAGACATTAAAAGAGTGGGAATCCCACCCATTCTGACTGATAAGATCCCTTAGTAGAAGCTCCAGGCCTCTTAGCAAATTTCAGCAACCATTTTTTTTCCATTGTCTGTCTTTGATACTTAGAATAATAAGCACCTGGGACTGTGGGAGACACAGAGATTTGCCACCCAAGTACCCTTTGCTACTAAGTTCAGAAGGAGGAAAGAGGCTTATACCACAGAGGACCACCAAGACCAACCTGGCATGTACCAGCAGGATCCAGGGGAGGATGTGCAAATTGACTACTATCATGGCTCCCAAAAGTATGGAAAATGCACTGGGCATACTAAGTGTGAAGTGGACATGCCAGCATTTCCATGATAGATGTTGGACAAAGGGATTAAGAGTCTCGGGGAAGTAGGAATGCTTGAATGGATCTACTATGATATATATGACCAGGAGACAATTGTTCCATAGCAAAGCCAAGAGGACACACCATTTTTCAAGCCATAAGGAATGCACTACCAAGAAGAATAAAATATTTGGTGGTGGCTCCCCTCTGTGGGCCAGGACTGATGGCAGGAGACACCATCATAGAACTGGGCTTACTGATAGCAAAGGGAATAATAGGACTCCAAACCATAAAGTCCAGGTTGTAGCTTTTAACTGCCAGAGCCAGAGGTTTACAATTAATACAGGAACCAGCAAGGTTGAGTGAGAATCTAGAGTGCCTAGCTCAGAAAACAGCATCCAAAAGGTCAAAAATAATAGATAGCAGAGAAGTGTACTACAGGAAAAAAATATATATTACTTTTTCTGTACAGACAGAAAAAGTCAAGACAGATGGTTAAGACGCTAAGGGCACTCACCCCAGTAAAGAGGAACACTTCTTGCCCAGTTTCTGGACCTGAGTCAGTTTTCAGATCCAGAACCCACTCATTGAAGATGTGATGAGTCCCCAGGAGTAAGGACCATGCTACACCATTAAGAAGAAAGCGCAATACCTGGTGAGCCTCTTGAAGTTCTAGTGACAGCGTATCCCACATCTAGGGTTACTCTGCCAGCCCATATACTGGGTGATAAAAAAGGTTACAAGACTTTTGTATGGTCCAGAAAATAAAAGGACTCTACAGCATATTCAGGCTATAGTATAAGTATCCCTGCCACTTGGGCCGTATTATCTGGCAGTCACGATGGTGTTGAAAGTATCAGCGTCTCAGGCCATTTGTGCTGCTATAATAGAATAACACAGGCTTGGTAATTCATAAAGAGTAGAAGTTTATTTTCTCACAGTTCTGGTGGCTGGGAATCTAAGATCAAGGAGCCAGCAGGTTCAGTTGTCTGGTGAAGGCTGCTCTCTCCTTCCAAGATGGTGCCTTGTTGCCGTATCCACTGAAGGGGAGGAATATCATTTTCTCACATGGTAGAAGGGCAAGATGGCCAAACACCACATAAAGAAGCCTCTTTTATAAAATCTGTAATCCCATTCATGAGGGAGGAGCCTACATAATCATCCCTTAAAGGCCCTACCTCTTAATACCATCACACATGTCATTGAGTTTCAACACCTGAATTTTGGAAGGGATATAATTAAACCATAGCCATCAGTAATGGGAAAAGATGCCATGTAGAATTTACGGCAAGTCTCAGCGGAAGAATTACACTACAGAGCACTATAGGTGTTAATCCCTCTGTCTCAGTGTCTACCTCCAGACAACCCAACTTGTGATTGGGGTACATGGAATTCTTCCAACATTGCACATGACCAGAATTCAATACAGAAAGAAATTGGGTAAAAATAAAAACTTGATAGGAAGCATACATTGGGTCTATCTACATGATGTTATTTTAAGAAGGGCAATTACCCTCACTAGCAGGCTACTCATTATCTCCCCATGAAAAATGTTCTAAAGTATACTGTCAATATCCACTCCATGTACTTTTCATAGGAGGAAGCCACTGTTCTTTATCTTTCCAAAGTCAGGTAAGACTCAACACTCAAGTACCAGTGCCAAAGCCTGATTTTTATATTCACTGATGAAGATCATCAAGGAACCATAGAATCATAGCATGTTGGACATGGGAAAGACTTTGCAGGTCTTTGCTCTCACTGGTAGAGTTTGATGCACACAGTGGAGCCTTCAAATGCTTGATCATTGTTTTCCTGCCTTCCTCTGGGACTATGGCATGGGACCTTTTCCAGAAAGGTTTCCTCCCCAATAAAAAGATTCAAAAGAAAGTAACCCCTCATCTTCTGTGATCTTTTTGATGTCACATTGTCTATTCTTGATAGAACTATGGTAGCCACATGCAACCATGAAGAGAGACATCATGAACATGCTACTACACAGTAAAACAAAAGGGTCTGTGTCCTTTGTTACATCATTGAGCTATTTCTGAACTAATCTCTCAAACAACCCTGAGTCCAGAATTTTTTTATTTTTATATAACATTCCCTTACTTTTAAAGTCATTTTTATATGTATATTCTGATTTGCAGCCAAAAGCTGCTATATTAGGGATTATCTAATCTAGTATCTGTGTTTCACAGATACAGAGTAAATAACTTGCTCTACACTGATTAAGTATCAGAGCTACAACTCAAATGCTAGTGTCCTGATTCTTGCACTAAAGTACTTTCCACCAACCCTTATAGAACATTCTAGCTGCAATCAAAAGACAGTAATAAGACCAGAAAGAGGCCTGGCAGGCTCTGAGGAGAAGTCACTTCAGGCACTCAGGGAGAGGAGGGCTCCTGCCAGTCAATACAGACCAACAGGACAGGATCCTAATCAATTGTGAGTGACTCTTCTGCCTTGTTCCTGACCTTGTGTCCCCAGAAAGCCAATTAAAAGTAAGCATTGACCATGTCACTGTCCTAGATACACAAAAATAACATTACTGTACATGACCAAAAGTGAACCAGATTCTCTGAATTTTTTTCCAACTTCCAAAAATAGTTAGGACTCTCTGCCAAAGAGAGTGGGGCTTGAATTCCCATGAAAAAAAAAAAAAAAATCAGTCCACAGCATTTGCTCCAGTGTAGAAATAATTAAATACACACTGAAGAATGGAATTCTCAGTGCTCTCTCACCCCATCAGCCTGTTTTCTGAAAGTAAACAACAAAAAAAATGTTTTCCAATAATGTGGCAACTGCAATGTAATGAAGAAAGCATTAAACTTGGAACCAGGAAAACTGGATTCTAGTCTGTAAGAAACATTTGTTATTCACTTTAGTATCCCAGCATCTGACCCTTTCTTTACTGGTTTGAAGAATCCCTCATCTTAAAACATAGAATCTACCTTTCATTGTATAAGCTTAAATGGCCAGATACTTATTTCTCCCAGCTTCCCTTGCAGCTAGAATTTGGGCATATGGCCTAAACTCCACTGCAATGGCTAATTGTGTGTCAACCTGACTGAATGACAGGTGCCCAGATACTTAGTCAAATATTATTCCGGATGTGTCTGTGAGGGCATTTCTAGATAAGATTAACTTTCAAATCAGTAGACAGAGTAAAGCAGATTGCCCTCCCCAGGATGAGTGGGTCTCATCCAATCCATCAAAGGCCTGAATAGAACAAAAAGATGTGGTAAGAGAGAATTCACTCTGCTTGACTTTTAACTGGGACATTAGTTTTGTCCTGTCTTCTGACTCAGACTGGAAGTTATACTATAAACTCTCTTGGTTCTCAGGCCTTTAGCTTTGGACTGAAACTATACCATCAGCTCTCCTGGGTCTCCAGCTTACCCACTGCAGATCCCGGAACTTCCTGGCCTCCATAACCATGTGGGCCAATTCTTTACTTAATGTATGTGTGTGTGTGTGTGTGTGTGTGTGTGTGTGTGTGTACACACATACATATATAATTCCTATTGGTTCTGTTTCTCTGGAAACCTTATCCTCAGAAGTACTATCCTCAGATTCTCAACAGAAAGATCCAGAGAGAGTGGGCTTTGCAAAGAAGGGAGGGGAAACAGAGAGTTGATTAGATACTCCTAGTTGAGGTTTGACCTGGAATCACAGGAAACAATCCTGCTGCTTTACAGAAAGACAAGGGGTATGAGGCTTTTGTTTTCTCTCTCAGTGCTGAGGGACTGGGTGTTACAGATCTGTAAGTCAGTTTTGACCCTTGGCCAGACAGGAAGCCCCATGAGGAGAGAATCTTCATTGGCCTGTTCATTACCATCTCCCCAGCACCTAGCTCAGTACCTGGAGCCTAGCACCTGTTCATAGTATCCTTTGGATGAATGAAGTCTGCTGTATCTGCATACACATCAGCCATTTCTTGAAAATAGGATTGTTTTGAGATTTTTATGCTGGCCGAATCAAACCTTCCTCAGTATAGGAATACTAAAGAAACCTCAGGCTAACAGAAGGATAATAATAATTGAAAATAATAATCAAAGAGGTTTGGATTTGGGCTTAACTTTAGGCTTGACATTCATTGGAAGAAGTCACAATATTGAATATTTTCTAATGGTAAAGACTCTAGGGATTGATGCCTTGCTGGGAAAGTGACATCCTCCAGCCATGTACATTCTCATACCAAGATGAACTGAGATCGAGAGTGACAAGACCTATCTGAACCACCTCTAACCAGATACTCTCAGCAGGGGCTCAACTCTTGTTCCAGTCTTGCTTGTGACATTTTGCTGTTGCCATTAAAGGGTGAAGCATGATCCAGTCAGCAAGCAGATTCCCTTTTTACTATTTAGCTTATAACCAAATCTCTAACTCTTTAATTATTTTCTTGATGCATTTATTACAACAGAGCTTGAGTTCAAAGGTAGCAGAAACTTGAAAGTTAGATTTGTACAAAAATTTAAAAAGCAGCTTGTTTTGCCAGAATTATCTATATTTCTTCAGACCAGCATGTGGGTGTGGTAGTAGAAAAGGCAGGGCATAAATAGGCCCTCAACAGTCCTTTATTAGAACAGAAACTTCTCTGGGCTGATTCTGTGTGTCCTAATAGGCTTCAGTGTATGACGGAAACAAGAGCTCACACCTGCAAATATTTATTACGTCCCAGTCATTGTCCTAAGCACTTGACCTGTATTAACTGAGAGATTCCTCACAAATCCCTATGAGGTATGTGCCATCATACCTATTTTACAGATGAGGAAAGGCTGATACAGAGAAGTAACTAACTTGCCCAAGTTCACACAGCTAGGAGGGGAGGAACCCAAATTTGAATCCAAGCACCTGGCTCCAGAGTCTGTGCTCTTAGCTGTGGTCAACGTGAACACTAACTGACAAACCCCACACTGCCTGGCATAGACTCCATGGTGCATACTGGCAACAGAGGAACCAGAGCTAAGTATCAATGGGTAAAGAAGGAGCTGAGGAACAGAGAGCAAGTTTAAGGTATTTTTTAAAAACACACACACATATGCATGTGCATGTGTCTTTATAATAGAATGATTTATGTTCCTTTGGGCATATACCCAGTAATGGGATTGCTGAGTCAAATGATATTTCTGTCTTTAGGTCTCCAAGGAATCACCACACTGTCTTCAACAATGGTTGAACTAATTTACACTCCCACCAGGAATGTATAGGGGTTCCTTTTACTCCACAACCTCACCAGCATGTCTTATTTTTTTACTTTTTAATAATATCCATTGTGACTGGTGTGAGATGGTATCTCATTGTGGTTTTGATTTGCATTTTTCTACATGCCTGTGTATGTTCATTGCATCATTATTCACAATAGTAAAGATGTGGGATCAACCTAAATGTCCATCAGTGCTAGACTAGATAAAGAAAATGTGGTACATTTATACCATGGAATGGACATGGATGGAGCTGGAGACCCTTATCCTTAGAAAACTAATGCAGTAATAGAAAACCAAATACTGCATGTTCTTACTTGTAAGTGGGAGCTAAATGATGAGAACACATGGACACATAGAGGGGAACAACACACACTGGGGCCCATTGGAGGTTGAAGCATGGGAAGAGGGAGAGGATCTAATGCGTACTAGGCTTAATACCTGGGTAATGAAATAATCTGCACAACAAACCCCCATGACACATGATTACCTAAGCAACAAACCTTCACATGTACCCCAAATTTAAAAGCTTAAAACAAATTGTCTTTATTATTTCTGACTATAAAAATAATATGCTCATTGGAGAAAATATAGAAAATACTCAAAAAGTATAAAAAAAAAAATCATAAATCTTACCTGAGTTTGTCTTTTACCCCTACCCACAGGTCTCATTCATTCATTTGCTCACCTCTTCTACCACTAATTCACTATCCATTTGCCAAGTTTCATGCATGGCTCTGTGGAACAAGTAATATTGTACAGGTCACATAAACTAACCCAGCTTGATTAGTTTAGAAGAAGTAATAAAGGATATGTAATAATGTCTTATCTACAATTCAAGGCAAGCTGTAATTAAAAGCAATACAAAAGACGATGTTTAGGGCAGCGAAACAAATCTGTCTGATGCTGGAATTGTGGGTGCATGTCATCGTGCATTTGTCCAGACCTATAGAATGTACAACACCAAAAGTGAACCCTAAGGTAAACTATGGATTTGGGTGATAATCATGTGTCACTGTAGGTTCATCAGTTGTAACAAATGTACTACCGGGTGCAGGATGCCGATGGTGGGAAAGGCTGTGCTTATGTGTGTATGCAGGTAGGACACATATGGGAAATCTCTGTACTTTCTGCTCAGTTTTGCTGTGATCCTAAGATCATTCTAAAGATAAAGTCTATTGAAACCAAAAAAAAAGTTTTCTTTTTTTAAGTAATAGAAAGTTAAAATAATGCTTTGTGAGTGTTTACTGTGGTCCAGAGTTCTAGAAAATTCTACATAATTAACTCATTCAATCCTTACAACAACAGAATGAGGTGAGACTGTATTTAAGTCCCCCTTTTATAGATGAGTGAACCAATATGCAAAGAAGCTAACTAACTAACCAAAAGTCACTCAGAGTATGTGGTAAAGCCCGAATCCCAACCTGAACAGTGAGCTCAAAAACCTCACTCCTAATCCTGTCTCCTCAGCCTCTGTGGAGGTTTAGGACAACTAAGGATGGAGGGATCCCTCAGGTGAGGGAAGGTGGGGTGGGAAGTGGAATCTCCAGTGGGGAGGGGGTGGGTGAGCATTTGAGGCGGATGAAGAGTGAGCAGGAGTCCTCCTCTCTCCTGTTACTGAAGCAATACAGAGCCTTGTAATAGCTTGCACTGGAGTGTCTATGGGGGCAGAATGCTAGATTTCGGGCCACTGGGTCCTTCCCAGAAAGAATAGTAACCTCCAAAGCATGCCCGTCACTGCTAAGCACTGTAGATCCATTGTGTCTTCAAGCCAGAGTTGCAGATTTCTGTGTTCAGTTGGTCACCTCATCCCGCACCTCCCTCTTCCTTCCCCTGACAGCCCTATCTCAAATCACTTCCCAGCAATAACTTGCCCTTCTCCCTCCAGGGCTGTCCCTGCATTCCCCACACCCTCTTGGCTGGCACCTCTGCCCGGGCTGTGGTTTGGCCCCAGAGGTCTGGACAGGACAGGGACAGCCTGAGCTGAACCTCAAGGAACAGGAAAGTTCAGTGTTTGCCTGAGGCATGACAAGTCATTCAGCGGTCAGTAACTCTCGCTCCTTAGCACTCCATCCCTCTGCAGAGACTTTCTCAGGGGACATGGGGACATTTAGGCTGATTGAAAAGACTAGCCTCCATCGGCCTGCTTTCCTCCCTCACACTTCCTTCAAGGGGCTTTAGCAAGATTTATTTCCAACAGAAATGTCTTTCTGTAGACTTTTGTAAACATTCAGTTACTTCACAAGTTTGCTTAAAACTGTACCAAACTATATTTTATTCCACTTTCAAAAATGATCTGTGGTAGCCTGACTTCAAAGATGGCTGCCATCAATTGCTGCCCTCTTGTAGACACATGCCACTCTTCCATGGAGAAGGGAGGCTGCTCCTGCACATCCTTGAAGCTCAGCTGGCCGGTGACTACTCTCGACAGAAGATACGGTGGAAGTGACATTGTGCCAGCTCCAGGCCCTGGTCTGTAAGAGGACTGGCAGTTTCCACTTCTTGCCTCTTGGGTCCCTGAGAGACACAGAAGAAATCCAGCCACTGTACTGGAAAGAGGCCATGTGGAGGAACACAGAGGGATCACTCATGTGCATGAAGAAGCCATGTTGAATGTCCAGCCATTGAAGCTTCCGGATGGCTCAGCCCCAGACTCCCAAATAAGAACTACTGAGCTCAGCTTATTCAACCCACAGAACCATGAAAAACAATAATATATTATCGTTTTAAGTCACCATGTTTTGGATTTTTTTTTTTTTACATAGCGATAAATAACTAAATTATGATCATTCACTTTAACCCACTAAATCTAGGAATCTAGAAAATAATCTGAAATATAATCCAATATTCATGATAAAGATATCTAATACACATCATTGTTGATTACCTTAAAAAAAGAGAAAAAACATAGGGCGATAGTTAGTATATTGTACATATGATCTATTGTGTAACATTTAAATAATGTAAATAATGCTTAAGGCCAGGCAGTGGCTTACGCCTGTAATCCCAGCACTTTGGGAGGCCAAGATGTGCAGATCACATGAGGTCGGGACCAGCCTGACCAACATGGAGAAACCCCGTCTCTATTAAAAATACAAAATTAGTAGGGCATGGTGTCACATACCTGTAATCATAGCTACTCTGGAGGCTGAGGCAGGAGAATCGCTTGAACCCGGGAGGCGGAGGTTGTGGTGAGCCAAGATCGCACCATTGCACTCCAGCCTGGGCAACAAGAGTGAAACTCCGTCTCAAATAATAATAATAATGCTTAAGAAGAGTCTTTAATATCCTAAAAGTTCTTTTGACTTTTTAAAAAGGAAGAAAAGAAAATGGGTCACCAAATTATGAATTGTAGATGATCTCTGCCACATAATATACATACAAGACGAGATGATTGGAAGTATATCTGCTAATGTTATCAGCATTTTTAACTGGTGGTAAGATTGTTATTTTCTTCTTTATAGTTTTCTGGGCTTTTCTAAGTTTTCTAAAACAGGATTATGTTTTTAGATTTCTTATCATAAAAGTAATACATGCCCATTATTTTAAAAAATTCAGACAATTCAAAGGGGCAGAAAGGTAAAGTGATAGTCAACCCAAGCCTACCATCATAGAGATAACCACTGTCAACATTTGAATGTTAACATTCAGAATTTAACATTAATATAAATGTGCATTTTTAAATGTTAGGATACTATATTATTTTATATTCTGATTTTTATACCTGTTTTATAATCAAAAGAAAATACATCTTAATATAGATAATCGTAACTTTTCTCAAAACATCTCATTGCCTTTTATCCCTCCTTTAAGGTTTGCAGAGATGTGCGTATAATGCATAAAAAATGCAACCACAGGAACATACACACCATACTTCAAAATGTATTACACAGTGTAACAACTGTGCCTCTAAGCAGTAATTCATATATTAGGAAAGTTGATATTTAGCAAATTAGAGAAAAAGCTTTCTGGTACTTCCTTTCCTCTTATGATAGCTGGCCTGCCGGGAAGGAATCCTTGAACCTGAGCTCCCAGTCATGGCCTGTGAGGCCTGGTAAGCATAATAGTAACAGGCAGGGCTCGGAGCCAGCCTGCCTGAGTTGGAATCCTCCTTTACTGGTTCTCTGACCTTGAGCAAATGACGGTACGCTCCCATTTCTGTATCTGAAAAACAGAGGTAATTCTACTAACAACCTCAAAAAGATGTTGTACAGATTGACTTGGGCAGTCTATATGATGAGCTTAGCATATTCAGTTAATATCTAGGTGGTAATAGTGTCATTATTCTTTCTTTCCAGAAAAGGCTGTCACATTTGATTTGGCATGAACCCCACCCAGGCAACCAGCATTTAGTCCTTGCCCATATTCTGCATACATTGTATTGAAATACTTGAATTTAGGAAAAAGAAAAAAAAATCAGCAGCCACTATACAGTATATAGTACTGTACCATAGTGTAGTAAAACATCATAATAAGTAATGTCCTACAGTCTATTAATATCCCATGATAAGTATTAACAAAGTTTGGAAATGGAAAAAAAAAAGATAAGCATTTAGGTTTGTACACATTTTATCAGTCATTAGATATAATAGCAGCAAGAACAGGAGGACGAGGGAAGAAATGAAGGGCGGCTCCAATGTTTGCATGCTTTCCATATGCCAAGCAGCATGCTCAGGGCAGCTGCAGAACTGAGTCCTCTCTGTAAGCACTATTACCCATTTTACAAATGAAGAAACTAGGGCTTAAAGAAATTAAGTAATTTGCTTAAGGACACACAAATGGTCAAATAGACTGAACCAGGATTTGAAGCCAGTGTGTTTGATTCCAAACCTCTGAGCTCAACCGTAAGGATAATCTCCCTAACAATTCCATAAAGTAGGTATTACCTTCAACAGGACCCAAGTTAACACCTCAGGGGGTTTCCATGTTGGAATTGTCAGTTCATTCCCTTGCACCCCACATATAATTATCTCCCTGCTCAGAAGCTGATTTCATGGCTACTCGTTAAAATTACCTGGACAGGTGTTTTAATATACTAATCCTTTCCACAGAGATTCTAATGTACTAAGTCTAGTGGCCAAGGGCCCATTGGGTGTAACGAGCCAGCATGAAGCAGCACTGGCCTCCATGGTGCTGAGGCTCCCATTGCTTCCAAGGACATTCAAGTAGTTTCCCCAGCCCTTTGCCTCCCCAGGGATTCTTTGTCCATCCACCAGCACCTACAGCTCTGGTCCTAGGTCTGCTCTTATGCTTACCCTCGCTGACTCTGCTCTGTCACCAGTGACCTTAAGTCACTTTTCTGAATGATCCGCCCACCCTCCTCCCCGTCTCAAAGCTTCCTAGAAGGCTTTAGTGAAAGCATGTTCCATTCCTTTGTTTCAATGAGCTTGGGAAACCACTCCTTCAGTGATTTAAACAATAGAAAGGAAAACAAAAAAAGGAAAAAAAAAAGGGACTTCCAAAAATCAAACACTTATTGTTCCTAGGAACCTATCCTATCAGTGAATTTTAAGAATAAAGGAAAACTTAGATACCCCTACCCCGCAAATTGCCTGGCAGACATTTGTGCTGGCTTTTGAAGAGTGCCTTCTGGAGGGAGGGTCATCCTGTATCTTGGAATACATCCTGTATCTGAGGAACTGAGGCTTTTGTTTTCTAAAAGTTACATTACATTTGATCTGTGGAAGACTTGTATTATGTGGATCTTTTTGCTCAGAGTTCAGTTCCTTAAAATCTCAAGCACTTTAACTGCTAGAAGGGAAAACCTCGCTGATTTGTTCACTGGTAAAACCACATTAAAATGTAGCCCCCAACTGATGTATCTAGGGTTTTTGCTTAAAATCATGTGTCAGTTATTTCTATTGACTACTCCCCATTGTGTGTTCTATATTCACATATGGAATACAATTCTGAAAATACTAACTTCTTTTGACCTATTTAAGTCCTCAACTTCCCATTTTGGTTGTTTGTCCCTACCTCAAATAGCTCACAGAGGCATCAATCAATGCAAAACTTTTACTACTTTTAACTGATAAACCCACAGAAAAGGGCTTTTGTTTGGGATGAATTGACGGTTCTCTCTTCCTATCTCTGACAGTTTAACGTCAATGTGGCCACAAGGAAAGCTTTAAATAGTTCAACCTTGAGCTCTGTCTCTGATGGGAACCAGGAATAAGAATGATGATCTTGTCTGAACAACCTGAAACTGATTCCAGACTCTACAGAACATTTTTGTAGTCTTACATCCCAGAAGAATCCAAGACTTCAAGCAGAATATAAGAGCTGAAACCATGATATTGCTGTTCAGGTTCCTCTTAAAAGAGCTTTGACTCAGTTCATCTGCACCTCATTATTAACTTACCTTTTGCTGTGGCAGAGACGGAGAGAGAAATGCACAAGGACCAAATCTCCTCAGAGAGGACCTCCTGAGCCAAATGGATGGGCCTTCACCTGCTGTTTATGAAAAAGCAGTCCCAGACTAATCCAGAATTATGAACAAATTGTTCCAGCAACACAAGGCTGCTTTTTTCCTAAAGTGGCCCTAAAAAGAATACATAGAAAAATACGGGTCAAACAAGACTTCAGAAAGTTACTAAATGCAGCAAAAGCACTAAAAATTAGATAACTAGTCACTTAGGGGTAACTTACTGATTTGAAAACAATGTGACTGAAAATTCTGAAATCCTCAAACTTTTTATTAGCTGTTAAAAAATCACCTATAACATTATGTATGAATTGTAATTCATTAACATCTTCTGGAGAAGACAGAATAAGACAAATGTGATGTGCTAAGATTTACAGATAAAATAGAATAAATTGGAATCAGAATAAGCAAACCAAAAGGTAGACCAGGTCATTGCATCATTTAATTACACTTGTTTAAAACTCCTCCATGGATATATCTGTACACAATTTTTTCTGGGTTAGTAATATGAACAATGATTATGTTTAGTTTTTATGTTATGTTCAATTGAGCTTATTAATCACATACAAGTGACAGTTTAACATAACAAGTGTTATCTAGGCAGGGAGGGTATAAACTATTTTAATTTTTTCTATTTTTTTATATTAAAAACCTAATATGTCACTTAAAAATTACATATCACCCATTCTATTTTTCCAAAAATTAAGGAAGAGTTCAAAACCATCTTACTGAAGTGAGAGCTAGTAGAAAAATATTATGCAAGACATTTCTAGAAATCCAGATTTTTTTCCCATTAGCATTTTTACTTCACTATCGATTAATGATGAGATTTAAATTAGTTTTGTCTATGTTTTTGTTCTAGTTGAAAAAAAAGTTTTGAAATTACAAAGGAAAATAAAAAGCACCTCAAGACCCACCAGAATAGGAAGTTTTCTCAACGCTAAAAAGTTGTCATGTGATCATATTTTAATTAGAATTGTGGTTAGGGGCATCCAGGCATGGTGGCTCATGCCTGTAGTTCCAGCACTTTGGGAGGAGAGGCAGAAGAATCAGGTGAGGTCAGGAGTTCGAGACCAGCCTGGCCAATATGGAAAACCCCATCTCTACTAAAAATACAAAAATTAGCTGGGTATGGTGGCACACACCTGTAATCTCAGCTACTTGGGAGGCTGAAGCAGGAGAGTCCCTTGAACCCGGGAGGCAGAGGTTGCAGTGAGCCAACATTGCGCCACTGCACTCCAGCCCGGGCCATAGCAGCAAGGCTCTGTCTCAATAACAAAAAAACCCCTATAATCCAGAACTGTGGTTAGTGGGGTGGAAATCTAGTTTCATAAACTCTACTGAAAATTTTGAGTATAGTATACTGTTCCTCATAGATATGGGTACTTTTGCATTTTTTTGTTCCTCACAAAGTATTACTGTTTCATTTTTTTTCTATTGTCTAGCCCCCAAGACCCTTGACTGAAGACCCAGTCAGCAATCTGTGCTGGGTTTGAATTCACCATTAGCACCTGGGGTAACCTCAATCCACAGAATGTAAGAAGACAAGTGAGGCAATGTTTGTGGAGTCCAGCGGCTGAACCCGCTCTGCTCCAGAAGAAATGCCCCAATTGTCTTTCCTAAGCAAAAATTGCCACGACTCCCCATAAACAATCAGTTGTCCATTGACGGTTATAAATAGACTTTAATACACAACCAGCTGTCTGAGGGAGAGTTTATAACTGTTGACCAAAGACACAGTAGGGAAGGGAAATGAGAGATTTCCACATAGCAGGAGAATGACTTGTCTGCAGTCTGCAGTGAATGAGGTTGCACACAGATCTCCCATTTAAAATATGTCAGCATGCCTTGAACTCAAGTGAAAATTATGGGGACAGCACAATGGGCTTCATGTGGGAGTCTGTTTCAACAGATACTGTATTCTTCTCTCATGGGCACCCTTGAATTCAGGATTGTGAAATAAGCGGCGGTTACCAGCAGATGTCCTGTAAAGTGCTGGTCACAAGAGATATTTTCGATGATACAGAACAAGATGCACTAGTTTAACTGTGATAAGAACTAATCCCTTACCCATTTCTTTTCCATTTCCTGTTGTTTCCCTTTATCTTTTCCAAGATGACTCTCCTTCTTGCACAACCTCGCTGACAACCACTCTCTATGAAAGAGTGTTCCTGAGCATCTTATTTTAACCAGAACCAGTCCTTGGGGCGAGGTGGTATCTCAAAGATCTGATCAGGTGTGACAGAGAACAGGTCTCTGGGCAGCCAGCCATGGGCACAGGCCTCTCTGTACTGCAGCAGATCTGCCCACGGCTGCTCTGAGTTCTGACCAGCCAGCCAGAGACAGCTGGATGTGGTGGAGGGTGAAGGTGGATGCAGGCATTGTCGCAAAGCTCAGTAAGACTAAGCTGGGGAGGATAACAGGGGTGAGACACACAGATGTGGGAATAAAGACGGTGGCACAAAAGAAAGGCACAGGGGAGCAGGGATCCATCAGGAAAGATTTAGCAGAATGTTCCTTCACTCTGTAAAATAAAATGAAGAAAAAAAAGGTCAATTTTGATAGAAAATAGTATGTTTAGTGGTCGGGCACAGTGACTCACGCCTGTAATCCCAGCACTTTGGGAGGCTGAGGCAGGAGGATCACCTGGTCAACATGGTAAAACTGCATCTCTACTAAAAATACAAAAATTAGCCAGACGTTGTGGCACATGCCTGTAATCCCAGCTACGCTGGAGGCTGAGGCAGCAGAATCGCTTGAACCCAGGAGGCAGAGGTTGCAGTGAGCCGAGATTGCACCACTGCACTCCAGCCTGGTGACAGAGTGAGACAAGAAAGAAAAGAAAGAAAAAGGAAAAGAAAGAAAAGGAAAGAAAAGGGGAAGAGTATGGTTAGTGCATGAACTGTGTGACATATGATTTGGGACACTGAAAAATTTCAAATGCATTCCTACTTTGATTCCCACACCTTAAATTTTAAAGTTATGATAAATTTTCTTTTTGTTTTTTTGTTTTGAGACACAGTCTCGCTCTGTTGCCTGGGCTGAAGTGCAGTGGTGTGATCTTGACTCACTGCAACCTCCACCTCCCGTGTTCACGTGATTCTCCTGCCTCAGCCTCCCAAGTAGCTGGGATTACAGGTGCACACCACCACACCCGGCTAATTTTTTTGTATTTTTAGTAGAGATGGGGTTTCACTATGTTGGCCAGACTGATCTTGAACTCCTGACCTCGTGATCTGCCCACCTCGGCCTCCCAAAGTGCTGGGATTATGGGCGTGAGTCACTATGCCCAGTCTAAATTTTCTTTTAAAAATTTACTTCCAAGATAAAAATAAGCCTATCATGACTGCATTTGAACTATCCAGAGTTAGCACCCATCCTATGATCTCAGTTTACCCTTAAATTAACATAGGTGAGAAAATTCATTATTCCAGTTCAAATTAGAGAATGTCTTTTTTTTTTCCTTCTGGCCAAGAGACGTGCAATTTAATGCCAGGGTCTAGTTTTAAGAATTAGAAGTTCTTCTATTTTAAAGATGGAAAAATTTTAAACTGAGTAGGTAATGTTTCTCTAGAGATGTATACAGAAGCATTTGAGATTTCTCATATTAGGAATCTGTAAATGGCTACTTTTTACCTCAATAAACCACTGTTCCTTGGTTCCTCTTTTGTAAGAGAGCACCTTCCTCATAGTAAGAGAATTAATAGAAGAATGCCTTGCACCAGGCACTCAATAGTGTAACCTATTGCAAATTAATTCACTTTAAATCTTCCCATTGCTTTTTTCTTTCTCAAGGATAACTTTTATTGAAATGTAATATGCATGCAGACGTGCATGTAAGTATACAGTTTGATAAATTCACAAACTGAACACACCCTTGAGGCCTCTGCCCAGATTAAGAGTCAGAACATTCCCCCACACTTAAGAGCTCCTTTTATACTTGCACCCCACACCCTACACTCAGCTAACAGTAATGTTAATCTAACAACATTTGCTTTGCCATTTGTAAATCATTTATTGTGGTAAAATATATATACAACTTAGCACCTTAACTTTTTTTTTTTTTTTTTTTTGAGACAGAGTCGCTCTGTTGCCAGGCTGGAGTACCATGGCACAATCTTGGCTCACTGCAATCTCTGCCTCCTGGGTTCAAGCGATTCTCCTGCCTCAGCCTCCCGAGTAGCTGGGACTACAGGTGCACGCCACCACGCCCAGCTAATTTTTGTATTTTTTGTAGAGACGGGGTTTCACCATGCCGGCCAGGATGGTCTCCATCTCTTGACCTCGTGATCCACTCGCCTTGGCCTCCCAGAGTGCTAGGATTACAGGCATGAGCCACTGCACCCAGCCCATCTTAACCATTTTTAAGTGTACAGTTCAGTAGAATACTAAGTGCAGTCCCATTGTTGTGCAACCATCACCAGCATCCGTCTCCAAAACTCTTTTCATCTCACATAACTGAGACTCAATACCCATTCAGCAATATCTCCCTATTCCTCTCTCCCTCTAGCTCCTGGCAACCACTATTTTACTTTGTCTTTATGAATCTTACCACTCTGGATTATTTAATATAAATGGAATTGAAGTGTTCATCCTACTTTTTTGTGTGTGTATGTGGTGTTTTTTTTGTTTTGTTTTGTTTTTTTGTTTGTTTTTTTTTTTTTTTTTGAGACAGAGTCTTCCTCTGTCACCCAGGCTGGAGTACAGTGGCCGGATCTCAGCTCACTGCAAGCTCCGCCTCCCAGATTTACGCCATTCTCCTGCCTCAGCCTCCCGAGTAGCTGGGACTACAGGCGCCCACCACCTCGCCCGGCTAGTTTTTTTTTTTTTGTATTTTTTAGTAGAGACGGGGTTTCACCATGTTAGCCAGGATGGTCTCGATCTCCTGACCTCGTGATCCACCCATCTTGGCCTCCCAAAGTGCTGGGATTACAGGCTTGAGCCACTGCGCCCGGCCTCATCCCACTTCTGCGGATGTTTGTTCTCTACATAAGTAGAATCATACAGCTCTGTTTTCCCCTGTATCTAGCTTCTTTCCCTCAACATGCCTGTGGGATTTATCAGTTCATTTACAGAGTTCTACTTTATTCCTCCTCATTAAATAGTACTCTCCTGTGTGAGTATGCCACAATTAATGTATTCTACTGGTGATGGGCATTTGGATAGTTTTCAATTTGGGGTTTTTACATGTAGTGCTGCTATATCTTTTGGTAAAATATGTGGCTAGAAATGAAATTGCTAGAGCATAGGGTATGCATGTATTCAGCTTTAGTAGATATTCCCATTACTTATTAATACATTCAAGTCACCAAAGAGAAGTGATCATTAATACATGATTTATACAATCTCTTTCATGAAGGAAAGCAATTATGTATTTGGATTCACATGACGCTCTGGACTCTGCCCAGAAGAGTAGAACTGCCTACCCACTCAACTCCTCCCACCACAAACCCCACACACCAGCTCTATTGAGCTTTCTCTGCTTAGCTGAACACCCCTCTCCTACTCTTTCCTCCCTAGGCCATTGTGGGTGCTGCTTCATTCAACCTGTACCCTCTTTCTACCTGGTTTGATGGCTGTTTGTCTCTCAGACCTCAGCCCCTTTGAGAACTGGTACCAAAGCACAAAGCATGCCTCCTCAAAATGCATGTCATCATGAGTCCCTTCTTGCTGGAATGTAAGTCTGAAGATGAGGCGCTGGCATTCTCCCCTTGCCCAGGTCTTGTCACTTGCTACCTCTATTTCTTTATATTTTAGAAGTTGTCTGCACATGCAGATTAAATTTATTCTGAGCCTCTATTCTGGGTTCCCACTGACATAAAACATGATGCTTAGAATATACACAAATCCAAACCACTCAGATCGGTATCAGCAACCAAGTTCAATCCACTTTCCAATAGTTGTACATAATACCATTTTACTGTTCTAGATGATGTCAAGTCTAAGGACTCACTAGTATTTAATAACATCTAATTCAAACACAGAACTAAAAAACTACCCAGTAGCACATTCCAAAGACTAAGTACAATGGTAGAAAGCACTAAACTCTGAGTTGGTCTTCCATGTTGGACAAAAAAACAATGCTCTGAATCTACATGGTTTCATCACAGAATGGGAAGAGTAATATGGACTGATGCCATAAAAGTAATTCTAGTTAGCAGTTCCATTTACACTAACAGCAACCTAGATCACCAAGAAATAATCCGAGTAGAAATTGCCAAGGCTTAAATGAAATAAAAATGAGAGAACTCATTCAGATCTTTTTCTCCATTAAATGTAAAGTTGTATCATGTTCGTGGGTGGGAAGATATAGACATTCAGACATCTTCCATGAGAAAAATGATTTAGTATATGGTACACATTCTCTCAGAATCCTAAGTATCCATTAAAACTATGGGAATTAATATGGACATGAAAATGAACAAAGATTAGTGGATTAGAATAGAATGTTAGAAAAAAACTTATTAGGCTTAAGGAAATTTAACATGTGATCTAAAAAATAGTGCCCAAATCAAGGTGGGGGAAGTTCAAATAGTCAATAAAAGGTTAGAATAGTGGGCTACTAAAAAAAAAAAAAAAAAAAAAAAAAGACTGTATCAGATAAGAATGTATTTGACTGCAAGTAACCAAAAAACCAAACTAACAGTGGCCTAATTAAATAGAGATACAATTTCTCATAAATTAGAAGTCTCTGCTAGTATTGGCCCACCTGCTCAATGATATTCTAAGGTGAGTTTGACAGTCTACAGCCCATAGGCCAATCACTGCACTTTTGTACAACTCAAAAATGAAGAATGGTCTTTACCTATTTTAAATGCTTGGGGAAAAGAATATTTTGTGACAAGTTACATTAAGTTTAAATGTTAGGGCCCATGAATAAAGTTTTATTGGAATACAAAGATGCTCATTTATATTTCCTCAATGGCAATTTCTATGCTTCAACACCAGAGTTGAGTAGACAGAGGTTGTATGGCCTACAAAGCCCAAGATATTTACTATCTGGCCCTTTACAGAAAAAACTTGCCAATCCCTGCCCTAAGGAACCCGTACTCTTTCCAGCTTTGTCATCTTTGTTACATTGCCCCCAGTAATGTAGTACTTTATTACTGCAAACCAGACCCTCAACTCCAAAGCAGAAGCCTTCCTGGAAACCCTGCAGACTCCCACTTACATTTGACTGGCCAGAGATTGGCACTGTCAGGCCTAGACACAAATGGCCTGGGAGCCTCCAGCTCTCCCTGCCCAGAAGTATTAATGTATAAATAAGACCATGAACACGAGAACTACAAGAGGCAGAATGTGTATTATCTTTTTGTGGGGATGACCAAATATGAAACCTAGAACCAATAAAGTCAGAGATTGACTTACCCATATAATGCCCCCGTGTAGAAAAGAAACTTAAATATATTTGCTATATTTTGTTATATTAAGAGTTTCTATAAGACAAAAAATGCTTGATCCTTGATAAATTCAAAGAATTCAACTGGCTAATTTGATATGTTCAAATTTTCATTTTTAAAGATGTAACTTAACAATGAAATGTATCCCTTATCAAAAGGACTTGCGCTGTGTGGGGAAAATGGTCTCACAGTTGAGGGAAATGTAAACTGCCATAGTTTTGGGGGAGACCAAATTTCATCTCTGACATTTTCTTAGCAATTCTACTTGCATATAAGAATCTATATTCAAAGATGATCACAGCACTGTAATAATGGGTAACTTTAAAATGCTCTCTTTGAATGTCCATCAGTAAGGGAATCAGTTGAATGGGTATAGAACTATTAAATACAAACTAATGTCCATGGGAAAAAAAGGTGTTAGGATTTTGAAATGTCTCCACAACACCTTGTTAAGGAGCTATAGGATTGTTTTAAGGCTATGTTCATATACAAAGAAAGCAGACTGGCAGGGAACATGTCACACCTGACAGTCACTACCTTTGTTTAGGATTGGGGTTGCAAAGTCAGCTTCTCACGTTGCATACTTTGCTATTAAACTTAAAAGCACAAACCACTTGCATAGATTGGTCAGAACGTCCGTTGCAGAGATATAAAGAAAGGAATCTAAAAAGACAGAAGTTAGTTCATCCTTATTTCATGAAACCTACTACACAGCCAAGACCGAGCTTGGGAAAGTCTAGAGCCAGAGATGGCTCTCTGCCTCCTTTAGGCTCAGCCCTCACCCTGACCATCATTCTACAGGCATACTCTGCAAGGCGCAGGCTAACGTGAACTATGAATGTCCACTGAGAAAGTCGCATTTTAAAATTGTAAATTTAACTGATATGCTCTTCCTCCCACTAGGACAGACAACATGTTACTAAGGTTCTGAGTGTCATCTAACTTTCAGTTTCTCTTCTGCCTCAAGAAATCTAACAAGTAGTTTTGGTATTAATATCTGCGTTGGAGTACTTCCTTGTATCTTACTTTGGACCTACGTTTTAGAACCTAAAACTAGAAGTCACTGAGTGAGTGCTATGACTGAATATTGGTTTCAAAGTGCATTGCGTTGCTTCTTTCCTGTGATCTTTGACAATAGGATTTGAAACCCAACATCTATCTACTCATTCTGATTCAGAGGCTCAAGAGCATTAAGTAATAGATATCCAACATAAGAGACCCACAACAATGGTACTGTAGTTTTATTAAAGATAGTAGAAAAGCTAATATCATCAAGTTCCTTAAATGATAGTGAGACAAACTTTCCATGAGGCCAGAGGCCCCCTCCATCAGTCAAGCGACAACCTGCACTCTCAAGCTCCCATCTGACACCAGGTTGTGAAGGCTTCGGGGCCCTTTACCCACGACTAGCCCATGACAGAATGCTTTCTTGCACAGAGTCCTTGCTCACTCTAAAGAGGCCAGGAGTGTTAGGTGAGGAGGAACGTACATGCTGAGGTCAGTTCTGGACCAGTCCCATGCCAATTGTACAGAGAAGGACGATAGCAGCTGAAAAGCTCAGAAGAGTCCGAAGCCAGCTTAACACCAGTAACAATTTTACCCCTACCCCAAGAGCTGACATGCGTCCAATTCCAGTTCCTCTTTCCCCACCTAAATGACCCCAGAGGTGGCACTAAGCCCAGCCCAGTCACAATCTAGGACAGCAACAGTCAGACATCACAATGGGCCCAGCTTCCCAGTAGTAGGAGTGACTGAGAACAGCACTAGGGGTCCCCTGCCCACATCAAAGAGAAGCATCTAAGAGGGGTTACTGCCATAATGCCATCCTTCTTGCTGTGCTTTGAGAAACAAACTAAATCCCACCTCCCTTCAAAGAGCTCTAGTTGCTACGAAAACTAATCCCACCCCCTACTAGAGTCCTGAGACTTAGATGGCCCTGAGGCCAGTAGAAGGCTTTGGGGTATCTCAAGAGCAGCCACACTTCTCCACCAAGGAAGTGTTCACGTAGTGCACACTCATCTTGTGTTCGTCATCCTGGACCATCAGGGAGAAGAGTCTGACCCTGGTGGGATGGCAGGTCTGGAAGAGCCAGGGACAGGTAGGTACTCCCCTCTGCAGAAACAAATGGCAGAATGGTGAGTGCCTCATAGCCACAGCCTCATACCTAAGGGCATCGGTAGACTTGTCAGGGATAGATGGAAAGGGAGGAGGAGGGCCTGGGGAGAAGCTGCTGGATCAGGGCTGTTTCAGAACAATCTTTAGGAAGCTGTTGTTTCTTATGCAAAGATAAGGGATAAGGTCACAGTGCGGGAAAGATGCTACACACTGCATCAGTGCTAGATTACATAATTGCCAACTTCAGTGGCTTCCTTGACTCAAAAGGAGCCAGGCCTAGAGAGTTGAGCACTTAGTGCTTTCCCAATATGACCCCAGAAGAGAAAGAACAAGGTTCCATGTTTTACCTTATAGCACTCAAAGCTGGAATGACGGAGCTCACTGTTGAGGGCCAGGCAGGTCCCCTGGCAGTAAGGGAAGCTGAGAGTCTTGGGTGCAACAATACACTCGCCCCAGGCAGCTCTGTGAAGGTTCACCTTGCGATCCTGCAGATGGCAGAGCTTCTCTACAGGAAAGGTATTCTGGCCATCGCCTATCTCCCAGTGATTCTGGCATGGGGTCCCCAGGATCAGCTGCTCCACATTAGGGATAAAGGGTTTCTGGACGTAAGGCAGGTGAAACAGAGATGGCTGTGTGTGGGACGAGGTCACGAACAGCAACACTACATCTCGTTTCCTTTCGATGCTGGAACACTCGTTCAGGCTGGCATCAGCGACATCAGTGGCTGGAATCTTTGTCTCTGCCAAGAGGGTGGGCACCACCTCCATCCAATATGTGAGTAAACAGTAGATCTCCAATAATGACCCTCCCTCTGACTGGTAGGATGAAAAGATAATGGGGAAAGATCCCAACAGGAATCTTTGGAGGCCCCTTTGATGGTCCTCGAACTCTAGAACAAGCTCAGTGGCATGGGGGACAATGGGCACCCAAGCCCATAGGTTTATCAAGGAAACCCCCAAGAAGGGAACTGCCTCAAAACAGAGGAGCCAGTAGCTGTGTAGGAACTGTGAGCCTGTAGGGAAAGAAGACGGGAAGCTCCAGGAGGCCGCTATCATGGAAAGTCCCACCTCCCTTTCAGCTTCTTACTCCCCACTACCCAGCCTTGCAGGATAGGACAAAGATTTAGCAGTCTCAGCTTGTCAAAGCCAGTGCTTAGTCCACAGCAGCCAGGAATGGGCTGAGATTTCTCAACTCCCATCACCCTACCCCTAGAATTAAGTCAGAATGACTGCCCTACTACTGAAAACCATTCCAGTCACCATGACCTAAGACAAGCCACTTGCCCTGTTGTATGTCCTAAAACACTGTAGTTGCCCAGCCCACCAGCTGTGTACTTCACACTTTGGAGCATCCTTACACAGAGAACTTTAGGGCATCAGCCATAAAGCTTAAAGACATCCTACGTACCAGGCCTGTAGAGCTGAAACCAGGAAGCAGATTCCTTTTCTGCTAGACCAGCTGAGGAGTATTCTGTCCCCAACTCCTTGCTCTACTCACAAGAGCCCTAAATATCTGTTGTCATTTACACCCTATTCCCTGACCAGTCCCACAAAATGCTGCCAGGCAGCTTTTGGATCACTCCTTCCCTGGCAAAGACCAGAGCTCCAGATACTTACTTTTGAATGTGAGGGTAAAACCATGTTGCCTGGCAGAAAAGATCTCATTTATGTGGGAAGGCAGCATTGGGTTGGGACAGTCAAATGTCTCTACCGAGCTCAAACACATGCACCAAAGACCCAGAGCCAAGAGCCCAGGAATGAGCCAGGAGCTGCCACTTCTCTCACCACCACCCTCCATCGTACCTGCTCTTAGAAGCGGGGCTTCACCTTCACTGTCTTTAAATATCCATCTGGCCAGGTGTAGTCCCTATTCTAAACCCCAGAGCTTGGGGCTGATCATGCATTCAAGAGAAATTAAATTCAGATGAGAGAAACTCCCACTCCCAGAACAACTTCAATACCTACTCCTGCTTACAGAATGAAGGTGCAAGAAGTGATAATACAGATTGTGTTTCTCAAACGCAACCTTGAAAACACAAGTACATAATTAGTGAATAGATGCACTTATATGGAAGACATGCTCTGACAGACTGTGTCGGTCCAAATGCTGGAAACAAGGACAGGTATGCACAGTTTGCAAGTTACAAACACTCCATTTAACTCACCTTTGTGTTCTTAGACTTTAGCTAACATCAGAATCACCTAGAGCATTTGTTAAGACATAGATTGCTAGGCCCCATTCCCAGAGTTTCTGATTCAGTAGGTCTTGAATGAGGTCCAAGAATTTACCACTCTAGCAAGTTGCCAGGTGATGCTGATAATGCTGGTTCTGAGACCGCTTTGAAAATCACTCATCCACATTATTTATACCACAACTAGTACATAGAAGATGCCCAATAAGTGTATTTTGATTCATTGATAATATGCTATACCTAGTGTGTTTGTGGCTCTGAAATTTTTTTAAACAGAAACAAACAAACAGCAACAACAACAACAACAAAAAACTCCTTCAGGTTAAAAGGATGAAATTCACTAAATCTGAAAATACCAGATTCTTATGTGGGAAGTACCCACATAAGAAAAGTAATATTTGGGATTCATGCTCCCATCATTCTTTTGTTTTCTTTTCGGAGAGTACAAATCAAGATCTTCAAAAAATAACAGACATAAGAAGCCAATATAGTCTTCTTCATGTTTCCTAACACTTAACAAATTATTATGAGCATATTATATATATAGTGTAGGAATAATCTGTCAATTAAACAGAGTAAGGCATCCTTCATTAACAAATTAACCTGCATTTTATATTTGCTTTTCTTAAAAGACCAAATCACATTGACACATACAATAAAAGTTTAGTTTCTCCACTTTGAGAGGCCAAAGTGGGCAGATCACGAGGTCAGGAGTTCAAGACCAGCCTGACCAACATGGTGAAACC
Organism: Chlorocebus sabaeus; assembly: GCF_047675955.1. NCBI lineage: Eukaryota > Metazoa > Chordata > Mammalia > Primates > Cercopithecidae > Chlorocebus > Chlorocebus sabaeus. The sequence continues at coordinate 38,562,947 of NC_132907.1, read as the reverse complement.
CCGTCTCTGCTAAAAATACAAAAATTAGCCAGGTGTGGTGGTGTGCACCAGTAATCCCTGCTACTCAGGAGGCTGAGACAGGAGAAATGCTTGAGCCCCAGAGGCAGAGGCTGCAGTGAGCTGAAATTGCGCTACTGCACTCCCGCCTAGGCCACAGAGTGAGACTCCGTCTGGAAAAAAAAAAAAAGTTTAGTTTCTCTAAACTTGAGGTTCATTTATTCTCATTAAGAAATTCAATGTCCCAAATTATGTAAATAAGTATACCATAAGTAATGGTAATCAGTACAGTCCATCTTTAGAAAGCTTCTGTGTAAATTCATTAGCTAATGTTAGTGAAACAAGCTGATGAGGTAGGTGTGATTATCCTTGGATGGGGAACATCCAAGGATGGGGAAACTGAGGAAAAAGTAGGTAATGACCTGCCCACAGCAGGGCTGAGTCAGCTCTCCTTGCAGAGTAGATTCTATGTTAAGACAATTCCTTTGGATTTTTGTTCCTTAAAAATGAAGAAACACAAAACAAAAGCAAAGGACAAAATAATTCAATTTAGAAAAACAAGCTTTGGTAAAAGGAAAAGGAATAGAAATAGGTTTTTTTTTTTTTAAGTTGAGAATAGAATTCTAAAAGCTAATAATTTGTGTGCCTAAAGTTCCCACTAATTATCCCTATCTTGTCGGTGTTATTTTTCTAATCAATGAGAGGTTGATGATAACTCTCTTTTGAGCTTATATTCTTTGCTTTTTAATGAGCAGATTCTTATGGACCCCCAATTAAATATGTAGTGAGCTTATGGAATTTCTAGCAAATGTGGCTTTCCTTTTTGTTTAGATAAATTAATCTCCAAATTCTCAGCAAGGGGAAAGGAGGCAGCTCCCATCTAATCCCCAGGCCTTCTCTAAATGGCTTCAAGTGTAAATGTGTTAAGTAAAATCCTTCACGAATTTGTAAATTGCTTTAAAAAAAACCCTTCAATAATAATCTTGGATGAGAAACTTGTTTTACTAATTTATAGCTAAGCAGCTGTTGTTTTGTTAGCATCTTCAGCTTCATTTACACAAGAAAATCTGAAAATGAATCATGCAGACAGGAGAGACCAGATTGCACTCTATGGTAAACGTTTTTGTATGCTTGTCTCATAGGATGTTGAAAAGTAAACACCAAAAAAGACCATTTATCAACCATCACACTGGAGAAAATGTTGGCCAATGATATGTTCAGCTTATATTTCAGTAGATTTATATTTCATGTGTCATTGCCAAGCTGCAGCTGAGTGAGTATGATGAAAATACATGCTAGCAAAATATGAGCCAACTTATCTGAGGCCCTGCAAAACCTATCAAGTGCCTCATCAGGGAAGAAGGAAGCATTGACTGCTCAAGTCATTGACTCTAGTATGCCTGTAGCCTCACCATTCAGCTCTGTCCATTTAGAAGTGGTAAGAATCAGAAGCAGATGAAAAGTACATAGTTGATAATATGCTCAGTGTCTTCTTGGACTTGGGATAATATACATAAAGGTGCTTTATAAACTATAAATTGCAAGTCCTTTCTGTGGATAGGGTATCACATATTTATTTAATGCACATATTTATTTAAATAATCTTTAAGTTTTTGGTTGAGGACCCTAACAGTAAAAAAAAAAAAAATAGAATAACATTTACCCCAATGTCTACATATGGGTTTATTCATTAATAAACTACATATGTATGCTAATATACATATATATTAATGAGATGCACATATATATACATATAAGATACACAAAAATGGAAATTGAAAAAGGATATGAAAATTAAATGGGAATTCATTTTCTAGTATTTCTACTATTGTTTTACTGCTCCCAGCAGATCATCTTGGGAGACTACTCTTTAATGGATAAGTTCATTTTGAAAAGTAGGGGTGATAATTATAATTAACATTTACATAGTGTATGTAAATACTGCTAAATATTACTAATTCTGGTGCTTTACATGTATTACCTAGTTTTATCTTGGTATCAACCTTATGCAACAAGTATAATTATTATCTCCACTTCACAGATGATGAAATTGAGGTACAGACTGATCACCTAACTTGTCCATGGCCACACAATTACCAAGTATCAGGGATAGGATTTAAACCTAGGCAGTCTAGAGCTAGACTCTAGCTCATCTAAAACCTGAAGGCCTGGTAAGGTATTATCATACTAATCAGTAAGTAATCGGGATGCCTATGCATTAGCTTCTATAATACCTGCATAATAGCATGTATCTTACCATATTGCAATTGTTGCTTTGAATACTTGTCTCCCCTGCTAGACTGAAAATTCCTTTAGAACAAGGACTGAAGTAGTTTTGTATTTACCTAACAGTAAATACACACAATTGAGCACAGTGCCTGGTACCTAAAAAGTATATGGTAGGCACTTGTTGGATGGATAGTTGGATGAAAGAAAAAACGATTTTTAAAAATGGATGGATGGATAGATGGATTTATCCCAACTTACTAGATAGCCATTGGAATATGAATGTCCTTGAAATAGGGATGAAAATCTCACCTGCCAATAAAAATATTCACAGACTTGCTGGGCGCGGTGGCTCATGCCTGTAATCCCAGCACTTTGGGAGGCCAAGACAGGCGGAGCATAAGGTCAGGAGATCGAGGCCATCCTGGCTAACACGGTGAAACCCCGTCTCTACTAAAAATACAAAAAAAAATTAGCTGGGCATGACGGCGAGTGTCTGTAGTCCCAGTTACTTGGGAGGCTGAGGCAGGAGGATGGCATGAACCCAGGAGGCTGAGCTTGCAGTGAACCGAGATTGCGCTACTACACTCCTGGGTGACAGAGCGAGACTCTGTCTCCAAAAAATAAAAATAAATTCACAGACTTTCTTCTTAATGAGATAATGCTCTGTTGCTAACCAACGTATAGAAAAAAAAATTATCTCTGATGTTATCCAAGCCTTTTCAGGGAGGAAATACTATCCCACTCATGAGCATGTCAAACCCTGCAGAAACCAAAAAAGATGAAAAAGAAAGGAATGTTGTTTATGGAAATAATATGTCTTGTCAGGAATTCGTGTTTTATCTCATAAAAAGAACAAAACAAAAAGAGAATCTGCCTTATGCTCTGGCATCAGGAAACCTGGTTCATTAAAAATGTGGCCTGGATACCTCCAGGGGAAAAAAAAAAAGATGAGTGAATGAATGAATGAATGAATGAATGAATAATAGATTTGCCTTTTCTGAAGTGGAATCCAGGTTTTAATCCAGTCTTAATCCACTGTATGTGGTAACAGTTGCATTAATAATATGCTTTGTCACAACACAAACTACCCAGACTGTTTGACATTTATACTCAAACCAAGAGTCCATGTTTTATGCATTTTGAGTGGCACAAATCAGCACTGAGATATCGGAACTAAACCTTGAAAAGTTTCCTTCTATATTTGAAGCTGGAAAAACTTCAAGGCACTTTGATTCAAATACACATTCTATTAAAACGTGAGTATCTTGCTTGAGCCCAGGAGGTGGAGATTGCAGTGAGCAGAGATCATGCCACTGCACTCCAGCACTCCAGCCTGGGCAATAGAGCAAAACTTTGTTTCAAAAAAAAAAAAAAAAAGCGTATATCTTTCATACCAATTACTTCTGTATTTAGTGTAGCTTAAGATACAAAAGCCTCTGAATCAAAACAGTGACTGCAAGATTGCTTTTACAAATCTAATGATGTACTTAATGTAATGTGATAGGTTCCATCTAAATAATGTATAATTTTGTCTGTTTTCCATTGCTTTATATTCTTTCAAATGGAAAACAGTTCTATAGAAGTCAAATTCTGCACTTCCTTTGTTATAACTATATTTCAGCTGATTAGTGTTGTTCTTTGGGGCTTTCTTTTAGCAATCAGATACAATTACCATTGTTCTATAACATTGACTACCAAACTTGTTATTTCACTCTGAGAGCTGTGCCTGTCTTGTCTTTATTTTTCTCTCTTCAGGATAATACCCACTGTAGTGTCCATAAATCTTTACTGAAGGAATTCACTATTAAACTACCTAGCAAAGTTAGTATTCTTTAAAGATATTGTTTGTTTTAACAAGTAGATAGGAGAGCAGAGTTCTGCCATGTTAAATGTAGTTAAGAGGACCCTCAACACAGCAGGGGCATCACCTAAGAGCATCTTAGAAATGCAGAATCTCAGAACTTTCGGACTTTAATGTGCATTTGAACCAGCTGAGGATGTTAAAAAGCAGCTGATTCAGGAGGTCTGGGGTGGGGCCCAAGATTCTGCAGTTTGATGAGCTCACATGTGATGCCTATATAGCTAGTCCTTGAGCCACCTCCTGAGTAGCAAGACCTAAGGAAAGAGCCCATTATGATATTGCACTTGCCACGTATCTAACTAAAACAAAGAGATTTAATAAGATAAGTAGTTAATAAATATTTACTTAGCACAGTCTGTGACTAATCCTTTTATGATTGAATTATTTGACTTTAGATAGATCATAAGACTTTTCTGCTTATTATCCTTTTCTGTTTAATGAACGTAGTACTTCAATTTGTTTTCTGATAATGTTTATATTCCATCCTTGTATTCATTTTATGCATTCTATATGTCATATTACTAAAGCCAGACAACTGTCATTTGAAATAATTATTTTTAAGAGATAGAACCAAATGCATAAAGATATAATTTTCAAGTAAAAAAATGGTGTTTTTTTTTAATTTAAATCTTGTTATGATTTAATGCTAGTTACATATTGTAGGAACCAAAACCAAGTAAAGAAATCACAGCAGTCTCCAATTATTATTATTGTTATTATTTTTGAGACAGAGTCTCACTCTGTCGCCCAGGCTGGCGTGCAATGGCACATCTCAGCTCACCGCAACCTCTGCCTCCCAGGTTGAAGCGATCCTCCTGCCTCAGCCTCCAGAATAGCTGGGACTGCAAGTGCGCGCCACCACGCCCGGCTAATTTTTGTATTTTTAGTAGAGATGGGGTTTCACCATGTTGGTCAGGCTGCTCTCGAACTCCTGACCTTGTGATCTGCCCTACCTCAGCCTCCCAAAGTTCTGGGATTACAGTGTGCGCCACTGCACCCGGCCAGCAGTCTCCAATTCTAACTTGTTAGTACAAACCTTGGAAAATCACCTAATTGATTTCCTCACCAGGCTCTTCATCTATAAAATAGGCTTAAATTTCAGTTTCCTCAAGGCATTGATGTCAAGAGATACTAACAAAACATGTTGGCTCCTCTATATAAGTGGTTATGAAAGTATGGTCCTAGGACAAGCAGCATCAGCATCCCTGGGAATTTATTGGAGAAACAAATTCTCAGACCACACCCAAGCCCAAGACCTACTGAATCAAAAACTTGGGGTGGAGCCAAGAAATCTACATTTTTAACAAGTCCTCAGGTGACTCTGATGTATGTTACAAAGTTAGAACCACTGCAGCCTCTATAGAGCACAGTAAGGATAACTCTCAATCAGTGGAGGAAGGGGTATACTATTCTAACTGGTGATCCATATGGAACAGTAAATTAGGCCGTATTAAGTCAGGAACAATAAATTAGGGCTTACCTCATAACATTACATGTTTACATCTATGCTGATTGAAAATATAAGTATAGATAGGGCCAGGTGCAGTGGCTCATGCCTGTAATCCCAACAATTTGGGAGACCAAGGCGGGCGGATCACTTGAGGCCAGGAGTTGGAGACAAGCCTGGCCAACATGGTGGAACCCCATCTCTACTAAAAATACAAAAATTAGCCAGGCATGATGGTGGGTGCCTGTCATCCCAGCTACTCAGGATGCTGAGGCACCAGAATCGTTTGAACCTGGGAAGCAGAGATTACAGTGAGCCGAGATTGTACCACTGCACTCCAGCCTGAGTGACAGAGCGAGACTCTGTCTCCAAAAAAAAAAAAAGATACATAAATATAAATAATAAACTTAAAACATTTGCACTAAAATTAAGTGTCTAGGCAACAAGAGACATCATACAAAAAATTAAAAGACAAATCACATACTAAGAGAACATACATGCAATGTAAACTTCTCAAAATCTAGTATCCCTAGCATAACTTTCTTAAAATCCTACAAATCAACTTGAAGACAACAATTTTTTTAAAACAGGCAAAGAGTAAGAACAGATAGTTCACGTAAGAATGGTGTGTGAAAAGATTCTGTTTCTCATCGGCAATCAGGGAAATGCAAATGAAAACAACATGAAACACTATTCGATACTTCAATGACAGGCAGAAAAATTAAAGTCTAATGGAGGAGTATGTATAGAAATAAGCATCCCCAATGTTAATTGTAAAATTTGGCAATATCTAGTCAAATAAATTTGCATTCCCTACAAACTAGCAATTCTACTTCTAGGAACTGAGCTAGCGTTCCTGTGGGCATCATCATAGGAAAGCTATCTGAGGATCTTCCCCAGTAGCAGCCTTTGTTTTAGGGAAAAATTGGAAATAACTCAAATGTTAATTGGTATATCAATAGATAAATTAAGTACATTTACACAGTGAAACAATATAGAATCTTAAAACATATGAGATATTACTACTTGCATCAACATAATTAAATCTCAAAATCAATGTTTCAAGATAGATATATACAAATCATAAAGCAATATTTTGTAGTGGGAGCATAATATGTAGTCAGAGCACAAAAGATGTGAACAAGAAGTATATACACCAACCTTAGGCTGGTGATTACCACTGGGTATCAGGGAAGAGAATAGGAAAGGGAGGCCTCCATCTATATCGATTTTATTTATTCAAAAAAAAAACTGAAGCAAGAGTGGCAAAATAGCACATATTAAAACTAGTTGGATAAATAAAATAAAATAAAACAAGTTGGTATCAAACTCTCTACTACTGCTACCACTTTTTGTAATTTTATATCACTGTAAAATATTAAAAATAAAATATTGGCCAGGTGCCATGGCTCATGCCTGTAATCCCATACTTTGGAAGGCTGAGGGGCTGAGGTGGGTGGATCATGAGTTCAAGATATCAAGACCATCCTGGCAACATAGTGAAACATCATCTCTACTAAAAATACAAAACTTAGCTGGGCCTGGTGGCGTGCACCTATAGTCCCAGCTACTTGGGAGGCTGAAGCAGGAGAATCGCTTGAACCCAGGAGGCGGAGGTTGCCGTGAGCCGAGATTGTGCTAGTGCACTCCATCCTGGGTGGTAGAGCAAGACTCCATCTGAAAAAAATATATATATATATACACACACATATATATATATATGTTTCATTTATTTCTGTGTTCCTAAAATTTTGTTTCAAGTAGTCAACTAAATGTACATTTCCTTAAGCACATATGAGAAAAGTGTTTTTTGTTTTTTTGGTTTTTTTGAGACAGAGACTCACTCTGTCACCCAGGCTGGAGTGCAGTGGCATGATCTCAGCTCACGGCAACCTCCACCTCCTGGGTTCAAGCGATTCTCATGCCTCAGCCTCCTGAGTAGCTGGGATTGCAGGTGTACACCACCACGCTTGCATGATTTTTGTATTTTTAGTAGAGACACGGTTTCACCATGTTGGCCAGGCTGGTCTCAAACTCCTGACCTCAAGTGATCCACCTGCCTTGGCCTCCCAAAGTGCTGGGATTACAGGCGTGAACCACTGCACCTGGCCGAGAAAAGCATTCTTTACAAAGTAATAAAAAAAGTAGAAAACTTGATTTTTCTCAACTTTCATTATGATATGAAATATCTATAAAATTATGAAGAAAATGAAAACAAAAAATGTACAAACAAAACCTTTTAGTTGATTATGGATCAGGGTAAACACAAAAGAAGAGAATTTCCTGTATTTTTTGGGGGGGGGTGGGTGAGGGGTGTAGAAATGGATTTAAAGGTTATAAAGAAACAAAAGAGGTCAGTAATTTATCCTCCAAAAATCTATGTAGAAGGCACTTCTTGAATAAAGACAGAAGTGGTTGTTCAGCTTTCAGAAACATCTGGGCCTTAATTACAATTCATTTCTTTCTGGTAGAACAAGATATCCACATGTATACTTCTCATAGTTCCTTTCAGCCTCTGAAACATTATCTTAATTTTAGATAATACCTGCAAAAATTAGATTCAATTTGTGTATTGAGAGTTAAATAATTTTCATGTGACTTCATACATATAGTGTGTGGCTTCTCGTAGCCAGACCCTTGGGAGGTCCTAAATATTGAAAAGATTATGGAGTCCTACCACCCCACCAGTGATAATTCAACATTTTATTATGATGCAAAATTTCCGTGCATGCTGAAATCAATAGAGTTTCTTCCAACATTTTTTTGTACAAAGTTCTGAACAAATCTGTCAAAGCTAACTTGTTTATTTTTAGGGTGGGGGGTGCCCCTGCTTTGCTGGCGCCCTGAACATGTCATAATCTGTTGGGTATCTTGCACTGGCTCAGCTATCATTTAGGGAGCTAAAGCGCTCTTTAAAACAACCAATACTTTTTTTTTTTTTGAGATGGAGTCTTGCTGTCCTCCAGGCTGGACTGCAGTGGCGCGGTCTTGGCTCACTGTAAGCTCCACCTCCTGGGTTCACACCATTCTCCTGCCTCAGCCTCCTGAGTAGCTGGGACTACAGGTGCCCGCCACCACGCCTGGCTAATTTTTTGTATTTTTAGTAGAGACAGGGTTTCACTGTGTTGGCCAGGATGGTCTCGATCTCCTGACCTCGTGATCTGCCTGCCTCAGCCTCCCAAAGTGCTGGGATTACAGGCATGAGCCACCGCGCCCGGCTGCAACCCATAATTTTCAACCTACCAGGTGACTAGGTGACTAGGAAAGACTACTAAAGGTTGTTAAGTTTTCTCACTGGTTTCAAGACTCAGATTCTAGTCTGAAGCAGCAAACATTCAATTGAGTAATACTACATAGCTGAAGTCTACCATTGAAATGTTCATTCACACTCTTCCACTCTTTGTCACAAGACTAGAATGCAAGACATCAGTGGAATTTTCTTTCTTTCTTTTTTGAGATGGAGTCTTGCTCTGTCCCCCAGGCTAGAGTGCAGTGGCGCACTCTTGGCTCACTGCAACCTCCACCTCCCAGGTTCAAGCGATTCTCCTGCCTCAGCCTCCCAAGTAGATGGGACCACAGGCATGTGACACCATGTTCAGCTAATTTTTGTATATTTAGTAGAGATAGGGTTTCACTATGTTGACCAGGCTGGTCTTGAACTCCTGACCTCAGGTAATCCACCCACCTCAGCCTCCCAAATTTCTGGGATCACAGGCATGAGTCACAGCACCTGGCCGACATCAGTGGAATTTTGAACTGTGACCTCCTGAATATGCTACATGAACCCTTTTTGAAAAAAGAGTATACAGCCTCAGGACAGTCTTTGTTGTGTTTGATAAAATGCAGTTACTAAAGGAAAATTGCTGAAATACTTTTCCCAGCCAATACTACAGATATCTTTGCAAACAAAAGTCATGTAAGAATATGAACATTTATGTTTCAGAAATAAGGTTAGTTGTACCAGTGGGTATAGCTTTAAACCAAATAATTTTAAGTCTATGCAATCTTACCAAAGGGTTATTTTTATGAACTTGTTTTAAACAAACTTGTTGCAGGCAGAAACTGTCTTTCTATGATATTCTGTGCAATACCTGCCATGGTTTGAATGTGTCTCCTCCAAAATTCAAGTGTTGCCAGTGTAACAGTATTAAGATGTGGGGCCTTTACCATAACTTAAAAATCAAAAAATAATATGTGGTGAAAGGGAACAGCTTTACATTGCTGGTGAGAATGTAAACTAGTACAACCACCATGGAAAACAGTATGGAGATTCCTTAAAGAACTAAAAGTAGATCTACCATTTGATCCAGCAATCCCACTATTGGGTATCTACCCAGAGGAAAAGAAGTCATTATACGAAAAAGATACTTGGACACGTATGTTTATAGCAGCACAATTCGCAATTGCAAAAATGTAGAATCAGCCCAAATGTCCATTAGTCAACGAATGGATAAAGTCAACATATATGTGTATACATATATATGTATATATATATACACCACGTTTGTGTGTGTGTGTGTATATATATGTATGTATATACACACCATGGAATACAGCCATAAAAAGGAAAGAAATAATGGCATTCACAGCAACCTGGATGGAATCGGAGACCATTTTTCTAAGTGAAGTAACTCAGGAATGGAAAACCAAACATCACACGTTCTCATTTGTAAGTGGGAGCTAAGCTATGGATAGGCAAAGGCATAAGAGTGACACAATGGACTTTGGGTACTTAGTGGAGAAGGTTGGGAAGGGGGCGAGGGGTAAAAGACTACACATTGGGTACAGTGTACACTGCTCAGGTGATGGGTGTACCAAAATCTCAGAAATCACCACTAAAGAACTTCTCCATGTAACCCAATGCCACGTATTCCCTAAAAACCTATTTTAAAAAGGGGTGGGGCCTTTAAGAGGTGATAGGTCCTCCCTCAAGAATGGGATGAAGGTGCTTATAAAAGAGGCTTCGCACAGCCTTCAGCCCTCTCTTGCCTTCTGCATGGAAGGATGAGGTAAAAAGGCCCCCACCAGATGCTGGCATCTTTATCTTGAACTTCCCAGTCTCCAGAACTGTGAGAAAATACATTCCAATTCTTTATAAATTACCTCGTCTTAGGTATGTTGTTGTAGTACCACAAATAGATTAATATAGAGCCCAAGGAGGTGGCGAGATAAATATTCGGTTGTTACATTGCACATCATAACAAGTCACTTGTTTTCAAGTCAGGTAAAAATGTTTAAAAGTATGTGAGTTAGCCGGGCACGGTGGCTCATGCCTGTAATCCCAGCACTTTGCAAGGCCGAGGCGGGAGGATCACCTCAGGTTAAGAGTTCGAGACCAGCCTGACCAACATGGAGAAACCTGGTCTCTACTAAAAACACAAAATTAGCCTGGCGTGGTGGCACATGCCTATAATCCCAGCTACTTGGGAGGCTGAAGCAGAAGAATCGCTTAAACCCAGGAGGTGGAGGTTGTGGTGAGCCAAGATTGCGCCATTACACTCCAGATTGGGCAAGAAGAGCGAAACTCCATCTCCAAAAAAAAAAAAAAAAAAAACTGTATGAGTTAAAATTGCATACTTCTAAAAGGTCAATACGCTGATTTTTTAAAAAACGAATCACATTATACTAAATGAAAAATATTCGCTGAGGCCTTTTTTTAAACAGTATCTTCTTTGAGGCTCCAAGATGGTTTGATAAATCCATGAACTGTCAATCAATCAATTTATCAATCTGTGTTATCAGTCCCTGTTGCAGTAGTCCCCCCATATCCTTGAGGGATGCATTTAAGACCTCCAGTAAATGCCTGAAACCAGGGATAGTACCAAATAGTACCCTATGCAGTATATACTGCTTTTTTATATACATACATACCTATGATAAAGTTTAACTTATAAATCAGGCACAGTAAGAGGTTAACAACAATAACTAATAATAAAATAGAGCAATTATAAGAATATATCAGCGTTACTACTCTTGTGCTTTGGGCCATTATGAAGTAAAATAAAGGTGACTTGAACAAAAGAGGCACTGTAATACTGAAACAGCCGATCTGATCAATGAGACAGCTACTAAGTGACTTAACGGGTGGGCTTCTACAGAGCGAAACATCCCACATGAGATAGAGCAGGACAGCTTGAGATTTCATCATGGTACTCAGAATGGTATGCAAGTGAAAACCTGTGAATGGTTTCTGGTATTTTTCATTTAATATTTTTGGACTGCAGTTTACTGTGGATTAAAAAAAAAACACAGAAAGCAAAAGCGCAGATGAGAAGGAACTACTGTATATGAAAAGAATCATGACAGTTACCGAGGAGAAAAAATATATATATATATTTATATATATACATATAATATATATATTTTATATATACACATATAATATATATTTTTATATATATACATATAATATATATATTTTATATATTATATATTTATATATACATATAATATATATATTTATATATATACATATAATATATATATATATATTTTTTTTTGAGACGGAGTTTCACTCTCATTGCCCAGGCTGGAGTGCCATGGCACGATCTCAGCTCACCGCAACTTCCACCTCCCGGGTTCAAGCGATTCTCCGGCCTCAGCCTCCCGAGTAGCTGGGATTACAGGCATGCACCACCACACCCAGCTAATTTTTTGTATTTTTAGTAGAGATGGGGTTTCTCCATGTTGGTCAGGCTGGTCTCAAACTCCCGACCTCAGGCAATCCACCCGCCTCGGCCTCCCAAAATGCTGGGATTACAGGCGTGAGCCACTGTACCCGGCTGAGTAGAATATTAAAAAGCATAAGGTATAGGTTTTGCCCTTAGATTTGTAATTTGGTCAGGAAGAAATGCTTAAGTACATTAAAACACAAATGGCAACATAGAAAAGCAACACAAAAGCAGACAGAAGAAATGGATGACCAGTGGTCAAATCAGTAATGTAAACACTAAGTAAACATAATGTGGCCAGACACAGTGGTTCAGGCCTGTAATCCCAGCACTTTGGGAGGCTAAGGCAGGTGGATCTCTTGATCTCAGGAGTTTGAGACCAGGCCGGGCAATATGATGAAATCCTGTCTCTACAAAAAATACAAAAATTAGCTGGGCACGGTGGCATGTGCTTCCCAGCTACTTGGGAGGTTGAGTGGAGAGGATCACTTGAGCCCAGGAGGTCAAGGCTGCAATGAGCAGAGATTGTGCCTCTACACTCCAGCCTGGGTAACAGAGTAAGACCCTGTCTCAAAAACAAAGAAACAAAAATAATAATGCTTTCAGAAGAGAAATCATTGCAGAGCAAAATTGCGTATGTGAAAGTTTCATTATTTAACCAAGAAACACTGAAAGAGGGAAACACAGCAGGCCTCACAACAGTTTGGCAAGAGTGTTCCCTTGCTCCAATGTTATGGCCAAATTTGTAGGTCAAAACTATTGGGTATTTACATGTCTTTCAGATAGCAAATTAAGATCATGAATTGAGGAATGATTGGGTGAACAAGCTATGCTTGAAAAACCAAAATGCAGAGAGTACCTTGCACACCTTTCTGAGAACAGGAAATGGAAGAACAACAGAGATAGATGAAAACCTAGAGCAGATTAAGGGGTACATCAAAGGATCAGTTTCTGGGGAGACCTAAAATATCTATCATTTGAAATATTGACAATATGGTGCCATTGAATTCAATGTTTAAAATTTATTTCCTCGCTTTTTAAATACAGGTGTCAAGAGCTGAGCTAATCATGCACCTCAGCTCACCGCACAGTCCTCAGACAGTGGAAGAGCCCTTGTTTCTCTATGTACTCATTTACTTATTCCCTTTTATTCCCATGTGTCACTCACTTTTCCCCCTTTCCTCATAGACAGCCATTCTGCCGTGTTTAATGTGTATAGTGACATTTCCATGTGTTCTTACAAAATGCATATTATTGTTTTGCCTGTATTTTTTGTAGCGGCTTCATCAAGATATCATTCACATACTACCTGATTCACTCATTTAAAGTGTACAGTTCAGGCCAGGCATGCCAGGTGTGAACCTGTAATCCCAGCACTTTGGGAGGCCAAGGTATGAGGATCACTTGAGCCCAGGAGTTCAAGACTACCCTGGGCAAAAGAGGAAGCTGCCATCAATTTAAAAAGAAAAAAAATTAGTCAGGTATGCTGGTGGGTGCCTGCAGTCCTAGATATTCAGGAGGCTAAGGAGGGAAGATCTTTTGACCCCAGGAGGTCAAGGTTGCAGTGAGCTATGATCGAGCCACTGCACTCTAGCCTGGGTGACAGAGTGAGACCCTGTTTCCAAAATTAAATTAAATTAAATTAAATTAAAAAGTGTACAATGCAGTGGCTTTAGTCTGTTCCCAGAATTGCACAACCATCACCACAATCAATTTTACAATATTTATATCATTGCCAAAAAAAAAAAAAAAAAACCCTTGTGCTCATTAAGGAGCTACTCCCCATTCCCCCCTCTGCCTAAACTCTGACAATCACTAATCTGCTTTCTGGCTCTATGGATTTGCTTATTCTGGACATTTCATATCAGTGGAATCATGTATCATGTGGTCTTTTCTGTCTGTCTCCTTTCACTTAGCAAATTTTCAAGGTTAATCCATGTTATAGCATTTATTAGTAGTTCATTCCTTTTTATGGCTGAATAATATTTTATTGTATATATTTATCATATTTTACTTTATCCATTCATCAGTTAATGGACATTTGAGTTGTTTTACCTTTGGACTATTATGAACAATACTTCTATTAACATTCATATATGAGTTTTTGTGTGGGCACATGTTTTCAATTCTCATGGGCATATACCTAGGAGTGGAATTTCTGGGCCATATGGTAACTGTATATTTAATAATTTGAGTAATTGTCAAACTGTTTTCCAAAGTGGCTAGATGATTTACACCAGCAATTTCTTTACAGTCTCACTGAGATGGACGCTTACTATCTGTCCATTTTATTCTAGCCATCATAGTAGGTGTGGAATGGTATTGCGTTGTGCTTTTGTTTTGTATTTGCCTGATAGGTAACAACTTCGGGCATTTTTCACATGCTCATTTCCATTTGTACATCTTCTTTGGAAAAATGTCCATTTCAATCTTTTGCCCATTTATAAATCGAGTTTGTGTCTTTTTATTAGAGTTGTAAGAATTCTTCATATATTCTAGATAGAGTGTTTTATCAAGATTGTCTTTTCAATCTCCAAATAGTGTCCTTTGAAACACCAATTATTAAAATTTTGATGAAGTCTAATTTGTCTATTTTGGTGTTGTAGCTTGTGGTTTTAGTGTCAGATATAGGTTTATTTCTGGATTCCCAATTCCATTGCTCTGTATGTCTGTTTTTATGCCAGTACTACACTGTCTTAATTACTGCTTTGAAAGATTGTAAGATTTGAAATCAGAAAGTGTGAGTCTTCCACTTTTTTCCTTTTTCAAGATTGTTTGGGTGCATATATTTTGATTTATAACATATTTCATTTTTTAACCACATGTCCTTCTTACAGTTGATTCAAATCAAAGTCCCTGTAATAATTATATATAAAAACTGCCTCTTCCTCTTTGTAGAGAGATTCTGGGCATTTTCTTTTTGGGATTGACATAGACCCGAAGGCCCCCTTGCTAAAGCTGACTCTTGAACAAACCCTTTCTGGGATGGTGGCAGTTCTTACTTCTTCCTCAAAGTCTGTTCTTAGACCAGGTCCCTTCTCTTGGCATTGTTTTTTTTTTTAATTTTTAATTTTTTAACTCTTAGACATAGAATTTTGTTAAACCTCTTTAGAACTTTGGGACAATTGCTCTGTCTCTGATCATTCCATTTGAACTGCTCAAACTGAAACTCAGTGAATGCCTTAATAATAGATTTTTTTGGAATATATTAAAATTATATGTATATATGGACAGGCATTGTGGCTCATGACTGTAATCTCAGCACTTTGGGAGACTGAGGCAGGCGGATCGCTTGAGGCCAGGAGTTTGAGACCAGGCTGGCAACATGGCAAAACCCCATCTCTACTAAAAATATAAAAATTACCCAGGCATGGTGGTGCTCACCTGTAATCCCAGCTGCTCGGGAGGCCGAGGGACGAGAATCGCTTGAACCTAGGAGATGGAGGTTGCAGTGAGCTGAGATTATGGCACTGCACTCAAGCCTGGGTGACAGAGAGAGACTCTGTCTCAAAAAAAAAAAATATATATATATATATACACACACACACACACACACACACACATATAAAAACATGCACACAGAGACGAGCACAAATCACAATGATATCGCTATATACATATATATTTAATTTATGCAAATAATATTGTGAGAGACATAAACATATATATGTGTGCATATGTGTTTTCCACATACAACTCCTTTCATAACTGGCAAAATGTAAATTTGATTTTGATCCCCCACAGAGTGTACATTTTAATTTCAAACAAACGGTCCCTCAGCCATTTTTTGGCACTAGGCTATCTCTGTTGACTATTTTTGTGTCTTGTGGAGCACACATTCCCTGGTGCCACCACAAGGTCTGTGCCACCAACGCTGAGACTAGTGGCCAGCTGTTGCCTGGTACCATTTGTGACTGTCAGCTAAAATTCTGAAAGCAAAGTAACGTGCGGTGAGTGGATTTACCCGGAATGAGAGACTCTGTTGTTTTCTAAAATTTTAAACTATCCAATATATATCTCAAGAAATCATGTTTTAAAAAATAGTAAAAATACTTTCCAAAAAGCTAAAAAAAGTTACACTTTGCTCACATAAAAATCATGGTGTTTGGAGAGGATCCCTCTGCCTATTTTGAACAGAGTAACAGTGTCCATGCAAGTCACCTCTATCTTTGGTGAATGGGAGTGGCCAAGGCTCTTCAGGTAACAGTGACAGAAAACTCACTTGACATGGCAATGGTCCAAACAAGAGATATGCTATTTATGCCCATAACAAATCACTTGCTTTATAGCACTTATGAATGTCCTTTTAGTATTTTGAAAATAAATTGAGGTATTCAGTTTTTATTAGTATAACATTGATTTTTTTTTTACATGCTCACTAGATAAACATTGGCCAAATATTTAGATAATACCTGTTGGGAAAGTACTGAATTACTAGCCTGCCTGATCATCCCACACATTTCAGTCCAAGATAACCTTCCCCAAATTTCCCATCTCCCATCAGAGGAGTTGCAAAAGGGTCTGAAGAAGTTTGGATAGGGAACCGGTGTGAACACAAGCCAAGATTTTCAGAAGGTAGCCACTGTGGCATGTCGTAGAGAGCAGTTTTTCCAGGTTTATGGAAGGGCCAAGAAGAGCACATTCAAGGGGTTGTCTGATGGCAGGGCCATCATGATTTGCAAAGCACCCCATAGGTTTCACCAGTGGACAAAGAAGGACCTTTACAGATACAGACCACCTGGGAATTCAGAGTGTACAAATGCACAGATGAAGTCACTAACTTACGTGACACTTTAGAACAGTGCAAAACCAGTCATGAATATTGGAAAGGAAATGTTATGATACAGGGGTAATCTTGATAAATACACATTCCCAAGAACAGAGCTCCTGCTGTGTATAGAGGGGTCAGGAATAAACCCTGGGCTTCTAAGGAGTGAATTAATAACCACAGAGGAGCAGAACTGGATGAAGACTTTTAGAAATTGAAAACATGAAAACAGCAATATCACAGCTAACACTTCAGGGAAAAAAATTGTTTCAATGGATGAATAGCGGCCATAAACATGTAAATGCTGATCCCTTACACAACTCAAATTACAATTTAATTCTACTGGAGGATGGGGGTATATCTTGAGGAGGGAGGGAGGGAGGGAGGGAGAAAAGGGGACTAGATCCTCTTCTACTCTAGTGAGAAGACAACAGAGAATGACTGGAATGAAATAATACGTGGTAACACAGTACATTAATAGATATGTAAAGATAAACATTAAAAATAAGCAGCCAAAGGAGAGCAGATGACAGCAGTCATCTCTTTGGTAGGGGTATGAGGTGGGAATGTGGGAAGGGAAGCAGATGACCACTACTTTTTATATCAAAACTTACAGAACCATTTGCGTTCTTAAACTACTTTTATTGATAAAACTTTTTAAAAGGAGAAGGAGGAAGAACAAGAGGAGAAGGGAGAGGAATTGAGACAACAAATGAGTAAACTCAATAATCCGGGAACAACTAAACTCTGGTAAAAGGATGGAATGGGGATAAATGGAATTGAAAGGAGTTTCTTAGGAAACATGGAAAAGATTTAGTGCTTGAATGTGGAGGAGAGATACTGAGATGGTTGAAGTCTCAAGCCAGTTTACTGGGAGAGTAGGATATACTTAGAGAAAAATAAACTAACATATTACACACATTGTCAATCTCATGCAATTAGCACATCATATACTACATTGTTTTCTAATTGTGTAACTGTAGAATTTAGCACTTTATTTGTACAGGGCTATCATTTTCATGAACTACATCATAAACATCATCATTATATAGTATCCATAATTGGCGAATAGCACAGCATACCACAATGGACAGTGCAGTTCAGAGAGAGAATGTGAATGGGACTAGAAAAGAGTCATTATGAATGAAAATTGGGAAATAATTCCAAAGGAAAGAACATATGAGCAGGCAATAGGCCTGTTTGTTATAACAATTTATCAAATAATCAATTTGCCAAATGACAAATTTGCTAAAATTTGTCAGAAAATTCATTTGCAGCAGTATCACCCCAAGAGACATCCACATAGCCAGGAGCAGAAAGGGACACAGATGTCTAAACTATTGGTAGCCCAAATTGATAGATATTTGAGAAGTCTAACAAATCTCTAGCTACAGTGCTACAATAAAGCTTTAAGGAAACTAAAATGTGGGGAAAGTCTCCAGTTAATGTGATAAATTGATGCCTCAGCAAATCAGTTTGTGGAATTGACTTCTGGTAAACTGGCTTGTGGCAAACTCACTGCCAATGAATTGATTTTTGCTATGTGGGCCTGCTTCAACATCTAGAACTGAAATGTATAAACACTGATTCCATTCTGCAGCCCCAACCTAATGATCTTGAATACTTTTTTACTGCAACCAGAAGTAAGGAATACACTTTACACCATAACTACACACATATGCATGCATGTACGGACACATACACAAAACAAAAGATTCACATTGTCCTTACTCCAGACAATGCACTCTGATATTTTTTATCATATTTCTTTTCTTCTTTTCTTAAAAAAAATACTGGCTTAAACCTGCAGTTTAGAAAACCTTATAACAGCAAACCTGTTTAAACTTGATTATATAGTGGAAGGCCAATATTCCTATAGAACCAAACAAATATGTTTAAAATTTTTGGAGAAAATAATGATTGTAATTCCAACTTCGTGTTCTGTAACACAATTCTCCACTGCAATGGGCTGCGCTGCTCTAAATCCTGCTGTAGGACTGTGGGGAGATCTTGCAGCTCCAGATCCCTTGTATGACTGCCATGGCCCGACGGGTGGTTGGTTAAGGAACTAGGAGGGACATACCTTGATCCTAAGATACCTCACTAATTGTCCTTTTCCTTTTCTACCAAATCTACCTGTTTCACTCTCCACTGCTAGAACTTGCTATCTGCCACCTTTAGGAGCTGCTCTTTTCCTTATTGGACTAATAAGCCAAACACCATCTTAAGCTCCTCACTTCCTCCCCTGTCCTGGAATCAAGTCACCAATCGTTTGAGGTTTCTTAAATTTTTGCTGTATTTGCATTGTCCCTTTTTTCTTCTCCCTGGGACCCTGGAGGAAAAGATAGAATTGCACATGGATTCTGGTGGTGGGTTTTCAAGTGCTGTAAAGTTGATTCATCATCATTTCAAGAAAAGCCAGACCTGGGATGTACTGAATTGGCTTTCAGGTCATCTGGCTAAAACCACTATTTTATGGTGTAATTTCTAATTCAGTGACATGTTAAGTATCTGAGGGGAAAATGATTTAAAAAACATATGCCAAGTGCTATTGTATATCTCTTCATTTCACTATGCATTTAAACAAATTAGATACTGATTGTACTTCAAGTGTAAAATGCTGAAGGCCTATTCTGTCCTTTTGAGTTCAATTAAATTTTTAATTACTCAGTAAAAGGAGACACATGGGGAAGGAGAGGTGACATTTTACCAAGGATTTTTCCAAAATTAAGAGCTGAAGAACAATGAGATTTTCATCTGCTACTGTTCACTAATAATGAAACAATGCTTTTTTATGAGCTCATTTTGTTCCCATATTTTTTCAGTTTTGACCATCTCCATTTGTCCATCTCCAAAGGATTTGTATCAGCCTTACTGGAAACTAATAGCAAAGATTAGCATCAAAGACAAAGAATAAGTAAAACCCTTGCCTGTTTTCAGGTATTCACAATTTCTGGGATTATATCCTTTGCAGCTGGAGCTTTCCATATTGGAGTCAGCCCAAAATTTAATTTAGGGAGAAAGTTTGATTAACATTCCTTCGGTTACGAGGCCTTTATAAAGCAAAGTGTTTTCTTGGCACCTTTGTTAGATTTTTTTTCCTTCCTTATCCATGCAAGTATTTTTAGGGGAGGAAAGGATGGAGCCAAACTTTGAAACAGACTTACTAAGAAGGTGAATGTGAAGAACTTAGTTTGCAAAGCTGAGAAAATATAAAAGTGAAAGTATTATATCAATATTTGAGTACCCTGAATACCTACTATGCATGTTGAATAATTCTAGTGAAATAGGTAAAAATCTGTGTTGAAACTCCAGTACCCCATTAAAACATAATTCTAATGAGGAGAGATGGCAGTTATGGTCCCTGTATGAGTTATTCAGGATCATTCAGAGAAATTCATTTTTGCCACCAACTAACCTTCTAACCCTAGCAAACTGCTGGGAAATTTTGTGCTACTCCTCGAAATAGGACTGGCTGAAGACTGTGCGTGATTACTAAACTATCGCTATTCAAAAGACCTTCAACTGCGTGGTACCTGATAGGCACTTGATAAATATTTATTGACTGATTAAGCAGTGCCTGATTATAGTACAAAGGATATATTTATTCCTCCTGGAAGCAGCAGTGTGTAGTGACAAAATACTGAATTTAGAGTTAGAAGTCTATCCTACCAATTTGCCAGCTAAGTGATTTGGGAAAATATTTTTAAAATCTAAGGTTCTATTTTCAAGTCTGTAAAATGGGAAGAATTATGTCTACCTTGAAGAAGGGTTGTGGGAGAATTAAATGGGGTGACAGTATGCAAAATGCCTGACACACAGGGGTTCTCAGCAAATGCTAGTTGAATTGAATTCTAGATTACTCATTCTTGGGAAGGAGTTCATCTCTAATTTTAGTCTTTCCATCAATACGTTTGATATGTTTATTTTGTTCTCTGGATTATTGAGTAGTACTCCTCCCTTCAAAAATAATCAACTCATTTTGGGCAAAGTATAGACACAAGTAAGAATAAAAGGAATATTAAATATTGCAATGGCAATAAAAATAATCAAAATCTTTGCGATATGAATAAGCTCACAGAGCAGCCCAGACTTTTTGGTGTACATTGTCAAGGAAGGCAGTGAATCCAATAATGTTAATAACTTCCCTATGTAAGGGCAATGGCAGATTTTCACAAAGAACCCAACCCATTGTAATTTTATGCCATCCTCTTACTAACAATGGCTTCTTGACAGTTACCCTAAGCTCATATTATCATTGTTGATTAAATTAATATGAGAAGGATGACAAGTGCTGAGATACTTCCCTTCAAATAAGATGAAAACAGCATCCAAGGAATAAGGAAAAAATACAAGCGAAGAGGGCAAAAATCAGCTGAGTTAGCAGGGGCCACTCTAAACAGATGCTTAGCCTCTCAAGAGACTGACAGCTCCAGTACGTTACGGGCCAGGCAGTTTGGGAGCTGCCCCTTCCTTCTGCCAGACCAGATGATGATTAGCAACTGACACATGAATAGGAATAGCTGGGCCTGGGCCTGAAACTGCAGGGAGGGGCACTGGTCCCAGCCAACAAGCCTGCAAAGCAGTTGGAGAATAGAAAAATGCAAATGTCCTAGGTCTCCTCAGTCATCAATTCAGAATCTAAGTACCAGTACATAGTCAGCTGTTTCAGGAAGATAAATAAATGTTTTTAGAAAAACATAGCCATTTAAAAATCAGCTTAGGATTGTTCTTATATTTCAGAAGCTTTTTATTTCCAAAAACATTCCTATAGAATATCACCCCTGAACATGTTAATATTTGAAAAAAAATTAAAAACCTAAATCTTCCTGGAATTAGGTTCTACTCATTTTGCCAATATCCTACTTCTAATGGAGGCGGTGAATCATTTTGGGACAAAATTTTGGGAACCTCTAAGATATCAAAAGTGATTTAAAATAACATGAAAATTGTATTTCCATGGTTTTGCTTTGCCTAACCCAATGCTTTCTTTCCTTTAAATGAGTTGGCATCCCAATGTTTTCACATATACTAATGAGCTAACAACAATACTCATGGATTTTATACTAATCTATTTAGAAATAAAGAAGATAGCCTTGTGATTTTACCAGCATTTGAAGCACCTCCTCAAAGAAAAATCATTCTTAGTTTATTTTGCCTCTCTCAGACTGGGATAGGATATGACTTGCTCTGTGGTCCACAAAACAGAGTGAAGAGCTTCTATCTCAGCTTCCACAGATTACCATGTTCTACTACATTTGGCCCAGCAGATTCTCTGCCCACTAAATCATCTGAAGCAACAGATGGATCCCACAATTGCCAATAAATATTTGTGAAAGGGGAGACTTGCTGCAGAGATTTCCTGTGTTTTAGAGCTTTTGCTGCAATGATACTTTTAGTTTTTCATCTTAGAAATTATTTTTCTTTGTAATTTGAGATGGAAGTCAATGATGAGTATGATCTTAGGATGTGCAGAGCAGTACTAAACTAAAATCAAAAACCAAGATTCTCTCATCTTATGTGTTGTTTTCAGTTTGCTTCTTGAGCTTAGCACCTCACATCTTCTTGGTCTACCTTTTACTTCTGCTCTGGCGGCAGCTCACTGTGGCCCCACAGCATCTCACTCCAGCTCCACCCTGCTGCCTCTTACTTCTGCCCCAGGTGAGGGTGCCCGGTAGTAAGCCGATTACCTTCTGCACAGGCACAAAGCTTGAAATGTGGAAGGGTAACACCTCCTGGCCCAGCGCGTGTCCACTGAAGACAGGAGCTGATGGGTAAATGTTACCCTACCCTCTCCCATTTCTCCAGTGATAATGTGGAGCTCCCCAGATGGGCCCAGAGGAACTGAGCCCCAACCGCCCATGACGGTGGAAATCAACTGGATAAGGCCCCCCAGGCCTGGTTTTCACCTCCCTCACTCCTTTTTCCTCATCTCAGGATCTGCTTTCAAGGGACACAGATTAAACTCCTACCAATGGTGACCGTTTCTTTTTGTCCTTAGCAATACCAGACATTATCTACTTTTTAAAGTGTTTTCAGTCTGGCAGTAAACAAATCTCACTGTTTTAATTTGCATTTGTGATTATTAGTAAGTGAAAGAGAAAACATTTTTAAAAATCACAAGTAAACCGCAATAAAAAATCAGTAGTTCCTCCTAAGATAAAAACCGACACTTTGTTGCCTACTTCAGAAAGTAATGAAGGTATTAGTTTCTGATTTTCACACCACAGATATGGTGCCAAGGAAACAACATACCAGAAGTCTTTTCCTACTACCTTATAGCTCTTGAAATGTTAACACAGCATCAGGAAATGATGGGTGTTATTTGAATTTGGGCCTTTGTCTATATGTGACGGACTTCCATAAACTGTTAGAGATGGACTAGATGTTAAATATCACCAAATTGAGTATCCTGACTTAGAAAATGGAGATGCTAAGACCCAGTGAAGAGAAGTAATGGAGAGACTCACCATTTGTGACACAGACAGGGGTAGCCCTGGCCTGAAACTCCTGACTCTTTGATGCTTTTCTTGCTAAGTCATGCTGCCCTTTCTTCAGAAATTGATCATTTGGCTTTCCCAAAACATCCTCACTCGTGGTATTTTATAAGACCGCATTTACTATTGAAATAAGAAATGTTATAATTTCACTATAAAGGCATCACAAAGAATGATTTTTTTACAGAAAAATATCCAGAGACAAGATATCTTTGTAGGAAACATTATAATGGTGAGCTCCGGAGAGAGCTTTCTGAAGTGTCCCAAACTGCAATTTATTACTGGAATACTGGGATATCAGTTTAAAGGTGACATAAAATATGAGGTCAGCGTGAGTATCTAAAATACACAAAACAAAACTGAGAGTTGCTAATGCAAAATTAAGACCAATAAATAGGCCAGGCACAGTGGCTCATTTCTGTAATCCCAGCACTTTGGGAGGCCGAGGCAGCAGATCACTTGAGATCAGGAGTTCAAGACCAGCTTGGCCAACATGGTGAAGCCCCATCTCTACTAAAAATACAAAAATGATCTGGGTGTGGTGGCACACGCTTGTAATCCTAGCTACTTGGGGGACTGAGGCATGAGAACAGCTTGAACCCAGGAAGCAGAGATTGCAGTGAGCCAAGATCCCACCACTGCGTTCCAGCCTGGGTGACAAAGCGAGACTCCATCTCAAAATAAATAAATAAATAAATAAATAAATAAATAAATAAATAAAAAGTGTCAGAGATCTTAAATTTTTTAGAAGCCTATACCTACCAGCATAAGGAAGCCTGGACATCTAGATCTCACAAGACTACATTATAGAGTTAACTTTGTCTCTTTGGATACATGAGAGATTTACCTTAAGTTTTCACATGTACAGTTTTTATTTATTATAATAAAACTACTTAAAATAATGAAAGTTAAAAGTCACTGAAGGTGATTCATATATTTAGGACAAGTGATTTTTAAATGCATAATTTAAACTCCTATTATGGTTAGTTAACCTATAATAACTCTGTTGAGTTTGTTTCAGCCATATATTATTTCAGCTAGGGAAGAGCTAATATTTGCAAGGAACCTACTAAATTCTATGCATTTTAGATAATTTCAACTTTATTTATTGCTATCCCCTGTCCTACTTTGAGTTCCTCCAAAAGGGGACCTTCAGACGGGATTCTAGTTCAAATAGTTGACTCAGGAGGTGAAGGAAACACTACTGTGGGTGACTAGAGCCTAACCCTGCTGGAAAATAAAATCCAGAAGTCATTGTAGAACATACCTGAATTGTCCTACCCAAAGGGCAGGAGAGGTAGTATGTTGGTCAGTTTTTAGCAGCCAGCTCTGGAAGGAGATGGGAGAGCTCTAATTGTAGCATTTGCCGATTTCTGTAGTGTAAATCCTCCCACCGTGGCCAATTTCAAGCACCAATGTGACATCATTGAACTTAGAGTTGGGAAGAGGTATGCACTCTAGGCTCTCAAGTTGATGCAAGCCACCTCTAGCACGCCATTTGCAACTCGCATCATTGGCTAAGGACTGCTTAGGATCAGCAGCAGAGCCCACTTCCAGCCGGCCATATACTCAGCAAATTGAGTGTCACAAGCCAGACAAATACAGGTGCTGCCGTGGAAATCTGGCTTACATGCACCAGATAGTGGTAAGGTGAGAGGAAAAGAGCGAGGCCCCAAAAGTGACTACTACATCCCTGTATTAATGATGACTAAAGTGTGTATGGCTTGCCAAAAGTCACACAATCATGAAAGAGCTGAGATTCAAACACAGACCTGGCTGATAGCAAAGCCTTCTAGTCTGTGTCACGCTGTTCCACCTACAGAAAGCTGTACATCTCACAATGCCTTAGTGAACAAATAAAACTGTATTGTGTTACTTAGGGTCAATTAGTCTTCTCTAACAAGTAGATGTAAATAAGCAATGGCTTAAGACGAAGGAACTATATTCCTGGGTGGGAACTCGAGTTATATAGGGGACAGTCCTCCATCCAGTCATTCAGGGACCCTTTCACTGTTTCTCTGCCATCCTCTGGGCCATGGTAGTCATCTGTATTCAGCTGTGCCATTTCTTGAAATCTATGGATCATATGCTGTTGATGACAGCTAGTCGCATGGCCATACCTAGCTACAAGGCAGGCTGGAAAACTCAGCCACTGGCTAGGCAAGTGCTTCCTCACTACAGCTGCATGGCAATCACTGCGGAGAAGGACTCTGGTTGGCAGCTAACCTTCTCTATCACAGTTTCCCATAGAGTCTTTAGGATATTATTGTTTTCTATTTCTTTGTATAATGAATTTTAATATCTATAGTAATTCAAAGGTAAATTTTTATGTTTAGTTTATGAAGATTTTTCAAAAATAAGATTTGAAACAGCTTGATACTTTGGGTTAAAACATAATGCAGAGTGTAGTATCCCTTTCTGCATTCAAAGGGGTATGTATTGGTGAAGAACTTCATGGTAGTATTTTCACTTGAGAGGCTTAAGGCATTAGAGAATGAAAGCTGTATTGAAGCAAGAACACTGAAAGATCTCATAAATAGGTTTCTCACTAAGAAAATAGTAGCTAACCACAGAAAAACAACAAAGATATTTTACATATATTATGTTATCATAATGGATACACATTGCTGCTTTGAGGTTAAAAGAATGGGCGGTGGGACCAGAGTATCTAAGTTCAAATCTCACCTCCACTGCCTCTGAATAGTCTTGGTTAAGTTACTTAACCCCTCTGCTTCAGTTTCTTCATCTGGAAAATGGCGATGATGACAGTGCCTACCTCACAGGGTTATTGTGAAGATTAAATAAGTTAATATATAGGAAACACTTATCACTGTAATGGCACATAGTAAATGTTTAATACATGTTTATATTTAATGATAATTTTAAACACCTCTTGTTCTCCAGAAACTTCCAGGATCCTCTTCCCCAAACCTTTCAGGTTGGTTTTATGTTGCGGTGGTACACACACCTAGAGACATTTTTCTTTCCTTTTATAGGCTTCTATCCAAATACTCAATGCCTTTCGATTGTATGGCCCCCAGCACCACCTTGACCACAGTCTACTTCTCCAGGTTCCACCTCCTCCCTCACACTACCACCAATCCCTTCTCCTCACAGAGGCCCCTGAAGTGCACTTTTAAGACCTGAGTTTACTACCCCTCATTTTCCTTAAACTTTCCTGAGTCTTCATTGCAAAACTTTCTGCTTCTTTCTGCCATTCTATTTTTCTGCCTTTTAGATTCCCAGTTTCCCTGACCCCCATTCCCACCAATTGCCCCCAGTAAGAGGTTCAGAATATAGATGAGTTAAATTCTTACCTTTTCATAAAATGAATGCACAATTGAGTTCGCAGATGAGGTAGTTTTATTTCAAGGAAGGGGAACTCCCTGTTAGGGAGGGAGCGTTGTGATTAAAGGTCAGATCCTAAGAACTCTTAGACAGTTGGTGTTTCGTAATCATCTAAATCAACTCTTGTTCACTGAGCATCTGCTGCATGCAAGGCACCAAGATAGGGACCTTCTGGAGGTGAGATGATGAAAACGAAATGGTCTCTGCTCCAGGGTCTCATAGGAATTGGAAAATGTGCACACAGACACAAGTGGCTCCAATGCAAGGCAGGCTTTGTAAATATCCAGAGGAAAAGGGCATTGTCTTGTTTTCTCTGCTCTCAGCACCTCTTATTCCTCCCAGAAAAGGGCCTGCCCCTTAGCAGGTGCTTAGCAGTACCTCCCTTGGACCTGGGCAGGAGACTACCCCGGCCCTGTGTTTTAGAGTACATGGCGTGTCACAAATTTGGAAATTGAAATTGACTCAAGAACACACAGCTGCCCTGATCACTGGGATCTAGTGCACAGCGGTGGCTGGGCAAACATCTGCTCCGGCGATCAAAACTAATGAGCCCCAGAGAAGTGCAGCTTCACATGCCTTGCCCCAGGGCCTTCAAATGTCAAGTTTTGTGGATGCTGATGCTGCCACTGATGTTGGAAACACCACCACTTTGGACACAGGGAAGACCTCACTGGTAGAAGTTTTCAGTAGGAGAAGAGACAAATGCGCTAACTTGTCAAATCTCTTCCCTCACATAACAGAAATGCAATGGATTCCTGAATAACATGTCACGTCTTGGTTGTCTGAGAGTCCATGTTCTTGTTTCCCTTTGTGTTCCATTTCATGGATCCGTAACTACTCACAATATATGGGCAATATTAACAACATTTACATACAAACACTAAGGAATATTTTGCAGTATTAAGCATTATGTATGACTTATATTTGTATTTGTATAGATTTCACAAAACATTTAAAGTATGTTGTCCATATTTTAGCAACTGTGTGGCTCTTGAATGCTAGAAGTTCAAATAGCTTTATTTTAATAAAATATATGATAATCGCGGTGGCTCAAGCCTGTAATCCCAGCACTTTGGGAGGCCGAGACAGGTGGATTACGAGGTCAGGAGATCGAGACCATCCTGGCTAACACGGGGAAACCCCGTCTCTACTAAAAAATACAAAAAAAAAAAAAAGTAGCCGGGCGAGGTGGCGGGCGCCTGTAGTCCCAGCTACTCGGGACGCTGAGGCAGGAGAATGGCGTGAACCTGGGAGGCGGGGCTTGCAGTGAGCTGAGATCCGGCCACTGCACTCCAACCTGGGCAACAGAGCGAGACTCCGTCTCAAAAAAAAGAAAAATTTTTTTTTGATAATCAAATTTTCAACAGTTTTTAAAGTTCAGCTTTATTTAAATATTTTTATTTAAAATTTTGATGTTTGTCAAATTTGTATTTTGAATTGATTTTTACCTTTTAATAATAATAGATCATTGGATTGTTTCAAATGACTGAACACAAATTATGTGAAATATCTTAATGTAACAACATAATTAGTAATTTTGTTGAAATTAAAGATAGAAAATTAATTTCACAAAAAAATTGCAAATTACATGTCTTTATTCCTCATCCAAACATTGTCAGCCCATTAATGGACTGCAATTAAATACAACTATCTTTGATATTTTGTCATATCAGTCATATAAAAGCCAGAACTTTACATATAATATTCAATTTTGTCTTTATAAAAGTATACTTATCAAAGTGGAACTCTAGAACATATTTTACTTACTGTTGGCTTACAGTTTAACTTGTAAATAATTAAAAATGTTGTAAGGGGCCTCCATCTGTATTCTCACCCTGACCCTGCAAATGTTAGGAAAAGGATTGGCCCGGGGGTGGTGTAGTGAGGGTTTTAGGGGTGAAGTGGATTTAAGGAAGTGTTTTCGGGAGAAGAGGAAAGACAGCACGATATATTCCTAACTAGGGGGAACAGATATTTGTGGCTGGAGCCCAGGCCTCAGGATAGAACGTACTATGGTGAGAACTGAACGGTCAATGGTGGAAAGTAAGGGAGGTGACAGACTGGGAGTTCCATGAGGGTAAATGTCATACCTACTTTGATCTCTAGGGTATGCACGGTGTATAGCACATAGGAGAAAATGCACTTGATGTTTGTTTAATGAATCAAAGAATGTAGATTCCATACAGTGTGGAAACATTAAAGGGTTTGAAGGGAGAGGACAGAATCAGAACCGTAATTGAGAAAGGTAACTCCAACAGTAGTGGTTACAATGTATTTGAAAAGGTAGCTAGTAGAGGTGGAAAGACTAATTTTCTTAGTTATGTGTTACTACAGTCAAGCATCACTTAATGACTGGGATACATTCGATACATTATGAGAATGCATCATTAGGTGATTTTGTCATTGTGTGAACATCATAGAGTGTATGTACACAAATCTAGATAGTATAGCCTACTACACACATAAGCTATATGGTATAGCTTATTGCTCCGAGGCTACAAACCTATATAGCATGTGACTGTACTGAAGACTGTCGGCAGTGTAACACAATGGTAGGTATTTGGGCATCCAAATATATCTAAACATAGAAAATGTACAGTAAAAATATGGCATTATAATCTTCTGGGACCACCATCATATATGTGTCCATCATTATGCAGCACATGACTATAATTTATATCTAATGCATTTCTTCATTTCCTGAACATATACATGTGGATTATTTTTCTTATATGTTAATCCTGACCTAATAAAGCATTTAACAATTCATGAAACTCATTGGTGTTAGGTACTATAGTTCTAGGTCTGCACTGTCCAATATGCCAGCTACCTGCAGCCTTTGAATATTCAAAATGTGGCTAGTCTGAATTAAGATGTTAGAAATGTCCTGTCAGTATAAAACACACACCATATTTCAAAGATCTAGCACCAAAAAAGAGAAACTATCTCATTCGTAATACATTATACACTGATTGATTACTCATGAAAATAATTTTTTGGATCTGTTATGTAAAATAAAATACATTATTGAAATTAATTTCACCTGGTTTTAAATGTGTCTACTAGAAAATTTAAAATTATATACTTGGATTGCACTATATTTTGTTAGACAGCATTCCTCTAGTGCATGACAATTTTTGAAAATTTGTATGTATTGATTTATTTTTAGAGGCAGGGTGTTGCTCTGTGGCCCAGGCTGGAGTGCAGTGGTGTGATTATGCAGTCTGGATCTCCTGGGCATAGTCCATCTTCCCATCTCAGCCTCCTGAGTATCTGGGAATATAAGCATGTGCCACCATGCCCAGTTACTTTTTTTTTTTTTTAATTTTTGTAGAGATGAGGGTCTCACTATGTCACCCAGGCTGGCCTGAAACTCCAGGTCTCAAGTAATCCTACTGTCTCGGTCTTCAAAAGTGCTGGGATTTCAGGCGTGAGCCACTGTGCCCAACCCCATGCCAACTTTGTATACCTCTTTATAGCAGCTTTGGCCACAAAACAATGGAAATCAATTGCAAAGTGAAGGTGCAAACGTTGCAAAAGATGCAGAAGTGAACAGAGTCAATGAAAGTGGTCGTGAACTGCTCAGGTCACATGCAAAGCCTTGTGAATGCAGGATTCAGCAGAGTTGTACCAGGAAGTTGGTAAAAGGAAGAAAAAACTGACAAGGACACTAGTCTAAAGAAAGCAATTGAGTATTCCAGGAGGATCTTGGGAAAATGTATGAACCCTTCACATATTGTTTGCAAAAATGATAGCCCTGATTAAGCCACAAAGGTCAAATGGAAAAAGAATATCTCAGTATGCATCAAAAAATAGCAACCACGATAGCCATTCAAGGAATTCAATCAGCGCAGGATTGTAAAGTGAGAAGAATTTTGCTTACTCTGAGGCAAATTAAATTTAATAAGTTATAGTTGTATTCTTAAATATAAAATTCCAATTCAAGTACTTTTCATTATTTGTTACGAAAATTAATTTCTAATTTTAAGAACATGCAAATACATGCAAAATGTTTAGAAAGTTTATTAATAAAAGGGAATCATACATATCTCTTAAGTATTTTACTTTAGCTTAAAACATATAAACAACAGTGTTTTGTTTTGGTTGGTTTGGGGTTTTTTGGTCAATATTTGGCTGTAGGGCCTTAGTCTTTAGAATGTGGGTCCACTGTTTAGAGTTCCATGTATCTTTCACGTTGTCTACAATTTTCAGTTTTAGTTTCTTTAAAGCAAAGTGACTCCTGACAGATACCTGCAAAGTAAATTCTAGGCTTGAATGCTTTCTTCCCAATCTTTCACAATGGTCATACCCACAACTAATTTGACAGAGATTTTTTCAGTGCCTCGCCTCCAATACTTCCTACTAACACATGGTAAAGGAAGAACACCCTTTCAATTAAGTATGTCGTCTGATTATTTTTCTCTTAAAAAATCAGTGTGTCCATATGCAAATGCACAATGATAACCTGAATATTCACATAAGTGATTAAAATAAAAATGACTACAAGCATCAAAAACTATTGGAAAGACCGGCACTTAGGTTTCGCCATGGTGATATGTGGTGGCTGGGAAGAAGTTAGAGAATTGTTAAATTGACAGTGTTGCACTGGGTACCGCCTCACTTTGATCCCCAGTTTCAATCATTTTCTCTCAAAGCATTTCACTTCATTTTCACTGGAACTTTTTTTTGCACACACATACTCATGTTTTATTAATTTAATAATCAATTGTGTAATATTTAATTAAATTTCACAAGGAACATTGTAATAGGCGGAATCGAGTTTGGGAACAAGTACAATGGATTCTCACGGGACCCATAACTCACCTAGTGGGAACAGAAGTATGCAGGTGCACACCAGCCACTGGCCTGAGCATTTATTGTGCTGTGTCATCTGCATGTTGTACACCACACAGTAATGGCTGGTATCTGTTACTGGATGAGTCAGCTAAATGGAGGCTGGTTAAGAGACCTTCTACTATAATGTCATTTACAGTGCCCTTGTAGGGAACCAATTATCCCACTGAGGACAGGATTTTCTGACTTAGAACATCTGAAAACATCTGGGAAGTATGTTGTCTGGAAAGAGCATGCAGAAACCAAATCCTAGCCCCAGCACTCCTGCAAGTATTCCATAATAAATATTTGTAAGCTTGAAAGAACACCAGCTTTTACCCTATTCTCAAGGTTACATTATTCTTTTATGTTTATCTGAGGTACAGAACTCACAAACAGCCATGAATATGTGAATACACTCACATACTGATGGATCTGGAATTCTACCAGTCAGCCTGATAAATACCCACTAATAAAAATATGTGTAGATCAGAATGTTTTGTTTACTCATTTTTGTAGAAATTAAAAACAACAAACAATATCCTCAGAGGAGAAAAATTCCTGCATGTGCACAGTAGGTGCTTACTAAATATATGATGAATCATGTACAGGCTGAAATAATTCTCCCAATGTATATTATGTCTGCTCATTCTAATATTTGTGATATTTATGCACAGTGAGGAAATGCCCAGTGTCAAAAGCGATCCTCAACGTGAATATGGTGTAGGAACTGAAGTGTGATGTAGTTTCCAGAAGCACTATGTGGAGGCAGTGATCTGTAATGCAATGGTATAAAGGTTACTGAAATTGTCATGAAATTGCATGCGTGAAATCATTGCAAGGTTTACGTCCCAGTGAGGATGGAAATGAAGAGCTTGGAAATAGGAACCGGAGCTTTCAGTCTAGAAACAACCTTGGAAGAAATACAAGTCTCCTGAATGTCATTAAAGAAATCATATTAAGAGAATTCAGAGCCTACAGTACTTGATATTTGACATCCACCTCTCTGAAGTAACATAGAGCAGGATTGAACAGCACCAAAACCAGAGCTAGAGTCTTAATCACGCATAAGACTCAGAAACTTTGGTAGCAATCCCATACAGTTAAACGCTCCTCAAAACTTCTATTAACATACGGCGGAGGGAGAACACCCTTTTCAGTTAAGCATGTCCTTTGGTTCTCTCTTTAAGAAATCAGTGTGTCCATATGCAGACGCATAATGACAACCTGAATATTTACGTAAAAAATTAAAGAAAAAAAATGACTCAAAGCACCAAAAACTGTGGGAAAAGGCCAACACTGAGGTTTCTCCACAGTAATATGTGGTGGCTGGAGGAAGTTAGAGAATTGGGTCTAGTTGATAGCGCTGCGCTGGGTAGCCCTCTCCCTTTGATCCCCCCGTTTCAACCACTGTACAAAGAGTCAAAAATCAAAGTTTTGCTGGAAACTCCTTTTTACTTTGCTACTCTGGCTAAAGTCTTCCACTTACTTTTCTCACTTACAGGTACCTGAATATGTGCGTGCAAATTTAAAAGTCTTTAGATCAAAATAGGAACAAGGAAAGTTTATCTGTTTCAGTTTCGGATTTGGTGGGTGTGACAATCCGGGAAAACCTAGGAAATAACTACTGTATGGTTTGAATGATACATTTGAGTGCCATTAAAAGAGCATATAATTATAGCCTAACTGTAGACTTAATTTTTAACAGATTTATCTGAACTTTCAAAATTTGTACCGTTGAGTATAACGATCTAAAACTATCTTACGGGAGATGTTACAGTAGTTTTCAAAACATTGAGCTAATATGAAATCCGGACTTTTTAAAACCCCTCTGATCTAACCTGCTTACGCAGTTAACATTATATCTGGGAAAGGGGCTTTCATTTTCCCTAGTCTCAAGAAGTCAATGGAATTTTTCTGTAAATAGTTCAGGCTTTTGTCTAAATATGTGAAGACTGACAAGATTACCTCCGTGAGAATCCGAACTCCCCACCCCTAACTTCCCCCCTCCTTAACCATGTTTCACAAAGTAAATCTATAGACGCTCCTCCTGGGTTTTGGGAGATTCCCCATCCTAAACAAACCAGCGGGAGGAAAGGCAAGGAAGAAATATACGCAACACAGAAGCTCTCCTCAGTTGACAAAAGGTCAAAAATCATTGACGTGTAAATGTTGCTTTTTCCATCCCAAAGCACCTTCTCACGTAGAGTCCAGGAACTAGGGGCAGCCCGGCCCTGCAGGGGTGGGGACAGAGGGAACCCGGCCGGTGGCCTGACCCTGCAGGGAAGGACGTGCGGCGAGAAGCATCGGATTCGGGGAGGGCCAACCTGTCCGAGGGTGACATTGCCGAGCACTTCCTGGCACAGCGCTGGTCCCCTCCCCAAACGCGCTCTATGTGGTCCTGTACGCGACTGTCTTTCCCAAAGACAGCCAAGGAAAAACTACTAAAGATCGACCAGGACACCCCCTTCCTTTCCTCCCCACCACGGTTTCTCAGAGGCTGTGGGGTCTTGGTGCGGGTAGGGGGTAGTTGTCCCAAATCAGCAGCTTCAGGATGTAACGTATTACAGAAAACTTTGAAGTTTTGTTATTTGTAGCACAGGGATAGGAGTGGGACAATAGAGGAGTGTTTTTTTTTTTTTTCCAAAAGAAAACAAAAACAAAACTTTTATTTTTCTGGTCCGCGGCAGCCTGCCTGCTAAACGTTGACTTGCTTTCGCTTTGCAGCAGGCGACGGTCCCGGGCGCCACCTGCGCGTCGGTGGGAGGCTGGTCCGCACCCGGATCCCTCGACGCCCGCTGCAAAGGGCAGTGCGAATGACAGACTGTAAACCCTGTCGCCTGCGTCCTTTTCAAGCACCAGAAACCCAAGTCGGAACTAATTCTTTCTTTCGAAAGCCGCAACTCCCCTCCGGCGAGCTCCCGCGGAGCCGGGCCGAGAGTGCGGAGGAAGCGGCGCGGCGCCGCCGCCAAGGCTCCTCCTGTCGCCGGTGAGGCCGGGACTACCTGGCGGCGCGGCGCGCGCAGCGCTGAGTCCAGGGCGCCCCCGCCCCCTCCCTCTCCCGGTCCACCTCGTCCGCCCGCCCTCTCGCCCGGCCGAGAGCACAGCCCACTCCCTCCCACCTGCGGCCGCCCGGCCGCCCTCCGCCCGCACCTCTGCCGCAGGCCGGACCCAGCGCGCCCGCCCGTCGGTCAGTCCAGGCCAGGCGCCCGGCGGGCCGCACTCACGCAGTTGGCGCAGGAGGCCTTACGCTGGCGGCGCAGTGCCCGCCCCCTGCGCTCTCCCCGCCCCCTCCCTCCCTCGCAGGGGCCGAGCGAATGTAGCCCGCGAGAGAAAATGGCGGCGGCGGCGGGGAATCGCGCCTCGTCGTCTGGATTCCCGGGCGCCGGGGCTGCAAGCCCTGAGGCTGGCGGCGGCGGAGGGGCCCTCAAGGCGAGCAGCGCGCCCGCGGCGGCCGCGGGACTGCTGCGGGAGGCGGGCAGCGGGGGCCGCGAGCGGGCGGACTGGCGGCGGCGGCAGCTGCGCAAAGTGCGGAGTGTGGAGCTGGACCAGCTGCCTGAGCCGCCGCTCTTCCTTGCCGCCTCACCGCCGTCCTCCTCGACTTCCCCGTCGCCGGAGCCCGCGGACGCAGCAGGGAGTGGGACCGGCTTCCAGCCTGTGGCGGTGCCGCCGCCCCACGGAGCCGCGAGTCGCGGCGGCGCCCACCCTGCCGAGCCGGTGGCCGCGCCGGACAGCGGCGCCTCGAGTCCCGCAGCGGCCGAGCCCGGGGAGAAGCGGGCGCCCGCCGCCGAGCCACCTCCTGCAGCGGCCCCCGCCGGGTGAGCAGCGCGGCCGGGGCGCGGCGGGGACTTGGGAGCGGGCGGAGGGCAATGAATGAACCCTGGGCACCATGCACGGCGTCCCGGGGCTCAGCGCAGTGAGGCTACGCGCCGCTCGCCGGGACTCGTGCCCCTGAGCACCCCCCGACCCCTCTGGAGTCGGGCGGCGCCCTGGACCCAGAGCCTGGGGGACCGGACGGGGACGTGCGGAAGAGTTTGTTATTGTTTGCAGACATGTGACAGGCGTGCGAGCCTCTCTGCGGGGAACCGTTGCGAAAAGGTGTAGGGGGCCACGGCTGGCTTTGTGGGACTCTTGGAATCGGGGCTCTCCGAGGAGCCCGGGGCCGGGGCATGGCCCTGCGGCGGCGCCCGCGGACGGGTGTCCCCGGGGTAAAGGCATTGGGGGCGAGGCCCGAGCCTGCGGCGGGCGGTGGTCGGAAAAGGGGCGGGGTGGGTGGGAAGCCCGAGGTCGGGAGGGGGACTGAGAGGGCCGAAGAGAAAGTAGCAGGTCCCAGCGGCCGTGACAGGCAGAGCCCCTCGGCCCGCCCGGGACTCGAGACCCTAGGCAGGTATCGCGGGCCAGGCCCGGACGCAGGCGGCGCGCCCCCAGCGCCGGTCGCAGGGTTGGAGGAGGACGGCTTGGTAACGCCTGTCAAAGCGGTGCGGCGGGAGGCTGCACACTCGCAGGGGCTTGCAGTCTTTTAGGAAGTGCGGTTTGTCTAATTGCGGCCCCCAAGGGGCTCTGAGTGTTCCTGGGAATGCGAACTGCACTGCTAAGTCACTTGAGTGACTTCTGTTTGGAGTTTGAATTTGGCCTTTGAAGTTTGCATTTGGCGGAGTGGTGTAAGAGCCAGGACCGGATGTGTCAGCCATTCAGTTTCAAAGCAGTGGTGACTGCTCCCCACAGCCCCTCCGGCTTGGTCCGCGGACCACGGCGCGGGTGCGGTGCTTCCTGCTTGGTGCCCCGGCGCGGGCCGCCCGCTGAATTCCAGGGGCCACAGTGCGGTGGGCTTCGGTTCAGATGCGTCTTCTGGTGCATATGAAGTACAGTATGTGTAAGGTAATTTAGACCAGCGGTTTATTGGCCTCTCCCATTTTTGGCTACTGGAAATTTTTATGTTAAAGGAAATTATTTTAAGTGTGACAGCTACATCCTTGTTTGCTTTTTAAAAATCTGATTAACGTATGCAAAGCACAAAGTCTTGATGGGTATTTTGAGTTGCTGGAAATGTTTTTGTGATAGTCCCTCGTTGCCCTGTAGAATTCCCTGACCTTTATTATGAGAATAAAGCGTGTCATTTTGTGAGACGAATTTGACAGTAGGAGTCCTTGGTTTGGATTAATTATCTAAAGTCCTCTGGCATTTTTTGTGCATTTGATTATTTGCTTAAAATCACGATCCATTTAATATTTAGATGTCCCCTTCCACCCCCCCAAGAACTAAAAAACATGCTCCGCACTGTGCCATGGCACTACTGAGACGAAAGGAGATTTGTGACTGATAACAGTTTTCTGTGCACTTGTACATGTAATTTATTCTTACAAGAGTTATGAACCTCTATAGTTTTTCTGTTTCTGTGCAGATTGTATTAAAACTTAACTAGAATAATTCTTTGAAGGCAACTTTTACTTTAAATGAACTCCAGATAAAAATTTTGAACCCCAAATTTAAGAAATTAATTGTATCTAAGGAGACCTAACTTTTTGGATACAATAAATAATTTAGCAAACGTCAGCATTCTAGTCCTCTTAATGAGCTATGAATATAGTAGAAGAGCATCCATTGTAAAAATAATGTACTGAAATTTAGTGTTGTCTCGACACAAAACAAGAGGTCTAAGGTGGAGGCAGATAGAATTTAGGGACTAAGTAATCCATGCTTAGTATTTGAGTTTTATAACCGACGTTTTTTCAAACTCTTTGCTTAAGGTGTAGGTTATAATTGCACAGTGTAAGAAAATAATGGGCTAGTAAGAATAATCCTTTTTAAAAAAATTATTTTTATTAGTCAGAATGCTGTTGTTTTATCCCAAATGTCATATGTAAAGATTTCATTTATAGTAAAATGTTGATTCCCTAACCTTATGAAATATTACAGTGAATTTTTTTTCCTTAACAATTGGGTTGAAATTCATTTGAATCTGTTGGTGTAAGACTTTGTGGGGAGACGGCTTGTATCTTATTTGTGTGTGTATATTTTGTGTTGCATGTTGGTTATGATACATGATTACTTACCATTTAAATTAAAGCTTTAGAAAAAAACCCCTTGATTATAGCCAACTCAATAAAATGTCAGTTGAACTTTATATTTTACTTTTTTTTTTTGACAGTTGTTAAGTTACATTCATACTTCTAAGAGGAAAATCTAAGATTTTGAAATACTTGAGAGTTCTGTGGGTTTTGTTTTAATTTTAGAATTTCCTTCTGATCTTTGGATGTAGAAAATACACTTTGAATTAGAAGTTATATAAATAATACTCATATTTAAATAGAAGATTTTAAGTTTGTCCCTCTTTTTCAGGGTTAATAGCTGAAATCAGTGAAAGCGCCTGTAAGTGGCGCCCAAGGGTTTGGAATTTTTCCTTATATTACAGACTTTAGGGGCTTTTTCTTCCTATTTACTGTCTTTGAAGAAAAATTACAGTGTTACTCTCCATTGAACAGGCTATTGTGAGTTTGGTAGATATAATTACCCCATCCTATTTTTGTAACTTAAAAAACCAGACTATCAATTTGCTGGCCCCGTGAAAGAACAAGATATGCTGTACTTGTTAATGTTAGTTTTTGTTTAAAACTAAAGATATTTCACAGGCTGCTTTTATATCCTCATATAGCCCTCAGATTTCACTTCCTTTTTAAAGCTGTTAGGCTAAAAATATAATTTAGTGACCTTTTAGTAAAGAGGAGTTGTAAGAGCGTTATTACCGAAAAATTACTCTTAAAATATTAAGTTGGTGACTTTATAAAAATAAAGGTAGTCACATAAGTTAGTATTCCATGAATTTGTAAGGTTTTAGTTAAGCATGGTCTCAATTTCGTTTTAAATCAGGTAAGAAAATTAATGCATTCTTCAGAGATGAACCTTATTAAATAAAATTCTGGAAGAGAAATATCAGAGCTAGAATTGTTGCCAACTTTTATTTTCTTTTCATATCTGATTTTGGCAAGAATGACTGGTTAACCAACATTCCTTAATATATGATTTCCAATGCACTATAATAACTCCATTTTGTTAGATATGAAAAACAGGAAGTAGCCCTGTTCATTGGTATTCTTTTACGACTTCCATAGCACCTTGAACATAATATGTTGCATGTTTTAGAAATGGCCACTGAGTTGTCAACTTGCAGATTTCAAAATGTGGGAAGAATGGAGTGTTCTTTTGCTTTCAACAAGAGCAAAAAAAAAAAAAAAAAAAAAAAACTAGCTACAGCTTGCCCAGGCTGAGTCGGCTAATCAGTCCTTGACACTGCCTGTGTGCATCCCAAAGGAAGAAATGATGGAGTGGCAAGTTAGTTAATGGGGAATGGATTACCATGAGGAAAAATATGGGACATTCAGAAATGCTCTCAGGTAGAAAGCACCACTTTTGCATTTTGTACTCTAGTCATCTTCTTGGGTTGAGGGCTATCTCTTACACAGAAGGCAATGGGAAAATGTGTCATGGAAAAGTAATAGTCTCTAGAGGCTGCTTAGGAACTCCTTGTATATTACACCTTTAATCTTGGAATTCTTTGCTTCTATCAAATATGTCAAGTATAGACGTGGTTGTTTCCTTAGTCCTAGCCTCTTTTTATATCCTAAGTTAAAAGCTTAAGCAACTTAAATATGTAAATGGTAGAATATTAATGTGAGGAAATGTGTAAGATTAGGAGTAACCCAAAGTTGTCTTTAAGAAATTATTTAAGAACATGTTTAATCATGAAAGAAATAATCAGGGCCAGAATTAGTAGATGGTTCATTGCAAAGTGTGAGATTAAGGTACTCTTTTCAGATTGCAAAAATATATTAGGATTTTATCTGTGGCTTAAAACATATTCATTGAGCGTATAAATATGCCTAGATACCTTTTTTATAATCACCTTTTTTGCCTTCTGTGTGTGTATAATATCTATTATATGTATTATATGTATGTTTTTATATAATCTCATTTAATCATCACTGCAGTCCCCGAAGATAGTGTAATTTCTGTTTTCTGGAGGTGCAAACTCATCTGAGATGGTAAAGCCTTATGATCACACAACTAGAAGAAAGCTAGGATTCAATCCCAAGTCAGTCTGACTGCACAGTCTATTTCTTTCCACTACTCTGCTTCTATTTTTTTTTTCAAATTAATAATCAAATTAATTGATTATTTTTAAGGAGAAATTTGTTTTGCAGGAATTCTAATAGATCATGAGCTAGATCTCTACCCTCTGCTAAGTTTGCCAATAGGTATGTTTCTGTAACCTGGCCTTGTATATGTAATACAAGTAAACTGTATTTAGATCACCCTATCATGTCCGCCAGAGAGGATTAGTCATTAGTGTTGAATGTTTCTTAGATTTATTGATTTGTGCTGTATTAAATCATAAATGAAAGGAGATGAAGCTGAAATTAACGTGGTTCATTCATGATAATCACACAGGAAGAGAAACTTTTAGTATTGCTATACCCTACCCCTTTGTTATTGTTTTAGACTGCATCCGTTTAACATTTATGAACTTCTGCAAGGTAGTGGTCTTGGGTGGTGGCGAAAAAGATTATGAGTGCACAAGCTGTTTCTGTCGGTAGGTTGTAGTATGAACATGTTTCACAATACCGTGTTAAGTGCTGTAAGAGAGATGGGGGGGATACAGAGGGGATACAACATACTGGTTTCAAACTATTTCTGCCTACTCTCATAAGAGGAATATATACAAAACTGCATGTTCAGGCATGATTTTTTTTTTTCTTGCAAGAGAAAATTAAAAAGGAGATACGAGGAGCAAGAAATTCAACATCTGCTGATACTAGTTCTGAAATTCAGTCTTTATTATTAGTAACAGCAACTCTACTAGTTATGAAAACAACATAGAGAAATGTAAAATAATGCTCTAGGGCGTAAGATGATCAAGAAGGTAGCCTTGTCTTTATTTATTCTGTGGCATGTCATAGGTGATTTAGTTATGTTTGGTATGGAAGGGAGTTCTGTATTGTTAGTGATTGAGTCCTTTGGAATACGAGGCTGGTTTGATACAGATGTTAATTTGATCGAGATGTTGTAGAGTACTAAGGAGAATTGTTAAAACTCACCAAGTGTATAATTCTGCAAGTACACATCAGTCACCTGGGAATTAACTAACCCATCAGACCTCTTGAAGACTGGAAAAAGTGCCTGGAGCCACATGGTACAGCCTACACAGTACTGTAGTTAGTGCGTTAAATAAGTTTATCGCCTGTAAGCAT
Source organism: Chlorocebus sabaeus (assembly GCF_047675955.1). Classification (NCBI taxonomy): domain Eukaryota; kingdom Metazoa; phylum Chordata; class Mammalia; order Primates; family Cercopithecidae; genus Chlorocebus; species Chlorocebus sabaeus. The sequence goes on along the minus strand of NC_132907.1, from coordinate 38,522,051 downwards.
AATGATGATGGATAGATGTGTAGTGAGAAGAGGGTCAATACTAGGGTGTAGGTGGAAGCTTTGCTCTTGACAGATGTTATCATTACTTTTTTTATTTTTAAATTAGAAGTGGGTTCTCACTATGTTGCCCAGGCTGGAATCAAACTCCTGGGCCCAGGTGATCTTTCCACATAGCTGGAACTACAGTTGCAAGCCACTGTGTCCGGCTTTACTTTTCTTCATTGCCTAAACAATAATTTAAGTGATATGTTATCACATAATCTTCAAACTGGTCTTATGGCATTCTGAATACTAAATATCAGTTGTTAACAGACCAGGAGTTTTATCTGATTCTTTGCACCATCTCCCAGCTTCTAGACTAGTGTCTGGCACCCATGAATATTAGGTGCCCAGAAATGTTAACATGAATTAATTTTCCCAAAGTGGTTAAATTAGTGTTATCTGAAGATTAAAATAATGTAGTGTGATTTTAATCATGTTCTAGCTTAAGACAAGTTTTGAAGGCAAGAACTGTTTTTTATGAGTTTTTGTACAACGTTTGGTTTATTTATTTATTTTTGAGACAGAGTCTTGCTCTGTTACCCAGCTTGGAGTGCAGTGGTGCAATCTCTGCTCACTGCAACCTCTTCCTCCTAGGTTCAAGCAGTTCTGCCTAGCCTCTCGAGTAACTAGCTGGGATTATAGGCATGCCCCACCATGCCCAGTTAATTTTTGTATTTTTTTGTAGAGCTAGTAGTTCACCATGTTGGCCAGGCTGGTCTTGAACTCCTGACCTCGAGTGATCCGCCCACCTTGGCCTCCCAAAGTGCTGGGATTACAGGAATGAGCCACTGCGCCCAGACCATTGCTTGATGTTTGATAGCAGTAGTTGGCATTTAACAAGCAGTCATTGATAATATTGACCAATTTTATATTATGTGAGCCTTCTAATAATTAGTGTAGTTACAAAATAATAGGAGCCATGCTCAAACTGTCAAATATTGAGAAAATTGAATTCCTGATATTTGAAAGTGTCTGGTTATTTGAGTTAATTGGTAAGCCCTCCTGATTTTCCTCTTAACTATGACACTTCTTCCGTGGCGCCCATCTTCATCCTCTTGAACGTTGATACTAGAAGATCCCCAGGGTGGTCCTAGGCCTTCTCTCATTCTGTCTTGTCCATCCCCACCCCAGTCTTATTAATGCCCTTAGATCAGTTATGGACCATTTACAAATGATTGCAGAGTTTATTGTCCTAACCATGACCTCTCCTCAAGTCCAGACCTACACCTGGCTACGTGACACCTGTGCAGTCAGATGTCTAAAACCAATTTCAAGATCTTCCCTAAACCTCCTAACATGTTCCCTGCTCGTTAAATGGCAGAACCAGAACCGAGGAGTCACCCTTGACACCTCCTTCTCTCACCTCCTCAGATTCAGTCCTTAGGTGCTGGCAGTTTGACCTATTATCACACCCCTAGCCAGGTGCCCATTGTCTCTCATTTCCACTAACTTGGTAGCCTCCTTGCCTGATTCTGTGTCCTTTCTCCTTTGCAGTCCGTTCCAATCTGTTCTCTGTATTAGGTGGCCAGAGTGATCATTTCAAAATGTAAATCTGATCATAACTTTCTCCCTCCAGAAAAGTAAATGTAATTTAAATTTAAGATGTTCAGATGCCTTCCATTTGGATAAAGACCAGGAAATCTTTAACGTGCCTTACCGAGTCCCTGCCTGGTTGGGCCCCTGTGTGCTTCTCCAGGCCCATCTCAGCTCTCCTTGTTCCATGGCAGGGTTGCCTGCTTTCATTTCCTCAGACTCACTGCCTTCTGCTATAGGGCCCTCACATGCTCCCTCTGCCAGGAACACTGTTTCTCCATAAAGTCAGCTCCTCATTGTTAAAATCTTAAGTCATTGACACTTCCTCAGGGAAGCTTTCCCTGATCCGCCCAGACTGGCTTTGTAGCAGGGTGTCCCTACTGTGAGTGTTGTGCTTGTACATTTGTTATCTCATTTGATGAATGACTACCTTCCCCAGAAGACTGAAGACTGAGTGGGCAGGGCCTGGACCTAGCACCTAGCAAGATGCCTGGCATAGGGTAGACACTGTGTAAATATTTGTTGAATAAATGAATGAGAGGGATAATGGCATGGCATGTTCAAATTAGTGGATCCACTGTTTTTCCTGTTTAGTCAGACATAATTTAGGACATAACTAAAAAGGTGTTAAATGACAAAAGTCTAGACTATTGGTGTTTCCACATTGTAGATTTGTGATAGACTCATTGAGAGGTATCTGGACTTGTAGACATGCCTAGTGCCTCGAGTGAAATAGGACAGCTTAATGTAGTAGAGAGCAAATAGCTATACTGCATGACAACTTTATAGGTAAGAAGAGTCTGCTATGTATATATAATTATTCTGTACTTAATAGGGAGTTAAGAATGTATGTGTATGTATATATATGCATTTATATATTCACACATATATCTGTGTGAATTAATATACACATAAAGGTGTCATGCATTAATATAATTCTTATTTTTTAAGTTCTCAGGATGTCATCTAAACTCAAGATATCATTTTTAGAATTCTTGTCTTAACCCTACTTCATCCAAAATTCATTAATTTGATCATAATTCAACTTGGGATAAATAAAAGTTCACATTTGCATTGCAGATAGTATTTGTTAGGCAGGTACTCCACGAGATTGCAGAAGCCAAGAACCCATATAACAGAAAACATTTTAAAGTTTACTGTTGGTAAGTAAACCCAGCAGCCTCTCTTATCTAGAACATGAGTTAGCACTAAGAAGTAAGAAAAAATGCTCAAAGCAGCCAAACGACCTGTAACAAAATATGTGCTTTGAAGCACTTTGATTTTACACTTAGAAGAGTTCCCAGGGCATTTGCTCAGGATTGATACTTATTTCAGAGGTTGTTCATTCAATCTTGTTAATGTGGTGTTCCTAACATGCAGCAATTAGAAGCAGCCAGTTAGAGGGGGTGGCAGTATGAGTCCTGCAGGAGGCAGGTTCCCCAACGGCAGCAGTGTTGGCACACCTGACAGAGGAGAGAGGGAGAAGAGGATGTCAAAACATTGCAGTCGGGGCCACCTGGCATTGGTACAGTTAGTTCCACCTGGGTAGCCTCTACCATTTAAAAATATACTCAGTAAAGTTGGGCAGCTTGTAATATAGATTAAGGAAAGTTACTATCCAAGATAGTTATAGAAAGTGTCTTGACCTTTCAGTGGTAAGCATCTAACTTTTCTGTAAGATGTAGTTCTCTAGCCTTGATGATACTGAATAAATATGTACTTTAGAATTATATATAATTGGATGCTGCTCACCAAATGTCTTAACGATTATCTGTGTGGAAGAATCTTTTTTGTTACTGTTGACCTGAGTCATTTTATACCCTGCAGTTTCTTTAAAATGCTTAATAATCACCACTATCACTAATATACTGATCTTTTCCTTTTTTTTTTGAGACAGAGTCTTAAAGATATTGTTCTTGCTCCAAGGGTATAGATTCTTCTTCTTCTTTTTTTTTTTTTGTTTGAGATGGAGTTTCGCTCTTGTTGCCCAGGCTGGAGTGCAATGGCACGATCTCCGCTCACCACAACCTCCGCCTCCCGGATTCAGGTGATTCTCTTGCCTCAGCCTCCCGAATAGCTGGGATTACAGGCGCCTGCCACCAAGCCCAGCTAATTTTTGTATTTTTAGTAGAGACAGGGTTTCACCATGTTGGCCAGGCTGGTCTTGAACTCCCAACCTCCGGTGATCCACCCGCCTCAGCTTCCCAAAGTGCTGGGATTACAGGTGTGAGCCACTGCGCCCGGCTGGGTCTAGATTCTTAAATAACCAGATTTCAAGTTTTGTACAAAGATTGAAGGAAAGCTAGTCTTTAACCAGAAAGAAAGGGATTTGTCAGGAGATTATCAGCTGTATCTTTGCTGACTTACTGATATTGTGGTGCCTAAGACATCTTGGCATTTATGACAGAATCCTGCATACAACTTTCTCCAGGATAGTTCCTCCAGGAGGGACCCCTCTGCCAGGCACTGTGGCAGTCACATGTCCAGGCTGCGTCCCTGCCCTGCTCAGCCTCTTCATCCTTGCATTCAGATCTCCATGTGATTTAGGGTGCCCATCAGGGTAAACACTGCTACTGTCTCTTTAAATGCTGTGCTCTTACTCTTCTGGCTTTCACACCTTCAGCTTCCAATCAGTCACCAGTTCTTCTTGTTACCACTCTCCTACTAGCCTGAGAATCCACCCAACTTCCTCCACTGCCATGGCTGCTAACCCAGGGTCAGGCCACTGTCAACTCACTGTCAACCTTTTTTTCACCCTCAGAATAAAGTTCAGACTCTGTAACGCAGTTCAGAAACCCCTAGCTCTCAGGCCTCTGCTCAATCTCAGCAGTCCCTCAGAACAGTCTGCTGCAGTCATTGGGCACCATGCTCATAGTTTTAGTCCCTCAACTGACCCTTCTTTTTTTTTTTTTTTTTAGAAAACAATTTTTATTTAAAAATTTATTTTATAAAAAGTGTTGGCATGAATACATAGATAAGGCATTTGAAATGGCTTCTCTGGTTGGACTGTTGACCAGCTGAATTCCAGCTCTGTCCTGCAGCTGATCACCCTTTCTCGGCAGGCCCAATGCTCTAACCTCTATCTAGAATACTTCCAGCTCTGTGGTGAGGTTTTTTGTTTGTTTGTTTTGTTTTTATTCTCTTTGCAATAAAGAATTATTGGTATTCCACTAAAAAATAGATGTGGCTTTGTAGAAATCAGTGCTATACTGTGAATTCTGCTGAACTCTGGTTTTAACGTTCCTCGATATCTGAGGTAGATTTGCTACTTTTAAGCCTTTTTAGTGTTTTTCTCTATCATTGTACATGTAGTCAGGTCTTTCTGAACGACAGTTTACAAAGAGATGTTTGTAAAGCACACAGTATTGTAAAGTGAATCAGATTTTCTTATTTTGAGTTAAAAGCTTAGAGGTGTGGTCTCAGGGAAAAAATGTTGCTGCCAACCTACATATTGCCGTCCTTGAGAACAAACCGAGGCCTTCACAGTTCAGACAACAGATATGCTTAGATACTTCAAGCAGAGAGCTTGATGACGATGTAGGCATCACAAGGTTTATGTCAGCTGCTGGACCTGCGCAGACGGTCCCAGCAAGCTGACAGGTTGTAGGTGAGCAAACGTGTTAGATGTGCAGGTCACTCACATCCCTTTTTGTCAGATCTGTGGATGTTCTTTCTTGAGAAAGGAAAGGTCAGAGTAGTAAGCATGCTAGAGCGAGTGTCTTCAGTCCTGCTCTCACTTCTGAGAAGGAGATGTCCATGCCTCCAGGAAACACTCCCAGAGCTGTGAGCCAGGCACCAAGGTGCTGGGGACACAGCGGGAGGGACGTCTCCATCCTGTAGTCACTTGCCTGTGGAGGAGCTTACCTGATGACAAAGACAGTGCAGGCCCCAGTCCACTGGGAGTCAGGGAGGCATCAGGGGGCTTTTTTGGGAAATGTGAGGTGGAGCACCAAGCCAAGTCCTGATGAATGTGGAGGAGTGAACCAGGTGAAAGGAACTTGCAAGGAGGTTTTGTGGCCTAGGGGTGGGTGGAGAACACACAGACCCAGAAATCAGCAGTCTTAGGATGGCATGGAGGACTGCAAGTATAGTTCTGGTAACTCGGTCAGAGTGGAGGCAGGGTGCAGAGACCCAGCTGGGACACAATGTCTGGCTCTGGCCAGAGAGAGAGCCACGCAGAGCTCTCTGCCTTGTATTGCCACTACTGACCAATCCTTGGATCTCAGCACTTAGGACCAAATAAAAAAGCCTTTGTAATTTGACAGGTAACCACAGAGTGTTAGGAAGTGGGTCAGGAGGCCCCAGGAAGGATTTACATCAGAGCTGGGACAAGACAGTCTGGGGTCACAAATCTGGGAGCGGTGGCTTTTGCACTTCAGTAGCTCCACATAGTTTCAGAGGTTCACAGATTGGGAAGTGTTCTCATGGCAAAATGAATTCCATCCACTGTGGTCCTGAATTTGGTTTTGGAACTACATGTTGACATTTCAGAGACCATATACTGTAGTGATTAAGAACCTGGGTCCGGCCAGGCACAGTGGCTCATGCCCGTAATCCCAACACTTTGGGAGGCCGAGGCGGGTGGATCACCTGAAGTCAGGAATTCGAGACCAGCCTGGCCAATATGATGAAACCCCGTCTCTACTAAAAATACAAAAAAAGAACCTGGGCCCTAGGAATTAGACCTGTTAGCTACTTGGACCCCAGGGAAGTCACTTCTCTGAACCTTGAATTTCTTGTCTCTAAAATGGGATCGTTGGTACCATTTTAGTGGTGCTTTTCTGGATCAAGCACCATTCTTGATCCAGAAAAGTATTCAGTTAATACTAACTATAGATAGTACTCTTGCACATAACTATCTATTCTCACTACTTAAACCTTTAACTGTTCAGATGAGGATGAGGTTAAGAGCCTCCCCCAGGGTTGCCGTGCTACTTACCACTAGGTTAGCAAAGGCAGTTTGTGTAGGTAATGCATCATCTTGATAACAATACATTTTCCCATTATTTTGAAATGATTTACTAGAAAAATAGAAAAGGACAACTTTCAAAATTCTGTGATATGGGATAAAGCATCTCAGGGTTCTCATCTCTGTGACCTAATGCAGGTTTATTGGTCTTGTTTTCTCATCTGTGAAAAGAAAAGGTTGGTTTACATAATCTCTCAGTTCCCTTCAAGCTCTAGCAACTCTCCAAAAATTTAACTTGGAAATTACTTCTTGTGGCTAAATTTAGCTGTAATTATTGAAACAACAATTAGTTTTTTGAACTTATAAACTCTTGGAATTTTAAACCTGGGTAACAACTATAAAGAGAAATGCAAATGAAAAGCAACAAAGGCTTAGAAAAAAGAAATCATATTTGTTAAGCAACATTAAGTGATGAGAAAATATGTTTTTAAAAAAGCTTATAACTGCTAGGAGAATATTATTTTACAAATTGGAGAAAATAAATTAGGTCAGAGTCATTAACATGTTTATGTTTAGCAAATACTACCTTACTAAGGGGACAGTTTTGAAAATAGCTTTAATTTTTTTACCACCTTGCTATTAAAAGCTATCATTTTCTTCTCAATGTTAATTGTATAAAGAAGGGACATTCTTGGATATAACCTCTAAAAAAGCCTCTTCTTTGACTTCTTCCTATGTTTATAAAGACCTTTTTGTAAGTAATATGTATACATCTTTTTTTAGGTTAAAAATGCATCGCTTGGTAACAATCATATTGCTTCCTAATTGTCAAAATTCACACTTAATTATATTTTGGGAGCTCTTTTCATGTAATTTGGATAAAGTTGACAGCTACTAGAAAATGCAAATGCATTTCACTGTTAATCCTATTATTTTGGGCTCAAGTTCTAAAAAATTATGACTTTCAAATAGACTTGGAATAAGACTGTTTAACTGATTTAATCATTGTAATTGCACCAACTTGAAGCATATTCACACAAACCACCTTGCCTATTGCTGTTTTTCTTTTCTTTTTTGAGATAGGGTCTCACTCCTTAACCCAGGCTGAAGTGCAGTGACACGATCATGACTCACTGCAGCTTCAACCGTCCCGGACTCCGTTGATCCTCCCACTTCAGCCTCCCAAGTAGCTGGGACCACAGGCGCATGCTGCCATACCCAGCTAATTTTTTGTTTGTTTGGTTTGGTTTGGTTTTTTAGGGACGGGGTTTTACCATGTTGCATAGGCCGGTCTCCAACTCCTGGGCTCAAGCAATCCACCCGCCTTGGCCTCCCAGAATGCCAGGATTACAGGCGTGAGCCACCATGCCAAGCCCGCATTGCTGTTTTTTATACACAGAACTGAAACTACTCATAATTCATTGCAGAGCACACGGACATTCAGCAGTAATTACTTTTTGTCTTGGATTTCTGGCAGTAAAGAATGCTTGACCCTTCCTGCTTCTACCCCAACCCGTGCTAGTTCTTATTGTTGTGATCAGTTATTAGATATTTATTTGGGGCACTTATTCTGTGCTGCTAGCATGTGATTTCCAGATAAGGCTGTGATCAGGAATAGAGCAAAGTCTTTTGAATCTTGATCACCTCAGCACCATTCTCTAGCTAGTTGTGACTGATGGTGATACCTGGCTGTACATTTTGTTACCAGTAAATAAGGCAGCTAAGCTGTCATCTGCACAATGCAAACTGAAATCATCCTGCAGTTTTTTAAGTGGATAGTAGGACATTCCCTCCACTGCAAGATGATTTGCTGGGAGAGTTTTAAATAGTGCTGAAGACACACGAGAACAAAGCCTTCCCTTTTTGGGCTCAGGTCCAGAAAAAGCAGTTTTGGCATTAAAGAGAAAAGGTTTATGCTCAAGAACTTCTTACTTTTTCTTCTCCCTCTTACTTCTTGAACCAAGTTTTAGTGATAAGACACAAAACCGTTAGTGTCTGAAGTACCTCTGAATCCAGCAGCCTTCTAAAGAAATGTGGTCAGAGTTATATTGTGTAATATAATGTTTTCTTCTTGTTGAAGATGCCCCCAGAATACTGATAGATGTCACAGATTTTGCAGATTTTAGTTGTAAATTTAAAATTTTAAATGTCATAGATTTTAATTACTAAAAACAAATTAGTAGACATTTCTTATCTGAGTAGAAGATACTGTTGGCCATACCCTAATCCAAAATGAAATTTTTTTCCCCATGTTCTGTTTCCGTTTCATGTTTCACCTTCCCTCTCTCTTTCTTAAACACATACATTTACTACCTCCCCCACCCCCATACATATACAGATCTTGCTAAATTATTGCCTTTTCACTCCACATGGCCGAGTTGTTTTGGGACTTGGTGTTCCGGGATCTTCAGTAAGCCTCTTACACTGGGTTCTGTGCTATAGAAAAGTTGCTATAGTGCTAGTATACACACATTTTCCTGTAAATTTCTCAGTTCTTTATTTAAAAATAAATATTTTATAAATCATTTATTGAGCATTGATAGGGTTTGTGTTTGTAATCAAACGCTACCCATCTGCTTTATACTTTGGATTACCTGTACTGTACTTTTTTACTCCTAGTCTGACTTCCTGTCCTTACACTATTGGGTTACTTCTGCCCCAGCTATATCATTTTGTGTGTATTTAGAGCACATGAGCTAAATCTTATATTGGTTAAAGAGTTTAAAAATCTGTCACAAAATTTAGCCCAAAGACACACAATTTTATGTTGTCATTTACTGTTGTTTTTTTTTTTAATACCTAATCTAGGTTTGATTTTTTTTTTTTTGGTAACGCACTATGAGAGATTGCCTACATTAAAACCATTGGTAACAGCACTTAAATGTTTTGTAAGAAGTTTCTGCGTAAGGAATATAATATATTGAAAATGTTAATTCATTCTTTCCCATATGCTTATTAGCAGTAGCCATGTGTGTCAGGTCTTTTCAAGTACAGTATTCTTGCATTAAAATAGCCAAGAAATTTTATCATTTCTGCATTCCAGTTCTGTCTTCTATAACTCTTTTTTTTAACCCGTGAAAATGGGATAAAGTGTTGGGTTTTTTTAAGGATCATGTGTTTGAATTTGAGGTTCAGAGACTGCAGTCACTGCAGAAACCTGAAAGCCATTACTCTCGCTCCTCTGTGATTATATGTGCCCCCTGTGATTCCCACCTGCAGGTTTAGGAATGGGAGGGAGAGCAGGGGGTAGAAAAGGGAAGGTGGCAGAATCCATCGCAAACCGGTGAACTCCAAAACCTAATCAGGCTTCTTTCTAGGCAGAGTCTATGAGAGAGGAAGATAGACCACAAAAAAACTAGCCCTAATTTTTTTTTAACCCATGATTTCTAATTATCTATGTGTTCATTTTGTAATTCGAGTTTAATCAGACCAACTATCAGGCAGGCATTTAGTTTGCACTTTCAAAAATTGAAACTTATGCCTTTATTAAATGATATCCAGTATCATTTACTTTTTCTTTTAGAACATTAAACGTTAATCCTTTTGAATATTCTCATGTATTTCAAGATACTTATGATTGCTTATGTAGGACTAATGCAAAAATTAAATAAGTTCCATGAGAATTCTTTTTTGACCTCACAAGAGTTAAGGAGACCTACTTTATGTGAAGGTGAGATTTTTGTAGATAATACTTTGAAAACCAAAATTACTTTGATACTAAACAGTTTATTGTGTCTGTTAAAGTAAAAAACCTAATTGAATTGCAGTTGAAATTCAAGAGTCTAGACATTCCTTGTGGGCATATTTGATTTCCTCTTTCCGCTTTTAGCTGTTGGAGAGGGAATTGCCAGGTGTCTTTAGTGGAAAGATATTTAACCTGCTGTCTGACTGCTTAGCACTGGCTCAGGCTTGTGAGACTGTTCCCCGTTACTGTCCTAACACTTTGGCAGGATTTTGAGTAAAGTTACTTTATTTGAGCTCTTTTGAGTTTGACCTCATCTATAAATTAGAAATAATGATACCCTTCATACTTACAGAATTTGGGAAGAGCAAATAAGATGATGAATATAAAAACCTACCCTTTCAGAAGGGTAAAAATAAAATACTAGGATTTATGATCATAGAATTTTAGAATTCAGAAGGACAACCTCCTGACTCTAAGCAGTAAAAGTGGCAAGGATAAGGGATTCAGCCATTGTTGAGAGGTTTCCTGCTTCAGTACAGTGCTGGGTCTGGGACCCAACCTCAATCATCCTAGTTCATTGTCACTCTACTACTGTACTTATCTGAAATGGCAATAATAGTTAACTTCCTCTGTGCTTGGTACACTGGATGCCTTATATAGTTTGTCTCATTTAAGTCTTACATCATCCTTGTGAATTTTGATTCCCATTTTACATATGAGAAATCAGAGACTGTGAGAGGTGAGGTATCCTGGCAAGGTGGTAGCACAGCTAGTGGGCGGCGAAACCTGAAACTGAACCTTAGCAGTTTGACTTCAAGCCTGTGTTCTTAACCTTTATGATTATCTTTGCATTTTTTTTTTAATCAAGAGATAAGTTTGTTTAATCAAAACACAGATTTTATTGTCTTGGAAAAATTATTCATTTATTTGTCTTAGCTTTTATTCATCACATAGTGTATTATGAAGTTAAAATCGTATGTAGTGATGACTTTTTAAATTACCTGTTTAGGTCTTCCAAAAATACAGAAAACATTAGTGAAGCATTTTAAGGTTTTTTTTTTTTTTTTTTTTTTTTTTGAGACGGAGTCTCGCTCTGTCACAAGGCTGGAGTGCAGTGGCGCTATCTCAGCTCCCTGAAACCTCCACCTCCCGGGTTCAAGTGATTCTCCTGCCTCAGCCTCCCTAATAGCTGGAATTACAGGCGCATGCCACCACACCCAGATAAGTTTTTTATTTTTAGTAGAGACGGGGTTTCACCATGTTGGCCAGGATGGTCTTGATCTCCTGACCTCATGATCCGCCTGCCTTGGCCTCCCAAAGTGCTGGGATTACAGGTATGAGCCCCTGCGCTTTGCCATCGTTTTTTTGTTTTTATATGAAGTTCTTAAAAGGCAAGTTATAAACACAAATACATTTAGATTTCAGTGTTTTTACCATGCCAGGGAAGAGACGAGGCTTCAGGGAAAAGTATGGTTGAACTTTGTTAATATATACATTTTTTGCCAGCAGAATTGGAGATATGCTTGGTGTGCACATGCATTAAAAGCCGTAATTGTTAACACTTTTGGAGTACTTCACAGAGTGCCTGCCCAGAGTGTCCCACATGCTTCACACTTGGTGCCTACGCAGCCTTGCAGAGTGGTAAGGGGAGAGTGAACGCTCTTGACCTACTGCTGTCTATGCACACACTCTCTCTCCCACAGTGCCTCAGCTCACACCTGAGTATCTCTGTGCATGCTCCCGGGGAGCTTCCTGCATTGCCTCAGGCATTCTGAAATGTACGTCTTTACAACAAGACATACTTGTTAAAGCTCTTTGCAAATGGGCCTTGGCGGGGGCAGGGAAAGCTGGTTTTCATTTCCAGTTATTTTAAATTTAGGCTTATTTCACACTTCAGCTTTCTTTTAATTAATGTGTTTTAATTAAGATAATTAATTATTCTTGGTAGGTAATGCCCTTTTATTAATTTGAGTAAAGATGGTATCTAAGGCCAGCATCTAGTGTTAAGTTATGCCTAGATGGACTTCTGTTCATTTATTCTGTTACTAGTAGTTGTTCTTCACTAGTGAAGTAAGTTAACGAATGCCTGCCTGTCACATGTGGGGCCTTTATTTTGTGTTCAGCAGGCACCTTCTTTGATAATTATAAAAGAGCTTAGTGGCTCTGAGAGAATTCAGTAATCTTCCTGATCCGTATGCCTTCCCAGCAAAGGAGATTATCTTTTAGTTTATAGAAAGGTCACTCAGGTAAAACTGAAATCTCCTTCGAGGCAAGATAAATATCTTTATCCTTAACTGTGTCTCTGACATGCCATTATTTTTTCTTCAATAATAATAGTTTGCTGGCCCATAAGTCTTTTATGTGAACTGCTTATGGATGGAAACTTAAACACTGTCACTTCAGCTCGATACGTGTTTATTGACATACTTTCCTATGTGTGCATACTGTGCTGGGAACTGAGTAAGCCCCAGGTGTAAATGCTGGAGCCAGGGAAGATAAAAAGAGAGTTTAATTTTTGTGTTCTCTAGCTAGTTATTGATTACTTGTAGCTAATTTCATAAGAAACTCTTGGAGGAAGCTGAAAGGGTAGTTGAGGTTCTACCTGGATTTGACAGGATTCTGTGTGTATGCTGAATATGAGGACAGCTTGGTGAATACTGCCTATTAATTTGCTTTTGGGCAGATCACAAGGTCAGGAGTTCGAGACCAGCCTGGCCAACATGCTGAAACCCTGCCTGTACTATACAAAAAAATTAGCTGGGCATGGTGGCAGGTGCCTGTAATCCCAGCTACTCAAGAGGCTGAGGCAGGATAATCACTTGAACCCAGGAGGTGGAGGTTGCAGTGAGCTGAGATGATGCCACTGCACTCCAGCCTGGGCAACAGAGCAAGACTCCGTCTCAAAAAAAAAGAAAAAAGATGAGAGAATTATTGTTGTGCTTTAAGGAAGCCTTTTAAATTAAAATGTGAGTTGACACCCCAGCCAGAATAAGGGTTATGGTGTCAGGCTCCTGAAAATTGTTTTATTATGTGTATTTTATTTATATACAGCTTTTAAGAGAATAACTTGTATAAAATAGGATACTTAATTTTAGATATTGTGATAATAAGTCTTATAAGTAATAAGATATAAAATTAAGTGTATCTTAATTTTATAATTAAGGACGTGAGTTAGTGGAGTGATGGGAGTGGGACATACTTTATTGAGGGTTAAAGGAGGTGCGGAAGCATAGGCTACTCTGGAGAAACCTGGAGAAGGAGGGAGATGGGAGAGAAGTAGAAGCCAGAATGTTTGCAAAGATGAAGCATTTTAGGGTTTGGTGGTTTTTTGTTTTAAGATAAAAGGGGGGGAGAATTTTACAAGTTGAGATGGCACAGAGAGGAAAAAGTTTTATTTGTGGTTAAAGTAGTAAGCATGCTTTTCTGAAACATCATTTCTCAAGGAGATCGCGGCTTGAAGGGGGTCAGCTGATGGTTAATAGGAAGCCAGTCTGTAATGAAAAGCTTGCTCTACCTTTGAAATAGGAAATTTGTAGATAGAAATGTTTGTGTTTTCTTTGTTTAAATTATTGTAGCTTGTAGTATAACAAAACATTCACTCAACAAATTTTGTGAAGAATTGGCTATATGCAGATACTAGGAAGATGGCAGTGATGAAACAGACACAAATGCCTGCTCTCAGAGAGATAACATTCTAACAAAAACGTGTTTATAAGTGTGCTCAGAACCCATTTCATGATTTCTGCTTGGTTTGTGGACTCGACTGAGGTTGATGTGAGCAGTTCCTGTAAAGAACCATCTCTGTCCCAGGTTGTTGAGAGAATTGTCTTCTGTCCGAGCCCTCTGAGTAGCTCTTGTGTTTGTCTACCCTCTTCCTAATAGTCGCTTTTAAATACCTCATAGAAATACTCTATCTCCATGTTTCAACTTGGTCAGCATGTGTACCTGACTAGCAGCCAGTCAAATTTTGATGTTGATGACATGGGTGTGGCAGTGCACCTGGGAAGGTAATTAAGGAGTACTTTTTTGGTAATAATGAAATGTCAGAGTGTTAAAGTGATTAGTTTTTAGAGAAATAATTTCGGACCTATTTAGAAATACCCATATAGATATTACTTATTCTCTTGCATACTGGTAGGCTTTCTTGGATAGGGAAAGTGGTAGAGATGTGATTAACACTTTGGCATTTGTGTGGTTTATCTTATCTCTGCTTCGGGTCGGGGGTGACTTGTTACTATTTATATATGGCTAGTTGTGTGGCACTCCCTAAACAGTTTATTGAAGTTTTGTCTTGTATATGTGACTGTCATGGTATGATGGCAGAGTTGTTGAGAACAGCTGCTTCAGCCTATTGTCAAACATTTAGGCCCCATCCACCCAGCACACTTCTTTTAGAGGACTGAAGAAAAGGGACCCAGGAGTGTCCGTGCAGACTGTCATCCTAGTAATGCTTACTTCGAACAGTGAACAAAATCGATTCACGTCTCAAGTCTTTTGATTTATCTTAATCCATTTGAATTTTGTATTTTAGCCACCTTTGTATCTTTAACATAAAACCATGACAGGGTACTCCTTTCAGAAATCTGGGAATAAAATTGACACTCTAGAAAATAGATGCTCCATTTTTCATGCTTATGCTGTGGTTTCAAATGTATCCTGCCAGCAGTATCCCCCTACCTTAAGCTAGGAGAATCTAGGTTTGAGGAATATGGATTCGGGAGTTCCAGGACTGCCCCCCAGACATGCCCGTTCACTGACCCCCTGAGCTAGTTCCCTTTCTTCCTCTCAGGTTGCTTCCCTAATAAGATGCAGCTCATGGCTTTTGCATCTCCCCTCCCAGCCACAAGATCTTTGAATCTCTGAGGGTTTTCTTCAAGGCATTTTATTCCTGCTAACCACAGGAGAAATCAACAGCCATTAACAAAATTATAGACATGGATAAGGTCCTAAGTTAGGTTTTCACTGAGATATAGATGAATCTAGACTCACGGTTCTTAGCTTCTTTACTTAGTTTCTTAGTCTTTTCCTGGAGTTGAAAGCTGTCGTTTTTCCCAAGAGTGGTGTGGGAGCTCTTTTCTCTTTCTGCAGTGTCCCAGGACTAACAGTGGATACTTGGCATACACAAAGACCTCAGTGAAGCTTATTTACATCTTGGAGATTTTTCTGGTGTAGAACCTCATATTGGAAAGGCATTGCTTCCTCACAGCCTGCTATGTACAAATACTGGGCATTTGGGAGTCAGCACGGCTGGATGAAAGATGAGTAAGACAAAGGCCTTGTTCTTAAGTAAAAGTCCAAGGGGAAAAGATCACTCCATTATTTTATTCAGTACATATTTATTGATTACCACCCTTGTGCCAAGCTTTCTGCTAGGGCAGGAGACATAAACTTGAGACCCATTTCTGTCCTCAAGGACCTCAAAGTCAAGAATGGGAAACAGATAAGAGGCCTTTGTAGCAGTGCTCCTTGCTGAGTGAGGACTGAGGAAAATTTCTTCACACTGAGTTTTAGGGGACATGGCCAGTCGGAGAGGCTGAAGGCAGCACCTGGGATGGTTTCTCCAAGGGGGACCCTAGAGCTTCAGTAATGAGGTAGACCCTACAGAGTACTGACACCAAGAAATATTCCTAAGGAAAACTGGATAAAATGGGGGTTTTGTTTTTATTTTTTGCTGCTTCTGTATGCTAGGCAAACTCACATTTTATTAGCTGTCAGACTGCTTTCATTTTTCAGTTTAAAAGTTTTCAGGTTGATAACTTTGGTCCAGTATCAGAGTGATGATGAGTCAAAGCTGTTCTTTTAAAAAGAATATTCATATGCGTGCTTATGAAAAATAGCTGTCTTGTTTTGAAATGGAGTAATACAATTTCTGTATTACAAGTACAGTTCTTTGCCCCATTTCCATTCAAATTGTCATTTATATCTGAAATCATTAAAATTAGAAAACAGTTATGATGAATGTCTTTTGAAGCATATAGCAGGAAAAGTCATAAGTCAAAACCTGCCAGTTTAAAGTAAATGCAATTATTTGGTTCTATGAAATTGTAGCTTTTGCTATAGTGAAAAGAAATTGGCATATTTATGAACAACTGCAGGATCTCATTGAAATGAGGAAGACATCATTTAGGAAGACAGTAATGATTCAGACTATATTTAGGACAGGATGTTGGAGTTAATGTGCCTTCTCTTTTAAATGATTAGTGGGCAGATGACATCTTTGATATTAATAGTTGCCTGGGTTAACATTTATAAGGAAAGAGTGCCACCTACTGAATGAAAAGCTTTTGTTTTCTCCCATTCAATTCCAAGAATGTTGTTTCACTTTGAATTCTTAGTGGGTGGCATTTGCTGGGCAGTGATCCCATCTTCCAGTGGATTGACTCAGGTAGCTAGGATTCTTAGAGGGAGTTTATGCCCCCCAAACCAGGTGTAGAAACAAAAACCTAAGCATCAACATGATTCAGCACTTGGCAAGTCTCAAAACCTTACCATCATGTTAATGTACTCACTGGCCAAGAAGGTTTTTTTGTTTTGTTTTGTTTTGAGCTAGGAGCAAATGGCTGGGAGGAAATGAACTATTCCAAAAAATAATTGAAGGGGATTGAAGAGCATATGACATTGGTCAAGATCTTGTGGGGAGACTTCATTTTCCTAGGGGATAATATTAGTACAGAGATTGCTTGATCACAACTTGGCCATAGGTCAGTGGAGGGATTCCTGAGGTCAAGTTGCGAATCCAAAGGCCTACTTCAGAGTAATCCATATGGTGCTCTTTTGGTAGTTCCTAACAGTAATATATTATCTCATCAGTGAAAGGTTGAGAACATGAACAGCAGCAAACACACCAGTATCAGAATTAAAGGACATCATTTGAGAATTTCACATGGTCATCATTTTTAGTATATTGGCACATTTTTGATGCTGTGGCTTGACTGCTAGACATCAGCCATCTCCAGCTTTTTCCACTTGTCGATTGGATTATACAAGTAATGAGTGATATTTAAAGGAGGTGGACTGTATGCTAAATTGATTTATTCTTGCTTATGTGTACAGATTAATTGTATAATCCATGAGGGGTGATATATTAATATCCTGAAGTGAAAATATATATATATATAGTATCAGGTATTAGCATTTGTTCCACATAAAATATTTTATGCTTTCTAAGCCAAATATGTCAAGTTTGTGTCCTGAACGCTAGATGTTATTAACCAATGCTTATTTGCCTTTTATTTTTCCAGTTTAAAGTATAGCAGATCCTTCAATAATGTCATTTAGTTCAACATTTTGGACAATTTTGCTAAAAAGTTGATGAGGAAAAAAAAAGAATCTCTTCTGGCAGAGGCTACTGCCTGTATGGAGTTTGTATATTCCCCCCATCTCTGGGTGGATTTTCTCTGAGTACTCTGCTTTCCCCCTGACACGCCAAAGATGTGCTCGTTATGTTCGTTGGCATGTCTGCAAGGACCCAGACTGAGAGAATGTGGGTGTTTGTTAGTGCACCCTGCAACAGGATGACATCCTACCCAGGGCTAGTTCAAGTCTGGCACCCTGAATTGTTGGGACAGGCTCTGGCCACCTGTGACCCTGAACTGGAATAAGTGGGTAAATAATTATCTTGTTGTTAATGTTTCTTAAATGTATGTTATAGCTCACATTTTGTCAGTGTTTAGTGTTAGAAGTGTTTGGGGTCTCTAGAAGTTTGGTGATATTTTTTGTGACCAGAAATACGCATGGGAACTGTCCCACTTGTTTACATCAATTGGCCTATGGTAAAGTTGGTTTTAAAGTCGAAGTTTCTCTTACTGTGTAACATGCCATTGACATCTACTCATGTAACTTAAATAAGGGTTTTGTTTTGTTTTGTTTTGTTTCTTTGAGATGGAGTCCTGCTCTGTCACCCAGGTTGGAGTGCAGTGGCCTGATCTCAGCTCACTGCAGTCTCTGCCTCCCAAGTTCAAACGATTCTCCTGCCGCAGCCTCCCAGGTAGCTGGGATTACAGGCACGTGTCACCACGCCTGGCTAATTTTTGTATTTTTAGTAGAGGCAGGGTTTCAGCATGTTGGCCAGGCTGGTCTCGAACTCCTGACTTGAGGTATTCTGCCCGCCTCGGCCTCCTAAAGTGCTGGGATTACAGGCGTGAGTCACCGCGCCTAGCCAAATAATGAGTATTAATTGGCCGAATACCAAGTATTCTCTGAAAACATTATAGCTTTTAATAATACAAAAGCAAAAATATTTTAGCAATAACTGTGTTTTCAGATTTGCACTCAAAAAACTAGTATGATTTTTAATATTGTGTCCCAGCTTTTCTCCTTTTTAAAAACAGAAAACCCTAACTTGTGTGACTTGACCCAGATTAAGCATATCTGATACCATTATTCCAGATTATGAGAAAAGTCAGCTGTGTGGCTACAGAGAGCTCTGGCCTGAAGTAGTTATTAATAGAATTCACATTGGGACGTAAGAACAACTGGAACTGAAACTTGGTCTGCAAGCCGCCACGTTTCATGTCTCATTTCAGGCTACTGCTTTGCATCTTTTTGACTTATAGCACTTAAATATGCAAAATTGTTAAGTTTTTTTGTTTTTTTTGTTTGTTTGATTGTTTAAGATGGAGTCTCGCTCTGTCACCAGGCTGGAGTGCATGGTGCATTCTCAGCTCACTGTAACCTCCGCCTCCTGAGTTCAAGCAATTCTCCTGCCTCAGCCTCCTGAGTAGCTGGGATTACAGGCGTGCACCACCACATCCAGCTAATTTTTGTGTGTTTAGTAGAGACGGGGTTTTGCCATGTTGGCTAGGCACGGTGTTTCACACCTGTAATCCCAGCCCTTTGGCCGAGGCAGGTGGATCATCTGAGGTCAAAATTATTAAGCCTTTTAAGGAAGATAAATGTGTGGCTTATTCATTTAAAAAAAAACTAGAGGGGTTAATATTTTTCATGTAAAACAATCTTAAAATCTTTGTGCTCTCTACTTTCTCGAATGTTCTACTTGACAGTTGTCTGAACTTTCTGAGAGCTTTGATAGTCTTATACATAATACCTGCCTCCGTTAGTAATAAAGTTTGAATTGCTATGATAGTGAATATTGGAGGAGTCTAAAAGTTCGTAACAGTGTGTCCCCCATACTGATATACTGCCTGAGTTAGTACAAGGAGTCTGCAGATCCACATAGCTACCACGTAGATGGTGATGATACCTTAAGAAAGGATTTTCACATTTGAAAACATGGAGAGCCACTGGATTATAGAATGACAAAGAATATTTTACTTAAAAAAATGTTGGGAAGTACTCTCCAGATTTAACAATTAAAAGGAATTTGTTGTCCTATTGAGCTTTCTATCTTCTGATGGTGTCTATCTGCCTGACAGGAATAATATTGATGTAGCAGTGGTGATAAATGAGTTGTATGTTCACACTACATGACCCTAAGCTGTCATCTTGTAGTCTGATCTGATTTCATAGGTTCTTAAGTTCCAAAAAGATTGTGAATTTCTTAAGATCATGTCTTGGCTAATGGCACAATCAGGACTTGATTATGAATTTCCAGACCCCTGAATCCTGTCATTTTCTTTAGTTCCGTGAAGCTTCCCACAGTGTGGAGTAGTAGTTGAGTGGTGCGTGTTTATTTTTAAGGAAATATTTCAAACATACAGAAAAATACAGAGGGAATGTATTAGATAATAGTATAATAAACAGCCAGAAAACCTTCACCTGTATTTCATAAATGTTAATATTTTATTGTACTTGCGGCAGTGCAGTTGAATGTGTATTTTTTAAAGGAACTAATATTAAAGAAACAGTTGAAGCCTTCTTTGTCTTCTGGCTAGACCTTCTTCCCTCCCTCCCTACTAGCAGAAGCAGCCTTGTACAGCAGTCTTCATATTCTAGATGTTGCTAGTCAACATTGTTACCTTCTGAAACCAGAAAAAATAGTTTTGTTTTGCTACTGTCATCTGTTTTTCAAATAACTTGTTAAAAGAAGTTACAACAACAGCATAGTGGAGGAGGAGGAGGAGGACAGGACTTTGAAGTCGTAGAGAGCTGGTTTTGAAACTCAGAATTGTCACTTACTATGGAGAGTTAATCAAACTACTTAATCTTTCTGCAGGTTTCTTTATCTGCCCAGTGAAGATGAGGAGTCTCACCTTGTAGCTTTGGTGAGATGTAAAGCCACTGTATGGACAATACCTAGCATAGTATTTACAACAGAGGAGGCACTGCAGAGGCTAGCTTTAATAGTAGTAGTAGTAATAGTAGTAATTCAGTTTATCGTGTGCTACCGTGCCCTCGGTGCCATTGTAAGTACTTCATCCATATTCATTTAAAAAGTGAGGTAAGAATTAATTATATGTAAAAGACTTAGAACAGGGTATGGCAGATAGTAGGTAGATCATAAGTATTAGCTATTATTGTTATCCCCATTTTATAGGACAATAAATTATTGGGGGGAACTCTAAGAAGCTAACTTTCTTCTAAGTACTTTACATATATATTAATTTATTTAATCCTGATAGCCACTTTATGTGGTAGATACTATTATCCCTATTTTATAGTGAGGAAATTGAGGCAAAAAGAAGCACTTCTACCAAGATTGCACAGCTAGTATCAGAGCTTATATCTCAACCCAGGCAGTCTCGCTCCCGAACTCATGCCCTTGATCACTGTGCCATACTTCTTGTGTATGTGGTATGGCTTCTTATCTGTCCAATCCTAGGAACATATCTTTCAGGTGGTATGATCTCTGTTGACTAAGAAGTCCTTCCTGGTTTTGTTGTAGATGCAACGCGTTTCCTCATGTGACCCCAGCCTGTTAAAATGGGGTCATTTTGATAGAAGCTACCCAGATTTGATTGATTTGGGTGACTGTTGCTCCATAAGTACCTTTAACAGTCTCCTCACCTCCCACCCTCCAATTCTTCCTGAAGTGTCCCCAGCTTACATGTACTGAATTTGGCCAGTGACCCAGTAGCCGTCTCTGGTCAGCACTGCTTTCTGGCCATTGCCATCACCTCCTTCAGCCACATTGGCCTCGCCCCCTTGGACCTCCTTCACCCACGAGTCCTGCCAGTAACACCACCATGAGTGCTGAAGATGCACAATGTTCCCACTGTGCAGAGCTCCAGGGTCTTTGCAATGAAATGAGAACCATTCCCCAGGCCCATTTATTTTATTTTGTATTCTGGGACTGACTTGTAACCATACAGAGACCTTTAGAGAAGATAAATTATCAAGGTTTTTTGGTTGTTTTTATTTGTTTTGTTTTGTTTCTCATGGCTTTTTTGCTTTCACCCCAGCCCTAAGAGCTTGGCAGAGAATGAGTGGACTGGACCAGGGACAAATCTTTGTGACAGACTATGGCCTCTGGTAGTGGTTGAATTGGGCCAGGCTTGAATGTCTGATGCCCCCTTCTCTTAGGGTGGGTTCATACAATGAGACTACACATCTCGCTGGCTGTCTAAATAATATTTTCTCCCTATATTCATTTTAAATTATTGGAGCCTTAATTGTGCTACAGACATGCTAAATTTTGTAATAGCTTAAGATGTATTAAGACATTAAGATTCCTGGTGTGGCCGGGCGCGGTGGCTCAAGCCTGTAATCCCAGCACTTTGGGAGGCCAAGACGGGTGGATCACGAGGTCAGGAGATCGAGACCATCCTGGCTAACACGGGGAAACCCCGTCTCTACTGAAAAATACAAAAAACTAGCCGGGTGAGGTGGTGGGAGCCTGTAGTCCCAGCTACTCGGGAGGCTGAGGCAGGAGAATGACGTGAACCCGGGAGGCGGAGCTTGCAGTGAGCTGAGATCCGGCCACTGTACTCCAGCCTGGGCGGCAGAGCGAGACTCTGTCTCAAAAAAAAAAAAAAAAAAAAAAAGATTCCGGGTGTTAGTTTTTTCTCTGCAATTTTCTTCTTAGAAATATTTACTTACTGGAGCCAAAGGGTCTGTAGAGATGAGCCCGTACAGGTTTTTTAGAGTAAGTTCCGAGGAACATCGCACTATCAAAGATGCTCTGCTAAAAAGGACTTCCATGCCAAGTGAATGTGAGGAATGCTGCATACCTTTTTCCCCTTGGAGATTCATGACACATGGAGGTCTTTTTAGAGGCTCTGTGCTGTCCTGTGATAAATAAAGCCAACTAACTTATTTTTATCAAGTGTTCCCTAATCTGCAGAATCATTAGATGTTTAGTATTATAGGATATTATTTTTGCCAAAGCTATGTCTTCTGTTTAGAACATCTTTTGGCCTTCATCAACTCTGTCTGCCAGTTCTGTTCTTTAGGATTATTCGGACATCACCTCCTCTGTGGATCTTTTCAGGACTCTCCTAGATAAAATTAAGAATGGCGATCACTCCACCTTTGCAACTATTTATGGGATGTTACATTACAGCAGAGGTGACGTTGTGTTTTCTTGCTTCTGCGAGACAGAATGATTGGAGGAACACAGACCCTGTTTTATTTATCTTTCGTTTTTTAATTTTTCTTCTCTGCTGCCTGGCCAGTGCTTATCTGTGGTAGGTGTGCCAGCATGCATTGAATGGAGTGGGTTTGCTAGCATTCAGAGCGTAAAGAAGAAAAGCTGCATTTGTCAGGAAGTCATTCTTCCTCATTCTGAGCATCCCAGTTAACATGCCTTTCCACCAGCTGGAAGGAAGTAGTATAGTACTAGCTGTTCTGTAGAATTTGGAAAGAAATCCTTCTCCCAGCAAAGACTGTAAGAGGGCTTTGTGTGCTAATTTGGGGTTATCCCCTCTTCATTCATCTCAGAGCATTAAAAACAAGGGCTTTTTTAAAATAGAAAGTATTCACTCAAAATATCACATATCTAAAACTTCTTAAAATACGGAAGCTATAAAGTTTGTTAGTGGGCTAAGAATTATAGTAAGTTGTATTATGCCATAATCTACATATACTAACAGACCACTTTCGTAAGTATGTACTAGCCCTGTTGAGTTGACCACTTAGAAGTATACTCAAACTGCACTGCCACGTTTCCCCAAAGATAACGAGTAAACATGGGAGAAACGTACACTCCAGCCTTCATGTAACACTGTCTTGGGATCTTTTTGATGAAAACCCAAGTGGTGAAAGAACAGAGGTTTTCATTTCACTGTGTCATGCATTCTGTACCAGTGCCCCCAAATTAGGGCAGGATGTACTGCCTTGCTGAGAACACCCCCTTCCCCCACAGTAGTAGCATAGGAAGTTCCAGCCTACTTCTGTAGTGTAACATCTCCCTTGGTTTATGCATCAGTTGTCTTGTAGATATTCCCAGCCCTAGATTTGTCAAGTAGCAAGGGGGGATTCTTAAAAGGAAATACACGTTTAGCCAAAAACGGTTTTGTTTTGTTTTTAAAAACATCCTTCTTTCTTACTGATCTGTGTTCAACAATTAGGGAAGAGGATACTCTCAATGTTTCATTTTTCCCCCAAAGGTTTCTAAAAGTTTTTCCTCAAGTACCAAGGACACAACAAAGGAAAGAATGAACAGTGGAATTTTTAGCACAGAATGTCAAAATAATACAAGCTTTTGTGGGTTTTTGTTGGAAAGGAACAAGTGGGAAATGGGACCGTATTAATCTTAAACTCCCTCTGTTGGGTGCTCAGAAAATAGTTTACATTAAGCCTGATGGGTGTTCTGAGTTCCTCCCCCCGGGAAGATGGGTGAAAGAGTCGTCGTATTTAGAAGTACTGTTACAAAGCTGATTACTCTGATGAGTGATAGAAGTGTTTTAAAGCAATATTTAGTCTGAGTAGTAAATATTCCTAACACAGTGACTTTACAGTTCATTTGTTTTGTCTGTCTTAAATAGCAGAACAATGTTGTTTTTCTGTCGCTAACTTTTTTATATATTTTCTAAGATGATGAATCGTACAGAATCACCAAACTCGTATCTCTGTTCAGGTCTGATCATTTTTACAGTTTTCACTTGCCTATGTAAATATTACCCACACATTATAGTTCATAATTTGTGATACGTCATCAGATTTCATTGAATTTGAGTCTTAGGTCACAACAGAACTAACAACATACTGGCTTCATTCTAGTCTGATTTGTTTTCTTTTATGCCTATACACCAAGAGTGTTCGCTTGAAAATATGTCTTCCTTGACCTCCTACCTTTTCTCCTCATCTGCTCTTTAAAAACTAATTGTACCAGACTCAAATTGATAGTCTTCTAGGATTTTCATTCGCTAACTCAAATTGCTAGTCTTCTAGAATTTTCATTCACTACGAAGTTAACTTGCTTACTAACTTGAATTGTCTTATCTCTTTTAGATTTATTTTAAAACCCTACCAATTTTAAGAGTCATTGCATTTTCTGGATTGTCTGCATGGCTGTTTCTCCACTGTCCCCCTCTCCGAATTCTGATGTATATTTGACTTGTCTGGATTATATTTCCTCCTGGCAAGTTTTGACTTCTGTTGCAGTTTGACATTTTCTTGACCTGTCGTGCTCATGATTGTTTCCATGGCTTAACAAAGTCTACGTATTTAGTTTCATTCTCATAGAAATTTGTTGATTTCTCTGTTCATATATTAACACATTTAGAAGGAAGAACTGTTCTTTTTCCAAATTTGGACAGAACATCTCAGTTCTGTTATTGAGTGATGATGTGCTCAGTAATGTGTATTGGACTGATTTATTGTGGTACATGAGTAATTTGAATGTGGTAGGTTTTTTTTTTTTTTTTTTTTTTTTGAGACGGAGTCTCGCTCTGTCGCCCAGGCTGGAGTGCAGTGGCCGGATCTAAGCTCACTGCAAGCTCCGCCTCCCGGGTTTACGCCATTCTCCTGCCTCAGCCTCCCCAGTAGCTGGGACTACAGGCGCCCGCCACCTCGCCCGGCTAGTTTTTTGTATTTTTTTAGTAGAGACGGGGTTTCACCGGGTTAGCCAGGATGGTCTCGATCTCCTGACCTCGTGATCCGCCCGTCTCGGCCTCCCAAAGTGCTGGGATTACAGGCTTGAGCCACCGCGCCCGGCCAATGTGGTAGTTTTTAATAGAATCTGCAGCGACATTTCTGAGACACATGAGTGTGCTGAAGAAACACTATAACCAAGCTTTTGCACTGCTGCCTTCCTTTCTTTCTGGGACTAGGCAGGTGTAAAGAGATGATTTAGAAAACCTTTTTGCATTTTATCTTTTTCTTAGTGTTTTGATGATATTTACCCATATATAGACATGGCCACCTGAAAGTTTAGCCTTAGTGTTTTACCTTAAATATGTCAGTGACTTCAGAAACTGTTGAAGTACATCCATAATGTTTTTATGTTAGTTTAAAAGTAAAAAAGACTTGCCTGGGCATGGTGGCCCACGCCTGTAATCCCAGCACTTCAGGAGGCCGAGGTGGGCAGATCACTTGAGGTCAGGAGTTTGAGACCAACCTGGCCAACATGTTGAAACCCCATCTCTACTAAAAATACAAAAATTAGCTGGGCATGGTGTTGGGCGTCTGTAATCCCAGCTACTAGGGAGGCTGAGGCCGCAGAATCGCTTGAACCTGGGAGGTGGAGGCTGCAGTGAGCTGAGATCCTGCCACTGCACTCCAGTCTGGGTGACAGAGTGACACTGGGTCTCAATAATCAAAAAAAGTAAAAACACTTTTCCTGCAAGGCAGTTTTCTCAAATTCATATTTGAGAAGTCATATTCTTGTGACTATTTGTGGTCAAGAAAGATGCCTTTTAATCATAAAATAATCTTGAATCGAGTTTTTAAAAATGTACTTCCTGTAAGAAGACAAATGAGAATCTTTTCCTTCACTTAATAATGTATTCTCTGCTCATAATAATGCCCTGGTCTACATTTGTCAGTATTTTATGGAGACATTGTTTTATATGTTCCAGTGGTGTCTGAAATTTATAGCACACTGAGTCTGAGTAATAATTTACTTAGAAATTCCTTCAGGTTTATTCAGTATTCAGTAGAGGATCAGTTGCTTTAACTATATTCATACATTTTGAGCCTATAAGAACATTTAGTATAGGAGAACTGTACAGTTAATACACATTTTTTGATTCACTTTTCTTCTCTAAAGGGAGATTTGGGCTTGTACTTTATTTCATAGACAGTTTCAAAGGTAACTGACTGCAAAAAAAATTCATACAGAGTTGCCATTTTTAAGAATAATTTGATACTGACTAGTAGCTCTCTGCCTTTTGTAAATTCCGTCTTATTATAGTTGCCTCATGATTGTTAAACCAATCTCTTACAAATTTACTAATTTGGAAGTAATAAAACCTTTTGAATATTCTTCCTTTCCTCATTGAAGTTCTTTACCTTTTCTCTTTGAAGTTATTTGCATGTCTCTAGAGGCACTAATTTATGGTAGAAGTTGTTAAGGGCTATGTTTGTCCATTAGGAATGATGGTGTAACATCTGCATGGTGTTACTTCTTAGATCTTTGTTGATTAGAAGTGATAACCAGCGACTCTGACTCTGACTCTGACTCTGACTCTGACTCTGACTCTGAATCAGGGAGTGTTTATCAAGCCTGTGGCATCTGTTGTTCTGGGTGCTTTGTTCCTAGCTGCAGGACAGGGAAAAGGCCCTGCCCTCAAAGAAGTTACCCTTTTTTTGTCTAGTTCAGCCAGTGATTGTGTGTTTATAATATGATTGTCTATTAATACATTGTCTTATTTTAATTTTGGTTAATTTTATGTATATTTTATATATATTTTATGTTTCTATACTGTGTTCTAGTTTTCAAAATCCTATGATTGTGCTGGATAATACTTTTAATTTTAAAACTCAAATGGAGTGGTGTTTTAATGGAAACTAATCCATGATTTAGGGTAGATGGATTTATTGTGCATGATCATGTGGATATATGATAAATATGAGTCGATCAGAATCACTAAGGTGGTATTAAACTGCTTATATGTATTGTTTATAATTAGTTGTGTTATTGTCTTTGTTACTTGACTTCCATATTACTTAACTGTTGATGTGGTTAATCAGAACATGAGCTTTTTGAGGGTGAATTCTGTGCCCATATCTCTCAAAGGCCTAAATAGGAAGGTTTGCACACAATACTTAAAATAGTTTTTCCGCCGATAAAGATTTCTGATACAGATTCAACATACTATAGAACTGATGTTAGCCGGGTGTGGTAGCTCATGCCTGTAATTCTAGCACTTTGGGAGGCCAAGGTGGGTGGATTGCTTTGAGCTCAGGAGTTCAAGACCAGCCTGGACAACATGGAGAAACCCCATCTGTACAAAAAGTACAAAAAAATGAGCCAGGTGTGGTGGCTCGCGCCTGTGGTCCCAGCTACTCAGGAGGCTGACGCTGGAGGATTGCTTGAGCTGGGAAGTGGAGGTTGCAGTGAGCCAAGATTGCGCCACTGCACTCCAACCTAGGTGTCAGAGCCAAACCCTCTCTGTCTTTTTTTTTTTTTTTTTTTTTTTTTTTTGAGGCGGGTCTCGCTCTGTGGCCCAGGCTGGAGTGCAGTGGCCAGATCTCGGCTCACTGCAAGCTCCGCCTCCCGGATTTACTCCATTCTCCTGCCTCAGCCTCCCGAGTAGCTGGGACTACAGGCGCCCACCACCTCGCCCGGCTAGTTTTCTGTCTTTTTTTTTTTTTTTTTTTTTGAGACGGAGTCTCACGCTGTCGCCCAGGCTGGAGTGCAGTGGCCGGATCTCAGCTCACTGCAAGCTCCGCCTCCCGGGTTTGCGCCATTCTCCTGCCTCAGCCTCCCGAGTCGCAGGGACTACAGGCGCCCGCCACTTCGCCCGGCTATTTTTTGTATTTTTTAGTAGAGACGAGGTTTCACTGTGTTAGCCAGGATGGTCTCGATCTCCTGACCTCGTGATCCGCCCGTCTCGGCCTCCCAAAGTGCTGGGATTACAGGCTTGAGCCACCGCGCCCGGCCTAGTTTTCTGTCTTAAAAAGAACGAATCAATCCTGTGTTCTGCTAAAGAGAGGATATTTACCCTGTGGGGAGATGAAAGTAGTAGTGCCTGTTTCTTGTTATAAATAAATAGAAGTTGTGCCGTCTTTAGTTCTCAGGGTCAAACTTTACTGAATAGAACCTGGAATGAAATCTTTTGGGAACTAATTTTCAGAATGTGAGCCATTTTTATACATTGTTACTTCTTATGTAAACCTACCTGTGTTATAAATGTTGCATCATATAAAGATGGAAGATTCCCCCTTCCAATGGTTTATTTAATCTTCCTTGCTTAGAAGAAGGAATAGACCAACAGTTGGCAAAGACTGTATAGTCTCTGGAAAAACTGTCTTACTGGAAAATAGAGTTGTCTTAGTATTGAGATAAAAGATGGTTTGGTTTTGGTTTTGGTTTTGTTTGCAATCTAGGTCAACAGATTAAAAGTACTTGTACATATTCATTTTCCTTTTGTTCTTAGAAGACTGTGAAGTCACTCATCTGAGTGTAAGTCATAGTGTTTTTTGCATACAGACTTTATCACCTTGAACATGTAACTGAACCTCCCGTATCCTTTGTCGCATATGTAAAATGGAGTAGTAAGAGCCGTGTCTCAAGAGAATTGACTGAGTAGCCCATGTGACTGTTAGCCCTGTCCGTGGAAAGGAATCGTCAGTCTTCCTGTTTCATTATGCTCTCCCTATCCTCAGTTACTCAGGAGAATTGACTGAGTAGCCTATGTGGCTGTTAGCCCTGTCCGTGGGAAGGAACTGTCAGTCTTCCTGTTTCATTGTGATCTCCTACCCTCAGTTAAGTCATTCCTGCTCCTGCCCTTTACCTGGAACCTTACACTTTAAGGGTCCCACAGTGGACTACGATTGTTTTGGAAGCTGGGTCCTCCGTTGCTCTCCTCTTTCCTCAGTAATATGGCTTATGAGTTTGGTAGCGTGTGAGTTTCTTCTGCTATGAAGGCTTCATGAGTAGACTTTAGTTAGCTCTGAATTGTGCCTGTCCCAAATAATCTAATGTATTTTCTAGGGTTCCTTGAAGTTCTTGGACACTAAGAGAATCAAGATACGGAAATCTTTATTTATACTAAGGTTGAATCTCATTGACTTCCAGAAAGGCTTTCTACGAAAGATCATTACAGTCTTAGTTGCCTCTATTGCGGTGAAATGCTCTAATAATGAAGAGAATTAATATGCTTTTTAAATTATTATAATCAAATAGTCATTGTAAAAACTTACAAAACTTCTTTGTATTATTATCATATAGGTATCAGCACAAGTGCTGACTTCTTGTAAAAACAAACTCAGATTGGACAGTGAACACTCACAGCAGCAAAGAGCACAGGCTCTTCAATCAAACCTGTGAGAGTTTGAATCTAGCCCTGCCCCTCACTTATAAACTGTGTTACCCTGCGCATAACCTAGCCTCCCCAAGCCTCTGATAGAAAAGACTTCACAGGGTTGCTGAAGGGTGCAGTAAATTCATACATGTAAAGCACCTAATCCATTGTCTGGCATGTAGTATAATTTTTCTGTGATGACACTCTGGCAGTTATTTCTCCGTTATCACTAGTTGTTGACAAACAGTATTTCCTTCCTAAAGATGAGCCATTTAATAACATAAAAATTACATTAGACTGGTAGGATTCTTTTTGTTTATTTTTTTGGAGATGGAGTTTTGCTTTTGTTGCCCAGGCTGGAGTGCAATGGTGCAATCCCAGCTCACCACAACCTCCCCCTCCTGGGTTCAAACGATTCTCCTGCCTCAGCCTCCCAAATAGCTGGTATTACAGGCATGTGCCACCACACCCGGCTAATTTTGTATTTTTAGTAGAGATGGGGTTTCTCCATGTTGGTCAGGCTGGTCTTGAACTCCCAAACTCAGGTGATCTGCCTGCCTCGGCCTCTCAAAGTGCTGGGATTACAGGTGTGAGCCACTGCGCCCGGCCAGGATTCTTATTTTTAAGTGTTTATTAAACGTCCCCTGTGTGCCAGGCATTGTGTAGAACTAATGTTTTAGTCAGACTCTTTGAGGTTGCAGGGAACAGAGATGGGTTAAAATTTATTTCATTCCAAATTAAAGAATCCACCAAGAAGTTTCCTCCATTGTACACTTGGCTCCTGGAGAACTAGTCATTCATTTTCCAGGGTGGTACAAAAGTGGCTGTCGTCATCTAACAGCTTATCAAGGGACCCAGGTACAAGTGTTAGGTTGGCTTTTGTTGCTTCTTCATCCCTGTCTTTCTCTTCTCCCTTATTTCTCTCTCTTCTCCCTTATTTCTGTCTCAGTGTTTCTACTTATTACCTTGCTCTGTTTCCCTGTTAAACGCCACTCTTCCTGCAGTGACACTATTTATGTGTTTTACTTTCAAACTCTCAGAAAGGGAGATCTCACTCAGGCATACAATACCATTCAGTATAGAAGGTCATTGGACCAAGGAACATTCCTGGACCAGGCAGCTATAGACGGTGGGATGGATTCAGATGTTTAAAGCACCTTAAGCATTAGCCACCACCCTTAGGACTGGGCAGACCCTCTGGCTTCCCAGAAGGGGGCAGTGTGTCAGGTACCTTTTTTGGCCCATCCAGGACCCTGGGCAGTGTGATAGAACAATGAATGAGAGGTAACTTGTCCTGAAAGAGCTCACAATGTGGACAAGGAAGCAGATACTTAAACATATACTTAATTTTATGATATAGTTAATATTTACCATGCAGGGAGAGAGCGGCTAACTGCCTTAGAATGGTGGTAGGAAATTCTTCATTGAAGCCATATTGAGATGGCAAAGGATATTCCTGGCAGGAAAAAAAAAGTCTGCAGAGATGGGTGCAAAATATCATAGTATGTTTATGAAGTTTTTTTGTGCTATGAGAAGAGGGCCGTAGTTGGTATTTAAGGGGCTCCAGGAAGAAGGTCTAATTTATGGTACTGATGAAGATGATTAGACACAGAACTAGGAGAAAAAGACCTCATAGAAGAGTAGAGGAGAGACCTACAAGAGAGTTAGCACAATCAACAGTGGCTGACACCACATTATAAAGGGAGGACTGACTACAGTTTCCCTGAGAAGGGACCCTTGAAGCATCTTGGGTTTTAGCAGGTGAGTTTTGTAGGTCTAGGAAGAGTCTAGGACTAGAAACCTAACCTCAGGGAGTAAGCGTTCTTGAAGTTCTATGTCAGTCACAAATTCATTCTTAGGAATGTCTAGAAGCCAAAACCAAGAAACCTCATGTTTCCTAAATAAACAGGAAATGAAGATAAAGCTTGATCTGTAACAGTTCTTAAGTTTCTCATATTTTTCTAACCACAATTTTGTTTATTTTTAAGTCTTCAAAGTAGTTTCTCAAAACACATTGTTTTGCTAAAAAATCTGTTTTTTTTTAAGGTCAGAAGTATATACACTATTATTTAAAATAGGTATGTTTCTTGGTAATGTGTGGCAAAAATAACTCCCTG
The DNA here is from genome assembly GCF_047675955.1 of Chlorocebus sabaeus. Classification (NCBI taxonomy): domain Eukaryota; kingdom Metazoa; phylum Chordata; class Mammalia; order Primates; family Cercopithecidae; genus Chlorocebus; species Chlorocebus sabaeus. The sequence continues at coordinate 38,490,518 of NC_132907.1, read as the reverse complement.
AAACATGCATGTTTAACCAACATGAATTGGAGATGGCTCTCATCTCCCAGTGACTTTACAGCTATCTGTTTAGATTAGCTTTGGTTAAAAAAAGGTTTTTTTCCTGCTATGGCTGTGATATATTAATTGGATGACAAATCACTGCTATATACATCCATACATACACATACACACTCATCTGGTAAAAATAAAAACCCTATATATGCCTGGTTTATGGAAGATTATATGTTAGGATTATAACAAAAACAATACAAGTATGTAAAAAAAAAAATTTCAGAGTTTGGTTCCATTTCAGAGAGAAATTAAATAGAGTAGATATGATTTATTCCTGACAAATATAATAGGATTTACTGTATATTTCATTGATTCAAAGATCCCAGTGGTTGTAAGTTGTACCATTATTCTGTATACCATGAAGGAAAAAAAAAACCTGCCAGTTAAATTACAGTAACATTTGATTGCAAGAGGCATTCAGATTTCAGATATTAAAATGTGAAAAAATACAAATTTTAGAATTAATGACATATAATAATTACAAAGAGACTAGGAAAAACACTTTGGTTTATATTTGCAGATTAACTTAGGAACAGTGAAAATTGTTCTGAATAACATCTAAATTGTAAATTTAGTCTTAATTAAATACAGAATTATTTAAAAAGTTAATAAGAATAGTCATTAAAATTTAAAACTAGGAAGGCTGTAGGACTGCCAGAGTTAATAGGTGATCATTCACTTAATATATATTCATACCTATTATGAGCCAGATGTGTTTAGATGTTAGGTGTATAGATGGATATAACACGTGGTCCCCTCACTCATGGAGCTTACAGTTCATAAGAGAGGAACATTTTGCAAACTGCATTAACCATGTTAAAGGAAAAATACAAGTGCTGTGAAAGAATGGAACTGGGAGTTCTTAATTGAAATTGGGAAAGTCTGAGGAGTTGAGGAAAATCTAGAGAGTGGGTAGAAATTAGGTAAAAAGTAGGCAAAAAAGGAAGCAGCCTGTCCAGAAGCCCTGAGTAGGACAGATTGTGGGGTTATTGAGGCAGTGAAGAAGCGGGGGGGGTGGGGTGCAGGTCTGGTGACAGGAATTGAGGTGAGACCACATGGTGCAGGGCTACTTAGGTTGGGCTGAACATTTTGGATTTTAGTCTAAGCCCGGGGGAAGCCACTAGAGGATTTTAATGGAGGAAGTAACCGTGGCTGCACTGTGAAATCTGGGTAAGATTCAAAGTTAAAGAAGCCTCGTTAGGAGCCTGTTGCTAATTCAGACCAGGTAAGAGCAGCTTGACCTGGGTGGAAGTCTGAAAGGAAGACATGTTTTTTAGAAGATTATTTGCCCATATTATCAAAAGTCTTCATTTGTGTACATTTTTTACCCAGCATTTCCATTTCTGGGTGTTTACGCTAAAGAAATAATTTAGGCCAAACGTGGTGTAATCCCAGCACTTTGGGAGGCTGAGGTGGGTGGATCACCTGATCTCAGGAGTTCAAGACCAGCCTGACCAACATGGTGAAACCCCTGTCTCTACTAAAAACACAAAATTAGCCGGGCGTGGTGGCACATGCCTGTAATACCAGCTACTTGGAAGGGTGAGGCAGGAGAATCACTTGAACCTGGGAGGAGTAGGTTGCAGTGAGCCAGTTGCGCCATTGCACTCCAGTCTGGGCAACAAGAGCTAAACTCCATCTCAAAATCATAATAATCTCATAGCCCTTAAACATAAATAAGGTAAAACAAAAGTTAAAAAAGAATCTCAGATGTTTGTAAAAGTTCAGCTACTAGAATGCTTATCCCTATTATTTATAATAAAAGAAATTGTTCTAAAAGATTATAGTATTTTCAAACAAATGGAAAGGAAGGAGACAAATTAGACTTTAAGGAGGCCACGCCATCCAGGAAGACTTGTTTAGACAGGGAACGTCCTTTGTGTGTTTGACTGGGGGCCAGGAACAGAAACTGAAAATCTGTAACAGAGAAGAGATACTCCTGAAACAGATTTGTGGGAAGAGAGAGAGCTAGGACCAGAGGAAAGATGATCGAGCACCTTGGTCCAGGAGCGCAGGAGTTTCTGGTATAAAAATGCACTGCAGTTCCACTATGAGGCTTATTTTTTGGGAACTAGCCTAGGAACCAAACCACCTCTTGCAACATTGTTACTGGAGGGGGAAAGTGCTTTTAATACTAAAGACTTGGAAGTGAATTTTTGGTATGCAGTCACCACATAAATTCAGTTGCCTACAAAGCTGAGCCTCCTGGAATAAATACCAACTGAGCAGGATGGATTTTTTGGAAGACACTTTATCCCCTGTGTTCCTCACCCCTACCTTCCTTTCTCTCCCTTCCTCTCCCTCCTTTTCCTCCTCCTCGTCCTTTCTTCTCTGCTTTCTTCCCTTCTCTCCATCCCCCCTTCCTCTTTCCTCCTTCTCCTCCCTCCCTCTCTTACATTCTTCTACACATCCCCTAACATTTATATTTTATAATCAGCATAAAAAGCAGCCAAGCACGTATAAGTAAATGAGATAATCCTCCTTTTTTCATACTTTTTGAAAATCTCATATTGCTTCTATATAACAGTATTTGTGTGTGTGTGTGTGTGTGTATGTGTGTGTGTGTCTGTAAGGAAATATTTTATTCCGTGGTCCTAATGCCCATTTTCAAGTTTCAAACCAAATGTTATGTATTCTTTGTATTTCTAAAAATATCTAGGCCAGTCGCTGATACAGAGGTGTTTAATATTTTGGCTTCTACTTTCCTCACAGTCTTGATGCTTCAGTGAGACCGGTTAACTGTTTCCTTTCTAGTGAATATTTATTTTTAAGTAGTTTCTTCTTCTTTTTTTTCTTTGGCTGATTCTCTGAAGATTGTACTTCATAGTTGTGATTTGCTGGAAAATTCCTAGAGGAGTTTGAATTTGTCTTTTTAGTAAACTTGAGGTTCTTGTCTTGGGTATTTCCTTGAGTATTTCCTTTTCATATCAGTGTAGAAAAACTGTTGTCTAGCTTTATAAACTTTTCAAAATAGTTACTGAAATTAGCTTAGTATTTGTAAAGTTGTTACTAATGCCAAGGTGCAGTTGCGTTAACTGCTTGCTTATGAATCAGGTTTTCAAATCTGCATGTCGTGTATGCGTGTATGCTCATGGGGATGTGGGTGTATTTTAAAATTAGTGATTTTCGTGAGCTTGATGCTTTGCCTGTTAGGCTTCGTAGAGTTAATTCTCAAACGGTTCTTAGTTTAGAGATTGTTTATTCTGGTAAATCCACACCATTTAATGGAGTAAAGATCAAATGTTTGTACTGATAATTTTTATTCTTTTTAGAGTACCCCAAGTGCTTGTCAGAAATCACTGTTCTCTGAAAATAAAAATTCAATCATGTAGGCTATGAAAAATTGTTTTGGGATCATAGATGATGTAGTTAAGTTTCACTTCACTTATTAAATATTTATTGAGCTTATTTCAGATAAATGAGCATATCCACCAGATTCTGTCTGTATTGACTTAATGTATTTATTGGAAATCCTGGGATAAAAGCGTAATAATACACCCTTCTAAATATTTGTTATATACTTGGGTGGTAAAATTGAAAACAATGCAGTCTTAGTGAATATATTTGTTAATACGGTGTTTAATGTCTTGGGATTCATTTTGTTAACTACAGTGGAACAAAGGTCTGCATGATATATGTCAGTAGTATATAATTCAGAATCTTTTCAAACTTTAAGTCATTTGGGGTTTTTAGCAGTTAACTTTTTTATTACATGTCCATTGGAAGTATAAAATAGAACCATTTGTTCCTGGAAATTATCTTTCATATATAAATTTCTCATTTTCTTTGTTTCTCCATCCATTTTAGTCGTGAGATGGAGAATAAAGAAACTCTCAAAGGGTTGCACAAGATGGACGATCGTCCAGAGGAACGAATGATCAGGGAGAAACTGAAGGCAACCTGTATGCCAGCGTGGAAGCACGAATGGTTGGAAAGGAGAAATAGGCGAGGGCCTGTGGTAAGTGGCTGTGGGTTACCAGCTGTAAGGAAGAAAGCATAGGAGGAAATGGAAAAGTAAGCATAAATAGATCCTCTCGTAAGCTTTTCTTCTTCATTTTAAATGTAGTAGTTTTAATTACTTGATATTGCGGTCATTTGGAAGAAACCGTAATTAATACTACGCTCATTAAACAACTTAAACTGTTCTGGGAACTTAACTGTTGTGTTTGGTGGAGGGGTAAATGCTTAAACCAAGACTACCCTCTCATGTCAGTATCTAAAATCCTTTCATTGGAGTTTTATACTGTACTTTCTAAATTTTAAAAAGAATTTTTCCAGTTTGTTTTAGATGTTTTATCTCTAAGACAGGATCCAAGGATCTTAATTTCAGAAATCTTCTAGGAAAGAAAATATTTAATTGCGGTAATTCATAAGTGTAATGATTGGGTTTTTACATGCATGCGTAAGATGTGCATTTCTCCAACTTTGTTACAATGTCAGCATGTTACCCTCATTTGACTTGAAAAAAAAAAAAAGTTTAATAGACCCATGGGGATTAAGATAAATTAAAAATGTATGGGGTTTGATGAAAGAAAATCTAGAGTCCTAGATTTTAAAAAGCAGGGATACGCCATCCTTTGCTATAGGTATAAGAATATATATTCTTACAAGAATACCATCATGAAATGTGTGTCTTCATTCTTACAAAGGAAGAAGTATTATAGTATCCTAGCACTTACCTCTATCAGCAAGTTTGTGTTTATTTTGTTCTTTTAAAACAGATACGGCAACTTAAAATTTATCTAAACTTTGACAGGGGTCTGAAGTACACCCCTGCCAAATGATTGTCTGCCCTGCATTCATCCCATATGCCTATTTAAGTTTAGATTTAAATTAATTAGATGTAAATAAAAGTAAAAATGTAGTTCCTCAGTCTCACCAACCACATTTCAAATGTTTAGTAACCACATGTGGCCAACGGCTACCCTTTGGGCAGTGCAGTTTTAGCACATTTCCATTGCCTCAGAAAGCTCTCTTAGATGTGTAGTACTGACTCGTGTCTGACTTAACTCCATAATCCCTGCGGCTTTCGATATCCTCATTACTGAGCTGCAGTCTGTCAGGAATATTTTACCTGCTGGTTCTAATTCTAACCCATGGAATTCTACAGAATAAATCTAATTGTTCCTTTCCATGCCAGCACTTTAAGTTACTATGGGCCCATGAGTCTTTGTCTTTACAGCTAAGTTTCTACATTTCTTCCATTTATTACTCATGTGAGGTGGTGTGGTGGGAACCCCTCACCATTTTAGCTATTTGTGCCAGAAGATGAATATGAAGAAATTAAGGATTTATCTTAGAGAAGAGAAAGTGCTGTTGAAACATCTTGTAGAAGGTTGGCAGTTAAAAGGGCGTATTACTACTCAGTTAATATAAATAACTTTTAAACAAACAGAGCCATCTGAAGTTTGAATGTGCTGCTTTCTGAGCTCCTTTAGATGGAGGTGTTCAAACAGAGCCTAAATCTTTTGAGAATACCGTAGGGCATAAATCACAACTTTTTAAAAACGAGCCAGCCGTTTGTTTTTTATTACATATGAACTAAGAATATCCATTGGTCTAAGACAGAATTTTAGTTTTTATACTGTTCACTTTCTAGCAAATACGTACCTTGTCTGTATATAAGACATGCATGAAGAGGGAGGAGATGTGTGGAATAAGATGCATAACACATAGTCCTTAAGCTTAATTGTGTCACTCTACATTTTATGGTTTACAGATTTCATATTATCCTTAAGAAGTTTACTGTTTACTTGGGAGGTCTGATTCTGTTTTTATACTTTAAGTAAGTTGTGTCAAATCATTCTTGAAACATAAAGTGTAAATATCTCCAAATGGGAAAATTAGACTTATATGTAATAAATAGAGTAATACATGAAATATCACAAAGCAACTTGTGACTAGGTGCCAAATGTGTGGGATGGGCAGAAGAGCAGTAGGGACTTAGGAAAGAGAAAGAATGTCATGCTGGTAGACTTCAGGGAAGTTTCATAAAAGGAAGAATTTTAACTGAGTCTAAAAAAATGGGTAAATTTTCCTCTTGTGAAGGTGTACTCCTGGGGTGCTGCAGGCTGGAGATGAATATTAAATTAGGAGGAGAGTGAGTGGAAAGCACAGGAGGAGGAAGGGTCAGGCAAGTTTGGTGAACACAGCAACTGGCTATAGAACAGGAGCAGTGGGAGAAAGTCCAGAAAGGTCTGCAGTTGTACAAGGCTGTGGAGTTTGGCCTTTGGTCATGGCTAGATTAGGTCTGAAAGCCTTAATTTAAAAAAAAAAAAAAAAAAAAAAAAAAAAAAAAGGCAGGTCTTCTAAACTGCATTTCTGCCTGAGAAATTGATCTTTAAAATTCTAACCTCTTTTGGTTTTCTGAGATATATGTCTAACCTATTGTTGTAATAATAACGTAAAAACCACACACACACAAAAGCAGGGCAAAATGATTGCATAGTCATCAAACTATTTGAAATTATGCCCAGTGTTGTTTCAAGGTCCTACATTTTGTCAAAACAAAAACATACCGAGATCTTTGATCTAGTAGTTGAATGAGTTGACTATAGAAGTTATGAGTGCTTATTTTTCACATTTGTTTAATAACCTTTGATTGTTACTTTTGAGTGTTAAATGAGTTAGGGTATATAATAACAAATAATACCATTTCTGCAGTTTTGTATGCATTACAAAATTGTAAGGGAAGAGGTTGCATTTTAACTAGTGTTAAATCCTAAATGACTGAAATTTGTGTAGGTAAAAATAGTCTTTTACATTAATAGCTTAAAGTAATAATAAAAGTTGATATGTTGTCTGGTATACTGGTATATTTCATAACAAAAGCTCATTAAGTTTATTTCCTAGTCTATGATATTTACATTTACTTACCTTTTATATTTTTAAGTAATCAAAATACTGGAATACTTTGATTCAGGTGGTAAAGCCAATCCCAGTTAAAGGAGATGGATCTGAAATGAATCACTTGGCAGCTGAGTCTCCAGGAGAGGCCCAGGCGAGTACGGCTTCACCAGCTTCCAAAGGCCGACGCAGTCCTTCTCCTGGCAACTCCCCGTCAGGTCGCACAGTGAAATCAGAATCTCCAGGAGTAAGGAGAAAAAGAGTTTCCCCAGTGCCTGTAAGTTAATGTTACAATGGATATGTTAGTTTTTATAATTTTTAGATTCATTTATAACAGAGAAAAGACTGGCCAGCCATCTGTTGTTAGAACATCAGTTTTCAAAATATGATCTGCAGACCCCTGAGGATGGAGGGAGGGAGGCAGTTCCTGAGACCCTTTCTGGGGTCTGTTAGGTCAAAACTAATTTTGTGATAAAACTGGGATGTCGTTTGCCTCTTTCCCTGCATTGATATTTGCAGTGGTGGGTAAAACTATTGGTGCCTTTTCCCAATTTAAGGCTACAGCTGTAGAAACTATATTCATTATTGCTATGTATCAACCATTAAAGGAAAAAAAAAAAATGCCAATTACACTTGATAATGCCTTTGACAAGGAAATAGAAATTAATTTTATTAAATCTTGACTCTTAGTAAATACATGCCTTTGTAATATTGTGTGTGATGAAATGGGATGCATGCATAAAGCACTTCTACATACCAAAATACAATAGTTTCTCAAGGAGAAGTATTTGTGCGGTTGTTAGAGTTGCAAGCCGAACTAGTTCTTTCATGGAACATTAAATGAGTGACCAACAAACTATGATTATTTAGATTTGGGTATTTGGAAGATATTTTTCTTAAGATGAATTAGACTGTCACTTCAAGAAAAGCAACTTAAGGCCAGGAGCGGTGACTATAATCCTACCTCTTTGGAAGACTGAGGTAGGCGGATCTCCTGAGGTCAGGAGTTCGAGAGCAGCCTGGCCAACATGGTGAAACCTCATCTCTACTGAAAATACAAAAATTAGCCAGGCGTGGTGACAGATGCCTGTAATCCCAGCTACTCGGGGGGCTGAGGCAGGAGAATCACTTGAACCCAGGAGGCAGAGGTTGCAGTGAGCCTAGATTGCACCATTGCATTCCAGCCTGGGCGACAACAGCGAAACTCCATCTCAAAAAAAAAAAAGAAAAACAACTTAAATATTTTTTCACCAGTGTTAAAAGATGAGATGTCAAAACAAAAATCAGAATTTTAGAAAGCTGCTATCCACCACTGTGAGCTTGACAGCTTCCCAGTGCTTAGACTTTTCTGATAAGATTGGTGATAGCAAATGTGATTCTTTTCATGCTGTATAATGAAATATGTGAACATTTGGAAGATCTGCTTAACTTAACCAATATTTTCCACATGATCAGTGTATTATAACAACAAAATCATTCATAGGTAAAAGATACATTCAAAATGTAAAATAACACCATTTGGATTTTTAATGTGCCAGTAGGAAAAGTTTGTTGATGTGGTTTCAGATTCCACATTACAACTGCCTTTAAGAAACTGTGTTTTGAGCTTTGGTATAGTACCAAAGAATATTCATCATTATTTGAACAGGCGGCCAAGTGCAGTTGCTCACAACTATAATCCTATCACTTTGGGAGGCCATGGTGGGCGGATCACTTGAGGTCAGGAATTCAAGACTAGCCTGGCCAACATGGTGAAACCCCGTCTCTACTAAAAATACAAAAATTAGCCAGGTGTGGTGGCAGGCACCTGTAATCTCAGCTACTTAGAGGCTGAGGCAGAGAGAATTGCTTGAACCCAGGAGGCAGAAGTTGCATTGAGCCGAGATCACACCACTGCTCTTCAGCCTGGGCGACAGAGTGAGACTCCAAAAAAAAAAAAAAAAAAAAACCAGCTATTATTAAAATACTCCTTCCTTTTACATCTGCGTATCTGTGTGAGGCCAAATTTCCTTTCATATACTTTAATCAAAACATCATATCACAGCAGATTGAATGCAGAAGCAGCTATGAAAAAGCTGTCTTCTATATTAAGCTAAACATCAAAGAAATTTGCAAAAAGATAGGTGGTAAATTCATGTGAGAGAGAGACTTCTAGTGGTGGAAATGCATGTTAAGACTCCTGTCTCCACTAAAAAATACAAAACAGTTAGCCGGGCATGGTGGGCATGGTGGCGGCCGCCTGTAGTCCCAGCTACTTCAGAGGCTGAGGCAGGAGAATGGCATGAACCTAGGAGGCGGAGCTTGCAGTGAGCTGAGATCGCGCCACTGTACCCCAGCCTGGGTGACAGAGTGAGACTGCGTCTCAAAAATAAAATAAAATAAAATAAAAAAGACTCACTTTCTAACTTTGAAGAACAAATGATTGAATGGAAAAATGGTTGAGATAGTGACCACAAGAGGAATTTGAATTTTTGTTAAGATCTGGAGTTATTAAGGTACATCAGTTCGTTAAAAAATACATTTAAAGCAAAAACATTTTACAGTAAAACCTGATGCCCAACAGTGGTTGTTGGCTATATGTTAAAACACCTTTAAATTAGTTATTAATTTTTTTTAACTTAAAACTAATCAGTTATTAGCTCATGAATCTGCAGATTGGGCAGGGCTCAGCAGGCTCAGCTTCTTCACTGACATGCCTGTTGCTTCAGCTGGGATACTAGAACACTTGGGGGGCTGTTGGCATCTCTTCATCCTAGCATGAAGACTTTTAAAATCTCGGTCATCCCCATAAATGTTGACAAATATCTGGCTGAGAGAGACAACTGTGGTAATTTTATAAATTATTCTATAAACATTTGAGTTCTTTGAAACATCTAATATGAACCAAAACAAAAAGCATAAAAAGTATATATCATAAGCAGGCAGAATTGAACATCCCGCTTTCTGGGATCTATTGAAGGCTTTATTAATCTTCTTTAACTGGAAATTTACAAACGCTGCCGTGGAATGCCTCCCAACATACACTCTGCAGACTCTTCCTTAATAAAAACAAATTTGTGGAAGCTGACAAAAACTCTCCTATGGTGAGGGTAATATATAACACTCTCACTGTACTAATTTTCCAAGGACTTGGTCTTTACATCAATGTCCAGTGGAAATTCCAGTTTTTTTGGATACCTAATTAAATAATTAAGGGTAATAAATGTTCAAGTGATTCTCCTGCCTCAGCCTCCCGAGTAGCTGGGATTACAGGCGTGTGCCATCACACCCAGCTGATTTTTTGTTAGTAGAAACGGGTTTCACTGTGTTAGCCAGGATGATCTGAATCTCCTGACCTCGTGATCCGTCCGCCTTGGCCTCCCAAAGTGCTGGGATTACAGGCATGAGCCACCGCGCCCGGCTGGATAATAGTTTCTTAATTAAGAAATGAGAAACATACCTAATAAAAAAAAAATGTTGTGAAGTTTCAGAGTGGCAGAATCACACCACCCCGAAGAGCCCCTTCACCAGATGGCTTCTCACCATATAGCCCTGAGGAAACAAATCGCCGTGTTAACAAAGTGATGCGGGCCAGACTGTACTTACTGCAGCAGATAGGGCCCAACTCTTTCCTGATTGGAGGAGACAGCCCAGACAATAAATACCGGGTGTTTATTGGGCCTCAGGTAGGATTTGTCACCATTTTATTTTATTAGTAGTAGTATATGGTACTACCTCAAATTTATATACTATAATGTTCTTAAATTTGGATCACTTAATTCCCTTTAGTAGACAAAAGTAAACTTAAAATGTATTTTAGGCTAATATTTTTCTTTAATGTATTTATGAGGTTTTTACTATCTTAATATACCATAGAATAGAGATTTGATCTATTTAATAAATTCAATGGAAATGAGAGATTAAATCATGGAAATAGTTGTAGATTTTTCTTATATACAAAGATAATGAAGAATATGAATTAATAGAAACTTTAGTATAAAAAGTTGGAAATATTGTAAAGTGATGAATTTAGAAGTTCTAATGAACCACGGATGTATTAACCTATAGGTTTTCTTTTTAACTCTTCAGAACTGCAGCTGTGGACGTGGAACATTCTGTATTCATCTGCTGTTTGTAATGCTCCGGGTGTTTCAACTAGAACCTTCAGACCCAATGTTATGGAGAAAAACTTTAAAGAATTTTGAGGTAGTTTTTAATAAATGCTTAAAGTAAAATTGTCAGCATATTCTTATGATATATTCTTAAAATTTCTCCTTCTTTAAGTTTAGGCAGTGACCTTTTGAAAGGTGTGAAGGTATGTAAGAATTAGTTGATGCTTATAAATAGTTCTCATGAGATATTTACTGAACTTTTTCTTCTAGCTTGAAAAAAACAACACTGACCTGCCGTATGAATGCTGTCCTTAGTAAACTATAATGTGTTTTTATTTTTGAAGCTCTTAAATCAACTTTAGGAAAAACATGCAAATAAAAGATAAATAGCTCAGTCTCTAGAACTCTTCATATGTATAATTATGGCACAAATATCACTGTTACTGTCTTTTTCCAATGTTAGGTTGAGAGTTTGTTCCAGAAATATCACAGTAGGCGTAGCTCAAGGATCAAAGCTCCATCTCGTAACACCATCCAGAAGTTTGTTTCACGCATGTCAAATTCTCATACATTGTCATCATCTAGTACTTCTACATCTAGTTCAGAAAACAGGTTAGTACTTTTTAAGGATTTCAAAGCATTAATCCAGTGTTTTTTAATTTTAGGGGTAATTTTTTATATCTACTTGTTAAGTTGCTCTAAAATGATTTAATTATTGAATCTTGGCTTTCAAGTTAAAATCAAGGGTGAAGATATTAAAGGTTCTCTGGGCATGGTGGCTTGTGCCTATAATCCCAGCATGTTGGGAGACTGAGGCAGAAGGATCGCTTGAGCCCAGGAGTTCAAGACCAGCCTGGGCAACATAGGGATACCCTGTCTCTACAGAAGTAAAATAATTAGCTGGGAGTGGTGATACCTGAAGTCCCAGTTATTCAAGAGGCCAAGGCAGGAGGATCGCTTGAACCCAGGAGTTCAAGGCTCCAGTGACCTATGATTGCATTACTGCACTCCAGCCTAGGTGACAGAACAAGACCCTGTTTCTTAAAAAATATGTGGGTGTGTGTATGTGTATATATATATGTTGTTAAAGGTCATGTGTGTGTGTGTGTATATAGACATTTTGTGCTAAAAACTGCAGTATTCATGTGAATCTTGTTTCTGTTCTGTATATCGCTTTATTGGTTTTAGTGTAAAAATTAGATTTTTAGAAATTACTCCACAAAGGAAGTGCTGCTTCTCTTACCAGGGCACCTTCTATGTTATTCCCGAAGTGCCCAGTTTGAGAAGCACTGTTCTGAGCGGTTAAATCCTGTCTTTATCCTATCAATCTGTTAAGTATTGTAACTACCTCAAAATTAATGAAGAATGAAAAAGTGACAGGGTCGCAACAAGAGTGCAGTGAAGAGAAGAGAGGTTTTCTTCATCTGTGGAAAAAGTAAATGTTTGGATTTTCTTAATTTTGATTAAATGAAATAATTTTAGAATCCTAGAGTTTTAGGAGTTTTTGGACATGGAAGATTTTCTCGTTGGTATGGTTCAGTGACAGCGGTAAGTGAAGCCAGGAGGTTATGCAGTTCATTTGAGGAAAGGTATAACCAGAACCTGGGTAACTTTGTTTTACCCCTCATCTCTTCTAAATAAAATGAAAAAAATTAGCTTTATTTCTCCAGCCTGCTGAACTCCTAGCCCCAAGCATTCCTCCCACCTCAGCGTCCCAAAGTGCTGGGATGACAGGTGTGAGCCACCACACCCAGCTCCTTTTTCCTTTTGAGTGACGTTTCTGTAACTTTTTATTGTGGGGAAAAATAACAGATGCTTAAAACCAAGTAGCCAAAGTTAAAATAGAAAGTTTCTCTCTGAGGTTAAAAAAAAAAAATTATTTGGATTCACATATCCATGGGGGGCAGCCACAAAAGTTATCTTGATTACTGAGATTGTACTATGTAGATGGGTAGATTTTTGTTTCATGTAACCACTATTTTTGTATCTAAAATCAATAAAAAGAAAATACAGAGGAAGCGTATCTGGAGATCTGATTACATACAATTTTAAATGGTATGCCACAAACAATAATAAAACAATTAGGATAAACAAATTTAAAATTCAATTGAAAATGAAGGGCATAAAGAGAATATGCACTAAAAAAGAATTCTAAGGGGCTAAGAAACACAAAAACTGTGCATTCAACCTGATAACTAAAGAAATGTTCATTTTTTTAAAAAAGATACCAGTTTTTACTGAAATAATGGAAGACTTTTTAAATGATGTCATTTAGTTATTGTAAGGATGTGCTTGATTGTATATAAAGCAATATAGCCTTTGAAGAAAAAAAGTAATATGGCTTTTAAAAACATTTATATTCATTGATCCAGTAAATGTTCTTCTTAAGTAAAAGTTTAATCTGAGAAATGCACAAGCCTTACATATATCATATATGACTGCTTCTCATAGTATTATAGTGAAAAATTAGAAACAATTTAAATATCCAGTAGCAATTGAATGATTAAATTAGTGTATCATGTTAAGAATGTCATGTAGGCATTAAAATTATGCTTTTGGAAAACATTGAATGACCTGGGAAAATGTCAGTAAGTAAAACCAAATCTAGATTATAATAATATATTATGCATGAACCCAGTTTTATATAGGAAAGGTATTACAGGTATGTAAAAATCGGAAGAATAAGAACTTCACTGGTTATTTATAGGAGGGGTTATTGTAGGTAACTTTTTTTAAACTTTAAATATTTTTTAATAGTATTTTAAATTTAAATATTTTTCAAGTATTAGTTTAAAAACTACTCAGCTCTGCCCTTATAGCCTGAAAATAGCTGAAGACGATATATAAATAAATGGGGATGGCTATGTTCAGTAAAACTGTATTTACACAAGTAGTCCACAGGCTAATTTGTTTTCTTTATAAGTTTGTTACTCCCTACTCTATACTCATGTAATTTTGCTTCAGAAAAAACTATGCTAAAAAAAATCTGAAATGTCAAGAAAAAATGTGTACAAAGATGTTTGTAATGGTTTCTTAAAATGTAAAAATATGGAAACAGCTTATATGTCCAACATTATTAATGGATACTTAAAACAGGATCTTTCTAGTCAGTGGAAAATTATGGCGGCATTAAAAATTATGTGGTGGAAGCAACCCAAGTGTCCATCAATGGATGAATGGATAATGTGGGATATACACATAGTGGAATATTACTCAGCTTTACAAAGGAAGGAAGTGTGCTACAACATGGATGAACCTTTAGGACATTATGCTAAGCAAAATAAGCCAGTCACAAAAAGACAAATACTGTATAATTTCACTTACATGAGATACTTAGTCAAAACCATAGAGACAGAAAGTAGAATGACCCTAGGTGGGAAGACTACTTGATCCCAGGAGTTCCTGACTAGCCTGGGCAACATAGTGTGACCCTGTCTCTACCAAAAAAAAAAAAGAGAGAGAGAAAAGAAAAGAAAAATTAGCCAGGCATGGGTGGCATGCGCCTGTGGTCCCAGCTACTCAGGAGGCTGAGGCAGGGGGATCTCTTGAGCCCAGGAGTTCGAGACTGCAGTGAGCTATACTTGTGCCGCTGTACTACAGTCTGGGAGACAGAGCAAGATCCTGTCTCAGAAAAAAACGTAGAATGGTAGTTGCCAGAGGCTGGAGGAAGGAGATCGTGAAGAATCGTGTTTAATGGGTATAGGGTTTCAGTTTTACAAGATGAATACTGGAGACACATAGTGGTGATGGTTGCACAGCATGAAGGCATTTAATACCACTGACCTGTACACTTACAAATGGTTAAGATGGTAGATTTTATGTTATGCATATGTTGCCACAACAAAAAAAAAAAAGAAAGAATTATGTATATGAAGAGTTGAAGTGCAATTTTATAATAAAAATTTTTTAAATATGAAATAGTGCATATATATATATACATAAATGATTGAACAATGCTTACAAAATATGTACTTGGAAAAAAGATGGACAGGAAATACCCCAGAATGGTATTCTTTTTGTTGTCAGAGAAGTATTTAGTAAGTTGCACTTGTGATTTGACTAAATTGTGAAACTTTATTTTCCTCTTATGAATAAGCTTAATTTTGGTGTAATTATATGAAGAGTTAGTTGACCTTGGATTATTTTTGCCATGAATATTTTTATTATAGATAGTTGTATACATCATTTCTGTAATGCTACTGTTAATTCTTCATTACTAATGCATGCATATTCTGACAGTTTTTCTGCATCCTAAGTAGCTCTACAATTAGGAAAAGAGAGGGGGCAGGTACATCAGGAGGGAGAGACTAGTAAGTGTGCCTTCATCTCAGGAATCACCCATGATGACTTTGCTGACTTGTTTGATTAGCTTTTTTGGAAAGCTTTTTGTGCATTTGGGGAACTGGTTATTTTGCTGCTAGTTACTCAGATCTGTTTTTTCAGGGAAAAGTAATTGCCGTTTTTGCCATTACTTCTAATGGCAAAATTAGGATTCAAAAAATTAGAAGTAATGGCCAAAACCTCAATTACTTTTGCACCAACCTAATAGTTGAAGATAGTAGAAGTGCAATATTGGGCCTAGCTTAGCAGACTCTAAAATTTAGACGTTGTAAGTTTATGGCATGTTCTTCTCAGATAAAAGTGTAATGATAGATCTGCCACAAACTGATTTTGATTTGAGGCAACTTATTTAACATCCCAGAGCCTTGTCTTTATTTTATAATGGAAATACGGCTGTTGATTTTTAAAAGCCATCCCTCACATCATGAAGATTTAATTAAAAACATTTATGAAAGAGAGAACTAAAGTCCTCTTTCTCTAGCCTGGCTGCACACAAAATAACTACTGTTAACTATTTAATACAACTTTTAAAAATTACATAAATCAAGGAGTGAAACTCTTCTTTGCACACTCCGTACTTCGGCCGACAAACAGATGCATGCACGTTCCCCCATCCATATTTCTCTCAGCTGTCTTACTGTTTTTAAACAAAGTCATGCCATATGTTCTGGTGTGCAATTTTCATTTACTTTTACTTTATATATAAAGAATATTTTTCCACGTCATTACCAGATTACATACTTTTTTCTTTTCATGGCTGTATAAGGTTATGTTGGTACACCATAATTTATTTAGCCATTGCCTTAATTAATGTACATTAAGTACACCTCCAGTTGTTTGTTTACATACTTAAAATATGTAGGGATAGCATCCTAGGAAATAGGATTTTTAGGTCATGAATATATACATGTAGTATTTTAAGAAATACTAACAAAATTTCCTTAGTTTTTACTTCTACCAGATATGAGAACCTGGTTTTCTATGCCATTATGAGGGTCAGATGTTACCAATCTATTATTCTTTATTCCGGTTGTCTTTTTATTTCCTTTGTCCATTTTACTATTAGTATTTTTCTTACTGATTTTTAAAAATACTTTGTATATTAGAGATAATCAAGTATATGCAATATAATTACTCATTATGCTGCAATTTTGCCATAAATGGAATCATTCTATACATGGTAGTTTTATTTTGACCTCATTTATGGATCTCTCTGTTCCTTTTTAAAGGCTTCAAGGTGTCTGGGTTTGCCGTAATTTGTTTAACCTCCTTTTGGCATTCATTTGGTTGTTTTGATTTCTTTTCGTTATTCTAAATAATACTGCAGTGGACGTTTTCATACATACATCTCTATATATTTGTCTTTTTATTTTCTTATGATACATTCCTAGAAGTCTAGGTGAAAGATTGTGTACCCTTAAAATGTGACGTGTTCCTAGATTCATTTCTAGGAAAGTTGGACCAGTTCATACTGCCACCAGAAATTTCTGAAATAGGCATTTAAATTTAGGATGTGGAATCTTTGAGCTCTAAGGTCCGCCAGCACTTAAAATCTTGAAACTAGTACCATGTAGTATATTTTTGTACGTACTCAAACCTGTTGGTTTATTCTAAAGGTACAGTAGCAGAATTTGGGAGATACAAATGTTCTTTCTAAGATTACAGTCTGTATTGTTTTCATCACAAAGAAAGTTAACTCACACCTACAGTCTATAAGTACTCGTGTGTTAATCTGATTTTAAATTACTGTATATTAATAGCATAAATATGTATCTCTTAGTATGTAAGATGCTCTTAAACAAGAATTTCTACTGTATTTATATTCTAAGCAAGCAGAAAGTGTTTTTAGCATATCAGTTCTGCTTTATATTCTTTTATGTTTAATACTTTTTCTTCCCCTTTTCTATAGTATAAAGGATGAAGAGGAGCAGATGTGTCCTATTTGCTTATTGGGCATGCTGGATGAAGAAAGTCTTACAGTGTGTGAAGACGGCTGCAGGAACAAGCTGCACCACCACTGCATGTCAATTTGTATGTGGCTCTTTTTCTCTCTATCCTTATTTAGCACAGTTGCTCTCTGAGCTAGCTATGTTATTTAAGAGTGTAACATGGCTTGAAGGGAGATTGATGAGAGAATAAAAACAGTATATCTAAGTCCTTTGTGAAGAGTTTTCAGCAAATGGGAATGTAGGATCTTTAGGAGATGATCTATGTGAGCAAAGAAACGCAATAAAGTGTGACATAGGTGATAATGGAAGAAGTGCATAGAATTAGAAACAGTTTCAATCTGGAAGGTATACATGAAGGGAAGGAGGTGGAAGAAGACCTGGGCAGGCATTACAGAAAGGCTAGCATCAAAGTAAGGTTTGGAAGGACTTTACCTAGTAGTCAAACAGGGCAGAACGTTTGAAAAAATAGTAATATTAACATTGGAAAAATAGTAATATTAACTATTAATGTTAATAGTAACATTATCAGAATGAATAAAATAGCATTTGCAAATCAAAATCATTTAACCTGCTGTGTGTACTTGCTTTCAGATAAATGTTTAGATTATTTTTGAGGTTCCTTCTCTATAAATCCTGTAAACTAATTATTATAAACAGTTACGAAATATAAATAATGTTAAGCATTTACATTTTTGTAAGATTTTGTTTCTGTAATTTTTCAGGGGCAGAAGAGTGTAGAAGAAATAGAGAACCTTTAATATGTCCCCTTTGTAGATCTAAGTGGAGGTCTCATGATTTCTACAGGTAATAATTTTGAAAAAATGATATGTATATGTTTAATTTTTTTAAATTTCTCAAAGTGTGGTTTAAATCTGTTAATTTTTTTAAAGCAAGTTTTGTTATTTTTCATTTTAGCCACGAATTGTCAAGTCCTGTGGATTCCCCTTCTTCCCTCAGAGCTGCACAGCAGCAAACCGTACAGCAGCAGCCTTTGGCTGGATCACAAAGAAGGAATCAAGAGAGCAATTTTAACCTTACTCATTATGGAACTCAGCAAATCCCTCCTGCTTACAAAGATTTAGCTGAGCCATGGATTCAGGTAAGTAGTTCTTTGTTTTTCATTTCTCAAAGAAATATTTATAAATCAATTAATGTATTTGTCTCCTTCCCTCAGTTGTTTATAATTTAAAAAATACTTTTGCTTGCCTTCATCATGACCTTTATTCCTTTGGAAATTTTAATGTTACTTTTGGTATTAATACTATACTGCTTATTATACAGTTTCAACTTCAAAACTTCCTTGTGCCGATATCCTGCCACGGCACTCCAGCCTGGGCGACAGAGCAAGACTCCGTCTCAAAAAAAAATAAAAAATAAAAAATAAAAAAATAAAAAAATAAAAAAAACTTCCTTGTGGTTTCACTTCACGTATCTAGAAACATCTTTTCCTGAACTAACAGATATACAGGGTTATTCAAGGATAGAAGGATAGAAACCAGAACCCTTCAGTGCTAACTTTTCAACAATGTTTAATCCCCATTCCTGCCAAGAATTTTTATCATGTTTCTTATTTGCTGCCATTTAAAATTAATTTCTCCTTTCATATCCTAATGGCATACAATGGGTGCTTAATAATTGCAGAGCAGAAGAATAAGAAAAAATATGTGATAGTTACCTTGAGTTCATCATTTTGATTTGTAAGAACAGTTTTCCATCCCTTTACCATCTCTTCTGATTGAATGCTTTTTCATCCTCAGTAAGTAGGGCTTTTTTGTCAGTTGGTTTGTAATGATTTTCTTGGTTGTTGAATGCTTAGTCTATTATTTTTTAAATGTAGGATCTAAAACCAGACAGGTCTGTACCAGAGAATAATGAAGTAAAATAGTTATTTTCAGTAATCTGTTAAATTCTGTTGAATTAAATTTGTGAACAGATGTATTAACACATTGAGCTTATATATCATTAGGATTTGTTTCATTTTTCTTTTGTGACCATTACAGTCCTGCACCTTTGGAATTCTCTTAGCATATTAGCAACCCATTTATGAATCTAATAAAATCTGCAAAAATATTAAACACATATTCTTGTATCTAGTCCATTAATGAAATTTAATGAAATATTAATGAACATAGGTCCTCACCTGCCCTTTCATGACCCATCAAAGAACTCTCAAGTTGATTCTGAGCTGTTAGATTTC
Organism: Chlorocebus sabaeus; assembly: GCF_047675955.1. NCBI lineage: Eukaryota > Metazoa > Chordata > Mammalia > Primates > Cercopithecidae > Chlorocebus > Chlorocebus sabaeus. Next base: position 38,471,040 of record NC_132907.1, on the reverse strand, counting down.
ATTCTTTCAAGGATATGGTCTAGTTTGTTTTGCCTAAGCTTTAGGTCAGACTAGGCTCTATATTCCTAGCTTTTTATTAAGCATATTAGGTAAGACAGTTAAAACATAGGTAGTGGTACACTACTTAACAGTACCAGAAGCTCACTATATTCTAGTTGGTTCATTCTCCTATAATATCCCTTTATAACAAAACACATGTAAATAAGTATGTCATGATCCATTTTTCCAAAAGTTGTGTTTATTCATCTTTAATATTTAGACATTTTTCACATGATGAATTATCTTAGGTATTAAGCTTGCTTTTAGCTAATTGGCCCATAAAGCGTGAAGGGAAAGACCCTTCACGCTTTCCTCACTGTAGGGACTCTGGCTTCTGGAGCATGGGATTGACGAGGGTAACAGCATGTACTATAACTCTGTGTCTACCGTTTTCCTTTGCTTACTCGAACACAAGCATTTTTTCTTCAGTTTGATTTGTCCACTCCGTTCGTTTTACAGTCCTACCTGTTTAGTTTTTTAAACCTTTTTGTACAGACAAAAACTAATTAAATGTGTTTTACTTACTGCTCTTGTCTGTAAGAGAAATAACTCTGTATCTCTTAACCTTCTCCTGGTGCCTTTTTTGATCTTTTTTTTTTCTTTTCTTAATCTTGCTCCAGTTTTTCTCTTTAAACTACCTTAATATGAATACGGAGTTGAGGTTTTCAGTTTTTTTGGCGTTTTGGTAAGCATGGGGGACAATAGAGGCATAGAATGTATGTATAGCCATCTAATGACTTAATGGAGTTTATTATTAATTTTACCTGAACTAATAAATATTAATGACTTTGGATAATTACCAGTTAAACTTGAGTATAAAATTCTTCCTTATGATGTTTAAGTGGCTGGATATATTTGAAGTTGTGAAGGATGGTGAAGATTTAAGAAATGCCCAGTTTTTATGTAGTAATCAAAAATGATGCTAAACTCAAAATACTCTGGGTCCATAAGCTTTTCTTTACATTGAATTCATTGTGTGTGTTTGATCCAGGTGTTTGGAATGGAACTCGTTGGCTGCTTATTTTCTAGAAACTGGAATGTGAGAGAGATGGCCCTCAGGCGTCTTTCCCATGATGTCAGTGGGGCCCTGCTATTGGCAAATGGGGAGAGCACTGGAAATTCCGGGGGCAGCAGTGGAAGCAGCCCGAGTGGGGGAGCTGCCAGTGGGTCTTCCCAGACAAGTATCTCAGGAGATGTGGTGGAGGCATGCTGCAACGTTCTGTCAATGGTCTGTGCTGACCCTGTCTACAAAGTGTACGTTGCTGCTTTAGTAAGTAGCTTTATTCCATAATCATATCATTATGGGTTTGGGGTTTTTTGATGGGTCATAGTGTTTTTAAGATACAATAAAGCTACTTTACTTAATTTTGGAAAGTCCAAATTTTATTTTTGTTCCATAATTCCAGGAAATTACAATTTTTCTTTTATTCTGTTTATTTGAATTTTACTGGTTTTATGATGTATGTCCAAGGTTTCTTATATGCTATTTCACTGTTTAGTTTCATTGTTTTAAAGACTTTCCAGGAGTATCCGAGGGAGAGAATACAGTTATGGTTTCTTAGTTTCTGTTTCTGGTTGGGACAGTAAAGCTCCTTCGTCATCCTCCTTTTCCGCTTATCCCTAGAGACAGACTAAACACCATGGCTTCAGGCTGCTAAAGTCTAAAACAAATCAAAACAGAACAACAACAAATAGGACGAGCTAGACAAGCTTGCTAATTTTTAAAGACTTTTTTAGTGTCTTGCTGTTCATATCTTTACGTTTTTCTGAGCAGATACCTTATACATGACCAAATTAAAAATGCTTTTTGGGATGGCAAAGTTATCACTGTTACTCTGATTTTTTAAAAAATGTATCAGATATTAAGGAAGATATGTTTTTAATAAACATTTTGATTTTTAATAAACACTGTCGTGGAGATTCAAAAGCCTTTTAAAAGAAAAGGGTTCCATGACATAGATCATTGAATTGCTTTTTCAGTTTAACCTGTTAAAAGTTCTTTCATGAGTGGAATAGAGTGACAAGGAGGTAATTTAGGAGTATCTGTCTCTTTAGAATAGGGTTTCTCAACCTCAGTACTATTAACATTTGTTAGATAATTATTTGTTGCAGGGTGGGGGGAGAGCCAGGAATGTTGTCCTGTGTGTACTGTGGCAACATCCCTGGTCTCTACCCATTAGATACCAGGAGCAAGCCCACCCCCACCCAGTCATGCCCACAGTCATGACAACCAAGAATGTCTCCAGGCATTGCCAAATGTCTCCAGGGGTCAAAACTGCCCCCAATTCAGAACCACTACTTTAATTCTTACCTGGTCTGTTTTTAAAATTCATGAGTAGTCTGTAGGCTTCCCCGGAACCTCAGTCTTTTTCTAATCCATCCTCTAACGATTGGGCCTAATGAATCTTCTTGACAGGTAATACAGCATGACAGTTATGAACATGGGTTTGGAGTCACAATTGAGTGATCTCATAATTTATCATTTCAGCCACAGTGCTTGCATGATGTGCTGGTTAAAGTTGGACTAGCCTAGGCAATCTGAACACATGATCAAGATCATAGAGACAGACCTGGATTCAAATTCTGGTTCTCCCTTTTGCTAGCATGGTGACTTTACGAAGGTTACTTAACCTCTCTTAAATAAACTTCAGTTTTCTCACCCATAAAATAATGAAAATACCCCTTAGATTTGAAATTAGATTATGTAGAAACTTTCAACTGTATGCCTGGCACATTGTAAGAACATGAATAGTTATCATTTCTTAAACACAAGTTTAATTATCCCCCAACTCGTTTAGAAACCTTTAGAGGTTTCTGTTTCTTCAACGACATTCCTAAAGCATATTCTGTGGAAGTTTGGCAGGGTTGTGAAAAGTTCCCTGAAGAAAGAGTCCTGTATTCAGTTAAGATTGGTGAACACTGGATTACACAAGGATAACTAGGTCTGTTGACTGAAAGACTTCTAGGATCCTTCAGTAAGCTAGTGTACATTGTGAACCTAAAGGATCAAAGGGTAGAATGCATTGTTTCCCAGAGTTATTTTGCTACAGCCTGTTTCTTCACGTAGCATCTGGAGGGACCAGCATACTGTAGAATAAAGACCAATTGGCCCAACATTTTGCCGCTTTCTCACTATTTTCCAACACAAACCTTCAGGCATACTTGACTAAATAAAATCCTCTTTTCGCCAGTTCCTTTTCTGCAAAGCCTTTGCCGTGTTACTCTTTTTGTGCGCAGTGTAACTGCCTTACTCTCATGGTTGTTTCTTCTTAAGACTGTTTCCCAACTAGCTTATGAGTTCTTACAGCACAAAGATTGTATAAAGGGATACCAGGCTCCACGAAGGCAGAAATGGCTTCTGCTCTTAAAGCTCACCCTTTCCCTTTCCCTTATGTCCCCTTCCTCTGTCTCTTCCTTTTTTTCTTCTCCCTCCCTCTCCATGTATAATTTTTTTTTTTTTTTTTTTTTTTTTTGCTGAACCATTTGAGAGTTTTTTGCAGGCATCATGACACTTTCTCCTCAAATACTTAAATATGTGTCTCTTAAAACCAAATACATAATTCCATTTGTTCTTCCATATACAGTCAGCACATTAACATTAATCACAATACTGTTTTGTACTATAAAGTTTATACTGAAATCTCTCCTGTTGCCCAACAGTGCCCTTCATAGCTAAACTGCAGACTTTATTCAGATTTTACCAGCTTTTCTGCTGTTGTCTTTTTTCTGTCCCAGGATCCAATCCAGGATCCCACAGTGCATTTAGTCACCATGTCTCCTTAATGTCTTCTCATCCATGACAGTTCCTCACCCTTTCCTAGTTTTTAATGACCTTGACAGATACTTTCAAAGTATACTGGCCAGTTATTTTGTAGAATGTCCCTCAATTTGGGTTTCTCTGATGTTTTCTCATGATTAGATGGAAGTTACATATTTTTCACAAGAATGCCACAGAGGTGATAGGCCTTTCTCATTGCATCATGTCAGTGGGTACATATGTCCATGGCTTTTATTATTGGTGATGCTGTCAGTTAAGGTAATATCTACCAAGTTTCCCTGCTGTAAAATTAATATTCATAGATATCTTGTGAGAGTTACTTTGAGATTATGCAAATATCCTATTTCACCTCAAAATTTTGTCCACTGATTTTAAAAACATTTGTGGATCTTGCCTATAGCAGTTATTACTACACCATTAAAAATGGTGCTCTCATGGGCACAGGGAGGGGAGCATCACACACCAGGGCCTGTCGGGGGTCAGGGGCTAGGGACGGGATAGCATTACAAGAAATACCTAATGTAGATGATGGGGTGATAGATGCAGCAAACTACCATGGCATGTGTATACCTATATAACAAACCTGCACGTTCTGCACATGTGCCCCAGAACTTAAAGTATAATTTTTTTAAAAAATGGTGTTCTAATGGTGATTTTCTGTTTTCCTCATTCCTTCTAAATTAATTGGAATTATTCTATAAAGTAGAGCTTCTCCGTTTATGTACCTATTCAATTTTTAATTTACGTCAGTGTAGGCTCCTGGGTATTCCTTTTATTCTATGGGTTGCAACCCAGTACTACTATCATTTGTTTTGTTGCTCTAATTATTCCAGCGTTGACTATTGAGAGCCCTTTCAGGTTGGCTCCGGTTCTTTTTCTTTTTAAAAATAATTTTTTTTAACTTTACGTCTTGAAATGAATTCAGACTTCTAAAAATTGCAGAGAAAAGAGTTCAGAAAATTCCTTTCTACCCCATTCATTTAGTTAGTTGTTTGTATCATTACAGACGCATGGGATTCTTACTTATTCTATGGGTTATAATCTATTCCTATCTTATTTTGTTGCTCATATTGTCTCACATTAGGCCATTATCTCTGATGCTTTTTAAGTGTACATAAACTGACCTTCAGATTCTTTCCCTCAGAAAACATTGAGAGCCATGCTGGTATATACTCCTTGCCACAGTTTAGCGGAAAGAATCAAACTTCAGAGACTTCTCCGGCCAGTTGTAGACACCATCCTAGTCAAATGTGCAGATGCCAATAGGTAAGGCTTCATTGATGAACCACTTCAAACCCTCTTGTCTTAAAAGTGCCTCACAGCAAGCCTCACACCTAGTGAATATCTGATACATTTTATTAAATGAGTCTTTGAACATTGTCTTTTAATGTGAGATTTAAAATGGAAATGCAGTACTTGAAGCTCTTAAGGACTGGGGGAAAGAACTACTGGCAAGTAACAGCCAGGCAAACAAACTGCATGGATCTCCACATTATTGTATTGTGAGTTATTCTCTTAAATAACATGCATAATCTGAAGTACAGTTGGTAAGAACTGTAGTTGACATTTATATCCATAAGGTATAATCTCATGGGTTACACAGGATAGGAACCAGTAAGATCATTACACCTGTATATGTCTTATTATCAGGATAAAAAATTAACAAACCCATCTCATTATTTTCAGTGTAATGGAATTTTACTCTAATTATGACAGTTTCAGTCAAAAAAATTTTAGATTTTATATATTCCTGCAATATCCTTGAAAATTGACAGGGAACAAGAATAACCCTGACTGGAAAGAAAAATATGAAGTAGAGGATTGAGGTACAGTGACAGTAAAGATGAGTACAAGCCATGCTTTTTTCAGACCAGTGGTTCTCTTTTATTTTCCCCTTCCATAAAATAGGAGGAAAAATTTTCATTTAATAATCACAGCTACTGTGAACAGTTATTTGGTAGTTCCTATTTCTTTCTATCCCAGCAGATCTTGGTTAGCAACAAGTGTTGAATCTCCCTTGTGTTGCCTCTTCCGTTTCACCCATTTAGAGCTCTCTCAGTACCACTTTTCTCTTCCTCTGCAAGTCATAATGACTGTTTGCACAGGGTCTCAAAAATTAGGTACCTACCTTTAACGAATTTCTCATCTCATGAAGTCTCTTTTGCCTCTGTTGTTTTCTCTATAGATTGAAAATACTGGATGTTTTCTTGTTTCTTAGAGAAAACATTGTATATCTGTAAAATATGCAAATTAAAAAGTAATTTGCAAAATGCATAGGAAAAGTGTCATTTTTTAGTATTAGAATAGGTATATTTCTGAGAATTCAGTGTTCTCATGGTATTTGTTGTGCTGCTCGCTTTTTGAAACTTTAAAGTTAGGTTGTTTACCTGGTCACCTGAATGACTGAACATAAGAAATACTGTAGAGAGATTTTATAATATTCAGACCTCATTCTGCCTATGTAAGGAAATGGAGGGTTTTTGGATGGGAAGGTTTTGTTTTTAATTCAAGAGCTTCTTAGTGAAAGTTCAGAAATCAAAATGTCAAGGTCTTTGTTTTTTCTTTTAACAAATAAGACTTTTATCTAATTTGGTATTTAAATCAATACTTGCTAAGAGCCATTGTTGAAGATTCTGTGCTTAATATAAAGGATATGTTAAATTTACAAAATTAGACCTAATAAATGAGTATTACTATTTATGGTGACATTGTTCATGTGATTTTAGTGGTGGAAAAGTAAACACTCCTGAAAACATCATTTCTCCACTTTTTCACAAGGCCTTGCATTACAGTGCCTCTAATATTATATAGTATTTTAGCCAAGATCCAGGATTGATGTTGCTTTTCCTTTGCTTTTTAGCCGCACAAGTCAGCTGTCCATATCAACGCTGTTGGAACTGTGCAAAGGCCAAGCAGGAGAGTTGGCAGTTGGCAGAGAAATACTAAAAGCTGGTAATAACTTTTCACTTAAAATGAATATAGCATATTTTATCATGTTCCTCAGCAGCCTTGTCTAATCTCATAATATCTCATGAGGCAGTTTACAGGATTTTGAAGTAATTTTATAAATTGATTCACTGTGTTACAGTTAGAAATATGAATTAATCTGAGAGAGAAATTCTTGAAAATAGTTCAGAATATTTTTGTTGGCCTTATACCATTTAATCATGTCTTGTTTTAGATTTTAATATCACTATTTTTTAATCACTTATTTTTACTTTCCTTTTTGTAGGATCCATTGGTATTGGTGGTGTTGATTATGTCTTAAATTGTATTCTTGGAAACCAAACTGAATCAAACAATTGGCAAGAACTTCTTGGCCGCCTTTGTCTTATAGATAGACTGTTGTTGGAATTTCCTGCTGAATTTTATCCTCATATTGTCAGTACTGATGTTTCACAAGCTGAGCCTGTTGAAATCAGGTGATTTTTCTTCTGAAAATATATTATATGTATCTTTCTGCCCTCCCTACACCCTCCTCAAGAATGACACATTTTAGATTTCTGAAAGACTCAGAAAATACAGAGCATAAATAGGTTGCTGATACCTTAATATTTGATTGACATATGAAAACCCAAAGTCTAGGATGTTTAATTTAAAATTTATAGATACTTTATGCTGAAATGGTTTTTGAAGTATACATGCTGTAAATTACTACCATTTTTTAAGTTTCCATGTGTTTTTCGGTAATTGGAACTTATTATTATAATGAATGTTTTTTCTTTCAGGTATAAGAAGCTGCTGTCCCTCTTAACCTTTGCCTTGCAGTCCATTGATAATTCCCACTCAATGGTTGGCAAACTTTCCAGAAGGATCTACTTGAGTTCTGCAAGAATGGTTACTACAGTACCCCATGTGTTTTCAAAACTGTTAGAAATGCTGAGTGTTTCCAGTTCCACTCACTTCACCAGGATGCGTCGCCGTTTGATGGCTATTGCAGATGAGGTGGAAATTGCTGAAGCCATCCAGTTGGGCGTAGAAGACACTTTGGATGGTCAACAGGACAGCTTTTTGCAGGCATCTGTTCCCAGTGACTATCCGGAAACCACAGAGAAGAGTTCCCCTGAGTGCACAATCCATTTAGAGAAAACTGGAAAAGGATTATGTGCTACAAAATTGAGTGCCAGTTCAGAGGACATTTCTGAGAGACTGGCCAGCATTTCAGTAGGACCTTCTAGTTCAACAACAACAGAGCAACCAAAGCCAATGGTTCAAACAAAAGGCAGGCCCCATAGTCAGTGTTTGAACTCCTCTCCTTTATCTCATCATTCCCAATTAATGTTTCCAGCCTTGTCAAGCCCTTCTTCTTCGGCCCCATCTGTACCAGCTGGCACTGCAACAGATGTCTCTAAGCATAAACTTCAGGGATTCGTTCCCTGCAAAATACCTTCTGCATCTCCTCAAACACAGCGCAAGTTTTCTCTACAATTCCACAGAAACTGTCCTGAAAACAGAGACTCAAATAAACTTTCCCCAGTCTTTACTCAGTCAAGACCCTTGCCCTCCAGTAATATACACAGGCCAAAGCCATCTCGACCTACCCCAGGTAATACAAGTAAACAGGGAGATCCCTCAAAAAATAGCATGACACTTGATCTGAACAGTAGTTCCAAATGTGATGACAACTTTGGCTGTAGCAGCAGTAGTAGTAATGCTGTTATACCCAGTGATGAGACAGTGTTCACCCCAGTAGAGGAGAAATGCAGATTAGATGTCAATACAGAGCTCAACTCCAGTATTGAGGACCTTCTTGAAGCATCTATGCCTTCAAGTGATACAACAGTCACTTTCAAGTCAGAAGTTGCTGTCCTCTCTCCTGAAAAGGCTGAAAATGATGATACCTACAAAGATGATGTGAATCATAATCAAAAGTGCAAAGAAAAGATGGAAGCTGAAGAAGAAGAAGCTTTAGCAATTGCCATGGCAATGTCAGCGTCTCAGGATGCCCTCCCCATAGTTCCTCAGCTGCAGGTTGAAAATGGAGAAGATATCATCATCATTCAACAGGATGTAAGTATAGATTCTTTAAGAGGTTAGAAAACTTCCTTGGGGCTGGGCAGTGACTCATACCTGTAATTCCAGCACTTTGGGAGGCTGAGGCCGAAGGATTGCTTGGGCACAGGAGTTCGAAACCAGCCTGGTCAACAAAGCAAGACCCTGTCTCTACAAAAAATTAGCCAGGCGTGATAGTACACACCTGGGGTCCCAGCTACTCAGGAGGCTGTGGTGGGGAGGGTCACTTGAACCTGGAAGTTTGAGGCTGCAGTGAGCTGTGATTACACCATTGCACTCTAGCCTGAATAGCAGAGCAAGACACTGTCTCACAGAGAGCTTCCTTGGACCATACTAAAATAAACCTAATTCAGAAATGCTGCTTCTAACATTTAGAAGCAGATTTTTCCACATAAAATTATTACTTATACAACAGTAATGTTTGTACTGTTTAAACAGCAATATTTCTTTTCTGTGGGCATTTCTGGTTAATTCTATAATGGTGATCACTTCTGCATTTGATGTTAGTCACAAATACCTTCCATTCAGAGGTCACATTTATAGGTGGTTTGGGAAGCCAGACTGAACAAGAATAATATCTTGCCGACTAATTTCACAAAATCTTACTCCTTTAACAGTAAAAAGATTGCTTTCATTTAATATGTAGACACCAGAGACTCTACCGGGACATACCAAAGCAAAACAACCGTATAGAGAAGACACTGAATGGCTGAAAGGTCAACAGATAGGCCTTGGAGCATTTTCTTCTTGTTATCAGGCTCAAGATGTGGGAACTGGAACTTTAATGGCTGTTAAACAGGTAAATATCTAGTGAGCATATAAATGAAACGATTCAAATCACAAAATGAAGCATGTTCAGTAAAAAGAATAAAGGATATGTCCACATGTTTGTACTTTAGCTCTTTAAACTTTGAGAAACGTAGATTTCAAAGTAGATGTTTCCAAAGCACCAGAAACATCATGAATTCTGTTATTATTAAAAGTTGAAGCCGCACGTGGTGGCTCATGCCTGTAATCCCAGCACTTTGGGAGGCTAAGGTGGTTGGATCATTTGAGGTCAGGAGTTCGAGACCAGCCTGACCAGTGTGGTGAAACCCTGCCTCTACTAAAAATACAAAAATTGGCCAGGCGTGGTGGTAGGCACCTGTAGTCCCAGCTACTCAGGAGGCTGAGACAGAAGAATTGCTTGAACCCAGGAGGTAGAGGTTGCAGTGAGCCGAGATCACACCATTGTACTTCAGCCTGAGCGACAGAGCAAGACTGTCTCAAAAAAAATAAAAGTTGAAGTATGATTATCATAAGACTACAATATCAAGATGGGCCTTACAAAGGTTTTTTTGGTTTTGCTTTTTGTAGGTAGTAGAGGTGTGGTTTTCAAGTACTTTCAACAGTGTACTGGTGCAGTGCCATCTTGGAGTTCCAGTGGTTTACTTTTTATAATGAGTATACTTAGGATAGGAAAATTATTAAACTTTCATTTTTAAATCATGTTGATTATTTTCCCATATTTGGACTTTTCTCATTTTTACTCTGAGACTATTGGAATATTGACTATATCCGGATATTTTTGTCATTTCTGATGTTCACTGCTGCTTACGCTAGATTCTTAGTGTTTAAAAGAGTTTGACTTGGGTTTTTTTAAAGTACATTGCATCCATGAACATAAATGCCATCTGTTGCTAATATATATGCTGGTTTGCATTTGTTCGTTTTAGATCAGATTGCTAGAGAAAATATGCAAAACTCTGTGAACATGTTTATTTGAAACAGGTGACTTATGTCAGAAACACATCATCTGAGCAAGAAGAAGTAGTGGAAGCATTAAGAGAAGAGATAAGAATGATGAGCCATCTGAATCATCCAAACATCATTAGGATGTTGGGAGCCACGTGTGAGAAGAGCAATTACAATCTCTTCATTGAATGGATGGCAGGTATGTTAATGTTTTAAATTACAAATAGTAGTACATGGATTTAACTTTCTGTGATTAAATTTAGGAAAAACCGGTTTAATTAAAATTTATTTTTATCAAATAGTTTGGGTTTCTAAAACCAAATCACCCACATATATTAGTATGAACCACAGATACTTCATTTTGTATTTCATTTAATATAAGTGAAATATTGACTATCTCTACCTTTTAAACTTTTCCAGTGTGTTTTTCAGTGATTGTGTAGCATTGTTGTTTTTAATACCTGATATGTATAAGATCTGTATATTTCCAGGTAGCTATGATAAACTGGACAGATGAGGAGGTGTTTTAACATAACAATATAAAAACAAAATTAACATATAACTTGAAAACTTACTACAACTAAACTAGCACTGAAGCATAAAGTTGAACCTTGTCATCTGCTGAAATAAATGAAGACTGAGTTTTATTTTGTATTATACAATGTATACAATAAAATTAATGACCTGATGTGATGAACGGGTTAAGTGTTTGGTTTAACTTCTTAGATTTGCGTGTGTATTTAAGAGTGCATTTCTATTTACCAATCAGTTCTTAAGTGCGTTATGTGTTGTTGGTCTTAATAAAGATTTACGCTACAGTAGATAGGTTGACTACTATAAACACTTTTAAAAGCAGCTAAACTTGAGACATGTTCCAGGGCAGAACTAGTAAATGGTAGGATATGAAGCCTAACTCTGGGTCTTCTGTTCCCCCTCCCATTCATTTCACCTTTTACTAAATAATTGTTAACATTGTTTACTTTAGTCATTAATAAAGTTGTTTTGTGTTATTTTGAGAAGACAGAGAATTGTACATTTCAGAAATAGTTTCATCAAAATGGTTAACTTTTACAGCTTTCTGAAATCTTGACCCTCCAATAAACTGGTTCCCTGTGGGTTCCATGAAAGTGTCTCCTAATTAGTAGTTGTTGAGATGATACAGGAATACGTTAGTTTTGAAATGTTTTTCTTCCATTTCATATGTGAATGTGAGTTCATGCAGTGAAAACCTTAGAAATCAAAGTGTAATAAATACTTTTAATTCCGTCTTTAATTTTATGATAATTATTTATATTGTCTTACAGGGGGATCTGTGGCTCATTTGCTGAGTAAATATGGAGCTTTCAAAGAATCAGTAGTTATTAACTACACTGAACAATTACTTCGTGGCCTTTCGTATCTCCATGAAAACCAAATCATTCACAGAGATGTCAAAGGTAGGAATTCTTTTAATTATTATCTAGTGACAATAAAAAAGATTAATGTAATTTTAAAATTCGGGGCTAGGTGCAGTGGCTCACCCCTGTAATCCCAGTACTTTGGGAGGTGAAGGCAGGTGGATCACTTGAGGTCAGGAGTTCGAGACCAGCCTGGACAACATGGTGAAACCCCATCTCTACCAAAAATACAAAAATTAACAGGGTGAGGTGGCGCATGCCTGGAATCCTGGCTATTTGGGAGGCTGAGACAGGAGAGTCGCTTGAACCCAGAAGGCAGAGGTTGCAGTGAGCCAAAATCACACCACTGCACTCCAGCCTGGGTGACAGAGCGAGACTCTGTCTCAAAGAAGGAAAAAAAAAATGAACCTTTGTTGATGGTTTCTAACTATGGGATTTTTTGTTCTGAGTAATTCAGAATATTAGAACCGAAAGAAGTCTAAGGGGTCATTTAGTCTGCCTTCTTCATTTAATAGAAAAATATATTGAATACAAGAGAGGCTGTGCCTTTTCTACAGTTTTATTGCTAGTTAATGGCAGAAAGTATACAATACATGTCTCCAGATTCCCTGTCTTGGCCTCATGATACACAGGCTCCCAGAAAGTTCCTTTACCTGGTTTTATTTAGAATAATGGGATATTGAGATATCATAAACTTCTTTTAAGAAAAATTCCTTCAAATCTTTTGTGGTTCCTGTTCTTTTTTTTTTTTTTGAGACAGGGTCTCTGTCACTCAGGCTGGAGTGTAGTGTTGCAAACTTGGCATACTGCAACCTTCGTTTCCTGGACTCAAGTGATCCTCCCACCTCAGCCTCCCAAGTAGCTGGGACAACAGGTGTGCGCCACCATGCCTGGCTAATTTTTTATATTTTTTGTAGGGATGGAGTTTTGCCATGTTGCCCCAGGCTGGTCTTGAACTCCTGGGCTCAAGCGATGCGCTTGCGTCAGCCTCCCACAGTGCTGAGATTACAGGCATGAGCCACCGTGCCTGGCCTCAGTTTATTTTTCTCAAGAGCAAATTTGGTTTTCTGTCATCATTCTTTTTAGCTAGTATTTGACATAATGTATTGAAGTAATTTTATAACTTTTTAAATTAAGCTCTTAATTATGAATTTAGCACATATACTTTGAATTGGTCTAGATCAGTATGTTTCAACAAAATTGTCTTCAAATGTAAATTAGGCTAAAATGTGAATTTTGGAAAAAGATTTTGTTGGAAAGCATATTAAAAGTTTTCAACACTTATTCTTTCAAGTTTCACTAAATCGCCTTTTTGATCTCCTTGTGCTTTTTCAGACTTTGCTTTCAAGGTTTTAGATTTTCCTTATGCTAGAGAGAGCTGTGTGCCTTTAGCAAGAATGAAGTGAAAGGAAAAGAGAGTAACTGTCTGAACCTCTGAAATGTTCACTTCTTTCTTTTGTAGTTGTCCTATTTCATTAGTATTTTTACTGGGTTTTTAATCTGTCCTTATTTTTGTTTTTTTAACATACAAGGTCATTTGCTGTGTTTGTTGACAGGTGCCAATTTGCTAATTGACAGCACTGGTCAGAGACTAAGAATTGCAGATTTTGGAGCTGCAGCCAGGTTGGCATCAAAAGGAACTGGTGCAGGAGAGTTTCAGGGACAATTACTGGGGACAATTGCATTTATGGCACCTGAGGTGAGAAGCATCTTTGAGTGTGATGAAAGAAAATATTTTTGAGTTCTGTGTAACAGCATTATACTAAACCATCTTGCAGTGGTATCCAGTATGTACTTACCAATTAGAAGTCCATGGCCCTTAAAATACGGTTTTAATAGTATCTTTCATTGAGACCCTTCTTCCTAACCTTTCTGTCTTTGCCTTGACACAATTCAAAAAATAGGTTCTAATAGATTTGCTTAACGGCTGTTACTAATAAAGAATTTTGGGGTAATTTATAGCAGTTGTTTCGTAGTAAACTCAAAGTGCACATAACAAATTTTAAAAAATATTCTCTCTCTATTCTAAAAGGAGATGAGCATACAGAGGCAGGTTCTGTCAGTAGTGGAAGGAGTTTAAGCATTGTTCTTCTGATTCAGCCTCTTCTGTCGTGTTCATAATTCTTCATGTTCATATGTAGTAATGTTTGTTGTCCTCTTGCCACTTAGTTTGCTAAGAGCAAAATTCTGTGATGTGACTCTGCTTCAGAATCTCACAATTCTCCAAAATATTTTTGTATACCTGGAAAATTAAGCTATTAATGAAATAAATTAGATTTAGGTAGTCCACATAATTGCTGTTTGTACCAGTTTTCTCCCTAAGGTAAGAAAGTAGAATCTATAACTACAAATTGGCCTTCTCTTTTTTCAAATGAGTCATATTTCCAAATTAACTCTGATTTATTTTAGGTACTAAGAGGTCAACAGTATGGAAGGAGCTGTGATGTATGGAGTGTTGGCTGTGCTATTATAGAAATGGCTTGTGCAAAACCACCATGGAATGCAGAAAAACACTCCAATCATCTTGCTTTGATATTTAAGGTAATTGTGAGATAAAAATTACTTCTTGGTGCTAAAAGGAGTACAGCAGACTTTGGCAGGAGGCAAATTTTGATGGGTTCTCCCTAACAATCTAGCATGAAGGTAAATAAATAAATTGTGTATATATTCAGAGAGGATTTGATACACAATTTTTTTTTACTTTAAGATGATGTAAAAGCAATACAAATTCAGTAAAAACCATACTTTGAATTTTGATTTTTTTCTGAGCTAGCAATATGTGGCACGATATAATCTGATGATGCCAGGCAGTGGCAGCGAGTCACAGCTCCCAGTCAGCCACAGTCACGAGAGTAAACAACCAGTACTCTAGAGTGGACTGTGTTGTCAGATGATTTTGCTGAACAGTAGGCTAATATAGGTATTGCAAGCACATTCAAGGTAGACCAGACTAAGCTACAGTGTTTGGTGGGTTAGGTGTATTAACTGCATTTTTCAGCTTACAATATCATCAACTTAAAAGGGTTTATCATGACATAACCTCAGCGTAAGTCAAAGAGCGTCTGTGTATATTTCCAGTAGTTGGTATTGTCAGTGGTGTTGTCAATGTTAGTGACATATATGGTCATTTCTTGTTATTTGAGGTAGTTATGCTCTGTTAAGTTGCTACCAATATTGAATTAGCAAATAGTAAAACACTGCTCCTAGAAGAAATTAGAAGAAATATGTACTGCATTTATATATATGTGTATCTATATCCATCCATCACTTTTAAAACGTGAAATTCCTCATGCATTTTACATAATTCAAAATTTTTTAAATCTAATTTACCATTTTCTTTTGTTTGTTTTTTGTTTTTGTTTTTGAGACAGTCTCACTGCAGTGCCCAGGCTGGAGTGCAATGGCGCGAACTCAGCTCACTGCAACCTCTGCTTCCCAGGTTCAGGCGATTCTCCTGTCTCAGCCTCCCGGGTAGCTGGGACTACAGGCACGTGCCACCATACCCAGCTAATTTTTGTATATTTAGTAGAGATGGAGTTTCACTATATTGGCCAGGCAGGTCTTGAACTCCTGACCTCAAGCCCGCCTTGGCCTCCCAAAGTACTGGGATTACAGGTGTGAGCCACCACATCTGGCCTAATTTACTATTTTGTATATTTTTAAAATTCACACCCAAGTCAGTTCAGTCCTGTCTACCTTTTGTACCTTTTTATAACTCACAAATCAGTTATCTCCTTTTCCACCATAGAATAGGTAATGGTTGAGATTTTTAGCTTTTCAGTAGATGTGATGGTTGAAATCATGGGCTTTGGAGTCACACTGACCTAGTTTTAAACCCTGGCTCTACCCCTTATTAGCCATGTGATCATAGGAAAATTATTTTTTGTGTCTACCCTCTATTTTCTCATATGTAAAATTGGTGCAAGAACCCCATGAAGCACGTACTTCGTGGGATTACTATGAAGATAAACAAAATTACACCTAGGCCTTAGTCAAGCACTCAGCCCACACAGTCAACTCCACCTGCCGTAACCTCCTCCAGTGCTCCCCACACTTACTATATAACCTCCTCAGTCACCTCTCTGACAATACCTGTTTTGTATTACCACCTCATTTCCTCTATTCTTTCAGACGTCCAGTGTTCCTTCTCTATGTGGTTCAGATTTTTACTCTCTTTAAGGCCCACATTTTGTGCTTCTCCTGCTTAGGCACCCGCTTTTAACTCCTTCCACAGATTCTCCTAGCATTTTAGTACATACTTGTTTCTGACACTTTGTTTCTTGTCTGCTAGTTATGTTCCTATCTTGCCTCCTTTTTCAAACTAAGTCTCCTTGAGTTCCTTTCACGTCTGATTCATTTTTTTCTTTTCAGAGTCTTATACAGAAGTTGCTCAATAAATACTCATGGCTAGGATCAATTTGAAAGTTTGATGTTGGCCGGGCGCGGTGGCTCAAGCCTGTAATCCCAGCACTTTGGGAGGCCGAGACGGGCGGATCACGAGGTCAGGAGATCAAGACCATCCTGCCTAACCCAGTGAAACCCCGTCTCTGCTAAAAAAATACAAAAAACTAGCCGGGCGAGGTGGCGGGCGCCTGTAGTCCTAGCTACTCGGGAGGCTGAGGCAGGAGAATGGCGGGAACCCGGGAGGCGGAGCTTGCAGTGAGCTGAGATCCGGCCACTGCACTCCAGCCTGGGCGACAGAGCGAAACTCCGCCTCAAAAAAAAAAAAAAAAAAAAAAAAAAGAAAGTTTGATGTTATTTTGAGAGTTTTGGTGAGACCCTGGAAACAATTGTAAATAATTTTCAAATTGGCACAGTTCATATTTTAACAGATTTCATGGCATTCTCCTTCCTAGGTAAAGTTTAAAGAGAATTGTACTATAACATTTTCAGTTTCCTTAACTTGAAGTAAATACTTTGAGGTCTTTGGAATCACCCCAAAGCTTTCTCAAACACTTCCATACCCTGTTTATGATAGTATAAATTGCTGTAGCATGTTTTTTTGGAGAGTGATTTGGCAATATCCGCCAGAATTTTTAATGCACTTATTCTTTGACTCAGCTATGCCCATTGTTAGGAATTTACTCAAGATTACGTCTAGAAGTACCAAGTGTCAAGTTCAAGATTATTCAGTCTACTCAAGAAAGTAATTAAATTATCCACACTATACAGAAATTAAACAAGTGTAAAGCTGTTGATGTTGATTTACAAAGTGCTACAAGATTATATTATTAAGTGAAAAGAGCAAGGTATATAAAGTGATCCTGGCCAAGCACAGTGGCTCATGCCTGTAATCTCAGCATTTCGGGAGGCTGAGGCGGGAACAGAGCTCGAACCCAGGAGTTGGAGAGCAGACTGAGCATAGTGAGACCCCATCTCTATTAAAAAAAAAAAAAATTAGCTGGGCATAGTGGCACCACCTGTGCTCCCAGGTACTCAGGAGGCTGAGGTGGGAGGATCGCTTGGGCCCAGGAGGTCAAAGCTGCAGTGAGCCGTGTTCAAACCACTGTACTTCAGCCTGGGTGGCAGAGTGAGAGAGAGACCTTGTCGATAAATTAATTTTTCTCTTTTGTAGACATTTTAGAAAATCTTAAGTCTGTGAATGTATTGGCCTTTTTTCTACACACACACACACACACACACACACACACACAAATCGTCAACAGTAAGTTACATTTGGGGAGAAGGAAGAGGGACTTGAATTTTTTGTTTTGTATTTTTCCTTTTTGTGGTGTGTAAGATGTGTATATATCAGCTGAGTATATTGTGATATAGGATCACAGACCTTAGAGGAATTTTCTTTATATTATTTTGCATTTTTTAACCCAAAGCATTTATGAAATTACTGGGGTAGGGAAAAGAAAGAGTTTTCTTGTGATTAGAGTGGGTAGGTGAGTTTAAAGTAGTCAGACTTAAAATTTTTTTATAAAAAATCATTCTTCATAGTGTATTTGATACTAAGAATCAGAATTTGTCCAACATGGAAGGAAAAAAACAATGCAGTTGTGTTTTCTATGTATTAAATTGACTCTTCAGTTTTAGTCTTTCTTAATCTAAATAGCTCTCTCTGCTGAAGAAATAGAAAACGTGCAGTAAGAACAAACCATCTTGGAGACTGACTATGAGGACAGCAGAATCCATTTGAGTGAATACTTTACCTGAACATTTTGATGTACTTAGCCTTGTTGATTTAAATAATAAGGAATAGGCTATATTTGATCAAATCCTAAAATCCTAAAAGTTGAAAGACTGTTAGAGAAAACCTCCCATCCAGTGGATGAATCTTTTTATAGACTTTTTGATAACAGAAAATCCTCCCACTTCTGCTTCATTTCCTCTCTGTTCAGGATGTAAATGTAAGGGTTATGAGGTCAATGCACATGTGCTTGTGTATCAGAAGTTCCAGTCGTGCAAAGCTTCAACACTCTGGCTTTTTCTCCACAGATTGCTAGTGCAACGACTGCTCCATCGATCCCTTCACATTTGTCTCCCGGCTTACGAGATGTGGCTCTTCGTTGTTTAGAACTTCAGCCTCAGGACAGACCTCCATCAAGAGAGCTACTAAAGCATCCAGTCTTTCGTACTACGTGGTAGCCAATTATGCAGATCAACTACAATAGAAACAGGATGCTCAACAAGAGAAAAAAACTTTTGGGGAACCACATTGATATTCTACTGGCCATGATGCCACTGAACAGCTATGAACGAGGCCAGTGGGGAACCCTTACCTAAGTATGTGATTGACAAATCATGATCTGTACCTAAGCTCAGTATGCAAAAGCCCACAACTAGTGCAGAAATTGTAAACCGTGCCTTTCAAAGAACTGGCCTAGGTGAACAGAAAGACAGTGAAGTTTGCATGACTAAATTGCAGAAGCATAATTTTATTTTTTTGGGGCACTTTTTCAGCAATATTAGCGGCTGAGGGGCTCAGAATCTATTTTAATATTTGAATTATTATTCCATTTCATATAGTGATCACAAGCGGGGGTTCTACAATTCCGTTCAAATTTTTTGTCACTGGCTATAAAATCAGTATCTGCCTCTTTTAGGTCAGAATATGCTATGAGTAGCATTACATACATATATTTTTAAAAGTTGATACTTCTTTATGACTCACAGTTGACCTTTATTTTCTTAAACACCTGGGCAATTGTGGCTCATTGTGCATTTTACTGTTGGCCCATTCATTTCGTTTTTGGAAATTATGGTTTTGTATTTTCATTTTTATTTACATTCATTTTTGTTTATTCAGGGAAAGGTGATCTTTTTTTCAAACCAGAAAAAAAAAAAAAAAAAAAAAAAAACTAGATATGAACAAGAGTTCATTAAATATCTTGCTATTGTAAAAGTTTTTAAAATACAGACTTAATTTTGTTTTTTATATTGGAATACAATAAAGTACTACCTACATTTGAGTCAGTCACCACTCTTATTGTGCAGGTTAAATATAAACTAAAAATTAACTGTCCTCTGTGATGCAAGTCACAACGAAGATCAAGATTACCTTAAAATTTATTTGAATTTTTTAGATGTTTTGGTTGTCAAACAGTAGGAAACTTCACAACATTTAAGTCTTATTCTGTATGTAACAATCCATCATTCACCTTCACTACTGGTAATAACATATGACTGCCATTTTCCTTTTACCATGCATCATCTCTTTACAGTAGGCCTGGCAGATCATTTTTAAAAAAGATTATTCAACTACCAATCAGTAATGTTTTTAAAGAATACATTTGCTTTGAACTTGGAAAATGTGTTCAGAAAGAAAAGTGGAATTGAATTTCATTTATACACTAATTCCTTGGATTTTGCACAGTTACCTAATGGTTTTAGTCTGGAGTTAAATTCAGATGCATGGAATCCTGAAGGAAAATGGTAGCTTTTTAATCTTTTTGTGTGTGTGTGAGTCTTTTAAATCAAATACTGATTAACTATTAAATACAACTTTTGAGATTTTAGTTTTAACTCTTCAGAAGCCAGTGTGAAATAGAATTGGTTATTCTCAAAGACTCAGGATAAACTAAATAAGCTATATAGAGTACATTTAAAATGTACAACACAAATTGGAAATACAACAAGTTACAAGATAAGTTTACAGGGATATATTGCTTATAATTTTTAAAAGGCAGTTTGTTTTTTATGTGAATATGTTTCTTAGTGAAATTTTACATTCCTTTGTTTTGGAAGATTGGCGATATTTGAAGAGTTAAAAATAGTACAGAAATGTGAAGTTTGGTAGCTCTAAATGTGTTGTACTTGACTTTCTTTTTTATTTTGGTTTTTTATTTTTATTTTTTATTTTTTGACTACTTAGAATTTTCACAATTCTAATAAGATTGTTTCCAAGTCTCTCATGTGCAAGCTTTAAAGGATGCACTCTTGCCATTTTATGTACTGGAAGATCATTGGTCAGATGAATACTGTGTCTGACAAAAATGTAAACTGTATAAACTGAGGAACCTCAGCTAATCAGTATTACTTTGTAGATCACCATGCCCACCACATTTCAAACTCAAACTATCTGTAGATTTCAAAATCCATTGTGTTTGAGTTTGTTTGCAGTTCCCTCAGCTTGCTGGTAATTGTGGCGTTTTGTTTTTTGTTTTGTTTTCAATGCAAATGTGATGTAATATTCTTATTTTCTTTGGATCAAAGCTGGACTGGAAATTGTATCGTGTAATTATTTTTGTGTTCTTAATGTTATTTGGTACTCAAGTTGTAAATAACGTCTACTACTGTTTATTCCAGTTTCTACTACCTCAGGTGTCCTATAGATTTTTCTTCTACCAAAGTTCACTTTCACAATGAAATTATATTTGCTGTGTGACTATGATTCCTAAGATTTCCAGGGCTTAAGGGCTAACTTCTATTAGCACCTTACTGTGTAAGCAAATGTTACAAAAAAAAAAAAAAAAATCTCTGGGTTAAGAAAATTTGGCTTAAATGTATCCTTTGTTATTTTAAATATATTGAGATATTTTAATTAAAATTTTTACCCCATTGAACCGATTTTATAGTATTTGTACCTATTTTGGTGTTTTTGTCTTTATAGTAAATAAAAGTTTTTGAACAAATGTTAATTGTTACTTTTATTTATTTTGAAATAATTTCATACTTATATAAAAGTTGCAAGAATACCACAGAGAACTTCTGTATACCCTTCACCCAAAGACCCTAGTCAGGTTTCGCCAGCTGCCCATTTATGTCCTTTATAGCAAGAGGATCCAAACCAGGATCACAAGTTGCTCTCAGTTGTCATGTTTCTTCAGTCTTATTGAATCCAGGGCCATTCTTAGTTCTTCCTTGACCTTAATGGCCTTAATTTTTTAAAGATTTCAGGTTATTATTTTATAGAAGCCCCTCAAATTGAGTTTGTCTGGTGCTGCTGCTTAATTAGATTCAGAGTACACACTTTTGGCAGGAACATCACAGGTGATGCTGTGCTCCTCTCGGTGTGTCATGTCAGGATGCAGACAGGTCGTTTGCCCCGTCACTGGTGATAACTGATAGTAACACTGTATAGTTACTCTTTCCTTTTATAATTAAAATCCGCCTTTATAATTGAAAGTATTCTTTAGGGGCGATATTTGAGACTACATAAATATCACGTTTCTTGCCCAGTTTTAACTCTCTGCTCTTAGCTTTTTTGCCTGAATATATTACTCTGATGGTTGCCAAATGGTGATCTAGTTCCTTCACTTCTTCTTTGCAGCATTTTGCTGCAAAGAAGAGCTTTCCCTTCTCCCATTTATTTATCATGTATCATATATTTGCTCAAGTTGCGGATTTGCCCAGTGGGAATGTCTGAAAGCTAGCTTCTCTATCCTTGGCAAGCCACTATTATTCTTTAATCACTTCCATACTTTCAGCCCCATCTTATGCCAAAGTGTCTCCTTTGGCACTGGGATCAGCCATTTTCCCAGAGCTCTGATTCCTTTGATGGAGAACAGTATTTTTAAAACCGAGATCTGGGTGCTAGATAGGCTCAATTCTACTGTGTGTCACCGCTCATTGGCTCTCTTGGTAGAGCTAGAATATATATATGAATATACACAGTTCTGCACACACTTGTAAAATATGCATACATATACCTACATACATACACATAAAAAGCATGAACTCACACCAACATTCCAATTGCAATCCAACGCCAACAGGGTTCACTCAAGCTTTCCCTTTTTCCAGATTTAACTTCCTTTTCAGGCAGTGAGAATCGTGACTCCGATTATTCCCAACATACTGACTGACTTGCTTAATTCTTCCCCTCCCCCATGTAACCAGTCTCCATGCAGGATGGTCAGTGTCAGAGTTCAGAAGCCATTTTGTTTCTCTACATTGGTTTCAAGTTTCTGTATAATTTGATTTGATTTTTTTTTTTTGGCGGGGGGACAGTCTCACTGTTGCCCAGGTTGAAGTGCAGTGGCACAATAGCTCACTAAAGGCTCTGCCTCCCAGGTTCAAAGGATTCTCCTGCCTCCCGAGTAGCTGGGATTATAGGTGGACACCACCATAGCTGGTTAATTTTTGTATTTTTAGTAGAGACAGGGTTTCACCATGTTGGCCAGGCTGGTCTTGAACTCTTGACCTCAGGTGAACCACCTGCCTCGGCCTCCCAAAGTATAATTTGATTTTAAATGTACATCTTTTAAATAGGTTTTGGGTATTTTTGCAAAAGGGTATATTTCTGTCACTTAAGAAAAATATTAAGTTGGAGAAAAGTTTTTGTTCCAGATGAATAGAATCAATTCTATTGCTCCTTAATTCTTTTTAAATGATATTAATAATTTTATAAAATGGGTGACAGTCTTCATGTCAGAAACCAGAAAAATGTTGGGGTATTATGCTCATATGGAAATGCTGATGATTGCATTTATGATCTGATGTAAGTCATTTGTTATAAAACAATGCATGAAATAACTACAGTCAGGGAAAACAGTGACTAATGAAAACTTACACAAATTGCTGTCTTTCTATGTCATGACATGGTTTGGCCGTTTTAAATTATACTGTAAGCATAAATGCCAGGTTGAGCTGTGATAAAAAAGGAAAGGACTGGCCTCTTGAAGTAGGTAATGACGGATTTGGTGACTACAGGACCTGAGATACAACCTGGGTTAAATCTGGTTCTGCCACTTACCTGCTACGTGACCCCCATTTTGACTTTCCGAACCTCCATTTCTGCATCTATAAAATGAAAGTGACAGTGTTGTGAGAAGTAAGAGAGCCTATATAAATGGTGTAGAATAGTACCTGGCATGTAGTGAATGCACAATATGTGTTTTTATGAATGACCCAAAGGTCACAGACTCAAAACACCCACTGGACTAGATCCCCAGCAAGGTTTGTGGCAGACCTAAGAGTTTGCGTCAAGTTCATGTCCAAGGTAGGCCACTGTTACCATGTCAGAATGAAAGCTGGGTGTTGTCAAATGCTCTAAATTTTCAAGAGAAACTGGAAATCTGGATTTTAGGTGCAATTCCCTATGTTTAAACATTAAAAACTAATTTAAATCCTTATTAAGAACTATAAAAACTATTTGTGCTAGACTACTGGCCTGTGGCTGACTACCTTTTGACCTCTGACCTGTGCCCAGACTTAGAAAACAAAAGAGGTAGAAAATTAGAGGGGAATCTCAGCTTTGGGAAATTGGATCTAAGACTTTTGTCTTTTTTGTTTGTTTGTTTTTTGTTTGAGACAGAGTCTCGCTCTGTGACCCGGCTGGAGTTCAGTGGCATGATCTCCGCTCACTGCAACCTCCAACTCCCTGGTTTAAGCGATTTTCCTGCCTCAGCCTCCCAAGTAGCTGGGATTACAGGCACTCGCCACCACGCCTAGCTAATTTTTTTGTATTTTTTAGTAGAGATGGGGTTTCACCATGTTGGCCAGGATGGTCTCGATCTCCTGACGTCATGATCTGCCCGCCTCAGCCTCCCAAAGTGCTGGGATTACAGGCATGAGCCACCGCGCCCAGCCAAGACTTTTGTCTTCTAAGATGTGAGATGAACAAAAGTGGAGATGCTGATTATAGATGCTAGAGAGCTTACCTCTGAAGAGAAAATTAATGTCTTAACTATACACACTAATGTGAAGTGCTTACCACTACAGCTCAAGTATCATGTTACAAAATATTAATATGCATATGTAGCATTCAAATATGTTGTCAATGTTAGAGTTAACTTTGTAGGTTTTATTTTGCAATAGCTAACTGTCTGCACAATCTGTTACCAAAAGAACTCCATCGATGACTGAAGCCAATCTCATTAGTTGGTATGCAACCTGACATCTCTATACCCCATGCCTCATGGCCCTCAGTTTGTAGCTTATCAGATCTGTAGAGGTAAAACCAGCCTAAGTTGATGTGGTGAGGGATAAATCCTTCATGCCCCAAAATTCTTTTTCCCACAATGCTGAGATTCCTGTTGGAGTTTATTTTTGAGATAACTAAGTGATAGCTTCCCTTAAAGTCAATTTGCTTAATAAGATTTCTCAACATCTATGTAGACATACTGAGAGGATGAGGATTATAACCAGGGTGAAATGGAGAGAAAGGATAGGAGAAATAAAAAGATGGGAGAGAGTGGCATGATGATATTTGTGCGTTAGAGCACCCTTGCAGTATCTTGAAGAAAAAATCACATGGGCCAATACAAAAGGCAGGGAGAAAGAAGGCAATTGCAGTATCCAGAGCCTAGGTAAAGGTAGCATCATGGGAATGAGGAGGAAGAGACATTAAACAGCAGAATTGAAAGATTGTAGAAATGACCTTGGGGGAAGGGTATGAGGAGGATGGAGAATGACATCGAGGATGCATCTGCTATCCAGGCTTGGTCACCTGTGTGAACGCTGGTGCCATTACTGATACAAGGAAATGACAGGGGGAGTAGATTGGAGGACAAGATGTGCTTTGGACATGTTAAATTCGAGTTGTCTGGAGGATATTCAAGTAGAAGTTTCCAGTAATACTGTATATGCACATCAGTACCTCCAGAGATATTTTGGTTGCAAATAATAAATGTGAAAGCTATTGACATATAAATGGTCACTGAAGCGATTGATAGATCATGTAGGGTTGTACTCAGCTGCATGTAAAAGTGACTGGACACATAGCCTACGAACGAGAGAGGGTAAGCAGGTCAGGGCCGGTGTATTAGGCCTAGGATGTCATCAATGTTGCCATGCTTTATCTTTCCGCTCCACTCTTCTTAGCATGAGGCTTTCATCCTCAGGCTCCAACTCTGGTCTCCAATCTACAATCAGAGAAAGAAAAAGGAAAATAAAAAGGTAGTGCTGTGTCAGGAAGACACAAACTTTCCTAAAAATACTTCTGAGATTTTCACTCACATTTCATTTGACTAGAACTCCCCAGCTGTAAGGAAGTTGGAGAAGAATGGGCATCAAGCAGGTAACTTTACAGCATCTACCACAATGAGTGACAAGGGAAATGGGGGAGAATACTCAGGAGAATATGTTCAGTGAGAAAAAAGCAACACCAGAACCCCGATGAAGACCAAGATTTAAGGCATAGATGAGAAGCAGAATAGATAAAGGAGACAAGAGCTCATCTTCAGAAACTAGAAATGCACAGGGTCAGGGAAATCAAGAGAGGAGAATGTTTTAAAGAAAGGTCAGTAATTTCAAAAGCCACAGACGTCAGGTAAGATAAGAACTTCAGTCTCACAAGGGGAATGGCAAGGAGCATTCCAGTGAAGCCAACTGGAAGGAAACATGATCATATCTGGGCAAGCATGGTCATGGAGATGACGTGCATAACCTACTTTGTCCAGAAGTCTGTCTAGGAGCAAAAGTGAAGGGAACAACGTGGAAGAATTATTTGGCCAATTATGCAACATCCAGAAGAGGGCAGCAGAGTAAAACTTTTCTTTAATTTGTACTGACTGCCAGATATCTGAAAATCAAACGTTATCTCACCCCTTTCTCAGGAATAGAGCAGAAATCTCAGTGCTCCCCTTAGAATGCTGAAAAAACTCAAAACAATCACTGAGAGTTGCATTTTTCCATTCTAAAACCTAGATTCAATGCTTATCTATTGCATAACAGGGTGTTCCTAGTCCCTCTACCTCCTTCCAACAGTCTACTTAACAACAAAAGGAGAGGCTGTAGCAAGATACTTGATGCCCTTTCCTGGTCTCTTGTTCTCAGAACCACTCTGCCGACAGCTGGCAGGGTCATCTATCCATCCATCCATCCATCTATATCCATCCATGCATCTATCCATCCATGCATCCTGCCAACCACTCTTCCTCTGAGCTTTTCAAACTCTATATCCAGCTAGTACTCTGCTACTAGAACATTCAGTGACTATCTACTGCTGACTACCTCAAATGTCCATGTTTTTTAATGGTCTGAACTTACTCTGCCTAAATCTTTATTTCCTACTATCCCTAATGCAAAATTTCTGTTCTACTCCTTTCATTATATTCCTGCTCTCCGAATCCACTGTGTTCCACCCCACCTCTGCACCTTCCCTCACACCAGTGGTTTTCAAACTTTTTGTTCTCAGAGCAGTCAAGAAGTGCTGCCACAGAATATTCCAGTTGATTCCCAAGACTGCCAAAACTAGCTGTGTACTACACACCTATATGTGGCATGCTGTACAGTATAGTCCTAATAGATTTGTGTATTTATTACATTTTTTTACAGTCGATGGCAGTAAAGTGGCCAGAGGAAAAGATGCCTTTTGCTAATTCATACAAAGAACTAGCAGAGACCATTTTCTCCTCCTTTTTATGCAATATTTTAGGTCCTGCAGCACAAAATTATTTTAAAATACTTTCTAATTTCATCAATATGTAACATACTACTATAATTCACAGAATTGGTATTAACTACAACATTCAATGAAATGTCACATACTTTCCTTCTCAAAATTTTGAATCACAATATGTGGTTCTAACACTCAATTTCCCAAATATTTTTGTCTTCAGACCCCATTACACTTTTAAAAACTGTCAGAAGCCCCCAAGGACCTTTTGTTCATGTGGTTAATAGCTGCTGATATTTACTATGTCAATATTAAAATTGATAAATGCATAAAATGCATTAATTCACAAGAAATAACTATTAAAACTTATTACATGTTAAATCAGATAACATATCTTTATGAAAAATCACTGTATTTCACCCCCAAAAAAGTAGGAGAGTGACATGTTTTATATTTTTTCAAATCTATATAATTTTTTTTTTTTTTTTTTGAGTGGGAGTATTACTCTGTCACCCAGATTAGAGTGCAGTGGCACCATCTCAGCTCACTGCAACCTCTGCTTCCCGGGTTCAAGCAATTCTCCTGTCTCAGCCTCCCGAGTAGCTGGGATTACAGGCGCCCACCACCACGCCCAGCTAATTTTTGTATTTTCAATAGAGACAAGTTTTCACCATGTTAGCCAGGGTGGTCTCGAACTCCTGACCTCAAGTGATTCACCCGTCTTGGCCTCCCAAAGTGCTAGGATTACAGGCGTGAGCCACTGTGCCTGGCCAAATCTATGTAATTTCTAACTTAATAAAAGGCAGTTGGATCCTCATATCTGCTTGTGCATTCAATCTGTTGTTTTATCACACATGTAACCTCTGGAAACTCCACTGTACCCTCAAGAAAGAATGAGAGTAAAGACAAATACATCTCAGTACAATTAAGAAAATAATTTTGACCTCATAGAGCCCAGAAAAGATCCTAGGGACCTCCAGGGTCCCCAGACCACATTTGAGAATTTCTGGCTTCTATTAATCCCTTCTACTTCTCTTCTACTTATTTCTCCTTGAAGCACTCCCCAACTCCGGTAGCTCACACTGAAATTCTATGGTAATTAATATTTAATTTTTAGAAATTATATGTTTTCCCAAATAGACTGTAATCTTTTAAAGTTGTACCTAGGCATACAGTTTTCAGTGAATAAATATTTGCCAGTTTTGTTACCCACATTAGGCTACATAGCTATTCAAATAGTCTACAGAATATCTGCTATCTCTAATTATCATCTCTCTTCCAGCACCGAATTTTGAAATCAAAGTTGTGCCTGCTACTTCCTCTGTCCCCCGACACCCAATACACACACACACACACACACACACACACACACACACACTACAATTTCCTTCTCTGTGTTGGATCATTCCCATCAACACACAAATATGCTATAAGATCTTTTATCTTACCAAATTATTCTTTGCCTTTAGCTCCATTTTTCTTCCTCTCTTTCCATAAAATTTACCAAAAGAGACACACACACTTGTTCCCATTCCTCGCCTCACATTAGGTTCTCAATGAACTCAAACACACTCAAACCTATCACTAAGACTGCTTTTGACCATCTTATGAGGGGTCTGCATTTATTGACAGGTGACTTCATAGTCACTGCTCAATCTATGTTCTTTGCCATCCCCTTTTTCTTCCTAGGTGATCTCATCCAGTGCTCTGGCTAAAAACTCTCACCAGCTATGGCTTTGGAGCTACAGATGTGAGAATATTCAACTAGTTACTTGACATTTCTTGGAGGCATTTCAAAACTTCACCTTCCCATATCCAATCCATTGGCAAGTCCTGTGAGTTTCTCCAAAATAGAATCCCAATCCATCCACCCTCTCCATCTCCACAATTACCAACCTAGTCTAAGCTACCATCGTCTCTGCCATAACTACTGTATTCGCCTCCTAACTGGCCTTACCGGTGTGGTGATTGCCACCTTTTCACCACATAATATCCAAAGTGATCTTTTTAAAACATGAATCAGATCCTATCATCCTCCTGCTTAAAACCCTCCAGTGGCTTCCCATTACACTAAGAATCCCAACTCCTCACCAGGACCTACAGTACTTGGCCTCTTCTCTTTCTCCCTGACTTCATCTTTCCCTTTTTCTTACTTACCCTGTTCCATAACCTTATTTTCCTTGCTTGAACATGTCAAGCTCCTCCCCATCTGTGCTTGTCCATTTGCATTGCAATAAGGAATACTTGAGGCTGAGTAATTTATAAAGAAAAGAGGTTTATTTTGCCTCACAGTTCTGCCAGCTGTATGAGAAGTGTGGTGCTGAAGCATCTGCTCCTGGTGAGGCCTCAGGAAGCTTCCAATCACAGCTGAAGGCAAAGGGGAGCTGGTGTATCACATACAGAGAGAGCGAGCATGGGAGAGAGGAGATGCCAGGCTCTTTTCAACAACCAGCTCTTGCATGAACTCACACAGCAAGAACTCACTCAATGAGGTGAGGACAGCACCAAGCCATAGGTGAGGGATCTGCCCTCATGACCCAAACACCTCCCACTAGGCCCATCTCCAACACAGAAGGTCACATTTTACCATGAGATTTGGAGGGAAAAAAACATCCAAACCATATCACTACCTCAGTGCCTTTGCATTTCCCATTGGGAGAATCTCCCCATGAATATTTTCAAGTTTGTTGCATTCTTGTCATTTAGGTCTCAGTCATTTGTGTCATCAGCCTATCAAAAATTGCTACCCCTAATCCCACACCATGTGACCCACATAAAGAGAGTGGGGTCCCAGCAGGAAACAGATAACACGTGCAAAATAAGACATTTGAAAATAATTGTGTAACAGCATGGACAGAATGAAGGGAAACCACAGGGAGATTGTATAGAACCATGGAGTTGACAATTAATAGAGAGCTGTTACCATCCATAGGCCTGAATGAAACCCGGAAACACAGAAGACTACATGGAGAGGACCTTAGGTTGGGATACAGCCAGTACACAGAGACCAGCACCTCACTCTCCTCTATTCCTGAAGTTCCCTGCCAGTGCTCTCCACTGGTCGAATCCACTTGGAAGCAGGAAGACAAGGGACCTTGTTGTTGTGCAAGCCAGTCAATCCCCCAGGGTGTGGACAGTGGCTCTGGAAAGGCTACATAAGATATCCAGCCCACTCTCTTCTCATTATCCTGCCTTATTTTCTTCACAGCATTAATCACTGTCTGACATTATTTATGTGTTTAGTATCTGTATCCTGCACTAGAGCTCAGGACATAGTAGGGGTTCAATAAATTATTTAAAAATCAAGTTAATCTCATTTTGAACTCTGGAAGTTACAATCTGTGCAGGCATACATGCCCTATTTATAGATATTTAGGACACTGATGTTAAAGATGATTTTACCAGCCAGGTGCTGTGCCTCACGCCTGTAATCTCAGCACTTTGGGAGGCCGAGACAGGAGGACTGATTGAGCTCAGGAGTTCAAGACAAGCCTGGGCAACATAGTGAGGCCCCATCTCTACAAAATTAAAAATTAAAAAATTAGCCAGGCATGGTGGTGTGTGCCTGTAATCCCGGCTACTTGGGGAGGATAAGGAGGGAGGATTGCTTGAACCCAAGAGTTGGAGGCTGCAGTGAGCTATACCTTTTTTCAAAAAAGAACATTTCTCCTACATAGTATTTTTGTAATTTATAGCATAAATGGGCTTTAAATGGAAAAACACAGCACATACATTCGTATCTTCAATTGGGTAAAGTATTTGGGGAAACTGGAAACAACAGGAAGTGGGAAAAAGAGTCAGAAGAAGAGAATAATTTTGGATAGCAGCACATCTCCATGCCCATCATGGCCAATCTTTTGCTTGCTATCTATGATATATTATAAAACTGTCAATTTGTCATTCTTCATTCATCTGTATTTAAAATGTTATGTAAATCAATAAAGACACAGACGATTTAAAAGACACTATGAACCAATGACCTACTTGATATTTATAGAACACTAAACCCAACAACTACAGAATACACATTCCTTTTACCTGAACATGGTATATTCACCAAGATAGAGTGCATGCTGGGACATAAAACAAGTCAATAAATTTAAAAGAATTGAACTCATGTTTTCGGACACAACAGAATTAAACTAAACACCAGTTACAATAAGATATCTAGAAATCCCAAATATTTGGAAATTAAAAACACATTTCTAAATATTTCATGGATTAAAAACATAAATCACAAAGAAATTTTAAAAATATTTTGTACTGAATGATAATGAAAATACAACATATCAAAATTCCTGAGATTTGGCTACAGTAATGCTTGGAAGGATAGTTATAACTTTAGATGCTTCTATAGAAATGAAAGAAGGAAAGACCAAAATCAGTGACCTAATATTTTATTCTGACAAACCAGAAAAAGAAGAGAAAAATAAACCCACTGTAAGTAGAAAACATAAAATACTAAAGATAAGAATATGACTGGTCACAGTGACTTATGCCTGTAAATCCAATGATTTGGGAAGCATAGGCAGGTGGGTCACTTGAGGACCAGTTCAGGCAACATAGTGAGACCCCATCACTAAAAATAAAAAAAGAAAGAAAAAAGACAAGAACAGAGGTCAACAAAATAAAAATTAAGCAGGGAAAAGTAATAAAGCCAAAAGCTGTTTCTTTGAAGATTGACAAACCCTCAATTACACTGATGAAGAAGGGAACACAAACCACCAAAATCAGGAACGAAAATGGGCTATTACAACAGATCATACAGACATTAAAAGGCTAGGAAGACGGTATTTATAAACAACTTTATACCAAGATATTTGACAATTTAGACGAAATGAACAAATTCCATAAAAATATAACTTACCAAACAACACAAGATGAAACAGACATTATGAATAGTCCCATATCTTTAAAATAAGTTGAATTCATTATGAAAGAAAATTACAAGCCCAGATGTTTTCACAGGCAAATGCTATCTAAAAAATTTTAAAACATACTTCAAAATAATGTGGGATGACAATAGCATATGTTAAAACCTACAGGATCTGACCAAAGAGGTACTCATAACTCAGTAGTTATGTCAGAAATCCAAGGACAGATCAACATTTGACAATGTGTCATCATTCACTACATGAATAAAGGAATAAAAACTATATGGTCATCTCAATAAACAGAGAAAAGTATTTGATATTTATCATTCATTTAAAATTTAAAACAATAAAAAATTTTTGGAAAGTCAAAAATAGAACTTTAAAAAACTTCATAAAGTATACCTACCAGAAAATTACAGTAAATACTAAACTTGAAGGCAAAACCTCAAAACTAGAAGAATGCAGTAGACTTACACAAGCCAATAAGGGTAGATCTTCAAGAAGTATTTTTGAGTAAATCAAAGAAGTTGTGGATCCTTATAGTATTTTAACAATACTCACAAAATACTATGTATTTTCTATAAAAACATACGCAGGTATGTAAATACATAAAAATAAAACTGGCAGAAAACACACCAGTCTGATAATTTCTGAGAAGCGCCAAGGACCAGGATTGGTGGAAGCACAAGGTATAGAGTTTGGTTAAGGGTGACTTGAGCTTTAGCTACCATGTTTCTATTTGTACAACTTTAGATACTTCCGTCAGAAAAGAAGAAAAGATTAAAATTAGTGACCTAATAACCTACTTTAAGAAACTAGAAAAAGGTTTTCATTAATTACTTACCTAACCAAAATTTAATTTTAATACCAAAAATACAAAAAACACTGTAAAAATACACAAAAACTGATTTATTTTCTTTTTTGAGACAAGTACATTACCACAGGTAAAGATTAAAGTAGTTCTTTTGAGTTCTTTATTAAGTTTGGAGACTATAAAGAAACTTTCTTGTATGCCACTTATTAATACAGCCTGGAACTGAATTGACTCCATTTATCAAGTCAGGTAAATCTAGATTATGCCAAATTATCAAACACAGAGTCTGATAGAAAAGCCTCTAGAGTTTGCTAACATTCTATACGATATGAATGAAATAGAGACACTGGTGGATACTTTTTATTTCTTTCAGAATAGAACAAATTAGTCCCGCAGCTACTGGCAATTGGCTTTTTTTTTTTTTTTCTTTTTTTTTTGAGACAGAGTCTTGCTCTGTCACCCAGGCTGGAGTGCAGTGGTGGATCTCGGCTCACTGCCACCTCCGTCTCCCGGGTTCAAGCGATTCTCCTGCCTCACACTCCTGAGTAGCTGGGACTACAGGCACGTGCCACCAACCCCCCCGGCTAATTTTTTTTTTTTTTTTTTTTTTTTTTTTTTTTAGTAAAGACGGAGTTTCGCCATGTTTGCCAGATTGGTCCTGAACTCCTGACCTCAGGTGATCCACCCACCTCGGCCTCCCAAAATGCTGGGATTACAGGCGTAAGCCACTGCGCCGGGCCTTGGCTGAGTTTTTATTAGATCTGAGCCGTTCAATTTCAACTTCTGTTTAGGATCCAACCTCGCTCTCAGGCAAAGAATAGAGGAAATGATACCAACGTATTTATCTGTCAATAAACACTTGGTGATTTGAATATGGTTAAGGGATTCCTGTAGTTTGCCCCCCTTAAAAGTGAACTTTGTCCAAACATGTTCTAAATATGTGTGTGCGTGTGTATGCATCTGTGCCTTGGCGAGGAGCAGTCGTAAAGGTCCTCTTAAATTTCACCTAGAGACAGACTACTTCCCACCTCATCCTCTGAGGTCAACATTAGCCTAAATACCAAAGCCAGATTAAGACGCTACAAGAAAACTACGGAACAGTATCTCTCATGAACCCAGATGCAACACTTTTAGACAAAACTTTTCCAAATTGAATCCAAGACCAAATTAAAAGGACAAAAGCATCTCAGTGGTTGCTTGGGGACTGGGGGAGGGGCTGGATCCTTATCTTGGTTTTGGTGTCGAAAACCTATCAAATTGTTCACTTTAAATACGTGCAGTTGATTGTATCCCAACCATACCTCAATAAAGCTGTTTTTCAGAAACATTTGCCCACATAGTTTTGCCTTTGGGGTGAATGAAGAGAAAAACGAGTGAAAACAGGGCATCATGACATTTTGTTCTTTTACGTGTATATATTCGCAAAACGCCCAAACTGGTAACTTTGGGAACACGGGTTCACGCAGGAGAAGGGCTGCTGTCGGGGGAGGGCTGAAACTCGGGTTCCCGAAGTCGGACTGCTCGGGGGCCACAGAGAGAGGGGGAGAGAACGTCGAGGAAGAGGCAGAGCTCAGGCGGACGGAGGATGGAACACGGAGAGCGGCCGGGACAAAGGGCAGGCCAGACCGCTGTGACAGAGAAACCAGGCGGTCCGCTCCCGGGATGCGGTCTCGGGGGCGAGTTGGCCCCTGAGGCCCGGTGACCCTTCGCCCGCAACCAGGGCTAGCGCCTGTGTGCGCCCACGGAAACACCCGACCGACTGGAGAAAGAAAAAGGGGTCAGGGGACCTCCTTCCAGCTCTACGCGCCTCTCATTCAGAGGTAGAGGTCAGGAAAGGGGAAGGACGGAGCCCCAGAGCAACAGAAGTCAGGCGGTGCCAGGGACACTGAGGGCGGAGCCAGGGGAAGGCTGCCGAGCGCGGTCCTCGCCCCTCCCGGTCCAGGACGGGCCCGAGGCCTCGATCCGCCTTCCCCGCGCCGTGCTGGTCAGGGCCCCGCGGGGCAGCCATGCCGGGACGTCTGCTGCGGGGCCTGTGGCAGCGATGGGGCCGTTACAAGTACCGCTTCGTTCCCTGGATCGCGCTGAACCTAAGCCACAACCCGAGGTGAGAGGGCGGGACGGCAGAACGAGGGGCGCCTGCCTTCAGTTCCCAGACGCCACCAGGGCCGCGGGACGCGAGGCGGACTGCCGGAGGCGGACTGCCGGTCGCGGACTGCCGGTCTGCTATGGGCTGGCCAGGGAGGGCAGGGACTGAGGTGGGCGGGCCGGGTGGGCGGGGACTGAGGCCGCGGAGGGGTTTAAGGACCCCGGGCCAGAGGCGGGCGGGGCCGAGGCTGGTGGAGTCAGAGGCGAGCTGGAAGCCTGAAGTGGGCGGTGGCTTCAGGTGGGCGGGGCCTATGTCCTGTTTCCCAGTGTCCGCCGCGCTGCCGGGCCCGCGAGGCAGGGCTCGCCAGCCGGAGGTGTCTTCCGTTTTGTATTGCGTTCCGCACTGACTAGGGACCTTGTACCTGGGAAAAAAATGGAACTTTTTTAAAAGACCGCTCTTACCGCGTGAGAGTGCGTGACTTTTTCTCCACCAGGCCTTAATTAGGTGCTTGAATTTCCTCAGAAAAGCCAAGCCAGGGTTTATTTTCGTAGTTCATACAAGTACTTCACGTGGTTAAAGAAGCCCGTCCCGGCTGTGAGAATAGCGTGGAGTAGCTCGCGCGTTAAGAACGGGCAGAACGCCACCCAAAAGCAAGTCGGGATGGTGGGTTTCGGATTGGGGTGCGTCCCGCAGGCGTTATTAAGGGCTCACCAGTGATCAGCTCAACACCGTGCTCACCAAAGAGGCCGACCGGGCCTCCCTGAAGTCAGTGTCCGAAAAATAGGGAAACAAAGCCCTTTCCCGAAGGTTGCATACTTGGGAAACAGGAGATCAGTTGTATCATGACTACGGAACCGTGAGGCGGGAATTACAACTTTTTTGTTCAAGTAAAAATAATGCAGTTAGTACAAAAAGATAATGATTATGGAAATAAGAGATGCAGTCATTGAAGACGTTAGTACTCCTGGAGAGAGTGTCACAAAGTATACGATGTTGAATTTGTCTTTGAATCTACAAGGCCATTTTTAAAAAGCAATTTAATGTGAGGTCATTCATTCTCATTGTGATGACATTCAGCTTGGCTGTTGGGTGTAGTACGGGAAAGAGCTGAACTTAGTTTCTGCCTCTGGCTCTCCCACTTACTGGCTTTGGGACCTTGGGCAAGTTCCTTAACAACTTTGCTTTCCTTGTCTGCAAAAATGGAATAATGTAAGGACCCCACAGCGTATGGTATAGAATGGGTCTTTCATAATTACTAGCTGCTTGGGTGGGAAGTGTGGGGAGTTAGCTAACTAGTAACTCCCCCAAACAATTCTTTCCTGAACTTAGTTCCCAGCCCTTCACACACATGAGAATAAGCTTATAGTTCCTTAAGGCCAAGAACCCAAAAAGTATGCAGATAAGTTTGGCTTTTACCAGTTGAAGGGTAGTGAATAGAAACTTTTCCCATTTTCAGGACCCTCCGGTATGTTCCAGAGGAATCCAAAGACAAAGTTATCTCAGATGAAGATGTCCTAGGAACGTTACTGAAAGTTTTCCAGGCTCTATTCTTAAATGATTTCAATAAACAATCAGAAATCTTGACTATGCTTCCAGAATCTGTCAAATCAAAATATCAAGACCTACTGGCAGTTGAACATCAAGGGGTGAAACTGCTTGAAAACAGACATCAACAGCAAAGTACCTTTAAGCCAGAAGAAATTCTTTACAAGACTCTGGGTTTCAGTGTTGCCCAAGCAACTAGCTCATTGATTTCTGCTGGAAAAGGTGTCTTCGTTACGAAAGGATTGGTACCAAAAGGCGCAGTCGTATCTATGTATCCTGGTAACAGCACGATTAATGTTACACTTTGCCAAGCCTCTTATTTATTGATAAATATAAGTTCAATAAAATACCCAGCCTTGCAATCCTTAGAGTAAGGTATTAAATTGGAAACTTGAGTTTCCATAGATTTTTATAATTCTAATTCGGAAATTAACTGTTTGGAAATTGTTACATGTTAGAAAGTATCCTGGAGTATTTGTTGGGATAAATGCGCTTTTTCTTTCAAGGAAAGCTTTCCTGTCAATGTTTAAATTTAGAACATAGTATGACCCACTTTGACAAATTACTTAAAAAGCACTAGAGAAACATGTCAGTTTGGTTAGTTGATAGCTAAAAATAAAAATGGTATGGATAGGCTAACGCCTGTAATCCCAGCACTTTGGGAGGCCGAGGCGGGCAGATCGCGAGGTCAGGAGTTCGAGACCAGTCTGGCCAACATAGTGAAACCCTGTCTCTACTGAAAATACAAAAAATTAGCCGAGTGTGGTGGTGTGCGCCTGTAATCCCAGCTACTTGGTAGGCTGAGGCAGGTGAATCACCTAAACCCAGGAGGCCGAGGTTGCTGAGACTGTGGCATTGCGCTCCAGCCGGGGCGACAGTGTTAGGCTCTATCTCAAAAAAAAAAAAAAAAAAAAAAGGTACAGATCAAAACGTAAAAGATAGCGTTTAAACCCATAAATCACCGAATAAAGACCTTCCTGCCCTTTCTACACTTGAAAAGTAGGCAATTTCTTGGCACAAGATCATTTACTAGATGCTAAATAGACTACGTTGTGTGTTAAACTAACATTATATTATTTGGTATAGTGGAAAGTGTGTGTGTGAATATTTGAGTCAGATAGACCCAGGTTTTTAAAAATTCATTCTCCTGTTTTCTAATTTTACATCCCCAAGCAAGGGAGTTTCAGTTTCCTGCTGTACAAATAACCTGATTTTGTAAAAACTAAATAGAATAAATTAATTAATAATAAAACAAGTTTAATAAATAGATTAACACACCTGGAACATAGAACGCACAAGGCAAATATTTTCTCATTTCCTCTTCTGCCAGTGAAAGGAGAAACAGCCTTAATGTCAGACTCATCTATTCCCATGTGTCTACATTATTTAATTATTAGCAAAATAAATTTCTTCAAACTCTTTAGATGTTAAATCACATTCTACTTAAAAATATATATGTTCGTGTGTGTGTGTGTGTGTGTGTATATATGACTTTTTAAAACTGAGCCTAAAATGTGTCATATTATCATTAATCAATTTATCATTAATCATTATTATCATTAATTCATATTATCATTAATCAAGATAGCCAAATTCTATTTTGCTGTGTGGATGACCTGGTTCTGTGCTCCATCTGCTATTGGGTGTTCACTCTTTAGAAGGGGGAAAGTAACTAAACAGAATGTGATTGTGTTCCAAAGAAGGGTTCTTACCGCAGTGTTTATGATTTTTCATGTTTCTGTAATATTTCTGTCTTGTTGTATAATAGGTACAGTATATCAGAAGTATGAGCCAATCTTTTTCCAGTCCATTGGAAATCCATTTATTTTTAGATGCCTGGATGGGGTACTCATTGATGGGAATGACAAAGGAATATCAAAAGTTGTGTACAGGTAAGTGATGTCTATGTTCAAATTTAATTAAATGAGACAGAACCACACTTATCACAATGATTATGACTAACAGCATTTGTGCTTTATTTTTTATAAAAAGAGATGGGGTCTTGCTATGTTGTCCAGGCTGGTTTCAAACTCCTGGCCTCAAGTGACACTCTCATCTTGGCCTCCCAAAGTGTGGGGATTATAGGCTTGAGCCACCGCATCCAGCTCAGCATTTATACTTTATTTTATTTTATTTTTACTTTTTTACTTTTTTTTTTTTTTTTTGAGACAGTCTCACTCTGTTGCCCAGGCTGGAGTGCAATGGTGTGATCTCTGCTCACTGCAACCTCTGCCTCCTGGGTTCAAGCAATTCTTCTGCCTCAGCCTCCCAAGTAGGTGTGACTACAGGCATGTGCCACCAGGCCCAGATAATTTTTGTATTTTTAGTAGAGATGGGGTTTCATCATATTGGCCAGGCTGGTCTCAAACTCCGGACCTCAAGTAATCTGCCCGCCTCGTCCTCCCAAAGTGCTGGGATTACAGGTGTGAGCCACTGCGCCTGGCCAGCATTTATACTTTAAATAAAATTCTGTTTAGATAGCTGCTGTGTAACAACTCAATTGCCCTACTGATTATACAAAAGCCTTTTTTTTTTTTTTTTTTTTAAAGAAAAAAAGCACTTGTGTAATTCTAGGGTTAATTCTGTATTTTGGAATTCTATTTTAAGATACAGATCCATTAGCTAATGCTTTCACCTGTTTCAGATCTTGCAATGGGAGGGATCGACTCGGCCCTTTAAAAATGAGTGATAGTACATGGCTAACGTCAGAAATTCATAACCCTCTGGCTGTGGGACAGTATGTCAACAATTGTTCCAATGGTAAGAAGGCATCATGGGGCTGTGAGACGCGATATAGCAATGTAATTCTACTCCTTTATCATATGACTGAGTGCCAAGGGCAGTTGAGTGAACATATAATAAGCTAGTCAAGTCCTTAAGCAACTATCACTTTTGGACAGACAATATCAGAGAATTAGGGGAAATAATGATATACATTATTTAGAATTGTTTACTATTTTTCTTCTGATTTTGCAGTGAATATAGGCAATTGATAACTGCCCTTTGATCATTATTTTAGCATTTTAAAAATAGAAATTAT
The DNA here is from genome assembly GCF_047675955.1 of Chlorocebus sabaeus. Lineage (NCBI taxonomy): Eukaryota > Metazoa > Chordata > Mammalia > Primates > Cercopithecidae > Chlorocebus > Chlorocebus sabaeus. Next base: position 38,431,992 of record NC_132907.1, on the reverse strand, counting down.
TATGTCAGTGCTTCAATATAGCCTTATAGATTAATGGCTAGACTAGTATCTGCTTTCTTTTGCTAAGTTTGTGAGTCACTATATCTTCTTTAGGAGTTGACTTTCCCATAGGTAAAAGTTTGATTGTTTGACTACATTTAACATGGCCTTTGTCGTTAGTGAGAAATGAAGTCCAAGCCTGACTTGTTTATTAATATTTAACCTTTAACATTTCTGAGCCTCTATTTCCTGACATATAAAAAGTAAACAAGAGGCCGGGCGCGGTGGCTCAAGCCTGTAATCCCAGCACTTTGGGAGGCTGAGGCGGGTGGATCACGAGGTCAGGAGATCGAGACCATCCTGGCTAACATTGTGAAACACTGTCTCTACTAAAAATACAAAAAACTAGCCGGGCATGGTGGCGGGCGCCTGAAGTCCCAGCTACTCGGAGGCTGAGGCGGGAGAATGGCGTGAACCCAGGAGGCGGAGCTTGCAGTGAGCCGAGATCGCGCCACTGCACTCCAGCCTGGGCGACACAGCAAGACTCCGTCTCAAAAAAAAAAAAAAAAAAAAGGAAACAAGAAAACATACATATATGTTTATTATGTATGTTGGTATATATTATCTAAACATATGTTTATTATATATGTTGTTTATGCAAAAAGTAAATAAAAAGTGTTATATATGCCTTATTTGCTTTTTGAATATTTGATATATTTATGATTTACCATATATGTATCTGCAAATATATATAAGTAAATAAAATCTAACAGTGCCTGGAACATGGTAGTAATTATTTTGAGCATGTTTTGATAATTTAGAAAAACAGACATCAAGTGTCATAATTCAGTTCTGTTTTCCATGACCTTGTATAATGGCTCTTTTTCTAAAAATTCTGTGCTTGTTCCTAGACAGAGCAGCTAATGTCTGTTATCAGGAATTTGATGTGCCTGCAGTTTTCCCTGTAGAACTGAAGCAGTATCTTCCAAACATTGCCTACAGCTATGACAAACAAAGGTTCGTTTGCTAAAAGAGCATTTCATATCTTCTGCTTATGCTGTACTTAAAAATATATAGAAGAAAAAGCTATATAGAATTTGGGGTAAGATTTTTTTTTAGTGAAAAATTATAACTTAGATTTTTATGTTCACACCTTAACCTGTTAATGTAGGCTTATTTGAAATTTAAAATTTTCATTTAACTTAGCTCAGTCTGCTTATTTTTACCCATTTTTATTCTATGGCAATACTTCATAAGTATCCACCTTAAAGTTTTTTCAGATAATTCTGTTGTTTTCCCTACCTACAAAATCTTCAAATATATTTTTACTTTATTCATTTATAATATCATGTTCTCTACCTTATAAGAAAGCATCCAAAAGAGGCCACCAAATTACACTATGATTTCTTTGCCAATTTCACTATTAGGTTCTTAATAGTGAAAAAAAGGACTATGTTCAGAAGACACATATTTTAACATAGCATTTATTTTCTGTTCATTCAGTGGAAAGTCTACCGAGAATATTCAAATAGAAATTTTAAAATATAGGTAATTCTGGAGAGCTAAGAGTTCTTTCTTAACAGTGCTATAGGAAGATATAATCTTTGTATTATTTTGCTGAGTTGCTAGCAAACTTTATTTTGCATAGGACCTATTAAATTGTCCTTCTAAGATGAATAACATTGAAAACATGAACTATTCTTTATATTTAAAACTTGAGGTCAGACATGGTGACTCAAGCCTGTAATCTCAGTACTTTGGGAGGCCAAGGTGGGCGGATTGCTTGAGCACAGGAATTTGAAACCAGCCCAAACAACATGGCAAAACCCCTTCTCTACAAAAAATACAAAACTTAGTTGGGTGTGGTGGTGCGCACCTATAGTCTCAGCTACTTGGGAAGCTGAGGTGAGAGGATCCTTGACCTTGGGAGGTGTAGGTTGCAGTGAGCCGAGATGGCACCACTGCACTCCAGCCTGGGTAACAGAGCCAGATCCTGTCCCAAAACAAGAAAAAAACAAAAACAAAAAACTTGATAATTTTTGCTTCTCTGCATGTGTATGTTTGTGTGTTTAACAATTAGCTTTTCTTAGCCATATTCTCCGGGGGATGATGTTATTAGAACGTTGAATGTGTATATATAACAATATCTAGGCTGGGTACGGTGGCTCATGCCTGTAATCCCAGCACTTTGGGAAGCCGAGACGGGTGGATCACAAGGTCAGGAGTTTGAGACTAGCCTGACCAACATGGTGAAACCTTATCTCTACTAAAAATACAAAAATTAGTCAGGCGTGGTGGGACACACCTGTAATCCCAGCTACTCAGGAGGCTGAGGTAGGAGAATCGCTTGAATCCGGGAGGCCTGAATCTGGGAGGTTGCAGTGAACCAAGATCACGCCACTGCACTCCAGCCTGGGGGACACAGTGAGACTCCATCTCAAAAACAAACAAACAATATGTTATGATGTCTAGGAAAAAGCATTTTTTAAAACTCCAACTAATTTTAAGTAATGTTTTCATTTTTCAGAATATAAGATACAAATGAACACAAGAAAAACTATAATGTCGTTTTAAAATCCTTTTTGTGATACTAGTTTTGGGGGCCTAAACTTAGAAACAGTGTTTCCAGAAGAAGTAGTCAGTTGTATAAACATTGATTTGTGATTTTTTAAGTGATATAGATATACTCTTTAGAATACCTGAACCAGGAATAAGAACAATTTCCTCGTGGAAATCTAATGCATAAACTAAAATGTAAGAAACCTGAGTAAAGTCACATCTGTAAAAGCCATGTTGGTTATATTAAAAATATGAGCTTATATTTGTTAATGCTCTACCTTTTGTATATCTTTCTTTTTGTTTTCAGCCCACTTCGATGTGTTGTTCTTGTCGCACTTAGGGACATCAGCCAAGGAGAAGAGCTTTTTTCAAACTACTACACAATTGTCAGCTAACTGTGAATCAGAAATTATTAGGTTTTCTACTCATCTATTAATTCTAAGTGTTTATTGTTAATCACTTCTCTGAGTTATACCTGTAAAACAAATATTTTGAGACTTAATTGGATTAGGAATTTTTTATGTTTTTGTTCATATTATATTTATGTTCCAATTTCATGATAAAAGCTACTTGCTTCATTACAATTTCAAATTTGTAATGCAATTCCAATTTTAATTGGTTTTCACCTAAATACATAATAGCTTATTAAATTAAAACCTACTCTTTGAAATTATAATTTCAATTTTTCTTTTGTTTATTTTGTAAGCTCTGTGGTGGTTTATAAAATTGTAGCCAGGCATTAGCAGTTCTTGTAGTACTGCTGATGTGTACAAACTTCTGCAAAAACTTTATTTTTACAGAATTGAGTAACAAATATCTATTGTGTTGCCATGAGTAAATTGGTATATATATGTATAATGTAAAGATTGCTGTAGCTGGGTAAGGGGAAAATGTGAGGTCATTATACTATTTTCTTTACTCTTTGAACATTTTCACACCAAGGAAAAGGTGAAAAAAAAGTGCAAGATGGTGGGAGGAACACGTATTCCCCGTGTCTCGTATCTTCATGTGGAGGCTTCCACTAGTAATGTTCCTAGCCTATCTCTCCACCCACTGGAGGAAGAGTGACATCCTGATTATGTTTGGAAAATAACTAAGCACCCATGTCCTATACCCTCCTAGTTCCTTCCCTGTGGACTCTGGGAAGCCCAGCCAGTGACAGAGTGAGTCCAGAGGTGTGATATATTGGTAGGCCAACCTGGCTGCAGCCCTGAAGCTGCCTTCCCCAGTTTTATTAGCAATAGTTACTTTGACCTCCATCGACCTGACTCCAGCGCTCTCAGTTCCAAACTTGGATAGGAAGGAGGGTGTTCTTCACTGGGCCCCTCAGAAATTCGTGGAACCTATATAACCAGATTCTGACCACCTTCACTTCCTTAACACCAGCTTTACTCACCTCGTTTATTGCTATTTCAGTAGCCTCTCAATTGCCTTGTTTCCACTCCTGTCCTCCTTACAGAACATATCACCAAGTGTGATTCTTTTAAATGAAAGTCAGGTACTGACATACCTCTGCTCAAAACCCTCTCCCTATGAAGTCCTTCACATGCATGATCTGCTCAGGATCTCAGAGCTCCTCTCCTGTTCTCCTCTTGCTCACTCCACCCCAATCCACACCTGCCTCCTGGCCACTCTTCAAACCTGCCAGGCATATATTCCCACCCCAGGACTTTTGCACTTAGTTCTCTCTGCCTATAAACATCTTCCCCCAGATAGCCACATAGCTTGTTCTCTCCCTTCCCGTCACCTCAGTGAGGAGCGTTGCTTCATCACCCTATTGAAATTTACAATCCCTCACTGCCCCCACCCGATATATTCCTCATTCTCTTTAGTACTTACCACCAGCAAACATACCATAGATGGAAATTATGGCCAAAATGACTTCCAGTAACACAGATGTAACTAGAGATTATCCTGCTTCCACAGGCTTTTCCGTCTCCGAAAGCCTGAAATACTATGAGCTCTCACATGGCACTCTGTTGCATTCTTGATGTATTCAGAATGTGTGTGCGCTCTGAAGGCACTTCTGTGCATGTGTCCACCACAGAGCCCTATGCGCTAAGGTCCTTTGGTGTCTGAGAAGGAAAGAATGTGGTTTTAGTCAAGTAACCAAAGCAGAGGAGTCAAGGTTTTTGCTTTCCTTTTATCCCCTTCTTGGCCTTGTACAAACTTTGGATATCTGATCACTGCATCTTAAAAATGGAACTACATAAAGTTCTGGTCTGAGCAAATGAAATATGGGGACAAACTTGTGAAATAAGGCCAAGATAGGAACGTTATCTTAAAAAGATGTTTAGGAAAGATATGACTAGGGTCAAACTATGAATTGTATGGATAAGAAAGACTAGTTGACCATAAATGTAGTCTATCAAGTAATATTTGACCAAATTTCAGATCTGTCTTCCTAAAAGACAGTTACCTAGAACAGTGTTTGAAACATGTTTCCTGAATTAAGCTAAAAGTATAATCCTTACTTTGGGATTTTTTTTTTTTTTTTGAGATGGAGTCTCGCTCTGTTGCCCAAGCTGGAGTGCAATGGTGGGATCTCAGCTCACTGCAACCACCGCCCCCAGGGTTCAAGCAGTTCTCCTGCCTCAGCCTCCTGAGTAGCTGGGATTACAGGCATGCGCTACGTCGCTCAGCTAATTTTTGTATTTTTAGTAGAGACAGGGTTTCACTATGTTGGTCAGGCTGGTCTTGAACTTGTGACCTCATGATCCGCCCGCCTCGGCCTCCCAAAGTGCTGGAATTACAGGGGGACTTTCATTATAGATGGAAAACTATTATAAAGGATTTAAGGAAAACATTTAATCTACCAACTTCACTATATCTTATTTACTGCATCTAAAACCAATTTAACAGTAGTATAATATCTACCTATTTGCTATAGCTTAAGATTCATTAAATAAAATGCCTACTTTTGGCAAATATTCACACAAACCAAGAAAAAAAGATTCCCAGATTTTTATTTCTGGAACTGTACACCAGGTATTAAAGTACAACAAATACAAAATAATGCTCAAAAAAATCAGTGTTTATGTACAAATATTAAAATCAATGCAACAATAGCAACTTCCTCTTGAACATCTGATACTGAAACTTGTTCTGATTGTCACTAATTTATCTCATACTCACAGGGTACTTATTTCAAACTGGGACAATTGGAATCACTGGTCATCTAAGAGGAATATTAATATCTACCATGTTTAACAATAAAACTAATAGTTTCCTCCATTTAGTGAAAAAATTAGGAACTTTTTTTAAAAACATAGTAACGTCAATATTTTATAAATTATTTCAATTTCCATTTGTAGACAATGTGCTTTGAAACTCTGGGCAAACAATCTCCTTGGTGGTCAGGTTTATTCGTTAGTTTACATTCAAAGTTGAAATATTCACTAGAGACTTTGGTTAAATTAAATAGTATCACTAAGCTCTATTAGATCTGATGTTCTCAAATATTTATGACCCTCAACATTTTAAAAATTAAAAAGGAAACGATTGCACAATTCTTTGACCTAATTGTACAGATTTTAGTATTTTTTAAACAGTAATCTACATCCTTCAAGTAAATTCAGCAGCTGACCATGACAAGAGGAAAACTAAACATTTAAAAAGCTAGCATGAAAAAGATGAAGTACAACTAACAAATGTATTGCTATAATCACAGCACCAGTTACACTTCTAAATGAATCCACTGTCCTCTTCAAATTCCCTGTACATAAAAGATATATCAGCCAACACTGCAACTGCTCACCATGAATTTTTGGTTTGTTCATAAGAAAATAATGTGGCAAAGGAAAAAAAAAAAAAAAAGAATTTATCACAGTTTGTTATAAGAATTGTGCTTAACACTTGATAATAAAGGCATTATTGTTTCTTCATGTGATTGCAAATCAGGTTGTTTTCTTGCTTCCAAATGCAATTCTTTTAATAAACAGTAACAAATTCTCTGTTAAGATGTTTAAACTGAGAGAAAAAAACAGTAAATCCAGCTTTTAAAATTCAATAAATAGCTATTTTACATGGATAAAGTCATAGTGGTACAATTTATGAATGTCACATCAAGCATGCACAAAAATGGTATTATACATGGCTGAAGTAGTCAGAAAATATTGAATTAGATCTAAAAAGATATGAAGAATTTACACTTATATACAAAAATCTTGCAAATTATTGCCTCATTTTAACAAGGAATTAAAAGTAAACATTACCAGCTAGTTAGCACTCTCTAAGAGGCTAAAATCAGATTGGCATTTAAAAATCTATTAAACTAGCTGGAATTTATTTTTCTCTCATATCATTTTCTGGATTTTGGTCAAAAATCTTTATTTAAATAACTAAAGTGTCCATTCAACTTGCTGATAATCAAAACTTTAGATAAGAAACACTGTTTCCATCTTATATCAAGACCCCAGCAATGCATAGATAAACTGAATATATTACTGCATCAGCTACTGAGAATGGGCATGTTCATTTAAGTGCAACTGGTATTAGCATTCAGTCATCTTTGTGTAAATTATTTATACAGACCAGCCACTGTAAACCCAGAGTGAAAATTAAAGTTATAACAATGGAAGATTATGGCCAGTATCTTACTAAATTATAGAAAGTGTACTGATTTTTTAATAAAAGAAATAAGGTTCAAAGTTTAGCACAACAACACAGCAATAAGAAGCTAACAACTTGGATAAAAATATAAGAAAGTAACGCAGAGCCCAGGCTACCCATTATTTACTGTGTGCATACAGGAATGCTATACTTCAGATGTATAAATTAGAAATTGATTTTAAGTTATTAATTTAACTACTTTTTGTCCACTGTGCTAAACTAAATTTTATACTAATGTGCTACTGCGTAAACACTTCAAAGCAATCTTCATTAAAATGCTGCAAAGAAAAACAAGAATACACATCATCCAAAACTAAGGATGTCATTGCAGTTCACAGTTTGTATAATAAATACCCTCCCTTTCGATCACTACTAAGATCACTACATCCTATCTACTCATCAGCACAACCTTGAAGCAACTTATACTTACAAATATTAGCAATGCAGCTGAACATTTAAGTTTTTTGCAAAGCAACTAGTAAAAATCAACACTTTTAATTAAGACGGTGAAAAAAAAGGTAATTCTCTATTTTAACAGTACTATAAAAGCAAAGATTACATCCTAATACTGTATTACATATTGTTTGATTCACCTTATAACTTAAAAATGCATGTTTATAGCGCAAAAATGGCCAAAGTTTAGGACAATGGCTTCTCATTCACAATATTTGGAATAAAAATAAAACTGAGTTTGAGATACATCTGAACATCTATCAGTTTTTAAAACTTAAAGTGGTAACGTACCATTCTATTTCAGATAGGAACTCACATTATTCTTGCCAACTCTTCAAGCTTAACAAAAAAACTTAAATATACTTCAAGGTTCTACTGCATTAGGTATAAAATCTAGAAGTCCCTCTAAATATTAACACTTTGAACTGCAGTGCTACAAACAAAAGGTGTCCCAAAATGTAAACCATTGAGTGGCAATATCCTAGGCTTTGTAGGCTCTGCTTCCGCAAGTCGACTGCCTCAGGATAAACTAAATTATCAATGACTGGTATGATTTTTAAGATTACAATCTTGACAATGGTGGACAAAACCCCATCTGAGTACCACATCTTCAAATGCCAAATTTGTAGCCAATAAATGAAGTTACACAGAAATTTCCTGGCAGTAAGATGACCAATTCTGTGTAAGGTAGCCCTGGTCTAGAATTTTGAAACAGGATCCAAGCAAGCGTCTTCATTATTTGCACACAGTTCCTCGTGCTGGCTTCCATAAAGATGGACTTGCTGTTTTGTAAACTGAAGTGCTCTAGTTGAATAACATGAGAGAAGTTTCCATTTTTAAAAAATCCTTGCATGTTTGTGCAGTTTAAAGAAACCTACCCCTGCTTTTATTAAGAAAATAAAACCAAAAAAATGCTACATTGAGCAGGGATCGGGATCGGTACCTGTAAACATTGTTATTCCACTGCATCCATTATGGCAAAAGGAATTTACACAAAAAGAGGCCACACCATTCAGTTCAGAACATCTGTGCTGGTTTTGAGCTGGTGGCCTCTGTCTACAGGTTTTAAAATTGGGAGTGAGGGCAGTGGGGAACAGAAAAGAATAGAAAAAGAAGGGAGTGGGGAAGAGGTATTGGGAGATGAGGAAGAGAGAAGCAGAGCTTAAAGCTGCACCACAGAGTTCAATCTTAGTTCCCAACTCTGCTGATCATAGTTCATTTCCACATTTATGGATTGAAAAATGAAAATACTCTTGATAAATCAAGATATAGTTCTATACATACTGACATCACTGATGTCATAGTGAGAAAGGTTCAAACTTCCAGTGAAAGACTATGCAAACCTGATAGCTCCCCTCAAGTTTACTGGTACTGCACACGCAGTTCCGGGCTCCTCACTCAGGTCACTCAGAGTGTAGGGCCGCGTGCTGATGCAGAGCATGGGCACTGATGAAACCATTGGTCTCGCTGGCAGAGAGACTGCCAAAGTCAGCCACAGAAACAGCCATTTTGGCACTGGTGATGTGATGTGTGTGATTTTCAAAGTCCACACCCAGGTTATTTACAGAAACTTCATTCATGAAGGATTCAGGGACAGCAATGCCCATTTTCAATCTTTTTGCTGGTCTCTCTGACTCTTCACTGCACATGTTCATAGGGTTTAGCTCCGAGTGATAAAATCCAGTCTCAAATAAATTAAAACAATCACTTTCCCCATTGCTGGGCAGGGTGAGTAACTCTTCTGTTACAACAGGCACATGATTAACTTGTCCACGGGGTGTGTTGCCCAGTGGAGGAAAGCTATCATCCAAACAATTCACATCTGTGGGGTCGCAGACAGTTGCTACACTGTTGGTCAAAGCTAAAAAGGAATGGAAAATTGTTTAAGTAAGTGGTCCTATGACACCAAACAGAGGACACAATTTTGCAACAAACTGTACTAAACACAAAAAGGTCTTCATTTTACCTGTCAAGTCACTGGCAGTGAATGAGTTGAGAATGTTTAGTTGTTGATCAGGAATAGGCTCAGGCCGGTTAGAAGTTAAGGCTGAAGCATTTACCGTCCCACCCAAAGCTTCTGTTTCATCTACTAAACGATCCATATAGTCCCTGAAAAACACACCCCAGTAATTCTATGACTGTATATCACAGTTAAAAAGAAGTCTTTGAAGTCAAGGCCACAGTACTTACGTAACTCCAGGGTGATGGTTATATCGTTTTTTCCCAAATCTTGTCTGTTGAGCAAAGTAATCATAACGTTCAGATTTCTTCCACATGTAGTAGAATGCTACACATTCAGCAACTGTCCGAGTTCTCACCTAATGAAAAAGTTGAATTTTTAAAAAACCAACAAACTCAACCATTTTTTTAAGCAACATTTTTTCCCGAAACTACAACTTCAATCCATGGGTCTTATTTTCCCATTATATAGTTCTGAACACTTTTAATAAATTATAAAGTTCTGAACACTTTTATTAGTGGAATGCTTTTACATTTAATAATGAGGCCATTTTCAAAAGCCCAAGGTTTTTTTTTAAAAAAAAATCAGAATGTATTAGTTTATAAAACAAGTGTGTATCCAAAAATTATCTTACACCTTTACTGAAAATCTTAAACACTGGCATTCTTTACTTTTCTTCACTGAGCTCTATGATTTTGACTACAGTGAGGTTCTTAACTTTGGATTAACTAACCTCTGAGGGGTCCATAAATGGATTTCACTGAAATCTATTTAAATTCACAAAAGTATATTTAGGTATACTTTTCTGGGGAGAAGGAATGCAGCTTCATCAGATTGAGTTCCACTATCCAAAAGAGATTAAGAACCCTTGGCAAATGGATCAACAGTCTATAGCATCTGGAAGTTAAGATGACTTGCTAGCTAAAGGCAGGGCTTTCTCCTTCCAGTATGTTTGGTTTTTAGATCCAACAGATTTTGCACATAACAATAAAATTTGAGCCTCACCAACCTGGTTCCACACCCAAACCAGGGTTCCTCTAACCACATACAGCGACAGATATGAATTCAGATGTATGAACAAAATTTTTCATCCTTATCCAATAAATGCTTTCTCCAAACTTGCTTAATCAGTACCCAATAAAGAAGTTTCAGTATCTCTAACCTGACTCCTGAGCAAGTTGTGATATAAGATTACTAATATACGAATAAGCTTTTTAAACCAAGAAATAAGTATACCCTTCAATAAACATCATTAACTATAAGTCTTCTCAGAGAATGCAGGCTTCGTGGGGCCACAGACCTTTTCTGTCTTACTCACTGTTGTATCTCTAGTGTCTAAAACAATGTCTGGTAAGTGAAGTGGAAGGACGTAACTGTTTACAGAATGAATGGATAGAGTAAATTTCGTAAGTCATTACAAAACTGATGGTTTTATTTTTACTTAAAAGGACAATCCAGACTTCTTTAAAAATGTCTTATCTATTCACTGAATTATACGCTTTATCTCATCTTTGAGAAACATTAGATTTTCAAACATATAGAAAGTGTGAAATTTTCAACATCAATACTGGAAGGTCTAGCTAATGCAGTAAGACAAGAAAAAAGTATACAGATTGGGAAGGAAGAAATAAAACTGTCTCTGTTCACAGGTGACATGACTGTCTATGTAGAAAACTCCAAAGAATCAACAAAAAATATCCTGTAACTAACAAGCACTTATAGCAAAGTTTTAGGAGACAAGGTTAATATACAAAAGTCAATTGCTTTCCTATATAACAGTAATGACAATTGAAATTCGAAATGTAAAACACAAGATCATTTACATTAGCACCCCAAAATTAAAATACTTGGGTATAAATCTAACAAAATATATGCAAAATCTATATGAGAAAAACAACCAAACTCTGATTAAAGAAATCAAAGAAGAACTTAATGAAGAAATATTCTATGTTCATGGATAGGAAGACACTTCATTGTTAAAACATCAGTTCTTCCCAGCTTTATCTACCGATTCAGCGCAAACCCAATCAAAATCCCAGCAAGTTATTTTGTGGGTATCAACAAACTAATTTTATATGGAGAGGCAAAATACCCAGAATAGCCAACATAATATTACAAAAAGATAAAACCAAAGTACTGACACTCCCCAACTTCAAGATTTACTATAAAGCTATAGTAATCAAGACAGTATGATATGGGGGGGGGGAGAGACAAACAGATTAAAGGAACAGAAGAGACAGCCCAGAAATATACCCCACAGATACAGTCAACTGATCTTTAACCAAAGAACAAAGGCAATTCCATGGAGGAAGAATGTCTCTCCCACAAACGCTAGCACAACTGGACATCCACATACAAAAAAAAAAAAAAAAAAAAGAAATGAATATAGACATAGGCCTTACTCCTTTCAAAAATTAACTCAAAATGGATTATAGACCTAAATGTAAATGCAAAACTATAAAGCTCTTAGAAGACAACAGAAGAAAATCTAGGTGACCTTAGGTTTGGCAATGGCAATGATTTTTTACATAGAACGCTAAAAGCATGAACAATCAGATGAAATTCTAAGTTGGACTTCATTAAAATTAAAAACTTTTACTCTGGAAACACACTGATAAGGGAATAAAAAGGCCTCAAAATGGAAGAAAATATTCGCAAAACACGTATCTGATAAAGGACTAGAATCCAAAATATACAAATAACTCCTTAAACTCAACAAGAATACAAACCACCCAATTAAAATCTTGGCAAAAAATCTGAATGAACACCTGAAAAAATAACACAAATGGCAAATAAGCATAAGAAAAGATGGTCAACATCATCCTCATGAGGGAATTACAAATTAAAACAATAAAGAGATGGTATTAAAAACTACTACAGTGGTGAAATCCAAAACAGACACCACCAAATGCTGGTGAGGATGTGGAGCAATAGAACTCATTCATTACTGCTGGAAATACTAAATGGTACAGCCACTTTGGAAGACAGTTTGGCAGTTTCATGCAAAATAAACATATTTTTACCATTCTATCCTGTAATCCTTACTCCTTCGTATTTAGCCAAATGAATTGAAAACTTACATCCACATAAAAACCTGCACATGAATATTTATAGTAGCTTTAATGATAATTGCCAAAACGTGGAAGCAACCAAGATATCCTCTAATAGGTAAGTGAATAAATACGCTGGTACCTCCACATAATGGAATACTATTCAGTGATAAAAAAAAAGAAAGAGCTATCAAGCCTCAAAACAAACAAACAACCCCATGGTGAACACTTAAATGCATATTGCTAAGTCAAAGAAGTCAATCTGAAAAGGCTGCATACTGTATAATTCCAACTATATGACATTCTGAAATGGCAACAGTAGAGACAATAAAAAGATCAATGGCTGCTAGAGGTTGTTAGGGAGAAGGGGGAAGGGACAGAGGGAAGAAAATAACATGGGATTTTTAGGTCAGTGACACTACTCTGTATGATACTGTACTGGTGGATATGTATTATATATTTGCCAAAATCAACGGAATGTACAACATGAAGAGCAAAGTTTAATGGACTTTAATTAATAATAATAATAATGTATCAATATTGGCTCATTAATTTTAACAAATGTACCACACTAATGTAAGATATTAATAATAAAAGATAAAATAATAACTATGGGGTGGAAGGGACATATGGGAACTCAATACTTTCTGGTTAGCTTTGCTGTAAACTTTGCTGTAAACCTAGAACTGCTCTAAAAACTAACGTCCATTAGTTTTGTAAAAGCATAAAATACTGCTCTACCCCTGCCAAATGCTTCAGAACCCTGCCTTCCTTTAGGATGAAAAGAAGAAATAAACAAAACATATTTTAATGAGAATTATTCCAAACTATTCTAATGAACACAAATATGTATTTTGAATAGACTTTAGTTTTTAAGAACAGTTTTAGGTTCACAGCAGAACTGAGCAGAAAGTAGAGAGTTCCTATATATCCTGATGTTCTCCCACTTTCAACATCCTACATTGGAGTAGTACATCTGTTAAAAATCAATGTACCTACACTGACACATCAACACCCAAAGACCATGGTTTACATTAGGGTTTACTTTTGATGATGTACATTCTATGGGTTTTGACAAATGTGTAATAACATGTCTCTATCACTGCAGTATCATCATACAGGATAGTTTCATTGCCCTGAAAATGGTCTGTGCTCTGCCTATTCACCTCTCCCTCCTGCCTCGGCCCTGGCACCAGTGATCTTTTTATTGTTTCCAGTTTTGCCTTTTTCAGAATACCATATATTTGGAAACCTACAGTATGGAGTCTTTTCAGATTGGCTTCCTTCACTTAATAATATGCATTTAGGATTTCACATGCCTCCTTGTGGCTTGTTAGCTCAATTTTTTTAGTGCTGAATAGTAGTCCAGCTCTGGAGGTGCCAAGTTTGTTTATCCTTTCACCTCAAAGGACATACAAGTTCCTTCCAAGTTTTAGCAATTGTGATGAAAGCTGCTATAGACACTTTTGTGTGGACATAAGTTTTCAACGCATTTGGGTAAATACCAAGGAACAGGATTACTAAATTATATGGTAAGAGTATGGTTGGTATTATAAGAAACTTCCAAGCTATCTTCCAACTTGCCTGTACCACTTTGCATTCCTACAGGCAACGAATAAGAGTTCCTGTTGCTTCACATCCTTACCAGCATTTGGTGGTGTTAGAATATGTTTCTAGTTGTTTTAGCAAAAATGTTTCTTCCTTCAGCAACAGCTGTTCTCACTGCTGAAGAGAAATTATTTTGAGGCCACAAACCTCTGAATGGCTTGGCAAGAAAGGAAAGTCAAGGAGAAATGAGAGTGAGACTTCCTAAAAAATACAGTGAATTGGCCGGGCACGGTGGCTCAAGCCTGTAATCCCAGCACTTTGGGAGGCCGAGACGGGTGGATCACGAGGTCAGATCAAGACCATCCTGGCTAACACGGTGAAACCCCGTCTCTACTAAAAAATACAAAAACTAGCCAGGTGACGTGGCGGGCGCCTGTAGTCCCAGCTACTCGGGAGGCTGAGGCAGGAGAATGGCGTGAACCCGGGAGGCGGAGCTTGCAGTGAGCTGAGATCCGGCCACTGCACTCCAGCCTGGGTGACAGAGCGAGACTCCGTCTCAAAAAAAAAAAAAAATACAGTGAATCCACTTTCTATGTTAACTGTTCATGTGGAAAGAGATGCGAATATACTATCAGCCATTCCATAAGCAGGCTGTGGCATCTCTGAGCAAATTAGTTATGTTAGAATGATATCTGAAATGCTAAGGGCAGGGGAACGTTAGTAAGTTGTTGCTTTTTCCCTACTTAACTGACTTATAAATTCGTTGCTTACATTCATTGTAACTAGTAATTCATCTGTACTAATCTGCCCAATTTACCTTATTCTTCTGTATAAGATGAAAATCTTTTCCAAAAAGCATGAGTGCATGTTCAAAGCTTCGGCATTCTTCTTCCGTCCATGCAGTCATTCCTTCTAAAAAAAAATTTTTAGATAAAATTCGTGGGCCCCCAAATTCTCTTATGTGAATCACTGATTTATTTTCAGTTAAGTTTTCCCTGTAAAAGGTCATAAACTCACACACACACACACACACACACACACACGCGCGCACACTCTCTCTCTCCCTCTCTCTCTGCATGCAGGAGATTTTAGTCAGAATTACCAAAAGTATGCATACTACAGATCAAGTCTAAAATACAAAAATATAAACACTGCTTTTTTCCACTACATTATGGGATGAGAATTTAACATTTTTCTATAACATGCCTGTTTTTCTGATTAAAAAATTTTTTTTTAACAATGAGCATATTTTTAATTAGAAAAAAAAAAACTCTATCTCCTTTATCGAGGGAAAGAAGCTCTGTTTTGGTCTTACATCGAAACCACAAGTTCTAGCCAGGTGTGGTGGCTCATGCCTGTAATTTCAGCACTTTGGGAGGCCAAGGCAGGAGGATCGCTTGGGCCCAGGAATTTGAAATCAGCATGGGCAACATGGAGAAACCCTGTCTCTACAAAAAAACAAACTAGCCAGGCGTAGTGGCGGGCACCTATAGTTCCAGCTACTTAGGAAGCTGAGGCGGGGAGGATCACCTGAGCCCAAGAGATCAAAGATATACTAGGCTGTGATCATGCCACTGCCCTCCAGCCTGGGAGACAGAGTGAGACCCTGTCTCAAAAAAGACAAAAAACAAAACCATAAATTCTTTAATTAGAGACCATAATTAAAGTATAATCAATACATATTTATTTGAAATTGGTGTGTGGAGTGCTATACTCTGGAAATATAAAGGAAATAAGAAACGGTCCATGCTCTCAAAATAATAAATCCCATTCAATTTCCCAGCAGATGTTAATGTTGGTGAATTCCGTATCTACTTGGGGCAGAGACCTGGAAGGTCTTCAAAGAGTCATAGCCTAGACTTAAGATTAGTTATTACTCATCTGTATCTATGAAGTGTCTCATTTGGTATTGGAGACCAGGTCCCCAAAGTCATTAATAACAGTCTGTAACAAAGGTGAAAAATAGTTTGAACTGAGGAAGAAACCTGTATTTTGAGAGTTTTGAGAGTCTAAAATACTTTTTTTTCAAAGAAGCAGCTTTTCTAAGGGAGACATTTTAATAGACTATCTCAATTCGTAAGTTTAAATGTATGATTTTTAGTTTTCATACTGTTCCAAGTCATCTAGTAATATTACTAAGTATTATTTTCATTCTACACATATTTAACGAAAGCTATGGTGCATGCAATCCATTTATATAATGACAAAAAATACTGAAATAGAAGTTAACCATTTTCCTTGACAAAACGTAAGAACTATAAAATGTTATTACATGATTACTAAAAATATACTTCTTGAAATAAATTCAGTGGAATATATTATACATGTTTCCTTTTTAATCTTTAATCTTTTCATTTCCTGTCTGGCTAAAAAAAAAAGAAAAAACCTTTTTTCAATGAAATCATAAAACTATTCTTTTTAATTACTTTGGACATATTGTCATCTCTGGGGTCTGCTTTGTTCTGTAACTATTTCTTCCAGAAAGTAGAGGAGGCAGGGGGGTGACTAATTTGTATTTGAACAATCTCTGATATATCTAAAAATAGAGCGCAAGAAAAGGAAAAATTATTTGCTATGGAGCTGAACCAGATCTTAAAAAAGTGTTACAGGATTGCTCTGTCCCTTAGGATACTTTGCTTATTCTGATCCCCAAATGACCATCCCTGTCATGTCCCTCTCTTAAACCCAAGTGTTTCTTACCTTGAGAGGCCTTTCCATTGCAGCAGTATCTTTCGATTGCTTCCTTTATATTGTGGTTACACTTGAGAAGTTCATATAATGCCTGGGGTGGATATTCAATAAAAAGTATTAAAAGTTCATACCTAACAGCATTTTAAAAAACAGGTATAAGGGTCTTGATAAATATTGGAGTCTTGATAAACACTGAAATCCTCTCTAATTTCAGGGCATTTGAAGGTATATCTGCCCAAGCATTTAGTCTATGTAACTATCGTGCAGATTGACTCTGGTACCATGTGAAATCATGTTCATCCTCACGCTACCTCTCAGAAATCACCCGCCTGTATCATTCTGACTTTTTTTTAAAACAAACAAACAAAAACACTAGGTCTAAGATTGAGTTTCCCCTATTTTAAATGCTTTTTTTTTTCTAGTTTGGAAAAATTAGTTACAGTCTGTCCCTTGATGTCATTTCCTCCCTGTCTCTTTTAGTTTTAATATAAGGGAACAGCAGCAGGCCTGGAATGGCAGGCATGGCACTTCAGACTAGGATTATAACGGTGTCAGTTATTTCCATCTACTATGAAAGGTGCCACTTTTTAAAATTAGAATATATTCCTATTAAATCTGCTTGGAATTATGAACATAATAAACAGGAATAACAGAATTCAGTTGAAAGTTAAATAATCCACCTTCCCAAGTAAGTTTTAAGGAAGTGAAGATGGTTCAATATTAGGAAAACTTTTAATATATCAATAGCCTACATTTTAAAAAGTCATCTCTAAGTTAATTACCCTGATCTGATCACTACACATTATGTGTATCAAGATATCACTGTGTACCTAAACATGTGTAATTAAATGTTAATTTAAAAAAAATCAAATCAACAGCTGCTTAAAAAGCATCTGATAAATATTCATTTCTAATTCTAAAAAGACAAAAACTACGATACTTATAAATAGATGGATGTTATCTTGCTCTAATAAAGACAGTAGAACCAAGGACCAGTATTATTCTTAATGTAAAAACCTTAGATGTATTACTTCCACCAAAAGCAGGCACCAAATCACTGTTATTACCAAATATCTCAGAGTTACAGCTAATGCATTAAGATATAAAGCAGGAATAATAATGGTAAGGAAGGAACAAAAGTGTAATTTAATCATGAACCAAAAACCAAAAAACCACTCCATAAATGTATGCAATTATGATGTGTCAAACAAAAATGATATCACCCATAAATTTTTTAAAAGGCAAACTAGAAAACCTGAGAAACAACTGAGTCAGGTAGTTTCAACAGTTTAAGTTACATTTTTAAAAAAATTGGTATTTCTCAACATCAACAATATACAATTATAAACATAATAGAGGGCCAGGCGTGGTGGCTCACACCTGTAATCCCAACACTTTGGGAGGCCGAGGCAGGCAGATTACGAGGTCAAGAGTTTGAGACCAGCCTGGCTACAAAAATTAGCTGGGCACGGTGGTGCATGCCTGTAATTCCAGTTATCAGGAGGGTGAGGAAGGAGAACTGCTTGAACCCGGGAGGCAGAGGTTGCAGTGAGTTGAGATCGCGCCACTGCATTCCAGCCTGGGTGACAGAGCAAGACTCCATCTCGGAAAAATAAATAAATAAATAAAATAGAGATCCCCTTTCCAATAGCATTGAATACACACATACATAAAAGATATTGAGGAATTAGTGAGATGCATGTGATATTCAAAAAAGCAAAACCATTTGAATTTCTAATGTTATAAAGGTTTTAATTCTTCTAAAATTAATATAGACTTCAAATATCAATACAAAAACCCAATGAGATTTCTTTCTGACAGCTAGTATGACTTCCCTACGTTACTTCAAAATTCAAGTTTGTGTCTGCCCACCTCTGAATACTCATTAGTCAGGGTTGGGGATTCTCAGTGATAAAGGCATACGAAAGAAGCAGAATGATGTCAGAGGGGCAAAACTTAGAGGCATTTGAAAAACTTAATAGGCAATGTTCCCATCCCCCATCCCACATGCACTCAGGACAGTATTCTGAATCTACAGGTACACAAGTGCTTAACAAATGCTCCTAAGTCAAATTTATACAGTCTTAATAGACATTACTTTTTAATCACTTCCTAAATAAAATTGAGAACAATTCAAAGAATACACTTATAAAATCTAAAAGTCCAACCACAGAGAATGTTTAAATAAATGAATTGTAAGTATAGGATAGTACACAGTAAGTTGAAATTTAGGTGAAATTTTTTTTTAAAAAAAGTATAGGATAGACTATACAGACATCAAGAATGAGGTATTAAATAATTCTCAATGGCAAAGGAGAATAAGATTAATTAATTAAAAGGATATAAAATGGCATCTCAAGTAAGACATATGTAAAGGTATTTTTAAAAAGACCTGAAGAAAACATACGAAACTACAGTGAAGTTATCTCTAGAACTCAAGGTTATGGTTTTTTAAACCAGTCTTTTGCAAATTATAAAACTCTATCAGAAAAGATACCTACTTCACATGTTAAAAATAACTGTATCAAATATAAGAAATCAAGAAGATACTGTAAACTGGCTGCTGTTTCCACAGAAGTTGAAGTATACCTGTTCATTGTCCCTTGTGTGTGTTCCTGCAGAAATCCTATCCATTATTTTTTCATTGCCAGTCCTTAACGAAGTCTCAACAAGGTATTCCTTAACTTTGCTCTCCAAAACCACATCAGGACACCAAAGTAACTGGTCTTCGTTTTCATATACTGATAAAGAAAATCCCATTAACACATTAAAAATCATGAACACACTCAAAGATGTACACAATTCTTTATCTTCCTTGATAGGCTATCCAGTGGGACAAGTAAGTAACTTTGAAGACACCAGTAATCTGATTATCCGTTAAGTAGGGCCTTTCACACACAAGCAAAAATTTAACTTTATTATAGGCCAAGGATTCCAGTGGCCAAAGCAAGAAGCTTTTTTCGTGGCTGGATATACTGACCAATCTGAAGGCTCTCCATGCCTAGTAAAGTCTAATATAAAACACCATAGTGGTTATTTTATACTCTTCTAATGAAGGGGCAAACAAAACCTGTGTAAATTCTCTAACAACCTCGTTGGAATTTTCTCTTGAAATCCCTAAATTGCTCTATGAAATCTCTAGGGGTTAAAAATTGCAAATAAATAAAACCCAAAATATCTGGTAATAAGGAAATAGCTAAAAAAGGTATACTTTTTCTCCCAATAAGATAACTTTTATTTAAAGGAGAAAGTAGATTAACCAAACCTCCCTAGGGAGGTTTTTGGGAAGAGGAAGAAACAGTAAGAAAAGTAAACTTTCTACAATCTCTTAAACAGACTGATACATTAATGAACAAAATGTCATTAAAACAAGTTTGTTTTATTAATGCACTCTGCCACTTTACTCAAAGCTTCTACTTCACACAATAAAGTAATATGAACTGCCCAAGTATTTAGTCCAGTGCTTCAAGTGCAATCCATTCTTCAAGTGCATAATACTGATTATAGCTAATAAAAATAATGTACTGAGAACACACTGCATGCCAGGGACCATGATAAGTGCATTATAATCCCAACTGTAGGAAGCAGGTACTGTCAGTCCCAGGTAGCGGGAAAGTTAAAAATAAAGTGTGCCTGTGAAGCAGTAACACTTGTCTTTTGAGAGAAGTTCCTAGAACTTACTTTATCTCTGGTCACAAGTGAAATAGGTAAAACAATTTGGGTTTATTCCCTCAAAAGATAAAGTACACCTTCCCTCCAATCTGCAGCACTGACAAAATTTCACCTCTACTATGTGTGACCTAAGGACCTACAGTTGCTGAGCATGTACTTGGCTCAAAGGGCCAAGTGTGGCATTTGGGTGGTGGGGTGAGAAGGCTGGCACATCTGAAGATTATCAGTTATGTTTTGTTTCCCCTGGGACAACCGTCTTTTAACACTTCGAAAGCAGTTTAGGAAAACAGTGTTCCTAGTGGCTGCCATGGCTAACAATCCCAGGGTAACCAGTCCTTCCCTCCTTTAAATGGAGGATGACCTGGCATGGAGGTAAGGAAAAAGAAGGACTCAGGAAGTATTGTGTTGGGTGCTGCTTTTGCCCTTTTGACTTCACAGGGATAAATCAACTTAGGAAAAAAGTCAAACACCCATGGAAATATTCCTAATGTACTTGGTTCCCGAGTTCAACTAAGAAGGTGTAACTGTATTTTTATATCCTACCACCTTATCCCCTCCGTATTTTGAAAACCAACTACCGTTGGAATGCACCAAAAACGTAAGGAAAAATTGATTACACATAATTAGGAGTATACAAGCAAAAGCAGCAGATCCTTACATTTCACTTCCTGCTCTTCCAGGGCTGGGGAAGGAGAATTTCTTCCAGTCTCTTTTTCCCTCAAGAGTTTTCTTTCCAGAAGATTATATCCTTAACATTCTCATTATCTCAGGTGATGAGATCCTACCCACTTCTACTGAAGCAGGATGAAGGCCAAGGTACAGCACTGTGGGAGGCTCTCCACTATTCCAACAGGCACTAAGCGTACTGGCTAACAAGCACTATATGTGCCTTGGGCGGGGCTGGGGGTTGGGGGAAACTGAGTCTAGTGATTAACTTTGATACATTTTTCCTAAGTCAGGCCTACATATCCTAACTCTGCATGTTTCCCAAATCTATCTATATATTGCCAAGGCTGGTATAAAACCAGTTATTTAAATAAACATATCAAGTGGTAACCTGATCTACCAAACATTATCAAAATCAAAAGCTTTCCTTACCTTTCTCATTACCAGCGTACTCTCCAAGATAAGGGGGAATCTCTGCCTGATATTGTAAACCAATCATTATTTCCTACAGGAAAATTGAGAGGTAAAAATAACTTACTATAAAAATAGATACTGAAAAAAAGCCCCAACTCATTAATCAGTTTCTGCAGGTCAAAACAACAAAATTATCATAAATCATTTCAGAAATATTTTTAAAAGCACATTTAGTCCACTATGTTAACTCAACTTACCTTCCTCAAATCTTCAGGTGAATTACCACTGTCTGTTTCAACATCTTCAACCTCTGATTCCTTATCACCATCACATGTAGTATTTGCTTAAAAGACAAAAATTTAAAAGGTTTTCACTGCCTATTTTTGCAGAACCTGGAAGAATGCCTGTTGTATTTTTTAAAATGTTGTTAAATAAGTGAGCTCAGCATAAGTATACTAAACCACCGGCATGATTTTCACAATCGACATTGGTCAAAATGAGACACTGAAAATCCTAATATAGTGTATAGTATCCTGGGCGGTGCAGTGGCTCTCATGGCTATAATCCTAGCACTTTGGGAGGCTGAGGTGGGTAGATCACTTGAGGTCAGGAGTTTAAGACCAGCCTGGCCAACAGGCTCTACTAAAAATACAAAAAAATTAGCCAGGCATGGTGGCAGGCGCCTGTCATCCCAGCTACTCGCGAGGCTGAGGCAGGAGAAATGCCTGAACCTGGGAGGCAGGGGTGGCAGTGAGCCAAGATCACGCCATTGCACTCCAGCCTGGGCGACAGAGTGAGACTCCATCTCAAAAAAAAAAAGTGTATAGTATCCTGATAATTATTATGGTATACTATTAAATAGTTTGGGAGGTAAAAGGAAACCACTGTGGCCACCTTAAAAAGAAAGTAAAACACTGGAGTTCTGATTATACTAATCCAGAAGGAGATACACACACAGAGTTGCATATTAGGTCCACTGAAACTGTTTTTGTACACACACGAATGCATGGATATTTGAACTTATTAACCAAACAGTTATTCTACCATAAAAATAGCAAAAAAAAAAAAAAAAAAAGAGTGAGACTGCAGATTGCATCTAAGAAATTATTTTAGTCCAAAACATTTTATTTATTTATTTTTAGAAACAGGGTCTCACTCTGTCACCCAGGCTAGAGAGAAGTAGGCTGATCATGGCTCACTGTGACCTCAAAGTCCTGAGCTTGAGTGATCCTCCTACCTCAGCCTCCCAAATAGCTGGGACTACATGTGCATGCCACTATACCCAGCTAAGTTTTATATTTTAAAATTTTTTTGTAGAGACAGGGTCTTGCTATGTTACCCAGGGTGGTCTAGAACTCCTGGCCTAAAGTGATCCTCTCGCCTCAGCCTCCCAAAGTGTTGGGATCACACATCCAACCCCAAAACCTTTTAAGTATTACTGATAAACATTAAGAGGTAACACCAAGAACTAATAGGAAAAAGATTTATCATTAAAAGTGAAAATACCTTTTGAGCGCTGGTAAGTATGCAAAACCAGGAGAGCAGGAGCCTTTTAATAGAAATTCAAAAAAGTCTAAAAAATTTTGTGGTGAAACTAGGAATGGTTACCATAGCAACAGATGACTCTTGAGAAGGAAAATGGCCTAGTAAAAATAAAGTCAATATTTCCATTTTTATCTTATTATTTTTGAGACAGAGTCTCTCTCTGTGGCCCAGGCTGGAGTGCAGTAGCATGATCTCCAGCTGGCGGCAACCTTCACCCTCAAGGTTCAAGTGATTCTCATGCCTCAGCCTCCCAAGTAGCTGGGATTACAAGTGCATGCCCCCACGCCTGGCTAATTTTTTGTATTTTTAGTAAAGAATAGGTTTCACCATGTTGACTAAGCTGGTCTCAAACTCCTGGCCTCAAGTGATCCGCCTGCCTCGTCCTCCCAAAGTGCTGGGATTACAGGCGTGAGACACTGCACCTGGCCAAATATTTCAATTTTTAAATGACATATTAGTTCACCTCTATCCCAAAAGAAAGGTTATAATCTTGTTTAAATTACAGACGTATTTTATCTCAACCACATAAAATATTTAGAATATTCTGACATAAATTACTGAACACAATAAAATGTACTAAAGCTACAGTATCAATGTTACTATTAATCAGTAATCCACTGGGTTTCTTACATCGTAAAGGCCTAGGGAAGAAATCAGAAGTTTCATGGGAAGTCACAGATGGCGTCAGATCATCCGCAGAAGACTGAGTTTCCTCGTCATCACCTGACAACAAGTCTTTTGCTATTTCCTCCTGGAAGAATAAGAAGGCAGTGCTAGAGTTAGAAATGATTACATCTCATTAATTAAGAAAACTATCTTTTTATAAAATATAATTAAGAAGCAGTTGGAACCTTATGAAAGAAATATGAAATTCTCCTATTATTTACTTCACGTACAAAAATATTTAGTATTTGATATTATGTAATATTCAATAATATACTATTAAATTATAATTAGTGCAACTATATACTTATAACAAACAATTGCCTAATTTGTGGGTATACAGAGAGCTTATCTAAAGCTGTAGGCTAATTTTTAGTGAATTTACAACAAAAATAGTCTGACTTTTAAGTGCTTAAAAATTATATTCATTTTCTGTCAATAATAAAATAAAACTGAAAAAATGCCTCCAACCTCCACTCTTCCATAATTTAAAAATCCAACTAATGAACAGCTCTGACTACTGACATAATTTTAAAAGAAACACGTTTGATTTAATTTTTATGTAAGTATACAGTCATCCTTGTGCCTAGCACATAGTAGCCACTCAATAAACACTTGTTGAATGACTATGGTCATTAAGGTCTGTGGTACATTAATATCACATTGACTTAAAAGTGGGAACAATGTAACTCACAGGAAGAGGTTCCAAGATGTGGATTCCTCTCCCTGCCTGAGATCTGAAAGGCAAGGAAAGGTTCCCAGGGATCTGTTAGCAGAGGCCATGGCCGTGTGAATTTTCCTCAGCAGGGACTAGGCCTCCCCACAACCAGCCTATGTTAGAGATGGATCACCGTGGTCTTGGCTGCTGCGGCCGCTGTCACTCCCAGAGCCAAGAAAACAGAACTTCTCTCCAACCACTCCACGCCTAAGCCAGCTTGGTTTGAAGGCTTCTGGGGGATTTATTAATTAAGGCTTTTATGTGTTTATAGGATCAAAAGAAGTTAAGCCAAGATCTAAGTTTAGATACAATGTGTCTACACAGGAAAGATGAAAACATTACGGGAGAATATTCAGGCATGCAAAGTACCATGAAGCTGCTATTAATACTACTCTTAACATAATGTGATCAAAGCCAAACAATGTTTATATCAGCCACCGAAATGAGCACAATGGGTCAACAAGAAGTTTACATTTAAGAATTATTAAACAATACTTTAAATGGAAAAAAAAAACTCTAATAAAAGCAGTCAATGGTAACAGATCCTGAATTTTTCTTTCAAATACTCACACTTACTTTGTCTAGTGTCATGTCTGGTAGTTCATCTGCCAGTTCACTTGGGGAACTATTTGCACTGGAATTTGCAACTGCTGGAATCGTAGGTTCATAGCCATAGAATGCCAGTAAGTCTTCTAGAGGCATGGTTCCTTCCTGTTCAAGCCAGGGCATAAACACAGACTTAGCAGATGTCACAATACTGAACTGCAGGTAAACTCTACTGTCCCCTTAGGTTCATAAAGCACATTATCAATACAGCAGAACAAATCAAAGGCAAGCTTCAGTTTTTCTTTTTGTGCTGTTGTCAGAAAACAGGACCAAACACCTAGACCTATAATTAATGTATAAACAAAAGCCTAACAATTAACACCTTAGTTTTTATTTTCCAGAAGCATTTTACTATTTTAAAAATTCCTCAAATATTTGCTTTAGTGCTTTTTAGCTTTCAAGTTAACATAAAGATTTGCCCTGAAAACATTTCCAATTAATCATCAATAACTTGTAATTCACAGCTTCTTTCCATGCATTTAACAGCTGACCGCTTGCTTTATTCTTCATGTTAATTAGAAGACACCTGGTAGAAAAACCTTTGCTGAATGTTTACTAACATCAGCAATATTTATGTTCAAAGCACAATTATCCTTTTATATTCTTACTACATCCCATATTTTTATACCAGTTTTTTTAAAACAACTGTCTGAGGAAGATTATACTATTATCACCATTTTACAGGTGAGAAAACTGAGGCTTAATTCCGGGTTTGAATCCCAGTTCCCCAGTTATCTTACTGGCTTCTTTAATAAAATTACATGTCCCGGCTACAGTGCTGCCTATGTTATGAATACCTATGCCATGCCTCATAGTGACACCAAGTCACTGTTTCCCTCTCAGGAATCCATGTGAAAATAAGTGTTACGATACACTACATAACATTCAGTGCATGTGGACTGCATATACAGCCAGGCTGCATATACAAATGTGTTAGGAATGATATGCTACACCATATAGCCTAGGTGTATAGTAGGCTACATTAACTCCTTTTGTCTAAGCATACTCTATGATGTTCACACAGCAATGAAACTGCCTAATGACGCCTTTCTCAGAATGTATTCCCTCGTTCAGCGACACATGACTATGTTTTAACTACTAAAGTGTATAGAACTTTTTATTTTTCAAGGCCGGTCACAGTGGCTCACACCTGTAATCCTAGCACTTTGGAAGGCCAAGGCAGGCAGATCACTTGAGGTCAGGAGTTCGAGACCAGCCTGGCCAACATGGTGAAACCCCATCTCTAGTAAAAATACAAAAAAGAAAAAAAAGGAACTATTTATCATTCAAATAAATAACTTAAAAACAATATACTCATGAACTAGTTAATCTGCTAAATATTTTTAAGATTTCTGTATCCATCAATTAAGAGATTTTAAAAATTTGCTTATGGTTTAGTTTTCCCTTTAAAATAAAATAATCCATAAAGCAAACAGCATGAAAACGCTAAAGCAGAGTATGCAAAACATGCCCACAGTTGATCACAAAGTGACCTGAGAAGAGCCAGTGACGATTCCTTACAGGGCCAGCTGGCTGCCCACAGGGCCCACAGGGGATGCACCTTTGCAGGTATGGAACTTACATAATTCATTGTGTGTAACTAAAACAGATTCATGCTAAATGAACTTACACAATCAGGTATATGATAGAACACTAATTTATAAATTTGCAGTAGTAGACATACGCCTTTCTAATGACCATAAATGATCATGAAAATCTTTTTTAGCTTGGGATTTAAATCGACCAAAACTCCTTTGGGAGCATGGAGTCAGCATAAATTGAGTTGGATTGTCAGAACAGGGTGAAGTTCACTTACACCACAGGGAAACTTCCATGAATTATTTTTCTTCCAAACCAAAGAATCCCTTGAAGGTAACAAGACTCAGATTTAGAGTCTCTCTACAGTCCTATCTTGCTCCTTGCAGAGTCCACGCAGCCCATTCCCTTTGGCTCATATTGGTTCTAATTTAAGAGGTGCCTGGGTTGCAGCCTTTGCCAAGCACCTGTCAGTAGTATTTCTCCAGAACCTCACAGTTTCAGTCTTTCTTCATGAAATGGGGAGTGGCAATTTTCACCTCTTATGCACTGATGGTCCACTTTCCCATCATTTACTCAGTTTTAAGTACTTGGCTGAGGGCTACTAGCTACTGGCTACTGGACATAAAAATTAAATTTACTGAAGAATCCCTGCTCACAAGGAATTCAGTCTTAGTAGGGGAAACTGATGAGTTAGCCATTATAACACAATGTGATGACTTCAATATTCAATTATGAGTACAGAGAAGGGCAGATCTACATCCCAAGAATACTCGTATGGAGTATGGAGGTATGTACAGAGGGTAAAGACTGAGCTAAGTCTTGAAAGATGACAAGGCTTCTGACAATACACAAATATAGGGCTGCCAAGTTTGATGAGTGTAACAAACAGAGCACTGAGATACAGAGTAACACTTGGGGCCCGCTTTCAGAGGGTAGCAGGGAGAGACAGTCAGCAATCTTCAGCAGAGGCCTGAAGTCTGAGAAGGCCAGAAGAGTATTCTTTTTGAGTATTGCCGTGAAGAGTATTCCAGGCAAAAAAAATGACACATGTGAGGCCTGAAGGGCTGAAGGTGGTTTCCTACTACGCCAAGTGGCCAAAGTTTGGTGAGTAGAATGAAGAATGGTTCAAGAGAATGGAAAGAGAGGCAGGGACAGATCACAAAGGGCCTCAGGGCCAAGGAAAGGAACCTGGACTTCATTCCCAGGGCAATGAGGAGCCATAGGAGACATAAAAAGGGAGTACCATGGCGTTATTTCTTCTTAAAATACTGAACACCTGCATGAAGAAAAGTTAAGAAGGGTGGAGAGATACAGGAGAAGCAGGGAAACCATTTAAAAAGCCTCGTGCTAGGTGAGGGTAGTGATACACAAGAGGAGAGAAGTGAAGAGAAGAGACATATTCTGAGGTAGAACCAAATGGGTCACTGGACGTGGGAGGGAAAGGGAAGGAGGACTCCCCAGTTTTCTATTTGATCAATTGCCTAGATGGGGGTAACTTCTGCCAAGATAGAGAATACTAAAGGAATAAAAGGTTTTTGAAGGAAACAAAACAAAACAAAACAAAAACAAGAGTTCTGCAAAGGACACGGTTAAGTTTAAGAGGCCTATGAAACATCCAAGTAGAAAAGTCAGGTTGGCCAGGAGCCTGGAGCTCAGAGAACCAGGCTGGGCTAAAGATATAAATCTAGCATTCATTAGCATCTAGATGATATTTAAAACCACAGAAGTTGATGAGCTCACCCACGGAGAGGGTAGAGAGAAAAGAGGAGGGGATCTATGCTTATCAGAAGAACTTTCAAATATGTTACACTATGGGCAATGGGTATGTCTGAAAATTCTTAAACATGATTCGTATTTTGGAAATAATGTTCTAAGGGAAGTAGAATGAGAGCCTGAACTAAGAAGGGGGATTATTTGAATGAAATTTAGGGAAAGATCGATTTCTTGAGTTACTTGATAGATAGAATGAAAGCAACATAGGAGTTCAAATGGATTGCCAGATTTCTGGCCTGGGAAGTTAGGTAACTATAACACCACTGAGACAGAAACACAAGATAAATTTAAGGATGGGACAGTAATGATCAGTTTAAGGTGAAAGCTAAAGCAGTGGTTTGAGTGAGATCACCCAGAAAAGGCACACAGAGTGAGAAGACAATAGCCAAAACCCCAGAGAATGTTAATGAAAATGCGGGCAAAGAAAGAAAACATCATAAAATAAGGAGGGAGAAGTCAGACAATAGAACCAGGAAAAAGTAGGATTACATAAATTAAGGCAGAAACAAGTATGGATAATCAGGAATAGTCACTTGGGTCAAATTCCAAAAAGAAATTAAGCAAGAAAAAGACAAGAAATCTTAGTATCTGGCAATCAGGAATTATTGGTGACCTGGGCCAGGCGCAGTGGCTGCTGCCTGTAATCCCAGCACTTTGGGAGGCCAAGGTAGGATCGCTTGAGCCCAGGAGTTGGAGACCAGCCTGGGTATAGAAAGACCCCTTCTCCATAAAAAACTTTTTTTTTTTTTAATTAGCCAGGGTGGTGGGGTGCACCTGTAATCCCTAGACTTTGGAAGGCTGAGGTGGGAAAATTGCTTAAGCCCAGGAGGTCAAGGTTGCAGTGAGCTATGATCATATCACTGCACTCTAGCCTGGGTGACAGAGTGAGACCATCTCTACATAAGTAATTATTGGTGGCCTTATGGCATGGTGGAAGAAGCCAAGCTAAGGACTGAACGGGAGGGGAAGAAAGTACATACGTGACTTGAGACTTGGCTACAAAAGGAGAGTGACTGAGGGCAACAAAAGATCAAAAGAGAATTTCTTCCAAATGTGGGATCTACATGAGTAGGATTCTTATGTGGAAATTAAAAAAAAAGGGTAAAAGAATAAATTGAGGGCAGGAGGGATAGAATCTAGAGGTTAGCCTGGGATATCACAGATACTTCACAGGACAGCAGGGAAAGAATAATATGAAAGTTTGTATATGTGAGCGAGACAGGAGGTTCCCAGCACTCACTCAAGAAAACCCCCACTTTTCTATAAAGACACAGGCATGACCATCTGTTGAGGGAGAAGGTGACCATCTTCACAGAAACCTCATTAATAAGTTCAAGTGATGACAGTGGTGGCCAGAGGGTTGATGCTAAAACACAAATCATTTGTACCAAAACTTTTAAAGCAAAACTGGAAAAGGTGACTCTAGTCTCTGAAGCACTTCACAAATGAGCTCTCTATGAGAGCTTATTAATAAAGCACTTAAGTCCTTTAAAACATAAAAACAATTTTTTCAAAATTGAATTAGTAAGTCTCAAAGTCTGTAAGGATCTGTGGTAGTTAAATCAGCTTAGAAGTGTGATCCAACACCTTATCCCAGGTATAAGGATTTTTCTCTTCCTTTCTTGGGTATTTTGTTGAACCTATTTACATTTTAAGGGACACAGTAGAATGTAGTCACACTTATAAATGAACTGTTCTATAAGTCAAAGGATTTATATCAGGAAGAGTACCATATTTAGGGCAGAAGACCCACTAATTGCTAACCATTATATTGGACAAATCACCTAATCCCTCTCACCTCCATTTCCTCACATACTATCATTTCCTTGATCCCATGATGCACTCCCTCACGTATCAGAATCAGGATGTAGCCTGATACTAAAGTGCAAACTTCATATACAAGTGTTCCTCTCCCTACCCCCACACTGTTTAGAAATTAACAGTAGGCTGGGCGCGGTGGCTCACGCCTGTAATCCCAGCACTTTGGGAGGCCAAGGCAGGCGGATCACAAAGTCAGCAGATCGAGACCATCCTGGCTAACATGGTGAAACCCTGTCTCTACTAAAAACAAAACAAAAAAAATTAGCTAGCTGTGGTGGTGGGCACCTATAGTCCCAGCTACTTGGGAGACTGAGGCAGGAGAATGGTGTGAACCCAGGAGGCGGAGCTTGCAGTGAGCCAAGATTGCACCACTGCACTCCAGCCTGGGCAACAGAGCAAGACTCCGTCTCAAAAAAAGAAAAAAAAAAAAAGAAAAGAAATCAACACTACGTCCTATAATCAACAAGGTCTCTGAGCCTAGAAAAATAATGCCAACATTCATCTGACACAACTGATGGTATTGCTGGATGGACCAAATGAGACTGCCTGAGATGCATTTCATGTTAATAACTAACGCCTGTCTGATACCTTAAGGCACAGGCGGCTAAACAATACACATATAATTTGCTTAAATGTCTTGTGATCTTTTTTTTCCCAGACAGGGTCTCAGTCTGTCACATACTCTGGAATACAGTGGCACAATCATAGCTCACTGCAACCTTGAACTCCTGGGATGATCAAGTGATCCTCCCACCTCAGCCTCCCAAGTAGCTAGGGCTACAGGTATGCACCACCATGCCCAGCTAATTTTTAAATTTTTTGGTAGAAATGGGGTCTCACTATGTGGCCCAGGCTGGTCTCAGACTCCTGGCCTCAAGTGATCGTTCCACTTTAGCCTCCCAAAGTGCTGAGATTACATGTGTGAGCCACCGCCCCCAGCCTAAATGCTTTTTCTTTTTTTCTTTTAACAAAAAAGAAAAAACCTATACTAAAGTCTAAGTGGTAGAAAAAATGATTTTTTACTTTCTCATTTGTGCTTTTCTGAATTTTTGAATTTTTCTCACAGTGAACACCAAGGGGATAATTATATATTAATAAAAGCAGAAATAAGTACTCTTTAAAAAGTTCTACCAGCCAGGTGCGGTGGCTCACGCTATAATCCCAGTACTTTGGGAGGCCAAGGCGGGTGGATTGCCTGAGGTCAGGAGTTCAAGACCAGCCTGGTCAACATGGCAAAACCCCGTCTCTACCAAAAATACAAAAAGTAGCCAGGTGTGATGGTGGATGCCTGTAATCCCAACTACTCGGGAGGCCGAGGCAGGAGAATCACTTGAACCCAGGTGGCACAGGCTGTAGTGAGCCAAGACTGTGCCACTGCGCTCCAGCCTGCGCAATGGAGCAAGTCTCCTTCTCAAAAAAAAAAAAAAAAAAAGTTCTACCTATAAATCTAGGACTACTGAGCGCTCTCAGAAGGCAGTAATATGAATACATTAAAATATATAAAGATATTACATAAACCCTATTTTAGTATGTTTAATAACTAAAATCTAGCCACATATTCCATACTCAAAGAGCTACTAAAAGAAAATTACTTTTGTACTTACCTTATTTTCCATAACACATGATGTAATAAAAATTTGTGAACACTAAAATATGGGCCATATTACAGTCAACACACAACTGAGTTTATTTACTATGAACATAAAAACTTATAATTCTTGCAAATGAACATTAACATCAATCCCCTAAGACTATTAACACACACCAATACCTAAATCACTATTCCACTAATCTTTCCACTAATAAAAGATTAATACACTATTTCAAGTTATATAGAAATAATCAAAACATAATTTGAAAGTCCTTCTAAAAACTTGATCCTTACTCTTTATATTTGTGTCTCTACTGTTTTTTAATTCATTTTCATGTTTCTTTAAACATCAATAAAAATAATAGAGACCACATGTATACAGTTGCACTTTACTACAGATAAAAACCACAGATCAGAGCAAGTGGGAGGGCAGTTAAGTCACTCTTCTGTTTCCCTGTGTATTAACGTGAAGAAGGAAATAAAATAAGTCTTCACTCCTGCCTCACAAAGCTACTAAGCGGAGGAGATGAGATATATAAGAATGTGCTTGCCCTTTTCAAGAAAAAGAGGTGTAGGATAACTCAGGGGATAAGTATCATTTCTGTAATCTTTTGTTATTCTGGCTGATTAGAAATTTTCAAATATGGTTAAGTAAGCATAAATCCTACACGTTTTCAAGGTAACCCCTATAGGGACCTCTCTATATACAGTCCTGGTATAAATGCATGTTAAAAATACAGTTCATTTGAATTTATATTGACTTGGGGCTTAAAAAATTATAAATTACACTCACTCTTGCCAATATTTTAAAAGATGACTTTTAAAGGAGCAGAGGATGGGATATTACCAATTGATATTTGAAAATACAGTAAACCTTTTTCAATTTTCTTAAAATATTCCACTAGATTATGAGTTATCTGAAGGAAAAGACTTCTCTCTGTATCTACTACAGTACTTAGCCAAATTCAAGTTTGACCCTTAGCAGAACAGTATGATATAATGGGAAGAGGGCTAGACTAGGATTCAGAACTAATCTTAGGGCCTATAGTTTTCCGTATCTCAATTTTCTCATCTGTAAAATGCCTATGTGTACCTACTTCACTGTGCTGACATAAGCTTAAAAATTAGGTTAAGAGATACAAAATAATTTTGAAAAATTAAATGAAAACATACTTATTAGGCTATCCCCCAAAATAAAAGTGAAAACAAAAAAAAGGATGATAATCCTATTTTTATTTCAGGTAGATTATTTTAAAAATTACAACAGAATTTCAAACTCTTTATAAATGTGTATATTAAAGTAAATCTTATACCTTTTCTAAGTCTTCAATTTCAGAACTGAAGTTTTTACCCTCATCCATCATTTCCTCTTCTTCAAGAGTTCTTTCATCATCATAGTCATGGACCAACATCTCAGCAGTGGGGTCAAAATCATGATCTTCAGAAGACAAAGACCCAACTGGAATAAAACAAACTGAATCACTTTACACATTTACAAGGCTATTAACAAAATAAAATAAAAATTTGTGTTCTTCTGCCAGTTCCTTTTAATGTTTACATGAGGGTTTTACTAAATGAATTTACTATATACTTTATAGGTTATAAATTAAGACCCTATGATTCTGAAAATATGTCTAAACCAGCAAAATAACAAGGCAAAGTTATTCACAAACACTTTTATAAGGGGTCTAGTCCACAAGAAAACATCTTATAACAACAAAGTGATTTAAGCAGCATGGTCTTAAAGAAACATTCTAATAGAAAAAGGAGTCAAACTTGCTTATCAGTTCATTTAATACAGCTGTCTAAACGCAAAGCAAAATGTCAGAAGAATTAAATTTCCATGAACGGAAGATTTCACAAGAATCTACTATACACTACGACTCACACTTCAGGATAATATAAATTTTACTCAAATTCTAACCCTCAAATAAACACAAAAACACAACGAAAATCTGTTTTATAAAACAAATACAAGTTTCTGTGAAGCAGCTATATAGCCATTCAGCTTTTAAAAGCATTGTATCACTTTATATGTCTCTAACAGTACTTCAAGTTCCCTAGCATTAATCAGACAAGCATTAAACTGTAAGACTTTGCTTTACTTTGGATTATTAACAAAGTTCTTAGGATTATGTGTAGGGAATACAGAAAATCACATCTGAAGGTTTTGGAAGATGTATCCATTGCAAGTTGTTATGGATAATTCATACTTGTTTATAAAACTGTAATATCTTTTAATAGCAAATATGAAATCTACAGGAAACTCCAAAAACCAAGAGAAGAAATGACTAAAATCCACAATCCCAAAGAAATGAAATCAAATTTATAAGAAAACAGGACTTTCTCCACTTGTTTTACTCTAGTATCCAATTCAATTAGGCCAGTAACCCTCAGAGAAAGGAAGGAAAGTATCAGGAACTGAGGTTGGGGGAAGGAAGAAGTGGATGGAAGCATACTCAACATAAAAAGTTTAATCTGTTCTCAGTCAAGCTACTGAAAATTTTAAAATTTCAAACATTTCAGGACAGTGTGAGATCATTACCAAAACACGGAACTAGGCCAAAGATTGTTCACTACGGAAAAACCACACACATAATTCATTATTTTTGATTCTGGGTTCAGAGAACTCGAATTAGTTTTAAAAATACAATTTCTACAGGACTTAATTTTTTGGCAGGTTTACATTATGTTATCTTCCTTAACGTTGAAAAATATCTGCTCATTTAAAAACCTGTTGATTTACATGTGGTTTAATTTAAAAAGAAATACGGGCCAGGGGCGGTGGCTCATGCATGTAATCCCAGCACTTTGGGAGGCCAAGGTGGGGGGATCATCTGAGGTTAGGAGTTCCAGACCAGCCTGGCCAACACAGCAAAACCCTGTCTCTACTAAAAATACAAAAAAATTAGCTCGGCATGGTGGTGGGCACCTGTAATACCAGCTACTTGGGAGGCTGAGGCAGGAGAATCGCTTGAACCTGGGAGGTCGAGGCTGTAGTGAGCCAAGATCACACCATTGCACTCCAGCCTGAGCAACGGAGCAAGACTCCATCTCAAAAAACAAAAAACAAACAAAAATACATATGAATATTAATTAATTAGCTCACATCCACCATTACAAATTTTCTTTTTTTGAGGAATTCCTCGCAAGTTCCATGGTATGCCAAAGAGGCAGAAATGAAATAGATGCTGACTTTTCCACCTCTTTGGTAGCAGAGCTCCTCTGGGCTCTTCTGTTACTCCTCTATCACTTGGCACTTCCCCTTTAACAAGGAAGGTATTCAATAAGGGCCAAAAATCGAAGGACCTGAGGGTCTACTCCCAGCTTTGTCCTTGGCTTTTTGGGACCTGAAGCAAGTCATTTAAACTTTCTAGGTGTAGCTCCTGTCTTCCATTTGCAAAATACAAGGGGATGACTGAAAGGACCTCAAAAATCCCTTCCAACTCTAAAATTCTCTTTTTAAAAAACTGGTTAATTGGCCGGGCGTGGTGGCTCAAGCCTGTAATCCCAGCACTTTGGGAGGCTGAGACGGGCGGATCACGAGGTCAGGAGATCGAGACCATCCTGGCTAACACGGTGAAACCCCGTCTCTACTAAAAAAT
This sequence comes from Chlorocebus sabaeus, assembly GCF_047675955.1. Classification (NCBI taxonomy): domain Eukaryota; kingdom Metazoa; phylum Chordata; class Mammalia; order Primates; family Cercopithecidae; genus Chlorocebus; species Chlorocebus sabaeus. The sequence goes on along the minus strand of NC_132907.1, from coordinate 38,396,528 downwards.
ACAAAAAAAACTAGCCAGGCGAGGTGGTGGGCGCCTGAAGCCCCAGCTACTCGGGAGGCTGAGGCAGGACACTGGCATGCACCCGGGAGGCGGAGCTTGCAGTGAGCTGAGATCCGGCCACTGCACTCCAGCCTGGGCGACAGAGCGAGACTCCATCTCAATTAAAAAAAAAAAAAATTGGTTAATTAATCTCAGACTTTGGGAGGCTGAAGCGGGCGGATCACTTGAAGTCAGGAGTTCAAGATCAGCCTGGCCAGCATGGTGAAACCCCATCTCTACTAAAAATACAGAAAAATTAGCCGGGTGTGGTGGCACATCCCTGTAGTACCAGCTACCTGGGAGGCTGAGGCAGTAGAATGGCTTGAACCTAGAAGGCGGAGGTTACAGTGAGATTGCGCCAATGCACTCCAGCCTGGCTGACGTCTCAAAAAAAAACCAAAAAAACAAAAAAAACCAACCAACAACAACAACAAAACAGGCTAGTTGATTAAAAACAGGTTACACTGTCTTTTGGCTTTTTATTTAGATTGAAACTTCTTAAAAGAAGTCAGTGATGCCAAACGGAAAAATTCCATTAATCCAGCTGCTTGACATCGTGTATATATTTTCCTAAAATCAGTTATAACAAAAAAGTTCATCTCAAAATTTACAAACATTTTTAGAATAAATTTTAAAGATGTAGCCTAAATGACAGTCAAGTGAGGCTCTGAAGGTCGAGTAGATATAAAAAGTAATACTGTAAGGAAACAGACTGTTCACTCTACAGAAACAAGTTGTAATGGAAGATTTAGGAGCTCATCTGTGCTCCACCACTAACTAAAGTTATTTAAAAGTCTCCTCAAGTGTAAAATAATGGAGTTGGACTAGTCCAGAGGTGCTTTTGCTGTAGACTATGAGAGGGAAGAGAGCGAAGAGGTAAACAGAAAGGGGATGAGAAACTGAAACAAAGATATCCTTACATGATTAGCACATGAGGAAAGGTCCTTATCATGGACCTGCTTCAGGAATTCTACAAACCCCAGATTGTGTGTAATTATGCATATGTGCAGAGTTCTGGGACGCATCCCTTGCTTTCACTAGATCCTCACAGGGGTTTCTGACCTCAAGAAAGTTAAGAAACACCGTACTAGATGACCTAAGATTGTCTCAGCTCAGAAGTCAAAATCATCATTTTTCTGTGACAAACTTGGAAGTTCTTTTTTATTTTAAGGTAGCTTTACCTCTCAACTTCCACTTTTAACACAATTCATAGACATTTAATTATGAAAAAGAAACAAAGTAAGAGGAGACGAGGAGTTACGGTTAGTAAAGTAGTCCCACAGTTCTGACAAATTAGTCTCTCGAAGAAACCGAAATTAAAATCTAAATTGCTAAAGTTGGTGTCAAGTTAATTTGGGATTAACTGTTTCAGGCTCGGAGAAAAAATAAGATATGTAATAATTAAAGCCATATTACTTAAAAGAACGCTTGTCGTAGCAGCTTTGTAACAGTTACCTTTCCAACATGCAAGAGAAAACAACAAAGAACAGTGTAACTGTTCCTTCCCCAAACTTAACTACTAAATGCACATTGAAACTCTTAAAAATCAATGAACAAAAACCTGCAAGATACATTTCTATGGGGAATCATTTAGTAACAGATCTTTGAGCCCACATTACCCACTAGGAACCACTGAAGACGTAAGAAAATAGGACAAACCTGGGCTCGAACTTCCAAAAGAAGCCTAGGAGAGAGAGAAGAAAACGTGAGGTTAGATCCCGCAGCCGGGGAAAGAGGCAGCGCCGGCAACAGGGCGCAGAGGAGGCGGAGTCGAGCGCTCCACCGCAGCTGCCAAAAGTGCAAGACGTAGCTTCGCTCCAATCTTTCCCGGCCCCTTTCGGGCCCCCTCTTGGCTGCCTCGCCTTCCTCCCCGAGTCCCCAGTGTACAAACTCACAGACCCGGGACTAAGCCCGGAGTCTGAGAGGCAACTCCAAGTCGCTTCTTGGAGCTCAGCAAGTTAAAAAGCGGAGAAGCAAAACCCAGAGCAGTCGGCTCGCACCATCAGTCCCCCATCCCTGGCATCTCCGGAGTCCCCCAAATCCCGCCCGGCTCTCCGAAGCCCCAAACAACTCGAAACGTAACACCCTTTTCTGGAACGAACTCGCGTTCTGAGCACCCAGTCTGCCCCTGGGGCCCGGGAGCCCCAACTCCGAGGCCGATCTCTTCCCCTGGAGCATAGGCCAGCTCGAATCGGACACTCGCCCCCAAACCACAGCGCGAGCCCCCCATCCTCTCTCCCGAGTCCAGAGATGCAGCTCCTCTCAGTTCCAGGGATGCTGGCTCCTTCCAGAGTGTTCAGTCCCTCCCTGGACCGCCAGCGCGCCTCCAGCCCCGGCGAGCTCCAGCCCAGGGGCTCCTGCCACAACGCCCCCTCCCCCCCAGCTCACCAGTCCCGGGGGACATGGCCGGGGCAGCTTCGCTTGCCCAGCCTTCTTTTCTCCAGCCCAGAGTAAACTGGGGCTATCAAGCCTCTCTCCTGGAGAGGGCGTTGAGGGTCTCGGTCTGCCCTTTAACCCCAGGGGCGCCCGCACCTCCCGGGCTACGGGGCGGGGAGTCCCGCTCTTCAGCGAAGCCCGGTGGCCGCGCATCCCGCTCTTCTCCGCGCCCCCAGCAAAGTAAAGCGTGCGGCTCCTTCGCGCCGCAGCCCGGGCCCCGTGGGCCGGGGGCACAGCGCACGACTCCCGCAGGGCAGTGGCGCAGCCCGCTCCCCTCTTTGCGATCCGGCCGCGGAGGGGGGGCTCGGCCGGTTTACACCCACCCGGGCCCCGGGAAGAGGCGCGGAGGCGCCGGCGGCCCGCGTCAGCGGCCGGGGGCACGGCACTGCCCCGTCCCTGGGGCAGGGCTCGCTGCCGCCGGCCGCCACCTCCGTCCGGCTCCGTCGCCCGGCCCGACCGGGGCCGGAGCCGCCGCGGCCTAGTCCCGGAGGGAGACCGCTCCCGCGCCCGCTCCCGCCCCCCGGCCGGCCCCGCCGCGGCCAGTTGCCGCCCCGCGACCCCCGCGTCGCCACGCCGCCCTTCATGGGGCCGCGGAAAGAGCCCCGGATCCCCCAGGCTGGCTCGGGGGCCGCGGGGAGCCGCCGGGCGCCCGTTCCAGCCCGGCTGCTCCTGCCCGGTTTCCCTGCTCACCTCCGCCATATTGGTACCTTTAGGGCGAACGAGCAGCGCCGAGCCCAGTCCCCGGATGGGGCGCCTGAGCCAATCGCAGCCGCCGCCGCCGCCGCCGCCGCGGTCCGCCCGGCACCCGCCCGGCGGCGGAGGCGGCACGGCCCCTTATAGGGCAGAGCGGCCCGCGACGCCCCCGGCCCGCTCGCACGCCCACACCGCCTGGCGCCCCTCGCCACCCCCGCGCCCGCCGCAGCCGGCCACACGCGCACCCGCGCTTACGGTCCTTCTCCCGGCTGGAGTAAAGTTCCTGCGGAATTGGAGGCAAGTGGGGGACGGACGGACGCACGGGCGCGGGACAGACCCACGTCCAGCCAGTGGAGGCCCAAGAGCCGGCGGGCGCGTTTGGGGACCGACCCACAGACACCGCGGCGCGGGAGGGCGTGCGGGCAGGAAATTTGGACTGGCAGGAGATATGCAGGGGAACTCGACAGACTCAACTTTCCTAAGAGGAGGAGGCGATCGATGAAATAGACGTGGGAGGAAGCTCTGGGAAATGGGAGAAGAGGCTGGTGAATGGCAGAGTCAGTCCAGAATGAGAGGACAACAGTCAGGCACTTTGCCATTTCCACGAAGAGACCTGCAGGAATGGGAGATGGAGACCGGTGTACACTGGCTCACGGAGTGCACAATGGAAGTAGACATTTGCCAAACAGGTTATTGACAGCACAGAATAAAAGACAAAAGATCGACAGGGCAGAGAAATGATGCTGAACATACTTGTACAGTTCAAGAAGATGCCCCAAAAATACAAACTGTCCTGTTACGAAAAAAAAATTAGACCAGTTCTAGGAATTGTTCATCACCAATGTGTCTTAGGGGATGACCCAGAGATACTTGATACATCTGTTGAAGGATGGGAACAGCATATCAAAGGCCCTGAACTGAGTCTCAAAAATTCTACCCCCCACTTCCCTCACCTCTCCAAAAAGGCCAAACATTTGGGTAGGATCATAAAAGGAAACTAGTCCCCTGTGCAAGTGGATGGGTGAAAGACAGAGCATAAGGCTTAACAGGAATACCTGCTCCTACATGTGCCTTATGACCATTTGCTCTTCACTGGGGGAGATTACTCTCCGGAAGGTCCACATCCACACTGAAAGACTTTGAGCCAAGTACACAAAAATATACGCTAACGGCTAATTGGAGAGTTAGGTCCTGCAAGAAGTTAAAGTAAGGTATGGAGTTGCCCTAGCAAATTCGGAGGACACATTGTCCTGAAGTGGGAGGCCAGTTTTATCTGTGGAAAAGAAAGTCGGCTGTAAGGTACAGGACAAGTGAGATGCAAACTCAATCAGGAATTATAGCAGGACCCTACAGGAATTTGGAGAGAGTGATCTCAGACACCAGAGCTCTTCTCCCAGCTTTTTTCTAAAACATACATAATATTAAAGGGTAAAGACAAGTTTTTTAGAAGCTAAAACTTTTCATACTTTATACTTTTAATCCAAACATGAAAGGTCTTGATTTTAACCTGGGGTCCCTCCAATTCCCTTATTGCTGGAGCGCCTACTGTGGATGAGGCTGGAGACTGGAGGTAGGGAGAGGGTTATTTTCAAATTTTTTGTCAAGGCATCTCAAAATCAAGCTTATACCACGGGTAAAAGTTACTTATTTATGGAAATTTTAGGGAAAATCACTCCAACTATTTCTAATCATCATAAAGACATGGAAAATTACACTTTCCCTGCTGTGAAAGATATCTTTCGACCTTTTGTCCAGTCAAATAACTCAAAAACAGCTGAACTTTGAAACCAGACCTTGGCACACATTGTATGTATGCTCCTCAATGAGGCATTCAGAGTTTTCAAAGTAAAAAAAAAAATGGCTTGAAATTAAGTACAAGTGAATAACTTTAGAAATGAGGCCATGAGCACACCCTGTGGACAGAGCCATGAAACAGTGTCCTGAGCAGCTGGACCACAGTCTGAGCCACGTCAAGAAAGTGTCTCCAACAACCTGCCTCATACATTACATTGGGAAAAACATTTTCTTCCCAGCAAACTTGGCTAATCCAAACTATAAATGTAGTCTTAGATTATATGTTTTGCCGTAATTGAAATATACACAGATTTATTCACTGCCATAAATCTAGTAGTGTTTCTGTAGACTCTCTTTATATTCAATTGTAAAGATTTTGTATAGGCATTTGTAATTTCGATTCTTATGTGCTCCCTATTATAGTACATAGTGTAGGGAGTCTGAGTCCATGGTGTTAAGTAAGGATTCAGACAAAGATAAATGAAGCTAAATTAATTAGCAGTTAAAGGAAGCAGAACTACTTTCCCCCACCTGATCACTAGAGAAAGTTTACCACCCAGTCTTACATAACACATTCTTTTATGATAAAGTGTGTAAAGTCTACTGTATGTAGATGGAGCTCTCATTTTTTCTGATTGACAAGACTTTCAGGAGTCAGTACAGATTAAAAATCCTTTTGTCCCAAGGAGTTGAAATTAAAATACTATTGCTTTTTACTTTTATTATCCTGTCACTATGCAACAGAGGGCATTATATAGAAAGTACTAGATGCTGGGCACTGTGGGACCACCATAAAAATGTCCTTGTCCCCCAAAAGCTTACAAGCTAAGTAATTTCTACAGGTGGTAAATGGATACATGAGCAAGGAAAACTAAAAACCATAGTAACCTCCTAAGGAGAACCAAAATGTCATAGATCCTCCAACCATCTCTAGAAAGGAAATAAGAAAGGTTTATTTTTAAACATGTAATTTGAGAGGCTTCCAGTAAATTCATACAATAAAATAAGCGAGTATAAATATAAAAAATGAGGACCAACGAAACTAACTGGACTAGGAGGTTAACACCACAGAAAAAATAAGAATAAGGATATGCAAGTTATGAGGTGTGACACAATACAATAGTTAAGCCATAAATGTAGAGCTTTCTGGCAGCCAAAGCGAAAAAGGTGAATGTAATCAGTTGCTTGCTTCTCATTGGAGAAGCATACAAATGTAGAAAAAATATACAAATTCTTCGATGAAAACAAACTTTTTTCAGAACACTTTAAAAGAAATGTCTTGTCTGCACTACATAGATACAGTAATGCAGAGGGAAACAGCCTCCACCAGGTCCCCAAATGCACTAGCAGCTTTTACAACATTGTTTCTTTTGGTAACTGTGTGTGAAAGTTGAGGGCGCAATAAGAATGCATGACTTACTGAAAGCAGTTAATGTGGCCACAGTAATGCAACATAGATATTTAGGCTTCTGCAGATTCCATCTAACCCATTGGAAAATAATAAACTATCCAAAGTTAATGTCTCAAACTCAAATGCCCATAGTAGTCAGGAAGGCATAATGAATGAGTGAAGCAGGCTAGTGTAGACAAATGCTGAAGTCCATGTGTCCTACTCAAACAGGGAAGCCACTATGTACTACGTGAGCCAGTTTCAGCTGATTGGCCCAATGTTTCCAGTTTCAGTTTTCCAAGAACAGCTGGAAAACTGAATTTTTATGTGAAATCTCCTGGTTGTAAAATTTTATCAACTAATTTTCAAAAAATGTAAACACAGTGTAGATCGAATAGATCATATTAAGTAAATCATGGTTAACCTGGGAGCTTCCAGTTTGCAAACTCTGATCTAGAACATCATCTTAGCATTACTTCTCAGCATAGCTTATAAGACTGTGGTGCCAACAGTGAGACCCAGCATCAGACCAAACTACTTGCATTTTTCTGAATTTATCCACTTCTCCTGTGTGATATTCAATTAAATATTTTTTGTTGGAATGAATGGCCACTCTCTGAGAAAGCTAATTGATCATAATAAGTTTTGCCTAAACAAAGATTGTTAACAAAAGAAAGATGATCTGCATGGTAACTTTAAAAAAAGGGAGAGTTCTCACAGTTCAAAAGAGGTTTCAGTTCATTTCTAAGAAGGGAACTTGGTCCATAGGCATGAACATTTATCCAGCCCATGAGTCAGGGCCATTCTTAAAATGAGATGGATGCATCAGGCTGACATACCTGTGCAAGCATACCCGATTGGAACTTCCAATTCAATGGCTTTAAAGGCAGGAACATCCTCAAAAGAATTTGTAATAACTGTATCCTTTCTCATATTTTCTAATTGACTTCTAATTTTGTCATTATAAATGTAAATAGCTGCAAAGGGTATACTTACCTTTTGTAATGATGGTCATTTAAAAATAAAGCCATTATATAACACTTAAAATGTATGCAATGGAATCTAAATATCATAACAATTTGATAATTCATTATTCTTTTAAAAAGACATAAACATGTTTCTTTAATGGTATGAAATTTTACATGATTCCTTTTTCTCCTTGAACTCATATTCCCATTCTACTTTCTCCAAAGAAGTGTAATATGCTTTATGCTTAGAAGTCTTTTGTTGATACCCTACAATCTTTATCTGCAACAAAAATATCCTTGTAAATTGATAGTAAAGAGAAATACTTTTCCTCCAGTTTGAATTACCAGTACAATTACTACTCATTTGCATTTGATCTAAACAATATACATGTATTACAAGTGTTGAGTAAAGCTTTTTGAACAAAAATTGCATTGGAAATCAATCTATTGATAAGATGAATAGAATCTTTAAAAAATTAATTCATGTACCCATGGATGAATATTACTTACTGCTAGAATGAGAGTCTAACATCAATTTTATTCTTAGTCTTTATTTGTATAGAAGTAAGGTTTGAGAAACCATATTCATACACAAGTAGATAGGAATGGAAGGGTTTTGTTACTAAACCATTGCCCAGTTTTGATCTCCTTAGTAATACATCATGTTATGATCTTCTATCAAACATTATTTTTAATGATCTATACACTGGTGTTTTCAATATGTTCCTTCAACTTTGCTGGAAGCTAAGAGTTAAAAGCTCCCTGACTTGAAAAAGGATTGTTTACAAAGCTCTTATAGCTCATCACTATAATTCACTTCAATTTTGATGAAGGTTACGAAAAAAGCCTTTGCCAAGACTTATCAAATGACTATTAATTGTACTGTTTCACGTAGAGGCAATTGTTTAACTCAACAGGCTCAGAAAAGGGAAGGAAAATGGGAGTACTCTTAATTTTAAGACTCTTTTACATATACAGTTTTGTTAAATAAAATGTTCATATCTTATCACACGTTTTAAATACATTTTTGTCAAAACCTTGGACCGGAGACCTAAATATTTCACTTGTGGAAAATGTCTGCCACATAACCTGACAAGCAAACTCTGTCCCCTTTGTCAAACCAAACTGCCAAGTCTGACTTGAAAAGTCTGATTTCACTTTTCAGTTCTAAGAAGGATATTAATTCTTATTTTGAGGCGTATTTGAAACCACCGAGAAATAAATTACAAAACATAGATTATAAGATAGATTACTAAAAGCATGCAATTCAAGATTAAAGTGATGTCAGATCTAATTGAATTAATTTTTTCATTTTATAAGTTATAAAAAGAGTAATCAATACATAGTTCATCACTTAGCTTGTTATAATATAATGTAGCGTGTAGCTACAAGTAATGTTATGTATATTGCAAAGAATATGATAAAAGGCACAGTATTTCTTTGGTAAACAAGTGTTACAGACTGAATATTTATGTTCTCCCCAAATTCATATGTAGAAGCCCTAACCCCCAGTGTGGCCATATTTGGAGATGAGGCCTCTAAGGAAGTAATTAAGATTTCCATGCTACTTTCTTGGACTTTGCTGCTCTCGTTATATTCAAACTTTGGCCACTTTCTTGGCCCCTGCTTCCTGGGTTGTCTTTGTTTTCTGGCTCTCAGCTCCCTCCGAAGTGGTAGCTGGTACTTTTGGGACTTAACTGTGCAAGCCTTCAGCACCTTGAACTTGCCTTTGCCAGATGTTCTCTGACCTTGCCCACTGCTTCTCGAGTACTGCAGACAACACCTGCCATCAACTCTGAAGTTTGGACAGGCTTTCCAGGATGCCAGGGGCCAGAGCAGAGCAGGAAAAGGGTGACCTTGATCCAATAGGATTAGTGTCCTTTTAAGAAGGGACACTAGAGAGCTTGCTCTCTCATAGGTGCACGTTCTCCCTCCTCTCTTTCTCTGCGTACATGCATCAAGGAAAACCTGTGTGAGGACACAGTGAGAAGGCAACCGTCTGCAAGCCAGGAAAAGAATCCTCACCAGAAATTGACTCTGCCGGACCTTGATCGTGGACTTCTCGCCTCCGGAACTATGAGAAAATAAATGTCTGTTGTTTAATTTTTAACTCAGTTTATAATTTTTTTTTACAGAAGCCCGTGCAGACTAAGAAATGTGTGCACTTAGTATTTGCTTTTGAATCTGGTATTGCTGAACATCTGATATGTGCTTTGGAATAAAAAAGAATTATGAGTAAAAATTCAGAAATACTTCATTAATTGTATTTATGTTCAAACTTTTCTTATATACATGTATTGGATGATAGTAAAAGGAATATGCTGCTGCTAAAGATAATCAGTCCAGGAGTTGGCCTATCATTTTATTTTTATAAGAAGTGGAAAACTATTAATATCATAAGAGAAATCATGTGAGAATATTTATTTGTGGCTTCTATCCAGTGTTCATGGAAATGTGAAAGTCTCTGAAAACATTTCAAAACTATGGCCAACAGATGAGTGTGAAGACTAGTTGAAAATACTTGCTTAGATTTCAGTAATGATTAGTATTTCTTACCGATGCAGGATTCTTCACTTTGTTCTTTCCAAACCCTTCTTCAAGAGCAATGCATTATTTGACAAAGGCCAAGAGGAAGTCATTAAATGAAAAGTACTATCCTTTTTACCACCTTTATCGCACAGTATAATATATCTGATGTTGCAAAATCTCAACAAGAACTAAAATACCCCATTCCTCACACCATGTTTAACCTTTGACTAAAATACATGTAAGACAGGGAGATTTAACATGTATTAAATATGGCCTAAAACCTTACTATATTTCCTTGATTTCAATGTGTATTTCAAAACAGCTTCTGTAAGGATTTCTTCTTGTGTCTCATTAACTCTAATGGTAAAAAAAGATTTACTTCTCTGAGATTGACCAAAAAGCTTGAGCCAAACAACCATAAAAACTGACAATTACTTCATAGTTCTGTGTTGTACTGTATTAGAATGGAAGCTAGAGAGAATTTGGGAAAAGCTTCACTTGACAATATAAGAATTTAGCACAAAGAAACTGGGGGCAGCAAATGCAGGTTACTGGGTTTGAGCTGGGGTATAAAGGGCAAGGATAAACAGGGATTTCTCTCGATGAAAGATTATTAGTACAACTGTTAGCAAAACTAGACTTATTTTATGGCTGTTTAAATTATCTGGAATAAAGAATGCACAACTTACGGGATGCCAGTACCTCTGTTCTCCATTCCATTCAAAGAATATGCTCCAGGTTTAGCTTGAGATGGGAGACTTGAATCTTTTGTACTCTTGTTTGGCTTCTCCTAGTGTGAACATCTTGCTGCGTTGAGTGTAACTCTGGTGTTTAAAGATACACAATTTTTTTTTTTTTTTTTTTGGTACAGCATGGTCTGTAAATACAAGCCAACTTCATCATCTGGTGTTCAACTAAAGAAACACCCAATACTGAAGGAAAATTGGCTGCATCAGACTTTTTGGGAGGCTGTATATTCACTTTCAATGTGGCACTTTCCTAAGGCATTTTTTAAAGTTTCATTTAAAAAACTTATTCTTATGAAATATTTCAGGAATAGCAAAAGTATACCATTTTTTCTTCTTTGTTCTTCATTTAATTTGCACAAACTAAACATAAATACAATATAATTCCATGTTATAAGTATTTATTGAGTACCTATTAAATGCATATTATTTCCTATCTCCCAATTAGCTTGCAAGGTGAATGTTATTCTCTCCATTTTACAGATGAGGAAACTAAGGCTCAAAGAAATTAAAATGTACCCAGCTTAAAAATGATAGAGCTGAATTTGGACCCAAGTTTGCTTAAATTTAAAGCCTGGACTCCTTTCTTAATATCAAGATGCTAATAAGTAAAACAGGAATCATTATAAAACAAAAAGATAGCATTTAAGTGAAATCTTGATTATGAATGAGAAAAAGCAATCTCATTTGGGGGGAAAATGTGCTAAACTAAAGATCCTAACTTTTGGAATAAACTGGGAAACTGGATTTTAAAAAATGTGTATCAGATCAACTTTATTGCAACAATAATTTAGGAAAAATAATCAGAGTTACACAGTACTTGAAAGATGGTAAGCAGAGAGAGCTATCTCAGTCCCTCCTTGCATACACTTGACCCAGCACAGTGCTTGGCAAATGTTTGTTGAATGAATGCATCAGGATCTAGTTCAACAGCAGTCACTTTCTTGGAGAGAAATAGCCCAAGGTATAGACGATGAGGACAGGCAGTGCTTCCTAATGCATCCTTAGGGAGACTGTTATACAGGAGCAGTCATCCACTTATTAATCCATTTAGAAATCATTTCTCTCCTTGGCCTTTTGTTGGGTTAGCTCTGCCCATATGATACACATACCAGGAAGCCTAGCCATGGACACTAGTTCTCTAGCTTCAGTGGGCAGTCAGCCCTGCTGCTCACCCCTCTGACTTGCTCTCATCCCCTTCTCCCTCCTCCACCTCTGATGCCTAACTCCGCTTGATGTTGCATCACAGAGCAGTGCACCGTGGTGCCCCCTTACTTGTCTGACTCACTAGGACATGCTTCTTAGGCTTTCACTCTCAGCGTTTTCTCTGGGACATGATTGGGTCACTTCTAACATCTCCACTCACCCCTAGCTACAGGTTTTTGCTTGGTCCACACAAGATCCATGTGGGCCACCTCAGCTCTACCTGGCTTTTCCATCTGGGATAGAAAGGTACATATTCTGCTCACTATGCTAGGATCTGTATGGGAATATTTTATGCAGCTGTGCTGCAAGGCAGCTCTCCTCACTCACCAGCTTCCATGACAGCTTTAGAAATAACGAAACCCCAACATCTGTATGTTCATACAAATAAACCCACCCCACCACCGGGTGGATTTCTCCCCAAAATTATGATGTCAAAAGTTGTATAAGAACAGGCCAATCCTTTGGAAGAACCTCTCTATGTAGAAAGAAGGAATTTCAAGAACTGTTTATCTCAGAAACATCCTTTGTGCTGTACTAGTTTTCTTGGACTACCATAACAAAATACCACACTGGGTGGCAAGAACATCAAAAATTTGTTTTCTCACAGTTTTGGAGGGTAGAAGTCCAAGATGAAGGTGTCAGCAGGGCTGGATTCCTCTGAGGACTCTCTCCCTGGCTTGCAGGTGGCTGCCCTCTTACTGCCTCTTCACATGGTCTTTTCCTCTGTATCTGCATCTTTCATGTCTCTTTGTGTGCCTGAATTTCCTCTTCTGATAGACATCAATCAGATTGGATTAGGACCCATCTCAATTTTAACCTCATTTAACGTAATCACGTATTTAAACACCCTGCCTCCAAATAAATAAAGTGACATTCTGAGGTACCAGGGGTTTGGACTTCAACATACGAATATGGGGGGACAGAATTCCAGCCATAACATGTGCCCCCTCAGATTCCTTCCACTCAAACTGCCTCCCAGACTCACAGCCTCCACCGTGGATGATAGCTCTGTCCAGGCAGCTGTGTCCTAGAGTCTGGCTTCTCCTGCCTCTTCTGTACTCACACAGTGCGCCAGCCTGCCAAGCGTAGTACCAGGCTTCCTGAGTGACTGTCTGAAGGGGTTGGATGCTATGACAGAAATGTGAAGACATTAACACTCTCCGAGGCCAACTTTGATGATGGGGAAATGGGAGACCGAAGGGTGCAGGTGGTTAAATTCCTTGGATTGATGACTCTGAGGCACTTTGTCTCCACACAGTCTGTCCTGAGATAGTGTAGGGGAGCAGATGTACCTGCTGAGAGACCAGATGTCACCTGTGGCTTTGTGGTGAAGCAATGACCAGCGTGGGTAAGCATCACCTTGCATGGTTTCCCATCTTCCCTTGTTTAACTTCCCTTTTCCCTTGCGCTTGCTGCCGTGACTTTGTACCTCCCAAATACTCCCAGATACAACATCATCACCCGGTCCTTGCTTCACGCTCTGCTTTCTAGGGAACCCAGGCTAGAACACTGGCATAACTGCTAGCTGGAAAATAAAATTTTTAAAAAAACGAAAACACCTTGTTCATTAGACACAAACACTGGCAAGCAATTTTGGGGCTGATTCTGAGCTATAACTTTATCAATGACAAATTCCTGCATTATGTATAATCAGATCAGAGGAATCATCACTCTGTGAAATATAGGACTAGACAATGTATCAGTCAGTTCCAACTAGAAAAACAGGAACCAGCCTAAGAATTTAAAACAAAGGAAATTAATCCATGAATGAATTACACAGGTCATGAAAGAGCTGAGATGCCAAACAGAGGACTGTGAAGCAATCCAGAGATTTGCAAGAGCAGAAAGTTGCTACCGCCCCTAAGCTGGAGAGACAAAAGGAGGAATCAATGTTACCAGCAGCCAGAGCCACTGGGTGAAGTTGTAACCAACCATCTAATGCCTGACTAGTTAGAGCTGAAGATATAGCTATGCTAGAGATGCAACTCGAGACACAGAGAGAGGGAGAAATAGTCTGACTTCTGTCTTCTTCCCTCCAGTTTCTTGCCAGCACCTCCCATTGCCTGAATGCAGGAAGAAGCTGGTTGATCTAGGAGCCTGGGAAATGCAGCCTACAGGAGTTGGCACCTCTGTCACTCAGAGCACTTCAGGGGAAGGATATGGAATGGCATAGCATAGGCTGAAGATTGGTCCAAAAAACAAGACAGGCTAACTAAACAAGATAGGCTAACTTGGAGAAATTGTTATATAGTCAATAACTTTATGGGCCGAGGAAGTGTACAATGGGAGAAAAAATAGCACAGTTACAGCATAGCGGGCATCAGGATAAAACAGACTTGAGTTCAAATGGAAGATTTCCCTATTTATTGGCCATGTGACCTTAGATGAGTCATTTAATTTATCTGAACCTCAGTTTCCTTTCCTCAATCTGTGTTGTAAAGATTATATGAGATTACTTATGTAAAGTGCTTAGCATATTAGCTGACATCTAATAAGTAATCAATGAAAGACAACTCTTAAAGTAACAAATTAGAGACCAATATCTAGTTGGGTTATTCTGTGATATGGTTTGACTCTGTGTCCCCACCCAAATCTCATCTCGAATTATAATCCCTACTTATTGAGAGAGGGAGGGAGATGATTGGATCACAGGGCAATTTCCCCCATGCTGTTCTTGTGATAGTGAGTTCTCATGAGATCTGATGGTTTTATAAGCATCTGGCATTTCCCCTGCTTGAACTTCTTTCTCCTGCAGCCATGTGAAGAAGGTCCTTGCTTCCCCTTTCGCCATGATTGTCAGTTTCCTGAGGCGTTATTGGCCATGTGGAACTGTGAGTCAATTAAACCTCTTTTCTTTATAAATTACCCAGTCTTATGTATTTCTTTATAGTAGTGTGAAAATTGACTAATACAGTCTGGTTCTTCAAAAAGGAAAGATTTGGATGAAGTAGTGTATTTGGAAGATGATTCCATTGCAAGGGAGTGGGAAACTGAAACACAGAAGGGAGAAAGCCAACAAATGGTGTATTAATAAGAGCTTACCACTGTGGGCAACAAGGGTTCAGTCCCACAGAGGACCCTCTTAGGAAATGATGTGTAATGCTTTTGAATTGTAAAGTTTTTAAAAGGGGTGACGTAGCTGGAGTTTTAGCTACCAATTCCCATCCACAGTAAAAGCTGCTTCTGGCATTGACTCCTGGGCACTTTCAGCCTGCCCTTCATGAGGGCTGAGCCTACTGTCTCAGCCAGAGAACACCCTTAGATAATAAGATGCAAGAACCAGGTGTGTACAGGTGCCATCCACAGGGGACCTGGGCAAACTGAGGAATATAGATTAATTATTGCTAGTAGCTACTGCTACTGTATAGCTGAAAAAGATCTGGGATCACAGTGGGCTATGATTCCACCTAAAATCAGCACAGTTGTACTTCCGTGTTTTCCCAGACCAATACTTTTGAAACTTTTCTAACCAATATCCACAGTTAGAAATATATTTTTACATTGTGACACAGTACACATAAACATTTATATAGTGCACATTTATACCAAAACAAAAGTTTTCTAAAATAATATTTATTCTTTTGAAATAACATGCACCCTAATATCTTTCTATGCCACTATATTTTTTAAAACGAAGATTGAAATTTCCAAAACTGATTTCAAGACCCTCTAAAAATCCTCAGTGTATTGTCCTAGCTACTGCAAGTGTGTACTGCTGCAGTGATAAGGAGCTTGAGCAAGACTGTAAATAAATGATGTCATTGTGCCCTAAAGTAATTAAGTACTAAACTAATTTCAGCTAACTTTTTTTTTTTTTAATAGCACGACATTCTCAATGAAGGAAGCAGTATGTTGATTGATAGTTTAGCACTAGGTCTTTATCTCATCAGAGACTGGAAACAGTTAACAAACACATACTTTGAGTAGCACTGCCCTAGACTGTACTTGAATGGGGTTTTTAAAATGGGCTTAAGACTAAAAATGAATTTTTCTAAAGCTTGCCCTTCTCTGTCGTTAAAAGATCCCTAGCCCTCTACAAGTCTTATTTAGTATTTCTTGGGGTCTCATAGGGATATCTCTGATGAAGTTGCCAAACCATATTTACAGAAGGTTCCTACATCTCCTTAGCTTCAAAGGCTAGAATGAAAGATGAAGACCACTGCCCCCACTCTGCTCATCCCTGCAAGGAGGACCACTTGGCCCTTACTCCTGTGCTCCCTGCCTTTCCAGTCCCACCACTGCCAGCATATTGGGAAATAAGGTGCAGGTGCCACTTCTGTGGACTAACAAAAGAAGGGAAACTGGGTCCTACACTGCAACTGTGGGACCCCATCCCAGGTCACAGAGGAGTTCTGTGACGCCTCTATCTTCTAGGGCAACAGTCCTCAAACTGGAGTACCTTAGTATGCTCAACCCAGGACAATTTTGCTCCCCCGGGTGACATTGGCAATGTCTGAAGACATTTTTGTTGTCACAACTTGAGTGGAGGAATGCTACTGGCTTCTGGTAAACAGAGGTAAGGGATGTTGCTAAATATCCTTCAATGCACAGAGCAGCCCTCACAACAAAGAAATATTTGACCCAAAAGGTCAGTAGTGCCAAGGTTGAGAAAACCTGCCCTAGGGGTACACATAGGCTTCCCAGGGGCAAGTGGGCACTGGTCACTTTAAGCTGATTGGTTAACATATCTTCCATTTCCATTTGCACCATCTCCTAAATTTGGTTTACCACACTCTGCAAGTTCTACTTTCCCACCTCCTTTTCACAGTGACCTCTCTTCCAAACTCCAAATATACTATCTGGGTATAAAAATCTTGCAGGGCAGCCAGGCGCAGTGGCTCACGCCTATAATCCCTGCACTTTGGAAGGCCGAGGCAGGCAGATTACAAGGTCAGGAGATTGAGACCATCTTGGTCAACATGGTGAAACACCGTCTCTACTAAAACACAAAAAATTAGTCAGGCATGGCGGTGCATGCCTGTAACTCCAGCTACTTGAGAGGCTGAGGCAGGGGAATCACTTGAACCCGGGAGGCAGTGGTTGCAGTAAGCTGAGATCATGCCACTGCTGCACTCCAGCCTGGCAACAGAGCAAAACTCCATCTAAAAAAAACATCTTGCATGGCAAGCCAGGTGTGGTGGTGCATGCCTGTAGTCCCAGCTACTCAGGAGGCTGAGGCAGGAGGATCATTTGAGCCCAGGGGTTCTAGGTTACCATGAGCTCTGATTGTGCCATTGTTTTCTAGTCTGGTGACAGAGTGGAATCTTGTATCTTAGAAAAAAAAAGATTGATGACAGACATTTCTATAAGCTAAATTGGATAAACCTTCAGGGCAAGGTATAATATATAAAATATGACAGGGATTACATCCTTTGCAACTGTTTACATTTATAATAGAAATCTTTACGTGTTAACTTTTTTTTTTTTTTTTTTTGAGACAGAGTCTGGCTCTGTTGCCCATGCTGTAATGCAGTGGCGCAGTCTCGGCTCACTGCAACCTCTGCCTCCTGGGTTCAAACAATTCTCATGCCTCAGCCTCCCAAGTAGCTGGGATTACAGGTGCCTACCACGATGCCCAGCTAATTTTTGTATTTTTAGTAGAGATAGGGTTTCGCCATGTTGGCCAGGCTGGCGTCAAACTCCTGACCTCAAGCGATCTGCCCACCTAGGCCTCCCAAAGTGTTGAGATTACAGGCGTGAGCCACCACACTCAGCCCTACATGTTAACATAAAAATGTGAGAGATGGAAATACAAGTCAGAATAGTGGTTATCTGTGGGAAGGAGAGAGCAGATATCAACAAGAAGGGAGCATGAAGGAACCTCTCAAGCTGCTGGAAGTGTTCTATACCCTGATCTTGGTGGTGGTAACATACATGTATAAATATATGAAAGTTCACTAAGCCTTACACTTAAGATTTGTGTACTTTACATAAGTTATATTTCAATTGTTTTAAAGTGAGAGCGTTTTTCAAAATTATTTTGGGAGAATAATCAAGCAAAAATATTTGAAGACCACTGTTCTAGGAGACTGAGAGGACTAAGTCTTCCTGGTCTTATGTCCTTGCTTTCCAGCAGCCATGGTTTGAAACTTGTCTCTCCAGTCCTCTATCCTCAGGGCTTCCTCTTCCCAAGATGGCTCACTTTCCTCCCAGTCATTCCACCAAAGTCACTCTGTGCTGGAGATTGAATGTTTGTGTTCCCCCAAAATTTGTATTTGGAAACCTAATCCCCAAGGTGATAGATAGTTTTAGGAGGCAAAGTTGTTAGGAGATGATTGGCTCCTAAGGATAGATCCCTCAGGAATAGGATTTGTGCCCTTAGAAAAGAGACCCCTGGCCAGGCATGGTGGCTCATGACTGAAATCCCAGCACTTTGGGAGGCCAAGGTAGCAGAATTGCTTGAGGCCAGGGGTTCGAGACCAGCCTGGTCAACACAGTAAGAACCCATCTCTATTATAAAGAAAAGAAAAAAAAAGAGACCGTAGAAAATCCCCTTGTCCCTTTTACCATGTGAGGACACAGGGAGAAGATGGCCAACTATGAACCAGGAAGAGGGTCCTCACCAAACACTGGATCTGCCAGCGGCTTGATCTTGGACTTCCCAGACTGTAGAACTGTAAGAAATAAATGTTTGTTTTTAAAGCTACCCAATCCATGGTCTTTTTGTTATAGTCGCCCAAACAAGGACACTCTGATCAACATGCCACTTACATCTTGGACCACTTCCCTGGGCATTTTTCCCTACCACCTGCCTTAACTGAAATTTGCCGCTTCTCCTTGATGCCCTAGGGCACCATCCTTTCAGACTGCACAAGCCTCAGGGTCAGGAGGAAGAGTCTGTGTCTTGCTCCTTTGATACTAAGTCAGGATGCTTCATCTGCTAAGAATCCTAGCATTCTCTCATCCTACCTCGACTCCTGGTCATTATCACTTAATGACTGCCTGACCAGTGCCCTTCGTCAATGAGAACCTTAATACCTGGATTACACACAGCCTTCTCTACTCTAAGCTTTGTTATTCAGTTGAAGTAATACTTAAAGAAAAAAATATTTTAATTTTCATCAAGTTCAATGTATCAGTGCTTTTTCTTTTAAGGTTTCTTTTTGTAGCCTATGCATAATAATTTTTTCTTAATCTAATTTTTCAAAGATTTTTATCCTACATGTTTGTGATGGTTAATTTTAGGTGTCAAGTTGACTGGATTAAGGGATGCCCAGATAGCTAGTAAGGCATTATTTCTGGGTGTGTCTGCGAGGGTGTTTCTGGAAGAGATTGTCATTTGAATCAGTGGACTGAATAAGGAAGATCACCTTCACCCAATATGAGGATGGGCAGGCATTATTCAATTGGTTGAGGGCAAATATAGAACAAAAAGGCAGAGGAAAAAATGAATTCACTCTCTCTTCTGAAGCTAGGATATCCCGGGCTTCTGTTCTTGGACATCGGAACTCCAGATTCTCTGGCCTTTGGACTTAGTGACTTGTATCAAGCAGCCCCCAGGTTCTCAGACCTTTGGCCTAAAACCAAGAGTCACATTATTGGTTCTCACAGGTTCTTAAGCCTTCAGACTGGGACTAAACCACCTGCTTCCCTAGTTCTCCAGCTTGTAGATGGTCTATCATGGGACTTCTCAGCCTCCGTAATCATATGAGCCCATTCTCATAATAAATTGCCTCTTATATCTGTATCAATTTCTCTCCTATTTGTTCTGTTTCTCTGAAGAACCCTGGCTAATACAATCTTTTTTAAGATATGCTATAGTTTTGGCCAGGGATGGTGGCTCACACCTGTAGTCCTAGCACATTGAGAGGCTGAGGCAGGAGGGTTGCTTGAGCCCAAGAATTCGAGATCAGCCTTGGTAACATAATGAGATTCCCATCTCTACAATACATAAATAAATAAAATAAATTTAAAAAGATACGTTACAGTTTTAACTTTACCATTTAGGTCTATGATCTATTCAAATTATTAATAGCTTTTATGCCTAGTATTAGTTAAGGGTCAAGTTTCATTTTTTCCGTATAAACATACAGTTGTTCCAGCAGTGTTTGTTGAAAAACTTTCTCCATTAAAATAACTTGGTGCTTTTGGCAAAAATAATATATATATTTTATTATCATATTTTTAATTTTATATTATATGCATCTATTTGGGGAATCGTTATTTTGTTTCATGGCTCTATATGTCTGTCCATACAATTCCACACTGTCTTGATGACTATAGATTTATAATAAACCTTGAGATCAAGTGGCATAAACCCTTCACTTTGTTCTTTTTCAAAATTATTTTGGCTTTTTAACATCTTCGTTATTTCCATATGAATTTTAGGTGAATCAGCTCATCAGTTTCTATAAAATGCTTTTGGATATTTTGATTCAGACTGTGCTGAATCTATAGATCCTTCTTTGTTCTGATCTTCCTGGGAAAACATTCCATCTTTCACATTGTGGTAGTTTTGAAATGCATGCATAATTTCTCTAATACTCCTCCCTCAAAAAGTGGAGCCTAATTCCCCTCTTCTTGAATGCAGGCTGTAGTTAGTAACTTGCTTCTTAATGAATATACTCTAGTGGAAATGATCGTATATGACTTCCAAAGACTAGGTGATAAAAGGCACTGTGGCTTCCTCCTTGTTTTTTCTTTCTTTTGGATCACTTATTCTGGGGGAAGCCATGTGCCAAGCCATGAGGACCCTCAAGAAATGTTATGAAAAGATCCATATGGTAAGGATAAGAGGCTTCCTACAAATAACAGTTAAGGAACTGAGGCCTTCTTCCAACAGCTATGTGAATGAGCAATCTCGGAAGTAACTCTTCCAGTCCCACTCGTGCCTTCAGATGACTGTGGCCCTAGCTGACATTTTGATTGCAATCTCTTAAGAGAACTTCAGCCAGACTCACCCAGTTAAGTGGCTCTCAAATTCCTAATTCCCAGAAATTGTGAGATGATGAGTGCTTATTGTTTAAGCTGCTAAATTTTGGGGTAATTTGTTACATAGCAAGTGATAACCAATGCAACTATTAAGTATCATATCTCCTGTAGAAGCCCTTGTCATATTAAGAATACTCCCTTCTGTTACTAGTTTGCTGAGAGTATTCATCATTAATGGGTGCTGAATTTTGTCAAGTACCTCTTCTAACTATATTGAGATGATCATATGCTTTTTCACATGTATTCTGGTCATATAGTGAATCATAATTATTGATTTTCAATGTTAAACCAAGCTTTCATTCCTGGGGTAAACTTTATCCTTGTGATATATCCATACAATGAGATAATATTGAGTAATAAAAAGGAAAAAAAACTGATACATGCAACAACATGGATGAATTTCAAACACAGTTTGGTTCCATTTATATTAAATTCTTGAAATGACAAAACTAATCTAGTAACAAAAGTATATTAGTGACTGCCTGGGGCCAGAAAATAGGTAGGGATTGACAGCAAAAGGTAGAAGAAAAGGGTAATAGATATGTTTTATATCTTGATTATGGTGCTAGTTACACAAATGCATAACTCATTAATCAGTACCCTTAAAACAAGGGCACTTAAATGAATATGAATTACATTTAGCAAGAGAATTCATGTTTTGAGGCCAGGTGTGATGACTCATGCCTGTAATTCCAACACTTTGGGAGGCCAAGGTAGGTGGATCACTTGAAGTTAGGAGTTTGAGACTAGTCTGGCCAACATAGTGAAACCCCATCTCTACTAAAAATACAAAACTTAGCCAGGCATAGTAATGGGTGCCTGTAATCCCAGCCACTTGTAATCCCACCCAATAGTGGGTGCCTGTAATCTCTGGCTAACGCCAGAGAATCGCTTGGGCCTGGGAAGAGGAGCTTACAGTGAGCCGAGATTGTGTCACTGCACTCTGGGCGACAGAGTGAGACTCCATGTCAAAAAAAAAAAAAAAAAAAAAAATTTATGTTTTGAGGCCAGATGTGGTGGCTCATGCCTGTAACCCCAGCACTTTGGGAGGCTGAGGTGGGTGGATCACTTGAGGTTAAGTGTTTGAGACCAGCGGTCAACATAACGAAACTCTGTTTCTACTAAAAATCCAAAAATAACCGGGCATGGTGGCACACACCTGCAATCCCAACTACTCGGGAGGCTGAGGCAGGAGAATTACTTGAACCCAGGAGGCAGAGGTTGCAGTGAGCTGCGATCATCCCACTGCACTCCAGCGTGGGCAACAGAGAGAGACCCTGTCTAAAAATAAAAATAAAAAGAATTTATGCTTTGAAAGTTTATACTTAAACTCTGTAAAACTAAATATTGAAAATTAGTCGTCTGGTAATGTCTGTTGAAATAAAAATGCTAAAACAATAGGTCTAGGGTATCTTTAAATAGTTATCTGAGTTCCAACTAAAGCTAGCAATTTGGTTAATGACCACAGTAAGGGGAAAAACACTGGCCTAGTTAATGGATTTAATCTATTCCCAAGTTTAAATGATTGTTAAGTAAAGGATCTGCCATGCATATAATCATTACTTAGGAAAACATCCTCACTGAGCCTGCTTTCCTGGGGTGAAATTCAAATACACTTGAGAAATCCAAACTCAAGTCAATTTTCCAAAGAAATAAACCTCTACTTAAATGATCCCAGCCTCCCCAGCCTCAAAATGGAGGGTTAAAAAGAAACATAATCCGTAACTTTTCTGGTATTTTTTTCCCCCTGCGATGACAGCATTTCTTCTTCAACCATGATAATCTTCAAATCTGTCTCACCCTGAACTAGGACCCTTCAGCCTGAAACACATAGAAATGGTACAACTGCCAACAGTTGTTACTAAATAAACCAGCCATAAAAATGATGTCGTTGATAACAGAAGCAATTAACATTATCAACTGTAAATTACTGTCAGTAAAAACAGAGATTTATTCGTTATTACCATGCCCAATGCTGACCCTTCTTTCTCTTATTTTTGCATTTGCAGAAAATGAAAAGATTTAAGGAAATGAAAGCTTATCTCTAAATTGGTAATTGCCATGGTTGTGCTGTCATTCTTGTCACTGTCAGGTTGGAATTCCAGAATTGCTGCTGTCTCTAGGTCAGACCGTCCTGGATTCCTCAGCTTGTCATTCTAGCAACTAGAGCAGAAGAAAAAGAAAAGGGCTCTATTAATCAGGGTTCTCCATAAAAATAGAACCAAGAGGAGATACATAGATAGATAGATAATAGAGATAAAGATGAGATTTATTATGGGAATTGGCTTATGCAATTATAGAGGTCCAGAAGTACCACGATCTGCTGTCTGGGAGCTGGAGATACAGAAAAACCAGTGATGCAACTCAGTCCAAGTACAAAGACCTGAGAACCAGGAGCTACAATGTTTGCCAGCAGTAGAAGATAGATGTTCCAGCTGCAGAAGAGAGAGATAATTCACCCTTTCTCTGCTTTTTTGTTCCATTTGGCCCTCAGTGTATTGGATGATGGCTGCCCATGTTGGAAAGGGTGAGCCTTTACTCAGTCTACAGACTCAAATGCCAGTCTCTTCTGGAAACTTCTTATAGACACACCCAAAAATAATGTTTTACCTCCTAACTGGGCATCCCTTCTGTCAAGCTGATATATAAAATTAACTACCACAAGGGCTAAGGTAGCTGTCAGCTACATTCAGCTTTCCCCTTTTTCTATTCTTTTATTTTGGGGGTAGAATCTGAGAACCCCATTATCTGCAACCCCTATTTTCTAGTGGAGGAAGCCAAGGGCTAATTCTGCTAGTGTGGTGAAAGATGCCTTTCACAGGGAATCCCAAAGAGCGCTGAAGCCAAGGAAGATGCCAAGTGCGTGCAGGTCGGCTAAGGTCAGCGAGTTCAGGAGGAGCTGGGAGCTAACGGCAAAAACTGAAGGATCCTAATCAAAAGGACAGATGATAGCAAGAGTAGGTGAAGATATGGAATAATTGGAACCCTGATGCACTGCTGGTGGGAATGCAAAATGATCCAGCTGCTTTGGAAAACAGTCTGATAGTTTCTCAAAAGGTTAAAAGTAGAGTAAGTATACAACCCGGCAATTCCACTCCTAGCTATGCACCCAAGAGAAATGAAAACATATGTCTACACAAAAACATATATACAAATTTCATAGCAGCATTATTCATAGTCGCCAAAAAGTGGTAACAACTCAAATGTCCATCAACTAAAGAATGGATGAACAAAATATGGATCTGTGACTCACACTTGTAATCCCAACACTTTGGAAAGGAGGACTGCTTGAATCCAGGAGTTTGTGACCAGCCTTGGCAATATAGTGAGATCCCGTTTCTTAAAAAAAAAGATTAAAAAATTAGCTAAGTGTGGTGGCACACACCTGTGGTCCCAGCTACTAAAGAGGCTGAGGTGGGAGTATTGCTTGAGTCTGGGAGGTTGAGAGGTTGAGGCTACTGGGAGCCATGATCACATCACTACACTCCAGCCTGGGTAACAGTGAGACCTTGTCTTTAAAAAAGAGAAAAAGATACATCGCTACAATGGAATATTCGACCCTAAAAAGAATACATATTACAAGATAGATAAATCTTAAAAACATTAGGCTACATGAAAGAAGCCTGTCACAAAGAACCACTTATTGTATGATTCCATTTCTATGAAATGTCCAGAATAGGCAAATCTATGGAAACAAAAAGTAGATTAGTGATTGCCTGGTGCTGGGAGTGGGGGAGGCATGAAGGGACTAGAGGTTGATGGATAAGGAGTACAGTGTTTCTTTTGAGGGTGATGAAAATATTCTGAAATTGTGGCTACACAATTATAGGAAAAGCTATTGAATTGCACACTTTAAATGTGTGAATTGTATGGCATGTGAATTATATTTCAATAAAGTCACTACAAAAACAAACAATAGAACTAGGGGACCAGGGCAGGAATGGAGAACCCAGACATTAGCTGGAAGGCAGAAGTTGAGAGAGAGAGCAGGCGGGCAGGCAGCTTGAGGCAGTTCCTAGGTCAGACCCTCCTGACCTAGGTATAAATATTCACTTATTTATACATCCTTATGTAGGGCATAGATCTTTTCTTTGGGAATGATCCGCTCACTGTACTTCACGCTTTGTCTCTTACTTAATTTAGATTAATAGTACATTGGTGACAATTTTCAGTTTGTGATTATTTTTTGTTTTGTGCTGCTGCTGTGGGTGGGTCTGCGCTGCTTCAAAGTGAGGCACTGATAGGGCCAGCTGAATTTAAACCACCAGGGATAGCGTAGACACTTCTGTGCAAAGAGCTGCTGTTTTTACAACAGAAGACTGCTTTTATAGTTGCTGCTATTAAAGAATTCCAGAGAGGCTGCTTCTGTGTCATGACTATGGGGGAAGCATGAGGCTAGCACTATGTTGATTTGTTTATTTAGACCCTCAGAGTCATTAGATTGAGTTACTCAGGCTCAGTTCAAGTCCTTTTTTCGTATATTCCTTTATTTAGTCATTTTTACCCCCATATTCCACCTTAGCAACCATTCTAATGAGCACAGTGGGAGTCTTTTTGTTTACATGTGTAGGCTTGAATATTGAGTGTTACCATTTTGCATGCATGTATATGTATCTCACATTTTGGAAATATTATATTGGATATCCCATTCTGTTTCTTCCTTTTTCACTCTATACTTTGTTTTAAAGACCCATCTGTGCTGTTAGGTATACATCTACTTCTTTGCTTCTAATTGCTCACTGGTGGTGTCTACTGCACATTACCTATCCACAGTCTCTGTGATTGGCATACATGTTGCCTTCCTGTCCCTGTTACTCCAAATAACATGTGGAACCCATGAGACTATGCCTCATAGACCTCCAACTGCAGGAGTGTAATTGACCTAAGGCTCAGCTCTGAGCTCTGAAAGCGAGCTAGCTCTGGGTTTTACCTGAGGCCATGCTTCCTGTGGACTGCTCCTAGCCAGTGACTGAGCACAGCAGGGTGACTAAGACAGGCTCATTCCTGGGAGACAGGGACTCTTCCCATGGCTGATTAGGGCTTGAGGACTTCCTGGTGGATTTGGAGAACCTTCCACCAGGTTCTTAGGATGCTTCCACCAACCTTCCTTCCCTCTCCTTCATTTGCGGTCAGATTTCATTGTGGTATGAGTTCTCCTATCCCTCCCTATTTTCTCTCCCAGGTATTCCTTCTAAGAAAATTTTTGTATGTTTAATTGGTTTAATCTGCATATTGCCATCTGTTTCTTAGACGACCCATGCTAACCCTAATGCTATACCAAACATCCTTGTACATATCTCCTAAGGAGGACGTATAAAGGTTTCTTGGAGATGTACACCTAGGAGGGAAATTGCTGGGTCGTAGGGTGGGGCCGGGTTGCCCCTGGAGTGGCTGCTCACTCCTGGATTCTCACCAGCAGTGCATGGGTTCCTGCATCTTTGCATCTGTGCCTATTCATGGCATTATGCTGCTAACCTATGCCCGCCTAAGAGCCATAGAGCGGTATCTCTTTGTTGTTTCAAATTCCTTTTCTTCGATTACTAAAATTATTAATCACTTCTTATATATATTAGTCTTTAGGGATTCTTTTTCTGTCAAAGGAATTGCCTACTATGCACTTTAGTCATTTTTGTGTTTGCATACCTTTCTTTTTCGTTTCAGTTTTAGGAATTCTTTGTATATTCTAGATACAAGAGCCACAGGATCTACCACATAGCCACACTGAGAAAACAGGATGTGGGGGAATATCTTCAATTCTTCTTTTTCAATTTTGTATGATCTCTGGTTGTTTTTAGACGTTGCAGTCATCTCCTAATTTGCCATCTAATAACTTTGTTCATGATGGCTTTGAACAGCCATTTTTAATTTTAGCGTGATCGAGAGCATCATTGCGGGGTTGGGGGAGGGGGTTGTCTGTGCATCACATTGTGGTCCAGAGCTTGAACCACAGCCAGGCACACAGACTTCATTCCTGGCTCACCCTGTCCTAGATGTTACCTAGTTAAGTCACTTCTCTGTTTTTTTTCACTTTGACTTTCCCCATCCCTAACTCTTAGAATGACCTGACCAAATGTTACTAAAACAAACATTATAAATAATATTGAGTCTTTTAATGATGACTATCCCAAGTATTACTTCTTGATATAGGTGATTTTCATGGCATAGGACAAAGTGACCTTAAATCCTTGTAAAGATGCCCTGACAGCCCCAGCCTACTTATCATTTTCAAATTCAACCAGAGCAATACCATGCTTCGCAGGTACCAAACGTACTTTCTTGAAACCAGGGAACCGATTAAATAGCACAGATAACATCATCTCATGAGCCTCTGCTGGTAAATTAACTTAAAAATAAAACAGAATTCGGAGGGTAGTAAGAACCTGAGGACTTGGTGTTGAATTTCCTTGGGTATCAGCTTAATTCAGTGTTTCCTGACCAGGCTTTCTGTTTGCAGTTGTTGCTGTCTGTTCCACAGTTTGGGCTTTTTTCTTTTCTTTTGTCAGCAAAAGTGCCACACATTTTAGAAATAATATCAGAATCTGTTTTTGCATACTGGATTTGCATTGGTTTGTCACACAATGGAAATCCTTGTAACTGTCTCAAGGCATTTGTGGATGAGCCCAGTGTCTCCCACTCATCTTCATGGTCTTTAGAGCCACAATATTTACCACATGGCCAAACTGAGAAAACAGGGCACATGGGAATGTCTTCAATCCTTCTTCTTTAATTTTGTCATTCATATTGTTGATATACATTAAGCGATTTGGTCTGATATCCATGTTTTGAATTCAATTGTTCAAATAGCCTGAGGCCTGCACCATTTCCAGTAAGCACCCAGCAAGTTCCCTGTCTTTCAACTTTTCATCTCAAAGACAAGGACAATACGAGAGAATCCTACTCATCTAAAGCAACCGGGAAGACAGGTAGTTGGCTGATAAAAATAATCATTAAATACCATACATATGTTAAACATTTTCTTTCAACTTAAAACATACAAAAATATTCACTTATTTATACATCCTTATGTAGGGCATAGATCTTTTCTTTGAGAATGATCCGCTCACTGTACTTCACACTTTGCCTCTTACTTAATTTAGATTAATAGTACATTGGTGACAATTTTCAGTTTGTGATTCTTTATTTTTTAATTTTTTATTTTTTTAGAGATGAAGTTGCTCAGGCTGGTTTTAAACTCCCAGGCTCAAGCGATCCTCCTGCTTCTGCCTCCCGAGTAGCTGACACTACTACAATAGGCATTCACCACCATGTCTGTCCTGTTTGGTATTCATTAAAGTGTAACAAAGCTGCGTAGGACGGTGCATGCCTGTAGTTCCAGTTACTCAGGAGGCTGAGGTGGGAGGATTGCTTGAACCCAGGAGGTTGAGGCTGCAGTAAGCTATGATCATGTCACTGCACTCCAGCCTGGGTGACAGAGTGAGACCCTGTCTCTAAAAATAATGATAAAGTGTAACAAGACCTTACATCTTCTAGATTTTTATAATTTTTTCTGCCTTTTTACAGTTGCTCTTATTCAGATTTAATTGAACAGAAAGTTTTTTAAATTATATCTTTCCAAAGCATTGCACTTAATTTTCTCAGGAACAACTCTTCACACTTATGTTTAATAAGTTTATGTACTCTTTAATTAAATTGTACAACTCTAAGAAGTACAATAGGCTCAAAGCGTTTGGGAACAAATACAATTCTCATAAGCATATGACTCAACATACTCAACTTGTGTTATGTTGAGCAGAAGCACCCAGGCAAACCAGAGCGCTTGGCTGCAAATGGTCCACATGCCGTTGGAGTTGGTCGCTAGGATTGTGGAGGAAATGGAGCGCCCTGGAGAACCTGGTGAAATGTTTAAGTAGGGCCTGCTAAGAGTTTCCATCATCAGTCTTTTGGCTGCTTGTGTCAAACTCTGTGCCTGGCACCTAGTAAATGCTCAGTAATTGTTAATCATTATTAACACTAGACCAGTGATTCCTAACATTGGGTCATCTGTCCTTTCCTGTGCCCCCACACCTTGGGGACATTTGGCAATCTCTGGAGACATTTTTGGTTGTCACAACTGGAGAGGTGGAAGTAGTATCTAGTGGGCAGAGGCCTATTCTAAACATCCGCCAGTACTCAGGACAGTCTCCTCATCAAAATGTCACTAGTGCCCAGGTGGAAAACCCTGCACTAGTCTAAGTGCTTCTGAACATGAACCTTATACGTGCCTATTCATAATTGCATCTCTTGCACCTAATTCATCTCATGGTTCATAATAAAACCTCAATAAGTCTGTGTTGATGCATGCTGTGGCACATCCTCAGAGCAAGGCCTGGGACTTCAAAGGGATGCAAACAGAACCCTTCTCAGAAAATTGATCCAGACCACTGTGTGCCTAAGCCTGGCTCCCATGTGTTACAGCTGGTCAACTGCAATTGCCTGGATTCTGATCTGTTTATACTGTTCTTGCCTGTCGTTTTTACTCACTCAGAATTTTTTAATTCTTTTGGTAACTGATCTCTGGCTTGGTCCCTGAACTTTGCTCCCACTCTGCAATTCCCCTGGACCCACTGCTCTGCATAGCCTGGCCCTCCACCCATCCACTAGTGTTCAGCTCCTCACTTTCCTGCCTGGCACCCAAGGGCTTGCTTCAGTTTTTGCCCCTGGCAAAGAGGCGATTAGACAAAGGGACAGCACAAGGGTTAAAGCTGGTTAGAGAGAGACCCCAAATGAAGAGAACAAAAGAAGCATAGCCCAAAGAAGCAGAACTGGCTTCTCACCCTTGTTCTACTGTTTATCAGCAGTGTCTTAGGTAAAATCCCATACTTGTCTTTTCTTAACCTCTGTTTTCTCATCCATAAAATGAAAACAATAATGCTTTTCAACCTATTCCACAAACTGGTTTGTAATAAAATGATAATGTAACAGTGATTTTCAGGAAGGTTTACAAATAAACAAATATCTTTGGTGATGAAGAAAAGTGTCGAAGAAAGCAACTTTATATATCTTTAACACTATTGTACTCTAACAGCCATATCTGACATTAGCATAATGCTTTAAGTTCATAAAAAGCTTTATCTTTTGATCTTCACAACCTTATAAGGCAGGTAGAGAAATGCTATTCCTATGTCCCAGATGGGAAAACTGCACCTTACAAAGGTCAGGGTTTTGCCTGGTTTAAATAGCTAGTACATTTTAGGGAGACAGGGACCACCACCCAACCCTGTGCTCTTTTCACTATGATATCCTGCTACTAAGTAGGTCCTTTGAAGACACATAAAAATGATTTAAATAATAATACGGAATAATCACATTATAAGGAAGTTTGGCATAAAGGGGAGCTGCAGAGCATATGCCCTAAGGATACTTTAACAGTCACGTTCTAGAAGGTAAAATTGGGAAATAGTAAAACTAGACAATATTTTGTCTTTTGCTTTTAAAAACATTTCACTTGGAGAGAATTTGCACCCTAGCCTGAGCGACAGGGCAAGACTCCGTTTCAAAAAAAAAAAAAAAAAAGTGGAGATAGCAGAACAGGAAAAGTTTCCTTGTCCCACTCGCAGGGCGTGCGAACGGGGGTGTGGCTCACTTCTTCAGTGCTCCACTGCTCAGACCTCTAGGGGAGCAGACAGACGGGGAGTCTGTGGGGCTCGGATCCCACGGCAGTGTCTAGGGGGGTATGTTTACCGCTCCTGAAGCCCCAGTGGGCATGTGTTACAGGGTACACTTTTAGTTTTGCTGTCTATAGGTGGCTTGTGTTAACCAGCTCAATTAGACCCTCCATCTTGTCACAAGGACAGAGGGCTTTCTGTATCCTGGGTTCTTGCCTTGGTGTACCGGAAGAATTGGATCACACCTGGGCTTGGAGAATGGGTGCAAAGTTTTATTGAGTGGAAGTAGCTCTCTCAGCAGATGGGGGAACCGGAAGGGAGGTGGTTTTCCTCTGGAATCCAGCCGCTCAGCAGCCCGGGCTGTCCTCTGACTGTCCGGCCAAACTCCGAGTTGTTCTGCTGGTTGATGGCCTGCAGACCTCTGTCGGTGTGCTCTTCCACTAGCGTGCTCCCCTTGATGTCCCGACCTCCTCCTGCCATCCAGCTGCTTGTGTCTTCTTCTGCTGATGTGTTGCTCTTGCCATCCAGCAGCTTCTCTCTCTGCCTTGCTAGGCTCTCAGGTTTTTATTGGTCCAGGGTGGAGGTGTGGCAAGCCAGGGTGGTCTTGGAAAATTTAACATTTGGGTGCAAAGGCAGAAGTGCCTGTCCTCATCTATGTCCGTGGGGGTAGAGCCCGAGCCAGGGACCATGCCCTCCTCTACCCAGCACTTACCTTCCCTGGTTCTGTATCATTTAAAGGGACCATGCTCTTCCCTTCCCAGCTCTCCCATGTCAATAGTTGTGGGTCTGGTCCCTGGGAGCGAAACTGGCAAGGCAAAGGGAGGCTCCTATTCTAAGAGGATATGGGGACACCTTCCAGGTTAATGGGAATAGGCTCAAAGACCAAAACCCAGATGCAAGAAATGGGGCATGGGAAAGAAGACTGAGACTTCAGAAACAAAGTAGTCTTTGCTTAAGGATCTCTATGAGGGTCGGCTGTAGCTGAGCTGGAACTGAAAGACTGTTCTGTGGGAAGAGGAACATAAAGAACCAGGTTCTATACAGGACAAAAAAGGCAGTGGACTAACAATGGTCAGTGTGCTGATCAGTGTACTGTGGGATCCTTGAATGTTTCTGTGGCCCCAGCGTGATCACAGTGCCAGGCATGCTGTAATCCTTGGGCTCTGGAACATTCTCTTCCCATGTGCTGCTCCTGGAGTAGCCTCATAGGTGGTATCACAGAGTTACTATTAGAGAGGTAAAGAAAATTTGGAAAACTCTCTGGGTTGAGATTCTAAATATTTACAGTATTCCCAGCAACTGATCTTTAGTCAACTTCTTTTGCTCCCTGGTATCACCTGGCACCTGGCACCCACTCACAGAGGTCTTTCTAGGCAGCCAGCCCTGACCTCCTATGTTGGTGAAGTCTCCTTGAACACAGCCTATCAGGGACATCAAAGTGGGAGGGAGGACGGGAGGAAAAGAATATGGAAGAGAAGGAATCAGCTCTAATAGAGGTCTCAGTTGGAAAGACACAAATGTAGTTTAGACATTTGTCCCCACTCAAATCTCATGTTGAGTTGTAATCCCCAATGCTGGAAGTTGGGCCTGGTGAAAGGTGTTTGCATCATGGAGGTGGATCTCCCATGGCTTGGTGCTGCCTTCACGATGGTGAGTTCTTGGAAGATACAGTCATTTAAAAGTGTGTGGAACTCCCCTCCCAACACACTCTCTCTTTCTTGCTCCTGCTTGTGCCATGCAAAGTGCCTGCTCCTGCTTTACCTTTTGCCATGAATGAAAGTTCCCTGAGGCCTACCCAGAAGCAGATGCTGTTATGCTTCCTGTACAGCCTGCAGAACCATGAGCCAAATAAATCTCTTTTCTTATAAATCATCCAGTCTCAGATATTTCTTTATAGTAATGCAAGAACAGTATAACACAGACACTGAAAATGAAGTGGCATAGAGAGAAAACACAGGAGGCTGTCCAATGCATTTTGTGCTAGGATTGAGTCACTGTTGTGTATAAATCTTTTCAGCATCAGTCTACAAAGGAATGAATAAGTAAATGAATGTCTGAATGAACAAATCAGTGAATGATCAAAGAATCAATGGACTGAAAGACGAATCAACAATGAGAATAGTAAAATGACAATGTACCATCATCAGTTCACAGGTATAATGAGTGTCTGCATGTGTGTGCATGAAAGAGGAAGAGTCAAAGGATTGATGGGTGTAATAGGGATACAGAGTGTTACTCTGGCTCTTAAAGAGGAATTAGTGACAAACTAAGGAGGAGTCATAAGCCCCAAAGTGCCTCAGAAGCCATCATTCCTAGAATGGCAACAGACTTCTGTAGCAGCTGCACCCTCAAAGCTGACAGCTGTCATGTTTAACTCTCCCCTTCCCCATCCAACCACAGGGTACAGAGTACGAAGGTCCCAAGTCAAAGGATGTTTCACTCAACCAGCCCTTTCTCTGAGAAGCCTCAATGTTTACTCTCTGACACTACAAAAGGGTCACTCACAGAGTATATAACTAATGTATTAATGCAGATGAAATCCTGTGCCTCTGAAAGACTAGGGACCTAGAATTAGCTAAAATAATACTTCATATGCACTGTACGGTGGAGTTGCAAAACTGTGGCTATATAGAATTAGGTGACCTCCAGCCTGATTTCATCTAGCCAGTTGATACGGTCTGGCTCTGTGTCTCCACCCAGATCTCACTTTGAATTGTAATAATCCCAACGTGTCAAGGGTGGGACGAGGTGGAGGTAATTAGATCATGGGGATGGTTTCCCCCACGCTGTTCTCGTGGTAGTGAGTGACTCTTACAAGATTTGATGGTTTTATAAGCATCTGGCATTTCCCCTGCTTGCACTCATTCTCTCTCCTCTCGCCCTGTGAAGAGATGCCTTCCACCATGATTGTAAGTTTACTGAGGCTTCCCCAGCCATGTGGAACCGTGAGTCAATTCAACCTCTTTTCTTTATAAGTTACCCAGTCTTGGGTAGTTCTTCATAGCAGCATCACAAGGGACTAATCCACCAATCTATGGGAGGAAAATGTTTCCCAATGCCCTGTTGTGACTGACCTCTTCTGAGTGAATATCAAGTTCTCAAGTGATGGAGGGAAGCAAATACCAGGATCACATAGGGAGCTTTGTAGAATCTCACATGCTCCAGGCATTCCAGTGCTAGAGTGGCTGGCATAAAATTATAAATTAATCGGTAAAAATAATTGTTTTCTACAAAGAGCAAAACACCAATTTTAGGACATTGGTCACACAATCTGATTGAAAGGAAAAAAAAAAAAACAAGCTAGAATCACACTGTTAGGGGTATGGGCCATGAATCTGTCCCATTGGGTTTCTGCCATCCCCATTCTGAAAAGCCCTACAGCCTACTAAGCCTTGTCTTACAATCCTAAGCTTACAAAGTATACTAGACGTGCATGGTTTATCATAGAGGTATCGTCTCCTTAGCAGGAGAAAAGGAACCAACATTGAGGGCCAGCTCAGTGCCAGGTGCTTCAAAGATTCTGAGAAAGATGTTCATTGATCAGGAAGGATTGAAGTGAGATTCTGTTTTGAAACATACAATCCCAATGATGAAGACTCTCGGGACCATTAGAACATCTCTTCATGCAGTAACAGCAAAGAGTCATGAACACAGCTACCAATTTTTAGGGGAAAAGCTGCCTGTTACTATTGTCAAGATCCAATAAATAATTCAACATGGAAACAGTGACATCGTTTTCATTGGACAAAGTCCAAAATAAAAACCTTGCAGTTAAGTTCTTTTTAATACATCACACTCCTGGCTGGGCACGGTGGCTCAAGCCTGTAATCCCAGCACTTTGGGAGGCCAAGACGGGTGGATCACGAGATCAGGAGATCGAGATCATCCTGGCTAACGCGGTGAAACCCCGTCTCTGCTAAAAAATATGAAAAACTAGCCGGGCGAGGTGGCGGGCACCTGTAGTCCCAGCTACTTGGGAGGCTGAGGCAGGAGAATGGCATAAACCCGGGAGGCGGAGCTTGCAGTGAGCTGAGATCCGGCCACTGCACTCCAGCCTGAGCGACTTGGTCTCAAAAAAAAAAAAAAGTTCATCACACTCCGAAGATACATAAATAAATCAATTTGGCTTTCAGCTGTTAGAAAGTAGATTGCTGTTTTAAATGAACAAACAAATTACGTACTTTTCCTACCAAGAGTAATACTTTCTATGTGGCCACTAAGAGACCTCCTAGAGAAGATATTGATGAGGCATAATCATCTTCTCACACTTTATTTTGGTAGTTACACAACTGGAACTGATGTGGAGGGAGTGCAACTTTATCAAACAAATGACCCAGTCATTTTGTTACCCTTTTGATAGTACAAGCACTTTATGAAACTGGACCCCATGAAGTACTTAAATGACCTGTCTTCGGCTCTATCCCTCCATCCAAATGGCTTAAACTAAAATCATTACCATATAAAATATTTTGAAAATATTTATGTGTAATCCTGATAAAAAGTGTTTAGAGCAGCACGTTCTTAGCCACGGTATTTCCAAAAGTATCTCTTGCAGATGCCAATAAATCAGTTCATAACCTGTATTACCTGTGCCTTCAACCATCTGCACTGTTCATCTTAGAAGCCAGCTGTTGAAAGGCATTAATCACAGGTTATTCACCATCCAAAGAGGACCGTTTGACAATGGCATACACAGTCATTCATGACTTGGGCTGGTCTAATCACACTCAATACCACATACATTGCTGATAGAAGATAAGGGTCTCGGCAACTGTGTGTGGCCTGCACGGTTGCACAATGTCAGTGAGGCCAAAAGGTGCTACCATGAGAGTAGAGAGTTGTTTTCCAAATGAAAAAATGTAAACTACTGCCTTGTTTGCCTTGAGATAGCTGATATATGAAATCTACCAGTCTACTAAGATTTTAAAACCTTCAAAGAGCAAAACTTGCAGTATGCATTCTATGAGTTCATCATAAACAAATAAAATCGTACCTGATCCTTCATATTCTTATCTAATTCTGGTGTTAGTTGAAATAACCAAATTTTTAGGAGGCTTTTTTTTTTTTTTTTTAAACCAAATAATTACTCACTCAAACCTGAAAATAAAAGACCTCTTTACCAGAATGATTTCTACAGAATGTTAAGTGCAACACTTAGGTTAATCTGTATCTCAGTGTGTAACCACATCCTGCCCTGAAGACCTCAGACACGGAAAAGTGTGGAAGAACAGCAATGGGCCTGTCTGCCCCAGGATGGGCTTACATCTCACTGTCTAAGGAATTTCAGTTGTAACAAACTTTGGAAGAAACTTTTATTTCAAGAGATTGTGATTCCAGTTATGAGGCCCAACTTTTTATTCTTCAACTGCCTGTCATATAATGACAAATGTTGGCAAGTCCTTCCTCAGGCTCACTCACAATCTATGAAATTCAAAGATGGCTGTGGTTTTGGTCAAGGCCAGTGGAACCAGGCAACCCTGCACCAGTTATAAGAATAAAATGTCAGGCTGGGTGTGGTGGCTCACGCCTGTAATCCCAGCACTTTGGGAGGTTGAGGTGGGCATATCATGAAGTCAAGAGATCGAGACCATCCTGGTCAACATGGTGAAACTCCGTCTCTGCTAAAAATACAAAAATTAGCTGGGTGTGATGGCGCACGCCTGTAGTCCCAGCTACTCGGGAGGCTGAGACAGGAGAATCGCTTGAACCCAGGAGGCGGAGGTTGCAGTGAGCCGAGATCGCACCGCTGCACTCCAGCCTGGCGACAGAGTGAGACTCCATCTCAAAAAAAAAAAAAAAAAAAAAAAAAAAAAAAGGCCGGTCGCGGTGGCTCAAGCCTGTAATCCCCAGCACTTTGGGAGCCCGAGACGGGCGGATCATGAGGTCAGGAGATCGAGACCATCCTGGCTAACACGGTGAAACCCTGTCTCTACTAAAAATACAAAAAAACTAGCCGGGCGAGGTGGCGGTCGCCTGTAGTCCCAGCTACTCGGGAGGCTGAGGCAGGAGAATGGCATGAACTCGGGAGGCGGAGCTTGCAGTGAGCTGAGATCCAGCCACTGCACTCCAACCTGGGCGACAGAGCGAGACTCCCTCTCAAACAAACAAAACAAAAAAAAAAAAAAAAGGAATAAAATGTCAAATTAGCAATTCCACTTCAATAAATTTATCTTAAGAGAATAAAGATGGAAGTAAAGACTAATATGTAGGGAAATTCATAGGAGTATTTATTGTGTGGGAAAAAATTGAGAAAAATCTTAATATTCAATAACAGTGCATTAGCTAGGTGGGAGTATATCCCGTCTAAATGATAATACAGGCCGGGCGCGGTGGCTCACGCCTGTAATCCCAGCGCTTTGGGAGGCCGAGGCGGGCGGATCACAAGGTCAGGAGATCAAGACCACGGTGAAACCCCGTCTCTACTAAAAATACAAAAAATGAGCCGGGCGCGGTGGCGGGCGCCTGTAGTCTCAGCTACTCGGGAGGCTGAGGCAGGAGAATGGCGTGAACCCAGGAGGCGGAGCTTTCAGTGAGCCAGGATCGCGCCACTGCACTCCAGCTTGGGCGACAGAGCGAGACTCCCGTCTCAAAAAAAAAAAAAAAAAAAAAAAAGATAATACAGGTGAAAAAATGTTTACATTAAATGTTAAATAAGGGCCAGGCACAGTGGCTCATGTCTGCAATCCCAGCAGTTTGGAAGACTGAGGTGGGAGAATCACTTGAAGCCAGGAGTTTGAGATCAGCCTGGGTAAAACAGCAAAACCACATCTCTACAAAAAACAAAAATAAAAAATTAGTCAGGCATGATGGCATGTAGTTTGTAGTCCTAGCTACTCAGAAGGCTGAGACAGGAGGATCACTTGAGTCCAGGAGTTCAAGGATACAGTGAGCTATGATGACTCCACTGCACTCCAGCCCAGGCAACAGAGGGAGACTCTGTCTAAAAATAAATAAATAAATACATGTTAAGTAATGGAAAAAGTTATAAAATGCCAAAAGCAGATGAGCTCATTTTAATCTAGAAAATGTATCTAGATATACATAGTCCAAAAGAATATATTGTATAATTATGGCTTACTTTAATTTTTTCCTTGTTTTTAATTTTTCTAGAATAAATATATAAAGACTTACTTGTATAACTTTATTTTTAAAAGCATATTTTATTTTTTAAAAATTAAAATGTCAGAGACCAAAAATACAACTTGCCCGATGTTCACAGTGGATATTGGGAGTTCCTCCTTCTTAATTGAAAAATCAGGACAAGCTAACTGATGAAAGAAAAATCCTACATCTCAGTGACTAATCCCAATTGGAAGTTGGTTTTCACAAATGCAAGGGTCTATTTTAGCTGTTCCTAGTCAGGCATTCTCCTGGGCAGCTCTTCTCTAAGCAGTGACCCAGGATCCAAGCCTCTTACAATCCAGTGGCTTCGCTGAATCTAGTGCATTAGGTTAGCAGGTGAGGGAAGAGGATTTAGAGGATTGCATCGGAGGTTTCCTTAGACAAGCCTGGAAATAACTTACAATACTTCTGCCTGATTCCATTGGCTGAAACTCAGTCATATGACCATATCTAAGTGACAGGAAGACTGATAAATATTTAGTTATGTGTCTATGAGGAAAAAGGAAATAACTTGGTAAACAACTAGCCAATTGTAGCCATACTAGCGTAACCACACTTCCACATGGTGATTCTACTTAGTACAGGAGAGTAGGGGTAAGCATCCTTCTGAGAACTAGAAAATGAGGAAATGAAACTTAGTCTAGCTGAAACTAATGCAGATATATGGAATTCATCTAATCCCCACCTACTGGAGCAGTGAACAGGGGAGAATTAAATGGACATTGCAAAAGAAGGCATTTCCACGCATGCCTTATATTGCAGGACTCACTTTTCTCAACCATCAACTCATGATGAACTTGCCAGAATGGAATGGCTTCATGCTATCCATGACTGCCCCCAACAGACTGGCTGAACGCACATGGCTGACAGCACCCAGGCTGAACTGGGTTGACTCAGATCTCATCGTCAGATACATGATTATACAAACAGATCAAAGTTGTGGGACAATCAAACATTCATGTAGTCAAATATATTAACCTGAAACCTAATAGTGTGAGGCATCCTAACTGAAGAAAGAGTGCATTAATGGAAAGAGATGATCTTCAGAGAGTTTAGTTAAAAAAAAAAAAAGTTAAGAGTAAGAATGTGTCAGTCTATTCATCACCAGTCAGGGAAAGACATTAAATCATGATTTTAGCTAATATTCATTGAACTTGATGACTCTCAGGCTTCTAAACGTGTCACATGCGTTGTATCACTTAATTTCATAACAACTTAATAAAATAGGTTGTATGCAAATAGATGAGGTTCATCTCAACAGATGAGGAAACTGATGGTCAGGCAGTGTAACTGAACCGCTTAAATTTTTAGTTTGTAAGTGGCAGAGTCAGAAGAGAACGGAAGTGTCGGATACCAGAACCTAAGAGTAGGTGGACTCATTGCAACATGTGCAACATGAAAATTGTGGTCACTCGATAAATGGTTGGATAGAGTGATTCATCAGGTTCTTCCCTGGCCTGGGTGAAATATTTTCCTTATCCTAAACTTGACTGGTATCCTCTGGGGGAGTTTATAAAAATTACAGTTCCAAAGCTCCATCCCAGGCCCTAGTAAATGAAAATCTCTGAGTGAGGCCCAAGGGTCCCTCTTCTTAACAAGCACCTGTGGTGATACTGATATGCAATGATGTTTGGGAATTAATACTCCAGACATTTCTTCCATTAGCTCTGATAACACACACACTTGGAAGATTCTATTCAAAAAATTTAGTTGCATTGACAATGGAATGGGGTCCCCTAGATGATGTACATAAAATTCCACTCACAGGAAAATGTGTGCTCTTTTGTGAATGAATATATTAACCTTTAGTTTTGTATAGTAGTCTTTTGGAAACTCGGTCAGCATAAGTAGATCCTCCCAAATGTGTTCATCTCATTTTGTGGTTTGGGTAGGGTGACCAACCCTCCTTGTTTGCCCAGGGTTCTCCTAGTTTTTCCACTAGAAGTCCCACATTCTAAGAGATTCCTCTGATCATACTGACATGGTTGGTAGGGTTATCAACTCATCCCAGCTTGTCTGAAACTGACGTTCCCGTGTCCTGGCAATCCTCTGAGACCCAGGCAAACTAGGGCAGTTCATCACCCTAATTGGTCACCAGTCACTGCCTCCCTATGAGACTCTTATCTATGTAATCTGCTGGCCTCAGAAAAATTCTCTATTTTATCTTTTACTAAACTATATTGTCCCAAGACTCAGTGATATCCAGAGTTTTTGGGAAGTAAGAATTGTGTTTCTAATAAGGCTTTGTAAATATTAAAACATACAGCTTACAGGCCACTGTGGAAATTTATTTAGAGAAAAGAAAACGTCAGGATTTTCTCAAATATGGAATGCTCTGAAATTTCCTTTTATCCTTTCCTAAATAGGGCTGAAAAAGTAAACCAGAGGTGTGTTACTATGTAGTTCCGAATATTGATAGGAAGGGATCCAAAGGTCACACTTTTGGAAATGTGATCATAGAAATTCCAGGGTCCCTGGAGCCTGCAAAAAAGACTTTGGCATCACCAAGCAATCCCAGTCAAAGAAGGTCCCCATGCCTCCTTCTTTGGCCTGATACCTCCCTGACTTGCAGCTCAGTCTTTAGTCCCCATCTCTCAGACTGATTACATTTCAAGCGAGTGACTCAAGTAAGTTTGCCTAATAGATTTCCATTTTGTTTCTGAGACCGTTTCTTCTTGCAAGAATTGGTTAGTGTTGGGTCAGTCATTTATATATTAACACATCTGAATATTCATAAACAGGGGCTGCTTTAGTGTTCTCAAACTGAGCTTCATGAATAATTCATATGTTTGACAGCAACTATGTTATTCAATTTATTTAAAGACTACAATCAATATAGCATGCTGCTCCAAAACACAGCAACCAGTCCTTTAACTGTAGTGTGCTTTAAAAATTTTTTCCCAGTTATTTCACCATCACATTGAACCACAAATATATGGTAATTACTAATAATTCTACCTCCATTTTGCATGTCACCACAATCAACATATTGATTGCTTTTTGATTATAATAAATGGTTGGTTAAATTGAGGGTTTGCGATTAAGAACGTTAAACTCTGATATTTATTTAATTCAGCTGCACCAATTTAGGCTCTGCATGGTAATTTCATAAAAAGCTATTGAGAATCAGAGTGGTTATTTGAATCAAGTTATAAAGAGAGCCCAGTTTCCCCAGGAGAATCTGGCATTTAAGTAAATTACACCAACCAGGGGTTTGGTTTTGCCTCTTGGAGCATACAAAAATCTCCAGCATTATGTTCATTTTCAAATGTAAATAGAGTGGAGAAAAACTTAGGAAATTCTTCTGTTAACGTTCTATTTTAGGATTTAAAGAAATAAGTTTCAGAGAAAGACTAAATAAAGCCTATTTACACGAAACTTTGCCCTACACATAAGCAAGGGTCTAAACTGGCTGGGTAAAGACACAAATGGGAATTACGGGGGTAAGGGAGGCAGAAAAGTCACTTTGGTAAATAATTTGAGAGATTAGTTAGATTTTGGCTTACAGCCAGGAAACCTATTTCCAAGGAATGAGAAATCTACCATATTTAGAATCCCTCAGGAGGAGACAATCTTGTTTTTATGTGTAAACCCAGTTTTGTGATTAACAAAGATTAGACCAAACTAGAATGATAGCTGTTAGGAAATCCTCACTAACATCACCCAGGCAGCACTTTCATCTCATTTCCTCTTATTCTCTCTGAATGGCCATCTCTCAACACCTTTCTCCTTTATTCATTTAAGGAATAGAGTGTACATTCCACTCCATTAACCAGGGACATGATGCAGTTATTCAGAAGCAGCTTTTGTATTTTCTTGACTAAGTCATAAATGTTGCATATGGTAACGTTTCTGAAATCATGATGCATGATAAACATACTGTTTCCTTTCTCACCCCCTGAAAGTTGTTATGAGTTGGATGAACTCACAATTCACATCGTCTTAGAATGCTGAAACTATGATACTATCATTGCTCAAGGACTCATTACACTAGAATTCTTTTAGATGTATAATCTACCTGAGCTTGGACTTCTTAAGGAAACCCAAGGCCCTCCTATTCATGAAGCCACTGTGGGGATACTTCTTCCAGAAACCCTGCTATGACTGCATCCTGGTTTACTTCCTGTCAACAATGGACACCAGTCAAGATGAACCTGCTTTGCCACCTCTTTTCTCCCAGACTCTCTTCTCTACTATGTTGTTCTTCCTTTCTCCTGCCTCAACCCACTGCTTTTCCTTTTTCTCCCGGGTGCTCCGAGGAAACCCTGTTTCCCATACACAAACTCTGCCGAATTTTCCACATCACAAAATGTTTCCTGCATCTCCTCACCTGAAGAGAAATCCGGACATTCCGAAGGAAATTTCTTGACCTGCAGCCCTCTGACCACTTGGTTCTTGCTCTCCCACACTCTACGTGTCCTCCTCAGGTAAGAGATTAGCTTGACAGCATCTTCCCTCAACAATTCTTCCCATCTTGAGTACATCCTTTTTTTCCTTTAAGACCCATACCGTCATCTGGCTTTGCTGCCCTTCTTTCCTCCTTCCTCTCACTTGTGGACCTCCTCATTACTGTTCATCATTTCCCGTAAACCCTGGCTCCTTGTCCACCATCACCGTCTTTCCCCAGATCTATTATCACTGACAGCTTCTTCGGTGTTGGTATGAAAGACCCATCCAGCACTTCTGCACCTTATTTCTTTACCTGTTCAACTCCAAATGCCATCACAGTCACCTACTCCAGTTGTCACACCTGAGACCTCACCACCACCTAAAATGATTCCACCTCTAAAATCTTCAAACATTCCACTAATGATCAAAATCTCCTATCCTTGTATTTCCCTTCCTCTAAAATTTCCATGGTCTGTTCTTGACTTTCTTTTTTCTTCATCTTCTCTGTTTCCTTTTCTAACTAATCTAGACCTCATAGCCCATTACTTCTACCACTTTCTCTACAGTTTCCTTCACTGCCTTCCCCTATGGTCCTTGCATCACACCTGCCCAGCAACACTCCAAGCCTGGAAAACCTGCCTTCTGTGCCCCATAAATATAGTCTAATGGGGGGGAAAAATCTATGCAAACACATGTAGTCAGGCCACTCTGAACTCATGGACTCCAACCAGGTCCTTGGTGGCTGCCTGATAATCCTTCTGTTGTCCGGGTAGCTCACTTCTCACTCTCTACAGAAATTATTTTAAACTTCTGTCTTCTTTTTTTAACCTATATCCTACCACTGCTCACTCTCCTCTCACTTGAGACTTAACCTCAAGGAAAATAGAAGCCATCATATGGAAACTCCCTCGACTTTCTGGTACCCAATGCACAATTTACTTGTGTCTGTAGCTCTTCTTTCTTCTTTTCTGCATTGCCAAGATGGGAAAGGGGTCCTGCCCCTTAGTCTATTCTTTCTGTCTCATAGTGGTCTCATCTGGTTCCACCATCTCTCCACATTGCTCTTCACTCTTGCCCTTACACTACCTCCTTCCTGGAAGCATTTAGAAAGGCCCCTAGGATATCCCATCTTATAAAAAGAAATGTATAGAATTCATTAAAGAAAAATTCTCAAATCCAAATCCACCCTATCTTATTTTCTCCTTTTCTTAGACAAGACCCTTCAAAGGCATGTCTCCCCTCAGTATCTCCACTTCCTCATCTACACTGTATTCCTTGCCTACTTCAATCTACATTTCTAACTCCACTGAAGACACTGTCACTGAGACCTCCCACCCACACTGTTAAATCTTTTGAGTCCTTATTTGACCACTGTGACTATATGAACCATATCAGCCTCTTTGAAGTTCTTTTTTTTTTTTTTTTTTGAGATGGAGTCTCACTCTGTCAGCCAGTGTGGAGTGTAGGGGGCCGATCTCGGCTCACTGCAACCTCCACCTCCTGGGTTCAAGTGATTCTCCCGCCTCAGCCTCCTGAGTAGCTGGGACTATAGGCACACACCACCACATCCAGCTAATTTTTTTTTTCTATTTTTAGTAGAGATGGGGTTTCATCATGTTGACCAGGCTGGTCTCGAACTCCTGACCTCAGGTGATCTGCCTGCCTTGGCCTCCCAAAATGCTAGGATTACAGGCATGAGCCACCGTGCCCGGCCTGAAGTTCCCTTTCCAGGACTTCTGTGAGGTCATGTTCTCTTGCGTTCCATCCTACTTCTTTGGCCACTTCATCTCCATCTTTTTCTGGAAACCTCTTTTGCTGCCTATCTTGGGAAGGTAGGTGATTCTCAGGGTTCTGTCTGGCCTTCTTTTCTTCTCTACTGAATGATCTCTACCATGTCTATGCCTTCAATTATCAGCCACATTGTGTCAGTTCTGGCTTCCCAAGAAGCATCCATCAAGATGCACGAGAGATTTATTGGGGAAAGCATCCATGAAGGATAAAGGTGAGGGAGCAGAATTAGGTTGGGAAAACATTCAGATCATGATGTTACTCTGACACAGGTGAAAGAAGAGGGGGAACAGAGGAGGTCTGGGTAAGAAGCGTCTCAGATTTCTGGGTAGTTCTAAGAAAGTTCCAGTCAGGCCCATCTGGAATCCTGGAGCCCAAGTTGCCTGTTAAGTCGTCCTGTACCAGCCAGGTAGTGTTACCTTGGTGTGAACATGGTGCTGGATCCAAAGGGAGACTGCAGTACATTTCATGGCTACCTCACATATCAATAAATTTTGACCTTGACAGGGCAACAGAATCCCAATGGAGCTCTTTAAAAACCTACGTTTCTAGATCCTGCCCCCTGAAAACTTTGAGATTCAGTTGGTTTGGGATGAAATTGGAGGACATCTTCATTTCCAAAAAAAAAAAAAAAAGGCCCCAGAGGCAATTCTGATTCTCGACCAAGTGTGCTAACAATGATCTTCATGCTGATAACTGAAATTGTTCTACTCAGTCTAGGTCTCCATCCTGAGGTCCAGACCCATATAACCAACTGCCCACCGGGCATTTCCATTTGAATGTCCCAGAATTAAAGTCAATACAATCTGTTCCAAGCTTGCGTCTCCTCCTGCATGCTCTATTTCAGTAAATGTCAATTTCACCTTTCTACATAGAAACCAAAAACCACCGTGTTTAACTGACTTATTCCTCATGGCCAGTTCACTACCAAGTCCTGT
Organism: Chlorocebus sabaeus; assembly: GCF_047675955.1. Classification (NCBI taxonomy): domain Eukaryota; kingdom Metazoa; phylum Chordata; class Mammalia; order Primates; family Cercopithecidae; genus Chlorocebus; species Chlorocebus sabaeus. The sequence goes on along the minus strand of NC_132907.1, from coordinate 38,351,954 downwards.
TGGTTGATTCTGCCTTCTTGATATTTTCTGAATCTCTCCCCTTAACTCAGTGCCGCTATGTTACTTCAAGTTATTCTTGCCTCCATTTTTTTCTCCTTTAGTTCATTCTTCACACCATAGCCAGACTTCCAAACCACAAGTCCGATAATATCCCTACATTAGCTCCTCATGGTTCTCAAGATAAAAGTCCAAAATTCTTTACATATTACACAAGGCTTCACACATTTGGAACCCTGTTTATCTGCCCTGTCTCATCTCTTGCCATCATCCTACCTCCTGCAGAGCTACTGGCAATTCTGGAAGATCTCCAGGCCTTTGCACCAGCTGTATCCTCTCTCTGGAACATACTGCTCCAGTTCCTCTCCTTGTTAGTCCCCAGTCTCTCAAAGATCCATCTGAATGTGTTTCCTTTGCAAGCCTTCCTTGAGGTCAATGTCTCTTTTCACCTCCACCAAGACTGGGTTAGTTGCTCTGGCACTACCATAGCATCCTATCATTACAGGTTTCACAATGATGAATGTGATCCTTGAAGCCATGGATGTGCCTTCTTCACTGTAATATCCCCAGCACTTAGTGCAGTGCATAGCACAATGTAGGCACTTGTGTAAATACTTGTATATAAATGAATGAACCAATAAGTGAGCGAGGGAGTGCTGTTTTGGCCTCTGTACTAGGCATTGAGCTCTAAACTGTGTACCAGGAGGGCTATGAGCAGCAGAACGAACACAGGCTTTGAATCCCTGCATAGCCACTTTCTGCATAATGCTGGGCAAGTACTTAATCTCTTTTGCCTTCAGTTTTTTCATCTGTAAACTGAAAAATATCCTTCTGGTTTGTTGTAACGATTAAAGGAATCATTATTTAAAACATGGTGCCTGTCATATGAAAGGTACACTCTAAAATTTTAGTTTCTTGACTCTCTTCACTTTGGCATTATCTCAGTTTAACTCTTCATCTAATCGAATCCAATAAGCCTTCTTCATTCTTCCCCCCTTAGAGCTGTTTCCTTCCTGTACATTACACCATCTTCCCACAACTCATCTACATAGCCACCCTCTTTTTTTCTTTGATGTCTTCCAACAGACGATTCCTGTACCTCATTGCTGAAGCAGACACCACTAATGGTTTTTGCAGAAACTGTGGCGTCAGACACTGCATCAGATCCATAAGTTACTGCACATCCATGCGAGCAAAGGATAGGGCTTGAATTCCCAGGCGGGAAATGAGAAATATAATTGCTGAAGTGGATATCATTAATGGTTTTTGCAGAAATTGTGCTGTCAAATCCTTAATCACATGGACACAACAGCAAACAGGATAATAAATTCTGGTGTACCAGAAGTTCTTAGACAGAACTCCTGCATTAAAACATAATCTCATTTAAGTATTTGATGGAGACAAAGCAAAAGCTAGATAACAAATCCTTCTCACCCAAATGTTCTTAAGAAACTGACTTAGGACCCCAGTCCTACATAGATTAATTAACCCACTATTTAAATCTAGTATTTGCTGAATGCCTTCTATGTACCGGACACTCTGAATGGTCTATGGATAAGTACAGTTTGGAACAGAAAGCAATTTAACACAATAACTAATAGTATGGGCTCTAGATTCTGTACATCCAAACCCAAATCCAGACTGCATCGTTAATGACTTGGGTGACCTTGATCATTAACTGTTCAGTACTTCATTCTTCTTATCTATAAATTGGAGACAATAGTACCTTTCTGACAAGGTTGTAAGGAATAAGTGAATTAACACATATTAGGTGTTACTGAGAACAAAGCCTGCTACTGTACACACTTAAAAATGTTAAGTACTATTATTGTGAGACACAGAGTCAGGGCATCCAGTCCAGGCTTGGAAACCAAGAGGGGCTCCCTGGAGGAAACAATGTCAACACTTGAGACTGAAAAGATGAATATAGGTGAAAGAAAAAGTGTTTTAGATAGAAGGAAGCACATGTACAAAGCTCCACAGTACAGTAACTATGAGCCAACATGAAAAACTGTTAGGTTGGGAGTGGCTGAGTTCCTTTGTGTGTATGTGAGTTTTTGTGTGTGTGTGCATGCCGTGTGTTGGAAGTAGGAGGGCTGCAGAGAGATGAAAAGTGTCTCCATTTGCCCCTTGTAGTTATACTCTCCTCCACCATGCCCTTTGCAAGCCTAAGGTGGCTTGAATGCACTACTGCAGTGGTTCCTTTTGAGAGGTGACAACATGCTAGCAGCCCTCACTCTCGGCGCCTCCTCGGCCTCAGCCATCCACTCTGGTGGCGCTTGAGGAGCCCTTCAGCCCTTCACTGCACTGTGGGAGCCACTCTCTGGGCTGGCCCAGGCCGGAGCCAGCTCCCTCTGCTTGCTGGGAAGTGCGAAGGGAGGTGCCGGCGGGAACCCGGGCCAGCGCCAGTTTCCGGTGGGCGTGGGCTGGGCGGGCCCCGTACTCGGAGTGGCTGGCCTGCGCCGCCCAGGGCAGTGAGGGGCTTAGCACCCGGGCCAGCAGCTGCAGAGGATGCGCCGGGTCCCCCAGCAGTGCGGGCCCTCAGGTGCTGTGCTCAAATTCTCGCTGGGCCTCAGCTGCCTCCCCACAGGGCAGGGCTCCGGACCTGCAGCCCGCCATGCCAGAGCCTTCTCTCTACCGTGGGCTCCTCTGCAGGCCGAGCCTCCCAGAAGAACAAGACACCCTGCTCCGCAGTGCCTGGTCCCGTCAACTGCCCAAGGGCTGAGGAGTGTGGGCAAACGGAGCCGGATTGGCAGGCAGCTCCGCCTGTGGCACCAGTGCAGGATCCCCTAGGTGAAGCCAGCTGGGCTCCTGACTCTAGTGGGGACTTGGAGAACCTTTATGTCTAGCTAAGGGGTTGTAAATACGCCAGTCAACACTGTGTCTAGCTCAGGTTTGTAAACGCACCAATCAGCACCCTGTGTCTAGCTCAAGATTTGTAAATACACCAATCAGTACTCTGTATCTAGCTAATCTAGTGGGGACTTGGAGAACTTTTCTGTCTAGCACTCTGTGTCTAGCTAAAGGATTGTAAACGCACCAATCAGCACTCTGTGTCTAGCTCAGGGATTGTAAACGCACCAATCAGCACTCTGTCAAAACAGACCAATCAGCTCTCTGTAAAATAGACCAATCAGTTCTCTGTAAAATGGACCAGTCAGCAGGATGTGGGTGGGGTCAGATAAGGGAATAAAAGCCGGCTGCTGGCGCCAACAAGTGGCTACCGCTTCTGGGCCGGTTTTCCAGTCTGGGAGCTTTGTTGTTTTTGCTCTTTACAGCAAATTTTACTGATGCTCTTTCTTTGGGTCTGCGCAGCGTTTATGAGCTGTAACACTCACTGCGAAGGTCTGCAGCTTCTCTCTTGAAGGTAGTGAGACCACGAACCCACCAAGAAGAATTAACAACTCCAGATGTGCCGCCTTTAAGAGCTATAACACTCACAGCGAAGGTCTGCAACTTCACTCCTGAAGTCTGCGAGACTACCAACGCACCAGAGAGAAGAAACTGCAGACACATCTGAGTATCTGAATGAACAAACTCTGGACTACTACCTTTAAGAACTGTAACACTCACCACGAGGGTCCACGCCTTCGTTCTTGAAGTCAGACCAAGAACCCACCAATTCCGGACACAGTTTGTTTACTGGCTTCTAGTTGTATTTGGCCAGTGAGGAGGCCTGAAAGGCCATGAGAGGGAAGAAGGGGAGTGAGATAGGACTCGACTAGTTCCCTTCCTGTAGGGTAGTAGCCCTTCTCACCCAACGGTCTTCCCCAGGCATGGTGAGGAAACCATCCCAGCCCAGGAAATTCCTGGGGAAGGAAGGGCCAGCCTGACATGCTTTGGATCTCTGGATTTTTCTACCACCCACTGAATGTTTCTATCCCTATGCCAAGTGTCAGCCCTGAGGAATAAAGAGGAGAAAGGTCTCTATTTTTCTTTTCGTAGACCCTCTTTCCCCTTAAAATCTGCTAAGACCAAAAAGTATGAAGTTCAACTTTTCACTTTCTCAGTGATGTGCTCACTGTTGATGGTTTGCTAGAGCAGAAGGCTTTATGGCTTAACCATCTGATAGGAGTGGCGTTCACTGTGCATAATGACATAAACCTCTATGTTCTGAATGCCTCATGAGTGGCTCTGGCAATGGTATCCATGGGATGACTTCACCCCAGGGATTACTTAGAACAAATACTTTGGTTTGACATGGTCATGCTATTTTACCTGTGATGTGAAGACTAGTCATAATGTATATAGTGTGTACTACCCAATTCCTGGCATGTAGTAAGCAATTACCATATGGTACCTGTTACTACTTTATAAACCAGAGATGGTGCAGTGATGTATTATTCCTTCTTAGGCAAAGATTGTGAAGCGCTTTCTCTACTGCCCCCACCCTGCAAAGCCTACTTGCAGAGCCTTTCTTATTTCATGTTTGCGTTTTATGGGTTTTAATCCTGCAGCTGGGATTCTTCTGTGTTGAGCCGCAATGTAATAGAAAAAGTTGTCTTATATCACGTGCCAGGCTAATCTGTCAGCTGTTCTGGTTCCCAGCACTCCTCCACTCTGCCCTTGGGAAGTACATCTCTCAGAAGAAATGAGTCAGCCACTATAGCTGTCCCTGATTGCAGCCCCAGCCAAGCTCTTACCTGTGTTACTGCCTCGGGACCACTAGCAAATTAAAAATTGCCGGTTATGAGGGCTTCTGACAATACCAAGCTCAGCCTCTAGGGGCACTCTGATCTCTTTAGTCTCACTGGAGCTGAAGTGGGTCTGATAGAGATCATAAAAAATGGGCTTTTGACTGGACGTGATGGTGCACACCTGTAATTCCAGCACTTTGGGAGACCAAGGTGGGCAGATCATGAGGTCAGGAGTTTGAGACCAGCCTGACCAATGTGGTGAAACCCTGTCCCTACTAAAAATACAAATAAAAATACAAAATTAGCAGGGCATGGTGGCGCACACCTGTAATCCCAGCTACTCAGGAGGCAGAGGCAGGAGAATTGCTTGAACCTCAGAGGCAGAGGTTGCAGGGAGCCGAGACTGCACCATTGCACTCCAGCCTGGGCAACAGAGCGAGATTCCATCAAAAAAAAAAAAAAAAAAAAAAAAGGGCTCTTTTGTCGGGGTGCTGGGGCTTACACCTGTAATCCTAGAAGTTTGGGAGCCTGAGGCAGGTGGATCACCTGAGGTCAGGAGTTCGAGACCAGCCTAGTCAACATGGTGAAACCCAGTGTGTACTAAAAATACAAAAATTAACCTGGTGTGGTAGCATGCACCTGTAATCCCGACTACCCAGGAGGCTGAGGCGGCAGGAGAATCGCTGGAACCTGGGAGGCAGCGGTTGCAATGAGCTGAGATCGTGCCACTGCACTCCATCTTGGGCAACAGAGCAAGACTCTGTCTCTAAAAAATAAAAAATAAAAGGCTCTTTTACACAAAATAAGCTATTGATCCTAGTTTAACTAGAAGACCTCCAGACTGGTTTTGTTTGTACCACTTCTAGGGTTCATAGGAAACATGTCTTTCTCTGATGCTGTTCCACTCGATGGTAGACCAAAGTACATGAACTCTGAGCTTAGGACAGTTTGGGGGTGGCACTATATAGGATAGGGTGGTTTTCTAAATCTTTTCCAGATTCCTATAATCCTTCCTTTCTATAGTCTCCCTGTGTGGCACTGAGAAGCACCATCCACCTACTGTATGGCAGCCCTGGTCTCTTTCTAGAGCAGGAGTGTATTCTACCTGGTCTTGAGACTTTTCACTTTTATCCCCTGGACAGAATGAGGCCTTCTAGACACTGGAAATCCTGCCTTAGTTCGTGAGCTAGTTATTTTAATTCTGTTATTTTTGCCTGACCTAAATCATTAGTTGATTGTTAGAGCTGGTTCTGGCGCTAATTCAACTCACTATCTTTTCTTTCTTTCTCTCTCTTTCTTTCTCTCTCTCTTTCTTTCTTTCTCTCTCTCTCTCTCTTCCTTCCTTCCTTCCTTCCCTTTCCTTTCCTTCTTTTCTTTCTTTTTTCTTTCTTTCTTTCTTTTTTTTTTTTTTTGAGATGGAGTCTCACTCTGTCACCGAGTCTGGAGGGCAGTGGCACGATATTGGCTCACCGCAACCCCCACCTCCCAGGTTCAAGCGATTCTCCCACCTCAGCCTCGTGAGTAGCTGGAATTACAGAGGCGCACCACCACACCCAGCTAGTTTTTGTATTTTTAGTAGAGCCAGGGTTTTACTATGTTGGCCAGGCTGGTCTCGAATTCCTGGCCTCAAGTGATCTGCCCACCTCAGCCTCCCAAAGTGCTGGGATAACAGGCATGAACCACCGTGCCTGGCCAGCATCTTTCAAAGTATGGTCTGGGGACCAAAGACATTAGAACCACTTGGGATATTTATTAAAAACAACCATGTCCCTCACCCCAACACACACTCACTCACTCACCTAGATGTTGGATACGAATTTTTAGCAAATCAAATTCAACCACCTATTGAAAGAATAGTACACCAAGACCAAGTGGGAGTTATTCCAGGTATGCAAGGGAGGTTCAACATTTGAAAATCAAACCATGTAATCCATCATATCAATATGCTAAAAAATAAAAAGTATATGATTGTATCAATTGATAAAGAATAAAAGTTTTTTAACTTTTATGTTGCCCAGGCTGGTCTTGAACTCCTGGTCTCAAGCAATTCTTCTACCTCAGCCACCTAAAATACTGGGATTATAGGTGTGAGCCACTGCACCTAGCCAAGTAAAAAAAAAATTGATAAAATTCAACAACCATTCATAAAAACTCTCTTTTATTCATTGATAAAAACTCTCAATGTACTAGGAACAGAGAGGAACTTCCCCAACTTCACAAAGAGCTCCTACAAAAAACCTACAACTAACATTACACTAAGTGATGAAAGACTGAGTGCTTTCCCCCTACGACTGGGAACAAGGCAAAGATGTCTGCTCTCCTCCCTCTCAATGTAGTACTGGAAGTTCCAGTCAGTGTGGTAAGACAAGAAAAGGAAATAAAAGGTAACCATATTATAAAGAAATAAAACTGTTTCTATTTGCATGATTATCTACATAGAAAATATCCCCCCCAAAATTTTTTAAGACCTCTTAGAATTGACAGGTGAGTTTATCAAAGTCTCAGGCTACAAGAAAAACATACACAAATTAATACTAGCAAAAAAATAAAAAATAAAAAATAATTCCACATGAACACTAAAAGAAAAAATACAATATCATTTAGAATTACTCAAAAACCCATGACATTCTTAGGTATAAGTCTAACAAAACATGCACAGAGTTTGTATGCTGAAAACTATGAAGTACTGATGGAAGAATTTAAAGAAGATTTAGATAAATGGAGAGGTATACCTATGTTTATGAATTGAAAAACTCAACATAGTAAATATGTCAGTTCTGCTGAAATGCAATTCTATTCAACATCCCAGCAAGATTTTTGTAACCATAGGTTATTCTAAAATGTATATAAAAAAGCAAAGCAGCTACAATAGTTAAAAGTTTTTTTAAAAAGAAGAGTATGTGAGAGAAATCAGTCTACTCAATTTCAAGACTTATTATACAGCAATAGTAATCAAGACTGTGTTGTATTAGTGAAAGAATAGACACATCAGTCCATGGAATGGAATAGAAAACTCAGAAACAGACCCACACAAGTATGTCCAAACAATTTTGACAAAGGTGCAAGAGCAATTCAATGGAGGAAAGATAGTCTGTTCAACAAATGGTGCTGGAGCAATTGACATCCATAGACCAAAAAAAAAAAAAAAAAAAATTCAACCTCAAACCTCACACCTTATTAAAAATTAACTCAAGGTACATCATAAACTTACACATAAAATATAGGATTATAAAACTTTTTTTTTTTTTGAGACAGAGTCTTCTTGCTCTGTTGCCCAGGCTGGAGTGCAATGATACAATCTTGACTCACTGCAGCTTCCACATCCCGGGTTCAAGAGATTCTTGTGCCTCAGCCTCCTAAGCAGCTGGGCACCCACCACCACTCCAGGTTAATTTTTTGTATTTTTAGTAGAAACGGGGTTTTGCCCAAATGTCCATCAGTGACAGATTGGATTAAGAAAATGTGGCACATATACACCATGGAATACTATGCAGCCATAAAAAAGGATGAGTTTGTGTCCTTTGTAGGGACATGGATGCAGCTGGAAACCATCATTCTCAGCAAACTATCACAAGAACAGAAAACCAAACACCGCATGTTCTCACTCATAGGTGGGAACTGAACAATGAGATCACTTGGACTCGGGAAGGGGAACATCACACACCGGGGCCTATCATGGGGAGGGGGGAGGGGGGAGGGGGGAGGGATTGCATTGGGAGTTATACCTGATGTAAATGACGAGTTGATGGGTGCAGCACACCAACATGGCACAAGTATACATATGTAACAAACCTGCACGTTGTGCACATGTACCCTACAACTTAAAGTATAATAATAATAAATAAATTAAAAAAAAAAAAAAAAAAAGAAACGGGGTTTTGTCATGTAGCCAGGCTGGTCTTGAACTGCTGACCTAAGGTGATTCAGCCACCTTGGCCTCCCAAAGTGCTGGGGATACAGGTGTCAGGAACTGCACCTGGCCAGAATTATAAAACTTTTTTTTTTTTTTTTAAGGAGAAAATATGCAGGATCTTAGGCTAGGTAAAGAGTTCTTAGGCTTGCCAACCAAAAGCATAACCCGTTTAAAAAAAAAAAAAGGATAACTTGAACCTTATTGAAATTTAAAATTTTTGCTCTGGGAAAGGTTTAGTTAAGAGGATAAAAAGATCAACTACAGACTAGCAGAGAAGATTTGCTAACCTAACAACTAGTATTTAGAATATATAAAGAACATTCAAAACTTAACAGTAAAAAATAAACAATACAATCAGAAAATTAGCAAAAGACATATAGAGACATTTTACCGAGGAAGATACACAGAAGGCAAATGAGCACATGAAAAGATGTTCAACAATTAGTAAAATTCAAATTAAAACCGTAAGACATCACTATGTAATATCAGTATGACTAAAATTCAAAACACTGACATTACCAAATGCTGTCAAAGACATGGAGAAACCCAATGACTTATACATTACTGATGGGAAGGTAAATTGGTGCAACCACTCTGGAAAGTAGTTTGAAAGTTCCTTTCAAAACTAAATGTGCACCTACTATACCACCTAGCAATTTCACTCCTAGGTAGTTATCTTGGAGAAATCACAAATTATGTTCAGCCAAAACCTTTTTTCATAATAGTCCCAAACTAGAAACAACCCAGATGTCTGTTGAAGGGTGAATGGTTAAACAAACTGTGGTACATTCAGACCATGTGACAGACACCACCAGGCAATAAAATGGGACAAACTGCTGATACGCATAACTTGAATGAATCTCCAGAGAATTATGTCGGCTGAAAAAAAAATCCAAAGTGGTTGCAGAATGTATGATTCCATTTATACAACATGTTTGAAATGACAAATTAGAGAAACAAAACTGCAGTAGCCAGGAGCTAAGGACTGGGGTATGAGGTTAGGGAAGTAAGTACGGCTACTGTAGGGGCCAAGGGAAACTTTCCCTTCACCCTCTGAAGCTTCACTGAAAATTCAACTCACAAAAGGCAGATTAATGGGAAAAAAGGCATACAAATATTACTAATGTATATAAACAGAGAGAACCACAGAGTGATTGTCCACCCCCATCAATGAGGTTCAGAAGTTTATATCCACCCTGGTGAAACAGGTGATGGGAATGGGGAGAAGAATAATTCTGTTAAGGGAATTAGTAGGGAGAATGACTGGATCAGGGAATAGAGATCAACTTGTACATTATCCTGTGAAAGGGTCTGTTCAGCTGTGATTACATTTTTGGTCTTACAGAGAGGGAAAGAGAAAACAATTGTTCTGTTTGGTGGATCTGGATCTTAGGCAGATAAAGGAATTTTGTCCTGTGCTTTGGGAGGGAAAGTTGGAGGATGAGGGGAAGGTCAGTGAGATCTTGAGGCTTCTTCACTTCACCATGTCAAAGTATCATATGTTGGGGTATCAGTTTCTGAGCCCCAACACTACAAAAGACTACATGAGAGATCCTTGTGGTGATGGAAATGTTCTGTTCTGTACCTCGTTTGTGTCAATGTCAATATCCTGCTTGTGATATTGTACTACAGTTTCGCAAGATGTTACCATTAAGGGGAACTAAATAAAAGGAGTATGAGATGTCTCTGCATTGCTTCTTAAAGCTGCATGTTAATCTATCACTATTTCTAAATAAAAAGTTTAAATACATAATGAAAATGTTAATTAGTATTCAACAATTGTTCAATATTATCATCGTTTACCAATATTGAATGTCAGTTAGTTTGGATTTATTAGGTCGGTGAAAAATGAAAATGTTAATTAGTATTCAACAGTTGTTCAATAGTGTCATCATTTACCAATATTGAACATCAGTTAGTGTGGATTTATTAGGTCGGAGCAAAAATTTAGTATTTGCTGTTAAAAGGAATGGCAAAAACCGCAACTGCTTTTCACCAACCTAATACTTGCTATGTCCCTATTAACTCACTTTGCTGATTTAAAAAAATGACCAAGCTCCCTGCCTCCAACATACTCAACACACACATGTACACACAGACTTAGATTTTAGATAATCCTAGTCTGCAGGTCTGGTATGGTATATGGAAATCTGTATTTCTAGCAATCATCCCAGATAGTTCTGAAGCACATTTAACACTGCTTTAGGTGAAATTTGGCTTCTTTCCCCATCATTCTAAATTAACATGCCAACGCTATCTGTAAGTGACCATGTGGTGTCAATGGCAGGATGGAGCAGCAGCCCTTGAACTTTGCTATTGAAGCATCTTCCAAGGAAATTTGGCTCCTCCTGTTTCACAGGACGCACTTCCTTTTGGAGCAGAGCACAGCCTCCTACTCGCTGTGTGTCAAACACCTTCAGCTTTCCTCACCTCTCCGGGCTATGGCAGGTGACTCCTTTAGTTCACGTGGAGGAAAAACACATGACATTCAGTCTTTGGGTCAAAATGAGGACTTTTTGAAAAGGACAAATAAGCTAACTTTAAAATAAAACTCATGCCTCTACATTTCCTGATCCTGCAAATGTGAAAGTGAGAAGGGGCCGCGTGCTGTGTCTCACGCCTGTAATCGTCGCGCGCCCTAATCCTAACTTTGAGAGGCCAAGGAGGGAGGATCACTTGAGCCCAGAAGTTCAAGACCAGCCTGGGGTAACATAGTGAGACCATTGTCTCTATAATTACTTTTTTAAAAGGAAAATAATTAGAGGAAATCCCCAGTCAAAACAAACAATCAAAACAAAGGCTTTGAACCCCATGTACTACACATTCCTGTCTTGGGGTGAAGGTTTACATTCAGGCTGTGTGTTACCACTTTCTTCTAATATCTATTTAAGCCAAACAGGGATTTTTGAAAGACACACAAGTTACCTCTGATACCAAACAGGAAGAATGAAAACCTTTAGCGGATAGCTGCTGGCTTTCCAAAATGTCTTAGCAGGCTCATTGTGCCAGCTTTGCTGATATTTGATGAACTGAATTCAAGAGACAAAGCTGGGGGCTGTAAGAATCAAGACTTTAGAAAATCAAAGCATTTGATGGAAAGAGTAATTTTGATTGACTAAGCAAATATTCTACACCAAATAAATCTGTGTCAAAGTAGGAAAAAAAAGACCAGCCGTGGTGGCTTATGCCTGTAATCTATCTCAACACTTTGGAGGCTGAGGCAGGAAGATCACTTGAGCCCAGGAGTTTGAGATCACCTGGGCAACAGAGTAAGACTCTGTCTCTACAAACAAACAAACAACAACAAAATTAGCTGGGGGTGGTGGTATGCCTGTAGTCACAGCTACTCAGGAGGCTAACATAGGAGGATTGCTTGAGCCCAGGAGGTCAAGGCTGCAGTGAGCCATGATTGATTACACCACTGCACTCCAGCCTGGGTGACAGAGCCAGATCCTGAGAAAAAAATCCAGGAGGGAAACAATGCAATGAGGGAGGAACGTTGAGTGACTAAGACTAATCTCATGTTTACCTCCTGGGACTTGAAGACCTTTTCAGCGTATTTCACAGCCAGGGGAAGATTCGCTGTCAAGCAATTAGGTTTTCTCCCAGAAGACAAAGGGATAATCTGTAAGTTTTCTTCTGTCTGGTGGAGGCAGGTAGAGGGGAATAAGCAGGCACTGAACATTACTGAAAATTCCATTTGGTTTTTGTACTGGTTAGAGGACTTGGCTACAAACAACAGAAAAAGAATTAGGGTAATTATGCAGAATAGGAATTTATCATCAGGTGGAATTGGAGACTATTGCTCTAAGTGAAGTAGCTCAGGCATGGAAAACCAAACATCATATGTTCTCACTTATATGTGGGAGCTAAGCTGTGAGGATGCAAAGGCATAAGAATGATACAATGGACTTTGTGGACTAGGGGAAAGGGTGGGGGGTGGCAAGGGATAAAAGACTACACATTGGGTACAGTGTACACTGCTCAGGCAATGAGTGCACCAAAATCTTGGAAATCACCACTGAAGAACTTATTCATGGCCGGGCACAGTGGCTCAAGCCTGTAATCCCAGCACTTCGGGAGGCCAAGGCGGGTGGATCACTTGAGTCAGGAGTTCAAGAGTAGCCTGGCCAACATGGCGAAACCCTGTCTCTACTAAAAATACAAAAATTAGCTGGGTGTGGTGGCACATGCCTGTGATTCCAGCTACTCGGGGGGTTGAGGCAGGAGAATCACTTGAACCTAGGAGGTGAGGTTGCAGTGAGCTGAGATCATGCCACTGCACTCCAGCCTGGGCAACAGAGCAAGACTCCATCTCAAAAAAAAAAAAAAAAAAAGAACCCATTCATGTAACCAAACACCACCTATTTCCCCAAAACCTATTGAAATAAAAAATTAAAAAAAAAATTGTTTTAAAGGAATTTATCATCAGGAAAGCTGAAGAACTTAGCTCAGATAGGGAATGTGAAGCAAGGGAGGTTGAGCAGCTGAGCCGACTGCCAAGGTCATACTGGCCTGACGGGGGGCCATTGTTGCTGCCACTGCCACCATAGCTGTGAACAGAACATTGGCAAGGCCTCTGCTGGTCCTGGGCCCTAATGGTCACCACTGCTGTCACCATCACTAGGGGAGCTGCCTCCTCTGGGAACAGGGTGAATCAGGATGAAAAATCAGGATCCCCGGGAGATCGAATAACGAATAAGAACCTCCAGGAGTATAGCCTCTACATTTGTATTTTAAAATAAATTCCCTAAAATGATTTTAAAGAAAGGGGATCTTTCCCAAATCGGGGGGGGGGGGGGGGATTTGGGAAACAATGACTTAAATGCAGAGTATTCATCTTGTGGTTGTTCTGCTCAAAGCCTTCCTGTTGGTTTCTAGCTCAAAATTATTTGATGGCATATAATTACTTATGGAAAACTAAGTTGAGGTTTCTTAGACTGGCATTCAGTGCCCTCCATGCCCTGGCTCTAGCCCATGCTTCCAGGTGTATGTCCTCCTTTCTCCTCTGTGTATCCAATGCCCCAGTCACACAGAACCACCCTGGTCTTTCTGAGGCAGTGTTGCTCATTCACACTCCCATCTTTACCTGCTGGTGCACTCTTTATTTTCAGGCCATCCCCACCAACAGCTTTCCTTAACTACCTCTCAACTTTCTCTGAACTCTTTGTAACACTTCACCTCTCTTTTGGGATGTCAGATGATGACTCATGACATAGGCTTTTTGCATATATGTTATTTATGGTAATAGGTGATAAGAACCTTTGCACCCCTAGGGTATATAGAGTAGCACCTGACTCATAGTAGATATTCGATTAAACGTATAAACAAATGCCATCTTGGGAAACTTCGCAGTCAGGTTTTTCAGGTGCGTTAGCCTTCTTGAATGTTCCCATTGGGAGCAGCTTTATTTTTACAGCAGTTTTTCTTATTTCATTTTAAGTCATGACCAAGGAGACTTGCTATTACCATCAGTTTTATTTGGGTATCCTTGAACAGTAGTCTGCTTTTCAAAATTATAGACCATGATTCTTTAAAACGAATGGATGATTACACTAACTCCCCTCAATTACAAATGTTACCTATCCTATCACTGTATTGAGTACCAATAAAACTATGGCTTCTAGAATCAGCTCACACCCTTGCCTTCAAAAGTTAAATTTAATAGTATCTCTTAACTTAGAGCAAATACTATTTTTTATTTTTTGAGATGGATTTTCACTCTCGTTGCCCAGGCTGGAGTGCAATGACACGATCTCAGCTCACCGCAACCTCCACCTCCCAGGTTCAAGTGATGCTCCTGCCTCAGCCTCCCGAGTAACTGGGATTCAGGCATGTGCCACCACACCCAGCTAATTTTTGTATTTTTAGTAGAGGCAGGGTTTCTCCAAGTTGGTCAGGCTGGTCTTGAACTCCTGACCTCAGGTCATCCACCCGCCTAGGCCTCCCAAAGTGTTGGGATTACAGGTGTGGCCACCACACCCAGCCCGGTACCTTTTTTTTAAGAGGCTAACTACAGAGAAAAAGTTATCTTTTTACCACTCCATAGGTAAAAGCTTGAAGGTCAAAAGTGACATGTTGACACAGTGGTGTATGGTTAGAAGAAAGGAAGACTAAATTTTTAATTTTTTTTTTTTTTTGAGATGGAGTTTCACTGTTGTTGCCCAGGCTGGAGTGCAATGGCACAATCTTGACTCACTGCAGCCTCCACCTCCCCAGTTCAAGTGATTCTCCTGTCTCAGCCTCCCAAGTAGCTGGGATTACAGGCATGAGCCACCACACCCAGCTAATTTTTTGTGTTTAGTGGAGACAGGGTTTCACCATTTTGGTCAGACCGGTCTCAAACTCCTGATCTCAGGTGATCCACCCACCTCGGTCTCCCAAAGTGCTGGGATTACAGGCATGAGCCACCCCTCCTGGCCATAAATTTTGAATTTCTTTTCTGTGGTCACCTTGTATCAGAGAGTTACTACTGTAAAATTACAGTGGTGTTTGTTTTCATTTCCCTCTGTCACTTGGATGTTTCCTCTACTTTTGTATAAAAGTTACAAAACCAGGCCAGGCGTGGTGGCTCATGCCTGTGAGCCTCCCACTTTGGGAGGCTGAGGTGGGCAGATTACCTGAGGTCAGGAGTTTGAGACTAGCCTGGTCAACATGGTAAAACCATGTCTCTACTGAAAATACAAAAATTAGCTGGGCATGGTGGCGCACTCTTGTAATCCCAACTATTTGGGAGGCTGAGGTGGGAGGATCACTTGAACCTGGGAGGTGGAGGTTGCAGTGAGCCGAGATCCCATCACCGCACTCCAGCCTGGGCGACACAGTGAGACTCCATCTCAAAATAAAAATAAATAAATAATTTAAAAAGAAGTTATAAAACCGAGCCAAACCAAAATGAAAAGAGAAAAAGAAAACAAAAAGCCAAAAAAGTAATTCTTTGCTTTCTCGTGGCAGCCATGACACTCTGGTAAGAGCTGCATGCATGAAGAGGTTAAAAAACTGTGTGGTGGGGCTTTCTTTATGAAACCGTGGGGCTGTCAGTGAGTCTGGAGGGTCTGTATAGAATTTCATCCACACACAGCAATAGACTGTGTAAGAAGGTTCAGTGTAGGATTGGTTTGTGGCTCTTAATTTATTCAACAAATATTTACTATGTGCCTGCTACTGCAGGCCTTGGGATGAGTAAGACAGATATGGTTTATTTCCTCGTGAAATTTATTGTTAAATAAAGGAGATGGACAATTAACAAATGATTGTGCCAATGATTGTTTTGCTGTGGTGACAGTAATTGCTATGAAGTCAATGTATACAGTGTGATCTGAAATTATGTAACGGGTCCCCACCCCAACTCATTTCTTGGCCTCCAGACCTTTAGCATTTACTGCTACTGTTAGTTGCCAATTTGTGTAGCTCTTCTCTTTACTCATCATGTCAGCCTTATCTGTTCCAGCCCATCCTCTTCTCTAGAGCTCTGGCAAATGATTAGAGCTGTGGGTCATTTTCATGCATCCAGAATTTGGAAGAATCTATAGTCCTTTTCTGCATAGCATCCTATCCAGGACATAGCTCATTAGAAGAATCATAGTCATGGATAATCTCAGAGAAGATTCTATTGATTCCTATCATTCCAAGAGTGACTCTGCATTGTCCACACAATGTAGTGTGAGAAACCTCCATTAAATGACAGTCATCCATGGCCCATTTCCTCCAACAGCCCTCTGTTTCAGTGGCACCGGAAGTGCCACTGCAGAGATCGTATCTCAAGTGAAACCCTAGTAGTCATATTTGTGTTCTGCTGCACTCCCAGGGGTGGGGAGCATTATCACTGCACAGACATATATGACAGGTCAGTATCTACTATCCTGATGAAGTAATACAATGCTCACAAACTGAGAAAGGTCTTGATTTTTACATCATTTTTTTGTTTTTTTACAATTTCATTTTAGGTCATGAATGGGGAGACCTGCTGTGAACATGGGCTTTAGGATTGTGGACATCAATGGATGGAGAGGCAGAACTGGGAGCGAGGGCGTCGACAGAGTTGTGCCCTATCTATTCATTCATAACGTTTCAACATTTGCTCACTATTTCTATGTACCTTGTCTGGGTTCCATGCTAAAGAGGACTCGAGAGGAGAGTGATACAGGCAAGAGGTTGAATTGAGCTGATATAAAAAGATCACCTTCAAACAATAATATTGCTGGGGAAAACAAAATAATTTTAATACATGGCCAGGCTTGAAAGCAAGCAAGGGAAATCCCCAGATGCCAGAGGCACAAAACAGGAGTTGAAGCTGAATCTCTCAAAACAATATCAATATAGGTCCCAGAGGCTGAAGACCAGAATATTAGTTTTCTCATGTGGATGGGAGGTGAGGCTTGGGGCTTCCAAAAAAAAGCCAGGGTGGCCAGGCGTGGTGGCTGATACCTGTAATCCCAGCACTTTGGGAGGCCGAGGCAGGCGGATCATGAGGTCAAGAAATGGAGATCATCGTGGTCAATATGGTGAAACCCTGTCTCTACTAAAAATACAAAAATTAGCCAGATGTGGTGGCACGTATCTGTAGTCCCAGCTACTCGGGAGGATGAGGCAGGGGAATTGCTTGAACCCGGGAGAGGGAGATTGCAGTGAGCCGAGATCGCGCCATTGCACTCCAGCCTGGCCACAGAGCAAGACTCCGTCTAAAAAAAAAAAAAAAAGCCAGGGCTTTTAGGGCTGCTCCACCCACAATAATGAAATGGAACAACACCGACCACTATCTAGAGAAGTGTCAGCGAAGCTACTTATCTACCAGGGGAAAACAGCATCGTCAGAAATCGGAACCCCAAATCTGTGCCATAAGATTTTGGGACCAGGCGCAGTGGCTCATGCCTGTAATCCCAGCACTTTGTAAGGCTGAGGTGGGCGAATTGCTTGAGCCCAGGAGTTTGAGGCCAGCCTGGGCAATGTGGTGAAACCAACCTCTGTACAAAAAATAGGAAAGTTAGCTGGGCATGGTGGCACATGCCTGTAGTCCCAACTACTTGGGAAGCTGAGGTGGGAGGATCACCTGAGCCTGGGAAGTCAAGGCTGCAGTGAGCCGTGATTATGTCACTGCACTCCAGCCTGGACCTCAGAGTGAGAAACTGTCTCAAAAAAAAAAAAAAAAATTGTGGGCTACAAATTTATACTTCCCTGTGGAAGAAGAAATGCCAAACCAAAAGATTAACCTAGAAACTCTCCCAAAAGCAATGAAACTCTTAGGGCTCCAGAAAAAGCATCACAAAACTATCTTGTAGACACGTCTCCCATGTGGAGGGTCCCCTAGGCCATGCCCAGGTTCAGCGATTAACAGAAGACTCACAGGACCAGAATCTAGTTCTCCCAACTGTGACTTATTACAGGGAAAGGATACAAAACATAAGGAAAGATGCATGGGTGAAGTTCCAGAGGAACCAGGTACAAGTTTCCAAGAGTACCCTGCCAATGGAGTCACACAAGACACACTTACTTCTCCCAGCAAGGGTCTGTGACAATACGTGTGAAATGTGTCTAGTTGTAAAGCTCATTAGAGACTCAGTGCCTAGGGTTTTTATTGGGGGCTTGGTCATGAAGGTACTTAGGTATCCTCTGCCTAACTCATAACAAAATCCGCCAATCCCGGAAGGAAAGTGGCCTCCTTCCTCGTTTCTGATGTTCTTGGCAGTTTTGAGGATGACTGATCAGTAGTTTCATAGACTGTCCCTCCACTGGTATTTGATATTTTTCTTAAATAGACTGGAGTTATGTGCTTTGGGAGGAAGACCACACAGAGGTAAAGCGCCATTCTCATCACATTGTGTCAAGGGTACATGCTATTGACACGACTTATCACTGACATCCTCAATATCTGTGACGGCCTGGCTGAGACAGTGTCTGCGAGGATTCATCACTGTAAAGTTCCTCTGTTAGCAAGAGGGACTGTATCACTGTACACAACCCACACTTAAGGAGTGAGGAGTTGTGCTCTACCTCCTTAAAGATGAGGAGGTTTGTCAGTTTTTAACTCTGACGTGACTGTCACTGAGTTATGCTCCCCGAAAATCTCTCATGCCCTTTTTGTGGAAATGTGCAGAATACAGTTAACGCAGCAGGCCTGAGACTGCTGTCCTTAGAAATGCCTGCTTGCAAGGTAGGGCCCTTGGATGGAGTTTGGGAACTTAGATTTCAGAAGGGCTCCTACTATTCTCAGAACTGATAAGAATGATGGTTAAATTGTTTGTAAAAACAATATGGATTTTTTTTTTCTTTTTTAATTTTTTTTTTTTTTTTAATGAAATGGGGCCTGGGTCTCATTTTGTCACCCAGGCTAGAGCGCAATGTCATGATCACAGTTCACTGTAACCTTGAACTCCTGGGCTCAAGTGATCTTCCCATGTCAGCCTCCCAAGTAGCTAGGACCAGAGGAGCATGGAACGATGACCAGCTAATTTTTTTTTTTGAGACAAAAACGTTTTGTTTTTATTTATGTATTTATTTATTTATTTAGGTAACAGCTTTGTTGAGATATGATTCATATACCATACAATTCACCCATTTAAACTGTACAATTCAATGGTTTTAGTATATTCACAGTGTTTTCCAATAATCACAATCAATGAACATTTCCATCATTCCAGAAAGAAACCCCGTGCCCATCAGAGTCAATCCCTGTTTCCCTTCCCTCAACCTCTGGAAATCACCAATCTCCTTTCTGACTCTGTGGATTTGCCCATTCTGTTCACTTCACACAAATGGAATCCTACGATATGTGACCTCCAAAGTAAAAATAACTAAGGAAAAGTCTAGCCAACATAATGAGACCCTGCCGCTACAAAAAATTTAAAAAGTAGTCCGGGTGCAGTGGTTCACACTGGTAATCCTAATACTTTGGGAGGCTGAGGCAGGCGGATCACTTGAGGTCAGGAATTGGAAACCAGACTGGCCAACATGGCGAAAACCCGTCTGTACTAAAAATACAAAAATCAGTAGGGCATGATATCACGTGTCTGTAGTCCCAGCTACTCAGGAGGCTGAGATGGGAGGATCACTTGATCCCGGGAGTCTGAGGTTGCAGTAAGCCGAAATTGTGCCACTGCACTCCAGTCTGGGTGACACAGTGAAACTTTGTCTTAAAAAAAAAAAAAAAAAAAAAAAATTAGCTGGTCATCGTTCCATGCTCCTCTGGTCCTAGCTACTTGGGAGGCTGACATGGGAAGATCACTTGAGCCCAGGAGTTCAAGGTTACAGTGAACTATGATCATGACATTGTGCTCTAGCCTGGGTGACAAAATGAGACCCAGGCCCCATTTCATTTAAAAAAAAAAAATTAAAGAAGAAAAAAAAAATCCACGTTGTTTTTACAAACAATTTAACCATCATTCTTATCAGTTCTGAGAATAGTGGGAGCCCTTCTGAAATCTAAGTTCCCAAACTCCATCCAAGGGCCCTACCTTGCAAGCAGGCGTTTCTAAGGACAGCAGTCTCAGGCCTGCTGCGTTAACTGTATTCTGCACATTTCCACAAAAAGGGCATGAGAGATTTTCGGGGAGCATAACTCAGTGACAGTCATGTCAGAGTTACAAACTGACAAACCTCCTCATCTTTAAGGAGGTAGAGCACAACTCCTCACTCCTTAAGTGTGGGTTGTGTACAGTGATACAGTCCCTCCTGCTAACAGAGGAACTTTACAGTGATGAATCCTCGCAGACACTGTCTCAGCCAGGCCGTCACAGATATTGAGGATGTCAGTGATAAGTCGTGTCAACAGCATGTACCCTTGACACAATGTGATGAGAATGGCGCTTTACCTCTGTGTGGTCTTCCTCCCAAAGCACATAACTCCAGTCTATTTAAGAAAAATATCAAATACCAGTGGAGGGACAGTCTATGAAACTACTGATCAGTCATCCTCAAAACTGCCAAGAACATCAGAAACGAGGAAGGAGGCCAGTTGTAGTGGCTTACACCTATAGCCCAGCACTTTAGGAGGCCAAGGTGGGAGGATCACTTGGAGGTCAGGAGTTTGAGATGAGACTGGGCAACATAGTGAGACCCCATCTCTACAAAAAAAAAATTAAAAATAAGGAAAGTTTGAGAAATTGTCACAGCCAAGAGGAAGCTAAGGAGACCTGACAACTAAATGTGATGTGGGATCTTGGATGGGACCCTGGAGCAGAAAAAGGACATTAGGCAAAAACTAGGAAAATCTGAATAAGGTATGGACTTTAGTTAATTATGATGGATCAATATTGGCTCCTCCACTGTGACAAATGTACCATCCTAATGGAAGCGGCTCATAATCAGGGAAACTGAGTGTGAAGTGTAGGGGAATTCTGTACTATCTCTGTAATTTTTCTGTAAATAGAAACTTTTTTTAAAAAATAAAGCTTATTATATTTATATTATACTTTTATTATAATATTTGATATTACATTATAAATATTTGTAATACTTTTGTATTATATTACAAATCTCGTGAGGAAATGGGCCTCCATGAAGTAGCAGCACTAATTTAAACAAATGTGAGTTTTTTAATATCCTGAAGAACTAATGTTATTACAATTACAGTAAATGTTTTTCTCTTTCTCTTTCTGGCTATCATCAGCTTGTGGCATTTCACCAGCCTCCCGTTTTGGAAGAATCACTGATTCTGTGGTAGATATTAATCACTGATATGCTGGAGGCCATGGACATTAGACCATCCCCAGAGGAGACAAGACAAGGAGGAGCTGCCTTCTCTTCTTGCCATACTCGGGAAAGCCAGGCTGCCTGCTGTGTGCAGGTAACTCCTTGTAGCCCAAAGGCTTTCATGGAAGCCACTGGGCGTCTTTGGGCGGCGTGTTACAAACATCCACTCTTCCCCTCTGTCCTGCTGATTCTTGCCAGTGACTGGTTCAGGAACCCATGTTCCAGATTCATATCAATCAGCCCATGGCAGCCCCCAGGTGAATGCTGAGGGGGAGGTACTTAACCTAAAATGCGCACCATCAGAGTGGAGAGAAGGACTCATCCTCCTGGTTAGCAGCCATCTTGCATCCATAAGGGTATCCATCCTAAGAATAAAGCTGACATTTAAAAAGTGAAGGTAGGATCAAAAGGACCTCAGAAAAATGGAACCAAAGCCCTGATTGTATCTTCACCTGAACTCTGCCCCACAGGGAGGGGTTTTCTTTTGAATTAGGTTTTTCATTATTTTCAAAGTCATCCAGAGGCATATTTTTTCTCCTTCTGTCCCTTGAAACTTTGGATGTGGATAGATGCTGTCAGCTTAATCAATCAGATGCCACTACTCAGCATTTCTGGGTCTCAAATTAGTGACACAAAGATGCAGAGACAGTTAAGAAGAAAGTCATGGAAGCAGGGAGGACAGTCTGGCAGTGGCAACAGAGGTGACAAATGCCCAGTGAGGTGGTTCCAACTGCACATCTCCATGCCACCTAGTCTCTTGGGTCCTGGACATTTCTTCTCTAGTTATACAGCCTTTCCACCAATTCTGGTAGGTATATTCATCCTTCTAGCCAATTCCTTCTCTGCTTAAGTTACCCAAAATTGATTTCTGTTGCTTACAACCAAGATTCTTGGCCTATGTAAGAACAATCTGAAAGAGACTTTGAAATAATACATGGCCTCTGTAACCTCAAGATTTTAGCACTTGATGGGGGAAACAGACACATAGAGATCTGACTGCACATCCTATGAAAAGTGCTATAATAGACGCACCTTCAAAAGACTCTTAGGAACCGTATGGAGGGAGACTTTTTCCTCTTAGAGTGAGCGTGGGCAGTCAGGACAGGCTTCACAAGGCAGTAACGTGAACTGAGGCCTTAAAAGGCCATAAAATGTCATTAAAGAGATGAGGAAAGGGAAAAGCATAAACAAGTGTATGCTAGGTGGGAGCTGAGGCTGAGGATAAAGTAATTTAGGGTGTGAGAATAATTGGATACAAAGTTACAGAGAAAATATGGAGACTGTCTGAGGAAGGATTTGGGAAATGAAGCTGGATAAGTAGGTGGAACCAAGTTCTACAAAACCTTAAGTTCACATTCCAAAGGTTTTGAAAACTACTCTTGCTTGAAATTTGTCAGAGTAGGGATAAGCCATACTGGAACTTCAGTTGCATGAGCTGATGGGAGAAGAGGAGGTCATTGGGATAAGAAATCGATTGGGGCTAGAGAGCAATAATCCAGACCTACAGCTAGTCATTGGAAACAGGACAAAAGTAGTAAATTCTTCTAGGTTTAAAGAAGCTTTATTCAGACAAAGAAGAAACAAGATGAAACAAAAAAAAAAAAAATGAGAAAAACAGAAAACAAATAGCAAGATGACCAATTTAAATCTAACTATATCCATGATCACACCTGTAAATGTTTATACATCCTAATTAAAAGACAGAGATGGTAAAATATCAATATTGGCCATTAATTGTGCTATGGCCTGAATTATGTCCCCCTCAAAATCATGTGTTGAAGCCCTAACACTCATTGTGACTGTATCTGGAGATAAGGTCTTTAGGTTAAGGTAGCGTCTTAAGGTTAAATACGGTCATAGGGTGGTTTCTAATCTGATAAGACTGTGGTCTTACAAGAAGAGAAAGAAAAACCTCTCTGTCTCTCCACACACACACAAACACACACACGCAGGAAAGGCAACATGAGGACACAGTGAAAAAGGTGGCCAGCCACCTGCAAACCAGGAAAAGAGCCCTCACCAAAAAGTAAATAATCCAGAAAGAATTGTGAGAAATAAATTTTTGTTGCTTAAGCCACTCAGTCTCTGGTATTTTTTTATGGCAGCCCAAGGAGACTAAGACAAATGTAACAAATGGACTACACTAATGCTAATGCAAGATGTTAATGAGAGGGAAAACTAGGGTCGGGGTAGTGAGGGAGAACCCTTTGTACTTTCCACTTAATTTTTCTGTAAACTTTAAACTGCTAAAAAGAAAAATAAAGTCTATTAATTTTTAAGGCAGAAATTGTCTAACTGGTTATAAAAGCAAGATTCACTGTAGAGGTGCCTACAAGAAACACATGTTGAATAGAAAGACACAAAAAGGTTAAAAGCAAAAGGATAAAAAAAGATATACCAAGCAAACACTAACTAAAACAAAGCTGGACAGGCTGCATTAATAGCAGACAAAAAGGATTTCAGAGCAAAGAATACCACCAGGGATAAAGAAAATAAATTCATCATGATAAAGTATTAATCTATCAGGAGGACATAACAATCTTAAATGTTTATGGACTTAATAACAGAACTTCAAATAAATATGAAGCAAAAACTGACAGAACTGCAAGAAACAGTAGACAAATTAGCAATTACAGTCAGAGGTTTCAAATACCCTGTCTCAATAATTAATACAGCAAGAGAAATACAATAAAAATATAGAAGACTTGAACTATGCTATCAACCAACATGATCTAATTTATATTTATAGAACATGCCACCCAAAAACAGTAGAACACATTATTTTTTCAAATGTAAATAACACATTTACCAATATACAGCATGTTCTGGACTTCTGGGCCATAAAACAAGTCTTGGTAAATTTTAAATGACTCATGTCATAAAAAGTATATTCTCTGATTACAGTGGAATTAAATTAAAAATCAATAACTGGAAGATCTTTGGGGAACTGCATATGATTGGAAACTAAATAATACACATAAACAACTAGTGGGGCAAAAAAACTCAAAATGGGAATTAGAAAGTATTTTCAACTTAGTACAAATGAAAACATAACATATCAAATTGTATGGGATGCCTTTGTGGTAGGCTGAAAAGGAGCCTCCAGCTATGTCCACATTCTAATCCCCAGAATCTGTGAATGTTGCTTTACATGGCAGAAGGGATTTTACACATGTGATTAAGTTAAGAATCATGAGATGGGGAGGGTATCCTGAATTATTGGGGTGGGCCAATAGTCCTTATAGGAGGAACCCAGGAGAAGTCAGAGTTAAAGAAGAGGGCAATGTCATTGTTATGTCTGGGTCTTTGTTCTTAGAGCTCTGAAGATGGTGGCTCCCAAAAGGTGGCAAGCCTTTTGTTCTCTGACCTGGGGTTCTTGGCCTCACGGATTCCAAGGAATGGAACTGTGCACCATGCGGTGAGTGTTATAGCTCTATTAGAAGCTGTGGGTCATGGAAGAGAACCATGGAACCCAGTAACTAGTGTTCAGCTTAATTAGGACGAACCCTGGGCCCTTAGCCATGCAGGTTCAATACTGAGCCTCTAGCCCAATCGGGAGTGGCAGCAATGGGCACCTCGCTAGATCAGAAGCACAGCAGACACCCTGCTGGATGCGGAGGGGTGGAAGTCAGTGGCGGGTCTGCGATGGCAGCAAACAGCAGTGATGGATGGCAAGCAAAAGCTCAGCTTGAGCCACAACAAACACGGACCAGAAGAGTGTACAGTTGCAAGATAGAGTGAAAACAGAACTCCCATACCATGGGAGGAGACCTAAAGGGGGCTGCCCACTCGTGGCTCAAAAACCTGGGGTTTATATCCCAATCATTGTCCCTCCCCCTGTGTTCTCAGGCAATAGATGATTTGATTATTTCTTTACCTCTTGTTTTTAGCCTAATTGGTATTTTAGTGAGCTCTCTTTGCTACTTGATTGGTCGGGTGTGAGCTGAGTTACTAGCCCTGTGTTTAAAGGTGGGTGTGGTCACCTTCCCTAGCTAGGCTTAGAAATTCTTAGTCGGCCTAGGAAATCCAGCTAGTCCTCTCTCTCATCATAACAGAAACACAGATTGGAGTGATGCTCTTTGCAACACCTGTGCTTTAGCCCAGCAAATCTGATTTTGGACTACTAATTTCCAAAACTAAGAGTTGTGTTGTTTTAAGCCATTAAATTTGTGGTAATTTGTTACAGAGAAAATAAGAAACTGGTACAGCCCTTAAAAGTGTATGTAGGAGGAAATTTATGACACTAAATGCCTCAGCTTTAGCCTATGAAGCTAAGAAGCAAAAATACTCAAAGTAAATCCAAAGTAAGCAGAAAAAAAGGAAATAATAAAGGTCAGACAAGAAATCAATGAAATAGAAAACAGAAAACAATAGAGAAAAATAAATGAAATTAAAAATGGACTCTTTGAGAAAATCCATTAAATTGATCAACCAAATCGATTAGGAAAAACATAAGTAACAAATGGCCAATATCAAGAATGAGAGAAACGATATCACTACAGATTCTACAGATACTAAAAGAACAATAAGGAAATATTACAAACAACTCTGTGCCAATAAATTGAACAGCTTAGATGATAAAGTGAACAAACGCCCAAATCTACCTGTGCTTACTCGGGAAGAAATAGATAACTTACATAGCCCTGTATCTATTCAAGAAATTAAATTTGTAGTGAAATAGCCTCCCCCAAGAAAGCTCCAGGGTCATATGTCTTTACAAAATTCTATCAAACATTTAAGGAGGAAATAATACCAATTCTATACAAACTCTGATAGAAAATGGAAGAGAATGGAATACTCCCTAACTCATTCTATTAGACCAGCATGACCTTGATACCAAAAATGGGCATATATTACAAGAAAACTGTCACATGCATCTGTGTGAAGAGACCACCAACAGGCTTTGTGTGAGCAACCAGGCTATTTATTTCACCTGGATGCAGGCAGGCTGAGTCCGAAAAAGGAATCAGCAAAGGGTGGTGGGTTTATCATTAGTTCTTATAGGTTTGGAATAGTTGTACAAAGTACATTATCAAGGGTGGGAAGAATATTACAAAGTACCTTCTCAAGGGCGAGGGAGAATATATCGTATGGGTGAGGCAGGAACAAATCACAATGGTGGAATGTCATCAGTTAAGGCTATTTTCACTTGTTTTGCAGATCTTCAGTTGCTTCAGGCCATCTGGATGTATACATGCAGGTAACAGGGGATATGATGGCTTAGCTTGGGCTCAGAGGCCTGACATTCCTCTCTTCTTATATTAATAAGAAAAACAAAACAAAATAGTGGTGAAGTGTTAGAGCGGCGAAAATTTTTGGGGGTGGTTGGAGAGATAATGGGCGATGTTTCTTAGGGCTGCTTTGAGTGGGATTAGGGGCAGTGTGGGAACCTAGAGTGGCAGAGATTAAACTGAAGAAAGATTTTGGGGTTAGGGGTGATATTGTGGGGTTGTTAGATGGAGCATTCGTCATATAGAATGATTAGTGATAGCCTGGATGCAGTTTTTTATGAATTGAGAAACTAAACGGAAGACACAAGGTCTGAATAAGAGAAGGAGGAAAACAGGTATTAAAGGACTGTGAATTGGGAGGACCCAGGACATCCAATTAGAGAGTGTCCAAGGAGGTTCAGCATAATTATTTGCTTGGTTGGTGAGTTTTTGGGCTCTATCCTTGAGTTTTTTTATGTTGTCATATACCAGGCCAGATTGATTTGAGTAAAACAAAAAAAAAAAAAACAAAAAAAAACACTCTTCATTTAAAAATGTACAGAGTCCTCCTTTTTCAGCAGTGAGTAAATCGAGCCCTTGGCAATTTTGGAGGAAAGAGAAATGCAAAGCCAGCAATTGTTTGTTAAAGAAGGATTAGAAATGGCTAGGAGAGAGTGAGTGAGATTGATAGTGTGGTGGAGATAGCTGAGGAGAGGTAGAGGGTGGCATAAGAACAGGAATGAGAATAAGAGTGAGTATAACAGTAAATAATAGGACTTCATAAGGGTGGAAATATTGGAGTGTGCCCTGTCAGCAATGATCATCCATCCACTCCTCCATTCCAAGAGGGAGTCAAGAGTGGCAGCTTGGGGATAGTACCAGGATACGCTACAATGGTTTGGAAGAAAAGTGTAAACCGGCAGTGTAAACAAGGGCAGGGCATTTATGAGTAGTTGAGAATGGTGAATAAGAGCATGACTAGACACAAGATAGTAAGGATGGACAAGTTTTTGGGGTACAGTCCAAGTAGTGGGGGTGACTGCATAATGCCCTGTTGCAAAGAGTTGGGTGAGGAAGACGAGACCTAACAAAAATGAAAGGATTATTAGGCTTATAAGGGTTACTATTATCCTTTAGGAATGCGGGTGAGTTTAAGGAAAGCAGGGGTGAGTACTTGCAACTTCCAGGAGGAAGAAGAGAGATCAGGCTGGCTGTTCGATGACACAGCTTTATTCTGGAACAATGAACCTAATGGAGGGGTAGTCCTGCAGACGAACAGCAGTTGGGGTACTATAGATGACTAAGTGGGTTCAGTCCACTGAGGTTGTAGAGTTTGAGGGGTCAGATTCTTAACAAGAACTGATCGTCCAGCTAGGGTGTCTTCATATGGCTGGGAATCTGGAGTAGGCAAGAGAAGATTAGCAGCCTGGCGAATTTCCTGTCTAGCCTGCTGGAGGACTGGAAGATAGTCGCCTAGAGGGCTGGTTGGGGCTGAGCAAGAAAATGCATCTATATAAAAGTTCAAATGGACTGTATCCTGTAGCATCTAGAGGACAGGCTAGTCTAATTCTGAGAAGGGCAAGATGTAAAAGCACTGTCCAGTCCCGGATGTGAGGGACAGAAGTTGGAATGCCAGCTGCTTCTTTAGCTACCTTATCAGCATAAGCATTGCCCCAAGCAATGGGATCTAATGCCTTTTGATGGCTCATTGCAGTGAATGACTCCAGCTTCCCTTGGAAGTAAAGTGGCCTTAAGAAGAGTTTTTATTAAGGAGGCATTAATGATGGAGGACTCTTGTGTAGTGAGGAAATTTCTTTCAGCCCATATAGCAGCATGGTGGTGCAGGACATGGAAGGCATATTCAGAGTCAGTATAAATATTGATGTGTAGTCCCTTTGCAAGAGTGCGGGCCCGAGGTAAGGCAATGAGTTCCACTTGCTGAGAGGTAGTGGAGTGGGGCAGAGCAGTAGCCTCAATGATAGATGTGGAAGACACTATAGCATAGACTGCCTTTGCTGGTGAGTGGCGATTAGGCCTGGTGGAACTGCCATCAATAAACCAAGTGTGATCAGGGTGAGGAACAGGAAAGAAGGAAATATGGGGAAATGGAGTGAATGCCAGGTGGATCAGAGAGATATGTCATGGGGGTCAAGTGTGGTATCCAGAATAATGTGGGACGCTGGACTGAACAATGGTAATTGTGGGAGACTCAACAAAGAGTGAGTACAGCTGAAGGAGCTGGGGAATAGAAAGTATATGTGTCAGGTATGAGGAAGAAAACAGATTTTGGAAGTTCTGAGAACTGTAGAGAGTGAGTTGAGCATATTTTGTGATTTTGAGGGCCTCTAAAAGTACTAAAGTGGCGGCAGCTGCCACACGCAGACTTGAGGGCTAGGCTAAAAGAGTAAGGTCAAGTTGTTTGGACAGAAAGGCTACAGGGCATGGTCCCAGCTCTTGTGTAAGAATTCTGGCCACACAGCCCTGCACTTTGGCTGTGTGTAACAAAAAAGGGCTGGGATGAGTTAGGGAGAGCTAGTGTGGGAGCAGTTTTTAGGACTGTTTTTTAAGGAATGGAAAAGGGAGTGGGGAAAGGATTTAGGATTTATGGGGTCATCTAGGTTTATCTACAACAGAATAATGGGCTGTGGAGGGAGGTATTGAGGATAGGAGAGTATATGAGTTTGGCACTATGGGTGGATAGGCAAGACAATTTGGTTGATAAGGTGCAGATCCTGAACTAACCTGTAAGACTTGTCTGGTTTTTGGACAGGTAGGATAGGGGAGTTTGTAGGCTTTAGAGGCCCATGCTGTAGCAGGCGAGTGGTAACAGGCTTTAATCCTCTTAAAACCTGTTGTGGGATGGGATACTGGCACTGAGCAGGGTAAGGGTGATTAGGTTTCAATGGGATGATAGGGGTGCATGATCAGTCACCAAGGAAGGAGTAGAGGTATCCCATACTTGTGGATTAAGGTAGGGAGATACAAGGGGAGGGTGCAAAGGAGGCTTCGAGCTGGGGAAAAGGGCAGCAGTGAGGTGTGGGTGTAGCCCAGGAGTAGTCAGGGAAGCAGATAATTCAGTTAATATGTCTCGATCTAATAAGGGAGCTGGGCAGGTGGGGATAACTAAAAATTAGTGCATAAAAGAATGTTGTCCAAGTTGGCACCAGAGTTGGGGAGTTTTAAGGGGTCTAGAAGCCTGGCTGTCAATACCCACGACAATTATGAAGGCAAGGGAAAAAGGCCCTTGAAAAGAAGGTAATGTGGAGTAGGTAGCCTCCATATTGACTAAGAAGGGGAAGGCTTACCCTCCACTGTAAGAGTTACCCAAAGCGTCTGTGATGGTCCAGGAGGCTTCCGAGGTGATCGGGCAGCGTCAGTCTTCAGCCACCAAACCGAGAAGATCTGGGCAGGAGTCAGTCAGAGCACCTTGGGCCAGAGTTCCAGGGATTCTGGGAGTGGCTGCCGGGTGAGTTGGACAGTCAGATTTCCAGTGGGGTCCCGCAGAGATGGGACATGGCTTAGGAGAAATCCTGGACTGCGGGCATTCCTTGGCCCAGTGGCCAGATTTCCAGCACTTAAAGCAAGATCCTGGGGGAAGGCCGGGCGCGGTGGCTCAAGCCTGTAATCCCAGCACTTTGGGAGGCCGAGACGGGTGGATCACGAGGTCAGGAGATTGAGACCATCCTGGCTAACACAGTGAAACCCCGTCTCTACTAAAAAAAAAAATACAAAAAACTAGCCGGGCAAGGTGGCGGGCGCCTGTAGTCCCAGCTACTTGGGAGGCTGAGGCAGGAGAATGGCCTAAACCTGGGAAGTGGAGCTTGCAGTGAGCTGAGATCCGGCCACTGCACTCCAGCCAGGGTGACAGAGCTAGACTCCTTCTCAAAAAAAAAAAAAAAAAAAAAAAAGATCCTGGGGGAGGAGGTCCTGTAGGAATGCCTGACTGCTGTGGCTTAGGCGTTCTGAAGTTCTTGTATGCTGGAGATGTGGCTGGGGTTTCTCTCACAGTGGAGGCAAGGAATTGCAATTCAGAAATACATTGCTACTAGGCTGCCTCTATTATTGTACACCTTGAAGGCGAGGTTAATTAAGTCCTGTTGTGGGGTTTGAGGGCCGGAATCTAATTTTTGGAGCTTTTTTTAAATGTCAGGTGCGGGTTGGTTAATAAAATACATATTGAGAATAAGACAGCCTTCTGACCCTTCTGGGTCTAGCGTGGTAAAGCATCTAAGGGTTGTTGCCAAAAGGGCCATGAACTGGGTTGAGGTTTCATATTTGATGAAAACGAGCTTAAACGCTGATTTAGGAGAGGTGGGATAAAGAAAAAGGAGTATTAACCTTGGCTATGCCTTCAGCTCCAGCCACCTCTCTAAGAAGAAATTGTTGGGCAGGTGGGGGAGGGCTAGTTGCAGAATGAAACTGTAAGCCAGACCGGGTGTGAGGAGGGGTGGTAATAGAAGGGTTATAGGGTAGGGGAGTGGAGGCTGAAAAAGAGTTGGGACCTGGCTCAGCCTGGTGAAGAGCAGCCTGGGGAGGAGGGGAGAGGTCAGATGGATCTGTAGAAAACAAGGATTCAAAGGACTCAGAGCTTGAGGTGGAGACTGAAGGAATAGACAGGAGAGAAAGATTTGGGATGAGTCGCATTGGGAGCAGAGACTAGGGAGGGACCAATGTGTAAAAGAAGCCTGAACATCAGGCACCTCAGACTATTTGCACATTTTTCAACAAGAATTATCTAGATCTTGTAGGATAGACAAATTAAAAGTGCTATTCTCTGGCCACTTGGAACTACTGTTGAGCTTGTATTGGGGCCAAGCGGTATTGCAGAAGAAAATAAGATGCTTGGGTTTTAGGTCAGGTGTGAGTTGAAGAGGTTTTAAGTTTTTGAGAACATAGGCTAAGGGAGAAGGAGGAATGGAGGGTAGAAGGTTGCCCATAGTGAAGGAGGCAAGCCCAGAGAAAAGAGAGGGTAGAGACATGGAGGGGGTGGTGTTGAGCATCCCTGGACTGCAATGTGGGTGAGCAGCCAGAGCAGGCGTCCTTGCCATTGACTTGCCACCAAGGGAATGTGGGTGAATGACCAAGGCAGGCATCCCTGCAGTGATCAGACACGAATGGAGTGTGGGTGAATAATCAGGCAGGCGTCCCCGCAATGATTAAACACCAAGGGAAGACTGTCTTCCCGAGTCTGTGACCTGCACTGGAGTTTTGGGTCCACGGATACAATATGTCTCCTTGTCTCTACTAGAGAGTGAAAAGAACTGGAATTGGAAGGGCAGGGAGATTGAAGGGTAGCGAGAGAGGAAGATTGAAGGGTAGTGAGAGAGACTGGAGAAGAATGAAAAGACTGCTTACCCGATTTGAAATTGGTGAGATGTTCCTTGGGCTGGTTGGTCTGAGGACCCAAGGTCATAGGTGGATCTCCTCATGGAGTGAGGGCAAGGACAGGGGACCAGTCTCCCGAAGGAGTCCTCCTGTCCCAGGTCTTCAGCACCAAATGTCACACACGTCCGTGTGAACAGACCACCAACAGGCTTTGTGTGAGCAACCAGGCTGTTTATTTCACCTGGGTGCAGGTGGGCTGAGTCCAAAAAAGGGATCAGCAATGGGTGGTGGGGTTACCATTAGTTCGTATAGGTTTGGCATAGGCGTACAGAGTACATTCTCAAGGGCGGGGGAGAATATTACAAAGTACCTTCTCAAGGGCAGGGGAGAATATATCGTTATCAGTTAGCGTGGGGCAGGAACAAATCACAATGGTGAAATGTCATCAGTTAAGGCTATTTTCACTTCTTTTGTGGATCTTCAGTTGCTTCAGGCCATCTGGATGTATACGTGCAGGTCACAGGAGATATGATGGCTTAGCTTGAGCTCAGAGGCCTGACAAAAACTACAGACCAATATCTGTCATGAACATAGATATGAAAATTCAAAAAAAAATTTAAATTGCAACCACCAATATATAAAAATAATACCACAATATGATTTCATGGGGTTTATCCAAAGAATGCAAGATTAGATCAGTCTAATCTAATCTAATCTAATTAGATTAGATTAGCTCACACCTGTAATCTCAGAACTTTGGGAGGCTGAGGCGGGCAGATCACTTGAGATCAAGAGTTTGAGACCAGCCTGGCCAACATGATGAAACCCCCTCTCTACTAAAAATACAAAAATTAGTCATGCATGGCAGTGGGCACCTGTAGTCTCAGGTACTAGGGAGGCTTAGGCAGGAGAATTGCTTGAACCTGGGAGGTAGAGGTTGCAGTGAGCTGAGATCACGCCACTGAACTCCAGTCTGGGCAACAGAGAGAGACTTCTTTGTCTCAGGAAAAAAAAAAAAAAAAATGCAAGATTAGGTTAACTTTTAAATATCAATCAACATAATTTAACTTATAATTTGTTTCAGTTAAAAAATAAAACAGTACCCTATATGATCATTTCAATAGATGAAAAAAAGCATTTGACATCTCAAAAAAAATAACAAAGAATGCAAGATTAGATCAACATTTACATAGCAATCAACATAATTTAACATACAAATTGTTTTTAGTTAAAAAATAAAACAATATCTCATATGATCATTTCAATAGATTAAAAAAAGCATTTGACAAAATCCATGATCAATTATTGATTAAAAAAAAGAGAATAATTCTCAGCAAACTAGGAATAAAAGGGAACTTCTTCCATCTGATAATGTACATCTAAAAAAAAAAAAACGTATGGCTAACATTATATTGAGTGGTGAAATATTAAATGTTCATTCCTATAAGTTCAGGAATAAGACAAGGCTGTGTTTCTTTGCCACTTCTATTCAACATTATACCAGAAGGTCTAGTATACGCACCAGTGCAATGAGACTATAAATAAATAAATAAGTAAATAAATAACATCATCCAAATGAGAAAGAAAGAAGTAAAACTGTATTTACAGAAGGTACCATTATGTATATGTTAATATTAATAGAAAATTTGGTAGAATATATTAAAAAGCTACTAGAACTAATACATGAATTTAGCAATAATACAGAACTCAAGGTCAAGATATTTAAAAATCTGTTTCTATTTACTAGCAATAAACACTTGGAAATTGAAATAAAAATAGCACTTAAAGTAGCAGAAAAATATGAAACACTTAAGGATAAATCTAACAAAAGTTGTCCAAGACATATACACTGAAAACTGCAAAACGTTGCTATAAGAAATTAAGGAAGACTTTAATAAATGGAAGAGGTAAGGTGTTCATGAAAGACTCAGTATTGTTAAGAATATCAGTTCTCTCCTAAATGATTTATAGTTTCAACAAAATCCCAATCCAAAGTCCAGCAGCCTTTTTTATTTTAATTTTTTTGTAGAAACAGACAAACTGATTCTAAAATCCATATGGCAATGCTAAGGACCTAGAATAGCCAAAATGTCTTTGAAAAAGAAAAGTAAAATTGGAGAACTAATACTACCTCATCTCAAGACTTCTTATAAAGCTGCAGTAATCAAGACAGCGTATTATAATGACAAATAGATCAATGAAACAGACTAGAGTCCAGAAAGAGATCTACACATATATGAACAACTGACTTTGACAAAGGTGCAAAAACAATACAGTGGGGGAAAAGACAACCTTTTCCACAGTTGATGCTGGAGCATTAGATATTTATATACAAAAAAATGAATTTTGATTTGTATCTTATACTATACGAAAAATTAACTCAAAATGGATTACAGACCTGATTGTAAAACCAAAAACTATAAAATTTCTATAAGGAAATAGGAGAAAAATCATTATGATTTTAGGTTAGGCAAAAACATCTTAGATATAAAACCAACAAAATTAAAAATCTATAAATTTGACTTAATCAAAATTTAGAACTTCTGCTTTTTGAAAGATATTGATAAAAAATGAAAAGAAAATTCATAGACTAGGAGAAAAAAATTGTGATTTATATTCCTGATAAAAATTTTTTATCTGGAATGTATAAAGAATACCCCAAAAAAATAAAGAATATTCAAATTCAATAATAAGAATTGAAAGCAAGGACTGAAAGAGATATTTGCACACCCATGTTCACAGCAGCATTATTCACAACAGCCAAAAGGAGGAGGCAAAAGTGCCCATCCATGGATGAATGGATAAACAAAATGTGGTATAAATGTGTGGACAACATGCTATGGATTACTATTCCAGCATTTAAAAGGAAGGAAATTCTGAAATATGCTACAATGTAAAGGAACCCTAAGGACATTATGCTAAGTGAAATAAGCCAGTCACAGGAAGACTAATACTGTATGATTTCACTTATATGAAGTATGCTTTTTAAAAATTATTATCTTTAATAATAACAGATAATAATAACAGACAGATGGAGTCTATCTCTGTCACCCAGGCTGGAGTGCCGTGGTGTCATCATAGCTCACTGCAGCCTCAAACTCCTGGACTCCAGGGATCCTCCCTCCTCAGCCTCCTGAGTAGCTGGGATTACAGGCATGAACCATCATGCCCAGCGTATTAGTCCGTTCTCACACTGCTACAAAAATACTACCCAAGACTGGGTAGTTTATAAACAAAGGAGGTTTAATTGATCACAGTTCTGCATGGCTGAAAAGCCTCGGGAAACTTACAATCATGATGGAAAGGGAAGCAGGCTTGTCTTACATAGTGGCAGGCAAGACAGAGCATGTGAGAGAGCAGGAAAAACTACAATTTATAAATCCATCAGATCTCGTGAAAATTCACTCACTATCACGAGAACAGCATGGGGAAAACTGCCCCCATGACCCAATCACTTTCCACAAGGTCTCTCCCGCAATACCTGGGGATTACAATTCAAGATGAGATTTGGGTGGGGACACAAAGCCTAACCATATCACCAGGCTATATGAGATACTTAGGAGTAGTCAAATTCATAGGAGAAATTTGAATAGTGGCTGCCAAGGCCTGGAGGGAAGGAGAGAGGAAGGAGAAGTTATTGTGTGATAGGTACAGAGTTTCCATTTTGCAATGAAGAGTTCTGCAGACAGTAGCACGGTGTGAAATGGTGATGATGGTAGCACAATGTGAAGGTACTTAATGCCACAGAGCTGTACATACAAAGATGACTAAGACAGGAAATTTTAAGTTATATGTATTTTACTATAATTTTTAAAAACTCAATAATAAGAAAACAATCCAATTTTATAAATTGGGCAAAATATTTGAATAGGTACTTCCCCAAAGAAGATATACAGATGGAAAATAAGCATATAAAAAGATATTCAAAATTATTAGTCATTAGGGAAATACAAGTGAAAACAACAAGAGATCACCACAAACCCATTAGAATGGCAAAAATTCAAAAGACTGACCACACTAAGTAAGCTCTGATAAGGATATGGAAGAACTGGGACTTTCATACAATGCTGGGGAGAATATGAAATAGTACAATCACTTCAGAAAATAGTTTGGCAGCAGAAAATAGTTTGGCAGCTTCTAAAAAAGTGAAATATACACTTACTATATATAATCTACACCTTCCATGCTGGTTGGATTTGGATTTCAGATTTATGGATTAGGGGTGCTAATCTCTCTCCTTCTCCCAAGAGAAACGAAAGCATATACTCATACAGAAATCAGTCCAAAAATGTATACAACATTTTGAGGCACTACAATGGCACTTCCTTTGTAGTGCCTCAAAACCAGAAATAGCCCAAATGTCCATCAACAAGTGACTGGATAAACAAATAGAGTTATATCTATATAGTAGACTATATACTACATTTTTATTACTACTCTTTTATTTAAGAAAAGGAACATGAATGAATCTCAAAATAATTATGCTCAGTTAAAGAAGCCAGACAAAACAATAGTACATACTGCATGATTCCATTTATATAAAATTCTAGAAAATATGAACTGTCTATAATGACAGAAAGCAGATCAATGACTGCCTACATATGGAGGAAGAAGTAGAAGGGGAGGAAGGGATTACAAGGGAGCACAAGGAAACTTTTAGGGGAATGGGATGTTTTCATTACCTTGATTGTGGTGATTGTTCCATAGGTATATATACATAAGTCCAAATTTATCAAATTATACACTTTAAATATGTGCAGCTTGTTGTATGTCAATTTTACTTCAATAAAGAGAGCCTTATGAACTCAGACTTGATCTGCCTCAGTGGATTCCATCTGTTGGTGGGGACAGAGATTGAGGATCATAACAATTTGGAATTTTTACTTTGGGAAACAACCAAGGAAGACAACCTGGGATGGGAACAAATGTTGCTGAGCAACGTGAAGAGTTTTGAAGAGAATTAAATGGTTCATTTGCTCTGCATTTAATCAGCATGGAAGGCCTCAGAGTTACAAGATATTGGAGGTAGAAGGGATCTCAGCAAGATGAAATGAAGTCCAGTTTATTTTACAGATCAAGAACTGAATCCAATAGAGATAAAGGGACTTGCCTTAGGTCACACAGCTTACAAAGCTAAAAATAAAATGTGGTTCTCTGAGGCTTAATCCAATGCTGGTTTTCTTTCTATACAATATCTAATAGTTATAATAAACCTTAGTCTGTGGAAACATAGAATGATACCCAACAGATGCCAATGGCCTTCATGGCTATGCAGGTGGCCTTTAAGCATTGTCAGTGCTATAGCAACACTGTCTTCCTGGCCACCCCCAGGGTCTAGGCAACCTGGAACCAATACATAGGATGTGAACTCCTTGCAGCCACAACCAGTTCTGCTGTAACGCTGGTCTTAAAAACACAAAGTTATTGCACATGTGATTGATATACAGGTTGAGCGTCCCTAATCCAAAAATCTGAAATCCAAAATGCTCCAAAATCTGAAAGGTTTTGAATGCCAACATGATGTCACAAGAGGAAAGTTTCACATCTGACCTCATGGGATGGGTCACAGTCAAAACGCAGGTGCACAACACACAGTTTATTCAGCATTGCCAAGGAAAAAATAAAATTACCTTTAGGCTATGTGCATAAGGTGTATGTGAAACATAAATGAATTTCGTGTTTAGACTTGGGCTCTGTCCCCCAAGATAGCTCATTATGTATATGCAGGCATTATGAAATCCAAAAAAATCCAAAATCAAAAATATGTCTGGTCCCAAGCATTTCAGATAAGGGATACTCAATCTGTATTAGGAAACAATATGAGCATAATGCAAATTTGGTTTGGTGACGTGAGATCTTATGAATGAGAAACACTAGGTGAAAGCAGAAAACTGCTCTCAGCTTGGCTGAGCTGCTTGGTAATACACAAAATGCACACAAAACACACACCTCAAACATCTATTAGCTACTTCAGTTCACTATGTGTGTTATGAGTCCCACCCATCCACTTCTGGTGTTACAACACTTCCAACCTAATTTTTGCTGTCCTAACAGGTTTGTGGTGATCTCTTGTTGTTCAGGTAACTGAGTTCAGGTAACTTCCTTCCCACCACTTCCCAACAACCCACAAGCTGCAACCTTTCCAATGCCCACTTCCACAAATTTCAGATCTTGTTTAAAGCAAAGTGCCTTATTTGTTGTATTCTTTGTTTATCTCTTAACCATTTAACTGTGTAAAACTGTTCTGCCATCTTTATTAGGCTCCAATGCCTTTTTAAAAATCTGTCACTGAAGAAAATTTTGAGTGTTGTCACCCTAAGCCCATTTTTTTCCTATTGTGCATTGCGTACTAACTTTTTTGAGGGCGTATGTTTATTATAGCAGAACTATATTGGGAGTGTGAAGTAGATCCTTAAAAGATGGATCTTGGGTCCAGTATTATGTGCACACATGCGCGTGCACATGCGCACACACACACACACACATCCCTTGTTTAACTACTACTAGGCAGGTTTCTTGTCATATAGATTTGCTTCAGGGCTGATAGGAGAAGTAAGTACCCTCTTCAGAGTCAGCCAACACAATGATTCTCAGTGGCAGGATATGGGCCCCTGGCTCCTCCTGACCAGTGACTGATGTAGGATGGAACAGAAACCATTAGCACTAGTCAACCAGTGGAGACAGCATTAAATCAGTTCATACATGATGGATTGTGCTTAGCAATGACCCACCCTCTTAGCATCTCAGGTGCTGGAAACAGTGTAGGTCAAAATATGTTTCTTCACGGTCAGCATCAGAATAACCTAGGGAACCAAATAGAATAAAGATTCCTGAGCCCCAAACTACTTTTTACATAAAACAGCTGGCTCTTACCCTGTTTTATGTATCATTATTGTTCAATGACAATGGCTTTTGTCCAATTTTAGACAATTATTGTTGAGTATTTGTCATGGTGCCACGTGTTGACCTATTGTGAGGAATTGGGGATTGACAGAAAGGAAAGTGCCAGAGAGGGGCCTGGCATATTACAGAGGGTTATAATATAGCTGGTTCATTAGGTTCATATCCCATCTGTCTGTCAACATTTTTTTAGAACTTTGAATTAAATTCTCTGGTGCATTCTGAAACAAAGATAGGACATCTGTAGTTTCCTAATGAATAATTTCTCCCTGCTATAATCTAGTCCTGATTAACAGGCTCTAAGTTCTTTATTTGTGTACGAGATGGCTTGGGAACAAAACAGCAATTAAAAATTACGTGATATTATGAGTGCATTAAAAGAATACAATTATTTTTCTGGAGAAGATAACCATTATTATAATGTACCATAGATTGCCTTGTAATCATCAGCAACTGTTGATGTGATATTTTACATCTTTTGCCTTGAAAAGTGAGTACTGTATTTTATTATCATTCAAGTTACGGGCAAAATAATCAAATATCTTAACTCCCTTCTTAATAGTTCCAAATATGTATCATAAAATAATTCTAGTGCTTAGTATGCTGGGAGGAAAAAAACAAGTTCTAACTTGTAGTATGTACAATAGGACATTGTAATAAAGATACATTTTTGAAATAAGCAATGAAGAAAGTGGATATGAAAGCATGCAGAATTAAAATGGATTTGCTTTGTCTCTTTTGAAATTATTGAAACAAGAACCACCAAGACAATTTATTACCCATGTTTTGTAAAATGGCACCACTTATCAGAGAATCAATGTGAGAATTAGCTAAGTGCTGGAAACCATTCCCAGGAGTCATGCTGACAATTCATCTTGCTCATCTTCTCTCTAAACAAAACTTCACTTTTCTTCTTTAAGAATTCCCTTGGTCTGGCCGGCACAGTGGCTCAAGCTTGTAAGCTCAGCATTTTAGGAGGCCAAGGCCAGAAGATAACTTGAGGTCAGGAGTTGAGACCAGCTTGGCCAACATGGTGAAACCTTGTCTCTACTAAAAATACGAAAATTAGCCAGGGGTGGTGGGACGCCTTGTAATCCTAGCTACTCGGGAGACTGAGGCAGGAGAATTGCTTTAACTCCGGAGGCAGAGGTTGCAGTGAGCCGAGATCATGCCACTGCACTCCAGCCTGGGTGACAGAGCAACAGTCCATCACACACACATACAAAAATTCCCTCGTTCTGATGGCAAGAAAAGTGTTAAACCTGGTGAATTATTTAGGGATAAAATGTCATAGTATTTATAACTTACTTCCAAAGGGGAATAAATAAATAAGACTACCTCCAGAGAGAGAAAAAGCAAATATGGTAAAACACTAACCACTGTTGAATCTAAGAAGGAGATATATAGATGTTCATTGAACTATTCTTTCAACTTTTCTGAATGTTTGGAAATTTTTATAATAAAAATTGGAGAGAAAGGAACGCACAGTGTAGCTATTTAAGGTCTATGAAAATATTTCCTTTCACTCCAGAAACCCCTGAAAGCATATCCTAGCCTATGAGCATGATTTAGCATGTAATTCTAGGTTTATGGCTCAGGATGCCACGCCTCTAAAATTATGGCTGAAGAAGAAGGAAGTGAAACTCGAAACTGCCCTACCCACCATAATTTTTCTGATACTGAGTATGTTCCCTTCCAGAGGTATGACTTGTGCAATGAACGTTAACAGTTTTCTACCTTTAGGATTGTTGTCTTAAGATTATTTATCTTTCTATGGTTGACTAGAAACTGAATTGCTATCATGTGGAGATCAAAATGAAGAGCTTCCACAGAGAATGGTTTTCATGTAGTCTTCAAACTGATGAAATTTGTGAAACAGGACAAGTTTTCTAAATAGATTTGAGTCCACAAGTAAAATTTTATTTATCAAAATAAATGACAGTGTGGGTTTATTCATTGAGTGTAATCACAGAATCAGGATTTTCTCCTGGAAGAGTCATAGGTGTTTCTGGGTTACACATGTTTATATTTGCTACTTATGTATGTTTCTGTTTCAGGAACTTGAAGCAACAGATTCCTCTCAGATCTTTTCCTTTCTCCCTGTCATCATCTTTCTTCTCCAGGGCCCATTACTTCCATCTCAGTCTTTCACACTTGAAGTGTGGCTCTGAGCAAAGGACCACATCTTGTCTGCAGAATGACGAGAGGAGCTAAAGCATCTCACAGCCCTCCTGGATCTGATATCTGCTCTGTCTAATTTTCTTTCTTTCCCCTCCCTCCCTCCCTCCCTCCCTCCCTTCCTTCCTTTCTTCTTTCTCTCCTTCTCTCTTTTTTTTTTTTTTTTTTGACAGAGTTTCTGTCTTGTCACCAAGGCTGGAGTTCAGTGGCACAATCTTGGCTCACTGCAACCTCTACCTCCCAGCTTCAAGTGATTCTCAAACCTCAGCCTCCCGAGTAGATGGGATTACATGCGTGCACGTCCAGCTATTTTTTTTTTTTTTTTTTTTTGTATTTTTAAAAGAGACAGAGTTTCACCATGTTGGCAGGCTGGTGGTCTTGAACTCCTGACTTCAAGTGATCTGCCTGCCTTGTCCTCCCAGAGTGCTGAGATTACAGGCATGAGCCACCTGCGCCCAGCCCCTCATTTTCATTTGCCAGCAAATTGTCTTGTTTACTCTTCTGACCTCCTGGAAACCCACCATCCCTAGGATCTCTCTAATCAATAAACTAAATGCCTCCTCTTCTGAAACAGGAGCAATTATATTATCTCTGTTCTCTCTCTCTCTCTCTTTCTCCTTTTCTACTAGCTTCCATTTCTGTAAGTCCAACAAATATCTACCTTCTGATTCCTAATACCAGCCATTAGACTAGCTGACCTATTAACCTTTTCACAGTTGGCTTGCCTCTCCACCTGCTGTATCCATCATTGTTTTACATTTCCTGGAAACCAAAAGACCCTTAAAACATGTTTAGTAAATACTGTTTAATTCTCCTAATGGTGCACGCTCACGGCAAGTGACAAGTCTAATGTGCTCAGCTGGACCTAGTCATATTCTCTCTGAATCCCTTAGGTACAGCCCCATGACTTCCCAGTTGCCAAATATTTCCATCTCCCTCACCATGAGCATCTGGTTTCAGATGCATGGTTAAAGATATGACCAGACAGGCAGAGAAGCACCTCAGCAGAGCTTCCTAAAGCACCTTCGGGATGACAGGTATTGTGTCATCAATCTGCTGCTGCTATTATTAGAGTCACTTCATACTGACTAAGCTGTTATTGAGGAAGAAGTGGATTAAGACATATGGAGTCCGAGTGGTAAACGCATGACGCAGGGCTTTTAGGGCAGGATCAGTGGCATGCAGTTTTATTCAGCACCACACCTCAAATGCTCAGCAGGACAACCTGTGTTAAGGGCACTCTCTAAGCAGCAACAAGGCAGTTCAAATGTTTGAATGACTCATCCTAATTGACCTTCTACTGCAGCCCAACCAACCTCAGGGATGGGCAGTCTGGCAGCATGGTGCCACAAGACAGGAAGCATGGAGCAAGGCAGCTGACAAATGTCCACAGACTGGTCAGATGAGTCACATTGTCCCCCTGTGCCTCTTTTTCCCCATGAAGTTCAGAGACAAGAATACCTGCCTCCTATTTGTCTTCTGAGGTTGTTTTGAGGACTGGAGATAATGTTGGCCAACTGCTTAGAACTCTGAAAATTGCTAGAGCAGAAATACAAATGGAATGTCAAAGCGCAGTGGACATTTTGAACCCTAGGCCTCTCCAATAGATAGAGTGTGCTGTTTAAGTCTTTTATTAACACAATGTCATTACATAGCAACCTAATTGGTAATTAGAGAGCCGTTAGATACAAAACACTCAACTAAATTGTGATGTGGCTGCTTCTCAAGTAGAGTCCTATAGACGGGGGCAGAGAAAGAAAGAGCCCTTGAGAGGTGCGTGCTGGACACTGTAATTTTTTATAAATGGTATCTGTTCAGAGTGGGTATGGAAGAAGATCCCAGGCCAGGTGCCGTGGCTCACACCTGTAATCCCAGCACTTTGGGGAGGCCAAGATGGGTGGGTCATTTGAGGTCTGGAGTTGG
Source organism: Chlorocebus sabaeus (assembly GCF_047675955.1). Lineage (NCBI taxonomy): Eukaryota > Metazoa > Chordata > Mammalia > Primates > Cercopithecidae > Chlorocebus > Chlorocebus sabaeus. The sequence continues at coordinate 38,309,184 of NC_132907.1, read as the reverse complement.
AGACCAGCCTAGCCAACACTGTCTCTATTAGCCGGGCATGGTGGTGCACACCTGTAGTCCCAGCTACTGGGGAGGCTGAGACAGAAAAATCACTTGAACCCATGAGGTGGAGGGTGCAGTGAGCCGAGATCTTAAAAAAAAAAAAAAAAAAAAAAAAGAGGAAAGAAGATCCCACCACATTCCAATAGAGACAGCTGATGACAATCTACTTGATACTTGAATTGGATCCAGAGTGGGGTGTGCACCTGCTGGCCATTTGCCATGGATCTGACTCATGGACCTGACCTGTGCCCAAGTAAACAGGGAGCAGCACTGTGGGCAGAAAGCATACCCAAGTGAAATCCCTAGATAAAGCTGGCTTCTCCAGAGAGAGAAAATAAATAACAAACAAGAAAATTATATCTCTGGGCTTCATTTATTCCTACAGGAAACAGAAAAGAAAAATTGAGAAAAATTTACCTCCTTAGAAGACTGCAAAGTAACTCACCTCTCTGAAGCAGAATCAGAAAACCATAGGACAGGTTGAGGTGGAAAGGCAATGGAATGAAAGGAAAAGGGAGATGAGTGAGATGAACTCGGATAGCAGTTAAAATTCATGATGGAGATAATACAGAACAGAATTGGCAATGTGGTGTCACCTTTCTTAAGGCAGTTTAGAACATGTTGCTGGGCATGGCGTGCCTGTAGTCCTAGATACTTGGGAGACTCAGCTGGGAGGATTGCTGGGAGGATTGCTTGAGCCTAGAAGGTCAAGACCAGCCTGGGCAACAAAAAAGAATATGTATTAATGTCCTTAAATACATACGTGGCCTTTTACGCAACAAGTCATTTCTAAAAATTTAATGAGAGAAAATAGTAGTACAAATTTGCAATGACATATATGTATATATACACATGTGTATATATGGATATATACAGCCTATATACACACACATATATATGTATATATACACACATATATGTATGTGTGTATATACATATATATGTGTGTGTATATATACATATATATGTGTGTGTATATATATAGGCTGTTAATCAGGGCTTTTACAGTAGAAAAATAGAACAGAAAAGAACCTGAGTGTCAGGCTAGGGGAGGTGGCTCACGCCTGTAATCCCAGCACTTTGGGAGGCCGAGGTGGGCAGATCACAAAGTCAGGAGATCGAGACCATCCTGGCTAACATGGTGAAACCCCATCTCTACTAAAGAATACAAAAAATTAACTGGGTGTGGTGGCGGGTGCTTTTAGTCCCAGCTACTTGGAAGGGTGAGGCAGGAGAATGGCGTGAACCCGGGAGCTTGCAGTGAGCCTACATTGTGCCACTGCATTCCAGCCTGGGCGATAGTGCGAGACTCCGTCTCAAAGAAAGATAAAAAAATGAACCTGAGAGTCCACCAATACAGAAGTAATTAAATAAATTATGGTATTAAAAGATCATAATATTAACATGAAAATAATATGAAGCAACTATTTATTTAGCACAGAAAGATATTAATTTAGCACATGCTATGTTATTAAAGAGATATAATGCAGGAAACAAAATAATACATAGACTAAGATAGTTTGATTTTTTTTTAAATAGTCTATGTGTGATGAAGCATAGAAAAAGAAGTCCAGGCTGGATGCAGTGGCTCATGCCTGTAATTTCAGCACTTTGGGAGGTCGAGGTGGGAGGATCTCTTGAGCTCAGGAGTTCAAGACCAGTTTGGGCAACATAAGAAGACTTTGTCTCTATGAAAAATAAAAAATTAGCTGGGCGTGGTGGGACACACTGTAGTCCTAGCTACTCAGGAGGCTAAGGTGGGAGAATTGCCTAAGCCCAGAAGGTTGAGGGTACAGTGAACCATGATTGCACACTGCACTCCAGCCTGGGCAACAAAGTAAGACCCTGTCTGAAAAAGAAAAAAAAGAAAGCAAAGCAAAGCAAGAAAGCAAGGAAGGAAGGAAGAAAGGAAGAAAGGATGAAAGGGGGGTGGGAGCGAAGGAAGAAAGGAAGGGAGGGAGGGAGGGAGGGAGAGAGGGAGGAAGAAAGAAAGGAAGGAAGGAAGGAAAGAAGGAAGGAAGGAAGAAAGGAAGGAAGGAAGGAAGGAAGGAAGGAAGGAAGGAAGGAAGGAAGGAAGGAAGGAAGGAGGGAGGGAGGGAAGGAAGGAAGGAAGGAAGTCTGGAAAGATTGCATTGTTCACTTTTGCTGCATAACAAACCACCCTAAAACTCAATGGCTTAAAAAATAATAACCATTTCTTTCATTCATCATTTTGCAGGGCAGCAATTTGGGCTGCGTTCAGCTGGGCTGTTCTTCTAGTCTTAGGCTCATTCATGCATCTGTGGCCTGCAGCCGGTTGCCTGAAAACTGGTCCCACCAGTTTCTGCTCTATCTGGCCTCTCATTCCCCAGGAAACAAGGCTGGCTTTGTTCACAGAGTGCCCCCCAAGGTTCTAAGAGCAAGAGTGAATCCTGAGCTGATACCTGGTGTGCTACTTCTGCTACATTCTGTTAGCCAAAGTAAGTCACAAAGCTAGCTCAGATTCAAGGGGAGAGCAAATAGACTCTTGATATCTTACATCTCCTGATATAAGGAACTGCCAGGTCACATTGCAAAGAGGTGTAAATTCTGGAGAGGAAATAATTGTGGCCATTTTTGCATATAATCTGCCACAAAGATACTATATTCTAAAATGTTAGCAATGCATATTTGAGATATGGAATTACAGGTGATTTTTACTTTATTGTTTAAATTTTCTGTGCTAGCAAAATTTTTTATAATAAGCTTGTATTACTTTTTTTACCAAAATCAAGTTATATTTATCTTAAAATTTTACTAAGAGGTTTTTTTTTTTTGGTGGAGGGATTATTCGTTTGTTTGAGCCAGAGTCTCGCCCTTTCACCCAGGCTGGAGTACAGTGGCACAATCTCAGCTCATTGCAACCTTTGCCTCCCAAGTTTAAGTAATTCTCCTGTCTCAGCCTCCCGAGTAGCCAGGATTACAGGCGTGTGCCACCACGCCCAGCTAATTTTTGTAGTTTTAGTAGAGACAGGGTTTCCCCATGTTGGCCCAGCTGGTCTTGAACTCCTAACCTCAGGTGGTCTGCCTGCCTCGGCCTCCCACAGTCCTGGGATTACAGGCATGAGCCACTGCGCCCAGCCTAACAGTTTTTAATGGCATTGCAAAATGATTACAATATACTCTTAAGTTTAAAAGCATGATAAAAAAAATTATAAAGTATATACACAATGTATCCTAAAACATTAAAGTACACAGAGAAAGGTCTAGAAAGAATTATAAAAATTTTAACAATGGTACTATTTGGATGTAGGGTTATGAGTATTTTTATATTTTAATAAATTTTCTAAATTTTCTACAATTAAAAGGAGTTAATAATTAGAAAAGAATGCATAAAAGCAAAACATAAAGTTTTTTTAAAAGGGACATTTAAAGAAGGCTGGGCATTAATGTTTAGAAGACATCCTGGAAACAAAAATAATATGCCACACACTGAGAATAATTAACTCATTTCTCTGCACCTAAAGCTTAATGATAGGAAAATATTTTGTGCTGAAAAACAATGATGAGCTGGTTTGTCTACTTATACAGAAGCATTCAGAAAATGTCACTAATGTGGATTTGAAGAAAATTACAGTGTAAATTCCACATTCTCCAACACGATTTAATAGAAACTCTCTATTTCATAGTTGTTGGCACTGTCCAGTTAATAATATATCTTCTGCTATGTTGGTTTGTTATATCTGTTTCCAACTGATTGGTACTCCAGGTGCAGGAGTGATTGACTGACACCATTAACCTCCAACAGAGTGATCTCAGAGAAAGGCAGACAAGGGTAGGGCAAGAAAGACATCTAGAGCACAAAATTTAAGGAGGCACTCCTTTTTAAGGCCAACTCTATACTTGCATGACCCTGGGAGTGAATGTTCCCTTAAATTTTGCATCCTAGGTACCTCTCTCTCCTCACTCTGATCCCAACCATGTCTTAGAGAACTACTCTTACCTTTCTTAACCAGAACAGAAGAACTCTCCAATTGTGTTTTTCATGCTACGGTACTGACAATGTCTTAGCTGAGGCTCCCAAAAAAAAGAGCCAGAAGCAGAGGTCTTATGTGTGGGTGCCTTACCAGGGAATGCAATCCCAAAGAGCAGGAGTGAAGTGCCAGGGCAGAGAAGCAGAGAAGGAGAAAGGACCAATACCAAGATGATGTATCAAGCTGGCCACCAATAAACACAACTGATTTCCCAAGCCATGATATTACACCCCTGCGAAAACACATACAAACCATCTCAGCATCATCTTGGGGAAGGAAGGGAAACAAAGGAATAATTTATCCATTGACTCCCATCTTTCATTGGTCAAAATTTCTCCCTCAGGAGCATCAATTCTCCCACACTGATACACTTGAGCAGTATCACTCTCAGATTCAGACAAGAAGGACTGCTGCTCGGGCTTCACACTTAGGCTGTAGATCACAAACCCCGCCCTCCATCAGTATACATACAGAGAAAAATCAAAGAGCATGTCTCACTTGGAATCCTTCCATCAGTACTGGCATGGCACAACCTCTAACCCTAAACACTTGCTCCTATGAGAAACACTCTTCTGGCTCCAGGGGAATACATCTTCTCATGGCTCTTCCATCCTCCAAACAAAAGGCAGCTGTGTCAAAATACCAGGAAAATTTGTGGGGTGTTCCACCACTGATATTGGAGGCCAGTACATTTTTGGAGTTCAGGACAGATTTGAGCAGCAGATCTGCTTAGGTAACAAAAGAGACTGATTTGTTAGTTTGTTAAATCCTTCTCAGAGAGCATGAAAGCAACAGATTTTCCATAGTGAAGCATTTCCTAATAGCACCAAGCGTTCTTATTTTTTTGGTGTGTTCCAATTAATGGTTCTGGAGTAACTGATGAATTAATGTTGTATTCACAATTGCATATGGTGGCAGAGGCACGTTTTGTAACACTGAATAAATTGTTTTACTCTTAAATGTGTATTATCCCTCAGATCTCAAACCATCTGTATTTTTTGTGCGCATGTGAGGCGTTTACTGAAGCTCTGCAGACTACGTTTTTACTTTCTGCCAATAGGGGACGCTAGAGGGAGACTGCAAGGCCAGAGAATGGAGGGATTGGCTCCTCCCCCTGTTTACTGGATGTTCCTGTTGGCAACACCCCCACAATAGCCCTTCAATGTGGCTGAAACTGCCACCGCTTGTCCAGTGTCCAGCTATTTTGCGCAGTCCCAGAACCAGCCTCATGACACTCCTTTGAAGACATCAGCACTACCCAGGCAACGCCTCCTGTTCAAAACCTGTGCCCCATTTCTGCAGGGCTCTGAGCTTCTAGTTTCTTCTTTGATCTCCCAACCCTAGGCATGATGGCTTCTGCAGATACTATGTGCATGTACCTTCATGTCACCTTTTCACTTTTTTAGTCCTCTGATACCTGTTCAACCAATCCCTTAATTTTTGCTGTGAAAACAACTCGTGTGGCTTCTGTTTTCCTAACTGCCCCTGATCGACACCGTGGATCTGAATGTGGGAAGCAAGCAACATGACAATTCTTTATAGTGCAACTATGTGGACAGAGTGTGCTGGGATTGTGAATGACTTTATTTTACAAACTTGTTTCGTATAACAGCTAAACTGTTAACGAAATGAATAAACTTCCATTTTATTAAAATACTTTAACTTTGCATTTTTTATATTAATGCATTATGATTTGTATTGATTTGGTCTTCTAGTTTTAATAAATGATGTTGAATATTTTAGAAGAAAAAATATCTTATTTTAAAAACATATTATTTTAGAGTTTCCCACAGAAGAGAGAGAGAGACCCAAAGAGATTTATTTCAAGAAATGGGGGCGATTGTGGGGGCTGGCAAGTCTGAGATCTGTAGGTCAGGCCAGCAAGGCTGGAAGCTCTTGGGCAGGACTGATGCTGCAGTCTTGAGGCAGAATTCCTTCTTGATGGAAACCTCAGTTTTTGCTCTTCAAAGGTCTTTCAGCAGATTGAATGAGGCCTACTAACATTATCAAAGGTCATCTCTTTTACTTAAAAGTCAACTGATTGTAGACGTTAACTGCATCTACACAATACCTTCACAATAACACCCAGATTAGTGTTCACTTGAATAATTGGGTAGTATAGCCTAGCCAAGATGATACATAAAATTAACCATCTCACATATATAAAATAGTATTTTATTTTTAAAAATTCACTTTATGTTTTTGTAAATATATTTGGAGTTTATGTACTTGAAAACTGTTATATTTTCTTTAGAAATAATACAAAGGTAGAGCTCAGAAAAAAAACAAACAGCTTACCCCCACCAAAATGTTGGCCTGCTGGTTAACCTCTTCTCCTCAACACTACCCCCTGCCTCCACTGAGACCCACCCCTAACATTTACAGGGCCTGATGCAAGAGTACACCTGAAGCTTACCCACAGTTTCATTTTTAATCAATAATTATAATCTCCATTTGGTACAAAATTTGAAGTTGCAGAAATTTCATCTATTTGTTCAAGTTGTGAGTTTGATGAGAATAATTTTCTTGCTTGTTTTCATTATTTTTGATGAATCTTTGTTAAATATTTGTTAAATATAAAATTTGTAATGTAATGTCTTGTTTGCCAATTTTATGATGGTCATACTCAACTGAAGGCTGGTTATTTTCATTGTTTTCAGGTTTTGAAATTTAAGTAGATCACAATCCCTTTGAAGATTTTCCCTTTTGGAAAGTCTTGAATACCTTTGCTCAGCATGCTCTAATTTGGCAATGTCCCTTAAATATGTTGTGAACAGGGTATAAAAACGTTTATGGCCCTTGGTATATTCTGTCAAATTGCTTTATAAAAACTCATAATCACTTATGTAAATACTTCCATTTATTAAGTTTTTTGGCAGATTTAGTAAACCAAATTGATGGCAGGCCAAAAACGACACCTCATTTTCATTTCAATTACTGGTGAAATAGACAAAACAGTTTCTCAAGTGTGTACTTTAACAATATATATCAGAAGGCATATGAGTATTTATAATTCCTGACCAAGTAATTCTACCTGTCAACTTATGCTAAGGAAATCATCTGTACTAAGTATAAAAATATTTTTTTCTAGAGTTAATGATGTTGGAAAAGTGAAGCCAATGTTTAATTCTTGGGAACTTATTGTTTAATTATAACACATTTATTTATCAACTTTATGCAGTCCCTAACAATTACCGCTATATTAAGGTTATACACCATCATGGGGTAGCAGGGTGGAAGAAATGGGCAGGGAGACTCATAAGGGGAAAACAAGAAACATAAAAAACTCAAAATACTAATTACCTGGACATTTTGAGTGCAGTGAAAGTTTAAAGGATGCATTAAAAAGGTTAGAAGGAAATTCATCAGAATATTACTGGTAGTTATATTAGGGTCACAGGATTACAAGCATTTTCTTCTTCTTCAATCGCCTTACAAAATTTTCTATAAGAGGGTTCTATAATATTTTCATTGGAAATAAAAGGGTTTTTTTTTTCTTTTAAAGACTCCATATATCCCACCAAAACTTTTTTTTTTTTTTTTTTTTTTGAGTTAGAGTTTCGTTTTTGTTGCCCAGGCTGCACAATCTTGGCTCACTGCAACCTTTGCCTCTGGGATTCAAGTGACTCTCCTGCCTCAGCCTCAGCCTCCCAAGTAACTGGGATTACAGGCACCGACCACCATGCCCGGCTAATTTTGTATTTTTGGTAGAGACGGGGTTTCACTGTTTTTGGCCAGGCTGGTCTCGAACTCCTGACCTCAGGTGATCCACCCGCCTCGGCCTCCCAAAGTGCTGGAATTACAGGTGTGAGCCAACACACTCGACCCCACCAAAACTTTTGAACTCATAAAAAATCTGTATTATATAGAGCTAAATGAAATATTCAACTTTCATCACTTTCTTAGGATAACTTTGTTTCACAGAATTATTTACTGTGAAGGTAGAGACCATGTGAAGAGGATTCCATCAGATTTTCTTTCACCACCTCCAAATGTCTTTGTGTACTGGGTAGTCCGTTCTTATTGTCTTAGAGAAATATCCTGCCCATTTTCCAAAAGTAAGTCTCCCATTTCTTCTTGGTTTAACTTCCGTCTTTCTCACAAAGCTTGGCACCATTAATTCTGGCCTCTCTTGTGCATTTGCCTCAGTTTTCACTGGATCCTTCCCTAAAGGGTAATGATGTTGAGCCTCTTCTTGTGTGCTTACTGGCTATTTGTATTTCTTCTTTAGAATCCTTTGCCTATTTTTTAATTGGTTTATTTGTCTTCTAATTTTTTAGTTGTAAGAGCTTTTAATAATTCTGGATATAAGTCCCACACTTGCCGCAGCACCCTCAGCTGATCCTACAGGAAGCTCTGGAGCTGGAATAGCCCTTCAGAGTTGTTCTGCATTGAGGCAAGAGGAGTTGTGCTTCTCTAGTCATTGGACGTAGGCTCTACCAGGGATGAGGGGAAGTAACCATGGCAATTCAGCTCCCTTCTGCCAGGACATTCCCCAGAAAGGGATGGAACTGTGAGCAGTCATCAATCAACACCTCCCTCCTTCAGCTGGGGAAATGAGTGCCTCCGTCCTGAAAGGGAAATCTGGGCTGGATGGTGCATACCAAAGCACCTGCTACAGCTCAACTGTTCCGCTGCCAACTCTCTGACACCAAGTGGGTGTCCTACAATTCAATTCAGTTCTGATACTAACCACCAGGAGTTGGCACAAAGTCCTTCACAAGACTGTCCCCACTTCAGACATCAACTGAAGTCTTGGGGCCACCCCCACTTCTGACTAGCTGCCTATAATTTTGGGGTTCTCATGACCCCCTCAGGTTCAATAACTTACGAGGATAACTCATAGAACTCCTTAAAGCATTATACTGATGATTACAGTTTTACTGTAAAGCATACAACTCAGGAAAGCCAAATGAAAGACACACAGGGCAAGGTCTGGGGATGGCAGGGAGGACACAGCTTTGATGCCTTCTGGGCATGTCCTCCTTCCAGGACATCAGTACCGCCAACCCCAACCAGGAAGCTCCTCTGAGCATCAGAGTCCAGGGTTCTTTATTCAGGTTTCATTACACAGGCATAATGGATTAAATCACTGGCCACGTGATTGAACTCACTGTCCAGTCTCCCTCCCCTCCTTGGAGGCTGGATGGCTGAAATTTCCAGTTCCCTAATCACAGGCTTGGTTTCTCTGATGACCAGCCTCCATCCTGAGACTATCAGGGCCCCTCTCCCTCTATCACTTGGACAATTACGAAGATTTTTTAAATCCCTGTGTCAGGAGCAAGGGACAAAAATCAGATATTTTTTATTATGCCACATCTCATTAGCATATTAATAATTCTGAGATACTCTGCAGGTTAAAAAAAAGATTTAACTTTGCTTAACCAGTTCTTCCTCAATTTATTTGACCATGGAGCCTCATTTTGTAGACCCTACTTTTTCCTCCTAGACAATACCTATTAGCACCCTTTGAAAACACTATTTGGGGAACACTACTCCAATCCTTATTCCTGTGCTCTCTGAGGCTGTACTCCCAAGTGCCTGATGGCAGGATAGGCTACATCATGTGTAGGGCCTAGTACTGAAAAAAAGTGTAGGGTTCCTTGTTCAAAAGTTACTAAGACTTTTAAGGCAGGCCAGGCATGGTGGCTTATGCTTGTAATCCCAGCTCTTTGGGAGGCTAACGCAGGAATGATTTAGGCCAGGAGTTCAAAGCCAGTATAAGTGACATAAGTGACATAGGGAGACCCTATCTCTTAAAAAAAAAAAAAAAAAAAAAAATTCAAGGTAGGAGCAGTAGAGCATTAAGCCACTTATGGTTCTCTCCGAGCACAGATCGCGTGCCCATGAAGCCAGCCCGACCTGATGGACTCTCTCCTACTGTGTTTTCTATCTCAAGAATGACATCATCTATAGTGTCTCTGATCATCACTCTTGACTTTTCTTCTCCCTCTCCCCTCACCAGTATATCACCAGGTCTTGAATTCTCCCACTTAAATACCTCTCAAACTTGTCCACACCTCTTTGTCTCCCCTGCCAGCCCTCCTAATTCGGGCTGTCATCACCCTCACCTAGATTGCTTCAGCCTCCCCGACTCACTACTGCCAGCTCCCTCCTCCACTAAGGCTGAGCAAGGGTCTCAGAATGCAAATCTCATCCTGATTCCTGCCTGCCCTCCCTATCTGTCCCACCACCCTTGCGAAAACACCTCAGTGGTACTCCTTGCTTTGGGGATAAAGTATAAACTCTTTAACATGGCTCACAGGATGCTTTCTGCTGACTTTCCAAGTTTCACCTCTCACCATGACTGTTTTCCTCCTGGGGCCACTTTTGTCTCCCCTGTCCTCCACGTATCATAAGGTAGAGCCTCAGGCGTAGAGTCAGACATCATTTTAAAAAAAAACATCTCACAGGAGAATGGGACCAGCTGTACAGCAGGGACTCACTGGCTGTGGCACATGGCCTGAGCACCCACAGCTGCTCTCCTGGTAGGCATAGGGCGGGGACAAGGACAGCATAGCGCAGTGGCTAAAAGCAGGGCTCAAGGACCAGGCTGCCAAGACACTTAACGCTTTTCTACCTCAGTTTCCTCATCTGTAAAAATTGGAATAATGAAAGTATCTACCTTAAATTAAGAATGAAATGTGGACATTCCCTGGCAAGCAACCAGCCCCACATAAGCATTTTGGCACGGCTCAAATCCATGACTGCTTCTTCCCGTTCCTGTCAGTCAATTACTTTTCCATTAGCCTTTCTCATGCTCATGTCCTCTGCTCATGGTTTCTTGCTCAGGCCTGGACTCCCCCATGGCATCTGCATGTTGCTTTCCCTCTGCATGAACGTTGCTTCTCCTCCAACGTGTCAGCGACACAGCTCTCTCTTGAAACTTTCTGAACTCCTCAACAGAGAGAATCTGATTTGTCCAGAAAATCACTGCAGCCCCCGTAGGGCCAACCTACTGCAATCAGCTGAAGCAGGCACGTGTAGCAGGCACATGTGGATAACTGCACAACTGAAAACCACCACCTGGGGTTGCTCCCTCCTGTGGGGTTAGGGGGAAAACCTCTCAGAGGGGTTGGTTGGCTGGAGCTGGCATTCTGCGTCAGAACCCATTCAGCATTCCCATGGGCTTGAAACTCTGTGCTATCTCCACCTTACATCAGTGCCTTCCCTACCATTCCAATTCTTCCCTTTATTATTTACTTATTATTTTATTTTATTTTTTTTCAAGACGGTGTCTCACTCTGTTGCCCAGTCCTGAGCCCAGTGGCGCCATCTCAGCTCACTGCAACCTCTGCACCTTTCAGGTTCAAGTCATCCTCCCACCTCAGCATCCCCAGTAGCTGGAATTACAGGCACCCACCATCACGCCTGGCTAATTTTTGTGTTTTCAGTACAGACAGGGTTTCACCATGTTGACCAGGCTGGTCTCGAACTCCTGGCCTCAAGAGATCCGCCTGCGTCAGCCTCCCAAATGCTGGGATTACAGTCCTGAGCCACTGCACTCGGCCTTTATCTTCTTTGTAAAAATTTTGGTTTTGGCAGGGCATGGTGGCTCACGCCTACATTCCCTGCACTTTGGGAGGCTGAGGTGGGTGGATCACCTGAGGTCAGGAGTTCAAGATCAGCCTGGCCAACATGATAAAACCCTGTCTCTACTAAAAGTACAAAAAATTAACTAGGTGTGGTGGCATGTGCCTATAATCCCACCTACTCAGGAGGCTGAGGCAAGAGAATCACTTGAACCCAAGAAGCGGAGGTTCCAGTGAGCCGAGATCACACCACTGCACTCCAGCCTGGGCAACAAAAGCAAAACTCTGTCTCAAAAAAAGAAAATTTTGTTTTCTTATATTTTGTATAGAAAAAGCATGCATTACCTTCTTTTTTTAAATACTTCTAATCAGTCGACATTTACTTTTGTGAAAATACTGCCTGCACTTTAGGGTAAAAAAATTCTAAAAACGATTTCAGTAATATAAGAAACATCCAACTTAAATAGCAAAGAACTGCATCCAAATTACTGCAGCACTAGTTATTTCCACATTTTCTATGTTTTTAAAATAACTGTCTTACTTAGTACTATACACTCAGAGAGTAATTGTGAAAATCAGACAATTCAATATACCTCCAAAATCTCATTGAAAATGTATTGGCACTGGCTCAATTATAAGTGCACCTGCAGTAACAGAATGTGAATACACTTCTTTTACACCATGTGATAAAGTAAAACTTATGATTTATTAAAATACATATACACTAAATTTTAAACTATCTAGATATGCTGTATGAAACAGAAAGTAGAAATGATTTTATATAATAAGACATGTGTCCTTGCCAGTTCATACATTCATTTCACATCTGAATACTGAAAGACAATTAAAAAGCATATTTAGTATTGCACCCTTTCATGTTTGTTTCTTTCTCACACTTTTCTCTCCAAAATATTATTATGAATAATCTCAAAAATATAGAAAAGTTGAAAGGATCATCCAGTGATCACCCATACACTCGCAATTGATTTATCCATCCTCCTGTTGACGGACACCTGCACCATTTCCAGTTTGGGGGTACTACGAATAAAACTGCTATAAACATTCTAGTTAAAGTCTCTTTGTAGCTATATTATTTTATTTTGTGCTTTGAACGAATAGAAGTCTTTTATTTTGATGAAGCCCAATGTATCAACTTTTCCTTTTTATGGTTAATTCATCTGTATCCTAGTTATAAATTTTTTGCCTACCCTAATTCCATGAATATATTTTCTATATGTTTTTCTAGAAGCCTCATAGTTTTGTCATTCACATTTATATCTATGATTTAATCATAAGTTCATTTTTGAGCATGTTATAAGGGTCTTCCATGTAACTATTCAATTTTTTCATTTATTGAAAAAAAGTTACCCTTTTCCCACTAAATGGCATTGGTGACTTTATTGTAAGCAAGTAATCACGTGTGCATGGATCTATTTCTGGACTCTATTTCATTAAGTTGTCTGTCCTTATACCAGTACCACAACTCCTTTACGACTCTTTTCGGCTATGTTTCAGATTAATTCTTAAAAAAAAAAAAAAAAAAAAAAAAGATGAGATCTTGCTATGTTGCCCATACTGGCCTAGAACTACTGGGCTCAAGCAATCTTCCTTCCTCAGCCTCCCCAGTAGCTGAGACTACAGGTGCATGTCACTGTGCCCAGTTTAGATTTCATGTCTAAGTTTGATATCTCATGGGTTAGTCTTCCAAGTCAGTTCTCCTTCAAGATTGCTTGACTATTATAATTTTTTTCTTTTTTCACATACATTTTAAATTCAGCTTGTCAAATTCCTTGGTTAAAAACCTGCCAAGGCCGGGCGTGGTGGCTTATGCCTATAATCCCAGCACTTTGAGAGGCTGAGGCAGGCAGATTATCTGAATTCAGGAGTTCAAGACCAGCCTGGCCAACATGGTAAAACTCCATCTCTACTAAAAATACAAAATTAGCCCCGCATAGTGGTGCACGCCTGTAGTCTCAGCTACTTGGGAGGCTGAGGCAGGAGAATCACTTGAACTTGGGAGGCGGGCATTGCAGTGAGCCAAGATTGCGCCATTGCATTCCAGCCTAGGTGACAAGAGTGAAATTCCATCTCGAAAACAAAACAAAACAAAACAAAAACCTGCTGAGATTATTGTTTTAATAGAATTGTATGAAATCTATGGATCAATTTGGGGAGAATGACATCTTGAATTGAGTCTCCCAGTCCTTGAAATGGTGTATCTCTCTATTTAGTTAAGCCATCTTTAATTTTTCTTGGCAGTGTTTTGTAGTTTTCATTATAGAAGTGTGCATATCTTTGATTAACTTCATTCCTGAGTATTAATTATTTTTTCAACTAATTCTTGTATCCAGCCATCTTTGCTAAATTCAACTTGTTTTTCTAGAAATATATGTGTTGCCTCGGTTGGATTTTATAAGTATATAAGCATATCACTTGCGAATAAAGACAATTTTACTTCTTCCTTTCCAGTTGTATGTTTTTCTTTTTTGTTTTTCTTTGTCTTTTTTTCTTTTCTTTTCTTTTCTTTTTTTGCATTGGCTAGGAACTCCATTACAATGTTGAAAAGAAGTGATAACCATAGATAGTCTTGTTTTGTTCCAATTTAAGGGGGAAAGATTCAATATTTTGCCATTAAAATGATATTAGCTATTGTTATGGTTGTGTTTTGTATGTGCACTGATGGTGTTCAGGACACACAACCCCAAAATATGGAAGACCTTGGCATTTGAGAAAACAACAGAAGCAGGAAGACTCTCTTACCTTGCCCTCACCTCTTCTCCCCTGAAGTAGGTCATAAACCTCAGCAGACCTGGGTCCTCTAAAGTAGGACAGAAGACTCTGTTCCAGAGGCGCCTGCTCTATACCTGCAGTAATGGAATGCCCTTCTCTGAAGACGCAGGCACACAGAGATTAATCTGAACAAGCAGACCTTGCAGAGCTCCCACTAGCTTATTACCACTGGATGGTAATAACTCCCCTTCGTCCAATCTTACTTCTGCATGACTGTCCATTCTTCATCAAACTTAAGCATAAAAATACACAGGTTTCCCCATTTCACTTCTGAAGGCTTCCATGCTTTTCTCTTGTTGCTCTGTCTTCTGTTATCCATGAAACTAGTGATGGAGAAGAAAGGATTTCACTCTTTCTCCCCTACAGTACCTTACCAAAATCAGCTAAATTCCCTTCCCAGCTTTAGAATGACACAAGCTTTTCTTATCTTCTTTCTGACTTTCTACCTCTTCTCTCACGTTGAAAATACTGATTCCTGATAATGTTATCATAGTTTTTGTTTTATGCTATAATATGCATAAAATAGTTTCAGAAATATAATGTAATAATAATAGAATAAAAAATAGCTTCAAAATTATAATATCAATATAAATAATGAAGTTACTACTAAATAAAGTGGAAGATTTCTTTGTCCTTTTTTACCCTTACATTTCGCTAAGGATATATGGTCAGAGTTCTATGTTCTAAAGACTGCTGAAATAATTCTTTTCTCTTTATAGTTGAATTACCAATTTGATTCATAGTTAGATTGAGTTGTTTTATCTTTTTTTCAATTTTACAGTTTTATTTATTTTCTCGGGTAAACTATCATATCACTTAGAAATAAAGACAGTTTTGCCTCTTCCTTTCCAACTTTTAACCTTCTAATTGTCTTCCACTGCGTGATTGTATAGGCTACAGTCTCCTAGGCAGTTAAATTGTTGTGGACCTGGTGATCATTCTTGCCTACCCTGAGCAACAATGTGTACAGAATTCCCCTGTAGGTAAGGTCCTGCCTTGGAAGTGACAACGTGTATTTTTAAAAACTGCTCCCTTGGCCCAGCACGGTGACTCACACCTGTAATCCCAGTACTTTGGAAGGCCAATGCAGGAGCATCACTTGGGGCCAGGAGTTTGAGACCACCCTGGTCAACATGATGAAACCCCGTCTCTACTAAAAAATACAAAAATTAACTGGGTGTGATGGCACTCACCTGTAATCCCAGCTAGTGGGAGGCTGAGGTGGGAGAATCACTTGAACCTGGGAGGCGGAGGTTGCAGTGAGACAAGATTGTGCCACTGCAGTCCAACCTGGGCAACAGAGCAAGATTTCATCTCAAAAACAAGAACAACAACAACAAGCAAACACATTTTTAAAACCTGCTCCCTACCTTAGACTTCTACAAGTACAACCCTAAATTTGATCTTCCTTTTTTTTTTTTTTTTTTTGAGACAGAGTTTCGCTCTTGTTGTAACTGGGATTACAGGTGTGAGCCACCGCGCCCGGCCCCTAAACTTCCTTACAGTTTACTCTACCTCAGCCTTCTCCTTTTCACTCTGTCTACCCTATAAGGCTGATTCGTTGTTCAAATTATTTCTGTGATTACTCCACTTGGGTATATATTCTGCAAAATGCAAACACGTTCATTTGGCATGCAAGGCTTTCTACATGAGAAATAAGTGTTACAAGTACAGTATAAGACATGAATGGCCTGAGATTGGGTTTTGGAGGGGGCATAGGCAGGGTGCAAAAACAAGTATGAGGGAAATCAGAGTCATATATATGTCTGTATAGCAAGAGACAGCAAATCCCCAGTGGGATGAGCTGCAGAATAATAACCCAGAGGTAAGACTGCAGCCAGAGAACAAAGGAAACGCTAGGAAATTCAACCTTTGTCTCAGGGCAAAAGACCTCTTTGAAGACATGAGGTCTCTTCTTACTCATATTAATGAAGCAGATTTTTCTGGCTCCAAACTACGTTTCCAAACTTATTTCATACTATTGCCCTTGACAAACTTGGTTAGACTTAATTACTTTCTGTGCCATTTCTGCACTCAGGATTTCCAATTACATCCATTTTGCCTCCGGCACTTTAAATTGGTCCTCTCTAGCTGTGCACCAAATATCTGCTGGCCGTGAACAGCAAGCCCCCTACAAGGCTCATGCACAGCACAAGAGATTTGACTGTGTTCTAGACTCCAGTTGTTCCTTCTGCTCAATGCGCATCTGCTGATCACTACTCCCAGAAATGATCTCTGGCTTCTCTGAATTTACATATGGCTTTACCTGTACCTCTTTCCTATATTGATTCCTAACTTCTGCTGTAGTTATTAAAATACGGTCTTATTTATCCTCTAAATAAACTGAAAGCTTCCTTAAGTAACTCAGGCTGATCCACCTTCAGATTCTAATAACTTCTAGAATAATGACCTGAGCCATGGTAATAAATAATGACTGTGGTCTAATCATTACAGAAAACAATGGGCTTCAGTACTCTTTTGCTGTGCTTTTATTAATACAAGCATTTGCCGGGCGTGGTGGCTCATGCCTGTAATCCCAGCGCTTTGGGAGGCTGAGGCAGGTAACGTGGCAAGCCTGGCAACATGGCAAAACCCTGTCTCTACAAAAAATGCAAAAATTAGCCAGGATGTGGTGGCAGGCACCTGTAGTCTCAGCTATTCCGGAGCCTGAGGCACGAAAATCGCTTGAACCCAGGAGGCAGAGGTTGCAATGAGCTGAGACCGCACCACTGCGCTCCAGCCTGGGCAGCAGAGTGAGACTCTGTCTCAAACAAACAAAAAAACCAACCATTTGACTTTTTCTTTAGTGGCAAACTATTAGGTAACTAAGTTTAAAATCAACAAAACCCTTTACTGTCTTTTAAAGACTTTTGGTTGTTTTCTAGGTCTCCCTCAACTTCTATATATGAGGCTAATCTTTACAATTTAAATCTAAACCGAGAAACCTGTGCCACATTTTATCTTTTGAGAGTCTGTCACGTAGTCTGTGGAGATCTTAATTCCATCACCCAACCTGTAATCTGTTCTTCCAACTTTGGGTCATATTCCTATTTGCTAACCATTTTTCAGATCTTCATCAAGGTAACTAATAAAAATATGAACAGTTCATGAATCCTGCATAGAGCTATTTTTAAAAATCCTCTAAGCAAATATGGGTTGTGTAAACAGAGAGGTTTGGGCACTGTTGTTAAATTAGCTAGCAATCAAGTCCCGATAGTTGTTTTATTTTCCATATGACATTTCCTGGACTCATCCACAAAGATATCATACTTGTCTTTGGCGGGTGTCTCACTAAACCAAGAAATAACATTCCTCTCTTCTACCAGTATTTCATAAATTTGGAAAATGAGGTTAGTTTGACATGCTTTGTTCTTGGTGAACCCAAGCTGGTGCCTACTGCCAAATAAAAGGATTCTAATTTGTTTACCAATGTCTAACACTCACAGGACTTGCCACGCTTGCTTGGCTCCCCCACGTTGAAGGAGGGTGTTACTCTTTTAGTTCGTTTGTTTTTTGAGATGGAGTCTCGCTCTGCCGCCCAGGCTGGAATATAGTGGCATAATCTCGGCTCACTGCAACCTCCGCCTCTCAGGTTCAAGCAATTCTTCTGTCTCAGCCTCCCCAGTAGCTGGGATTACATGTGCATGCCACCACGCTCGGCTGATTTTGTGGTTTTAGTAGAGATGGAGTTTCACCATATTGGCCAGGCTGGTCTCGAACTCCTGACCTCGTGATCCGCCCGCCTCATCCTCCCAAAGTGCTGGGATTACAGGTGTAAGCCACCACTCCTGGCCTGGGGTGTTACTCTTACAGAAATAAAACAACTTGTTGACTCACTCACAGGAGAGAGGTTACTCCTCTTTACTGCTATTCATAGCCTCACAGCATGCACTTAAAGTAAATCAAACTGGCATTATTCAGCCCCTTAGACTGCCCGTAGGTGAGAAACGCAGTAAGAGAGCCTCACCCGTGTTGTTTCCCAGGACACAGGCAGTCCACAGAGTTCCGTAGCACAAGACCAGCCTTTTAGAAACCTGAGGATACCTTCCCAGTTAACTGCTCCTTTCCTTTTGAATCACCAGATCTTATTCAGAAAATTTCCACTATTAGTTGTACAACATGCATTCCTAAAGATGTTCCCAAATATATAGGTTTTTCTGACATGGCTTTAGCCATGCTGTTAGGCATGCTATTTTTTTCTCTGCCAGAAATTATTTTGGTAGACGGTATCTAATACATACGTATATTTGAGGCCTGATTTCCTGCTTGACCTAAATCTGTTTGTTTTTTTAAAGGTAATTTTCAGCGGTGCAGGATGACTCATATTTATAATCCCAGCACTTTGAGAGCCCCAGGGGATGGGGGGTTTAGCTTAGTGGGTATTGGTTGCTGGCAGAGAGGGCAGCGGAGTATCACTTGAGCCTAGGAATTTAAGACCAGCTTGGGCAACATAGCAAGACTCTAGCTCTACAAAAAAATTTTTTAAATGGACGAGGCGCGGTGGCTCACACCTGTAATCCCAGCACTTTGGGAGGCCAAAGTGGGTGGATCACGAGGTCAAGGGTTCAACATGGTGAAACCCCATCTCTACTAAAAATACAAAAATTAGCTGGGTGTGGTGGTGGGCGCCTGTAATCCCAACTACTCAGGAGGCTGAGGCAGGAGAATTGCTTGAACCCGGGAGGCGGAGGTTGCAGTGAGCCGAGATTGTGCCACTGCACTCCAGCCTGGGTGACAGAGCAAGATTCCATCTCAAAAATAAATAAATAAATAAATAAATAAATAAATGATAATAATTAGCCCTACATAGTAGTACATGCCTGTAGTCCCACTTACTCAGGAGGCTGAAATGGGGGGATCCACTTGAGTCCAGGAGTTTGAGTCTGCAGCGAGCTATGTTCATGCCACTATACTCCAGCCGGACAACAAAACGAGATCCTGTCTCTAAAAATAATAATAATAAAAGGAGAATTTTAAAGTTTCAATTTGAATATATGCATTATCTATTCAAGTTAAAAGGTAGTTTTTGGAAACATATTTTAATAAATTTGAGTCTTTACTTTTTGGCTCTCAGCTCTCCTTTTTTAAAAAATAAAAGTAATAACAATTATTTATTATTAATAGTTATGATAACTTGAATATGACTATTTGGGGATGCTTTACAAATATCTCAGCATACATAACTTCAGGCATCATTACAGTCTGGCAAACTCGCCAATGTGCCCACTTTACAGATGAGAGCCACAGACTCACGGACGACGAGCACAGAGCAGTGACCAGGACTGAGGCTTAAGCCAAGAGTTGGGATCACAAGTCTTTTTTGAAAATGTTGCAAAGATCCTGTCTTGCTGACATTGTTTGAGATGGTTCTCCTTTTTTGAGTGGTCTCCTGACCTTTCCTGGTCTCGCTGGAAGGATGTTTGGTGAATACGAAGGAGGATATGACCTCCCCCAGTGTGGCTCTCCATAGAATGCAGTCCCCTCCATCCTGTGGTCACGCTCAGTGTCCTGAGCTCCTCTCCATGGTGGGGGACCAGCTCCGCATGCCGAGCATGAGCACAGCTGCTTGTGTGTGTGGACTACACAACTGTTCCAGGATTGTCTAGAAATTCCAATGTGTCCAGGTTCAGTGTAGTAAAAAAACAGGCTGCAGTAGATGCTTTTTATCCTTACAGCATCATCAGCTCTCCTTCTAAGCAGAGTTTATAATTCTGCTAATTCATTTGTGCATATTAAAGGGATTTTTTTATTCAGGGCACCACTGTAAATTCCAACACATTCTTACAAACTCTAGATGGATGACTTCCTGCTGACAAGGGAAAAGAAAAAAAAGAAATTCTAGATTGATTGGGTCTGTCCTTGTTATATGCGCTTTCTCTAAGGAAATATAATGTGAAATAGCTCTATTTTATCACAACATTTTTGCATGAAAAGGGCTAGAACAAAAATAAAGTTTGTAAGTAAAGTTGTGTTTGTCATAGGAAGATTTCCCATATAAAATGGCATTCAGCTAACAAATCCTGACATTTTCTTTTTAAATTTCCAATTGAAATACTTAAGAAGAAAAAAAGATAGAAATCAAAATTAAAGTGAAAACCAAGAACCTATGGGCAGAAGCAAGGAGCGAACTCCACTAAGAATAAGACAGATGAAACCATTTAGAAAAGTTTAATCCATTGCTCTACCTTCTTATGCCACTGGAGAAAGAGGATAAACCATAGGCAAGAAAGCAGGTGGAAAGATCTTCGCCTTGCCCTGATTTAAATATAAGATCGTAGGCTGGGTGCAGTGGCTCACACCTGTAATCCCATCACTTTGGGAGGCCGAGGTGGGTGGATCACCTGAGGTCAGGAGTTTGAGACCAGCCTGGCCAACACGATGAAACCCCGACTCCACTAAAAATACAAGAATTAGCCTGGTGTGGTGGTGCGTGCCTGTAGTCCCAGCTACTTGGGAGGCTGAGGCAGGAGAATCGCTTGAACCCAGGAGGCAGAGGTTGCAGTGAGCCAAGACTGCACCACTGCACTCCAGCCTGGGCGACAGAGTGAGACTCCATCTAAAAAAAGAAAAAAGAAAAAAAGAAAATAAATTTAAAAAGAAAAAAAGAAAAAAAAATAAGACTGCAGCAATGAAGACCTTGGACAGCCAAACTTCTCCATATGGGAGTCGTGTTTTGAGGGAGCTGGAGTGTTCTCTCCCAATCTTCCATTCTCTTTCTAAAAACATTTAAATCCTATGACAAAAACAAGGCAGGAACTGGGGTAATGTTAGAGGTGTTATAAACCCCTAACTTAACACTATAGAGACCACAAGACAGAAAGAGCTGTGAAAGTCATGGAATCTGCCGATTGTATGTTACACACATCCCAGCAATCATAAGGTGACAAAGGCAGTGGGAGCAGGAGCAGCTATCATCTAAGGCCTGGAAAGTTTCACCCAATGAAAACCTGCAGGAGCCTGGGAATCAGGCTAGGAGCTGCACATGAGCCTGCTGTCTAGTTACAGATCTGAGAAGGAAAAACCCAACAAAACCCAAGGTGCAATGGTGCGCTGGTAAACTGATTTCCACAAAAAACAGAGGAGGAGGACTATTTTGGTTGTAGTAGTTGCCAATTTCCATGTGTAAATACTACCACCATGGTGGACCTCAGCTATCAACATCACTGAACTACAAGTTGGGAAGAGATGCACACAACCCTGAGTTGGCATCAGCTGGATCCACCACATTCCCTAGAAAATACTAAATGTGTATGAATTTACCTTCATTCTAGAATGGGTAAAGAGAGGCCTGTGAGAAACATGCCTCAAGAATGAGGAATGAGAGTGATAACAATACGTAGTAGGACTGAGCACTTACTATGCTAAGCACTGTATACTTTACAAGCAGCATCTCATTTAATCCTCATGGCAACTCAATGAAGTAGGTCATATTATAATAACCTTAATACAATAATCCGAAGCTTAGGAAGATAAAGTAACTTGCCCTCTCCATGCAGATATTAAATGTCAGATCTGGTCTTTGTACAGCTAAGCTCCAAAACTCATACCTTTAAACACTATGCTAATCATAAAATAAACCTGCAAAAAATGTACTGACTTCTTGACTCCTAAGACTGCAATAAACCAATTGTCTTATAAACTGTTGTCATTTTAAGTTTCTTCTCCTTTGAATTAATGAGAGATTTATGTTTAGGACCTTTCAATCGCTCTTTCCTAGTTTAGAAGGAAAGAGGCCTCAGAGGGATGTGTGTGTGTGTGTGTGTGTGTGTGTTAGAGAATATTCAGAAAATGGGGGATCAGGGTCCTTGGATTCTTCTCCAGGTTTCCAGAATGCAATGGCTACAGATGGGAGGCTGGGACTGATACTCCCAAATAAAAGCAGCCTGTCATCTACAGATCTGCTGGTATTCTTCTAAATTTGTGCCAGAGAGTCTCTTTGGTATTTGTCCTGAGTCTGAGTGTTTAAACACCCACATGGATAAGTTATCAACACCCTAACTTCATGATGGCTTGATATACGATGACCTTTATTCCATATCGATACCTCCTCCCACGGGCACACCTGGGGACCTTTGCACAGCTATGTGCTCCACCTCTGATACATTGAATTCCAGTAAATTGCTCTCTGACCACAAGCTTCTAGCTCTCCTACATCTCACTCCTCCACTTGGCCTTTGATCTATCCAAGGACCCACCCATCTACCCCCCACCTAGGAACTGCCCTGTGTTTCTCTCTAAACTTTTATACCCTTTTTGTCTTCCCTACTTTCTTCATTCATACTAGACCCCTGGATCCACCAGTTTAATCATGGTCTCATCAGGGACCTCCCATCTTTGCCCCTTTGCCTCCCATCATACCCCAGCCTTTACCCATCCAACCTCAGGCCCCACTCTCAAGCTGCTTTAGGGTAATAAGGTTCTCCAGCCTCAACTTATTCTTCCTCATAACCCAAAGTCCTTCAATGAATGCTATGTTGGATTTTTCTCCAATTCCTCATGGCGGTTGTTCCAAACTTTCACCCTCAACTCCCCTACTCTACAGACCCCTCCTTAGACCCAGAAGACGACACTGACTCTAATTCGCAGGTGTATTCAGAAGGAAGTGATCCACACATTTAGAGTGTCTGGAACCACAAAGCTCTCAGTCCACAGGCCTTTTTAGCTAGAACTTCAGTATCTACTTCTTGAAATCTCCACATTTCCTCTGAATTGTCTAAAAGACTTAGAGGTTTTCACAGCCAAAAGGGGGTCAGTCTGCCTTCCACCCCCAAGTAGAGATGGCTCTGGAGTCTGACTAGGACCCACTGCCATGACTTCTGGTTGGCACACATATTGCTGACATTTACATCATCCAACAACATGCTGGAATATCATCAACTGTGGCCAGCTCCTTTGATGATCCTGCAGGGACTATCTCAAGCCTTCAGGGGAGAACAATCCCCCTTACACAGCATTAGTCTTCCCCAAGCCTACCCCACTCATGGACTCTCAAAATTGCAGACCTAGAGCAGTGGACATTTTTAAAACATTTAAGCCCAAATCTCTTTAAGTCAGCCTTGATTTAAACTGTTCCTGTACCAGAGGTGCTGTATGTTTCAATAACAAGAACCTTGGGCAGTGAGATGTTGACACAGGCATTTTAAGGTTACAGAATACTAAACTGGCCATAGCAGCTCGTTATAGAGATAAGGATAAAAAATGGACACTATTAACCAATCAGATATCTTGAACACATTAAAAATGTAAATGTTAGCTAGGTTGGGGTGAAGGTCCTTTCTCCAGATTTACGTATCTTGTCATCATGAAATTGACTCTGACTAGTGTGCTTTTTTTTTCTTTTTTTTTTTTGAGATGGAGTCTCATTCTGTTGCCCAAGCTGGAGTGCAACAGCATGCTCTTGGCTCACTGCAACCTCTGCCTCCCGGGTTCAAGCAATTCTTCTGTCTCAGCCTCCCAAGTAGCTGGGACTACAGGCGTGCACCACCACACTCATCTAATTTTTGTATTTTTAGTAGAGACGGGGTTTCACTATATTGACCAGGCTGGTCTGGAACTCCTGACCTTGTGATCCTCCCGCCTCATCCCCCAAAGTGCTGGGATTATAGGCATGAGCCACCGCGCCCGGCTGTAGTGTGCATTTAAGAAGTTTCCAGCTACATCTTGATTTTTAACTACTATGGTTTATTGTTATACAACCCTTAATTTTAAGACAATGGTGCCTGTTTTACTTGTTTGTTTTGAGAAATTTTATTCCTTCATTGTTACAGAAAGTTCAATCTGAATTTCCTCATCAACATTATAACCAATGTTTATTGTAATCCAAATTCAACAGGTATAAAGCAATTGTCAGATTCTCTTGGAATTGGGAAAAATACATGTGTTTTCTTCCTTTCATGGACTGTGGTTGTAAAATACGTGGTGATCCGATTCCTTTTTCAGTATTTATTGTGAAAAAACATTAACCTACACAAAAATAGACAAACAGTAAAATGAACCCCCAGGTACTCGTTATCCAGATTCAACAATTACTAAGAAGTTGCCATATTTGTTGCAGAAATATTTATAAAATACAATGTATAAATTTAGCTGTGTGTTTTGCAGTGCAAATCTGGTCCCAGAGCAGATACCTCTGAGGTTCAAGGGCATTGATGGGTCAGGGATCTACCACTGCACAGAGATAGAGCCATCCTTTCCCCAGGACACACACCACAGGGGAGTATATTATTCATTTTAATTTTTCTTTATTTTTCTGCTTCATTGGTTATGTTACTAATTGTTATTATAAAAATACTATGTACATATGGTAATCCATGAAATACTATGGGAGAGTTACTGTTTTATAAGTTCCCAGTCTCTTCTTACTTCTGAGATAATGAGTGTTAATATTAACAGATTGATTTATTTCATACAAGGATTTTCTTCATATTCACACAATTGTGTAAAAACATCGTGTCAGGTATTAGCTCTTGTCCCTCCACTCTACCCTCAGCCCTGTTTCATGCTACTGGGATCGGGACTGGGCAAACCACATTTCCCCTTTGCGCTCTGGCTTCCTGTTAGGATCTTCGCTGGCTTCCGGCTTGCTAAAGATCACAGGAGTATGACCTGAACAATGCTTCCTCACTCCTGCAGCCTCAGCTACTGGCCGAATCTGGCTGGCAGCTTTTCCAAGGATTGCAGAACCCTGTTCACCTTCCCGCTCAAAGATACCAGTACCAGCAGCCTGCGCTGCTCCTCAAAGGGCTCAGTCCCAGTCCTTGGGCTCCCTCCTCTAAGCTGAGTCACCAGCACCTGCAGAGTGGAACCCTCATTTCAGAAGTCTCCATATTTTCTCCATTCAAATAACTGATATGATTTATCTCTTCTGACTAGACATTGACCAGAAATATACGCATACTGGAATTTTGTTCTCTTTATTATGTATGTATTTATTTATATAAATAGGATAATGCCATGCCCATTACTCTGCAAATTACTTTGTTCATTTAATGTTTCATGGACATCTTTCCAGATCAATATAAATAACTCTAATTCTTCTCAATAGCTGGATAATATTCCGTATGTACACACTGTAATTCAACCACTCTTCTCTTGATGAATAGATAAGGCAAGTCCTAGTTTTTGCTATTACAAAAAATGTACAATAAACATTCTCATTCATATATCTTTCCATATGAAGATATTTGTTTCTATTAAAAAATTACTGAGGTCTGGCATGGTGGCTCACACCTGTAATCTCAGCACTTTGGGAGGCCAAGGCAAGAGGATCCCTTGAGCCCAGGAGTTCAAAACTAGCCTGGGCAACATAGCAAGACCTTGTCTCTACAAAATAACTTTTTTTTTAATTACTGAAAGTGAGATTGCTGTGTCAAAGAATGGGATATGTTCGTTTTTATATATCATGTGTACTGAATTGAGCTGGCTATTCTCAGTTGATGAGACACTCTCATTATTACTTTATTCAAGTCCCCTCTTTTGCTTTACATTTTTTCCTTTCCTTTTATTGCCAATCCCAATCCCCTTTTCTATAAGCACCTATCCTAGTATACATATGGCCTGTCAATCCTTTTTCCATATTAACAGTCTTTTACCTGTTTCCTTAAAGATCCATGTGACAATTTTGCAGTTATGTTTTCAGAAGTGGAATTGCTATCTATACATTGTCAACATATATTATTTGACTAAGAAGGGCTGCACCAGTTTACACAGCAAGACTCGAGCATTCTCATTCACTCAAACCCTCTCCTGCTCATGCTATTGTGTTATATTCTTGCTTGCCAATGTGGTGAGATTCCGAGTGAAATTTAGCATCTCTTCATTTTCTTGTTAACAATTCAGGTTTTGCCCACTGGATTTCCTGATTGTTGATTTGTTTTTCCTCACTATTCTGCAGAGTTTCCTATATATTCTAAATAGTAATTTTCCGCATACAATTCTTCTGCATTTTTATAGTTTAACTCCTAGATACTCTATATGGTATTGCTATTACAAATAGTATCTTATTTTCTACTATGTTTTCTGTTGATCTTGTCACATTTGGTGGTCCTGTTGCTTCTCTTCATTTTTCTCTGTAAATGATAATATCATCCACAAAGTAAAAATTTTGTCACTCTCAATTTTTGTACATATATTATTTCATTGTTTAACTCATATGTTGTTGGTAAGGTACTGTGGTCAATAGTAATGGTGGTGCAGAAGGCATTCTTACTTGGTTTTGAACTTTAAAGGGAACATGTCGTGAACTATTTCATTAATTACTGTGTTTGCTGTAGATATTTAACAAATATCTTTTATCAAGTTGAGAAAATTCTATTCACATTTGTAAACAGTGTGTCTGTTTTTTAATCATACACACGTTTAATTTTATATAAAGCTTTTTCTGATCTATTGAGAAATTTATAGGATTTTCTTCCTTTAGCCCAGGGGTCCCCTACCCCTGGGCCATAGTCCGCTACTGGTCCATAACCTGTTAGGAACTGGGCTGCACAGCAGGAGGTGAGCAGCAAGTGAGCAAGTGAGGCTTCACCTTTGTTTACAGCAACACCCCATTGTCCGCATTTCCGCATGAGCGCCACCTCCTGTCAGATCAGCGGCAGCATTCGATTTTTTAGGAGCTTAACCATCTTGTAAACTGCCCGTGCAAGGGATCTAGGTTGTGAACTCCTCATGAGAATCTAATGCCTAATGATCTGTCACCGTCTCCCATCACCCCAAGACGGGGCCATCTAGTTGCAGGAAAACAAACTCGGGGCTCCCACTGATTCTACAACACGGTGAGTTGTATAATTATTTCATTATACAGCACAATGTAATAATAATATAAATAAAGTGCACAATAAATGTAAGGCATTTGAACCATCTCGAAACCATCCCTCACTTACCCGGTCTGTGGAAAATTGTCTTCCATGAAATCAGTCCCTGGTGCCAAAAAGTTGGGGACTGTTGCTTTAGTCTACAAATGGGTAAACTATATGAAAAAAACTGTCTGATGTGCAACAATCTTGCATTCTTGGGCTTAAATGTTAAGATTTTCACATGTGTGCTTATAATTATATTAACCTTCTTAGGCTGACCAACTGTCCTTGTTAGCCCAGAACCATCCATCCTAGTTTTAAAACAGAGGTCTGGGCCGGACCTGATGCCCCACACCTGTAATCCCAGTACTTTGGGAGGTTGAGGCAGGTGGATCACTTGAGGTCAAGAGTTTGACACCAGCCTGACCAACATGGTGAAACGCTGTCTTTACTAAAAATACAAAAGATTAGCCAGGCATGGTGGCACAGGCCCGTAATCCCAGCTAGTTGGGAGACTGAGGCAGAGAATCGCTTGAACCCAGGAGGCGGAGGTTGCATGAGCCGAGATCACGCCATTGCACTCCAGCCTGGGAAACAAGCATGAAACCTCGTCTCAA
This sequence comes from Chlorocebus sabaeus, assembly GCF_047675955.1. Lineage (NCBI taxonomy): Eukaryota > Metazoa > Chordata > Mammalia > Primates > Cercopithecidae > Chlorocebus > Chlorocebus sabaeus. The sequence goes on along the minus strand of NC_132907.1, from coordinate 38,281,417 downwards.
ACAAACAAATAAGAAGAAGGTCCCACATCCCAGAAAACCCTCAGTCAAGCCAGGATAGTTACTCACCTACCTATAGTTATTTTTTCTTATACCGTTTGTGGTAGGCAGAATAATCATCCCCTAAAGATGTCCACGACGTAATCCCTGGAACCTGTGAATATATTATGTCACATGGCAAGGGGGAATTACATTTGCAGACAAAATTACGTTTACTAATTAGCTGACTTTAAAATAGGAAAATATTTTTGGATTATCTAGGTGGGCCCAGTGTAAGCACAAGCACTTCAATGTGGAAGGGGGAGATGGAAGTGTCAGGGTCAGAATAGTCCACGCCAGAAAAATTCTGCCGGCCATTGCTGGCTTTGAAGAGGGAAGGAGGCTAGGAGCCAAGGAATGCAGGAAGTTTCTAGAAGTTCGAAAAGGCAAGAAAATGGATTGTCCCCTAGAGCCTTCAGAAAGAACACAGCCCTGCCAATGCCTTGATTTGAACCCAGTGAAACTCATTTCAGGTTTCTGACCTCCAGAACTACAAGATAACAGATTTGTGTATTTTTAAGCCACTAAGTATATGGTAATCTGCTACAGCAACAAAAGACAACTAACTAATACACTGGTCTTACTCAGTTTAGGCATTAATGTTATATTTATCTCACAAAATAAGTCAAACAGCTTCCCACCCACCTACTATCACACTTTAAAAAATTACTTTTCTGAGTCAGCTTGATAAGATAATAATTTATTTCTTAATAAAGTTGACAGTATTATAGAAATCACAAGGATTACCTGGGCCTATTGCTTTTATGGAAGGTGGTGAAATGAAAGATATTTTTGAGTATATTTCCATTTTACTCTTAGCTGCAAGTTTACTAAAGTTTATGTTTCTTTCCATCTGGTTTATCTAATTTTCTTCTAAATTGTTAGCAGATTATTCCAATACCATCTACTATATAAAAGGCCCTTTTCCCACTTTACTGAAATGTAATCTAATATTAGGTTGGTACAGAAATAATTGGAAAAACCCACAATTCTTTTTGCATCAACCTAATAATATCCTACGTACACTTAGATAATTTCTGGACTCTATACATATTTCTCTGTTTCTTTACTCTTTTGATTACAGATACTTTACAATAAGTTTTACTCTCTGACAGGACAAATTCTCACTCATAGTCTTTTATTCAAATATTTCCTAATTATTCTGGTATATATCACTCTATACAAAATTTTAAACAACTTTTTGAGGCAGGGTCTCTCTCTGTCACCCAGGCCGGAGTGCAGCGGCATAAATATGACTCACTGCAGCCTTGACCTCCTGGGCTCAAACAATCCTCCTGTCTCAGTGTCCCCAAGTAGCTGAGACTACAAGTGTGTGCCACCATGACTGGCTAATTTTTTTTTTTAAGTAGAGACAGCGTTTCACCATATTGCTCAGGCTGGTCTTGAATTGCTGGGCTCAAGCAATCCTTCCGTCTTGGCATCCTAAAGCACTGAGGTTCCATGAGCCACTACCCCCGTCCAAATATTTTTAATTAATATAATTTTGCTTAGCTTCATTTAAAAAAATGATTTCAATTAGAAGTCCATTAAATTTATGTGTTAATTAAAGAAGGATTGGCATTTTTATAACATCGACCCTCCTAGCCATATTAAGCTGAATCTGATACTCCATTTTTATGCCTTTAAATAAAGTTTTAGTCTTTTAATATTGTCCCTATTTAGTTTGCTCCCTTGTATTTTATAATTTTTGCCTCTATGGTAAATATTTTTCTTCATTTTTAATTTTCAAATGATTATTCCTAGTGTAAAGACAATAATAGATTTTTTATGTACCTCATTTGTATTTAACTACATTACTCGGCAGCCTCTTGTTAGTTTTAATAGTTTTTAAATTGAGTTATATTTTCTGAATGCATAATCATATTATCTTCAAATTCTGTGTCTTCTTTTTGAACATTTTTATTTTAATATTATTTATTTTATTTTTTTGCCTTACTCCCTCAGCTAAAACCTCCAAAACAATGCTGAATAATAATTGTGCTGGCAAGTATCTCCAGCCTGTTTCTGATATTTTTTCTGATATTTCTGGCAATAGCTTTCATTTTTCTTTTCTTTCCTTTTTTTTTTTTTTTTTTTTTTTGAGACAGGGTCTCCCTCCCATCACCCAGGCTGGAGTGCACAGGAGCAATCTTGGCTCACTGCAACCTCCAGCTCTTGGGCTCAAGTGATGCTTCCATCTCAGCCTCCTGAGTAGCTAGGATCACAGGCACACACCACAACACGCAGCTAATTTTTAAATATTTTGTAGAGATGAGGTTTCCCTATGTTGTTCAGGCTGGTCTCAAACTCCCAGGCTCAAGCAATCCTCCTGACTCAGCTTCCCAAAGTGCTGGGATTACAGGAGTGAGCCAGCGCACATGGCCTAAACAGTTTTTTTATGTAGTCAAATATGTTTACCTTTTCTGTTGTTGCTTCTGGGTTTCCAGTCTAGGTCAAGATCCCTCACACCCTTAGATGGTTCAGGTAGACTCTTATATTTTCTCATAAGACTTTTCTGATTTTATTGTTTATAATTATGCCTTCCATCCATCCAGAGTTTATTTTTTAATATTATGAAATACAGGATTAATTTTATTTTCCTCCAATTGTACCAACACTACTTATTATATAGACTATCACCTTTGCCATATATTAAATTTTCATTTTATACTGTATCTATTTCTAAACTTTTCTACTTTCTTTCTTCACCAGTGCTATAGGAATTTAGGTTTATATTAGCTTTATAGTCTATTCCCAATACCTGGGTAGGCAAGCTCGCCCACAATGCTGCTATCTTTCTGTTTTTTTATTTTTTTAGAGACAGGGTCACTCTATGTTGCCCAGGCTGGAGTGCAGCAGCTACTCACAGGTGCGATCATTGTGCACTACAGCCTGGAACTCCTAGGCTAAAGCAATTCTTCTATCTCAGCCTCCCAAGTAGCTGGGACTAAGAGTTACACCTTAGTCACACACCACTGTGCCCAGTATAGTTCCTTTTAAGTAAAAAAAATTTTTCCCATGCTAATTGTTGAAAAATCAGATTGCTTGTCCTACAGAGTATTCCAGATTCTGAATTTGATTGATCATTTCTTTGTAGAGTTGTTTAACTTATTCCTCTTTTCTTCTCATTTTTTGTAGATTAAAAGATAGAGGCTTGATAATATTTGTTTAATTTTTTTGTTGTTGAGTATTTTTCATAGGTGGTGTGATATATTTCATATTGTATCACATCATGATATTCTTAATGTCTGGTTGTTCCACTTATAGTGATACTGAGATTGATGAACGAGTTCAGGCATTGTTATACCTGATCAACTCATTATAAAGTTCCCCTCCTGTCTGGACATGGTGGCTTACACCTGTAATCCCAGCACTTTAGAAGGATGAGGTGGGTGGATCATCAGAGGTCAGGAGTTCGAGACCAGCTTGGCCAACATAGTGAAACTCTGTCTCTATTAAAAATACAAAAAATCATGGTGGTGCACGTCTGTAGTCCCAGCTACTCGAGAGGCTAAGGCAGGAGAATCGCTTGAACCCGGGAGGCAGAGGTTGCAGTGAGATGAGATTGTGCCACTGCACTCCAGCCTGGGTGACAGAGACTCCGTCTCTAAATAAACAAACAAACAAACAAACAAATTTCCCCTCCAGCCTTTCACCTACTGGCTTTAGTAGCCATTCATGAGCATGCCTTACAGCCCATGTTTCACCAGAGTTTGCAAAATGGTGACTTTATGTTTAATTTTTATTTTTTAGAAACAGGATCTTGCTCTGTCACCTAGGCTGGAGTGTAGTGGTGCCATTATAGCTCACTGCAACCACAAACTCCTGGGCTCAAGCAATTTTCCTGCCACAGCCTCACAAGTAGCTGGGACCACAGGTGCATGCCACCACACCTGGCTAATTTTTTTAAAGCTTCCTGTAGAGATGGAGTCTCACTATGTTGCCCAGTCTGGTCTCAAACTCCCGACCTCAAGCGATCCTCCTGCTTCTGCCTCCCAAAGTGCTGGGGTTACAAGTGTGAGCCACCATGCCCTGCCTCAAAATGACCTTTTTAAACTAGCCATTTCAGCCGGGCATGGTGGCCCATGCCTGTAATCCCAGTACTTTGGGAGGCCAAGGTATGTGAATCACTTGAGGTCAGGAGTTCGAGACCAGCCTGGCGAACATGGAGAAACCCCATCTCTACTAAAAATACAAAAATTAGCTGTTCTTGGTGGCACATGCCTGTAATCTCAGCTACTTGGGAGGTTGAGGCATGATCATGGCTTGAATCTGGGAAGTGGAGGTTGCAGTGAGCAGAGATCATGCCACTGCACTCCAGCCTGGGCAACAGAGCAAGACACTGTCTCAAAAAAAAAAAAAAATACTTATTTGATGTCACTTTTTTGCTTAAAAGACTAGGACATATCATAGGATACATGAGTATCTACAAACCTGTTCAAACTCTGTAATATGATTGTACTAGTTTCTAAGGGCTGTCATAACAAATTACCACAGAGACAACATAGTAGAAATTTATTCTTTCACGGTTCTGGAGGCTAGAAGTCTGAAATCAAGGTGTTTGGCAGAGCCATCCTCCCTCCGAAGGCTCTGGGGAAGACTCCTTCCTTACTGCTTCCTAGTTTCTGGTGGCTCCCTGAAATCGTTGGCATTCTTTAGCTTGTAGCTGCATTGCTCTAGTCTCTGATTCAGCCTTAACATGGCTTTCTGTGTGTCTCTTTGAGGCTTTGTTTCTGAGACATAGGTTCACTCTGTGTCCCAGGCTGGAGTGCAGTGGTGCGATCTCAGTTCACTGCAACTTGCGACTCCCAGGTTCAAGTGATTCTTCTGCTTCAGCCTCCAAAGTAGCTGGGATTACAGGTGCTTGCCACCATGCCCGGCTAATTTTTGTATTTTTAGTAGAGACAGGGTTTCACCATGGTGGCCAGGCTGGTTTCAAACTCCTGACCTCAAGTGATCCACCCACCTCAGCCTCCTACAGTGCTGGGATTACAGGCATGAACATTGCACCTGGCCCGAGTCTTTTCTTCTTATAAAACCAGGAATCATTGGATTTAGGACCCACCTTAAGATGATTTTATCTTGAGATTCTCAACTAATTACATCTGCAAAGACTATTTCCAAATAAGGTTGCGTTCTGAGATTCCAAGGGGACATGAATTTTGGAGGGACAATATTCAACCCACTACAATTGCATACAGATCTTTTATGATGTGGTACCAACTCACTTCTCCAGTCTCATCTCTTACCACTCTCCACCTCTTATCCCAAGCTAGTTGTATTAAGCCACTTGCAGTTCAGGGACCATAAGGTGCTCTTTCTCATTTCTAGATCTTTGCATTTTCTGCCCACCTCTGTTTGAAATGTCTTCGCCATCTCCTTTTGCCTGGCTCTTACTATTTTTCGGATTCAACTGCTCTAGGAAATTTTCCCAAATCCCACCTATCATTGCTGTATTCCTTCCCCCTCCCATCTCTCTCTTGCATCCTAGGTTTAGCTCTATCACAGCATGCATCTCACTATTTAATAATTTTGGTTGATGTCCTGCTTCTTTCCTAAGTCTCTTTCTCCAACTCTTTGCCATCCAAATAATCAATGAGAGACAAATCATTTTTTGTCTTGTTTTGATTTACTTTTGTATTCTTAGTGCTTAACATGGTTCCTAACGGGCAGTCTACAAATGATTACAGAATACATGAATAAATGAATGTCTTTGAAATGTAGTTTGCATATGGTAAGAATTTCCAGGTGTTAAAATTGATAGGCGGCAGCATCTGTGGCGGGTTTTTTATTCATATTTGTCCTTTATAGAAAAGAATAACTTTGAAGAAATTGAGGGAAGTATTCCATGAATATTGAATATTATATTAGACAGTATTAAATTATCTCATTTAGTTTTGGTGTTGCATGCGTTGAAAACTCACTTTGATCTGACCATAGCTCTATTCATTTTTATTATCCTTAGATCAAATAATGTAAGATTCTCAATACAGCCATAAATTTGAATGATGGAATTACCATATGAATGGATTTGAATTTCATATTAATATTAACTTTAAAAAAAATGATGTGGGGTATTTTTTTTGAAGAGAGAAAAGCTTCTATTGAAATCAGAAAATTTATGTAAAGCTACAAGTGAAAGAACTAGAAATAAGAAAAGAGAAAAGTTAAGGTAAATAGTGTTGATTATCTTCAGATAACTTGCCATTCTCACCACCAATAGAATTTAAATTATGCACCTTGAATAAAATGAGGACAGAAAGCTGTTGTTAGAAAGATCACATTTCTTTTAGTGAATCATTTTTGGAATCAAAGGCTTCCAAGATTCCTGAATGTTTTCCTTTTTGGTTGACACAACATCAAGGACTATAGAAGTATGTAGCAAGCTGGCTGGGTTGACTGGAAGAAAAGGACCTGCAAGCTAATGGGTTGAAGCACATCAACAAGAAGGACATCAACTGTGGGGACAGTCATGGAGGTTCTTGGCCTCTGGAGAATCTCTGTGGCCCAGTCAGTAGAATGGATAAATAAATGGTGGTATGTAGCAATCACGATGGATAAGCTTTCAGCTACATGGAGCAACAGGGATGAATCTTAGGCTGTTGCATGACAGAAACAGGACACAAAAGAACATGGATAGTATAGTTGCAGCTACATAAAATTCAAAAGCAAGCAAAACTAAGCTATATTATTTAAGGGATGTATACATAGAGAGTATGTATCCATAGCCTGGGTGTGGTGGCTGACGCTTGTAATCCCAGCAACTGGGGAGGCTGAGGCAGGTGGATCGCCTGAGGTTAGGAGTTCAAGACTAGCCTGGTCAACACGGTGAAACCCTGTCTCTACTAAAAATACAAAAATTAGCCAGGTGTGGTGGTGCACACCTTTGATCCTAGCTACTCAGGAGGCTGAAGCATGAGAATCTTTTAAACCTGGGAAGCGGAGATTGCAGTGAACGGTGATTGCACTGCTGCACTCCAGCCTGGAAGACAGTGAGACTCAAACAAACAAACAAAGTATGTATCTATACCTTTTTAGATAGCAAAAGCGAAAAAGAAGTGATTATTTTAAAATCAGGAGAGAAGTTAGCTCTGGGGGAGATGAGAGGGGAATGTCATAGGGAAGAGTTACAAAGGTAGTGGATACTTCAGGGGTGTTACCATTGTCTTATTTCTTGCTTTGGAGGATGATTACGCTACTGTTCATGTTTTTTCTTTTCCTAGTCGAATGGTTATACTTGTATTTGCTTTATAATTATGGGGTGTACATTTGTATTTCACATCACACAATATACATTTGTGTTTCTGTTATACTTCGCAGTTGTTTAAATAGCTAAGCAAACTAAATACCATTGCTGTATGCAGGGTGGCCAAGAGGGGAAGGGATCAATTTTGACAATCTTGGAGTCTCTAGCTCCTGGCACAGTATCGAGTCCTAGGCAGGGGATCTATAAATGTTGGCTGAACTAAATTGGCCCAGGCAATGTGACATGATTCAAAGGAAGAAACATCGTGCAGAGCCCACAGTCTGCATCTAAAATTCTCATGTTCACTCCACGTCAGACAAGATGCTGTTGGGGTTCTGTGGTTCCCATGATCTTACTATGCATCATTAATTTCTACCGAGAAAAAATAATTATTATTCCCTTTGGGGACATGAAGTGTTTTTAATTGGTTTGTTTATTTAACTTAGTATTGACTTTTAATTTCTTTTTTTTTTTCATAAAAATTGTATATATTTAAGGTATACAACATGAGGTTTTCATATACAAGTATATAGTGAGTGGTTATTACAGTCAGGCAAATTACATATCTGATATGGTTTGGATCTGTGTCCCCACCAAACCTCATGCTGAATTGTAATCCTCAGTGTTGGAGGTGCGGCCTGGTGGGAGGTGGTTGGATCATGAGGGTGGATTCTCATGAATGGATTAGCACCACCCCCTCGGTGCCATTCTCATGATACTGAGTGAGTTCTCAAGAGAGCTGGTCGTTTAAGTGTGCAGCCCTCTCTCGGTCTTGCTCCTGCTCCCACTATGTGAGATGTCTTGCTTCCCACTTGTCTTCTGCCATGATTGGAAGCTTCCTGAGGCCTATCCATAAACAGAAACCGCTGTGCTTCCCATACAGCCTGCAGAGCTGTGAGCCAATTAAACCTCTTTTCTTTATAAATTACCCAGTTACAGCTATTTCTTTATAGCAGAGCAAGAACAAACTAATACAGTATCCATCTCCTCACATAGTTACCTTCTGTGTGTGTGTGGTAAGAGCACCTGAAACCTACTTTTAGCAAATTCCCAATATAGTGTTACTAACCATACAGAATGATTACGATACAACATTATTAACTGTACTCATCATGCTGTTTATTAGATCTCTAGACTGATTCATCCTAACTGAAACCTTGTACCCTTTGACCAACATCTCCGCATTCCACATTCCACATTCCGTTCTACTTTGTTTCCATGTATTCAACCTTTTTAGAGTTCACATATAAGTGAGATCATACAGTATTTTTCTTTCTGTGTCTGGCTTATTTCACTTTGCATAGTGTCCTCTAGGTTCATCCATGTTGTCAAAAATGGCAGGATCTGGCCAGGCGCAATGGCTCACGCCTGTAATCCCAGCACTTTGAGAGGCCGAGGTTGGTGGATCACCTGAGGTCGGGAGTTCAAGACCAGCTTGGCCAACATGGTGAAACCCCCTCTCTACTAAAAATACAAAAATTACCCAGGTGTGATGGCACATGCCTGTAGTCCCATCTACTTGGGATGCTGAGACAGGAGAATTGCTTGAACCCAGGAGGTGGAGGCTGTAGTGAGCCGAGATCATGCCACTGCACTCCAGCCTGGGTGACAGAGCAAGACTCCATCTCAAAAAAACAAACAAAAAAAGACAGGATCTCCTTCTCTTTTAAGGCTGAATATTATGCCATTGTGTACATACACCACAATTTCTTTTTCCATTCATCTGTCAATGGACACTTATGTTGATTCCACATCTTGGCTATCATGATTAATGTTGCAGTGAATATGAGAGCACAGATACCTCCTTTAGGTACTAATTTTGTTTCCTTCGAGTACAGACTCGGAAGAAGAATTGCTGGATCGCACGGTAGTTCTATTTTTAATTTTTTTGAGGAACTTCTGCACTGTTTTCTATAATGGCCATACCAGTTTAAATGTCCACCAACAGTGTACAAGGGTTTCCCTTCCTTCCTCCCTCCTCCTCCTCCTCCTTCTTTTCTCTTTCTTTCTTTACTCTTCCTTTCCTTTCCTTTCCTTTCCTTTCCTTTCCTTTCCTTTCCTTTCCTTTCTTTCTTTTCCTTCTTTCTTTCATCTCTCTTTCTTGACAAGGTCTGGCTCTCTCATCCAGGTTGGAGTACAGTGGTGCAATCACAGCTCACTGTGGCCTCAGTCTCCCAGCCCCAACAATCCTCCCACCTCAGCCTCCTGCAGAGCTGGAACTACAGGCACACACCACCACATCCAGCTATTTTTTAATTATTATTTGTTGTAGAGACAAGGTCTCACTATGTTGTCCAGACTGGTCTCAAGCTCAAGTGATCCTCCTGCCTTGACCTCCCAAAGTGCTGAGATTACAGGGTGAGCCACCATGCCCAGCCAAGGGTTCCCTGTTCTTCACACCTTCACCAACACTTTTTTTTTTTTTTTTTTTTTTTGGTCTCTTTGATAATAGCTATTCTTTTTTTTTTTTTTTTTTTTTTTTTTTTTTTTTTGAGACTGAGTTTCACTGTCGTTGCCCAGGTTGGACACAATGGCCTGATCTCAGCTCACTGCAACCTCTGCCTCCCAGGTTCAAGCAATTCTTCTGCCTCAGCCTCCCTAGTAGCTAGGATTACAGGCACCTGCCACCTTGCCCGGCTAATTTTTGTATTTTTAGTAGAGATGGGGTTTCTCCATGTTGGTCAGGCTGGTCTTGAACTCCCAACCTCAGGTGATGTGCCCACCTCAGCCTCCCAAAGTGCTAGGATTGCAGGTGTGAGCCACTGCACCTGGCTTGGTAATAGCTATTCCAACAGGCATGAGGTGATAGCTCATTGTGGTTTCGATTTGCATTTTCCTGATGATTGTTGACATTGAGTACCTCTTCATATACTTGTTGGTGATTTGTATGTCTTCTTTGGAAAAATGTCTATTCATTTCTTTTGCCAAAAAACAAAAACAAAAACAAATCAGGTTATTTGGGTTTTTTTTGTGGTTAAGTTGTAGGAGTTTTGTATATGTTTTGGTCATTAACACCTTATCCAAAATATTTTTAGTTTGCAAATATTTTTTCCCAATCCATAGGTTACCTTTTCATTTTGTTGTTTTCTTTGCTGTGCAGAGACTTTTTAGTTTGATGTAATCCCACTTGTTTATTTTTACTTTTGTTACCAGAGCCCTTGGTGTTAAAGTAGTCCCTCTTTATCTGTGGTTTCTCTTTCCATTCAGTTACCCATGGTTAACCGGGGTCCAAACATATTAAACAGAAAATTCCAGAGATGCACAATTCATAAGTTTTAAATTGTATACCATTCTGAGTAGCATAATGAAATCTTGTGTTGTCCCACCCAGGCCATAAATTATCCCTTTGTCCAGTCGATTCACACTGACTGTGTGACCCACCCAAAAGTCATTTAGTGGCCTTCTCAGTTATCAGATCTACTGTGGTATCATAGGGCTTGTGTTCAAGTCACCCTTATTTTACTTAAAATGGACCAAAGCACAACAGGATGATGCTGCCAATTCAGATATGCCAAAGAGCAAAAATAAAGTATTTCCTTAAGTGAAAAGGTGAAAGTTCTCAACCTAATAAGGAAAGCAAAAAAAAAAATTGTATGCTGAGGTTGCTAAGATCTATAGTTGGAACAAACAGCAGCTTGGCAGGAATCACATCTCAAACTCCAAAAGTTACATCCAATGTGTGACAAGTACTTAACTAAGATAGAAAAAGCATTAAATTTATCCATGAAATATATAAACAGAAATGTGTTCCTGTTTATGGCAATTGGGTTTGGTACTATCCATGGTTTCAGGAATCCACTGGTGAAAGGAGTTAGCCAGCTTACTTTAGAAAGATAGTGAGGGAAGGGCTCCCAGAGAATCTCCAATCTGCCCCACAAGTGTTTATACCAGATGTTTTAGGCAGATAAGGGAAGCTGTACAAGGGGCTTGCCTAAACATGTCTGCAGTGGAAAATTCAATTCCTTAGCACACATACAGTAAGGGGAAATGCATCAATATGGAGTGGCTTAGATTAAAAACCCCCATGCACACTGGAAGGACAAGGTGAAGTCACCAGGAATTCACACCTCATACAAATAGGGAACCCAGCCCCATGAGCTTGGATACAGAAAGTTCTTGTATTCAACTGTGAAGGGGGACAACTAGAAACCTGCTTTCAGGACCCTGTTCTTTACTGAGAACTTTCCTTTTGGTTAATAAATTCTACTCCACTCACTCTTCAATGTCCACATGCCCAATTTTTCCTGGTCGTGAGACAAGAACCTGGATCTAGCTGAGCTAAGAGTAGAAAAATACTGCATTACTAGGAGTCTTGGAGCATCTTCCACAGATGAGTGGAGACTACTTTATATCCAAGAAATCATTGCCAGTGACAAGTCAAGGAGCTTTCCCTCTGTGTTTTCTTCTAGGAGTTTTACAGTTTCAGTATTGACCTTTAATTTCAATCCTCATGGAAAATTTTCTAGATCAAGATAGAATAATGGACATGAATCTGTAGCAGAGTTAAACACTGAAAGTTGGGGAATAGAGACACGTGGTATATGTATGTTATCGATTTTTCCTCTTTCTCCCAAAAGAGATCAACCAAAGAAAACTCTATCTGTAGATTTATTTTCCTCTAACCGAGAATTTACTATTAATGTATTCTGTTGCATGCAACTATATTAAAATGTTTACTTTTCACTTTAAATAATAACTATATCTTTCTCATAGTCAACAACCAATAAGATTTTTACCTGCTTTAATTCTATCTACGTTAATAACCAATCCTATGAAAATTATAGCCTCAGATGCAATTACAAAAATGTTGAGACATTATATTAGTTTTCAATGCTTTTAAACATGGAACTAATTGAAGAAAACCTTTTAATTTACATATACATTATAATATAGTTTTTTTAATAGCTCAATTTTATTCATTTATTGTACATGATAGCTATAACAGCCTTAACATAAATTGAAATAAAAGATAATTTCACCCATAATTCTAATATCACCATAAATCAAACTGTTCTCCATTTTAATTATACTGTAGACAAAATTCGATTTTCTACTTTTTAAATTAATGTTATTTTAGCCTGTGCTCTTTTATAAACTACAAAAAAAAGTTTCATGTTTTTCGTTTTCCTGTTTAGTTCAAGTTACGTGTGTTATAAATAAATTTTTGGTGCCACCAAAGAAATAGCACTCAAACATAAATTTAATTTTCTCAGCAAGGCAATTTTTACTTCTATAGAAGGGTGCAACTTGCAGATGGAGCAATGGCGAGAGCACACGTGAACAAGGGAGGGGAAGGGGTTCTTATTCCTGACGCAGGTAGCCCCTGTTGCTGTGTCATTTCCCTATTGGCTAGGGTTGGACTGCACAGACTAGGCTAATTCCGACTGGCTGTTTTAAAGAGAGCAGGGGTATGAGCCAGAGTGGTGGGGTGAGCAGTTTGGCGGGAAAGATTGTTACAGAACAGGTAACTAAAGGTGGCTTAAGTCAGAGCAGGTGACCAGGGGTGACTCATGTCAAAGCAGTTGACCAAGATGAATCAGGACAGAGTACATGACCAGGGGAATAGATGTGAACTGCTGATTAAAACTAGTGGAATAGAAATACCTTTTGACCCAACCATCCCATTACTGGGTATATACCCAAAGGATTATAAGTCATGCTGCTGTAAAGACACATGCACATGTATGTTTATTGCGGCACTGTTCACAATAGCAAAGACTTGGAATCAACCCAAATGTCCATCAGTGACAGACTGGATTAAGAAAATGTGGCACGTATACACCATGGAATACTATGCAGCCGTAAAAAAGGATGAGTTCATGTCCTTTGTAGGGACATGGATGCAGCTGGAAACCATCATTCTCAGCAAACTATCGCAAGAACAGAAAACCAAACACCGCATGTTCTCACTCATAGGTGGGAATTGAACAATGAGATCACTTGGACACAGGAATGGCAACATCACACACAGGTCCTATTGTGGGGAGGGGTTGCAGGGAGGGATAGCATTAGGAGATATACCTAACGTAAATGACGAGTTGATGGGTGCAGCACACCAACGTGGCTCACGTATACATATGTAACAAACCTGCATGTTGTGCACGTGTACCCTAGAACTTAAAGTACATTTTAAAAAAAATGGTGGAAAAGGTTGTTTACTGAAACTATGAGGAAGTTAAACTTTAAAATGGAGGACAAAGAACTGAACATAGCGACATACTGATTCTTTGAAGAGAAATTTAGAACTTACAGTATCCAACACCTGAAGGATTCACAACAAACGCTAAAAACTATGCATTCTCTTTTACCTCAGCGTAAAAATTGTTCTAAGTGCATTTACCTATATGAAAAAGATATGAAATAAACATATCAAATATAAACTAAAATGAATAAGTGACTATATTTATCTCATGTAAACTCTAGAAACAATATGTATATTCTAAGTTGTAGTGTGCTCTCATAATGTATCCTTGTATCTTCTATTCAATTATTGAATATAAATAACATTAATTTAACATTATAGAAGACTCTCGGATTTGAACCCTGGCAATCTAACTCCAGAGCTTATTTTCTTAATATCTTGGGTAACTGAGTGTCAGTCACCTATTTCTAGGAACTGGATTCTTAGAAGGGGCCTGGAGGATCATAATCTCCTTTAATCAGATAGCTCTGTAGACAAGAAGGAAGGATCAGAACTTTGGGGAGCGTGAGTATGGGTCAAATCTAAAAAACCAAGGTGACCAAGATGACTAAAAAGCTTCCTTACCGAATCTTGGACAATGCAATCCTTTTCTTTATAAGGTGTCCTAAACTGGTTTTCCTACAGAGTGAGAAGGACAAATGTGAGTGAGAAGCCACCCAATCAGAAAGTCTTTGGAGAGGGCAATGGATTAATGCATCAGAGTAAGGAGTGAAGGGACCATTCTCAAATGCAAGCTCTGATTGATCAGTGAAGACAAAATCAGCCCCTCCACAATAAAAGAGAACAAATGGCGGTATTGAGAAAATGAGAGTTAAAGTCTCAATCAAATGGTGAATCATTTTTTTTCCATTTACTATGTTTTATTTTTTCTAGAGACAAGGCCTCACTATGTTGCCCAGGCTGGTCTCAAACTCCTGACCTCAAGTGATCTTCCCACCTCAGCCTCCCAAGGTGCTGAGATTACAGGTATGAGCCACTGTACCTGACCTAGACAAAGGAGTTTCTAAATCATTTTAACAAAGGATGATAAATTGTAGAGAAGTGACTAGATAAAGGAAAGGAAGTTTTGGCTTCTAGGGGTGGAAAATTGTGGGGAAGTGACTAGAAAATATATGGGGGAAACTAATGAAAGATAAGAGTTATTTGAGTAAGGTTTGTTTCTGCAAACTTATCTCAGTGCTAGTTCTCCGTTTGATGATAAGGATTTTTCTCTTCATCCTGGTACAGGAGTGGTGGGGGAGATTTATGCTACCTTCGCAAAAGAAATTGTATGCCCTACTTTTAGGCAGATGGAGGAAGGGCAGAGTCTCTTCCTGCATCTGTTATTTCTCAATTGCTTTCAGCTCAAAATAATACCTATGCCAAAGTAGTATATTTGGGGGTGGTATATTCTGGACCCCTTCATCTACAAAATAGATGTTATCCCAGACTACATTGTAGGGTTATCTTCAAGGTTAAATGAATTAGTGCATGTAAAATACTTGGAATAGTGCCTACTAAGTGTTAGCTATTATTATTTCTTCTCAAATATTGTCACTAATAGTTTGGTCATTCTTAACTATTGTCATAATCCCTCCCCAGAGGTTTACCGTGTGATAATGTATCTGCAGCCTCTTGCACATTATCAGAGGTTGGTCTTAACCCCCAGCTTTGGGTTGTGCTGACCAGTGGATCAAGGTCTCAGTCTTCAGCTGGTCAGTCAAATCCAATTTCATTTTGTCTCCTCCTTTCTCTCTAGCTTTGTTGTTTTCCAAAGATTTCCTCTTGTTGAGTAGTTTGTTATCTTCATAGATAACCCAACTCCCATCCCCAGACATTTATCGTTATGCTTGATTTCTTTGATACTTAAAACCGTACTTTCACCAGTCTATTTTTTTTTTTTTTTTTTTTTTTTGATGGAATCTCAATCTGTCACCCAGGCTGGAAGGCGGTGGTATAATCTCGGCTCACTGCAACCTCCACCTCGCTGTTTCAAGCAATTCTCCTGCCTCAGCCTCCTGAGTAGCTGGGATTACAGGTGCGTGCCACCACGACTGGCTAATTTTGGCATTTTTAATAGAGATGGGGTTTCACCATGTTGGTCAGGCTGGTCTTGAACTCCTGACCTCATGATCCACCCATGTTGGCCTCCCAAAGTTCTGGGATTTCAGGTGTGAGCCACCACACCTGACCACCACCAGTCTTTTTATATTTGTTATATGTCTTGTTTTTCCTAACTTCTTTTTGATGCCATCTTAGGCATTATAATAGTGTTTTCTAAAGGCTCCTCAAGTGTAGCCAGGGTTGACAGCCTGTGAAAGAAACTGACTCTTACACATGCATAAATTGGAATGCAGATTTAAGTGTTTCATGAAAATAATTATCTCTGATGAAAATAGAAGAATCATTAAGAACCATTAAGCTCTGACATTGGTTGTTGATGAAAGTAATCAACTTTCTTTCCTAGAAAATACTTAAAGAAGAATTAGATTTACAACTATTAAGGAATCTAAGTAATAAAGATACAGTTAGTTCTAAAGCTAGGAGGAAGGTCTAAATGGTCAGTGGTCTTTAATGAATCTAACATATTTTTTAACTTTTTGCTGAGGTGTAACACTGATATAGCTTCATGCATTTGTTTGTTTGCTTTTGAGATGGGTGTTTCACTATGTCGTTCAGGCTGAGGCAAACTCCTGGGCTCAAGCCGTTCTTTCACCTCAGCCTCCCAAGTAACTGGGACTGCAGTCATGCACCACCGCGTCCAGTCTGATTTTAAAGACTGATGTCAGTCTGGATGAGAAATATCTGCATCCAATGTAATGTTTCTGCATGCATTCCCACCTGCTTATTCCTATTAGGAAATAAAGGAACATTTTCTCTGGACTTTATTTCTCTCGGCCTTGACCTTGCCTGGGATGGAAAGAATGGGAGGAATTTAGGGAATCTTTGTCAAAGTACAGAGAAGATGGAGAGGCAGGAAAGGAGGGGTCACTGAGGCTAGGAATGCCTAGGTCTTCCTCAATAGCAGAAGTGGAGCCATAAGGACACACAAGTTGAGGGAGGTGCTCGCTGGGTGGGATCATGTAGAATTTTCCTTGAGAGGCTTCCATCAGCACACTTATATCTCAGAAGCAAGAGCTGCCTGCTTTATCTTGCAAAAAACTTAGGTCATGTATGTAAGTAGCTAGAAAATATAAATTCAAGTTATGTTATGTTAAAACAATGAATACGTCTCTGAGAAGGAAATATTGGTGTAGGCCGGATGCAGTGGCTCACACCTGTAATCCCAGCACTTTGGGAGGCTGAGGTGGGAAGATCACGAGGTCAGGGAATTGAAACGATCCTGGCTAACACGGTGAAACCCCATCTCTACTAAAAACACAAAAAAATTAGCCAGGCGTGGTGGCAGGCACCTGTAGTCCCAGCTACTCAGGAGGCTGAGGCAGGAGAATGGCGTGAACCCGGGAGGTGGAGCTTCCGGTGAGCCGAGATGGCACCACTGCACTCCAGCCTGGGCGACAGAGCGAGACTCCATCTCAAAAAATAGTAAATAAATAAATAGTGTGTGAGAGATATGGGGAAGAGAGGAGGGAGAGAGAAGGAAGGAGAGAGAGAGAGAAAAGAAGAAGGAGGAGCAGGAGGAGGAGGAGGAGGAGGAGGAGGAGGAATCCTTTAGAAACTCTACCAGAAAAAAATACTAATGAAATGAAAGAACAGATTCAGTGTCATCTATACTACAACATATTGGAGCATAAAATACATCATTATCAGTCCCTGGATATTTTTACACAATGATTAACTCACCTAAGGCCATGCATATTAAATAGAAAAGGCTTAAGTTGAAGCACTTAAGTAATTTAGAATGAGCATAAACAGCTTCTGATACTAGGTGCACTGAGTGTGACGTGCTTGGGGAACACAGCACTGTCTGTTTTTGACAAGTACTACATCTGAGACGACATCTGAATAATTAAAATGCTTAGCCGGATGATATATTTTCAAAAGTAATGTGCTACTCTGGATACAGATTTTCAAACTGCAATCAGCACTTCTTATTGCCACCTCCCATTATGTGTCTTTCATCACCTGTTTAGCCAGCTGTGCTGCTATGTGGGCAAAATCAAACATGTAACAGATGTTCCTTGAACTTAAAGTCGGAGGTGTTTTCAAACATGGCTAGCTACATTCATTAGGGATGAAATACATCAACTGGAAAGCAGATTAATTTGCCTATTAAGAATAACAGACTGTGGGCCGGGTGCAGTGGCTCACACCTATAATCCCAGCACTTTGGGAGGCCAAGGTAGGCGGATCACCTAAGGTCAGGAATTCAAGACCAGCCTGGCCAACATGGTGAAATCTCGTCTTTACTAAAAATACGAAAATTAGCTGTGCATGGTGGCGGGCGCCTATAATTCCAGCTACTTGGGAGACTGAGGTTGCAGTGAGTCGAGATCCCACCATTGCACTCTAGCCTCGGCAAAATGAGTGAAATTCTGTCTCAAATAAATAAATAAATAAATAAAGGCCAGGCACAGTGGTTCACATCTGTAATCCTAGCACTTTGGGAGGCAGAGGCGGGCAGATCACTTGAGTCCAGGAGTTCGAGATGATATTGGCTAACATAGTGAAACCCTGTCTCTACTAAAAATACAAAATGTACAGGTGGTGCGCACCTGTACCCCAGCTACTTGGGAGGCTGAGGCATGAGACTCACCTGAACTCGGGAGGCGGAGGTTGTAGTGAGCCAAGATGGTACCACTGAACTCCAGCCCGGGTGACAGAGCAAGATTTTGTCTCAAAAGAAAAAAAAAATGAGCTGGGTATGGTAACACACCTGCAGTCTCAGCTACTGAGGAGACCAAGGCAGGAGGCTCACTCAAGCCCAGGAGGTCAAGGCAGCAGACAGTTAAGATTGTGCCATTGCACATCAACCTAGATGATAGAGTGAGACCCTGCCTAAAAGCAAACAAATGAACAAAAAGTATTACTATTTTTAAAATAAATTAAAATAATTGACAGCAAGTAGAGCATCTGATTACAAATGTGTACACTACATGATAAAACTCTTTAAAAGCTAGGGATAATAGAAAACTTACATAATATGACAAATAGCACCTACAAAAGATCTACAGTAACCATATACTTAACAGTGAAATGTTGAGATTTCCCTTGAATAATAAAAGGATATTTGCTTTTCATTCAATATGGTACTAGCCAGTGCAATAAAGCAAAAAATCAAAACTTGATTAAAGATTGGAAACAAAACAATGAAAATGTCATTAACTTCAGGTAATATGATTTTAAACCTAAAAATCCAAAATAAGCTATGGATAAATCATTAGATTTAATGAGTTATTTAAATTTGATGGATTGCAAAGTCACTTTTAGTTCTTTATACCAGTAACAAATAGAAAATAAGCATTTAAAAAGACACCATTTTTGATAATTTCAAAAACATCAAATACATGTTATAAATCCAATAAATATACATTATTGAAATAAATTAAAGACAACCTAAATAAATCGAGGGATATAACATGTTCTTTATTTGGAAGACTCAATGTTAAAAGGATGTCAATTCTTGGCTGGGCATTGTTGCTCACGCCTGTAATCCCAGCACTTTAGGAGGTCAAGTAGGGTGGATCACTTGAGGCCAAGAATTGGAGACCAGCCTGGCCAACATGGCAAAATCTGTCTCTACTGAAAATACAAAAAGCAGGGTGTGGAGACCCACACCCATAACCCCAGCTACTCGGGAGGCTGAGGCACGAGAATCACTTGAGCCCAGGATGCAGACGTTGTAGTGAGCCAAGATCATGCCATTGCATTCCAGCCTGGACCCTGCCTCAAAAAAAAAAAAAAAAAAAAAAAAAAAAAAAAAGAAAGAAAGAAAGAAAAGAAAAAAGAAAAAAAGCTGTACAATTTTTCAATTTTATTGATTTCGTCTTTAATTCTTATTATTTCTTTACTGGTGTTTACTTTTGGATTCAATTTACTCTATTTTTCTAGTTTCCTAAGGTGAAAACTTAGGTTATTGATTTTAGATCTCTCTTCTTATCTAATGAGACATTCAATGCTATACATTTCCCTCTAAGCACTGCTTTCGCTGCCTCTTACCAATTTTGATAAGTGGTATTTTCATTTTCATTCAGTTCAAAACATTTTTTCATTTAGTCTTTGACCCATTTATTATTTGGAAGTCTGTCAATTAATCTCCACAGATTTTGGGATTTCTCCAGTTATCTTTCTGTTATTGATTTCTCATTTAATTCTACTGTGATCTAAAATCAGAAACTGTATGATTTATATTCTTTTAAATATGTTAAGGTGCATTTTATGACCCAGAATGTGGTCTTAGTGAATGTTCTATGAGAGTGTGATGGTAGTGTTTTTTGGGGGTTGTTTGTTTGATTTCTTTTTTTGTTGTTTTGTGTGTGTGTGTGTGTGTGTGTGTGTGTGTGTTTTGTTTTGTTTTGGAGACAGCATCTCTGTCTCCCAGGCTGGAGTACAGTGGCGCTATCTCGGCTCACTGCAACCTTCACCTCCCGGGTTCTCATGTTTCAGCCTCCCAAGTAGCTAAGATTATAGGTGCACGACACCAGCTAATTTTTGTAATTTTAGAAGGGACAGGGTTTCACCATGTTGGCCAAGCTGGTCACAAGCTCCTGACCTCGAGTGATCCACCCACCTCGGCCTCCCAAAATGCTGGGATTACAGGCATGAGCCACTGTGCCCAGCCTTGGTAGTGTTTTTGAGTTCAACTATGTCCATAATGATTTTCTGCCTACTGGATCTGTCCATTTCTGATAGAGGAGTGTTGAAATCTCCACTGATGGTGGGATTCATTGATTTCTCCTTGCAATTCTGTTTATCTCACATATATTGACACTCTGTTGTTAGATGCTACATGTTAAGAATTGTCTTCTTTGAGAATTGACTGCTTTATGTGATGCCCCTCTTTATTTTTGATAACTCTCCTTGTTTGAAGTCTGTTCTGTCTGAAATGAATATATAGTGAACAACATAGAGGTTGAACAAATAGGGGTTAAGAACTTTGACCCCCTGCATAGGTGAAAATCCATATAAAACTTATATTTTATTTATTTTACATTTTGTTTTTATTTTATTTTTTAGAGACAGAGTCTTGTTATATTACCCAGGCTGGTCTCCTGGCCTTAAGCGCTTCTCCCACCGCAGGCCCCGAGCTGCTGGGATTATAGGTATACTCCACTGTGCCTGGCAAACTGTGTGTAACGTTTGACTCCCCAAAAACTTAACTACTAATAGTCTGCTATTGGCCAGAAGCCTTACTGATAACATAGTTGATTAACATGTCTTTGGTGTTATATGTATTACATACTGTTTTATTATAATAAAGTAAGCTAGAGAAAAAATGTTATTAAGAAAATCATAACTCACCACTAAAGAACTTATTCATGTAACCAAATACCACCTGTTAACCAAAAACCTATTGATATAATAAATAAATAAATAAAAGGGAGAAAAGGAAAATCGTAAGTAAGAGAAAATATATTTACTATTCATTAAGTGGAGTGGATCATCATAAAGTTCTTCATCTTCATCATCTTCATGGTAAGTAGGCTGAGGAGAAGGAGGAAGAGGAGGGGTTGGTCTTGCTGTCTTGTGGGTGGCAAAGGCAGAAGAAAATCTGTGTCTAAGTGGACCCCACCATTCAAGCCCATGTTTTTTAGGGGTTAGCTGTAGTTATTCCTGCTTTCTTTTAATTACTGGTTAGTATAGTATATTGTTCTACATAAATTTACTTTTTCTGCTGTTGTTTTTTATTTTTATACAGTCTCGTTCTGTCCCCCAGGCTGAAGTGCTGTGGCGTGATCTCAGCTCACCGTGACCTCTGCCTCCCAGATTCAAGTGAGTCTCCTGCCTCAGCCTCCCGAGTAGCTGGAGTTACAAGCGCCCGTCACCATGTCTGGCTAATTTTTGTATTTTTATTAGAGACAGGGTTTCACCATGTTGGCCAGGCTGGTCTTTAACTCCTGACCTCAGGTGATCCACCTGCCTCGACCTCCCAAAATGCTGGGATTACAGGCGTGGGCCATCGTGCCTGGCCTACTTTTTGTTTTTAAGAGACAAGGTCTTGCTGTGTAGCCCAGGCTAGACTCAAACTCCTGGGCTCAAGTGACCCTTCTGCCAGCCTCCCAAGTAGCTGGGACTATAGGTGTGAGTCACCAAGTCCAGCTCATCCATTTATTTGTAATCTACATGCGTCTTTATATTTAAAGTGGATTTATTTTGTTGTTGTTCTGATTTAACTGGAATCAAAGTGGGTTTCTTATAGGCTAGAATTAGTTGTGTCTTGTTTTTTGATCCACTCTGACAATCTCTATCTTTTAATGGGTGCATTCTGACCATTGATATTCAAAGTGATTGTTGATATAGTTGGATTAATATCTACCATATATATTACTATTTTTTCTTTGTAGCCCTTGTTCTTTGTTCCTATTTTTGTCTTATATCTTTTTCTGTGTTTTGTGGGTTTAATTGAGCATTTCATATGATTCCATGTTCTCTCTTAGAATATCAATTATACTTCTTTTTTTTTTTTTTTACGTTTTTTAGTTATTGCCCTAGACTTTGCAAAATACATTTACAACTAATCCAGTCCACTTTCAGATAACACTATACCACTTCACTGATAGTATGAATACTTTATAATAACAAAATAATACTAGGCCGGGCGCAGTGGTTCATGTCTGTAATCCCAGCACTTTGGGAGGCCAAGGTGGGCAGATCACAAGATCAGGAGTTCAAGGCCAGCCTGGCCAACATGATGAAACCCTGTCTCTACTAAAAAATACAAAAATTAGCTGGGCATGGTGGCATGCACCTGTAATCCCAGCTACTTGGGAGCCTGAGGCAGGAGAATTGCTTGAACCCGGGAGGTGGAGGTTGCAGTGAGCCAAGATTGTGCCACCACACTCCAGCCTGGGGGATAGAGCAAGGCTCTGTCTCAAATAATAATAATAATAATAAATTTCTCCCTCCTATTCCTTGTACCATTGCTGTCATTTGTTTCATTTACATGTAAGTATACAGAAATTTAGATGCATATATATCTGAATACGTTATTGTTACTAACAAACTGATATCTGTTAGATCAAGTAAGAAAAAGGTTTTGTCTTCACTTACTCCTTCTTAAATGCTCTTCCTTTCTTTATACAGAGCCAAGTATCTGACCTACATTATTTTCCTTCTCTCTAAATAACTTACTTTAATATTTTTTGCAAGGCAAGTTTACTGATAACAAATTCCCTCAATTTCTGTTCATCTGAGAAAATCTTTATTTATCCTTCACTTTGGAAAAATAATTTTTCAGGGTACATAATTCTAAGATGGTAGCGTTTTTTTTCACTCAACACTTTACATATTTCACTCCATTCTCTTCTTGCTTGCATGATTTCTGAGGAAAAATGGGATATAATTCTTATCTTTGCTCCTCTGCAGCTAAGGAATTTTTTCCTGTGGCTTCTTCCAAGACTTTTTCTTTATCTTTGGTTTTCTTTCTTTTTTTTCTTCTTTTTTTCCTTTTTTTTAGGGACGAGTTCTCACTATGCTGCCCTGGCTGGTCTTGAACTCCTTAGCTAAGGCGGTCCTCCTGCCTTGGCTTCCCAAAGTGCTAGGATTACAGATGTGAGCCACCATGCCTGGCTTGATTTTCTGTAATTTAAAAATTTTATGCTTAGGTGTAGTTTTGTAGAATTTGGTTTTGCTTTTGGCATTTATCCTCCTGCATGTTCTCAGAGCTTCCCGGATCTGTGGTTTGGTGTCTGACATCACTTTGGGGAAATTCTCAGTCATTATTGTTTCAAATATATCTTCTTATCCCTGCTTTTTTTCTTCTTCTTTTCGTATTCCCATTATGCATATTTACATTTTTTGTAGTTGTCGCCAAGTTCTTGGATATTCCGTTCTTTTTTTTCTTTCTTCAGTCTGTATGCTCTTTACTTTTCAGTTTTGGAGGTTTCTATTGGAATATCCCCAAACTCAGAAATTCTCTACTCTTTCTTAGGATTTCCATCTCTGCTTGCATTGCCCACCTGGCTTTGGGGAGTTTTTGTTGTTGTTGTTTGTTTGTTTTTTGAGATGGAGTCTCACTCTGTCTCCCAGGCTGGAGTGCAGTGGCGCAATCTCAGCTCACTGCAACCTCCGCCTCCTGGGTTCAAGCGATTTTCCTTCCTCAGCCTCCGAGTAGCTAGGATTACAGGTGCGTGCCACCATGCCCAGCTAATTTTTTGTATTTTTAGTAGAAACGGGGTTTCACCATGTTGGGGAGGCTGGTCTCAAACACCTGACCTCAGGTGATCCACCTGCCTCAGCCTCTCAAAGTGCTGGGATTACAGGTGTGAGCCGCCGCACCCAGCCAACCACCCGATCTTTCATGTTGTGTACTTTATCCATTAGAGTTCTTCGCATATTCGTCATAGTTTTTTTTTTTTTTTTTACTGTCCAAAGTATTTGTTAATTGTTTATTTATCACAGGAAACTATTTCTTAGCCCACATATTCATGTTTCATAGTTCAGGAACACAGATCAATGACAAACTTCTAGGTAATTCAACACAAAGAAATTCTTTGTATTCTGAAATCCCTTTGCACTTTCCTCTTCTCCACAAAATCTTTCATGGGATTACAATTTTTTGAGAAATCTATAGATGCTGTCTTTCTTGGTTCAGCCACAGCAAACTCGTAAAGAGCTACAACCCCCAGGGATACAACAAATGCTCCAACAATACAAAATCACAGACACTTGGTCAGAAGGCCAAGCAACTGAGGTTCTGTCAAAGCCCTGGAAGCCCGGGTAGTTACTGTCCTTAATAGGTATGTCCGTCTCAACACCAATGCCTTTCCTGGCTGATGGAGAAATGGATGGCCCATAGTTGTTTTAAATTCCTGGTCTGATAATTCCAATATCCTGTTATGTCTGGCTCTGATCCTTTCTCTGTCTCTTCAGTTTGTGTTTCTGCCTTTTAGTATGCCTTGTAATTTTGCATTGATAGCCAGAAATTGTGTACTGAGTAAAAGGAACTCCTGTAAATAGGCCTTTAGTGATGTGGTAGGAAGGTGTGGAGAGGAGGGGAAGCATTCTGTAGTCCTATGACCAGGTCTCAGTCTTTTCATGATCCTGTGCCTCTGGACTGGGAACTTCACAAGTGTTTCTAAGTTGTTTTATGTGTGTGTGTGTGTGTGTGTGTGTGTGTGTTTTTCCTCCTCCCTTAGGCAGAAGAGGATGGCTACAGTGGGGTGGAATTAGGTATTTCCCTTTTCCTTAGCCAGTTAGGCTCTGATAATGCTCCAGCAGGTTAGGATCTGGTTAACTAGTTTCTACTTATTAAGAACAGGGTGCTCTGGCATATTTCAAAATGCCTCCTTTTCCCCTCCTTCTGCCAGAAGCATGAGAAGATTTTTCTCTGATACTTACTGTGAGAAGCTGGTCAAGCTCCTGGAAGTAAAACTCACAAAAGTTGGGGGAATGGGTTATGAGTCGGTACCCTGGGTTTTTTAAACTCTCAGACTTGTCTGCACTGAGCCTTTAGCAATCTGTCAATTTCAGTTCAAGTTTTCCTTCCATGGCTGGTGGTGATTTCCATTCATGAGTCTCTGCTCTGGTAAATCATGATTCCCTGGGATACCCTGTCTGTCTCTACAATCTTGGGGGAAGCAGTTTTCCCTGTGTCCCCAACTCTCTTGTAGATCCAAGAAGTGTTGCTGATTTTTCAGTCTATTCAGCTTTCTACTTGTTTGGATGGAGTGGCAACTTCTAGGCTCATTACATATGAAACTGAAACCTGGAAGTCCTCATTAAAAAAAAATCTCGGCTGGGCACGGTGGTTCACGCCTGTAATCCCAACACTTTGGGAGGCCAAGGCGAGCAGACGACAAGGTCAGGAGATTGAGATCATCCTGGCTAACATGGTGAAACCCTGTCTGTACTAAAAATATAAAAAATTAGCCAGGTACGGTGGCACACGCCTGTAGTCCAGCTACTCGGGAGGCTGAGGCAGGAAAATCACTTGAACCCAGGAGGCGGGAGGCAGAAGTCATGGTGAGTGGAGATCGTGCCACTGCACTCCAGCCTGGGTGACAGAGCAAGACTCAGTCTCAAAAAAAAAAAAAGCAAAAACAACAACAACAACAACAAAAACTCTATATATTTGAATGAAAAAATATGGATTATTTCTTCCATTATTCAATAGACACATCTTTTTAAAAAAAGAAAAAATGGGCAGGAGGCTTAAAGAGTCCCTTTATTTCACAAAAAAAAGAATACTCAAATGGCTAATAACACAAAAATACACTCAAACTCATTAAGAAACAGAGAAATCCAAATTCAAGCCTTAATGAGACAGTACTACACATTTCAGTATAGCTTAAATTGAAATAATTAACAATACCAAGTGTTGATGAGGATGTGGAGCAAGGAAAGCTTACACCCACTGCTGCAGTCAGTGTTTGGAAACTGGCTGGGCATGGTGGCTCACCCCAGTAATTTCAGCACTTTGGGAGGCTGAGGCAGGAGGATTGCTTGAGCTCAGGTATTCCAGAGCAGCCTGGGCAATATAGTGAGACTCTGTCTCTACAAAAAAAAAAGTGTTTTAGTTAACCAGGCACAGTGGTGGGTGCCTGTGGTCCCAGCTACTTGGGAGGCTGGGGTAGAAGGATCACTTGAGCCCAGGAGTTTGAGGCTGCAGTGAACCATGATTGAGCCACTGCACTACTGCCTGAGATACAGAGTGAAACTATGTCTCTAAAAAAAAAACAAAAAATTGGAAACTATTTGATATTCCCTACTAAAGCTAAATATGTGAATATGCACATATCCTATGATACAGTAATTCCACTCCTAGATATATATCTAACAGACCAACAGACATGTGCCAAAATGTTTATTGCAATATATTTGTTATATCCCAAACCGGAGAATAACAAAAATGCCCATTAACAATGGAATACATAAGTAAGTATAGTATATACATATAGTGGAATACTATACAGAAAGAAATAGCTACATGGAGCAACATGTATGAATCTGACAAGCACAACGATGAACAAGAGAAGCCACATGCTAACTATATACTACATGATTCCACTTACATAAAGTTTGAACAGGCATAGCTAAATTCTGGTGTTAAAGTCAAGAGTTTGCCTTTGGGGATAAAGCAGGATGTAGGGCATGAGAGGGGTTTCTGGGGTGTTAGCAATATTTACTTTGTTCTTTGTTGCCTTGAAAGGTGATCAAGGAATGTATTTTGTGATAATCCAGTAAACCCTACTTGTATGGTTTGTATATTTTTCTGTTCCTTGTTTATATTTTAATTTTTAAGGTTCAAAATAAAAAAATGAAATAGCTTGGTTGTGAAAAGCATTAGAGAGCTAGGAGTTCTGGACAGACTTAATATGTTTATATGTGGTCAGAGGCACCTGCCTTGAGCAATGGAAAGCACCTCAGTCTCAGGCTGATGATACAGGAGAGAAAGAACAATGGGTGGACAACACTCATCACTTATTTTCAGGAACACATTGTTCTCATATTCTCCCTTCCAGGTCCTGTATGAAAAACTGCCTCCAGTAAATGAAATGATCAATTCATTTACATTAACATGTGATGTGGTTTGGCTCTGTGTGCCCACCCAAATCTCATGTCGGATTGTAATCCTCACATGTCAGGGGAGGAGGGAGGTGGGAGGTGGGAGGTAATTGCCTCCTGGGGGCGGATTTCCCCCATGCCGTTCGCGTGATAGTGAGTGAGTTCTCATGAGATCTGATGGTTTAGAAGTGTGGCACTCTCCCTCGCTCTCTCTCTCTTGTGCCACCATGTGAAGAAGGTTCTTGCTTCCCCTTTACCGTCCTCCATGATTGTAAGTTTCCTGAGGCCTCCCAGCCATGCTTCTTGTTAAGCCTGTGGAACTAAGTCAATTAAGCCTCTTTTCTTCATAAATTACCCAGTCTCAGGTAGTTCTTTATAGCAGTATGAGAACGAACTAATACATGTAAATCCCGTAATTCTAGGGTTGTATGTGCTATGAAAGGTCATATATTCCAATTACTCATCTAGATGCATAAAAAGGCAGACAATAGCTTAACTAGTAACATCCCCAGGCCCTTTGATTGGACTATAGACTAAATCTTCTACTTCAGAAGTTAGGTGTCAGATTGCTAGGCTGGGGAGGAAATTTCAGTCCCCTAAAATCCTATGTCTAGGTTTGGGCTGTGCTTGAATTGTTTCACTTTGAAGGAGATATTTTGCTTGGATCTTTGGATCATGTAAAGGTGGAGGAACTTAAATCCTTAGAAGCTGTTCCAATTTTCTTTTGCTGAACCATCCTAAGTTCAGTGGCATAAAACAGCAACCAGTATATTATGATCACAGATCCTGTTGGTCAGCAATCTTGAAAGGGCACAGCTTGAGCAATTGTCTCTGTTCCATGAGGTCTGGGGCCTCAGTTAGGAAGACTCCAAAGCTAGTGTGGCAGGCGCAGAGGACATAATGTGACTTAACACCTAGGGTAGGATAATTGACTGTCTTGGTTTGCCCAGGACAGGAGGGAGTCAGGATAGTCCATCTAGACTGGGGACTGCAGTCATCTGAAGACTCACTTATCAGATGTCTGGTAATTCGTGTTGACTGTTGGCTGAGCACCTCATTGGAGTTATTGATGGGAATACCTTTCCATGAACTCTCCATGTGGCTGCTTGGGCATCCTCACAGCATGTTGGCCAGGTTCCAAAAGTAAGTGCCTCAAGGGAACCAGGCAGAGTTCGTCACTTTCTATGGTCTGTTCTCAGAAGTCACATAGTGTCACCCAGTCACATTCAAGGGAAGGGATCATAGATAGCACCTCTCTATAAGAGAAGGGTCAAAGGCACAGAAAGTTGTAAGAAGAGCATGGGGCTTGGAGATATTGTTGTGGCCATCTTTTGAAAATACAATCTGCCACAGTGGTATACAGAGCCCACTGAGACACTTCGGGGACTTGAGCATACACAGGTGGTGGGCATGGGGGAGAGGGAGCAAATGAAATTCATTCTCTCAAACTCTTCTCACTGTATTCCACATTTGATAAGTCAGTTTCTATCCTGTGGGTTTAATTTTTTTTTTCTTTTTTGAGACGGAGTCTTGCTCTGTCACCCAGGCTGGAGTGCAGTGGCACAATCTTGGCTCACTACAGCCTCTGCCTTCTGGGTTCAAGTGATTCTCCTGCCTCAACCTCCTGAGTAGCTGGAGTTATAGGCACCTGCAACCACGCCCAGCTACTTTTTTGGCATTTTTAGTAGGGATGGGATTTCACCATGTTGACCAGGCTGATCTCGAACTCCTGACCTCAAGTGATCCACCTGCCTCAGCCTCCCAAAGTGGTGGGATTACAGACATGAGCCACCATGCTCGGCCCTGTGGGTTTAAATTTTTAACTATGGGCTAGAATTCAACAAAACAATGGGCAAAAAGTGGGAGCAATGTGGTTATCAAGGTCACACACTCAAATTTCAGGTGTGCTTTATACCTTTGGGTGACATTATAGGAGCATCAAGTGGCATCTGATGTTGTAAGACTATCAGCTTAGGAGTCCGAGATTCTGTCTCTGCGTCCTCAGCTAGCACCTCCATTGGCTCATCTTGTGACATTGGTCAAGTCACTTTGCATCTCAGGTGCCTCATTTTTTGACATGACAATGATAGCAGAGCTTGAACTAACCCCTTCACAGTCGTAGGAACAAAATAAGTTTGAAAAACTGCTGCGGAAACCTAAGGCATCACAGTATTACAGGCGTACCTCGTTTTATGGCACTTTGTGGATTTTTTTTTGCAATGCTTTGTTTCCATTATAGATACTGTATTTTTCACAAATTGAAGGTTTGTGCAACCCTGGATTGACCGAGTCCGCTGGCACCATTTTTAACGGCATGTGCTCACTTGGTGTCACTGCATCCACATTTTGGTAACTTTCACAAGATTTCAAACCTTTTCATTATTATTGTACCTGTTATGGTCATCTGTGATCAGTGATCTTTGATGTTACCATTGTAACTGTTTTGGGCTGCTATGAACCATGCTCATATAAGACAGTGAACTTGATAAATGTTGTGTATCCTCTGACTGCTCCTCTGACTCGGCTGTTCCCCTTGTCTCTTTCCTTCTCCTCAGCCTCCCTATTCTCTGAGACACAATATTAAAATTAGGCCACTTAGTAACCCCACCATGGTCTCCATGTGTTCAAGTGAAAGGAGGAATAACACATCTCTCACATTAAAACAAAAACTAGAAATGATTAAGCTTCATGAAGAAGGCACATCTAAACCCAAGGCAGGGCTGGTTGTGGTGGCTCACACCTGTAATACCAGCACCTTGGGAGGCCGAGGCAGGTGGACCACTTGAGGTCAGGAGTCTGAGACCAGCCTGGCTAACATGGCAAAACCCAGTCTCTACTAATGATACAAAAATTAGCCGGGTGTGGTGGCACGTGCTACTCAGGAGACTGAGGCACTAGAACCCTTGAACCCAGGAAGTGGAGGTTTCAGTGAGCCAAGATCACACCACTGCGCTCCAACCTGGGTGACAGAGTGAAACTGTGTTTTTTCATTTTTGTTTTTGTTTTAAAAAGAAAAGAAAAAACAAAAAACCTAAGGTACGCCAAAAGCTAGGCCTCTCCAACAAACATATGAAAAAAAGCTCATCATCACTGGTCATTAGAGAAATCAAATAAACAATGAGATAACATCTCATGCCAGTTAGAATGGCAATCATTAAAAAGTCAGTAAACAACAGATACTGGAGAGGATGTGGAGAAATAGGAATGCTTTTACACTGTTTGCGGGAGTGTAAATTAGTTCAACCATTGTGGAAGACAGTGTGGTGATTCCTCAAGGATCTAGAACCAGAAATACTATTTGACCCAGCAATCTCATTACTGGGCATATACCCAAAGGATTATAAATCTTTCTACTATAAAGACACATGCACATGAATGTTTATTGAAGCACTATTCACAATAGTAAAGACTTGCAGCCAACCCAAATGCCCATCAATGATAGACTGGGTAAAGAAAATGTGGCATATATACACCATGGAACACTATGCAGCCATAAAAAAGGATGAGTTCATGTCCTTTGCAGGGACATAGATGAAGCTGGAAATCATCATTCTCAGCAAACTAACACAGGAATAGAAAACCAAACACCGCATCTTCTCACTCATAAGTGGGAACTGAACAATGAGAACACATGGACACAGGGAGGGGAACATCACACGCTGGGGCCTGTTAGGGGGTGAGCGGGCTAGGGGAGGAATAGCATTAGGAGAAACACCTAATGTAGATGATGGGTTGATGGGTGCAGCAAACGACCATGGCACGTGTATTCCTATGTAACAAACCTGCACACTCTACACATGTATCCCAGAACTTAAAGTATAATTTTTTAAAAAAAAATTTGTTAAATAATAAAATATACAAACTTGGAAATAAAAAAAAAAAAAAAAGCTAGGCCTGTTGTGCCTGACAGCCAAGTTGTGAATGCAAAAGGAAAAGTCCTTTTTATTTTTTTTTTTTGAAAAGTTTTTGAAAAAAATTAAAAGCGCTACTCCAGTGAACAAATGAGTGATAAGAAAGCAAAACAAATATATTGGTGATTTGGAGAAAGTTTTAGCAGATTAAACATCAAACCAGCCACAACATTCCTGTAAACCAAACCTAATCCAGACCAAGGCCCTAACTCTTCAATTCTGTGAAGGCTGAGAGAAGTGAGGAAGCTGCAGAAGAAAAGTTTGATGCTAGCAAAGGTTTAAGGAAAGAAGCCATCTTTATAACATCAAAGGCAAAGTGAAGCAACGAGTGCTGATGTAGAAGGTGCAAGTTATTCTGAATATCTAGCTAAGACCATTGATGAAGTTGGCTATTATAAACAACACATTTTCAATGTAGATGAAACAGCCTTCTATCGGAGGAAGATGCCATCTAGGACTTTCACAGCTAGAGAGGCGAAGTCAACGCCTGGCTTCAAAGTTTCAAAGGACACGCTGACTTTCTTGTTAAGGACTTACGCAGCTGATGAGCTGAAGTTGAAGCTGGTGCACATTTACAATTCCAAAAATCCTGGGGTCCTTAAGAATTATGGTAAATCTACTCTGCCTGTGCTCTATAAATGGAACAAAAGAACCTGGATGATAGCACACCTGTTTACAGCATGGTTCATTGAATATTTTAAGTCCACTGTTGAAACCTATTGCTTAGAAAAAAATGATTCATTTCAAAATAATACTGCTCATTGACAACGTACCTGGTCACCCAAGAGCTCTGATGGAGATTGCGAGAAACAAACTTACCTATCCAAACCCAAAGAATGGACTCAGAGACACAGGGAATAGTGGAAGCAAGACTTTTAATGACAGTCTTGCAAGATCTGGTGTCTGATGGGCAGACACACCCAGCATGGTTGCAACAAGCCATTTATCCCCTAGTACGCAGACCCCTCACCCGGTTCCTCATAGGCTAAGTACTATGGGGTCACAATCTTCCCAGACGTCGCCTATTGGTTGTTAGGTAGGGGCTTTTAGGTGTCTTATTTAGGGTTGTCTCGCTGCATTTTGTTGCAGCCTACAATGCATTGCAATCATAGTCAGCTCAGGGGCTTTTCAAGTATTTGATTTATGACCTAGGTAGTCAGGCGAGCTGATAGGAATAGATAAAGTGTGCTATTTTGCAATCTAGTAAACTTTCGTTCTAGATTAAACTTCTTTGGTTCTGATGAGGGCAACTAAGTGGGGCCCCAACAAGTAGGTACTGGCTATCAAAGCAGGGGCCTAGTATATTCTGTCTTTCTGTAGTTTGTGGACCCAAGCCTATTCAAAGCACTTTGTCTTGGAAATGGACCATCATATACATTATTTTCTTCACGACGTACAGGAGATTAATGTTTTAATGCCTGCCAACACAACATTCATTCTGTAACCCCTGGATCAGGAGTAATTTTGACTTTCAAGTCTTATTTCTTAAGAAGTACATTTCCAGGCCGGGCATGGTGGCTCATGCCTGTAATTCCAGCACTCTAGGAGGCTGAGGCAGGTGGATCACAAGGTCAGGAGTTCGAGACAAGCCTGGCCAATATGGTGAAACCCTGTCTCTACTAAAAATACAAAAAGTAGCCAGACATGGTGTCACATGCCTGTAGTCCCAGCTACTCGGGAGGCTGAGGCAGGAGAATCGCTTGAACCTGGGAAGCGAAGGTTGCAATGAGCCAAGATTGTACCACTGCAATCCAGTCTGGGTGCCAGAGCGAGACTCCGTCTCAAAACAAAACAAAACAAAAAGTACATTTCCCAGCTTGAGCAACATGGTAAAACCCCATCTCAACCAAAAATACAAAAAATTATCTCAGTGTGGTGGCATGTGCCTGTGGTCCCAGACACTCGGGAGGCTGAGGTAGGAGGACCGCTTGAGCATGGGAGGTGAAGACTGCAGTGAGCTGAGATTGCACCACTGCACTCCAACCTGGGTGACAGAGTGAGACTCCATCTCAAAAAAAAACAAATAAATGAAGTACATTTCATAACGCTATAGTTGCCACAGAGTGATGCTTCTGATGGATCTGGTCAAAGTAAATTGGAAATCTTCTGGAAAGGATTCACCACTGTAGATGCCATTAGGAACATTTCAGTCCTTCAATGTAAATAAGGTTAAAAAAATGTAAAAGTAAAAATAAAAAAGATTCTTCATTATTCATGGGAAAAGGTCAAAATATCAACATTAACGGGCATTTGGAAGGAGTTGATTCCAGTCCTCATAGATGATTTTGAAAGGTTCAAAACTGCAGCAGAGGAAGTAACTGCAGATGTGCTGGAGATAGCAAGAAAATTAGAATTAGAAATGGATCCTGAAGATGTGACTGAATTACTGTAATCTCATGATAGAACTTGAACAGATGAGGAGTTGCTTCTTATGAATGAGTCAAAAAAAAAAAAAAAAAAAAGTGGTTTCTTGAGATGAAATCCACTCCTGGTGATGATGCCATGAACGTTGTTGAAACGACAACAAAAGATTTAGAATATTACATAAATGTAGTTGATAAAGCAGCAGCAGAGTTTGAAAGGACAAACTCCAATTTTGAAAGATTTACTGTGGGTAAAATGCTATCAAACAGCATTGTATGCTACAGAGAAATCTTTCACGAAAGAGTCAATCAATGTGGCAAACTTCATTGTCTTATTTTAAGAAATTGCAGCTGGGTACAGTGGCTCACACTTGTAATCCCAGCACTTTTGAAGGCCAAGGAGGGAGGATCATTTGAGGCCAGGAGTTTGAGATTGTAATAAACTATGACTGCACCACTGTATTCCAGCTTGGGCAACAGAGTGAGACTCTGTCTCAAAACAAAAAAAAAAATTACCACAGCTACTCTGACGTTTAGCAACCATCAACCTTATCAGTCAACAACCATCAACACTGATATAAGACCCTCCACAAGCAAAAAGATTATGACTTGTTGGAGGCTCAGACGATCATTAGTATTCTTTAGCAATAAAGTATTTTTAAATTAAAGCGTATTTTTTAACATAATGATTTGCATATTTAATAGACTACAGTATAGTGCAAACATAACTTTTATGTGCACTGGAAAACCAGAAAATTTGTGTTACTCACTTTATTGCAATATTGGCTTTATTGCAATGGTCTGAAATCAAACTCGCAATATCTCTGAGGTATGCCTGTATATGGATGTGTCAAGTTTAGCATCTGCCGTCATCAGGAAAGCTAAGTATAGAAGCAAAAGCAGGAATAGCCCTGGATGGGAGTGCAGTAAAAATGACCTTTGGGTCCCTGTAAGACCTGTAATTAAGACCTTGAACCAAACTAATTACTTATGCTTGACTTACTAAGTTAAAACATTTTTGACAAAACAAGGACCAATAATTAGATGAAAAAACTGTGTGTAACATATTAATACAATGAAGCTATACATCAACTGAAGTCTAAGTATATTCCTTACTTTGAGAAAACAATATAGAAAAAGCACAGTTCCTACAATTTTTACAAGATCCATAGCCGAACAAACTTTTAAATTTATTCCTATTTTATTTATCCAAAGATCCATTCTGCTGAAACTCATGATGCAGAAAATGGAGCACATTGCAGGAAAGGTTATACTGGGAAATAATTCAGAATTGAAAGGTAATAATCACAAGCAGCTGTGGAAAGTGTTTGTAAAGAATTAAATGAAAAAAAAAAATGAGACCAGGCACAGTGCCTCATGCCTGTAATCCCAGCATTTTGGAAGGCTGAGGTGGGTGTATCACCTGAGGTCAGGAGTTTGAGACCACCCTGGCCAACATGGTGAAACACCATCTCTATTAAAAATACAAAAATTAGCCAGGCATGGTGATAGGCACCTGTAATCCCAGCTACTCGGGAGGCTGAGGCAGGAGAATCACTTGAACCTGGGAGGCCGAGATTGCAATGAGCTGAGATCACGCCACTGCACTCCAGCCTGGGTGACAGAGCGGGACTCTGTCTCAGAAAACAGAAAAAAAAAAAATGAGTAACACTAAAAAAGAAATTAAATCTCTCAAATTAATAATGAGTCTAGTAAAGAAATCACAGATTGAAGGAATGATAACAACCACCTAGATGGATAAGGAATTTTATTTCATTTCTGTTCCTAAGACAGTAAGTTTATGAACAGCTCACAGTGGTATAAAGAATAATTTAAGGCAGGGGATGGTGGCTCACTCCTGTAATCCCAGCACTTTGGGAGGTCGAGGTGGGTGGATCACTTAAGTTCAGGAGTTCGAGACCGGCCTGGCCAACATGGTGAAACCCCATCTCTACTAAAAATACAAAAATTACTCGGACGTGGTGGCATGCGCCTGTAATCCCAGCTACTTGGGAGGCTGAGGCAGGAGAATCCCTGGAACCCGGGAGGCAGAGGTTGTAGTGAGCCAAGATTGCACCATTGCACACCAGCCTGGGCAACAAAAGCAAAACTCCATCTCAATAATAATAATAATAATAATTGTTCTCGGCCAGGCACAGTGGCTCACGCCTGTAATCCCAGCAATTTGGGAGGCCGAGGTGGGTGGATCACCTGAGGTCAGGAGTTCGGGACCAGCCTGGCCAATATGGTGAAACCTCATCTCTACTAAAAACATAAAAATTAGCTGAGCATTGTGGCACATGCCTGTAATCCCAGCTACTTGGGAGGCTGAGGTAGGAGAATCGCTTGAACCCAGGAGGTGGATGGAAGTTGCAGTGAGCTGAGATCATGTCATTGCATTCTAGCATGGGTGACAAGAGCAAGACTCCATCTCAAAAAAAAAAAAAAAAAAAAATACAGAAAAGAAAAAAACATGGTTCTTATTTTTTCACACATGAACTATTGCAAAGGCCTCCTGTTATAAAATGAAATGATATTTAAAATATTCACACCCTAGCATATGTCTCATTACTTGTATTTGTGCTGTGTATTTGCCTTTCTTTCTTTCTTTCTTTCTTTCTTTCTTTCTTTCTTTCTTTCTTTCTTTCTTTCTTCTTTCTTTCTAACTGAGACAGAGTCTCACTCTATTGCCCAGGCTGGAGTGCAGTGGCACCATCTCGGCTCACTGTAACCTCTGCCTCCTGGGCTCAAGTGATTCTCTCTCCTCAGCCTCCTGAGTAGCTGGGACTACAGGCACGTGCCACCATGGCCAACTAAATTTTTGTATTTTTTATTAGAAATGGGGTTTTGCCATGTTGGCCAGGCTGGTCTCAAACTCCTGACCTCAAGTGATCTGCCCACCTTGGCCTCCCAGTGTGCTGGGATTACGGATGAGCCACCACACCTGGCCTTTACTGATGTGTTTACTATGTGTTACTATGTGATTGTGTTTACTGATTAATAAAAATTAATATGTCTTAGTTTCAGTGAAAGACTGAGTAAGTGTTCTAGAGTAAAGGAGACTAAAGAGAGAAAATAGAATCTTGGTTCTGGAGGGATAATGTTGCTACAAAGGATAACATTGAGATAATCAGTGAAAACTGAGTATGGACTGTGTATCGGCTGATAGTATTTTTTTCTCTTTTTTTAAAGTAGAGGCAGCATATGAAAGCTGAGATCGTGAATTTTTGCCCCAGAACAATTGCAGGAATAAATCAGGTTCTCTCAGGAGAGGACCCACAGACCTCCTAAAGGAAGCAGATTGCTCCTGTAGGACCTGAGAGACACCCCAAATCCTCTGAGTGCCAAAACTGTAGAAGTGGGAAAGGGAGATCGTCTGCCCCAAACACACACACCCACTGGGGAAACTGAAGGCCTAGATTATGGGAGAAGATTTCGACCCTATCTGGAGCTGAGTCAATTTAGAGAGCTGAGTGAAACACAGGGGGAAAGGAAGCAGCAGGAAAACCCCTGGGAGCTCACTGGGTCCCCTAGCAACCTGTTTCTGCCTGCTCTCACAGGGGTCCTCCAGAAGAGCAGCCAGAGGTGCTGGGCCAAGGCCACAGGGAGAAGGAAATCTCCAGTTGAACTCTGTAACAATTTGAACTGATAGAGAAGCCTCCTGGCCAGAACTCAGGGGAGGGTGTGAATCCAGTGTGCAGACTCCACAGGAGGGGGCAGAAGGAAAGGCATATTTGCTTTCACAGCTGGGAGGCAGGTAGCCTGGGGCAAGTTCTCAGCTCTGCTCTCCCACTGCCTGAAAAAAGACTAGGTGCTTTTGTGGGGGTGCGCAGTGGGAGTGAGATCAGCCCTTTCGATAGCATGGGAGCTGGGTGAGGCCTGTGACTGCCAGCTTTCCCCAGCTTCTCTGACAACCTGCATGACACAAAAGAGGCAGCCATAATCCTCCTAGGTACACAACTCCTTTGACCTGGGAACCTCAGCCCCATCCCCTACAGCAGCCACAGCAAGACCCACAAAAGGAGAGTCTGCGCTCAGACACGCCTAGCCCTGCCCCACCTGATGGTCCTTCCCTACCCACCCTGGTAACTGAAGACAAAGGGCATATATTCTTGGGAGTTCTAGGGCCCCACCCACTACCACAGCTCTCTGGAAAGCGCCACCTCCTGGCAGGAGGCCAATCAGCATAAAAGTAGGGCATTAAACCATTAAAGCTAAGAACCCTCATAGAGTCCATTTCACTCCTCTGCTACCTCCACTAGAACAGGTGCTGGTATCCACAGCTCAGAGACCCACAGACAGTTCACATCACAGGACTCTGTGCAGACAGCCTCCAATACTGGCCCAGAGCCTGGTAAACTTGCTGGGTGGCTAGATCCAGAAGAGAGATAATAATTACTACAGCTCAGCTCTCATGAAGCCACATACATAGGAAAAGGGGGAGAGTACTACATCAAGGGAACACCCCATGGGACAAAAGAAGCTGAACAACATCCTTTATCCCTAGACCTTCCCTCTGGCAGAGCCTACCCAAATGAGAGGGAACCAGAAAACCAACTCTGGTAATATGACAAAACAAGGTTGTTTAACACCCCCCAACAAATCATATTAGCTCACCAGCAATGGACCCAAACCAAGAAGAAATCCAGATTTACCTGAAAAAGAATTCAAGAGATTAGTTATTAAGCTAATCAGGGAGGCAGCAGAGAAAGGTGAAGCCCAATGTAAGCAAATCCAAAATATGATATAAGAAGTGAAGGGAGAAATATTCAAGGAAATAGATAGCGTAAATAAAAAACAATCAAAACTTTTGGAAACAATGGACACACTTATAGAAATGCGAAATGCCCTGGAAAGTCTCAGCAATAGAATTGACCAAGTAGAAGAAAGAAATTCAGAGCTTGAAGACAAGGTATTTGGATTAACCCAATCCAGGAAAGACAAAGGAAAAAAAATAAGAAAATATAAACAAAGTCTCCAAGAAGTCTGGGATTATGTTAAATGACCAAATACAAGAATAACTGCTGTTCTTGAAGAAGGAGAGAAATCTAAAAGTTTGGAAAACATATTTGGGGGAATAATTGAGAAAAACTTCCTCAACCTTGCTAGAGACCTAGACATCCAAATACGAGAAGCACAAAAACACCTGGAAAATTCATCACAAAAAGATCATCGTCTAGACACATTGTCATCAGGTTATCTAAAGTTAAGATGAAGGAAAGAATCTTAACAGCTGAGAGACAAAAGCACCAGGTAACCTATAAAGGAAAATCTATCAGATTAGCAGCAGATTTCTCGGCAGAAAACCTACAAGCTAGAAGGGACTGAGGCCGTATCTTCAGTCTCCTCAAACAAAACAATTATCAGCTAAGAATTTTGTATCCAGCGAAATTAAGCTTCATATATGAAGAAAAGATACAATCTTTTTCAGACAAACAAATGCTGAGAGAATTCACCACTACCAACCCATCAGTATAAGAACTGTTAAAAGGAGCTCTAAATCGTGAAACAAATCCTGAAAACACATCAAAACAGAACATCTTTAGAGCATAAATCACACAGGACCTATAAAACAAAAATACAATTAAAAAAAAAAAAAGGCCAGGCGTGGTGGCTCAAGCCTGTAATCCCAGCACTTTGGGAGGCCGAGGTGGGCAGATCACAAGGTCAGGAGATCGAGACCATCCTGGCTAACATGGTGAAACCCCGCCTCTACTAAAAATACAAAAAAAACTAGCCGGGCGAGGTGGCAGGCGCCTGTAGTCCCAGCTACTCGGGAGGCTGAGGCAGGAGAATGGTGTAAACCTGGGAAGCAGAGCTTGCAGTGAGCTGAGATCCGGCCACTGCACTCCAGCCTGGGCGACTGAGAGAGACTCTGTCTCAAAAAAAAAAAAAAAAAAAAAAAAAAAAAAAAAAAAACAAAGTATACAGGACAAATAGCACGATTAATGGAATGGTACCTCATATCTCAATATTAACATTGAATGTAAATGGTCTAAATGCTCTACTTAAAAGATAAAGAATTGCAGAATGAATAAGAATTCACCAACCAACTATCTTCTATGGGTATAAGGACTCACACAAACTTAAGGTAAAGGGGTGAAAAAGACATTTCATGCAAATGGACACCAAAAGCAAGCAGGGATAGCTATTCTTATATCAGACAAAACAAACTTTAAAGCAACAGCAGTTAAAAAAGACAAAGAGGGATATTATATAATGATAAAAGGCCTTGTCTAACAAGAAAATATCATAATCCTAAACATACATGCACCTAACACTGGAGCTCCCAAATTTATAAAACAATTACTAATAAATCTAAGAAATGAGATAGACAGCAACATAATGTTAAATACAGTGAGTTCTAAGTTTCTCTTCAAAGAATCAGTATGTCAGTATGTTCAGTTCTTTGTTCTCCATTTTAAAGTTTAACTTCCTCAATCTCTTCATCTCCTTGCCCCTAGTTTCAGTAAACAACCTTCCCGCCAGTTCTAATCAGTAGTTCACATCTGTCCCCCTGGTCACCTGCTCCATCCTGAGTCACCCCTGGTCACCTGCTCTGAACTGAGTCACCTTTAGTCACCTGTTCAGTAACTGTCTTTCACACTGAAACTGCTCACCCTGCCACACTGGCTTGTACCCTTGCTCTATTTAAAATAGTCAATCAGAATTAGCTTAGACTGTGTGGTCCAACACTAGCCTATAGGGGAATGACACAGCAGTAGGGACTACCTGCATCAGGGATAAGAACCCTTTCCCCTCCATTGTTCAGGTGTGCTCTCACCATTGCTCCATCCACGAGACACACCCTTCTATAGTAGTAAAATTGCCTTGCTGAGAAAATTTATGTTTGAGTACTATTTCTTCTGCAGCAACAAAATTTATTTCTGACAATAATAGTAGTGGGGAACTTCAATAGTCCACTGACAGCACTAGATAGGTCATCGAGACAGAAAGTCAACAAAGAAACAATAGATTTAAACTATACCCTGGAACAGATGGACTTAACAGATATATACAGAACATTCTATCCAACAACCACAGAATACACATTCTATTCAACAGCACATGGAACTTTCTCCAAGATAGAACATATGATAGGCCACAAAATGAGCCTCAATACATTTAAAAATCTGTAATTACATCAAACACTCTCTGAGACCACAGTGGAATAAAACTGGAAATCAACTCCAAAAGAAACCTGCAAAACCACGCAAATATATGGAAACTAAATAACCTGCTCCTGAACGATCATTGGGTCAAAAATGAAACCAACATGAAAATTTAAAAATTCTTCAAACTGAACAACAATAGTGACACAACCTATCAAAACCTCTGGGACACAGCAAAAGCAGTGCTAAGAGGAAAGTTCATAGCCCTAAATGCCTCCATCAAAAAGTCTGAAAGAACACTAACAGACAATCTAAGGTCACACCTCAAAGACCTAGAGAAACAAGAACAAACCAAACCCAAATCCAGCAGAAGAAAGGAAATAACCAAGATCAGAGCAGAACTAAATGAAATTGAAACAACAACAAAAACTACAAAAGATAAATAAAGGAAAAAACTGGTTCTTTGAAAAGATAAATAACATTGATAGACCATCAGCAAGATCAACCAAGAAAAAAAGAAAATCCATATAAGCTCAATAAGAAAAGAAATGGGAGATATTAAAATTGACACCACAGAAATACAAAAGATAATTCAAAGCTACTGTGAACATCTTCATGCACATAAACTAGAGAACCTAGAAGAGATGGATGAATTATTGGAAAGATACAACCCTCCTAGCTTAAATCAGGAAGAATTAGATACCCTGAACAGACCAATAACAAGCAGCAAGACTGAAATGGTAATTTAAAAATTACTGGCCCAGCACGGTGGCTCATGCCTGTAATCCCAGCACTTTGCGAGGCCAAGGTGGGCAGATCACCTGAGGTCAGGAGTTTGAGACCAGCCTGACCAACGTGGAGAAAATCCATCTCTACTAAAAATACAAAATTAGCCAGGCATGGTGGTGCATGCCTGTAATCCCAGCTACTC
This sequence comes from Chlorocebus sabaeus, assembly GCF_047675955.1. Lineage (NCBI taxonomy): Eukaryota > Metazoa > Chordata > Mammalia > Primates > Cercopithecidae > Chlorocebus > Chlorocebus sabaeus. The sequence continues at coordinate 38,240,011 of NC_132907.1, read as the reverse complement.
TGGAGGCTGAGGCAGAAGAATCACTTGAACCCAGGAGGCAGAGGTTGTGGTGAGCTGAGATCTCACCATTACACTCCAGCCTGGACAACAAGAGCAAAACTCTCACTCAAAAAAAAAAAAAAAAAAAAAAAAGGAATTGCCAACAGGCCAGGCACGGTGGCTCATGTCTATAATCCCAGCATTTTGGGAGGCTCAGGCAGGTGGATCACTAAATGTCAGGAGTTCAAGACCATCCTGGCCAACATGGAGAAACTCTGTCTCTACTAAAAATACAAAAATTAGCCAGGCATGGAGGCACGTGCTGAGGTGGGAGAATTGCTTGAACCCGAGGCAGAGATTTCAGTGAGCTGAGGTAATGTCACTGCACTCCAGCCAGGGTGACAGAGAGAGACTCCCTCTCAAAAAAAAAAAAAAAAAATTACCAGCACAAAAAAATCCGGGATCAGACGGATTTACAGCAGAATTATATGAGACATTCAAAGAAGAATTGGTACCAATCCTATTGACACTATTCCACAAGATTTTAAAAAGGGAACCTTCCCTGAATCATTCTATGAAGCCAGTATTGTCCTAATACCAAAACCAGGAAAGGGCATAACCAAAAAAGAAAACTACAGACTGATATCCCCGATGAACACAGATGGTAAAATCCTTAACAAAATACTAGCTACCCAAATCCAACAACATATCAAAAAGATAATTCACCATGATCAAGTGAGTTTTACACCAGGGATGCAGGGATGGTTTAACATACGCAAGTCAACAAATGTGATACACCAAATAAACAGAATTAAAAGCCAAACTCATATGATCATCTCAATGGATGCAGAAAAAGCATTTGACAAAATCCAGCATTGCTTTATGATTAAAAGTTTCAGCAAAATCAGCATACAAGGGACATACCTCAATATAATAAAAGCCATCTATGGCAAACTCACAGTCAACATAATACTGAATGGGGAAAAGTTGAAACCATTCCCTCTGAGAACTGTAACAAGACAAGAATGCCCATTCTCACTATTCGTCTTCAACATAATACTGTAAGTCCTAATCAGAGCAATCAGACAAGAGAAAGAAATAAAGGGCATCCAAATTGGTAAAGAGGAAGTCAAACAATTACTGTTTGCTGATGATATGATTATTTACCTAGAAAACCCTGAAGACGCCTCCAGAAAGCTTCTAGAACTTATAAAAGAATTCAGCAGGCTGGGCACGGTGGCTCACTCCTGTAATCCCAGCACTTTGGGAGGCCGTGTGGGCAGATCATGAGATCAAGAGATCAAGACCATCCTGGCCAACATGGCGGAACCCCATCTGTACTAAAAATACAAAAATTAGCTGGGCATGGTGGCACGCGCCTGTAATCCCAGCTACTCGGGAGGCCGAGGCAGGAGAATCATTTGAACTTAGGAGGCAGAGGTTGCAGTCAGCCGATATCATGCCACTGCACTCTAGCCTAGTGACAAAGTGAGATTCTGTCTCAAAAAAAAAAAAACAACAGAGGGCGGAGCAAGAGGGCCGAATAGCAACAGCTCCAGTCTCCAGCTCCCTGCGCCAGCGACACAGAAGACAGGTGATTTCTGCATTATCAACTGAGGTACTGGGTTCATCTCACTAGGGAGTGCCGGACTATCGGTGCTGGTCAGCTGTTGCAGCCCGACCAGCGAGAGCTGAAGCAGGGCGAGGCATCGCCTCACCTGGGAAGCACAAGGGGGAAGGGAATCCCTTTTCCTAGCCAGGGGAACAGAGACACACAACACCTGGAAAATCAGGTACCTCCCACCCCAATACTGCACTTTAAGCAAACGGGCACACCTGGAGATTACATCCCACACCTGGCTGGGAGGGTCCCACACCCACGGAGCCTTCCCCATTGCTAGCACAGCAGTCTGCGATCTAACGGCAAGGCAGCAGCGAGGCTGGGGGAGGGGCACCCGCCATTGTTGAGGCTTAAGTAGGTAAACAAAGCCCTGGGAAGATCGAACTGGGTGGAGCTCACAGCAGCTCAAGGAGGCCTGCCAGTCTCTGTAGACTCCACCTCTGGGGACAGGGCACAGCTAAACAACAACAACAACAACAAAAAGCAGCAGAAACCTCTGCAGACGCAAGCAACTCTGTCTGACAGCTTTGAAGAGAGCAGTGGATCTCCCAACACGGAGGTTGAGATCTGAGAACAGACAGACTGACTGCTCAAGTGGGTCCCTGACCCCTGAGTAGACTAACTGGGAGACATCCTCCACTAGGGGCAGACCAACACCCCACACCTCACATGGTGGAGTACACCCCTGAGAGGAAGCTTCCAAAGCAAGAATCAGACAGGTACACTCACTGTTCAGCAGTATTCTATCTTCTGCAGCCTCTGCTGCTGACACCCAGGCAAACAGGGTCTGGAGTGGACCTCAAGCAATCTCCAACAGACCTACAGCTGAGGGTCCTGACTGTTAGAAGGAAAACTAACAAACAGGAAGGACACCCACACCAAAACTCCATCAGTACGTCACCATCATCAAAGACCAGAGGCAGATAAAACCACAAAGATGGGGAAAAAGCAGGGCAGAAAAGCTGGAAATTCAAAAAATAAGAGCGCATCTCCCCCTCCAAAGGAACGCAGCTCATCGCCAGCAACGGATCAAAGCTGGACGGAGAATGACTTTGACAAGATGAGAGAAGTCTTCAGTCCATCAAACTTCTCAGAGCTAAAGGAGGAATTACGTACCAGCGCAAAGAAACTAAAAATCTTGAAAAAAGAGTGGAAGAATTGATAACCAGAATAATTAATGCAGAGAAGGCCATAAACGAACGGACAGAGATGAAAACCATGACACGAGAAATAAGTGACAAATGCACAAGCATCAGTAACCGACTCGATCAACTGGAAGAAAGAGTACCAGCGATTGAGGATCAAATGAATGCAATGAAGTGAGAAGAGAAATCTAAAGAAAAAAGAAGAAAAAGAAATGAACAAAGCCTGCAAGAAGTATGGGATTATGTAAAAAGACCAAATCTACGTCTGATTGGGGTGCCTGAAAGTGAGGGGGAAAATGGAACCAAGTTGGAAAACACTCTTCAGGATATCATCCAGGAGAATTTCCCCAACCTAGTAGGGCAGGCCAACATTCAAATTCAGGAAATACAGAGAATACCACAAAGATACTCCCCGAGAAGAGCAACTCCAAGACACATAATTGCCAGATTCACCAAAGTTGAAATGAAGGGAAAAATCTTAAGGGCAGCCAGAGAGAAAGGTTGGGTTACCCACAAAGGGAAGCCCATCAGACTAACAGCAGATCTCTCGGCAGAAACTCTTCAAGCCAGAAGAGAGTGGGGGCCAATATTCAACATTCTTAAAGAAAAGGATTTTAAACCCAGAATTTCATATCCAGCCAAACTAAGTTTCATAAGTGAAGGTGAAATAAAATCCTTTAGAGATAAGCAAATGCTTAGAGATTTTGTCACCACCAGGCCTGCCTTACAAGAGACCCTGAAGGAAGCACTAAACATGGAAAGGAACAACCGGTACCAGCCATTGCAAAAACATGCCAAAATGTAAAGACCATCGAGGCTAGGAAGAAACTGCATCAACTAATGAGCAAAATAACCAGTTAATACCATAATGGCAGGATCAAGTTCACACATAACAATATTAACCTTAAATGTAAATGGACTAAATGCTCCAATTAAAAGACACAGACTGGCAAACTGGATAAAGAGTCAAGACCCATCAGTCTGCTGTATTCAGGAGACCCATCTCACATGCAGAGACATACATAGGCTCAAAATAAAGGGATGGAGGAAGATCTACCAAGCAAATGGAGAACACAAAAAAGCAGGGGTTGCAATACTAGTCTCTGATAAAACAGACTTTAAACCATCAAAGATCAAAAGAGACAAAGAAGGCCATTACATAATGGTAAAGGGATCAATTCAACAGGAAGAGCTAACTATCCTAAATATATATGCACCCAATACAGGAGCACCCAGATTCATAAAGCAAGTCCTTAGAGACTTACAAAGAGACTTAGACTCCCATACAATAATAATGTGAGACTTCAACACCCCATTGTCAACATTAGACAGATCAACGAGACAGAAAGTTAACAAGGATATCCAGGAAGTAAACTCATCTCTGCACCAAGCAGACCTAGTAGACATCTACAGAACTCTCCACCCCAAATCAACAGAATATACATTCTTCTCAACACCACATCACACTTATTCCAAAATTGACCACATAATTGGAAGTAAAGCACTCCTCAGCAAATGTACAAGAACAGAAATTATAACAAACAGTCTTTCAGACCACAGTGCAATCAAACTAGAACTCAGGACTAAGAAAATCAATCAAAACCACTCAACTACATGGAAACTGAATAACCTGCTCCTGATGACTACTGGGTACACAATGAAATGAAGGCAGAAATAAAGATGCTCTTTGAAACCAATGAGAACAAAGATACAACATACCAGAATCTCTGGGACACATTTAAAGCAGTGTGTAGAGGGAAATTTATAGCACTAAATGCCCACAAGAGAAAGCCAGAAAGATCTAAAATTGACACCCTAAGATCACAATTAAAAGAACTAGAGAAGCAAGAGCAAACACATACAAAAGCTAGCAGAAGGCAAGAAATAACTAAGATCAGAGCAGAACTGAAGGAGATAGAGACACAAAAAAACCCTCCAAAAAATCAATGAATCCAGGAGTTGGTTGTTTGAAAAGATCAACAAAATTGATAGACCGCTAGCAAGACTAATAAAGAAGAAAAGGGAGAAGAATCAAATAGATGCAATAAAAAATGATAAAGGGGATATCACCACCGACCCCACAGAAATACAAACTACCATCAGAGAATACCATAAACACCTCTACGCAAATAAACTAGAAAATCTAGAAGAAATGGATAATTTCCTGGACACTTACACTCTCCCAAGACTAAACCAGGAAGAAGCTGAATTCCTGAATAGACCAATAGCAGGCTCTGAAATTGAGGCAATAATTAATAGCCTACCAACCAAAAAAAGTCCAGGACCAGATGGATTCACAGCTGAATTCTACCAGAGGTACAAGGAGGAGCTGGTACCATTCCTTCTGAAACTATTCCAATCAATAGAAAAAGAGGGAATCCTCCCTAACTCATTATATGAGGCCAACATCATCCTGATATCAAAGCCTGGCAGAGACACAACAAAAAAAGAGAATTTTAGACCAATATCCCTGATGAACATCGATGCAAAAATCCTCAATAAAATACTGGCAAACCGGATCCAGCAGCACATCAAAAAGCTTATCCACCATGATCAAGTGGGCTTCATCCCTGGGATGCAAGGTTGGTTCAACATATGCAAATCAATAAATGTAATCCAGCATATAAACAGAACCAAAGACAAAAACCACATGATTATCTCAATAGATGCAGAAAAGGCCTTTGATAAAATTCAACAGCCCTTCATGCTAAAAACTCTCAATAAATTCGTTATTGATGGAACCTATCTCAAAATCATAAGAGCTATTTATGACAAGCCCACAGCAAATATCATACTGAATGGGCAAAAACTGGAAAAATTCCCTTTGAAAACTGGCACAAGACAGGGATGCCCTCTCTCACCACTCCTATTCAACATAGTGTTGGAAGTTCTGGCTAGGGCAATCAGGCAAGAGAAAGAAATAAAGGGTATTCAGTTAGGAAAAGAAGAAGTCAAATTGTCCCTGTTTGCAGATGACATGATTTTATATTTAGAAAACCCCATTGTCTCAGCCCAAAATCTCCTTAAGCTGATAAGAAACTTCAGCAAATTCTCAGGATACAAAATTAATGTGCAAAAATCACAAGCATTCTTATACACCAATAACAGACAAACGGAGAGCCAAATCATGAATGAACTTCCATTCACAATTGCTTCAAGGAGAATAAAATACCTAGGAATCCAACTTACAAGGGATGTAAAGGACCTCTTCAAGGAGAACTACAAACCACTGCTCAGTGAAATAAAGGAGGACATAAACAAATGGAAGAACATACCATGCTCATGGATAGGAAGAATCAATATCATGAAAATGGCCATACTGCCCAAGGTAATTTATAGATTCAATGCCATCCCCATCAAGCTACCAATGAGTTTCTTCACATAATTGGAAAAAACTGCTTTAAAGTTCATATGGAACCAAAAAAGAGCTCGCATCTCCAAGACAATCCTAAGTCAAAAGAACAAAGCTAGAGGCATCACGCTACCTGACTTCAAACTATACTACAAGGCTACAGTAACCAAAACAGCATGGTACTGGTACCAAAACAGAGATATAGACCAATGGAACAGAACAGAGACCTCAGAAATAATACCACACATCTACAGCCATCTGATCTTTGATAAAGCTGAGAAAAACAAGAAATGGGGAAAGGATTCCCTATTTAATAAATGGTGCTGGGATAATTGGCTAGCCATAAGTAGAAAACTGAAACTGGATCCTTTCCTTACTCCTTATACAAAAATTAATTCAAGATGGATTAGAGACTTAAATGTTAGACCTAATACCATAAAAACCCTAGAAGAAAACCTAGGTAATACCATTCAGGACATAGGCATGGGCAAGGACTTCATGTCTAAAACACCAAAAGCAATGGCAACAAAAGCCAAAATTGACAAATGGGATCTAATTAAACTAAAGAGCTTCTGCACAGCAAAAGAAACTACCATCAGAGTGAACAGGCAACCTACAGAATGGGAGAAAATTTTTGCAATCTACTCATCAGACAAAGGGCTAATATTCAGAACCTACAAAGAACTCAAACAAATTTACAAGAAAAAAACAAACAACCCCATCAAAAAGTGGGCAAAGGATATGAATAGACATTTCTCAAAAGAGGACATTCATACAGCCAACAGACACATGAAAAAATGCTCATCACCACTGGCCATCAGAGAAATGCAAATCAAAACCACAATGAGATACCATCTCACACCAGTTAGAATGGCAATCATTCAAAAGTCAGGAAACAACAGGTGTTGGAGAGGATGTGGAGAAATAGGAACACTTTTACACTGTTGGTGGGATTGTAAACTAGTTCAACCATTATGGAAAACAGTATGGCGATTCCTCAAGGATCTAGAACTAGAAGTACCATATGACCCAGCCATCCCACTACTGGGTATATACCCAAAGGATTATAAATCATGCTGCTATAAAGACACATGCACACGTATGTTTATTGCGGCACTATTCACAATAGCAAAGACTTGGAATCAACCCAAATGTCCATCAGTGACAGACTGGATTAAGAAAATGTGGCACATATACACCATGGAATACTATGCAGCCATAAAAAAGGATGAGTTTGTGTCCTTTGTAGGGACATGGATGCAGCTGGAAATCATCATTCTCAGCAAACTATCACAAGAACAGAAAATGAAACACCGCATGTTCTCACTCATAGGTGGGAACTGAACAATGAAATCACTTGGACTCAGGAAGGGGAACATCACATACCGGGGCCTATCACAGGGAGGGGGGAGGGGGGAGGGATTGCATTGGGAGTTATACCTGATGTAAATGACGTGTCGATGGGTGCTGACGAGTTGATGGGTGCAGCACACCAACATGGAGCAAGTATACATATGTAACAAACCTGCATGTTATGCACATGTACCCTAGAACTTAAAGTATAATTTAAAAAAAAAGAAAAAAAGAATAAATAAATAAATAAAAATAAAAATAAAAAAAGAATTCAGCAAAGTTTCTGGATACAAAATTAATGTACACAGATCAGTAGTTCTTCTATACACCAACAGCGACCAAGCTGAGAATCAAATCAAAAACTCAACACCTTTTACAACAGTTGCAAAATATATTAAAATACTTAGAAATATACCTAATCAAGAAGGTGAAAGACCTCTACAAGGAAAACTATGAAACACTGCTGAAAGAAATCATAGATGACACAAGCAAATGGAAACACATCCCATGCTCATGGATGGGTAGAATCAATATTGTGAAAATGACCATACTGCCAAAAGCAATCTACAAATTCAATGCAATTCCCATCAAAATACCATCATCATTCTTCACAGAATTAGTAAAAATAATTCTAAAAATCACATGGAACCGAAAAAGAGCCCACATAGCCAAAGCAAGACTAAGCAAAAAGAACAAATCTGGAGGCATCACATTGCATAATTTCAAACTACAGTATAAGGCCATAGTCACCAAAACAGCATGTTACTGGTATAAAAATAAGTACATAGACCAATGGAACAGAATAGAGAACCCAGACATAAACCCAAATACGTAGAGCCAGCTGATCTTTGACAAAACCAAAAAACATAAAGTGGGGAAGGACACCCTTTTCAACAAATGGTGCTGGAATAATCGGCTAGCTACATGTAGGAGAATGAAACTGGATCCTCATCTCTCACTTTACACAAAAATCAACTCAAGATGGATTAAGGACTTAAATCTAAGACCTGAAACTATAAAAATTATAGAACATAACGTTGGAAAAACCCTTCTAGACATTGACTAGGCAAGGATTTCATGATCCAAAAGCAAATGCAATAAAAGCAAAGATAAATCACTGGGACTTAATTAAACTAAAGAGCTTTTGCATGGCAAAAGAAACAGTCAGCAGAGTAAACAGACAACCTACAGAGTAGGAAAATATCTTCATAGTCTATACATCTGACAAAGGACTAATATCCAGAACCTACAATGAACTCAAACAAATCAACAAGAAAAAAAAGAACGATCTTGGCTGGGTGTGGTAACTCACACCTATAATCCCAGCACTTTGGGAGGCCAAGGCGGACGGATCACCTGAGGTCGGGAGTTCAAGACCAGCCTGACCAACATGGAGAAAATCCATCTCTACTAAAAATACAAAATTAGCCAGGCATGGTGGTGGGTGCCTGTAATCCCAGCTACTCGGGAGGCTGAGGCAGGAGAATCCCTTGAACCTGGGAGGTGGAGGTTATGGTGAGCCAAGATCGCACCATTGTACTCCAGCCTGGGCAACAAGAGCAAAACTCCGTCTCAAAAACAACAACAACAACAACATCAAAAAGTGGTCTAAGGACATGAATAGACAATTCTCAAAAGATACAAGTGTCCAAAAAACATGTGAAAAAATGTACGATCAGGGAAATGCAAATCAAAACCACAATGCGATACCACCTTACTCCAGCAAGAATGGCCATAATCAAATGAATGAGACTTCGTCTCAAAAAAAAAGAAAAGAAAAGAAACTGTGATATATATATATATATATATGATGGAATACTACTTGGCCACAAAAAGGAATGAATTAATGGCATTCGCAGTGACCTGGATGAGACTGGAGACTAATTCTAAGTGAAGTAACTCAGGAACTGAAAACCAAACATCGTATGTTTTCATAAGTAGGAGCTAAGTTATGAGGATGTAGAGACATAAGAATGACACAATGGACTTTGGGGACTCAGTGGGAAAGGGTGGGAAAGGGATGAAGGATAAAAGACTACAAATAGGGTGCAGTGTATACTGCTCAGGTGATGGGTGCACCAAATTCTCACACATCACTGAAGATCTTGCTCATGTAACCAAACACCACCAGTTCCCCCAATAAACTGTGGAAATAAAAAAATTTAAAAATAAAATAAAATAAAAGACAGTCTTGCTATGTTACCCAGGCTGGTCTCAAACTCTTAGGCTCAAGCAATCCTCCCACCTTAGCTTCTCAAAGTGTTGGAATTATAGGCATGAGCCACCACACCTGGCCCAGGCAATAGTATTTTGTCAGCATTAAATTCACTGAGTTAGATTATCACTCTGTAGTTACTATCCTAATGTCCTTGTTCTTAAGATTTATATCCTATAGAGATGATGGGCCATAATCTCAGCCACTTACTTTCGTGTTTTCAGGAAGAAAAATTGTTTTAAAAATAAGAATAAGAAAGAAGTAAAATGAAAAAATGAAACAGGTATCTTAGGTATGTGTAAGTACTTGGCAATGTTGGTGAAATATTAATCACTGACTACTCAGTGCCCAAATGTCTGTTTCAGGCAGTATGTTCAAAGTCCCGTTCAAGGCAAATGCAATGAAGATCTGAGGTCCAGTGTCAGGTCAACATGAGTTGTAAAGTCAAAAGCATTCCAGAAGCCCCTTTCTCCACTAAGTGTGGAGTTTAAGGGATTATATGAGCCAAAGTTTTGTGGAAGAACAAAGGGATTTGCAAAGCAAGTGCTTATCAAAGTAAAGCTTAGAGGGACTCTAATAAAGACAGAAGCACTGGATGGTCTGCCCCAACTCTGCTTTCCACTTTTTATTGCAACCCAGCCCTCCAATTTCTAAATTTTTTGTATCTTTCACATTAAGAAATGAAGTCTTGAAAAGGTAAATCTATAATGCAAGGTCAACTGGCTTTATGTCTTTTTTTTTTTTTTTTAATTGAGATACCGTCTGGCTCTGTTACCTAGGCTGGTATACAGTGGCACGATCACAGCTCACTGTAACCTTGATCTTCTGGGCCCAAGCAATCCTTCCACCTCAGCCTCCAGAGTAGCTGGGACTACAGGCACGTGCCACCACTCTAGGCCAAGTTTTGTAATTTTTGTAGAAACAGAGTTTCACTATATTTCCCAGGTTAATCTCAGACTCCTGGGCTCAGGCAATCCACCCACTTCAGTTTGCCAAAGTGCTGGCATTACAGGTATGAGTCACCATGCCTGGCTACTGGCTTTACGTCTTAAAGACACCATATCAGAGCTGACCTCGCTGGCTCTGAGTCTTTGAACTGGTGATTAGAGACCAAGTAACAGGCAAGTATATGAGGTTGGTCTAGGGAAAAAACACCTGTTTTGTGAATTTCAGATCTCCAACAGGCTTCCTCTACAAAGAGTCACCTCCTGAGATGTGGGAAAGGAATGACAATGTGTTGTACTGACACTGCATCTGAGTTTCAAAGCCAGGGTGGTATTTCTCCAAAGCCCAAGTTCCTAACCTAAATGTCCTGCTGCCACATCAATGCCCCATACAACCTGGCCCTGTACTTTTGTCCCTTATCCAACCTACATGCATACTATTCCTTCAAACGTAGCTTAGTTTGTAGCTATGCTTTAGCCATCAATTTTAATCCAAAACACAGTTATATCTAAATTACCTACCCCATAATGCTTCTTTATGCCTCCATATATTTGCTTATGTTCTGCTTCTACTCAGATCACCCTTACCCCTCAGGCATGCAGGAAACATCATCTTGCATCAAGTTTATCTCAAATGTCTTTTTATCGTTCAAACCTTTAATAAACTATTTTTTTTCTAACTCCTCCAAGTAGAGGTTGTTCTGCCACATTAAGACTTTATACAGACTTTTATTATAATTTGTATTCTTTTCCTTGTTATTTTTGGTTAGTTTTCATGTCTGTCCTTTCAATTAGATGTAAACTCCTTCAGAGCCAAAACTGAGTCATAGCAATTGTTTTTCTTTTCTGTGGTCCACTATTTCAATTCCTTTCCTGTCAGCACAGGTTTCTCCTTATACAATACCAGCCCTGCAAAGTGTCTTCTCCTGTTCAATTTCAACACCCACGTCCAGGTTTTTCATGGAATTTTTTCCCTTCCTATTCAGGTGTGTACTCTTCTAATTACTGATCCCTAAACACTTGGAGCAAAGGGGGGGCTAACTCCATCACCTTGCAGTAGAATGCTGACAGGTAGCCAGGGCGTCAGTGGAGGTGTACTTCCTTTCTGGATCACTCAGCCTGATGTTTCTTTCCATTCACTGGCTATTGTATGACGTATCTGTGGTGCTTACAGCCCAGGTTGGTCTGGAACACATCCATTTCCTACTTATGATGGTAGAATGGATAGTTTGGGTATGGAAGGAAGCCCCTCAGTTGGATAAGGCCGTGAAGAGACAAGGGCAGGGGTACAAATAGAAGTGGAAACTGGAGCGGAAGGCCATTGTGTTAATTAGCTTGATTGCTGAGAATGTACAAAACGATGAGTGGGAAGAGGCAAGAGACACACCTGGCCCCAACTGTTGCATGCTACTTATTGGTTTAGCCTTGTTTCTCTCTCTCTCTCTCTCTCTCTCTCTCTCACACACACACACACACACACACACACACAGTCAGTGGTCCATGAGGTGTATTGTCCAGCCTGAGTTTTCCCTAGGAATAGGTAAGAGAGTGGAGCCCTATAGAATGGAAAATATGGATATATGCCCTAGTTACAGTTGAAGGAGTGTTTGGGTGGGGGTGTAAATTATAAAGCAATTCTGTCATGGGAAGATGGATAACCAGTTTTCCTGGTAATAGGTAGAGTAAAACAGTAATCTCAGTTGGTTATTGAATTCTTATAATATGCCAGATCTTTTGCATTCATTATCTACTCAAATCCTCAAAACAGTCCAATGAACTATGTATTATTCCAACTTCACAAATGTGGAAAGTAACTCTCAGGCCAAAATTGTTAACCGGTCTAACAACAAATTAGTGACAGAGCCAACACTGAGTCAATATTGAAATTCAAATTTGTCTAATTCCAAAATCATCATGACATAACACCTACAAGAAATCCAAAACACAGTTAATTCATTTAGCTAACAGATGTTTATTGTGCACCCACTGGGAATATAATAATAAGGTAAAACAAAAACATGCCTCTCCTCGTGGAGCTTACAGCCCCATGGAAGAGATAAGCATCAATCAAATCATCAAGCAAATAAGTGTAATATTGCAGCTATGACTTTTACCATGAAGGAAAAGAACATAGTGCTATAAGAGTGTATTAGTACGGGGCCAGTTACAGTGGCTCACACCTATAATCCCAGCACTTTAGGAGGCCAAGGTGGGAGGATCCTTTGGAGTCAGGAGTTTGAAAACAGCCTGGGCAATACAGTGAGACCCTGTCTCCAGTAGTTCTAGCTACTCAGGATGCTGAGGTGGGAGAATCACTTGAGCACAGGAGTGCAAGGCCCAGTGAGATATGATTGCAACATTGCACTCCAGCCTGGGGGAAAGAATAAGGACCTGTCTCTTAACAAAAAAAAAAAAAAGAAAGAAAGAAAGAAGGAGGAGGAGGAGGAGAAAAATTATATATCTATCCAATATTTCCTCTTCTAAAAACTTCACTTCTGGCCAGGTATAGTGGCTCACACCTATAATTCCAACACTTTGGGAGGCCAAAGTGGGAGGATTGGTTGAGCCCAGTAGTTCAATACCAGCCTGAGCAACATAGTGAGATCCCCACCTCTAAAAAAAAAAAAAATTAAAAATTAGCCAGGTATGGTAGCATGCACCTGTGGTCCTAGCTACTTGGCAGGCTGAGGTGGAAGCATTGCTTGAGCCCAAGAGTTCAAGGTCACAGGGAGCCAAGATTGCACCACTGCACTCCAGCCTGGGCAACAAAGCAAGACTGTCTCAAAAACAAAACTTCAGTTTTCCTTTGGGAACCACCCCTTCCCCATTCTCTGACAATGCAGTTCAGGGGGAGCTAACATTGCCCCACTCACTAATCACAGCCTCTCCCTGCTGACTTCATTGAAGGTCACATGACTTAGCCCTGGCTAATGAAAGTACTACTTCCCTATGACCACAGTGATTGGTTCAAGAAAGTTTTATGTGACTCAAGCCAGGCCAATGAGAAAGATGCAGAGATTTTCCTGGCACCATTAAGAATGAAATGTTCTTCTTCAACTGAGCAGCTAAACTAATAGAA